>NC_142823.1:8952500-11892708 GCF_057945365.1 Rhopilema esculentum
ATTGGTAATGTTCTTTATGTCCTTGGACTGTGAGAATTTTCTTGTAATTTTAGTGTCTCTAAGATCCCACTTGCTTAACCTGCAGAGTATAGCAGCGCCCACTGTGTACAGCTTCTTCTGTGATGCAAAGAGACATACAAAATGCTAAAGAATAGAATTTTAACTGTGATTTCTTTGCTCGCACCAAATATACCCAGATCACTCGAATTATATAGCATGTTAACCGATTAAAGACCGCTGGTGCCCTTTCCAACTTCCTTATTCCTCGTTGTACTAGAATTTCATTGAATTTTTTTATTTGCAGCATTTCGGGAGACAGAATTATGAATACGAAGTTAACCGACAGAACATTGAATCAAATTCTGATGAGGACATATGGCCATTGGTTTTAATGGTGGCTGATAATGTTGTTATGTGGCAACAGGCTGGGAAGAATAACCAGCCAGTCAAGTAAGATTTAAGTTGTTTTTACGACAAGTTCTTCTGTCATTTCCTGGAGTATTGTTTTTACTTGCAGTCGTATGAAATATATATGATATATACTCCTCCGTCTCGATTGTACTCAACTTAGCTGTTTTTATCTATTTCAGCGATAAAGAAGATGAGATTGATTCGATGGATCCGGATGCTTTATCACCTTCCGCTGATACCACTTCGCTTTTCGACATCATGAAGTTAGTGGAGGCGACCCCCCATGTGCTGCAGTACGGTATAATCGGCCTAAGGCCGTGGAGCTCGGCTCAATTCGATGTGCCCATGCATGGCTTTATTCGGACTTTTGTTCATTCCTGTGTCTTTATGAACATCAAGCAGACATACAATATTTGCTTCAAGAACTCAAAGTATATCGGTGAAAATATCGACTTTCAGCTCAGGCTAGTGGAAAACAACATTCTTACGTGTCGTTTTGAACATCTGAGCTTCATGTGCAAGGTGACAGCAAGGAGTGGTTGGAGGGTGCCATTCCGCTCACAAAAGTGGGAAAATATGAACGATAGTGAACCAATTACCGAACCCCCGTATTCCCACTTGGTTGCACCCCCTGATATAGAATACTTGAAAACGATAAATGCGCCTTCGCATCTTGTAATGCAGACATACTTGAGGATATGTGGGAACATGTTATTTCCAGCGTCAGTGGACCAGCCTGACTATCCTGTCTTGATAATAGGGGGTTATGTAGATCTTGGTGAAAAGATCACTATATGTGTTATCAATGGCAATGTAACTGGGGAACTGAATGAGGCGACGAAAAACCAATTGGAAAGGAAATACGGGGGTCTATTACTCTATGATTATCCGCAAAGTTTGGAAAAAGAATTTTTATCGAAATTCAAGTTTATAGATGACGCTAGGTTGTGCATTATATCGAATGACCGTTATAGGATGCGAGAAGAAATTAACCGTTTAGATTTGGAGGAGAACTGGCGTTTCAGATTCAGAGACGAGTACCAAACAGCGACATTAACAGAGGGTGACTCCAAGCCAGTTTTCTTTTTAACTGGTGTAATAGATCTCTGAACTGAACCTGTATTCACGTTTCAGGAAGGTTTGAATGCTGAAAAGTGTCGCTGCTTGCCCCAGGGACTCGAGGGAATCAGCGTGCGCTCTTGCAGTTCGGTTTAGGACGCGATCGGTTGATGCAGGGGGCCTAGGAATGAGCCATCTGAACGTTGTTATCAAGTTGCTTCTTCCAGTTGTCACATGAAGCCAGCGGCGGATTTATTGTCTTTTCTCGTCAACCGAATCTGCTGCAAGGTTAATATGACAGAATTTTTAGGGTGCTACATAGTGAAAGCTGGAATTAGCAGGTTTAACGCAAATTTAGCTGTTTGAGGAGTAGTAAGTAATGTATGCTTATTTATAGCGGCAGAAGGAACCAGTGAATTTTTAAATAAATATTAATTTAATGTCCTGTTTCTACGTACGGTTGAAATTGTTTTTTTTCCGTTACACGATTGTTGGTGCTCATTTAGGGCAGGGCTGTAGTGCTTTGACTGGAGAATGTTGTTCTCACCTTGTAGGCTTGGATTAGAGAAAACATGCTGGCTTATAGACTGAAAAAGTGAGAAACCAACCCCCCCCCCCCATCCGTCCCCTTTAAATATTTTTGTCTTGTTAAGAATGAAAATGTTTCGTGTTTTGAATGCAGAAGGGCTTTCACTAGCCAGAGATGGTAAATAACCTTGCTTGCAAATTGCAGCGATACATTGCCCAAAATTGCTCTCCTTTTTAGGGACCCCCATATTTTTATCGTCAGTGCTTGACCCGGCCTTCTTTAGCTCTAACCCTTTCATTGATTTGGTTGATATCTGTTCTTGGCATCTCCAGCATATGCTTATTCAATGCACTCTTGTTTTGACTATAAGTGAATTAGCAACGAGTCTCTTAGGGATACCAGGGCGGGAGATGCAAATCTCAGTCTGGAGATGAAAATAAGAAGTCGCTTTTGCTCTTGTGTGAATGTATTGCGTGAGTCTTTCTCAACCTACATGCACACGCACGCAAGCGCACACAAGATAGGCAGAGTCTTTCAAATCGATCGTTTGAGGTAAGGCTTGAGGTTGACAAGGGTTTCTTATCAGTCACGCGATTTCTTGTCCTTAAAGGATCATTTACAACATTTTCTTCGATGTATATAATTTGATACTTCGTGCAAAATAATTCTTGTTTATCAGATGCCGTATCGTGCGTTTTATTAATTTCAGATTCGTATTAGCGCGAATTTTCAGAGTGCTTCGTTAGTGCGTCTTTAATTTTGCATACCCCTGCTGCTTTCAGCTATAATGTTTCTTGTAAACATAAACACTTTAGAATAAGTGTAGGTTTCACAATATTTTCCTTAATTTTCGGTTTTTTGGACAATTTGCACGCACGTCTATTGTGAAGAATAGAATATGAAAACAATCCTGGAATAGCACAACAAGAATGAGTTAAAGTAATACAGCATTTAATTGACAACAGTGTAATAAAATGTAATTTCATGCAATTCTGAGAGGAGCAGAGCTAGGATGCGCAATGGTACTCTGAAAATTGAGAATTAGGATACTGAAAAATGTATCTTATATAGAAACGGAGAAGGCAAGCATCCGTATTCAAAACATTGCTGTAAATCCTCAAGTTAGTTTCTTGAGGGCTTATTAATTTAATTAAGAAGTTTTTTATCAGGGCTTGCGAAAATCTCCAAGTTGCCATACAAATAGTTCGTTTTGTAACTTTTTAAATATTTTTATTTTCATATCATTTGCAGTTTATCTTAATAACTCTTTCAACCCACAGTTTTATCAAAGGAAGAAGAGTATAGGAAATTGTGAAAAAACCTTGATATATTCATCAAAATCACGTTTAATTTAGCTTTTTTATCATTATCCCTTGAATTCATTATTAATTCATGGACTAAAATGTTATATTTTGAATTGTATCTCAATTAAGCCTTCATAAGGTCCTTTCGGAAGACAAAAATGTGCATGTTATGATGGGAGCTTATTCGAGGATAGGTCTTTTTAGCAATATTTACTTTAACAATATTTAACAATATAGTTTATAGGCAGTTGGCTGTTTGTAGCAAGCTCTCAGCTATTTGCTATCTGCCATCTGCTATCTGCTCGCAGCCTTTTGCTATCTGCGCGTCGCCCTTCTGCTGTCTGCGCGTCGCCCTTTGCTATCTGCTCGCCCCCTTCTGCTATCTGCTCGCCCCCTTCTGCTATCTGCTCGCTTCCTTCTGCTATCTGCACGCCCCCTCCTGCTATCTGCTCGCCCCCTTCTGCTATCTGCTCGCCCCCTTCTGCTATCTGCTCGCCATCCCTCTGCTATCTGCTCGCCCCCTTCTGCTACCTGCTCGCCCCCTTCTGCTATCTGCTCGCCATCCTTCTGCTATCTGCTCGCCAATCTTCTGCTATCTGCTCGCCCCCTTTTGCTATCTGCTCGCGGCCTTTATGCTATCTGGTCGCAGTTATTTGCTATCTGCTCTTTCTTTCTGTAAAACGTGTGATTTTATTTATACATTACAGATAATCATCGCGTAATTCTGTTACAATTTTCGTTTTAAACAGAGTAATTTAATAGCAGCTAATTTCTATATGCAGAAGACGCAAAAAGGTTAAACATGTGCACAAATTTTTTCTTAATTCTCGCTTCTTGGTGCAGAGCGTAGCTTTACAATGTTGGTAGAGAAGGGACGGCCAAGAAAATATTTGGCTTTTGAGAAGAGAACCCGCAGGTTTAGCCAGTAATGAGAAATAAGACGTTTCTCGATAATCATGTTTGATCGCAATGGGTACCATTCTCGAATCGTCGCGTCACGTGCTAAAATTGTATAGTTTCCAATTGGTGAAAAATGTTTACCTATCCCAACAATATTTTCAGCAAAACATCCTACATTGCCCATGCTGAAAACCTTTCGAAAGAATCGAACAGAAACCTACCGAGCTGAATTTTAAAACTGCTTTTGAGTTTAGCAAGAAATGATTATGAAGTTAAACCTAACCTAATGCCATTGGTGTACATGAACGGCGTCCATCCAATCACAGTAGTCCAATCCATTTCAAGCAATGCATATGTGAATCGTACGCGACACTATGAAACCCTTAGTTGAAAAGGTATATTCAAGGACCGAGATACCCAGGGGCCGAGGGAACTTTGCCCCCCCCCCCCCCTCCAAAAAAAAATCTTAAGTTGTATAAGTAAAATACTTTAATTTTGTAAAATTAGCTATCGTTACACTGATTTATCAGAAGTGGCCCCCCAAACAAAAAGTTGTATCTCGGTCTTTGGGTATATTCTCAACTCCAATTCAAGCTACAATGAATGCATTGTGGTGTAATTATAATGCTCTACATATGTGTAAAGGGGGGGAGTGAATAAATTCGAAATGAGAAGTGCAATGAAAAAAGATGAAACTACGAGAAAGGGAAAAAACTTAGTGTAGTGGATAAGAGCGATAAAAGTTTCAGCAGCCGATTGTTAAATGTAAGTTGATGTCAATAGTTATTACATTATTTGGTCTGTAAAATGAATCTGTTCACCAACCTTTCATTTTCTCAAACAATAGGTTTCACTGAGTATTTAAGTTTGTGGGAGTAAATGGAAATTTTCATGTGTAATATTTTCAATATAACCTGAATTTGCAAGTCAGGAGAACGAATGATTGTTAGCAATACTTTTGGACCATGTAAAAAAAAGGGAAAGTATTTGTAGTGGATGGGTATCATTGTTGTAAACGAACGCAAAGCATGTTGTAATGAAAGATGTAAATGTTTATCCCTCTTTAAGCCCTCTTATTCACGGCTTGAATGTATGTTCTTGACTTACGCCTTGATTATTTGATCCCTTTAAGCCTAGAATCATTATCAATAATTTCTCCTGAAAATGACTTTTCTGCCTTGGCTTCCATGAAAAGGCCAAATTTACGTCAATGTAATGTCATTCATATTGATACAAAGTTCACTTACTTCAAATCCAGGCCTTTCGTAAATGCAAAACCCTCCAGTGTTTGAATGACAGTTTTTTCATTTGTCTAAATTTGTTTTAGTCCTTTTTGGTCCCCTAATCTAAAAAGACAGCTAACAGCACTGACGGACCTCATCTTTGTCACAAAGCGTGAGTTCAGAGCCCTTCAGGTTCCTTATATTAATGTTTGCAATTTAATTTCTCACAGTCCCTAAAAATGCACTTGCAGCATTGGTTTTTTTTAAGGGTAAGTATGCCTCAACGGATTTTGGGGGTTTGGCTAAGGCCTTTTGCTCCGAATTCTTTCTGTGAAACTATTGATATAAACTCTGTTTCATCTTTTTTGTAAATTTACTTTTTTGTCTTAAAAATTTAGTCTTAAATTTTTACAAACCTATTTCTTACAAGAGCACTATCAATTTGGTCAAGTATTGAAATTCTAATGAAATTTTTGTTTTGAGTCTAAATATATTCTCCGATCCTGAATAAAACCACGCTTTTTGAAAACACAAGATATATCCTTTAATATTCTTAAAAACAGCATTTTTTTGAAAGGAAAGGAACGTGCAGTCGTGCACTCTCATTTTGGAAAAAAATTATAAGAAGCACGAGTCTCATAATTGGTCAAAGGTTAAGAAATTGCTTTCAAATGCAATTTTCAACAAAGTTGTAAAGCTTCTTTAAAAAATTCCACCTCAAAAGCCATCTAGGTTGAGTCTGGTACCCAGGGTACATCTAGAGGTGCTCTGTGGGTGAATTTTCAAAAACATGTCGCAAATAAAAGATAGCAAATAGGGCCTGAAACCATTGAACATAAAAGATAGTGATTGCACTGCTTACAGCCTAATAGTCTAAGAACAGTCTAGACACAACGTTTCGGAAGAATTAAGAATAGTCAGTCTAAGCTTCAACTTGCTGGCTGGAGCCCCCCAGTAATGTCATCCTGTGGTACAGTAGAAACCCGCATTAAAGAACCTAGGTTTTTTCTGGCAGCCTGAATAGGTTCTTAATTAACAGGCTGCTATTCTCAATTCCAGTCTAAAAGGTTCTTAAAGGTTCTTATATACGTATAGGCCTTGCACACATTAACAATGTTTTCCACCGCAAGAATTCTAATGGACACACTTAAACCAGCCTTTTTATGTTAAATTTCAACCAATCTTATGAATTTGTGTTGTTAGATTGTCCAATTAGAATGCAACATACCATATCCTGATTGACTCTAAAAACCTCTTTTTCTTACATATATATATAAGAACCTTTCCAAATTTCAACCTCTTTAGGGTTCTTGATTATGGGGTTTTAAAGGTTAAATTTCAGCCTCAATATTTTTATCAAAACAGGTTCTTTTATGCGGGTTTTTACTGTATATGTTGAATAAATGAAATGGATGGGAACCAGTGTCATTCCGACGCCACTAAACGTCATTACAACCTTATTTGTTTATTGTTTATAAATACAAATTGCCTATGATGTAAGCACGTAGGGCCTAGAGCACCGAGGTTTATTCGCCGTTTTGGTTTTCCTCAGTGTCCTGCATAAAGTCCCCAATACTACCATGGATGTAGTGGCGGGGGGGGGGGGGGTGCTTAGGGGGGTGGAGCCCTGCTTGTTAAGATATTCGAAATAAGAAGGGGGCTCAGGGTTCCCCCCCACATTGTCTGTGCTTGAATACAGAAAAATATCATGTAACGCAAAAACAGCGATACAACTGGCAAATTTAAACGCATTGCAAGTTTTATATGCATGAAAATGAACATAAAGTTTGAAATATTCAGTTATAAAATTCGTGAAAGACTTTTTACTGACTGCTTTTAGTTGCAGTTTTGTATAGACAGTTGATTTTTAATTTTTGTATTTACATTTGGGCTTAATTTCCTGAATCATCAATTATTTGGTCGCTATTATTTGTCTCTGTCTTGCCTACTCTTAATATCCGGTGCATTACACTCTTTTATATAAAAGCAAGATATTTTTTGTTGATACTAAATGTTCTTGTTTTTCTTGATAATTTCTAGCTCGGGTGATCTTATTATTGTTTTTTTTTTCAAAATTGATTTTTCTTTTTCTGCAAAGTACGAATACTTTCTAAGTCTGCTGAATAACAGTTTTGCATGACATTCTTAGAAGCATGGTTCATAAGCTGATAAAATCTGCTCTGTTTTGTAAGCACGAGAGAAAATGTATCAATTCAGATAAAATTCAACCAATGGGTCATAATTATTGAAAATAAAGCTTATAAATATTGGTTAGGATCTTCCATATCGACGTTGAAAATATTTTCGATGCATTTTATCACTTTCTATAAGTCCTCCCTCGGCCCTCCCATGGGTGCAATGGCGGACTGGCACTTTTAACCGGCCACAAATAACTGGAGGGGCCCAGGTGGGTGTGGTCTGAAAATAAGGGCGTGGTCAAGTGAGCATTTCACCATAATCGATCAATTTCTAAGCAACATAACATATGTAGCACTAATAGCAAAGTTGAGCTGTTGATTACAAATGGGCGCTGAGTACTCTAATTGAAATTTAACATTAAATCGTAAAAAATTCTGTCTGATTTGGATTTCAGTAATTTTGCACAAAAGACTTTCTCGAAGAAACAAAGTTCAAAAGTTATAAGAAAACTAACCTAAGATGCATAAAAGATAGTAAGTTTAAATTACAGAATATCTGAGGTAGGAGGAAGCCTTATATTTACTGAAATTTAAACTAAAGATGGCAGACCTAAAAATAGCAAACTAGAAAGGAAGGCACACTTCGATTTTTAGAAGTTGTGGCTCACATGCGGAATACATTGAACGTTTATTGGATTGTATAAATTTCTATCAAAAATTCAAAATGGAAAAACTTACTTAGCGACAAATAAAGCCAAAGCGAAACATTTCTATATACGAAAATTTGATATCTTAATCATGATATTATAGCTAAATCATAGCAAGAAGGTTCCCTTTAATTTTTGTGTAATCATCCGCTAAATTGGTTTGCTGTCTGTATTTTTTACAAAACTTTTAGGTTTATCATTTCGAAGACCGTTTCAATCGAATGCTACCAGAAGTTGCATTTCTTTAATTTGCATTCCAAGAAACCAGTAATCAGTCCTGTCCCCTTTTTGCATCAACTTTGCCTTCCTTTCTGAAAACCACTTGCGATGCGGAGTTTATTCGTCCATTATGTGCAATTTGGCTAATTCTTGCCATTTTATTGACATCTTTTTTATGCCAATTTTTATTCCATGAGGCAATACCTTACCCGTTCGTGTTTTATACTAAACAGTCCAGCGCAAGCAAAAAACTAGATTATTCAGTAAACGATGCAGCAACCTCCGTTGAAGAATCATTCACATCGCATTATCTAATGCTATTTTAAGTGAACTCTACAATTAATGCCGGGCAGATTAACTGAACCTGGGTCTATGTAAGATCAAAAATTTCAGAAAATTCCATCATATTAAAAATTCAATACCTCTATTAACCTCTCGTAACCAAAAAGGTCATTCTTTTTTAGCTTCGACCCAATCCATTTTATAACCACATGCTATGGCGTTTATCCAACCTCAGTTTTGATGTAATCCATGATATTTATTATTCGTAATGGGACAGCTTGAGGCCCCACATTTCTTAAATGGGGCCCTTTTTCTGCAAAAGTGGGACCCTTTTTGCCAGATTTGAAAGGGGGCCCAGTCCGCCACTGCCTGGGCGCGCAGCAAATGACCGGAAAAATATCAACCCTCGCCATGTTCAAATTGCTGCAAATTGCAAGATCACATTGCAAGAATGAATTAAATATTTCATAGAGCCCCCCCCCCCCCACCTTGTTAAACTTTTATGACTACATCCATGAATACTACTGTTTAGTTTCAAAGATTATATAAATTCTAACTTTTATTATTCTTTTAATTTATAATTATGTAATCTTGCCTCCCTTGGTTAATGTTGCGGAATTCATACAAATTTGAATTTGATCTTTCTTGGTGAATTCTTCACTTCTATTCCTGGTCTCTTTCTGGCGTTCAGTTGCCTTGTGACTTTTGACAGGTTTCTCTTGGCAACGAAGCCAGGATGTTGTCCATTGTCTGTTATCCAATCATCGTCAAGTATGGGTGCTTTAGTCAGACCAAAGTCCTTTATTGGGCACGTGTAGGTTGTGAATCATGTGAACAGACATATGGGCAGTTTAAGCTGATTGGTTCCGTCAAAATGAGTCCTCTTTGCTCATTGGTCAAACCCCGAATCCACCCCTTATGAACTACGTACTTTTGGTATGGCAGGTCTAGCCATCAAAACAAAATGGTATTGAGGAATTGGTTTGCTTTAGTAAAGGACGCTACCTCACGCACAGATTTATTCGATATTAAATCTTCAAAAACAGTTGTTAGAGTCCATAAAATTATTCGAATTGAACACTGAATCCACGATGGCTGGAATATTGCCTTCACCACCAAGTTCTCCTTGTGCTACATCAGAGGTAAGTCAGTTTCATGTTATGATGAAATTCGCCTTTATGAAAGTTGCATATCTCCCCTTCCTTCAATGAAAAAAAACTTTTTGATAACGGGAAATTTCACAAATTTTGGGGTCTGTGAATGTCCAAGATGTTATGTTTTTGCATTAAATTGTGGACGTTGTACATTTCTTTGCCAAGTCTTAGCAGATATGAGATCGACTTATCTATTTTTCAGGATGATCTCGTGAGAAATCTAAAAGCAGGATCTGTTAAGCTCTCTACTGCTGGTGATTTAGAGGCAGTAGAATCTCTATTAGCAATGAGCAAATGGTCACCTCCAAGTCCACCCCAGTCCGAAAGTAGAACTCGTTTTGATGAATACGAGCTCAGTTCAACTGAAGATGATGTGGAATCTACCAAATATGAACATTTATACGAAGATTTCTCTCAAAATCAGAGAACGGTAAGTTTTGGACCTAATTGAGTGAATAAAGTTGTTATTGGATGATATTTCGATGCTGAATTGAAAATAATTTGATACTGGGATGAAAATACCCTCTAAGATGCTCATTCAATTGTAAGCCTTACACTGAAGTGAATTCTTTCCTCTCATTTTTCTTCATAAAATTTATTTAGTGGTGTCATATTGCACCAATGTCGCCCGCCACACTTCCATGCTGGTTTGTTTCACCCCGTTATGTCCCTTATCTACCAAGAAATATTCACTAATTTGCACTAATTCTGAGGTTATACAGTTTATTTGGTAGAGTGCACTTGTAGGGTTTGTTAAACGCTCCCTTCCATTAAATTGTTTAAGTAACTCAGCAAACATTGCAAGGGCCTGTACGTGAGGTAGATCATTTTCATGTGTAAATTGATTCCGTGCCATGTTTCATGTGACTTTTCCTTCACCCAACCAGTCAGCTGACACTTGCCATTCCCCGTGGCCTTCATTTGGCCAACACAAAAGAGGCCAAAGGTGTGGGCAGGAAGTGATATCGTTTTAAAATACTTGATCACATGAGAATCTTTTGTATACCGGGTTTTACTGCAAAGCGATTCATCGAAAAAGTTAACCTGAACAACAGTGGAAAGACGTTTTACTTTTTTAAACAATGGCAGACTGTAAAGATTTTGTTTACTCGCTGCATGACCATAACTTTGTAAGGAATATTTTAGGGAGTTGCTGATTCATCAGTTCTGGAGTAGACAATGAGCTTCTGGCTTTTCCCTTTAAATCTGATACACCCTTTTAATAAGAACCCGTAAATTTAAGTCAAGGCTGACTGTTCCTAATTTTTTCGAAAATCTGAGGCTTGGATTGAATTTCGAAATTGGATTGTTCTTGTTTTGTTCTTAAATTAAGAGGGTTTAAGCAGTACCATTGCTAGCTTTTTCGCCCTAGGAAGGTGTTCAGGCCTCATTTGCCAACAAAGTAATTGAGACAACCCTCATTTGCTGCCAAATTTGAAAGCACCCACACATGGCTATATAAAAATCCTCGTTTTTGAGACAAAACATTGTTCAAAATTGCATTATGGAGTATTAGCTCAGCCTCAGGTTATGCTTAACAACAGTGTAGATCTCTTCCTTTTCCCATAAATGAATGAATTACAAATTTTCTCTTGTAATCATTATTTTTAAACAGAATATTTTTGAATTCTTAGACCCTGGATAGCAATTTTTCGAACCGAGTGCAGTTTCAAGGCATCACCAACCAAATGCCAATCACCCAGGCATCAATACATAAGCACAAAGGTGCACCAACAGCAATTGTTATACTGTGCCCAGTTCCACAAGCAAGTACCAAAACATTCGGCAAAAGCAGTCAGAACAGTTATGCAAACTCTAACGACAAAGTATCTTCAAGCAGTGATCGCCAGAGAAATCATATATGTACCTATGAAAACTGTGGAAAATCATATCTCAAAAGTTCCCATCTTAAAGCTCATATTCGCACTCATACAGGTAAGATTCAATTTTAATTTTTTCTGTTTTGAGCATGGATGTGTAGGGATTGTTTATTTTCAGTATGGTTAAGTAGATTTGCACCTAGATAATTATTTTTATAATAGATATAAAGGTCAAAATGTCCCTTGATCTACCATAACATAATTCACAACTTACACTAATAATAAAATGATACTTATTTGAAAGGTGTGGTTTTTTCTGTGATTATGTATTTATACTGAATAGATGAAATTTTTTATGGCCATTAAGAGTTAAACTTTTATGCACAAGTTCAGTAACTTTGAGAAATTAAATAACTTTAAAACCTAAGAAAAACAATTATTTTGTACCTCAAGGTGAAAAGCCATTTAGCTGTGATTGGGAAAAGTGTGAAAGATCATTTGCACGATCAGATGAACTAGCAAGACACAGAAGAACACATACGGGTGAAAAAAGATTTGGTTGTCCGTTATGTGGTAGGAGGTTTATGCGTTCAGATCATCTGACCAAACATGCAAAAAGGCATCTTGCTACAAAGAAAATACCTGGCTGGCAACAGGAACTGAATAAGTTAAATGAATTTGCAGCTTCAATGACATTTCAGTACCCAACACATATTGAAAAAACTCAAATCAGTCCTTCAGAAAAAAGAACTCTTAAGGTTATAAAGCCAGGGAAATGTTTTTAAAGGCAACACAGAGAATATATCAGTTAAATGATTGGCTGGAGAGTTCAAATAGAAATTAACTGCAGTGCAGTTGAAGGGAAGTTGTCGAAGCTGACTAGGACATTAGCAAGATATTCAAGGGCCAAAAGAAATTAAATTTCATGTATCAAGTTTTGGAGAAAGCTGTGTATCCAGACAAGGATGTTTACATGCATTGTTTATCAATGGAACTTTATGGCATACAAAGTCTCATACACTGTGGAACACGTTAAGACTATTGTTTGCTACAATAGGTAAAGCAGATCTAAGCTTTTCAATGCATCACATTTTTTAATAAGTATAAAAGACATTAAAGTAATCAAGGTATTTCTATATACTTGTAGTTGTAGACATAGGCAAAATTTTACTTGTAGACTAATTTATTACTCGTTGTAATAATGTATTTTGTTTTATCTGAATGTATAAATGTAAAATTATTTGATTTTATTTCAAAATTCTGATTTACTAGCAAGTTTATAATATATTGCTGAAAAGGTCAAAAAATGTAAATATTTAGAAATACCTTGAAATAATTTAAATTTCAGCTTGATCTTATATTGGTATTTTAAATTAACCCATATGACTTTTTTTTATCAAAAACATGCAATCCCTGATTTCTTTCCAAGTTTACTTTTTTTTATGTCTTTCGTAATTTTAATAGGGAAATTTTGCATGAAAAATTTGAAATCACAACCATGCCTAACCCTAACATTTTTTAACTTAGAATCCCTGCATTTTAAAAATCTACTGGCAGAAATAAAGTAGTGCTGTCCGTATTGAAGAAGGACAAGAAAGTTGTAACATGTTTCTTGTTAATAAAATCTTAATTTTGATGTCTGATAAAAGTGTTCATTATAAAGACAATTTAATTGAAACTGTCTTTTGGCAGAAAAATATTTTTGAGGTTTCATCTATGTTTATTTGCTGTACAACTCTGTTCTGTGGAAAGGCACATGGGAAAACTTTTGTCCTGCCTTGAGTGTATGCTGCACCTAAAAAGAGAGAAAAATAAATTATACTGAGGAATGTGAAAAAAGTTAGCAGTTATCATATTCAAAAACTTTTTCAAATATCTTATTCATATTCATCATCAAGATCATTTTCACAATTATGTTAAGTCTAAAATGTTTTAAGTGTGATTCTTTCTTAAGTTCCTTTTTTCTGAAATCAAAATTACAAAACAAATGACTTTAGAGTACATGATTTGCTTAAGTTGAAGTTCATAGAAAAACTATTCCAGTAAATGGACCGACATGCAAAAGATATGGCTATCTAATTTAGACAAATACCATGGCTGAGCTTTTGTCCCTCAACAAATAAACAATTGCCTACATGGTTTGGTGCTTTTTAAAGTGCAAATTGTAGCTTTTTGGCACATTCCTCTAATGATGCCTTCAACTTGTAGATCCAGTATAGTCTAACTACAAATGTATTGAAAGAAGCATAAAAATCCCAACTTTGATAGCAGGTAAAGATTTGCAGAGTTCAAGTCAATTTATTACGTTTTTAAACCACCGTGAAACGTGTATAAGTCTCTCCTTTTCCAGAAATGACTGTGTAATCTGTCGAAAGTAAAAGAAAGTTAAAAATGATTAAATTTGTCAAACCACAGAAAGTACAATGACAATTGTTAAGAAAGAACAGTTCATTAGTTTGTTTTGCAACTAATAAAGGCAAACCACAGAGTGACATCGGTTTTGTAAATTGGCCTTACCATGTAAGGATGTATTGCTTGAAAGATGAAGAGGTCCGCCAAAGAAATATGATTCCCTACGGCAAAGGTTTGGCTACAGAAATGGTCATTGAGTTCCTAGGAAAAAAAATTATTTAATGATAAGTGTTCAAATTCTGAAAATGAAAGAGTAAGGTACAAGTTTTTGATAGTTTGCAAGAATTAGTTTAAAAGTCATTTCCCAAAGAGCCGTTGCTCAGATTAAAAACTACAATCCCAGAAAAAATAGTTGAAACTTTTCAAGGAAAGTTGATATTTTCTCTTTCCTCTGGAAAATAATCCCCCCTCCCCCTTTTTCAAGTAAAAATGATAGAACTACAAATCAAGCATTGATTTGGGGGGGGGGGGGGAGGACGGGGATTAGAATTTACAGGGGAAAGGTAAAGAGAATATTGAAAAAATTGCATTTTGTCACAACAATTTTGTCCGGGATTGTAGAATAAAACCCCATGACTGAACATAAACACCAGAACCACCAGTATCATCATAAAATCCACATTCATCATCGCAATCACTCTCACAATAATGTGAAGTATTGACAAAGCTGTGTTCACTTTCGCGCCTGCATATAATAGATCATCCCACTTTCCTTTTTTATGCTGCTCCTTGGATAGGTATTGTCCGACAGCTTTACTTGACCACAAAAATTAACTGTCAGTTTTGCATACAGATTTTAAATCACCTAACCAGGCTTTTAAAAAGTATTACATTAATCCACTGTATGCAAAATTGAAGCATCTACCATGTATATTTATCCATATTGACCAGAAAGTTTTTTCAGAAAAATTATCTTTATATTGTGTTTTCAGTCACTGGTTTCTTGGGCCAAGGATTTTATGGGATCCTGTGTGCTGTATAACAAATTATATCTAGGTAACTTGGTACCTTCAATATGTTAATAGGCCATAATTAAAAACACACATAGACAACATGGTGTATTTTTAATTTTTAATCATGGTGTTTATAAACACATTTAAGATACCAAGTTACCTAAATATAACTTTTCTTTACATTAGATATGTGATGGAATAATAGAAAATATTCAGCACTGTTTATATCTTAACTTTTTATGTCATTCTTTGTTTTAAATTGATGTTCTTTTTAAGCAGTTCTATTTATATGTTTTAAAATTGCTTTTAAAAAGGAGCATCTTGTAACATACTGGAGATTTTTGTCTGTCACTCTTTGGAGTAGAAAACGTCTGAAAACTTAAAGTTATGGAACATGAATATACCTACAGTATTTGTAGATTAAAATAGGCCAATCAGAAAAATGATCACATAACTGTTAACATTGTCCAATCTGTGCCGCTGGCCTATTAAAAATATTACCAACACAGTGCAAAGATGAAAATCTACAGAATTTTAAACAGAATCATCCTACTTATGAAAAGGCAGTCTTGTAATGCTCCCACTCACCTTTGCTCTGTGCTGCATTTCTTGCGAATCATTTAGTGATGGTTTGAGATGAGTTTCACAATAAAGGAGCCATTGCTGAATTTGTGAGTTTTCAAGCACATTTGAAACATTCAAAACTTTTGCCTCGGGTGATAAGTTGGCAGCAAATTTGACAAGTTGTCTAGCAACAGTAAAAATCCCTGATACTACAGCTTCTCCTTGTTGAAATGCTGGACCCTGAAAAGAAATGTACTTTAATCTGTATCCAATGAAACTTACCAAAATGCTGCCAAAAATTAATTACAAACGAGATTCTTATCTCCTGTGGTTTGTCAAAATATGCTTTGATCATTAGAAAGGATAGGATGTAACTGTTGGAGGGATAGATTATGACAAACGGGATATTGTTCTTCAGAAATAACATATTTCTATAATTGTTGGGGGCACCTGCCTCCTAAAAACAATAGTAGTTACAGGCCTGTATAGATTTTATCTTCTTTACCACTTTATCAATGCAATCTTTTAAGAAAATAGTACTTTATAGATGATGAACAGTATTTGGGTCTCAACTGTACTGCTGAAGTGATGATTCATTAATTGTAATTGGAAAGAAGCAAGTCCTCTGGCCAAAATGGATATGATATTATGTAAAAACCCACTATTAAGATGCACTTTGTCCACATTTTTCTCTGATATGTGGTAACCTAGGTGCAGAGTAAATCTTTTTAAGGGCACATGATGACTGGATGACTGACATACCAATAAGACACACCTTTGTCACCCCTAGACCTCAAAATGTCACACCCTCTACCAGGACACTGCAGTCAGGTAAAGATGGGTAACATAAAGAAAGAGGGGAAAGAATTTGCAAGAAATATAAATTTACATAGTTCTATAATAGAAGAAGATGCTAAGAAACTAGAAAAATTAAAAAAAAGTGGAAAATAAACAAAAAAACAAGAGAGTTAGAAACAAGCCATCATTACATCAAAATCATTAAATATTTTCAAAAACAAGATCGACAAGTCATATAACAACAGCAAATGTTATACGGAATTTCCTATACAACCTGTATTTGCCTAATGTAGTACAGTTTAATCCATTGCATTGAGTTTAAACCAGAATGGAGACTCTCCTAAATGTGCATCATCTTTCAATGTTATTTTAACCACTATACCTAAAAGTTTTTACAATCCTTTCTGGCTTTCTACCAAATTTTATGCCAACCGTATAACTATAGGTGTGTGTCATGTATGCAATCAATTTAAATACATAAGGACACTTTTTATGAAACTCTAAAAACTCTTTTAATATTGTCTAAATAACTTTACATATTTTTCTTTTAGCTGTGACATCCAGGGTGGAAAGTAAGTAATATGTTCAAACTGATTGTGCGCAGATCGAAACTCATGGGCACTTACTCCAATATAATGGGCTGATTTCCCCTTAATCAAAGTGCCAATCATGCTTCCCAAATTTGTCAAAGTATTAGCTTTCCATCCACTCTGGCTGTCACCCCTGTCAGAATCTCATTTTAGAAAGAAGACAGTATTTGGTAGATGTAGAAGGTACAAAGAGAGTATGATAAAAAATAACAAGTGAATACAGCTAGGGATATAAGCATTTTGTCTCCCAAATGGCAGATTTCTCCCGTTTGCGAGAAATGTCTCCTGTTTGGGAGAATTCAAATCTTTGGCAGCTCAAATTTTGTCTCCTGATTGGGAGAATTTTCCCTTTAAATGGATATTTTATGACCAAGAAGGCTCAGGCGATTTTTTTCTGATCAAAAATTTAAATTCTGCATGTGTTTATCAAAAAATGGGGGTTTATAAAAAAAATGTATGTCACTGTTGGAAATCTTGAGCTATTGGAGAGTTTTTGATGACATAATTTGTGAGATGTAGTTATTGTTCAAGCTTTCTCTTTGGTGGCAGTACCACTAAGTCAGAGAAAACTACTAACTTACAGTTTAATGTATGTGTGTATTTGTATATCTATGCATGTAGAATATTCTTAAATAATGTGAATCACAAGCAAAGTTATGAAAACATGTTTTCATTTTCAGTTTAATAAAGTTTCAAATAATATATATACTGTCGATGAGGTAATCTCTACATTTAAAGAAACAATGCTTCCACATTGTTGCAATGAAATAAAAAAGGTGTTCAAAATTTTTGATCAATACATTATTTATTTTTTTCATTTTTAAATGCTCCGAGTCTCTGAAGCTTTCTTTAACAGCTTTGAGAGATATGGAAGGACAGCTCTCTTATAAAATGCTGAAAATGAAGAGTGGGCCTATAGAGCAACAGCCAGTTGAGTTTTATGAAAAGGGCCTTGCTGTGAGTTCTTCAAAATTAGTCATCCTAATCCAAGAGTCCGAAAGGGATCAGAAAGCTGGTAAAATGATGGTGACTGGGGGAGGGTGTGTCGAAAATCCATAAATTTTAGCTGATGTAATTTTTATATAATCCCTAAAAATATCTCCAAGGTAAAGTAAAACATTAGATTACCAAAATATTGACTTAACCTGAACCTTTAATTTCCTAGAACAATACCTTTAACAATAGAGTATGATGTCATTGCAAATTGCAATTGCAAATTCTGAACAATTTTCAACAGTGACCTACATTTTATTCATGTATATTTAAGTATTTGATGGTGTAGATTTCAAAAATGAGGTTTAAAATTCCCGCCAGAAGCTCCTTCATGCATTTTTGTCCAAAAAGCAATACTTTCTCCCGATTGGGAGAACAAGTGGGTATGATTTTATCTCCAGATCAGGAGGCATTTTAATAAGACCCCGCTTACATGATTTGGGTACCACACTGGCATGAAATGACACTGGCATCTTTCCTTTTTAGGCCATCCATTTACAATCTGTTGGGTGGAAAAACGCAAATGTTGGGTGGAGCCCTTGGTTATCAAACTAAGGCAATGTTTTCAACCACTTTGTTACCACACACTAGCATGCCTTGAGGTATTGTCTAGTGTGCCATGGAAAATTCTCCAATTTTACTTAATTGGTCTAAAAAATTGAAAAAATTTATTGGCAAATAATGTGCTGTAGAAAAAAAGGCTGAAAAACACTGAATCAATGTGCCCTAAACTGTGTTACACTATTGGCTGTGATATAGGAATGCAAGCGTGAATGCTAAGAATTCAACAGAAATCGTCATAAAGCTCCTTCTATCAAATAGATTATGAGTTTCTCACCTCCTAGAAATGTAACACAAACCGTTCGATTATCACAAGAATAGGCAGGTAAGCAAAAAAGTGTGTGAATTGCTGAAAATGATGCAAATCATGTTCACAAAAAGATATCGATAAAATAGTAGATATATTTATTTGATGCCTTGTAAGAGATTCGCTTTTTTTAATGAAAATTTGTGAAATGCTTAAATGCTTATTCTGAAAATGCTTATTATTTAACATTATTTTAATGACATTAGATTTTAATCATTTTTTGACTGCTATTAGAAGCTCACATGTGTTAGAGTATACTCCGTATTTGGGCGTTATTATTTTTCAGGCAAAAAAATTTCAGCCCCCCCCCCCCCCCCCCTACCTTAACTCACCTCCTACGCCTATGCCGATGTGGAAACGACATCATGTAAACGGGTCATACTGGCATGGTACCGATGTCATTTCATGCCACTTTCAGCATGAGGCTATTAAGTATCAAAAGTGAGTTTATTTTTCATTTAGAAAAGTGCGCCAATTGATAGAAAACAGCAAACAAGTTGGCCATCTCTTGTGGTCAAATCAAAATTATTGCTGCTCTCGCATGAATTAACTTACCACTCATGTTGTAAACAATTGCTCACTATAAAAGGTGTTCAAATGAATTGGTTACTCAACAATTTGCAACAAAAAGGACAGAAAGCTAATTAAAATCGAAAACCTAAGCGATTCTGAAGATAATGGAAGAGATTTTGGACAATGCCGTAGGGTCTGTTTTATTATCTCGTATCCTTCTTCCTTTTTCGTTATGCTTCACATTTAATTTCACATTATATTGCAGTTCTTTGTTTACACGCCTTTTTGGAATGTGCAAGCACACTATTGGACAAGCGTACAATAGGGCAATGATTAACATATCGGCTATTGTTTTTCTTAAGTGATATTATATATCATACCGGTATAGTGTAAACAGGGCGAACGAAAACTAAGGATTTACCCATACCGGCATGGTTTCATGCCGGCGTCAAATCATACCGGCATGGTACCGACATAAGTGTAAACGGAGTCTAAAACTTAACCGATCACCGATCAAATCATTAACCGATCAGGAAAAATATCGTTTATTTCTCTCGATCGGGAAACAAATGCTTATATCCCTAGACCCTAGCTGACATATGACATGGTGGATCGAAAACATTTAGTAGGGTCGTGTGTTTAGAGAAAATAAAACTCCGTGATTACCGATACTCCTAGGCTTCCATGCCTTTTCTTTTTGCTAATTTCAATCGATTTTGGAGGTAGATGGAGAAATCCAAGCAGAAGATCTAGATCGTGACTGTTGTTCAGGAACAGTGTCGCGGCCATTTTGCAAGTGGTTGATTTAGATGAAGATGAGGCAACTGGCTTCGCAGCGCTCACTGTATTTTGCTCACGTGTGTTGTTTTCTAAACATGGAGGGCAGTTGGTCTGTTGTTAGAAGATGGAAAGAACTCTCTAGATGTTTAAAATCAATCACCGCAAGTGACTTGAACATCGTCTACAAAAAGGATGGGCTTGTGGCAATCTCTAAACCGTATGGTTTGCCTGTTCATTCCGGCCCAGGACAAGGAACTAGTGTTCTTGATCTAATGGATAACTTCGCAGAGATTCACAATTTGAAGACAAGACCTTCACTTTTGCACAGGCTGGATAAGTATGCATGTGGGGTTTTGCTATTATCATATAATGATGACATGACAAGGAAAATGGCAAAGCTTTTTGAAGAGAGAAAAATCAGCAAGACATATTTGGGTATTACAGTAGGGTTGCCTCGGAAAGCTAATGGTGTTGTTGTTGATAGAATTTGTGAAGGCGTGGTTGGCAAGCAAAAACGACACAGAATGGTTACTGCGAAAGACCTTCAACGTGGGGAAGCTGTTGTATGTTTTTGAATTTGTTGGTTTCCTTATATTGAATAGAAGTCACATAAAAATCAAGGATATTGACTGCTGTCTTTATAAAGATTCAGTTGGTCTAAATTATCTGGCACTAAGTCTAACTAAAACTCCTTTATTTACCTTCCTTTTAAAGTCTTTTTTTCACAGAGGCAAAGTTGTGATTTTACCTCTTCGAGCATCAATTTCCTTTTATTTTATAATGCTAATACTAAGTCACTGGGGTAAAATTTTTCTCAAAACAAAGCCCACACAACCAGGGAAGCCAGGGTGGCCATGCCCCCCACCCACATTTCCCCACATTTTTGCAAAGCAAGTAGTTTTAAAGCTAAACCTTGGCCCCCTTTTTTTCTAGCCTTGCCTCCCCCACTTTCAAATTTGTGGCATGGGCCCAGCAAAAGTCAGATAATTGCCAATAGACTATGATCTATACCATAAATCCCTGCCCAGAAAACTGCTTATAGCAAAGTTTTCATAAACAGAATTAGCAGACAGAAAAGCTGAAACAAAGAAAAAAGGCCAGGTTATTTTTTCAAATTCAAACCATTCCATAGTGACTGGCGTGATAGAGTCACACACATATTTAGTTGTCTAGTAAAGTCATAATTGTGATACAATAATAGAATCCCCTTGAGCCATTCTTTATCTTGGCAATGTTTTGTTCCAAAAAACTTGCTTACCTCTGCAATATTTTTGTTCATCTGGTGTGACTTGTGTGACCGTCACACTTTTAAAGTCTTTACTCGCAGTTGCCTATCTTACTTTATCTGAGAAATTTTAAAACCTTTATAAAGAAGCTTTTTAAAAGATTGCCCCTACTCATTGATTCACCATATGAATATAAAATTTCAATTGAAGGTTTTTTTGCTTTTTGAAATAACAAAACCAATGCAATGTGACTCGTGTGACCCACAAATGTGACTCGTGTGACAAGTGAGAGTTAACTGAAGGAAACTCAGCTTAAATCAGTTCCTGGAAGTGTAACATGAAAATTCAGAACTTTTTCACAGAACTAAATGATACATAAAGGCCATCAAATCAATAGTTTGGCATGTTGTTGTAGTTGTCCTTCAGGTCGTTCGACCCCTGGTGATGTTATGATCCTGACGTCTCCATTCAGCTCTATTTTTAGTGTCTTTGTTGAGCTGATAAACATTTCTTGTTGTCATCGTCTTAATGTTGTCAAACCACTTTCTTGCAGGTCTTCTTCTACCTCTTTTCCCTTCAATTTTTCCTTGCATTATCAGTTTTTCTAAACTGTTGTCTGCTCTATTTATGTGGCCATAAAAGGTTAATTGTCTCTTTCTGATGGTGTTGAATAATTATCTTTCTGTTTTTATTTGGCCTAATACCCATTCATTCGTTCTTCTAGATGTCCACGGCACCCTTAGGAGTCTTCTCCATACCCAAAGTTCAAAGGCTTCAATCTTTTTCATTTCTGCTTTTCTTATTACCCATGTCTCACTTCCATATGTAACATCAGGAAATACCAATGCTTCGATTATTCTTATCTTAGTATTTAGTGTGATGTTTTTGTCTTTCATTATCGTTGTCAAATTGGTCATAGCCTTCCTACCCAGCATTAGCCTCCTTCTAATTTCTTTTGTGTGATCAGAGGCTCTGGTTAATGTACAGCCAAGAACATTGAATTCCTGTACTACCTCGATGGATTCCCCATCTACTTCAAAGTTGGTAATTTCTGCCATCATCATTACTTTTGTTTTTTTTAAATTTAGTAGTAGCCCTTTTTCCTTGCTTGCTTTCTTAACATTTCTGATAAGTTTTTTCAGATCTTCTTTGATCAATCAGGGTCGTGTCATATGCATACCTTAAGTTATTAATGAGTCTACCATTTACTTTTATTCCAATGTTGTTTTCATAATAGCCCTGCGTTTCTCTTTAGCTTGGCATATCTGGTATTTTAAAAATTATTTTTCAGTTTTCGAGAAACTTATCAAAGGCTTCCTTTATTTTTGCAAAGTCTTTCTCTGTCAACTTTACAGTTGAGCACCTCAATGATGAAACTGGCATAGGGGCATCAACTTTTAAAATGATATCAGAAACAGAGACAGACTCAATATCATTTGTTATCTTGAAATTGTTTGCATCAGCTGAAGTCTGATGTAGGAATTCCAGTGCGACATCATCATTTGAGTCAATTCTCACTGCATGCCCCAGGAACCAATAGTCTGATGGCTCCCAGTAAACAGCATACCAATGACCTATATTGGGTTCAATCAATTTGGGAAATGATTTGTCTCCACCTTCATAGCTTTCTAGTATTTTCTCAGCTTCATTGGCACTGGCAGATGATTCTGTGCTATAAGCCTTTGTAACAAGCTGCATTTCTTCATTATACTTTATATATTGGTACCCTGATATCCCCTTTATTGATTCTGCAGCACTAAATACATCTTTTAGGTGAAGAGACTCTTCCTTTGCATAAATGTCTGCTGTAGATATGAAAGTTACACCAATTCCTGAACCTTCTACTGCTTGACAGAATTCTTTTGCATTGTTGACAAAGCACTGTCTTGTTTTAACTCTTTCCATTGCGAGTCGCTTCAAGCATCCCCCAATACCATCAACTGGTCCCTTGCCATGGCTAGTAGCACTAAAGTTCCAAAAAGTGATAGATTATGCTTGGTTGACACCATCTTCATTCCTTCCATCACAAATTTATTCTTAAATTGACTGGTGGGCCCATCAGTCCAAATGCGAAACTCCTCAATGTCAGGTTGGAAATTTTCCAAAATTTCATCAAGAAATATTACCATAGATGTTTAGGTATGTTCCATGTAATAGCTGACAATGACATGTGACACAATTCTTCCTTTCAACCAGGAAACAGTTGTGAATAATGTCACCTGATTTTGATTCCAGTGGGCTGACTAAACCTCATCTTGCTCAAAGCATGAGTAATTTTCAGCAACGTCCATTTGCAAGACTGCAATCTTGCTATCCTTATGTATTTGAGGCAAGGTCCTTGTCAGACTTGTAGCTCTTTGCCTGCTGTCGCTTTATGTGACAGGGATGCAGAAATTTGGTGGACATTAAGGCAATGTGTTCATACAAATCTTTTACCTTACCACTCATCTCAAGTTTGGCAATCCTTCCACCATATTCTTGCCACTTCATCTATTTTGCTTTTTCATCTTCAATGACAGAGGGTAACACAAACCTTGCTTCAAAGCCACACCCATTATGACTGCATTTTCCAAACCAACATAAGTCACTATCTGGATCAATCAAACATGATGCAGAGAAATCCTTCAAATAACATGGAATTTCAGCAATTTGACATAATGATAATTTGACATAATGAAATTCAGTTGACATAATGATAATTTTTGTTTTGTTAATTACTTGTTTTTTAGACTTTGTTGCCTGATACTGAATTGATGAAAGCTTACACAGCATACTCTACCTTGGATTCAAACAGGGATACCTGCAGTCTGGTAAGGTACATGACAAAAAGTGGCTACAAACATCAAGTCAGATTGCATACAGCCAGTTCCTTGAATTGCCCAATTCTTGGTGATCACAAATTTTCAAGTTATGAAGGTGGCCCTCAAAAGCTTCCGCTAAGATTGTTGCAACTTTTAGGGATTGAAGGTACACTCCACTTGTTTCTATAACTGCTAAAAACATTTTCATTTTAACACTTTGTGATGCTTGCAGTGGTATTAAACTTTCCTGTCTTTTTCTGCAAAGCAGGGGGGGGACACTTGACCAAATATTGGAGGGGCAAGCCTATTGTTTCAATAAGATGACGTCACATTTCACAATGTTTTAGAACAAAAGACCATTGACCTCTAAAGTATAGGGAGGTGGTCACCCCCCCCCCCCCTAATTGTCCACCACTGCTGCAAAGATGGCCCTAACTTTGTGTAATGTTATGTAATCTTAACGCTAGTAAGCATGTAGACATTTTAGAGCAAGCACACTTCTAACACATCAATAGGTTCTGCAAGAATTGATTCTAAAATGAATACTGTTTTCCATGAAAAATTGTTGCTTTTTTGTCAGTTGTTTTATTTTGAATACATTTTTCTCTTCATTATTTTATTTCATAGTCCGCGGTTCTGCTTCCCTGGATTTATTGAATTCTTTCTTTCATCACTTTACTGTTTAACTTTCTGGTTATTTCAGATTTTCCACAAGTAAGCTTTGTGACTCTTTTAACATCTAATACTTCTCATAAAAGAGAGATCTATTAATTCCTTTTGTTTGATGTTATTTCTTGTTTAATCACTTCCTAAAGTTGCTTACTTTTATAAGAGAGAAATGTGAACAATTTTTTGGCTGTACAGAACTTTCCATCATGTTCTTTCGGATCCCTATTCTGATGTTTTATACTCTGTGAGGATTGTGAGAAGAAAAAGCTTTTAGTAATATGTTGTGAAATGTTTGATTTTTTCAAAGAGAGAAGTATAGAACAGAGGAGCTCAGATATCATAATGCCACATCCACAGTCATTGGGAACCATTTTATGTCACAATTATCTGTCCTTGTTTTACCAATCTCTCTAGGTCTAGAATTTTGATGCCCCACTTTACCAATCCAAGTTTTGTTGCCCCCATTATTATTCCATTCTGATTTTCTTGATAGGAAAGTATCGGTGAATTGGTTATTATGTGCAAACACTAGGATAGCCAAAATATTTTTTAGCATTTATATTCTTTTGAAGGAGTACAATCAAGCCCAAGTGGAAAAGGACACATACGCCCATGGCAGCGTGCTCTAATACCGTTGCATCTGTTTGCTGAAAGCATTGAAATACCTGAGATAAGCACTGATGGAAAACCCTGTGTCATCAAAGGACATCTCCCTGACTTTTTTATCAACACGTTAACCTGTTGTAAGCTAGATGCAAAGCGAACAAAACTTCTACCACAGAGGAGTCAGGAACAGAAGTTAAGAATGTTTCATAGTAGCAAAGGCTGATAAAGTCTTACTAACATCCAGGCAGAGATTTGCAAGTTATAATTAAGTTATTTCAAAAGACGGAAATTCATTTTTTGTATCATGAAATGGGGAAAGTGTCTTTCTCTTAATGCTACTTGAGTCTCTCTAGATCGGACCGTAGAGATTCAGTAACTTTGGGGATCATTAATAATATTTTGTGCCTGCGAGCGCAAAGCTGAGTAAAAAAGTGTCTGCAAGTAAAATAGGGAGCAGTTTATAGTCATAAATTGCATCCTATAAATTGAGAACCTCCCTGTTGCGCTCAGTGCTGCTACACCAACTTACGTTTGTCAAAAGCATATACCTTATCAATATCATCATGAACTACATGTAACTACATGTAAAACTGAACAGATGACATAATAAATGCTACCAGTTTTTATCTACGGGTTGTTTTGGGTTGTCAAGTAGCCCTATTGTTGTTATCGATTTCATCAAATAAAGACATCTTCGGTAAAAACGCTTTTTCAAAGATATGAAAAATAGCCATCAAAGGTTCTATTCCCAATTACTTTCATTGAAATGTCTTATTATAAAAAGCATCTTATTAGGATTCTGTTTCTTAGCTTTGAGTTTATCATGCTTGTAAGATTTGATACTTTTAAAATGAAAATGCTGTCACTCCAAAAATTGAAGAAATAGAGGCTTGCTTATGTTGTCACTAATTATGAAAAAATTTTGTTTTTGATGGATTATTTGGAAGTGTACCATAATATTTTGATCAAATACGTCAAAAATCGATGGCTACCAGGTTCAAAAGCATGAAGACTTTAACTTAAGGAAGTGTGCTTTCTTCAGCATATGCACGAATGAGTTTTACAAGTCATAACAAAATACTCTGAGGAAAAAGCCATACAATAGTTGTTAATGATATCTTCCACCAAGAGATAATAGAGGAAAAGAAACAAACAGCGAACTTGATTTTGAGAATCAAATGGCGCCTTTAGAGTAAGGACCTTCTGTCATTTTGGTAATAAAGACTTGCAACTACTACCTTTTATATTCTATTTGACCGTTCAATTTCAATACCAAGTAAGATGTTTAAAGAAAACATGACTGTAATACAATAAAGGTAAATAAAAATCGATTCAGAAATGTGCCTGCAGAAATTCCTGAGGATGAATTTTGTGCCTGCGAGCGCCGCTCGCGCGCACGTGCAGATTAATGAGGTCTGAGTAACTTCCCTTTGACAACGCTAAAATATTATCTTTTTTCTTTTACCTATTTTCCCAGGACAACAGTTTTTTTGCTTGTTGTTCCTATGTCTATTAATTCTTTTGTCAGTGCTTAAGTTACTTTGTCTAGGACAACTTGGGAACAGTTACAAGCAAAAATAGAAAGCTTTGAAATTAGAACAACTTTCACTTCTCCATGGGGCATCATAGTTGTGTTTTTTGTGAACCTATGCCCAAACATAAGAATTTCTTCCCATCTTCCAACCACTTTATATCGAAAAGTTTATGAGATCTAGCAAGCTATGCTTTGTATTGAAAAAGTTTGGTTCGATTTGCTGAAAGTTTGGATAATTTTACTCATATAAAAAGACCCTAGGAAACCTGAGTGTGCTCCTTATGGTAAAGATCTACCATGATAAAACATTTACAGAAAAGTTTCAGCATTTGGAGGGAGGCAGCCGTCGAGAAAAGGCTATAGGAATAGGTGTAGGCTTCCGTAAGAAAATTTTTCTGACACAACGCTCTTTAGAGAACCGCAAAACTTGCTTTTTGCAATCACTGAAAAGTATAGGAATAAATTTTAAACAGTCTTTTCGTGGTACAAAAGTTAAATATGGCTTTGTAAAAATGACTTTGTAAAGCTAGGAAATATCTTCTCTTGCTGTTCCTCCCATCAAGTGGGTGGTAAAATAAGAGATTGTATGGTTTGTTTTTCAGTAGGTTTTTCTTTTAAAGCGATTTGATATTTTACTACTGTTAGGTTAGGAAGGTATGGTAATTCCTTCGAGATCGAAGCATCCATAGCATTCCCACAGTGTTAAGGCTGATTTCCATGAGGCGAATTTCGCAGCGAATTCGCTGATGAAGGCATCAAGGCATGCGCAGTTTTGACTTTTGATTTCGCAGCGAATTCGCAAGAAAGTAGAAAAGAGTTCTACTTTTTCGCGGCGAAATATTTCGCAGCACCTAATAACCAGTCAAAGCAAAAGAAAATTTGCTTGATTTGTAAGAAGGAAGTCTTGGAACATTTCTCATGCGTGCAGTTCTTAAAATAGGCGCCTTAAAGTTGAGTTTTGGAGGAAATTATAAAATTTAAATAAAATATATAATTTCGCAGCGAATTCGCAGTCTCGTGAAAATGAAAGACAATTTCGAAGCGAATTCGCTGCGAATTTCGCCTCGTGGAAAAAACGTGTTTGAAAAGTTTGTTCCAGGAGAGGTTGTTTATCTGATGCGCTATCGCTTCTGTTTACATGCAGATTGTGCAGCAGTATAAAAACCCCAACACTAACTCTAACCCCTGCTTACCACACCCCTGCTTTGTATGGCAATGTTTTATTTTCGGTTTCAAAAGTCATTAATACCATGTATAGGTTTTCTTGATTTCTTTAGCGATAAAATTCTCTAGATTGTCACAGGGCAATTCAGAAGAGAAATCAAGGGTAAATTTCCACTTGTTTGAAATTCATCAGACTGAAACGCTGCAGTCTTTTCAGAAAGTTCGAGCGTGCACACCGCTTCTCTACAAAGAGTAACACAATGGCTGATGGGATTGTATGTCAATCGTTAACCTCTGTAGAATGGGCACATCATATTTCTCTGCAACCTGCCGGTACACACGTCCTGGTTCCTTTTATTTCTATGACTGATTTTCATTTCTGAGAGATGAATTTTTAAAGCCCGACGTGCTTTGTTGTTTTCTGCATTGTGAGACGAAGTCTGTTGGATTTCTCATTATTCTTTGCAATTCAACTGCGTCTAATTCCTTGTAGCATTCTAACTCAACTTTCGTTTAACATTATGTTGAATCCTATAGGAAGTTATCTCAAAGCGAAGGAGTATCCTGAAATTTCTTTCATTGAAGGTACGTTTAAAAGTCACCAGAGTGGCGATAACAGTTTTAATGGTAAGTATCACTGCTATCGACGTGTTACGATAACAGCACTGGTATCGACGTGTTCCTACATTTCGTTTGTTGTACTTTGGCGTCTTTCGCTTGTCCATGAGTTTGCGGGAGTCGTTAAAGACGGAATTTCTCATTTTATGTTAAAGAAATCATGCTAAAAGACAACTTAAAAGCTGTTCATGTATGCTTACGCTCTGAGGAAAATTTAAATAAAGTTTTCTAAAGAATCCTGCCCGACCTCATTAAATTTTAATAGTTCATGAGGATAACCTCAAACCAGGTATCGGAAATTTTGTCTAATTTCGCAAATCAAGACTTGAAGAATTGCAGAGGGTCATCATCACTGCAAAGCAGCGACAGGTACAAACAAGGTTTACATGATTTTTACAATATTTCCATCTACCAAATTTCGAACCTCCGAGCGCTGGAATTATCCCCTTCCAATTGACATTTTTGCACAGACGATCTGCCTTAATTGCTGCAGAGATGAAAAACGAATGGAAAGTGGGAACATGTAGCAAATATACCACAAGAACCCCAAACAATTGTCAGAACAAGTTTGATTGTCTTGATCTTCTAAAGAGATTGTTGTAATGTATTGTAGATTATTTAATGTTAGTTTCTACAATAGTGAATATACACTAATCAAGACTAACATGGAGCAATTTCAAGGATTGCATAAGACAGCTCATTTACTGCAAAACGAGCATGCGCACTATCGACTCTAAATTAAAAATTGAGGCAAAATAGGCGTTTCCTTGTAATTAAAGAGGTTATAAGTGACACCTAGAGAAGGCTCGTGCGAGAAATGACGGTAATTCGAGGTTAAAGGGGATGTTAATAATGACGTCACGCACATTGGCATAGCCAAACGTGACAAAACATTTCTCTTATTTAAGGCGTTAGTGATTGAAAGAAGGGAGGCAATTGTTGCAATTCAGTGTGTGTGACGTGGTTTTTGAATGGCCCCTTAGAAACCAATCAGATCAGTTTGTTATGTGAATGACCCAACCTCCCCGCCCTCACCCCCCCTCCCCATTCGACCCCGGTATCCAAATAACAAGGCTATTTGTATACGAATGCAAAGGTCTAGTGACCCAAATTTCAATAAGCAAATCAAACGAGGGGCGATAGGCGGAACTATAAACCCCAAGGATGTTTTGATATATTTATCAATTGATAAATAAACTATACTGTAGATATCAATTTACTTTTGATGATTTATCTTTCAAGGTGTTGATAAACACAAAATCAAGATTAAGTATTCAGCATCCACGTAAACCACAAAAACGAATATTTCTCAACGCAGAGGGATCAATTTGCTGTTCTGAGGAAAATTTCATTATCAGCTGATCACCTCCATTCACAGGACGCCGTCTCGTTTTGTACATTTATTGAACCAAGTAACCTTGAACTCTATTTTATCGGTTCCATATTAACCATTGGCTTTTGACTGAAAGACTCTGGACATTGACGTCCGGTTCGAAATCCGATATGCGCGAAGGCCAACCAGTAACGACAGAAGAAAGAAGGATTCGCTGATAAACGTGTAAAAGCCTGACATTGCGACGACAATTTTGTGGACGGCTTGAGAAACAGCAGTTTTGATCGTCGAATTTCATTGAAGAACTCTTCAAAAACGCCTCTCTGGCAAGATGGGCTTCGTTCGAATTATGCTTATAATATTAACCCTGCTGTTATGGGTGAGTTTAGGTTTGTTTGTTAATCAGCAGTGACTTTTATGCTTTGTATTCACTAGTACCTTTACTTTACTTTTATATTAACGTTGAGCTAAACTTATAACAACAGATTGAAAGTGTAAACGAAATAAATTGAGAAATGCGTAGCATGCGAGGCAGTCACAACATTGAATAAAAAACCTCAAGTTTTTTATATGAAATTTAATCCCTAAGCGATTACTACCAGCCTCTATGATAAAGGTTGATGATCACTGAAAGTCAGAGAAGTCCTTAATTAGTTGAGTATGTCGGCTTTTCTGGATTTGATGTTCTTCCTGTTCAATAAAGATTCCGCATTCTTGTTTAGTAAAACTCTCTGCCTAACATTTCCAGAAAAGCGTTAAGGCAATGCATTTTCAATCTATTGCAGGTTGCTGGATCCGTTTTCGTAGGGTTAGCGGGGTACAGCATGGTCGAAGATATGAAATTCAAAGGCCTAACTGGCAGTTTGGTATGTTGTTTGCATTTTCTAGTGAACTGTGTTCGTCCCGTCTAAAGCATTTGTGTCCGAAGAATCATCTTTTGAAGTGGTCATATTAAACCTCGATCCACGAAGAGGCGTATCAAGTTGCATGGACTTGCGCATGTCCTCTTGTCACTGGGTTATTATTACTGTTTCATTCACTTTTCTCTAAGTTCCATTAATTTTTTAGGCTTAAAATGTTCAAATAGGCTCAAATAGGCTTGAACCATAGTAACTTGGAAACTTAATCTGGCTAAACTTTAAACATTTTTTAGTCTGGTCGTTATCTGGGCAGAATCTAAGCTTTAAGGTCAGAGTTGTCGTAAAAGTTCAGAAGTTTTTCTACTCAAACGATTTATAATGAGAGCATTTATTGAAAAGTGCCAAAATCTATTTTGCAGCAATTTTATGTTTCTTACTTTGTGTTTACAAGCCTTCCACGACAATGGTTCCATCAAAACGCCATTTCAACAAATTTCGTGATACAAAATTAATCTTGAAACAGTTAAAGTAGGACTTTAAATAATCTTAGATCGACCTGCGACCTGATTTCTAGAGTTTTGTAACCATCCCACTAAGTGCTTCTATATGATGTTGCTGATGTATAGTTATCATATGATAAAATGCGGAATATCTGATTTCATAGGTGGGTTTCGTTGGAATCATTTTCCAAAAAATTTTAAGCCCAAGAATGTAAAATCTGCTCAGTGATTTTAAAAATGTGAACTGATTTGATTTGTGATTTTCTTTACTGAATTTGTTCCAGGGGGCCAAATCCTCAATCAAACCATTCTTATTAGGATCAAAGCGGACTAAAATTTCACTTTTCTAAACCATTTATTATATAGTCAGGAAATGAAGGCCTACGTAGGATCAAGTATTAAACCTTTCACAATACTATTACAAACAGCAAACTATTGTTTATGTTAAAATTTGACCTGCAACTTAGTGCACTTTTAATGCCATTTGCAAGAGCGATGAAACTTGTGCATACGTTAATGAAATCTGTTTTCCATAGACTTACTAAGTAGTCCTCAAAGTCGCGTTTAGAGATATTTCATGAATTTTTCATGCGCTGCTCAGCAAGAAAGCAGAGCTTTGCAATCAGGACCTGTCTAAGCATCTGTTTGTAGACCTGAATAATCTGCTTGCTATTTTTGACGAAGCAGGTCAAATTCTCATTCATTTTCTTGAAGGTTTGGATTTAGAGATCATCTTAGTTACTTTTGGGATTCACTGAGGGTGGATTCACAAAACGCAAACTGCCATCAAACCATTCCAGCTCCATTCGATGAATTTGTCAACGGCATTACTGTTAACCCTTTGCCTTCCTTCAAGCCCTAACAAGTAAAATATTATTAGAGCACGGCCTAGTGAATTCCATTCTACGTGAAAATCAGAAAAGTGTTTATCTTTTCTCAAGACAGTGTTCAGAGATGAAACAATGCAGGGTGTGGTTGTGGCAATTTACTATCTTTCCTTTTCTTCTACCTTCCTTACATTCGTTGACCGTGTGTGAGACAACGATTTTCTTCCTTTTTGTTTATACAATCGCTTACAATCCTCTGGATAACTTATTTCCTTAAAGATTGGAATTTTAGTTGATTTAAATCTACACTTTTTGGTCAACCAATTAGTCTGTAACGTGCTAGGCCGTTGTTGCATCCATTGCTCGCTCGCCATCGTTCCCTGTCTGCTGTGGGGTGGTAGCATGTCTGTCCGCCGTGTCTGGTCCATTCCCTGATGTTGGGTGTTCCTTGGTACCTGCTACCATTATACTGTCCCTGGATAAGCTGCCTTGTCCATCCATCTCGTCTTGATCGGTGTCCAAAGAAGATGAGGATCCTCATTTGCACCACTTGTGTCAGTCTCTCCGGTTGTTCCCAACCAAAAACAGCCTCCCCCAGTCCTCAGACATATTCATTCGTTTGGCGCTCTTTCCATCTGATGCCAAGCATTCTCCTATAGCATTTCAGCTAGAATGCTTCCCAGATCCTATTCTAAGGGAAATTAGCTGCGGGGGCAACCCTTTGTTTATATAAAGAGGCAGACAATAGCCTTTTGATTAAAACAATGGAAAGTCACTTGGGCTGGAGGGGCAATTGCCCCCTAGTTAGTATGTTAAAAAGGCTCTGATGCTTCCACCTTTCTCCAGATCTTGTCCGTGACTGTCCAACTTTCACAACCACAAAGAAGTATACTTGTCATCAACGCATTCATTTCTTCTGATGTTTAGTTTCCTTGCTTTCCAGATGTTGCCAAGTCTAGCCAAAGCACTTGTTGCTCTTTCAATTCCTCTCTTGACTTCCACTTTGCTTGCCATGTTTTCTGTCAGAGTAACACCCAGGTACTTGAACTTCTTTACCTGCCCTAGCACACTTCCGTTGACCTTGATTACCACTTCTTCTGTAACATCTTTTTCACTCACCATCGCCTTGCTTTTTTCAGAACTTATTTCCATCCCATACCTCCGTGCAGCCGCTTCAAGCCTAGTTGTCAACTCTTCCAGATTTTCCTGGCTCTCGCCAATCACATAAATGTCATCTACGAAAGGCAGACTGTTGGTAGTTAGCTGACTTTTTGCCAGGTGCCAGGAAACAAGCCAGTCTGTGCATGGAGCTTTAGTTTCCACTTGAAATTAGCTTTAACAAGCCAAACATGTTTAAGGCACTCGAACACAGTTTAAGGCATTCAAATTGCTGGCCCGACACAACGACCAATCATTCGCAACAAGAAAATTGCATCATAGAGGCAGTAAAAAGTTGCCAAGTAGCTTGCAATAGCTCCATATGCCCTTTGTTATAGTACTCCAATTTATACCCAAATCGAAGTAACATTCGCTAATTTAATTTGTTTTAATCGTGTTTTCTTCTATTTTAAAACCCTGATAACATGTCTTTGCTCTACAAAGTGCAGTAAGATAGTATTTACTTAGAGCGAGAAGAGTCGCCAGCGCTCTGTAATTCCAGGTGTAGGAATAACGAGGTTTGGTCACATCGAGAGGAAGGACACTGCTTGATAAGCGTATTTTCTCAGTGTTCTAATACTTTAAGCTAAGAAGCTGAAATCTCAGGTTAAGTTAAAAATTCTAAAAAATGGGCTTACCTCAAAAATCGTTTTGCTAAAATCTAAATAGAAAAGTGACTTTAAACTTCTATGCTTCTATCCGAACAGATTTCCTGTCTGGATTTTTGCTTCGATATTTCTTAAAACGTTACACCGATGTTTTTCAGGCTTTGGACATCTCGATCCTTGGCACTGCATCTTTCATTTTTCTCATTGGTAAGTGAATAAACGATTGAATTACTCACACTATGAATAATATCTTAAAGAAAATCTAGGCTCCAACTTGCTAGAGTTGAAAAGATTATCAAGATTAACTCAGGCAAAAAGATCGCCCCTTCTCGAGCCGAGTGAAAATGGCAGTTTTTTTTACTTCGGGGTTTTTAAGAACCGGATGGGCACAAGTCCACTTAGAGTTTTATTGCTAGAAGGAGGTAAGAAGGATTTCCAAGTATTTGTTCTTTCTATGTTCCGACGTCAGTTTATCATTATATCAGGACCACCTCCCCTCAGCGACAGAATTTATAATGGGTTTAAATTAAGACACGAATCTTGATACAATAGATAGAATTCTTTGCTTGACGCAGGACTTGTAAACAGACTGCAAGAGTTTATCATTGTAGTCCTCCTAAAACAATAGCATATTTACACGAATAATGTGTCCATGTGTGATTGTATCAAGTATTAAACGTATTTTTTTCTTGAATTGAAATCTAGCAAAAGGCTCAACTGCAAGAGCATCTTAACCTCAGAAACTGTGAAAGCATAAAATTTTTTTAAAAATAAACATAAGAAGGACCAAGATAAGAAACTAAAGATAAAGGAAGCAACCTTTGAAGTAAGGAATTGCGAAGGAGAATGTAAGAGTAAATCTCCTTCGCAATTCCTGCCCCCGTTGTGCATCCTTTGACTGTCTGAGGCTCTGGCACCCAGAGTACCTTTGAAGTGACGAGGAAATGTAAATACCGAGGAGATCTGCAAAATAACTGATCTGCAAAGTTAGGCAATCATTAATCATTGATGAAATAAAATTTGCTTATCAGCACTCAGCGAAGCATGAACAAAAGCATATAATTAATTGAATGTGTACCTATCCCTAAAATCTTACATATCGACTAATATTTGAGCAAAGAAATGTTAAAGGTTCTTGAAAATATACAAAAAAAGATGCGATAACCCTAACCACTTTAATACCAAAATCAACACCCTATCAAGGCTTACTATATGAATGCGGACTTATGCCAACGGTTTATCGAATAAATCTAAGAAGACTCCTGCATGAACTAATTCACAGTAACGAAACATGATTAACAAAACAAATCTACCGGGAACAAAATAGTACATGTTTAATGTTTAATTTTAGTATTTTGTGGAAATGTATTCAAAATATAATGAACCTTAATCTGAGAAACTGCTGTTACAATGAAGTAACAAATGGCTTGAAGGAACTACTAAATGTGAAATTCTTAGAAAAGCAATTTTCAGATCTATCAAGAAAAGATTGTGAAAATAGTAAAAAGTGATATCATAAAGAGCAACAAATTAAAAGTCATCCTTTTAATTTTGTACATTTCCAGTATTATTTTATCCATTAATTTTAATTAATTTAAGATTTGTAAATTTAGTATAAATAGTAGGCTTTAATTAGCTGTTATATTAGCTAAAAAATTTGCTTCGCCTACTGTGAATAATTTTATAATAATAAAATAATATTAAAAAGTAGTGATATAACAAAGATAAATTTCATTAAGAAAGACAATTTTATAAAGCAGATATATAAAGCATAAAAAGTGACCAACATTACTATAATTGAAACTAAACATGACTGATGTAAAAGATAAGTACAAACGAAAATATGATAATATAATCTGCAGAAGGTGTTTATAACATGAAGAAAACATAGAACATTTATGGCAATAAAAAAATTCAACGAAGATACCTTCCAGGAACGAATGCTTTTCCAGGAAAGGATAGAATTCTAGAAAGCAACAGAAAGTCTTTTGACTACTAGTCCCCTAAAATTCTACATCTCTATAGAAATTGCATATCATATCAATTTTTCTATTAATGTAGGGGCCATGGACACAGGTGACACGTGCTCTCTTGTGTTCAGAAACAGTGACGAAGTCAAAAGTTGCTGCCCGCAGAAGTACCCCTTTTTGTTTCCATTAGGCCACTCCCCATTTTTTGAAAGCTCTTTCTTTGTCTTTGTTTATGATTGCTTTTATCTGCAGGGTTTTTCGGGTGCCTTGGTGCCACTCTTCGAAAGCGCAACATCCTGAAACTAGTGAGTGGAGTTTTTTGTTCAACAAAGATCCCAAACCTCTGTATAATTTAAATGAATGTTGAAGGATTGTTCATAAGTTCAAACAAGGACTTTGTTTAGCACGCGTCGCGATTCGCAAGTGGCGTTCTTCCTGCGTTCTTCGTGCGTTCTTCACGCGTTCTTCCTGCGTTCTTCGTGCGTTCTTCACGCGTTCTTCCTGTGTCGATTGTCCATTTTTCTAACCCTAAAGAGTTCCAACGACAATAAAAGTGTCTTTTGAATATAAACAAGCAATCAGACATTATGAAACGCCATTTTGCACTAGACATTTCATCCAATTGTTTATGATTCAACTCAATTTCTAAATGCTTGAAATTTTGAGTCATATTTAGAAGACCAGGAGTTGCAATTGTTGATTTTCGTCAACCAACTGACCTACCCAAACAGTATCTAAGCCCTTCATTGTTTATTTTCGAAATTATTAGAAGTCCAGGTTGAAATGTTTAATGGTTTTTCTAACATTAAACTATCTGGAGTATTTCGTAGTAGAAAACAGTGAAAATTTAGGCACTATCGAAAAAATGATTACAAATTTTGTATCCTCCTGTTTTAATTATGATATGCACATTGGGTACTATCGAAAAAATTGATTCTTGTACGTATGATATGTACATTGTGCTTGCTATTCATTTCTGTTTCTATAGAGAGTTAAAAAATTCAAACTACTAAACCAATTGAATTTATGTTCACTAATTTTTCTCCTTTAATTTTCAGTTCTTTGCTCTGCTAATTTTTTTCCTGATGATCCAAATCGCCCCAGTAGTGGTCTACTTTGCAAAGCGATCAGAGGTGGGTTAATTCTTCAAGCGAGCAAGTTGTTTAACATTGAAGAATACCAGTGCAAAAACCCACTTAGCCTCTTTAGTTTTTGACAAATAATTTTCCAATGATATCGCAAAATTCATATTAGACTATTGGAATTTTCACCGTGTAGTTTGAAAGGAAATTATAAAAATTCCTACTTTTTCAGCTGAATTCACCCAGAATTGGCTAGGATATGGCCATATATGCACATGCACTTCGTTGATGATGTCGTCACTTAGCCAAACAATTAAGCATCCTTTTTTAGTTTAACTATGTAAAAGAATATGATACAAAAATATACAATTACGAAGAAGTGTTACTCTGATATTTAGTAAAGGCTTTGTTGATGTTACGTTCCCTCAACATCCTAGCCATTCTACTGTTGTCACGGAACGTCAATTTTGAAAGATTTGATACTAATTTGAAAATGAAACCTTGCTTTAGTGCTCTGTATATAATTTTCTGGGCTGACTTTAGTATTTTCTCGAAACCTTGTTTCTACAATAACGATCGTCTTCTTATGCTGCTACCCCAAGAAGTCACCCGAAATGTTTCTCGATCTGTAAACGACAACGTGCAATTTAATTCTTGTGTTTTCTGTTTTCTTATTCACATTTCATTTTGTATTTCTTAAATGCAAAGCAGACTAGAATAGATAAGATTGAATCTCTAAAAAGTACCGTGTTTTAAAGCTACTCTTTTTATCAAGCTGGAGGGCCTTATCAAGATTAGTTGGAAAGATATGACTGATGAAGGCAGAGAGAGTATCCAGTCTGAGGTATGAACGTGCTTCTTTGCTTTCTTGGAATTTTGGCTGCTCTCTCTCTCTCGCTCTGACATTACTTCATTTTCCTTTCAGAATATCGAATGATAATTTAAATGTTAAGTAAAATCTTCAGGACAAATTTAAAGTATAACAGGCCCTTGAGAATAAAGACAAACGCAAAACCAAGGAATAATTTTATCTACAATCTAATTTTATCTTTTACTAGAGACACGAACAGTAATGATTTTGTTGTTCTTTTTGCAATAAATACTGATTTCTTTTAGTATCATCTTCAGAGAAAAGCTACACAAAATCCAGCTCTAATATGAACCTGTCATGTCCATATCCCTACATGACACGGATAAAATGATTTTTTGTCTGCTATTACACGTAGTTCAACCATCACACTTCACATAAGCTATCTCTCTAAAATTGTTGCCAAAAATCTTTATGATTCGAAGGGCATCGAAGAGTGATTTCTTTCGATGCTTGATTTGTTGGAGAAATGGATAAATGACCTAGGTAATGAAAAAAAGACAAGGAATTCTTAGATCTGCTGTGGACAAGAAAGCCAGAGGACGAAACGTTAAAATTCTAAATCAAGAAGAACGGAGAGAAAATATAGCCTTTTGAGTGTCTAAAGGCACTTATAAAAATTCACATGGCAGAAGTAGTATTTCATTGCCCAAGAGCGGAATTCATTTTAAAGTGATTTCTTTGCAATGTGTCTCTGCTCCCATTTTAGATGAATTGTTGCGGCATGGAAGTGAACGAACCATACGCCTCCTATAATGTATCTTTGTGCATCACCAAATATCCAGCAACCAAACCAAAGGTGTGCATAAGATTGCTTCTTCATGTGTTTTTTACAATGTTTTTTAGGGAATAAGGAAAGTTCCAATAAGAAAGAATGTAGTAAGCAATGAGAATTTGATGTACAGTATCTTTTTATCAATCGGTGCACCTGTCATTATTTTAGGCCCTTGTTTTATCTACGTACCGTAAATTCTTGAATACGCCACTGGGGGCTTATCTCGCAAAAAAATGGGGTTGGGGGCTTATTTGGAGGGGGGTTTATTTAGCAGCAGGCAAAAATATTTTCAGGGTGAATTTTCTTCCTCTATTTGAGGCTAGTCAGTATGCTTAAAAATACAGATATATAGGGATAAACCTATTGCTGTCGAGCTAATACTTCAGCCCATGGGGGCTTATTTGAGGGCGGGGGGAGCTTATTTCCTGAAATTTTTTTTAGTTGGGGCTTATTCGAGAGGGGGCTTAGTACACGAAAATTACTTTAGTTGGGGCTTATTCGAGGGGGGCTTATTACACGAAAATTGCTTTAGTTGGGGTTTATTCGGGGGGGGGGGGCTATTTAACGAAAATTACTCTAGTTGGGGCTTATTCGAGGGGGGGCTTTTTCCATGAAAATTTCTTTAGTTGGGGCTTACTCGTGGGGGGGGGGCTCGTTCAAAAATGGGGGCTTTTTGAGGACTTACGGTATTTGTGGGCAATAGGCTAGCTTCTACTTATCTTCGGAGTGTTTTTATTGATGTGGTATTGCTTTTCACTTATTTGTTAGTTGTTGTCTTCTGTCATGCTGAATCCGCTAGACCAAGTTCCCTTTGAAAAATTACTTATTCAAAATATTTTGATAAAAATGATGAGTATACTGTCCACATTGCTTTATGAGTTAATGTAAGCAAATGTAATTTAAAAATTCGATAGTGTAAGCGAATGTTTGCTTTCCTTTGCAGACATGCTTTGGTGCTCTTGTTGACTGGATCCACCAAAGAACTATAACTGTCGTTTCTTCTGGCTGCGCTTTCATATTTATCGAGGTGAAATTTTCGACGAAATTTTTGGTGCTAGACAAAAATAGTTCCAACAGCTTTTTCATTTAGCAGTTTTTTATTAAAAAATTTTGTCGCGATGTATATTCCCAGGATGCAATGGCTCCAGTAATCTCTCCTTTTGATTCGCCAGTTTTTCAAATTTGATCTCATGTTTGAAGCAAATATCCCCTTTGGTACTAATCGTAATTTCAAATATTTTTAAAAAGGATACTTTTGTGTTTCGACCATGTCATTATTCAGTACTCTACGATCCCGTTTACACGGATCCAAATGGGTACGGATCCATTTTGGATCCGTAACCATTTTTGTTGGTGTTTACACTGAAACGAATCCAATTTCGATCGCCTTTAAAGTAGCACGGACCCACTCCACTGTTTCGGCTACTTGAATTCAAATTATAATAAGAACAAGATCCCCTTAATATTTCAGCGGTTTTGGCGGGCAATTTTTCTAAATAGTGTGTGAGTGAAAGTCAGGGACAATGACATCAGAAAATAATAAGAATACTGCAGGTGAATCAAAATCAAAGATTTTCTCTTGGACAGATGAAGAACCTGAATTTCTCTTACAAACGGTGCTGGAATACAAAACGGTGCTGGAATATAGATATAGCTAGTCTCAACTGACGAATCCTGTGTTGAGTACATAGAAAAACAATATACTGCAGCCAGAATTCAAAACATGACACTTACATTGTAAGCACAAGGAGAACTTTCTTTTTGTATTGCTCATCCATCTCTATGATTTATGGAATCATGGACTTCGACGCAGGTTGGAAAGCAAGGGGGGGGGGGCAAGGGAGACTTTCTAGCACCGACAATCAAAAATAATTCTTGAAAAGCCCTATTGTTTTGCAAAAAAGTGAAGGGACCATGGCCCTCCTGGCCCCTTTTGTCGGAGGCCCAGGGAATTCGAGATTTTGGCGCCAACAAATGGCCTCTTAAGGAGAAAATTTCATGCCTCGTATTTGAAGTGTGCTTGGTTTGGTTCGGTTCCAACCGCTTATACTAGACCCAAACGGGAACGGATCCAAGTGAGTAAACCTTGGAAAGCGATCCCACACGGTCCAGATAGCAGACCCAAACGAGTACGGATCCAGCAGGTCTAGTGTAAACGAAAAGCCTATCCATGCTAGTTTTGGGCACAGATCCATTTGGATCCTTTTTAAAGTAAACGGGGTCTATAGAGTACCGAATTTGTCACTTTTTATCCCATAACTTGAAAGAGCATCATGAAGTACCTCTAAATCTGCATAATCAGTAGAATAGGCTACAAATTGGAGGACTACATAAAGAACTACATAAATAATAATTTATTTATGTAGTTCTTTGAGCTTTTGAGGCCATTATGTAAAACTTTGGACCCTGTCTTTGTACCTAGATTATGATGCTCATATTCACTTGTATGCACATTCGAGAAATTGGGCGAGGGTCAACTGTTGTGCCATTGAATATGAGCCAAAGAGCCGGGCCTCCACGGCAGCGCATGCAAAGAGGACCGCAGGGTAAGCATTGTTTTTGCTTGAACGCATATCCTAACCATGCTTATCAGTTAAACATGAACAATTCTTGAATTGTCAATTCTGCATTTAGCACAGGTTCCATGTGATCACTTTTACAAAAATTATCGATGAATTGATTGATTCATTTGCAACTTTTGCAGCAGCAACAGCATTTTTACGCACACATTTCAGGATCCCGTCTCTAGGAAACTGTAGCTTATATTTTAAATAGAATTTGGAAATTTTTTATGTGTTTTTGAATCCGAAATACGGCTGTAAATCTTTTCAAATGATATCCGCTAGACAAAAAGGTTCCTGTTGCACATTTTACTTGTCATTGCATTTTTCAATGTCTAATAGACTGTAATTAATTGGATTTAGGTGTTGTGACAAAGAGGCTCAGAATGTATTCTGTTTCGTTAGAATCAACTGGTTAATGTCTTACATGAATCTTTGACATTACAGTAGTCAATCATTTCCATACTCGCTGTTCGAATTCATCTTATCACCCTTAAGATACAACTGAAATATGAATGTAAGGCTTAATTCGAGACTGTGCATTTCTAACAGGTTTTGGGCAGCCACCCCAGCCAAACTACTCTAATGCTAACGACAACTTTTACTTGGAAGACTACGAAGAAGATCCAGTGATAACTCATACGAGAAGGGAATGGGTGAAACACAATAACAGGAATTCTTGGAAGCTCCCAGAGAGGAAGAATCCACGGTAAACGAACAAAGTCGTTAATATAGGCACTGTAGAGGGAAATTATAGGACAGTAAAGAAATGTTTATTTGTTTAAGGTGACCAGTTTGGTTTTCTTTATTTTTTGGCAAAGTTAGATGTTTTTTACCTATCTTTCTGGTAACTGTTACCAATCTTTAACTATGCCTCTAAGGGGCCTTTTCTAAAGAGCCATTTCCATTATTGTTAACCACCCGTTTGACGATAATATTTTTTATGGACTTGCAGTCACTCAAGTTATGACCTACTTTTTAGATTAAAATTATTTTATTGTGTATATTATACTAAGAAAATAACTTTTAGTTAGGTATGATTGTTAGTAAGTTATAATATGTACATTAAGATATAGATTAAGGGTATATTTCCACGTAATATAGTGTTGTTATTTTCCCTAGCTTTACGTAAATGGTCAGATTGAGAAACGTTTGAAAAAGGCCAGGCCTATTTTAAAAATGTCCTTGACTAGCCAAAGTTCGACGCAAGGTAATCCATTCACCCAAAGACCGAGATACAACTTTTTGTTTGGGGGGGCAGCCCTTATAAGTAAGTGTAAAAACAGTCACATTTTACAAAATAGGAGTAGTTTACTTACGCAACTTAAGTTTTCTTGGGGGGGGGCAAGGCTCCCAAAGCCCCCCCGTCGTATCTTGATCCTTGGATTCACCATTTGAAGCTCGATACCAATTGGTCTTGCTGCTCTATTTACAAATTTGAAATGTTGCAGAATTCTAAAAATTTGAAAGCAGCTTTACCTTCGCCTCCCAAAAGTCGTTCTTAAGGGAGAATGAAAGTGCTTCTTATATGATGCCCGATTAGTACAGGTTATCCTTTAAAGATTTTCCTCTGTGTCAAGAAATTTTCTTTTGGCAAAGAGAAGATTTTGCCAAAAGATTGATTAAATGGAAGGCAGGTTTTTGTTGTAAAATAGTTTTAGTTTTTTAAAAGTTGTTCGAAAACCCTCCTTTACAGGATATCAAATCTAATAAAATGATAGATTAGTTTTTAGAAGCATTTCGAGATATAATTTTCAAACACTTAGTATGTAACTGGCAAATAGGCCATCTTTTGTCGTGATCAGGGGCGTAGCTAGCAGGGGGGGGGGGCTGAAGGGGGGTGAAATCCCCAATACTTTATAAGTTTGTAAGTAAATATTAAGTTGGTCCATGAACTCGTTAGGTGAAATAACACCTAAATCTTTCCCTATCTATTGTCTTCGTCGGTAAATTTTACACTTGATGACCTCCACCCCACCAATCTGGAAGGTCAAGCTACGCCACTGTTCATGATCGGAGGAGCAGCCTCGTTTCTGTTATTCCTCGTTTACAGGTTGTATAGTAGTTTAATTTGAAACTTAAGCTGATTCGTATCAACTGACTGCAGAACCGTTGTCAATAATATCTTCTAGCTCATTTTAAAGATTTCAAACAATTTAGTAGTAGCAAGAAGCTCTCTCGCACTAAAAGAATCTAAAGCTTGAATCTTCAAACTTTATGTACGGGTCTTCTCTCCTTGATTTTACAACCTTTTTGCATTGAAAAACAACTGCGTTGGTACTGTTTTCAGCTGTGATAACCCAACATGTTGAACAAGTATCATCACAAAAATATTTCAATATTGATGATCGGTTATCTAAACAAGTCTGGTCAATATCTTCAATTTCGGCGTGAGAAAGTACATGATAAAATACCTGTATCTAGTATTAAAGAGTGAGAAGGACCCGCATGATAAAACAGGTTGGAAAGGCGTTGTAGGTATAGAGGATAAATTAGGACGATGTTTGAACATCAAACGGCTTTTTGTAGTATCTGGCTCAATAGCCATGTTGTTCTTTTCATTCAAAACACTCTGCTCTTTCTTCAGCTCATATTAAGTGTTCCTCAGGGCTCAATGATGTCTCCTAAGCTTCTTATTTTCTTTGTTGTCAATGGAAACCAAATAATTAAGCCCTATTACAATGAAGCTTTGTTGTACAATTCAAATTGTTATTTTCATTAATGTCTATCTTTGTGCTGTAAGGTAGTAATTTATTTCAAATTAATTTATTTTGAGTAACGTTAATTATCTCATTACGAATGAAGATTTTGAAGTCAAATTAAGTAAAAAATCAACGCTGATCTCATTTGTAAGGAGGGACGAAACAAAAATGTTTAGCGCTCTTTGATCCCGATGCACTAACAGCAGAGAAATGCAAACAGGGGACGGGTGTCTATGCAAACCATTTACAAACAGTGATTGCATCATTACCTACACCAGCTCTTTATGAATTTTTTGTTTCGCTACTCTTTTGGTGGTACAAAACTTGTAAATGGCTTTGAAAAAGCAAACATTTAGTAAACTAAAGCTTTTCGTCTGACACTCTTCAGAGTTTAAAACGTCAGAACATAGATCGAAAACTCTACGCTAAGAAATATATATACCCAGTTGTGGATCGAAATAGGCCAATCAGAAACACGAGCACATGACTGTATAGGTTGAGCAATTAGTGCCGCTTGCCTATTAGAATGTTATCAGTGGAGTCCTAAGGTGAAAACGAACTCCTTTTGTCTACACAGTAGCGGTTTTTTCGTGCTTATCGTTGTAACGATAAAAGCGCCGAGAAAAAAAGCGTGTAATCTCAAGTCAATTCTTTGGAAAAGACTGGATAAATCTCCTTAACTCATGGTTAGCATTCCATACCATTTGAGTTGTTCCGCTGATTGTTTCTCTGTTTTTTGTTTTGGAGACCACTGTTTAAACGTATACTGTGTATTTCTATGCATTGTGTTTAATATATACCATAAACATTTTTAATACTGATTTGAAAAGACTAGTGAGAGTTTAATCAGACATAGAAGGTGGAAGGTGATTATCGATCACCAGAAGTAAAAATTTTTAAAGCTGCAAATAAGTTGCTTTTTGAACTCATGGGAAGTGTTTCTCAAATTTTTTTAACATGCAAATCTGATTGAAATTCGTTTAATGAGAACAATTGAAATACGTGTTGATCGTTGATCATTACAATAAATGATTATCACAAATTCGAACGTTAGAACCCGTTTACACTGTCCCATTTGTACCGTTACGTTACGGTTACGTTACGGACAATTTTGTACCGTTACGGTTCGCAAGTGTTTACACTGTCGCGGTTCCAAATTGTTCCGTTTAGCCGTTCCGTTTACACTGTACCGGTACGACCTTAATTTAATGGTAGAGCATTGTTTAGAAGAAGCTGTATTTAGTCAACCAAGGCTTTTATTTTGCCACCGAAGTCAACAATCGAAATTTAATTGAGAGCTAAAATGGAGTGGAAGGCCGATAAAAACTTTACTTGGACGAACGACAAGGTGGCTTTAATTTTTCAGTGTTTTTTAGACTACGAAACTGCCAAGTCCAATCAAGGCTTGGACTGGGAAACAATACAAGCCTTTTCTGTGATCGTCTTTTCTTCAGAATTTCCTTTTCTTTAGAATTTGACGACGTAGTTACGCCGCAATCAAAGCCTCGATTACCTGAAACAGCCATACAAAAGACCTCTTTGTGAATCCGTGACAAAATCATCTCGGATAGGTGTTTACACTGTCCCGTTCAAAAACGGAACTGTGACGGTACAAAATTCGTTCGCTTTCAAAGCAGGGTCAAAACTGTTCCGGATAGCAGAGCAAAATCGTCAGGGTTCCACAGTGCTAGTGTAAACGGAAGGGCGAACCGCGACAGTTTTGTCACGGTTCCTCGAATCTGTGAAACACTATGAAGTGTCTTCATTGTTTGCTGAAAGAGGCACAAAAATTCAATCTGGAAGTTGGTACGCTAAAACAAAAGGCTTTAATAACTTGAGATTTCGGAAATCGCAGCTTAATAATGAAATTAATAATCAATACAACGACAAAGAAAAAGACATAATGTATTCGTCAACTTATTGCTACATCGTAGACAATAGCAGCCAATAGAAGTTGACGAATACATATGTCTTTTTTCTTTATCGTCGTACTGGTTATTAATTTCATTTGATAGCTATCTGAGACTCAAATCAACAAAATGTTAAAAAACTCTGAGCCTACCTGGTCTGAGTTATTTCGTAAAAATAAGACGTGTCCCTATTTCAAGTGCATCATCGTCATTAGATTCAAAGTCTCAGTATCCTACATTCTTAGAGCAGTCTCTTGTATGCTATGTGGCTTTTCAATACGTTTTCCATAGTGGCACATCCAAACATGTGGACAGTGATTAATAGGGACATAATGTATGTTTTCTTTAACATAATTTCGACTCCAATGTAGATTTTGCCTTTCAAAACCAAATACTGCCCCGATAGAAGTTGGATAATACAAGAATAATTGCACAAGTTAGTTGAACTAAGAAACATTATGCCAATAGAAATGTTTTAGCAACAGACAATTGCGTGGCATTGCCACTGCCTGAACAACGTAAGAAAAATATAAAGATTGACGAAGGGCAATTATATTCTTTCGTCATCAAACAACTTATTCCCCTTATAAATCATCTCTGATATTCACTGATCAGTTGATCAAAATTAGACTGATCAGTGATTACAGCTCAAGTCCTTTTCGTGACATTAAATCCTCAATGGCGGCAGCAGCCTTTATGTTACAAAAATATATCGGTAAAAAGGCCTAGCCCCACAATTTTTTTGTATCCTCCCCAAAGCTTACTAGCTAGTGCCACCACTGGAAACCCCTGGCAGCAATTTCGAGAAACAATAATCGATAATTATAAAATAATAATGACGATGCTTATACAGAAAGCTCTGTTAAATTTAAAACGATGTGACATCAATCAAAAACAAAAACAACATTTTAAAGTTTAAAAAAGTTATGTATCTTTCCAATGATCTCTGCAACGACAGAAACAAAAGAAGCATAATTACATCAGCTTGAACCCCAGATTCCAATATTTTTATTTAATCAAATTTTGCTCATTTTCGACGTGTAACACGTACAACATCACTGATCATCCAATACTTTCAGTTTGGGGTCTGGACCTCAGGCTAAGCTACATAGAATTTCAAGTGAACGCTGAGATTATATCGAATCAATCATTTTTAAGCATGCCAGGTAAATTTTCTTGTTCTGGATTTTTAAACGCCTTTTCTTTTTCTATAAGAATATTCAGGCTCAGATTCATCCAATTTGTAAGATTATTATAAGAATGTTGCTCAGCCTCAGCTGGTATATTTGTGTCTCATTTTTCCGCAACTGCCTGCTTTGCAGCAGTGGTGTAGTGTTAGCTAAATAACAAGGGGGGTTCTTGCAGAAAATGTTGCGAAAAAACAATAGCAATTAGTAAAAATTTGCCAATTTTCGGCATTATCAAGGGGGGCTCAGCCCCCTAGCACTACACCCCTGCTTTGCAGTGTTAACTACAGAGAATCGAATGACTGACATAGTTCATTTTTCAAAAAGCGTGGTTTTTATTCAAGAGCAAGAGGCGATGTTTCCCAGAAATCATATAATATTTGAAAAAATTATAATACTTTTAGAATACACTCATTTTTTTTAAAAGAAACTGGCAATAAGAAACGAGTACTGGACAGTCAGAAAAAATTAGGAAACTTTAGTACTCGAAGCAAAAAGATTAAGAAACTATTAAATTGTGATAAAATTGAGAACAAAGAAACTTGGTAAAATCCAAGAACAAGATTGCCCTGTTGGCCTAGAAATTTAGACACAAGGGATAAAAATATACTTCCCTCGTCTAAATACAGCATCGGAACGGAAGCGAATCTCTTGACGTTATAAAAAAGGTCACGAACATTTCATAACATCATTCATGACATCATAATTAAGAAACTCTTAAGAAGCAGCGAGTATTGAAATTTCCAGAACATTAAGAAACTGGCGTACTCAACATCGACCTTTGTTTCTTATAAAAAAATGAGTGTATATTCACGGCATGAAGCTGGGAAAATTTTATTGTATTTTTATTCAAAGGAGGAGTGCAAAGAAAAAAATTGTTGAGTTCATAGACGAATTCATAGATTAATGCTTTTGCGAAAATAATTAAAAATGAGATCTATGTGAATTAATGAAAACCACGTGATGGAAATTGTGTAACCTTATTTCATTTGATGGAACAAAGAAAACTAAATGGTTACTTGGTGATGAAGATTAAAGACGGGGATCCCTTTCATTGATTAATCCTCTATTCAAAATCGGCTTTTAAAATGTGAATTAATACGAAGGAATCCAATACATTTTTGTATGAAACAGAAATTATAACCGTTTAAATGTTGCTGTAATTAGCCGAGGACACTTTTGTTATTTAACAAACGAAATGCAGTCGCACAATAAAAAAAATGTAGACAATTGTTTTATAAGCATATGTTGACGCACTGTCTCCTGGCAAATAAGCCTGGTTTACCGTGCCATTATTTGTTTACACAAGTGTGATTTTTATCAAGGCATGAAAATCTCTTCTCACTGCAATTTACTCAGCTCTTAGCTTCAGGTCGCCCTAATAAAACAACGGTCTGGTCGCTATTGTGTTCGCTTGGTCAACAAAGCAAATCGCTCAATGCCCGTGTCGATGCCCAGAATAATAGTTTGGAATTTATAACCTACACTGGCCTAGCAGCTCGGTTACCATCCGGCTTGCCTCAAGTGACGAATTTCATACCAACTGCGGGACAAAATGTCACGGTTTCAGATACTTATTCCAACCCGAAATGGAAAGCGACGACCAAGAAGTCCAGGCGCCCAGTCAATAACTTTGGCTGATGTTGTTGTTGATCGTATCGCAGGTTTGAGCATGTATTTTTTTCTATAAGCCAGTGTTAACAAGGAAACTTTCGCTTTCTTTAAATATTCAAAGTAATAGGATTTACAGGATAATTCTGCCTGTTTTGTTTGCCCTACATCGGTAATGCGGACTGCGTAAGCAGCGAAGAGAAAAACTCTGACACAACTTGGTAACATTTTGGTTTCACGTCGATCGACCTGCTGTTCTTATTCAAGAATTTCTTAGTAAAATGCTTCACCAACCTGCTTTCAATTTCTCGCTGTAAACAAAAAATCAGCGAGAATCAGTGTCTAAACCTAAGCCTGAAACCTTCCGCCAGTCTTCGTTTGAGAAAATTTACTGTTTAGTTGAGGTTATATTTACTGCTTTTATCCAAGAGAAAACTTCACAGCAAATCAAACAAGCTTGGCCCCTCAAACAATTTATATCTTCATGGCACCAATGCTTTGTACAGCAATCCGAAGAAACTTGACAAGGGCCTAGGTGTGTTTTTGTTGTTAAAAGCGAGGGAAATCAAAGAAATAGGATTCACTGAAGCTTAAAATTGATAAAATAGAGATTATATCAATTATGAACAAAAGGGTCCAGTATGGACTCGAATTTTCAAGGATTTTTTGCCAACCCCAAAGCTAGCTCTGTATCACCTAGTCTGAACACGATTCTGGTACGATGTCACCCACAAATGGTAGCATGCCCCACCCACCAACAGATTGCTGCAGGTACATTGATTCGTGTATGTAAACAATTGCCATTTCTGTATGTCTATGATTTAAATACACAGGACTCGCAACTTTTCACAAAGACAGTCAAATTAGACCCTGCAATCATCCGTTCATTATAATCATAATCACCATAGAAGATTCACGATGAAACCATTTGTGATATTCTGTGTCTAGACAGTGGATTTCCACCCCTCTTTGTATGAATCACAAGCAACTTTCGTGTCATTATTGTATTTCGATATGAACTGAAAATCAGTGATCTTTTTCTTAAAGAAGCCCCCGCTGAAATGTTCAATAGAAGTTGAACAGGTCAATCCGTGCTGCTGTGGAGATTGGGTCAGTAGGACCAGCGGCAGTCGTCATTGCTTTTCTTAGGTCATCTGACATTTGGAAAAAGGCTGCACCCGAAGCCTTAGAATGGAATAAATACACCTTCTTAGTCTGAATCTCATTAATTCGAGCATCCGTAATTGGAGTATTTTTAAATGAACAATCAGTTATTTTGAGTTACTTATGAAGCCTCAAAATAACTAAAAAGACATGCTCGGAGGGTTTATATCCACGCTCGTCTGATTGTTTGGAGACTCGCCTCTTGTCCACCAAACAGCAAATGGGTTCCCGCTGGCAACTGGGGTGGCAAATAAAGGGAGGAAAGGAACCGGCCACCCAAACTCATGATGCTAGCCAAGGATGAAAGCCCCCCCCTCAAACAAGCACTATCCCTCTACGTAAGGGTCTTGGCGTTCCACACTCTTATGTTCTTTTGATTTTTAAATGCCTCTTCTTGAAATGAAAAATGGTAATTTTTTCTGAAGCATTTTTGTGTTAATTAAGTTTGCCTCAGTATATTCACGAATATACACTAACCTGAACAGGGCCCACGCCACGGGTTTTGAAAATTGGGGGAGGGGACTAAAGTTTTTCCCCCTTTTATTGCAGCTTTGAAATTATTATTTGCTGCGCAAAACAGTCGGGAGGCATGGCCCCCAAGCCCCCGGTGGAATGGGCCCTGCTGAAGCAACAAGAGATTGCATTATGCAAATTATTGACTGCATATTTGGCAGACGCGCTGTGTTTTCTCGTGATCCTTAGAGGTTTTCTTCAGTTCGTTTATTGTTTCCAAGGATCTTAATTTTTATATCCCAAAAACTAAGTTTACACACCTTAAATAATTAGCAATTGTCTAATCCATTTTGGTCGATTTCATTTGCAAAATATGAAATTTCATAAGATCTGTTCTTGGAAGGGAAGGCAGGGATGGACCCCCGGTTGCGCTCCATTCTTCACAATGCGAGCGAGGCTGCACAATAAGCACATTGTCTGCTCTTTTCGGAAAGGGAAGCAGTTGTTGATATTTTGCTGAATTAGTGAACTGAAATTGGCCCGCGTTTGTAACTTAGTTTACATTATCGTACGATTTCATTTCATGAAGTATTGAATTCTGATTACCCTGCATTTGTAAGCAAGCGATCGAAATTGAATGAAACGGGTAGTAGGAAGTTATCAAATGGTCCGGAAGCAGTGATTTTTTGCTGGTCCGATGGATTGGAGTTGGGATGGCGGTCGCGACTCAGAGGCTTGTGTCGACGGCTTTTTGATCAAAGAGTTTGATGAACATGGTATGTTTGAAAAACAACATTTCATACTCTTTTTTATCCTCACTTTTATCTGGCCATTATCAGCTAGCATGGTAGGCCATGATGTAGGTTGACCTTCCAGATTGGAGGGGGTGGGGGATCATCCAATTTACCGACGAAGACATAGATCAAGAAGAATTTAGGTGCTATTTGAGACTATTTGACCGTCCAACCAAGTATTTTTTGGACCAACTGTAGGGTTTACCGACCAAATCATGAAGAATTGGGGGTGGCATCACACCCCTTACCACGCCCTTTTGATGTGATTACTCAAATTTGATTGATTACTCCAATGGAAAGATCCGAGTAATAAATAAGTCATGATGCTTCTTGACCTGGAACAAAGAACATCATTGTCACAAACCAAACACCATTTGGCCACAAAACACTTCTTCTTGACAAACCTCTTCATCATTTTTGGCAAAAAAGAAAAGCATGGACTATACATTCTTCTCAAAAATCTCTAACCTACCTTATTTTAAAACTTTACCACATCTTGTCATGAACTACCATAATTTGTCTCAAAATTTAACCTCTATTTGTTACATATACCTTAATATTTCTTCCACAAATAAATTCTTATTCCTCCTTGTTGCACAATTATTTCCATTTTTGTCACAAAATGCCATTCATCTGTGTTACAAAACACTATATTCTTTTTTGTCATAAATGCTTAATTTTGTTGAATTCATAAATTTTGTGGTGTTAACATGAATAACACAATAGCCATAGGCCCTTTTCCCCTAAGTGGCTGCAACCAATGATTTTTCACATGCCAAAAGTTACAATTTCATATCCTGATAGCAAGTTTAATTTTGATTATCAATCAATCCTACATACCTTTCTAAACAAATCAAATGCAAATTGTTGCAAACATTGTAATAACCTTAAGTACATCAAAGGATTACAGAATTACAACAAAAAGTAAGGAAGTGATTATTTAAGTAAGATAGGGTGATTATGTATGAGCTCTCTAAATAGGCGAGCAAATAAAGAGACCCCACCACAAAGTAGGTGTGCAAAAAGGACGTTTTGATTGAAAGTTGTATGACTAGAAGAGTTGAGTTGTATGACCAGAACTGTTTTACAAATTGTAAGTATGAGTTGAAATAGTGGGCTTTCAATTAAGACCAAAAAATGAAGATAGAACCAGCACGCAAAGGAAAAAATAGAAATGGATTATATATTATAAAAAAATAAAGCATTTTATTGTTTCTAATCCATAAAGGGTTTTCTATAATTCTATTGATCACTTCTAATGTCTTGACGAGTTTCTGACTTGTGTAAAGGAAGTTTAAGTGAAGTAATTATAAAAATATATGTAAATAAATGTTTAATGTTTAACATATCTTCAAGTTTAGTTGCTTTAAATTAATGAAATAGAATTAATGAAATGAAGGAAGCTTATTTAGTAAGAATTAATGTTTAACAGTATCAGGGGCTTTGTGGTGATCAGTAAATATCTCACAATGCAATTTAATTTTTTGTCATTAAAACTCTGTTTTCTTCTTTAAGCAAACATGCTCATGTTCAGTTTAGGGGCCACTGCAAAACCCAATCAGTATGTTGTACAAAAACTCATATATCTTAATAAATCTATGGAGACATTGACAAATATTTTCTCAAAAAAGGTTACCAGAAAATGCAAGGCAGAGAAGCTCTTTCATTCGATTTAATATATTTTTATCTAGTAATACATATTTTATTCTAAGTAATTAACTAGCCCCTATTTTAAAGAATGGACTTTAGTGGTACAACAGGTAACGAGCTTGGGTGTGGATTTACCTTCTGATGTCCCATTTTCTATCACCACCAAATGATTTTGCAAAAATGCACAAGGCACCATCTTTCCAATCTTATTATCCTCTGATAGACGCTGGCAGTTGTACTTGTTAAGCATTAAAATTAGCTGATGCAACAGAATAGCATAGATGTCTTTGTTGCCAGAGTTGTCAGGTAATATGGTGGAACCCCATTGCTTCAACAAATAAGCTTGAAGAATGTTGATATAAAATCATGGACTGAATGGACAGGGAAAATGTCCAGCCTAAAATATAATTTGGTCTTGTTAACTCCAGTGCTACAACATTTTTTCAATGGGAACTATAAGTCTTGTGTGCCAACGGTATTTGAAATCTGAGGCAAAATTTTAGATTATGAGATTTGTAATCTAAAAAAATGATTTCATTTGGTCTAGAGATGTGTTTTTCTTGGATATGTTTAAGTGAATTACAACCAACCAGGTAATTTTGAAATGTGCATTCTGATAAGTTGAAAATCATTGGAACAGGTAATAATTAGGTTTTTGTGAAATTATGTATATGCTGTAAAATTTTGTCAATTTTCAATTGGCCAGTGGCACTGACTGGGCAACCCCAACAGGCATGTGCTTGCGTTTCTAATTGGCCTATTTTGATCCACGACTGGGTATATAAATTATAGTAGTATATAAGGAATACTGCAACATGACAAGAACAAACAACAACAAACACACAAATCAGAGATGGTTAATATTTCGCCCCAGCATAAGGGACCTCATCAGAGCAAAAGTGTACATAAATCGATACATGAAGTGTATATAAATTATGTACTGTATAACCACAAATTTTGTTTGCTTGTACTTATTTTAATTCGAAGTTCTCTCTAGCTTCAAAGAAACTAATCTAAATCGCTATTTACAACATATTTACAACATATACCCCCCTGTGTGGGGGGCTTTATCATCAGGGTGGTATTGCTTTTGATTAAAGGGGGGGGGGTTACTTGTGAGAAGTGGCTAAGATTGAAATAGCGTATTGCTAAATAGCAAATCAGGGTCCTGCTTTGGGCAGGTTTCATGACGCAGGTTGTTTTTGCCCAGTTTTAATCAAAGCGTAAAAATGTTATCATATTGCTGTCATTTGCTTCCTTCTGAACCAACTTTGAGACGGAAATTGAAATATTTTTTAAGAATCAGAAAATATGTTTCAATATAATCAAGGGCTAGAGACGTATTAGAGCTACTGGGATGGTTTGTTTTGCTGTTGAATCTTGAAAGGGTCATATGATTTCACTGCTATTGTACAAGAATCTAAAAATGATTTACCATTGATACTGACCATCAAGGTCTTCCAATGCAGGTGCAACATTCCTCAGTCCACAAATTGCTTGAAATATTCAACGATATTTTCCATTCATTTAGCCAAATCTAAGTATTATTTCATCCCCGCTTCCAGGTTATCGACATCTTTCATCATTGTTTCCACTTAGCATTCTCCTCTCTATGGTCTTTTCTTTTGCAAGTTATTTATTTGTGTCCAAGACCTTTGAGAATGTTACTTTTTGTAGCGAATTAGACATCATAAAATGGCTAGCGATGTCAGGTGCAATTTCTTTTTGTGTTTCTGGTTCAGTGTTGCACAAAGTCGTACTCTTATTTACTGAAATGATCCGAACAAGAGAGTAAGCATTAAGAAGTGTTAAGAGGGATTGCAAAATTTGAATCATAATTGAGCTCATAAACTTAAAAAGAACAAAAATGCTAAACCGTGGAATGATCGAAGGGAGAGTCGACATAATCTGCCGATAAAGGTAATAAAGTTGTCTAAGAACTTTTCGCTTTTAGTAAATAGAGGCTTCATCTAGGTCTGTCACATTCTGACCATTTAAATCCACTCGCGACACTTATTTGACAAACATTTCTGTTGCACCACACCTGTAGAACCTTATCTTTATCGTGCCATTGATGAACTGAAGAGAAATCAGCCATAAATCCAGAATTAAGTCGTGGTAGTAAACTGGTAGTTAGAACACTGAGGTGTGCATGTAGTTTGTGTAACTGCCTCGTATAAACATCTTGCGTTGCTGCCTGGTTTTCTGAGAATGCCAAAATCGTTGAAGGAGCGTAGAAATAGTGGCGGCGCTCGAAAGAAGTCGTGGATTGCGTGGCCGAATGCTAAAAAATCGTATTTGAAGCGAATGCTAAGAGGTAAGGACGAACGCTGTTGCAAATGTTTACAGTTGACAAATTTCTGTCCGTCATATTTGCCTTTAAGGGAGGGATACCATATGTGAGTCTTGTTTTCTGTTAATAAATGAGTGGTTCACGTTTTTAAGCTGTTTTGAAAGTTGCATTAGAATCCTTTTACGCGATATTTTGTCGAGACAAAAAGACAATTTTTCTCTCAGTCTGATAAGCCATAATCCTCACCTGTGGCTAAAAGTCCCTTGTTCCTCAAGGTTCTCATGCTATTTAAATTATGAAAGACGATGGAAATCTTCAATTTCATCGATAACCAGTGTCGGAAGCTTTGTTTAGAAACTTAGTTGTGTCTTTGTTTTGTAAATGTTAGTGTTTTAATTGGTTGCAGACAAGTTTATGGATAACAGAAAGTCCGAATAACTGGTTTAAAAGAAGGGAGCAGTTCTGTATATCCCAAAATTCATTATCGGTTGAACGGAAATAAGACACTTCAACTGTAGTTTGAATGTTTTCTAGCACAGGTTGCTCACGCAGGTCCAATCACTCTGAAATTGGCTTTTATGTTAATAGCTTTTATGTATTTAAACCTTTGCCTATGAAATTGAACTCTTTTATTGAGGGTTTCAAAATATGTCAAACTTGATTATCAATAACGCTGTTGCACCAGCTTCTCACACAGACCTCTTTATCAGCTCTACCCCTTAATTGTCCACCCCACTATTTTGGGGCTTGCGCCGCCCCTGCAGCTGTTTTAAGGTTTGATTTGAGGAAGATAATAATTGGAAGGATACCGTTTGCGTAACTTCAGAAGTTTTAAATCTCCTGTTAAGTTTAGCAGAGCCTTTTTTCGTCAGTTTTTATATTTCGGTAAAAACTGCTTTCTTAACACGCATGCTTTCTGCAAATATTTCTTTTTCCGATGCGACAAAATGTTCCGATTATTTTTGCTTTCGTCATCCCTCTTTCATTCGCCGAGTTTTATTTCTGCCCATATTTGGACTGGTCATTGTGTCGGTGCTACCAATCAGCGGGGACTTTCTCTGATCCGGCGCATGGCAGATTGTTCTTTGCAATTTTGTTTTTGTTTTGCAAAAATTTTATGATCAACGATTGTCCTGTTGCCATTCATTGGAACAGCAGGCCAACTAATAAGTTCATCATCAAAATCGGTCTCAAATTCTTGAAAATGTTTTTTGAAACCATCCTGGTGCGAAACTTTCTTTTCCCGCCTTTGAACAGCATCAAAAACATATCACTCCATTATTTTGCAGAAATTTTATCCCGCCTGCCCGAGTTTCCCGGCTACATGTAAACTCGCCAGGAAATTCGGCTAGCCGGGAAACTTGCCTCAGTGTAAATTCTCTAAAAATACTAAAGAATGCTAAAGAATACTAAATCCACATAGATAGCCACGTTGAAATTACTGTTTTACTGTACAGAAAAATGTGAGATCATATTTTTATTATGATATTTCGCTATTGGAAGACGTATACTGCGGGACTTTCACCTTTATCAGAGTAGACAGGTAGAGAACTACCATTTAGTTGAATAGGAAGACAGCCACAAGCGAAGTCCCCCGTGTAAGTCAAGCGATTAGGTATAAATACACGAATCTGTTATTTTTCTCGGATATTGATGGCCTAATTTTTTATTCTTTGTCGTAGATGAGAGGGATGCAGTACAGAAGAAAGTTTTTAGAAAATGGATCAATAGTCACATCAGAAAGGTACGTAGCTCATTAATTTGCATGAAAGCGCTGTACTTTGATAATCTTTCGCCATGTTTTTGCCTGTTTTAATGTTTGCAATTTATATATTCGAATTGATTTATGTCATTTAGGTGGGCGAGGAAGTCCATGACATTTTCTACGATTTGCAAGATGGAAGGGCTCTTGTTACCTTATTGGAGCTGCTCAGCGGGGAAAAGTTGGTACGTTCTTAGTTCTTCTTTAACTGCCAGACTTTGTCTTCTCAGGTGCTTCATGTTATTTGACTCTTTATCTTTCTGTTTCTGACCTCAATGAATTAATCGATGTTTGGCTTCTGCGTTGCAAACTGTTTCTGAATTGCTATTCATAATGTTGATAAACTCGAAACGTTTTGTACTAAAGAATGTGTCAATTCTGCAGATAATTTATTCATTACACCCGTTCCCTCTTTTCAGCTCAAAGAAAAGTCTGGCTTGCGGCTGCATAAGATGCAGAATGTGCAACAATGTCTTAGGCTTTTGGCATCAAGAAAGGTTTGCAAATTTTGGTTTCTTATTTCAAAATACATTCTATTTGAATGCTGCAGATCTACAATCCTTGACAAAAGTTCTTGGAACACCCTGCGACCAATGAAAGATGTTGAAGAAATAAAGGTTTCCGGCTGTAAGATACAGAAATATCCCCCCTCCCCCCAAAAACAATGTTGGCTGAAAAGCCTATTACTTGTCCTAGCTAATAAACTGACATTGGACGAATTTCAAGCTTTGAAACTGTTGTTATTCAACATTGTTTCAAGGAGGAGAGGGGGGTGCTACTGGGGTTATGCGAAATTTTAGCTTGGTTTACCAAGACTTTTGGCAAGGATTGTAGATGGGAGATGAAATTTCTTTAAGGGCTTCAAAGTAACTTGAATTCCACGAAAATCCCAAAATAAAACCAGAAGTATAGATTGTTGTTATTTATTAATTGCACTGAAAGAATTGAAATATTCTTCGTAAAAGCAATATTGTTTTAACTTACTTTAAGAGCCTTTAGTGCGTTTCAAAAAACTGTCGATGTGTATTGACAAGTATTTATTTATTAATTTTTGTTGGCTTAAAATTAAAGTGTCATACTCTTAAAGTAGACTCCGTGTGTTATTCTATTTTGCTTTCTATTTCCTCACGAGGAAGACAGTTCCATGACATTTAAACTTCATTTTTTCTAATTTGGTCAATATTTAATGAATTTGAATCTAAGTAAAATAGCAATAGATTGGAGTTGATTTTTTGGTATCAAACTTTTTTATTTTTCGGGTTGCATTTGTTTTGTTTTGTATCTTACTTGTATAATAAACTATAAATATAAGTCATCCAACATACTTTTCAGCTACATACTTTTAAACAGTTCTTATAGATCTCTGTTTCTGTTTAGGTGAAATTTGTCAACATAAGAAGTGACGACATAGTTGATGGAAATCCCAAACTCACTCTTGGCTTGATCTGGATAATTATCTTGCATTTTCAGGTATCCCCTGCTGTTGCCAGACCAACTTCACCAATACCTCCTTTCAGCTCAAAGTTGATTAATTTTTTAGGCCACTCAAGCACATTTTCATGAAAAATGTAAACGCAGTTTGAGATTAGCAATGCAAAGTGTTTTTCTACAGATTTGCACCTAAAGGTGAAGCAAGATTTAAAGCCATCGTTTTAAGGAAGGTTGACTTTTTACTTAGATCTTTCAGTATTTTTGTATATCGAAACAAAAGACATTTTTGAAGAAGATCTCTTGCTTCTCTCGGAAAAAGTACCCTTCAACATGGCTGGGGGGGGGGTTGGTTGTTGGGGCCATTCTTCCCTTCTCATTACTTTTGGTTCGCATCTGGATATAATTACTTGCTTCCCTTTGGTCATTCTCTGTGAGTGCCTGACGAAAATTATTCAATTATAAATGTTTCTTCTTTTCTGTGCTAACTTCAAACTTTCCTTGTTGTTCCAATTGCACCTGCAAATTTGTGCATAATGAATTTCGTGCCCGCAACCACAGGTCAATCCTGATTAAACGACAATTACTACTCTCTTTTGAGGACTGTTGCCTCTTTTTTCGTTATTCTTATATTTTCAGCTCTTTATTAGTATAATTTATTTCTCTTGTACAATAATTCCGCCTCTTATTTCTCAAAAATCGATCTCTTTAAAGGTTTCCACTGTGAAAGAAATTTTCAAGCAAGAGCAACTCACGCCAAAGGAAGCATTGATAATTTGGTGCAAGGAATTAGCGGATGGGTATGATCAAGTTTTTGTTATGTTTTTTATGAAGATTTTTCTGTCTTTAAATGTTCTTGTTTCCTTCTTTGTTTCCGGTTTTGAAAAACTGAATATCAGTGCCCTTTCAATCTTAACCGAAGAGTCAATAAAGCATTGTAGAACAGTGGCCTTGGATTTATAAAGACGTATATAGCTTTTGTTTATTTTTTTTGTCAGGTACCCTGGTGTGCGCATTGAGAACTTCACGACGGCTTGGAAGGACGGTCTTGCCTTTAACGCCGTGGTTCATAGGCACAGGTATATGTGTGATTGGAAACTTTGATATTAGCTTTAATGTTCTGTTGGATTTAACTGGATATTGGCAGCTGCTTGCCGGTGGCTTCAAGCTGGCAATACTTCTGCAAGATGGATACTTTGCAACGGTATTTTGAAACACTAATAAGCAAGGGCAAACACATAACCAAACTCTTTTAGATTTGCTTGCCCCTCTGTCAATTTCAACTAGGACAAGCTTTTGTCAAGCACCCCAAACAATTTAGATCTTTGTGCTTATCTTGTTGTCAATTTGGGAAATAATCATTTAGTCGCATACAAGTTATTTCCTTTTGTCAAGCACCCCAAACAAATTAGATCTTTGTGCTTATCTTGTTGTCAATTGGGGAAAGAATCATTTAGTCGCATACAAGGTATTTCCTGCAGGATATACAATTAGTGACTTCTGCTGCATTCCTTGCAGGCCCGACTTGATCGATTTCACATATGTACGAAACCTGAAACCAGATGCCAGGATGGATTACCTGTTCAGAGTTGCAGAAAGAGATCTTGGGGTCATTGGGCTGCTTGAGCCGGAAGGTTGCCAATCAAATTACACTGAATACTGTTGTTGTATCATGCTTAGTTTTGTAGATGCCTTTTTGCCCTCGTTATTTTGCTCTGTCAGTGAATCAAGGCCGCCGTTTGCTTGTGCAAAAGCATTGCTCCTGAATAAGAATTAATTTTTTAATTTTTGAAAAATAAATTTATTTGAAAAACAATTTATTAATTTGCTTTGATTTTGAAAAATGATTTTTCAATTTTGAATAAAAGGCAAGACAGGAGGACAGTTGAGATAGCTTTAAGACGTGTTTTTGAACCCAGCTTGAAATGTTGTATTAGATAATTATCATCTTATCTTGTTAACATCATCTATTTCTAGACATGCTTGGCGCAGAAGTTGACGAGAAGGCAGTGCTTACCTACGTTTCATCTCTATACCGAGCGCTACCCTCTGTTCCCCCACAAACTCGTATGCAGAGTGAAGAGGTATTTTCTCCGTAAATTGTTGCACGTTGCTATCATGTCCACTTCCGTGTCTCGCCCAATAAGTTTCTTTTTGTGCAAGTTTTTCCAGTTTTGCCAGTTTTTCCAATCCTCTTATTAGTTTTCGTCTTGATGACGCAATAAAGCTAGCCCTTATTCGTTCAAAGTTATCTCGCAATTTTATTTGGGCGTTCATGATTTCACTGCTGTTCATTTTACAATTAACATGGGCAACAAACAAAATATTGTTGTTGTGAAAGTATTTATGTTGGATGGGATTTGATCCACCATTCTCCTTGTCGTCATCCATTTTAAAGAAATGCCTTTTTTAGAAACGTTTCTCAGATCCTCTCCTCAAGAGATTTCAAATTATTCCTTACGTCATCAGGCAACAGTTGCCTAATAACTTCTCATATAGTTCCCTATTAGAAATCAATTCCTGAGATAGCTCCTCATTAGAAATCAACTCTGAAAATGAAGGGCTAAAGAATAAAAGACTTTCTTAGATTCCTGTCGACACTATTTTACATTCATTCAAAAAATAACGTAGGCTTCAAGCAAGAATTAGTGCCTAGATATTCAGTTAGCATTTTTCCGTAGATTTTCTTAGATCCAATTGGTTGTGTTTTGTAAAATTGATATCTGTATTTGTATTTGTTTTGAATTTTTAGGAAAGGCAGCAAGCCTACTTCGAGTACTGTACCAAGGCCAAGAAAATCATCACTTGGATCAAGAATATGATTAGCCACGTGAAGAGCCGGGAATTTCCCACCACTCTTTTCGCAATGAAGGTTGGTTTCGATACCTTTTGTGTCCCAGCCTATTCAGTGATGGAATGGTCGCCGTTTCTAGGTGACGTTTGGCAGGAAGAAAGCAAAACCTGATTTTCTAATGTTAACAACGAAGCAAATTTGTCTAAAGCATTTGCGAACACCTGGGGGCGAGGGGAAGCGGTCGCCCCCAATATTCTGGAGAATCCCGTTTCCCTTTCATCTTGTCTCGTCCATTTCTTTTTTACTTCGTTCTCAACATCTTCCCAACATTTTTCCAACTTCTTGCTTAGAATATTCAGCGTTCAAGCTACTCTCCTTGTCCTACAGCAACCACAATAACTCATATGTACAATGCCTGCCAAAAGTCTTGGAACACTGACATCAATTTCCAAGGTCAAAACCAATCATCCCCCTCTCCCCCACGGAACAATGTTGGTTTACCATCAAACGGATTAGGATTTTAGGAAGCACTTTCTTTTGCGCTTCATTTATGATATTTCTCTAAATCATCAACATTGTTTGAGGGGGAAGGGGGCGGAAGTAGCAAATTTTTTTCATGAAAGGAACGAAAGATATCAAATGCAGCGTAAATTGGTGGGTGTTCCAAGTACTTTTGGCAGGCATTGTCTGAATTTCATTTTGAAGCTTATTAGATATTCCACCAAAACCAATATCCTCCTATAGGTTTTTGATGGTGCTGATTCCATTTCTGCCATTTTCAACATCGTACGTGTTACCGATAAGGAGATATGGGGGTATTGTTATTTTTCGGGGGTGGGGGTAAGCTACCCCCATAAAACTAAATGCCATATTTCAATTAAGGTGAAAATTGCTAAAATCAAAATCGATTTCCAATAAATAGGATCAAGATTGTATTTTGAATCTTTTCAAAGGCTCGTAGCCAGATGGCTGTCTAAGAAATAATGGGATAGATGAAGGAGACAAATATGAGTGGCAGCTAGAAAATAATCTAAAAATGGAAAGGATGCAATTTTATAAAAGTGACATCGATTCCTCTGTTTCATGTTTCTAATTATAGATAAGGTCGTATTTGAGAATTATGTCGGGTAGTTGCTCTCCTTTTATCACGGGTTTACAAGTTGTCATTCATATAGGCCCTTGTTGTGCAATTCAGTGCCCAAATGACAAATTTCAGAGTGTTTACCTAAATTGTAGAAAGGAACCCCGTGTTTCCCACATCAGAGTTCCCAACTGATTGATCTACTATTCCATGTTGGTTGGTAAGGGAACTGAAATAAAACTGACATCCACTCGCCTTCCTGCCCTCCTAAATGCTTGGCCCAGAAGCACTACAAAGAAAGCCCTCTTCCCTACTGTTACTGCATTGCCAAAATGGCCTTTAAGTTAGACTCTACCTGCTACTTTTATCTTCATAAAGCGCAAGGCAGATTATTTCATCGTTAATTGATTGCTGTATTTGTTTGCGTGACATTTGCCACAACAAAATATCTTATTTCATCGAATGTAGCGCGCGTCGATGTGAAGGACAAGGCCCCGCAAGGCAACTCTCACCCTCGGAAATGAACGCTTGTAGACCGTTGTGTAGACCGTGGCTGTTTCTTCGCAATTTTCTGACTTGTCAGGGGGAGGTTTGCCCCCAAATTCACCCAAAAGGTGTATAATAATACCCCTCAAAGATAAAATTAACCTTTGTATGAATTCCATGAAGAAAACGGCAAAATATGACGAAAATCCCACGGTCTACACTCAAAAGGAGAATAAGATCTAGAGTACTTCAAATTCAATTCTCAGAAAGTGTAGACCGTTGACACTTTCCTGAATTTCTTCAGTTTTACAACTTGTATCGATCTGAAAACCTACAATATTTTTTATACTAGCCATGCACACCTACTGACGAGGTTTCGTCTACTTTCTTTGAAAAATACGATTTTTATGAACATTTTAAATCTGTAGACCGTGGCTGTAGACCGTTGGTAACCATTGGCAATAGGCATTTTCATACTACATCACGTGCCCATTAGGAAAGGAGCGTTCTTTCAATTCCTAGCATACTTAAACAATGGAAAACGAACAATTATAATTGGCACAAACCATTTTCCAATTACTGGGACAAGGGAAGATAGAAAATAATAGGGAATGGGGTGTCTATGAGCGCTACCATGTTGCCACATGTGAATGCGAAAGAGCATAGTCTAAGCAAATTTATTAAATTCGTAGATGGTTTTGAGAGGGTTATGGTGGATAAAATTGAGCCATTTGAACAGTTTCTCACCAGCATGTTGTTCGCAATTATTTATATCATGCATGGTTTGTAGACATTCTCATGAATTTTTTTGTTTTTTCATCAACAATTAAACCATAAATAAGGGGACTTTTCAGCAAAAAAACACTTTTTCAAAAGCACTAAACTGTACTGTTTTTCCTTTGAAGATTGATAGTTTTCTTAAACCGATGATCGAATTCTGCACAAAATAACTGTATTCAATAATGATTTAAATGATATTGACGGAAAAAATCAGTAGAATGTTTTTGTAACAAATAACAATACTCGGATATCTACTATATCAATCGTTCAGAGTCCCAACCCCCTCCCCCCCCCCCTTTTAACTGGGTAAAGAGTGAAAATTTCGAATTTTCATTAGTAGCAGTGAGATCAGCACCATCGAAAACCCTAGGGTAGCACAATGTTTTGATATCGCAGATTGCTGTTTTCAAGATAATTTTCAGACAATGCCTGCCAAAAGTCTTGGAACACTGACATCAATTTCCAAGGTCAAAACCAATCATCCCCCTCTCCCCCACGGAACAATGTTGGTTTACCATCAAACGGATTAGGATTTTAGGAAGCACTTTCTTTTGCGCTTCATTTATGATATTTCTCTAAATCATCAACATTGTTTGAGGGGGAAGGGGGCGGAAGTAGCAAATTTTTTTCATGAAAGGAACGAAAGATATCAAATGCAGCGTAAATTGGTGGGTGTTCCAAGTACTTTTGGCAGGCATTGTATCTCCAAATTGCTTATTTTTCGTGCTTGTTGGTCTTCATTCGTGCAAGTTATATTTGATACATGGTTTGTAATATTTTTAGAGCCATCACTTTACAGCCAGCAAGAAATACATGCATTCGCGACTTTCCTTGCCTTTCCTTAGTATTATTCAGTTCAGAATGTAAAGTAGCATCGTTCATCGCACAATGAGACTTCAAATCACTGGCTGATGAAGAGCTGTACTAAAAAATTTGCAATTTTAAGCATTAAACATTCTATTTGTTTATCAATGTTTTGTATCGATTTGAATTATTTTTCCAATTGTAGGATATTGTTGCCCAGCACAAATTCTTGAAGGTGGAAATAATGCCGAACAAGGACCACGAGAGAAGGAGCCTCAAATACCTTATCCGGGATCTTCAGGTTTCTGCTTCCAGTACATTTCTTCTAAGCAAATGGGCGATGATAATCGAAATGGTTCTGCAATATCCAAAACGTTTAGATGCAATTTCCATCTTCAAAAGAAGAACTATTTCGAGTTTCTCCAGAGATGTCTTATATATTTATGTTTGATTCCTAATATTTTTCAATTAAATTTTATTCGATTCAGACAGAATGATAATACCAAATTAACACTCTTTGTTTTTCTCCGTAGGCAATGTATGACCCAAAAATCAAGTTCCTTGATGTTGCAGAAGGATTGCATCCGAGGGTGGCTGATGAGGTAAGCAGGAATTTCATCGCTGGCATCAAAGCATTCATACCAAGTTTTCTCGTGGTCTCGTTGTCTCATGGTCCGAGTCAGACAAAAATAGAGTTCTATCTAAGTGATAAATGTCTCATAAAAAATTTAATTTTATACCTCAAATAGTTTATTATATAGATTGAATAACTTAAGAAACTTGATTTTCTTTAGCGTATCATGCTTAGGCCATCCAACCATTTGATCGAATCTTTTGGAGAAAGTTAGACAAGTTTTTCAATGCATTGATTTTTTATACCTGCTCTTCTGATTTTCTATTTCCGCTATACTTAATTTTTCACAGTTAACTTTTGCTCTGTGATTATAGTGTATATATGAGAAATTTGAACAGTATTTTGGCGGTACAAAACTTGAAAATGGCTTTGAAAAAATTTTTCATGTACATATTTTTCATCGTGTTCGTTCGGACCCTTTTTCTGACGTTTTATGCTCTGAGGAGTGTTAGACGAAAAAGCTTTTAGCCAATCTGTTGTAAAATGTTTGCTTCTTTCAAAGCCATATGAGAAGTTATTATTTTCGTAAGCGTAAACGCAGCATGTTGATTTGCTTCGTATCCACTTACTGACGTCTTCCCAATATTCATATCTTCTGTATTGACTTTGCAGTTATGGGCAGAGTTGTTGATTGCGGTGGAAGAACGCACCAAGGCGTTAAATATCGAACTCTCCAGGTATGCATTCTACTTACTTTGATCGTGCCTCGTATCTCTCTCTTTCGAAGAGAGGCAGATAAAAAAGGAAGCTCGTTATAACTAATGATTTTTAAAAAGGATCTTAAATTTCATTTAAACTTCAATAAAGGAAATTAAATTTCGAAAATGGCGGAGAGGAGACGAAACACTCTGCGCTTGAATTGATATGGCATACAATCGCTGTTGTTAATTTGGACGTTTTACTGGTTGAAGGAGCATTTTAGAAGTAAACCAAGGGCATACTTTATTTGTTTTGGTTGCCTAGTTGCAAAAGCAACTGATTTACTTAGATCTCTTGGTGCATATGAAGTCGACATGTGCACTTTCCTAGGTGTAAATAAAAACAAAACAAGGTTAATTAAGTGCTGCCCCGACGGGTCAATTGATTACAAAAAAGCCGCCCAACCCCCGTCACAATAATTTTTGTTTGAAAGGGAGGCATCTATGATCCTGTCTTTTTGGTTTGAAGTGTGAATATGTTTGCAAATATCAAACCCGAAAGGGGGCAATTAATTATTGTTTAAAAGCAGACATTTAATTGCCTGTTCAAGTTAAACAAAATTCCAAACGAAATGACAATACAGATAACCAGTGTTTTGGCGGATTACTTCTGTGAAAATGGGACGAGAATTCCGTCTTTGTTCTCGTCCATCGATTGTTTGATGGTGAATAATAGTCTTGTTTCAGCAATTAGCCGCTGTTGTCATAGTAACTTGTGTATGCAAACTGCTAGAAGTTGCTTCAGTCAAATCATAGTTTGGTCAGATGGTTTACAAAGACTTATTTCGAGGATAATTTACGGCGTTTTATCGCTCAGAATAGCTCGCCACTTATGCAGTAACTTATAAAAATATTTAGTTTCTGGAAGAAATGAACTGCGTCGCTGTTGTTCAAGTACACAAAGCGTGGTGGAATTTTTAGTGTCAGCCTTTGCTAATGTTAAGAGGATTTCACTTGGTTCACGGTTGTACATCTGTTGTATAATATTCGTGTCGAAATCACCCGCTGTCTTGGAAAAACCATAAGAAACCATCGCTGGCTAGGACTGTGCTGGATTACGAAAATAAATCTTGGCTGGGGATGACCAAGGGTTTGTGTTCCGGAAGCAAAGCGTAAATGAGCGTTTGCTGACTAAACGTTGCCGCGAATCGAAAGAAGCCCAAGCGAGACTTTGTTTGTTTAAGCTCATTTCACTGACTGCGTGCTAGTTATTCTGCATCTGGCCATCCTAACATATGTATTGGTAGAAAACGTACACGGAGAGGAGAAATTTTGGTAGTTTCTTGGAGCTTTAGAGGCCTGAGAGACCTCCTGTTAGGAAGCGCTGTTCAAGTGCGACTTATCTGCGAGAATTTCATAAAGGAACGAAGCAAATCAAAAATTTGCAGGAAGTGGCTAGCTGTGGTTCTTGTGTCTGTCATCAGAAACTGCACAAAATAAGCGACTAGGATTTCTTCTTGATCGTATTTCAGTGTATGCTGTGGGAACTCGAGACGTTGTGCAGATTTGGATTTAAGTTACTTGTGGTTACAATCTTGGTTTGATATTAAAATAAAATTTAATTGGTGGAATCATATATGTTGACAAGACAGCTTTTTACTTGCTGAAGAAGAAGTGGAAGTAAAATCGGACAGATTTAGTCATGAAGCTTAATGACAAGGGGAAAAATCTTGCTATCGTGTTTGTTGAAAGCTTGAAAGTGCTTATAAAAGACATCGTGAGAAAAGAAAAAGCTAGAGATATAGATGGAATCACCAGTGAGGAAATCACTGCCAGTGAAGAAGAGAGCGTTTCTGGTGAAAATCTTTTTGCAGCCCTCGCAAACGTCTTTGCTGTAAATCCAGATGTGACTTCTTCTGTGTTCGAATTGGATGGATATGCAGACAAGGATGCGGAAGTAAAAAAAGTGGCAGCAAGTTCACCTTTGCAGAAAGTACCTTCGATAGGATCAAATTCTTGGAAAAACACAACTGAAAATGAGGCAGGTCCACGTAAGACAAGAGAATCGAAATACCTGCTCACTAATTGCTCCGCAGCAAATTCGCATCAGGAATTTAATGATGTACCAAACAAAGTCTTGACTACAGGTCTAGAGGGGGAACATGTGTTTGGTTCACCTCCTAAAGAAGACAATGAAGTTTTTCAAGAATACGATAATCTGGGATTAATGGATAAAGAAACCGAAAGCGGAAGCCCCGGTGTCAAGACAACTTACAAAATGGCAGAAAGCTCATCAAGCTACAAAAAAGACGAGAGTAATAGAAAAAATTTGCGTTACAAGAGCAGTTCATGTTCTGGAGTTGACAGCTTACAGTTAATGGAGTCAGCAGATTCAGGTGTTTTCGAATGTTTTGCACCTACCTTGGACAGAGTAAGAGATGCAGAGGAAATGCAGAGAAATTTTGACAGAAGCGATTTAGAAACAGACAATGTAACACACAAAGGACGCAACAGTGGGACAAGCATGAAGAAGGGCCACTCCGAAAGTGAAAAACCATATTGTTCAAATGGAACTTCTGGAACCTTTAGTACTACGAGAGGGTCTCCGAAAAAATTTGACAGCAAAATTCCAAAGCTTATACGTGAAAAAAGAACAGACAGTAGGGGAATTCACAAGGAAAGCAGTTGGGTGAGATCATTGCGGGAGAGCATTTTGAAGTTTAAAGAATACGATATTGGCATGCCCAATAAATGCAAAGACACCTCATCTGATGGCAGGAGGTATGAGAGGTGCAGCAGTGTTGATCGATCATTTGGAAATCTAGAGACGATATCTGAAAAATGCAGAGGCGGTAGAATCAAGTCAGCGAGAAGCATGGTGAATTTGAGTCGAATCTCTCCGCGGCTGGATGATCCAACTCTGTTTTGGAAGCACAGGACATCTTTAGAGCGAAGTTATTCAAAATACATGGAGGATGAAAAACAAGTTGTGAAGGATTTGAAATTTGACATCGAGTATGCGGAGGCAAACAGGCAAGCATCGCGTCGTTTAAGAAATGGGATGCGAACAGGGTCTTTGTCGGTGATGGATGAATGTCTTGAGGAGAATGAGCTTATCAACGAGATTGCGAAAGACTCACGACGCGAGGCTCAAAGGCGAAAATCTCTCGTAAAAACCGAGGAAAACTTCTGTCATGATGAGAGTTTGAACACATGTGGTACAAGATTAACGTCATTTGAAAGTTCATTTAAACAAAGGCATAATAAGCCATCTAGGATTCCGATTTATGAAGGGTACAAACACATATAAACATTTAACGAAGATACGCACGCTTTACAGATTTTGGGGTATTTTTTTGGTTTGAAGAACGCGTGATGTTGTTTTCAACTTTACTTGGAAATGTAGTATCAACTTATAACGTAGTATCTTTAACCTGTTAAGTCGTGTATTTCCTATTTCACAACTTATGTTATCATCTTTTTTAAATGATTGGTACAAAGATGAATGTCTTGTTTATCTTGCCTTTTTGTGTTTTAACTGAAACTATGAGTGGGGGCCTAATTAAAATATCACTTGAACTGAAAGGCGCTAAGGAAGGGTTTGAAACGTTAGGTGGAACTTCAACTCATTAGCGTCATATTTTTTACGCCGCTCAGCTAGCTGTTTGATAATTCAGGACAGGCATGAGTCGAGGTGCGGAAAAGTTGAGCCTCTAGCCGTGTCTTAATGTTTTGTGGTCTTCTTGAATAGCCGCTCAGTGGCGAAAAAGTAATTATTTATTCTAGAATAGAGATATACTTTACTTAATTTCACTACAGCCTCATACTCTAGGTTTCTGTTTACAATATCAACGCATAAATGTATATTGTTGGAGCAATCGAGTCCAGGGTATGGGGTGGTTCCCAGTCTTTCTCCCGTCGACCACTGCGTTGACATGTCTTTCGTGATAAATCTGCTTCGGCACATGTCCTCAAGGGTTAGTTAGTTGGCTATTGTGGCTGAGTGTGTAGTAAGCACGTTTTTGTTACGAAAATCACATACATCATCTCACAAATGGATTTTCTCTATACTCCGACCTAGACTTTACAGCATATATGTTTGTGCCACAAAATGAAATATCGGGGATTTTCATACTAAGATGTTCGATGATGATTTGCCGTTCTGGCTTAGACTCTCATTGCAAGGAAACGCCTTACCGTTATGTAATTGTTAATGCAGAGGAGCACATGTTTTATTTTCTTGTTACATTCTATGTCCCATTTTCGTCAGGTTGGAGCACCTGCAAAAGATTGCCGAGAAAACAGAGAAAGAGGTAATTCAATGTACATTATCCGTTTTTTATGGGTTTTCGTAAAAATGTTGTATATTTTGTGCTTGTTGCTATCTAGAAATAACCACAGGCTACCATATTACGTCCAGTTATTTTTACTTGCAACGGTAAAAGTTAAAGTAAAGCAGAAGTATATGACAGGATTCTGAAATTACTTATTTTGTTGTTAAGTTGAAGCAGCAGATTCTTTTCAATCGGTAAAAAACTTTGCTTCTTCAAGTGCCTTTACAGCAGGCTGAGTTTAGTTTAGTTATCAATTTAAGATTGAACCATGCGTTTTCAAGTTGGGAATGATTTTGAAAATATTTGAAACTATTTGACTTTTTACAGGCTGCTGCTTTAGAAAAGGCTCTGGACAAAATTGACGAAGAGGCTAATTCGGTGAGAAACCTTTGTCTGCAATGTCTGCAATGCAATGAGAGAATCTATGTTTACTTACATTGACATTTGAATTTGTTTCTGATTTACGTTCAGGCACCTCTATTGATTTTTTTAAAACCATTTTGATACTAGCAAAAATGAGCAAAGAGCAGAAGAAAAAAGTTCTTGTTTAGATCGACACGTATTTAGATTGACTGTCAGACAAGGATGCGGAAGTAAAAAATGTGGCAGCAAGTTTACCTTTGCAGAAATTACCTTCGATCGGATCAAATTCTTAGAAAACCACAACTGAAAATGAGGCAGGTCCCCGTAAGACGAGAGAATCGAAATACCTGCTCACTGATGGCCCTGCAGCAAATTCGCATCAGGAATTTAATGATGACTCCATTATAGATAGACTGACAGGTCTACTGAAACAAATAAAGAGCTACTGACAAAAGTTTTGCGCTGGATAGTTCGTTCTTGATCTAAAAGTAAATCAATAAATCTCATATTTCTTCAGATCGAAGTAAAAGCAGACGAGCTGGGGTCTGGTGAAGTGCGAAGACGTCATATACAACTAGACAAGGCGCTTATGGTATGGTTTTTACGTGTATCTCGGTTGGTTGAAGACGAGTTGACAATTGAAGACTAGATAACAACCGTAGTGCTAAGGATCCAAATGCTAAGATAATTAAGAATCTTTATTAAGTATAAGATTACATTAATAGGAAGCCATAAGCTCAACGAAAATGCTTTACTAGTCTAGAAGGCCAAAAACATATTCATTTCTTTCTATTAGTTGGCTTTATTTCAGCAAAACATGGTAGCACTTGAAATCGTTTCTACGTTTCTCCTTGAGTTATCCCTTGCACATAATTTTTTCTAGGTTTTTGAACCAACGGTGAAAACCCTTATTGCTAATGTCGAGATTTTGCTCAGTGGAAAGCACGACGAGGCAGAGGAAATTCAAGTCAGGTTTGTCTTTTCAGCGTTTGCCTTCTTTGGAGACTGCAATTTGTTTTAGCTGTTGTGTTTAGACATTGTTAAAGCTAAAATAGCTGGTTTGGCCTGATTTACAAGGAAACTCTAACCACTGACGGCAGCAGAAACCTCTGATGGCTGCTTGATGCTCTAATAACTTGGATATACGAAAGATTCAGTGAAGGGAATGTTTTGTTTTGCAGAGTGAAGAACATAGCGAGCCGTTGGCAATTGCTGAAGCTGCGTATCACAACCATTATTGAGAAGGAGACAACAATGGAACTTAAAAGGACGTCGAGGATGAGCGGGCACCAGATCCAAGTTACAAGAGACACGACTGTCTCCGATGAACCGTTTGACTCTCAAATCGAAATTGAACCAGGTGTTATGCTTGATGCTGCCGACCTTGAAGGATACAACGTGCAGTACAAGACAACGAAAACAGTGGTGACCGTGCGTAGCAATGTCACTGAGGAGGAGATAGAAGAAACAGAGCGTGTTCGCAAGGTGGAGTCTGAAATGACCGAAGATGAAATAGCCGTTTTCACAGAGGCTGGGTTGGAGCAGGGCGCAGGCGTGTTGCAGGAGAAGAAAGGAAAATCAAAGGTGCATTTTCTGGACCATGCTTACGAAATTTCATACATAAATTTTTAGGATAGATTTTTTATTGAGGACGATACAGATGTGATTTCTTATGAAACTTTACCTGGTTTTCCGTCTGGCGTAAGATGGAGACTTGTTCCTTATACAAAAAAAAACACGCCTGACTGAAATGGAGGGAAACATTTTTTCAGACCCTTTGCGTTTCTCAGTCTTATAAAAGGAGTTTGAAATCCCTCTACAAAAAAGATTTCAACTCTTCTCAATCATACATGTTGCAACTTGACGCATAGTTGAGCCTGATATTAAAGTCATTTGATACGAATTCTCAAAGAGTGCTTGATGAATGCCATAACTGCGTGACTGTGTGTGAACCATAAAAGGCCATTCTTTTTTGACATCGATATTTTCGGGAACTGTGTGATTTTTTAATGTATGGTTTGCTCTTTACTAATCAAGCGTGTAAAATAAATTCACATAACGAATAACGCCAAACGTTTGCCATAAAACGCAGTACATCTTATACTTGTTTCTGTCATGCTAAATCGAAAACCAGGGGTGATATGGATAAATTGTTTTTTGGGAAAAATTGATTCTAATCTTAATAAATATATTGAATAAATCATATTAAAAGTGAATAGATTTTGTTTTTCTTTCGCCCTTTCTCGCCCATTCAGTTAACAAATTATTTAAACAAACGATTGACTTAATGTTTAAAAGTAACATTTAACCTAATGACAATCTAAAGTGTTAATTATGATATGATGGAGTGATGTCACGTGATAGTGTGAACCTTCTGTTGAAACCAATTTTAAACAACTCAAATTTTGTGCAATAATAAATTTTAGCGCAGATCGACGTTAGCGTCCAGTCCATAATGGCTGACCAAGTTTATTGTTTTTGGAACGCATCACTTATTTTTACTGACCCAAGATATGTGAAATGTTTTTCGATTTGTGAATCTTGAGAGTGATTAAAAATTCACGTTGGTTGTGTTGATAGTGCGATTTTGGGCGGTGATTCACCGTTAGCCGCATTAGCCTCTTTTTGTTTTCTTTGATTGATTTATTACGTAATTGCTCACGGTAAAGAATCGATTCACTTAGCCAACCCAGTTTATTCCGCTTTCAAGGAATTTCAAAAGAGAGTTTGCCAAAAAGATAATGCGAGTTAGGAAATGTGGTTGCCAAATGCCCTATGGGTCATGATAGTAGACGCTCATTTGCCTGCTACCCCCCTCCACTATCCCCCCCTCTCCTAAAGTCTTGGTGTCTTATTTTGACACCCCCATGCATCAAAATTACTGTACAGAAAATCGACACACAACAATCACAATATTTAACAGTTCTGGCGACAACACTCAAATTGAAGTGGATGATTGATATTACGAATCCCAGTTGTTTAGTTACTGATAATAACCACTGCGTCCATAGGAGGCTGAAAGTGTGATTGGCGATGCAGGCCCGGGCGAGGCTGGCTCGTCCGAAAGCACACCCGCCTCGCCGGCCGAGCACGCAAGCTCACCCAGTGCGCAGGACGAGTCCATGAGCGAGGCAATGAGTGAGGCAATGAGCGAAACAAGTAGTACAATGGAGGATCCTGAGCGACGCAGACGTTCAAGAAAACGACGCAGCAGGGTAAAGCTGCCCGGCATCTTTGCATGCACCAGGAAGACAGGCTCTGTTATCTCAAGTTCGAGTGATGAGGAGGATAATAGGCCTGTCAAAATGAAACCTGGCCAAACTGGAGACCAATTTTCGAGTGCAAAATTTCAGGAGATAGAAATTACTTTGTCATGGATTGCATCGAGAAAGGTATGTTAAACCTTTCGTGAAATATATATTTCATTTTAAGGACTTGTTGTCAATGTTTCTTCACTTTATAGAAGTGGATGAGCTGAAGTAAGGATTTTCAGCGAATATCTAGATGGCTACCCATTACATTCTTTTTTGCAATATTGTTTCATGTTTCATAATTGTGAATATAAATATTTCAAGAAAAATATTCTATTAAATTTCCAGTATGACTGACTACCAAGGGTTTCAAATCAGGACTGCCATGTTTTTAATTTGCACAATTAAGGCATTTGTTTACGGTTTGTTTTGAGCAGGTATTTGCTATGCAGAAGGTGAAATAGCAGAACATGCTGCTTCTCACTGAAAGAAGTTTGGCTATCGTTGCCCAACTATCAATATTGATTTTTAAAAATATTGAATTTGGGCTAATGGACAACACAAATGTTGTAATGAAAATATTATTATAAAAACTACAAACTTGCAGTCATAAGATGTTTTTGCTGGGATAATTCTTTAATAGCGTAGGCTTAGTTAAAAACAACCTGCTATGAGTGATAAGACAGGTTGACATTGATAAATTGGACTGAATTGCTTGATGTGAATAGACTCTTGGTCTTTGAAATGTGATCGCTTTGTATTTGATCGCTTCGTAATGGATCGCGTCGTCATGTAAAGATATACCTGGATCAAAACCAGGACCTTTGTCTCTCTTTGTCACCAGAATTTAATCACAACTGATAGTCATTCAATCCAAGTTATCACTTATCATCTTTTATTTAAACAGTCGTCTTTCTCTAATGCAGGGGGGCGCTAGATTTGAGCTTTGGTTGCACTATTTCGCACCTCAACCTGGCAAAAGAAATTGTAATTTTAATTGTATTATTATCATACAAAACAGAACCATGTTGTGCATGAAATCATACACATCCATGCATGAACTTGACGTCGCTGCTAATTTTCGCGCCAAATGGTTGTTGTTGCTGTAATTTGTTTCATAGTGATCACTTTGTGGGCAATATGTTTCCCAGCAGTATTGTTTGTGCAATGGATTAAGATGCTGGTCGTTAGAGATCAATTCAATCCTGGATATCAATTTTAGCAATTTGCCAATCCTTTCCTAGCAACACCTGCCACTCGCTTAATTGCAGCAAACGTCAAAAGTCGGTTGCTGTCTCCTTTCCCTAACTTCTTACCTCCCAAAAACATTCTAAACAGAGACCTAGTGAGCATTTTACTCAAGTTGTAAAAGCTGTCTTGAGCCCGAACATAATAACCTCTTTTTTTTATAGTTTTATTCACTGTAAGCGTTTTGCTAAAATACAAAAAGCTGATAAACAGAAAACTGGATAAATTAAATGAAGACTTTAAAAATTAAAAAGTATTCTAATTTCATCAACAACCGATCTTTCTGTGGCTTGTGAATTATCTTCTATTTAAAGGTGACAATTTTGCTTAGAATAGCTGGTTGGCGTTAGGCCTCTTGTTGCAGAAGGGAGGCCTCTCTAAAACAGTGGTTTTGCTTCAGTTGACATCGCTTTGTAGCTGGCAACTCGCCCCAGACCCTACTACTGCATCTCGTATAGCTTTACATCACAGCTCTGTTAGATGAATCCAACAGATATTTAGACCTATGTTGTTAGCTTTCCTTGCTCTTGCTTTTTCAGTTCATAAAACCATTCATTCGAATGATCCATTTTCAATGTCTGTATAATTTTTATTCGAAGGCGATTTTGGATAAGAACGAATTTGGTTTTGATTTACCAACAAACGAAAGACTTTTGGAAGAAAACGACCAGCTTCATAAAGAGATTCACCAGTTTCAAAGCGAGGTTGATAAAACCTGCAGCCTTCAGGTATTTTGTAGTTTTTTCTTCTATTTTTGTCATTTTAGCTTTTTCCTTTTGTATTCTTCATTTTTTAGTTTTTTCATTTTGTATTTGTCATTTTGTAGTTTTTAATGTTAATTTTGGAAGACAATTCCTGGCGAATTATATGCTTACTTCTTACGTTTGAAAACCGTCGCATGTTTTGTATTTATTTCTGCTCTCAGCCCAAACATAGCATTTACGTAACACCCCATTACCTATTTCCATAAAGCAATCAAAATCAATCAATAAATGTCTTGCTGTTTCAATGAATCTATTCTCCTTAGATCAATGAATCTGTTCTCTTTAGATCAATGAATCTGTTCTCTTTACGTCAATAAATCTGTTATCTTTAAATCAATGAATCTGTTTTCTTTAGATCAATAAATCTGTTTTCTTTAGATTAATGAATCTGTTCTCTTTAGATCAATGAATCTGTTCTCTTTAGATTAATGAATCTGTTCTCTTTAGATGAATGATCCTCCACAAGAAATCATCGTCAAGATTGAGGAAGTTCGAGCTTCATATGCGAAGCTTATGGTAATATTTGTAATCCTTTACCAGGCCTCCTGTATCATCTGCAAATGAAATGTTTTAACAAAAGCTATAAATGGCTTTGAAAAAGCAAACATTTAGTAAACTGAAGCTTTTCGTCTGACACTCTTCAGAGTTTAAAACGTCAGAACATAGATCAAAACTCAACGCTAGGAAATATATTTACCCAGTTGTGGATCGAAACAGGCCAATCAGAAACACGAGCACATGACTGTTGAGGTTGACCAATCAGTGCCGCTTGCCTATTGAGAATGTTACCAATGGAGTCCTAAGGTGAAAGCGAACTCCTTTTGACTACACAGTAGCTGTATTTTCGTGCTTTTTGCTTTTTGTAGCATCTTTGCAGCCTTGATTATCGTACCTAAATGTATTTCCTGGTTTGTCTTGTTCTAGAGTATGTGTGGTTTGGTATATGTGTTCTATAGTATCTGTTATCGTGTAATCTTAGTTAATGGATTTATTTTCAAGCTCTCGAATGCCAATTTTCAAACGCTACAACGCTCTCACGATTCCCTTGAAGCGCGCTCTTTGCCCACCTCTCACTTTTAAATTATTTCTGAAGAACGTTCAACCACAGGGATCCAATATGGCAGAAGAGGTTAAGTTTGAGCCTCTGGTACTAATATTTTACGTTTTAATGAGTAGGGATTGCATTTACTGTGTTAATGACATGGAACAATGTGAGTTCAAGGTGCTTCAAGGCTTATAACAACGTTGTGGCACAATATTGATAAGTTTAGCTGTTGGTCCTATAAAAACTAAAGTCAATAATCCTTTATTTTGCAGGATTTGTGCATTAAGCGAAAGCGAAACCTGACATTCTTGGTTCATTTTATGAAAGAAGCCACCAACGAACTGCTCTGGATGAGTCAGAAGGAGGAAACCGAAGTATCACGTGACTGGTCTGATAAAAGCCTCGACCTGGTGGAAATCGACCAATACAGAAAGGTCTCCTTGAATTCGCAATTTTTCTTTGAACCTTTATGAGTATGAGTTTATGGACTTCATTGTTTCTTTCATTAAATGGCATATGTTGAATGGTAATCTGTAGAATCGGCGACAACCATTTCCAAAACTTCTTCATTGTCCAAAAAGTCAAGACGAGCCCCATTGTTTTTATGAGCTTTGACGGGCAACTGCAGCAGCGAATTTTCATCGGTGTCAGCCATTTTAAAAATATCTCTGTTTGGCGATAGTTGTAACATATTTTCTGAAAGTGTTCATTAATCATGAGGATTATTGTTGGGTTCATTATGGTTTTGATTGAATCAACAGGAATGGGACGATGAATTCAAGGAGCATAAAGCGAATTACAACGCGATTACGCAGAAAGGAAACGACTTGATGAACGACCAGCACCCTGGATCTGCAGCCATTGCGGTTGGGACTCTATTTTTAATGGTTTACATTGCATTAACCCTGGCTTCCGTGTGAACTAGCTTTCTGTTCCCATACTTATTGCTCCAGCAAGTAGGAGGTTTTCAAGGACAGGATGATATGAGAACAATATAAAAATAAGGACTTACGATCGTACCTGAAGATTAGGCAATCGTACGTGAAAATATAATAACAAGTTTGACTTCGTATGGTATAACTACCAAAAAAGAAAGCTGCAATACAATCTAAGATAGAGGCATGGGAAAATACCCAACTTAATACATTTTTCATCCCCGCACACTTTTCTTCAGCCTAATTTCGAACTGTAGTAAGCAAATCGCCTGAAACGATTGCGCAGACTGGTATCTTGAAAAAGCAAAGCCAAGGACCCCTACGGCTCGATACTTCGAATACAAAGACTTGTTGCAAACTTGTATGTTAATTTTCCAAAGTTTTCAGAAAAGTCTGCACAAATGATATTTGTCCGTACGTACGCAGTTTTTTTCGTCCTGCGTACGACATCTTACTTCTTCCGAAATTTTTTTTAAGCCCTAGGTAATTGGCAGTTGGTTCAGCATGTCTCAATGGAATCTCTAGGTTCAACATAGTATCAATTTGATGTTTAAATTGGCATAAAATCTGCACAATAAACTTTGAAGAAGTGAACGATTTTGTTTTTCCAACCATTTTAGGCCTACATCGAGGTTATGTCAACGCAATGGAATTGGTTGCTACAACTGCGAATGGCCCTGGACAAGCACATGGAGCACACCCAAGTTTATGTGCAGGTTCGTTTCAAATCCATTGGAGCACATGAAAAGTTCATAATTTTTGGCTTTTTCGTTTTATTGCAAAATATCCTACAAAAGATTTGAAGCTAGCCACTTTGATAAAAAATTGTTTTTTAGTTTTATCACAGTGCACATGAAATAGAAAAATGGCTGACCGTCAGAGTTAACTTGCTGACATCAATGTTCGAAGGACTGCAGGTTACAAATGAGTCGGTTCTGAATGAGCTTATTGGAAAAATGAAGGTATGTTATTCAGATTGGTTGTTAATGTGAAATGCATGCAGCATAAAGTCGAACCAAGCTGTGACTACTGGCAAGGAAATTCTACTTTGTCAATGATTAGAATCAGAAAGACTTGATTATATTTTCATAGTAAGATTTCAATTTTGTTAATGTTTATTGTCATTGACTATGATTTCAATGTTTGGTAGCTAATCAGGATTTTTAAGAGGTTTTCATTAAATATCTTTAGCTGCCTTTGGATCATGATCAATTAGTTTTTCATTTTCCATCGATGTGATATTCCAGGAGAACGGCTTATTTTGTCAGAGAGACCTCACCTGTTCCTCACAATGCACAGTTATCGCTAAGACTGTTGTATGGCAGTGTCAAGGTTTCCAGCCTGTTGCTATATACTGCTACACGTAAACTCCAATTGTTTTATTCTGGTTTGTAATATTCTTGTGAAGATGGACTTAAGGTCACCTTTGAAAAGTTTCGTGCCTGTCTCTATTATGATTTCATAATAGAGATTTGGTTGGGGGAGTGTGGGATAGGAAGAAACCGTAGGAAGGTGTGGCCTGTACCAATGTTTCATCTTTCGTATTAGGGTAAGTATCATTGTTGTATTGTGTTACCCAAATCTGGGTTTTCGTTGGAACCAAAGCACAAAGACGGATCCTAAACGCTTGTACTCCATTGTCAACGGATTCGTTTATTTTGTTCCGATTATCTTGAAAATTAAAACTGTTAAGGGCTATAGAATTGAAGAGCTTTAGGTACTCGAGATGCCCTTCTTGAAGAAATTATTTGATGGTAGTTTGTTTTCTTCGCTTTCTAACCTTTAAGAGGCTCATAGGCCTTCTTTGATGTAGATCCATTTGGTACAACTTCAGACATTTGAAAGGAGAAGCATCGAATAATAGCATTATCGATAAAACAATCTCGATAGGAATGAAGTCGGTATAGATTTAAGGTTTGTCATAAGAATGAAAGTTTGCTAAAGACGCAAGGATTGACTTGGATTGACAAGTTTTGGAGACGCAGACAGTGGCGGTGCCAAGGGGTGGTATGGGGGTGGGGGGGGGGGGGTGGGGGGTAATTACCCCCCCCCCCCCCCCACTTTTCTGAAAATATGGTCTACATAATTCTTCTGAAAAAGGATTAGAAAGCGGGTAGATTAAATTTCCTAAAGAAAGTTAGCCTGGTACAAATCATTGAAACGAGGCAAAAAGAGCGTGGTCCCACTGGCCTCGCCCATTACCCTCCCACTCTGTAAAAGTTGGCGCCACCACTTGACGCAGATTCCAAAACAGCACGGAAAGATAAAAACATAATAGAGGTTTCTTTTAGACTGTCATTTTCTTCCTGTCCAAACTCGAGTTTCAACACTGGGATGTTCTCATTGGTCAATTCTCATCACCGGCCGGGTCATCAATGGCTAATTTTTTACAATAGCCTTGGTTGTTATTTGACGATTTTAAGGACACACGTTCATCTATGATTGGGTGGCAATATTTTTCAACGGTTGGCAATTGAACGTACAGCACTTCCAAGCATTTCCATTGAAAGTTCTTACAGCCTACCATTGCAATTCCGACAAAAATTCCTACAATCCTTAAAACAGGAAAACCGTGTCTTCAATAACGCTCTATAGAATGTTTTATCTTTTTTTGCTGAAGGACTTATCTTGCACTATTGCAGGTTGCACTTTCCTCGACATTTTTATCAATTTCTAGACAACTATTGATATTATTTATTGAATCTCAAAGTCAAATGATTTTCTTTTGATGATCAAGGGAGGAGTAACAGCTTTATTGCGTTTTTCAACAGTCAAATATTCAGCCTGGCAACATTCATAACCTATTCACTAGATATAGGCAAAGTCTTGAAAGACGAAACCCAAATTTTGAGCACCAATTGACCAAATCAAGAAGCTTTTGCTTCCTTCAAACATGCGACCGCCAGATTTTTAAATGAAGTTTACAACATAAAAAAGGACGCAGGTCCAAGGAAAGAGCCTTGTGGTAGCCCAGTGTAGATAGATTCCTCTTGGGGATTTTCCATTTAACGACGCTCTTTCGGTTAATTAGTGAATTCAGAATTTTCTCACTTCTTGATGTTTTTTGGCAGTATTTTAATTAGAGTGCAATGTACCTTGAATGAAGACCTGCAGAAAACTGCTTTTATTACGCAGGCTGCCAAATGCCTAATTAGTAAGGCTTCAGGACGCTTTCTCATATTGAACCAAGTTTAAACAGCCAAATCTTTGAGAGAATCCACCGATTTGCCTTTAACTTTTTAAAGAGGAAAAGAGGCTTGAGGATTAAAGATAGTTCTGGTTAGAATTTTAATAGTGTTTTCGAGACTGAGCTCTTTGACGCACATTCTTTGGCACTGACATGTTGATTCGGTGGCTGAGAGAAGCTGGACAAGCTGATAAAATTAAGAAGAAGAAAATAAGATTTTCCAAGGGTTTGCCACCGTGAAACCAGATATCAGTCTTGAATGGATAAAATAATGAAAAGCGATTTAGTGTTGTCTGTTACTGTGTCTCGTTTCTAGGTTGACGTCATCGGCGATAATTCGAGCCTTGTTGTAAGCAGACGCAAGATTTCTAACCATTATGTCATCAGGCCGGGGGTTTGCCCTTTCACTCAATAACAAAAAGTGGTTTAGAAAACTTTCGAGTGATTTTATACCGCTAAAAATGCGCTAACCTGCTCTTTTATATTTTAATTGCAGAAGTACAGAGCTGAAAGCAATGTGTTTAGTGCCACCGAGGCTGATAAACGATATAAACATATTGCTTTAAGCAGTAATGTTCCTCTTTTTACAAGAGACAAGGCTGTGTTTTATCCCAATGCCTTTTTGCATACAATTCTAAAATTTTTTGACAATTTCCATTCATACTGTTTTTATATAGGACTGCCTAATTTACCAGAGTCTCAATATATTCGAATTTGTTTATTTTGAGCCTAAGATTATAAGGTGTAATCGGGTTGCACTATAGTGTTAAAGACTCCAAGACCAGATACGTCTATCTAAAGGCATATAGCGTGAAATACCGATTTATTTTGCTTTCAAAAAACTTAAATAAACAAACCAAAGCTTGAGACTTGCACTATTCTTAAATTATTCTTGAGTTTCAGTAATTTTTAGACTCGGTATTCTTATAGACTATATTCTTATAACAAACAAGTTTTTTATGATAAAAATGTACGTGAAGGCCCTGTCTCAGAGACACAGTGAAATGCAATACTTACTGTCAGTCATTTCTGCTCGCTGTTTGGTATTCCGCTCGAGAAGTTCAATCAAGAAAATTAATTGCATTCGTGGTTTTTTGGAATAGGTTATTCTAAAAGCAGTTAACGAGCAGATTGGGGTTTATTAATGATGGGCTTTTTCATTGGCCTAGTAGAGTTCAATCCTCACTCCGTAATATGAACCGAACAATTACTTGGTCTCAAATGAAACATTTTAATTTTTGCGTCGACCTTATAACTTAATCCCCGATATCACTGTTCAGAACTGGGCGATTACATTTCAATAGTGTTCGCTTTTGTTTTTCGCGTGGTAATCTAAAATCGAACTACATAAAGAGGTAATTTAAGTAACTGCGGGTGTCTATCAGCTTTGCCCGAACTCATGAATTATTTACAAGCTTGCGATTGATAAGGCTCTTTGGATATTATCTTTGAGAAACAAAGCCTTTGTTGTCTTGAAAGCTGATTAAAAGCGACCAGATTTGCATATGTGAACTTCCACTGGACCAAACAGTTTCATCAACCTTTCGAGCACATTTAGGCCCTACGACGATAAATATTTGCAATATCGTTAGAAACGTGAGCCTAAATGCGGACAAAGGCTGGAGGCTGCGAGCCGTGTTTCAAGAAAATGATGCTGACTACGGGCATGCACTGTTTACCACGTGAAGCTCAGTCAAATGGAATGAAAACTGCTTGCCGAATTGCTTAGAATCTTTTGGATTTATTTTTAAATCAAATAATATTGCGGAATAGAGCTTTTGCATAGTACCTGTGACAAATCAGCAATGTTTACAAAATTGGTTACATTTTATATCTGACAATTCAACAAACAAACAAACCGTGTCTTCAACAAACCGTGATTCAGTTTCTGTGTTTACGTTTAATTATGGCTGGAAATGATAACATGATTGCCGCTTCTGTTGGCGTTTTCGGTATCGTTGGACTGTTGCTTTTTTTTCTGGTTCAACGATCGAAAAGAAAGCGAAAGCGGAAAACTTCTGTTGTTGTAGCAAGCCACGTGGAAGGAGAACATGCTAGGCCCCCTCAAGAGGAAAAAATTTTCCCACACCAGAAGCTGTCAAACGAAAGAATTATTTATAATTATTTAGAATCGAATTATTGGAGCAAAGCTGACATGCACAAACGTTTATCAATTCCAGACGACATAACACAAAAGCATTTTAAGAATGTAAACAGAATCACTCGGACAACGCCCCCAATTCTTGTCATCTACTCAGCACGAAGCGTCTGGGAACTTGGTTTGAGCGAGCGCGCCGAAAGTGGCCTGAAAGAAAACTTCTCTTTTGTCATGCGGGGTCCTGAAGCTCCTTCGCAAAGAAAGCGAAGGAAAAAAATTGAATACGTGCTAAATGATATGATTCAGTTTAGAAAGGTATATGATACTCAAGTTTTGGTAGAATATAGATGTCTGCCACCTGTTGTTTGTGTCCATGCCATACCAGTGCAATTCTATGATGTTATTCTTTGTAATCATCGCACGCAATCTTAGTATGTATTGCACCGATATCTTTCTTGGAAATCGCAGACAATATTTCAGTTTTACAAGTTTTTGTCCTTCCCTACACTGCCGCTGCTCATCGGCCTCTCTTTAGAGGACAGCCGCAACATTGCCCATACACCAATCAAAATTACGGCCTCGTTTTGGGAATTTCTCCAAACTTCATACTAAATTTATTTGAGCTCAGATTAGAATTTACCACCATGCCTAATCCTGGCTAGAATTTCGCATATGGTTTTATGTTTGTGCTGTAGATTTTACGACCATATTGTGTATGAAAGACAATAACATTTGATAAAATTTTATGCTATTCAACCTCGTAAATTGTCCTGTTTATTTTAGATTTCAAACATTGTTATGAGGTTTTGCCATGGCCCCCTGAAAAGCAGGCAAATTTGGCCGCTGAAGCAAACGTTTATAAAGATATCAGAATAAAAGATTTCACGATAAAAAGAATTAAAAAGATATGAAACTTAAAACTTAAGGCAATATACTCGCGTGTGAAACTTTCTTACTTCATTTGCTAATCTTGGCCACATTCTTGACAGAGTGTCTGCTTTTATGACGTCATAAAAACAAAATCGCAAGCACTAGCATCATGAAGCTTGCACGGAAACTAAAACTGTAGTACTTAATCAAAGTACGAAGTAAAGGAATTCAGTTTAATTTAGTCTAAAGTATTTCCAAAACCAAGCCATGAATTAGGTTTGAGTATTGTTGGGCATTTTTTGAGAGATAAATGACATGCCCAAGATATTTTTTTTAAACTTTACTTCTAGTTGGAATGAATGAGTGATTTTCTCTAATGGCTAAATAACAGCAACCAAATAAAAGATTTAAAGCTTTAGGAAGACATCTCCAAACCATGCAGGTTTTTGGAATCTGATTGCAGCAAATTGAGAGTATATTTTATCTGTTTGATGTAAGAATTTGAGACTAAATTTCTTTTAAAATTGTTATATTCTTTGATGTGCTAGGCCATGAAGCAAGAGTTGCTGGACCAAAAGGATTCCGTGAGTTCGCTCCAGTCTTTGGGCAAGCGAGTGATTCCATTGGAGTACCGTCGAATTCCATTGAGGGAACCAAAAGTAGTTGTCTCTACATGTGAATATAAGCAAGCCACGGTATGGAGCGACTTTTTACATGATCTTGTTGACTTGATTTTGACCTAATGTATTCCTGAAACTTCTTCTAGCTCTAAGTCTCTCGCCTACGGTCGAAATTTCTGCCTTTGCTCCAATAAACATACGACTGCGCGTGAAGTTTTGAATCAGCTAAGGCTCACAGCTATTTTTTCTTTAAACGCCCAAAACTAAATAAAGAGGGCTGCAGTTCATTTGTTTGGGAAGACTCCTTTTGAGTTGAAAAGAAAAGAATAGTTTCCTACCATGTTATCAGCAAACGCTTAGTTAAAAACATGTTTAGTTCAGCGCTTTTGATAAACATAATTGCTTTTGGTCAGCGCATTGTGGGATGTGAAAGTACCCCCTGAAAACATATTCAGGGCTGACAAAGTCCGACCGATATCAGACACTGTGAATTCTACAAATTTCAAATGGGTTCTTAAAATCCATCAATTCTTACGAAATATTCAGTTTCCCAGGAAAGTAGGTGTCTTCAAGGTTTGTTAACCACTTCCTAAACCCGATAATAGCAACAGGAAATATTTTATTGTGGGGCACTCAAAGATGGCTGGTGAATGAATGAAGGTACCTGAAGAAAATGTCTGATTTGCCTTGTTTTTAAAAGAATATTGAAAAGACTGGGGTTCGATGGTTTTGTTATACTGAAAGCAGAAATCAAGTGTAATATATGAATTCGCGTTATTCATAAATAAATATAAATAATAAATATGTTTTTAGTGCATTGTTTTATCGTTTTCTCTAATTTCAGGTGCCAGTGTTAAGTGACAAAGAATATAACCTTAACGAGAATTCTGACCACCACAAATGGAAGGTGAGAGTCTGCTTCGAGCTTCATTTGTTTACACGGCCTAGTCTTGTGTAGTCTGCTTCGAGCTTCATTTGTTTACACGGCCTAGTCTTGTGTAGTCTGCTTTGAGCTTCATTTGTTTACACGGCCTAGTCTTGTGCAGCAGTATAATTTTGTAATCATAATAAGCTGTTCTTCATAAAGATAATCAGAAACAAAAGCATTGAAAATTTTTGTAACACCGAGAATGAAACAGGGTATCATCTTGTTTTCACGTGGGTATGTGTACAGCCTCGGTTCTGACATATAGCCTCTTTTCACGACAACTGTTGGAAGAATTGAAAATAGGAAAGTAGTAGACTCCGGGGATTGGCTTTAATGTTGTGGCTTTAGCCTCTAAAAAAATTGAGATGGGCGTTTCCCGCTGAGATGGGCGTTTCCCGCTGAAGTGTCCTTCCCTTACCTATTTTCCTTGAATTGTACGACCCTCACACTTTTGTGGATTTTTTGCGTATTATTAGAAAATATCCTTTTGCCCTCTCGTTCTTTCACACGATATCAACTATGGTTCTTTTCAGAGTGCTGCACCCTTGCTTGTATCTTATTTTGTATTTTCTGGCCTTGAAAACCCCTCCTTTCCGTATGTTAATGAAATCCCAGACCGCGAAATCCCAAGAGATAAAAATTTGATTGTCTCCTGTTTTGTTTGCAACAGGTGAAATTATTTGCGCAGTGTAGTTGTTCCATTGTACGCTTGCTTTTGTTTCGAATTCTCAATTTCATTAATATTGAATCAATTGCTTTGTGTGAAAGTTATCAATTGTTCGTCGAGTTCGTCTACTGTCAATAACTCAGACGCATGATCAAATATGTTTAAGCATATTTAGTGGGCAGGTCAACAGGCCAGAGAAGTCAGTCTTGCTAGGCCAGCTCTCAAGCTAAAACGAAGCGAGTTCTAAGTTCAAAGCTTCTGCAGGTTTGTCCTCTTTCACGAAGAGTAGGCACCTACCAACATTGCTCGATTGTTTTGCAAAATGTGCTTATAGTTGACATATCTTTAACTCGTTGTGCTGCCTTGCCTCGAGCTTACTTAGGCCATGTTCAAAGGCGTCTTCTCTCATTTGTCATTGCTTTTTAAATAACCTCCGTTATAACCTCCTTTCAAATACTATGTTAAAGACTCCGTGCCTTGAACTCTGAAGAAGATAGCCGGATATTAGACGAATTTTGATTAGCAATAGTTTGCAATAAGTATTGCATAAAAGTGTGTGGGCATGCCCCTCTAGCCCCCTTTCGCATGACCCTTACTTGACCTGGATACCTATGCGTTTTAAATATCGATACGAATAACCTGGAGTTTGGATATTGTCTACAAATTTATTGCTTGGATGTGACGGTGATTCGCTAAGAATGAGTAAACATTGTAAATGAGACTTAATCCCGGTTTATTTTGCCACGTTCGTAGACAGATCATATCATCATTTTGTGTGATCCTTTGATAGGCCGCCATGTTGCTTTCGAGACAGCAACAACAACAGCATCCAAACGAGTCTTCTCATTTTAAGGGAATATTAAAGAGTTTGGAGTTATTTTGAGACTATTGGTTATTTGGCAGATTTTCAAGCACAGGGAGCCTTTTAAATTATATTTTCAAACATATCATTGAAATGTTGTTGATCAAAGTGGTTGAATATACAAAGATGCTACGATTTTGGTGATTGACGAAGTCTATTTGAGCGTTAACATTTTGGAGCAGTGTGTAATTTATCAAATAGAAGAAGTCAAAGGCAAATCTTCCTTGCTTTTTCGACCTTACAAGTAATCTGTTACAATCTTTCAGTTTGTACTCATTGGAAATGTTCTTCTGAAAACCTGTTTTGTTGTAATTTAAAGACAATACGCTTCCTCTTTAGTGTAACCTAAGTTAGGAATGTGAATAGAAGAACTAATCTTATAATGCGTGCACATCTTTTTTCAACGTGTGAGAATGCTGTGACATACGACTGTGAATATCCTAAAACGTAAGGCAGCTGGTGTTTTTCAGTATCAAACATTTCTCAATACCGTCTTTCCCTTATTAGCTAGGCCCCTATTACACCGACTCTATGGGACAACTTGCCCCCGCTGCTCGCCATGACGAATGTTCTCGTTTTAAAAAGACTAGCCTCGGGCGTACGCTCTTTTCACATTTCACTGTCCTTTCGTTTTTTGTGGATTAATATTACGCCACCCTCTTCTTACCTTACTAGCTTCCTTTCGATTTGATTCCCCGAACGATTTCACAGAATCTTGTTCGATCTCCAAGATTATTTGCTACCAAAAAAGCCTGTTGCGAAACTCACAGTAAAAAAAGAAGCACCTAAAAATTTGCCCACTTGCTTCTGCTGTGACGACATATACTTAAATCATTTTTATTTGTTCTTTTTATGGACAACCGCCATAAAACCCCGTTCAACTGTTGGTTGCTGCTTTCAGCTTTGGGTCACGTGCTGAAGCGCCATATTACGCTTATATCTCTTGAGTCACTGCCCGTGTTCAATTCTTGTACTGTTATTTTCAAAAAGAGGGTCACTTGTAAACGAGGTTGATCAATCTTTCGATAGCTTTGCTGCTTTTGATTGCTAATTATGTTTTCTTGTTTATTATGTTAGTTACAAGACAAAAATGAAGACGAATTCGAGGCACCATCAGTCTGCTTTGTGATTCCTGCACCTGACCCCGAGGCCCTAGATCTCACAACGAGGTATCACCATTTCTTACTACTCAAGATCTTAATTGCTTCACAATTTTACATATTTTTAAGCTGTTTGTGTTTCTACTTTCAAAATTTCCTACTTCATATTATTTCTTTCCGAATGCCTTGAAGTCAACTCACATGTCCAAAACTACGCTCATGACATTTATGCCAGAAATACTTGACGTAATGACCTGCTCTGTTCCCCAGAATTGAAATCCAGTACAAGCATTTACTGACACTTTGGAGGAATCGATATTGGCATCTAAAGCAGGCATTATCGGCATCAGAGTCGCCTTCCGGAGTTAAGGTTGTGCACACCGTTGCTGGAGAAAAGGTACTTCTTTTAGTTGAATGCATTATCTGGGTATCTGGAATTTTGGATTTTGATAGTTTTACTTTTAGATAGCCTTGACGTTTACGTAAAGCTCACCCAGGATCCCTTAAATGGATCCTTCCATTATTTCAGGATTAAGATCTGTTTAGTCATGCATTTTATTTCCCCCGTGGCGGTTCTAGGCCCGTGGCTACTTCCTAACTCTTAGATAGGCCCGTCTCGACATGCAGACTTCCGTTTGTAGATAGCATTATATTAAAGAAAGCGATCTAGTTGCAAGATTCTGTTTGTCCACAGTTTGTTTTGCTAATTTTGTTTCAATTTTGCTGCAGAAAGCAGGGCTCCAATTCTGTTCATTAAACCTAGTTGGGAATTCTTCCTTCATAGATCATTGAACCCGAGTTCTTTGCTTCGGGAAGTGTTGACATTGAAGATCTGTTAAAAGAAATTGGCCAGCATGTTGGACCAATCGATGACGAAGAAACGGACGAAGAACTCGCTTTTATAAACAGGCAATGGGAGAAAGAAGATATTTTGTCTCCAAAGCAGGATGAAAGAGAGGCCGAAGCGGATATCGTACCCGAAGAAGAGGTTTTGGCTGTCTCCGAAGATCAGGCTGAACAAACTCCCGGAGAAGAAGTTCCTGAAGCGGAGGACGAGCTGCCGCAGGAATCTGCAGTACCAGACTTTGAAGAGGTTATTATTCTTTTGATAATGTACTACAGTAGAATCCCGTTATAACGTACTCGGTTATTACGTACTTTCGGATATAACATACTGGTGTGCTTGGTCCCGGCAAAAGGTGTGCTTGGTTTTAGTCAATTTTTACTTACCCTAGTTACAACGTACTTAATACGCTGGTCTCTTAAAGTACGTTATAACCGGATTATACTGTATCATGATAAGAGGAAGAAAGCTTTCTTTTGCATCTTTGGAAATGAGATGCCCACAATGCATTTAATTTTTTCAAGGTTGTTTGAAAATGCAAGTGCTTAATGATATTATTTAGTTACACAGCAATTCTTTTGTGCTGAGGGTCAACTAATGGCACGAGTTTTCCGTTTAGGAGCTTAATTTATCTGTGGAAAAGTTGCTAACTTGGTTGGTGTCTATTGAAACGAGGCTCCGGTCAAAAGAGATTGTTGCCATGGATGCAGATTCGAGTGAAGACGAAATTAGAGAAATTGAGGTACTTGTCGTAAGTTTTTATAGAGGAATATCTTTATTTCTCCAATATGGCGGCAGATAACACAATAACATTGTTTTTTCAAAGGATTAACTTTATTTTTTCAAAGATACCAATTGATCCCCTATTGACAAATATGGTTATCCACAAGACGTAAATACAATCATATCGATATGAGATTGAAAGTACCGATCTTAAAGATTTCAGTTTTTTAAAGTTCATTTGTTTATATTTTCCATTTATTAAACGGATTTGCGGCTATGTTGTTGAATGGAGTCGTTATTTGCCGCGAATCCAATTAGAGACTGGGTGTCTCATAATCAAGTGATTAGGTTTAAATACTCACAGGGCTGGATCTATTTAAAAGCATACTCTGATGTTGTTTGTTGCTTTTTGCGTGTATTATGTTTGGTAGATATACACTTATTCTTTTATAAGAAACTGGCTATAAGAAACGAGTACTGGACAGTCAAAAGAAATTGAGAAACTTCAGTACTCGAAGCAAAAAAATTGAGAAACTATTAAATCCTGATAAAACTGAGAACAACGGAATTTTGTAAAATCCAAGAACCAGATTGCCATATTAGCCTAGAACCTTGATATTTGATCAGCTTTTGAATTGTGTTTCTCGTTAGTCACGGGAGCTAGGCTAATATAAGAGATGTTATTTTTGAAGGTCACTTTGCAACAGATGACGAAAGAACAACAGCAATATGAGATGATAGTTGAAAAACAACCAGAAGTTTCAAGCATGCAGCTGCAATATAAAATAGGTGTTCTTATTGAGAAATGGTCTTTGGTTTCTGAGAAGCTGAAGCAATGGGACAAAAGGTGATCGCGTTCTCGCAATTGAATTGGTCAAAAGACTGATCGTATTGGTCTGAATATTTTTTGGTTTCTAGTTATTTTATGGATGCTACTGCTCTGTCATTATTTCTCAGCCACAAGACTTTTTGATTTTTTAATTTGATCTCGTCTATTTTCTGGACAAAGCAGTAGCAAAACTCGTTTGTTTCTGGTTTCTCAATTTTTAATCAATATTTGGCTTTTAAATTTTTTAGCCAAAACTAAAGCACCATTTTTTTGAAAAGGATGCAAGCTGGCGAATTAAGTAAATATATAGATCCCAGACGCGCTTTTTATTTCCTTTCTAGTAAAGGGGAAAGCTAATGCTCCTATTTTTTGGAAAAACTGCACAAAGTTACGTTGGTGCTTAGCTAGTCTTGTTGCAAAAACCAGTAAAAAGCATTTTTGCAAAAACCATGCTTTTGTAACCCATTAATACTTGATATACATTTCGAACCCGTGATTTAACGAAATAGTGTACGGTCAATTGAAACTTGAAAGCTCTTCTGTTTTGGTCTTCTAATTTAGAAGTTTTTGCTTTGGAAGGTTGAAGCAAGCGCAGGTAATCCTGGAAATTGCAACTGCACTTGACGAATGGCTGTGCACTGTTGAGAGCGAGTTGATAAGTCAGCCTGGATTTACAATGGACATCGAAGTTGTTAGTCACAGACTTGCAAAATTAAAGGTGACTTTTGCTTCACGACCTGTCTTTTAGGATGCTTATCATAAGCAAATTTACACATTATCTTTGCAATGCATATTTAATACATTTATCGATGCTGTTGTAAAAATCTGATATCGTTTATCAAGATTCATATCATAGTTTTCTAAGCAAAAGCATGAAATTTACTCGGAAAAGTCAGCTCGTCTGCTATTCAGCTTCTCGCACCTGCCGTCCCTTTTAAGGGTAAATTGTAAGGTAGCACTAGTTCATGGCAGTCAAACTTTAATTGCAGAAATTTTCTCATTTGGCAGTGACAAAGAAATTAGTAAAAATTTTTATTTAGAAATTCTGGAAACGCTCATTCTAGCAGCCTTCCGCTTCGATTGGGCTAGTTGAATTTCTGCACGACTCTAAATTGAGAAAGAACTCCGTTATAGCAAGTCGAACTAGTGATTTTGCTAACATGTTAGAATTTTAGTGTTTTTGGCCATAATTGCGTTTGTGTTTTGTATTTTGTCACGAAGCTAATGTGGTAGGAGCCGCCATTTTAGTTAAATCCTCTGAAAACAGAATTCAGAATTTTACGCCTATTGTCAGTTTCGTCTTGTGAATTCCTGTTAGCTTAAATAACCTGGTGATATTCAGAAGTGATATTCATTAAAGGGGCTAAAGATTCCTCAAAGATTTATGGGGTTCTACAGTTTGATATTTTTGCAGGAAATTTTGAGGGATTTTGATTCATCAACTGAAGACGTAGAGCGATTGAGGCACGCATCGAAGGAGCTGGGTGACGTCGAGTTGAAGGAGACTTACACGATTTTAATGAGATGGGAAAACGCCCTGAATGAAACAAAACGACGAACAGAGACACTAGAAAGGATACTCCCAAAGTTGGTTAAGTTTGAAGATCAAATCCGCACCGAGATGGAATGGGTTGTTACGAGAAAGGAAACGCTGGATGCCCAGGTACCCGAAGCCCCCGAGGACCTTCCAAAACTCAAAAAGGAGTATGAGGTAATGTCGTTAATCCGGTTGCATTTGAACGAAACTCTTGCTTCTATGGTGCGACGTCCTCTTAGCCCTGTTTCTCCAGTAAATAGAGTAAGATTTCGGAAAACCAGATATCTTCTGGTGCAGAATCACCGAAAAGAGTGTTCGGCTTTGAGTATCTTATAACATAGTCTGGTCACTGTTTTACGAAAAGCCTGTCAGAAAGTGTGAATACTTAAACATACAACCGTTTTTATGTGAGTACTTAAACATACAACCGTTTGATTCATTCTGCTTATCCTCAAAGGCTATCTACGAAGAGCTTGATTCACATCGAAAGCCAATTCAACAGGTGTACACTGCTGGGGAGGAGTTCCTTACAGAATCCGAGGTATTAGGCTCTGCTACATTTTTAATATATTGATGAAAATTAAATTGTTTGCCAATCAAATTTTTTGTAGGTTTCTCCTAAACAAACATGAAGTGATGCTAATCTTTTAAGTCAAATTTCTCAGGTGTTTGAAAATAGCCTTGAAGAATATCGATCATTCCTGGAGAACTGCGAAGACAATAACGATCGCTACAAGGACTCGAGGGACGGGCGAGAAGTTGTTGCAGAGCAGTTGCAGGAACTTGCACGGTTGCATGCAATTGTGTTACAAGAAGTGCCAAGACGAATCGACTTGATTCTGGAAGAAATCGTCGAAGAGGAGGAGCAGTTCAGCGGAGATGGAACCGAGGCTGAGGAGAAAGCAAAGGAATGGGGCGAGAAATGCGAGGCACTGTTAGATTTTATTGAGAAGGCAGAAGTAAAATTGGCCAAGCAGGAGTTTAAATTCAACGAGGGCTTGGAAACTGACAAAGAGTACTTCGAGGTGAGAAACCTATTTTTCTCAATAAGGGAGCTGTCATTAAGATTGACCGGTACCAGGGCAGAAGCAAATCATTTAAAGCACCAAAATATTCTAACCCCCCTAAAAACTGTAAAATATTCTGTAACAAAAACACGCAAATGTATTTCATCCGCCAAATTTTAAAAGTTCACAACAATTGTTTTCTTGTCAGAAGACAGACACTTTTTTGCCAAGAGCAATCTCAGCCCTGGATTGTTCTTTTTCAACATAGGCATATGACTTTTCTGGTTTTGAGCAACTATAGAACATGAATGATTTTGCTAACAATTTAAGAAAACTTTTCCAAAGATTTATTTCGGTTTCATGCCCGCTTTTTTCCCAAAAAAATACATCCACCCACAAAGTACCCTCAGGAAATTTCATACCCTTGAAATTTGCTTCTACTCCATTGCCAGTCAGCCTTAATGACATCTCCCTATTTGCCCAATTTTTTCGAACTGTTGGTGACAATTTTTTTAAACAACCAGTACCTCTGACAACCTAGATACCAAAAAACTCTTGTAGACCAACGATAGACAGTCAATTGTCGTGCTCATTTTGACGCATTTCTACCCTCGTTCTGAATTTTGTACCTCGTTCCGCAGTTGCAGACTTTTTTCTACGAACGTTTAGCCTCGAGATACGATCATTTCCCCTAGATTTCAGGTCAAAGTTAGACTCGGGTTTTGATCGTATTAAGGTTAAACTATAGCGAAGCACAATGCATGTTCAATTATCCAAAAGCTGGGATTTCAATTCTGGTCTCCTTATTATGAAATGTGAGCAGGAGTTCTGTTTTTAATGCAATGAGACATATTAATTAAGCATTATCGAATCGAACAGTTTCTAAAATTTTTGGGAGTTGTAAATATTCCATTCAACTTAATAAATGTTCGTTCAAGTTAGTTATTTTTGTTATATTTTTTATATTTTTGATATGTTTTGTTAGTTAATTAGTATATAAGTTTTGATGCTATGCTTTGTATAAGATAGTGCTTTTATGATAATAGTACTAATTTTTTCCTTCACCGTTTGGTTATGCCGAGCTACCAGTTAATCAGGGATGAAAAATATTAATCAAAAGCTTTTCCTCGTGGGTTTTTATACAAATGAGGAGACATTTTGTTGGCTGATATATCAATTGAATTTTAGCAAATTTATCGAAATTTTCAAAAGGTCCTTGTCATTTTCCATATCATTTCATGTGGCGGGAGAGAGAAGTGAATCAATGTGACAGCTGTCCAGGGGTGTCTTTCGTGCTCTCTTCAACTTTCCTCACGTCCTTCAGTCGTACTCTAACACAGGCTACCGTTCTCCCGCTTTTCAACCGCTCGCCCGTCTTTTTCCGTAGTGATCAGGCAGTACATTGCAATTAGAATAAACAGAAAATAGTTTTAACAAAGATAATTGTTGTTATAAGGTCATATTCACAGTGCTCAATTTTGGATTTCGCTATTATTTCATGTTAAAGCATTGTTATTCATGACAAGCGGTCTTACGCTTGGCAGTTGGTTGAATGAACAGCGTTTTCAGAATATTGTTTGGATGAAACCAAAAAGCAACAACTTTATCAGAATGCACAAGAAAGCCTTTCCGTGGCAAACAATGCCTGCGAACTCTATTTCTAGCCCACCTTCATTTTCCATTCATTGAAGACGCTAATTTATATTGAATTTTTTTATCGCCTGAAATATTCCATCTAAGCAACGATAATAGTTCACAGGAAGTAACGAAGAACATAGTTGTTGAATTTCGCGTGTTTCCTTCTAATTAGTCCTTTAATGATGCACCACTTAGCAACGATTAAATCGCCGTTCTTTCTTGCAAAATTCCTATCCTCTTTGGAATAATTATTCTTTGGAAATAATTATCCCTCCCTATCATCCGATTGAGGGAAAGAGCCGGGGGGTTTCAAGGCAAATTTCTATTGACGTCTCACAATATTTAGCCGCTCCTTTTTGTAGCATTTCATATTTCCATAATATCTGCTGCGATTTCAGGCAGTCAGACAAGGTTAATCTTCTCACATTAGATTCGCCTTGTGAATGGCGTGTTCCTATTCCGTCCATTTCTGTGCTATGACCGCTTATTACCATTTTGACCCGCCCTTACAACGTCTCTTACAACAGCTAGCCTTACTTCTACACCATTATTCTGTTTGTTATTACAAAGTTCATTGTATCAGCCTTAATTTGGTGCCTAATGTTGGTTTTGATATCAGAGTGAATCTGTGGCGCATTCCTTTTATCTTGGATACTATCCTTGATTCAACACTTCCTTTGTTTCTTTGTCCGTCGTAACTAGCCTGAGTGTACATTCTATTTTATGTTCTCCACGCTCCAGCTATCTTCAATAAGAGCAAGGTAGACAACAACACGATTTTATAGCTTCTGGTTTAGGAAATAGCGAAACGAAGCAAAGTGTTACGCGTGCCCTTGAACGGCCTACTAATGCGCTAAAAATGGAGAGCGATTCCGATACTGATTCACTGAATCTTTCGCCGTCTCTGCGACGAAGAAATTTTGGATACATTGGAGCTTTCAAGGTTAGTTTATGATCGAAAATATTATTTTGCATTCACGAGTTTGCAGACAAACCCTTTATCTTTCGGATTGGATAAGTTTTGGGAACCTGTGATTTTCTGTGCGATCATGTCCGAACTCCGAGTTGTCATTTGGCAGTCTCGAAACGACTGACGCATTGCTTTCTTCAAGAGCCCGTTTCTTGGAGCCTTGTTTAGAATTGAGAGGGCCTTTAAATAAACAGGATTGGGCTACAAAATAAATTGGATTGGACATAATGCCATGTGGTTTCACATCCAAAGCAATGTACTATCATAATGCCGGTTGCCATTCAATCAAGACCATAACGGAAGAAGCGCATAAGTCACTGTGGGCCCCTGTATTTTCGGCTCGTGGTCGCCCCGCCCCCATCAGCTAAGAGGATTACTGTTACAAGTGTATTGTGTCTGGATGCAGTATGCTGTATAAATAGATCAGGGGTGATACTGCTATCAGAATAACAAGGGGTAGGGGGGATGCCCTTGTGCAAAATGTTGCAAGATACTAGCAAAAGTAGAAATTGTCAAATTTTCGGCATAAACAAGGGGCTCAAGGGGGCTCAGGGGCTGTCAGCACCCCTCATATACATCATGATCATTATCATAAAAATAATGTCACCATCATCTCACCATCATCCAGACTGTTCAGTATTTTTTCTGCGCTGGAGACACCAGAACAATAAAGATCAAATTTGCGGATAGCGAACGTTTCGCGGGATATCGTGTAGCAAAGGCTTTGGAATCCATCTTGTATTCTATGTTTTCTTCTTGTAATCAGACTCTGAAGTTTTAATGTGGGGTATTCGCGGGAAATATGACAAGGTAGAAAGTATTCAATTCATGCAGCATTAGGGGTGTCACACCCCCTACAATCCCCGCTAGTTACGCCCCTAGCTTATTGCACGAGGGAAGCGAACCTTAACCTGTCAGATATTTTTCATTGACAGTGATGAAACCCTGTGCTTGATAAATGCATATGGTTTCCCTATGTCGTGTCCAGCTACTGCTCAACCCGAGGGGTGATTCACTCTTGCAAATAGCGTACGAGATTTTGCCTAAAACAAAAGGATTTCTGGAGATTCTCAGATAAAACAACAAGATTTTCACAAAAGGTGTACGAGATTTTCTCAGAGTGATTTGCCCCTCGGCTCAACCTAAGCGTTAGAATTTGAAAGCATTTGTCTCATTTCTGAATCTGTAGACAAAAGGGACACAGGATGTCGCATTGAAAAAGTAAAATTGCAGCAACTGCCAATAGATGTTTAAAAATGAGCATTACAGTTTTAAAAACGAGAACCAATGATCATAATCTATGAAATTTATCTAAGATTTGTTCAGTATCTAGAAGCTTTCTAGTTTGTTTTTTCTTTCACATTCTCCTTTTAGATCTTTGTTCTCGAAAACATGTTTAAACTTAGACTACTTTTTCTCGTCAAAATCTCTTGTCAGGCTATGAAAGTTTCACATACAGTTAGTTCGATAGGTGTGGTCATGAAAATTTTTCAAAGGCAACACCCAAATATTCAAAAACTTTGAATATTAACGAGACATTTTATTTGGGTCCCAATTCGTGTAGCATATTATTTCATGTGTTTTCTGCAGGATTTTCGAGCACTTTCTTTCTTTTTGTCATCTCTAATTAATCTTTTAATTCACTTTTCGCTTCTATTGCCTCAAAGTGCTGACAGATATTCAACCCATTTACGTACATGTCACATGGGAAACTACCTATGCAAGACTGACGATGAATATAAGGGTTATGGATGTAGAGAACTGCTCATCCTTTCTCCAGACAATCTCTTCAAGCTTTGAAAATCTTCCCCAGAAAAAAACCAAAGCAAGTCAGAGGTTGGGGATACTACTTAAATTTATTTTATTTCCCAAGCCTTCCTAGCCATCTTCAAGCGTATCACCGCTTTGCTTTCTGGGTTATGCAAAAGGGCGTCAAAGTGTAGTGCGCTTTGCATTGTGGGATATCACGTCTGTCTGCTAGTCAGCCAACCCCCGCGTAACATTCCAGTCTGTTCTTGTGTTGAAACTGTAATGTAATGTGACGTACTTGGATTATAAAGCTCAGGACCTTTCTAATTGAGCCAGTTGCATGTTAATCCAACCAGTGTTCATGGTTGCCCATTCGCTCAGATTTTGCATAAACTAATTCGATTCTGATATGGTTTTGGTTTCCCACGGTAAAATGGCTAGTGTTTTGTCAACATTCGTCACCCTGCCTCGTTAATGTAAATTAAATTGCAGATAAAACACCCAAGAGCCTGTGTTTTTGGTGAATTATTCTTTTGCTAGCAAATGAATTACGCAGGCTTAGTTAGCTCCAATCATAATATTTTCATTTTCCCGCTTCTTTGAACCACGACTGACAGTTTGTCAGCCCTTTCTGACTCTATGAAAACGGAGAAAACCTAAAAGCTTTGTTGGAATTTATCAAAATATATTCTCGTTGTTGATATTATGAAAATAATATTGCCGAAATGTATGTATACCATACAGAAATTTATTGAAAGAAATAAGGAGAGTGGAACATCGCTTTAAGACCATTTTGATTACAATTGCATATTATTTGTAAAGTTTTTTAAAACCAAAAGAAACAGAAAGAAGTAATAAATAATTTTTCTCTTCATCCGTTATTTTAAAATGCAAAGTGAGAGACTCCTCGATGCTCCTCCAAAGGATCTTCAAAACCAAAATGCAGCGTAGTGATATTTCGTCAAACAAATTTATTACCACCACATCAACCGTGTACTTGATAAAGCATAAAAATTATAATAATCTTTAATTTTCCTCCCTGCCAAGCCTTTGCTACGTATCTTGCCAATTACAGCGAGGGACAATTCACTCTTGCAAATAGCGTACGATATTTTCCCTAAAAAAAGGATTTCCAGTGATTTTCAGATAAAACAATAGGATTTTCAAAAGAAGTGTACGAGATTTTCTTGGAGTGATTTGCCCCTCGAATTACAGTCTCAGGACAGATCTCGATGGTCATTTTCATCACTAAATTGCATTCATTTTTCTGATTAGAATTTGTTAACCGAAGTGCACGAACAAGAGGACAATGTTGATCTCACAGTTGGGCGTGGCCGTCGATTTCTCCAAGGAGCACGTTCGAAGCTCACCCCTGAGTTACGACTGAATCTGGAAAGTAAAATGACTGCCCTAGAATTACGCTGGGCCAAGTTGCAGTCTGAATGCGAAGGAAGAAATCAAAAGCTTGATATGATTCATGGCATGCTAATGAAATTCGAAGGAACGCTCAATCCATTTATGGTGCGTAACTCATTTTTTGATATGTTATTTCGTTCAAAATTGATCATCGTTTTCCTGTGTCCTTTTTGGTCAAATGCCATTCAAAGAAGGGAACCTAAGCCACTGGAATAGTGGCCATTTAGGGGACCAAGAGCTGTTTCAAAATGGGGGAGGGGGGTGGATTCTTTTGGGTTTTGTAAAGCGTATTGCCTCCAGTTTTAGTGATCAGTTCGTTTATGGTGGCCTAGTATTCCTGAGATTGTAGTTTCCTTTCATATAAAACTTTGAGGCAAGAAGACCTGATTCGCAAATCAAACACATTGCAGTGTTTAGCCATTTTAAGTTGTAGACGGAACGACAGCTTGTTTCCTTTGTGCATTAATATGTCATATTCCGCTGTAAAATTTAAGCCTGACTTATATCGAAAAAGTAATTAATCCTCTTTTTTGCTTACCTTCAAGAGAATTACGCGATTAAGCCTCTTGGTGAAGCATTTCGAAAAACAGTGATAACGAGGCGTGTGGCTTTGCCTCGCAATATAAACATTTTCGGCTATCTTTTTTTAGAAAAAAACCACAAAACGTTTCAGTTTTGACTTTCTAGCATTTTAAGATATGATTAGTTCATCTCAATCATAATTGAGGGTCTTTATCGCTAAATTGGCAACCCCCCTCCCTTGCCAGACCGCTATTATTGCAATCAAGAAAGGGTATCCTTTAAATTTCGATTAAACTTTTCAAGACCCCTTAAAGTTTCCCTTTCGTTTGAAAAAATATCATGTTATCGTTTATCGTGGCCACAATCTACCAATTGAAAAGTTACTGAAGCCTGAACGCCTTTTCTCACCCGAAATCACTGCTGGCCTGTGGGAAAATTTTATCATGGCACAAAGTAGCGGTATTGCTACTCCCCAACACGCTTGAATTCTATTCTAAGCATCTAAAGTCAATTTGTTGCTTCAAATACTCTCAAAAACTCATTGTTTTTGGGCAACGCCCTTTTTCATCGCAACTTGTGGCTCGATTCCCTTTAGGTGAACCAATGATAAAGAAAATTATAAATCTGAAAGATGTTTTGAAAATATTTTTGTTTAAACGTTTTATTGAAAACTATAGTAAAGATTTCTGGGTTTGAGGCGATGCGAGTACAAAACAACAACCTCACAGAAAAAGTAAGCGGCAGCATGTGTTGATATGTATATAAATGTTTTAAAAATTTACGCGGCAGGCTTCCTCCATGTTCCACGCCAGAAACAGTAGAAAATGTAGAGCGATTTAATTAGGGATGTTTAGCTGGGGCCAGGAGCAGACACTTCGTCAAGTATTGGGGGGGGGCAAGCCTATTTTTTAATAAGATGACGTCACATTTCCCATTGTTTTTTAACAAAAGACAATTGTCCTCTAAAGTATTGGGGGCGGTCGCCCCCCCCGCCGCCCCCAAGTGTCCGCCACTAGCTGGGACCCTTTGTAAATGCCAAAAAGTAGCCCCTTTCTACCTTTTGCTATCTATTTTAGAGAAATTTCTTAAAGAATCTTTGGGAAACTGTCGTTTTCATGGCATCCGATCACGACGAAGGTCTGGACACTCATAAATCGTATTTTTCTGGAGGGTTTTCTTCAACGCAGGATTGATTCTGAGGGATGTTCTGTGGTCTTAAGGGTGTCCGGATATAATAGGTCTAGTTGTACCTATTACTTCGAATAGTCGTCAGAGCGAAGAGCAAGACAGAAATATGGTGCGACTCGTCGCGAGAATACAAACTGACTAATCATTCATAATTAACTAAAGTTTATATTATGGTTATATATATATACAGTCCTACTACACGTAAGGGGGGGGGGGGTGTGATTTCTAGTCTGAAGGTTTCCAGAAGATGATTTCTTGTCTGAAGGGAGTTTGGAATTTCATCTTTGGCAGCCTTTCCACTAGGCAGGGTTAGAACAAAAACGGGTTAAAAGTTATCCGTTCCCACTAACTCACTTGAAAAACGGATAAGTTTGAAAACGGGTCTCAGAGTGGGTCAGTTTTAACCTGGGTATCTCCCCACTTTCAACAACAGCAACGTTCAAAAATTGAGATGGGCCAAAAATCAAAAAACAAAATCCTCGATGTCGATGTTGCTTCCATTGGCCAACAACGATAGAAATTGAAGGATTATTATAAGGAATATTCTTTTCACCCTGGATACATTTTAACCTGGCTTAGTGGGAACGATCAGTAACGGATTCAAAACGGTTCGAAGAAAAATGCCGTTTCCATTAAAAACGTATAACTTATAACCCGGTTTTGTTTTAACCCGGGGTAGTGGAAAGGCTGCCTTTGTCGAACTTGTTGGACGGGTTGAAATGAAAGAATGCTAGAGATCGCCATTAGAAACTCCATAGGAAATAATTCATAAAAATAATTTTGTTGAGAGTGATATATAGGAGTAGTCATTGAATTGTCAAACCTAAAATTACGTTGATGCTGGGAACAAAAATTGATGGACGATGAAAAATTGATGGACAATGCTCGTGGCCCCTTTGTGCCACAGGCCTAGGACATCATCTACAAAGGTCATTGAAAGATGAGGACAGAAGGGAAAGTTTGCCCATGAGCCTTAGTGGAACCTCGTTTCTTAATTTTTCATCATGGCTTTTGAAAGCCCGTCGGCAACCCTACCTGCTACATTTTGTCAGTACCGAGGGGCAAATCACTCCAAGAAAATCTCGTACACCTTTTGTGAGAATCCTATTGTTTTATATGAGAATCCCTGGAAATCCTTCTGTTTTAAGGAAAATCTCGTACGCTATTTGCAAGAGTGAATTGCCCCTCGGTCAGTACTGTACTACTATGAAAATTCAACAATAAGGGGACCCCCAAAATTCTCCCAAAAATTACCAAAAGAACAGATGTGGCTATATTTTGACACTAAAGAAGGGTTGTATCGGTAGGGGGTTGGGGGGTGGATGTGGTATATCACTCTGTGAAATTTCATGCACCTTGACCAAAGTCTTTTTTCTAGAAAAATCCACAAAAAATCTTTAAAATATTTTTCTTAGGCGGCCACGTTAATTGTTTTTATTATTGCAAATTGGCACATTATAGTCGTTCGCTTTATGCTCTCCTTCCTGACACCGACCTATGTTGATTTTATAATCTTTTTATGGATGCTCATAAGGCTTTTGTTTCAGCTTTATTGCCATTTAGACAGTTGTTTTTACTTAATATTGGTTGGCGGGAACTGTTCCTTTTTATATAGGTGTTTTTCCTCTGTACAATAAAACTTTCCACTTTGTTTTCGTTTTGTCTTCGCCCTATGCAAATCTTTTTTAACTCAATTGTCCTGGCTTCCATCTATTACAATCGCTTTCTGTAACTCTCATGAAGATCCATAGGGCATTTCTTTGCTCTGTCTGTGCAGCGTCCGGGGGTTCCGTTCTGCCATGGTTTTGGCGCAACGAAGCGTGCATGCCCAATATTTGTCTGGTTTTTCTGCCAACGATAGTATTCGCAAAAAGGGCGTCTCACCCGTAGTACTGCCCAGCGACTTGCGATCGAGTGACTACAATTTCGTTGCAAATGGAAATGTACACCGTGTCAGTTCCGCCATTGCGGCCGGTTGTCGAGTTTCAGGTGGGCTCATTTCTTTTGTTAACTTCGTCAATTAATTCAATTTCTTGGTTTCAATTTCGATTTAATATTTTATTTGATTTAGCTCGCTTCGTTGTAACTTCGGTCATAGTCTGATCAGCCTTCCAAAATTAGGTAGCATGTAAACCGGATGTGTAAGTCCGGTTTCATGTTTGGTACAAATCAACGGTTTTGTTTCCATAAATGGAAGGCGACGTTAAGTTAATCCCCGCTAACCACTTGAAAGGCCATTTCATAGAAGTCCCGTTCTAACTGGATCGACAGGCCAAAAAGCGAAGTAAATAAGGAAGGCCGCTCTGTAGACCTTCATCGTTTAACTGTCAAGACATTGCAAATAGTTGATCAGGAAAAAAGTGGCGAAAAACGAAATGTCGGGATTGAGGCAAATCGGAACTACCCAATTTGCTCTTAGCTCTTTAACTCGCTGTGTTAACTTAACTTAAACGAAATAAACATGTTCGATTCTACCATTCTCGAAACGTTATTGAAAATGCATACTTATTTCTTCTAAAGTAATATTTTCAGGCTTTTTTAAAATATTTTACCGTCAAAAATTGTCTGTAAATTATTATCACCTCAAATTGTCTGTAAATTGTCTCAACCAGATTGATAAAAGACAGGTAAAAGAATGCATTTGCTTAAAATGTTGGTGTACTATTCCCGTTGTAACAAGATGAGCAGGTTGCCAGTAGATTCTTGTGTCATATTTCATGCTTGAGATCCTCGAGAAAAACTTGTGTTAAATGGGGCAGTAAAGCTGTTCTAAACGGCTTTTGTTCGTCTTGCTTGTTACCGCCTAGTTAGCTATTTTATCATTCTTCAATGTGTGTGAGTCATGAGAACCAGTTGAAGAAGGAGTGTCCCAAGATTTCTCTTGCTGTTATCATATTGTTATCGCTTGTGAATGGACGCCCATCTAGACTTTTTGCACCAATCAGCTGACGGCTTTCAGTGGGGCTATTTTTTGGTTATGGATGTTTAAAAAACGATTACAATACAATGGGGTGGGAGTCAGTGGCGGGGTGGCCAAGTCAATTTTTGCGCTCTATCTAGATATCGTGATTATATCAAAGCACGTGTTTCTAGAAAGGAAATCAATTTTTGCAACTTGAATTCAAATTTCACGAATTAGTTTTGACAAAAATTTCGAGAATGGAAAAAAGCTTTGTAATCCTAACATTTGACCTTCTCAATCGTTGTTCAGTAAATATCTTCCTATTTTGAATTGGCTTATTTTTGAGGGTCTGCCTATTTTCGAGGAAATACGGTAAGCAAAACATAAAATAATAATCAAAAGACATTCTATTCAATTACACTGATGGTTGGCGGCGGTTGGCGGCGGATACAGGCTGGCGGCCCCAGGAACTCGTTTATTATATCCAGAATACCAGAATACCAGAGTGAAATAACGTAGAGCAACTCTTTGTCTCGGACTCCTTAGTTTTTAACTAAAGGTAACCTTAGTTCATTTCGCCATTGCTTATGGGCGATTTTTTCAGCCTAGTGTCATCATATTAATGATGTATGATATACAAACATGGCTCAAGTTTGGTATTCTCAAGTAGATATTGAATAGTAGTTCTTTCAAAAACTTGAAAGTTTCAAACACTTAACCCCACTGTTGAATCGGACAGAGACGGCGGCACGAAATCGAATCTCGGGGGGGGGGGGGTGGGGTGTTAGGAATCAAGTTTAGTGACAGAGGAGGACCCACCATGGTTGGGTCCGACGCGCAAGAAGATTTTTTAATCAAGCCTTCTAGAATGGCAAAAAAATTACCATGCCGCTCAGAAAAGACTATTCGACGATGCTCAGAAAATAATTGATGATTGATTTTTAGAAAAGAATTGGGAGCGGAGGATTCATGCGTTAGGAAAAAAAGGTTGATCTTTTTCTCAGAGTGTACATCGATACAAATAACAAAGGGGTGTTGAATTTATAATGTCTCAAGTAGGCTTGAGACTTCATGTTATTATTTGGAGATCGCCATCTTGGCTCCTCGTGTTCGAAGTTCTAGATCTAAAGGGACTCGGCCCTAGTGACCGCAAAACCGGGGATGGAGTCTCTACACTACAATATTGATTGTCAGGGTACATTCCATGTACTTAGCCCCAAAGATCTTCGGCGTATGCCGAGGTTTTTTTGGCGTTCCGAGTGCAAACTAATAGAAAACATTATGAAGCCACGTACATAGTTAGCACGAAAACATATGTTGATTGGGTCACGCAACGTGCTTCGATCGTAGAATCACACGTTTTATTAGATTGTTCACAGGAAGTTACTGCGAAATTACAGCAATTTTAAGTGAGACGTGGATTTGTAAAGTAATAATAATAAAGCTTTAGTTCATTGTTTTTGAGTATTTACTAATGTGCTGGGATGACGAGGAGCGGACAATGGAGATCTGCCAAAAAGAATTAAAAAGTGTTAATATCTTTTATATTGCGATGTTTAGTGTAAGGAATTGTGAATGTGACGGGGGGTCGGGCTTCTCTCTCCAAATGAGCTCAAATACATTGCTTACTCAAGTTTGGGTCAACGCAAATGATTAATTTTGTTAGAAGAGTTTTTGTTAGAAGAGCCTTTGATCTATTGTAGAGTTTTTCAGATGACGATACAATCATAGTGGATTTATGTCAGTTTGTGGGACCCTTGTTTGTAGAGAGGTGTCCGTTGTAAGGAGGTGTCCGTTGTAGAGAGGTGTCTTTTATGGGGAAGTGTCAATTGTGGAAGTTCCATTGAAGGGAGGTGTCTATTGTAGGGAGGTGTCCGATGCAGGGAGGTGTCCGTTTTCAAAAGGCGTCCGTCGTGGGAAGCTGTCCGTTTTAGAGAGGTGTCCGATGCAGGGAGTTGTCCGCTGTAGGGAGGTGTCCGTTTTCTAAAGTTGTCCGTTGCGGGGAGATGTCCGTGGTAGAGAGGTGTCCGTTGTGGAGAGGTGTCCGTTTTCTAAAGTTGTCCGTCGTGGGGAGATGTCCGTTGTAGAGAGGTGTCCGTTGTGAGGAGGTGTCCGTTGTAGGCAGGTGTCCGTTGTTGGTGGTGTCCGTTGTGGAGAGGTGTCAATTTTGGAGAGTTTTCTTTGTAGAGAGGTGTCCGTTGTAGGGAGGTTGTAAAAACGTTGAACAAAGGGGAACATCGCCCGCTCTCGAACAGAAAGCACGCTTTTCGAAAAGATGAGATATGTATAACAGTCATGCGATTCCTTGCTATGGACATTGCAAAGCAGGCAACTGCTGAAAACATAAGAAAGGAGACACAAAGACGCCACTTGAGGCTGAGCAATATTCTTATGATATTCTTAAAGATTTGATGATTTTGAGCTTGAATATTCTTATAAAAAATATTCTTATAGAAATATGAGTGAATAAGGAGTGATGTTATTCGCCTTGTAAATTTGAAGACCTTTAGCATGGATTGGCAGTAATGAAACTAACAGTCGTATGACTCTTTCTCGGTGACGTAGTATTGGCATTGCTGGCGACGTTGCTGTCGATATCAAAGAAGATCTCTATAAGTGTCCACTGTCTTGCTAAGGAAGTTAATGAAGCGCCCACTTAAAGCTATGTCTTGCGAAGGAAGATAATAATCATAGTCATAATCATGATTCCTTCCTGGATGCTACTTATTCTCAATAGTGGTTGAAATGATATTCACCCCCCGAACAGAAGCCATTCTCCACGTCACGCTTTAAGTCTCTTATTCTTTCCCAGGTTTAGGTAGCCTGCGCGCAGACTAAGATTTAAGCCAATTCGACATCGAACTAAATCCCTCTCTTTTGTTATATTTATAAGACAGGGCCAAGAACAAAGTTCTGCGAAATAGATGTAGTTCTGGACTGGGTCATTTGCTTCCCTGCGTCCGGCAATTTAGAACCTTCTTCGTTCACTCCAAATAAACTGGCGGACGAAAGTGTGATCTAGCAAGAGTTTTACATATATTGCTCTTTTCAGGATGTTGCTCTTATGCTTAGCCGTTTCATTGTCTGCAATAATCCACCGCAGCCTTTTTCTGATATCTTTTTCTAACTAGTATTCTATGCCTTCAGCCGTTGTTTTGAAAACTGTAAACACATTTTAACAAAATACGGGGAAAAGAAAGCGACTGATGCCTGTTCAAAATCAAAGAAATTGAATTTTATGAAAAAGCAATCATTATTCCAATCTTGTCAGCTACAGAGTTTGCTTGACCATCTCAATGTTCTCATTTATTTGCAGACATGGCTACAATCTGCGGAGGAGCAGGCTGCTTGTTTCCATATCAACGCACCCGATTCAGAGAGCGTGCGAGAACTGATGAAGAAGCACCAGGTAAAGTGTCCTATTTCAAACACGTTGCAGACAGTCGTCATTTGCATCCCAATGTTGCATATCAGGTTTCAACCTGGGATGTAGTCGTAAAATTTTAACAACGGGGGCTCTATGAAATTTCTAAGTTGTTCTTGTCATGTACACTCTTTTTTTATAAGAACAATTTTATAAGAACACGAGCCTCAAAACTGGTCAAAAGTTGAGAACAAATTAAGAACAAGCTGAGGCTGAGCTTCTGCAAAATGCAACTTTGAACAATGTTTTTTCTCAAAATCAAGGATTTTTAGCGATATATGGGTGCTATTTCGGTGAATATATAAATTTGTCAGCAAATTAAGGCTGTCTCACTCACTTTGTTGGCAAATGAGGCCTTAACACCTCCTTAGAGCGGAAAAGCTAGCAATAGCACTGCTTACACCCTCTTAATTTAAGAACAAATTAAGAACAATCCAGCCTCAGATTTTCGAAAAAATTAAGAACAGTCAACCTGAACTTAAATTTTCTGGTTCTTATAAAAAAGAGTGTAATCATTGAAATTTAAACATGGTGAGGGTTGTTGTGTTTCCGAACATTGTTCGAGCAGCCAGGTACATTGACTGTGTTGAGCGTCAGCTGAGATGAGAGCATCAAGTCTATGGGGAAGAGTTCAGGGGGGGGGGGCGACTTTATTGCAAGTGAGGAGGCAAATGTTTTATTGCTCAGGGGTTCAGTGAAAGCTGCCACCATGGTTGGCGGGGAGAACGTTTTCATTTTTTTCAATTAAACAATGAAATACTTTTTATGAAACTGGGTATCCAATTTCATCTGGACATTCCCCAGTGCATCTTATTTCAGCAGAGGAACTGATAGTAACTTTTGTCAACGATGAGTAACGATAAAGAAATTTAGCAGACAGTTCATCGTTCCATTTTGTTAATTGAATAAGCCCGAATCATAATCAATTTATAAATGCATTGGTTACATGAGATTAGTTGGCCCGGTTAAGCGGGATAGTTAATTGTCCCCTCGATATGAAGGGATAAATTTTGTCCCGTATTGCGATGCTGTGAGCTTGCCCGGTCAACCGCCGAACTAGTCATGATTTCAGCTTTAAAGACACAAGTGGGATAATATTGAAGAACTTTGCTTGCAAACTCTGATTCTCGTATCTTAGTTTGGTAAAGATAAATAATAGCTATTTTTAGACGATGGCACAATAATCATATTTGTAATAAGCTTCTAAAATGAATTTTAATGTTTTCTTCTTGTTTTCAAATTTTAATTCACTAAAGTGCGGTGTATTTCGATTATTATTAAGTCTTGAAGAAATATTATGACGATTATAATGTTGATTGAAATGAGAGTAAGGCAATGAAGACGATTGTTAGGATGAACTGTCACTGACTTTATTTGAAATACGATTGCTCCTTGACTGTATGTTATTATAATAATTTATTTACCAGTGTTCGTCAACAAGCTAACCTTGAGGTTTCTTTCAGCAATTTGTTGATGCAGTGAAGCGAAGGGAAGTTGATCTCCAGAAAGTGAATCACCATGGGGAGGCATTTCTGGCAGAAGCAAAGGTATGTGTCCTGACTTTCATTTTGAACGAAGCACTGTTGCCAGTCACAGGTGGCCAGACGAAACAGGCCTATGTTACATTATTGTTGTACTTTATGTCCATTGGATATCAAATGCTTTGTGAGCGTTTCAATATGGCGCTGTGGGCAGTGTTTATTCAGCCATGTCAGACAGCGGATACGGCATTGCTTTTTTCCAGATCTTCACTCCCGCGTTCTTTAATCGTGCATTTCAATTTGGATGCACCCAAAGGTCGACCGAGTGAAACCTAGCTGTGCAAGCTGCATTCTGCCGTGGTATAAAGCCGGCATTTTCATTTGAGATTCAATGGAAAACTGTTTTGCCACACACTTGTTTATGGGAATCACGGAGATGCCAAGGTTGCATTTGGTTCAGACCCTATGCAAAGCGTAGGTTCGAAGCCACTGCCATAACAGCTTTGCGCTTTTCTTGTCCCCATTAACGACTTTAAAGTAAACAGGAATATTCTGCCCAAATCTGCTGTTTACAGCGAATGAATTGCATGTTTTCAAATCAGATATCGGCCTAATAAATATCTTTTGCAGCATCACTCCCTCCCATTAGGTCGGTTTCTCTACCTTTCCGCTCACATGTCTAGTACACTTATCTGGCAACTGCTGTTTAGCGGTCATAATTGATAAAAGGTAGCAACTTTGTGTGTGGTTTGTGGAATATGGCGGTTTTATGTTGCAGCTCCGACTTTCACGTTTAATGCGATCCTCAGGCAGCTGAACTCATACTTCATCACACGTTCATTTTTACTCCAGGACAAGATGACTCATTCTAATACTTCAAGATATTTTTTTTCGTTTGTCTTCCCAGAAGATATTAATTGAGATTTAAAATCGACCATTGAGATTAAGGATGGTGTTTCCCAGGGTCCTTTCCGCATCAGTTTATCCAGTTATTTTTAAGTCAGGCAAACAAATAAAGGGAGATTAACTCCCGTTACCGCCATTTCTTTTCTTTTCATAAGCTGTTGAGAAAAATTTAGTTCTTAAGCCAATTAAATTAAAATGATGATTTTCTTCAATTAAAAATAAGTTATGATTATCCTAGGTGATAAATGGTAGCATTGTGACTGGAATATTCACCTTACTCTCATAGAACTTGAGAAGAACAGTTGATCTTTTAAGCCTAAACAGAGGAAGTTTTTATCCTTTTATTAGTATTGGTTTTGATCACCAGACAATCCTTGTTGTTGTGCTGCTAAGGCGCTTATTTGTTAAAGGCTCTTGTGCAACCGGCATGCTTAGCGGCAGTTGTCTTGAAAAAATTGACCATTATTATTATTATTATTTATACATAATATTTATACACAGAAACCCTATCAGCCACTAAGTTAAAAAAATGTTTGTAGGTCGGTTCTGTAGTGATTCAATTTAGGCCATTTTATACAATCCATCATTGCTTCTTCTGCATACCTACGTAATTCTATATTCATCATTCTCTATGTTAATTACACGTCATTTAAACCTAATCCATCACACCATTGTTAACCATCGAGCATATCCTTTCCTTTGTATAACTCTTAATTAAGTTTGCCAGTTTTCTATATCAATACGCACTTTTGTAAATTATAATCAGTCAGTAAATTCATCAAGACGCAACGGTCACGCAATATCGTCTCTTGCTGGCTCCGTGTTTTCTGCACGTTAAATCAGACATAAAAACGACAGCATTCGCAACAACAAAACCAAAATTAAATATAGGAACTTCGTCAATCAGCGTACCTATAGTTCTTTGAACACTTTTTGCAAAGCGTGACGGTTGCGCAGGAGCTTTTAATTGCAATGACGATTAAGTGGATTGAAGTGCATGTCTTATTTAATAATTAAATTACACTATTTGTACATTTCTTCTTTTTGTTATATGCAATAACCTTCAGCTTGTTGAAGTTTGCATTATTTGGTAGACGTAGACGTAGATGTAGACGTAAACAAAGACGTAGACGTAGACGTAAACATAGACGTAGACGTAAACATAGACGTAGACGTAAACATAGACGTAGACGTAAACATGGACGTAGACGTAAACATGGACGTAGACATCACTTCTGCAGAAAAAGACTCTGCTGAGTGTTTTTCTTTCCTTTGATCATTTCGTTGACACTCTTCTACTTTTTTTATTGGAAAAAAGATCAAATTCAATAGTGATCTAAAATTACATCATATTGATTCTGATAGGCTTTCCAAAAGGAGCTGGAAAATTACCTTGCAAGTGTACCTGAGGCAATTTCATCAGCTGTCGGTTCTAGTGGACAAACATGGGTCCTCGAGCAGAAATTGCATAACATAAATGACCGATATAGAAAGCTGATCAGAGCAATTCACTTCAAGGGGAATTTGTTGAACGAATCATTGCAGAAGCATCTTGAGTTTGATGAAAAAGTGAACAACTTTATGCCATGGCTGGTTGATATCGAGAGAAAGTTTACGAAGGAATCCCAGGAAGCTGTGCCTTCGGATTCCAAGAAGATATTGAAGAGAATTGAAGTAATCAAGGTATTAATGCATGTTGCATTTGACAGCTGTTTGTTACTGGCTTTGAAGCATTTTACAATCAGTGTTTTGATAGAGGTTGAAGCTATCTTAGCAAATAAGTATGTATGCGAAAAAAACAGTAACATCATACCTTCTTGTTTGATCATAGCCTTGTTATTCAATCTTGTTTAGAGAATGCATTGCTTGCCAGCTTGGTTTTTACGTGATATCTTTTCATAGGTCTTTCAGAATGCGTTAGAAGAGAATTACGTAGAAGTCGTCGGCATCCGCATGGCTGGTGAAATTCTGTCAGGCCTCGACAAGCGAGACATCGAACATGCTGTCGGTTGCTACGTCACCACCCAACCTCCAGGTATTTCACATTGGCCTTAAGTTGTTTGTCTAGAATGGGTAACTACAAGTCTTTTATTGTTGTTTGTCGTTCAGTACATCACTGTATTTGGTAGAAGGTGGGCTAACGAAATTATTGCTAACAAATTGTTTTTGAATATTAAAGGTACCTGGATTCGAACGACAACAGCAATCGCGAAACGGTTTGAAGAGGTGAAAGTAAACTTTTCTGGCCTGAACAGCCGGCTGCAGACAGTTTTGGTGACCGTTCAGAACTTCAAAGATGGCCTTGACTCTATGTACAAGTGGAGCGAGCAGACAAAGAAAACTTTCGAAAGAATGACAGCAGTTACTTTCGATATTTATATTCTCCAGCAGCAAATCAGAGAAATAAAGGTTTGGTTATTTCATGTTATACAATCTCCTCACGCCATGTTATTTTTCGTTATCCAAAGCTTTTGCCAATTTCAAGATAACCTCTCTCTACCGGTGTGTTTGAGTTCTTTTCTAACAACAGCAAATAATAGATATTTCATATTTTTATTATTGCTTGTGTTTCCTACAAAGAGAGTCGTACATAATATAAAGATTGATTCCTTTGACAAAGAAGAAGCTATGCTTTCAAGTGGGTTCCTTTGGAACAGCCATCAGCTTCTGTTTTAGTCTACATTTAGAGTATCGATCAATGGAGTCGTTAAATCATCCATCCTTCGACTAACATGTTGTTTTCAGACGAACGCGTCCTATTTAACGTGTGGAGGATACAGAGCCAGTTCTGAGTAAGGATGTGTTTGGATAATGTAATTATGATGGAATGTGGTGTGAAAGAGAAGGAAAGGTTAGGAGCGATGATTCAAGCTGTAAACAATGGTAGAGGGAATTGCCTATGGTTTACGATGCTGTAAATGACATGGGGGGAGGGGGGTGTCAAAGGATCACCTTTAATTGTAGCTTTGAATCAGCCAGGCCTTAGAAATAGTTGGAAATATCAGGCATACAATTGTTGGAAATATCAAGCATACAACCTGGCATCCGATCTTCATTTGTTCTTTAACTTCAGTGCTAATTTAATAATTCTTTCGTCATTGTTCATAAGTAATGTTGGAATCTCGAGTATATGGGCTGATTTTTCTATGTTAGACGATGTCTCTGGACATAGAGGGCCGCAAAGCCAGTCAAGACGCACTCAATGAGACGTACAATTTGAAGAGAAGAGATGGTCAGGCGCAGAAGTATCACGAGAGAATGCAGAAGATCAATCGAGCCTTTTCAGAGTTGCAATTCAAAACTGGAAGAAGGAAGGATGACATTGTATCTGTGTATCAGAAGATCGTTGTCCAGTTTGAAGAGTGGCTTATCAAAGTGAAGAAGCGGTTAGACTCGGGCGAGGTTTTGACAACTGACATCATTCTGTTTGAGGAGCAGCTGACTGTATGTTGTTCATTCAATTTTCTAATTGATTTCATTCAACCGAAAATAACAACATTTATTTAGAAGTTGATTACATTTACTTGTAAGAGTCTTTCATAACAGTAGTACTAGTCAGTTTAGCAGTTTGTGAATAAATATGTGCATGGCAAACATGTAAATAGATCGATTAAGATAAAACGGATAAGGTACAAGGAGTGCGAAACATATCGTCAAAGTTGATACAAGATTTCTTGCTAAGGCTATCAATTCTAGCTAAATCATAAGCTACTCTATATAAAGTAGAATGAAAAATCACCTCTACAGTACAGCTACTCTAAAGACCTTAGGGATGGGATGGGAAGGGATTTCATACGGACACAACTTCACGTGCAAAAACAACTTGAAGTAACTATCACGCTTGCATACGCAACTCTCTTGTAAGCTCCTTAAAGACTCTACTCTTTTCTTTCTCCTGCGACTAAATAATTTCAGTTTGTTGATTGGATGAATTCTGTCTGATTGGAATTTACAAACAATGTCCTCAGTTGCTGCATTTATTTAAGATATGCTCAACCTGTCGTTGTTGCTTTTTTATTTTAGCATACGCGACCATTTATTTTGTTATTTAGTATAATTTCAAAGGAAATCTTTAACATGGTGTAACTCACTTGCCTATATCTATATTCTTTTGGCACGAGTAATGACTGTTTTATACTCTTTAACAGTATCCTTGTCTTTGTTGATGGAGTGCTGTTCATTAAAGTGTTGTAATATAAAGAAAGATTTAGCTACAGTTTTACTTGTATACTGTGAATGATGTATTCATTTCTGTTGTTATCCTTCTGTGTAGCGAATCACCGAAGATGTTGAATCGCACAGATACGATTTCCAGCTGATAAACCAATGCGGACACGAGCTTGTCAACCTAGAGCAAGACCGAAAGTCGTCCCACCTCTTGCCGATACTCGACAGTGTAAACAAGAACTGGCAGGCTGTGGCACTCCAATTGATTAACCACAGTCGGCGATTTGACGAAGTTGTGAAATGCGCAGAGAAGTATCATGGTATAAAGCAGCCTTTGATGTTGTGGTTGGACAAAATGGAGGGGAAAGTAACAACACTGCGTCCTGTTTCTGTTCAACCTCACATCGTGTTGGAGCAAATGTCTGAACAGAAAATGCTCCTTAATGAGACTTACAATCAAAAAGGCACTGTTGAAATTCTTACCAACATATCAAAGCAGTTGGCAGCCATTGTCAAGATCGATAGCCAAGGTTTTCATCTTACTTTTTCATACATATCGCCCTAGCTCTCTTGATTTTTTTATAATTCTGTCTTGGTTTCTTATTGTTGTTGTTGTCAATGAGAAGTTGCACATTTTTCTGACAAGCAACATCGATTTGTCTAAATCTCTTTATCTTCCATGTCAACAGAACCCCAAAGTATCAGTGCAATCGAAGAGGAAGTTAAATCAATCCGAGAGAGATTCACAGACGTTGTAACGATCCTTGAGGCGAGGGGATCTAACATCGACGTGACTCTTTCTCAGACTGATAAGTACAATATTGCATTCAATGAAGTATCGATGCTGATGGAGAGTGCTGAAGGGTTCATATTGAGGCAAGGACCCATTTCAGACGATTTAGACGTTTTGCAGAAACAGCTTGGCGAGCAACGGGTAAAACTTTTTAAATTATTTTATTACTTCCATAAAATTGTGCGTTTTTCCAAAGTTAATCTCATGCAATCACCTTTTTGCATTCAAAGACCCTGCACCTTTTTGTAGGTAGTTTGCGAAAATGTGTTGTTTGTCTGTTTTCATCTGTCGATATTCAAAACATAACAGTAAGAGATTTTCCATTGAATGTCAACAGGCTCTTCAGAAAGACTTGGCACAGGGAACACAAGATGTATACTACGTATTGGGGCTGGGCAATGATCTTGTTGGCAATCGTGACGACGTTGATGGAGCGAAATTAATTCGAAATCAGGTCGATTCAATTTCGGCCAAATGGGAGGAAATCAACCTCCAGGCGGGCGAGAGACAGCGTCATCTGGAAGATGCCGTCGCTAGATCATTTCATCGTGACGTCACAGCGTTGCAAAACTGGTTGGACAGTACTGAAAGGGAAGTGAACATTTTTGTGGGGAAAAAGCCTACAGAAACTGAAGTTGAGCAGTATGTCCAGGTGAATAATACTACTCTTATCCAGTATTTCCTCGCTTTTTTCGCAATGCTGTGAAATTTTGTCACAGTCCCAGAACAACGTTTAGGCAAACTAAACAAGGCACACTAAAAATATTCTTTCGTTATTTTCTAAGTCATTTTGTAGTAAAGTCAACATGCAAAAGTCATTTTCTAAGTCATTTTGTAGTAAAGTCAACAAAGAAACGAATTTATTTCAAGTTTCTATTTCACGCTGAACGTTTTGGCAGAATTTTGCCAAGAGGGGCCTAATTGAGGCATATCGACTATACTATATTTAATATGTAAATAAAGACAAGGCCACAGTAGCAAACTGCTCGACGGACTCCAATGTAATGCTTGCGGCACAAAATTCGATTAAATGTAGCGAATAACGAAACTGCAACTTGTTGAAAACAAACAACAACGAACATAAGTACCCGATAAGGCCATATGCTTGGGTGCAATATTAACTATCTTTAATTGTTTACTTGTGTGCTATGTATTTTGTTCTCCGCTTTTTGCAGTGTTCTTTATTTTCGACATACTATCTCAACCGTTATGGTTTACATGAGTGTGGCAAAAATTTCATCCACCTTTAATTTTATGGTAAGACAGAGATTTCGTGATAAGATATGATTATGTTTACAAAATTGTGAAAAGCTGTGATGCAAAGGTAATTAATACAATCTCCACAAAGTTCTGGAAAATTGTTCAGTAGAGGGAAGAATATTTTATTCATGGGAAACGTCAGAATTTCTTTGATTTTTTTTACAGAAACTAATGGAAGAAGCAAACGATTATGAACGTTTGATATTTGTTGTTCGTTTGATTGCCAATGATTTGATTCAGTCTGGTGGAAACGAAGCACAACAGATTGTCAAAATCAAGTCCCATCTCGATCAGAAATGGACTGCGCTAAGCAAGAAGCTTCAAGGAACTGCTATACTGAAAGGCCGAGTCACTCTGCGTCTTCTGTTTGATGAAACTAAATTCAAAGACTTGGATGATGAGGTTTATTTCTTGTTTATCAAGCTTATCTAGTTTCTGATTTCTAATATCATTGCTTAACGGTCATATATCTTCTAACGCTCATGAGGCTTGACAATCCATTTCAGCTAACGAGGCTTGACAATCCATTTCAAATTTTGGTCGCAGTAAAACTGATTTGTTAAAGAAGGTCAAATGACATATTTGTGAATTGAATAAGTCTATGATGAGAATTTTATTTTGGTGTGGATGATTTTACCTCAAGTATTATATATTTTGATTTTCGGTATATGTTAAAGGTTGTTTTCACATGTAAATCTTAAAAGTTTAATCTTCTATTCAAGTGCTTAAAAGTTTCGTCTGTGGAAGATGATTATGATAAATGCTTGCAGTATTTATTAAACTTCCCTACCGTATTTTTCCTAGTCCATGACAATCCTTCCTGAGACACGGAAGAGAAGATTTACTGAAAGTCCTCATGAATGTGCAGTGGACAGCAAAGCCATACATATTGAGAGAGGAACAGACGAAACTATATCAAACGGCGACCATGAGCAGACACTGGTAGCTACTGGAGTAGAGCAGACGTTCTTACTGCAGCAAAACACTATAAACGTTGATCAAGAAACTAACATAACAACGATAGAAACACCTGGAATCCAGGGAAGTCCCTTCACAAGTATAGAGATAAGACGGAAGGATGAAAAGAAGCTGGATGAAGATAAAAGCAGAGAAGTCGTTTTCAAGACCACGAAAATAAAGCCTGTGAAACTATCGTCGATAGAAAAAGAGTTACCAAAAGAAAATCAACTTATTCAAGTTGAAAGGGTGTTTGTGACACGCATTCTGAGGGAAAGAGATGGCAGTGAACGTGTGGTGGAAAGCTCAGAAACTGTTTTACCATATGACGTTGGCCGGGAGGATGAAGAAGAACCCGAGAAGGTTGAAGAAGTTAAAGACAGCCGTGGCCGTGTGACTAAGAGAATAACAACAAGTGAAGTGTTTTTGGAAACAAGAAAGAAGCTGGTGAAAAAGAGTCAGGTTATGCCAGATGGAAGTGAGGAGCCTCTTGAAACAAAGGTTGCAGAACCAGAAGATACCAAGGAGGTGAAGGCACCTGTAATTAAACGCATTGTGAAGCGTGTAGTGCAGCAACCAGATGGAAGGGAAAGAGTGGTTGAAGAGCCGAAATCTGTGAAACCAATTGAATTCACTGAGACTAAAGAGGATTCGAAGCCAGATGTAACTGAGAAGAGAGAAAGAGGCAAGCGTGTGCGCATCTTCACGAAGAAGGTAGTTGAAACATTCCAGAGGAAGACAGTGAAAAGAGTTACGAAAAAGCCAGACGGGAAGCAAGAAGGTCCTGTTGAAGAAGAGGTTTTAAAGCCAGTGGAACCTGTCAGCTACAGAATAGTGCGAAAAACCGTTCATCATCCAGATGGAACAGTTTCAACAAGTGAGGAGCCCGATTTCAAAATGCCAGAGGATGCAAAAGAAAGCGTAGAAGAGATAAAGGACAGACGTGGAAATGTGGTGAGAAGAGTGACGACAAGGCCAGTTCCAATGATAACTGTGAGGCGAGTCTATAGAACAATCATAATTGCCCCAGACGGAAGAGAAGTCAGCGTCCAGGAAAGGGTTGAAGAACGAGAAAAAGAAAAAGGTGTTGATGAGGTTAAAACAAGGAAAGAGGAGCACGAAGAGGTTGTTACCTTGATGGACGTTGGTCAAGTAGAATCTTTGCCAAGTGAACCGAGGGAAGAAAAGCTACCATCTGAAGAGAAGACAGTTGTCTCGAAAGATGGTATTGAGATAAGAAGAACAGTAACAATTAGAAAGAGGATTGTTAAGAGAATAATCGTCATGCCGGACGGCACAAGAAGGGAAGTGGAAGAAGAGGTGGAAGAACCTGTTGATACACCTGCAGGAGATGACTATCTCGTTATTGACAGGGAAACTGAAAAGGTTACAAGAAGAGTAGAAGAGCCTGAGGAAAGACCGGAAATGGTGCCAGAAAGAAAGCCAAGAAGAGAGCCAACGCAAAAGCCTGATTCAGGGTTGAAAGAAGAACCAGAAGAGCCTATTTCACGTATGGTTGTTGTAGAAGACGAGTCAGCACCGATGGAATCTCCAGAAGAACCCGAGAAAGAAACTGTAACATCGGTCACTGCAGATGGTCGTGTTATTCGAAAGACGGTGACTGTGAGGAAACGAATTGTCAGGAGGATCATCCAGTTACCTGATGGGACACGAAAAGAGATTGAAGAGGAGGTTCCTGTTAGTGCAGATGAGAAAGACATTGTCGAAGGCATGGAGGTCACTGTTGATGGCAGAGAAGAAAGGGTGTTGCCAGTTGAGGATGTGACTGTTGTTAGGAGAGAGACCACTCACAAAGAACCAAGACATGTTGAAAGGGTGTTTGTGACACGCATTCTGAGGGAAAGAGATGGCAGTGAACGTGTGGTGGAAAGCTCAGAAACTGTTTTACCATATGACGTTGGCCGGGAGGATGAAGAAGAACCCGAGAAGGTTGAAGAAGTTAAAGACAGCCGTGGCCGTGTGACTAAGAGAATAACAACTAGTGAAGTGTTTTTGGAAACAAGAAAGAAGCTGGTGAAAAAGAGTCAGGTTATGCCAGATGGAAGTGAGGAGCCTCTTGAAACAAAGGTTGCAGAACCAGAAGATACCAAGGAGGTGAAGGCACCTGTAATTAAACGCATTGTAAAGCGTGTAGTGCAGCAACCAGATGGAAGGGAAAGAGTGGTTGAAGAGCCGAAATCTGTGAAACCAATTGAATTCACTGAGACTAAAGAGGATTCGAAGCCAGATGTAACTGAGAAGAGAGAAAGAGGCAAGCGTGTGCGCATCTTCACGAAGAAGGTAGTTGAAACATTCCAGAGGAAGACAGTGAAAAGAGTTACGAAAAAGCCAGACGGGAAGCAAGAAGGTCCTGTTGAAGAAGAGGTTTTAAAGCCAGTGGAACCTGTCAGCTACAGAATAGTGCGAAAAACCGTTCATCATCCAGATGGAACAGTTTCAACAAGTGAGGAGCCCGATTTCAAAATGCCAGAGGATGCAAAAGAAAGCGTAGAAGAGATAAAGGACAGACGTGGAAATGTGGTGAGAAGAGTGACGACAAGGCCAGTTCCAATGATAACTGTGAGGCGAGTCTATAGAACAATCATAATTGCCCCAGACGGAAGAGAAGTCAGCGTCCAGGAAAGGGTTGAAGAACGAGAAAAAGAAAAAGGTGTTGATGAGGTTAAAACAAGGAAAGAGGAGCACGAAGAGGTTGTTACCTTGATGGACGTTGGTCAAGTAGAATCTTTGCCAAGTGAACCGAGGGAAGAAAAGCTACCATCTGAAGAGAAGACAGTTGTCTCGAAAGATGGTATTGAGATAAGAAGAACAGTAACAATTAGAAAGAGGATTGTTAAGAGAATAATCGTCATGCCGGACGGCACAAGAAGGGAAGTGGAAGAAGAGGTGGAAGAACCTGTTGATACACCTGCAGGAGATGACTATCTCGTTATTGACAGGGAAACTGAAAAGGTTACAAGAAGAGTAGAAGAGCCTGAGGAAAGACCGGAAATGGTGCCAGAAAGAAAGCCAAGAAGAGAGCCAACGCAAAAGCCTGATTCAGGGTTGAAAGAAGAACCAGAAGAGCCTATTTCACGTATGGTTGTTGTAGAAGACGAGTCAGCACCGATGGAAACTCCAGAAGAACCCGAGAAAGAAACTGTAACATCGGTCACTGCAGATGGTCGTGTTATTCGAAAGACGGTGACTGTGAGGAAACGAATTGTCAGGAGGATCATCCAGTTACCTGATGGGACACGAAAAGAGATTGAAGAGGAGGTTCCTGTTAGTGCAGATGAGAAAGACATTGTCGAAGGCATGGAGGTCACTGTTGATGGCAGAGAAGAAAGGGTGTTGCCAGTTGAGGATGTGACTGTTGTTAGGAGAGAGACCACTCACAAAGAACCAAGACATGTTGAAAGGGTGTTTGTGACACGCATTCTGAGGGAAAGAGATGGCAGTGAACGTGTGGTGGAAAGCTCAGAAACTGTTTTACCATATGACGTTGGCCGGGAGGATGAAGAAGAACCCGAGAAGGTTGAAGAAGTTAAAGACAGCCGTGGCCGTGTGACTAAGAGAATAACAACTAGTGAAGTGTTTTTGGAAACAAGAAAGAAGCTGGTGAAAAAGAGTCAGGTTATGCCAGATGGAAGTGAGGAGCCTCTTGAAACAAAGGTTGCAGAACCAGAAGATACCAAGGAGGTGAAGGCACCTGTAATTAAACGCATTGTAAAGCGTGTAGTGCAGCAACCAGATGGAAGGGAAAGAGTGGTTGAAGAGCCGAAATCTGTGAAACCAATTGAATTCACTGAGACTAAAGAGGATTCGAAGCCAGATGTAACTGAGAAGAGAGAAAGAGGCAAGCGTGTGCGCATCTTCACGAAGAAGGTAGTTGAAACATTCCAGAGGAAGACAGTGAAAAGAGTTACGAAAAAGCCAGACGGGAAGCAAGAAGGTCCTGTTGAAGAAGAGGTTTTAAAGCCAGTGGAACCTGTCAGCTACAGAATAGTGCGAAAAACCGTTCATCATCCAGATGGAACAGTTTCAACAAGTGAGGAGCCCGATTTCAAAATGCCAGAGGATGCAAAAGAAAGCGTAGAAGAGATAAAGGACAGACGTGGAAATGTGGCGAGAAGAGTGACGACAAGGCCAGTTCCAATGATAACTGTGAGGCGAGTCTATAGAACAATCATAATTGCCCCAGACGGAAGAGAAGTCAGCGTCCAGGAAAGGGTTGAAGAACGAGAAAAAGAAAAAGGTGTTGATGAGGTTAAAACAAGGAAAGAGGAGCACGAAGAGGTTGTTACCTTGATGGACGTTGGTCAAGTAGAATCTTTGCCAAGTGAACCGAGGGAAGAAAAGCTACCATCTGAAGAGAAGACAGTTGTCTCGAAAGATGGTATTGAGATAAGAAGAACAGTAACAATTAGAAAGAGGATTGTTAAGAGAATAATCGTCATGCCGGACGGCACAAGAAGGGAAGTGGAAGAAGAGGTGGAAGAACCTGTTGATACACCTGCAGGAGATGACTATCTCGTTATTGACAGGGAAACTGAAAAGGTTACAAGAAGAGTAGAAGAGCCTGAGGAAAGACCGGAAATGGTGCCAGAAAGAAAGCCAAGAAGAGAGCCAACGCAAAAGCCTGATTCAGGGTTGAAAGAAGAACCAGAAGAGCCTATTTCACGTATGGTTGTTGTAGAAGACGAGTCAGCACCGATGGAATCTCCAGAAGAACCCGAGAAAGAAACTGTAACATCGGTCACTGCAGATGGTCGTGTTATTCGAAAGACGGTGACTGTGAGGAAACGAATTGTCAGGAGGATCATCCAGTTACCTGATGGGACACGAAAAGAGATTGAAGAGGAGGTTCCTGTTAGTGCAGATGAGAAAGACATTGTCGAAGGCATGGAGGTCACTGTTGATGGCAGAGAAGAAAGGGTGTTGCCAGTTGAGGATGTGACTGTTGTTAGGAGAGAGACCACTCACAAAGAACCAAGACATGTTGAAAGGGTGTTTGTGACACGCATTCTGAGGGAAAGAGATGGCAGTGAACGTGTGGTGGAAAGCTCAGAAACTGTTTTACCATATGACGTTGGCCGGGAGGATGAAGAAGAACCCGAGAAGGTTGAAGAAGTTAAAGACAGCCGTGGCCGTGTGACTAAGAGAATAACAACTAGTGAAGTGTTTTTGGAAACAAGAAAGAAGCTGGTGAAAAAGAGTCAGGTTATGCCAGATGGAAGTGAGGAGCCTCTTGAAACAAAGGTTGCAGAACCAGAAGATACCAAGGAGGTGAAGGCACCTGTAATTAAACGCATTGTAAAGCGTGTAGTGCAGCAACCAGATGGAAGGGAAAGAGTGGTTGAAGAGCCGAAATCTGTGAAACCAATTGAATTCACTGAGACTAAAGAGGATTCGAAGCCAGATGTAACTGAGAAGAGAGAAAGAGGCAAGCGTGTGCGCATCTTCACGAAGAAGGTAGTTGAAACATTCCAGAGGAAGACAGTGAAAAGAGTTACGAAAAAGCCAGACGGGAAGCAAGAAGGTCCTGTTGAAGAAGAGGTTTTAAAGCCAGTGGAACCTGTCAGCTACAGAATAGTGCGAAAAACCGTTCATCATCCAGATGGAACAGTTTCAACAAGTGAGGAGCCCGATTTCAAAATGCCAGAGGATGCAAAAGAAAGCGTAGAAGAGATAAAGGACAGACGTGGAAATGTGGTGAGAAGAGTGACGACAAGGCCAGTTCCAATGATAACTGTGAGGCGAGTCTATAGAACAATCATAATTGCCCCAGACGGAAGAGAAGTCAGCGTCCAGGAAAGGGTTGAAGAACGAGAAAAAGAAAAAGGTGTTGATGAGGTTAAAACAAGGAAAGAGGAGCACGAAGAGGTTGTTACCTTGATGGACGTTGGTCAAGTAGAATCTTTGCCAAGTGAACCGAGGGAAGAAAAGCTACCATCTGAAGAGAAGACAGTTGTCTCGAAAGATGGTATTGAGATAAGAAGAACAGTAACAATTAGAAAGAGGATTGTTAAGAGAATAATCGTCATGCCGGACGGCACAAGAAGGGAAGTGGAAGAAGAGGTGGAAGAACCTGTTGATACACCTGCAGGAGATGACTATCTCGTTATTGACAGGGAAACTGAAAAGGTTACAAGAAGAGTAGAAGAGCCTGAGGAAAGACCGGAAATGGTGCCAGAAAGAAAGCCAAGAAGAGAGCCAACGCAAAAGCCTGATTCAGGGTTGAAAGAAGAACCAGAAGAGCCTATTTCACGTATGGTTGTTGTAGAAGACGAGTCAGCACCGATGGAATCTCCAGAAGAACCCGAGAAAGAAACTGTAACATCGGTCACTGCAGATGGTCGTGTTATTCGAAAGACGGTGACTGTGAGGAAACGAATTGTCAGGAGGATCATCCAGTTACCTGATGGGACACGAAAAGAGATTGAAGAGGAGGTTCCTGTTAGTGCAGATGAGAAAGACATTGTCGAAGGCATGGAGGTCACTGTTGATGGCAGAGAAGAAAGGGTGTTGCCAGTTGAGGATGTGACTGTTGTTAGGAGAGAGACCACTCACAAAGAACCAAGACATGTTGAAAGGGTGTTTGTGACACGCATTCTGAGGGAAAGAGATGGCAGTGAACGTGTGGTGGAAAGCTCAGAAACTGTTTTACCATATGACGTTGGCCGGGAGGATGAAGAAGAACCCGAGAAGGTTGAAGAAGTTAAAGACAGCCGTGGCCGTGTGACTAAGAGAATAACAACTAGTGAAGTGTTTTTGGAAACAAGAAAGAAGCTGGTGAAAAAGAGTCAGGTTATGCCAGATGGAAGTGAGGAGCCTCTTGAAACAAAGGTTGCAGAACCAGAAGATACCAAGGAGGTGAAGGCACCTGTAATTAAACGCATTGTAAAGCGTGTAGTGCAGCAACCAGATGGAAGGGAAAGAGTGGTTGAAGAGCCGAAATCTGTGAAACCAATTGAATTCACTGAGACTAAAGAGGATTCGAAGCCAGATGTAACTGAGAAGAGAGAAAGAGGCAAGCGTGTGCGCATCTTCACGAAGAAGGTAGTTGAAACATTCCAGAGGAAGACAGTGAAAAGAGTTACGAAAAAGCCAGACGGGAAGCAAGAAGGTCCTGTTGAAGAAGAGGTTTTAAAGCCAGTGGAACCTGTCAGCTACAGAATAGTGCGAAAAACCGTTCATCATCCAGATGGAACAGTTTCAACAAGTGAGGAGCCCGATTTCAAAATGCCAGAGGATGCAAAAGAAAGCGTAGAAGAGATAAAGGACAGACGTGGAAATGTGGTGAGAATAGTGACGACAAGGCCAGTTCCAATGATAACTGTGAGGCGAGTCTATAGAACAATCATAATTGCCCCAGACGGAAGAGAAGTCAGCGTCCAGGAAAGGGTTGAAGAACGAGAAAAAGAAAAAGGTGTTGATGAGGTTAAAACAAGGAAAGAGGAGCACGAAGAGGTTGTTACCTTGATGGACGTTGGTCAAGTAGAATCTTTGCCAAGTGAACCGAGGGAAGAAAAGCTACCATCTGAAGAGAAGACAGTTGTCTCGAAAGATGGTATTGAGATAAGAAGAACAGTAACAATTAGAAAGAGGATTGTTAAGAGAATAATCGTCATGCCGGACGGCACAAGAAGGGAAGTGGAAGAAGAGGTGGAAGAACCTGTTGATACACCTGCAGGAGATGACTATCTCGTTATTGACAGGGAAACTGAAAAGGTTACAAGAAGAGTAGAAGAGCCTGAGGAAAGACCGGAAATGGTGCCAGAAAGAAAGCCAAGAAGAGAGCCAACGCAAAAGCCTGATTCAGGGTTGAAAGAAGAACCAGAAGAGCCTATTTCACGTATGGTTGTTGTAGAAGACGAGTCAGCACCGATGGAATCTCCAGAAGAACCCGAGAAAGAAACTGTAACATCGGTCACTGCAGATGGTCGTGTTATTCGAAAGACGGTGACTGTGAGGAAACGAATTGTCAGGAGGATCATCCAGTTACCTGATGGGACACGAAAAGAGATTGAAGAGGAGGTTCCTGTTAGTGCAGATGAGAAAGACATTGTCGAAGGCATGGAGGTCACTGTTGATGGCAGAGAAGAAAGGGTGTTGCCAGTTGAGGATGTGACTGTTGTTAGGAGAGAGACCACTCACAAAGAACCAAGACATGTTGAAAGGGTGTTTGTGACACGCATTCTGAGGGAAAGAGATGGCAGTGAACGTGTGGTGGAAAGCTCAGAAACTGTTTTACCATATGACGTTGGCCGGGAGGATGAAGAAGAACCCGAGAAGGTTGAAGAAGTTAAAGACAGCCGTGGCCGTGTGACTAAGAGAATAACAACTAGTGAAGTGTTTTTGGAAACAAGAAAGAAGCTGGTGAAAAAGAGTCAGGTTATGCCAGATGGAAGTGAGGAGCCTCTTGAAACAAAGGTTGCAGAACCAGAAGATACCAAGGAGGTGAAGGCACCTGTAATTAAACGCATTGTAAAGCGTGTAGTGCAGCAACCAGATGGAAGGGAAAGAGTGGTTGAAGAGCCGAAATCTGTGAAACCAATTGAATTCACTGAGACTAAAGAGGATTCGAAGCCAGATGTAACTGAGAAGAGAGAAAGAGGCAAGCGTGTGCGCATCTTCACGAAGAAGGTAGTTGAAACATTCCAGAGGAAGACAGTGAAAAGAGTTACGAAAAAGCCAGACGGGAAGCAAGAAGGTCCTGTTGAAGAAGAGGTTTTAAAGCCAGTGGAACCTGTCAGCTACAGAATAGTGCGAAAAACCGTTCATCATCCAGATGGAACAGTTTCAACAAGTGAGGAGCCCGATTTCAAAATGCCAGAGGATGCAAAAGAAAGCGTAGAAGAGATAAAGGACAGACGTGGAAATGTGGTGAGAAGAGTGACGACAAGGCCAGTTCCAATGATAACTGTGAGGCGAGTCTATAGAACAATCATAATTGCCCCAGACGGAAGAGAAGTCAGCGTCCAGGAAAGGGTTGAAGAACGAGAAAAAGAAAAAGGTGTTGATGAGGTTAAAACAAGGAAAGAGGAGCACGAAGAGGTTGTTACCTTGATGGACGTTGGTCAAGTAGAATCTTTGCCAAGTGAACCGAGGGAAGAAAAGCTACCATCTGAAGAGAAGACAGTTGTCTCGAAAGATGGTATTGAGATAAGAAGAACAGTAACAATTAGAAAGAGGATTGTTAAGAGAATAATCGTCATGCCGGACGGCACAAGAAGGGAAGTGGAAGAAGAGGTGGAAGAACCTGTTGATACACCTGCAGGAGATGACTATCTCGTTATTGACAGGGAAACTGAAAAGGTTACAAGAAGAGTAGAAGAGCCTGAGGAAAGACCGGAAATGGTGCCAGAAAGAAAGCCAAGAAGAGAGCCAACGCAAAAGCCTGATTCAGGGTTGAAAGAAGAACCAGAAGAGCCTATTTCACGTATGGTTGTTGTAGAAGACGAGTCAGCACCGATGGAATCTCCAGAAGAACCCGAGAAAGAAACTGTAACATCGGTCACTGCAGATGGTCGTGTTATTCGAAAGACGGTGACTGTGAGGAAACGAATTGTCAGGAGGATCATCCAGTTACCTGATGGGACACGAAAAGAGATTGAAGAGGAGGTTCCTGTTAGTGCAGATGAGAAAGACATTGTCGAAGGCATGGAGGTCACTGTTGATGGCAGAGAAGAAAGGGTGTTGCCAGTTGAGGATGTGACTGTTGTTAGGAGAGAGACCACTCACAAAGAACCAAGACATGTTGAAAGGGTGTTTGTGACACGCATTCTGAGGGAAAGAGATGGCAGTGAACGTGTGGTGGAAAGCTCAGAAACTGTTTTACCATATGACGTTGGCCGGGAGGATGAAGAAGAACCCGAGAAGGTTGAAGAAGTTAAAGACAGCCGTGGCCGTGTGACTAAGAGAATAACAACAAGTGAAGTGTTTTTGGAAACAAGAAAGAAGCTGGTGAAAAAGAGTCAGGTTATGCCAGATGGAAGTGAGGAGCCTCTTGAAACAAAGGTTGCAGAACCAGAAGATACCAAGGAGGTGAAGGCACCTGTAATTAAACGCATTGTAAAGCGTGTAGTGCAGCAACCAGATGGAAGGGAAAGAGTGGTCGAAGAGCCGAAATCTGTGAAACCAATTGAATTCACTGAGACTAAAGAGGATTCGAAGCCAGATGTAACTGAGAAGAGAGAAAGAGGCAAGCGTGTGCGCATCTTCACGAAGAAGGTAGTTGAAACATTCCAGAGGAAGACAGTGAAAAGAGTTACGAAAAAGCCAGACGGGAAGCAAGAAGGTCCTGTTGAAGAAGAGGTTTTAAAGCCAGTGGAACCTGTCAGCTACAGAATAGTGCGAAAAACCGTTCATCATCCAGATGGAACAGTTTCAACAAGTGAGGAGCCCGATTTCAAAATGCCAGAGGATGCAAAAGAAAGCGTAGAAGAGATAAAGGACAGACGTGGAAATGTGGTGAGAAGAGTGACGACAAGGCCAGTTCCAATGATAACTGTGAGGCGAGTCTATAGAACAATCATAATTGCCCCAGACGGAAGAGAAGTCAGCGTCCAGGAAAGGGTTGAAGAACGAGAAAAAGAAAAAGGTGTTGATGAGGTTAAAACAAGGAAAGAGGAGCACGAAGAGGTTGTTACCTTGATGGACGTTGGTCAAGTAGAATCTTTGCCAAGTGAACCGAGGGAAGAAAAGCTACCATCTGAAGAGAAGACAGTTGTCTCGAAAGATGGTATTGAGATAAGAAGAACAGTAACAATTAGAAAGAGGATTGTTAAGAGAATAATCGTCATGCCGGACGGCACAAGAAGGGAAGTGGAAGAAGAGGTGGAAGAACCTGTTGATACACCTGCAGGAGATGACTATCTCGTTATTGACAGGGAAACTGAAAAGGTTACAAGAAGAGTAGAAGAGCCTGAGGAAAGACCGGAAATGGTGCCAGAAAGAAAGCCAAGAAGAGAGCCAACGCAAAAGCCTGATTCAGGGTTGAAAGAAGAACCAGAAGAGCCTATTTCACGTATGGTTGTTGTAGAAGACGAGTCAGCACCGATGGAATCTCCAGAAGAACCCGAGAAAGAAACTGTAACATCGGTCACTGCAGATGGTCGTGTTATTCGAAAGACGGTGACTGTGAGGAAACGAATTGTCAGGAGGATCATCCAGTTACCTGATGGGACACGAAAAGAGATTGAAGAGGAGGTTCCTGTTAGTGCAGATGAGAAAGACATTGTCGAAGGCATGGAGGTCACTGTTGATGGCAGAGAAGAAAGGGTGTTGCCAGTTGAGGATGTGACTGTTGTTAGGAGAGAGACCACTCACAAAGAACCAAGACATGTTGAAAGGGTGTTTGTGACACGCATTCTGAGGGAAAGAGATGGCAGTGAACGTGTGGTGGAAAGCTCAGAAACTGTTTTACCATATGACGTTGGCCGGGAGGATGAAGAAGAACCCGAGAAGGTTGAAGAAGTTAAAGACAGCCGTGGCCGTGTGACTAAGAGAATAACAACTAGTGAAGTGTTTTTGGAAACAAGAAAGAAGCTGGTGAAAAAGAGTCAGGTTATGCCAGATGGAAGTGAGGAGCCTCTTGAAACAAAGGTTGCAGAACCAGAAGATACCAAGGAGGTGAAGGCACCTGTAATTAAACGCATTGTAAAGCGTGTAGTGCAGCAACCAGATGGAAGGGAAAGAGTGGTTGAAGAGCCGAAATCTGTGAAACCAATTGAATTCACTGAGACTAAAGAGGATTCGAAGCCAGATGTAACTGAGAAGAGAGAAAGAGGCAAGCGTGTGCGCATCTTCACGAAGAAGGTAGTTGAAACATTCCAGAGGAAGACAGTGAAAAGAGTTACGAAAAAGCCAGACGGGAAGCAAGAAGGTCCTGTTGAAGAAGAGGTTTTAAAGCCAGTGGAACCTGTCAGCTACAGAATAGTGCGAAAAACCGTTCATCATCCAGATGGAACAGTTTCAACAAGTGAGGAGCCCGATTTCAAAATGCCAGAGGATGCAAAAGAAAGCGTAGAAGAGATAAAGGACAGACGTGGAAATGTGGTGAGAATAGTGACGACAAGGCCAGTTCCAATGATAACTGTGAGGCGAGTCTATAGAACAATCATAATTGCCCCAGACGGAAGAGAAGTCAGCGTCCAGGAAAGGGTTGAAGAACGAGAAAAAGAAAAAGGTGTTGATGAGGTTAAAACAAGGAAAGAGGAGCACGAAGAGGTTGTTACCTTGATGGACGTTGGTCAAGTAGAATCTTTGCCAAGTGAACCGAGGGAAGAAAAGCTACCATCTGAAGAGAAGACAGTTGTCTCGAAAGATGGTATTGAGATAAGAAGAACAGTAACAATTAGAAAGAGGATTGTTAAGAGAATAATCGTCATGCCGGACGGCACAAGAAGGGAAGTGGAAGAAGAGGTGGAAGAACCTGTTGATACACCTGCAGGAGATGACTATCTCGTTATTGACAGGGAAACTGAAAAGGTTACAAGAAGAGTAGAAGAGCCTAAGGAAAGACCGGAAATGGTGCCAGAAAGAAAGCCAAGAAGAGAGCCAACGCAAAAGCCTGATTCAGGGTTGAAAGAAGAACCAGAAGAGCCTATTTCACGTATGGTTGTTGTAGAAGACGAGTCAGCACCGATGGAAACTCCAGAAGAACCTGAGAAAGAAACTGTAACATCGGTCACTGCAGATGGTCGTGTTATTCGAAAGACGGTGACTGTGAGGAAACGAATTGTCAGGAGGATCATCCAGTTACCTGATGGGACACGAAAAGAGATTGAAGAGGAGGTTCCTGTTAGTGCAGATGAGAAAGACATTGTCGAAGGCATGGAGGTCACTGTTGATGGCAGAGAAGAAAGGGTGTTGCCAGTTGAGGATGTGACTGTTGTTAGGAGAGAGACCACTCACAAAGAACCAAGACATGTTGAAAGGGTGTTTGTGACACGCATTCTGAGGGAAAGAGATGGCAGTGAACGTGTGGTGGAAAGCTCAGAAACTGTTTTACCATATGACGTTGGCCGGGAGGATGAAGAAGAACCCGAGAAGGTTGAAGAAGTTAAAGACAGCCGTGGCCGTGTGACTAAGAGAATAACAACTAGTGAAGTGTTTTTGGAAACAAGAAAGAAGCTGGTGAAAAAGAGTCAGGTTATGCCAGATGGAAGTGAGGAGCCTCTTGAAACAAAGGTTGCAGAACCAGAAGATACCAAGGAGGTGAAGGCACCTGTAATTAAACGCATTGTAAAGCGTGTAGTGCAGCAACCAGATGGAAGGGAAAGAGTGGTTGAAGAGCCGAAATCTGTGAAACCAATTGAATTCACTGAGACTAAAGAGGATTCGAAGCCAGATGTAACTGAGAGGAGAGAAAGAGGCAAGCGTGTGCGCATCTTCACTAAGAAGGTAGTTGAAACATTCCAGAGGAAGACAGTGAAAAGAGTTACGAAAAAGCCAGACGGGAAGCAAGAAGGTCCTGTTGAAGAAGAGGTTTTAAAGCCAGTGGAACCTGTCAGCTACAGAATAGTGCGAAAAACCGTTCATCATCCAGATGGAACAGTTTCAACAAGTGAGGAGCCCGATTTCAAAATGCCAGAGGATGCAAAAGAAAGCGTAGAAGAGATAAAGGACAGACGTGGAAATGTGGTGAGAAGAGTGACGACAAGGCCAGTTCCAATGATAACTGTGAGGCGAGTCTATAGAACAATCATAATTGCCCCAGACGGAAGAGAAGTCAGCGTCCAGGAAAGGGTTGAAGAACGAGAAAAAGAAAAAGGTGTTGATGAGGTTAAAACAAGGAAAGAGGAGCACGAAGAGGTTGTTACCTTGATGGACGTTGGTCAAGTAGAATCTTTGCCAAGTGAACCGAGGGAAGAAAAGCTACCATCTGAAGAGAAGACAGTTGTCTCGAAAGATGGTATTGAGATAAGAAGAACAGTAACAATTAGAAAGAGGATTGTTAAGAGAATAATCGTCATGCCGGACGGCACAAGAAGGGAAGTGGAAGAAGAGGTGGAAGAACCTGTTGATACACCTGCAGGAGATGACTATCTCGTTATTGACAGGGAAACTGAAAAGGTTACAAGAAGAGTAGAAGAGCCTGAGGAAAGACCGGAAATGGTGCCAGAAAGAAAGCCAAGAAGAGAGCCAACGCAAAAGCCTGATTCAGGGTTGAAAGAAGAACCAGAAGAGCCTATTTCACGTATGGTTGTTGTAGAAGACGAGTCAGCACCGATGGAATCTCCAGAAGAACCCGAGAAAGAAACTGTAACATCGGTCACTGCAGATGGTCGTGTTATTCGAAAGACGGTGACTGTGAGGAAACGAATTGTCAGGAGGATCATCCAGTTACCTGATGGGACACGAAAAGAGATTGAAGAGGAGGTTCCTGTTAGTGCAGATGAGAAAGACATTGTCGAAGGCATGGAGGTCACTGTTGATGGCAGAGAAGAAAGGTTGTTGCCAGTTGAGGATGTGACTGTTGTTAGGAGAGAGACCACTCACAAAGAACCAAGACATGTTGAAAGGGTGTTTGTGACACGCATTCTGAGGGAAAGAGATGGCAGTGAACGTGTGGTGGAAAGCTCAGAAACTGTTTTACCATATGACGTTGGCCGGGAGGATGAAGAAGAACCCGAGAAGGTTGAAGAAGTTAAAGACAGCCGTGGCCGTGTGACTAAGAGAATAACAACTAGTGAAGTGTTTTTGGAAACAAGAAAGAAGCTGGTGAAAAAGAGTCAGGTTATGCCAGATGGAAGTGAGGAGCCTCTTGAAACAAAGGTTGCAGAACCAGAAGATACCAAGGAGGTGAAGGCACCTGTAATTAAACGCATTGTAAAGCGTGTAGTGCAGCAACCAGATGGAAGGGAAAGAGTGGTTGAAGAGCCGAAATCTGTGAAACCAATTGAATTCACTGAGACTAAAGAGGATTCGAAACCAGATGTAACTGAGAAGAGAGAAAGAGGCAAGCGTGTGCGCATCTTCACGAAGAAGGTAGTTGAAACATTCCAGAGGAAGACAGTGAAAAGAGTTACGAAAAAGCCAGACGGGAAGCAAGAAGGCCCTGAGGAAGTTGTTCGTTTCAAACTTGTCGATGTTGATTTTTCGGAAAGCCCTAATTTGCAGGAGTCGGTTGAAGATGTTAAGGATAAGAAAGGAATCGTTATCCGTAGAATTGTTTTGAAGGCTGTTCCTGTGGTTACCACTCGCAAAGTTTTTCGAACCATTGTTGTGTCTTCTGATGGAAAGGAGGAGTCGGTTCAAGAAAGGGTTGAGGACTTCAAAAAGCATTCGAAAGTTGCTCCTCTCACTGAGTTGAAAGTTGATCTCCCTGTTGATGACTTCATTGATGCTTCTGATATGTCCACTGATATGTCATCAGAACTTTGCATCCCAAATATCAAGCCAAAACTTGTTGAAAGAGTTTCTGTATCTTATGTTGTGAGACACGACGATGGCACTGAGCAGCAAATCAAGAAATCTGATACAATTTCACCGATGTACCCAGACTCTGATGATGAGAAGGGCGAATATACTGAGGTAAGCAAGAATGAGAAGGGAGATGTCTTAGTTACTGTCACGCCTGTATATTATTTGACCAAAAAAGAGTTGACAAGGAAAACAAAGATCGATTCTTTTGGCCATGAAGAAATTGTTGATGAAAAAGTTATCAACGAGGAAAAATCTGAGATCAAAGCACCAGTGATAAAACGTCAAGTTAAGAAAATGATAGAAGATCCAGCTGGTGAAGAACGGGTTGTGGAAGATGTTGAATATGTTGAACCTTTTGAAGTCATCGAGGAAGAAGAGGAAGGAAAGCCTGATGTGACTGAAAAGTTTGAAAGTGGGACGCGATTTAAAATATTGGAAAGAAAAGTGACTAAGACCTTGAAGAAGAAGTTTTACAGAAGAACCTATCATAAAACAACTGGTATGAAGGAAAGGCCCTCTGAGGAAGTGACAATTCGGTATGTGGAGCCAATTGACTACAAAGTGGTTGAAAGAAAGGAGCAGGACAAGGATGGAAACGAAGTAGTGTTGAAAGAACCGAAGTATGTCTTCCCCGAAGACGCTCTTCCGATGTCAAAAGATGTCAAAGATAAAAAAGGTGACGTGGTGAAGAAAATCTTACTTGAACCTAAGCCTGTAATTACGGCTCGCAGAATTTCAAGAGTTATTGTCCTTGCGCCTGATGGCACTCAGCAAAGTGTGCAAGAGAATGTTGATGAAAATGACCAAGTGCCCCAGCTGGAGAGGCATTCTTCTCAGCGCAGTTATGACAAAGTAAACATTAGTTATTCGACTTCAGCAACGCAAAGTGGATATGGAAAGTCACAACTGAGTGATGTTACCGGAAAGAAAATCACGTCCTTTGCAGTTTCTGAAGAAAGTAATGTAACAGAATCAGAGAAGGTCAATTATTTTGTGAAAGAAGAAATACAAGGGACGCAGATGCAGCCAATGGTTGAAGCTTTTAGTCGTGTTACAGAAGTTGAGGATAGTGCCACTACAGATGTGACGGTAGCTGTCCAAATGGCAGGTACGGAAAAGATGGAGCCGAACAAAGTTGAAAAAGTGTACAATACAAAGATTGTTTTGAATGAAGATGGCACAGAAAGGGTAATCGAAACATCAGAGACAATTATTCCTGTTTTTATGTCTGGGAAGCAGTTTGCGCGGAACGGTACCTTTATCAAAAGGGAGCGTATGTACGAAAAGTTATATAATGTTGACGATGAAGGGGAAGAAACGCTTTACCAAAGCAAAGAGATCGAGCCTGAAAAGGTGGTGGATCTTGGCGACAGTTGTGATGAAATAATCTCCGATCAAGATGACCCTAAGCCCTTGAGAGTCTTCATTACAAAAGATGAAGGTCTCCCAGAGAAAACTACTATAAGAGAAAAAGATAGATCTGTGCAGTTGATAAAAAGAAAAGTCAGAGAGATAGACATCAAACAAGTAGAGAGATTGCAAGGGGTTGATCGTGGTGTACCGATAGAGGAAGCTGTGTTGCCGGTTGAGCCGATAAGTGTAACATACATAAAAAAAGTACTGGATAGAGGTGATGAAACGAGTGTCGAAATTGAAGAGCCTATGTACAAGATGCCCGAAGGATTGACTGATACAGTGGAGGAGGAAAAAGACAATCATGGAAAAATTGTAAGAAAAATCGTTTCGAAGCCTCTCCCTGCCGTAACTTCAAAGAAGGTTTTCCGCACTGTTTTTGTTACTTCTAAAGGCTCGGAAATTCGACGCTCCGAGCACACAGAAGACACGCTTAAAATGACCGAGCTGAAAGATTCCGAAACAAAACCAAAGATCGAACGGGTTGTGGCAGAGGCAGCACTGGAGGAGGTTAGGAAAGACGAACATACTATGGATTTACCTGTGGGTTCGATTAGTGACACCGAGCCTAGATTTGTTATTCGTGACGGAAAGAAGTTCTTTGCCAAAGAAATTAACGCTGTTGAGGCAGAAATACCAAGTGGTTTAGAAATCGTCCATAAACATCCGAAAAAAGTTGAAAGAATCTTTTCTACGATAATAGAACGTTCCACTTCTGGTCAGGATACGATAAAAGAACAATCTGAAGCCATTTTACCTATTGGCCAGTACGAGGAGGACGTGGAAAAAGTTGATACGATCAAAAACAACCGTGGTACCGTTGTAAATAGAGTTAAAACATCTCCTATAGCCATTTCAATTTCTAGTACATCTATTCATAAAAGTGCAGTTCTTTCAGATGGGAAAGAAATTCCCAAAGGCACAACAGTTGTACAGAAGGAAGAGCCACAGGAAACTGTTATGCCAGTTGTTCGAAACGTCGTTAAGGGAAAATTGAAAGGAAAGGCAGGGACAGCATTGTATTTCAAGGAGAAGAAGTTGGTCCCGAAACTAGAGACATTGCTGAAAAAGGAGCATGGAGAAAATGTTCGTGTCGTCAAAAGAAAGTCTGTTTGTAGAGATTTCAAGAAAGCAATCAAGCGGCAATGGAAAACTGCTGATGGGAAGCCCGAGGGTCCTGAAGAGCAGTTGATTATCGAGCCAGTCGAAGTGACGGACTACAAAGTGGTTGGAAGGAAAGTCAAAGAACCTGGTAAAAAAGAGAAAGAGACACTTGAAACTTCTTATTTGTTGCCCAGTGAAAGCTTTAAAGAGCCTGAGGAAATTAAAGACAAAAAGGGTGTTGTAATAAAAAGAATTACAAAGCTCCCTCTTCCTGTGATAACTGCACGAAAAGTTTATCGAATCACTATAATTTCACCTAATGGAGAAGAGCTAAGCACTGACGAAAAAACTGTTGACCAGGAACTACCATGTGAACCCCAAGAAGATGTCGAGGAAGCCAAGTTATCGTTTTTCCCAGCGCCTGTCTCGGCAGCAACTGAAAAGCCAAAAGACCAATCAAGACACCCAGGAAAGAAAAGTCCTGAGGCTGCAAGAAAGTCTCCTACACAGCGAAACAAAAGCTCTATCGAAGATGAAACAAGAAAGACGTCGCCTGTATCAGGGAAGAAGTTGCCAGTTTCAGGGAAGAAGCCAAAGGTTGATGAGAAACAAACACCAAGTCCAGAGGCTAAACCTTCAACAACAGATCGCCCGGTTGTAGATGAAACAGGGAAGACATCACCCGTATCAGGGAAGAAGTTGCCAGTGTCAGGGAAGAAGCCAAAGGTTGATGAGAAACGAACACCAAGTCCAGAGGCTAAACCTTCAACAACAGATCGCCCGGTTGTAGATGAAACAGGGAAGACATCGCCCGTATCAGGGAAGAAGTTGCCAGTGTCAGGGAAGAAGCCAAAGGTTGATGAGAAACGAACACCAAGTCCAGAGGCTAAACCTTCAACAACTGATCGCCCGGTTGTAGATGAAACAGGGAAGACATCGCCCGTATCAGGGAAGAAGTTGCCAGTGTCAGGGAAGAAGCCAAAGGTTGATGAGAAACGAACACCAAGTCCCGAGGCTAGACCTTCAACTGATCGCACCAAGAAAGAGCAATTGCCCCAAAAGGTTCGCAAAGAAAAAGTGCACACTACCATCCAGCCAAAAGCCGAGGCAGTTGAAGAACTCATCCCATTCACATTTACAGATGATGTGGAATCAACGCCAGACATATTAGAGCCTATGCTGGACAGTAATGTAGTCTTTGGTATGACTGATGCACCAAGAATGACGGTAGATGAAAAGGAGGCCATCGGGAGGGAATTGTTCCAGGATGAATTTAGTGACGAGGAAGATTTCAAACCCCAAGAGAAACCCGTTAAGGAAAGAGAAATCCCTAGGCGGTTCGAATCGGCTGTCAGGAAGGTTACTTATGTGAATTATTGGCAGAAAAGGAAGGAGAGTGTGGAAAAGCCTAGATTACAGCCTGTGGAGGAGCACATTTTAAGATTTGGAAGACAAGAATGCCAGTTGAAAAGACATTGGAAGGATGTCATGAAAACGGCAGATGTCGAAGAGGATTTGCCAGACTATGAATCACATATGATGTGGTTGACATTTGTTGAAAGAGAGCTTTCGTCTTCAAGCCCTGTCAGTTATCGACTGGATGATCTGCAAGAACAGAAAACGTACCATGAGGTGAGTTTTGACCCCAACCAAGCAATAATTTATGTTTTTATTTAATATTTCATTTCTTATCCATCTTTTTTAGCAATTATTTCATCATAAGAGTACAACATTTTGCTGCCGATATTCTTCAGGACAATTAAATTTCATGAATTTTATTACAATGCACACTCGTTATGGCGATGTTGTTTTTTGTTTTGGTCATACTGAATTATCGTGCAGGGCCTTGAAGAGAAGTTTAGCACGATTTCCGAAACATTTCTTTTTTTATTAGGATCTATGTAAACTCATCTTTTGCTTGATTCTTTTTCAGAGCCTTCTTGAGGATTTAGAAAATCACAAAGCTACGAACGATGCTTTATTAAAAGCAATTGAAAAGCTGCCCAGTAGTCTGGAACCAGGCACGGGAAGGAAAGAAATAATTGAAGAACTTGTGGATACTTCTACGCGATTTAATCGCCTGTTGAAAATATCGGAGGAAAGAAAGAAGTTGATTGAGGAGGTAGAGCCAATGGTCAAGGAAGAAAATGACCAGATTGCACCAGTCGAAAGTCTGAACAAAGAAGCTGAGAAGATTTTGTCTGAGAAGCCTAAGGTTGTCAATATTGACACCATCGAAGAGAAGATCAAACAGTTAAGGGTATGTAAATGTAAATGTCAAATTGGAGGATGACAATTTTTGTATTTCCAGTGTCGTATGTCAAGTGCTTACCCGTCTTACAAAGCTTATTTCTCATGTTTTCAAATTCTGTTTGTTTAATGAAACATTGTAAGCTCTTGCAATCGTTATTCGTGTATATCAGTTGAGCGAGTCCAAATTTTCTTTAGGATCTGAAACAAGAGCTTGTCGAACACGAGAAAACACTTGGCGATATCAAGGCAACAAGTGCGAAACTCTCTAGATTTAGAACAAATGAACCTGTTAAAAGAGCAGCAACAGATCGCTGTGAGAAAGTCCTGGAAAAGCGTGAAGAAATCATAAGAATAACTGATGGGCAGCTTTTTGCACTGGAGAAACAGCGCGACAAAGCAAAGGCATTTTACGATGCGGTTGAGGAAATTGACGATTGGAGGCCAAAGATTGAGGATAGTCTTGGAGAGGAAGAACCAGTTTCAAAGGACATAGATCACCTCAAATCACAGCTTGTTAAATACGAGGTTATTTTTTTATGTTATATTTATTTGATTAATTTTAGTTTAAAAAGCTTTTTAAGATGCTGTTTGGATGTGAATGGTGATAATAAAGTGCATGCTATTCTCTTTGTTGTAGCATAACTGCAATTCGTGTGAATTTTTTGGTTAAAGCATTGCTCTACTCTGCGTTGATTTGCCTTGAAATGGTTTTTTCATTATCTCATTTGGACGCTTTGTAACCCATTTTTTCATAGCAGCTTTTGTCTAATTAAACGTTTCTTTTTGTTGAAACAGGGACTAAGAAAGGAACTTGACAGCAAAAGACCGAATGTTGTGTTGATTCAGGACAATAGTCGATGGCTGATTCAAAATCTTTATGAAACAGATGCAAGGTAACCATGTTGTTTTTTTAACCTTGTTTCGTTAGTGTTGACTGGTGATAACCAGAAAGAATGTTTTTGGTCTTGCTACATACATTTATTTCTACCCTTCTTGGTGTATAGAACAGGACGGCTCTAAGTTGCTACTCCGAGTTTCATGCCGAAATCTCATTATTGTCCTAATCATTTCCTTTCGTTTCGATAGTCACATATAACTCTGAATCAATTTGTTTTTACCAGGGGAAGGAGACATTCAACTGCCGACGACATTCTAGAGAAACTGAGCAAAACAAACAATGTTGTAGAGAACATAAACGACCGAGTGTCGGCTCGACTGCAGAAATTGAAAGTATTCATCGCGGAAGTAGAGGACTTCCAGGAACTGATTGATAACTTTGAAAAATGGTTGAAAGGAACTGAAAAGAACTTAGAAACTTTTAAGGTGTTGCCATTTACTGTAAAGGAAACTAAAAGCGTACAAGAAAAATTTCAGGTTTGTTTATTATCGTTGTACAAAAATGTAGAAGTCATATTGACAGAAATGGTCGGTCTGATGAGTTTTTGTAGCAATTTTATTTACCTGGGGCGTCTTTTTGATAGAGATACTGTGGGGGTGTTACATTGAGGACTGAGAGGGGTGTTAGTTTAAGGTCTATTGAGGGGTGGTATCGTGAGTGCTATTAAGGGATTGCGCCCATTAAAAGCCCCTTATACCAAAGTGGCGTTATCTTGTTCCAAAGAAGCCCTGAATAATTAATAAATGCGTTGAAACAAGCGTTTCATTCTGGTTACATTTTGTAGTGAAAATGCTTTCCGACGATTAATTGCAACTCAATTTCGCTTTGTTTGCAGATGGGTGTCATTGCATGCCAATGAAAGAATATTTTTCTGTGTTAGCTGGCATTTAGACCTTTTGTTTGTTAAATGACCTTTTAAAAGAAACTGTAGTCTGTGGCCACTTATAAAAGCATCACTGATAAACATTTCCATCATTGAATTCTTTAGCCACTTTATGAAGATATCATGAATCATGATGCTCTTTTTGGCGAATTGTTGAGACGCGGGCAGCAACAAACTGACGCACTGCAACCTGGGAGGGAGAAGGAAAAGACGAGCAAAAGAATAAAGGACATATCAGACCGCTGGCAGAAGATAAATCGCACTGTGAAGGAGCGCAACGAAAAGATTTCACGTCTGTACCCTTGTGTCGTTGATTATTATGAAAGTAAATCGGTTCTTGAAGACGTCATCAAAAGTGGCGAAAACTGCTTGAAAGTTGTGTCATCTTCAGGATTCGATGTTGAAACTGGACGAAAACAATTAAATGAAATCAGGGTAAGTCTATAAACTCTTAGGAAATAACCATTTTATTTACAATGTCATTCTACAGAAACAGTTGCTAGCAACGTTCCTCGTGTTGGGGTTAAGGCAAAAACAGTTGCTAGCAACGTTCCTCGTGTTAGGGTTAGGGTAAAAACAGTTGCCAACAACGTTCCTCGTGTTGGGGTTAGGGCAAAAACAGTTGCCCTTATTCATTAGCCGCCCTCCAGTATCAGCAGCCCAAAATGAACCTTAAAGAAGAATATTCCAAACCTTGAATGAAGGCTGCATTCCCATTCGGGGAAAATCAATATGAAGTTATTTGCTTCAAATAAACGTGACTGTGGATTCCTCTTGCAGCTAAGAATACCAATTAGATTTGATAGCATATGACTATGATAATCTGTTAATGATTTTGTTTGAATGTTAGCTAAGATTGTTTTCTTTATTGCAATGCAGAAAACCCTGAATGGGTTTGATCGCCAGGAGGAATTAGTGGTGTTCATGACTCGATCTGCAACTGCTATTGAAGGGTACGTGTCAGACAAGTCGGTGCTGTCCCTGAAGAAAGGCTGTAGAAATTGTGCTGATAAATTTAGTGACGTAAGGCGAAAACTTAAAGATAAGGAAATTGCAATCGAAAGAGATTTGCATGATGTAGAACAACTGGAGAACCTATTTTTGACCATTGAAGACCGCAAGATGGTCATCGAGCAGCTGCAGAATGAAGTGAATGAAAGCAGTACTGAATTGGATGATATACAAAGGAATTTGGAGATTACAAAGGTACGTGGTTGCTTAGTTAGGTAAAAAAGGGAGTGTAATAGTTACACCATGGCAAGGTTTGCGTAGAATGGTCGTTTTCATGTTTCAATTATTGCTTTTACGTCAATACTATCTGTGAGACTCAGTTGCTGAATTGACTGAAGTTTTAACATCTGTTTGTTTTATGCTTCTTATGGCCGTTTGTCAAAATATTTTCGTTTACCTCTCGAAGGAAATCATGGTAATCGTGATGGAGATCATAACTATCATTGAAATCATCGAGAAGCTAATCATCGTGGTAAAGAAGAAGTATCGGGACTCATCAACGATTCTGAAGACCATTGTAACCAAAGAAAGTGAGATCAAAGTCATAAGGACCTGGACCATTGAGACATCTGAAGTAATAGTCGAAAAGCAGAAAAGTATTGAAATCAAATTAGGCAAACAGGAGGATGTGACAAAGGAGCTTGCCCAAGTTTCAGAGGAGCTTTCCATGATCGAGGCACATTTGTTGACCCAGACACCGATTTCGGCAGATTATCATGTTTTGAGGAGCCAGCAATCAGAGCATTCGGTAATTATGCATGCTCACATTAGAAATTATAATTATGCATTGCAACTTCAGTTCCCATGTAAACTCCATTGTATTCCGCAATATCTTAGTATCAGGGCCGACCCTTGTGCAAATATTGGGGTAGGGGGCAAACCAATTGTTTTGATCAGATGTCGTCACATTTTCCCATTGTTTTAGAGCAAAAAGACCATTGTCTTCCAAATTTTCTGGGCCCCCCCCCCCCTCGCCCCCAGATGTCCGCATTGCTTAGTATTGGGCTTAATTAGTGGTAATCATTCATTTGCGATGATTAGAAATTGTAAGGGGCTCCTTTTAGATGTGGAGTTATGATTTTTTTTAAGATTGATTTTATGATTTTTTCGCTGCAGGCAATAACGCTTGAAACAAGCTCTTTGCAACACTCGGTAAAGCAAGTAGTTGAAGACGTCAAAGAAAAACTAAAAAATGTGGAAGCTGAGAAAGAGAAAATGTCTTTGAGTGCAGCTATTAATGACATCGAGCGTCGATGGGATGTTGTAAACAAGAAAGTTACAAGTCGCCAAAACTCTATTAAGAAGCTTCATCCTTCTGCAGAAGTATATAGATCAGAAAGTGAAAAGCTAATGCCATGGCTTCTAACTGTTGACAAAGATATTGCTTTAGTTAAGCCACTATCAAGTCGTCTTGAAGTCCTTGTTCAGCAGAAGAGGGCAATTGAGGTGGGAAATCATTTCAAGCATTTGCCGTTTTGTTTAAAATATTAATAAGAATTATCGCTAACACAGGAAGATGTCCTCAATTTTTCCTGTGGAAGCATATTTTTGTTATCCATCTTTCATTTGTCCCTGTCTCCCTGCCTCTTAATTTACCATCTCTCAGTATCTTTGTCTTTCTGTCTGAAATATCTGTTTAATTTCGTACCGATCATTTATTCTATCAGGTTTTTGATTTGAAGAGGTTTCCTGTCTTAAATTTATTTCTTTTCATTTACGTAGGATTTGGTTAAAGAAAGTGAGCAGAGGAAAGTTGTTCTTGAACGATGCAAGAGTTCAGCAAAAATGTTGCTGGATATTTCTGGGACTGAATCAAAAGACAAGCAGATAGTAGATCAAGAAACTGTCAAAGAAGAGGTCTCATTTTTCAGTAAGAAGTTCCAAGTTGTATCAGAAAAGTTAAATGATGTTAGAAAGCAAGCAGAAAACATCGAAAAGGAATTGACGGTGTTTTACGATAAGGAAAGAGTTCTAGAAGATTTGCTAGAAGAAGTGGATGACATTGTCGATGGCAAATGTGCTGTCTCAACTTTGCCAGAGAAGTGCACGCAACGCCTTGAAACTCTAAAGGTAAAATAAACTTTGTTATTTTGCTTCTCCTTACTTTTCGTTTCTTATTAAAAAGGAATTATAACACACTACAAGTGGTGTTTCGGTCCCTCGACTGAAAGCATTAGAACGAACTAATCATTGTGTCTGGAGTTACTTTGTCGTATATTGCAGGCCTGGCCTTATTCCGATTATTGAATTTGATTTGGAATGTTTTCATTTTAGAGCTTCATTGCGCGAGTCGATAACCAAGAAAACGACTTGAAGGCCTTCACCAAAGCCGCCGACAATTTGCATAAGCTGATGGACCAATACGAAAGCGAAGATGAAGAAATTACTGATAAAAAGGTGCACTTAAATGAGCGCTTCCGAAATGCCCGTGCTAAGTTGACTGAAAGACTGTCCGACTCTGACCAAGTTTTAAACAAGGCCAAACTGTTCAGTGATGCTGTGAAAGAGTCATACAAATTGGTCACAAACCTCACAGAGAAGACTGAACCAAAGTTGAAAGGCGTGCCAAGTGACGTAAAGAAGTTAGAAAGTCTCGTCAAAGATGTCGAGGTATTTAGTTTTTTTATGTGCTTTTACTGAGTATGTAATCACCAGGTGGCTACATCTACCATTCCATAATTATCATAAAATGTTGATACCCCCGTTTAACCTTTGTGTGAGGCAGCGTCTCCATCTTGATTGCACTCGCGTGCATGATTGTTAAACAGCTGTACTATGATTTGATAGGTTTAGGCCAAGCCACTCCAACCGTGACTGGTTTGGACCAGGCCACTCTAACCTTGATTGGTTCGGGCCAAGCCGCACCCCCTGACAGCTACCCCTGCCTCTAAGCGATGTTTGTTAAATAATATTTAAAACAACCAGATAAAATAGGTCATATTTGTTGCTGCTTTTGCCGCTGATTTGCAGATTTAGCAACTGTTAACAACTTAGCAACTGATATTCTTAAATGCAGGATTCGATGATGGAATTGGTGAATATTAGAGTAAAGCTAGAAAATGGGAAGAACTATGGAGATTGGTTAATAGAAAAGAGTCGCCAAAACCCACTAGTTGTCAACGAAGTGACAGGTCGTATAGGCGAAGTGACGAAGTCAGCTGACAAGATCTCTTGTCATCTCAGTGTTTTTAAGAAGGAGTTAGAGAACAAGTTGATACAGCAGAAAGGCTTCGTGGAACTAGTAGAAGATTTCGGAGCCAAACTTGAGAAAGCTGAACAAAAGGTAAATAGGTTGCGACCTGTTTCTGCGAGGTATTTGACTGCACGGAAGCAGCATGAAGACTTCAAGCCAATTTTCAGGGAAATCCAGAGCTTAAAACAAGTGAGCGATGCCGTTATGGTTGAAAAGGAAAAAACAGAGCATGGTACAGACAGTGCTTTGCTGAGCAGCGAAACAGATGAGAGCAAAAAAGATGCTGCAAAGAAAGTATCGGAGTTTGAAAGCAGATGGGAAGCGTTATGGAAAAGAGCAACAGCCTACCATATCCAAATAACATCAGTATTGCCCTTTGAGGAAATGTACCACTATACTGTGTTGAAGTTTGCACCCTGGATTGAAGATGCGGAAAAGGCTTTAAGCGACATCGAAAAAGCAAAAGATGATACACTGACCAAGAAAAAGATAAAGGTATGAAAATTTTGTCGATTCTATGAGCAAAGAAATCTCAAATCTTTTCTGCTATCCATTAAAGGCATTGAGTCATGGTAAATAGGCCTTCTTTATAGGGGTTTGTTTGGTTTCGGCGTGATCGCTGCTGTTTCATGTGATATTTGCATCCGTTGTTGACATCTCAGCGGATTTTGGCACTTAGGGTATACCCAATCCATTTTATTATGACTCAATGCCTTTAAGCATTCTACTTTATTTACAATCGTTTCTAAATATCATGTTGATTGTTTCAGGTGCTTCAAGATGACATTATCGAGCATGTTCATCTGCAGCAAAATGTCGAGTCTTGTGCCGATGCCTTATTTCAGTCGTATGAAACAAACAAAATCACGGCGGATGTTTCGCAAGTGCGAGAGGAAAAACAGGATTTGATTGACAGGTGGGAGAGACTAAGATCGAATGTGAAAGAAGTAGCAAAGAAAACGTCACAGGTCGAAAAAGCCCTTGCAGAGTACGAATCTGTTGTTACTCCTGTGGAGGAGCTCATTGTTCAAGTCGAGCGGAAGTTGGAGGAAGAATTGCCTATGAGCTGGGATGTTCTTGAGATGGAAGACTACCTTCAGAAACTGAATGTGAGGACTTTGTCTTAGCTGCTGCTTATTACCATCATTACTATCTACCTACGCGTAATCAAAATGAATTAATTTTGCCAAAGGGCAGTAATGATTACTGAAAAAATCCAATTTTTGGTATATATATATATATATATATATTAAGAAATGTTTCAACATTATAATTCGAGTGTGGCCAGGGGCGGACACTTGATCAAATATTGGGGGGGGGGGGGCAAGCCTATTATTTTAATAAGATGACGTCACATTTCCCATTGTTTTAGATTAAAAACCATTGTCCTCTAAAGCGGTCGCCCCCCCCCAAGTGTCCGCCACTGAGTGTGACCTAGAACGATCGTAAGTAAATGGAATGAAATAAAGTTGACTTTGTTTTTGGGTACATCTATCAATTGTAAATTTCTTTTCAGTTTTCAGTGGAAGAGATGGACAGTCACGAGGGCCAAGTTGCAGAAGTTGCAAATGCGGAAAAGCGCGTCGAGGAAGTAACAAGACACAAGGCTGGTGACGAACCAAGGACCAAGACCGTTGAAACTACAACAAACAAGTGGAAGGTGGTAAAAGACAGGTTGACTGAGAAACAAAAGAAGGATGAGAGCAAGCTGAAGCAGGTCGTACAGTACGTTTCGTTGACAGGGGAATTGGAGAGCTGGTTAAAGGATACTTCATTGGCAGTTATGAAAATCAAATCAGACAGTGACAATGTGGACGACCTTAGCCATCAGTTGGACCATGCAACCGTAAGTTCTTGAATAGAGTTTTCAATATGGTCTGCAGATTGAAGATTATAAGAACAGAAAATAGCTAGGTGTTAAATTGAGCGTCATCCTTCAAAACCTAGACGAGCTCGTTGTATCAAGTTGCAGCTCGGGCAGCATACACTCAAGCTTTTTTGTTATTGTTCTTTGAAATGATCTGATTTCTGTCAGCCTATTCAAAATTTCTTGGTCCTTTGAATACACATTTACATGCATATAAATATTAAAATATTTATAAATACAACTGATTTGCACAGATAATGCAGGAAGAAGTGGCAAAGCAGCAGATGAAGTTGGAATCTGCAGAACACGCCGCTGAACGATTGATTGCAAATAACGAAGACAAACCACAGTTTGTTGCCAATGTAAAAGCGAAAATAGCCAGCATCAAGAAGCCTCTATCAGAAGTTTCAGCATTCCTCGTTGAAAGGAGAGCTAAATTTCAGACCGCGGTGCTTGAAATGCAGGACCTGGATCAAACCAGAGAGAATTACGAACAGTCTGCCGTTAAGATTAACCAGAAACTGGATGCACAAAGTTTCACAACCCTTGATTATGAAATCTTGGCTAGGCAAGAGGATATGCTGAAGGTAAGACCTGTTTATATTTTGAATACCATATTATGAGGTGTTATGTTGATCCTAAGATAGATGTGTTTTGACAATAATGCGGACCCCTCTCCCCCCTAATCAACAGGCAAAATGTGGAAGTGAAAAGAAATTGTAAGAAAGGCTGATGTTTTCATTTTTGATTCTAGGCCATCGATTCGGAAGCTCTGTCGCTTAAAGCGATCCAGGAAAAGTTCTCAGAATTAAGCAAAAGCAAAATCGAGGAAACGAGGTCGATGAGACAAAAGGAACTTTTGAACAGTCGTATAAAAGACTCTTTCGTAACCTACGAAAAGGTATGCAATGACATTAAGAGCAACAAGGCGAAAATAAATCAGTTATTGGGACCATCAAAGATATTCGCTGACAAAGAGAAAACTTTTGCTGTTGTTTTGAAGAGGGTGGAATTGAAATCAATGGAATTGGAGGAGATTCCAATTGAAGCTGCAACAATCCCTTCCATTGTGGAGGAAAGTAAAGTATGTATTTCATAATGGATTTGGCGTTTTTCATTTTATCTGATGGCAGTTGCTCTGTATGGAAAAATTTCTTGAATGATGTCGTTATTCTGAAGTGTTGTTTTTTTCTTTCTTTTGAAGGTGCTCATGAAGGACGTAGAGGACAATGAAGTGTTGTACCAAGACATGGTTAAAATATTCAAGGAGCTTTTGGTCGCCGCGAAGAAAGAGGTTCCGGATTGTCAATTTGAAGATGACGAGAAAAAGGTAAATGGTTACGTTGACAGATGGGAGAAAACGAAGAGAAAAGTTTCAAAGAAGCAAAGTGAAAGTAAAGAATTTTTGACGTTATTCACTCGATACAGAAATCTCCATGGTAAAGTACATGATGGTTTGCCAAAACAAATTGATAGTGCTCTAAAAGAGAGCATGATCAATGGAACAAACACAAAGAAAACAGCGGAAGAGTTGAAGAGGGTTGAGGTATGTTTTCTTTGCCAAAAATTTGATAGATATCCCGCTCTCCCTGTTTTGCCCCATTTCAAATTGGTCCTTCTGATTTGTCAATGATTTTTCGTTTTGTGAGTTTTTGTAAAATTTGCATTTCGTCTTCCAGTTTTCATTCGGTTGTCGCGACGTTTTTGTTAATGTTTTCATGTGTTTTTGTTATGGTAACTGTGTATGTCATTAAGGTTTCTTTGGTGAAAACGAGCTGTTGTTCTTTGACAGGACCTTGCAAAGAAATTTGGTACTTGTGATGAGGTGCTCAAGGAATTCGGTTTAGTTAGTGACGACTTGCAAAGGCAACTTGAATTGAAGGATGGCGATTATGAGGAAATAGTGGTAGAAACTGCAGCTGTAAAACGGGAGTACGAAGAGCGCAAGCGACGGCTGTATTTACACAGTCAAATGCTGAAGGACTACCATCACACACTCGTGCGGTTTAAGACAGTGGTAGGGGACGTTGAAAGTTGGGTTAAGGAATCGACTCAAGACACCTCGAAGACATTGCCTGTAGAAAGAAACAGAGCGAGAGAAGAACTTCTAAAAATCGACGTAAGCTCTTGTTTGATTATTTTATTTGGAAATATTCGATTGCCCCTGCAGCCCCAGTGGCTTTCCGTTGTTTTAAACAATAGGCTATTTTCGTACTCTTATATAATAAGAAGTTTGAAGCCGCAGCTAACTTCCCTTTGAAAAAGCTGACAGTTCGTTTCTATCTTAAGGGTCCCTTTGATAGCGCGCATTGTTCTCCATTGCAAGGAGTACATCAGTACTAGATAGACTGGAAAATTCATTTTTTAAACTAGCTGCAATTATTGCTTTGTTTAGGACTCTCTTGACGAGCTCGGACAGAAACGCTTGCAGTTGTTGGGTGCAGATGAAAGCAGAATTTGGCTTGCCAGAACTTCCGATGACGAAGCTGTCAAAAATGTCCTAAGGGAGGATATTGAAAGACTCACAGGGCTTTTTGATGAGAAAGAGGGTAACTTGAGGGAACAGAAAACGAAATTGGAAAGATCAGTCTTATCGCCAGAAAACGCCACCGATGTGTACGATAATTTCGTTGATATCATGTCTCCACTAGAGTTGAAATTGCAGAGAGACAAAACTGTGGTAGTGAACCGACAACGCCTTAATGAAGACACGGAATTCTGCAAGGTATTCAACTGATCTAGAATATTTTGATGATATTTCAAACTTGATTAATTTAGTGTCAATGTCTTTCTAAAATTAAGTTTCATTTGAAATCTCATTGCTAATATGGTTATCAAAGAGAGCAAAAAGTATGAATCTAGAGGCGAAATTTTTGAGTTTAATTCCAAGAGTGAAGGGATTGCTTGCAAAATTAAAATAGATGAATATTCCTCTTTTTACGTAGAAAAACGGAGCGTTTTATGGTTTTAATTTTGACTTTTGAGCAAATGTATTTAGTTATTTTTAATTAATGTGCAACTCAGAGAACAGGCCTTGGCTAATTTGTTCAAATACTTTTTGTATTTAAGATGAACGCTCGAGATCTGCAGTCGATGAAACCAGTTTATGAGCAAACAAAAGCGATCCTTGATGGCAAGCTGCAGGAAAGCATGTGCGACGATGAGAAGGAGCAGATCGAGCGTCAAATAGACGACCTTCGCGATCGATGGGACGCAATGGAGGAGAGCATTGAGAAGTATGATGATTTTAGTGCGCAGTTAATTCCAAAGGTCGAGGAATACGAAGGGAAAGAACGAAGGCTTGAAAACTGGTTAAAAGAAACGGAAAACAAGCTGGATGATATTCCACAAAGCGCACAACTCACTTTGAAGGAGCGTGAAACCCAAATCAAGGTAAAAATACCCTCGTAGCACCTCTTACTAGTTGAAATTTGAGTTAGATTTTATGATTAAATTTGAGTTAGTGGCTAACAGGATGACCTTGATTATTTTGTATAATTTAAAATTTATTATGAATTATCAAAATCCGGTTTCATTGTTGTTGATTTTGCTAATCAATTTTTTTCTAGAATGTTCTTCGTGATCTCGTGGCAAAGCAAGACGAATTGGACAGTGTGAATAAATGTTTTGAAGATATCAAATCAATTTGCGAAGATTTCCCTGATGAAGTAGATGGAAATATACAGCTGAGCCACGGTAATGATGAAGTGAACCAAAAGTACGCTGATTTGAAGAAGCAAGTAGAAAATATGAGCGAGAATTTGCAAGATGATAAAAAGATACATCAAGATTATACGAACCATCAGGAGAAAGTAGAGGAAGTGTTGTTGCAGGTTGAAAGCGTTTATGAGCAGAATAGTCCCATTGAATTTGATGTTGATGAAACAGAAAATGAGTTGAATCGCATTAAGGTAATTATTTCGGTACCAGATTTTGTTTTTCAGTTAGATTTCTTCTGTCAAAACGACCATTAGAAATTTTGTTTCCCCAGTATCAATCTGCTATCTGGCGAAGAATACTTGGGTTTGTTTTTATAGAGGAATTAAGGGAGCATTTTTCTAGGGAAGGTAATAAATGAAGATTTAGATGTTAATGTCGTTTTGTTAATGAAATTCATTACCCACGTGTACAAATATCTTGATTAAGGATGATTTGTGTTATTGTAGGATATCGAAGATCGTCTTGAAGAAGTCACTCGAGCATCGAATGAATTTGAAGTGGAGCTCGAAAGCTTTGAGAACGAGGTTATTGAAAGAAAATCAAAAGAACTGGCGACGAAACTGGACGAATCCGCTCGTGTTATTTGTATCGCAAAGTCGGAGCAAGAGAAAAAATCGAAAGTTCAGAAAAGTTTTCTATCCACTATTGAAAACATCGAGAAATCAACTTCGACAATCACCAATAAATTCGCATCAATAGGGCCTGCCAAAACGACATCACATGAAATCAAGGATCAAATTGGCATCCTTGAAGTACGTCGCGTTGTTTTCTATTCATCAATAATGCGTTATTCGTTACAACATATCCTGTTTCAATGAGATTAATGCTACCCTTTACACCTGCTTAACCTGAATTAATTTCCTCAATATCTTATTTTTATAACTTTGTGATAATCTTTCTATTAAAAGGAAATTGAAGAAGAATTGACCAGCATTAAACCTAAGATTCAATACACTGAAGGCCTTGAGGATTGGATGATTTCCAAAAACGGAAACGTGACCGAAGACCATGAAATTGCAAATGAAAAGATTCGCAGCAGAGTGTCTGCAGTTTTGCATCCATTTAAAGTCGTAGCCGAGAAAATTGAAGGGAAAAAAGCTGAACTGAATGATGCTCTTGTTCGTCAACTTGATTTGAGCCAAACCTGTACGTTGCTTTTCGAGAAGCTGAATGAGCTGGAGACACGTGCTAGTTTGATTGGACCTTTGTCGATGAAATACTCTGTACTGCGTCAGCAAGTTGATGCATTTGACTCGCTGAAAAAAGAGGTCTCTCAGACAGGGCGTCTTTGTTCGATGGCTGCAGATGATTTCCAAAGGTCGTATGGCGCGATGTCACCGGAGCAGAGAAGAGAGGTGGAAGAGAACATAAACGAAGTGACTAAAAGAAAGAAGAGCTTGGAGGCTTTTATAAATGAGAAGAAGAATGATATCGATTCGCTGCAGCCAGTGGCCAAGTCCTTAGATGCCGCAATACTTGTTGTCGAGCCGAACCTTGAGAAACTCGGTGCTGCCAGTGCACAGTTGGATACTCCAACTGATCTTATGAGTTGTGCAAAGCAAAAGATTGCGATAGAAGTATGAGCTTAGCAGTGAAATTCTTATTTATTTCTAATCCCATCTTTATGCATTGTTTGTTGATAGAAATAGTTCCATCTTTGAAAATGCGTGCTATTTATTATCTCAGTTAAAGAACGTAGCCTTTACAACAGCAATACCACTTTGTGCCACTTTGCCATTCGAAATATGCAAACTCGTTCATGCATCTGTTTAGACGGGATTATTCTTCAACTAATCCCTCATTTCTGCATATTTTTGAATACATGTGCGATTATTTTTATCAGAGTATTTTTTCTATTGCTATCTTTCTGTGTTGTTTTTGCGGGTTATATCCTGCATTGAGATGCTCTTCATTGTGTTTTCTGAAGGAACTCAAGGAAGAAATCACTGAATTAAAATCGCCGGTGAAACATTTGAAAGAGTTAAGCATCAAGGCCGAAGATGTGACGTCAAAGATTAAGGAGATAAAGGACAAGGAAGTTATTCAGGAGAAATGTAAAAACCTCGAAAACAAATTTGAAATAGTGGATGAAGTCGTTGAGAATCGGCATGATCAAGTGAGTTTCAGTATTTGTAAGTGTAAGATAGGAATGATGCGCCGTGCTTCAGACCGTAATCAGAAAACTCTTTCATTTTATTCATTATCAATAACATTAAATCTAATTCTTTAGATGAACTAGAACCAAAATTGATTCATTTTATATCTTACACTTTTTCTTACACTTTATGTAGATCATCTTACACAATACACTTAGGATACAATTTATATCTCACAGTTATTGCTGCAACGCCATTAAATAAGTCTTTTCTTGAATTTTAAAAATGAGTTTGTTATAAAACGGAAGAACCTGGTTTAATTTTACTGAAGCTTGATCTGGTTTTGTTTCATTTTTAGGTCTCTAAGTTGCATGCAGCGTTTGAAAAGTTTGATAATAAAATGAGACATGCAGATCAAGACATTTCTGCGTATGAAGCGTCATGGGATAGCTGTGAGCCGTTCGGTTTGGTATTAGATGAAGGGAATCGAAGTAGGAAGAAAATTGAAGATGTTTTGGATCAAATCAAAGTCACAGAGGAAAAATTAAACTCGTGTGAAGAAGTTTCAAATGAAATTGCAGCAGAAATTGGAAAAGATGACGCCAAGTCTGTAACATCGACAGTTTTACACAGGAAGAAGCGGTTAGAAGAGGTTAAGAAAACAATTGAAAGCAAAAAGGAAGATGTGAGCTCAGAAATATTAGATCTCGGGGAATTCTTGAAGGATTCAAGTGAGCTGGAACAATGGTGTAATCATTTTAAAGTGAAAGGCAAAGAAGTGGACGCTGTCGCCCAAGAGGCAGAGAGCGTGCCAATACAGCTACAGCAAGTCGAGGTGATTTTATCTTGTTTTATTACCTTTTTAATATTTTGTCTTAGGTCCTTTTATTATTACAATTATCTATTTAGGTTAGATATAAATTTTTATTGTTTTCATTACAGCAAACCTTGTAGAGTCTTATCTTTGGAAGCAAATTGTGGTTTTAAATCTGATTGATCCTTTTATCTTGTTTCGAATTTTTTATGCATTCTTACAACAACAGTCTGTGGGCACTGAATTTTTCGATTTGCCAATTTTGTTTTTCACAGTGTAAATTGACATATTTGGAATGTTCTAGGCCCTGCTTGACGAAATCGAACACCGAGAGTCTGATGTGGATAGACTGGCTAGTAGCGCGGAAAAGGTCGTTTCAAACAATCCTGAGTCAGTGCTTGTACGATCTGAAGTTAGTGAACAAGTTGGCCAGATCTCAAAGGACGTTGATGCGATGAAGTTGCGCCTCAGGAAGAGAAGAGATCAGCTGAGAAGGAGATCGATGGAACAAGAATGCCTTGATGACGTCATTGAAGAATTTTCAAGTCAACTAGAGAAGATTGAGGCTAGGCAAAAACAGGAAAAGCCGGTTTCTGCTTTGTTTGATGTTCTGGAAAAACAGCGCAAAACGTGCGAATACATCGTTGATGATGTGCAGGAATTGAAAGATGATTACAGAAACATCGAGAGGAAGATAAAAGAATCAATGGACGAAGAAGATCAGAAGCAAAAAGTTGATGAAATTTTTGGGAAGTTCGAAAAGATTGGTGTCCGGTTTGATGATATCAAGAAGGCAGAAAAAGAAAGGCGTGAAAAAATAAAGCAAGTAGAAAAACCGTCTGCAGTTTATTTTAAATATGCAAATGAATTCAGGAAATGGTTGACTGATGTTGAAAATAGGGTTCAACATGAAAGTGACAGGCAAAAAAGCGTCGAGACATTGGCAGAGCCGAGGAAGACAGTTGGCAGCTTTCAGGTAACAGTCGAATGCTTTGATTGTATTTTGCAAAATTTCAATGAACAGAGAACACTTTTTAGTTAAAATTATATGGTCACTGCATAATACTCTTTCATATTTCAAGTAAAATGCTTCCCTTCCAAGTTTCTTTGTGGCGAGAGAGGTTTTTAATAAGCTCTAAATTCTTCTATTTAATAATAATTCATTCCTTTGCAATTTTTAGTCAATTCAGAAAGAAATAGACGAGCAAGACGCAAACTTGGATGCGATCGTTTCAATGCACAATGAACTGCTTGATGTGGCAGAGCGTGATGGAAGTGACGTGGCCGATGAAGTGACGGCTGTGAAGGAGAGATATGATAAGCTGAAAAAGACTGTGACCAACAAATTGAACAACAGTTTGAAGGTCAATGAAGCCTTTGATGAGGTGAAAAAGATCCAGGCCAAGCAGGCAAAGATTTGTGGAGATGTAGGGAGAGTGCTTGATTTTATGGAGCCAGTTGGAAATGATAGAGAGAAAACAGAGGCACAGGAGGAGACAATTAATGTGAGAGTTGCTTCCTTTTCTTTGCGTTTATCTTTGCATGAAGTTTTGATACCGACGTAAACATTAATGCAGAGGTTTCTTTTCAAAGTCTGTAACGACTCTGTTCGTGTCGAAAAATTTTTCATATCACAAACCATGGAACCAAAATGAACTTAAGACGAGTACAGTTCTTGAACAAACGCATTTCTTCTTTATTTCTTTGACAATGTTTATGTTGCTTTTTATTTTTTGGAATAAGCCTAGGCCATGATGGTAGAATATTTTACTGAAATTTTGATATATCATTCTAAATTCATGACCCAAAAGTAACGTGGATTACAATTTGTTTTAGCGTTGCAATTTCAAAGTAGTACTTTACCTTACATAACATCGTTTACTCTTGTTGTAAAGTTATCATAAGAATATCTGAGCTAAGGCATTAAGACTACTGTCAAGTTCTGTCAAAATGAAAAAGGTTGTGTACTTTAACAATTAAATTTAGAATATTTTGGTTGAATTAATTAATTTAAAATTATCATATTTGTAGCATTGGAATAGCTCTGCGTCAAGAAAAATTTCCCCCGCATCTCAAATAATTGTACACCTTTTAAATAGAGTTTTGATATTTTAATGTTTGTTGTTCTGGCATCACAGGCTTTGATCAAAGAGGTTGAAAACGACGGCTGGAACTTAGATTACTTGGATGACGTAATTGGAAACAGTGAAATTCCTGATGACGTCAAGAAAGATGCATTAAGGGTGAAAGAGAAGCAGGCCAAAGTCAAAGAAGGGTTGTATCGTAAGAAGGAGGAGCTAGAGAAAGCGAAAAACAGAATTGTGGAATTTGATGAAATCAGGGACGGTCTGATAAAATGGACTGAATCAACACGAACTGATCCGTTGTTTACAGAGCCGATAGCCAACAATTTGGAAAAACTGAAGCAGCAGTTAAGACACGTTGAGGTATCAATTTGCCTGATATTAACTTTTGAAGAATGGATCTATCAATGGCACTCGCTTTCTACTCAAATTTTTCCCTTTTGTGATGGCAAAATGTGTCACCGAGAACACGATTGCTTTCGGGCAGCTGGAATACGGCTCCTTATCGTCATTTTTAAATCAGTGCTTAATTAAAATTCAAGCTGATTTTGTTTTTAAAATGATAAAATACATATAATTTTCAGTTGCAAATTAGTTTAGATTCTCGTTCATTATCGTCTCGTCAAAATTGGTTTTGCAGACGCTTGAGGATGCCCATCAGTGCCATACGAATGATCTTGAAAAGGCAAATGAGCTGGCTGATTTGATGGTTGTCAATAGCAACAGCGATGTCATTACTGCTAATGACACTGAACTGCGGTTGCAGCAGATTAAAGTGCCAATGGAAGATATGCTCCAGAAACTTCATGTGCGAAAGAACCAAATTCAGGATGCTTTGTTGCGACTGCAAACTGTGCCTGACACAGTGGATGATTTTTATGATCGCCTCTCTGAGTTCCAGGAGAGCTTGAATAAGGAAGGACCAATTTCAGCCAATACCTCCATTTTAATAGAGCAGAATAAAGATCATAAGGTTTGTACTACTTTCATAGTATTTTAAACCCTTGTCATGAAATTTTAATTGTTGCTTGTCAATGGAAATGACCGGAAGCATCAACTTGCCAACCAGTTGAAACAGCCTTACCTTTGGTAACAGTCCATTTTTAAAATCATCTCCAAATGTGTTAGTTTCTTTGTTGTTTGATTGTATTTCGCAATTTTTCCACCCAGAAACTTTACGAAGATATCACAGGAGAGGAACCGCTGCTTGCAAGGCTTGTGGAAAGGGTTAGTGCTTCCATTGCCAGCTCTGTACCTGAAGAAGAATCTGATAAGCTCAAGGATAAAGTAAGTGAATTGAAAACAAAATTCACTGAAGTCAGTGAAAAAGCGCGAGAAAGAAACGAGAGGCTTAATAAGGCAACAGTCTTATCAAAAGCCTACCTTGAAAGGTCTGATGAATTTAAGACCTGGTTGCAAGAGCGTGAAAGTAAATTGTTTAATTCGGACATGGACAATTTGCCACTTAACAAAGATGAGATGACGCAAACCATCAAGGACATCAAGGTAAGGTTTTTTTCTTGGACGCCTTGTGTTGCGAAAATATTTCCTGGTTGCTAATTGGTAATTTGTAATAAGTTTTTTATTTGTAGCAAAAAATCGAAATCTTGTTGTTAAGATCTGTATGCATGTGCTATGTATTATTCTGTTTGGTGAAGAGTGTGTCATTTCTGTTCACAGCATGCAGTCAAAGATATAGAGGAGATGCGACCAAAACTTGAAAAACTGGAGGATCTATCAGCTTCTTTATCCAAACATTGCGACGTTGGCCAGGAAACAATGGAAAGTGAGTTAGCTGACATCACAGATAGATTCGAGGCGTTAGAAGCTAAAGCCAATGAGAGGCTAGATAAATTGGAACGAGTAAGAGAACTTGAGGACTTGTTGAGAGAGAAAACGGAATTGATGGAAGAGTTCCTTGAGAAATGTGATGCAACGCTAAACGTAGAGGTGTATTACGGTACAAATGAGGAAAAGATTGGAACAGAAGTGAAGAAAATTGAGGTAATTAACGCCATTAGCAAATCTAGACCTTTCGAACTTTTCACAGCCAAACATTTCATAGCCATCGAATCTTTGCTTACTTGCTGGCATATTGTCTATTCAAATGGAAAGCAGGAAAATATATAGTATTTTTTAGATTTTTTAATCAGCATTCATCATAATGACAGAAAAAACTTATTAATATAAGCAGAGGCACACATATGAAAAAGACAAAGGCAACACCTTCCTTAGCTGACCAGGGGCGACGCCAATAAATTCGAATGAGGGGGGGGGGGGGGCTCAAGTTTATAGCGATTCATTGCGAGTGCCGCGGAAGAGGCTGTCAGAAGCCCTAGGTAAATCCGAAAGAAAAAGCCCCCTGTGAGAGAACCGAGCTGACAATTTTTGCCACCACCCCCTTTAGATTAGCCTAAAATATATTTCTGAATATTTCTTGCAGTCATTTTCTTGCAATTAGTTAAATTAATGACATTTAACTGCATTTTAGGCGTGCATTCATAATTGATTGTAGATTGCTTGCGATTTTAAGCAAAATCTTTAATTAAAATTATCTTTAATTTTAATCGCAGTATCTTTAATTAAAATTTTATCTTCACGTTGCATTTTGTTTACTTTCAAAATAGACATTGCTGGAGGAGTATGAAGAAATGCAAGAAGACTTAGAAAAAGCTGATGCACTTGACTCAGAAATCATTAAATCTGTAGACCAGAAGACTTTGCGTTCTGCTAAAAGCAAAATTTCTGAGATGAAAGAAAAAAGTGATTCAAGAAGGAAAGATTTAGTAAATGCAAAGGCGAAAATGACAAAGTTTTCCGAATTGGTGCAGAAATACGATGTAGAGTCTAAAGAGATATCCAACTGGATTGAAGGTGTTGAAAAAGATCTGGACGCTAAGGAGCCGGTTCGAAAAGACACTAGTTCTATGAAGGAGGAGCTCGCCAAGTTGCAGGTTAGTCTCTTCATGCGAACGGGCCTCAAAATTATGTAATGTTCTTATCGAGAATAATATCTCCTTTTGGTTGCTGTTGTGTGGGAGCAGCCATTGACAGGGATATTACGGTTAATCTCGAAGATTGGCTAATCCAAGAAATTTTTAGTATTTCTTTTCCTAGAAGAATAGAAGACTGAACCTCCTGAATAGGCATTACTTTTAAGAAACATTTTTGCTTCGTTGCTACTTCAGCTGATTGTATTGAATATTATTAAGCGTATTATTGTAAGTCAGTTTCGTTTGTCAATATTTCCACCAGTTCACTTGATATCTTTGGCAGCTCATTCATCGACATGGGTGACTCTTTGTCCATTGATCATCAACAGAAATGCTATCTCATCTCCAAACTTTCAAGCATCTCTACCAAATTGTGACGTCACCAAAAATCTATTTTTAGAATTTCTTGAATGTGTCCGCATAATCCGAAAGAACAGCATAAAATACCTCTCAATATGCAAAATTAGTTAGATATGTTCCAAAGTGGGCGAGATATGGCCAATGAAAGATTTCAAGTTTGCTAACGGATTACTGTTATTCTGGCCTGGTTCATAAAGTTATGAACCAAGATCAAATTACAGAGGTTTGATGGGGCAAGGGCCTGTGCTACAGTGGCCATATCTCAGCCAACTCGTAATGCCTTTAACTGATTTTGCATATTCAGGTATTTTATGATGCTCTTTCAGGGTCTGGGATCAAAATTCAGAAACTCTAAAAATATATTTTTATGACGTCATCACTTCGGTACTCTAATGCCTCTGTAGAAACAAAACACGGACTAACCAAGAGCTACTCCCCTTTGTGAAAACAGACTAGCCAATTATAAATTACCTATGTAATGGTGTGATTTGTATTTATAGTTTTAACTAGAATACAAAATGAAAAGTTTCCGTAATTATTACGTAAGGAATTGTTAATCTCACTTTGGTGGACTTGTGTGAATATATCATCTTTTTTTCATTAGAAACTGCAAGATGAAGCTACTACAAAGAAAGTTTTAATTGAGGACCTTGCCAAAACAGGGGAACGTATTCAGGACTGCCTGGGCAACGAACCGAGTCTGAAATCAGAATTACTCGTGAAAACGGAGGACATTGAGAAGAGTCACAGCAACCTTCTTACGGCAATCAATCTTCGCAGGAGTCGACTTCAGAAATTCTTGTTAAATGCACAGGACTTCGACAAGACCTTTCAAGATTTTCTTGGCGCAGTTGATGATTTGGAAAAGAGGCTAGCCAATGAGAAACCGTTAGATGCTAGGTTTGAAGAGCTCAGACTCGTCAAGCAAGAACATCAAGTAAGTGCTGCTTTGTTTTCTGCGAACTTTTGCAAAAGTAACATTTTGCGAGGCGAACTTTGCTTTCTAGCTTTTTAATCTGCACATGCCGTCTAGACGACAATATCTTTACTACGTCAATTCTCTTATATAAGTTTACTTTCGTTCAATTTACTTTACAATAACTAACATTATGGAAACTCGGACTAAGTGTATGGCTAATTCTGAACACAAAACCTTAACCTTAGCCTGAACACAAAAAACGTAAAATAAAGTTTGTAGTCAAAACGAAGCTGAAATGTCTGTTTCTACGCCGGGTAAAATTTTGTCAATTTGATTCGAGTATTTCCATTTTTTAGTGGATATTTCCTTAATTTTTCATGGATATTTCCATCATTCCACCTTCCTGCTCTACGATAGAGGCATCCAGAACAATTTCCTTAACCATTTCATAGCAATCATTTTGCAAGAAGCCTAGTGATTTTTACGTACGGTGATTTTTACTGATATCGCCTCTACCATGAAGCCCTTTTTGCATAGACCGTGGTACAAAAACTTGATCAGCTGATAGACTATCATATTTGTGAAAGACGTGGCCAATTTTCTGCTACTGTTAGTTCATTTGGCAATCCTTTTTAAACGGTTATCAAGGATGTTGTCCTAAAAATGAAAGAAACCTAAATCGAACAGAGCCTGATTCGTGAACAGCATTTTATCATAAGGACACATTTTTATCATACAACATTTTATTATATATCATACAACGTCGTTAGATCAAAATTCAGTATAGAAGGGGCTCCCCCCCCCTTAGACGCTTTCTCTGGTCGCTTTATTCCAGAATTCGCCAACATAGCTGTGTTATTTTTATGTTTTCGAAATTGTGGACGAGACTTCAAACTGAGCACCCCCGTTTAACTAGTTGGTCAAAAAGTACCGCCCCCCGTTTTCCTAGTGGTTCATCTGTCAATTAAACTGTCATCGTGGTCCACTTTGAGCAGAGGGAATAAAACTCGTGTGGCTTGCGGTGGATACACGAATGGAAGGGAAAATGTTGATTTTCGAGAAAGCGACAAACATTTTCAAAAGACGGCGATTGTTTACATGATATGGGGCAATGTTGTGGTAGCAGAAAGGTGCGTTAACGATATGCTGTTTTTATTCTCAATGCACTTCGGTCACTCTCGTTTTCTCGTTACTTTGACCAGTGGCTGACAATGCTATGGCGCCTGCAATCATGGCTTTGGGACTGCATCCTGTCTGATCAGCGTTGCTCTTTAAACAAGCTCAAATGTATGCCCACAACCTTAACATCCGCAATTCAAGCAACGTATTTTCGTGATACCAAACCGAATGTCAAGATATAAAAAACGACACTTTCTAAAGTCGAATTTTTGTTTACCATTGGAATAAAGGATACACAACCGAGGCTCGACAACCTCGTTATGATCTAGGCAATTGTGCCCAGGTGTTGTCAGTAAGTTAGTTGGCATGGCCACTTTAAGTTGCGAATTAAATAGTCCCCCTACTCCAAGGCAAATAACGGGCCAAGTCACACTTACACGCCAGAACGCTGGTCCACGGTTTACATGGAACCTTTTTTATTTGAGTTTTTGGGGTCGTTTGCCTTTTCTAGAAAAAGATTAACTAGCTATTTTATGACCACGTCGCGCATTTCTTACGCCTAAATGTCAGTCTATATAATTTTTTATTGGTGGGAAATTGGCTTAATTGGTTTTAGTATCTAAAATGGTCCGTATCGAAGTCCGTTAGACAAGATTAATTTGCAAATGCAGGGTTTCAACCATATATTAACGAAGCCAGAGCACCATGACATTTTCCTCACGCTAGGGTAAGTTACAAGCATAAACTCACTACCAGTTTCGGTATGGAAAGTTAGAGTCATGGTGCCAAAAGTTAAAATAATGCCAAATTGCGATATTTTTTTAAATTATGACGTCATATGCCAGGGGCTCAATACAAGGAAGTGGATAAAATGTCATTTTCAAATTTTTTCGCCGCTCAAAATGTTTTAAATCGAAAAACAATTTTTTAAATCCTTAGCATTTGTTTTGCAACTCATTGATTTTGGAAACAATCTAAACGCTGTGTGACATTATGCGACCAATTCAATGTACTTTTCCTTTACTTGGGCTTCCACAGCGCGACGGATGCTTTCTGAATTTGTTGTTGTTGTTTCTTAATTCTGGTAAAAATGAACCGAACGCTCTTCGCTTCGGTCTAGCCTGTTTTCACCAGCTGAGTCTATCACCCTTGACGTGCTTGCTCGGGTTGAATTCTCCGGCTGCAGCAAGAGAGAGGGCTAGGTGGCGCTGCGGGAATCATGCTAAAATGGGCGTTCCGTACCATTTCAAGAGAGCATCGTATTCTTCAAACTGTGTGCTGTTAGTTCAGCGTCGTAATCCTTGGACTACATTCAGATCTGAGATAGTAAGTGCGTTTCGTCAAGAAGAACGTAAGCAGATTAAGCATGTTTTATCGTTTATTTACCGGTCGATTTGTTTATTCAATCATTTTTATGGCTCTGTTTTCGTGATGGCACAAGTACAGTCAGTAAGGGCAGTCGATAAGGGCAGTCGGTAAGTGCAGCTTGAACGGGCAGCCTTTAAGTGAAGCCATTTGCTTGCCTATTAGACGCAAAGTAAGCTACTCCGAATCAAAGTTGTTCAACTTGCTTGAAACAATTGATTAACGGGGCATTAAAACAACTCAAAAGTACCAAAGTTGTCAATGTGTTTATTTGTAGGAAACGTGTGTTGATTTGACCATGTGCTTTAGAAGTGTTTTCGACAATTTACCTGTTTGATCCGCTCGTCTGTTTTACTGTAAACGTGTAGCCTTTGTTAATAATTCATTGAATTTGAGTAGGTGCAGGTAGTTGAAAGTAATCTTTTCATCGATATGTAGGTTTAAAGGTTGTTTCCTTGATCCCCTTCAAGAACTGACCGTTTACTTGCTATTCGTTTGCATCGGATTAAGGTAGACCTTTTGAGCTTGGCCTTTTTCACGGGGTACGGCTTGTTAAATCAGTCTATTTACAATCAAAAATTGTTTCTATCCAGAAGCCTAGAGCAGAAAAAAAACAAGAAAGAACCCTGTATGGAGAGGAAGCCTGTAGGAAAAGCATTTTGAAAAGATGTACGGTGTTGTAAAATAGATTGATTCAAAATGGCAAAACAGCGTAGCAAAACAGCGTAGAGTGCAGAACTGCTCTTCAGTAGAATTCCTGTTGTTTTGTCATTGTTATGAAAGTTTCTGTCCAGCTTCTTATTGTTCAAAAAATGAAAAACCGTTCTCTTATTTTTGTTTTTTATTTGTTAAAGGTTTTCAATTGATGTTTATAATGGACAGAAAAACTGTATTTTTCTTTGCCCTCTAGATTTACGCGGATTATTTTTGAAAATTTGAAAGGCTCCATATGAAGTTAGGATCAGCTTTGATCGTTACTTATTTCAATAAGATCTCTGAGTCTCTTGAAATTCGTAACGTTTTTCTGTTTTCAATCAAAATGCGAGGCCCTAAATGTGGCAGCCTAATTTTACAGAACACTTAATCAATTTTCAATCATCGTCGGTTCGATCACTGCCACGAAGTATGATGAAAATGATTCAAATGTCATCATTGGAATTGAATTTCAGTCATAATTTTTTGTCGTTAGTTTTCTTAGAGAGTGCAATGCCCTGTACTCCTTTAAGGGAGTGGGGGGGGGTGGGTGGTAAAGTTGTGAAATAGCCTGTCCTTTGGGTCAAAGCAGGCAACCTTTCCCAATTTTTTCGAGAAATTTGTACAGGTTGAGTTTATTTTATAGAGAGTTAACTTAATATAAATTTATAAGTTTTAGGAATATTTAATTTATTTACTTTTATACTCAGCTAATTTCCAACTACATCAAGTTTCCATCTGTTGTGCATACTTTAAGAGGGCATATTGAAAACCAACTCTTTAGCTGAAATGCACCACTCTAGGTAAAAAATGAAATGAAAGATGAAATTGAAAGTGATCTAAAATGAAATGAAATGCTTTTAGTCAATAAAATTTGTTTAAACTACCTATTTCAATCGCGGACGTCGACATTTTGTTAGAAATCCACGAAGTGGTGACATTAATATGGAAACCAAGATATATTGAGTGCCGACGGGGAAGGGAGTGCTAGCTTTCCCCTGTCCCCGTCTCTTTATTCCTGGGGGTTCACAATTCATATTCGTGGAATTTTGCCGTCACTGTCTGTACTCTGTATGCTGTCTATATTATCAATGCAATGATTTTTAGCAATTGTAAACAATGATGTTTTACGTCAGGGACACACGTAGAAAAAGGTGGTTATACCGTACTGCTTTGTTTTAGATAATCGACCGAGATGTTAGGCAACAGCACCCCGTTTTCGAACGTGTTATGCGCAATGGGCGCGAAAGGGCAGAACAATTTGGGCCTGGCGAACAACGAGATTCACTCAATGCAGAACTAAACGAGGCGGAAAAAAGATGGTCTGATGTGAGAAGAGCGAATGATGTAAAATGCAAGGACATTGATGCACTGCACAGCCACAGTAAAAAGTACAGTGACGAAGCAGTAACATTTAGCATTTGGTTGGAGAAAGTAGAGAAGAAGAAAGATGAGTTGGAGGATCAGCCAATAGATTGCAACGAAAGCGATTTGAAGGCGCAAAGGAAGCAGTCAGAGGTCCATAGTTTTTCTTTGTTTCATTTGGCCTGTATAATGCCCTTGAAAATCTGCCGTTGCTAGTAGTTCTATATTTTGTTTACTCTACACTATATTTTGTTATCTGTATATGATTTTTAGAACTTAAGATTATAGATCGAAATTCTTTGCCCCAGTCAGTTCTGAGTAGTGTTTGTAAGGGTTTTGCATTTTGTAACTTCTTTTACTCACTTTTTAAAATTCAGGAGCTGAAAAAGGAAATCGAATCGCACAAACTCAATTTCGAAAACATCACACGGTTAAGCGAGCCTCTTTTTGAAGAATGCAAGAATCTAAATGTTGAAAATGGTGTCGACGAAGTTTCAGAACAGAAAGACGACTTTTTAACAAGATTGAATGGCCTACGTGTGTTTGTGGAACAGAAAGACGCTGCGATAGAGCAAGTGCAAAACACGGTCGAAAATGTGGTAAAAGAATTAAAGCCAGTTCAAGGATTGATCAATGATGTTGAGAAATTTGTTTCGAGCCCAATTCGCTTTGGTGATAATGTCAAAAAGGGTGAAGAGTTCTTAGCAAAAAGTGAGGTAGGGATTTTTTTTGTTGCAGAGCAAGGCTCTCGGAAAATTTTAAATCTTGTAGCTTATTTTAAGCTTTTATAAGCTCTGGTCGATTTTGTAATCAAATGAACATCTTTTTAGGAATTTGGAAAGCTTTTGGAGGATAATAAACAAATTGTGTTAAAGTTGCGAAAAAGTATTCCGGAGTCTTCTAAAACAAATGATCTAAAGGAGAAAACTGAAGAAATTCTTGAAGAGATACGGGATGTTGAACGAAAGATTGAGGATCGAAAGAGTGAAACAGGGGTTTACTTGGAAACCGCTGAAAATTTCAATCAGTCTTTGAGCGATCTCGAGTCTTGGAATGCGGAGGCACGTGACATCAAAGAGCCCTCTATGCTGACAAAAGACTCTGTCAAAGAACAACTGGACAAGCTCAAGGTACAATACTGTTTGTATTTGGAAACATTACGCATTTGTTTTTTGATTTTGCATTGAAGCTGCCTTTTTGAAATGGTAGTTAATTTAGACTCGGTTAATTCCGACTGATTGGCAAAAAAGTTCTTTTTATTGGCCTCCTACTGCTTTGTATGCCGTTGATTATATTTGTTTGTTTTGATTGAATGAAAGCACCAGCCAATGCAAGCATCGCGCATTCCATCGTATTTGGCAAGCAGGTATCGTTAAGGCATCGGTTATCGACGAAGATCGTTTGTCTGCAATAGCGCGGTGATGTTTGAAAATGTATTTGAAAATTGCGTAATATTCTAACGGAAAAAAGATGCTGTCAGTTTTTAACCGCAAGCATGAAAATAAATTGAGTGTTTAGAACAATCTTAATGGCTTATTGCAATAGTTTATTACAAGGCTTTGGCGAGTCACAAATGGTAAACAAATAGAATGAACCGTTGTATGGTAAGTTGGCTAAAAATATCGCAATAAATATAACAATATTAATAACTATATTTAATGGAAAATTTTGTTGCAAACCAGATTATGGAGAGTGAAGTATCAGAGCTGAAACCTGCGATGGAGGCTGCTCAAAGGACTGCGAAGCAGCTTTTGGAGCAAAACAGGGGGAATCCTGTCGCATGTACAGAGATAGAAACTCGCCTTGATGCTGCACGTGTACCCCTGTCGAATGCAATGTCGTCGATTGAGGAGAGGCAGAAAAAACTTGAAAGAATTAGCAAAGCGATTGACAAGTATGAAGAGGAGAAATTGGTGATTGAAGAGCTGCTAGTGGAGACTAAATCTGCGATTGACGAAGTTGAGCCATTTGGTACTGATTTAGAGAAAGGAGAGGATCAAGTTAAAATTATGGAGGTAAAGAGTTATTCTTGGTTTTAATTATTCATTTGTGGTCACCCAGTAACTTACTAGAATTTTCTTTATTATGTAGCATAAAAACACTCGCTAATCGTATTTCAAAACGCTGACACGAAGGTCGCTGATGCTTACGAAGTGACTCCTAAGAAATCAATAAATGCAGCTAATCTGCCAATGAGAATCATCATCTTGCATATGCTCCGAAAGTTTGTCCTGATTTTTTTCGGAAGTTTGAGTTGGAGCAACTGTAAACAAAAAATTCGCGGATTGCCTGATTTTGCACTTTGTCTTTGCGTCTTTTCAACAAAGTTTCTTGTCTATAGAATTTTAACACGTAATTGTCTCTAGAATAATAAGCGAATCAATGAAACAATTACATAGTGAAACAGGCAAGTGAACAGTTACTATATTTTAAAGTTACTATTATTAATCTACGACAAAGCTCTTTCTCCTATATATATAGGTCATATATAATTGAAAATATTACATATCGTAAATTTCATAGGTTCTGACTTTTTGTTGATTTTTTAAAAGGAAATTGTGGATAAACTGCAAAAGAAAAAGCCTGAGGTCCGATCTCTAAACCGAGCCGGACAGAGTTTGATACGACAGCTGTCTGACGCTGAGGATATCGAAGCCGAGTTGGACAAAGTTGGAGACGATTATTACGATACAGTAGATGCTGCAAAAGAGAAGTTTAAGGAAACGAAGGAACAGCTGAAAAAAGCGAAGGAGTTCGTTGAAATAATCGAGATAATTGAAGTGTGGGTAATCGAAATTTTTGAAATTTTGGAGAATGTTGAGCATGGTAGCTCAGAGCCTGATGATGTTAAGCAGAGACTGAAGCAGATTGAAGATGCTCAAAAAGACATTGTGAAACACAGCTTGAAATTCAAGGTTGGTGTCATTTCCAACGAAACCTTGGATTTATCATTAACATTAATGAAACATATATTTATCACAATAAAAACAAATACAAAAATAACTCAAGTTGATCATTGTTGAGGTGGAGGCAAAAAACATAACGTCATCGAGTTGCCTCGACACCCAACATTACAAATATTCAAGAACTTTGCATAATACACTATAAATGCACAATACATAACAAAACAACACAGTACAGCACAATAGAATACAACACAGTACAGCACAATAGAATACAACACAGTACAGCACAATAGAATACAATACAGTACAGCACAATAGAATACAACACAGTACAGCACAATAGAATACAATACAGTACAGCACAATAGAATACAATACAGTACAGCACAATAGAATACAATACAGTACAAATACAGTACAAAATGAAACATTTCGCACCCATTTAAATGTAAACCGGGTTTCGCCTAAGGAAATGCCTGTCTAGTTAACTGGCATCAATATTTTTAACAGCTAAAAATGAGCAAGAACCAGAGCTTTTTCTCTGTTATCTTGGAACTCGAAAAGTTGGGGAACTCGTCTGTTGTATTCCCGGTCACCTATTTTTCATTTTCCAACTATAAACAAACTGGCTATTTTCTTATTTCTATTTTGCATGCTAAGAGAATACTGTAATTATTTTTCTAGATACTTGAAGAAATCCTGGAATATTTCTTTGAAGTTTACAGTGAAGAGACGACAGTGATCACACAGCCAAAAGAAAGGTTCGGAAAAGTTAAGGACTCGATTGAAAAACTGACTGAGTCTCTCGAGAAACGTAAAGTAGATTTGCAGACCTCCCTTACGTCAGCAAAGGAAATGCAGGATGAGTCCGATGAGCTGATTCGATGGCTGTCCAAAATGGAGACGGTCCTTACTGAACAAAGTCCGGTTTCTGCCGATAAAGAGCAGTGTAAACGACAAAAAACGGAGCATGCGTTTGTTCATGATGAGATTACACGAAATGTTCCACGATTTGATAAGCTGAATGCTATTGGCGAAAGTACACTTGCTAATATGGAGCCTGGTGAGGCTAAGGAGAAGCTCGCAGATAAATTTGAACAGATAAAATCGCGATGGAGAGAACTAAAGGAGAAGTCAACAGATAGAAAGGGTGTTCTTGAAGAGATTGTACCGCATTCTGACGCATATGTTATCGCGAAGCAGAAGCTGTTGCCATGGTTATCAGAAACAGAAAAGAAAGTGCAGCAACTTGATGTGATTTTTGTGGACAAACCAAAAGTTGAAGTACAGCAAAAGCTCGTTTCAGATCTCGCTGAAGAATTTGAGGAATACAAGAATTGCTTTGCAGATATAAATGACAGCTCCAATGTACTTTTAATGAATTGCGACCGCGACATTGCACCGCTTAAGTCAGAAGTCGATAATGTGAAGAGGCAATGGACACTTCTTAATGAAACTGTTTCAACAGCATCCAAAAAGATCCCGAAGGTCATGGAAGGGATAAATAAATTTGAAAGCACGGTAGCCCCACTCGAGGAATTATTCAAGAAGGTTCAGTTGGGTCTGGATAACCTAGAACCTTTTGCAGACAATGTACAAAAAGGCGAAGGTCAGGTTCAAGAGCTGAAGATCTTGCTTGAAGATTTACAGGCAGAAGAGAAGAATCTTGGGAAAATGGACGAAGCGGGAGAAGAATTGACAAGGATTGAAGACAAACCTGATAACCTAACCATAGTTCGTCAAAGAAAGGACAATATTACAAGAACATACGATTCATTGATTCGCATTTTAGAGGAAAAGATTGAAAAAACCGAAAAGGTCGTTCAAAACGGCAAAAAGTTTTTCCAATTGGAAAATGATGTAGCGGAAAAGACAAAAGCCTTGAAGAAGAGAACGGTTAAACAGGAAACGGTTGCTGTGGACCCAAAGAAGGTCAAAGAGCAGTTGTTAGAGGTTGAAGAGTGGCTTGTAGAAGCACAAACTGTCAATACGATGTGCAGCGAGGCCGAGCTGTATGCAAACGATATAATCCTGTTCAATAAGCAAGATGAAGATGTGGAAGAAAAAATCAAGGAGCAGATCAAGGCTATTAAGCTTCCTGTTTTGGAAGTCATTGGAGATTTAGAGGACAGGGAAAAGAAACTGAAAGATCGTCTGCAAGAATGTGGAGCCTTCCAAGATCAGTTTGATGATTTCGAAAGACGATTGAAGAACATTGACGAACGAATTGAACAACAGAAGCAGAAGCCGCTGTCTTCAAATCCAGCCAGAATAACAATGACAATCGGAGAAATTGATAGTATAGGCAAAGATTTCATGGAGGAGCTTCAGTTGTACCGTATCGTTCAAAAATCTGGAAAACAGGTTTTAGACACTTTAGATACGGAAAGTGAGTGGAAACAGTTGAAGGGACATCTTGATGAAACTACTAAACTTTGGGACGCTGTTGACAAGAAAATTGATACAGAAAAGGACCATGTAACCAAAGTGAAAGAGCTGTCTGTTGAATTTTTTAACAAGAAGAATGATGTTTTGAAATGGCTCGATGAAAATGAAAAGCGATTCATGACTCTAGAACCAGAATCTTGTGAATGGGAGAAACTCTCTAAGCAACAAAAAGAGATAAATTCAGTGCAGTCAGATATTGATCACCATAAAACATATATGGAACGCCTGGAAACATTGATTGACGAGCTGGAGGATGCTTGTGGTGAAGATGTGGAAGAGCTGCACGAGATATCAGGTGACATTAAAGAGAAGTGGAAGAGGGCTGGGTCGTTATTGCTCAATAGAAAAGAGACCATTGCGGCAATGCAGGATAAAATGCGAAGGTTTGGCGACTTGAAGAGGCCTGTAGAAGACACATTAAAGAAAATAAAAGCTAAGCTAGGTGATTTGAGTTTCACTGGGGCTGATGAAGGCAGAATAAGACAGGTTTCAGAAGATGTGAGTAAGATTCAGAAGCAGGCTGATGACCTTGAACCGAGACTAGATCTATTGGATAACATGGCGTCTGAAATACAAGAAGAACACATATCATCAGACTGCAAACCACTGAGAGATGAGGTTGCTGAATTGAAGGAAGGTTTTGATGAGCTTTTCAATGCCGTATCTTCAAAGGCAGAGAGCATCAGTGGGGTTATCGCCGACCTTGATAGTCTCACAGATACTGCAACAAGCACTGAGACGAAAATACATTCTATGGTAGAGATGTTTGAGAAGAACAAGCCACTAAAATTAGACTTGCAAGAACTTGAAGCCAGCGCAGTTTCTCTGCGGGATGTCGAGTCTGAGCTAAAAACAGTGAAGCCCATTGTCGACGAACTGACTTACAAAGGAAGGCAGCTTACGGAGAAAGGCTTCGGATTTGAAGAATTCAACGCAAAACTTACATCTTTGGAAAGTCAGTACCAGGAGTTGAGCAAAAGGACTCCGAAGAAGTTAAGCGATGTTGCTGAACTTATAAACAGGCTGAATGAGTTCTACAATGAACACGAGGAAGCAGAAAAGGGAATAGCAGCTGTTGAGAGGACCCTTGAGGAACAGAGTGCAGTTGGCAGCGTGGTAGACGAAATTGATGCTCAAATGGAAGAACTTAAAGATGTTCAGACAGGAATGGAAAAACTGCAGGAGAAAGTTGGTAACCTAACTGATCTGCAATCATTCATTAAGTCTACAAGCCCAAATATAGAAGCCTCTCCGGTGGAAGAAGTTCTAAGTGAACTGAATAACAGACTGCTAAATGCAAATCAACAAATTTCTGATAGAAAGGGGAAACTCGAGGAGGCATTTGTCAAATGCGGAAAATTCAAGGATGCATTACAATCACTTCTAGAATGGCTTGAGGAAACGCAAGAGCTCGTTGATGGACAAAGGCAGATAAATGCACTTGATCCAAATGTGTTGAAGGCACAGATCATGGAACAAAAGCTGCTAATTCGTATATTCAAGGATCGTGCAGCAAGTGTCACATCGCTGCAAAATACTGGCAAAGACTTGCTTGAAGCAAAGGACTCTGAAGATGAAAAGAACCGAGAAATTGAGAGTGATCTCGACAAGGCAACAAAGCTTTGGGATTCCCTAAACAGCTACGTGAATTTTAGAATGGAGCGGATGGGCTCAGTCTTAGAAACCTCCACAGAATTCACAAAAGAGTATGAAAATTCTATCGAGCAAATGGATGAGTTGCAGAATCTTGTAGAAAGTGACGAGTGGAAGCCAAGTGGAAGACCAAACGAAATTACAGAGCAGATAACAAGATTTGAGGATGTTAGGAAAAAGTTAAAAGATTTAGAGCCACTGATTGACGATACTGCGAAGCGAGCTAGTGAACTGAACGAACTGTGTGCTGTGGAGGAGAGGGAAACTGTCCGACAAAAGATGCAAACTTTATTTGACCGCTTTGGTTCAATGTCAGAGAAACGAGCCACCGTAAGCAAAACAATGAAGGAAACTCTAGATTTGAGCAGTGGATACCATAGATTGCACGAAGAGATTAATGAATGGTTTGGCTCATTTGAAACGAAATTGAAAGAGCTGAGCGATGCAGATGAGAACTCAGTAAGAGAGCTGCAGAAAGAAATGGCCGCAAAGAAGAAAGACGTCGATGATGTTGCTGCGGTGGCAGCCAAATTGCAAAAAGTTGTTAATGAGGAAAATGCGAAGGAGATTAAGGGTATGGTAGATAAAGATAAAGAGACATATGACAACCTAAAAGCTATTGTTGAGCAGAAAGCAAGAGACATGTTCTTGGCAAAGGAAAAAGTAGATAAGTTTGACAAAGATGTTGAAAGTCTGGCATCATGGCTGGTAGAGTTATCTGAAAGATATCAAAAAATTGAGCCGATTGCTGTCGACTCTGAAAAGGTGAAAGAACAAATTAATGACCATCAAATGTTTTTAAAAGAAATAGCCTCAAATGAGCCAAGACTCAAAGAGGTTTTTGATACTGGTGAAATGCTTCTAATGGCGTGTAACGAGGATGAGGAGCCAGCTATCAAAGAGAAGATAGATAACTTGAAATACAGACACGAAGAAGTGATAGGAAAGACAGGAGAACGACAAGCTCAGCTTGTAGAGGCATTGTTGCTTTCACAGCAGTTTGCGGATATGTATAAAGAAACGCAATCTCGTCTAAAAAGAACAGAGGAGTACCTGAAAGATATTGGAGAAAGCCGATCAAAGGGAATTGAAGTACAGAAGGAAAAACACAAAGGCCTTGAAGACGGAATCAGTCATCTTCGGCCCTTGATTGTTAGTTTAAAGGCCACTGGAGAAGATTTGATGAAGCTTAGTGGTCCTGGACATGGGTCAGTTAGTATTAGGGAGAAGCTTGATGATAGTGAGAAGAGATGGAATGCTTTGCACAAAGATGTTGAAGATAAAGGCATTGAAATTGGTGAAACTGCCCAAAAAACTGAAGAAGTGCAGGTAACGCTAGACGAGCTGTTGTCACAATTTCAGGCTTATAAAGAAAAGTGCAAAACACTTCCATCGATTGCTGTTAAAGAAGAACAGATTAAGGAACAGATCAATGATCATGAACAATGTCAGTTTGAAATATCTGAGTACTTTGAACCTGTGGAGCGCATAGAAACTGCAGTTGAAGAAATAAGGAAACAGGACCCCGAATCGCAAATTGCCAAGTCAATGGCTGGCAAAAAGAAGAAGCTGCAAAATACAGTTGCTTTTGTGAAAGAAGCAACTGATGCCAGGAGAAAGGCATTGGATGATGGACTTACTGCTTGTCGAAAATTTTGGCCTGGCTTAGAACAGCTCAAGAAGACGTTAATGGACGTCCAACACAAGATAGAATCACAAGATGAGCCTCATTTCCAGCCACAAGCCATTGAGAGGCTCCAAAAGGAACACGATGCATTGCGAGATGAGCTTGACAGCAACGAAGAAGTGATAAATACTTTGTGTCAGGTGAGTCCTATCCTGGTGGCGAAAGCAAGTCAGGCTGACAAACTGGATGTGCACAAGCAGCTATCAGAGGTAACTGACCTCTGGGATTCCCTTGAGAGTACTTGGTCAAAGCGAAAGACCGAGCTTGAGAACATTCGTCACTTAGCCGAGCAGTATGAAGAAAGTGTGCAAGAGCTAGACTCGTGGTTAACCAAATCCGAAAGAGAATTAGATGCCAAGTCACCCGTAGGGACAGAAGTAGGAGTTGTGAAGCAACAGTTGACTGAAAACAGAGGCTGTTATAAAGATCTAGTTGGACGACAAATTGATATCACGCAGCTGAATCAAAAGGCCAGTGCATTGATGGATAAAATCGACCATGAAGACAGCGATTCTATTCAAGAGCAAATTGATGAAATCAAATCCAGGTGGGAGAAGCTCCAATCAGCTATCAACGAGCGACAGTCACTGCTTGAAGAAACTCTCTATCGCCTTGGGCAGTTTTCTGTTGTCATGGAAGAAATAATTACATGGATGAAGCAAACAATCACAGTTTTGAGTAAGAAGAAGCCACCATTGCTTAAAGATAAGAAGATCATCGAAGTTGAGCTTGAGAAACTGAAGGTGAGAAAGCAGATCATTGTCACAGTTCTTGAAATTAAGCTCTATTTATAATAATAATTAGAGGTGATTGCGAAGTCCTGGTCGTCAGACTGTGAGGTGAAAAAACTCGGATAAATTCGACAGTGTCTAGGATAAATTTGTTTGGCATATTGTTTTGAATTTTACGTGTTAAGTAAGTTGCTTTATCTGTTGTTTTCATGTGGTTAGAATACAGCGTTAAAAACATCAATGTTTTTCCAAGGTGATTGGAAACGATATTAATGCGCACGAGTCCGCGGTCATCAAATGCAAGGACTCTGCCGCAGCCCTTCTGCAATCAACAGCCAGTTCGAACGAGAAGCAAGCACTAGAAGACAAAATTGAGAACCTTACTTCTGGTTGGGAAGAAATAAAGACGCTCTACTCTGCATACCAAGTTGAATTAGAGAATGCGTTTGATGAGTCCCGTCTGTTTCAAGAGCAAACCAAGGACCTCTTGCAATGGCTGTCGAAAGAGAGCGTCGATTTGAAGAAGAAAAAACCCACTGGCGGGAAACCGGATACAGCAAAGGAACAGCTTGAAAACCACCAAGTAATTTTACCCCTACTTTTGTTATTTTGTGTTTATGTCTATATGGATTAACCTGCCATTTGCTGTTTCTAGAGTACGCTGCTTTGTTAAATCAGGATGTACTGTTAAATGATGCTTCGAGTGGCTATAGGTATCTTAATGGTTTGCTATGAATTTTCCTTTGTAATTAATCCTTTTTACATTTTTTAATCCTCGTAACATTCTTTCAGGATTTCTTAAAAGTTCTCGAGGAGCAGACAACAATTTACACTTATATTGAGGAGACATTGACAATCGTGATCAAATCGAGCGATGTTTCCAGTTCGCGCCCATTGCAAATTACCTTGGGTGAACTGTCTTCATTGTGGAAAGAGGTTAACGCATTGTCAGAAAAGCGGTCTGTACGACTCGACAACGCTTTCAAGATGGCCCAAAGGTTTGATAATCTGGTGACTGAAATGGAATTTTGGCTTACCAGGATTGAAGGCTCTGTTTCATTATTTGAAGATGTTAGTACCCTTTTGGAGAACATCGAGAAGCAGAAGCTGCAGTTTAGGGTAAGCTATCATTGTCCACATTGCTAAATCGAAGGGAGGAAAATGCTTAATCAATGAGTGGAGAATGCTAGATCGAAGGGTAGATATATATCAGAAGTTTCCAACAGCTGTGACCCTTGAAGCTGTAGATCGATATTACGAACTTTCAACCTAAATGTTGCTAGAATAAACTTATGAATATAATCATATCTTGACCGTCACAAAACCTCTTGTACACAAATAAGTGCTTATTAGAAAATCTAAAAGCTTTGATATAATCATAGTTAAAAGATTTTACCTTTTTGAAACCTCCCCTTCGAAATTGCAATTAGTTGCTATAAATGGTGTTTGCATCATAGGAATTTCAAGAGGAAGTAGAAGAACACCGCACTAAGTTCAAGGAGATGCGAGAGGTTGGTCACAAAATAACAGAAAGCTGTAGTGCAGAGGAAGTACAAGAGGTGAATGAAGATATTCAGAAAATCGAGGAAAGATGGAAAGAACTTAATTTGGTTGCGAAGAAAAGAAAGGAAACGATTGAAGAGAACTATGAATTGTCATCGCAGTTTTTTGATAGCGCTGCAAAATTAGTGACAAGTTTTGATGATATTACTGTCCGTATTAAGTCTGACCAGTCGATTGGAAAGGATAAATCAATGGTGCGTGCACAAATAAGGAAGCACAAGGTTGGTAATCGTTTATCGAATTGCTTTATTACTGCCTGAAAAGTGAGCGACACGACTCGAATCCGCAGACATCGACAGGGTACGTCGTTGCCTGGCCGCAAAATATACAAAATTGTAGGTCTCATACTTGACTGTAAGAGAATGCCCTTTCGTCAAAAGGAACGCCCTTTTTCCAATAAGAAACGCCCAAGACAAACGTTTGGTTGCATAAAGAAAAATTCAAAGGGAAAGAATCAGACACAGAGAATACTTTGTCAAAATACTGTTACACCTCCACTTTCGTCGACTTTATACGAAATACCAGGCCGAGAACTGGGGGGGGGGGGCTGTCTCCTTTATTTCCCCTTTGCGCCGCCATTACATACAATGCAAAACACTACTTAAGGTTGCTATGTTTCATGTGGAGCTTTTATCAATTCAGCAAAAGGTGCCTTTTAACTATTTCAAAGAGATAAGTTCAATATTCTGCATCTCAACAGGAATTTCGTTTGATTTCGTCAAAGCGTAGTTCTGTTAAATTTTATTTTTCCTTTCCGAATACAGGATTCGCAGCATATGATTGGAGCACTCCAAGGAAAATTAAATGCTGTTGTGAAAACGGGTATGAATCTAGTGGAGAAGAGTGACCCTGGCGATGGAGCAGTTATCGAGGAGAAGATTTCTGAACTAAGGACGCAATGGGATGAAATTTGTGCCCTATCTGTTGAAAGGTACGTTTTGGTGTCTGATTAACGAGTGTTTTTTACTCACATTATCCAGTATCATCAATGGCAATTGTTTCGCTTCTCCAATTATTTACATCCAAAAGCTGAAATTTGATGATCGCTTTTGATGTTGTAATTTATTTTCCCTCGATGTTTTACCCTGCGTTTTATGATACGAACATTGTCATGTAATTGATTCTTACCTTAATTCTCTATTAAATAGGCAAAGACAACTGGAGGATGCGCTGCTGTTCCATGGACTCTTTCACGACGCTGTTCAGGCGCTTGTTGACTGGTTGAATTCTGTCGAGCCTGGTCTCTCTACTGAGACGGCGGTCATGGGTGACGTAGAAACTGTCAAACTTCTTATTCATCACCATAAGGTAAGCGTTTGAACTGCACTTCTATTATGTGCTTTTTTTATGACAGCACGCTGACTGCCTGAATTTGCTTCATTGCTTGTTTAGATCAGAATAGATGTGATGGATTTTATGATATCTTTTTTAATATTAAGTTTACTAAATAACACAAGTTTTTTGTTAAATGTACGTCAAATTTGTTGTAGCTATTCCAGAGAGAACTTGGTAGTCGCCAACGTAATTTTGATAAAATTATGAAAACTGGGGAGACGATGGTTGCTGAACGGCATGTTGAAGATCCCGAATCTCTTCAGCGAGATCTTGACGACCTGAAGTTGAGGTGGGAGGCTTTGTGTACAATGTCTGTGACGAAGCAGGAACGGCTTATGAACTCACTTGTTCTTGCAAAGGAAATGCAATCTGGCAGCCAGGCACTCATAAGAAGAATCATCGAACTTGAAGACGTTTTGAAAAAGCAAGGGCCTATTTCGGACGAAATAGCTGTATTGCGAAACCAAATGGAGGAATTTCAGGTAACTTTGTTAGCATGCTATTTCTCGTATGTTTGTTTCTGTGATAAACTTCCCGTTTTTTGCCAGGCTTTCGTCCCAACTTCATTTTCGAGAGAGGAAGACATCTGGAGTATGATGCTTATTTTCTCAAATTTTTAATATTTTGTAGGCTTTCCAGAAAGAGCTTGACATTGAGGAGAGCAACCTGAGAGCGATATTGAAGAAAAGTGAAGTGATTTTGCGATTTTGTCATCCCAGTTCGTTGCAAACGATCCGAAATCAAATTGCATTTTTGAAGCGAAGATGGAATGACGTCGCTGGGTGGGCCAGGCAAAGGGAGACAAGGCTAAAGGAGGGCTTGGAAAAGCTGCTAATGGAGCAGAAGTTGGTTGAATCACTTAGCAGTTGGATCATTGTCAAAGAATCCGTGATAGTTGATCGAGAAAAAATTCCATTACCAGACGATTATGACGTTGTCCATTCATTATTTGAGGAGCACAAGCTGTTACAGGAAGAAGCAACGGGGAAACAGAGCGATTATGACAAAGTAACGAAGCATGCGAAAAAAAGAATCGGCCAGGAAAGAAAGCGAGCTACCAGAGCTCCTAGCAGAGGACGTGAAGCCTCCTTTGTTAAGGAATACTTAAATCCAGCCGTCACCCAACTTGCTAAAAGATGGCAGAATCTTTGGTTGCTGTTAATGGACAGATTGATAAGACTGCAAGCAAAACTGGACGAGATTAGGATCCAAAAGGCGTCTGCTGAATTCAACTGGGAGGAATGGAGAGAAAGATTCAAGACGTGGTTGCGAGAATCGAAATCGAGAGTTTCAGATTTGTGGAGAAAGAAAGATCTTGACAGGGACAACAAACTGAATCGTGAAGAGTTTGTGGAAGCCATTATTGAAACGACGTTTGTGACTGAAAGATGGGAGATCGAATTGGTTTTCAATATGCTAGAAGTTCATTCGTTGATAAGTTACAAAGACTTCGTAGACAGCTTGAAAAACAAAGCACCAAAGAAGAAAGATAAGCCGAAAACAGACGCTGAACGTGTTAGCTACGAGATTGAAGCGGAAATAGAAAAATGTATGTGCCAACGGAGATACCAGATTACAAAGATATCTGATGGGAAGTACTATTTCGGAGAAACACAAAAGTTGAGGTTGGTCAGGTTTATGAGAACAAGTGTAATGGTACGTGTTGGTGGTGGATGGGACACGTTACAAGGTTATTTGATGAAAAATGATCCTTGTAGGGCAGAGGGAAAAACGAATTATGAACTGAGAGAAGCAATGCTCGTCCCGGGGACTGGAAGCATGCAGGCTTTTAAATTCAAACGGCCAGGTATTTCTCGTGAAAGTTCAGGGTTAAAGCCAAGAACGCCTTCAAGAGAACCGTCCGGAGAAATACGAAGGTCGGGAATTCCGAGAAGACAGAAGTCGGATTTAGAACGTGAACAAAAGAAAATACATTCGTATTCCGGAATGGATTATTCCAACGTAAAGAGCAGTGGATATGGATTGTCGCCGGCAGCAAAGCGAAGACCACCGTCTCAGGGAGATGATGGCAAACCACGGTTACGAAGATCTGGTAGTGGGCTATCAAGTGGCAGTAGAGACTCTCAGGATGATGTTGATGCACCAAGGTTGACGCGAGAGCGCTCTGGGGATGTGTTCTCTCGTTTGTACGGAACTGGGCGAAGGTCTTTTAAAGAAGTGAAGCCCCGAGCCCCCTCGACACCCACAGGTACTGCGAGTGTGAAGCCAAGAACTCGGCTATCTGCTGAGAAAAAAGAGGGAGAAACAGTACCAAAACCCCCACCAAGCCCAACCACAAGACCAGCGGTTGGTGGTGTCTTTGCAAGGTTAACATCAACAGGAACTGCAACGAAAAAAGCGATTGCGGAGAGTGTTGCAGACAAGTCCAAGAAAACGCCGACGAGAAGGTCATTAAGCAAGGATCAGAAGCGAGAAGAGGGCTGGAGGTCTGTGAGGTCAAAGAAGTAACTTTCTGTTCTTTTGTTGCAATCATGACTTGCTTTACTTAACTTAAATATCATTGGGTTTCTAATACGTTTTTTATAGTTTTTTTTTGCAATGCATACTGTCTGTCCGATAGCATTTCATTTATGTGTTACCATATAGTGTTACCCATTTTTTACTCGCCCTTTTGGGAATGGCTTTTTGAACGCTTTCATAACACTAAAGCCATTTCCATCAAATGATTGTGATGCCATTTGTGAAAAAACAATTCCGACGTTTATGAAGTTTGTATCATTGCCCGTTAGGGTTGAACAGCCATTCACTCAATTCACTAGCTTCATACAGAATAGAAGTAATTTAGAGACTGCATTTTGGAATTCATGTTTGTAATTTAGTAGTTATTAGTAATAAATTTGCATTGACACCGAGCTGAATTTGTTAGTGATATTTATTATCGTGACTGTATTGTTTGGAACTCGCTTTTTGCAGGCGCTTTACCCAGTCTAATCAAATTAAGCCATCCCGCCTCAATCCCGCCTCAATCTCGCCTCAATCTCGCCTCAATCTCGGCTCAATCTCGCCTCAATCTCGCCTCAATCTCGCCATCAGAAGCGCATCCGCGCAAGAACAGCCGTGACAACGATTTTCAACTGAAAGAAACTGAAAGAAATTTATCGATTAGACTCGTGGTGTTGCGACTGCATCAGCCTTTCGTGAGAGTTCTATTGTTTGCTACAGTAAGGGTTTTTATGGTTCTTTGGATAATTTGTGTTCGAATATAATCTTTCCTTATGTTTTGAATGTTTTTTGGTAAAAAGTATTTTAGTGTCAATTTGTATTAGAAAATTTGACCAGTTTGTAGGTAATATCAACTATGAATTGATAACGTTTTCCACGAAATCTACCTTTAGTTATTGAATGAAATGATATTCATGGTCTCTTTTCTTTTGATTTCTCTACTCGCCAAGATTTGCCTGTTAACCTTTGTTTCGCTATGGCCTCCATCTACGGACGCTACAACAGACTGGGTGTCTATCAATTCAATTTAATAGCATAATTTGCAGCTCATGGAGAAAGGCCTATACGCTGCGCATGATCAGCGCAGCGACAAAAATCAACTTCCACCTTGTAGTTGCAAGTTCCAATGGCAGAGAGTGAAGGTCTAGCAGGACAGTCGGTTTTAAGAACTTTAGGTAATCCATAAAGGATTTCAGGAGAACTACCAGAAGGAAAAAATTGATGATATCAGTAATGAGTTTCTGTTTAAATATTTATCTCTAGGAGGTGGATTAGCTTTTTTCTCTTTTCTGAAAAATATCAAGAATATTAGTATAGCTGGAAAAACATCATGGAAAGAACCGTGTTGATATAATCAGAGCGATTACCCTAGCCCGGGGTAAAACAAGACTGGGTTAAAAGTTATCCGTTATTAAAGTGAGTCAATGGAAACAGCATTTTTCTTCGACCCGTTTTTAATCCGTTTTTGATCGTGGCCTGGTTAAAATGTATTCAGGGTGAAATATTCGAAAACGTATGCACAGTTGTAAGAATGAAGATACTCTTACCTTTATCAAGTCGGGTGATTATAATATCTTATATTTAACGGTGTCGGTGTTCTTAAATTTGGTTTTAACGAAATCAAAATTAAATCCTATTTTTGGATATATACTAAACTTAAGCCCCGTAGATAAAATGCTTTTTCTGAAACTTGTCTAATGAGTAATTAGAATACCGTAAATTCTCGAATTATTTATTTTTGAATGGGGGCTTTTCCGAAGGGGGGGGGCTTGTACGAGGGGGGAGCTTATAAAATTATTGTAGACATTAAGAAGACATTATTAAAAGACCTCGTTTATTTAAGCAGGAATTTCTTTATGAGCATTTAATTAATTTTTACTAAAAGTATGTATTTTTAAGATAACTCAATAAAACGCCAAAGACAACCTAAGATGGCAAAAATCATCCAATTTAAGGGGCCAATTCGAGGATTTACAGTAGCAGTGGGGGCTTATTCGAGGGGGGGGGGTTTATTGACAATTTGTAGTTTTAGAGTGGGGGCTTATTCGAGGGGAGGGCTTTTCCGAGGGGGGGCCAATTCGAAGATGTACGGTAGCAATGGGGGCTAATTCGAGGGGGAAGCTTATTGACAATTTGTAGTTCTAGGATGGGGGCTTTTTTTACAAGGGGGAGGGGCAATTCGAGGATTTACGGTAGTTAGATTTAACCTCATCGGGATTGATACCTGTGGTGTGTATTCATTTTTAAGTTGTTCTAATTTGCAATTTTGCTTAAATGCCACACGTTTTAAAGAATTGACAAAAGATAATAAATGATTCAATTCAAACATGAGAGAGTACTGTGGAGATCGTTCAAAAAGGACAGGGGTTTGTTACAAGTTTTTTCTTGTCAGCATTTTCGACTGCGGGCAATCTGGAATTTGCTAACTTGAGGTTAATCTTACTGTAGTGGTTGAAAATAACTATTCATTGCCATTTTTAGATGTCTTGGTATCCAAAAATAATAGTGAGTTTTCTACTACTTTGTTTTCACCGGTCTTTAAACTGATTTTGCAAGTCTGTCGCTTGGTATGTATGTACAAAGCCAATCTTGTAAATGTACTTATTTATCGTGCATTTCACATTTGGTCCACAAATCAAAATTTTCTCACGGAACACCGAATTTTGTAAAATCAAAGTCATCTTTAAGGATTACTGCTTTCCTTAATCTTGCCTACCGAGACTTCTTCCAAGCTAGATAGCAAACAACAACCCTTCTTGGTTGCTCTTTCTTCCTTTTCTAGAACATTGAAACCTTCGCATAAGAAAAACATTGCTAAACTTTTGAAACAAAGCTACCCTGATGTTGAGTGGGGTCTTTATTAACATTACCCACGAGCGGACTGTGTCGAGGCAGGTAGCAGAGGCAGGTCTCCTGGCAACCGGCTGACGAGCCAAAATGTTTTCCTAGAAGTGTTTAGAGGGGAAATGCAGTGACCGATTCAAAGTTCAAGCCACGACCAGACAGTGTCGAGGCAAGACGGGTAGCGAAGTGATTGACAGCAAGTTCACTTCCCGGGCTATTCAACAAAGGCAGGTCTCCTGGCAACCGGCTAACGAGCCAAAATGTTTTCCTAGAAGTGTTTAGAGGGGAAATGCAGTGACCTATTCAAAGTTCAAGCCACGACCAGACAGTGTCGAGGCAAGACGGGTAGCGAAGTGATTGACAGCAAGTTCACTTCCCGGGCTATTCAACAAAGGCAGGTCTCCTGGCAACCGGCTGACGAGCCAAAATGTTTTCCTAGAAGTGTTTTAAAGGACCATTTATATAGATTCGTAAACGCAGTAACTGCCAAAAGATTTGCAGAGAAGAGCAATTAAACATTTACGTTCTAGACAAGCGAAGGCATATAAAGATTTTCTCAAGAGGTAAGAAATTGTTTAGGTATAATTATTTGTCTGCACTTTCACTTCCCTCTTGTTTTCACGGGTGGGTTTGCCGTTTGCGGGATGTTAGTGTTTAATAACGATATTTCTCATAGTAATCTTCGCGATGAAAAAACTTTAACACAGGTACTGCGCCACGAACTGGCCTAAGAGAGGTTGACCACTCATTTATTATAACGAACTGGACATACAGATGTACTTTCGTACAACATCGCCAAAGTTCAGTTCTTTCCTGTTTCAATTTCAAATGTTAAAAGGCCACTCCAGCCCAAAATTTTTATTTCAGAATACGATGTAATCAGATCTCCTGACAACGAATCTGTTATTACACTCACGTTCAAAAAGTATTGGGACAAATTCGATAAACGAATTATGGCGTTGCGTTGGATTCGGTTTGCAACGGAAACTTTTTACCGCATGCTATTCAGACAGAGAATGAGAATGACATACAGAATGAGATTCAATCCGAACCACGAAAGACTAAAACTGTCTGAAATGTATTTCTGATGTTTGATTTTATCATTTCTAAGCCATCTTGTCTAAATGATTCTTTTAGCACCTTTTTACACACAAAAAACTGAGAATTGCGGGGGAAACTTTCGCGTTGTTTCCTGTCTACATATGGGGTCCCTATGGTCGAAAAAGGGTATTTTGCCGGGCACGAAACAATCAACGATATCTTCCAAAAACAAGAAGCAATTCTCAAAATCTTTTCTGCGTAAAAAGTACAATAAGTAAATTATCCGAAATGATTTTATTTGACAACGAAAGCTCTTTTTATCTGGCAGAACTCACTCGATTTTCCTCAGAATTAGATTCAATCCTTTAGGCCCTCTAGACGTAAACAACACCACTCCATATCAACGAATTGATGCTCAAAACCAGGAGTTTTTCATAAAATCCTCACAATTACAACAAAATATGCCAAATGTAATGAAAAATTGTAAATTTTTGCGACAAATTCACGCAACTTTTTCGAGTCGAGTCGAGAGACCAGTTACACGAAGTTTTATCACAACTACTCGCTCCTTATCTTGTCAATATCTTGAATTTACCACTGCAGATATTTTTTCCTATAATTGAAAATTTCTTACTTTAATATTGTACCTCAATAAATTTCGAAGAATTTGATTCCTGGTTTAGAATGATTATGTTTATTTTTGAGGGGAATATTTCGAATACAGGGCACTTTTTAAGGGATTTTTAGTGATGGGGAATTTTTCAAAAGGACCCACGCTGACCTCAAGGGGACCTCAAGAGATCGTACAGGATTAATGGTCAGGTGGTTATAAATTAAGATTGTTATATGCCTCCACTTAAGCTAAAATCATGGCCTGTTGCAAGGGTGAGCTGGGCTGTTTCATACATACCTATATCTTTCACACAACTGGAAGATAACTACACTCATTTTTTTATAAGAAACAAAGGTCGATTTTGAGTACTCCACTTTCTCAATGTTCTGGAAATTTCAATACTCGTTGTTTCTTAAGAGTTTCTCAATTATGATATCATGAATGATGTTATGAAATGCTCGTGACCTTTTTTATAACGTCAAGAGATTCGCTTCCGTTTCGATGCTGTATTTAGACGTTGGAAGTATATTTTTATCCCTTGTGTCTTAAATTCTAGGCCAACAGGGCAATCATGTTCTTGGATTTTAAAAAATTTTGTTGTTCTCAGTTTTATCAAGATTTAATATTTTTTTTGCTTCGAGTACTGGAGTTTTTTAATTTTTCTGACTGTCCAGTACTGGTCCATCCACTGCATGCTAAAGAAAAAACGCAAGCTAACTCAGTTGCTGACTTTAAAAGACAAGTTCTTTCCCTTTCGATTCAAGAAAGACAATTAAGTACATTAAGTCCTATTAAAATCATAATTTATTGCTAAATCTTCGTAATTGATTTCCACAGAAAGATTCCTTGTTTATCTCATCTGTATGAGGATAGTAATATTCTTTAAGACCAATTAATACTACCAATGTAGGTTGACGAAGCAACAAAAAGTCCCATTTTATATTTCCAGTAACACGACAGTCCCTTCCTATAGATTTGATAGTCAATTGCATGCTAAGTTGAATGTCCGATGAGGAAGTCAGTTGGCTTTGCCAATTTTTAATAAGATATCCATATAAAGATATGGGGGTAATTAGACGTCACGTGACAAATTATAGCTCATTTTACTACTTTAAACGTATTTCTACCATATTCCGCTGCTTAGACCAGGTTTATTGTTAAAAACGTCATTCCAGCCATGTTTCTCCTTCGCAAAAGAAAAGCAGGAACTTCTCCTGATTTAACCCCCATTTTACTCCAAAACAGCGCAAATCCCCATTTACTATCACAATTCAATATCCCCAGTTGATAAAGAACTCGAAACTGGTAATCAAAATTTCCTTTTCCCAAAGTGGTACTCCCCTCCATTTTTGTCTGGTCAAATACATCCGTGTCTGACCAAGATAGTGTCTGGGCCTGGCTTTATTCTTTTGATGATACAACAAACAGATGATTCTTTTGTGAATTTGAGCTTTGACAAATGTATATCAATTTTTAACAAAAAAATTTAGCTAACGCATTAGGAACTGGGCAAAGCTAGATATTTTGTGACGTCATCATCAAAAGTTTAATGGTCCATATCTCTAAAAGTATAAACATCATATCAAATATTTTTTCATGTCTTTTGATGCTTTTTTCAATGGTTGCCTCAGATTTAAAAAAGATGACTTTTAATTTTTTTTGACCGTGAAATGAAATTTTGCCTTGTCACGTGACCGGAAATAAAATTTGAAATGGTACTGGGCAGATTTGAATTCTCTGGCATACTGGCATCATGAAACAGTTTAGAGAACCTTGACAACACCTGCGGTTAGTTAGTTACGGTTATTTCCCTGTCTATAATATTCACTAGATAGTTTGATAGATAAAAACTATTAGACGCGAATAAACTTGCATCCATTTCGCATTTCAGTACATTCCCAATAAAACTACCCTTGCCCCTTGGTTCATGACGCTAATGTCTTTCGTCTTTACTTAACTGCTGAAAACTTTTCAATGATTTTATTGGAGTTTAAAACTCCCAGGACATCAAAATCTGCTGCCATTAAACATAAAGCAACAACGCGCTACTGTGAAATTGCCATTGCTCAGTGGCAATGGCAAACTGAGCAAAAAACTAAGCGCAGTCATTGCATTGGGGAAAGCTCCAGCCAGGGCTACCAAAAGTTTTAAAGGCCCTGGGCTAAATGCAAAAAATGAGGCCCCCTGCGAGCGGAGCGAGCTTAAAATTCTTGTGAGCACGCCCTAAATGGAATGCATTATTTTACAAGGCCCCCTAGCTCAATTCAAACACAAGATTGTTTGCTCGGGGCCCCCTAAATCTAAGAATTTTAGGGGGCCTCTAGGCCGGGGCCCAGTGGGCCCATGGGTAAATGCGTCACTGCTTTACTGTTCTGACCCTATGCATATGGGACGTGCTGGCACGGTTGCCAGGGCTGGCAGGGTCACCCGGGCTGCAACTTCCTGGCGATTACACCTCGATATTTCATTTTTTTGCCAATGTGAATTCTTTTGTAAGAGCACCATTATGGGTTGCAGTTTGATGAATGTTATTAAGGAGCCATCAGGGATTGCGATTCGAGGGGTCCAATCAGGAGCAAACTGTTAACTGCTAAAAAGTATGTCTTCATATTTGACTTACGTGGCAGTTTTAGAGTAATTTTATTAGACTATTTTGCCTCTGACTGATCTTATTTCCTGCAGGAAAAGAACATTCAGGCATACCCCAACAGTAGCCCCATTCTAAGACAGCTCTGTATTTTGAAACACTTGACTTACCTGCTCTTGTTTTTTAAATATGAAATAATTATGTTTTTCAGTGATGGCCAGGTACCATGCATTGGAAAGCGTCTTATACACCCATTGCTGTCCTGAGGTTGTAATCCAATATGAAAATATGGATAACGAACCTAGAAAGAGGTTACTTGAGGCCATGAAGATGGTATTTCTAAACTGTATGAATCCTCTACTTTTCCATGATGATAAACGGGTCTCATCAAATATCAAATACCCTGAACTCATCGAAGCAGCAAAGTTATTAGAAATTTCTCATTTTATGATAAACTTGGACAAGATTGCAGAAGCTTTCAGCAGGTGGGGAAAGACGATGCCTCGTGAAACTGTACTCGCTGAACATTCAAAAATATTGACATTTCAACAGCAGCGAAAGGGGTTTTCCCTGGGCACCCATTTTGCAGACTATAATACTGCAGGCATAAACTGCACAGACTTCTCTACATTGCAAAGAGTTTTTATAAAAGACTTGAAACTCTTTGAAAAATCAAAAGGGAAATTTATCGAGGGTACTATCATCACACCTCTATTTGTCGTGGAGGGCATCACAACTATTTTAGAGGATGCTCAAGGAGATATCATTCAGCTGGGGCTTTATAACATGGTGCCAAGTTGCAGAAATAAATTTGAACTTGCAAAAATGAAATTTCCCGTTCATGCAAAAATTAAGATAGCTGAACCATATTTGAAAATATTTGCAGACAGCCAGCAAGGAATTAGAGTCGATTGTCCCGAAGAGGTTTGCGTTCTTCAGCAAGCTGACTTCGAACAAATTAGAGAAAAAGGCAAGTTGTTTACCGAAAATGGAGATTTTTTAGCAGCGTTTGATATCTATATCGCTGGCCTAGCGGAATTCCCAGATATCCTTTTGCTTTTGAACAACAGATGCCAGGCTGAGCTAAAGCTAAAGCAGTACGAGCTGGCTTTTTTGGATGCCGCTGTAGTCCTTTTTATGGAGCGGGACAACGAGAAGGGTCGCTTAAGATACAAGAAGGCAGCATATGAACTTGGTTTTACATTGGACAATGCCCCAAAGATGCATGGTCTTTGGAAACGGGTCTTGTTGAAATATAACAAACACTCTTTGGAAGAGAAAGTAGCTGGCCCATATTCCAGAGAAGACGGCAACAATGCATATAAGGAAGGTGATTTTTCTAGAGCAAAAGCTATTTATACTTCTGCGATGGGCGATTGTAATAATGTTTGCAAGCTGCTGATTGGAGCCGCTCTCGTGAGTTTGAAAACTGAGATGTATCAAACTGCAATATCAGCTGCGAGTGCATGTTTTCAACTTGCTACAGACGAAGAGCATCGCAAACAAGCAAGGTTTGCAATGACCAAGGCGTTTTCGTCGCTGGGGGAACTAGAGTTAGCAAGGTTGGCTGCAATGGGGGATCTCTCCTTGTTGAATCTGTATGATGGAAGAAACAATTCTTATAGAGTTGTAGCCAACGCCCTTAACAAAAGTTTTCCCAAAACTTTAGAGGCTGCTGAAGCTAACAGCAATGTCAAAGTGCCGTCGGATTATCTATGTCCTGACACAATGGAGCACTGCTACATCTCTGGAAAAGGAAGAGGATTAAGAGCTAAGAGAGGCATCTTGAAAGGAGAGTTGCTTGTTGTTGACCATCCAATCGTGTCACAGAAAAATGAAAGCTCTTTTGACGTGTCCATTGATACAAGTAGAGCTATCGCTGCTTCTTCAAGTCAAAGAAATCTTGAAAATAAGCTCATTCGACTGGTCAAATACAATGGGTTACTTGCTAAAAAAATTTTGCTGTTGGATAGAAAGAGAGATGGCTCCAAGGCCGATGATTTGCCTTTGATTTCTGACCTCGATTGGATGGCTAATCGCAAGCTAAGCTATGATGTACCGCCTTTCTTGCCACAAACTCCTGAAGAAGCTGGAGTTGATAAAAGCTTGCTTACGCCTGAACTTTTCAATGACGTAATTTTCAATAATTGTTTTCCATGGGGTGTGCTGGAGGAAGAAATGGATAGAGGAACTGCGTTGACATTAAGAATCAGTTTATTCAACCACGATGATGACTTCAATTGCGCTCATTTTCCAATTGGCGATGCGTTTACAATAATGGCAATCAAAGATATACAGAAAGAGGAGGAGTTGACTATTAAGTACAACGAAAGGGACAAAATGGCAAAATGGGGACTTTAATCTTTCTACCACTAAGATACTTTTCACGGAATGCCAAGAGTAGAGTATCAATTTTCGTTGGCCATCCAGAAATCTTATTTGATTTTACAGTTTAATATACGTGTATTTCAGATAAGTGTTTTCCTGACCTGATTGCTGCATTTTCAAAATAACTTTTAGCCAATACCAGTTTGATATTCTTGACAAGGTAATGATTTTTTATATATTCAGAATATACACATGTTTATTTGTAACAGTCTGATTGTTAAGAAACTACAATATTGCTCTCAGAAGGGTTAAGATACTTCAGACTTCAGTACTGCTCTCTAAAAGGCTAAGATATTTCAGTACTACTCTCCGACTTGCAATCCTTTTTGTACACTTTTTGTGTCTTTTTATCTTGTTAAATCGCTTTCTATAGTAATTGATATCTTCTCTGAATCTGCCTGTTTAAACATAAATAAGTGGAAAGAAGCAAGTATTTTCTAAAAGTGGCGTTTTCCGGCGTTCCAAATTTTTTTGTCACACCCTGTCATTTTATAATTATTAATAACTAAAATAGCTATACATGTACGAGATAAAATATTTACAAGTATAGCTAATAAAAGCCAACTACTTCAAATTACAAAAAACAGAATGGTTAAAAATTTCATATAAAACCTAAATGTTTTACAAAACGTCGGCAGAGCCTACATTGGCACTGGCACTCTTTATACTTCCAAGCTTTAATTTTGGTCTTAAATTCAATCAAGTTTGTCGAGTGTCTAATTGAGACTGGGTCTAGGAGTGTACACCATAACTGTGGACCCCTATATCGAACAGTTTCTGAGCCATACATGATTGATCTCACTCTTGGTAGGTTAAAATCACGGTCATTTCTAAGGTTATAGTGGTTGGTTTGTGGGCAAAATATTTCTTTCATAAAAGGAGGATTTAAGCTATGGTTTGTTTTGAACATTTCTATTATTTCTATCTGTAAGTTCTTCTGATGAACAGATACCCTGTTATCATATCTTAGGAGACCTTCAAAGCTAGATTTCTGATCTCTATACGTTATCCTAAGGGCTCGCTCGTGCAGTTTGTTGATTTTAGAATTTAGTTTCCTACTATGGAACATCCATGCCAAAGGACAAAATTGAAACTGGACACTTTTCAGCTGACCCACTTTTAGACTGGTGTGCGGTGCCTGATTTAGCCTCTCCCTCTTTTAAGCTCCTCTCTTTTTAGGCCCTTTTAAAGCAAAAATACAAAATAAGCCTTGTACATTCAATACGGTTCTTGTGGACTAAAAACAAAAAATGGCAGTAGTCGCAATAACAATTTTCAAGGTTGGGTCCAAGCTTAAATTCTCTTTGTAAATTGAATATTATTGTTAAGTGTCAAAAGCTGCCCTAAATTAAAAGAAAAACAGAAGCAATGACATTTAGGAAGAAAAAAATGACAAATTTAGGGAGGGGGTCGTTTCCTCGAATAGTTAAAATTGCAACTTTAACTAAGGAATGTTTCTTTCGTATGACTGTATGAATCGACCTGTAAATTTATTGTATGACTTAAATTGATATTTTGAAATAGCCATGATTTTATATTTCTAGTTTCTTTATAATTCTTTAAATTGTATTCCCAAAAGTCTCTGAATTTGGATTAACTTTTCTACATGTCGCAACAACACAAACATTAAAGTTTGTATTAAAAAGTAAAGCAGCATGTAAGAATAATCAGTATTAAGTATATTTAATGATAAAAAGTAATGTTCTTTCAAGTCATTTAGCAGCGATTCTTCTTTTTTTGCTTTGCCCTTTTCAAAGCTATTTGATGCAGATTAATTTTATCTAGAAGTATCGAGGAATTGAGTCATTTTTGCTCTTAACCAAAGGAAATTACTAAAAGTTTTCGGAGGGCCAAATGTCCTTTCGTCGTCTCTTACAATTAAAATGGGTGATTTTTGAGCGAGTCCGATTTGTAAGATGAAACACTCTTTTTTGATGAATCAAATACTTCTGCTGCAGCTTTATGTTTACTGGCTTCTCAGCAGCTTTATCATAGCAATTTATGATAAGGAGTTAAGGACATTTACAAATAATAGGAGGATTTTAATGATAGGGCAATCATTTTTTATGCCAGTTGTTTTATCCACGTAATTAACAAATATGAACTTACCTTTACAAGCCAATGTTAAAATCTTTTCTTGTCGGCATTGATGCTTGTGTTACTTACGGAAAAATCGCTTAATTTCACTGAGAGAAAATGCAGCCCATCTTTCTCTCAAAATAGCTACAATTATACAATTTCTTTTGCACTTAGGTACTTTGCATTCACATTTTTAAAGCTTGAAGATCGATGAGAAGCTCACATCCATTGATGCTAACTGCTACGGCCGAGTAAAAGCTGGCAAAATTTGTCAACGAAAGGAAAACTCTTGTTGAATCTTGAAAGCTCTGTGAACGCAAATTTTGATTATTGACCTCTTGCATGGTACTTTTCATCAGCTAAATTTTTGCAAAAAAATGAAAAGATCCAAGAATGTGCCCTTAGATTTCTATACAATGATCGATTCACCTGTTACAGTGACTTAGTTGCAAATCAGAAAAGGGTACGATGCATGTTTCTTGTGTGAGAGTCTTTGTAATGAAAGTTTCAAGAAACTGAACAACCTAGATCCGTCTTTCATGCAAAACTTCTACAAAATTAGATCCTCTGCTTACTCTACAGTTTGTATGTGTGCCAGTACATTTGAGTATTCAATCATTTATTTGTGTAGTTACTTATCGCTTCGGATTAGTTTGCTTTGTATTTATGATATTGCATATGGGAAGATAGAAGAGAATGGTCGATGAAAAACGAGTACAACAACAACAACTTTCCTATGCTTTTTGGTTCGTTTAAAACTTAACTGATTTAGACCGAAACTTTCCACTAGTGTGATTTCATCGCGGACAATATAAGATGGCTTGATCTTTTGTCTACGTGGCTTTGCCAGCAATTTCTCGGTAGTTTCAGCTGAGTGCATTAGCTACAACAATTTCGTTTCTCGGTTTATAAATGAAAGTATCAGCTTAAATCGTTGAATTCGCGGAGGAGCTTTCAGAAATGGCCTCGAGTGGTTTGTGATCATTCTCCACCTCAAATTGTTGGCCAGAGAAGAACTGATGAAACGTTTCAAATCCAATTACAATACCAAGTGTCTCTGCCAGCGAAGGCCACATGTTTCCAATACTACAGTGTTTCTGCGGAGAGATGTTTTTAAACAAGTTGAACTGCATATGTACTTGATTAAACACTCTTATAGATGTTCTAAGCTCTCGCTGGCTTTCTGTCACAGCTCTGGTCTTCTATGGGTTTGGCTTTACTTCTTCAGATGCGATTGCAGGTAACATCAGACACACCAAAGACAGATTTATCTTATTCAACTTTAGTCCACAATCACAAATAAGCGGACGAACATATTTGACAGACCAATTGTCAAAAACACTTTGTTGTCCGAAAGTTAACCATTCATTTCTGGCCGCTGGATCTAACGGTCAAGAGGTTCCTGAAATCAAAGTTTGGAGAGTGATATGCTAGGAGTATGGAGGCCCTAATCAATAACGGAATTGATTGCTAAACAACCCTGAAATGATAAAAAAGGTCTTCAAATTGCAAGGATCGATGATGTATTGCTCACTAAGATGGAACAAGAAAACCCTTTTGAAGATCTAGATTAGATAATACATTTATCATGAACTAAACCATTATCGGTTCATCTTTTCTTTTACATTTTTGGCAACCTTCACAGGTTTCATTTCTGCCTGATTATCTTGTTTGTCCGAAAGTTGTTTTGTCCATAATTATAAAAAACAGCCAGAAAGTTTTATGTCCGAAGGCTTTGAGTCCGAAATTTTTCAGTTGCAATGAAAGCGGTTATTATGCTCTGTCTTCCCCAGACTCTGACATCGTGTTATGCACTCTGCAGGCTTTCTATAGCCTAAAACATCTTTGCCACTTCAGCTTGACATACTACTGAGTCATAGAAGTAAACCAAACACTACAGCATACGGATTAGACACTGAATGTTATAGATGTCAAGAAGAATGGAACTCAATTCCCACAGAAATTACCTCGAGCTCAATTATAAGCACCTTCACAGCAAGCATCAAAACTATGTCACCGATTTTGTGCTCATGGCGCATTGGAAACCTTTTTAGGACAAGTGAGCTTTATAAAATGACAGGGAACCTACTGCACATTTCTGTATTTTATTAGTAATTCATTATTTTACCAATATTATACCTATATTATACCAATACAATACAATATTAGTATACAATACAACCGACCACTATGTTCCACTCCTTTTTAATGAAATCTGAAAATCTCTATTTCATCTCACCTCATAAAATTCAACCTAAATTATAAGCTGCCGTGTCCCCCCTTCTTTTCCACTTTCATGCAATTTTTCTATTTTTTCTTGTAATTTTGTTCTGTTACTCTTCCTTATAATTTTTTTAAATTCAGATTGTATAATATTAATGTATATCACAAGCGTATGTAATAGGGCACTGGGCTCGATTACCTTTCAGGCTTATCTCGGTGTCCTAGGCCACACTCACGGACATGCTATTTTGAATTCTTTAATTCTTCTCTATTTTTAAGACAATAAGTAAAGATATTTTTAATAAACACGCTGTAAAAATGTTGCTTAATGAAAATAAATTTGAATTTGAATTTATTACTGTTATCGTATTCGGTATTTGTTAATTTATTAATTTGGTTTTAATCAGCTTTAATCTAGCTACTAGTGTATGATTTCCAACTTAAAAGAAAGTAAAAGCACATATGACTCGCTAGATAGAAGTACATAATATCAGGACTTTCTCTATTGACAGTCGTTATACATTTGTTAAGACTTTCGCCTATCTTTCGCTGGTTCTACGGATAGTTGTCGGTGTCCAAGAGAAAAGCCAAGAAAAAGAATCCCTCTAGCGCTCAGCAATCTCTGTTCATCACATAATTCTCGTTTCTCTAGGCCTGAATACGAATACTACTGGTAATTTCACATGTTTAATATGTTCCAACAAGGAATTACCGAAATATCAACCAATAACAAGCGTTCTTACAATTTACGTAAATTTGTCCTGTGAATACTTATAACAATCACGGGTTGGATAATTATTAACTGCCCTCAATTTCATGAGGAGGAGTTTGCGTATAAACGTTAACTAAACAATACATACTGCGTAAAACAGCAATGATTCATTCCTATTTAAGCATTTGATAGTGCAAGCATACAACCACGTAATGTGGAATCTACGTAAACATGACTAACACGGAACCATGCTGCAAAGCAAGGGTTACTAAATGGATAAGAGGGCTGGGAAAATCCACACTCTCCCCTCCTTGACCAGCTATGAGTCGAGCATAATGCGGGTTTTCCAACTAGCATCCTTAGCAGCTGCGCGTTGCGGCCTAACCCTGATGAGGCTCTCATTCCTTGCATCCCTTTCTCCTGTGGTATTCTTACTTTCCTCGCCATTCTCATTCCCTTCCTTCTTCAACTCGAGAGGAAAAAGTTTCTGTAAAGGTCTATTTAAATAATCTTTCTTACCCTTGGAGCAAGTCCTTACTTTTGCTCCTCTGATAACTCCATCCTTCCCATGAATTAGATTTTCAATTTGTCCCATTTTCCATTGGTTGCGCTTCAAATTGTCTTCTTTTATCAAAACAATGTCTTGCATTCCCTAGTCTTGCATTCCCTAGAACCTTTCTTAGACAAGACTTTACAGATCCTACAAGACGCTCAAAATATCCACCCCACCAAAGGCTTCGCTCAAGATTAAATCGCCATGTTATCCTTTTGTCCTGTAGGAAGGAAAATACTGAAGGATTCTTAGCAAGAGTGCTCAGGAACTAAGCAGCAAATTTGAAAGTTTTAGCATTATCACTATTAATGAGTGTACCTCTACGTGCAGTAAACCTTCGCAGACTCTTTAGAAAAGCTGGACCAGATAAATCTATAACTAAATCAAGATGTAATGCTCTTGAGGTACAACAGGTATCCTTGTAAAAGGGTGGACCGGCAAAGTCAATACCAACATTTGTGAATGGTGGCACATCCTTCACTCTAAAGTCTGGCAAGGGTCCTTCTATAGGTCTATTATATGGCCTTCCTTGTTTGTGAATACACACAATACACTTGCTCAAAATTATTTTTACATATTGTCTACCCCTTGGAACCCAAAACCTAGAACGCAGTTCTGCTAGGGTTGCCTTCAGACCTATGTGTCCAACTCTGTGGTGGCAATCTTGTATTACAAGATCAGTAAATGTGTTATCTCTTGGTAATAAAATTGGAAATTTTGCCTGGTTGCACAGCAAGTAATTTAAAGTTACCTGATTTTTTCATTTGTTCTTGTGTATCTCTGATCCAATGTGCTTCTGCTTCGCATATTTTAGTTGCAGTTAAACCATCTGTTTGCCTTTCTTCCTTTGACAGCCTTATGTTTCGAAGAAAGCGCAGAACTTATGCAGAAACCTTGTACAATTTGGCCAAAGTGCTGAATCTTTTAGCATCTATGATATTTCCAAAATGCCTCTCTGAGTCTTGTGCTACTGCTAAAGCATTTGTTTCCCTCTTCTTTTCTTCTTCTATTTCCTGTGAATCAGAAAGCAATAATTGTTTAGGCCAATGTTTTTTCCCCAAAACTAACCAATGGGGGCCTTGCCACCACAACCTACTGGTATTCAATGCACCGGGTGTTACACCTCTGGAGCCTAAATCTGCAGGGTTGCAGATACCTGCACAATGACCCCAGTTCCTTTTATCTGAGATCTGTAATATCTCATTAACACGGTGCTGGACAAATTGTTTCCAGAGCCCTTGATTGTTGATCCAGTAAAGAGCAGTTTTTGAATCTAACCAATATCTGCATCCATCAATTTTCACCTGAGGGCTCAATGCTTTATAAACAGTGTCCATTAGTGTTGACAATATACGTCCAGACATAAGCGCAAGTCTAGGAATACTGAGTTGTTTCAATGGGGCTACCCTTGTTTTTGCACAAATAAGCCTAGAAAAAATACCATCATCAGTTTCATAGACGAGATAGATCACTGCACAGTATGCATTTTTACTAGCATCTGCAAATCCATGGAGATAGCAAGATTTGACAGTACCTGTTTCCTTACCATATAAGCACCTGGGCAAAGAGATATTTCCAGTTTCTTTTAGATCAGACACAATTCTATCAAAGACTTCCTTCTGATCCTTAGGTACCTCATCGTTCCATCCAAGTTTCAAGTTGCAGAGTTCCTGGAAAGGAATCTTAAGACCTACAATGACTGGGCTTACAAGTCCTAGTGGGTCAAATAGTTTTGCAATTATACAAAGAATGGTTCTTTTAGTTACTTTTACATCCTCATAAATATTTATGAAATTCCTGAAATCAAAAATGAAGTCATCACTTCCTATATTCCAAGATATACCTAGAACCTTTGTACTATCGTGTCCTTCCTCAGAGCCAAGTGTTTCCTTAGCATATGTTTCTTCAGTGGGAGAAACATTTTGGCTCGCAGTTATGATTTTCTCCTCTTCAAATTCTTTTGCTAGGATAGGATCTGAGGTTTTCCATTTTCTGAGGTTCAATCCAGCAGCCTTCATATCTTCTTTAGCTGAAAGAAAAAGTTTTCTACCGCCTTGCGTATCTGAACTTCCAGACACTAGGTCATCAACATAAAAGCTTGTGGCAAGTTTAGTAGCAATTTGAGGATCAACTACTTCATATTTTGCAATATGGTATCTTAGCACTGCATTTAGCAAAAATGGGGAACAATTAGCTCCAAATATCAATCTTCTGAACCTATACACAATCACAGATAAATCTTTTGCATTAAAGTCTTCATCCCACAAGAATCTGAGACAATCTCTGTCTTGTGTATCAACTTCAATATTCAAGAATGCCTTTTCAATGTCAGCTATAATTCCAATCCTATTCTCCCTAAATCTCAATAAAATGTCAAACAGTAGCGGAGTGAGTGGGGGTCCAACATGAAGGCAATCATTCAAAGATGTACCTGACCTGCCCTCTTTTGCTGAGGCATCATACACCACTCGGAGTTTTGTCGTTTCTGCATCTTGGCGGATTACGGCTTGATGTGGCAAATAGGATGTCTTTGTGGAATATTCTAATTCTGAAACCTCTTCAATAATTCCATTATATAACTGCTCCTTGATAATATTGTCATAGCCTTCTAAGATTTCAGGTGTTGCTTTCAATCGGCGTATTTGTGACTTCAACCTGGAAAGACTAACTGAATCATTTGTGGGGATGGGTTTATGCCCCATCTTCCATGGAAGCTTTACAGAGTAACGCTTGCCAGTGAACTCAACATTATCAAGAAAGTCTTCATAAATTTCAGCAACTTTATTTATGCCTATTGTCTCCAAATCCCACATTTTGTGTACATCTTTATCTAGAGGTTCAGCACAATTGAAAGTAATAGATTTCTGCGGTTGAATTATCAAGTTGACATTAGAGGTTTCAACTGAATTAAGTTTCTTACCTTTCAGCGGACCAGAAATTAGCCAACCAAGCTTTGTCTTTATGGCAACTGGTTGGCCTGGCTCCCCTCTTATAGTCTTACCATCTTGCAAGCTGTGCAGAAAATCTATTCCGATAAGAATGTCAACTGCAAGCACTTCTTGTGATCTACAAACATCTGAGAACCATATCTTTTTAAGGTGTTTAAAATCTTGTTTAATTACCTCAACATGCTCATTTTGTACCTCTGAAATATTTTCAACCACATATGCCTCAATAACTCCTGCTTTCTTTCCCTCTGTGGACTCAAGTCTTAATCTTACCACTTCTCTCGATCTCTCATCCACATTCAGGGACCCAAAGGTTTTAATACCTAGCTTCTCCTGGCGTATGGGTTGCAAGCCTAGTTGCTCCTTAACCTGACGCGTAACAAAGTTCTTATGGCTACCAGAATCAAAAAACACGCGTGCCTTAACCTTCCTACCTGCTTCCCTTACAAATGCAAGTGCCGTATGCAGTACTGCTCTCCCCCCATATTCAATGCTACCTAAACAAGAGGTGGTATTAGCAGTACTACTAAAACTACCAGGGGCATTGGGCTGTATGGAGATGGCTTCATGTGAAGACACATAATTATCGCAAATCGAAACGTGGTGTCTACGTCTACATACATTACATAAAACCTTGGTGCGGCAATCGTAGGCTTTATGTCCTCGTTTCAAGCAAAGAAGACAGTATCCTTGTTTATAAAGAATTTTCTTCCTATCTTCGATTGTCTTGACTTCGCTGCATCCCTTCTCTTCGTGACTGCCATTGCAAAACACGCACGTCCCTTGTTTTGATTTCTGCTCTCCGCCATCTTGCTGTGCAAAATATGCGCTTGCTTTTGTTGCTCTTCCTGGAATTCTTGGTTTTACGTCAAACCGCTCCTTCGCAGCAGATGGATTTCCAACCTGTTTGAAGAATGACGTGTGCTGTTCTCGGATGTCCAGTTCTGTCCTGAGTGCACGTGGCATGTCTCCCATCACCCATTCACGATGACCGCTGATGTTACGTATCATATTCAACTTAACAGCATCAGGGATTTTGTCCATAATCACAGGCACAACAATCGTAGAATACGAGTCTTCATCTACCCCCATGGCTTGCAAGGCACGATAGTGTGTTTCCAAACCGTCACATAAGTCTCGTAGCCTCCCAATATTCTTCTCGTTAAACACTGGCGATGCATTCAGCAACTCGTTGATATGAGCACGCTTAATCAACGTAGGTTGGGCAAATCGTTCCTTTAAGAGATCCAAAACAATACAATAATTTCTTTCAGTCAAGGAAAATCCGGAAATTACCTTTTTTGCTGACTCCTCCATGTAATGTCGCAAATAGACGAAGTTATCGACCTCTGAAAGCTCGGACAGTTTTCAGACCGACCTTTCATTTTCATGGACTGCACTTCGGAAACCATCCCAGAATTCGGGCCAGTCAATTGAGCGTCCAGAGAACTTCTTCAACTCTAATTTGGGCAGTTTTGCACGAACCTTGTTGAACTTCGTGGAGGAAACGCTGGAATCCAAACTGTCATTAGAAAGAACCGAATCCTGTCGCTGAAGGTTGACATGAGATGGTGGTGCTTGAGGTTGTCGTGAAACCTTTAAATTGTTTTTCAGCTTCATGAGGCTAGTGTCAATCTTCTGTAGAAACTGCCCTGCGTCATCTATTTCTGCCATACATCGACTTCCATCTTCGTCATCATTTTCCGAAATCAGTTCCAAGATTTCCTCGTCTAACTTTCTCAATGTGGCCCTTTTTTCTTCCAATTGCGTTACGAGGCCTTCCAACGTTGTTTCATCATTTTCATCACCGATTTTTGCTATTATTTGAGAGACGTACCCTCTGTAGCCACCTCTGATTTTTCTTTTCCTTGAGATTTCTTCCTTTTTCAAAAAATTTCACCATAGACAATATCCGTTTCGCTCGACGTGGACCATTTGTTAAGACTTTCGCCTATCTTTCGCTGGTTCTACGGATAGTTGTCGGTGTCGAATATTTCGGTAATTCCTTGTTGGAACATATAAGAACATGTAAAATTACCAGTAGTATTCGTATTCAAGCCTAGAGAAACGAGAATTATGTGATGAATAGAGATTGCTGAGCGCTAGGGGGATTCTTTTTCTTGGCTTTTCTCTTGGACACCGACAACTATCCGTAGAACCAGCGAAAGATAGGCGAAAGTCTTAACAACATTTCACGAGATTAAGTTTTCACAAGTATCCAAACCAAGAATTGTACATGACTGGAACCATCATTCTTTCATAAACTACGGTCGAGATGATTTTCCAAGAGCAGATAGGTTAGTGTTATTGTATGCTGTCCATTTAAATGCATGCTGTCAATTTAATTGTTGTTTCGCCTTTCTGCTAACTTCACATAATTAGATTTTGGCAAAACGTTGACTTTTGCCACTTCACCTTTAAAAGGTAGATCATTTACGTTTCTAGGTAAGGATATAAAAATTCTGATGTAGTTAAAATAAATATGAATTAACAATCTTGAATATAGTCAGGAAATCCAGCATCATCAAGCTAATTTCCGAATCAGATAGGTAATGACGTTAATTTTTCTAGCTTGGGGCTCGTTATGATAAGTGGCTCGTTATGACAAGTGGCTCGTTATAACAAGTGGCTGGTTATGACAAGTGGCTCGTATAGACAGTGGCTTGTTGTGACAGGTGGATCGCTATGATAAGTGGCTCGTTATGACAAGTGGCTCGTTATGACAAGTGGATCGTTATAACAAGTGGCTCGTATAGACAGTGGCTTGTTGTGACAAGTGGATCGCTATGATAAGTGGCTCGTTATGACAAGTGGCTCGTTATGACAAGTGGATCGTTATAACAAGTGGCTCGTATAGACAGTGGCTTGTTGTGACAAGTGGATCGCTATGATAAGTGGCTTATTATGACAAGTGGCTCGTATAGACAGTGGCTTGTTGTGACAAGTGGATCGCTATGATAAGTGGCTCGTTATGACAAGTGGCTCGTTATGACAAGTGGCTCGTTATGACAAGTGGCTCGTATAGACAGTGGCTTGTTGTGACAAGTGGATCGCTATGATAAGTGGCTCGTTATAACAAGTGGCTCGTTATGACAAGTGGCTCGTTATGACAAGTGGCTCGTATAGACAGTGGCTTGTTGTGACAAGTGGATCGCTATGATAAGTGGCTCGTTATGACAAGTGGCTCGTTATGACAAGTAACTCGTATTGACAAGTGGCTCGTATAGACAGTGGCTTGTTGTGACAAGTGGATCGCTATGATAAGTGGCTCGTTATGACAAGTCGCTCGTTATGACAAGTGGCTCGTTATACCAAGTGGCTCGTATAGACAGTGGCTTGTTGTGACAAGTGGATCGCTATGATAAGTGGCTCGTTATGACAAGTGGCTCGTTATGACAAGTGGCTCGTTATGACAAGTGGCTCGTATAGACAGTGGCTTGTTGTGACAAGTGGATCGGCAACCTTTATAAAACAGGGGGCCAAATTTGATTTTTGAAATGCATACGAGGGCCGCAACTCAAAATACAGTATAATTTTAATATATACCAATTCTACCTAACTACTAATCTAATCAATAAAAATGTATTTATCGGAAAATGTACTGTAACGTGGAAGCTGTACGTAAATACAAACATAGATGTAAAGTACATTTTCACTGTTCAGTGTATTACAAGAACCTAATGGGCAACTTGGTGCTGCACGTCCTTGGCCAACTTCTCAATATTTGGCAGAATTGTTGATGTTGGCAGCCGCAAGTTGCCTTCAAGGTGCTGATCAGTCATGCGAGATCGCAGTCGACCCTTCGCATGCTTCATCTTTGAGAAAAGGCTTTCGCAAAGGAGAGAAGTACTTCCAAACAGGCAACACATCTTCTTGGCATGCTGCACCAGACCTTGATATGAACCATCATCCACCATGGAGATACTCCATATAAAACGGGATTATCTGAGTTTCCTTGTATTTTTGTTTCAATTCACTGGTACCCTGCAGCTCGATCAACTCCATTTGAAGATGGAAAGTGTACCAAGTTCCGTTGATTCAGCTGAGTTTTCCAAAGATGTAAGCAGGAACATGACATGTCCATACATGACATTCACAAAATGACAATGGCCTTGAAGCTTCTTCTTCAGCTTGTTCGAGTGACTAGTAATGTTAACGAGGAATGCTAATCTAGGCAAGAATCTAAGATCACTGAATCAATATCGAGCTGACACTGGTGCATTGGGCCACATTATTTACAGGTTAACAGGGGCCTTCCGGGCCACACAATAGTACCTTGCGGGCCGCATGTGGCCCGCGGGCCGCGGGTTGCCGACCCCTGCTTTAGACAGTGACTCGTTTAGACAGTTGCTCGTTTATACAGTGAGTCGTTATGACAAGTGGCTCGGTTAGACAGTGACTCCTTTAGACAGTGGCTCGTTTAGACAGTGGCTCTTTTAGACAGTGACTCCTTTAGACAGTGGCTCGTTTAGACAGTGGCTCTTTTAGACAGTGACTCCTTTAGACAGTGGCTCGTTTAGACAGTGGCTCTTTTAGACAGTGACTCGTTATGACAAGTGGCTCGTTTAGACAGTGACTCCTTTAGACAGTGACTCGTTTAGACAGTTGCTCGTTTAGACAGTGACTCGTTATGACAAGTGGCTCGGTTAGACAGTGACTCCTTTAGACAGTGGCTCCTTTAGACAGTGACTTCTTTAGACAGTGACTCGTTATGACAAGTGGCTTGTTTAGACAGAGACTCGTTTAGACAGTGACTCGTTATGACAAGTGGCTCGGTTAGACAGTGACTCGTTTAGACAGTGGCTGGTTTAGACAGTGGTTCGTTATGACAAGTGGCTCGTTTAGACAGTGGCTCGTTTAGACGTTATGACAAGTGGCTCGTTATGACAAGTGGCTCGTTATGGCAAGTGGCTGGTTATGACAAGTGGCTCGTTTAGATATGTTCTCGTTTAAAGTTTCACTCAGGTGACACTGCCTTTCGGTAAGCTTAGTGACAGAAAAAGTTGGGATATCATCCAAGAAAAACTCTCATGGTCATGCCAACAAATACGGTATCAGGATACAAATAAAAAATTGTCTGAAAAATTTACATTTCGAGATGATATAAGAGTTATTTAACACCGACTTCGCACAGAAATAGAAACCAAGCAATGAAAATTAAATCTAAATCTCTAAAAATTCACAAAAGCTCATAAATTGCTTCTGTCACCTTTAAAGAACTGTATTACAGGACTTCTTGAAGTAAAAAATACATAAAAAGGAAATCAAAAGTTGGTAGCTAAAGAACCAAATGATACAGTACCCTGTGTCATAGTTGTCGGAAATGAGTTCTTCAGCAAAGATCGCACAAAGAAAATAAAGGGTTTTGGTACTGGAGTAGGTAAAACGTACAATAGTTGGCCATAATGGTAGAGAAAATTTTGTACTAGATCCTTCTTTGTGTCACTGAAAGAAGAAAAATTTTAACTGGATCGGGGGTTTCATATAAAAACACTTAATGATAACTACTTTTTCTTACCCAGCCCAAATCAAAGGACTGACTACCTTAAAACGAAAATACTTTTGCAACTAAGTATGAGTTCTACATGATATGCTTTCTCAGAGTCTTCTTCTATTTCGAATCTAAATACTTCCGCTGGTCCTCGAAGTAATCTTCTAACATCCACGTCAGAGTTTCAAAAGTAGGCCGCTCCTCTGGATTCTTCTTCCAGCACTGTGTCATAATTTCATAGTATTGCACACTGCATGCACTTGGTTTTTCCATCCTGTAGCCTTTTTCAACGGCGGCTAGGGCCTACAAATAGGATTACCAAATTAGCATGACCAAATCAGCAGCTTATTTCAAGCATTATCTCGCAACAAAAGATAATTCAATTCTACCTTCGCATGTCGTAAAGATAGGAGAGGGTAACAGGGATGGTGTTTGGTGCCGTCCCATAAATCGCTTTCCCTTTAATCTGAGTCGTAAAGAGACACTCGACAACTAATACAACAAAAAATCAGTCTCACTGACGAGCTGCCACACCCAAAATTTGCTTTATACCAGTTCATGTCTTTTTCCAGACCCAAAGGAGACTGACATCAGTAGTTAATTGAGAAAAATTCTTAGAATATGACATCTTGGCTTTCACGGTCATTTGAAACGTTGCAATGCTGGCATCGATTGATTCCCCAGAAGTAGCTTACAAAACCTAAAAATACCCTTGTTTGCTTGTATTCTTCTATGATAGAAAAAACAGTACGGAGTTCACCATTCAATATTTGTCATTAGTTTCCAAGTTGACAAAAAATGTCTTTGCTGTGCCAAAATGCGCAAGTAATTGATGTGACTAGCTTAAAGGGAGTCTAATGAAAGTTTCAGCAATCCCAGGTTCGTAACTGCTGGAACTTTTTCATTTTAATGCTTTTCCATGCTGCTTACAATTCTAGGTCAACGGGAGTCAAAGCGCTGCTTAGTAAGAGAGCAACAACGCAACTTGATCATTTGAAAAGAATTGACAAGAAAATATAAAAAACATTTTAAACAGGTAAAGAATCTCGACAAAGTAAATGAACTCCAGCACCATTAACTGAACGATTAGAGAAATGGGAGGAGGAAAGCTGAGTACAATGCAGGAGGGCATAAAAAGTTGCAGAACAGATGACAAAATGTTGGAAAATAATGAGAGAAAATGTTTAACTTAATTGGAGTGAGTTTGCGAGAGCAATAAAAAGGTGCAAACGAGCAACTGTCAACGCCAAGGGCAAAGCTCTGAATGTGAAAGCAAAATAATTGAAATATGTGGAAGAATGTGCGGGAAACAAAATACAGAGGCTGAAGATTGAGAAGAAAGAGCAGGGAAGCAAGGGGTTTTGAGGATGTTTACCGGAAGTACATTGAAAAATAAGCGGGGTCAGCCCAACAAATTAGAAGGAAGGGGCAGTTGAAAAAGAAAGGAAAAACCGGGGAATAGATAGAATAGGAAGTAATTGTGACAACCAGTGACAAAACTTAATAAAGGAGTAAGGAAAAAAATGAGAAATGATGATGAAAGAGCAAAGCAAACCTCTGCATTGTTCATTCCTGCATATGGCATTCTTCCAAGTGTGATAACTTCATACATGACAATACCAAAAGACCAAACATCAGACTTTGTGGAGAACTGGTTGTACATGCATGCTTCTGGAGCTGTCCATTTGATGGGAAACTTTGCTCCAACATGAGCAACATAAACGCCATCATCTATGCATCTAGAAAGTCCAAAATCAGCTATTTTAACAGTATCATTGTCTCCAACCAGAACATTCCTTGCTGCCAAATCGCGGTGAATAAAATTTCTCGACTCTAAGAAAGCCATGCCTTGTGCTATCTGTGCATTCATGTATACAAGTGTTTTTAATTCAAGGCTTCTTCCTTCATTGCGAAGGTAGTCCAGCAAACTCCCATTTTTCATCAGCTCTGTTACAATCAGGATCGGTTCAGAGACAGATACAACAGCATAAAGGGTAATAAGGTTAGGATGCTTCAGCCTCTTCATCAGGGCCGCTTCCTCCAAAAAGCTTTCCTTCTTCATCGATCCAGGCTTCAGGGACTTTATTGCAACAGGGATTTTATTGTTCCATAGACCTTTGTAAACCTCTCCAAACTGACCAGCTCCTAAACGATCCATCTTTGTAAACTTGAGAGTCGTGCGATCAATCTCCCATTGTTTCTCTGTTTCATGGGAAAGGTCAGTAGTGACAGGAAGATCTTCTCCCTATAATTAAGGAAATGTTGCACGCAAAAGCGGATTCATAATTTTTCAAAATTAATAAATGTTGGGACACATTTTGAAAAGGCTAGGTAAAGGACATACGTCGATAGCAACAGCTTTTTAAAGGCTACTTTTTATTATCTTTAAGTCGTCGGCGATCATCACAAATCACCAACATCCGCAAAAATTGCACACCACCTCAATAAATAAAAACCAATTTATTAAAACTTGGTAGATGGGAAAACCTGAGGTTTGGAGCCTAATCGGATGGCAAAATGTTCATCTCCCTAGATAAGTAATTGTTAACAATCACAGCAACTTGATAAACTACATTTGCGCTTTACAAAGAGTATTAACTTAGGGAAAGCAACTTTTGGTAAGGGAAATATCTAAGGAACGTTTGCGGACAATTTTGGATGCATTACTGAAGCAAGAGTTGCATTACTGAAGCAAGAGTTGCATTACTGAAGCAAGATTTTTATATAATTTTACTTTAGGAAAACCTGAGACATTAGCAGTAAACAATAGATTGATGCTCTAAGGTTAAAAAATAGGCAATCATGCAGGGTTTTTCACCTGTAGAATCAAACAAAGAGCAGTTACTATGATATTTAAGATTGCAAAACACGTCACAATGACAAGCCTTGCACTCATTTTGGAATACATAAATATCCATAAAATGTGTCCAAAAGTAAAACCTAAAAATAAATGTTTTTAAAGAACAGACAAAAATTGCAGGGGGTCGACAAAAACTAGCCCTAGTCCCTGGACAAAAATCTATAAAAAATACATTGTCTTAATCGAAGAAAATGAGAGACCATAGCTGCGTGTTGGCTCATTGTCATCTTATCTTCCTCTCAAAATTTTTTTGCTGTGTGAGATAAAGTTGGTATATATAAGCCCTTTAACAATAAGCACTTAAAGAATCTTGATAAAAATTAAGAACACTTTATACTATCTGATAGTGAAGAAAATAATATGGCAAATTAAAGATTGCGATGTAAGTCTGTATCAAAAGTAATGTATCAAAATAAGTCTGCTTTAGACATGTGTGGCAGAGCTGCAAAGCGTTTTATTTGCATTAAATTAGTCAACAGTTCTATATAGGGGTACTGAAAGTACAGCTTTAGAATTCCAGTTCCTCACAATTTCATTTGGTATAATTTTACAAATCCTGTTCTTATGTCACTATCTTCCTTACTTTTGTTTATTGAATAGGTCCTTGAAGGCATCAAAATATTTTCACTGCTAGATGTTTGTTATTGATATGTTAAAAGTGCTAGTAATTGTAAGGAAAACAATTCCAAAAAATTGCAAGATGATTGACTCAGCTTACAAAAAACATAGCCTTTTATCCATGTGAGCACGTTCTTAGTCTAAGTTGGATCTGTAAGCCTGGTTTTTGCTTAATTTGTCTGCCACCATTACAGATGCTATCAAAGTAGACATTCTACCACTAATGGAAATCGTCAAACTTTCTTTGTCTACAGGCATCACAAGCAAGTGTTGGTGCCCTTATGGAAAAATCCTGATCATTGAAGACTGTCTGTTATGTAAAAGGCAGGCCTTTTCGTTTGATGCAATGGCACTTGTGCAAGCCCAACCACACAAACATTTGATCGCTCACGCAAAACAGCAAATTGTGAGAAATAAATGTTTCATCAATTAACAAATTTCCAGACATAGACAATGCAAATCTGGAATATCAAAACACAGGAAAAATAAGAAAGCTGAATTGACCATATCTCAACGGAAATACACAATTGAATGTCAAATCCACCACAAATGTTTAATAGTACTCTGGGGATACTGAAGAAATGAAGAAAAAGGTCGTGTATGGTACTTAAACTTTATTGGCCCTGAGAGCATCGTCTAGGCAGTTAGTGTCTTCAAAAAAGGGGTTTGGTGCTACATTTTGCGATCATCCTGGAGCAATGTCTATAGTATATGACCAACACATTAAGCACAAAATTTATAAACAAAACACATTTCAATTTGGTTATTGAACCTTATAACAAGATTATATGGTTTTTATGAACATAATGAATGCTTGTAACATTGTTGATTTTCATTATTAACCTTTGTTATCTTTGCCTGAAGTGATGGCTCGCGCAAGACAAATCACACAAGCCTTGGGTCACTTATATGGGCTATTTTTTACAAAAAGGCCTGAAAAGGCTTAGGATACCCTACTAGTGACTGCCTACGATGATACAAAAAAATTTGGTAGGGAGATTCTGTCTTGTATTGCTCAGTCTATCAAGTTCAAAATGGCTGCTTCTAACTTTCAATGCAACAAAAAGAAGATTTCAATGGAACAAAACAAGAAAATTTCACCTTTGCCATCTACTCTGCTGAGCAAAAAGTTATCAATCAACAATGCAAACAATTCTGCTAAGAGACCATAAAGACATGTCATCAATTACAATATACTTCTCAATCTCTTAAGACAAAATCATAAGACAAAAACTCATGCCTTATTTGAACTATATACATACCTTAAGACATGCTGTTCGTAGGTTTGTTACTAACCCATCAGAACTATCAGTATAATGGGCAATTAATGCATGAAGGTTGACAAACTCTTCTCTCCTTGCAATAAAGTAGTTGCCACTATCTGTTGTTTTTATTTTGTAGTGCTTAATAAGATCACCATCTCTTATTGATAAAGCATACCAATCAACACCAATGTTGGAGCCCTTACTATCATGTTTTCTAATGAGGAATGACCCATGTGTGTTGCCTGGTCGCAGTAATAGTCGTTCTGCCTCAGGTCGCTTAATATCCCCAAAGTACCACCTGAAAGAAAAGAAATCAAAACTTAATTAACATAAAACAACATATATATCTACTCATTAAAATTTGGCAAACTATATTTGACAAATGTAGTGATTTTCAGCCTTTTCGTTAGAGTCAAATGGGGAGAACTCCAGGATTGCTAAAGAAACAAACAAACACAAAAAAATTCTAGAATAAAAAATTCAAATATAAGCAGTGATTGAGTTTTATCAGGATAAGAAAAGTACAATAATGATTTTATTAAACTGTCACTTTTTTACACAACGGCGCAACAGAATGCAAGGGAGGTTATATTCTCAAACCTACACTTTGTCTGAAAAATATATACAACAGAGGTGGGCAACCGTTTTGGAGACTGGGTCATAACCTTCAAGCATTTCTATTTAAGCAGGCCAAAGGTAATAAGAAAACCAAATATGATATGGTTTTAATAAAATAATAATATGATAATAATGAAAAACTTTTCCTCTAAATTGAATTACACTACAATTACAAACCTTTCTTCTAGATAGATAGTTTGCAACAATAGATAAGACTGTTGCAATTGTAAATGCAAAGGGAAAAGCTGAAAAGAATTGTCCACCAATCGATGTTTAGCACTGGCCTTTTTATCTGACTATTCACTGGTAACTGAGACATGACAAAATAGGGCCAACAGTGATGCCTGCTCAATTGCCATGAGTGTGTCCAGCAAGATTTGTTCTTGCTGCATTTGTTAACTTTTGCCCAGTCCTTTCAAAGATTCTGCTTTCAAAGATTCTGTCCTGTCTTTAAACAGGATAAATTCCTGACAACAGACAGTGAACAAATCCTTTTATCATTCCCAGGTTTGATGAAGGTATCAGATGATTTAATATTGAATCAATTTATTATATACATTCAATATTTGCCACTTCACGCAATATCATCCTTGCCACCAAAAAACTATAATAAGATCTTTTTCATTTTGCAGGCCACAAAATTCTCTTCCCAGACCAGATTCTGGCCCTATAGGTGGTAGGTTGACCACCCCTGGTATACAAAATAAAATTGACTAGTGCTTGACATGTCAAAAAGGAACCAAATAAATAAGCGAAAAAGATGTAAACTAAATAAATATCAACAGAGTGAAGTAAATTAAATCTGTTCTGTGATTGCTTGCAAAAAGTCATAATGAGGCTTCAGTGTGTTATCATATTGACCTGATTTGTCATGTGGTTTTTCCACCTGGTTCTGTATCATGAACAGGAAGAGAGGTGATTGACATAGTATGCATGCAAAAATTTTGATTTTTCCACCCCCACCCCTTTTGATAACATCCCCTCTCTTTCTCTACATACGCTTCAAAAGGTAATACCTAAACACTTACTCTTAGGTCCATAATAAACACCCACAATAGGTTTGTTTGTAATTTATATAACCCTTGACAAATTTTATTCACATTTTACCCATTAATTTTCAATACATCAGTTTAAATGATAGAAATAAGTCTCTAAATGACTAAAATAAATCGGTTTTAATAAGTCCCTTTTTACCTACTAAAATTTCAATCAATCAATTTTTACTGATTAAGCTTCAAGGTTGAAATATGATTATTATTATCCTAACTTTGAGGAAGTAGAAGTAAGGAATGGTATTCAAAGAAGCAGATGTCACTTATCTTCATGGACATGAAAAGTTGAGATAATGAAAGACTCAAATAATTACGTACTGCAGTTACTTTTGTATGAATGAAATTATTCCAAACAATTTAACTCATATTTAGATATGTATACATATTTAGGCCACTAAACCTCACAGTAAATGGGACAACAAACCATAATATCTGGAAATCACTCCCAGAATCAATAAAGACAGCATAAAATACTAGACAATTTAAGAATTTGATCAAAACTTGGTTCCTTGAAAACAAGTGCGCATGCTCATTTTCCAGTAAATGAACTGTCTTACACAATCCTTGAAATCGCTTCATGTTAGTCTTAATTAGTGTATATTCACTATTGTAAAAACCAACATTAAATAATCTACAATATATACAATAATAAAGTATCCTTAAAGTTCACCAGATCTCTATCACCATGTTGCTGAAGGATCAGATATAAATATAATATTACTGGTATCACAGAAGACTTTGTTCAATTTGTGCGAAAAAGGTGCTACAGAGAATTGGAAACTCTTATTAGGTGTTTAGTGTGTTTCTTATCGCTATTATCTGAATAAATTTGAATATTTTATGCTCTGTTTATTAGCTTTTATTCATGGCAAAACTAATAGATTAGGATTAGTGGTGAGAAAGTTAGTGTAAAAATTACTGATGAGTAAGTCAGTGTGAAAAAATTGTAGTCAGTCAGAAAGATTGGCTAAAATTAACAACAAGTTGATAAAAATTGGCTAAAAGTCAAACTCCGTGGAACAAATTTTGATTAAAAGTATTGTTCCTAAAAATTGGTCACCTAGACAGATTCTAGAAAGTTTTCATTTACTTTTTTACCAGTAAGGTAACTTAGAGCTTTCGTTTTCTCATGTCAGATCTCCATTTAGAAAAGATCATACAGAAGAGATTATAATGGTATCAAACAAAACCCAAATTACTTGCCATTGTAATAAAAGAAGTAATTCATTAATGATTTTGAGATTTCATGCCCACACAAAGCAGACAAGACAGGTAGCCAGACAGCAATCTATGCAAGAATATATTCTCCGCGAAATCTATTCAAATCTGTGTAATCTATGCGTATACCAGAATTTATATGTTCTCCGTGCAAAAACACAGAGAATGCAGTCTGAACAGGTAGGTTTTACTTTTAGTTGAAAAATTTGACTGAATGGAAAGAATAGATTTATACTTACGGTTCTGCTTTAAGTGACTGCAAAGGGGCAACATAGTTGCACGGTATATATCCCTTCTTTGCGGTCTTCCTGTGACGGGCGTACCACCAATCTCCGGTGCTGTCTCTAACCTCAAGCTGGTCTCCTTTTTCAAATGACAAATCATCGTCAGTTCTGCCATCATAGCGGTAAATAGCGACAACAACTTCAGCCCTAGGATCTGGGAAAGGAGGTGTTGGTTGCAGCGGACTCGGTGTTTGCGTTGGAGTTGGTTCTTCTGTTTTATCTACATTGGCTGTTGTTTGAGTTGGAGTATATTTGTTAGGCCTATCGCCTTTCCGACACTTTTTACATGGCCAGTTCCCCATGCTCGACTATTTGGCAAAGCTATTGTGTAAAAACCATTATTGACGTCTTCTCCTCTAATACGAAATGCGTTGGCAAACTTACCACTTACTTTGAAAGTCTTTCTATCCTTTTTCTTCCATGCAATTACAACACAAGCCAAACCCATTGATGGAAGGATCGATAGATTTCCGGGTCTGTGAAGAATTGGATTCTGGGAGAGAAACTCGTTTCCATAACGAATTGAGGTGAATAGAACAGTTAGTTGATCAAGTGATCAGTGAATGCGATTTATCATACACCCCGATACTAATCCTGAAAACACCCGATCGCGATTCTTTTCCCACAAAATTCTGTCCCATTTCAGAGATAGATCGCGATCGCGAAGAAGGAGGCGATGCCGACATTTTCTCTGGGTTTGTTTCCCGTTTATTGGGGAAATGTCTAGATTCTAACATTTTATTAACAATGGCTGTTACATTATCAAAACAGAGTGAAATTCTAAGACAGCGACAGGTATATCCTCATTAACCGTCTTAGATCTGTCTCGGTGAGTGATTTTATCCCAAACACCAACATTACTATAAGGAAGAAAGCTAAATTTTTCATTTCCGTTCGATGCTTTTTTTGATCGTTTACAATGTCATGAGCCACTGAAATTTTAAAATGATTTTTTTGGTTGAGTTGGCTTTCCGACATCGAGAGTGTCAGTGATATTTCATCCTGGTAGCATTAGAAAAATAGCTATTGAAGCATTTACTTATATCCTTGTGACTGGTAAGTACTGTATCATTCTCTGCAAGTGTTTTTCTTGACACATCGTTCGGGCCATTACACGACAGTAGTGGTTTAAACCAGGAACCGCGCAGCCATTTGGCTAGCAGGGGCTATAGCCCACCCACTTTTTTGCAACAATAGGCTACAAATTTTTTTGAAGGTTTACTCTAACGCAATTTTAGATAGTTTACTCCTATGTAGTAGCAGTTCTTCTTGACTGAGAACCATTCCTGTTCTTTTTCTAGTTATTTCATCTTGTTTAATGATATGATGTATTTTTTAACTTGGTTAGCTTGGTTTTTTATTACCCTCGAGCTAATTCTATCTATTTTTATAGTTATTGATATCTTTTCTGAACCAGACTGTTTATAAAAATTCAATAGAAATAAGCAAGCATTTTCTAAAAGGGGCGTTTTCCGGCGTTCAAGAGGGCGTGGCCTCAAAACATTTTCGGTCACACCCATTTCAACCCCTCCTTTTTTAGAGTGGTGCGCGGTCACTGGTTTAAACGCTTTCCTGAATACTTTGTCATTATCTAATTTAGCTAGATCAAGCTCCTTGAATAGATCTCTTTTCGTCCATTTATTGATTTGAACGACCCGATTCATTTGCTTTTTGTACCTGTTGAAATCGTTCCAGTCCTTAGTTACCAATTTTCCTTGAGTATTATCTGCGCCATAATGGCCCTTAGAATGTTTTTATTCATGTGTGGCTTATTTTTACCTTGAGCAACACCTGCTATCAGGGGTGCATTCGTTAAGGGACTAACAAAAATATTGTTAATATCGTCGTGTTCTTTAGGAGAGAGCTTACTTATTCTTGGCAAAAAACTATTCTTTAAACTTTTTAAAGGATCATCAAATGTTCATTTTAGAGGTTAATTTGATGGATGTAGTATTGAGAACAGCATTAATTAGATGGTGAACGTCACCAAAACCTATTTCAAATGTTTGGCCCTAAAGAAAACCATGTTTGTTGCTAATTAAAATGAAGTTATGGTCATCCATTATTGAGTGTAGAACTTGGTCCTCAGTCTCCATATTAAAGCTTCCAAGAACCACTACATTCGCCACTGATGCGGAAGAACAGAAATCAATCATCCTTTTCACATGTTTCATTAAATATGGACCGTCCTATTTCATTGGTAGCTTCTATGTCTAGGTAGTAGAAGCCCTTTTTATTCCTTAAATTTAGCTATATGGGTATGATTTGGATATCTGAACTAATTTCCAAGTCATGAAAACGTAAAGAAATTATATATAACAAAGGAAAACTGACTCGCACCTTGAAAACTCAATAATGCGGCTAAATATAATTTTTCTACGAAGAAGTAGTCAATAATGTGTCCTCATCTACATCATTTTGGTGAAATGAAAACCCTGTAATGTCTTTTACGAAAACATTGCTCTTTGGGATTGCTTCGAAAAGGTGATCAAAAGTGGTGCCATCTCAAAAGCGTAGACGAACCTGATACCTGACCAAATGTTGATCGGAGCCAGGGGCAGAGCTTCCATGTAACACAAGCCTGTTTCGTCTTAGACCCTAGAAAGACTTTTCAAATTCTTTCAAACAATGCAGGGAACGGTCTGTTCTTCGTTTTTATCTGAGTATGTAACAATTTTGTATAAAACCTGCATTGAATATAGAAAGCTTTGATTGAATTGGTCATGGAGCGGTAATTGAACCACTGGTGAAGCAAGGAGCATCAGCATTGCCAGGAGCATCAGAAATTTGGCGTAAAACCTTCTTGTTCCAAGGAAAAAAGATTTTTCAATAACCTAAACCAATAACATACAAACTGAAGCATCATTTTTTAAATTCAAAGCATCCAGCAAGGACACAAACGATTTTTAGTCATTTTCTTGATTGTAATTGTTAGGGTATAAGGAAGCACTCTCTTTTGCGCTTCTTTTATGACATTTCTCTAGATTATCAACATTGTTCTAGGGTGAATGGAGCGGAAGTAGTAGAAAAAGGAATGAAAGATATGAAATGCAAAGCAAATTGCTGGGTGTTCCAAATACTTTAGCAGGCGTTGTAGATTATTGATTTTTCGGTTGTTCAGCCAGTGATCTGAAACATGTTGCCATTATAGTTTAGGCAGTGTCTGGATGGTCTAGTAAATGCTGCTTGATTCTCCAATTTTTGGATGTTAGTTTTACATGACCTGGTTATTTTGAGCTTCATATCGGAAAGAAAATGTTACCAACCATGGTAATTTTATGAACGTGTTACTTTATACTTTAGGCCATTTTAGTTAATAGCAATGTTTTCTGGTCGTCCTTTCATCTAGCAGTTTTAGATCTAAAGTAGTTTTCAAGGTCATTTTTCTCTGCTGCCTCCCCCCCCCCCCCACCATCTTAGAATTGGTAGCACAAGCGTGGTAGATATATTCAGATTGCATATTTCTATTTTTGAATCTCTATCTAATATAGAAATAATCTTGATTTTTAAGTATGTCGCCTAAGAACAGTTTTGCTTTTAGTTCGGAGATACAGCAAAAAGTGTCTTGGCATCTGTTCAAGACCTAAATAGTGAGAAGCCTTCAAACAGGGTTGATGAAGGGTTGATGAAGGGTATGTTTGAGCCTAGGTCAGCCGTTCAAAGCTTAACATTTGGAATTATAACTTGCTTTTGACCTTTTTCAGCAATAGGCTTTTCCTCCTTACAAAAGACTGAGAATCTAGCTCAAACGTTGCTGACTATCAAAAAGCTGTGTATTTATTGCATTGAGGTGTCTACATATAGATATATATTTCATATACAACAAGGATCAGGCAGAGTAGGTTACGGTGGTGGAGAAACCCGCCCTTTTGCCTTACGATAATGCCTTTCTATAAACCTTCAAGTGGAACGCTCTTTTCTTCTACAAGAGTTTTATTTTTCACTCAGTTATGGTGACTAAATAGCAGTATGCACACATTGATGTTTTCAGCCTGTTATGATTATCATCATCATTATTTCTACATTCAACAAAGGACGTGTCCTGGTAAACGTCTTCTCAGTGTAAAACCGTCTTACTATCAAAAAAGTTCTGTTGAGTTTAGTAAAGGCTTAAACACATCATTCAATCGATTTGCAATCGTTTTGATGGTGGGTTCTTCATTTAAAATTGTCTCGACTATCCATCCTCTAAGAATTGGGACATTTGCATAAACGCCATATTTAAACTTTCTTGCACATCCAATACCCCAGGAGACAAGACCATGTACGTAGAACCTGCCATTGAACTCACAGGCTAGTGCTCCTCCGCTGTCATACTGGCACGCGTCCACTCCACCATCAGCATAACCAGCGCATATAGCGCGTTGATGAACTTTTCCATTGTAGGATTCAGGAGAATTGCATGTGGTCCTTGCAACAAGCTTAACAACTGCTTCTCTCAGCGCATCAGGCTGTGAACCTCCCCACTGTGTTTTGCCCCAACCAGCGATGTAACATTGTTTTGCATGAGGAAAACTGACAAGGTCATCCGGTAGACAGATGGTATTCACCCAGTCGGACAGGACAGCTGCATGAGACAGTTGTACGAGAGCTACAAACAAATGAAACGCATGTCAAGCTCATTGTTCTGTCTTCCTTTCCTAGTTAAAAAGTTCAAATCTTGAGTAAGCACTGAACAGCAGAGCAGTTTGCTGTGACCGCAGAACAAAGTTGACAAATCATTATCCTAAACCAAAATGCAAATGAAAGGAAGAAACGCTTCTATAGCCGAGAAGTGTCATTAAGCTCTGTCGTCAAAAAAGAGAACAAAATTTCATAAGTGGCGTTCCCTATCAATTAAAGGCAATCTGTCTCGTTGTGGATTGGTTAACGAGAACAATAGCTGGAACAATAGCCTAAACACAATTCCAGCGCTCCGCCATATTTTTTACAATGCGATAAATTAAGAGGGGACTGGAAACAATAATTAATCCCTTTGTTCTTATAATCAATCAACGTCGTGACAGATTGCCTTTAAACCAAGTCAATTTCACGCTTTGACACTTTCGCAAAAAATTTACGACTTATTTTCTCGAAAACAAACCGACAAATTTTTCGTACAATGTCAGATTCACGTTTCAAATCATGTTTGCTGTGCTTTTAGAACTTTTGACACTTTCAATTTCATTTCATATCAAGTTTTCGTTTTTATTTCAATTCAACCGAGTTAAATACAATAAGTAACTTGAAGTAAACTGATTTATTATATGCTATTCCCATCTTTGTGTTTTTATTGTTAACCAGCATAGCTGTGATATTAATGGCAACGAATGTTTTAATCTGCAACATTTTTGGCTTTTTGTCGTATCAGTGCAATCTCGTTCTCTGAATGTCTTAGTTGATAGCATTGCTAAGGCTGGATTTAGATTTTGAGAAATGGGAAGTGGTTCTGCCATCTGAACCACATCTGAACATTTTGACCTTTGTTCTTTGTAAGGCAATTATAAAGATAAAAAATAGGAGCAGGCTAAGACAGGAGTCTTGAGGCACCCTAAATGTGATAGTTTGTATTTTGGATACATTGTTATTTATTTACAGCATTGGTTCTATTCATTTAGGCATGGTATTAACTAGTCAAGGCTCATACTTTTAATTCAATAGAAAAGAGAATGAAAAAAGAGAAGCCTAGAAATGAGAATATCGCGGTCAACAGTGATTCAGCAAATTGCCTATGTTTCGATCATGACAAGGACAAATCTTAAGGAACAACTTGACTACTTTGTGAAGAAAAATATACACCAAACAATCTTTTTGTGGTACAACAATTAGAAATGGATTTAAAAAAATGAAACATTTTGAAACATACTTAAGCTTTCCTTCAGAGTATAAAATGGCAGAAAAGAAACAAGGAGTTTTCGACCTATATTCTGATGTTTCTAGCTCTGAATGGTTTTTAAATTTTAAATATAAAGAACTTAAGTTAAAGTTGTCCTTGAATTTCCAACTGAACACTGGATTTTTGTGGTTCCAGGAGTTAACTTTTAGTTATCCTGTTGCTATAAGAACTGATTTAAGGAAAAGTGTGTTTCTCGTGAAACCACCAATTCGATAAATGTGGGGAAATGAATTTGAATGCTTGAAAGTGGTAACGAATGCAGTCTTCCTCTCACCGATATCATAATCATCAGGTATATCATGATAGCCAATATCCGAATAACGGAAGTTCTGCGGGTGAATTATGATCTTCTTCACTTGTCTGTATTGCTCAAATTTATCAGTAGATGCAAGCTTGTATTCACCCAGGACAACACTCCAATCGCTTGCAATCTTCGAAGTTGATTTCCCTACAAATTAGAAATATAAAGGAGACTCTCTTGAAAATTAAACAAAAGGAAGGTGAAAGCAATCGGCCTGAATCTATTAAAAAATAGTTCAACACAAAAGTGTCCATCATCTACCAAAGTGCAATCAAACTTTTTAACTCAAATTATTCATTTATTGTAGCTGGCTGCAAAATTTTATAATTTAATAGAACTATTTGATTTGGTAACTTTCATGGGTTTAATAACATACTTGCTGCAGGAAATCCTGAAACGTGTATTTTTTAAATACTATGTACTATAATGTACAGTTTTGGAAAAGACTTTTGACTTACCAAAACAATGTGCGGCTGTTGCAACCCAACCAGGTGAAATCAGAGCTCCTCCACAGTGCTGTTTTCCCTTAAACATTAAAGCAACTTGCCATGGCCAAGACCCTTCTTCGCTCTCCGTCCCTCCAACGATTCTTTTTTCTTTAGCAAATTTAGGAACCGCGAGCTTAAATTTTCTTGAACCAGCATATTTTCCTCTTGCTCTCTTTGCTGTGTTGTTTTCTTGAAATTGCGATGATACAACATGCCTTTTTCCGCATGTAAGTGGGACTGAGATAAATAAAGTTTTCATTTCAATGGCAGTTCAAATTTATTTTTATTCAGCAAAGGGTATCAAACTCAAAAAATCAATTTATTTTGAAAGCATTTTTAAAAGTTGGCAGTTTAAAGGAAAGAAAACAAAATTCTCCATCTTTTTGCTGTAATGTACCTAATCTGATTCATCTAAGAAAGATGTATTAAGCGGACAGTAAAATGATAGGGTGGCAGTTTAAAGGACAGTAAAATGATATTGATATACCAACCAGTGATACTTACATTCCTTTTCGTATGCACAAGACTTCAAGCACACGTACTGCATAAGGACATCGTTGCATATTGGGTAACTTTTCATCATGCTCTGGCAGTTTGGAGAGTAGTCACGTAGGTATTCATCAAAATTCTGCGCATTCGTGAACAAATAACCTACAAAAAGATGAATCATATTTAAATGGCAGATAATCTAAGAGACACTTTAAGGAAAGCAAAGCACTACAAGGTTGAGTGGAAACGTTTAGCTCTATTTCTTTGGCTTGTTTAAAACCAAAAATCTTTCTTTTTGTGGAAATGCTCTTAGTATCCTTTGCAAATATTTTACCATACGCAGGAAAGTTCTGTCAATCCTCATCTTGGTCAATATAGCTGAGCACAGCCAGTGGCGGCTTTGCAAAATTTCAGAGGGGTAACAGTGTGAAATATGCTGACTGTTACATGGTAAATGGTGTGGCTTATGGTAAATGGTCTGGTGTGGCACAAATTAGTTCTGAAGTATTCCCAAAATGTGATGTGATGACTTTCATGCGCAAAAGCTAAACATTCCTCTGACTGCTCTTCTCCTCAGCTAAACCTTCCTCAAACTTGATTTAAACTTAAAATAGTGAGTTAACTCAAAATGAACTTCTTTGAGAATTTTGAAGCCGTTCTAATACATGATACTAACTTTTAAATTTTCAAGCCCGGTTTGTAACCTGTTTCAAAATAATTTTTTCTGAGAATATCTTTATTTGCAAAACCATCAAGTGGGTCATCATGCGATATTACTAGCCAAGTTCCAAAGAAAGCTGATTATAATCAGCGAAACGACACGAAACGAAACGAAATACTGTGAAATATTAGAAATATAGTTAAAAATAACAACAAAGTACGCCAAAATTCTCAAACCATAATATTACGATAAACCCAAAGGAATCATGAAAAAGCCTCTTTACATGAAAAGCTTCAGAGCACATTGACAATCTCATAATCGATGTCAAAGCATCTTTCAGTACTCTTTCGACATTAGTAGTCTTTTCATGAACGTCAATTTTATCACGTTTTATACTCTGAAGAGTGTCAGACGAAAAGCTTAATCATTTCTTAAATATTTTCTCTTTTCAGAGTCATTTTTTAAATTCTGCACCGCCAAAAACTATTTACGTACAATTTTAAGTTTTTTTTAAACTATCTTTATTCATATTAGTTGATAATGAACACGGTTATAAGAAGAGAGAAAGAACAGAAAAACACTGTATGTAAAAAGTCCATTGGTTTAAAGGTTGCTTATAAACGGTAGAATGATAGAATAAAGTGAATGTCAAATGATCTCAACGTTCAAAATAACGTGTCCAAAGTTGCCTAAAGGCTAATGCCAGGATGATTGGAAAATTGATGCTAATTGGCAGCCAAGACCTAACGTTGTGTAACTATAATTACTTAAGGACGATTGAAATGTTTGCGTATTAAAGATCCCCTTAATACGACTGAAAATACGCATGAAAAGGTTTTTAAACGAGCAAATTATCATGTCAATTCACTCAGTCAATTTCGCTACTTTAAAAATGAAGATGAAGTTAACTTCAATGCCTGATACCTCGTATGCAGTGCTCCTTTTAGTTAATATGGGTCACTTGAATCGTGAAAAAGATTATGTGTTATCAAATTATATTTGATTCAGTATCAAACACAAATAGGCCTTCGATTGGCCACTGGCGTTGCTGAATGGAACACGTTACTTAAGTAGAGTATTACTTAAGAATATTAGAATCGATTCCATGTGCATATTCATAATAACATTTTCGTGGTTTGTAAGCTTTTTTGCTAAAAAAACGATAAATGCATATGCAAAACATGAAAATTCCCCTCTTGAGATCAACGTGAACAATTAGAGATTTTTTAAGCAAACATTTTAAGCTGGAACCATAAAGGTAAAGCTAACATGCGCAAAACAATGGAGCAATGATTATATTATCGTGTAACTTTTAATATTTGTAACTTGAGAGACCTTGAAAGCATGTAGCATGAATTCTCGATAGCTAACTACCAAAAGTAACTTGCGTATTAGCCTGTTTGTTGATCGACAATTTGCTTAATCACTAATTCACAAGCAATTGAGTTGGAGGGGCACCAGAGAGGTAACGTTGGAAGAGTGTATTCTTCGATTGCTCGTCTCTTGTTCCTATTTAAAAACACTCTTTTATCTATTTGCTTTTTCGCTAGATGGAGTCCTGATAAGTATCAATAATATATTCAGTGCTAAGGTGGAATAACAAAATGTCGTATGGAAATTTAAGGGCATTTAAAGGTAAAACATAATCCATCGGCCCAAATCTTTAACAAAATATTAAAAAATTAAAAACTCTTAACTGTAAATCTAGAAACTAGTATAATGCAGTTATTTACCGCTAAAAAGTAGTGAAATCTTGAGAAGGTCCATTCTGCAACTTCGTTGACTTGCAAACACGAGAGTGATTTTCAAATAGCCACGATATTTATAGGGTGGGAGAAAACGCGGAGGAAATGGGAAGGAAATGCTGAGGAAATGCGGAGGAAAGGATGGTAAAGATGAAATATTCTACAAAATTAGCTGCGTACCACGCAGTGACGAATTTCTAGCCAGATAAAGAGGTGCTTTGAGGATATTTGAACAGAGTTTTGTTTTTAGACGATAAACAGAGCAAAAATGACGACGACAAATGAATAGAAAAAGAATCACGATGCAGGCAATCGAAAGCACTGTCGCCAGTGAATTTTAAATTAGGCAGTCTTTTATTGACTGTACCTTGAAGAAGAGATAGCGGGATGATTTGCCGTCAATTCAAACAAAACTTCAAATAACGTTGTTATCTGTTTGTGCTCAAAATAATTTTTGTATCTATATTTACTTTCAAGATTAAAGTTTGCTTTAATCACTTGAACAAGATAAATGGCAGTTCCCGTAGTTCTGTGAAATAACAATAGATGACATGAAAGGAGACCCCCAGCAAACATAATTTTATCTTCCTCAATAACGATACCCAAATGCCAATTTGACATCGTTTTGTTCAGTTAAAGGAGAAACGTTTTTCTAGAATTAATTACCCGGGCTAGCAAATTGTCTTGGAAGCATATCTTTTTTTCAAAGAGATCTATCAAATGCTTATACGCTGAAAACGAAAAAAATCAGAAAAAACGAACTTGAAGTGTCTCATGCAAACAGATTAGATTGTATTTCATTCATTTCACTTCGTTTGTTTGTGAAGCTGTTTCCCTAGTTTGTATAATCTCAGTAGTTTTAAAAGAAATTGTATCTGTTTTCTTCAGTTAATTAAGCCCACTTAAAAAAAGCTGTACATTTAGGTGCATTTTTCAAAAAAGCCTTGGTCGAGCGTAAAAAAACGTGTTCGTTTAAAACAAAGAACTCTTTTCTAAGCTGCGATTAAGATGCTTAACAAGCGAGCAAGAATATTTGCGGCAAATTCGTCATGTATAAAAGACGCCTTGCTGCAATGAGCTCAGTATTATAGCATAATTGTTGCCAAGTGGAAGCAAAATCTTAGTAACTTTGCCAACAGCAGCTATGAATAAGAGGTTATGTTTGTTGTTGTTTATGATCAGTGTGGATTTCCTTGCTGGGGTGAACTGCCTGACCAGTGGCGGGCTACAAATGTGGGGAAAACGCCAACACGAGGTAAGTGAATAGGCAAACATTCAATAAAGGAAACTTGAATTTATCAGAAAAACATTGTAATAATGTTGGTCCTTTCGCCGATGCTCTATTTGTCGATGCTCTTCAATCTTGAAAATATCATCATGGAATGCAGATCAATATTTGAATCCTGTAATTAATTTCTACACTGGGAGAAAATGATAGTTTCGAAATAAAATCAACAAAGAGAGCTCATATATTTAAATTCTAAAACTGATGAAAAAATGTCTTTTAGATTCTCAAATCGTCTCCACGATCAACTGCAAATAGCATGCATTGTATGATGCTAAATTGTCATTGTTTGTCACTCTGCAAATAGCATGATGCTAAATTGTCATTGTTTGCCACTCTCTCATACTAAGAACCGAATGTTTGTTTCTAAGGTTAAATGTCGTGAATGCAACCAGACTAAGGTTAAGCACTCCCGTAACTATAAGCGGAGCCCTATTTCCCTGTTGCAGTTACAGAAAAATAAAGTTTTTGCCATCAATTTTTTCACACAGAAAGCAAAGAGAGGGGAACTTCTTCAAACAATTGTCTGCAAATTTTGCATGGAAAACCAGAGGTATTGCTACGAACCAAGAATGACTAAAGCAGAGTTCGAGCTGAAAGACCTCAAGAACTACAGAGAGCTTGCAAAAGAACCATAAAATACAGCGGCAAAAGCTGATATGAGGAAAAATATTTAATACTTTTGATTTAAATCTGCTTGGCTGGAAGTCTCATGTTATTAAAACACTATTTGCCGTGGTTTCTCCTAAGCTTTTAATTGATCACGCAAATCGATGCAGAAAGTTAAATTTTGATCATGATACATTGTAAAATATTTAACACGCATGTAGAATGCTATTCATTTTGTCAATTCTCTTATTAAATCGAAAAATCAAGGAGAATTTGGGAATTTCTTTCATTTTATAATATTTATACAGGTTAAAGGCTCATACATATATATGTTTTTCAACCTGACCTGTTTGAAAGATTAAAATAAGCACTAATACTAATAACAAAAGAAATTTACTAACCTAACCTAATTTACAATATGATATAAAACTAAGGCTATAAAAAGAGACGTAACGATGAAATAAAAGATGCTCTTATGGACTGTGATTATATTTCACGCCTTAACGAAATTAATATCAACTTGAAAGACCAAACGATTAAATTCAAGAAGAGTGCCCCAGAATATTGTAGATAAAACTTTAAAAGTAGCCCCCAGACACTGTAGCCATCCACTCACTATAACATCAGTCAATCTTCAACATATCGAAAACGTTAAAATCTGATTAGCCTCTTTCTCAGCATAAAAATGCTTTCGATAGCCTCTCATTTTCCAACTAAATACTGCATTGTTTTCTAAATTCACAATTTCACGTGGAAGGATCATTCTGCAGCTGGAAATGATAATGGTTAACAGTTTCTAATGCGCAACAGTAATTGCAGCAAGGCTGAGATCTAGGTCACCTGACCAACTCTATATCCCTTTCAGTAGTACAAATGCCTCAAATAGGTGAAGTAAATTTCTTTCGCTGCAGCTCCAGTTAAATAAGCGCAACCAAATATTCCGTGTTATGTTACATTGGGGGATTTGAAATCTCAGAGCTTATAATCCAAACATTGTTTTAACTCGATTTTTGAGTAAATATACTTTTTGAAACAGAATTAATTGTTTGGGATCACTCGTCAATAGACATCATGCTCACGAATAAACCAAGATGTGTTCAAAATGCCATAGTTTTTGAAACTGACCTAGATGATTTTCATGCCTTGTCTTATCTTGAAATGAAGACATAAATACCCCAACCCAAACCAAAGATTATTAAACATCAAAACTTAAGAAAAACTGATCCTAAGAGTCCGTGATGAAAATAGGGATTTTGAAAATGGTGCAAATGATACGTATTGGTCACAGTGGCAGAGCAACGGGGGAGGAATTGGGGGACTAGCCCCCCCCAAATTTGCAGAAAGTTTTTCCTTGAGATTTTTGCGAACCTGATAAGAAAACTTGGGGGAGGGGGTATGTACGTTATCTAGATCGTCACATTTAAATGAAATTTCTTGGGAGACAAAAGATGTTCCCTCCGGAAAAAAAAAGTTTCAAACAGGGAAAAAAGGGCGTGGTCCCTGACACACCTTTTGTCCTCCCCCACTTATCCTAGGCTGGAGCCGCCACTAATTGGTCATGCAGAAGTCAGTGTCATCTGCGTTCCGAAAACTTGTAAATTAACATGAGTCTTTAAAGACCACAGTTCAGAGGGGAAATACTGCCCTGTTTTTGAATCGTCATCATAAATTGCAAAAGGAAATTATTAGAAAATGAAACCTAAAGCAACTTTACATAACTCCTGCAGGTGGTATGCTGCAGAAAGTGGAAAAGAGAAAAGCGTCATTTCATAAAATGACAACTTTGTTTTAATAAATTATACCCTTATAATTTATGTAAAGGTGCCAAACGAGCCTTTTAATTATCGATATGAAAGTTTTGTCAAAAAATTCCAACGCAATATTTCATTAAAATTTCATTTTACTTTTAATACCTTCACACTAGGCACTTAAAAAAAGCTAAACTACAACTAATTGATGTTTACAAAAAAAAATATTTAAAACGCAATATAATAAACTTTTAAGTTTCAAAACACTAAAAAATACCAAGCACTGGTCTTCACATTTCATAAGATTTAGACGAGTAAAATATAACAAATATTTGAGTAAACTAAAGTTTTTCGTCTGACGCTCTCCAGAGTTTAAAATGTCAGAAAATAGATCGAAAACTCTGAGCTAGGAAACTTATATACCCGAAAAGGCCAGTTGTGGATCAAAATAGGCCAATCAGAAACGCGCTGGCTAGGAATCAGCTAGGAAATTCCTCCTATAAATCCTAGGCCAATCAGCTAGGAAAGGCCAGTTGTGGATCAAAATAGACCAATCAGAAACGCGCTGGCTAGGAATCAGCTAGGAAATTCCTCCTATAAATCCTAGGCCAATCAGCTAGGAAAGGCCAGTTGTGGATCAAAATAGGCCAATCAGAAACGCGCTAGCTAGGAATCAGCTAGGAAATTCCTCCTATAAATCCTATGGCAATCAGCTAGGAAAGGCCAGTTGTGGATCAAAATAGGCCAATCAGAAACGCGCTAGCTAGGAATCGGCTAGGAAATTCCTCCTATAAATCCTAGGCCAATCAGCTAGGAAAGGCCAGTTGTGGATCAAAATAGGCCAATCAAAAACGCGCTAGCTAGGAATCAGCTACGAAATTCCTCCTATAAATCCTAGAACAATCAGCTAGGAAAGGCCAGTTGTGGATCAAAATAGGCCAATCAGAAACGCGCTAGCTAGGAATCAGCTACGAAATTCCTCCTATAAATCCTAGGCCAATCAGCTAGAAAAGGCCAGTTGTGGATCAAAATAGGCCAATCAGAAACGCGCTAGCTAGGAATCAGCTACGAAATTCCTCCTATAAATCCTAGGCCAATCAGCTAGGAAAGGCCAGTTGTAGATCAAAATAGGCCAATCAGAAACGCGCTAGCTAGGAATCAGCTACGAAATTCCTCCTATAAATCCTAGGCCAATCAGCTAGGAAAGGCCAGTTGTGGATCAAAATAGACCAATCAGAAACGCGCTGGCTAGGAATCAGCTAGGAAATTCCTCCTATAAATCCTAGGCCAATCAGCTAGGAAAGGCCAGTTGTGGATCAAAATAGGCCAATCAGAAACGCGCTAGCTAGGAATCAGCTAGGAAATTCCTCCTATAAATCCTATGGCAATCAGCTAGGAAAGGCCAGTTGTGGATCAAAATAGACCAATCAGAAACGCGCTGGCTAGGAATCAGCTAGGAAATTCCTCCTATAAATCCTAGGCCAATCAGCTAGGAAAGGCCAGTTGTGGATCAAAATAGGCCAATCAGAAACGCGCTAGCTAGGAATCAGCTAGGAAATTCCTCCTATAAATCCTATGGCAATCAGCTAGGAAAGGCCAGTTGTGGATCAAAATAGGCCAATCAGAAACGCGCTAGCTAGGAATCGGCTAGGAAATTCCTCCTATAAATCCTAGGCCAATCAGCTAGGAAAGGCCAGTTGTGGATCAAAATAGGCCAATCAAAAACGCGCTAGCTAGGAATCAGCTACGAAATTCCTCCTATAAATCCTAGAACAATCAGCTAGGAAAGGCCAGTTGTGGATCAAAATAGGCCAATCAGAAACGCGCTAGCTAGGAATCAGCTACGATATTCCTCCTATAAATCCTAGGCCAATCAGCTAGAAAAGGCCAGTTGTGGATCAAAATAGGCCAATCAGAAACGCGCTAGCTAGGAATCAGCTACGAAATTCCTCCTATAAATCCTAGGCCAATCAGCTAGGAAAGGCCAGTTGTGGATCAAAATAGGCCAATCAGAAACGCGCTAGCTAGGAATCAGCTACGAAATTCCTCCTATAAATCCTAGAACAATCAGCTAGGAAAGCCCAGTTGTGGATCAAAATAGGCCAATCAGAAACGCGCTAGCTAGGAATCGGCTAGGAAATTCCTCCTATAAATCCTAGAACAATCAGCTAGGAAAGGCCAGTTGTGGATCAAAATAGGCCAATCAGAAACGCGCTAGCTAGGAATCGGCTAGGAAATTGCTCCTATAAATCCTAGAACAATCAGCAAGGAAAGGCCAGTTGTGGATCAAAATAGGCCAATCAGAAACGCGCTAGCTAGGAATCGGCTAGGAAATTCCTCCTATAAATCCTAGAACAATCAGCTAGGAAAGGCCAGTTGTGGATCAAAATAGGCCAATCAGAAACGCGCTAGCTAGGAATCGGCTAGGAAATTCCTCCTATAAATCTTAGAACAATCAGCTAGGAAAGGCCAGTTGTGGATCAAAATAGGCCAATCAGAAACGCGCTAGCTAGGAATCGGCTAGGAAATTGCTCCTATAAATCCTAGGCCAATCAGCTAGGAAAGGCCAGTTGTGGATCAAAATAGACCAATCAGAAACGCGCTGGCTAGGAATCAGCTACGAAATTCCTCCTATAAATCCTAGGCCAATCAGCTAGGAAAGGCCAGTTGTGGATCAAAATAGGCCAATCAGAAACGCGCTAGCTAGGAATCAGCTAGGAAATTCCTCCTATAAATCCTATGGCAATCAGCTAGGAAAGGCCAGTTGTGGATCAAAATAGACCAATCAGAAACGCGCTGGCTAGGAATCAGCTAGGAAATTCCTCCTATAAATCCTAGGCCAATCAGCTAGGAAAGGCCAGTTGTGGATCAAAATAGGCCAATCAGAAACGCGCTAGCTAGGAATCAGCTAGGAAATTCCTCCTATAAATCCTATGGCAATCAGCTAGGAAAGGCCAGTTGTGGATCAAAATAGGCCAATCAGAAACGCGCTAGCTAGGAATCGGCTAGGAAATTCCTCCTATAAATCCTAGGCCAATCAGCTAGGAAAGGCCAGTTGTGGATCAAAATAGGCCAATCAAAAACGCGCTAGCTAGGAATCAGCTACGAAATTCCTCCTATAAATCCTAGAACAATCAGCTAGGAAAGGCCAGTTGTGGATCAAAATAGGCCAATCAGAAACGCGCTAGCTAGGAATCAGCTACGAAATTCCTCCTATAAATCCTAGGCCAATCAGCTAGAAAAGGCCAGTTGTGGATCAAAATAGGCCAATCAGAAACGCGCTAGCTAGGAATCAGCTACGAAATTCCTCCTATAAATCCTAGGCCAATCAGCTAGGAAAGGCCAGTTGTGGATCAAAATAGGCCAATCAGAAACGCGCTAGCTAGGAATCAGCTACGAAATTCCTCCTATAAATCCTAGAACAATCAGCTAGGAAAGCCCAGTTGTGGATCAAAATAGGCCAATCAGAAACGCGCTAGCTAGGAATCGGCTAGGAAATTCCTCCTATAAATCCTAGAACAATCAGCTAGGAAAGGCCAGTTGTGGATCAAAATAGGCCAATCAGAAACGCGCTAGCTAGGAATCGGCTAGGAAATTGCTCCTATAAATCCTAGAACAATCAGCAAGGAAAGGCCAGTTGTGGATCAAAATAGGCCAATCAGAAACGCGCTAGCTAGGAATCGGCTAGGAAATTCCTCCTATAAATCCTAGAACAATCAGCTAGGAAAGGCCAGTTGTGGATCAAAATAGGCCAATCAGAAACGCGCTAGCTAGGAATCGGCTAGGAAATTCCTCCTATAAATCCTAGAACAATCAGCTAGGAAAGGCCAGTTGTGGATCAAAATAGGCCAATCAGAAACGCGCTAGCTAGGAATCGGCTAGGAAATTGCTCCTATAAATCCTAGAACAATCAGCAAGGAAAGGCCAGTTGTGGATCAAAATAGGCCAATCAGAATCGCGCTAGCTAGGAATCGGCTAGGAAATTCCTCCTATAAATCTTAGAACAATCAGCTAGGAAAGGCCAGTTGTGGATCAAAATAGGCCAATCAGAAACGCGCTAGCTAGGAATCAGCTACGAAATTCCTCCTATAAATCCTAGAACAATCAGCTAGGAAAGCCCAGTTGTGGATCAAAATAGGCCAATCAGAAACGCGCTAGCTAGGAATCGGCTAGGAAATTCCTCCTATAAATCCTAGAACAATCAGCTAGGAAAGGCCAGTTGTGGATCAAAATAGGCCAATCAGAAACGCGCTAGCTAGGAATCGGCTAGGAAATTGCTCCTATAAATCCTAGAACAATCAGCAAGGAAAGGCCAGTTGTGGATCAAAATAGGCCAATCAGAAACGCGCTAGCTAGGAATCGGCTAGGAAATTCTTCCTATAAATCTTAGAACAATCAGCTAGGAAAGGCCAGTTGTGGATCAAAATAGGCCAATCAGAAACGCGCTAGCTAGGAATCAGCTACGAAATTCCTCCTATAAATCCTAGGCCAATCAGCTAGGAAAGCCCAGTTGTGGATCAAAATAGGCCAATCAGAAACGCGCTAGCTAGGAATCAGCTACGAAATTCCTCCTATAAATCCTAGGCCAATCAGCTAGGAAAGGCCAGTTGTGGATCAAAATAGGCCAATCAGAAACGCGCTAGCTATGAATCAGCTAGGAAATTCCTCCTATAAACCCTAGGCCAATCAGCTAGGAAAAGCGAGTTTTGGATCAAAATAGGCCAATCAGAAGCGCGAGCACAGGATTGTTGAAGCTGACCAATCAAAAGGAGTTCGTTTTCACCTTAGGACTCCATTGGTTATAATCTCAAAAGACAATGGGCACTGATTTAAACTCTGAAGAGTGTCAGATGAAAAGCTTTAGTTTACTCAAATTATTGCTTTTTTCAAAGGCATTTCAAAAATTAACATTTGCCAATAGCATGGAAATGTGGAAACATGTCACATTAAGAAATACTTTTTAAAAGGAGATAAAACTGTTTGCGAAAAAGAATTCTGTTCCAAACTTTGCAATACCCAGGCTCATTCAGAAAAAGCTGTTTTTTTATAATCCCCAAAACAGGTACACATTAACCCTTTATTGCACTTTCATAAAAAACTCTCTTTTTTCTCAAGGTTAATAAGAAAATCCTCAATTTGATTGGGGAAACAATGCATTCAAAACAGAGGCTAATGACGCGAGCACATAAAACTTGAAGATCATTTTCTTCTCTTAATTTTCATATTTATATATATTTAGGTCATCTTTTCCAAAAGTAAATTCAAAATTCACAAGACATACAGCGTAAGTGAATTTTGTGAGCATTAATTTTATATGACTTTCCGAGCACTCAGCTTACTGCTATTCATAACAAAACTATTTGCAAGCTTTAAATCTCTAAATCTAAAGAGCAAACTACATAGTATGAAATGTAACGATGAAATGGTCGCTGCAAAGATCGCCATCGCACATCAACCGTTCCGTTAAAAATTCAAGAAGTCTTCCTTAGGCATTGATGAAAGTAAGTCAAAACAGACGGATTTTCTGAAAGGTTCTGAGAAGTTGACAACCAGTAAACAAGTGAATATCAACCGAACAAAATTAAGTTTGCTTCATAGAATAACGAGCAAACAACATTAAGTTTGCTTCGTGATAAGAAATGTTGTATGGCCATTGATTGGCTAAGATGCAAGGTTTAACATCAAATGGAAGAAAATAATGAACGAAGCGTTGATAGAGGACTCGATCATTTTAATTGATATGATGCATTCAAATACACATTTTTCAAGTCTATTCTGCTAGTTACAAATAAGTCACTGATGTAGTTATTGCCAGCTCGAAGCTTTACTTTTTCTCTGCATTTTCAGCAGATCTTCGCGAGAGGTTTTCGCACACATGTACGTTCATTCTGCAAAAAGCACAAGCGGTTTTCTGCAATGTCTCTGCTTGTTCCGCCTTCTCCTAAAAATGAATATCGAGAATAAGTTCATTGTTATTTCAAAGAACCTTAAACAATTACAGGCATTTGACACACGTAAAGGTAGCTTATAGCTTACAGTTCACCCATAAAACTGCGCATAGCGAATATCGTGCGAACAGTTTCTGCAAACCTGCGAAATCCCAGCTCAGCGCACAGTGGTTCACGATGATGGACGAAGTTAAAGCAATGCCTCCACCAAAGACTTTGAATCGATCGATCGCTTTAAAATCATTAAGATCGGTTATTTGAAATCTACGATCAATCATCTTCTCACAGTGTGTCTTCGCCAATGGGACGGGGTTTTTCCTTGACACAGTTTCACTTGACCTGTTTCCAATTTGTTTAACGCGCGCAGGCTTTGATAAACTTGGCTTGAAGAATTATTTTAACGAGTTGTACATATGCATATCAAATGCCGCTTAGATTCTGACTTAACGAAGGAAATCGAAGATCTTAAAGCAACACTAAAGGTAAAAACATTTGTAGGTTTTATTTGAAATGAAACTAAAACATATGCAATATTCAAAATGCTTACACGTAAAGCTCTTTTTCCCCACATCTGAAGACCACCACTGGTGAGAGACTCGACCTGTGAGATGACAATCAGGCCAAGCAAGAGAATAACCAAAGTTGCTTTCATTTTGCTATCTGTGAGATGATGCTGCAGAGTGAAGGAAATCAATCTGGTCTTGCTCGAACTAACAGAAAGAGGATGCCTGGTGACTGCTTTTATGCTGCCCAAAGACAATCAAAGAGGAAGGAGGAAATTAGCAGATACTCGTTCTTGTCTGTTATGTTTGACGCCTGTTTGCTAGTCTGTTAACAAAACATTGGAAAAAACGGTGAAAAACTGATCCATATTTGTTGGAATAATTAGTAAAACATGAGACTGAGAGCTCTGTCCGTTTTATAATGATTAAACTTAGAGCAAAAATAAATATACACGCAATGATCTAGAAACTCATCAACAACTGCCGGTGACTCATTAGCAATGTTCAAGATTCGGAAAACCAATAGAGGACAGCAGTGGCGTAGATTGAGCTGTTGAAGTCGGTATGCGGCGTTGGGTGTGGTCAACAGGCAACGCCCCTGTGGGAGTCCAGGGGGTAAACCCCTAAAGCTGCAGTTTTTAACGTCAGTCGAGTGTTAAAATCGTACTTTTATACAGGAATTTCTACCATTTCAAAAAAGAATACCTGAAACACAATCCTAAATGACGTTTATACTAATGAAAATATGATCATTTTTTTCACAGTCATCGTGTTATGTATGCTATCAAATAGATGAAATATATACATTCGTTCAATAGCTACAACTAAGGCTGAGGGGGGAAGAGGTGTCGGGGTCGGGCCTCGTTTTGTGTCATTTCAACCTAGCTGTTAAAAAGTGCTGACATCGGAAATGATGCTATGAGTCCCCGCAATAAGTTGTTGGTGGTATCGACTTTGTGCGCCTATAGTGCGCATGTAAATTTATAAAACTTAATGACCGCACCAATAATCTACTTGTACTGCAGCTCAGGACGAATGTTTTACTTTAGAAACAATAACTGCATTTTAGAAAGCGGCCTTTTATATAATCTATCCTGTCTCCCCTGCCATGTCATGTTTATATCAGAGTACAATTTCTGAACTAGAAAATAATCCCAGATCCTTTATAACGATTTAATGTTGCTAAATATATAAATATTTCATAAAGCATGTCAAGGCGAAATGGGTACCATGACAAGGCAGACCCCCGTTGGCCCCCATAATATCCCTATTTGAGTGCCCTTCTCTGCGGTTTTGGTGCTAAGGTTGAAATGATGAAAAATAGCATTTATAATATCACATGTTGCTTATAATCTCATTTACAATCTCATAATTTGCTTATAATCTCATTTATAATTTAATACTTTTGTCGAAAGGCATTATAAAGAGCATAATTCACTAAATTTGGTTTTAACAACGGTCCCTTATGGTTCTTAATACAAATTAACAAAGTAAGACAGCTGTAAAACCATAAATGCAACATATTGCTTACTTCTCAGAACTGTGTTTAATGTTAATATGCAGAATTGGAGAGTTGTGTCAAATACCAAATGATATCTTGCAATGAGTGAAAACGAGCAAAGACTTAAGTTTTTTACATCGGATTAGAACAATAGACGAGACTAGATGCTACTGCAAAATCTGTGGTACTTCAATAGCCATTGATTTGCCAAAAAAATTATCTGTAGCATTATATTTCAAAGATTTTATGTCCCAACATTCTAGCTTTCAGACCATCCTTTCTTAGAGTTTTCGGAACGCACATAATATATGTTTGACCAACCAACTGAGCCCGACATTCATCATTTTCTCTTGTCAGCAAAGGTTGTCAGCAAAGGCTGTCAGCAAAGGTCTACGAAGGCAGCAAAGGTTGTTGAAAGTTTATCAAAGTATTGAATTCGAGCTGAATGAAACGTCGAGGCTGCCATATACTTGTTCTGAATCTTTACCCACTCTAATCATTTGTCATTAGAACTCGCCTAAAAAGACTTTAGTATATATAACATCTATAGACTTTCCCAAAGTTTATTTTATGTTACATCCGTAAAGCATTCGTACTACTGCGAGGGCATATCTAGACTGCGGAGGAGACGATAGAAGGCGATAGATTTTCCTTCGTCTTCTATCGTCTCCTCCGCAATTTAGATGTCCCCTCGCAGTAGTACGAATGCCTCTAGGCTGATTTCCACGAGGCGAATTTCGCATCGAAATTATCTTTTGATTTCCACGGGACTGCGAATTCGCTGCGAAACAATATATTGATTTCCCCTAAAACTCAACTTTAAGGCGTCCATTTTCAGAACTGCACGCATGGCGAATCTTCCAAGACTGTCTTCTTACAAATCAAGCAAATTTTCTTTTGCTTTGACTGGTTATTAGGTGCTGCGAAAGATTTCGTCGCGAAAAAGTAGAGCTATTTTCTACTTTCTTGCGAATTCGCTGCGAAATCAAAAATCAAAATTGCACATGCCTTGATCCCTTCTTTAGCGACGTCGCCGCAAATTCGCTGCGAAATTCGCCTCGTGAAAATCAGCCTTTACGGATTTAACATAAAACAGACATTGGGAAAGTTTATAACATCTAGTAATCAATCTACATACAAACGACATAGCCGCCTTTGTGTAGTCAGAAGGAGTTCGTTTGCTCTTTTCTCTTTTCTCCATTGCTAGTTTTTCTTTAAGCATGCAGCACAGATTAGCAAACGATACCGGTCTTGTGCTTGCGTTTTTCTGATTGGCCTATTTCGATCCACAACTGGGTATATATTTTTCATCGTGTTCTTTCGGACCCTTATTTTGACGTTTTATGCTCTGAGGAGTGTCAGAAGGAAAAGCTTTTAGCCAATATGATATAAAAACTTTGCTTTTTAAAGCCATTTTCAAGTTCTGTACCACCAAAACACTGTTCAATTGTGGGTATGGCTATATGGAGGAGAGAGAAACGACAAAGGTACGTGTTCCTTAACAAGTGATGGTTTGAAAAGCCTTTCTCTGCTAGTTTAATGAGAATTCAATATAACATCTATAGACTTTCCCAAAGTTTATTTTATGTTACATCCGTAAAGCATTCGTACTACTGCGAGGGCATATCTAGACTGCGGAGGAGACGATAGAAGGCGATAGATTTTCCTTCGTCTTCTATCGTCTCCTCCGCAATTTAGATGTCCCCTCGCAGTAGTACGAATGCCTCTAGGCTGATTTCCACGAGGCGAATTTCGCATCGAAATTATCTTTTGATTTCCACGGGACTGCGAATTCGCTGCGAAACAATATATTGATTTCCCCTAAAACTCAACTTTAAGGCGTCCATTTTCAGAACTGCACGCATGGCGAATCTTCCAAGACTGTCTTCTTACAAATCAAGCAAATTTTCTTTTGCTTTGACTGGTTATTAGGTGCTGCGAAAGATTTCGTCGCGAAAAAGTAGAGCTATTTTCTACTTTCTTGCGAATTCGCTGCGAAATCAAAAATCAAAATTGCACATGCCTTGATCCCTTCTTTAGCGACGTAGCCGCAAATTCGCTGCGAAATTCGCCTCGTGAAAATCAGCCTTTACGGATTTAACATAAAACAGACATTGGGAAAGTTTATAACATCTAGTAATCAATCTACATACAAACGACATAGCCGCCTTTGTGTAGTCAGAAGGAGTTCGTTTGCTCTTTTCTCTTTTCTCCATTGCTAGTTTTTCTTTAAGCATGCAGCACAGATTAGCAAACGATACCGGTCTTGTGCTTGCGTTTTTCTGATTGGCCTATTTCGATCCACAACTGGGTATATATTTTTCATCGTGTTCTTTCGGACCCTTATTTTGACGTTTTATGCTCTGAGGAGTGTCAGAAGGAAAAGCTTTTAGCCAATATGATATAAAAACTTTGCTTTTTAAAGCCATTTTCAAGTTCTGTACCACCAAAACACTGTTCAATTGTGGGTATGGCTATATGGAGGAGAGAGAAACGACAAAGGTACGTGTTCCTTAACAAGTGATGGTTTGAAAAGCCTTTCTCTGCTAGTTTAATGAGAATTCAAATCATATCTTGTGTCTTATCATTCAAAACCTCAGGTCGTCTCTAATCCATTCACATAGGCACAAAAACTAGAGCAAATTTTCTTATGAAAGAGATATCTCTTGAAGACAATATGATAACCAGATGATAATTTTAGCCTTTGGTCCACACTTGTGCATAAAGAGAATAATTTAAGAATTTAGCGAAAAAGAATTTAGGATTTCGAGCACTTGCCAAAAAGAACAGATCATATCGATTGTTTTGGTTTTTGGTGCAGCTTGTTATCGCAAAGGGATTTGGCATTCCAGAGTATCAAGCACTTTTTGATGAACGTTATCTAGAAGTGCTTTATCAGTAAATCTTTCAATTTGTCAGCCAACAAAGGTATGATTGATCACAACTTTTGCTCAATTTAAAAAAAAAATCATAACAAACTGACTCCAAAATCATTCTACCCTCTCAATTCGCATGGTTTATCTTCTCCATTATAGCTCCTATTTATTTTCCTACAAAGGGATTTCACGATTTGTAAGACACGTAAAACAATTTCAGATTGCTCGCATTTACTTCAAATAAAGTTCCTAATTCTCAACTGAATGCAATTTAAAACAAATTACCTAGAAACTATTATTCTCGAAATCTAGAGCAACGATAATCGGCTTAACAGGTCAAGAGATTTCAGGCCTCAACTAAAAGTTTTGATAAAGAAATTATGGAAACCTTCGTTTAAATGGGACTTTTTCCATTTTTCAGATTTCTGTTAGTTTCAAATTTGTATCATTGTGTGCCTTAAAAGTTCAGCTACTTGAATGTGAAATAATCGAAAAATGGATTTTTTCATCCAGAAAAAGTTTACCGTAACCTTAAAGCGGAACTGACATGAAAAAACTTCATAAAATACATTTATTATATTTTAGTTTAGAGCCTGCAGTGCTGAATCGAGTGGTGTAATTTTAACTTTCCGTTAACATAATTTTTTCAAGCTCCAAAGTACTGGTTTTCGCCAGTTTTTGTTCGAATAAAGAAACGCGGCCAAAGAGGAATTCCAAGAATTTGTGACGTATTCTGGTTAAGGATGACAGAGATCGGGCATAGCAAAAAACGACCTAAATAAGGCAAATATTGTTGTGCTGGTGCACTAAACTCTACTGGCTGTTTGGATAACAGTCACATTCCAAAAAATCAATCGCTGAAGTTTCCGAAAGATGGAAAAAATAGCGTCGATTGTGGGTACAATCTATGAGAGAGAAGACACAGGGCCGGTTTCAATCCATTGTCTTCGTCCGCCCTGTGATCCAAAACACGCGTTAGGTACAAGAATTAAAACAACCCTACCAAGTTCCAATCGATTTTGCATCGTTTTACGGGAATAAAATATGGGGAAACAAAACAGACATACGAGATCGCTGTTATAAGGCTTCAGTATGGAGCTCGAACGAGGGGCGTTTCAGATATTCTCACAAAACCAGAAAAAACAAGGAGGAACTAAATATATTTTATGCACGTTAATTTTAGCAACTCTACAAAATTTCAATCGATTCGGAACATTTTTACAAATGTCTTTAGGGGTTTTCTATGTATTTAAATAGGAGTTTCCTTGGAGCTTGAGGTTGTACAGGGAATTCGATTATTGTAATTTTTCGCTTTGTTTTAGTATACACTCGAAGAAAGGTGGTTTTTATGTTGTTTTGAGTCGATTTAGTTGTCTTGCTTTGTCTCTAGTGTTGAAGATCAGTTCATATCAGGTTGTGATGTTTCATGTCGAACGTCAATTCACGGGAACATTTAGGCCGCGTCAAAAAATTGTCTGCTCACCTTTGGATGTAAAGTGCGTCTTGTTAAGAAAAGAAAAACAATCAACATAAAATCGATCCAGATTTTTTGATGTGAAATAACTTTTTGTTATCTTTATCCGAATTATAATCCGAATGTTTGGCTCGGCTTCGCCACCACATGTTCACCCATCATCAGAGAGGAAGGTGGTAATGGATCATTCTCATCGGGTTGTATATAATAATAATAATAATAAATAATAATAATAAATAATTTGTTTAAAGTTGGCGTACTAAATGAACGGCTGATAGCTATAAAGAAGCTAATTAAGGCCAACTATCTATAAAGAGTTAGTATGAAATAAAAATATATGATACAATATTAAAAAGGTTTAAGGTATAATGTTCTAAATAAAACCTAACCCAGCAATAAATTTTTTACACAATCTACAGTCGCATTCTATAGGGTGTGCTCTTAATTCTTTTTTAAATGTTGCCAATGATTGGGACTCTCTTATACTGTGAGGTAGTGTTTGCCACAGTTTTTGACCTAAATATCTCACAGTTTCTATACCATAAGAAGTTGTCCTGTATTGTAACATCATTTCAACGTTCCTCTTTTCAAAATTTGTTCTTTCGCTTCCGATACGACTTCCTCATCGTTAGCTGAAACGTTTGAATCTGAAAATTCCCACCCGACCTTAGGTTGCTGGACGTTTTCTAGGCTCCGTTGGGGTTTCGTTAACCATAGAATACCACACCAGAATGCGTCACTCTCCCCAGACTCTTTTCGAAAAACTTAATTTGGCCCTTATTTTGAGGAAATATTTGCAGATAAAGAATTAGTGACGTTAACTGCCTAAGAAAAAACCTTTTGCAAAATTTTGATTTTTCATGTCAGTAGCACTTTAAGCATTAAATGATGAAAGGAAATCAAAACAGACGAATTCTATGAAAAATTTTGAGAATCGGACAACGAAAGCAAAATAGAATAACGAGCAAACAACATGAAATTAATTTGCTTCGTGATAAGAAATGTTGTATGGCCATTGATTGGCTAAGATGCAAGGTTTAACATCAAATGGAAGAAAATAATGAACGACGCGTTAGATAGAGGACTCAATCATTTTAATTGATATGATGCATTCAAATACACATTTTTCAAGTCTATTCTGCTAGTTACAAATAAGTCACTGATGTTGTTATTGCCAGCTCGAAGCTTTACTTTTTCTCTGCATTTTCAGCAGATCTTCGCGAGAGGTTTTCGCACACATGTACGTTCATTCTGCAAAAAGCACAAGCGGTTTTCTGCAATGTCTCTGCTTGTTCGGCCCTCTCCTAAAATTGAATATCGAGATTAAGTTCATTGTTATTTCAAAAAACCTTAAAAACTTACAGGCATTTGACACATATAAAGGTAGCTTATAGCTTACAGTTCACCCATAAAACTGCGCATAGAGAATATCATGTGAACAGTTTCTGCAAACCTGAGAAATCCCAGCTCAGCGCACAGTGGTTCACGATGATGGACGAAGTTAAAGCATTGCCTCCACCAAAGACTTTGAATCAATCGATTGCTTCAAAATCATTAGTATCGGTTACTTGAAATCTACGATCAATCATCTTCTCACATTGTGTCTTCGCCAATGGGACGAGCTTCTCCTATATACAATTTCACTTGACCTGTTTCCAATTTGTTTAACGCGCGCAGGCTTTGATTAACTTGGCTTGAAGAAATTATATTAACGAGTTGTACATATGCATATCAAATGCCGCTTAGATTCTGACTTAACGAAGGAAATCGAAGATCTAAAAGCAACACTAAAGGTAAAAACATTTGTAGGTTTTATTTGAAATGAAACTAAAACAGATGCAATGCTCAAAATGCTTACACGTAAAGCTCTTTTTCCCCACATCTGAAGACCACCACTGGTGAGAGACTCGACCTGTGAGATGACAATCAAGCCAAGCAAGAGAATAACCAAAGTTGCTTTCATTTTGCTATCTGTGAGATGATGCTGCAGAGTGAAGGAAATCAATCTGGTCTTGTTCGAACTAACTGAAAGAGGATGCCTGGTGACTGCTTTTATGCTGACCAAAGACAATCGAAGAGGAAGGAGGAAATTAGCAGATACTCGTTCTTGTCTGTTATGTTTTACGCCTGTTTGCTAGTCTGTTAATAAAACATTGGAAAAAACGGTGAAAACCTGATTCATATTTGTTGGAATAATTAGTAAAACATGAGACTGAGAGCTCTGTCCGTTTTATAATGATTAAACTTAGAGCAAAAATAAATATAGACGCAATGATCTAGAAACTCATCAACAACTGCCGGTGACTCATTAGCAATGTTCAAGATTCGGAAAACCACAAGGAGTCAACTGATAAAATCTGGAACTTCAGGAAAGACCGAATATAAAGTGTCCGTGATTGAGAATATTTTATCATACCATACCATACCATACCATACCATACCATACCATACCATACCATACCATACCATACCATACCATACCATACCATACCATACCATACCATACCATACCATACCATACCATACCATACCATACCATACCATACCATACCATACCATACCATACCATACCATACCATACCATACCATACCATACCATACCATACCATACCATACCATACCATACCATACCATACCATACCATACCATACCATACCATACCATACCATACCATACCATACCATACCATACCATACCATACCATACCATACCATACCATACCATACCATACCATACCATACCATACCATACCATACCATACCATACCCTACCATACCATACCATACCATACCATACCATACCCTACCATACCATACCATACCATACCATACCATACCATATCATACCATACCATACCATACCATACCATACCATACCATACCATACCCTACCCTACCCTACCATACCATACCATACCATACCATACCATACCATACCGTACCATACCATACCAAACCATACCACACCATGCCATGCCATGTCATACCAATTCATAGCATAAAGTAGTCGTTACCATCCGGGTGTTGCAAAGATCAATCGTAGGACCACTTTTATTCAATGTTTACGTAACTATGCCGACGAAAACATCATCTATATATTCAATTTAAATCTCAATACTATAATTAATACATTGAAAATTTAAAGTTCAGTGCTTGCAAAACGGTTTTCAGAAAGTTACATAAAAATGACTTTGGAGAAAGGAAACACTTTAGTAAACTAAAACCTTTCGTCTGACACTCTTCAGAGTTCAAAACCTCAGAACAACGATCAAGAACTCTACGCTAGGGAATTACATTCAACTTAAGGAAGCAAAATGCCACCTTTTGATATTTGGAAACAAATGTTAACACCCACCCTTGGTTGCTCCACTAATAAAGAAGGTGATTATGAAAACACATTTCGATAAAGATTAAGTTTCACAAAACATGTCGAGTATTAATGCAAAAAGGCAAAATAAAACTGCACGCACTTGCTCGCCTCTCTAATTTTTAGCTAATAACATTATAAAAACTGTTGTACCCTTCCATTCAATGTGGCTAAACATTGCGACTGTCAGTGGTGAAGTATGCTTCAGCTGACCTTGAGCACGGAAAAGGATGCAGTTGCTGGAAATCGAAATTTATCAGGTCAATCATTAATGCACTAAGTTGCTACGCTCTCACTAAAAATCTAAATGACGAATTTAGAGGCAAAGATTGAGGATCGAAGTTCCCAGAATTCAGATCCCGGATACACTATACTGAATTGCTATCGAAGCGAAGCAGTTTTCAAACCAGACAGGGATTTTAGTTGCCGCACCAACATGGTACACAACGTTCTGATTAGCGGAGTGCTCTGCTCTGAAGGTGATATGAAAATCATTTCGTACTCACTCCACATCAGAGTGTTTTCCCTGTCCCGATACCTAGCATTTTCTCATCTAGCATCTTCAGCTTTTACGCAATTCCATCATCTGTGAAAAACAAAGATTTTGGGCTTGTTGTTGGATAATGCTAATGGAAAATCGTGATAATTGTTGTGGCTCCATTTCTTGTCTTTTTTCTCTTTTTTATGCAGCATTTATTGGCAAAGAATCTATTAAAAGCACAGAGTTTGACAAGGTCATAAAATAATTATATCTAGTGGACTTAAGGCGTAAGATTGCAAACGCACACCGATTCTGAACCAGAAGTGCAGAGGAATGCATGCGTGCGAGCAAGCGGAACATCGTAATGCTATCTCATTTATCACTGCAGAGTGAAAGCTACTTTGCTCCGATAGCAATCTGGCATAGTGTAACTCTTGATATTAAGGTCCAAAGCTAAATCAATAGCTTCTACAACAAGCAAAAAGCCTGGCTATTGTCGAGCAGTCAAGAGTCTGAGAAAATAAGTTAGCGTTTACATGGTGTCAAGATGAGAGAATACGAGTAAAGATAAGGATCAATCGTGTTAGACTATCTTCCACTGAAAAGGTTTTTACGTCGTGCAGTTTTTAATTAAGTGTCTTTTTGACAAATGATTTATTGGCGATAACCTACAACTCTTGTAGATTGAGCCAGATTGTTTAAACCACTTTTCGCTTGTTTTATGGTGGTTGAATTTTTTTTAAAGGTCTAGAGACAAATGAAAACTTTTATAGCCTAATTATATAAAACTGTCATAATGCATTTTCAGGATGACCAAATTCAAGTTGAGCATAACCCAGTTTCAAAGCGATATCGAATTCCGTATATCATACTGCTCATTCTAAGGATCGGCTGCAAAAAGCCTATTGGCTGTCTAACGAGAACTCGATTATTGTTGTGCGAACAGTAGGTAAGCTTCTTTTCTTGTACCTGAATTGGGATTTAGCAATAAATTTTTAAAGTAAATCATTTAAAAGGCGTATAGCGCATAATGCAGTGAGACTTGCCACAATCCTCTACTTTATTTCAGGCCTATAGTGTCTGTTTGTTCAACGGCTTTGATGTTATGGAAACTTGAAAAAAACTTCCCAAAATGCAGCGTTCCCTTAGCTATCACACAAAGTGGGATGGTTTAAAGCGGAAAATTTTGCGAAAGGAACTTAGTCGTCTAAGTCAATATTTCAGGCGATAACTCCCGTTTATATAATGAATATTCAGCTTTGTTTGCCTTTCAGCACAAAACGTCGTTTAATTAGAGAAATCATTTCGGAAGAAAGCACGTTGCAAAAATGAAAAAAACAAATATAAACGAAAAATACGCGTTAAGGGTTTAATTTTAGCTTTGACAGTTCAAAACGGCATTGGAATTTTGACTTTTAATCAATATTTCTAGATGCGTTTCTTTAGGGACGATTTTGATCAAAGCAAGAAAATCAAAAAATTATATAAAAAGCGATCAAGGTTATGGAAACCCTTTGAAAATGAGAAATTCCTCTTGCTGACCTCTCCCAGTAAATGTAGACAAAATATCAGTATTATCACGACCGTATGGAAACCATAGTGAACTAACACAAAGAAAACTAGAATACCTATTTCGATCCAATTCCATGAAAAATTACTGTTTACCGCTCTGTCATAAAGTTCTCGATGTCGAATAGGGAAAGCTGTACACGCTGTTTGGTTTATAGAGCAAATGAATCAAGTGACATATAGATATCATGATTGGACAATGTTTTGTGTCTCAAAATCATGATAACTTGCAAATATAAATTTCCGATAGAAAGGAGTGGTGTCTACAATGAACTTTTGCAGACTCGAGGTAAAGAACTGCTTTCCTTTTTGATGCCAAGACTGCAGAAAAGATTGAAACTGAAATGCATAAAAAACTTATTAAATTGCCAGAGGTTTGGGAACAATCAGGTAATTAATGGCTCGGAAACCGTCATTATTTTATCGAAACAAAAGTAACAAAATGCTTGTAGTATTCGCTGAAGTGGCAGGATTTGGTCATTACATGCAGAATTGGTCTGTTTAGCAAAAACTGATTAGCAATTGGTGATTAGTGATCGATTACCAATCACTGATTATGAATCATTTTGATTTTTAATGAAAGGTTAATAATCACTGATTAGTAATCACCGCCTAGCAATTACTGATTAGCAATAACTGATTAGCAATTGATGATTAGTGATCGATTACCAATCACTGATCATGAATCATTGATTTTTAGTGCAGACTTCATAATCACTGATTAGTAATCACTGCTTAGCCATTACTGATTAGCAATCACTGATTAGCAATTGAAGATTAGTGATCGATTACCAATCACTGATTATGAATCATTAATTTTTAGTGCAATCTTAATAATCATTGATTAGGAATCACTGATGAGCAATCTCTGATAAGAAATCACCGATTTGCAGTCACTGATTAAAAATTAGTAAGTAGCAATCGCTGCAGATAAGTATGCAAGATGCTCGTTTTTGCAAAGGATCTTTAGCGCTAAGCCCAATCCCCAGTGAGAAAAAAATCAGCGAAATGCGAAAAAGTTCGCGTTAAATACGTCTTAGGCATGCGCAGTGATCTTTCGCTTGGATTTCTCGCGAAGAATTTCTCTGCGAAAAAAAGTTAAAATGAGTTTAAATTTTTTCGCTTTTCGCTTGCGAAATCCTTCAGCAGCCAATCACATTCCGTATCCCTTTGTCACGCTTCCAAACTTTACATTCCAATGTCGTAAGGTCAACAAAAGCATTCAAAGGAATTTGTCGCGTGAAGTATTTCGCAGCGAAATTTCGTAAGACTTTTTCTCACTGGAGATTGGGCTTTATAATGATGTCATTTGGCGATCGTTGTTATTAAAGTTTTGTAAATAGTGTTTATTTGTACAATAGAAAAGATCTTTGCCACATGGATCACAGGGAATATGATAATAGGGAGGAGGAGCATTGGGAAAAGATAATGTTATGTCTACAAATCTAGGCCAGGTTGCCGATTAACTCTTCTAATGTAAATGCCAAGTAAGGAAAAAGCACGAATGAAAATCACATACAACAGCCACTCTCTTATATATTACATAGTTATAAAAAGAAAAATATTTGACTTTGCGTCATTTAATTACCCATATACAATATACAATAACAAACAAAAACATCTTGTGATTTTTTTCGCAATGTTGTAATGTTGCTCGAGAAGAGAAAATATATTAATATTAGTTTGATAGAATTTAACAGGGTACTACTACTTAAGTGACAATTATCTTGGTGACAATGTCATTAGCAGCCCTCTCTCTTCCTGCCTTGTTTTTTCCTTGCACTGGAAAAGACCTTTCCGAATTAAGATGAACCATGGCACTGGATGGCCTCCTTTGCTCCTGAATATGGTGGGTATTTCCCTTTTCTCGAGTTGCTTTGTCGATTCCATTGATATGAATAAGGGGCAAGCCGGCTTTAATGGGCCTTCCTGGAAAATAATTATCATGGTCATATCAATTGTTTCTATAATCGACCAAGACATATTAAAATATGAGCTTAGCTATAGAGGATTTTCATAGCTTAGCTCTTGAGTATCTTCCTAGCTTAGCTCTAGAGAATCTTTTTGGCTAAGCCCTTGAGTATCTTCCTTGCTAACTTCTAGATGATCTTTTTGGCTACGCTCTTGAGTATCTTCCTAGCTTAGCTCTAGAGAATCTTTTTGGCTGAGCCCTTGAGTATCTTCTTTGCTAACTTCTAGATGATCTTTTTGGCTAAGCTGTAAGATATCTTCATAGCTAAGCTCTTGTGTATCTTCCCAGCTTAGCTCTTGTGTATCTTTCTAGCTTAGCTCTAGAGAATATTTTTGGTTAAGCTCTAAGATATCTTCATAGCTAAGCTCTTGTGTATCTTACCAGTTTGGCCCTAGAGTATAATTCCAACTTGGCTTTAGAAGATCTTCTTAGGTTAAGAACCTTTTTACTAGTTAGATATTTTGACGAATGTTTTGATTAACTTTATATTCTTAACACTATTGCAGCAAATTTGGTCTTTTGCAAATCTTCAATTGTGAAATTAACCTATACTTACATTGAAAAAAGTTCAAATTTGGTGTCTTTTGAAGATTCGCATGTTAAACAAGCAATGTTTACTCGATAAACAATTGCTAAAAACGATGCATGTTTTGATATGATCCAATCTTATCATGTTTTGATATGATCCAATCTTATCACTGTTCGCTCGGACTTGTATGAGTCTCAGTCTCGTATCCCCTATTATTAGTAAATAGGGACGCTAAATACCAACGGGATTTAAAAATGAAAGTAAAATGAAAGTAAGAGACAATGAAAAAAACCAAAACACAAAGAAACACATGATTGCAATAGAGGCAAAATCATCATGAATCAAATCTATGAAAAACATAGAAAGAAATAACTTTGGATTGCGAAGCAAGTCGCACAAGCATACCATCAGACGATTTATCGAATTCTCTTAAGCATTTCATCGTGAGTGATGCCCCTGTACGTCGAGGCCCCGGCATCAAGCTTTGCCCAAAGCGGGATTTATTTATTTTTGAAGCGACTGAAATTCCTTCACTGTACCAAGACTGTTCATTGGCCTTAGCATTTTTTCCTGCAGCAAGTGTCCCTTCCTGCGCATCAATATTTGAACCACATAAAGGAGTCTCTTTTTTGAAGGGGCTCTTGCTTTTTGCTCTCGAGGAAAATGACTTTATACTGTTAGTAGAACACTTCCTTTTAACAACATCGCGGCAAGTTTTCCGTTTTGATGAATCATTGATAGACTCGTAAATGGTTTCTATAACGGAAGAAAAACATGATCAAGTATTAGTTAACTTCTTTTATTATAAAGAGTCGACCATCACCGATGGCAGGTTTAGCAATAGCCCTTTACCGCATTCAATACTGTGCATGACTTAGCAGAAAACGTACCACAACCTTTTGTGATCTCAAATAATGCGTATAGTAAAGGGTACTGTACGCCACTTTTATTCGAGGGTTAATCTACACAATCGCGAATTTTAATCACGAATGCTAGTTCTCCAAAAAATCACTTTGTATCTATACGGGTATACACCATTGATCATAAAACTGAATACCTTTCACAACAGAATTTTTGACATTGATTCTGGAAAAGCCTCCACTTTTTTTCCTTCCTACTCTGACACTTATCCCTAAAAAAGGAATGTTACTTTTATTCTAAGGGAAACAGAAAGAAATCAGGCCTATGCCTACTTTAAAAAGATTAACATGAGATATTTATTGATGTAGATAACTTACAATGATTGGGAATCGGAATATTTTTACGCTAATTTATGACGAGATATCATAAGCGAACAAATCTTGAGTGAAATTGTCCATGACTGTCCAAAAAATCAACATAATAGAAAATGTCTTCTAGTTAAATAAAAACGAATTTTCTTAGCCACGAAGATTCGGGAGAAAATCACCCTGTGTCTGATAACTATTTATATATCACAGTGTGTGGTGTGTGGTGTGTGGCGTGTGGTGTGTGGCGTGTGGTGTGTGGTGTGTGTGGTGTGTGTGGTGTGTGTGGTGTGTGGTGTGTGGCGTGTGGTGTGTGGTGTGTGTGGTGTGTGGCGTGTGGTGTGTGGTGTGTGGTGTGTGGTGTGCGGTGTGTGGTGTGTGTGGTGTGTGTGGTGTGTGTGGTGTGTGGTGTGTGGTGTGTGGCGTGTGGTGTGTGGCGTGTGGCGTGTGGTGTGTGGTGTGTTGTGTGCGGTGTGTGGTGTGTGTGGTGTGTGGTGTGTGGCGTGTGGTGTGTGGCGTGTAGTGTGTGTGGTGTGTGGCGTGTGGCGTGTGGTGTGTGGTGTGTGATGTGTGGTGTGTTGTGTGCGGTGTGCGGTGTGTGGTGTGTGTGGTGTGTGTGGTGTGTGGTGTGTGGTGTGTGGTGTGTGTGGTGTGTGGCGTGTTGTGTGTGGTGTGTGGCGTGTGGTGTGTGGTGTGTGGTGTGTTGTGTGCGGTGTGCGGTGTGTGGTGTGTGTGGTGTGTGTGGTGTGTGGTGTGTGGCGTGTGGTGTGTGGCGTGTAGTGTGTGTGGTGTGTGTGGTGTGTGGCGTGTGGTGTGTGGTGTGTGGTGTGTGATGTGTGATGTGTGGTGTGTTGTGTGCGGTGTGTGGTGTGTGGCGTGTGGTGTGTGGTGTGTGGTGTGTGATGTATGATGTGTGGTGTGTGGTGTGTTGTGTGTGTGGTGTGTGGTGTGTGGTGTGTGTGGTGTGTGGTGTGTGGTGTGTGGTGTGTGTGGTGTGTGGTGTGTGTGGCGTGTGGTGTGTGGTGTGTGTGGTGTGTGGTGTGTGTGGTGTGTGTTGTGTGTGGTGTGTGGTGTGTGGCGTGTGGTGTGTGTGGTGTGTGGTGTGTGTGGTGTGTGGTGTGTGTGGTGTGTGGTGTGTGTGGTGTGTGGTGTGTGTGGTGTGTGGTGTGTGTGGTGTGTGTTGTGTGTGGTGTGTGGTGTGTGGCGTGTGGTGTGTGGTGTGTGGTGTGTGTGGTGTGTGGTGTGTGTGGTGTGTGTGGTGTGTGGTGTGTGTGGTGTGTGTGGTGTGTGTTGTGTGTGGCGTGTGGTGTGTGGCGTGTGGTGTGTGGTGTGTGTGGTGTGTGGTGTGTGGTGTGTGTGGTGTGTGTTGTGTGTTGTGTGTGGCGTGTGGTGTGTGGTGTGTGTGGTGTGTGGTGTGTGTGGTGTGTGGTGTGTGGTGTGTGTGGTGTGTGTGGCGTGTGGTGTGTGGTGTGTGTGGTGTGTGGTGTGTGTGGTGTGTGGTGTGTGTGGTGTGTGTGGTGTGTGGCGTGTGGTGTGTGGTGTGTGATGTGTGGTGTGTGTGGTGTGTGGTGTGTGGTGTGTGGCGTGTGGTGTGTGGTGTGTGGTGTGTGATGTGTGATGTGTGGTGTGTGTGGTGTGTGTGGCGTGTGGTGTGTGGTGTGTGTGGTGTGTGGTGTGTCGTGTGTGATGTGTGGTGTGTGGTGTGTGATGTGTGGTGTGTTGTGTGCGGTGTGCGGTGTGTGGTGTGTGTGGTGTGTGTGGTGTGTGGTGTGTGGTGTGTGTGGTGTGTGGCGTGTTGTGTGTGGCGTGTGGTGTGTGGCGGGTGGTGTGTGGTGTGTGGTGTGTTGTGTGCGGTGTGAGGTGTGTGTGGTGTGTGGTGTGTGTGGTGTGTGGTGTGTGGCGTGTGGTGTGTGGTGTGTGGTGTGTGATGTGTGATGTGTGGTGTGTGTGGTGTGTGTGGCGTGTGGTGTGTGGTGTGTGTGGTGTGTGGCGTGTGGTGTGTGGTGTGTGGTGTGTGATGTGTGATGTGTGTGGTGTGTGGTGTGTGGCGTGTGGTGTGTGGTGTGTGGTGTGTGATGTGTGGTGTGTGTGGTGTGTGTGGCGTGTGGTGTGTGGTGTGTGCGGTGTGTGGTGTGTGTGGTGTGTGTGGTGTGTGGTGTGTGGTGTGTGTGGTGTGTGGCGTGTTGTGTGTGGCGTGTGGTGTGTGGCGGGTGGTGTGTGGTGTGTTGTGTGCGGTGTGAGGTGTGTGTGGTGTGTGGTGTGTGGTGTGTGTGGTGTGTGGTGTGTGGTGTGTGATGTGTGGTGTGTGTGGTGTGTGTGGCGTGTGGTGTGTGGTGTGTGTGGTGTGTGGTGTGTGGTGTGTGGTGTGTGATGTGTGATGTGTGATGTGTGGTGTGTGTGGTGTGTGGTGTGTGGTGTGTGGCGTGTGGTGTGTGGTGTGTGGTGTGTGGTGTGTGATGTGTGGCGTGTGGTGTGTGGTGTGTTGTGTGCGGTGTGTGGTGTGTGTGGTGTGTGTGGTGTGTGTGGTGTGTGGTGTGTGGTGTGTGGTGTGTGGCGTGTGGTGTGTGGCGTGTGGTGTGTTGTGTGCGGTGTGTGCGGTGTGTGTGGTGTGTGGTGTGTGGTGTGTGTGGTGTGTGTGGTGTGTGGCGTGTGGTGTGTGGCGTGTGGTGTGTGGCGTGTGGTGTGTGGTGTGTGGCGTGTGGTGTGTGGCATGTGGTGTGTTGTGTGCGGTGTGTGGTGTGTGTGGTGTGTGTGGTGTGTGGCGTGTGGTGTGTGGCGTGTGGTGTGTTGTGTGCGGTGTGTGGTGTGTGTATTGTGTGCGGTGTGCGGTGTGCGGTGTGTGGTGTGTGTGGTGTGTGTGGTGTGTGGTGTGTGGCGTGTGGTGTGTGGCGTGTAGTGTGTGTGGTGTGTGTGGTGTGTGGCGTGTGGTGTGTGGTGTGTGGTGTGTGATGTGTGGTGTGTTGTGTGCGGTGTGTGGTGTGTGGCGTGTGGTGTGTGGCGTGTGGTGTGTGGCGTGTGATGTATGATGTGTGGTGTGTGGTGTGTTGTGTGCGGTGTGTGCGGTGTGTGTGGTGTGTGTGGTGTGTGGTGTGTGGCGTGTGGTGTGTGGTGTGTGGCGTGTGGTGTGTGATGAGGCGTGTGATGAGGGGGCTACAGCGCCAAACAGGATTGATATCATAAGACGGTGCCTGATGCAGATCTCTTCACTTTTCCCATGAACTTACTTTATGATCTGTTCAAAATGTTTCCAACTTTTCGATATGGTAGCGATATAAAAATCACAAATGCAACAAGTGGGTCATTGATCGAATTTCTAAAAGTTTCCATATAACGAGCGAAAATAAATCAGGGGAAAAGGACGAAGTAAAGGTGATATGATTCGACGAAGAAGCTTAGTTACTGTGCTTAATTTTGGAAATTGATGAATGCATTGAGCAAAGCTTACCTGAAACACTTCTTCCTTCATCACTCGCAAGCCCTAAAATTGAAATTTGAAATGCAAATACATTTTGCATTTTTGAAAACCCTAGAATAATTTTAGCTGGCTCTACTTGCTGCTATTAAGCTCCTTTGAAGCCTTTTAGTCTAACGAATTGATAATGTGTGAGTTTTGTTATTTGTTACAAGTTTCGATTGCTATTATCAATTTACAGCATCTTTTAGCAAATCAATGTTTAATGCTCCTTACACAATGGGCGTGTAAATGACAAGACGTAGTCTATTTTGAAGTAATGCTACCGGACTTCCCAATCAATATTATCTTCCTCTCACAACAAAGTTGTCCTTACCTAGGGTGTCAGCTTTAAATCAAAGCTAATATGAAATTTATAACGAATAAAAAGTGATTACAATCGATCATGTACCCGAAGTTCGTCTGTAACACTTCCTCTCGCTGTTTAAGTGACTTGTGAAGTCCCCCTCAGTATACTCGTCAAGGGTACAACCCTCTTCGCGCATGCGCTGTTCATAGTCAGACAGCTGCTCCTCCGCCGTGAACTTTGAGTAGGAAAATGACGTCACTTGCATGATTGCCTCTTCATCTTCGCTGATTAGGGATAATGCCTTCTCATGACCTTGATAACTAAAACAAGGAAATAAAAGCACATCAAAATCAATCAATTACGATATCAAAAAGCATTCCCATTTGAATTTTTAATGTTTTTGTAAATCTAAAACTAGCAAAGCCAAAAGGAATGATAATAATCATGAAGTATTTTTGAAAATTCAACATGGTCATTGGCAAATGCAAGTTGTAAATCATGGCACCCCACGGTAAACTTCCTCTGTACGGAATTTACTCTGTGGTGGCGATAAATCAGCGTGGGCAGCTTGCATGGATCTTAATTATAACAGTTTTAGATAATACACAAATCAAGTACACTAATACATCTTTCTTGTTTAAAATTCCTACAAATAATCTTGGTCGAGGACATCAAATTTTGCAGGTTCTTTCTAGGTATTGCATTTATCGCACCCCTTCCCTCTAGAAGTTCTCCAAAATTGGAAGCGTATTCTCTATACACCGTTCCAATGCTCGTTTTTGAATTCCACTTATTTCATTCTTTGTAACTTTGCTACAGAAGATCTAGATCAGAAAAAAGGTTACGTCATTCATTACGGATTTAAGAACCATTGAGCTGTGTCCTCCTATGACTTTTACTCCCAAACACGTGTCTTTTTGATTAACTATTTACCGTAGGTCTTAATTAATATAAAATTGCAGTTGCGCAGTCCTGGCATGAAGGTTTCATGTTGTTTCTGTTTATGCAGCTCTGCATACTACTTCTGATAATCTTCTCCATTTTTTGCGGTCCTTTGCTGTGGATCGTATCTTTTCAAAATCTCCATTGTTTTTTATGTTCGGTAATGGGGAAGACCTTTCCATTGCTCTTGCTCTGGTGATATCTTTATTTAAGGTTGTCACTAGAGTTTCTCAAAGTCTGCCTCTGATGGTCTTAACATTGCGTTATCAAAAGTTCTCTTAGAAAATTACCTGTTCTAGATATTCCTTTTCTACTTATCTGGAAATCTAGCCACAGCTTTGCATATCCATCTAGCACGAGCTTGGCTCGGACCTGAGCAAAGTGTACACTCCAACATGTGCAGCGTTTGAAAAGTCTTACTAAGATTATTGCATCTTTCTGTACACATCCTTTCTCTAAAACGGATACAAAGGTCATGGCACCAGTCAAATTACCCAGGATAAAAACATGTTACGATAACACGATATACATACATATCACCAACCTTGAGAAATCAACTTTGGTATGTTCTTTTCCTTTAAACTTGTCATTATCTTCTCGCTCCCTTTTCTTTTTTTCAAAGGCCGCCCTGACCAGCCTTCTCCGCTCCGAATTCATCCGTTTTGCCCTCAGTTCTGCTTTGCGCTTCTTTACGAGCTCTTCGAGATGCTGTGCAAACCTGTGCTCCTCCATTGAGGCACGAAAAGAGACATATTCTTTCCAATGATTGAACATGATACGAAAGACTGTGGTCTAAAAAGGGAAGAATGATAAGATGATTAAATGAACATGCATGTATTTTGAGTGTTATAGCCAGGGGCGGATCCAAGTGGGCGGATCCAGGTAGGCGGATGAATCATTTTTATGCGCTCATATATACGTGCATATGCAACGGCGCTCGTGGAACCGCGACATTTAAAAATAGCACTGATGAGCGGAAACATATCAAATCATACTGTAGCACTTTTTGTACCACACAAGTAAAAACATAAACGTCAAATAATGTCCAAAGTAAAAATTTCTTTCCAGATGAGAGAAAGAACTGCGCGTTTGATTGGTTCTTTGATTTTGAACAACCTGTATGGTGAAATAAAACCTGTATGGCCTAGTCTTAGTGTGTGATTAAACCTAACGAGATTGTCTTTCCCTACTTTTCAATTGTTGCCATTCCCTTAGTTAGAAGTGAGGCTGAAATATTTCTTTGAAGGGGGGAGGAGGGGTGTTGACCTGGCACCCTGGGCGTTTGGCTATTGTTTATTGTTCTGATAATACTCGTCCAATCAATACAAAATACGTTAACTCTACTTCCTTTCCATTCTTCATTTCTGCTTTTCAACATTTTACACATCCAAAGCCTTGTTCTCCGATAGCATCTAAAACAGACTAGCAATAACCCTTTCAAAAATTCCTGTTTACTGTATGTCATAAAGTGCTCGATGCCGTATATTGAAATAAGATCGTCTGAAAATGCAGGAAACATCGACAATTAGGATGACAAAATAAGTACCTGGGCTTCTCTAAATAAATAAGGACCATACTGTTGAGTCTTGGAATTTGTCTTTTCGTGCAACCGTTCTGCAATTTCGATTGGCACATCAATCTGCAGCTCTGGTGGAACAGCCGACTTAATAAACACATCAACCACCGCCTGAACTTTACTCTTGATAATAGCATCTTCTACGTGACGATGACACAGCTCCTAAAATATCAACGTTTCCCACTTTCAAGCCACGGTCAACATTAATTCAATCTACAAAAGCAAATTATTTAGCTCTCTAGCAGATACAAGTTATAATTCACATAAAGTAGGTTTTGAAAATTACAGCCTAAGCAAGTTTGCAAAATTACACAAAGCAATATAACACCAATAAATATTATCGATGTCCATGTTTGCAAAAACCATTTTACTAATTGCTGGCGCAAAGATGAGACCTTGCTATACAGCTTTACAAAAATATCATCAATGCCAAATAATCTTAATAAAGGCTCTCGGAGACTTCGTGAATCATCTCATGTCAATACGTATCTTCTGCATGCCGTCGATTATCACCATTTTGAACAAATTGGCAAACGATATAATGTCAAAGCTAATCTCGATTAACCGTGAGACTTCATCACGCTTGTACTTATCGACGAAGAAACATAAGAACGATTTTACAAAGGGGCTATGGCATAATAGTGTTTCATGATTTCGGGAAACTTCCAATCAATACGTGGATAATTGTAAGACTGGTGTTTGTTACAACACCTGCCTACCTTATACTTTTGAACTTCCAACCAAAAATAAACGTTGTGTTCCATCAGGTCACCTTTTAAAGAAAGAAATTGTCGAAACTGCTGACATTTGATTGGATCCATGAGAAGCTGACGCAGCGCAATGACATCTCTTGACCCCGAAATCCACCGACTGTTCAAAATCTAAAAAAATAAGCATGTAGAAATATAACTTTGGCCAAGTAAAAAAAATTCAATATTACAACTTTTAAAAAAGCAATCTTATTGACTAAAAGAGTACCTTCCATGCGGCCTCGCTCCGCTGCATCCTCCTTTTCATGATTAAATCTTCTACCATCTCGGTAATGTTGTTTTCTTTGTGTTTACTTTGAAAATTTGAAGACTCCTTAAACAGAACGAACCACCTTCTCTCTATTCTTGCTTTGACGTATTTTTGTGCTTCTAAAATCATTGGCGATGGTGGTCGATTTGGAATCTCCTTTTCACCAGCCAACTTTTGTACCTTAAAAGAACGGGAAACAGTTTGCCTAATAACGAAAGTCAAGTGCAGCTTGGGTTTATTTGTAAAAACGAAACAATTTCACTTAAAAATTTGGGATCTTTTTACAGCATTATTGGTGCCTGTTTCTCTATGGAAACCAACGTCGCCATGATTTACGCGGTCAGGTTGCTTACGAAGATTGGCTTAAACAAATCAATTTTCCTCACTCCGGTTCTTTAAACTGCCAGGAAAGTTAAAAAGTGTTTTTGAAAGAGCATTGGATATACAAGCCAGCTACGACAAATTCTGCAATAAATAAAACAAATTGCTTTTGTTGAAAAGATGGCAAAAGGAAAACCTATCGAAGAAATTGAGAGGAAAAGCAACAGTGCAATAGGGAGAATGTTTTGCGTTCATGGAAGATAAGATTTAGCGTTAGACAGTGTCTGTAAAAGTGTTATACATGGTCAGTGTTGTTGCATGGATGTGAGTCAATGACGACGAATAACACTATGGGAAAAAGACTTGAAGCTGCAAAAATGTGGTTCTGGAAAAGAATGATGAAAATATTACGGACAAAGCTGTTGACAAATGATGATGCTCTGGATAAGGTGAGAATGAAGGAACAGGACTCGTTGTTTGCATAAATGGTCTAACAGAATTGGAAACTCGTACGGATGTCCTTTCTTTTAGAAACCACTTACATGGAATTTAAATAGATCATACTAAGGGCAAATGTAAATTTCAGATCCTTTAAAATGCTGCATTCTTTGTTTTCAGAGCGCAGGTTCGCAGCGAGGAGCTTCAACAGTGTTCGATTATCTACTGCTTTATTTTGATTTCGACTGACTCTGTTAAAAATGAGTATTTTGTACCAATTTCCTCAAAGCGAATGCAGACATTTTCAATGTTTCCTGCCGTAGTTGTTTGACTTGGAGAAAAAAAAATCTTTCGAAAAATTCTGGACTTCAAGGCCAGCCTAGCAATTTAGTAATGCTCTTTGTTGCAATACTCTTTGTTGTAATACTCTTTGTTGTAAAACTCTTCGTTGTAAAACACTTTGTTGTAAAACTCTTCGTTGCAATACTCTTTGTTTTAATACTCTTTGTTATTAAACACTTTGTAGTAATACCCTTTGTTGTAAAACTCTTAGTCATTTTTGTTAATATTTGCTGCTTCCATAGAAATTTTGAACCGTTTACCAGAACTCCCTTATTGTTGAAAGTTTGTTCAACTTTAAGAACTAGGTGGCAGAAATGCGTGAAAAACCAAGTGACTTTATGCATCCATTTACCTCACACATTCTTCACTGGATTAATACAGTACGAAATATTGTATACCATTTTCAGTGTTCATTTGCCTTATGCGTATGCATTCAAATTCTCATTAAACCAGTTTTAAATACAGGATTGTCAGACTAATGGTTAATAGAAGAATAATTCATCGCAAAATACCTCTTGCTGTGCTTCTTTCGTGGCAGGACTGTTTGGGCCAAAAAAGTAGTCGTTTGTTAACCATTTTGAATTGACCGACCGTGCATAGTTGTCTCGTTGGCTATTTCGACGGGAACTCCTTCGAAAGTTTTCCATTTCCATCCACGCTAATAAATCTTTTAAACCTGAAAATCAAGCATATTTTTTTGTTAACAAAATTAAACCGTCAGAAATACAGTAAAAAGAAAGCTGTGTTCACCTTCAAAAATTATCATGGTTCAAATAGACCATTACCCTTAATAAAAATAATTGTAAAAACATCATTGTCCTAACGGAACATCAAAGCACAAGGAAGGTCATCACTCTAAATAAACATGAAAAGGGCCATTTTCTTAACACAGCTTAAATTGAAACTTGGAAACTTTTCCGTTTTAGCTAACAAAGCAAGCGAGACAAACCTCATAATATTCAAGAACAACTTGCTTTTTCGTAGCACTTCTAAACTGAAAAATCACTTTTACAACTGCTGTGCTACATAAAGGACCTATTCATAGAGAAGGATAAAGTTGATGCTAATGCGATTCTGGCTAAAAAATAGGGCCGTTATTTCCAGCATCAATAATCCTGGACAAAAATGTTGAGAGAAAATGCAATTTTTGTAATTTTCTACTTTACCTTGCCCCTGTAAATTCGAATCCCCCCTTTCCTCCCGAAGCAATGTTGGATTTGTAGTTCTATCATTTCTCCTTCAAAATCATGCATTCAACATTGAATTGGAGAAGGGAGGGGAGCTATTTTTCAAAGGAAAGAGAAACATAACGTTTTCTTGAAAAGTCTCAACTATTTTTGTCCGGGATTGTAGCTATGTGCGTGCCTGCATATAAACTAACCCTTATTTTGTAATTGAAAAGCTTACCCTTGCTATGAACGTGTTCAAGGAATTCTTTGAAACTCTCTAGGTCGTTTCGATTACGCACAAAGGATTCAAACGTAATGCCGTCCAGTGGAATTGGCAGTGGTACATTGACCTCATCAACTGAAATCTTCTCAAGACTATCTTCCTCCTCTGCGTCTTTGGTCTTCATCTACAAATATTTCATATGAATAATAGCAAAACAGCCTATTCAAATGACATTGGCATTTCATTATGCTAAATGTGACAAACTGATTAGATCAAAAACCCACAGTTCCTTTCCTTACGTATACGAAAATATGAAGCAGAATAAAGACGGGCTCAGTAGTTTAACGGTTTTAATTTTATATTTATTCAATTTAGTAATGTTCCCGTTGCGTGTTAAAGTCACATATTCTGTTAAGTCCTGTTGTGTTAGCGAACCCCTTATGTGTTTGTCTTTCAACATGTAGTGTGACGCTCGTATTGTCCGGTTATTCACCTTCATGAGAAGAACCCTGACCGTTACAGTAGTACAGAAACAATCCGCCTGGTTGATCCTTTTCTGCACAGCAATGTCATTTGACCGTTAAGGTGGCTGTGGAGACCCAGCTAGAAGATGAGTTTCAACGCAACAAAGACATTCTTATCAAAGATATACAAATATGTTCCTAAAACCAACAACGAAAGACAGCCTTGCTTGCCCAATTATAGAAACCATCGTTGGCTTAAATTCCATTTCTCTAATCAAAGACTTTTCTTCTTTTCTCCTAATTACGTCATGGCACAATGCATTCTGGTATTTGTAGTTAAACCCGCGAACATTTGTTTATGTATTGTACGGCGATCGGTTGAAGTTCTGTTTTTATTCAACGCAAAAAGTCAAACAAATCAAAAACAAATGTTCGTGGGTTTAACTACAAGTACCAGAATGCATTGCGTCATGACGTTATTAGGGGAAAGGTCTATTGCTTTCTTCATTAGAATAAGGAAGTCTCTAAATCAGGGTGTCAAAATACGGTAAGAATATGCTTTTAATTTTCATTTGGTTCCTCAAAAAATAAAGGAAGGGTAGTAAAAAAGAGTGAAATAAATACCTTGTAAATAAGAATACTTTTTATAAAGGATAAAATGAAATCACAAGCTCATTTCAGTATCTATTAACTACTGTATTGTCAGGAAAATCAGAATTTGGTGGAGAATTTTCACAGCTCACTATAATCATCGCTATTAGCTAAACTGTCGGCGGTGCAACTTTTCAATTTGTGCAATTTGTTGTTAGGCCCAACTATTCGAAAAAGAATACCAGTCTCGACCGTCCTGTCCAAAAAATGTTAACATAGAATCGTGCTGCAAAACGCATTTCATTTGCAGAAACAACAAGCAAAACAAACCTTTTCATAGGGCCGGTGCTTCGGTCTTTTCAATTTTGACCGGATGTCAAGATGCTTGAGCTTCTCAATCTTCTTTACCTGGAAAACAAACTCGTATTTAACAAAGTCTAAAGTAGATATGAAAATTTTTAATGTAACAATAAAATCTAAGACAAGATTTAATTCTTTTAAAACTAGATTTATCAAAGAAATTAGAATCATTTCCAGAAATTCAACTCTTCGTGAGAATTTTCTAAAATTGCATGGCTTTAAAGAAGACAGAGACTTTTAAAGAGATATAAATGTTTTTCATCTAGCGATGTTTACTTTAAAAACGTCAGAATACGAAACGAACGTGGAAGTTTAGAAGTTCAAAGTTGTGGGTCGATATAGGTAGATAAGAAGCGCGAGTACATCGCAATATTGCAAAATTGCCTCACATGGGTGCATGACTATATACAATATTGCCTTTAGAATCCAAGGGTACAAAAGAACTTATCCTATCTTCACAAATTGGCGATTTTAATTTTCATTTTCATAAACCGCTAGATGGAACGATGGCCTTGCTCTGCCAATGTTGCAATAATTTTTTTGCAAAATCTTGGTTTGCTAGTAAAATGTTGCCCGAAGACAGTATCATATGTTAGGTATTATTCTTTCTGAAGAAGTTTCAAACAAAAAACGTCTTACAGTACGTGCGAAAATGTTTTTTTTTCAAAGCTATTTTAAAATTATGTACCATCCAAAAATATTTAAATGTCTAACTTTAAGTGTTCATAGTTTTTACCTGTTCGTATTTGTCGCTTTCATGAGAAAAAATGTTTTTGTATGCGTGCGAAAGGACTTCAAGTGCGTATTGCTCTGCTTGGTCGAATAAATCTTCATATGGTGGATCTAAAGCATCATAAATTTCTTTTCGAATTTCTGGAGCACATCGAATACTCTTTTCACCGCCATCAATAATGTATGTATTGAATATAAACTACAAGAAGAAAGTTGAGTAAATCCGTTTATTGTTTACATAAATGTTTCTCAAAATAGCTATTTACGTCTTTGCAAACATTTTCCAACGTTTTACCTAGAGAACATTACCGTGCTAAAGATATGCTTCAAAATCAACGTTTGCAGAAAATTTATTCAAATAATGAAAGATACAACATTTCTGTCTTCATGGAAAACCAAACTAGCCAAATTAAAAACCAAACTAAAAATAGATATATGGCAAGGATTGCTTTACTTTGTTATTATTAGAGAATAGAATGTTTTTTTACAAACAATACAAATGTCTCTGAGAGAGCGATGATCTTGGTTTTGTGTAAAAACGATGGAAGAAAAAAATGTATAAAAACTTCTGAAAATTGGTCGTACATATCACAAAAATTTGATCCAAGATTAACAAGACTAACGACATCAGTTTATTTCACTACACAAAATAACTTTATTTCATGTGTCTTAGGAGTGTGACCCTTCAGCAATGAGGACTTCAAAGTGGCCCTCTATTATAAAGTTTTCAAAATAATATCATATTACAAAAATGTAAAACCTATTTATACATACTATCGTAAAACCCTTCTAAAATATGGAAGACCTAGCACCTCTACACGATAACACATTTATGTTCGTTTTTAGGGAATATTTTCGGCCACGTTAGGTCAGTAGATGTTCTTAGCGATTTCTAGAAGCTAGCCTGCAGTGCCTAGCGGGCGGGGGGGGGGGGGAGGGGTGCCCATCGTTTTCCTTTTCATTCAGTACACTGTTATAAAGGGAACATACCACAGTTTTCCAATTATTGAGTGGGCTGATATGGCTGTGGCGTTAAACTGCACCCCGGAGCTTACTTACGCAAAGGGTAGCACCGCTATAGCTTCCCTTGCGGTAAACGCTCACGTCTACACAAAAATTTTTCGAAACAATTGAAGGAAGGATAGTTACAATAATTAGCTGGGAAAGCAAAATTGATAGAATTGGCTAAAAAGGGAGGTGATGTCAACTTGTTTTGGGCTTACCCCGGCTTTTTGTTTTATCAACGTGGCACTGAAGCTCTCCGAAAAGAAATGCTCAGTGTAATCTTGAATTGCTTTCCAGAAGTTGTAACAGTTCAAGGCATGCTAGAAATAAACAACAAAATATGAACAAGTTATTTCTATTTTGCATTCAAGGTTTAATTTAGTGTTTCGCTGATACAATGTTTTATGCAGTTTAAATTTTTGACGACGATTAACGATTCTGATGTACCTAAGAAATTCTCCTTACTATTTGTTTTTAATATATGTACGATAAACCGGTTGAAAGAAGTACTTTAGAAAAAATTAGAAAACTATGGCCTACAAAGCTGTTGCTTACAAACAAGCAAAACATAGTTTTATGTGAAGGCGCCATCAGATCTGAGTGGATTTAAAAGCCAGGGAGATGTCTTGTGTTCCCTTTTTGAACTCCGAAGCTCAAATGATAATACCTTCCTTTTTTACATTCGTTAGTCAACTTTGTTCTAAAATAGTTATAGAGTGTGGAGTAGAACGTTCTTTTCTAACGATTTACAAAAGGGAGCATGATATTGCCAAGAAGGGTAGAGCGCCTTCGTTTGCAGTTGGCAGCAGTCTACTAAACTATTCTTGATATTTAAATCTTCAGACTATGGACACAACATCAAGAAGTTATATAAAAAGCAGAAGATATATAGTAGATCTAATGATGATTAAATAAAAAATGATCATTAAAAGAAGGAAAAAATGAAACAAAATCTAGCCGTGCCTCGTCATCTTGGTTTAGCAACTGTCTGAAAAAATAGCTGCCACTATGCTTTTCATGCAACAAGCAATCCACTAAGGAATCCGTAAGCAAATTTCCATTTCCTCCATCATTTTGGAGTTTTCTGCATGATCTATGGAGTAATTAAAGCACATCTCATAACAAAGCATGATTATTATGATTATTATTATGACTAAGACTAGAGCAAATTGGCAATGAAGCACGTTTTCAATTTGATTGTTTAAAAGAGGCGCATAGTTGCAGGATACCTTACGACTGTAGTGGCTCTGCAATTGGCTGGCGGCATTGGCTGGATATAGAGACGAATATAGGCCTTGTCGTTGGAACTGGAAGCATCGTTCTTGAAGGAGCTGTAAGGACTATAACGGAAGCCACAGCTCTCGTCCATGGTTGTTACCATCTACAAAACATGCAAGACATTTGATCATGCAAGATATTATGACTGTTAACAGAAATTAAACAGAATTTAAACAGAAATTAGAAGGCAGATTTACATCTAGATAGCACATAACATTTCAGATGTTGGCTTCACAAAGTTCTATTAAAATGTTTATAAAAAAACATGAAAAATGTAGGCTTCTAGTATAACTTTCACCAGATCTGTCAAAGTTTACAATACATCTTTACTTGTTGAGCGAGCAGAAATCAGAAAATAACCTAAATTAAAATAATTATCTTTACAGTTAGTCGTATGTTAATTAAACTTGCAAAGCAAAAAAAACAACAAAAAGACTTTCAAGGCCGAAACATGGCGAAAAAAAAGTTTTTCTTTTTTCTTAAACTTTTAAAGACAACAGGTAATTGAATTCGAAAAAAATTTAAGTTACATGTAAAAGTTGCTAGTTTATGTTCAATATTGGTCGGTTCAATTGCTTCAAAGACAACGAGGCCATTTGGAAAGATACCTGTAATTGCTTTTGGCTGAGGTTGACATCTTTGGGGTTAGGAGTCGTAACAAGGCGGGAGTACGCTGATTTGCTTCGCGTTCTTTTGTTGTGAGAACTTGAGCCAGTTGTGACGTTGTGATTAGCTTCGATATACATGGATTTGCTACTCGTGCCCTACAAAATATTAGAATTACACATCTGAATCGTTGGAACTAAAGCTCGACATATCTATAAATTAAAGAGTTACAGTTAAAAGCACGTAAAATACAAAAGATCCAACTTTTTGAATTTTTTAAACTTCTTGGGATTTTTTTGGAATTTTATGGGATTTTTTTGATTTTTTTTAAATGTTTTTTATTTTTTGGTTTTTTTAAATTTTGTTGACTCTATTTTCAATTTTTTAGAATGATTTTGATTTTTTGATTTTTTTTAATTTTTCTGATTTTTCTAAATTTTTTGAATTTTCTTGAATTTTTTTGATATTTTTTGGATTTTTTTGGATTTTTTTTGGGATTTTTATTATTTTAGATATTTGTGAATTTCTTTGTTTTTTCTCAATTTTTTTAATTTTCTTGATTTTTTTTATATTTTTTGGATTTTTCTGAATTTTTCGATTTTTTTTAATTTTTCTGTTCCTTCTAATATTTTTGAAGTTTCTTGAACTCTTTAGATATTTTTTGGTTTTGTTTATATTGTTGCAACAGTTGAACAAAGTACAAATTTATTTATCGATGACCATTCAAATACTGATTGTTTGTTCTTATACATGCCATGAGCTTGTACAGTTAAATAAATTTGAATGAACATAAACAAGCAAAATATCGAGGGAAAACTATGTTTCCAAACGTTCTAGAAACGTTCCAGAAACAAGGAAATATGCAGTATCTCACCGTATCTTGCACTTCTTTCCTTGTTCTCATGTTTGGGAAGCAGGTGTTTGGCCGCTGAGGTACATCCGTCATTTCTTTGTTATGTGTCTTACATTTAGTCTTCATACAGTTGTGATCTTCGGAAATAAATTCAGTTTCATGCGAATGCTGCTTGTGCTTCTGATGGAGTGTAAATCTTGCACACCTGCAAAGAATACATCTCGTATAAAAACCGAAATTGTACAAAACATCGTCAAGTTATGCACGAAACTTTCCATTACAGCTATGAAATTTTAGATATTCAGCAAAAAATGCCATCTAACCATGAAAATGAAATAAATTAATAATTATAATAACAACGTTTTTATAGCAAACACCTACCAAATATTGTTATTGAAGGAACTCCTACCCAATATGACAAAGAATATCCCCGAGCTCTATCTACCCTTCAGATTTTCAGGGTAAATGCGGTGGCAGAAGTGTCAGCTAGAACGATCTCATAAAGTAGACTTGACAAGAACTAAGTCAGGGGTTTCTAAGCTTCAACCTATGGTCAATCTTAAAGATGCAGCAATGCCCCTCACCCCGCCCGTTTTAAAGATAAGATCAAAGGATAGAGTGGCCGTCCTTATAAACGCAGAAGCTTTAGAGCACCCAAAAAGAAGTGAATGCAGAAAATTTCAGACACGATGGGGCATTAAAAATATTTTCAAAGAAGTCGATATTAAACTATTGAAATTATGAAAGAGTACAATGTGGTAAGAAACTCCACGGAAATCAGAGCTTCTTGTCCTCTATAAGTACCAAGCAATATTTTATCAAATTCTGAGGCGCATCACAATTGTCTGAACAAGATAATATGCAAAAAAATCATTGCATCAATTAAATGACAAAAATGATACACTGGCAAACAATGCAGGATCTTTAATTTATTCTGCTGAATTACAAAATCAAATGTCCGATATAGCATTTTCTTATGATTTTTATTTTATTGTATACAATGGAGCAGAGGCGAGTTGCTGATATCTGTTTTTCTCATTGCACGTGTTATGGTTGTCACAGCAAACGTTTGTAGTTGATCTGACTAAAAATTAGAGCCAGCTGAACAATGTCCTTGAAGCAAAAGACAATCTTCCCTTTAAAGGGTAGCTCAGTAAGAAATGTTTCATTTTGACTAGGTTAAATCTTTTAATATAAATCAAAAGATTTTAAGAAACCGCCAAAATAAACTAAAAAATTCTACACTAAGTCTATCAGCAACATTAACGCCGAAATTTACAATCGACAATTATTAACAGTAAAGAGCCTTGTTAGTCAGATTGAGTTTGGAGTACCACAGTCCCTTGTTTCATAATCTCTAACTTTAATCTTTACTTATTAATTATTACTTACCAGTAGGACTTGAGAGGTGTCAGAACCATAGCCTGTATGCTGAATAGTTTAGTGCGATCAATATCGCTGATTTTGGTTATGTTCCATGAGTTCAAAGTTGCATTGGTAATTTCATGTGCAGACCCACTTCTGAAAAAACGCTGTCTGATTTCTTGCAGCATGCTGTAAGTTGAAAAGAAGCATCTAAGATCAAACGAAGAAAGAAGACTAATGAAGAAAACGTTGACGGATTGAAAGGAAATTCACTACACAGCTGGCTTTGATTCCACAAAAGAACGCCCCAAACCTGTGTTGCTCGGTGGCATCACCGCAACATTTAAGCTTTTCAATTTCTATCCACAGCATAAACAATTTCTCGCCATGTGTATTAGCCAGAAAAAACTTGAAAGCATCCATGCCAAGCTTTGTTGCAATATCGATTGGCTTCCTTTTTTTACTCTCAGTTTGTGCGCAATGATCATCACCATCGTCAGAATCTGAAAACATTTAATGTTGACCATGGAATTAACATTGTCTTCATAATTGAGAGGAATGTCAAAAGAGCAATGATTTTATTGCAATGGCCAGAACGGGTTGAGAATAAAGAATATCTAACATCCATATGCATCTGAACATTTTTAGACGGTGAGATTTTTGCTTCTCAAGTTTTATATTCAATCCTGTGGCTTGTAAGATGGACAGTTTCAGATTATCGATTGTTATATCTTAGCAACTAATTTTAAGGCTCCCCTCACACCAAACGACTTCTTTCTAAACGGCTTTTCATGACAACAATACAGGTTGAATTAGTTTCAAGAAATGCTTTTGTCTATTGAATGGTTGCTAATGAAATTCTCTTCAGATGCTTTGGCAAAAAAGAGTGTTTTATAGGAATTCAGTAGTCACAGATGAGGTTGTCGATGGAAACGAAGCAGTGTAGGTTGCGATGTTTGTTAAACGATTCAGGAATTGCTTGTGCCTCAAAACAGAAGGTGAAAAACTTATCAATCACAGCTTAGCTTTAAGTTGCTTCTCAAAAAGTTAAACGTTTCGAAAACATAAAAACATTCATTGGAAGAAGAGACAAAATAAAGCAACCTCTCGATTACCAAATAAAAAGCATTGTTTGTATTAAATGAAAAATACCTGAATCTTCGTAAAACGACCTCAAGGTATCCTGGGTGTCTTTATCTAACAGTTCGAATGAATTTTGCACAAGAAAACTGCTGAAGCGTTGCATATTTGACTCGTTTGATGAAATAGAATTTATCGACTGCTTTCGAAAAAATGGCAAAAACGAAGCAAAGGGCAAGGACTGGCGCCGTGAATTTTCAAATCCATACTTTGGAAGCTCTCCTTTAAGCTCGCGTAAGTTACTTGTTTCACAGAATGGCAAAGAATATCGTTTTTCCAGTATTGTTTTAGCAGTATGGGATTCCACTTGATTTTTTTCAGAAGAACCGTTACGGGCTTTTATATCAATATGTTCAAAATTATTGTCAGGCAATTCACTATAATCTGTTCCACCGAGAGATTCCAATGTTACATTTCGAGTTTCAATGGTAGCTTCGGAAACTTTGACGTTTAAATTTCTATGCTCTGTACCCATTGGTCCAATCAATGGGCCAGCATCAGCTAGTGATTTATTATCAAATGCTGAACCAGCAGGAGACATATTAGCCGATCCTATACAGGCTTTTATACTCTGTGGATTGCCATAAATTTCTGCAGATTGGTCAATAACGTTCTCAAACGCATCCAAATCTCTGTTTGTACTTTCCGGTTGTGAATAATTTTCCGGTTGTGGATCACTTTCCGGTTGTGGATCATTTTCCGGTTGTGGACCACTTTCCGGTTGTGGACCACTTTCCGGTTGTGGACCACTTTCCGATTGTGGATCACTTTCCGGTTGTGTATCAGTTTCCAAAAATGCAAGCTTTGGCTGACCTGCAACGTCAGTGTAACTTTTTCTTAATGAACACAACATTGATAGGAAATGAACACTGTCAGATTTGTCACAAGATGCATTATCCGATTCCGTTGTGACGCGAGCACATTTTCCCAGATTACAGCCTTCCGCATCGCCCTTTTCACAAACATCCTGTTCTGATTCATCCTGGCAGTTTTTGCAAACAAGCCCAGAGTTTTCACCTGTTGGCTGGATAACATCTTCACCGTTATTTGATTTACTTTCAACTAAAGCTGTTTGATGAAAAGATTGAGACATTGAGCGACTTTCTGATTCTATCGCATCGTTGCTTTTACGCTCAAAGTAAGTAGAACTTCTTGCGTGGGATTCAAGAACCTCTGGAACTTCAAGATCAGATACATCGGACTCGTTATCGCAGCTTGAATCCTGCAGAATATGAATACGATAATCAAAAGAGCACTTATCTATAAATCTATAATTTCGCAGTAAATTTACATAGAGAGTTTGTTCCTGAAGTCTGTTCCTACTCAATTACAATATGAGAAAGAATAATTACTTAGAAAAAAAAGATTGAAATACACAGCAGGATATATTAGAGAATAAAATAAATGAAAAAAACTATATATAGGAAAGCTTTGATGAGCTTAAAATTTTATTCTCTTGGTTTGATTTCTCTTCTTGTTGTTTGGGGGTAAAATTATTAAAAGTAGAGCAAAATTGCGCTGCTAAAAGAACGGAGCCCGGGTATCAGCTTCTCACACAATCCAGTCTTAGCAGAACATATTGACAAACAGAAAAGACATACCAGGAAAAAGAAATGGCTCAAACAAGAAAAATAAATTATACGAAATCCTTCGCAGAGAGAGTGGCATTAGCTAGCTTTTTGCAATGAAGTGTTAATTTCCATAGCAAATTTGAAGGAGGGGCAGTTGGTAGTGGGGGCGATGAACAATTTTCAGAAATTGGTGACGAGAGAACGCTATATACAACAATTTCAGACCCTAACTACTGAAGGCCTCTTGTTAAAATTTCTCTCTAAATAAGTAGATAAATGTTCCGGTTGAACATTCGCTGCTCTGCCATAGTGCCTCCAACTCTACTAGATTACTCTGCAAAAGAGGCTGACTTCAATATAATTTCCCGGTAAGGTCCAGAAAATGAAATGAGGGCCCAGAAAATTTGCCGCTTTTGGTTTAATTTTCAATAGGAGTATGGCTGTTCAGTTAGACAGCACTCTACGTCAGCATTTTTGCATATGCATCTGATATTATCATTTAGACAATACTTTAAGGCATTGCAAAACACGGTTGGCCAGTGGGCTTTGACAAAAGGTAGAGTGAAGCTACCGTCAATCTGATTCTTTGATAAAATAAAATCACTCAGGGCTGCGCTGATAGCAATGACTTGTCACTGTCGTAAACACTTGCCATGGAAGTGAGATATTTTTCGCGCCTAGTCACATATCAAGAAAAAATCATACTTGAGACTTGGCTACGCTTTCATCGCAATGATCTTCTTTCAAAGACTGCAGTTGTTTCTGAAATTCAGCCAGACCTGGGAGTCTTCCATGATTTCTACGGACCCTGTAAGCTGGAAATGATCGGCTGTCGAATGCAGCTTTTTGTAGACTCATCCAATCAACGAGGATATTCACAAGGTAGTCCGTCTGAATAAAAAAGCAAACGGGGTTATTAAATTTCAAAACTTTAACAATGTTAGATAAAAACTAACAACGGATGCTACAGAACAGAGTATAGGAAAGCCCTGCTAGGGTTTTCAATAACAAAATTGCAAGGACTGGAATGTTTCAGCCCCTGGATAACCTAAAATAGCAGGAAAAGCAGAAGAGAAAGTGGGTTTACCTGTGCAATCGACAAAAACCTCGCCAGTTTGTATTCTGCATACAGATCACTCCTTAGAAAAAGAGGCAGTCTGTTTTCTTTTATCCAGATAATCCCTTCATCTCGCTCTAGGAACTGAATATTAACATAAAAACCAGCGTTAAAATTAAAATAATCAGTGTTTTGATGCTCTTAAAGTGAATTCAAAGAAAATGCAAAAAAGCACACACACAAAAAATCATGAGGTGATGAGTTGATCAAGTTTTCATTAGCGACATTGCAGGGAAACAGAATGAATTTAGGAAGCAAATTTTATGTAAACTTTTATTATCTGCATAGGTTTTCTATTATTGCTGACAACGATACTAAGTGGCAATGATACTAAGAAACAATAATAGTAAGCGAAGATGATATCAAGTGAAGATGATATCAAGTGAAGATGATACTAAGTGACTATGGTACAAAGTGAAAATGATACAGGTTTGCAATAATACTAAGTGACAACAATATTATTAAATGAAGATGATATTAAGTGGCAATAATACTAAGGGACAATAATACTAAGTGAAGATGATACTAAGTGACAATGGTACAAAGTGACAATAATACTAAAGAACAATAGTATTAAGTGAAGATGAAACTCAGTGACAATGGTACAAAGTGTAATGATACAGATTTGCAATAATACTAAGTGACAACAATATTATTAAATGAAGATGATACTAAGTGGCAATAATACTAAGTGACAATGGTACAAAGTGTAATGATACAGATTTGCAATAATACTAAGTGACAACAATATTATTAAATGAAGATGATATTAAGTGGCAATAATACTAAGGGACAATAATACTAAGTGAAGATGATACTAAGTGACAATGGTACAAAGTGACAATAACACTAAAGAACAATAGTATTAAGTGAAGATGATACTAAGTGACAATGGTACAAAGTGTAATGATACAGATTTGCAATAATACTAAGTGACAACAATATTATTAAATGAAGATGATACTAAGTGGCAATAATACTAAGTGACAATGGTACAAAGTGTAATGATACAGATTTGCAATAATACTAAGTGACAACAATATTATTAAATGAAGATGATATTAAGTGGCAATAATACTAAGGGACAATAATACTAAGTGAAGATGATACTAAGTGACAATGGTACAAAGTGACAATAACACTAAAGAACAATAGTATTAAGTGAAGATGATACTAAGTGACAATGGTACAAAGTGTAATGATACAGATTTGCAATAATACTAAGTGACAACAATATTATTAAATGAAGATGATACTAAGTGGCAATAATACTAAGTGACAATGGTACAAAGTGTAATGATACAGATTTGCAATAATACTAAGTGACAACAATATTATTAAATGAAGATGATATTAAGTGGCAATAATACTAAGGGACAATAATACTAAGTGAAGATGATACTAAGTGACAATGGTACAAAGTGACAATAATACTAAAGAACAATAGTATTAAGTGAAGATGAAACTAAGTGACAATGGTACAAAGTGTAATGATACAGATTTGCAATAATACTAAGTGACAACAATATTATTAAATGAAGATGATATTAAGTGGCAATAATACTAAGGGACAATAATACTAAGTGAAGATGATACTAAGTGACAATGGTACAAAGTGACAATAATACTAAAGAACAATAGTATTAAGTGAAGATGAAACTCAGTGACAATGGTACAAAGTGTAATGATACAGATTTGCAATAATACTAAGTGACAACAATATTATTAAATGAAGATGATACTAAGTGGCAATAATACTAAGGGACAATAATACTAAGTGAAGATGATACTAAGTGACAATGGTACAAAGTGACAATAATACTAAAGAACAATAGTATTAAGTGAAGATGAAACTCAGTGACAATGGTACAAAGTGAAAATGATACAGATTTGCAATAATACTAAGTGACAACAATATTATTAAATGAAGATGACACTAAGTGGTAATAATACTAAGTGACAATGGTACTAAGTGACAATAATACTAAGTGACAATGATACAAATTATCTAAAATGAAGAAAAGACACGCTGTTAGTGATTTACCTCTACTCATCAAGCACCAACTTGTATGTTGGAAAATAAAAAAAAATTTAATGATGAAAAACACAATAAAATTCTGTAATGTTTAAAAAATTCTTTCAAAAAGATTATGAAAAATGATTCTTATGAAAAATTACCTTGACGTAATAACCAATTTTAAATCCTCTTTCGTCGATCGTACTCTTGAAAAAAGGACATCTTTTTAGCAAAGCTGCTTGCTTTGCATTGTTGTCTATGACATCGTCAGCTAGCTTGTGCTTAAACTCCTCGAAACATCCAGTGTCTCCATTATAATGCAATCGAACAGGGAATGTCTACACAAGGAACATAATCAGTGGCATATAAACAAATTGCTTGTGATGTTTCGTAAGATCCATAAGAACAAAACATCATCATTTCAAGATGGCGTAACAAAAGAACGTTTCGAAATATAGCAAACAGAAGAACGTTTCGCTCGATAAATAATGACCAAAGGTAAATTTATAATCCAGGATTATATCCATTTATATTCAACTATTGTTCCTAGGTGTAGGGATCTTGTTGGACCATTGGGCTGAATAAATTGCAAAAATTACAAAACAGGACAGGATAGAATAAAGCAGCTTATTCCCATGAGCAGACAGGAAATGAAATCGAGAATGCAACTCAGATAAATGCAGCTCAGCTACATGTCAACATTTGCTCGAGCATTCAGCACACCAAAACATATAATGGCGACGATTCTAAAAGCATTTGGCAAGCAAGTGTATCTTTCATTAAAGCGTTTGTGAATACTTCTTCATTAAACAAAAAAACCCTTGACTTTCGTGGACAGAAAGATTTCGTTCTCTCCAGTAGCGGTGCCAATTATTGTATAGTGGGAGGGTAATGGGCGCAGACAGTGGGACCACACCCCATTTGCCCCGTTTTAGTGATTTGTACCAGTTAAAGTTTCCTTAGGAAATTTAATCCACCCCTACCCAGCGCTTTTTAATCCGTTTTTTGAAGAATTATGTAGACCATAATTTAACAAAAGTGGGGGGGGGGGGGTACTACTCCTTGGGGCTGCCACTGGTTCTCACTGCTTCAATAATGTGAAAAGTTGGCTCCAGCTTTATCGGACGTATATACTCAGACACGAAGGAGAAAAAAAGTGCAATGATTTCCTGCTATATCAAAATCATTACCGGTAGGGCCAAAAATGCATTGAAAAAGTCGATGAACGTGGCGTCTTCATCTAAAAGAAGCTCCTGCAAAAAACGTGAACATAAAAACTGTGAAAACATTGTATAAGGAGTGGGAACAGCAACATGCAAAGGAACATGGTATATTTATAGAGGAGTAATACAAAAAGTTTGGAGGCTGAAAAATAAACGAAAACCATTGCGATGTCAACGGGTGTGTGTCAAAGGGCCAAAGCAAAAACATAGAATCAAGATATCATGGCAGCTTTGAGCTTTAATGGCAACAATGTAGTAGCTGTCACCTTCAAAGTCCTCAAATCTTTATCTGTAAATTTTAATGTCTTGTTTGCGCTAGACTTTATGTGATTTAATATTGTAGGGAATAGCATGAGTGTTTTAGGGCATAGAGACAAATACACAACTATGAAACTTTCAAAGTTGAAAGAGAATATATTAAAAAAACCAAAAAGAAAACATTAAAAGGCAGAAAATTGAGCTCAGGGCACGAAAAAATTGTCCTTTTTGCGACAAGACAAAAATCATGCATAAATTACATTTGTTTTGTTTTAATATTTGTTCTTTTGATGAACATGAAAGAAACAAAGGTGCCTTTTTGCAAAATTGTGTATTTTAAAAAATTCCGGTAGAATTGTATTCGTGAAAAATTTCCTGCGACCGCCCGGTCACATGGTCTGGTGGGTTTTCATGTCCTGATTAAGCTTCCCATTAAAAGATGGCCTGTTGATTAAGGTCAGCTAACTTTACTTTCCAAAAACAATGAACACTCACTGTTTAAAGAATCACATGCAAAGCTGATAATGCATCTCATCGACAATAAAGAAGGCCTGATCATGTATTTGGTCAATAATAAGCAATCATTGTCTTTTCTAGTAACTTAAATCGTTAACTAACTCGTACTTGAACTTACGTTTTCATGTGATGGACCAACCAACCATCTTTAAAAACACCTAACGCTTGAGGATTATGGATGTCCTCAGTAAATTACACAGGCGCATGCACATCAATTTGAGTAGACTACTCATTATGTAGATAAGTGTTTACAAATCTGAGGAATGTGATTTTCTTCTGATAGACACACAGGCCTCTCTATGATAGGAAAATTGGGTACATGCAAAATTTTCTTACTTACCAAACTATTGTCAGTAACATCAATAACATTACAGTCTTCGCCTGTTGAAGACAGATGAAAATCTATTAATATCAGATAGGTGACTTCATTGAAAACTTACACTTAAAAACAACTTCACACCTAATAAAGCTAAAAGAGTGAATTAAGTTACTGACTTACTTATAAAACCAATCCAATTATGTATGTTGTATACAGGTAAAAATGGTTCAAGGAGTGCATTTTCCTCCAAGCTTGAATCACTTGATAATCTTCAAAATTTTCTCACCCTTTTGCGGAAATCATGGTGCCACCTCGGGTAGTAAGTAAATCAAGGTATTTTGTGATGATTAAGAACATATATCTATCGGTAAAAAAATTGAGCAAAAAATTGTAATTTATCATATTTTTCATTATATACATTGCAAGAAATGTATTTTTTGATTTGATTAATCACATTTTTTGCAGCAACAGAGGCAAAGCCTTCAGTTTTCAACAAATTTTCAACAATTCATGAAATTTCTTTTATTTCAGTTTCATGTTCCTGTCTATGCTTGGGCAAGGGGGCCCTAAAAATGTTGGTGCAGCTCTGACCACCCTAATGTTTATGGCACAATGAAGATGACAATTGTAGGAAATATTTCGAATGAACCATCTCTGGCAAACAGAAATAAAATTTTGCACCTGATTATAAACAATTTACTTCCTGTTTTTAGAGGTGTGCTAAGGATCATTGAGAGGAATACTGAAATGGTGGGTAAGACCAACTTGAGAAAAAAATTAACATATTATCGGTATGGTGTTAAATTTTGTGGTTTGAGAATGAGATTTTTGTGTGGTTTTAAGTCAATTATAATCAAGATGATATCTATGTATCATAAACAATGCAGTCTGCTTCTATTGTACCCTTATTATTCAACAGTGATCAGGTCATTTTACATTTCCAGGACAATTTTGACCACTAAGAAACTGGAAATTAACAGCAAATATTTGTTTCCAATTTGTAACAATACAGTTGCTTATGAGGACAATAAATGCTCATCTTACGAAAAAAATATATACACAAAGAAAGGAAATACAGAAACTATGTGTGGCAAGGTGAGAAGTCTAACTTTTATAAGGTTTGTGGCGAAAATCCAACATTAATCCAGTGTTCTTGTTACAGAAAAGGGTTATAATGGCAATTTCTTTTGAACACTTAAATTTCTTCTGAATACTTCTCATTCTGCTCCTATCTTTTTCGATTTAAAAATCCTAAAGCTGCATGATCTTTTTCAGTTAAAATTGCTGTGTTTTGTATATGAATCTGTTCAAAAATCGCTCCCACTTGTCTCCATAACCTCTTTAAATATTTGGAATCTGTTCATCAATATGGTACAAGACAGGCTGGCAAGGATGATATCTTTCTAACTTGAAAAAACACCAGTCAATACGGCCTCAGATCAGTAAGCTACTATGGAGCAAAGGGCTGGAATGATGTTCCTGTAAACAGGGCCTTTTTTAACATACTCACTAGGGGGCAATTGCCCCTCCAGCCAAAGTGACTTTCTATTGTTTTAAACAGTAGGCTAGTGTCCTCCTCTTTATATAAACAAAGAGTTGCTCCGGCAGCAAATTTCCTTTAGAATAGGCTATGCCTGTAAATATTGAAAGGTCTTTCGTTCTAAGTCACCATCTGTTAGTGTCTTTCGTTCTAAGCTCAGAACCGATTTCTTTGAAAATAATTATTGAAAGTGTAATATAGACAGTCATAATTTATGCATACAGTTTCTGAAATTATTATCTTAAAAGGGGCTGCTCTCTCCTTGATTAGCTTTGCTACTGAGAGAGTTCCTCCTTAAGAATTTCCATTCATGCTAATCCTCTAGTGTATTTTCAAATCTTTGTTATATTCTATTTATTATAAATGTTGTAGGTAGTTTAATATTAGAGTCTATATGTAGTGGAATTTAAAACGAATAAATGAACTGAACTGAACTGAAAATTTCATGTTGTTTCGTCTGTCAGACAGTGAGCTACCCCATTTTCAACATTTTGCTTTTGCTATACATTTCAATGGAATTAATTTGTTGCTGTAGTGAAATTATTTCAATACAGGAGCAAACCACGGTTAAATTTAAAGAAATATCTAAATATTCAAAACAAACTCGCAATCAAACGGTCCAAACAACGTGAAGCTTTCAGTATGAAATAATTTCAAGATGATGATTTCAAATCAGAAGTCGGTTTTGGAGAAAGGTCTTGTAGGTAGATACAGGCCTAATGGTTTTAATGGTCTACCCTAGTCAATTCTTAGCCGTGGTTTTTTCAGTTTATAATACCTGAGCTAGTCGAATCCTTTGTTGCCATAACCGGGTATCCTTGACTGTCTTGTCATTGTCACGACGAGTATCAGATATTTTTGTATTCCTCTTCAAGTTGGCTGTCCTCTTGAGAAGCTTTAAACAAATTGTCGTCATGGTGTACTTCACAGGGCTCCAAAGTGGTCAGTGTAAATGAGGTTTTGAAGGGAAAATATGCGAAATTGTCAATAATAATCTTTAACAGTAATTCAAAATCTACTTTACCTTTGTAAAGCTAGATTTTACCCCTGCAGGTGGTAGGTGAGCCCGTCTCATCGTCCTGGGTGCCTTGTCAATGCCCCCTTCAAAGAACAGGGCCGGCGAAACTGGGGGGCCCCCAATTTTCTGCAGGGCAAAAGAAATTGTTGAGGCAAAAGTGGAAAAAATGTTCTACATCGTTCTCTAAGTTACCCTGATAAGTAATCCCTAAAATATGCCCTCAGTTTTAGCTTGGTTGCTATGACTTTGTCATAGAAAACATATATAAAATCGAATATTGGAATTTAATCGAAGAAATCGGTCATTGTCCAAGTTGTCAAACGAGTAACATTTGGCTTAGGAAATAGATCAAGAAACCTGGTCCAGAATAACTTGGTGCCAGCACAATTTGATGGAGTTTCGTTTTTTTCTATAGCCAAACTTGGTAACTGTTTGTTCGTTAGCTTTTTGTTAATTAAAACTTTCTCAGAAACATTACAACAAGAGAGAAGTCAGCTGGCTGTTGAAGGAAAAGAAAGAGCTGCAAAGAAACTTTTTGAGGATATGAGAGAGAAGAGCGGGCAGATTTGTTCTTCAAGTTTGATCGATTTGATAATCCATTCCTATTAAAAAAGAGAAAATCTAGATTCAGTTATAAATTCCATGGAAACTAGTTTTAATCGGCCCAGTTTCAAAGTTTTTCAAATCTAGTCTTTTTGTGAAAAACAGTTTGTTTCCAAAAATTTTAAGATCAGATTTTGTCAAATAATTTTCCGACTGTACAAAAATGCTTAATTTTGCTTTTAGTTGAAAATTCTTCTGTTGATATTTCAATTTGTTTTTTATAAAACCGTGTTTCATCTATTTTTTTCCTCCGTCTTATTTTCGGTATTTTGAAATCGAAAACTAAGTTTCATTACGAGCAACATTATAAAGGTTATTCTAAAACTTTGCAAGAACTTTCCTATTTCAAGTCAACATTACAATAAACTAGACTATGAGACATGTTGATAAAACAAAGCTTAAATATATTGCCACGGATTTTCCGTCAGCCAAATTCAATTTTAGATACAGTTTCTGGCCATTCATAAGACACCATAATTCTAAAACTTTTCTTGCCGCCAACCATCGTAAACAATACTATGACGTCAACTCTAAAGTTAGCAAATAAACCATGGATTAACTGCCACATACGGAGAAAGATAAGTATCAAATGTTATTTATTCTAGAAATTATAATCAGCGAAATTCCCGAATTTCTCAAAGTAACATTGATAGTTTAGAAATTGCACTGAAAAGGAAATAAGAGAGAGTAAAAGAATTACTACCATCAATACTTTGATGGACATAAAAATAACATTTAATGCTTTGGGATATAATAAAGAATATAAAAAGTGTCAAACCTGGAAGACCTGAGAATAGCAGGTTCCTAACGGATAAAGGTTCAAAAATCCATTTAAAAATAACGAATAGTTGACTAAATGTTTGCTTTTTCAAAGCCATTTTCAAGTTTTTTACCATCAGAAGATTGTCTGCAAAAATGAGTCAAATATGTTACGAATTTGCAGAGATATGGCCACATGTGTATTGGCTCTTTCCCCATCAAAAACCTCTGTATTTTGGTCTCTGTTCATAACTTTATCAACAGAGCAAAATAACAGTGATTCGTTAGCAAACTTCAAATCGTTAATTTGCCATATCTCAACCAATCTCATGTTATTTGGTTAAAATGATCTTTAATGTTATGTAGAAATTCAATTGAAATTCAGTAGAAATTGAAATTAAAAAATTCTAAATAGAATTTTGATGACGTCACACTTTCGAAAGGAGGCAGCATGATGTCAGCACAAACAGAAGTGAGACTAAGGTGTGCAAGGTCTTTATAAGGTGGGTCCTTACTGTTGTGTTGTCTGAACACTGCAGGCTTGCGATAGTAATTAGAATGATGTCCAGAGAAGATTTTATGTCGTTCGAGCCAAATATTGGTGGCAAAATGTCAGCAGAACACCACCAACTATCAAGACCAGAACTTGGGGTTACTCGTACCATGTGAGTATAGTTATTCATAAAAACGTGAAACTCGGAGTAGCAACTTTTAGAGAACCGTCCTCCCAAGGTCCTCTGACTGTTCTGTAGCGCGTGTTAAATGTTTGAATAAAAACTTAACTGTACAGTCGCGGAACATCAAAAGATTTTTAACATTAGAAACTGGAATGTTCAATCAGTTATAGTTTTCAGAAATTGTACAAGATTCTATACTGTTATTATGATGATTCTATGCTTCAGATGAGACTTCAAATGATAGATAAATGCATACATTTTTTATTTCACAAGTAGTTTGGAGTGTATGGGAGCTCAAAAATAGCTGATATAGACCTGCTATGAACATAAATGTTCATTACATCACGAGTAAAAGATATAACTTTAAAAAGACATCATTTACAAAAAAGGGATGATGATTTGTTGCATTTTTGTTTACCCTTTTAGGCAGCCTCTAGTGACCGGTACATCAGTTCTTGGTGTAAAGTTCAATGGAGGAGTTGCAATAGCTGCTGATATGTTAGGTAATGCTTGTTGTTTTTGCTGAATAGGTAAATAATGCCCTAAGTTATGCAAACAATCTTTTGGTGGTACAAAACTTGTAAATGGCTTTGAAAAAAGCAAACATTTAGTAAACTAAAGCTTTTCGTCTGACACTTTTCAGAGTTTAAAACGTCAGAACATAGATCGAAAACTCTACGCTAGGAAATATATATTCCCAGTTGTGGATCGAAATAGGCCAATCAGAAACATGAGCACATGACTGTATAGGTTGACCAATCAGTGCCGCTTGCCTGTTGCCCTCAGTTATCTTATCATTTGATGCTGTTTCCCCAACATCAAGATTTAGAGCAGAGGCAGGTTTTGCTAATGACAATAATGATTCTACCGAGAAAATGATAAATAGACACCATGATTAAGTACACCAAAATAATGGTTAAAAAAATTTATCATATCGAGGAAAATTATGATGAAGGCACCTACAATAAGGTTTGTAATAAAGAGAGTTAGTTATATACAAGATTTGTTATACCTAGGGAATTTGTACGGAGCTAGGCAGAATGCAAGGGGCCAGACATTCTTTGTCATACCATAAAATTACTTGTATCTGGGACTCTACTGTCTGATTAGTCCTATGATTATTTCAAAAAATGTGGTTTAATCTGCAATCCTGACAAGGTGCTAAGCCTTTTTGAAATGGAATGAAGTAATAGTACCAAGGAAGAATAAGCATTTAAACTTGTCTCAAAAACCCACAAAACTAATAATTATGAATTTTGCTCTTATGATAAAAGTAGGGGTGTGATATTTTGCATACCTGGAAAGCAGAAGGGGTGCACCAGAGTGTGCGCCTGCAGTATCATGACTTTCCGAAGAATGCATGATATTCATGTAACTGATTAAAAGTTTAAAGTGCCCCCTCATTTATACTGCATTTTTGCTGTCTTTCTATATTTTGTTAGTTGTAATCATGTCTAGGCTTTAAAATTTTTACAAGCGACATGATTGCTGTTTCATTGACTCAATATGTCAGTATGATTTTGTGCTGGTTTCATAAATTGGCAAATAATAATGGGATTTCTTCATCTTTGTTGAAAATCTTAACATCTGAAAAGGTAATGCTAGGGGATTGGGAAAGTCTAGTTTAATATGCAACCGAAACTCAATATGGCATAAAGATGCAAAATGCAAATAAGGATTATTTGACAGATTGGAGGATTTATAACAAAGATATTATGTTTCCGGTCAATCTTCAAGGCCAGTGGCCAAAAAATAAGAAGGGGGTTCTTACCAGTGACTGGGGGTTTGAGCAATTTTTAAATATTTGGAAGTGGGTTTACCTGTTTATAAGGCACCTAAGGGTACGAAAGATGTGTGATATAACAGCAAAGCCTGAAGAAAACTGGTAGTAGCAAGGATGTAGGTGCTAAAGAAACAGTAGCTAGTTGCTCAAAATTATTTGATAAAGTTTAAGAAAAGATGAGCAATTGAAAATTGGTAGCTTCTAGTAAAGAGTGTGTAAAAGTTTCACATTTTTGATTGTTGTTGTAGACCTCAATAATGAAGCTCTAATACCAACATCCTCTCTTAGGGTTTTAAGGATCTTAATCGATTTTCTTTTTACTGAAACAGCCAAACAAGTGTTTTCAGGCAACCTAAAGGGCATGACCAAGCAAACCATTCCTCCCTATTTCTACCTTCTACAGCTAAACATACAGTCTGTAGATCCGTATATGCCCTTTTGTGTACTTTTAGCTGTACTACACATCTTATGAGGTTTGACATGACAAAATTTTTAGAACTTCAACATTTTGATCAATGGGGTCATCTTGATATATTTTATTCAAATTGTTTCTTGCTAAACCTGTTAAAATATTTCACTGTCAGCAAAATTCAATTCCATCTTGCTAAAGATAAGTATGATGTGATTTTTTGAAGATTCACCTTCAGATCTTAAGATATTGCGCTGTTTTCAACAGTTATTTTTATATTTTAGGCTCTTATGGTTCATTGGCCAGATTTCCTGGAATTTCAAGGATATCTAGAGTCAATAATGAAACTGTGATAGGAGCATCAGGGGATTACGCTGATTTCCAATTTCTATCTGAATTTTTAGAAATGATGATGTAAGCATGGAAAATTCAGAATTTATGTTTCTATTTATCCTTTCTTTATTTAAAGTTTTTGTTATGTAAATCTAATACATTTTATTTTTATTCATGGTAATGAATCAAGTCAGACTTCTGTCTTATGAAAAATTTGATCATGTTGATATTGAAAAATTTTGTAGGACAGAACGCTGGTTATGCTGATCGATGATTGAAAGGTTGTAGGTCAGAACAAAGGAAATGCTCCAAAGTGTTTGTTGATGTTTCTGTCAGGATGCATATTTTTTCTTTAAATTCTATTTCAACTCTTGTGCTAATTTTATACTCTAAATGTTTATACTTTTCCCGAGTTTCCAAATACAATGAGCAGATGCTGCCAGATTCTCAGAATGTGATTTCTTTTGAAGGATTGAGAATGATGTAATTGGTGATGGTTATTCCCTGTCTCCTGCTTCTATTCTTTCATGGATCACAAGATATATGTATCAGCGGTATGAAATAGCAACCCAGCTCTCCTTTTTTGATGCAAATTTTAAAAACAGAAATTATGAAAGTGAATTTTAGAAAGTAGAAAACATTGAATTTAGCCTTAATTTTTGTTTTCCTTTCTGTTATTTTTATATAAATCTCATGAAAACCTTTGGATTTCTGATTATGTATTCAAGCCTTTTATTGTTTAATCCTTAATTCTTTTTAAATTTGCAACTTAGTTCTTATATTCCCTTTTAATTATGCATCTTTTGCTCTGCTAAATTATTCCTTTAAGCTTCAGATTAATTTGCAACTGTGGATAATTGCAACAGTAATGATTTTGTTTAATTATTATAAATTTGCCTGAGAATCTATCAGCTGTTTAGATAATTTGATTTTTTATGATTAATTGATGCTGATTTGTTTTAAGGCGGAGTAAGTTTAATCCTCTCTGGAATACTGTTGTTGTTGCTGGCTTCAAAAAGGGAAAAAGGTAGGCTGCAGTTTTAAATCCAAATACTTCACTCTCGACTTTCTTTTCCACAAAGCACAGTCTTATCTTATGCTTCTTTTTCAATATTAATCCTGTTTTAGATGGCTTACTAGGTGTACCTTTGGAGAATCTGTCCAATTTGTTCTTCATCATGGCTTACTTGTACTGAGAAATCAATATTCAATTTTAACGTGAATGGTTACAAACCAACTCTGTTCATTTCTCAGTCGTAATGGCGGCAGCGCTAGAACCTGTTAGCTGCCTTTGTCTAAGATCACTGCAATCTTTCTCTTGTTGTGCTCTTTCCAAACGATAGATATACTTCGACTTTACTGATGATACACTTCACATACAGCAAATAACGATTTATCTTTTGCTGTGATTTTCCAGAGCTCAAACAGCTCTGAGTCGTTACATGAGCTCATTTCGATTAGAAACTGACTTCATAACATGTTCATTCACTTTCAGCAGAGGTTTTGAAGAATAACTCAATCTGTTACAAATGTTTTCTTCAATCGATCAAAATTCAACATGTGCCCTCGTTGTAATGTCGGAAATAAAAAATATGCCTGTTACCGGCTGTTGCGTGATTACAAATGTCTGTAAGATATGTCTTTTGTAAGATATGTCTTCTTTTATCAGTCTGTTAGGTTACGTTGATAAGTTGGGAACTGCGTATCAAGAAAACTCTATTGCAACTGGATATGGAGCTTACATTGCCAGAGTATGTTTCTTTATCTTTTCTGTCTGTTGATATTTCTCATATCTTATAATTTTGCAAAGTCCTCCTTATCTTATTTTTCTGTAATAGTAGAGTAATAACTGTTAAAGTGATTTTATCACTGTAACAGAAGACCTAGCATCGCAGCAGTTTTGCGTCTCATATCCTTATCAGTTCTTCATACAAATGTTCAGTAACCGTATATGCTTTATTTGTCACTGGCTGCTATGAAAGTTTTAGCTAGTTTAAAGATAGGCTACAAGAACTCTCTGTTGCAACATCCCTGATGTCTTTTCCATCACTGACTGAAAGCTGCTATTTCGTAGTTAGCCCTTTCAATCCATGTTCAGTAACCCTAATGTCTCATAACACTTTTCAGTTACAAATATATAATGCATCGTTTATGTAATTAAGATTATGCATCGTTTCAGCCTTTATTACGCGACGCTCTTGAAAGGAATGGAAATATGTCACAAGCTGAAGCAGTAAAGCTCTTAATGGACTGTTTGAAAGTTCTTTATTATAGAGATGCACGCAGTCTTAACAAGGTTTGGTTTTTTGCATGATTCATTTATCGATTTACGTAAAAGGAAATTCTTTGATAAAATAATGTTTGTGGAGTTAAGGGAATTTAAGATTTTGGTTGCTAGTTGCTAGACCGTGATCATCAAGCATTTCGATGAATAAGTTGGACGATTTATCAAATTTGCCAAAATAGCTGATGGTGAGATTAACAAAGCTAATTTCAGAATACTGTGGTAAAAGACGAGAAATAAGTGGACGATACTTCAAGCCTTTCCTGAAAGTGCTGGAATGAAGATGTTTTTCAAAGTCCAGTGTCAGTTCAAATATATAGAAACAATTGTTAGAAGTTGTAAGAAGCCGGTCAGGACAACACACATGCAAACAACATGTTGAGTTTTCTCTATCAAAAATTCAACTTTCGAAAGCCTTCTAAATTAATGCATTCATTGATAAGAACGAATATCAAGCTTGCCGCCTTTAGGGTTTAAAAAAGGCCAATCAGTTGGCCCATAGAGATGGGATAAAGACAGATAGAGATGGCATAAAGATGCATAGAGATGGGATAAAGACGCGTAGAGATGGGATAAAGACGCAATGGGATGGGATAAAGACCCATAGAGATGGGATAAAGACGCAATGGGATGGGATAAAGACCCATAAAGATAGGATAAAGACGCATAGATAATCACACATATAATATATTGCAGTGTAGCAGCTCCATTGTTTGTTTAGACCATATATAGCCAGTAAAGTTCTCCACTACGCAAAAAACAATTAAGAAACACTTGAATTTGAATGACCCAAAATTTCTACAGCGATGTATTTCTTGTATGAAAACGTTGCCCTTCTTTGCAAAGATTATAAATCCTTTATGTGTGTTACACATTGGTCACTATCACTCAAACGTCTGCATTTTTTTAATGTTTGTTATGTTTTTCAATCGCTTACTGTTTAAAGAGTGGAAACCGCCCACCAACTTGATGTCGTTTTTTGAAGAATTCAGTTGCGTCTTTTGTTTGATGATATTGTTTGGTTTTCAACGATTTTTAGTTCGAAGTTGCAGTTGTCAATGAGACTGGTGTGTCGATAGAATCTGGTATGACGAATGAAACCAACTGGGACATTGCTCACATGGTCAAGTAGGTGTTCATAATAGCTCTCTTCATATTCAAACAATCTTTTGGTGGTACAAAACTTGAAAATGGCTTTGAAAAAAGCAAACATTTGAGTAAACTAAAGCTTTTCGTCTGACCCACTTCAGAGTTTAAAACGTTGATGAGTTGGTGAGATTGATGAGGAGGTGCACTCTACAGAGAACTTAGATAAACAAGATCACTTTTGAAAGGAGTTTATGTAGAAATATTTCTTATTTCATCAAAGTTTTTTAATTCTAGAGAAAAGCCGGCAACTTTTGCCTTTGAAATAAGCTAGCATCACTTATTTTGCGATTACTGTGCTAAAAGGCTTTTTAAGATCCGTACAAAACCTAACCGTGCCAAGGCCATTGAACAAGATATAACAAAGCTTTGCAGTTATTATTCATTTAATCTTCCCGGGTGAGGCTTGGGGACTTTCCACTCTATTTAACAAGCGACTTTCCATTCTATTTACTAACAATCTTTTAATTTAATTTTTCCTTTTAATATCTAACGTATTCTTTAATCGATTTCGTATAAGCTTTTACATAGCAGTAAAATATTATCTTTTTCTTTTAGGGGCTACGAATGAAAGTATATAGAACTGTATATTCAGAACTATATTTCGTTTAATATGGTCTTCTTGTATCGTTTATTAGTTTTTGTTATATCTGTTTCACGAACGTCTCAAATGCTTCCATTTTTTTGATTTGACAACAAATGCTGAATGAAGTTGAAGAACTGCTTCACACTTGTGGCGTAGAGTGTGGTATACGTCTTTAGAAATATATTTCTCCGGGCCCCTTGGCCGTAAAATCTCGAAAAATGAGCTGCATCACAGTCCCACACAGGGTGAAAGACATCCTAAAGAAAATCTAGATCGCGGTAATTCTCGTGTTATAATTTTTTTATATAGACGGAAATATTTTACAATTACCGATCTTTGGCTGCATATATTTTAAAACGTATTTTCAAAGTTTGCTCTAACCCTGAAATTAGTCCTTAGTTTCTCTCGCATCTTAACAAACCTAACTTCTTGATTGTCTCTAACATCGTTGAAATGAAAATCGTTCTTCTCTTTCGTCATTTACGTCTGAAACCCGGTCTACGCGAGGATTTTTTTTACATTTTTCCAAGTTGAATCTCAACTGGAACACTGCGATAGATGTGTACGCTTTAAAAGGTGATTGTAAAAGTAGTAGTAAAAGTGAATTAATAAAACAATACCAAGATTCTTCATATCTGATAGTGGCTTTGAAAAAAGCAAACATTTTACGACATACTAAAAGCTTTTTCGTCTGACACTCCTCAGAGCATAAAACGTCAGAATAGGTTCCGAAAAAACACGATGGAAAAATATATACCCAGTTGTGGATCGAAATAGGCCAATCAGAAAAACGCAAGCACAAGACCGGTATAGTTGACCAATCAGTGCCGCGAGCCTAAAGAAAAATTACCAATGGAGTCCAAGAGAGAAAACGAACTCCTTTTGTCTACACAATGGCGGCTTTTTCGTTTTTATGTAGATTGACTCCAAAACTGCTAGATGAAAGGACGACCGGGCTCTGCCAATTATCCGAAACATGTCGTCATTATAGAGTTTTGCACAATCTGGGTTGTCTAAAAGATGTTGACCAATGGCAGAATCACTTGTTTTAACAGTGTTTCTAGACCTACAAGATCGAGGAGGCTGTTCTCTTTGAGGGGCAGTTTTGTTTCGTATGTTGGAAGGAACATGCTGTTTTATCCTATCCTCCAATCTTTGGGTTGTGCGTCCTACGTAGCCAGAATCACACTGGCACGTAAATTCATAAATGACGGAACTTTTTTGTTTGGTAGGAACGCAATCCTTTTGAATGGATGGAAGGGCTCTCCTAGTGCTGTAAACAATCCGAGGATTGACAACAAAGAAACATTTGGTTATGGCTTGCCTAATCTGACTCTCGAATCGCAAGGAAGTGTTACCAATCCATGGTAGTTTCAAATAAACTGGGCACTTTTGCGGACCAAACTTTTGAACAGCCGAAAAACTTGCGATCTTCTCCTTAGTATAAGATAAAATGACGTCTTCAGGATAGCCGTTGTCCAAGAAGATCGTTTTGAGTTTTTCCAGTTCAGCGTGCAGTTTAGATTTCGAGCACTTTTCCAGTCTAAGACTTAATAAGTTGTAGCAAGTTGTAAGACTTAATAAAACATGTATGATTTAAAACGGACTAGACGACATGAGAATGTTATAAAAATTAATTCATTAGGAGAAAAATATAATTTAGTAAAAGAGAACAATATTATCGTTGTACCTTAAAATGTGAAGATGAATGATGCTATGAATTGTTACAGTAGGAATAATAACTTCTATGTTGGTTACTTACATTGGAATAACAATGGTATTCTAGATGGTTTTATTGATGACAAAAAGAATATGTACCTCCTATATGAAGAATATGATACAAGAAAAGCAATATGCAATAAGCTATTTAACATATACAAAACTCACGATTACAAGTGGACAAATCAAAGCTTTACATCAATTACTACAAGTTCATTCAAACAGTTTAATGGTTATATCACTGAGTCAAGTTACAATGTACATACACGGCAAGTGTTGGATGAATACCATCCAAGGGATTTTCAATTGTGTTGAATGAAGGACTTTGTAAATATACCAGAAGACGCTGTAAATATTGATGTAGCTAAATGTTACCCAAGCATCCTATTGAACAATAAACATGAAATGCCTATTTGCAGTATACATGACTTTATTGAACCATTTGACAGTAAAAACGATCTAAAACTACATGGTGAATTCTATGTAAATGAAACAGAACTCGATGTAGATAGCAATCCCATTAAAATCGAAGCCGGGTTTTACAGCACTAATCTAGTATCATACCTAGTAAATACATTACATGTGCCGATTAGTCAAAGAAAATACAAATAAAATACAAGATTGTAACTAAAGAAGCATTGAAATCATATACATTCAGTGATTTCATAAAATAAATTTTTGATACCCTTTGAGAGGGTGAGGCTAAGAAAATAGCAAATAGCTTTATATCGGAGAGCATGAAAAATGTAACAATTGATCACCATTATGGTATTTATCTCATACAAGAATAAATAGTAAATTGTCTATTTTCAGACCATACAAGCATTAGCAGGTTTGTTGTATTTGAGGCTATATTGAAGTGTCTACAAATAATAGAAACATGCCATGGTAAGGAAAATGTATTGTATGGATATTACTGCTACTATCGTCATAGGGTCACGTGATAAAAAGCAAAATCGCACCCCCTGCGCCCCCTGATTAGAATTTTTTGTTCTAAACCAGGAAAAACTTACTTCTAAATGATGATCTATAAGTTAATGAAAAGAAAAGATAGGGTGTGATATGTATGTCTGGATATCTACATAACCAACCCTATCAAATCAATCAGGAAAAAAAGAAATGTCAAATTTAGTACTAAGCGGATAGATAAAGCATATGTTGTGGAAGGTGGAATCATTCTTTGAAAAACATTACAGATAAAACATGGATATAACAGATTATATAACAGAGAATGGTAAAGGCTGTATTTTCAATGGACAAGCTGGTTTTAGGAAAACTCATGGACAATGTAAAATGGAATGATGGCCGAAAGCCCAATTATTTTTCATTTACCAATAAATACACTGAGAATGTGAAACATAGATAAATTAAAATTGGTTTTAACAAGGTCAATGTTGATAATATATGTTATACATTCGATTCTTATTTTAACGAATTCAATAATGTTAATATAGAAACAAGCATCAAAAGTCTCAAGAACAAGAATATATTTTCTGAAGAATTCAGTATGATTCCCAATAAATGTATAACGTTGATTTACTATGTATTTACAATGCACAATAACACCATTTACATGTTCGGAGACCCTAACCAATGTGAACCTGTTCAAGCTGGTTGTCGGTTATTTTATGACTACTTAGAGTCAAACAGTGGCGGGGTGGCTATGTTTCCCCTGGGGTGGCCAAGTCAATTTTTGCGCCCTATCTATATAACGTGGTTATATAAAAGCACGTGTTTCTAGAAGGGAAATCAATTTTTGCAACTTGAATTCAAAATTTAGCGAATAGCTTTTGACAAAAATTGCGAGAATGGCAAAAAGCTATGTAATCCTAACATTTGACCTTCTCAATCGTGGTTCAGTAAATATCCGCCTATTTTGAATTGGCTTATTTTTGAGGGTCTGCCTATTTTGGAGGAAGTACGGTAAGCAAAACATAAAATACTGATGTTTCATACAGGATGGTGGCCAATGGAACTCGTTTATTATATCTAGAATACCAGCTTTAGAGTAAAATAACATAGAACAAGTTTTTGTTTTGGGGCTCCTTAGTTTTTCTAACTAAAAGTAACCTTAGTTCATTTCGCCATCGCTTATTGGCGATTTTATCAGCCTAGTGTCATCATATTTACGATGTATGATATACAAACATGGTTCAAGTTTGTTATTCTTTAGTAGTTATTAAAAAGAAGTTCTTTCAACAGCAAAAAAAACAAGTTCAGTGAAAGAAATAAGATTTTTGAAATCAAGCCTTCCAGAATGGCTAAAAATGCATCTCCCAGATTATAATTTAACAAATTACTACCCCGCTCAGAATAGACAATTCGACGATGCTCAGAAAAAACATTGATTTTTTATAATCAGGAAAAATTTGGGAGAAAAGGATTCATGCTTTGGACAAAGAAAGAAAGGGTGACCTTTGGTACACATCAATGTTAAAAACAAAAAGCTGCTGTATTGATTGCCAGGGTGCATTCCATGTACTTTGGCCCGAAGATCTTTGGCATACACTCAGGCTTTTTGGCGTTCCGAGTGCAAACTAACACAAACAATTTTTGGCATACGCAAAATCTTCGTTAGTTGGCGTGCTAAACATGAAGCCACGTACATAGTTAACACGAAAACATATGACACAAATGTTGATTGAGTCATGCCAGCGCAACGTGCTTCGATTGTAGAATCACACGTTTTATTAGACTGTTCACAGCAAGTTCAGCAAAGTGTTCTATCCGTGTGCGATCACTTTTGATGTTCCTATCCGAATATTACAAGCAATCAATTTTGGCACCCCCTTATCTCCATTTGCGCCCCTTATCTCCATTTGCGCCCTGCCACCACGCAACTGGAGTCAAAGACAGTCAGTGAACTATGGAATACATAGAGAAGTCGTGTAGACATGTCTCAATAACACATGAATTGTTACACACATTGTTAGAATACTTCTAAACATAGGATACTTCCAACCAGGGGCGGACTGGCCGGTCGGGCTATTCGGGCGATCGCCCGTAGGGCCGGTCGGTTTAAGGGCCGGTTCGTAAAAGTGCAAAAAAATTAGCTTAAAAAGTGAATGCGAGGCAAAAAAGTATACCCACGCGTTGATCTGTTTGCCTTGAATTTTCAGAGACTTTGTGGGAAAGAATAAATATACACGCGAGTACTCCAAAACCATCAAAATTATGAATTCATTATTGTCACTGCATCCCAAACACACTTCTTCAGGGAACATGTTATTGACATTCTGTTATATTTTCTCTTGACGGTGTTTCCTTTTTGGCGACATATTATACTGTAACATCCCTGTTTCAATGCGATACATAAAGCCCCAGCAAAACGACTGGACATTTGCACTGGTCACACACTGGACATTGCTCACTTGGTCAGAGTATGGACATCAAGAAAATATTGGTGGTGGCAAAACAACTGAACATTGTCCAGTGAACTTTTTCCCTGTTGAAGAATGCGGGTGGGAAAACTGCCTACAGGACATCTCTTTACCTTTGAAAATACACTTTTCATAGCCCTAACCGTATTATCGTATGAATTAGAGTGTATTATTGAAAAGTGGCTAGGACTGCTAGGTTCATCAAAATCACCGTCCTCGTGCTGTCTGACATCGCTTTCCTTATCGGAACTTAAGCTAATCTGATCAGAAGACTCGTCGTTACTAATGAACTGTCTTTCTCTGCTATTCGTCGAATTGAATTTTAACGTTGTTTCAATTTCGTTCGCGGTGCTTACTAGGAAAGTTTGATGAAGATTTGAATATGGGAAATAAATTGACGCCAAATCCAAACCATTAATCAATTGCGCGTGCGCGAACTGGACAATGTTCAGTAGAGTGGCAAAACGACTGAACAATTTCTGTACAACATCAGTGAACAAAAGAAATTTAATACTGTCCACTGAACATTTTTGGCTGCCTTCAAAATCGACTGAACAACGCTAAAAAACAAGACTGGACAAGATGGCAAAACGACGCAACACATTTACGCTGGACATTTGTCCAGTGCTTGTTCAGTGAAAATGTCCAGTCGTTTTGCCGGGGCTTAAGATTTTAACCTGCCCTGATGTCTTTTTACTTAGCTTTTGCTTGAAGCTGGTCATGTTTTTCCCTAAGCACAAGCTATTGCTAAATGCAATAAATTTAAAAGTCCAAAAATTAGAGTTCACTAAGCGATTTGCTCTGTGATGTGAAGCAATTAAGAGGACATTCGTAGAACAAGGGGAGAGCAAGAAGACTTCAACCAAAGGTGGTGCACAGAAATTTCGTGAGGAAAAGCTGCGAGACTTAAAAAAGGATTCAGCTACGGTACAAAGCTTTTTTTATCAAGCAAAAGCCACAAACGTCACAAAAAACAGCATGGTCTTGCTCTTGCTCCTTTCAATAAACTCATACAAGCGATGGTAAATTTATTAGGCATATACTATCACAAGTCAAATGGACCCCCGCCCAACAGGGGTATGGTGCTACACGATAAAATTTCAACAGGGGTGCCCATGTTTTCTTTTTGGTGTCAGAAATTGACAAATCGATATTTTTGGGCTGCTGAAAATCATTGTGGTTTTTCGGAGGATTAGAAAACTATTTGTCACAAGTTGAGTGTGATAGAAACTTTTCCACTTTAAATATATAAAGAACAGATTACGTAGTAATTTCTCGCAGCCAAACCTGGAGTCCTTCATGTTAATATTCTTAGAAAAACATCTGTTAGATGACATCTAGAACGATCACATTATCAACATATAAGTTACTGAATTTAGAAAGAAAGTCAAACCAATGAGTTAAAATTTTTGTTTATTTACTATTTTATCAGCAAATGACATATTTAACATGTTCTGTTAACCAGCATTCATCAATGCAGAAAATTACTGAATTTAAAAACTTTTTCTTCACAGACTAACATTTACTTGCATTTTCCGAGGAGTTTTTTAATTGCTATTTTTGTGGGCCGGTTTGATCAAAATTTGCCCGGGCCAAAAAAATTAGCCAGTCCCCGCCCCTGCTTGCAACCTATTGATAAGACGCTTTATAGGAAAGTATGTTACTTGAACTCAACAACCTTGGGTAAGAATAAAAGTAAATTCTGAATGATGTAACCAATACACACAAGGCAAGAAATATGAAACAAATATGATAAAAAAGGAAACTTACAAGGCATGTCAAGATTTACCAATTAAAACAACAACAAACATCAAGGACAAAAATATATTAAATACAATGGAATTCGAAGTAGAGGAAATACAAAAGAATCGTTTTAAGGTGATAGTGAATGATTTGATGAAAACATGTTTTCTTAATCCTTCCTACCAGCTTTTTGTGTAACCGTTTATAAAGATCAAGGTTCAAATTTTCATGGACCATATAACATATATGATACAAACCTTATGGATAGAAAATAATTGTATATTTCACAAAGTAGAATGACCAAATTTGCGTGCATTCATCTGAACAACAAAGAGGTAAACAACAAATATTTCAATAGGAACCAACCATCATCAGAGTTGTTAAACAGAAAATTCAACAGTACATACGAAAATGGAAAAATATACAAAGTGACATTCAAAAATGAATATAAACATATAATGGATCAACATGTGATGAACTTCAGACACGTCTTACATGGCATCTATCAAATGTTAAAAGCCAAATATTCAAAGATAAAAGCGAGAGCCCTGTAAAAGAATTAATCGAGAAGCGACAAAGGACGACAAAAAGAGTTTAGAGTCAGTCGCAAACGAATAATTCATGAATAGGCTTAAAAGCAAATCTAAGTAAACTCAATCATCGACGGAAAAAGATACAAGACGATGGTTAGATATAACGACTATCCTAATACTAATGACAAATCCTAATAAACACTATCCTATCCTACTAATGACCTATCCTACTAATGTCCTATCCTACTAATGACCAATTTTATCAAAAACCTATCCTACTAATGGCCTATCCTACTAATGACCTATCCTACTAATGGTCTATCCTGCTAATGTCCTATCCTACTAATGACCAATTTTATTAAAAACCTAACCTACTAATGGCCTATCCTACTAATGTCCTATCCTACTAATGTCCTATCCTACTAATGGCCTATCCTACTAATGTCCTATCCTACTAATGTCCTATCCTACTAATGTCCTATCCTACTAATGACCAATTTTATTAAAAACCTGTCCTACTTATGAGCTATCCTACTAATGTCCTATCCTACTTATGTCCTATCCTACTGGTGTCCTAGCCTACGAATGACCAATTTTATTAAAAACCTATCATACTAATGGCCTATCCTACTAATGACCTATCCGAATAATGGACCATCCTACGAATGACCTATCCTACTAATGTCCTATCCTACTAATGATCAATTTTTATAAAAACCTAACCTACTAATGGCCTATCCTACTAATGTCCTATCCTACTAATGACCTATACTACTAATATCCTATCCTACTAATGACCAATTTTATTAAAAACCTAACCTACTAATGGCCTATCCTACTAATGTCCTATCTTACTAATGACCTATCCTACTAATGTCCTATCCTACGAATGACCAATTTTATTAAAAACCTATCATACTAATGGCCTATCCTACTAATGACCTATCCGAATAATGGACCATCCTACGAATGACCTATCCTACTAATGTCCTATCCTACTAATGATCAATTTTTATAAAAACCTAACCTACTAATGGCCTATTCTACTAATGATCTATCCTACTAATGGCCAATTTTATTAAAAACCTAACCTACTAATGGCCTATTCTACTAATGTCCTATCCTACTAATGACCAATTTTATTAAAAACCTAACCTACTAATGGCCTATTCTACTAATGATCTATCCTACTAATGGCCAATTTTATTAAAAACCTAACCTACTAATGGCCTATTCTACTAATGTCCTATCCTACTAATGGCCAATTTTATTAAAAACCTAACCTACTAATGCCCTATCCTACTAATGTCCTATCCTACTAAAGACCAATTTTATTAAAAACCTAACCTACTAATGGCCTATTCTACTAATGTCCTATCCTACTAAAGACCAATTTTATTAAAAACCTAACCTACTAATGCCCTATCTTACTAATGTCCTATCCTACTAAAGACCAATTTTATTAAAAACCTAACCTACTAATGGCCTATTCTACTAATGTCCTATCCTACTAAAGACCAATTTTATTAAAAACCTAACCTACTAATGGCCTATTCTACTAATGTCCTATCCTACTAAAGACCAATTTTATTAAAAACCTAACCTACTAATGCCCTATCCTACTAATGTCCTATCCTACTAAAGACCAATTTTATTAAAAACCTAACCTACTAATGGCCTATTCTACTAATGTCCTATCCTACTAATGGCCAATTTTATTAAAAACCTAACCTACTAATGGCCTATTTTACTAATGATCTATCCTACTAATGGCCAATTTTATTAAAAACCTAACCTACTAATGGCCTATTCTACTAATGTCCTATCCTACTAAAGACCAATTTTATTAAAAACCTAACCTACTAATGGCCTATTCTACTAATGTCCTATCCTACTAAAGACCAATTTTATTAAAAACCTAACCTACTAATGCCCTATTCTACTAATGTCCTATCCTACTAAAGACCAATTTTATTAAAAACCTAACCTACTAATGGCCTATTTTACTAATGATCTATCCTACTAAAGACCAATTTTATTAAAAACCTAACCTACTAATGCCCTATTTTACTAATGATCTATCCTACTAATGGCCAATTTTATTAAAAACCTAACCTACTAATGCCCTATTCTACTAATGTCCTATCCTACTAATGGCCAATTTTATTAAAAACCTAACCTACTAATGCCCTATTCTACTAATGTCCTATCCTACTAAAGACCAATTTTATTAAAAACCTAACCTACTAATGGCCTATTTTACTAATGATCTATCCTACTAAAGACCAATTTTATTAAAAACCTAACCTACTAATGCCCTATTCTACTAATGTCCTATCCTACTAATGGCCAATTTTATTAAAAACCTAACCTACTAATGGCCTATCCTACTAATATCCTATCCTACTAATGACCAATTTTATTCAAAACCTAACCTACTAATGACCTATCCTACTAATGTCCTATCCTACTAATGACCTATCCTACTAATGTCCTATCCTACTAATGACCAATTTTATTAAAAACCTATCCTACTAATGGCCTATTCTACAAATGATCTATCCTACTAATGGTCTATCCTACTAATGTCTTAGCCTACTAATGACCAATTTTATTAAAAACCTATCCTATTAGAGGCCTATCCTATTAATGTCCTATCCTACTAATGGTCTATCCTACTAATGTCCTATCCTACTAATGACCAATTTTATCAAAAAACCTAACCTACTAATGGCCTATCCTACTAATGTCCTATCTTACTAATGACCTATCCTACTAATGTCTTATCCTACTAATGACCAATTTTATTAAAAACCTTAACTACTAATGGCCTATCCTACTAATGTCCATCCTACTAATGACCTATCCTACTAATGTCTTAGCCTACTTATGACCAATTTTATTAAAAACCTAACCTACTAATGGCCTATCCTACTAATATCCTATCCTACTAATGACCAATTTTATTCAAAACCTAACCTACTAATGGTCTATCCTACTAATGTCCTATCCTAATAATAACCAATTTTATTAAAAACCTATCCTACTAAAGGCCTATCCTACTTATGTGCTAGCCTTCTAATGGTCTATCCTACTAATGTCTTAGCCTACTAATGACCAATTTTACTAAAAACCTATCCTACTAGAGGCCTATCCTATTAATGTCCTAGCCTACTAAAGGCCTATCCTACTAATGTCTTAGCCTACTAATGGTCTATCCTACTAATGTCTTAACCTACTAATAACCAATTTTATTAAAAACCTATCCTACTAAAGGCCTTTCCTACTTATGTGCTAGCCTACTAATGGTCTATCCTACTAATGTCTTAGCCTACTAATGACCAATTTTTCTAAAAACCTATCCTACTAGAGGCCTATCCTATTAATGTCCTAGCCTACTAATGTCCTATCCTACTAATGTCCAATTTTATTAAAAACCTATCCTACTAATAGCCTATCCTACTTATGTCCTATCCTACTAATGGTCTATCCTACTATTGTCCTATCCTACTTATGACCAATTTTGTTAAAAACCTAACCTACTAATGGCCTATCCTACTAATGTCCTATCCTATTAATGACCTATCCTACTAATGTCCTATCATACTGATGACCTATCCTACTAATGTCCTATCCTACTAATGACCAATTTTATTAAAAACCTAACCTACTAATGACAAATTTTATTAAAATCCTAACCTACTAATGGTCTATCCTACTAATGTCCTATCCTACTAATGGTCTATCCTACTAATGTCCTATCCTACTAATGACCACTTTTATCAAAATCCTAACCTACTAATGGCCTATCCTACTAATGTCCTATCCTACTTATGACCAATTTTGTTAAAAACCTAACCTACTAATGGCCTATCCTACTAATGTCCTATCCTATTAATGACCTATCCTACTAATGTCCTATCATACTGATGACCTATCCTACTAATGTCCTATCCTACTAATGACCAATTTTATTAAAAACCTAACCTACTAATGACAAATTTTATTAAAATCCTAACCTACTAATGGTCTATCCTACTAATGTCCTATCCTACTAATGGTCTATCCTACTAATGTCCTATCCTACTAATGACCACTTTTATCAAAATCCTAACCTACAAATGGCCTATCCTACTAATGTCCTATCCTACTTATGACCAATTTTGTTAAAAACCTAACCTACTAATGGCCTATCCTACTAATGTCCTATCCTATTAATGACCTATCCTACTAATGTCCTATCATACTGATGACCTATCCTACTAATGTCCTATCCTACTAATGACCAATTTTATTAAAAACCTAAACTACTAATGGCCTATCCTACTAATGTCCTATCCTACTAATGACCTATTCTACTAATGTCCTATCCTACTAATGTCCTATCCTACTAATGACCAATTTCATTAAAAACCTAACCTACCAATGGCCTATCCTACTAATGTCCTATCCTACTAATGTCCTATCCTACTAATGTCCTATCCTACTAATGACCAATTTTATTAAAAACCTAACCTACTAATGGCCTATCCTACTAATGTCCTATCCTACTAATGACCTATCCTACTAATGTTCTATCTTACTAATGACCAATTTTATTAAAAACCTAACCTACTAATGACCTATCCTACTAATGTCCTATCCTACTAATGGTCTATCCTACTAATGTCTTAGCCTACTAATGACCAATTTTATTAAAAACCTATCCTACTACAGGCCTATCCTATTAATGTCCTAGCCTACTAATCTCCTATCCTACTAATGACCAATATTATTAAAAACCTATCCTACTAGAGGCCTATCCTATTAATGTCCTAGCCTACTAATGTCCGATCCTACTAATGAGCAATTTTATTAAAAACCTATCCTACTAGAGGCCTATCCTATTAATGTCTTATCCTACTAATGTCCTATCCTACTAATGAACTATCCTACTAATGGTCTAACCTACTAATGTCCTATCCTACTAAGGAACAATTTTATTAAAAACCTAACCTACTAATGGCCTATCCTACTAATATCCTATCCTACTAATGACCCATCCTACTAATGTACTATCCTACTAATGTCCTATCCTACTAATGAGCAATTTTATTAAAAACCTATCCTACTAGAGCCCTATCCTATTAATGTCCTAGCCTAATAATGTCCTATCCTACTAATGACCAATTTTATTAAAAATCTAACCTACTAATGGCCTATCCTACTAATGTCCTATCCTACTAATGACCTATCCTACTAATGTCTTAGCCTACTAATGACCAATTTTATTAAAAATCTATCCTACTAGAGGCCTATCCTATTAATGTCCCAGCCTACTAATGTCCTATCCTACTAATGACCAATTTTATTAAAAACCTAAACTACTAATGGCCTATCCTACTAATGTCATATCCTACTAATGACCAATTTTATTAAAAACCTATCCTACTAGAGGCCTATCCTATTAATGTCCTAGCCTAATAATGTCCTATCCTACTAATGACCAATTTTATTAAAAATCTAACCTACTAATGGCCTATCCTACTAATGTCCTATCCTACTAATGACCTATCCTACTAATGTCCTATCCTACTAATGAGCAATTTTATTAAAAACCTATCCTACTAGAGGCCTATCCTATTAATGTCCTAGCCTAATAATGTCCTATCCTACTAATGACCAATTTTATTAAAAATCTAACCTACTAATGGCCTATCCTACTAATGTCCTATCCTACTAATGACCTATCCTACTAATGTCTTAGCCTACTAATGACCAATTTTATTAAAAACCTATCCTACTAGAGGCCTATCCTATTAATGTCCTAGCCTACTAATGTCCTATCCTACTAATGACCAATATTATTAAAAACCTATCCTACTAGAGGCCTATCCTATTAATGTCCTAGCCTACTAATGTCCTATCCTACTAATGACCAATTTTATTAAAAACCTATCCTACTAGAGGCCTATCCTATTAATGTCCTAGCCTAATAATGTCCTATCCTACTAATGACCAATTTTATTAAAAATCTAACCTACTAATGGCCTATCCTACTAATGTCCTATCCTACTAATGACCTATCCTACTAATGTCTTAGCCTACTAATGACCAATTTTATTAAAAACCTATCCTACTAGAGGCCTATCCTATTAATGTCCTAGCCTACTAATGTCCTATCCTACTAATGACCAATTTTATTAAAAACCTATCCTACTAGAGGCCTATCCTATTAATGTCCTAGCCTAATAATGTCCTATCCTACTAATGACCAATTTTATTAAAAATCTAACCTACTAATGGCCTATCCTACTAATGTCCTATCCTACTAATGACCTATCCTACTAATGTCTTAGCCTACTAATGACCAATTTTATTAAAAACCTATCCTACTAGAGGCCTATCCTATTAATGTCCTAGCCTACTAATGTCCTATCCTACTAATGACCAATTTTATTAAAAACCTATCCTACTAGAGGCCAATCCTGTTAATGTCCTATCCTACTAATGGTCTATCCTACTAATGTCATATCCTACTAATGACCAATTTTATTAAAAACCTAACCTACTAATGGCCTATCCTACTAATGTCCTATCCTACTAATGTCCTATCCTACTAATGACCAATTTTATTAAAAACCTAAACTACTAATGGCCTATCCTACTAATGTCCTATCCTACTAATGACCTATTCTACTAATGTCCTATCCTACTAATGTCCTATCCTACTAATGACCAATTTCATTAAAAACCTAACCTACTAATGGCCTATCCTACTAATGTCCTATCCTACTAATGTCCTATCCTACTAATGTCCTATCCTACTAATGACCAATTTTATTAAAAACCTAACCTACTAATGGCCTATCCTACTAATGTCCTATCCTACTAATGACCTATCCTACTAATGTCCTATCTTACTAATGACCAATTTTATTAAAAACCTAACCTACTAATGACCTATCCTACTAATGTCCTATCCTACTAATGGTCTATCCTACTAATGTCTTAGCCTACTAATGACCAATTTTATTAAAAACCTATCCTACTACAGGCCTACCCTATTAATGTCCTAGCCTACTAATGTCCTATCCTTCTAATGACCAATTTTATTAAAAACCTAACCTACTAATGGCCTATCCTACTAATGTTCTATCCTACTAATCACCTATCCTACTAATGTCCTATCCTACTAATGACCAATTTTATTAAAAACCTATCCTACTAGAGGCTTATCCTATTAATGTCCTAGCCTACTAATGTCCTATCCTACTAATGACCTAGCCTACTAATGACCAATTTTATTAAAAACCTATCCTACTAGAGGCCTATCCTATTAATGCTTTATCCTACTAATGTCCTATCCTACTAATGACCTAGCCTACTAATGACCCATCCTACTAATGTCCTATCCTATCAATGTCCTATCCTACTAATGGTCTATCCTACTAATGTCCTATCCTACTAATGACCAATTTTATTAAAAACCTAACCTACTAATGGTCTATCCTACTAATGTCCTATCCTACTAATGACCAATTTTATTAAAAACCTAACCTACTAATGGACTATCCTACTAATGTCCTATCCTACTAATGTCCTATCCTACTAATGACCAATTTTATTAAAAACCTAAACTACTAATGGCCTTTCCTACTAATGTCCTATCCTACTAATGACCTATTTTACTAATGTCCTATCCTACTAATGTCCTATCCTACTAATGACCAATTTCATTAAAAATCTAACCTACTAGAGGCCTATCCTATTAATGTCTTATCCTACTAATGTCCTATCCTACTAATGACCTAGCCTACTAATGACCCATCCTACTAATGTCCTATCCTATCAATGTCCTATCCTACTAATGGTCTATCCTACTAATGTCCTATCCTACTAATGACCAATTTTATTAAAAACCTAACCTACTAATGGACTATGCTACTAATGTCCTATCCTACTAATGTCCTATCCTACTAATGACCAATTTTATTAAAAACCTAAACTACTAATGGCCTTTCCTACTAATGTCCTATCCTACTAATGACCTATTCCACTAATGTCCTATCCTACTAATGTCCTATCCTACTAATGACCAATTTCATTAAAAACCTAACCTACTAGAGGCCAATCCTATTAATGTCCTATCCTACTAATGTCCTATCCTACTAATGACCAATTTTATTAAAAACCTAAACTACTAATGGCCTTTCCTACTAATGTCCTATCCTACTAATGACCTATTTTACTAATGTCCTATCCTACTAATGTCCTATCCTACTAATGACCAATTTCATTAAAAATCTAACCTACTAGAGGCCTATCCTATTAATGTCTTATCCTACTAATGTCCTATCCTACTAATGACCTAGCCTACTAATGACCCATCCTACTAATGTCCTATCCTATCAATGTCCTATCCTACTAATGGTCTATCCTACTAATGTCCTATCCTACTAATGACCAATTTTATTAAAAACCTAACCTACTAATGGACTATGCTACTAATGTCCTATCCTACTAATGTCCTATCCTACTAATGACCAATTTTATTAAAAACCTAAACTACTAATGGCCTTTCCTACTAATGTCCTATCCTACTAATGACCTATTCCACTAATGTCCTATCCTACTAATGTCCTATCCTACTAATGACCAATTTCATTAAAAACCTAACCTACTAGAGGCCAATCCTATTAATGTCCTATCCTACTAATGGTCTATCCTACTAATGTCCTATCCTACTAATGACCAATTTTATTAAAAACCTAACCTACTAATGGCCTATCCTATTAATGTCCTAGCCTACTAATGTCCTATCCTACTAATGACCAATTTTATTAAAAACCTAAACTACTAATGGCCTATCCTACTAATGTCCTATCCTACTAATGACCTATCCTACTAATGTCCTATCCTACTAATGGTCTATCCTACTAATGTCTTAGCCTACTAATGACCAATTTTATTAAAAACCTATCCTACTAGAGGCCTATCCTATTAATGTCCTAGCCTACTAATGTCCTATCCTACTAATGACCAATTTTATTAAAAACCTATCCTACTAGAGGCCAATCCTGTTAATGTCCTATCCTACTAATGGTCTATCCTACTAATGTCATATCCTACTAATGACCAATTTTATTTAAAACCTAACCTACTAATGGCCTATCCTACTAATGTCCTATCCTACTAATGTCCTATCCTACTAATGACCAATTTTATTAAAAACCTAAACTACTAATGGCCTACCCTACTAATGTCCTATCCTACTAATGACCTATTCTACTAATGTCCTATCCTACTAATGTCCTATCCTACTAATGACCAATTTCATTAAAAACCTAACCTACTAATGGCCTATCCTACTAATGTCCTATCCTACTAATGTCCTATCCTACTAATGTCCTATCCTACTAATGACCAATTTTATTAAAAACCTAACCTACTAATGGCCTATCCTACTAATGTCCTATCCTACTAATGACCTATCCTACTAATGTCCTATCTTACTAATGACCAATTTTATTAAAAACCTAACCTACTAATGACCTATCCTACTAATGTCCTATCCTACTAATGGTCTATCCTACTAATGTCTTAGCCTACTAATGACCAATTTTATTAAAAACCTATCCTACTAGAGGCCTATCCTATTAATGTCCTATCCTACTAATGTCCTATCCTACTAATGACCTAGCCTACTAATGACCCATCCTACTAATGTCCTATCCTATCAATGTCCTATCCTACTAATGGTCTATCCTACTAATGTCCTATCCTACTAATGACCAATTTTATTAAAAACCTAACCTACTAATGGACTATGCTACTAATGTCCTATCCTACTAATGTCCTATCCTACTAATGACCAATTTTATTAAAAACCTAAACTACTAATGGCCTTTCCTACTAATGTCCTATCCTACTAATGACCTATTCTACTAATGTCCTATCCTACTAATGTCCTATCCTACTAATGACCAATTTCATTAAAAACCTAACCTACTAGAGGCCAATCCTATTAATGTCCTATCCTACTAATGGTCTATCCTACTAATGTCCTATCCTACTAATGACCAATTTTATTAAAAACCTAACCTACTAATGGCCTATCCTACTAATGTCCTATCCTATTAATGTCCTATCCTACTAATGACCAATTTTATTAAAAACCTAATCTACTAATGGCCTATCCTACTAATGTCCTATCCTACTAATGACCTATTCTACTAATATCCTAACCTACTAATGTCCTATCCTACTAATAACCAATTTCATTAAAAACCTAACCTACCAATGGCCTATCCTACTAATGTCCTATCCTACTAATGTCCTATCCTACTAATGTCCTATCCTACTAATGACCAATTTTATTAAAAACCTAACCTACTAATGGCCTATCCTACTAATGTCCTATCCTACTAATGACCTATCCTACTAATGTCCTATCTTACTAATGACCAATTTTATTAAAAACCTAACCTACTAATGACCTATCCTACTAATGTCCTATCCTACTAATGGTCTATCCTACTAATGTCTTAGCCTACTAATGACCAATTTTATTAAAAACCTATCCTACTAGAGGCCTATCCTATTAATGTCCTATCCTACTAATGTCCTATCCTACTAATGACCTAGCCTACTAATGACCCATCCTACTAATGTCCTATCCTATCAATGTCCTATCCTACTAATGGTCTATCCTACTAATGTCCTATCCTACTAATGACCAATTTTATTAAAAACCTAACCTACTAATGGACTATGCTACTAATGTCCTATCCTACTAATGTCCTATCCTACTAATGACCAATTTTATTAAAAACCTAAACTACTAATGGCCTTTCCTACTAATGTCCTATCCTACTAATGACCTATTCTACTAATGTCCTATCCTACTAATGTCCTATCCTACTAATGACCAATTTCATTAAAAACCTAACCTACTAGAGGCCAATCCTATTAATGTCCTATCCTACTAATGGTCTATCCTACTAATGTCCTATCCTACTAATGACCAATTTTATTAAAAACCTAACCTACTAATGGCCTATCCTACTAATGTCCTATCCTATTAATGTCCTATCCTACTAATGACCAATTTTATTAAAAACCTAATCTACTAATGGCCTATCCTACTAATGTCCTATCCTACTAATGACCTATTCTACTAATGTCCTAACCTACTAATGTCCTATCCTACTAATGACCAATTTTATTAAAAACCTAAACTACTAATGGCCTATCCTACTAATGTCCTATCCTACTAATGACCTATTCTACTAATGTCCTATCCTACTAATGTCCTATCCTACTAATGACCAATTTCATTAAAAACCTAACCTACTAATGGCCTATCCTACTAATGTCCTATCCTACTAATGTCCTATCCTACTAATGTCCTATCCTACTAATGACCAATTTTATTAAAAACCTAACCTACTAATGGCCTATCCTACTAATGTCCTATCCTACTAATGACCTATCCTACTAATGTCCTATCTTACTAATGACCAATTTTATTAAAAACCTAACCTACTAATGACCTATCCTACTAATGTCCTATCCTACTAATGGTCTATCCTACTAATGTCTTAGCCTACTAATGACCAATTTTATTAAAAACCTATCCTACTAGAGGCCTATCCTATTAATGTCCTATCCTACTAATGTCCTATCCTACTAATGACCTAGCCTACTAATGACCCATCCTACTAATGTCCTATCCTATCAATGTCCTATCCTACTAATGGTCTATCCTACTAATGTCCTATCCTACTAATGACCAATTTTATTAAAAACCTAACCTACTAATAGACTATGCTACTAATGTCCTATCCTACTAATGTCCTATCCTACTAATGACCAATTTTATTAAAAACCTAAACTACTAATGGCCTTTCCTACTAATGTCCTATCCTACTAATGACCTATTCTACTAATGTCCTATCCTACTAATGTCCTATCCTACTAATGACCAATTTCATTAAAAACCTAACCTACTAGAGGCCAATCCTATTAATGTCCTATCCTACTAATGGTCTATCCTACTAATGTCCTATCCTACTAATGACCAATTTTATTAAAAACCTAACCTACTAATGGCCTATCCTACTAATGTCCTATCCTATTAATGTCCTATCCTACTAATGACCAATTTTATTAAAAACCTAATCTACTAATGGCCTATCCTACTAATGTCCTATCCTACTAATGACCTATTCTACTAATGTCCTAACCTACTAATGTCCTATCCTACTAATAACCAATTTCATTAAAAACCTAACCTACCAATGGCCTATCCTACTAATGTCCTATCCTACTAATGTTCTATCCTACTAATGTCCTATCCTACTAATGACCAATTTTATTAAAAACCTAACCTACTAATGGCCTATCCTACTAATGTCCTATCCTACTAATGACCTATCCTACTAATGTCCTATCTTACTAATGACCAATTTTATTAAAAACCTAACCTACTAATGACCTATCCTACTAATGTCCTATCCTACTAATGGTCTATCCTACTAATGTCTTAGCCTACTAATGACCAATTTTATTAAAAACCTATCCTACTAGAGGCCTATCCTATTATTGTCCTAGCCTACTAATGTCCTATCCTACTAATGACCAATTTTATTAAAAACCTATCCTACTAGAGGCCTATCCTATTAATGTCTTATCCTACTAATGTCCTATCCTACTAATGAACTATCCTACTAATGGTCTAACCTACTAATGTCCTATCCTACTAAGAAACAATTTTATTAAAAACCTAACCTACTAATGGCCTATCCTACTAATATCCTATCCTACTAATGACCCATCCTACTAATGTACTAGCCTACTAATGTCCTATCCTACTAATGAGCAATTTTAATAAAAACCTATCCTACTAGAGGCCTATCCTATTAATGTCCTAGCCTAATAATGTCCTATCATACTAATGACCAATTTTATTAAAAATCTAACCTACTAATGGCCTATCCTACTAATGTCCTATCCTACTAATGACCTATCCTACTAATGTCTTAGCCTACTAATGACCAATTTTATTAAAAATCTATCCTACTAGAGGCCTATCCTATTAATGTCCCAGCCTACTAATGTCCTATCCTACTAATGACCAATTTTATTAAAAACCTAAACTACTAATGGCCTATCCTACTAATGTCCTATCTTACTAATGACCTATCCTACTAATGTCCTATCCTACTAATAGTCTATCCTCCTAATGTCTTAGCCTACTAATGACCAATTTTATTAAAAACCTATCCTACTAGAGGCCTATCCTATTAATGTCCTAGCCTACTAATGTCCTATCCTACTAATGACCAATTTTATTAAAAACCTATCCTACTAGAGGCCTATCCTATTAATGTCCTATCCTACTAATGTCCTATCCTACTAATGACCAATTTTATTAAAAACCTATCCTACTAGAGGCCAATCCTATTAATGTCCTATCCTACTAATGGTCTATCCTACTAATGTCATATCCTACTAATGACCAATTTTATTAAAAACCTATCCTACTAGAGGCCTATCCTATTAATGTCCTAGCCTAATAATGTCCTATCCTACTAATGACCAATTTTATTAAAAATCTAACATACTAATGGCCTATCCTACTAATGTCCTATCCTACTAATGACCTATCCTACTAATGGCCTATCCTACTAATGTCCTATCCTACTAATGACCTATCCTACTAATGTCTTAGCCTACTAATGACCAATTTTATTAAAAACCTATCCTACTAGAGGCCTATCCTATTAATGTCCTAGCCTAATAATGTCCTATCATACTAATGACCAATTTTATTAAAAATCTAACCTACTAATGGCCTATCCTACTAATGTCCTATCCTACTAATGACCTATCCTACTAATGTCTTAGCCTACTAATGACCAATTTTATTAAAAATCTATCCTACTAGAGGCCTATCCTATTAATGTCCCAGCCTACTAATGTCCTATCCTACTAATGACCAATTTTATTAAAAACCTAAACTACTAATGGCCTATCCTACTAATGTCCTATCTTACTAATGACCTATCCTACTAATGTCCTATCCTACTAATAGTCTATCCTCCTAATGTCTTAGCCTACTAATGACCAATTTTATTAAAAACCTATCCTACTAGAGGCCTATCCTATTAATGTCCTAGCCTACTAATGTCCTATCCTACTAATGACCAATTTTATTAAAAACCTATCCTACTAGAGGCCTATCCTATTAATGTCCTATCCTACTAATGTCCTATCCTACTAATGACCAATTTTATTAAAAACCTATCCTACTAGAGGCCAATCCTATTAATGTCCTATCCTACTAATGGTCTATCCTACTAATGTCATATCCTACTAATGACCAATTTTATTAAAAACCTATCCTACTAGAGGCCTATCCTATTAATGTCCTAGCCTAATAATGTCCTATCCTACTAATGACCAATTTTATTAAAAATCTAACCTACTAATGGCCTATCCTACTAATGTCCTATCCTACTAATGACCTATCCTACTAATGGCCTATCCTACTAATGTCCTATCCTACTAATGACCTATCCTACTAATGTCTTAGCCTACTAATGACCAATTTTATTAAAAACCTATCCTACTAGAGGCCTATCCTATTAATGTCCTAGCCTACTAATGTCCTATCCTACTAATGACCAATTTTATTAAAAACCTAAACTACTAATGGCCTATCCTACTAATGTCCTCTCCTACTAATGACCTATCCTACTAATGTCTTAGCCTACTAATGACCAATTTTATTAAAAACCTATCCTACTAATGACCTATCCTACTAATGTCCTATCCTACTAAGGGTGTATCCTACTAATGTCTTAGCCTACTAATGACCAATTTTATTAAAAACCTATCCTACTAGAGGCCTATCCTATTAATGTCCTAGCCTACTAATGTCCTATCCTACAAATGACCAATTTTATTGAAAACCTATCCTACTAGAGGCCTATCCTACTAATGTCCTATCCTACTAATGTCCTATCCTACTAATGACCAATTTTATTAAAAACCTATCCTACTAGAGGCCTATCCTATTAATGTCCTATCCTACTAATGTCCTTTCCTACTAATGACCTATCCTACTAATGACCAATTTTATTAAAAACCTAACCTACTAATGGCCTATCCTACTAATGTCCTATCCTACTAATGTCCTATCCTACTAATGACCAATTTTATTAAAAACCTAAACTACTAATGGCCTATCCTACTAATGTCCTATCCTACTAATGACCTATTCTACTAATGTCCTATCCTACTAATGTCCTATCCTACTAATGACCAATTTCATTAAAAACCTAACCTACTAATGACCTATCCTACTAATGTCCTATCCTACTAATGGTCTATCCTACTAATGTCTTAGCCTACTAATGACCAATTTTATTAAAAACCTATCCTACTAGAGGCCTATCCTATTATTGTCCTAGCCTACTAATGTCCTATCCTACTAATGACCAATTTTATTAAAAACCTATCCTACTAGAGGCCTATCCTATTAATGTCCTATCCTACTAATGTCCTTTCCTACTAATGACCAATTTTATTAAAAACCTATCCTACTAGAGGCCTATCCTATTAATGTCCTATCCTACTAATGTCCTTTCCTACTAATGTCTTAGCCTACTAATGACCAATTTTATTAAAAACCTATCCTACTAGAGGCCTACCTTTTAAAGTCCTATCCTACTAATGGCCTATCCTACTAATGTCCTATCCTACTAATGTCGTATCCTACTAATGACCTATCCTACTAATGTCCTATCTTACTAATGACCAATTTTATTAAAAACCTATCCTACTAATGGCCTATCCTACTAATGAACTATCCTTCTAATGGTCTAACCTACTAATGTCCTATCCTACTAAGGAACAATTTTATTAAAACCCTAACCTACTAATGGCCTATCCTACTAATATCCTATCCTACTAATGACCCATCCTACTAATGTCCTATCCTACTAATGTCCTATCCTACTAATGTCCTATCCTACTAATGACCAATTTTATTAAAAACCTAAACTACTAATGGCCTATCCTACTAATGTCCTATCCTACTAAGGGTGTATCCTACTAATGTCTTAGCCTACTAATGACCAATTTTATTAAAAACCTATCCTACTAGAGGCCTATCCTATTAATGTCCTAGCCTACTAATGTCCTATCCTACAAATGACCAATTTTATTGAAAACCTATCCTACTAGAGGCCTATCCTATTAATGTCCTAGCCTACTAATGTCCTATCCTACTAATGACCAATTTTATTAAAAACCTATCCTACTAGAGGCCTATCCTATTAATGTCCTATCCTACTAATGTCCTTTCCTACTAATGACCTATCCTACTAATGACCCATCCTACTAATGTCCTATCCTACTAATGTCCTATCCTACTAATGACCAATTTTATTAAAAACCTATCCTACTAGAGGCCTATCCTATCAATGTGCTATCCTACTAATGGTCTATCCTACTAATGTCCTATACTACTAATGACCAATTTTATTAAAAACCTAACCTACTAATGGCCTATCCTACTAATGTCCTATCCTACTAATGTCCTATCCTACTAATGACCAATTTTATTAAAAACCTAAACTACTAATGGCCTATCCTACTAATGTCCTATCCTACTAATGACCTATTCTACTAATGTCCTATCCTACTAATGTCCTATCCTACTAATGACCAATTTCATTAAAAACCTAACCTACTAATGACCTATCCTACTAATGTCCTATCCTACTAATGGTCTATCCTACTAATGTCTTAGCCTACTAATGACCAATTTTATTAAAAACCTATCCTACTAGAGGCCTATCCTATTATTGTCCTAGCCTACTAATGTCCTATCCTACTAATGACCAATTTTATTAAAAACCTATCCTACTAGAGGCCTATCCTATTAATGTCCTATCCTACTAATGTCCTTTCCTACTAATGACCAATTTTATTAAAAACCTATCCTACTAGAGGCCTATCCTATTAATGTCCTATCCTACTAATGTCCTTTCCTACTAATGTCTTAGCCTACTAATGACCAATTTTATTAAAAACCTATCCTACTAGAGGCCTACCTTTTAAAGTCCTATCCTACTAATGGCCTATCCTACTAATGTCCTATCCTACTAATGTCGTATCCTACTAATGACCTATCCTACTAATGTCCTATCTTACTAATGACCAATTTTATTAAAAACCTATCCTACTAATGGCCTATCCTACTAATGAACTATCCTACTAATGGTCTAACCTACTAATGTCCTATCCTACTAAGGAACAATTTTATTAAAACCCTAACCTTCTAATGGCCTATCCTACTAATATCCTATCCTACTAATGACCCATCCTACTAATGTCCTATCCTACTAATGTCCTATCCTACTAATGACCAATTTTATTAAAAATCTAACCTACTAATGGCCTATCCTACTAATGTCCTCTCCTACTAATGACCTATCCTACTAATGTCTTAGCCTACTAATGACCAATTTTTTTAAAAACCTATCCTACTAGAGGCCTATCCTATTAAAGTCCTATCCTACTAATGGCCTATCCTACTAATGTCCTATCCTACTAATGTCCTATCCTACTAATGACCATTTTTATTAAAAACCTATCCTACTAGAGGCCTATCCTATTAATGTCCTATCCTACTAATGGTCTATCCTATTAATGTCCTATCCTACTAATGACCAATTTTATTAAAAACCTAACCTACTAATGGCCTATCATATTAATGTCCTAGCCTACTAAAGTCCTATCCTACTAATGACCAATTTTATTAAAAACCTATCCTACTAGAGGCCTATCCTATTAATCTAGCCTACTAATCTCCTATCCTACTAATGACCAATTTTATTAAAAACCTAACCTACTAATGGCCTATCCTACTAATGTTCTATCCTACTAATGACCTATCCTACTAATGTCCTATCTTACTTATGACAAATTTTATCAAAAACCTAACCTACTAATGGCCTATCCTACTAATGATCTATCCTACTAATGGTCTATCCTACTAATGTCTTAGCCTACTAATGACCAATTTTATTAAAAACCTATCCTACTAGAGGCCTATCCTATTAATGTCCTAGCCTACTAATGTCCTATCCTACTAATGACCAATTTTATTAAAAATCTAACCTACTAATGGCCTATCCTACTAATGTCCTATCCTACTTATGACCTATCCTACTAATGTCTTAGATTACTAATGACCAATTTTATTAAAAACCTATCCTACTAGAGGCCTATCCTATTAAAGTCCTATCCTACTAATGGCCTATCCTACTAATGTCCTATCCTACTAATGTCCTATCCTACTAATGACCAATTTTATTAAAAACCTATCCTACTAGAGGCCTATCCTATTAATGTCCTATATACTAATGGACTATCCTACTAATGTCCTATCCTACTAATGACCAATTTTATTAAAAACCTAACCTACTAACGGCCTATCCTACTAATGTCCTATCCTACTAATGTCCTATCCTACTAATGACCAATTTTATTTAAAACCTAAACTACTAATGGCCTATCCTACTAATGTCCTATCCTACTAATGACCTATTCTACTAATGTCCTATCCTACTAATGTCCTATCCTACTAATGACCAATTTCATTAAAAACCTAACCTACTAATGACCTATCCTACTAATGTCCTATCCTACTAATGGTCTATCCTACTAATGTCTTAGCCTACTAATGACAAATTTTATTAAAAACCTATCCTACTAGAGGCCTATCCTATTAATGTCCTAGCCTACTAATGTCCTATCCTACTAATGACCTTTTTTATTAAAAACGTAAACTACTAATAGCCTATCCTATTAATGTCCTATCCTACTAATGGTCTATCCTACTAATGCCCTAACCTACTAATGACCAATTTTATTAAAAACCTAACCTACTAATGGCCTATCCTACTAATGTCGTATCCTACTAATGTCCTATCCTACTAATGACCAATTTTATTAAAAACCTATCCTACTAGAGGCCAATCCTATTAATGTCCTATCCTACTAATGGTCTATCCTACTAATGTCCTTTCCTACTAATGACCAAATTTATTAAAAACCTATCCTACTAGAGGCCTATCCTATTAATGTCCTAGCCTACTAATGTCCTATCCTACTAATGACCAATTTTATTAAAAACCTGAACTACTAATGGCCTATCCTACTAATGTCCTATCCTACTAATGACCCATCCTACTAATGTCCTATCTTACTAATGACCAAGTTTATTAAAAACCTATCCTACTAATGGCCTATCCTACTAATGACCTATCCTACTAATAGTCTAACCTACTAATATCTTATCCTACTAAGGACCAATTTTATTAAAAACCTAACCTACTAATGGCCTATCCTACTAATATCCTATCCTACTAATGACCCATCCTACTAATGTCCTATCCTACTAATGACCAAGTTTATTAAAAACCTATCCTACTAATGGCCTATCCTACTAATGACCTATCCTACTAATAGTCTAACCTACTAATATCTTATCCTACTAAGGACCAATTTTATTAAAAACCTAACCTACTAATGGCCTATCCTACTAATATCCTATCCTACTAATGACCCATCCTACTAATGTCCTATCCTACTAATGACCTATTCTACTAATGTCCTATCCTACTAATGACCAATTTTATTAAAAACCTAACCTACTAATGGCCTATCCTACTAATGTCCTATCCTACTAATGACCAATTTCATTAAAAACCTATCCTACTAATGTCCTATCCTACTAATGTCCTATCCTACTAATGTCTTAGCCTACTAATGACCAATTTTATTAAAAACCTATCCTACTAGAGGCCTATCCTACTAATGTCCTATCCTACTAATGACCAATTTCATTAAAAACCTAAACTACTAATGGCCTATCCTACTAATGTCCTATCCTACTAATGACCTATTCTACTAATGTCCTATCCTACTAATGTCCTATCCTACTAATGACCAATTTCATTAAAAACCTATCCTACTAATGTCCTATCCTACTAATGTCCTATCCTACTAATGTCTTAGCCTACTAATGACCAATTTTATTAAAAACCTATCCTACTAGAGGCCTATCCTACTAATGTCCTATCCTACTAATGGTCTATCCTACTAATGTCTTAGCCCACTAATGACCAATTTTATTAAAAACCTATCCTACTAGAGGCCTATCCTATTAATGTTCTAGCCTACTAATGTCCTATCCTACTAATGACCAATTATATTAAAAACCTATCTTACTAGAGGCCTATCCTACTAATGTCCTATCCTACTAATGACCTATCCTAGTAATGTCCTAGCCTACTAATGCAAAATTTTATTAATAACCTATCCTACTAATGACCTATCCTAGTAATGTCCTAGCCTACTAATGACCAATTTTATTAAACACCTATCCTACTAATGGCCTATCCTACTAATGACCTATCCTACTAATGTCCTAGCCTACTAATGACTTAACCTATTAAACAACAAACATATTAATGACCTATCCTATTAAACACCTTTCCTTCTAATGATCTATCCTACTAATGACGTATTCAGTCAATCAGATATCGTTTTAATGAACTGTCGGATCAATGACCAATCTATCCTATGAAAATTATTTTCTTTTCGAAGACCTACCCAATTGAAGACCTAAAATATTATTGACCAATTCTTTTAAGACCTTTCCTATCCAAAAATCTATGCTATCAGAACTAATTCTATCTATTGTAACAACTTCTACAGCTGATAAAGATAAACACCAACAAACTCCTGGAATGGTTTAAATTGAAAAATTTTCTATATACACAATTATAATTCGAGAAATGGGAGGTTATAAAAAAGCTTGACTTTGCCACTGTGTTTACGATAATATAACTTTACATTGTTTTGAGTTTGACAATTATCCTAAGTTAGAAACTTAACATCGATATATCTGAAAATATAAAGCCAACAATTCAATCATTTAGAGTGAACAGCAAAGCATATTAAAAACCAATTATTAAAGGATATTTACCATTAATTTTGGTATTGTTTATTTTTTTCTATTGCCCATTAGTATGGATGTTATGTAGCAAAGGAAGTCATGATAATTTAATAAAAATTAAAGATCATTACCGCTAGAGTTTTGTGACTATTCATCCTACTTTAATGATTTTGTTGCCAACTTGAAGGAGACTACCATACACCTTAATCATATAGCGTGTCAGCGTATCTAAAATTCTTAACAATCTGAATTCTTGATAATCTAGATTCGACGGTTTTTTGCCAAAAATAACGACTCACAATTATCGTGTATGAAATCTTTCTTGAGACAAAAGGTCAAAACTATAGATTAGAGAATCCGGTCGCTTAGCTTACAAGGTTCAAATATTTGAAACTCACATCTAGATGAATTCAAAACAGCCGAAAATTTGCATTAATTGAAAATCTGATTGAAATTTTGCTCTTAGAAAACGAAGACGTCTTATTTTTCGGCAAATTAACTGTCTTGAAAAAATCCTTGTTATTGCTTCAGGTTAGTCGGATTTTGTGTTTTTTTGCTATTGTTAAACTATCATTAAATAAATCATTCGATGCGATAAACTTATAAACAATAGAATACAGTATGATACAATACCTCTGCCTGCAAGCTGGGTATCCATAGCAACTGTCTGCTCAACCATCGCATTTTCAGCCAGAGTTTTTTTCCTCACAGCGGCAAATACCGGATTCGGCGACACACATTGTTGCCACTGTCTGTGCATGGTCACACTCTCATCCTGAAAGAGAACACAACAGTAAATAACAAAGAAATACTATTCATAAATTGGAAGCCTTTTTTTTCAAGTCTTTATGCGAAATATTCACATTACCATAATCCATACCAATGTTGAGACGGATACAAAAATAATGTCTGAGAATACACTCATTTCTTTTCATATATATCTCCACTAAATCTGACAATAAACAATTTCTGTTAGGGCACAAACTAATATGGTTTTTCTCCATATTTCTGAAGACAAATTAGCTTGCTTTGGGGCTTTATCATAATGGAAAGATGGAACAAGACCAAGAGCGCCATTGCCCAACTGTGAACGTTTGTAGTTCTTTTGCTTTTATCGTTTGTTGCGTCAAGGGAGTGTGGACACTAAAAAACACTGGCATCTTTTGCAATGGAAATCCGTATTAACTTGGGTTAGCATAAAGTCTTTCATGGATCGAAATTCTAAGGGGAATGTATTCTCGATCTTCTATTCAAATTTGGTTTAGAAAAGAACATTGGCCAGGGGATCGAGAAACTCAATCAACATTGAAATATTGGGAAATAATGACAAGATTACGGCCTATTGTGTTCACAAAAATAGAAGCTCAACTATCTGGTGATTGTAAAAGATACTAAAATGATAATTAAAGAAATGTTGCAACTTGAACAAAACATCTAAATTGATCTTCCAATCTATAAAACATAGAACAAAACTGATTTTATAAAAATGAACTTCTCGTTGAATGAAACGTGAGGAAAGATTGTTTTTCGACCTTTAGCATGCTACCACAAATAACACACACGACATTGTGTCAAATGTTCCTCGAATGCTTTGGAAATTGAGATTAACTAAGCCAAAATATTTGTCTAATTTTCCCACAGTCGACAACGAGTATTTGAAAAGTGTTAAGTCATTTACCTGACCAACGTCAAAAGAAATGTTGACTTTCTCATACTGCAAGCCCTTGGACAGCGAAGGAAACTGCCGCCATTTTACGCCCCGCATGTTGATGTAGTGGTTTTTGTTTGACCTTTATCTTCATCAAAACATGGAGGCGGCAGAGATTGAGGTGCTGCTTTATCAGTATAGAAAAGGGTTCAAATTTCTAAAATCTGCACATTGAGGGGTTGAAATTTTAATTTTCTTTGAGCACAACGTCCTCGTGGATGTCTTTTTGTAAACAACAAGGCCAAGTACAGGGTTGATTCAATGCTTGATTCCCGCGCTTTTTTGTGAGAATATGAACGGTCGACCAATCACATCTACTTTTGAAATCACGTGCAAACGTTGTTGTGGTTTCCATTCCTCTTCAACCAACTCGCCTTGAAGAAAATTGCAGATTCGAAAAACTGAAGCTTTTGTTGAGTAGCCAAAGAAGACACATTGTGTTTATCACTCAAATGTATACATTACATCACAGTAATTACACGAAAACTAACATAACTAAGCATTAAGATTGTTACGAATGTCAATGCGATTAATCCATTAACGTGTTACGTGTGATTGTCATAAGGCTCTACTTCACAGTTTTTCTCGTTGCTGCTTGTTGGAAACATGTTGGAAATATTTAGAATTTTTGTTTTACTGGTGTTGGCCTAGCTGGATACGGACCTTTCTTTTATTGCTAGAAACCTCAATTTAATTCTCTTTAAACGTCTTGTTTCAATTGCCTACATCAACAAAACTCAATTCTTTATTCCCGACTTTCTACATTACAAAAATGAATAATAATTAAATATCAGTCTGCTTGTCGTCCAATATTGAAGATTTCATAATCTATTATCACGCAAAGGTCTTGTAATTATTTTTGCATTCACCATTTTAGTCCAAGATTGATAGTACATACATTCGGCCACAAATAAGTAAAAATAAACTAACAAGATAAAATAATCAATATTTTGGAAAATAACATCTCTTTGTGCGTTGTAAATACAATGATTTGATTTGATTTCTTAAGGAGAGTAATTAAATATAAGCCCTCGCGGATAAAATTACTGATATACACTGTTTTTAAATTATAGTTTTAATCCAAGAAATTTATAAAAGGCATCTCTAAGGTCCTCAAATTTGATTCCGATTTTTAAAATGGCTGCGAGGGGGAGCAGGAGCAGTTTTGTCCCAGGTTTTCAATGTCTGTTTTCATGGACACTGGAAGTGGAACAAACTAAGAGCAAGGGGGCAAGCTTGAGTAATGGGCCTTTGAAAATAACTTTCAGCTTCTACTCATTTCTCCAACTAACTACCATTTTATTTCAATCTTCTGTTGGTATCTTGAAAGTTGGCTAACTTTTGGCATAAGGATTTATTATACAAGTTTTGAGAAATGTCGCCATGAATTAAGCACTGGAATCAGAATTTCAACGGAATCTCTCTGATTTTTACAATGGGGCGGTTTCAAGAGTACTTTAATCAAATGGGCACCCTGGCCCCTCTTGCCCCTCCTATCAAAAGGCAACAGGGGGGTTGACCCTCGCGCCCAATTCTCCGGCGTCCCTGTCTGTAATGTCTCGTAATGTAATTCTCTTTTAAGAATGGAATCAACAAACATAACAAAAGTAAAGGTAAATTTTTTAAAGCTATTGAAAGAAAATTACTGTAAGAAAAATTCTGAAATGTATCCTAAGCTAAACTAAAGACTCGTGTCCTAGTAAGTAATGAATTTCATTTTAAATCAGAGTTTGTTAAAAGAAACAAAATTATGTCTGAAAAAAGTAAAAGGTTTGAAACGAATGAATAAATGCAAGCTAATCTAAAAAGCGTGGTCGCGATGGCCACTGCCATTGAATAAGCCCCTAATCGTAATATGCGGATTCTAATCCATGATAAATTGAACACAATTTGGAGAAATGAAGGTAAATGAATAAAAAGAAATTCCAAAATGCTTTTGAATTTGCTGTAAACATCGATTTTTTTTAAATGTTCAATTCTCATAGTGAATTGAAAAAGTAAAAGAGGCTTTCAAAATGGGCTAATTTATTTCAGACAATTCTTTTAATTTCCCACTCTTGTTTAAGCTCTTCTCTCCAATTTGCTCTTACTAGAATTAACCCTGTGGTTGCTCAAAAAAATACCTTCCAACTATCATTAGGTAGGCCACGCAGAAAAATTGAAACTTCACATTTCCAATTTTTCTGCGTTTGCTGAATAATTTCCATTTTGTTCCAAAAAAGAAGCAGTTTTTTATCAAAAATGTCGATAATATGATAGTTCTCATCGATTCGAAGCATTAAGAACAATGACAATTTGTGGACTTAGTCAGAGGGCAGATTAGATAGGCCAGACAGAAAAAATGAAACTTCACATTTGCAATTTTTCTGCTTGGGCTCAATATTTTCGATTCTGTTCCAAAATAGAGGAGTTTTTCACCAAAAATGTTGCTAATATGATAGTTCTCATCGATTTGAAGCATTTAGAACAGTGAAAACTTTTAGACTTAGACAGGGGGCAAATTAGATAGGCCACTAAGAAAATTTGACACTTCACATTTCCAATTTTTCTGTGTAGGATCATTTTTTTCGATTTTGTTCCAAAATAAAGCAATTTTTTTGCCTATAACGTTGATAATATGATAGTTCTCATCGATTTGAAGTATGAAGAACAGCGACAACCTATAGACTTAGACAGAGGGCAAAGTAGATAGGCCACGAAGAAAAATTGAAACTTCACATTTCCAATTTTTCTGCGTAGGATCTTTATTTTCGATTCTGTTCCAAAATAGAGCAGTTTTTTACCAAAAAGGTTGATAATATGATAGTTCTCATCGATTTGAAGCATTTAGAACAGTGACAATTTGTGGACTTAGTCAGAGGGCAGATTAGATAGGCCAGACAGAAAAAATGAAACTTCACATTTGCAATTTTTCTGCTTGGGCTCAATATTTTCGATTCTGTTCCAAAATAGAGGAGTTTTTCACCAAAAATGTTGATAATATGATAGTTCTCATCGATTTGAAGCATTTAGAACAGTGAAAACTTTTAGACTTAGACAGGGGGCAAATTAGATAGGCCACTAAGAAAATTTGACACTTCACATTTCCAATTTTTCTGTATAGGATCATTCTTTTCGATTTTGTTCCAAAATAAAGCAATTTTTTGCCTATAACGTTGATAATATGATAGTTCTCATCGATTTGAAGTATGAAGAACAGCGACAACCTATAGACTTAGACAGAGGGCAAAGTAGATAGGCCACGAAGAAAAATTGAAACTTCACATTTCCAATTTTTCTGCGTAGGATCTTTATTTTCGATTCTGTTCCAAAATAGAGCAATTTTTTACCAAAAAGGTTGATAATACGATAGTTCTCGTCGATTTGAAGTATGAAGAACAGCGACAACTTATAGACTTAGACAGAGGGCAAAATAGATAGGCCACGAAGAAAAATTGAAACTTCACATTTCCAATTTTTCTGCGTTGGCTCAGTATTTTCGATTTTGTTCCAAAAAATAGCAACTTTTACCAAAAAAGGTTGATGATATGATAGCTCTCATCGATTGCATTGAAGCATTGAGAACAGTAACAACTTGTAGACTTAGACAGGGGGCAAATTGGAAAGGCCCCGTATAAAAATTAAAATTTCATAATTCCAATTTCTCTGCGTGGGCTCATTATTTTCGATTCTGTTCCAAAATAAAGCAATTTTTTGCCAAAAACGTTGATAATATGATGGTTCTCATCGATTTGAAGCATGAAGAACAGCGACAACTTATAGACTTAGACAGAGGGCAAAATAGATAGGCCACGAAGAAAAATTGAAACTTCACATTTCCAATTTTTCTGCGTTGGCTCAGTATTTTCCATTCCGTTCCAAAATAGAGCAGTTTTTTACCAAAAACGTTAATAATATGATAGTTCTCATCGATTTGAAGCATTTAGAACAGCGACAACTTATAGACTTAGACAGAGGGCAAAATAGATAGGCCACGAAGAAAAATTGAAACTTCACATTTCCAATTTTTCTGCGTTGGCTCAGTATTTTCCATTCCGTTCCAAAATAGAGCAGTTTTTTACCAAAAACGTTAATAATATGATAGTTCTCATCGATTTGAAGCATTTAGAACAGTGAAAACGTGTAGACTTAGATAGGGAGCAAATTAGATAGGCTACGAAGGAAAATTGAAACTTCACATTTCCAATTTTTCTGCGTTGGCTCAGTATTTTCGATTTTGTTCCAAAAAAAAGCAACTTTTACCAAAAACGGTTGATGATATGATAGCTCTCATCGATTGCATTGAAGCATTGAGAACAGTAACAACTTGTAGACTTAGACAGGGGGCAAATTGGAAAGGCCCCGTATAAAAATTAAAATTTCATAATTCCAATTTCTCTGCGTGGGCTCATTATTTTCGATTCTGTTCCAAAATAAAGCAATTTTTTGCCAAAAACGTTGATAATATGATGGTTCTCATCGATTTGAAGCATGAAGAACAGCGACAACTTATAGACTTAGACAGAGGGCAAAATAGATAGGCCACGAAGAAAAATTGAAACTTCACATTTCCAATTTTTCTGCGTTGGCTCAGTATTTTCCATTCCGTTCCAAAATAGAGCAGTTTTTTACCAAAAACGTTAATAATATGATAGTTCTCATCGATTTGAAGCATTTAGAACAGTGAAAACGTGTAGACTTAGACAGGGAGCAAATTAGATAGGCTACGAAGGAAAATTGAAACTTCACATTTCCCATTTTTTCTGCGTGGGCTCATTATGTTCGATTCTGTCTCAAAATAGAGCAATTTTTTACCAAAAACGTTGATAATACGATAGTTCTCGTCAATTTGAAGTATGAAGAACAGCGACAACTTATAGACTTAGACAGAGGGCAAAATAGATAGGCCACGAAGAAAAATTGAAACTTCACATTTCCAATTTTTCTGCGTTGGCTCAGTATTTTCGATTTTGTTCCAAAAAATAGCAACTTTTACCAAAAAAGGTTGATGATATGATAGCTCTCATCGATTGCATTGAAGCATTGAGAACAGTAACAACTTGTAGACTTAGACAGGGGGCAAATTGGAAAGGCCCCGTATAAAAATTAAAATTTCATAATTCCAATTTCTCTGCGTGGGCTCATTATTTTCGATTCTGTTCCAAAATAAAGCAATTTTTTGCCAAAAACGTTGATAATATGATGGTTCTCATCGATTTGAAGCATGAAGAACAGCGACAACTTATAGACTTAGACAGAGGGCAAAATAGATAGGCCACGAAGAAAAATTGAAACTTCACATTTCCAATTTTTCTGCGTTGGCTCAGTATTTTCCATTCCGTTCCAAAATAGAGCAGTTTTTTACCAAAAACGTTAATAATATGATAGTTCTCATCGATTTGAAGCATTTAGAACAGTGAAAACGTGTAGACTTAGATAGGGAGCAAATTAGATAGGCTACGAAGGAAAATTGAAACTTCACATTTCCAATTTTTCTGCGTTGGCTCAGTATTTTCGATTTTGTTCCAAAAAAAAGCAACTTTTACCAAAAACGGTTGATGATATGATAGCTCTCATCGATTGCATTGAAGCATTGAGAACAGTAACAACTTGTAGACTTAGACAGGGGGCAAATTGGAAAGGCCCCGTATAAAAATTAAAATTTCATAATTCCAATTTCTCTGCGTGGGCTCATTATTTTCGATTCTGTTCCAAAATAAAGCAATTTTTTGCCAAAAACGTTGATAATATGATGGTTCTCATCGATTTGAAGCATGAAGAACAGCGACAACTTATAGACTTAGACAGAGGGCAAAATAGATAGGCCACGAAGAAAAATTGAAACTTCACATTTCCAATTTTTCTGCGTTGGCTCAGTATTTTCCATTCCGTTCCAAAATAGAGCAGTTTTTTACCAAAAACGTTAATAATATGATAGTTCTCATCGATTTGAAGCATTTAGAACAGTGAAAACGTGTAGACTTAGACAGGGAGCAAATTAGATAGGCTACGAAGGAAAATTGAAACTTCACATTTCCCATTTTTTCTGCGTGGGCTCATTATGTTCGATTCTGTCTCAAAATAGAGCAATTTTTCACCAAAAACGTTGATAATACGATAGTTCTCGTCGATTTGAAGTATGAAGAACAGCGACAACTTATAGACTTAGACAGAGGGCAAAATAGATAGGCCACGAAGAAAAATTGAAACTTCACATTTCCAATTTTTCTGCGTTGGCTCAGTATTTTCGATTTTGTTCCAAAAAATAGCAACTTTTACCAAAAAAGGTTGATGATATGATAGCTCTCATCGATTGCATTGAAGCATTGAGAACAGTAACAACTTGTAGACTTAGACAGGGGGCAAATTGGAAAGGCCCCGTATAAAAATTAAAATTTCATAATTCCAATTTCTCTGCGTGGGCTCATTATTTTCGATTCTGTTCCAAAATAAAGCAATTTTTTGCCAAAAACGTTGATAATATGATGGTTCTCATCGATTTGAAGCATGAAGAACAGCGACAACTTATAGACTTAGACAGAGGGCAAAATAGATAGGCCACGAAGAAAAATTGAAACTTCACACTTCCAATTTTTCTGCGTTGGCTCAGTATTTTCCATTCCGTTCCAAAATAGAGCAGTTTTTTACCAAAAACGTTAATAATATGATAGTTCTCATCGATTTGAAGCATTTAGAACAGTGAAAACGTGTAGACTTAGACAGGGAGCAAATTAGATAGGCTACGAAGGAAAATTGAAACTTCACATTTCCCATTTTTTCTGCGTGGGCTCATTATGTTCGATTCTGTCTCAAAATAGAGCAATTTTTTACCAAAAACGTTGATAATACGATCGTTCTCGTCGATTTGAAGTATGAAGAACAGCGACAACTTATAGACTTAGACAGAGGGCAAAATAGATAGGCCACGAAGAAAAATTGAAACTTCACATTTCCAATTTTTCTGCGTTGGCTCAGTATTTTCGATTTTGTTCCAAAAAATAGCAACTTTTACCAAAAAAGGTTGATGATATGATAGCTCTCATCGATTGCATTGAAGCATTGAGAACAGTAACAACTTGTAGACTTAGACAGGGGGCAAATTGGAAAGGCCCCGTATAAAAATTAAAATTTCATAATTCCAATTTCTCTGCGTGGGCTCATTATTTTCGATTCTGTTCCAAAATAAAGCAATTATTTGCCAAAAACGTTGATAATATGATGGTTCTCATCGATTTGAAGCATGAAGAACAGCGACAACTTATAGACTTAGACAGAGGGCAAAATAGATAGGCCACGAAGAAAAATTGAAACTTCACATTTCCAATTTTTCTGCGTTGGCTCAGTATTTTCCATTCCGTTCCAAAATAGAGCAGTTTTTTACCAAAAACGTTAATAATATGATAGTTCTCATCGATTGCATTGAAGCATTGAGAACAGTAACAACTTGTAGACTTAGACAGGGGGCAAATTGGAAAGGCCCCGTATAAAAATTAAAATTTCATAATTCCAATTTTTCTGCGTTGGCTCAGTATTTTCCATTCCGTTCCAAAATAGAGCAGTTTTTTACCAAAAACGTTAATAATATGATAGTTCTCATCGATTTGAAGCATTTAGAACAGTGAAAACGTGTAGACTTAGATAGGGAGCAAATTAGATAGGCTACGAAGGAAAATTGAAACTTCACATTTCCAATTTTTCTGCGTTGGCTCAGTATTTTCGATTTTGTTCCAAAAAAAAGCAACTTTTACCAAAAACGGTTGATGATATGATAGCTCTCATCGATTGCATTGAAGCATTGAGAACAGTAACAACTTGTAGACTTAGACAGGGGGCAAATTGGAAAGGCCCCGTATAAAAATTAAAATTTCATAATTCCAATTTCTCTGCGTGGGCTCATTATTTTCGATTCTGTTCCAAAATAAAGCAATTTTTTGCCAAAAACGTTGATAATATGATGGTTCTCATCGATTTGAAGCATGAAGAACAGCGACAACTTATAGACTTAGACAGAGGGCAAAATAGATAGGCCACGAAGAAAAATTGAAACTTCACATTTCCAATTTTTCTGCGTTGGCTCAGTATTTTCCATTCCGTTCCAAAATAGAGCAGTTTTTTACCAAAAACGTTAATAATATGATAGTTCTCATCGATTTGAAGCATTTAGAACAGTGAAAACGTGTAGACTTAGACAGGGAGCAAATTAGATAGGCTACGAAGGAAAATTGAAACTTCACATTTCCCATTTTTTCTGCGTGGGCTCATTATGTTCGATTCTGTCTCAAAATAGAGCAATTTTTTACCAAAAACGTTGATAATACGATAGTTCTCGTCGATTTGAAGTATGAAGAACAGCGACAACTTATAGACTTAGACAGAGGGCAAAATAGATAGGCCACGAAGAAAAATTGAAACTTCACATTTCCAATTTTTCTGCGTTGGCTCAGTATTTTCGATTTTGTTCCAAAAAATAGCAACTTTTACCAAAAAAGGTTGATGATATGATAGCTCTCATCGATTGCATTGAAGCATTGAGAACAGTAACAACTTGTAGACTTAGACAGGGGGCAAATTGGAAAGGCCCCGTATAAAAATTAAAATTTCATAATTCCAATTTCTCTGCGTGGGCTCATTATTTTCGATTCTGTTCCAAAATAAAGCAATTTTTTGCCAAAAACGTTGATAATATGATGGTTCTCATCGATTTGAAGCATGAAGAACAGCGACAACTTATAGACTTAGACAGAGGGCAAAATAGATAGGCCACGAAGAAAAATTGAAACTTCACACTTCCAATTTTTCTGCGTTGGCTCAGTATTTTCCATTCCGTTCCAAAATAGAGCAGTTTTTTACCAAAAACGTTAATAATATGATAGTTCTCATCGATTTGAAGCATTTAGAACAGTGAAAACGTGTAGACTTAGACAGGGAGCAAATTAGATAGGCTACGAAGGAAAATTGAAACTTCACATTTCCCATTTTTTCTGCGTGGGCTCATTATGTTCGATTCTGTCTCAAAATAGAGCAATTTTTTACCAAAAACGTTGATAATACGATAGTTCTCGTCGATTTGAAGTATGAAGAACAGCGACAACTTATAGACTTAGACAGAGGGCAAAATAGATAGGCCACGAAGAAAAATTGAAACTTCACATTTCCAATTTTTCTGCGTTGGCTCAGTATTTTCGATTTTGTTCCAAAAAATAGCAACTTTTACCAAAAAAGGTTGATGATATGATAGCTCTCATCGATTGCATTGAAGCATTGAGAACAGTAACAACTTGTAGACTTAGACAGGGGGCAAATTGGAAAGGCCCCGTATAAAAATTAAAATTTCATAATTCCAATTTCTCTGCGTGGGCTCATTATTTTCGATTCTGTTCCAAAATAAAGCAATTATTTGCCAAAAACGTTGATAATATGATGGTTCTCATCGATTTGAAGCATGAAGAACAGCGACAACTTATAGACTTAGACAGAGGGCAAAATAGATAGGCCACGAAGAAAAATTGAAACTTCACATTTCCAATTTTTCTGCGTTGGCTCAGTATTTTCCATTCCGTTCCAAAATAGAGCAGTTTTTTACCAAAAACGTTAATAATATGATAGTTCTCATCGATTGCATTGAAGCATTGAGAACAGTAACAACTTGTAGACTTAGACAGGGGGCAAATTGGAAAGGCCCCGTATAAAAATTAAAATTTCATAATTCCAATTTTTCTGCGTTGGCTCAGTATTTTCCATTCCGTTCCAAAATAGAGCAGTTTTTTACCAAAAACGTTAATAATATGATAGTTCTCATCGATTTGAAGCATTTAGAACAGTGAAAACGTGTAGACTTAGATAGGGAGCAAATTAGATAGGCTACGAAGGAAAATTGAAACTTCACATTTCCAATTTTTCTGCGTTGGCTCAGTATTTTCGATTTTGTTCCAAAAAAAAGCAACTTTTACCAAAAACGGTTGATGATATGATAGCTCTCATCGATTGCATTGAAGCATTGAGAACAGTAACAACTTGTAGACTTAGACAGGGGGCAAATTGGAAAGGCCCCGTATAAAAATTAAAATTTCATAATTCCAATTTCTCTGCGTGGGCTCATTATTTTCGATTCTGTTCCAAAATAAAGCAATTTTTTGCCAAAAACGTTGATAATATGATGGTTCTCATCGATTTGAAGCATGAAGAACAGCGACAACTTATAGACTTAGACAGAGGGCAAAATAGATAGGCCACGAAGAAAAATTGAAACTTCACATTTCCAATTTTTCTGCGTTGGCTCAGTATTTTCCATTCCGTTCCAAAATAGAGCAGTTTTTTACCAAAAACGTTAATAATATGATAGTTCTCATCGATTTGAAGCATTTAGAACAGTGAAAACGTGTAGACTTAGACAGGGAGCAAATTAGATAGGCTACGAAGGAAAATTGAAACTTCACATTTCCAATTTTTCTGCGTTGGCTCAGTATTTTCGATTTTGTTCCAAAAAAAAGCAAATTTTACCAAAAACGGTTGATGATATGATAGCTCTCATCGATTGCATTGAAGCATTGAGAACAGTAACAACTTGTAGACTTAGACAGGGGGCAAATTGGAAAGGCCCCGTATAAAAATTAAAATTTCATAATTCCAATTTCATCGCGTGGGCTCATTATTTTCGATTCTGTTCCAAAATAAAGTAATTTTTTGCCAAAAACGTTGATAATATGATAGTTCTCATCGATTTGAAGTGTGAAGAACAGCGACAACTTATAGACTTAGACAGAGGGCAAAATAGATAGGCCACGAAGAAAAATTGAAACTTCACATTTCCAATTTTTCTGCGTTGGCTCAGTATTTTCCATTCCGTTCCAAAATAGGGCAGTTTTTTACCAAAAACGTTAATAATACGATAGTTCTCATCGATTTGAAGCATTTAGAACAGTGAAAACTTGTAGACTTAGACAGGGAGCAAATTAGATAGGCTACGAAGGAAAATTGAAACTTCACCTTTTTCAATTTTTCTCCGTTGGCTCAGTATTTTCGATTTTGTTCCAAAAAAAAGCAACTTTTACCAAAAAAGGTTGATGATATGATAGCTCTCATCGATTGCATTGAAGCATTGAGAACAGTAACAACTTGTAGACTTAGACAGGGGGCAAATTGGAAAGGCCCCGTATAAAAATTAAAATTTCATAATTCCAATTTCTCTGCGTGGGCTCATTATTTTCGATTCTGTTCCAAAATAAAGCAATTTTTTGCCAAAAACGTTGATAATATGATAGTTCTCATCGATTTGAAGTATGAAGAACAGCGACAACTTATAGACTTAGACAGGGAGCAAATTAGATAGGCTACGAAGGAAAATTGAAACTTCACATTTCCAATTTTTCTGCGTTGGCTCAGTATTTTCGATTTTGTTCCAAAAAATAGCAACTTTTACCAAAAAAGGTTGATGATATGATAGCTCTCATCGATTGCATTGAAGCATTGAGAACAGTAACAACTTGTAGACTTAGACAGGGGGCAAATTGGAAAGGCCCCGTATAAAAATTAAAATTTCATAATTCCAATTTCTCTGCGTGGGCTCATTATTTTCGATTCTGTTCCAAAATAAAGCAATTTTTTGCCAAAAACGTTGATAACAAGATAGTTCTCATTGATTTCAAGCATTAGGACTAGCGACAATTTGCAGACTGAGAAAGGGGGGCAAATTAAATAGGCCACGCAGAAAAAGTGAAACTTCACATTTCCAATTTTTCTGCGTGGGCCCATTATATTCGATTCCGTTCCTAAATAAAGAATCTTTTTACCAAAAACGTTGATAATATTATAGTTCTTGTCGATTTGAAGAATTAAGAACAGTGACAACTTGTAGACTAAGACAGAAGGCAAATTAGATAGGCCATGCAGAAAATTTGAAACTTCACATTTTCAATTTTTCTGTGTGGGCTCATTATAGTCCATTCTTTTCCAAAATATAACAGTTTTTTACCAAAAAAGGTTGATGATATGATAGCTCTCATCAATTGCATTGAATCATCGAGAACAGCGACAATTTGAAGACTTAGACAGGGGGCAAAATAGATAGTCCACGACGAAAAATTGAAACTTCACATTTCCAATTTTCTGCGTAGGATCTTTTTTTCGATTCTGTTCCAAAATAGAGCAGTTTTTTACCAAAAAGGTTGATAATATGATAGTTTTCATCAATTTGAAGCATTTAGAACAGTGACAACTTGTAGACCTTGACAGGGGGCAAATTAGATAGGCCACGAAGAAAAATTGAAACTTCACATTTCAAATTTTTCTGCGTGGGCCCATTATATTCGATTCCGTTCCTAAATAAAGAATCTTTTTACCAAAAACGTCGATAATATTATAGTTCTTGTCGATTTGAAGAATTAAGAACAGTGACAACTTGTAGACTAAGACAGAAGGCAAATTAGATAGGCCATGCAGAAAATTTGAAACTTCACATTTCCATTTCTGTGTGGGCTCATTATAGTCCATTCTATTCCAAAATATAGCAATTTTTTGCCAAAAACGTTGATAATATTATAGTTCTTGTCGATTTGAAGAATTAAGAACAGTGACAACTTGTAGACTAAGACAGAAGGCAAATTAGATAGGCCACTAAGAAAATTTGAAACTTCACATTTCCAATTTTTCTGCGTTGGCTCAGTATTTTCCATTCCGTTCCAAAATAGGGCAGTTTTTTACCAAAAACGTTAATAATATGATAGTTCTCATCAATTTGAAGCATTTAGAACAGTAAAAACTTGTAGACTTAGACAGGGAGCAAATTAGATAGGCTACGAAGGAAAATTGAAACTTCACCTTTTTCAATTTTTCTGCGTTGGCTCAGTATTTTCGATTTTGTTCCAAAAAATAGCAACTTTTACCAAAAAAGGTTGATGATATGATAGCTCTCATCGATTGCATTGAAGCATTGAGAACAGTAACAACTTGTAGACTTAGACAGGGGGCAAATTGGAAAGGCCCCGTATAAAAATTAAACTTTCATAATTCCAATTTCTCTGCGTGGGCTCATTATTTTCGATTCTGTTCCAAAATAAAGCAATTTCTTGCCAAAAACGTTGATAATATGATAGTTCTCATCGATTTGAAGTATGAAGAACAGCGACAACTTATAGACTTAGACAGAGGGCAAAAATGATAGGCCACGAAGAAAAATTGAAACTTCACATTTCCTATTTTTCCGCGTGGGCTCATTATAGTCCATTATGTTCCAAAATATAACAGTTTTTTCCAAAAAAGGTTAAGGAGATGATAGCTCTCATCGATTGCATTGAATCATTGAGAACAGCGACAATTTGTAGACTTAGACAGGGGGCAAAATAGATAGTCCACGAAGAAAAATTGAAACTTCACATTTCCAATTTTTCTGCCTTGGATCTGTATTTTCCATTCCGTTCCAAAATAGAGCAGTTTTTTACCAAAAACCTTAATAATATGATAGTTTTCATCGATTTGAAGCATTTAAAACAGTGACAACTTGTAGGTTTTGACAGGGGGCAAATTAGATAGGCCATAAAGAAAAATTGAAACTTCACATTTCCAATATTTCTGAGGGGGCTCATTATTTCCCATTCCTTTCCAAAATAGAGCAGTTTTTAACCAAAAACCCTAATAATATGATAGTTCTCATCGGTTTGAAGCATTTAGAACAGTGACAACTTGTAGACTTAGTCAGGGGGCAAATTAGATAGGCCACGAAAAAAAATTAAAACTTCACATTTCAAATTTTTCTGCGTTGGCTCTGTATTTTCCATTCCGTTCCAAAATAGAGTAGTTTTTAACCAAAAACGTTAATAATATGATAGTTCTCATCCATTTGAAGCATTTAGAACAGTGAAAATTTGTAAACTTAGACAGGGAGCAAATTAGATAGGCTACGAAGGAAAATTGAAAATTCACATTATCAATTTTTCTGCGTTGGCTCAGTATTTTCTATTCCGTTCCAAAATAGAGCAGTTTTTTACCAAAAACGTTAATAATATGATAGGTCTCATCGATTGGAAGCATTTAGAACAGTGAAAACTTGTAGACTTAGACAGGGAGCAAATTAGCTAGGCTACGAAGGAAAATTGAAACTTCACATTTCCAATTTTTCTGCGTTGGCTCAGTATTTTCGATTCTGTTCCAAAAAAAGCAACTTTTACCAAAAAAGGTTGATGATATGATAGCTCTCATCGATTGCATTGAAGCATTGAGAACAGTAACAACTTGTAGACTTAGACAGGGGGCAAATTGGAAAGGCCCCGTATAAAAATTAAAATTTCATAATTCCAATTTCTCTGCGTGGGCTCATTATTTTCGATTCTGTTCCAAAATAAAGCAATTTTTTGCCAAAAACGTTGATAAAATGATAGTTCTCATCGAATTGAAGTATGAAGAACAGCGACAACTTATAGACTTAGACAGAGGGCAAATTAGATAGGCCACGAAAAAAAATTGAAACTTCACATTTCCAATTTTTCTGCGTTGGCTCTGTATTTTCCATTCCGTTCCAAAATAGAGCAGTTTTTTACCAAAAACGTTAATAATATGATAGTTCTCATCCATTTGAAGCATTTAGAACAGTGACAACTTGTAGACTTTGACAGGGGGCAAATTAGATAGGCCAGGAAGAAAAATTGAAACTTCACATTTCCAATTTTTCTGCGTTGGCTCTGTATTTTCCATTCCGTTCCAAAATAGAGCAGTTTTTTACCAAAAACGTTAATCATATAATAGTTCTCATCGATTTGAAGCATTTAGAACAGTGAAAACTTGTAAACTTAGACAGGGAGCAAATTAGATAGGCTACGAAGGAAAATTGAAACTTCACATTTCCAATTTTTCTGCGTTGGCTCAGTATTTTCGATTCTGTTCCAAAAAATAGCAACTTTTACCAAAAAAGGTTGATGATATGATAGCTCTCATCGATTGCATTGAAGCATTGAGAACAGTAACAACTTGTAGACTTAGACAGAGGGCAAATTGGAAAGGCCCCGTATAAAAATTAAAATTTCATAATTCCAATTTCTCTGCTTGGGCTCATTATTTTCGATTCTGTTACAAAATAAAGCAATTTTTTGCCAAAAACGTTGATAATATGATAGTTCTCATCGATTTGAAGTATGAAGAACAGCGACAACTTATAGACTTAGACAGAGGGCAAATTAGATAGGCCACGAAGAAAAATTGAAACTTCACATTTCCAATTTTTCTGCGTTGGCTCTGTATTTTCCATTCCGTTCCAAAATAGAGCGGTTTTTTACCAAAAACCTTAATCATATGATAGTTCTCATCCAATTGAAGCATTTAGAACAGTGACAACTTGTAGACTTAGACAGGGGGCAAATTAGATAGGCCACGAAGAAAAATTGAAACTTCACATTATCAATTTTTCTGCGTTGGCTCAGTATTTTCTATTCCGTTCCAAAATAGAGCAGTTTTTTACCAAAAACCTTAATAATATGATAGTTCTCATCGATTTGAAGCATTTAGAACAGTGACAACTTGTAGACTTAGACAGGGGGCAAATTAGATAGGCCACGAAAAAAAATTGAAACTTCACATTTCCAATTTTTCTGCGTAGGATCTTTATTTTCGATTCTGTTCCAAAAAATAGCAGTTTTTGCCAAAAAGGTTGATAATATGATAGTTCTCATCGATTTGAAGCATTTAGAAAAGTGACAACTTGTAGACTTTGACAGGGGGCAAATTAGATAGGCCACGAAGAAAAATTGAAACTTCACATTTCCAATATTTCTGAGGGGGTTCATTATTTCCCATTCCGTTCCAAAATAGAGCAGTTTTTAACCAAAAACCCTAATAATATGATAGTTCTCATCGGTTTGAAGCATTTAGAACAGTGACAACTTGTAGACTTTGACAGGGGGCAAATTAGATAGGCCACGAAGAAAAATTGAAACTTCACATTTCCAATATTTCTGAGGGGGCTCATTATTTCCCATTCCGTTCCAAAATAGAGCAGTTTTTTATCAAAAAAGGTTGATAATATGATAGTTCTCATCTATTTCAAGCATTTAGAACAGTGACAACTTGTAGACTTAGACAGGGGGCAAATTAGATAGGCCACGAAGAAAAATTGAAACTTCACATTTCCAATATTTCTGAGGGGGCTCATTATTTCCCATTCCGTTCCAAAATAGAGCAGTTTTTAACCAAAAACCTTAATAATATGATAGTTCTCATCGATTTGAAGCATTTAGAACAGTGACAACTTGTAGACTTAGACAGGGGGCAAATTAGATAGGCCACGAAAAAAAATTGAAACTTCACATTTCAAATTTTTCTGCGTAGGATCTTTATTTTCGATTCTGTTCCAAAAAATAGCAGTTTTTTGCCAAAAAGGTTGATAATATGATAGTTCTCATCGATTTGAAGCATTTAGAACAGTGACAACTTGTAGACTTAGACAGGGGGCAAATTAGATAGACCACGAAAAAAAATTGAAACTTCACATTTCCAATTTTTCTGCATTGGCTCTGTATTTTCCATTCCGTTCCAAAATAGAGCGGTTTTTTACCAAAAACCTTAATAATATGATAGTTCTCATCTAATTGAAGCATTTAGAACAGTGACAACTTGTAGACTTAGACAGGGGGCAAATTAGATAGGCCACGAAGAAAAATTGAAACTTCACATTTCCAATATTTCTGAGGGGGCTCATTATTTCCCATTCCGTTCCAAAATAGAGCAGTTTTTAACCAAAAACCTTAATAATATGATAGTTCTCATCGATTTGAAGCATTTAGAACAGTGACAACTTGTAGACTTAGACAGGGGGCAAATTAGATAGACCACGAAAAAAAATTGAAACTTCACATTTCAAATTTTTCTGCGTAGGATCTTTATTTTCGATTCTGTTCCAAAAGATAGCAGTTTTTTACCAAAAAGGTTGATAATATGATAGTTCTCATCTAATTGAAGCATTTAGAACAGTGACAACTTGTAGATTTAGAAAAGGGGCAAATTAGATAGGCCACGAAGAAAAATTGAAACTTCACATTTCCAATATTTCTGAGGGGGCTCATTATTTCCCATTCCGTTCCAAAATAGAGCAGTTTTTAACCAAAAACCTTAATAATATGATAGTTCTCAGCGATTTGAAGCATTTAGAACAGTGACAACTTGTAGACTTAGACAGGGGGCAAATTAGATAGGCCACGAAAAAAAATTGAAACTTCACATTTCAAATTTTTCTGCGTAGGATCTTTATTTTCGATTCTGTTCCAAAAAATAGCAGTTTTTTGCCAAAAAGGTTGATAATATGATAGTTCTCATCTAATTCAAGCTTTTAGAACAGTGACAACTTGTAGACTTAGACAGGGGGCAAATTAGATAGGCCACGAAGAAAAATTGAAACTTCACATTTCCAATATTTCTGAGGGGGCTCATTATTTCCCATTCCGTTCCAAAATAGAGCAGTTTTTAACCAAAAACCTTAATAATATGATAGTTCTCATCGATTTGAAGCATTTAGAACAGTGACAACTTGTAGACTTAGACAGGGGGCAAATTAGATAGGCCACGAAAAAAAATTGAAACTTCACATTTCAAATTTTTCTGCGTAGGATCTTTATTTTCGATTCTGTTCCAAAAATAGCAGTTTTTTGCCAAAAAGGTTGATAATATGATAGTTCTCATCGATTTGAAGCATTTAGAACAGTGACAACTTGTAGACTTAGACAGGGGGCAAATTAGATAGACCACGAAAAAAAATTGAAACTTCACATTTCAAATTTTTCTGCGTAGGATCTTTATTTTCGATTCTGTTCCAAAAGATAGCAGTTTTTTACCAAAAAGGTTGATAATATGATAGTTCTCATCGGTTTGAAGCATTTAGAACAGTGACAACTTGTAGATTTAGAAAGGGGGCAAATTAGATAGGCCACGAAGAAAAATTGAAACTTCACATTTCCAATATTTCTGAGGGGGCTCATTATTTCCCATTCCGTTCCAAAATAGAGCAGTTTTTTACCAAAAAAGGTTGATGATATGATAGCTCTCATCAATTGCATTGAATCATCGAGAACAGCGACAACTTGTAGACTTTGACAGGGGGCAAATTAGATAGGCCACGAAGAAAAATTGAAACTTCACATTTCCAATTTTTCTGCGTTGGCTCTGTATTTTCCATTCCGTTCCAAAATATAACAGTTTTTTACCAAAAAGGTTGATAATATGATAGTTCTCATCAATTTGAAACATTTAGAACAGTGACAACTTGTAGACTTAGACAGGGGGTAAATTAGATAGTCCACGAAAAAAAATTGAAACTTCACATTTCCAATTTTTCTGCGTAGGATCTTTATTTTCGATTCTGTTCCAAAATATAGTATCTTTTTACCAAAAAGGTTGATAATATGATAGTTCTCATCGATTTGAAGCATTTAGAACAGTGACAACTTGTAGACTTTGACAGGGGGCAAATTAGATAGGCCACGAAGAAAAATTGAAACTTCACATTTCCAATATTTCTGCGTTGGCTCTGTATTTTCCATTCCGTTCCAAAATAGAGCAGTTTTTAACCAAAAACCTTAATAATATGATAGTTCTCAGCGATTTGAAGTATTTAGAACAGTGACAACTTGTAGACTTAGACAGGGGGCAAATTAGATAGGCCACGAAAAAAAATTGAAACTTCACATTTCCAATTTTTCTGCGTGGGCCCATTATATTCGATTCCGTTCCTAAATAAAGAATCTTTTTACCAAAAACGTTGATAATATTATAGTTCTTGTCGATTTGAAGAATTAAGAACAGTGACAACTTGTAGACTGAGACAGAAGGCAAATTAGATAGGCCATGCAGAAAATTTGAAACTTCACATTTTCAATTTTTCTGTGTGGGCTCATTATAGCCCATTCTGTTCCAAAATATAACAGTTTTTTACCAAAAAAGGTTGATGATATGATAGCTTTCATCAATTGCATTGAATCATCGAGAAAAGCGACAACTTGTAGACTTTGACAGGGGGCAAATTAGATAGGCCACGAAGAAAAATTGAAACTTCACATTTCCAATTTTTCTGCGTTGGCTCTGTATTTTCCATTCCGTTCCAAAATATAACAGTTTTTTACCAAAAAGGTTGATAATATGATAGTTCTCATCAATTTGAAACATTTAGAACAGTGACAACTTGTAGACTTAGACAGGGGGTAAATTAGATAGTCCACGAAAAAAAATTGAAACTTCACATTTCCAATTTTTCTGCGTAGGATCTTTATTTTCGATTCTGTTCCAAAATATAGTATCTTTTTACCAAAAAGGTTGATAATATGATAGTTCTCATCGATTTGAAGCATTTAGAACAGTGACAACTTGTAGACTTTGACAGGGGGCAAATTAGATAGGCCACGAAGAAAAATTGAAACTTCACATTTCCAATTTTCTGCGTTGGCTCTGTATTTTCCATTCCGTTCCAAAATAGAGCAGTTTTTAACCAAAAACCTTAATAATATGATAGTTCTCATCGATTTGAAGCATTTAGAACAGTGACAACTTGTAGACTTAGACAGGGGGCAAATTAGATAGGCCACGAAAAAAAATTGAAACTTCACATTTCCAATTTTTCTGCGTGGGCCCATTATATTCGATTCCGTTCCTAAATAAAGAATCTTTTTACCAAAAACGTTGATAATATTATAGTTCTTGTCGATTTGAAGAATTAAGAACAGTGACAACTTGTAGACTGAGACAGAAGGCAAATTAGATAGGCCATGCAGAAAATTTGAAACTTCACATTTTTAATTTTTCTGTGTGGGCTCATTATAGCCCATTCTGTTCCAAAATATAACAGTTTTTTACCAAAAAGGTTGATAATATGATAGTTCTCATCAATTTGAAACATTTAGAACAGTGACAACTTGTAGACTTAGACAGGGGGTAAATTAGATAGGCCACGAAGAAAAATTGAAACTTCACATTTCCAATTTTTCTGCGTTGGCTCTGTATTTTCCATTCCGTTCCAAAATATAACAGTTTTTTACCAAAAAGGTTGATAATATGATAGTTCTCATCAATTTGAAACATTTAGAACAGTGACAACTTGTAGACTTAGACAGGGGGTAAATTAGATAGTCCACGAAAAAAAATTGAAACTTCACATTTCAAATTTTTCTGCGTGGGCCCATTATATTCGATTCCGTTCCTAAATAAAGAATCTTTTTACCAAAAACGTTGATAATATTATAGTTCTTGTCGATTTGAAGAATTAAGAACAGTGACAACTTGTAGACTGAGACAGAAGGCAAATTAGATAGGCCATGCAGAAAATTTGAAACTTCACATTTTCAATTTTTCTGTGTGGGCTCATTATAGCCCATTCTGTTCCAAAATATAACAGTTTTTTACCAAAAAAGGTTGATGATATGATAGCTTTCATCAATTGCATTGAATCATCGAGAAAAGCGACAACTTGTAGACTTTGACAGGGGGCAAATTAGATAGGCCACGAAGAAAAATTGAAACTTCACATTTCCAATTTTTCTGCGTTGGCTCTGTATTTTCCATTCCGTTCCAAAATATAACAGTTTTTTACCAAAAAGGTTGATAATATGATAGTTCTCATCAATTTGAAACATTTAGAACAGTGACAACTTGTAGACTTAGACAGGGGGTAAATTAGATAGTCCACGAAAAAAAATTGAAACTTCACATTTCCAATTTTTCTGCGTAGGATCTTTATTTTCGATTCTGTTCCAAAATATAGTATCTTTTTACCAAAAAGGTTGATAATATGATAGTTCTCATCGATTTGAAGCATTTAGAACAGTGACAACTTGTAGACTTTGACAGGGGGCAAATTAGATAGGCCACGAAGAAAAATTGAAACTTCACATTTCCAATTTTCTGCGTTGGCTCTGTATTTTCCATTCCGTTCCAAAATAGAGCAGTTTTTAACCAAAAACCTTAATAATATGATAGTTCTCATCGATTTGAAGCATTTAGAACAGTGACAACTTGTAGACTTAGACAGGGGGCAAATTAGATAGGCCACGAAAAAAAATTGAAACTTCACATTTCCAATTTTTCTGCGTGGGCCCATTATATTCGATTCCGTTCCTAAATAAAGAATCTTTTTACCAAAAACGTTGATAATATTATAGTTCTTGTCGATTTGAAGAATTAAGAACAGTGACAACTTGTAGACTGAGACAGAAGGCAAATTAGATAGGCCATGCAGAAAATTTGAAACTTCACATTTTTAATTTTTCTGTGTGGGCTCATTATAGCCCATTCTGTTCCAAAATATAACAGTTTTTTACCAAAAAGGTTGATAATATGATAGTTCTCATCAATTTGAAACATTTAGAACAGTGACAACTTGTAGACTTAGACAGGGGGTAAATTAGATAGGCCACGAAGAAAAATTGAAACTTCACATTTCCAATTTTTCTGCGTTGGCTCTGTATTTTCCATTCCGTTCCAAAATATAACAGTTTTTTACCAAAAAGGTTGATAATATGATAGTTCTCATCAATTTGAAACATTTAGAACAGTGACAACTTGTAGACTTAGACAGGGGGTAAATTAGATAGTCCACGAAAAAAAATTGAAACTTCACATTTCAAATTTTTCTGCGTGGGCCCATTATATTCGATTCCGTTCCTAAATAAAGAATCTTTTTACCAAAAACGTCGATAATATTATAGTTCTTGTCGATTTGAAGAATTAAGAACAGTGACAACTTGTAGACTAAGACAGAAGGCAAATTAGATAGGCCATGCAGAAAATTTGAAACTTCACATTTCCATTTTTCTGTGTGGGCTCATTATAGTCCATTCTATTCCAAAATATAGCAATTTTTTGCCAAAAACGTTGATAATATTATAGTTCTTGTCGATTTGAAGAATTAAGAACAGTGACAACTTGTAGACTAAGACAGAAGGCAAATTAGATAGGCCACTAAGAAAATTTGAAACTTCACATTTCCAATTTTTCCGCGTGGGCTCATTATAGTCCATTCTGTTCCAAAATATAACAGTTTTTTACCAAAAAAGGTTGATGATATGATAGCTCTCATCAATTGCATTGAATCATCGAGAACAGCGACAATTTGAAGACTTAGACAGGGGGCAAAATAGATAGTCCACGACGAAAAATTGCAACTTCACATTTCCAATTTTTCTGAGTTGGCTCTGTATTTTCCATTCCGTTCCAAAATAGAGCAGTTTTTAACCAAAAACCTTAATAATATGATAGTTCTCAGCGATTTGAAGCATTTAGAACAGTGACAACTTGTAGACTTAGACAGGGGGCAAATTAGATAGGCCACGAAAAAAAATTGAAACTTCACATTTCCAATTTTTCTGCGTGGGCCCATTATATTCGATTCCGTTCCTAAATAAAGAATCTTTTTACCAAAAACGTTGATAATATTATAGTTCTTGTCGATTTGAAGAATTAAGAACAGTGACAACTTGTAGACTGAGACAGAAGGCAAATTAGATAGGCCATGCAGAAAATTTGAAACTTCACATTTTCAATTTTCTGTGTGGGCACATTATAGTCCATTCTATTCCAAAATATAGCAATTTTTTTGCCAAAAACGTTGATAACATGATAGTTCTCATTGATTTCAAGCATTAGGACTAGCGACAATTTGCAGACTGAGAAAGGGGGGCAAATTAAATAGGCCACGCAGAAAAAGTGAAACTTCACATATCCAATTTTTCTGCGTGGGCCCATTATATTCGATTCCGTTCCTAAATAAAGAATCTTTTTACCAAAAACGTTGATAATATTATAGTTCTTGTCGATTTGAAGAATTAAGAACAGTGACAACTTGTAGACTGAGACAGAAGGCAAATTAGATAGGCCATGCAGAAAATTTGAAACTTCACATTTTCAATTTTTCTGTGTGGGCTCATTATAGTCCATTCTTTTCCAAAATATAACAGTTTTTTACCAAAAAAGGTTGATGATATGATAGCTCTCATCAATTGCATTGAATCTTCGAGAACAGCGACAATTTGAAGACTTAGACAGGGGGCAAAATAGATAGTCCACGACGAAAAATTGAAACTTCACATTTCCAATTTTCTGCGTTGGCTCTGTATTTTCCATTCCGTTCCAAAATAGAGCAGTTTTTTACCAAAAACCTTAATAATATGATAGTTCTCATCAATTTGAAGCATTTAGAACAGTGACAACTTGTAGACTTAGACAGGGGGCAAATTAGATAGGCCACGAAAAAAAATTGAAACTTCACATTTCCAATTTTTCTGCGTGGGCCCATTATATTCGATTCCGTTCCTAAATAAAGAATCTTTTTACCAAAAACGTTGATAATATTATAGTTCTTGTCGATTTGAAGAATTAAGAACAGTGACAACTTGTAGACTGAGACAGAAGGCAAATTAGATAGGCCATGCAGAAAATTTGAAACTTCACATTTTCAATTTTCTGTGTGGGCTCATTATAGTCCATTCTATTCCAAAATATAGCAATTTTTTTGCCAAAAACGTTGATAACATGATAGTTCTCATTGATTTCAAGCATTAGGACTAGCGACAATTTGCAGACTGAGAAAGGGGGGCAAATTAAATAGGCCACGCAGAAAAAGTGAAACTTCACATATCCAATTTTTCTGCGTGGGCCCATTATATTCGATTCCGTTCCTAAATAAAGAATCTTTTTACCAAAAACGTTGATAATATTATAGTTCTTGTCGATTTGAAGAATTAAGAACAGTGACAACTTGTAGACTGAGACAGAAGGCAAATTAGATAGGCCATGCAGAAAATTTGAAACTTCACATTTTCAATTTTTCTGTGTGGGCTCATTATAGTCCATTCTTTTCCAAAATATAACAGTTTTTTACCAAAAAAGGTTGATGATATGATAGCTCTCATCAATTGCATTGAATCTTCGAGAACAGCGACAATTTGAAGACTTAGACAGGGGGCAAAATAGATAGTCCACGACGAAAAATTGAAACTTCACATTTCCAATTTTCTGCGTTGGCTCTGTATTTTCCATTCCGTTCCAAAATAGAGCAGTTTTTAACCAAAAACCTTAATAATATGATAGTTCTCAGCGATTTGAAGCATTTAGAACAGTGACAACTTGTAGACTTAGACAGGGGGCAAATTAGATAGGCCACGAAAAAAAATTGAAACTTCACATTTCCAATTTTTCTGCGTAGGATCTTTTTTTCGATTCTGCTCCAAAATAGAGCAGTTTTTTACCAAAAAGGTTGATAATATGATAGTTTTCATCAATTTGAAGCATTTAGAACAGTGACAACTTCTAGACTTTGACAGGGGGCAAATTAGATAGGCCCCGAAGAAAAATTGAAACTTCACATTTCAAATTTTTCTGCGTGGGCCCATTATATTCGATTCCGTTCCTAAATAAAGAATCTTTTTACCAAAAACGTCGATAATATTATAGTCCTTGTCGATTTGAAGAATTAAGAACAGTGACAACTTGTAGACTAAGACAGAAGGCAAATTAGATAGGCCATGCAGAAAATTTGAAACTTCACATTTCCAATTTTTCCGCGTGGGCTCATTATAGTCCATTCTGTTCCAAAATATAACAGTTTTTTACCAAAAAAGGTTGATGATATGATAGCTCTCATCAATTGCATTGAATCACCGAGAACAGCGACAATTTGAAGACTTAGACAGGGGGCAAAATAGATAGTCCACGACGAAAAATTGAAAATTCACATTTCCAATTTTTCTGCGTTGGCTCTGTATTTTCCATTCCGTTCCAAAATAGAGCAGTTTTTTACCAAAAAGGTTGATAATATGATAGTTTTCATCAATTTGAAGCATTTAGAACAGTGACAACTTCTAGACTTTGACAGGGGGCAAATTAGATAGGCCACGAAGAAAAATTGAAACTTCACATTTCAAATTTTTCTGCGTGGGCCCATTATATTCGATTCCGTTCCTAAATAAAGAATCTTTTTACCAAAAACGTCGATAATATTACAGTTCTTGTCGATTTGAAGAATTAAGAACAGTGACAACTTGTAGACTAAGACAGAAGGCAAATTAGATAGGCCATGCAGAAAATTTGAAACTTCACATTTCCATTTTTCTGTGTGGGCTCATTATAGTCCATTCTATTCCAAAATATAGCAATTTTTTGCCAAAAACAATGATAATATTATAGTTCTTGTCGATTTGAAGAATTAAGAACAATGACAACTTGTAGACTAAGACAGAAGGCAAATTAGATAGGCCACTAAGAAAATTTGAAACTTCACATTTCCAATTTTTCCGCGTGGGCTCATTATAGTCCATTCTGTTCCAAAATATAACAGTTTTTTACCAAAAAAGGTTGATGATATGATAGCTCTCATCAATTGCATTGAATCACCGAGAACAGCGACAATTTGAAGACTTAGACAGGGGGCAAAATAGATAGTCCACGACGAAAAATTGAAAATTCACATTTCCAATTTTTCTGCGTTGGCTCTGTATTTTCCATTCCGTTCCAAAATAGAGCAGTTTTTTTCCAAAAACCTTAATAATATGATAGTTCTCATCAATTTGAAGCATTTAGAACAGTGACAACTTGTAGACTTTGACAGGGGGCAAATTAGATAGGCCACGAAGAAAAATTGAAACTTCACATTTCCAATTTTCTGCGTTGGCTCTGTATTTTCCATTCCGTTCCAAAATAGAGCAGTTTTTAACCAAAAACCTTAATAATATGATAGTTCTCAGCGATTTGAAGCATTTAGAACAGTGACAACTTGTAGACTTAGACAGGGGGCAAATTAGATAGGCCACGAAAAAAAATTGAAACTTCACATTTCCAATTTTTCTGCGTAGGATCTTTTTTTCGATTCTGTTCCAAAATAGAGCAGTTTTTTACCAAAAAGGTTGATAATATGATAGTTTTCATCAATTTGAAGCATTTAGAACAGTGACAACTTCTAGACTTTGACAGGGGGCAAATTAGATAGGCCACGAAGAAAAATTGAAACTTCACATTTCAAATTTTTCTGCGTGGGCCCATTATATTCGATTCCGTTCCTAAATAAAGAATCTTTTTACCAAAAACGTCGATAATATTATAGTCCTTGTCGATTTGAAGAATTAAGAACAGTGACAACTTGTAGACTAAGACAGAAGGCAAATTAGATAGGCCATGCAGAAAATTTGAAACTTCACATTTCCAATTTTTCCGCGTGGGCTCATTATAGTCCATTCTGTTCCAAAATATAACAGTTTTTTACCAAAAAAGGTTGATGATATGATAGCTCTCATCAATTGCATTGAATCACCGAGAACAGCGACAATTTGAAGACTTAGACAGGGGGCAAAATAGATAGTCCACGACGAAAAATTGAAAATTCACATATCCAATTTTTCTGCGTTGGCTCTGTATTTTCCATTCCGTTCCAAAATAGAGCAGTTTTTTACCAAAAAGGTTGATAATATGATAGTTTTCATCAATTTGAAGCATTTAGAACAGTGACAACTTCTAGACTTTGACAGGGGGCAAATTAGATAGGCCACGAAGAAAAATTGAAACTTCACATTTCAAATTTTTCTGCGTGGGCCCATTATATTCGATTCCGTTCCTAAATAAAGAATCTTTTTACCAAAAACGTCGATAATATTATAGTTCTTGTCGATTTGAAGAATTAAGAACAGTGACAACTTGTAGACTAAGACAGAAGGCAAATTAGATAGGCCATGCAGAAAATTTGAAACTTCACATTTCCATTTTTCTGTGTGGGCTCATTATAGTCCATTCTATTCCAAAATATAGCAATTTTTTGCCAAAAACAATGATAATATTATAGTTCTTGTCGATTTGAAGAATTAAGAACAGTGACAACTTGTAGACTAAGACAGAAGGCAAATTAGATAGGCCACTAAGAAAATTTGAAACTTCACATTTCCAATTTTTCCGCGTGGGCTCATTATAGTCCATTCTGTTCCAAAATATAACAGTTTTTTACCAAAAAAGGTTGATGATATGATAGCTCTCATCAATTGCATTGAATCACCGAGAACAGCGACAATTTGAAGACTTAGACAGGGGGCAAAATAGATAGTCCACGACGAAAAATTGAAAATTCACATTTCCAATTTTTCTGCGTTGGCTCTGTATTTTCCATTCCGTTCCAAAATAGAGCAGTTTTTTACCAAAAACCTTAATAATATGATAACTCTCATCAATTTGAAGCATTTAGAACAGTGACAACTTGTAGACTTTGACAGGGGGCAAATTAGATAGGCCACGAAGAAAAATTGAAACTTCACATTTCCAATATTTCTGAGGGGGCTCATTATTTCCCATTCCGTTCCAAATAGAGCAGTTTTTAACCAAAAACCTTAATAATATGATAGTTCTCAGCGATTTGAAGCATTTAGAACAGTGACAACTTGTAGACTTAGACAGGGGGCAAATTAGATAGGTCACGAAAAAAAATTGAAACTTCACATTTCCAATTTTTCTGCGTAGGATCTTATTTTCGATTCTGTTCCAAAATATAGCAGTTTTTTACCAAAAAGGTTGATAATATGATAGTTTTCATCAATTTGAAGCATTTAGAACAGTGACAACTTCTAGACTTTGACAGGGGGCAAATTAGATAGGCCACGAAGAAAAATTGAAACTTCACATTTCAAATTTTTCTGCGTGGGCCCATTATATTCGATTCCGTTCCTAAATAAAGAATCTTTTTACCAAAAACGTCGATAATATTATAGTTCTTGTCGATTTGAAGAATTAAGAACAGTGACAACTTGTAGACTAAGACAGAAGGCAAATTAGATAGGCCATGCAGAAAATTTGAAACTTCACATTTCCATTTTTCTGTGTGGGCTCATTATAGTCCATTCTATTCCAAAATATAGCAATTTTTTGCCAAAAACAATGATAATATTATAGTTCTTGTCGATTTGAAGAATTAAGAACAGTGACAACTTGTAGACTAAGACAGAAGGCAAATTAGATAGGCCACTAAGAAAATTTGAAACTTCACATTTCCAATTTTTCCGCGTGGGCTCATTATAGTCCATTCTGTTCCAAAATATAACAGTTTTTTACCAAAAAAGGTTGATGATATGATAGCTCTCATCAATTGCATTGAATCATCGAGAACAGCGACAATTTGAAGACTTAGACAGGGGGCAAAATAGATAGTCCACGACGAAAAATTGAAACTTCACATTTCCAATTTTGCTACGTTGGCTCTGTATTTTCCATTCCGTTCCAAAATAGAGCAGTTTTTTTCCAAAAACCTTAATAATATGATAGTTCTCATCAATTTGAAGCATTTAGAACAGTGACAACTTGTAGACTTTGACAGGGGGCAAATTAGATAGGCCACGAAGAAAAATTGAAACTTCACATTTCCAATATTTCTGTGGGGGCTCATTATTTCCCATTCTGTTCCAAAATAGAGCAGTTTTTAACCAAAAACCTTAATAATATGATAGTTCTCAGCGATTTGAAGCATTTAGAACAGTGACAACTTGTAGACTTAGACAGGGGGCAAATTAGATAGGCCACGAAAAAAAATTGAAACTTCACATTTCCAATTTTTCTGCGTGGGCCCATTATATTCGATTCTGTTCCTAAATAAAGAATCTTTTTACCAAAAACGTTGATAATATTATAGTTCTTGTCGATTTGAAGAATTAAGAACAGTGACAACTTGTAGACTAAGACAGAAGGCAAATTAGATAGGCCATGCAGAAAATTTGAAACTTCACATTTTCAATTTTTCTGCGTGGGCTCATTATAGTCCATTCTTTTCCAAAATAGAGCAGTTTTTTTGCCAAAAACGTTGATAACATGATAGTTCTCATTGATTTCAAGCATTAAGAACAGCGACAACTTGTAGACTTTGACAGGGAACAAATTAGATAGGCCACGAAGAAAAATTGAAACTTCACATTTCCAATATTTCTGAGGGGGCTCATTATTTCCCATTCCGTTCCAAAATAGAGCAGTTTTTAACCAAAAACCTTAATAATATGACAGTTCTCATCGATTTGAAGCATTTAGAACAGTGACAACTTGTAGACTTAGACAGGGGGCAAATTAGATAGGCCACTAAGAAAATTTGAAACTTCACATTTCCAATTTTTCCGCGTGGGCTCATTATAGTCCATTCTGTTCCAAAATATAACAGTTTTTTACCAAAAAAGGTTGATGATATGATAGCTCTCATCAATTGCATTGAATCATCGAGAACAGCGACAATTTGAAGACTTAGACAGGGGGCAAAATAGATAGTCCACGACGAAAAATTGAAACTTCACATTTCCAATTTTTCTGCGTTGGCTCTGTATTTTCCATTCCGTTCCAAAATAGAGCAGCTTTTTACCAAAAACCTTAATAATATGATAGCTCTCATCAATTTGAAGCATTTAGAACAGTGACAACTTGTAGACTTTGACAGGGGGCAAATTAGATAGGCCACGAAGAAAAATTGAAACTTCACATTTCCAATATTTCTGAGGGGGCTCATTATTTCCCATTCCGTTCCAAAAAGAGCAGTTTTTAACCAAAAACCTTAATAATATGATAGTTCTCAGCGATTTGAAGCATTTAGAACAGTGACAACTTGTAGACTTAGACAGGGGGCAAATTAGATAGGCCATGAAGAAAAATTGAAACTTCACATTTCCAATTTTTCTGCGTGGGCCCATTATATTCGATTCCGTTCCTTAATAAAGCATCTTTTTACCAAAAACGTTGATAATATTATAATTCTCGTCGATTTGAAGCATTTAGAACAGTGACAACTTGTAGACTTAGACAGGGGGCAAATTAGATAGTCCACGAAAAAAAATTGAAACTTCACATTTCCAATATTTCTGCGTTGGCTCTGTATTTTCCATTGCGTTCCAAAATAGAGCAGTTTTTTACCAAAGAGTTTCATAATATGATAGTTCTCATCAATTTGAAGCATTTAGAACAGTGACAATTTGTAGACTTAGACAGGGGGCAAATTAGATAGGCCACGAAAAAAAATTGAAACTTCACATTTCCAATATTTGTGAGGGGGCTCATTATTCCCCATTCCGTTCCAAAATAGAGCAGTTTTTAACCAAAAACCTTAATAATATGATAGTTCTCATCGATTTGAAGCACTTAGAACAGTGACAACTTGTAGACTTAGACAGGGGGCAAATTAGATAGGCCACGAAAAAAAATTGAAACTTCACATTTCCAATTTTTCTGCCTAGGATCTTTATTTTCGATTCTGTTCAAAAATATAGCATCTTTTTACCAAAAAAGGTTGATAATATGATAGTTCTCATCGATTTGAAGCATTTAGAACAGTGACAACTTGTAGACTTTGACAGGGGGCAAATTAGATAGGCCACGAAAAAAAATTGAAACTTCACATTTCCAATTTTTCTGCCTAGGATCTTTATTTTCGATTCTGTTCAAAAATATAGCATCTTTTTACCAAAAAAGGTTGATAATATGATAGTTCTCATCGATTTGAAGCATTTAGAACAGTGACAACTTGTAGACTTTGACAGGGGGCAAATTAGATAGGCCACGAAAAAAAATTGAAACTTCACATTTCCAATATTTGTGAGGGGGCTCATTATTCCCCATTCCGTTCCAAAATAGAGCAGTTTTTAACCAAAAACCTTAATAATATGATAGTTCTCATCGATTTGAAGCACTTAGAACAGTGACAACTTGTAGACTTAGACAGGGGGCAAATTAGATAGGCCACGAAAAAAAATTGAAACTTCACATTTCCAATTTTTCTGCCTAGGATCTTTATTTTCGATTCTGTTCAAAAATATAGCATCTTTTTACCAAAAAAGGTTGATAATATGATAGTTCTCATCGATTTGAAGCATTTAGAACAGTGACAACTTGTAGACTTTGACAGGGGGCAAATTAGATAGGCCACGAAAAAAAATTGAAACTTCACATTTCCAATTTTTCTGCCTAGGATCTTTATTTTCGATTCTGTTCAAAAATATAGCATCTTTTTACCAAAAAAGGTTGATAATATGATAGTTCTCATCGATTTGAAGCATTTAGAACAGTGACAACTTGTAGACTTAGACAGGGGGCAAATTAGATAGGCCACGAAAAAAAATTGAAACTTCACATTTCCAATTTTTCTGCCTAGGATCTTTATTTTCGATTCTGTTCAAAAATATAGCATCTTTTTACCAAAAAAGGTTGATAATATGATAGTTCTCATCGATTTGAAGCATTTAGAACAGTGACAACTTGTAGACTTTGACAGGGGGCAAATTAGATAGGCCACGAAAAAAAATTGAAACTTCACATTTCCAATTTTTCTGCGTAGGATCTTTATTTTCGATTCTGTTCAAAAATATAGCATCTTTTTACCAAAAAAGGTTGATAATATGATAGTTCTCATCGATTTGAAGCATTTAGAACAGTGACAACTTGTAGACTTTGACAGGGGGCAAATTAGATAGGCCACGAAGAAAAATTGAAACTTCACAATTCCAATATTTCAGCGTTGGCTCTGTATTTTCCATTCCGTTCCAAAATAGAGCAGTTTTTTACCAAAAAGGTTGATAATATGATAGTTCTCATCAATTTGAAGCATTTAGAACAGTGACAACTTGTAAACTTTGACAGGGGGCAAATTAGATAGGCCACGAAGAAAAATTGAAACTTCACATTTCCAATATTTCTGAGGGGGCTCATTATTTCCCATTCCGCTCCAAAATAGAGCGGTTTTTAACCAAAAACCTTAATAATATGATAGTTCTCATCGATTTGAAACATTTAGAACAGTGAAAACTTGTAGACTTAGACAGGGGGCAAATTAGATAGGCCACGAAAAAAAATTGAAACTTCACATTTCCAATTTTTCTGCGTAGGATCTTTATTTTCCATTCCGTTCCAAAATAGAGCAGTTTTTTACCAAAAAGGTTGATAATATGATAGTTCTCATCGATTTGAAGCATTTAGAACAGTGACAACTTGTAGACTTTGACAGGGGGCAAATTAGATAGCCCAGGAAGAAAAATTGAAACTTCACATTTCCAATTTTTCTGCGTAGGATCTTTATTTTCCATTCCGTTCCAAAATAGAGCAGTTTTTTACCAAAGAGTTTCATAATATGATAGTTCTCATCAATTTGAAGCATTTAGAACAGTGACAATTTGTAGACTTAGACAGGGGGCAAATTAGATAGGCCACGAAAAAAAATTGAAACTTCACATTTCCAATTTTTCTGAGGGGGCTCATTATTTCCCATTCCATTCCAAAATAGAGCAGTTTTATAACCAAAAACCTTAATAATATGATAGTTCTAATCGATTTGAAGCATTTAGAACAGTGACAACTTGTAGACTTAGACAGGGGGCAAATTAGATAGGCCACGAAAAAAAATTTAAACTTCACATTTCCAATTTTTCTGAGGGGGCTCATTATTTCCCATTCCATTCCAAAATAGAGCAGTTTTATAACCAAAAACCTTAATAATATGATAGTTCTAATCGATTTGAAGCATTTAGAACAGTGACAACTTGTAGACTTAGACAGGGGTCAAATTAGATAGGCCACGAAAAAAAATTTAAACTTCACATTTCCAATTTTTCTGAGGGGGCTCATTATTTCCCATTCCATTCCAAAAAAGAGCAGTTTTTAAGCAAAAACCTTAATAATATGATAGTTCTCATCGATTTGAAGCATTTAGAACAGTGACAACTTGTAGACTTTGACAGGGGGCAAATTAGATAGGCCACGAAAAAAAATTGAAACTTCACATTTCCAATTTTTCTGCGTGGGCCCATTATATTCGATTCCGTTCCTAAATAAAGCATCTTTTTACCAAAAACGTTGATAATATTATAGTTCTCATCGATTTGAAGCATTTAGAACAGTGACAACTTGTAGACTTTAACAAGGGGCAAATAAGATAGGCCACGAAGAAAAATTGAAACTTCACATTTCCAATATTTCTGCGTTGGCTCTGTATTTTCCATTCCGTTCCAAAATAGAGCAGTTTTTTACCAAAGAGTTTGATAATATGATAGTTCTCATCAATTTGAAGCATTTAGAACAGTGACAACTTGTAGACTTTGACAGGGGGCAAATTAGATAGGCCACGAAGAAAAATTGAAACTTCACAATTCCAATATTTCTGCGTTGGCTCTGTATTTTCCATTCCGTTCCAAAATAGAGCAGTTTTTTACCAAAAAGGTTGATAATATGATAGTTTTCATCAATTTGAAGCATTTAGAACAGTGACAACTTGTAGACTTTGACAGGGGGCAAATTAGATAGGCCACGAAGAAAAATTGAAACTTCACATTTCCAATATTTCTGCGTTGGCTCTGTATTTTTCATTCCGTTCCAATATAGAGCAGTTTTTTACCAAAAAGGTTGATAATATGATAGTTCTCATCAATTTGAAGCATTTAGAACAGTGACAACTTGTAGACTTAGACAGGGGGCAAATTAGATAGGCCACGAAAAAAAATTGAAACTTCACATTTCCAATTTTTCTGCGTAGGATCTTTTTTTCGATTCTGTTCCAAAATAGAGCAGTTTTTTACCAAAAAGGTTGATAATATGATAGTTTTCATCAATTTGAAGCATTTAGAACAGTGACAACTTGTAGACTTTGACAGGGGGCAAATTAGATAGGCCACGAAGAAAAATTGAAACTTCACAATTCCAATATTTCTGCGTTGGCTCTGTATTTTCCATTCCGTTCCAATATAGAGCAGTTTTTTACCAAAAAGGTTGATAATATGATAGTTCTCATCGGTTTGAAGCATTTAGAACAGTGACAACTTGTAGACTTTGACAGGGGGCAAATTAGATAGGCCACGAAGAAAAATTGAAACTTCACATTTCCAATATTTCTGAGGGGGCTCATTATTTCCCATTCCGTTCCAAAATAGAGCAGTTTTATAACCAAAAACCTTACTAATATGATAGTTCTCATCGATTTGAAGCAATTAGAACAGTGACAACTTGTAGACTTTGACAGGGGGCAAATTAGATATGCCAGGAAGAAAAATTGAAACTTCACATTTCCAATTTTTCTGCGTTGGCTCTGTGTTTTCCATTCCGTTCCAAAATAGAGCAGTTTTTTAACCAAAAACCTTTATAATATGATAGTTCTCATCAATTTGAAGCATTTAGAACAGTGACAACTTGTAGACTTTGACAGGGGGCAAATTAGATAGGCCACGAAGAAAAATTGAAACTTCACAATTCCAATATTTCTGCGTTGGCTCTGTATTTTCCATTCCGTTCCAAAATAGAGCAGTTTTTTACCAAAAAGGTTGATAATATGATAGTTTTCATCAATTTGAAGCATTTAGAACAGTGACAACTTGTAGACTTTGACAGGGGGCAAATTAGATAGGCCACGAAGAAAAATTGAAACTTCACATTTCCAATATTTCTGCGTTGGCTCTGTATTTTTCATTCCGTTCCAATATAGAGCAGTTTTTTACCAAAAAGGTTGATAATATGATAGTTCTCATCAATTTGAAGCATTTAGAACAGTGACAACTTGTAGACTTAGACAGGGGGCAAATTAGATAGGCCACGAAAAAAAATTGAAACTTCACATTTCCAATTTTTCTGCGTAGGATCTTTTTTTCGATTCTGTTCCAAAATAGAGCAGTTTTTTACCAAAAAGGTTGATAATATGATAGTTTTCATCAATTTGAAGCATTTAGAACAGTGACAACTTGTAGACTTTGACAGGGGGCAAATTAGATATGCCAGGAAGAAAAATTGAAACTTCACATTACCAATTTTTCTGCGTTGGCTCTGTGTTTTCCATTCCGTTCCAAAATAGAGCAGTTTTTTAACCAAAAACCTTTATAATATGATAGTTCTCATCAATTTGAAGCATTTAGAACAGTGACAACTTGTAGACTTTGACAGGGGGCAAATTAGATAGGCCACGAAGAAAAATTGAAACTTCACAATTCCAATATTTCTGCGTTGGCTCTGTATTTTCCATTCCGTTCCAAAATAGAGCAGTTTTTTACCAAAAAGGTTGATAATATGATAGTTTTCATCAATTTGAAGCATTTAGAACAGTGACAACTTGTAGACTTTGACAGGGGGCAAATTAGATAGGCCACGAAGAAAAATTGAAACTTCACATTTCCAATATTTCTGCGTTGGCTCTGTATTTTTCATTCCGTTCCAATATAGAGCAGTTTTTTACCAAAAAGGTTGATAATATGATAGTTCTCATCAATTTGAAGCATTTAGAACAGTGACAACTTGTAGACTTAGACAGGGGGCAAATTAGATAGGCCACGAAAAAAAATTGAAACTTCACATTTCCAATTTTTCTGCGTAGGATCTTTTTTTCGATTCTGTTCCAAAATAGAGCAGTTTTTTACCAAAAAGGTTGATAATATGATAGTTTTCATCAATTTGAAGCATTTAGAACAGTGACAACTTGTAGACTTTGACAGGGGGCAAATTAGATAGGCCACGAAGAAAAATTGAAACTTCACAATTCCAATATTTCTGCGTTGGCTCTGTATTTTCCATTCCGTTCCAATATAGAGCAGTTTTTTACCAAAAAGGTTGATAATATGATAGTTCTCATCGGTTTGAAGCATTTAGAACAGTGACAACTTGTAGACTTTGACAGGGGGCAAATTAGATAGGCCACGAAGAAAAATTGAAACTTCACATTTCCAATATTTCTGAGGGGGCTCATTATTTCCCATTCCGTTCCAAAATAGAGCAGTTTTATAACCAAAAACCTTACTAATATGATAGTTCTCATCGATTTGAAGCAATTAGAACAGTGACAACTTGTAGACTTTGACAGGGGGCAAATTAGATATGCCAGGAAGAAAAATTGAAACTTCACATTTCCAATTTTTCTGCGTTGGCTCTGTGTTTTCCATTCCGTTCCAAAATAGAGCAGTTTTTTAACCAAAAACCTTTATAATATGATAGTTCTCATCAATTTGAAGCATTTAGAACAGTGACAACTTGTAGACTTTGACAGGGGGCAAATTAGATAGGCCACGAAGAAAAATTGAAATTTCACATTTCCAATATTTGTGAGGGGGCTCATTATTTCCCATTCCGTTCCAAAATAGAGCAGTTTTTAACCAAAAACGTTACTAATATGATAGTTTTCATCGATTTGAAGCACTAAGAACAGTGACAACTTGTAGACTTTGACAGGGGGCAAAAAAGATATTCCAGGAAGAAAAATTGAAAATTCACATTTCCAATTTTTCTGCGTTGGCTCTGTATTTTCCATTCCGTTCCAAAATAGAGCAGTTTTTAACCAAAAACCTTTATAATATGATAGTTCTCATCAATTTGAAGCATTTAGAACAGTGACAACTTGTAGACTTTGACAGGGGGCAAATTAGATAGGCCACGAAGAAAAATTGAAATTTCACATTTCCAATATTTGTGAGGGGGCTCATTATTTCCCATTCCGTTCCAAAATAGAGCAGTTTTTAACCAAAAACCTTACTAATATGATAGTTTTCATCGATTTGAAGCACTTAGAACAGTGACAACTTGTAGACTTTGACAGGGGGCAAATTAGATATGCCAGGAAGAAAAATTGAAAATTCACATTTCCAATTTTTCTGCGTAGGATCTTTATTTTCGATTCTGTTCCAAAACATAGCAGTTTTTTGCCAAAAACGTTGATAATATACTAGTTCTCGTCGATTTGAAGCATTTAGAACAGTGACAATTTGTAGATTTAGACAGGGGGCAAATTAGATAGGCCACGAAAAAAAATTGAAACTTCACATTTCCAATTATTCTGCGTGGGCTCATCATTTTCGATTCTGTTCCAAAATATAACAGTTTTTTACCAGAAAAGGTTGATGATATGATAGCTCTCATCGATTGCATTGAAGCATTTAGAACAGCGACAACTTGTAGACTTAGACAGGGTGCATTTAAATAGGCCACGCAGAAAAAGTGAAACTTCACATTTCCCATTTTTTCTGCGTTGGCTCTGTATTTTCCATTCCGTTCCAAAAAAGAGCAGTTTTTTAACCAAAAACCTTTATAATATGATAGTTCTCATCGATTTGAAGCACTTAGAACAGTGACAACTTATAGACTTAGACAGAGGGCAAAATAGATAGGCCAGGAAGAGAAATTGAAACTTCACATTTCCAATTTTTATGCGTTGGCATATTATATTCGATTCTGTTCCAAAATATAGCAATTTTTGCCAAAAACGTTGATAATATGATAGTTCTCATCGATTTGAAGCAATAAGAACAGCGACAACTTGTAGACTTAGACAGGGGACAAATGAGGTAGGCCATGCAGAAATATTGAAGCTTCACATTTCTAATTTTTGTGAGTGTGCTCATTATTTTCGATTCTGTCCGAAAATAAAGAGTTTTTTTACCAAAAACGCTCACAAATTTCATGTCTCAACGGAAGGGGAACACAAAAAGACTGTACACTATTTGAAAAATTTCAAGTTACTTTTTCATTTGCGCAAGCGTGGGTTTAATCCGAGATTTGCCTTTTTTATGTTTTGCTAATCTGAAAAGTAGATTTGAGATTGAGTTTATGTTGCCGTCATGTGACGCAGCGTTTGGCATAATGCATCTTGCCCTGTTGCAGTAGTCCACGCGAAGTCTGGTAACCACACAAAAAAAAGTATTACACCGGCATGGTTTATCACCGCTTTTGCTTCGCAGCTAGAATTAGGCCAATTTTCGCCATTTCAGCGTGTTTTTACCACATTGTTTACAAAAAAAAACATTGCACGCCTCTAGAACGCGAATTTACACTTTATTTTTTGTCCAGTTCATCATTATGCGTTGCTATTCAACCTATATTAGCTCCACTGTTCGATCGCAAAGAATAATATAAAAAACACCTCGCAAATGATCGCTAAATTTCGTGTCTAGATTCAGGGAAATTATGTTTTTACAATCAATTTTGGCGCCCCCTTATCTTCATTTGCGCCCCTATTCAGGGGGCCGCCCTGCCACCACGCCACTGGAGTCAAAGACAGTCCGTGAATTGTGCTCAAAGGTTGAAACTATGGAATACATAGAGAAGTCGTGTAGACATGTCTCAATAACACATGAATTGTTATACACATTGTTAGAATACTTCTAAACATAGGGTACTTCCAACCTATCGATAAGAGGCTTTATAGGAAGGTATGTTACTTGAACTCAACAATCTTGGGTAAGAATGAAAGTTAATACTGAATGATGTAACCAATACACACAAGGCAAGAAATATGTAACGAATATGATAAAAAGGAAAGTTACAAGGCATATCAAGATTTACCAATTAAAACAACAACGAACATCAAGAACAAAAATATATTAAATACAATGGAATTCGAAGTAGAGGAAATACAAAATAATCGTTTTAAGGTGATAGTGAATTGTTTGTTTGATGAAAACATGTTTCCTAATCCTTCCTACCAGCTTTTTGTGTAACCGTTTATAAAGATCAAGGTTCAAATATTCATGGACCATATAACATATATGATACAAACCTTATGGATAGAAAATAATTGTATATTTCACAAAGTAGAATGACCAAATTTGCGTGCATTCATCTGAACAACAAAGAGGTAAACAACAAATATTTCAATAGGAAGCAACCATCATCAGAGTTGTTAAACAGAAAATTCAACAGTACATACGAAAATGGCAAAATATACAAAGTGACATTTAAAAATGAATATAAACATATAATGGATCAACATGTGATGAACTTCAGACACGTCTTAAATGGCATCTATCAAATGTTAAAAGCCAAATATTCAAAGATAAAAGCGAGAGCCCTGTAATAGAATTAATCGAGAAGCGACAAAGGACGAAAAAAAGAGATTAGAGTCAGTCGCAAACGGATAATTCATGAATAGGCTTAAAAGCAAATCTAAGTAAAGTCAATCATCGACGGAAAAAGATACTAATGTCCTATCCTACTAATGACCAATTTTATTAATAACCTATCCTACTAGAGGCCTATCCTATTAATGTCCTAGCCTACTAATCTCCTATCCTACTAATGACAAATTTTATTAAAAACATAACCTACTAATGACCTATCCTGCCAATGTCCTATCCTACTAATGACCTATCCTACCAATGTCCTATCCTACTAATGACCAATTTTATTAAAAACCTAACCTACTAATGGCCTATCCTACTAAAGTCCTATCCTACTAATGACCTATCCTACTAATGTACTATCCTATTAATAACCAATTTTACTAAAAACCTATCCTACTAGAGGCCTATCTTATCCTACTAATGTCCTATCCTACTAATGACCAATTTTATTAAAAACCTAACCTACTAATCTCCTATCCTACTAATGACCTATCCTACTAATGTCTTAGCCTACTAATGACTAATTTTATTAAAAACCTATCCTACTAGAGGCCTATCCTATTAATGTCCTAGCCTACTAATGTCCTATCCTACTAATGACCAATTTTATTAAAAAACTAACCTACTAATGGCCTATCCTACTAATGTCCTATCCTACTAATGGCCTATCCTACTAATGTCCTATCCTACTAATGACCAATTTTATTAAAAACCTATCCTACTAATGGCCTATTCTACTAATGTCCTAGCCTACTAATGCCCTATCCTACTAATGACCTATCCTACTAATGTCCTATCCTATTAATGACCAATTTTATTAAAAACCTATCCTACTAATGGCCTATTCTACTAATGATCTATCCTACTAATGTCTTAGCCTACTAATGACTAATTTTAATAAAAACCTATCCTACTAGAGGCCTATCCTATTAATGTCCTAGCCTACTAATGTCCTATCCTACTAATGACCAAATTTATTAAAAACCTAACCTACTAATGTCCTAGCCTACTAATGGCCTATCCTACTAATGGCCTATCCTACTAATGTCCTATCCTATTAATGACCAATTTTATTAAAAACCTATCCTACTAATGGCCTATCCTACTAATGTCCTATCCTACTAATGACCTATCCTACTAATGTCCTATCCTATTAATGACCAATTTTATTAAAAACCTATCCTACTAGAGGCCTATCTTATTAATGTTCTATCCTACTAATGACCTATCCTACTAATGTTCTATCCTATTAATGTCCTATCCTACTAATGGTCTATCCTACTAATGTCCTATCCTACTAATGACCAATTTTATTAAAAACCTATCCTACTAGAGGCCTATCCTATTAATGTCCTAGCCTACTAATGTCCTATCCTACTAATGACCAATTTTATTAAAAACCTATCCTACTAAAGGCCTATCCTATTAATGTCCTAGCCTACTAATGTCCTCTCCTACTAATGACCAATTTTATTAAAAACCTAACCTACCAATGGCCTATCCTACTAATGGCCTATCCTACTAATGGTCTATCCTACTAATGAGCAATTTTATTAAAAACCTAACATACTAATGGCCTATTCTACTAATGTCTTAGCCTACTAATGACCAATTTTATTAAAAACCATCCTACTAGAGGCCTATCCTATTAATGTCCTAGCCTACTAATGTCCTATCCTACTAATGACCAATTTTATTAAAAACCTATCCTACTAGAGGCCTATCCTATTAATCTCCTAGCCTACAAATGACCAATTTTATTAAAAACCTAACCTACTAATGGCCTATTCTACTAATGTCCTATCCTACTAATGACCAATTTTAATAAAAACCTAACCTACTAATGGCCTATCCTACTAATGTCCTATCCTACTAATGGTCTATCCTGCTAATGTCCTATCCTACTAATGACCAATTTTATTAAAAACCTAACCTACTAATGGCCTATCCTACTAATGTCCTATCCTACTAATGACCAATTTTATTAGAAACCTAACCTACTAATGACCTATCCTGCCAATGTCCTATCCTACTAATGACCTATCCTACCAATGTCCTATCCTACTAATGACCAATTTTATTAAAAACCTAACCTACTAATGGCCTATCCTACTAAAGTCCTATCCTACTAATGACCAATTTTATTAGAAACCTAACCTACTAATGGCCTATCCTACTAATGTCCTATCCTACTAATGGTCTATCCGGCTAATGTCCTATCCTACTAATGACTAATTTTATTAAAAACCTATCCTACTAATGTCTTAGCCTACTAATGACTAATTTTATTAAAAACCTATCCTACTAGAGGCCTATCCTATTAATGTCCTAGCCTACTAATGTCCTATCCTACTAATGACCAATTTTATTAAAAACCTAACCTACTAATGGCCTATCCTACTAATGTCCTATCCTACTAATGGCCTATCCTACTAATGTCCTATCCTACTAATGACCAATTTTATTAAAAACCTATCCTACTAATGGCCTATTCTACTAATGTCCTAGCCTACTAATGCCCTATCCTACTAATGACCTATCCTACTAATGTCCTATCCTATTAATGACCAATTTTATTAAAAACCTATCCTACTAATGGCCTATTCTACTAATGATCTATCCTACTAATGTCTTAGCCTACTAATGACTAATTTTAATAAAAACCTATCCTACTAGAGGCCTATCCTATTAATGTCCTAGCCTACTAATGTCCTATCCTACTAATGACCAAATTTATTAAAAACCTAACCTACTAATGTCCTAGCCTACTAATGGCCTATCCTACTAATGGCCTATCCTACTAATGTCCTATCCTATTAATGACCAATTTTATTAAAAACCTATCCTACTAATGGCCTATCCTACTAATGTCCTATCCTACTAATGACCTATCCTACTAATGTCCTATCCTATTAATGACCAATTTTATTAAAAACCTATCCTACTAGAGGCCTATCTTATTAATGTTCTATCCTACTAATGACCTATCCTACTAATGTTCTATCCTATTAATGTCCTATCCTACTAATGGTCTATCCTACTAATGTCCTATCCTACTAATGGTCTATCCTGCTAATGTCCTATCCTACTAATGACCAATTTTATTAAAAACCTAACCTACTAATGGCCTATCCTACTAATGTCCTATCCTACTAATGACCAATTTTATTAGAAACCTAACCTACTAATGACCTATCCTGCCAATGTCCTATCCTACTAATGACCTATCCTACCAATGTCCTATCCTACTAATGACCAATTTTATTAAAAACCTAACCTACTAATGGCCTATCCTACTAAAGTCCTATCCTACTAATGACCAATTTTATTAGAAACCTAACCTACTAATGGCCTATCCTACTAATGTCCTATCCTACTAATGGTCTATCCGGCTAATGTCCTATCCTACTAATGACTAATTTTATTAAAAACCTATCCTACTAATGTCTTAGCCTACTAATGACTAATTTTATTAAAAACCTATCCTACTAGAGGCCTATCCTATTAATGTCCTAGCCTACTAATGTCCTATCCTACTAATGACCAATTTTATTAAAAACCTAACCTACTAATGGCCTATCCTACTAATGTCCTATCCTACTAATGGCCTATCCTACTAATGTCCTATCCTACTAATGACCAATTTTATTAAAAACCTATCCTACTAATGGCCTATTCTACTAATGTCCTAGCCTACTAATGCCCTATCCTACTAATGACCTATCCTACTAATGTCCTATCCTATTAATGACCAATTTTATTAAAAACCTATCCTACTAATGGCCTATTCTACTAATGATCTATCCTACTAATGTCTTAGCCTACTAATGACTAATTTTAATAAAAACCTATCCTACTAGAGGCCTATCCTATTAATGTCCTAGCCTACTAATGTCCTATCCTACTAATGACCAAATTTATTAAAAACCTAACCTACTAATGTCCTAGCCTACTAATGGCCTATCCTACTAATGGCCTATCCTACTAATGTCCTATCCTATTAATGACCAATTTTATTAAAAACCTATCCTACTAATGGCCTATCCTACTAATGTCCTATCCTACTAATGACCTATCCTACTAATGTCCTATCCTATTAATGACCAATTTTATTAAAAACCTATCCTACTAGAGGCCTATCTTATTAATGTTCTATCCTACTAATGACCTATCCTACTAATGTTCTATCCTATTAATGTCCTATCCTACTAATGGTCTATCCTACTAATGTCCTATCCTACTAATGACCAATTTTATTAAAAACCTATCCTACTAGAGGCCTATCCTATTAATGTCCTAGCCTACTAATGTCCTCTCCTACTAATGACCAATTTTATTAAAAACCTAACCTACCAATGGCCTATCCTACTAATGGCCTATCCTACTAATGGTCTATCCTACTAATGAGCAATTTTATTAAAAACCTAACATACTAATGGCCTATTCTACTAATGTCTTAGCCTACTAATGACCAATTTTATTAAAAACCATCCTACTAGAGGCCTATCCTATTAATGTCCTAGCCTACTAATGTCCTATCCTACTAATGACCAATTTTATTAAAAACCTATCCTACTAGAGGCCTATCCTATTAATCTCCTAGCCTACAAATGACCAATTTTATTAAAAACCTAACCTACTAATGGCCTATTCTACTAATGTCCTATCCTACTAATGACCAATTTTGATAAAAACCTAACCTACTAATGGCCTATCCTACTAATGTCCTATCCTACTAATGGTCTATCCTGCTAATGTCCTATCCTACTAATGACCAATTTTATCAAAAACCTAACCTACTAATGGCCTATCCTACTAATGTCCTATCCTACTAATGACCAATTTTATTAGAAACCTAACCTACTAATGGCCTATCCTACTAATGTCCTATCCTACTAATGGTCTATCCGGCTAATGTCCTATCCTACTAATGACTAATTTTATTAAAAACCTAACCTACTAATGGCCTATCCTACTAATGTCCTATCCTACTAATGTCTATCCTGCTAATGTCCTATCCTACTAATGACCAATTTTATTAAAAACCTAACCTACTAATGGCCTATCCTACTAATGACCAATTTTATTAAAAACCTAACCTACTAATGGCCTATTCTACTAATGTCCTATCCTACTAATGACCAATTTTAATAAAAACCTAACCTACTAATGGCCTATCCTACTAATGTCCTATCCTACTAATGGTCTATCCTGCTAATGTCCTATCCTACTAATGACCAATTTCATTAAAAACCTAACCTACTAATGGCCTATCCTACTAATGTCCTATCCTACTAATGGTCTATCCTGCTAATGTCCTATCCTACTAATGACCAATTTTATTAAAAACCTAACCTACTAATGGCCTATCCTACTAATGTCCTATCCTACTTATGGTCTATCCTGCTAATGTCCTATCCTACTAATGATCAATTTTATTAAAAACCTAACCTACTAATGGCCTATCCTACTAATGTCCTATCCTACTAATGGTCTATCCTATTAATGACCTATCCTACTAATGGTCTATCCTACTAATGTCCTATCCTACTAATGACCAATTTTGATAAAAACCTAACCTACTAATGGCCTATCCTACTAATGGCCTATCCTATTAATGACCTATCCTACTAATATCCTATCCTACTAATGGCCTATGCTACTAATGTCCTATCCTACTAATGACCAATTTTATTAGAAACCTAACCTACTAATGACCTATCCTACTAATGTCCTATCCTACTAATGACCAATTTTATTAAAAACCTAACCTACTAATGGCCTATCCTACTAATGTCCTAGCCTACTAATGTCCTATCCTACTAATGACCAATTTTATTAAAAACCTATCCTGCTAGAGGCCTATCCTATTAATCTTCTAGCCTACTAATCTCCTATCCTACTAATGAGCAAATTTATTAAAAACCTAACCTACTAATGGCCTATCCTACTAATGTCCTATCCTACTAATGACCTATCCTACTAATGACCTATCTTACTAATGACCAATTTTATTAAAAACCTAACCTACTAATGTCCTATCCTACTAATGACCTATCCTACTATTGACCTATTTTACTAATGACCAATTTTATTAAAAACCTAACCTACTAATGGCCTATCCTACCAATGTCCTATCCTACTAATGGTCTATCCTACTAATGTCTTAGCCTACTAATGACCAATTTTATTAAAAACCTAACCTACTAATGGCCTATCCTACTAATGTCCTATCCTACTAATGGTCTATCCTGCTAATGTCCTATCCTACTAATGATCAATTTTATTAAAAACCTAACCTACTAATGGCCTATCCTACTAATGTCCTATCCTACTAATGGTCTATCCTATTAATGACCTATCCTACTAATGGTCTATCCTACTAATGTCCTATCCTACTAATGACCAATTTTGATAAAAACCTAACCTACTAATGGCCTATCCTACTAATGGCCTATCCTATTAATGACCTATCCTACTAATATCCTATCCTACTAATGGCCTATTCTACTAATGTCCTATCCTACTAATGACCAATTTTATTAGAAACCTAACCTACTAATGACCTATCCTACTAATGTCCTATCCTACTAATGACCAATTTTATTAAAAACCTAACCTACTAATGGCCTATCCTACTAATGTCCTAGCCTACTAATGTCCTATCCTACTAATGACCAATTTTATTAAAAACCTATCCTGCTAGAGGCCTATCCTATTAATCTCCTAGCCTACTAATCTCCTATCCTACTAATAAGCAAATTTATTAAAAACCTAACCTACTAATGGCCTATCCTACTAATGTCCTATCCTACTAATGACCTATCCTACTAATGACCTATCTTACTAATGACCAATTTTATTAAAAACCTAACCTACTAATGTCCTATCCTACTAATGACCTATCCTACTATTGACCTATTTTACTAATGACCAATTTTATTAAAAACCTAACCTACTAATGGCCTATCCTACCAATGTCCTATCCTACTAATGGTCTATCCTACTAATGTCTTAGCCTACTAATGACCAATTTTATTAAAAACCTAACCTACTAATGGCCTATCCTACTAATGTCCTATCCTACTAATGGTCTTTCCTACTAATGTCCTATCCTACTAATGACCAATTTTAATAAAAAACCTAACCTACTAATGGCCTATCCTACTAATGTCCTATCCTACTGATGACCTATCCTACTAATGTCCTATCCTACTAATGACCAATTTTATTAAAAACCAAACCTACTAATGGCCTATCCTACTAATGTCCTAGCCTACTAATGTCCTATCCTACTAATGACCAATTTTAATAAAAACCTATCCTGCTAGAGGCCTATCCTATTCATCTCCTAGCCTACTAATCTCCTATCCTACTAATGACCAATTTTATTAAAAACCTAACCTACTAATGGCCAATCCTACTAATGTCCTATCCTACTAATGATCAATTTTATTAAAAACCTAACCTACTAATGGCCTATTCTACTAATGTCCTATCCTACTAATGACCAATTTTATTAAAAACCTAACCTACTAATGGCCTATCCTACTAATGTCCTATCCTACTAATGGTCTATCCTACTAATGTCTTAGCCTACTAATGACTAATTTTATTAAAAACCTATCTTACTAGAGGCCTATCCCTTTAATGTCCTAGCCTACTAATGTCCTATCCTACTAATGACCAATTTTATTAAAAACCTATCCCACTAGAGTCCTATCCTATTAATGTCCTAGCCTACTAATGTCCTATCCTACTAATGACCAATTTTATTAAAAACCTAACCTACTAATGGCCAATCCTACTAATGTCCTATCCTACTAATGATCAATTTTATTAAAAACCTTACCTACTAATGGCCTATTTTACTAATGTCCTATCCTACTAATGACCAATTTTATTAAAAACCTAACCTACTAATGGCCTATCCTATTAATGGCCTATCCTACTAATGGTCTATCCTGCTAATGTCCTATCCTACTAATGACCAATTTTATTAAAAACGTAAGCTACTAATGACCTATCCTACTAATGTCCTATCTTACTAATGACCAATTTTATTAAAAACCTATCCTACTAGAGGTCTATCCTATTAATGTCCTATCCTACTAATGGTCTATCCTACTAATGTCCTATCCTACTAATGACCAATTTTATTAAAAAACCTAACCTACTAATGGCCTATCCTACTAATGTCCTATCCTACTAATGACCTATCCTACTAATGTCCTATCCTACTAATGACCAATTTTATTAAAAACCTAACCTACTAATGGCCTATCCTACTAATGTCCTATCCTACTAATGGTCTATCCTGCTAATGTCCTATCCTACTAATGACCAATTTTATTAAAAACCTAACCTACTAATGGCTTATCCTACTAATGTCCTATCCTACTAATGGTCTATCCTACTAATGTTTTAGCCTACTAATGACCAATTTTATTAAAAACCTATCCTACTAGAGGCCTATCCTATTAATGTCCTAGCCTACTAATGTTCTATCCTACTAATGACCAAATTTATTAAAAACCTAACCTACTAATGGCCTATCCTACTAATGTGCTAGCCTACTAATGTCCTATTCTACTAATGACCAATTTTATTAAAAACCTAACCTACTAATGGCCTATCCTACTAATGTCCTATCCTACTAATGACCAATTTTATTAAAAACCTAACCTACTAATGGCCTATTCTACTAATGTCCTCTCCTACTAATGACCAATTTTATTAAAAACCTAACCTACTAATGGCCTATCCTACTAATGGCCTATCCTACTAATGGTCTATCCTACTAATGACCAATTTTAATAAAAACCTAACCTACTAATGGCCTATTCTACTAATGTCCTATCCTACTAATGACCAATTTTATTGAAAACCTAACCTACTAATGGCCTATCCTACTAATGTCCTATCCTACTAATGGTCTATCCTGCCAATGTCCTATCCTACTAATGACCAATTTCATTAAAAACCTAACCTACTAATGGCCTATCCTACTAATGGCCTATCCTACTAATGGTCTATCCTACTAATGACCAATTTTATTAAAAACCTAACCTACTAATGGCCTATTCTACTAATGTCCTATCCTACTAATGGTCTATCCTGCTAATGTCCTATCCTACTAATGACCAATTTCATTAAAAACCTAACCTACTAATGGCCTATCCTACTAATGGCCTATCCTACTAATGGTCTATCCTACTAATGTCTTAGCCTACTAATGACCAATTTTATTAAAAACCTATCCTACTAGAGGCCTATCCTATTAATGTCCTAGCCTACTAATGTCCTATCCTACTAATGACCAATTTTATTAAAAACCTATCCTACTAATGTCCTATCCTACTAATGGTCTATCCTGGTAATGTCCTATCCTACTAATGACCAATTTTATTAAAAACCTAACCTACTAATGGCCTATCCTACTAATGTCCTATCCTACTAATGACCAATTTTATTAGAAACCTAACCTACTAATGACCTATCCTGCCAATGTCCTATCCTACTAATGACCTATCCTACCAATGTCCTATCCTACTAATGACCAATTTTATTAAAAACCTAACCTACTAATGGCCTATCCTACTAAAGTCCTATCCTACTAATGACCAATTTTATTAGAAACCTAACCTACTAATGGCCTATCCTACTAATGTCCTATCCTACTAATGGTCTATCCGGCTAATGTCCTATCCTACTAATGACTAATTTTATTAAAAACCTATCCTACTAATGTCTTAGCCTACTAATGACTAATTTTATTAAAAACCTATCCTACTAGAGGCCTATCCTATTAATGTCCTAGCCTACTAATGTCCTATCCTACTAATGACCAATTTTATTAAAAACCTAACCTACTAATGGCCTATCCTACTAATGTCCTATCCTACTAATGGCCTATCCTACTAATGTCCTATCCTACTAATGACCAATTTTATTAAAAACCTATCCTACTAATGGCCTATTCTACTAATGTCCTAGCCTACTAATGCCCTATCCTACTAATGACCTATCCTACTAATGTCCTATCCTATTAATGACCAATTTTATTAAAAACCTATCCTACTAATGGCCTATTCTACTAATGATCTATCCTACTAATGTCTTAGCCTACTAATGACTAATTTTAATAAAAACCTATCCTACTAGAGGCCTATCCTATTAATGTCCTAGCCTACTAATGTCCTATCCTACTAATGACCAAATTTATTAAAAACCTAACCTACTAATGTCCTAGCCTACTAATGGCCTATCCTACTAATGGCCTATCCTACTAATGTCCTATCCTATTAATGACCAATTTTATTAAAAACCTATCCTACTAATGGCCTATCCTACTAATGTCCTATCCTACTAATGACCTATCCTACTAATGTCCTATCCTATTAATGACCAATTTTATTAAAAACCTATCCTACTAGAGGCCTATCTTATTAATGTTCTATCCTACTAATGACCTATCCTACTAATGTTCTATCCTATTAATGTCCTATCCTACTAATGGTCTATCCTACTAATGTCCTATCCTACTAATGGTCTATCCTGCTAATGTCCTATCCTACTAATGACCAATTTTATTAAAAACCTAACCTACTAATGGCCTATCCTACTAATGTCCTATCCTACTAATGACCAATTTTATTAGAAACCTAACCTACTAATGACCTATCCTGCCAATGTCCTATCCTACTAATGACCTATCCTACCAATGTCCTATCCTACTAATGACCAATTTTATTAAAAACCTAACCTACTAATGGCCTATCCTACTAAAGTCCTATCCTACTAATGACCAATTTTATTAGAAACCTAACCTACTAATGGCCTATCCTACTAATGTCCTATCCTACTAATGGTCTATCCGGCTAATATCCTATCCTACTAATGACTAATTTTATTAAAAACCTATCCTACTAATGTCTTAGCCTACTAATGACTAATTTTATTAAAAACCTATCCTACTAGAGGCCTATCCTATTAATGTCCTAGCCTACTAATGTCCTATCCTACTAATGACCAATTTTATTAAAAACCTAACCTACTAATGGCCTATCCTACTAATGTCCTATCCTACTAATGGCCTATCCTACTAATGTCCTATCCTACTAATGACCAATTTTATTAAAAACCTATCCTACTAATGGCCTATTCTACTAATGTCCTAGCCTACTAATGCCCTATCCTACTAATGACCTATCCTACTAATGTCCTATCCTATTAATGACCAATTTTATTAAAAACCTATCCTACTAATGGCCTATTCTACTAATGATCTATCCTACTAATGTCTTAGCCTACTAATGACTAATTTTAATAAAAACCTATCCTACTAGAGGCCTATCCTATTAATGTCCTAGCCTACTAATGTCCTATCCTACTAATGACCAAATTTATTAAAAACCTAACCTACTAATGTCCTAGCCTACTAATGGCCTATCCTACTAATGGCCTATCCTACTAATGTCCTATCCTATTAATGACCAATTTTATTAAAAACCTATCCTACTAATGGCCTATCCTACTAATGTCCTATCCTACTAATGACCTATCCTACTAATGTCCTATCCTATTAATGACCAATTTTATTAAAAACCTATCCTACTAGAGGCCTATCTTATTAATGTTCTATCCTACTAATGACCTATCCTACTAATGTTCTATCCTATTAATGTCCTATCCTACTAATGGTCTATCCTACTAATGTCCTATCCTACTAATGACCAATTTTATTAAAAACCTATCCTACTAGAGGCCTATCCTATTAATGTCCTAGCCTACTAATGTCCTCTCCTACTAATGACCAATTTTATTAAAAACCTAACCTACCAATGGCCTATCCTACTAATGGCCTATCCTACTAATGGTCTATCCTACTAATGAGCAATTTTATTAAAAACCTAACATACTAATGGCCTATTCTACTAATGTCTTAGCCTACTAATGACCAATTTTATTAAAAACCATCCTACTAGAGGCCTATCCTATTAATGTCCTAGCCTACTAATGTCCTATCCTACTAATGACCAATTTTATTAAAAACCTATCCTACTAGAGGCCTATCCTATTAATCTCCTAGCCTACAAATGACCAATTTTATTAAAAACCTAACCTACTAATGGCCTATTCTACTAATGTCCTATCCTACTAATGACCAATTTTAATAAAAACCTAACCTACTAATGGCCTATCCTACTAATGTCCTATCCTACTAATGGTCTATCCTGCTAATGTCCTATCCTACTAATGACCAATTTTATCAAAAACCTAACCTACTAATGGCCTATCCTACTAATGTCCTATCCTACTAATGACCAATTTTATTAGAAACCTAACCTACTAATGGCCTATCCTACTAATGTCCTATCCTACTAATGGTCTATCCGGCTAATGTCCTATCCTACTAATGACTAATTTTATTAAAAACCTAACCTACTAATGGCCTATCCTACTAATGTCCTATCCTACTAATGTCTATCCTGCTAATGTACTATCCTACTAGTGACCAATTTTATTAAAAACCTAACCTACTAATGGCCTATCCTACTAATGACCAATTTTATTAAAAACCTAACCTACTAATGGCCTATTCTACTAATGTCCTATCCTACTAATGACCAATTTTAATAAAAACCTAACCTACTAATGGCCTATCCTACTAATGTCCTATCCTACTAATGGTCTATCCTGCTAATGTCCTATCCTACTAATGACCAATTTCATTAAAAACCTAACCTACTAATGGCCTATCCTACTAATGTCCTATCCTACTAATGGTCTATTCTGCTAATGTCCTATCCTACTAATGACCAATTTTATTAAAAACCTAACCTACTAATGGCCTATCCTACTAATGTCCTATCCTACTTATGGTCTATCCTGCTAATGTCCTATCCTACTAATGATCAATTTTATTAAAAACCTAACCTACTAATGGCCTATCCTACTAATGTCCTATCCTACTAATGGTCTATCCTATTAATGACCTATCCTACTAATGGTCTATCCTACTAATGTCCTATCCTACTAATGACCAATTTTGATAAAAACCTAACCTACTAATGGCCTATCCTACTAATGGCCTATCCTATTAATGACCTATCCTACTAATATCCTATCCTACTAATGGCCTATGCTACTAATGTCCTATCCTACTAATGACCAATTTTATTAGAAACCTAACCTACTAATGACCTATCCTACTAATGTCCTATCCTACTAATGACCAATTTTATTAAAAACCTAACCTACTAATGGCCTATCCTACTAATGTCCTAGCCTACTAATGTCCTATCCTACTAATGACCAATTTTATTAAAAACCTATCCTGCTAGAGGCCTATCCTATTAATCTCCTAGCCTACTAATCTCCTATCCTACTAATGAGCAAATTTATTAAAAACCTAACCTACTAATGGCCTATCCTACTAATGTCCTATCCTACTAATGACCTATCCTACTAATGACCTATCTTACTAATGACCAATTTTATTAAAAACCTAACCTACTAATGTCCTATCCTACTAATGACCTATCCTACTATTGACCTATTTTACTAATGACCAATTTTATTAAAAACCTAACCTACTAATGGCCTATCCTACCAATGTCCTATCTTACTAATGGTCTATCCTACTAATGTCTTAGCCTACTAATGACCAATTTTATTAAAAACCTAACCTACTAATGGCCTATCCTACTAATGTCCTATCCTACTAATGGTCTATCCTGCTAATGTCCTATCCTACTAATGATCAATTTTATTAAAAACCTAACCTACTAATGGCCTATCCTACTAATGTCCTATCCTACTAATGGTCTATCCTATTAATGACCTATCCTACTAATGGTCTATCCTACTAATGTCCTATCCTACTAATGACCAATTTTGATAAAAACCTAACCTACTAATGGCCTATCCTACTAATGGCCTATCCTATTAATGACCTATCCTACTAATATCCTATCCTACTAATGGCCTATTCTACTAATGTCCTATCCTACTAATGACCAATTTTATTAGAAACCTAACCTACTAATGACCTATCCTACTAATGTCCTATCCTACTAATGACCAATTTTATTAAAAACCTAACCTACTAATGGCCTATCCTACTAATGTCCTAGCCTACTAATGTCCTATCCTACTAATGACCAATTTTATTAAAAACCTATCCTGCTAGAGGCCTATCCTATTAATCTCCTAGCCTACTAATCTCCTATCCTACTAATAAGCAAATTTATTAAAAACCTAACCTACTAATGGCCTATCCTACTAATGTCCTATCCTACTAATGACCTATCCTACTAATGACCTATCTTACTAATGACCAATTTTATTAAAAACCTAACCTACTAATGTCCTATCCTACTAATGACCTATCCTACTATTGACCTATTTTACTAATGACCAATTTTATTAAAAACCTAACCTACTAATGGCCTATCCTACCAATGTCCTATCCTACTAATGGTCTATCCTACTAATGTCTTAGCCTACTAATGACCAATTTTATTAAAAACCTAACCTACTAATGGCCTATCCTACTAATGTCCTATCCTACTAATGGTCTTTCCTACTAATGTCCTATCCTACTAATGACCAATTTTAATAAAAAACCTAACCTACTAATGGCCTATCCTACTAATGTCCTATCCTACTGATGACCTATCCTACTAATGTCCTATCCTACTAATGACCAATTTTATTAAAAACCAAACCTACTAATGGCCTATCCTACTAATGTCCTAGCCTACTAATGTCCTATCCTACTAATGACCAATTTTAATAAAAACCTATCCTGCTAGAGGCCTATCCTATTCATCTCCTAGCCTACTAATCTCCTATCCTACTAATGACCAATTTTATTAAAAACCTAACCTACTAATGGCCAATCCTACTAATGTCCTATCCTACTAATGATCAATTTTATTAAAAACCTAACCTACTAATGGCCTATTCTACTAATGTCCTATCCTACTAATGACCAATTTTATTAAAAACCTAACCTACTAATGGCCTATCCTACTAATGTCCTATCCTACTAATGGTCTATCCTACTAATGTCTTAGCCTACTAATGACTAATTTTATTAAAAACCTATCTTACTAGAGGCCTATCCCTTTAATGTCCTAGCCTACTAATGTCCTATCCTACTAATGACCAATTTTATTAAAAACCTATCCCACTAGAGTCCTATCCTATTAATGTCCTAGCCTACTAATGTCCTATCCTACTAATGACCAATTTTATTAAAAACCTAACCTACTAATGGCCAATCCTACTAATGTCCTATCCTACTAATGATCAATTTTATTAAAAACCTTACCTACTAATGGCCTATTTTACTAATGTCCTATCCTACTAATGACCAATTTTATTAAAAACCTAACCTACTAATGGCCTATCCTATTAATGGCCTATCCTACTAATGGTCTATCCTGCTAATGTCCTATCCTACTAATGACCAATTTTATTAAAAACGTAAGCTACTAATGACCTATCCTACTAATGTCCTATCTTACTAATGACCAATTTTATTAAAAACCTATCCTACTAGAGGTCTATCCTATTAATGTCCTATCCTACTAATGGTCTATCCTACTAATGTCCTATCCTACTAATGACCAATTTTATTAAAAAACCTAACCTACTAATGGCCTATCCTACTAATGTCCTATCCTACTAATGACCTATCCTACTAATGTCCTATCCTACTAATGACCAATTTTATTAAAAACCTAACCTACTAATGGCCTATCCTACTAATGTCCTATCCTACTAATGGTCTATCCTGCTAATGTCCTATCCTACTAATGACCAATTTTATTAAAAACCTAACCTACTAATGGCTTATCCTACTAATGTCCTATCCTACTAATGGTCTATCCTACTAATGTTTTAGCCTACTAATGACCAATTTTATTAAAAACCTATCCTACTAGAGGCCTATCCTATTAATGTCCTAGCCTACTAATGTTCTATCCTACTAATGACCAAATTTATTAAAAACCTAACCTACTAATGGCCTATCCTACTAATGTGCTAGCCTACTAATGTCCTATTCTACTAATGACCAATTTTATTAAAAACCTAACCTACTAATGGCCTATCCTACTAATGTCCTATCCTACTAATGACCAATTTTATTAAAAACCTAACCTACTAATGGCCTATTCTACTAATGTCCTCTCCTACTAATGACCAATTTTATTAAAAACCTAACCTACTAATGGCCTATCCTACTAATGGCCTATCCTACTAATGGTCTATCCTACTAATGACCAATTTTAATAAAAACCTAACCTACTAATGGCCTATTCTACTAATGTCCTATCCTACTAATGACCAATTTTATTGAAAACCTAACCTACTAATGGCCTATCCTACTAATGTCCTATCCTACTAATGGTCTATCCTGCCAATGTCCTATCCTACTAATGACCAATTTCATTAAAAACCTAACCTACTAATGGCCTATCCTACTAATGGCCTATCCTACTAATGGTCTATCCTACTAATGACCAATTTTATTAAAAACCTAACCTACTAATGGCCTATTCTACTAATGTCCTATCCTACTAATGGTCTATCCTGCTAATGTCCTATCCTACTAATGACCAATTTCATTAAAAACCTAACCTACTAATGGCCTATCCTACTAATGGCCTATCCTACTAATGGTCTATCCTACTAATGTCTTAGCCTACTAATGACCAATTTTATTAAAAACCTATCCTACTAGAGGCCTATCCTATTAATGTCCTAGCCTACTAATGTCCTATCCTACTAATGACCAATTTTATTAAAAACCTATCCTACTAATGTCCTATCCTACTAATGGTCTATCCTGGTAATGTCCTATCCTACTAATGACCAATTTCATTATAAACCTAACCTACTAATGGCCTATCCTACTAATGGCCTATCCTACTAATGGTCTATCCTACTAATTTCTCAGCCTACTAATTACCAATTTTATTAAAAACCTAACCTACTAATGGCCTATTCTACTAATGTCCTATCCTACTAATGACCAATTTTATTAAAAACCTATCCTACTAATGTCCTATCCTACTAATGGTCTATCCTGCTAATATCCTATCCTATTAATGACCAATTTTATTGAAAACCTAACCTACTTATGGCCTATCCTACTAATGGCCTATCCTACTAATGGTCTATCCTACTAATGACCAATTTTATTAAAAACCTAACCTACTAATGGCCTATCCTACTAATGTCCTATCCTTATAATGGCCTATCCTGCTAATAACCTATCCTACTAATGACCAATTTCTTTAAAAACCTAACCTACTAATGGCCTATCCTACTAATGGCCTATCCTACTAATGGTCTATCCTACTAATGTCTTAGCCTACTAATGACCAATTTTATTAAAAACCTATCCTACTAGAGGCCTATCCTATTAATGTCCTAGCCTACTAATGTCCTATCCTACTAATGACCAATTTTATTAAAAACCTACCCTACTAAAGGCCTATCCTATTAATCTCCTAGCCTACTAATCTCCTATCCTACTAATGACCAATTTTATTAAAAACCTAACCTACTAATGGCCTATCCTACTAATGTTTTATCCTACTAATGGCCTATCCTACTAATGGCCTATCCTACTAATGGTCTATCCTACTAATGACCAATTTTATTAAAAACCTAACCTACTAATGGCCTATTCTACTAATGTCCTATCCTACTAATGGTCTATCCTGCTAATGTCCTATCCTACTAATGACCAATTTCATTAAAAACCTAACCTACTAATGGCCTATCCTACTAATGGCCTATCCTACTAATGGTCTATCCTACTAATGTCTTAGCCTACTAATGACCAATTTTATTAAAAACCTATCCTACTAGAGGCCTATCCTATTAATGTCCTAGCCTACTAATGTCCTATCCTACTAATGACCAATTTTATTAAGAACCTATCCTACTAATGTCCTATCCTACTAATGGTCTATCCTGGTAATGTCCTATCCTACTAATGACCAATTTCATTATAAACCTAACCTACTAATGGCCTATCCTACTAATGGCCTATCCTACTAATGGTCTATCCTACTAATTTCTCAGCCTACTAATGACCAATTTTATTAAAAACCTAACCTACTAATGGCCTATTCTACTAATGTCCTATCCTACTAATGACCAATTTTATTAAAAACCTAACCTCCTAATGGCCTATCCTACTAATGACCTATCCTACTAATGGTCTAGCCTACTAATGTCCTATCCTACTAATGACCAATTTTATTAAAAACCTTTCCTCCTAATGGCCTATCCCACTAATGTCCTATCCTACTAATGTCCTATCCTACTAATGGCCTATCCTACTAATGTCCTATCCTACTAATGACCAATTTTATTAAAAACCTAACCTACTAATGGCCTATCCTACTAATATCCTATCCTACTAATGACCCATCCTACTAATGTCCTTTCCTACTAATGTCCTAGCCAATTAATGACTAATTTTATTAAAAACCTATCCTACTAATGGCCTATCCTACTAATGACCTATCCTACTAATGTCTTATCCTACTAATGACCAATTTTATTGAAAACCTATCCTACTAATGACCTATCCTACTAATGACCTATTCTACTAAAGTCCTAGCCTACTAATGACTTAATCTATCAAACAAGTATCCTACTAATGACCAATTTTATTAAAAACCTATCCTACTAATGGCCTATCCTTATAATGACCTATCCTACTAATGACCTAGCCTACTAATGACCAATTTTATTAAAAACCTATCCTACTAATGACCTATCCTACTAATGACCTATCCTACTAATGTCCTAGTCTACTAATGACTTAATCTATCAAACAACTATCCAACTAATGACCAATTTTAATAAACACCTATCCTACTAATGGCCTAACCTACTAATGACCTATCCTACTAATGTCCTAGCCTACTAATGACTTAACCTATTAAGCAACAAACATACTAATGACCTATCCTACTGATGACCTATCCTACTAATGACCTATCCTACCAATGACCAATTTTATTAAAACCCTATCCTACTAATGGCTTATCCTACTAATGACCTATCCTACTAATGTCCTAGCCTACTAATGACTTAACCTATTAAACACCAAACATACTAATGGCCTATCCTACTAATGACCTATCCTACTAATGACAAATTTTTTTATTAACCTTTCCTACTAATGGCCTATCCTACTAATGACCTATCATACTAATGTCCTAGCCTATTAATGACCAATTTTATTAACAAACCTAGCCTACTAATGGCCTATCCTACTAATGACCTATCCTACTAATATCCTATCCTACTAATGTCCTAGCCTACTAATGAACAATTTTATTAAAAACCTATCCTACTGATGGCCTATCCTACTAATGACTTATCCTACTAATGGCCTATCCTACTAATGACCTATCCTACTAATGACCAATTTTATTAAAAACATAACCTATTAATGTCCTAACCTACCAATGACCTATCCTACTAATGACCTATCCTACTAATGACAAATTTTATTAATAACCTTTCCTACTAATGGCCTATCCTACTAATGACCTATCATACTAATGTCCTAGCCTATTAATGACCAATTTTATTAAAAACCTAGCCTACTAATGGCCTATCCTACTAATGACCTATCCTACTAATGTCCTAACCTACTAATGTCCTAGCCTACTAATGAACAATTTTATTAAAAACCTATCCTACTGATGGCCTATCCTACTAATGACTTATCCTACTAATGGCCTATCCTACTAATGTCCTATCCTACTAATGACCAATTTTATTAAAAACATAACCTACTAATGACCTAACCTACCAATGACCTATCCTACTAATGTCCTATCCTACTAATGACCAATTCTATTAAAAACCTATCCTACTAATGGCCTGTCCTACTAATGAACTATCCTACTAATGTCCTATCCTACTAATGATCAATTTTATTAAAAACCTATCCTACTAATGGACTATCATACTAATGACCTATCCTACTAATGTCCTAGCCTATAAATGACCGATTTTATTAAAAACCTATCCTACTAATGGCCTATCCTACTAATGACCTATCCTACTAATGGCCTATCCTACTAATGACCTAGCCTACTAATGACCAAATTTATTAAATACCTATCCTACTAATGGCCTATCCTACTAATGACCTATCCTACCAATGTACTAGCCTATAAATGACCAATTTTATTAAAAACCTATCCTACTAATGGCCTATCCTACTAATGACCTATCCTACTAATGGCCTATCCTACTAATGACCTAGCCTACTAATGACCAAATTTATTCAAAACCTTTCCTACTAATAGCCATTCCTACTAATGACCTATCCTACTAATGTCCTAGTTTACTAATGACCAATTTTATTAAAAACCTATCCTACTAATGGCCTATCCTACTAATGACCTATCCTACTAATGACCTATCTTACTAATGTCCTATCCTACTAATGTCCTAGTTTATTAATGACCAATTATATTAAAAACCTATCCTACTAATGGCCTATCCTACTAATGACCTAGCCTACTAATGACCAATTTTATTAAAAATCTATCCTACTAATGGCCTATCCTACTAATGACCTATCCTACTAATGTCCTATCCTACTAATGGTCTATCCTACTAATGTCTTAGCCTACTAATGACCAATTTTATTAAAAGCCATCCTACTAGAGGCCTATCCTATTAATGTCCTAGCCTACTAATGTCCTATCCTACTAATGACCAATTATATTAAAAACCTATCCTACTAGAGGCCTATCCTATTAATCTCCTAGCCTACTAATGACCTAGCCTACTAATGACCAATTTTATTAAAAACCCATCCTACTAATGACCTATCCTACTAATGACCTATCCTACTAATGTCCTATCTTACTAATGACCAATTTTATTAAAAACCTATCCTACTAATGGACTATCATACTAATGACCTATCCTACTAATGTCCTAGCCTATAAATGACCAATTTTATTAAAAACATGTCCTACTAATGGCCTATCCTACTAATGACCTATCCTACTAATGGCCTATCCTACTAATGACCTAGCCTACTAATGACCAAATTTATTAAATACCTATCCTACTAATGGTCTATCCTACTAATGACCTATCCTACTAATGTACTAGCCTATAAACGACCAATTTTATTAAAAACCTATCCTGCTAATGGCCTATCCTACTAATGACCTATCCTACTAATGGCCTATCCTACTAATGACCTAGCCTACTAATGACCAAATTTATTAAAAACCTATCCTACTAATGGCCTATCCTACTAATGTCCTATCCTACTAATGACCAATTTTATTAAAAACCTAACCTCCTAATGGCCTATCCTACTAATGACCTATCCTACTAATGGTCTAGCCTACTAATGTCCTATCCTACTAATGACCAATTTTATTAAAAACCTTTCCTCCTAATGGCCTATCCCACTAATGTCCTATCCTACTAATGTCCTATCCTACTAATGGCCTATCCTACTAATGTCCTATCCTACTAATGACCAATTTTATTAAAAACCTAACCTACTAATGGCCTATCCTACTAATATCCTATCCTACTAATGACCCATCCTACTAATGTCCTTTCCTACTAATGTCCTAGCCAATTAATGACTAATTTTATTAAAAACCTATCCTACTAATGGCCTATCCTACTAATGACCTATCCTACTAATGTCTTATCCTACTAATGACCAATTTTATTGAAAACATATCCTACTAATGACCTATCCTACTAATGACCTATTCTACCAATGTCCTAGCCTACTAATGACTTAATCTATCAAACAAGTATCCTACTAATGACCAATTTTATTAAAAACCTATCCTACTAATAGCCTATCCTTATAATGACCTATCCTACTAAGGACCTAGCCTACTAATGACCAATTTTATTAAAAACCTATCCTACTAATGACCTATCCTACTAATGTCCTAGTCTACTAATGACTTAATCTATCAAACAACTATCCAACTAATGACCATTTTTAATAAACACCTATCCTACTAATGGCCTAACCTACTAATGACCTATCCTACTAATGTCCTAGCCTACTAATGACTTAACCTATTAAGCAACAAACATACTAATGACCTATCCTACTGATGACCTATCCTACTAATGACCTATCCTACCAATGACCAATTTTATTAAAACCCTATCCTACTAATGGCTTATCCTACTAATGATCTATCCTACTAATGTCCTAGCCTACTAATGACTTAACCTATTAAACACCAAACATACTAATGGCCTATCCTACTAATGACCTATCCTACTAATGACAAATTTTATTAATAACCTTTCCTACTAATGGCCTATCCTACTAATGACCTATCATACTAATGTCCTAGCCTATTAATGACCAATTTTATTAACAAACCTAGCCTACTAATGGCCTATCCTACTAATGACCTATCCTACTAATGTCCTATCCTACTAATGTCCTAGCCTACTAATGAACAATTTTATTAAAAACCTATCCTACTGATGGCCTATCCTACTAATGACTTATCCTACTAATGGCCTATCCTACTAATGACCTATCCTACTAATGACCAATTTTATTAAAAACATAACCTACAAATGTCCTAACCTACCAATGACCTATCCTACTAATGACCTATCCTACTAATGACAAATTTTATTAATAACCTTTCCTACTAATGGCCTATCCTACTAATGACCTATCATACTAATGTCCTAGCCTATTAATGACCAATTTTATTAAAAACCTAGCCTACTAATGGCCTATCTTACTAATGACCTATCCTACTAATGTCCTAACCTACTAATGTCCTAGCCTACTAATGAACAATTTTATTAAAAACTTATCCTACTGATGGCCTATCCTACTAATGACTTATCCTACTAATGGCCTATCCTACTAATGTCCTATCCTACTAATGACCAATTTTATTAAAAACATAACCTACTAATGTCCTAACCTACCAATGACCTATCCTACTAATGTCCTATCCTACTAATGACCAATTCTATTAAAAACCTATCCTACTAATGGCCTGTCCTACTAATGAACTATCCTACTAATGTCCTATCATACTAATGATCAATTTTATTAAAAACCTATCCTACTAATGGACTATCATACTAATGACCTATCCTACTAATGTCCTAGCCTATAAATGACCGATTTTATTAAAAACCTATCCTACTAATGGCCTATCCTACTAATGACCTATCCTACTAATGGCCTATCCTACTAATGACCTAGCCTACTAATGACCAAATTTATTAAATACCTATCCTACTAATGGCCTATCCTACTAATGACCTATCCTACCAATGTACTAGCCTATAAATGACCAATTTTATTAAAGACCTATCCTACTAATGGCCTATCCTATTAATGACCTATCCTACTAATGGCCTATCCTACTAATGACCTAGCCTACTAATGACCAAATTTATTTAAAACCTTTCCTACTAATAGCCTATCCTACTAATGACCTATCCTACTAATGTCCTAGTTTACTAATGACCAATTTTATTAAAAACCTATCCTACTAATGGCCTATCCTACTAATGACCTATCCTACTAATGACCTATCTTACTAATGTCCTATCCTACTAATGTCCTAGTTTATTAATGACCAATTATATTAAAAACCTATCCTACTAATGGCCTATCCTACTAATGACCTAGCCTACTAATGACTAATTTTATTAAAAACCTATCCTACTAATGGCCTATCCTACTAATGACCTATCCTACTTATGGCTTATCCTACTAATGACCTCTCCTACTAATGTTCTATCTTACTAATGTCCTAGCCTACTAATGACCAATTTTATCAAAAACCTATCCTACTAATGGCCTATCCTACTAATGACCTATCCTACTAATGGCTTATCCTACTAATGACCTATCCTACCAATGTCCTATCCTACTAATGTCCTAGTTTATTAATGACCAATTTTATTAAAAACCTATCCTACTAATAGCCTATCCTACTAATGACCTATCCTACTAATGTCCTAGTTTACTAATGAACAATTTTATTAAAAACCTATCCTACTAATGGCCTATCCTACTAATGACCTATCCTACTAATGACCTATCCTACTAATGTCCTATCCTACTAATGTCCTAGTTTATTAATGACCAATTTTATTAAAAACCTATCCTACTAATGGCCTATCCTACTAATGACCTATCCTACTAATGGCCTATCCTACTAATGACCTAGCCTACTAATGACCAAATTTATTTAAAACCTTTCCTACTAATAGCCTATCCTACTAATGACCTATCCTATTAATGTCCTAGTTTACTAATGACCAATTTTATTAAAAACCTATCCTACTAATGGCCTATCCTACTTATGACCTATCCTACTAATGACCTATCTTACTAATGTCCTGTCCTTCTAATGTCCTAGTTTATTAATGACCAATTATATTAAAAACCTATCCTACTAATGGCCTATCCTACTAATGACCTAGCCTACTAATGACCAATTTTATTAAAAACCTATCCCACTAATGGCCTATCCTACTAATGACCTATCCTACTTATGGCTTATCCTACTAATGACCTCTCCTACTAATGTTCTATCTTACTAATGTCCTAGCCTACTAATGACCAATTTTATCAAAAACCTATCCTACTAATGGCCTATCCTACTAATGACCTATCCTACTAATGGCTTATCCTACTAATGACCTATCCTACCAATGTCCTATCCTAATAATGTCCTAGTTTATTAATGACCAATTTTATTAAAAACCTATCCTACTAATAGCCTATCCTACTAATGACCTATCCTACTAATGTCCTAGTTTACTAATGACCAATTTTATTAAAAACCTATCCCACTAATGGCCTATCCTACTAATGACCTATCCTACTAATGACCTATCCTACTAATGTCCTATCCTACTAATGTCCTAGTTTATTAATGACCAATTTTATTTAAAACCTATCCTACTAATGGCCTATCCTACTAATGACCTAGCCTACTAATGACCAATTTTATTAAAAACCTATCCTACTTATGGCTTATCCTACTAATGACCTCTCCTACTAATGTTCTATCCTACTAATGTCCTAGCCTTCTAATGACCAATTTTATCAAAAACCTATTCTACTAATGACCTATCCTACTAATGACCTATCCTACTAATGGCTTATCCTACTAATGTCCTAGTTTATTAATGACCAATTTTATTAAAAACCTATCCTACTAATGGCCTATCCTACTAATCACCTATCCTAATTATGGCTTATCCTACTAATGAACTCTCCTACTAATGTTCTATCCTACTAATGTCCTAGCCTACTAATGAGCAATTTTATCAAAAACCTATCCTACTAATGGCCTATCCTACTAATGACCTATCCTACTAATGGCTTATCTTACTAATGACCTATCCTACCAATGTCCTATCCTACTAATGTCCTAGTTTATTAATGACCAATTTTATTAAAAACCTATCCTACTAATAGCCTATCCTACTAATGACCTATCCTACTAATGTCCTAGTTTACTAATGACCAATTTTATTAAAAACCTATCCCACTAATGGCCTATCCTACTAATGACCTATCCTACTAATGACCTATTCTACTAATGGCTTATCCTACTAATGTCGTAGTTTATAAATGACCAATTTTATTAAAAACCTATCCTACTAATGGCCTATCCTACTAATGACCTAGCCTACCAATGACCAATTTTTTTAAAAACACTATCCTACTAATGGCCTATCCTACTAATGACCTATCCTACTAATGACCTATCCTACTAATGTCCTATCCTACTAATGTCCTAGTTTATTAATGACCAATTTTATTAAAAACCTATCCTACTAATGGCCTATCCTACTAATGACCTAGCCTACTAATGACCAATCTTCTTAAAAACCTATCCTACTAATGGCCTATCCTACTAATGACCTATCCTACTTATGGCTTATCCTACTAATGACCTCTCCTACTAATGTTTTATCCTACTAATGTCCTAGCCTACTAATGACCAATTTTATCAAAAACCTATCCTACTAATGACCTATCCTACTAATGACCTATCCTACTAATGGCTTATCCTACTAATGTCCTAGTTTATTTATGACCAATTTTATCAAAAACCTATCCTACTAATGACCTATCCTACTAATGACCTATCCTACTAATGGCTTATCCTACTAATGTCCTAGTTTATTTATGACCAATTTTATCAAAAACCTATCCTACTAATGACCTATCCTACTAATGACCTATCCTACTAATGGCTTATCCTACTAATGTCCTAGTTTATTAATGACCAATTTTATTAAAAACCTATCCTATTAATGGCCTATCCTACTAATGACCTAGCCTACTAATGACCAATTTTATTAAAAACCTATCCTACTAATGGCCTATTATACTAATGACCTATCCTAATTATGGCTTATCCTACTAATGACCTCTCCTACTAATGTTCTATCCTACTAATGTCCTAGCCTACTAATGAGCAATTTTATCAAAAACCTATCCTACTAATGGCCTATCCTACTAATGACCTATCCTACTAATGGCTTATCCTACTAATGACCTATCCTACTAATGGCCCATCCTACTAATGACCTATCCTAGTAATGTCCTAGCCTACTAATGCGTTAACTTATTGAGCACCTATCCTACTTAAAGCCTATCTTACTAATGACCTCTCCTACGAATGTCCTAGCATACTAATGACTCAATCTATTAAACAACTGTCCTACTAGTGACCAATTTTATCAAACACTTATCCTAGCAATGGCCTATCCTACTAATGATTTATCCTACTAATGTCTTATCCTACCAATGACCTAGCCTACTAATGACCAATTTTATTAAAAACCTATCCTACTAACGGCCTATCCTACTAATGACCTATCCTACTAATGACCTATCCTACTAATGACCTATCCTACTTATGGCTTATCCTACTAATGACCTCTCCTACTAATGTTCTATCCTATTAATGTCCTAGCCTATTAATGACCAATTTTATTAAAAACCTATCCTACGAATGACCTATCCTACTAATGATGTATTCAGTCAATCAGATATCGTTTTAATGAACTGTCGTATCAATGACCAATCTATCCTATGACAATTCTTGTTTTTTCGAAGACCTACCCGATTGAAGACCTAAAATATTATTGACCAATTCTTTTAAGACTTTTCCTATCCAAAAATCTATGCTATCAGAACTAATTCTATCTATTGTAACAACTTCTACAGCTGTTAAAGACAAACACCAACAAACTCCTGGAATGGTTTAAATTGAAAAATTTTCTATATACACAATTATAATTCGAGAAATGGGAGGTTATAAAAAGCTTGACATTGCCAATGAGTTTACAATAATATAACTTTACATTGTTTTAAGTTTGATAATTATCCTAAGTTAGAAACTTAACATCAATATATCTGAAAATATAAAGCCAATAATTAAATTATTTAGAGTGAACAGCAAAGCATATTAAAGACCAATTATTAAAGGATATTTACCATTAATTTTGGTATTGTTTATTTTTTTCTATTGCCCATTAGTATGGATGTTATGTAGCAAAGGAAGTCATGATAATTTAATAAAAATTAAAGAGCATTACCGCTAGAGTTTTGTGACTATTCGTCCTACTTTAATGATTTTGTTGCCAGCTTGAAGGAGACTACCATACACCTTAATCATATAGCGTGTCAACGTATCTAAAATTTTTGACAATCTGAATTCTTGATAATCTAGATTCGATGGTTTTTTGCCAAAAATAACGACTCGCAATTATCGTGTATGAAATCTTTCTTGAGACAAAAGGTCAAAACTATAGATTAGAGAATCCGGGCGCTTAGCTTTTCAATAAATTTGCATTAATTGAAAATCTGATTGAAATTTGGCTATTAGAAAACGAAGACGTGCTATTTTTCGGCAAATTAACTGCCTTGAGAAATCCTTGTTTTTGCTTCAGGTTAGTCGGGTTTTGTGTTTTTTTGCTATTGTTAAACTATCATTAAATAAATCATTCAATGCGATAAACTTATAAACAATAGAATACAGTAAAATACAATACCTCTGCCTGCAAGCTGGGTATCCATAGCAACTGTCTGCTCAACCATCGCATTTTCAGCCAGAGTTTTTTTCCTCACAGCGGCAAATACCGGATTCGACGACACACATTGTTGCCACTGTCTTTGCATGGTCACACTCTCATCCTGAAAGAGAACACAACAGTCAATAACAAAGAAATACTATTCATAAATTGGAAGCCTTTCTTTTCAAGTATTTATGTCAAATATTCACATTATCATAATCCATACCAATGTTGAGACGGATACAAAAATAATGTCTGAGAATACACTCATTTCTTTTCATATATATCTCCACTAAATCTGACAATAAACAATTTTTGTTAGGGCACAAACTAATATGGTTTTTCTCCATATTTCTGAAGACAAATTAGCTTGCTTTGGGGCTTTATCATAATGGAAAGATGGAACAAGACCAAGAGGGCAATTGGCCAACCGTGAACGTTTGTAGTTCTTTTGCTTTGATCGTTTGTTGCGTCAAGGGAGTGTGGACACTAAAAAACACTGGCATCTTTTGCAATGGAAGTCCGTATTAACTTGGGTTAGCGTAAAGTCTTTCACGGGTCGAAATTCTAAGGGGAATGTATTCTCGATCTTCTATTCAAATTTGGTTTAGAAAAGAACATTGGCCAGGGGATCGAGAAACTCAATCAACATTGAAATATTGGGAAATAATGACAAGATTACGGCCTATTGTGTTCACAAAAATAGAAGCTCAACTATCTGGTGATTGTAAAAGATACTAAAATGGTAATTAAAGAAATATTGCAAATTGAACAAAACATCTAAATTGAACTTCAAATCTATAAAACATCGAACAAAACTGATTTTATAAAATTGAACTTCTCGTTGAATGAAACGTAAGGAAAGATTGTTTTTCGACCTTTAGCATGCTACAACAAATAACACACAGGACATTGTGTCAAATAATTCTCGAATGCCTTGGAAATTGAGATTAACTAAGCCAAAATATTTGTCCAATTGCCCTACAGTCGACCACGAGTATTTGAAAAGTGTTAAGTCATTTACCTGACCAACGTCAAAAGAAATGTTGACTTTCTCATACTGCAAGCCCTTGGACAGCGAAGGAAACTGCCGCCATTTTACGCGCCTAGACATTCCCCGCATGTTGATGTAGTGGTTTTTGTTTTTCCTTCATCTTCATCAAAACATGGAGGCGGCAGAAATTGAGGTGCTGCTTTATCAATATAGAAAAGGGTTCAAATTTCTAAAATCTGCAAATTGAGGGGTTGAAATTTTAATTTTCTTTGAGTACAACCTCCTCGTGGATGTCTTTTTGTAAACAACAAGGCCAAGTACAGGGTTGATTCAATGCTTGATTCCCGCGCTTTTTTGTGAGAATATCAACGGTCGACCAATCACATCTACTTTTGAAATCACGTGCAAACGCTGCTGTGGTTTCCATTCCTCTTCAACCAACTCGCCTTGAAGAAAATTGCAGACTTGAGAAACTGAAGTTTTTGTTGAGTAGCCAAAGAAGAAACATTGTGTTTATCACTCAAATGTATACATTACATCACAGTAATTACACGAAAATTAACATTACTAAGCATTAAGATTGTTACGAATGTCAATGCGATTAATCCATTAATGTGTTACGTGTGATTGTCATAAGGCTCTACTTCACAGTTTTTCTATTTGCTGCTTGTTGGAAATATTTAGAATTTTTGTTTTACTGGTGTTGGCCTAGCTGGATACGGACCTTTCTTTTATTGCTAGAAACCTCAATTTAATTGTCTTTAAACGTCTTGTTTCAATTGCCTACATCAACAAAACTCAATTCTTTATTCCCGACTTTCTACATTACAAAAATGAATAATAATTAAATATCAGTCTACTTGTCGTCCAAAATTGAAGATTTCATAATCTATTATCACGCAAAGGTCTTGTAATTATTTTTGCATTCACCATTTTAGTCCAAGATTGATAGTACATACATTCGGCCACAAATAAGTAAAAATAAACTAACAAGATAAAATAATCAATATTTTGGAAAATAACATCTCTTTGTGCGTTGTAAATACAATGATTTGATTTGATTTCTTAGGGAGAGTAATTAAGTATAAGCCCTCACGGAGGAAAATACTGATATACACTGTTTTTAAATTATAGTTTTATTTCAAGAAATTTATAGAAGGCATCTCTAAGGTCCTCAAATCTGATTCCGACTTTTAAAATGGCTGCCAGGGGAGCAGGAGCAGTTTTGTCCCAGGTTTTCAATGTCTGTTTTCATGGACACTGAAAGTGGAACAAACTAAGAGCAAGGGGGCAAGCTTGAGTAAAGGGCCTTTGAAAATAACTTTCAGCTTCTACTCATTACTTCTACTAACTGCCATTTTATTTCAATCTTCTGTTGGTATCTTGAAAGTTGGCTAACTTTTGGCATAAGGATTTATTATACAAGTTTTGAGAAATGTCGTCATGAATTAAGCACTGGCACTGGAATCAGAATTCCAACGGAATCTCTCTGATTTTTACAATGGGGCGGTTTCAAGGGTATTTTAATCAAATGGGCACGCTGGCCCCTCTTGCCCCTTCTATCAGAAAGCAACAGGGGCGGTTGACCCTCGCGCCCCATTCTCCGGCGTCCCTGTCTGTAATGTCTCGTAATGTAATTCTTTTTTAAGAATGGAATCAACAAACATAACAAAAGTAAAGGTAAATTTTTTAAAGCAATTGCAAGAAAATTATTGTAAGAAAAATTCTGAAATGTATCCTAAGCTAAACTAAAGACTCGTGTCCTAGTAAGTAATGAATTTCATTTTAAATCAGAGTTTGTTAAAAGAAACAAAATTATGCCTGAAAAAAGTAAAAGGTTTAAAACGAATGAATAAATGCAAGCTAATCTAAAAGGCGTGGTCGCGATGGCCACTGCCATTGAATAAGCCCCTAATCGTAATATGCGGATTCTAATCCAAGATAAATTGAACACATTTTGGAGAAATGAAGGTAAATGAATAAAAAGAAATTCTAAAATGCTTTTGAATTTGCTGTAAACATCGATTTATTAGAAATGTTCAATTCGCATAGCCAATTGAAAAAGTAAAAGAGGCTTTGAAAATGGGCTAATTTATTTCACTTTTCAGATGATTCTTTTAATTTCCCATCCTTGTTTAAGCTCTTCTCTCCGATTTGCTCTTACTAAAATTAACAAACTCCCAAAGAGGGAGAGGCCTATTTAAAGCTTTACTAAAAGACTAAAAGAATACTACTAGGTAGAAGTTGCTCAAAAAAATACCTTCAAACTATCCTTAAAAAACGGTAATATTAAGATGTAGTAATTACCATTTTGTGCAGTATTGTACACTGGCTCCAAAGCAACATAAATTTGAGCGTGAAAATTAGAAGATATGAGTGTATAAGCGGAGGACGCTTCTTAAAATGGGTCTCTAGTTAAGCGCTCAAATTTTGTGGCTACAGTACCCAGGGTAGCAGTATTTAGAGGGTTTTGTGCAATGATTAAACTGTTATTAGTCATAGTGGGCCACTTTACGCATTTTTTTCTCATAAAGCTTCCAAATCCATCGACAAACTGACTTAGATTTAATTTTACAGTTATTTTGCAAAAATATTAAAATTGAAAATATTAGTTGTAAACTATGCAAAATCCAGTGCAGTTTGTTAGAAAACTGAAGAAATCAGCGTAATGCCAAACGCAGCCTTAATGCACTTGGCATCGCCACACAGCCTTACGCAGTGATACAGCTTGGATCAAGTTTGTCGTTATAGTAATGCGTCAAAAGAGAAGGGACAGGTCTCAGTACAGATATGCTCATCGATGATAGTTCTAATCGATTTTAAGAATTAAGAACAGCAACAACTTGTAAACTTAGACCGGGGGCAAATTAGATAGGCCACGCAGAAAAATTGAAATTTCACATTTCCAATTTTATTTACGGGGGCTTATTGTTATCGACTCTGTTCCAAAATATAGGAATTTTTTCCCAAAAACTTTGATAATATGATAGTTCTCATCGATTCGAAGCATTAAGAACAGCGACAACTTGTAAACTTAGACCGGGGGCAAATTAGATAGGCCACGCAGAAAAATTGAAACTTCACATTTCCAATTTCTTCGTGGGATCATTATTTTCGATTCTCTTCCAAAATAAAGCAGTTTTTTGTCGAAAACGTTGATACATTGATAGTTCTTATCAATTTGAAGCATTGAGAACGGCGACAATATGTAGACTTAGACAGGGGGCAAATTAGATGGGCCACGAAAAAAAATTGAAACTACATAATTCCAATTTCTCTGCGTGGGCTCATTATTTTCGATTCTGTTCCAAAATATAGCATCCTTTTACAAAAAAACGTTGATGATATGATAGTTCTCATCGATTTGAAGTATGAAGAACAGCGACAACTTATAGACTTAGACAGAGGGCAAATTAGATAGGCCATGAAGAAAAATTGAAACTTCACATTTCCAATTTTTCCGCGTTGGCTCTGTATTTTCCATTCAGTTCCAAAACAAAGCAGTTTTTTACCAAAAACGTTAATAGTATGATAGTTATCATTTATTTGAAGCATTTAGAACAGTGACAACTTGTAGACTTTGACAGGGGGCAAATTAGATAGGCCAGGAAGAAAAATTGAAACTCCACATTTCCAATTTTTCTGCGTGGGCTCATTATTTTCGATTCTGTTCCAAAATAGAGCAGTTTTTTACCAAAAAGGTTGATAATATGATAGTTCTCATCAATTTGAAGCATTTAGAACAGTGACAACTTGTAGACTTAGACAGGGGGCAAATTAGATAGGCCACGAAAAAAAATTGAAACTTCACATTTCCAATTTTTCTGCGTAGGATCTTTATTTTCGATTCTGTTCCAAAATATAGCATCTTTTTACCAAAAAGGTTGATAATATGATAGTTCTCATCGATTTGAAGCATTTAGAACAGTGACAACTTTTAGACTTTGACAGGGGGCAAATTAGATAGGCCACGAAGAAAAATTGAAACTTCACATTTCCAATATTTCTGCGTTGGCTCTGTATTTTCCATTCCGTTCCAAAATAGAGCAGTTTTTTACCAAAAAGGTTGATAATATGATAGTTCTCATCGATTTGAAGCATTTAGAACAGTGACAACTTGTAGACTTAGACAGGGGGCAAATTAGATAGGCCACAAAAAAAACTGAAACTTCACATTTCCAATTTTTCTGCGTTGGCTCTGTATTTTCCATTCCGTTCCAAAATAGAGCATTTTTTTACCAAAAAGGTTGATAATATGATAGTTCTCATCAATTTGAAGCATTTAGAACACTGACAACTTGTAGACTTAGACAGGGGGAAAATTAGATAGGCCACGAAAAAAAATTGAAACTTCACATTTCCAATTTTTCTGCATAGGATCTTTATTTTCGATTCTGTTCCAAAATATAGCATCTTTTTACCAAAAAGGTTGATAATATGATAGTTCTCATCGATTTGAAGCATTTAGAAAAGTGGCAACTTTTAGACTTTGACAGGGGGCAAATTAGATAGGCCACGAAGAAAAAATGAAACTTCACATTTCCAATATTTCTGAGGGGGCTCATTATTTCCCATTCCGTTCCAAAATAGAGCAGTTTTTAACCAAAAACTTAATAATATGATAGTTCTCATCGATTTGAAGCATTTAGAACAGTGACAACTTGTAGACTTAGACAGGGGGCAAATTAGATAGGCCACGAAGAAAAATTGAAATTTCACATTTCCAATATTTCTGCGTTGGCTCTGTATTTTCCATTCCGTTCCAAAATAGAGCAGTTTTTTACCAAAAAGGTTGATAATTTGATAGTTCTCATCAATTTGAAGCATTTAGAACAGTGACAACAGATAGACTTTGACAGGGGGCAAATTAGATAGGCCACGAAAAAAAATTGAAACTTCACATTTCCAGATTTTCTGCGTAGGATCTTTATTTTCGATTCTGTTCCAAAATATAGCATCTTTTTACCAAAAAAGGTTGATAATATGATAGTTCTCATCGATTTGAAGCATTTAGAACAGTGACAACTTGTAGACTTAGACAGGGGGCAAATTAGATAGGCCACGAAAAAAAATTGAAACTTCACATTTCCAATATTTCTGCGTTGGCTCTGTATTTTCCATTCCGTTCCGAAATAGAGCAGTTTTTTACCAAAAAGGTTGATAATATGATAGTTCTCATCAATTTGAAGCATTTAGAACAGTGAAAACTTGTAGACTTAGACAGGGGGCAAATTAGATAGGCCACGAAAAAAAATTGAAACTTCACATTTCCAATATTTCTGCGTTGGCTCTGTATTTTCCATTCCGTTCCGAAAAAGAACAGTTTTTTACCAAAAAAGGTTGATAATATGATAGTTCTCATCAATTTGAAGCATTTAGAACAGTGACAACTTGTAGACTTAGACAGGGGGCAAATTAGATAGGCCACGAAGAAAAATTGAAACTTCACATTTGCAATATTTCTGCGTTGGCTCTGTATTTTCGATTCTGTTCCAAAATATAGCAGTTTTTTGCCAAAAAGGTTGATAATATGATAGTTCTCATCAATTTGAAGCATTTAGAACAGTGACAACTTTTAGACTTAGACAGGGGGCAAATTAGATAGGCCACGAAAAAAAATTGAAACTTCACATTTCCAATTTTTCTGCGTTGGCTCTGTATTTTCCATTCCGTTCCAAAATAGAGCGGTTTTTTACCAAAAACCTTAATAATATGATAGTTCTCATCCAATTGAAGCATTTAGAACAGTGACAACTTGTAGACTTAGACAGGGGGCAAATTAGATAGGCCACAAAAAAAACTGAAACTTCACATTTCCAATTTTTCTGCGTTGGCTCTGTATTTTCCATTCCGTTCCGAAATAGAGCAGTTTTTGACCAAAAAGGTTGATAATATGATAGTTCTCATCAATTTGAAGCATTTAGAACAATGGCAACTTGTAGACTTAGACAGGGGGCAAATTAGATAGGCCACGAAGAAAAATTGAAACTTCACATTTCCAATATTTCTGCATAGGATCTTTATTTTCGATTCTGTTCCAAAATATAGCATCTTTTTACCAAAAAGGTTGATAATATGATAGTTCTCATCGATTTGAAGCATTTAGAACAGTGACAACAGATAGACTTTGACAGGGGGTAAATTAGATAGGCCACGAAGAAAAAATTGAAACTTCACATTTCCAATATTTCTGTGTTGGCTCTGTATTTTCCATTCCGTTCCAAAATAGAGCAGTTTTTTACCAAAAAGGTTGATAATATGATAGTTCTCATCAATTTGAAGCATTTAGAACAGTGACAACTTCTAGACTTAGACAGGGGGCAAATTAGATAGGCCACAAAAAAAACTGAAACTTCACATTTCCAATTTTTCTGCGTTGGCTCTGTATTTTCCATTCCGTTCCAAAATAGAGCAGTTTTTTACCAAAAAAGTTGATAATATGATAGTTCTCATCGATTTGAAGCACTTAGAACAGTGACAACTTGTAGACTTTGACAGGGAGCAAATTAGATAGGCCACGAAGAAAAATGGAAACTTCACATTTCCAATTTTTCTGCGTAGGATCATTATTTTCGATTCTGTTCCAAAATATAGCAGTTTTTTACCAAAAACGTTGATAATATGATAGTTCAAGTCGATTTGAAGTATGAAGAACAGCGACAACTTATAGACTTAGACAGGGGGCAAATTAGATCGGCCACAAAGAAAAATTGAAACTTCACATTTCCACTTTTTATGTGTGGGGTCAATATTTTCGATACTCTTCCAAAATAAAGCATTTTTTTGCCAAAAACGTTGATAATATGATAGTTCTCATCGATTTAAAGCTTTAAGAACAGTGACAACTTGTAGACTTAGACAGGGGACAAATTAGGTAGGCCATGCAGAAAAATTGAAGCTTCACATTTCCAATATTTCTGCGTTGGCTCTGTATTTTCCATTCCGTTACAAAATAGAGCAGTTTTTTACCAAAAAGGTTGATAATATGATAGTTCTCATCGATTTGAAGCATTTAGAACAGTGACAACTTGTAGACTTAGACAGGGGGCAAATTAGATAGGCCACAAAAAAAACTGAAACTTCACATTTCCAATTTTTCTGCGTTGGCTCTGTATTTTCCATTCCGTTCCAAAATAGAGCAGTTTTTTACCAAAAAAGTTGATAATATGATAGTTCTCATCGATTTGAAGCACTTAGAACAGTGACAACTTGTAGACTTTGACAGGGAGCAAATTAGATAGGCCACGAAGAAAAATGGAAACTTCACATTTCCAATTTTTCTGCGTAGGATCATTATTTTCGATTCTGTTCCAAAATATAGCAGTTTTTTACCAAAAACGTTGATAATATGATAGTTCAAGTCGATTTGAAGTATGAAGAACAGCGACAACTTATAGACTTAGACAGGGGGCAAATTAGATCGGCCACAAAGAAAAATTGAAACTTCACATTTCCACTTTTTATGTGTGGGGTCAATATTTTCGATACTCTTCCAAAATAAAGCATTTTTTTGCCAAAAACGTTGATAATATGATAGTTCTCATCGATTTAAAGCTTTAAGAACAGTGACAACTTGTAGACTTAGACAGGGGACAAATTAGGTAGGCCATGCAGAAAAATTGAAGCTTCACATTTCTAATTTTTGTGAGTGTGCTCATTATTTTCGATTCTGTCCGAAAATAAAGAGTTTTTTTATCAAAAACGCTCACAAATTTCATGTCTCAACGGAAGGGGAACACAAAAAGACTGTACACTATTTGAAAAATTTCAAGTTACTTTTTCATTTGCGCAAGCGTGGGTTTAATCCGAGATTTGCCTTTTTTATGTTTTGCTAATCTGAAAAGTAGATTTGAGATTGAGTTTATGTTGCCGTCATGTGACGCAGCGTTTGGCATAATGCATCTTGCCCTGTTGCAGTAGTCCACGCGAAGTCTGGTAATCTCACAAAAAAAAGTAGTTTCGAGTTTGATAGCATAGTGGTCAAATCTCTGATTGGCTAAGAGCTCTGTTCGCTACCATGTTCTAAACCAATCAGCACACAGGATTCTCGCAACAAAATCGCTTCGCAGCTAGAATTAGGCCAATTTTCGCCATTTCAGCGTGTTTTTACCACATTGTTTACAAAAAACATTGCACGCCTCTACAACGCGAATTTCCACTTTATTTTTTGTCCAGTTCATCATTATGCGTTGCTATTCAACCTATATTAGCTCCACTGTTCGATCGCAAAGAATAATATAAAAAACACCTCGCAAATGATCGCTAAATTTCGTGTCTAGATTCAGGGAAATTATGTTTTTACAATCAATTTTGGCGCCCCCTTATCTTCATTTGCGCCCCTATTCAGGGGGCCGCCCTGCCACCACGCCACTGGAGTCAAAGACAGTCCGTGAATTGTGCTCAAAGGTTGAAACTATGGAATACATAGAGAAGTCGTGTAGACATGTCTCAATAACACATGAATTGTTATACACATTGTTAAAATACTTCTAAACATAGGATACTTCCAACCTATCGATAAGACGCTTTATAGGAAAGTATGTTACTTGAACTCAACAATCTTGGGTAAGAATAAAAGTTGATACTGAATGATGTAACCAATACACACAAGGCAAGAAATATGTAACAAATATGATAAAAAAGGAAACTTACAAGGCATATCAAGATTTACCAATTAAAACAACAACGAACATCAAGGACAAAAATATATTAAATACAATGGAATTTGAAGTAGAGGAAATACAAAATAATCGTTTTGAGGTGATAGTGAATGATTTGATGAAAACATGTTTTCTTAATCCTTCCTACCAGCTTTTTGTGTAACCGTTTATAAAGATCAAGGTTCAGATATTCATGGACCATATAACATATATGATACAAACCTTATGGATAAAAAATAATTGTATATTTCACAAAGTAGAATAATCAAATTTGCGTGCATTCATCTGAACAACAAAGAGGTAAACAACAAATATTTCAATAGGAAGCAACCATCATTAGAGTTGTTAAACAGAAAATTCAACAGTACATACGAAAATGGAAAAATATACAAAGTGACATTTAAAAATGAATATAAACATATAATGGATCAACATGTGATGAACTTCAGACACGTCTTAAATGGCATCTATCAAATGTTAAAAGCCAAATATTCAAAGATAAAAGCGAGAGCCCTGTAATAGAATTAATCGAGAAGCGACAAAGGACGAAAAAAAGAGATTAGAGTCAGTCGCAAACGAATAATTCATGAATAGGCTTAAAAGCAAATCTAAGTAAAGTCAATCATCGACGGAAAAAGATACAAGACGATGGTTAGATATAACGACTATCCTCATCCTAATAAACACCTGTCCTACTAATGTCCTAGCCTACTAATGATCTAACCTACTATTGTCCTAGCCTACTAATGAACAATTTTATTAAAAACCTATCCTACTATTGTCCTAGCCTACTAATGAACAATTTTATTAAAAACCTATCCTACTATTGTCCTAGCCTACTAATGACCAATTTTATTAAAAACCTATCCTACTAATGGCCTATCCTACTAATGACCAATCCTACTAATGATCTATCCTACTATTGTCCTAGCCTACTAATGAACAATTTTATTAAAAAACCTATCCTACTAATACCCTATCCTACTAATGGCCTATCCTACTAATGACCTATCCTACTAATGTCCTATCCTACTAATGACCTAGCCTACTAATGACTAGTTTTTTTAAAAACCTATCCTATTAATTGCCTTAAATACTAATGACCTATCCTACTAATGCCTTATCCCACTAATGAGAAATTCTACTAAACACCTATCCTACTAATGACCTATCCTACTAATGACCAATTTTATTAGACCTATCCTACTAATGGCCTATCCTACTAATGACCTTTCCTACTAATGTCCTAGCCTACTAATGACCAATTTTATTAAAAACATATCCTACTAATGGCCTATCCTACTAATGACCTATCCTACTAATGACCTATCCTACTAATGTCCTATCCTACTAATGACCAATTTTATTAAAAACCTATCCTACTAATGACCTTTCCTACTAATGTCCTAGCCTACTAATGACCAATTTTATTGAAAACCTATCCTACTAATGGCCTATCCTACTAATGACCTTTCCTACTAATGTCCTAGCCTACTAATGGCCTATCCTGCTAATGTCCTATCTTACTAATGACTTAATCTATCAAACAACTATCTTATTGGTGACCAATTTTATTAAACACCTATCCTACTAATGGCCTATCCTACTAATGACCTATCCTACTAATGGCCTATCCTACTAATGAAATAGCCTACCAATGACCCATGCTATTAAAAACCTATCCTACCAATGGCCTATCCTACTAATGAACTATCCTACTAATGACCTTTCCTACTAATGGCCTATCCTACTAATGAAATAGCCTATCAATGACCAATGCTATTAAAAACCTATCCTACTAATGGCCTATCCTACTAATGAACTATCCTACTAATGACCTATCCTACTAATGGCCTATCCTACTAATGATCTATCCTACTATTGTCCTAGCCTACTAATGAACAATTTTATTAAAAACCTATCCTACTACTGTCCTAGCCTACTAATGACCAATTTTATTAAAAACCTATCCTACTAATGGCCTATCCTACTAATGACCAATCCTACTAATGATCTATCCTACTATAGTCCTAGCCTACTAATGAACAATTTTATTAAAAAACCTATCCTACTAATAACCTATCCTACTAATGGCCTATCCTACTAATGACCTATCCTACTAATGTCCTATCCTACTAATGACCTAGCCTACTAATGACTAGTTTTTTTAAAAACCTATCCTATTAATTGCCTAAAATACTAATGACCTATCCTACTAATGACCAATTTTATTAGACCTATCCTACTAATGGCCTATCCTACTAATGACCTTTCCTACTAATGTCCTAGCCTACTAATGACCAATTTTATTAAAAACCTATCCTACTAATGGCCTATCCTACTAATGGCCTATCCTACTAATGAACTATCCTACTAATGGCCTATCCTACTAATGTCCTAACCTACTAATGTCCTAGCCTACTAATGACCAATTTTATTAAAAACCTATCCTACTAATGTCCTAGCCTACTAATGTTCTAGCCTACTCATAACTTAACCTATTAAACACCAATCATAATAATGGCCTATCTTACTAATGACCTATCCTACTAATGTCCTAGCCTACTAATGACCAATTTTATTAAAAACCTATCCTACTAATGTCCTAGCCTACTAATGTTCTAGCCTACTAATAACTTAACCTATTAAACACCAATCATAATAATGGCCTATCTTACTAATGACCTATCCTACTAATGTCCTAGCCTACTAATGACAAATTTTATTAAAAACCTAGCCTACTAATGGCCTATCCTACTAATGGCCTATCCTACTAATGTCCGATCCTACTAATGTCCTAACCTACTAATGTCCTAGCCTACTAATCACCAGTTTTATTAAAAACCTATCCTACTAATGTCCTAGCCTACTAATGACTAATTTTATTAAAAACCTATCCTACTAATGTCCTATCCTACGAATGTCCTAGCCTACTAATGACAAACTTTATTAAAAACATTTCCTACTAATAAACTATCCTACTAATGGCCTATCCTACTAATGTCTTATCCTACTAATGTCCTAGCCTACTAATGACCAATTTTATTAAAAACCAATCCTACTAATGGCCTATCCTACTAATGGCCTATCCTACTAATATCCTAACCTACTAATATCCTAGCCTAGTAATGACCAATTTTATTAAAAACCTATCCTACTAATGTCCTAGCCTACTAATGTTCTAGCCTACTAATGACAAATTTTATTAAAAACCTATCGTACTAATAACCTATCCTACTAATGGCCTAGCCTACTAATGACCTATCCTACTAATGTCCTATCCTACTAATGACCTAGCCTACTAATGACTAGTTTTTTTAAAAGCCTATCCTATTAATTGGCTAACCTACTAATGACCTATCCTACTAATGCCTTATCCCACTAATGAGAAATTCTACTAAACACCTATCCTACTAATGACCTATCCTACTAATGACCAATTTTATTAGACCTATCCTACTAATGGCCTATCCTACTAATGACCTTTCCTACTAATGTCCTAGCCTACTAATGGCCTATCCTAGTAATGAACTAGCCTACTAATGACCAATTTTATTAAAAACCTAACCTACTAATGGCCTATCCTACTAAAGACCTTTCCTACTAATGTCCTATCCTACTAATGTCCTATCCTACTAATGTCCTATCCTACTAATGTCCTAACCTACTAATGTCCTAGCCTACTAATCACCAGTTTTATTAAAAACCTATCCTACTAATGTCCTAGCCTACTAATGACCATATTTATTAAAAACCTATCCTACTAATGTCCTATCCTACTAATGTCCTAGCCTACTAATGACAAATTTTATTAAAAACCTATCCTACTAATAACCTATCCTACTAATGGCCTATCCTACTAATGTCCTAACCTACTAATGTCCTAGCCTACTAATGACCAATTTTATTAAAAACATATCCTACTAATGTCCTAGCCTACTAATGTTCTAGCCTACTAATGACAAATTTTATTAAAAACCAATCCTACTAATGGCCTATCCTACTAGCGGCCTATCCTACTAATATCCTAACCTACTAATATCCTAGCCTGCTAATGACCAATTTTATTAAAAACCGATCCTACCAATGTCCTAGCCTACTAATGTTCTAGCCTACTAATGACAAATTTTATAAAAACCTATCCGACTAATAACCTATCCTACTAATGGCCTAGCCTACTAATGACCTATCCTACTAATGTCCTCTCCTACTAATGACCTAGCCTACTAATGACTAGTTTTTTTAAAAACCTATCCTATTAATTGCCTAACCTACTAATGACCTATCCTACTAATGCCTTATCCCACTAATGAGAAATTCTACTAAACACCTATCCTACTAATGACCTATCCTACTAATGACCAATTTTATTAGACCTATCCTACTAATGGCCTATCCTACTAATGACCTTTCCTACTAATGTCCTAGCCTACTAATGGCCTATCCTAGTAATGAACTAGCCTACTAATGACCAATTTTATTAAAAACCTAACCTACTAATGGCCTATCCTACTAAAGACCTTTCCTACTAATGTCCTAGCCTACAAATGGCCTATCCTGCTAATGTCCTATCTTACTAATGATTTAATCAATCAAACAACTATCTTATTGGTGACCAATTTTATAAAACACCTATCCTACTAATGGCCTATCCTACTAATTGCCTATCCTACTAATGAAATAGCCTACCAATGACCAATGCTATTAAAAACCTATCCTACTCATGGCCTATCCTACTAATGAACTATCCTACTAATTACCTTTCCAACTAATGGCCTATCCTACTAATTACCTAGCCTAATAATGACCAATTATATTAAAAATCTATCCTACTAATGGCCTATCCTACTAATGTCTTATTCTACTAATGTCCTAACCTACTAATGTCCTAGCCTACTAATCACCAGTTTTATTAAAAACCTATCCTACTAATGTCCTAGCCTACTAATCACCATATTTATTAAAAACCTATCCTACTAATGTCCTATCCTACTAATGTCCTAGCCTACTAATGACAAATTTTATTAAAAACCTATCCTACTAATAACCTATCCTACTAATGGCCTATCCTACTAATGGCCTAACCTACTAATGTCCTAGCCTACTAATGACCAATTTTATTAAAAACATATCCTACTAATGTCCTAGCCTACTAATGTTCTAGCCTACTAATGACAAATTTTATTAAAAACCTATCCTACTAATAACCTATCCTACTAATGGCCTATCCTACTAATGTCCTATCCTACTAATGTCCTAGCCTACTAATGTCCTAGCCTACTAATTACCTAGCCTAATAATGACCAATTATATTAAAAATCTATCCCACTAATGGCCTATCCTACAAATGTCCTATCATACTAATGTCCAAGCCTACTAATGTCCTATCCTACTAAGGTCCTAGACTACTAATGACAAATTTTATTAAAAACCTATCCTACTAATAACCTATCCTACTAATGTCCTAGCCTACTAATGTCCTAGCCTACTAATGACCAATTTTATTATAAACCTATCCTACTAATGTCCTATCCTACTAATGTCCTTTTCTACTAATGACAAATTTTATTAAAACCCTATCCTACTAATAACCTATCCTACTAATGGCCTATCCTACTAATGTCTTATCCTACTAATGGCCTAGCCTACTAATGACCAATTTTATTAAAAACCTATCCTACTAATGGCCTATCCTACTAATGGCCTATCCTACTAATGACCTAGCCTACTAATGACCAATTTTATTAAAAACCTATCCTACTAATGTCCTAGCCTACTAATGTTCTAGCCTACTAATGACAAATTTTATTAAAAACCTATCCTACTAATACCCTATCCTACTAATGGCCTAGCCTACTAATGTCCTATCCTACTAATGTCCAAGCCTACTAATGTCCTAGCCTACTAATGACCAATTTCATTAAAAACCTATCCTACTAATGTCCTATCCTACTAATGTCCTAGCCTACTAATGACAAATTTTATTAAAAACCTATCCTACTAATAACCTATCCTACTAATGGCCTATCCTACTAATATCCTATCCTACTAATGTCCTAGCCTACTAATGTCCTAGCCTACTAATTACCTAGCCTAATAATGACCAATTATATTAAGAAATCTATCCCACTAATGGCCTATCCTACAAATGTCCTATCATACTAATGTCCAAGCCTACTAATGTCCTATCCTACTAATGTCCTAGACTACTAATGACAAATTTTATTAAAAACCTATCCTACTAATAACCTATCCTACTAATGTCCTAGCCTACTAATGTCCTAGCCTACTAATGACCAATTTTATTAAAAACCTATCCTACTAATAACCTATCCTACTAATGGCCTATCCTACTAATGACCTAGCCTACTAATGACCAATTTTATTAAAAACCTATCCTACTAATGGTCTATCCTACTAAAGGCTTAGCCTATTAATGAAGAATTTCATTAAAACCTATCCTTCTAATGGCCTATCCTACTAATGACCTATCCTACTAATGGCCTATCCTACTAATTACCTAGCCTAATAATGACCAATTTTATTAAGAACCTATCCTACTAGAGGCCTATCCTACTAATGACCTATCCTACTAATGTCCTATCCTATTAATGAGAAATTCTTTTAAACACCTATCCTACTAATGACCTATCCTACTAATGTCCTATCCTACTAATGTCCTAGCCTACTAATGACCAATTTTATTAAAAACCTATCCTACTAATGGCCTTTCCTACTTATGTCCTATCCTACTAATGTCCTATCCTACTAATGTCCTATCCTACTAATGACAAATTTTATTTAAAACCTATCCTACTAATGACCTATCCTACTAATGGCCTACCCTACTAATGTCCTAGCCCACTAATGACCAATTTTATTAAAAACCTATCCTACTAGAGGCCTATCCTACTAATGACCTATCCTACTAATGTCCTATCCTATTAATGAGAAATTCTTTTAAACACCTATCCTACTAATGACCAATCCTACTAATGTCCTATCCTACTAATCTCCTAGCCTACTAATGACCAATATTATTAAAAACCTATCCTACTAATGACCTATCTTACTAATGACCTATCCTACGAATGTCCTATCCTACTAATGTCCTAGCCTACTAATGACAAATTTCATTAAAAACCTATCCTACTTATGTCCTAGCCTACTAACGATCAATTTTATTAAAAACCTATCCTACTAATGACCTATCCTACTAATGGCCTATCCTACTAATGTCCTATCCTATTAATGAGAAATTCTTTTAAACACCTATCCTACTAATGACCTATCTTACTAATGTCCTATCCTACTAATGTCCTAGCCTACTAATGACCAATTTTATTAAAAACCTATCCTACTAATGACCTATCCTAATAATGGCCTATCCTACGAATGTCCTACCCTACTAATGTCCTAGCCTACTAATGACAAATTTCATTAAAAACCTATCCTACTTATGACCTAGCCTACTAATGATCAATTTTATTAAAAACCTATCCTACTAATGACCTATCCTACTAATAGCCTATCCTACTAATGTCCTATCCTACTAATGTCCTATCCTACTAATGACCTATCCTACTAATGTCCTAGCCTAATAATGACCAATTTTATTAAAAACCTATCCTACTAATGGCCTATCCTACTAATGACCTATCCTACTAATGTCCAAGCCTACTAATGATCAATTTTATTAAAAACCTATCCTACTAATGGCCTTTCCTACTTATGTCCTTTCCTACTAATGTCCTATCCTACTAATGTCCTAGCCTACTAATGACCTATCCTACTAATGTCCTAGCCTAATAATGACCAATATTATTAAAAACCTATCCTACTAATGACCTATCCTACTAATGTCCTATCCTACTAATGTCCTAGCCTACTAATGACAAATTTTACTTAAAACCTATCCTACTAATGACCTATCCTACTAATGGCCTACCCTACTAATATCCTAGCCCACTAATGACCAATTTTATTAAAAACCTATCCTACTAGAGGCCTATCCTACTAATGACCTATCCTACTAATGTCCTATCCTATTAATGAGAAATTCTTTTAAACACCTATCCTACTAATGACCTATCCTACTAATGTCCTATCCTACTAATGTCCTATCCTACTAATGACCAATTTTATTAAAAACCTATCCTTCTAATGACCTATCCTACTAATGTCCTAGCCTAATAATGACCAATATTATTAAAAACCTATCCTACCAATGACCTATCCTGCTAATGTCCTATCCTACTAATGTCCTAGCCTACTAATGACAAATTTTATTTAAAACCTATCCTACTAATGACCTATCCTACTAATGACCTATCCTACTAATGACCTATCCTACTAATGACCTATCCTACTAATGGCCTATCCTACTAATGACCTATCCATTTAATGGCCTATCCTACTAATGTTCTAGCCTACTAATGAAAAATTTTATTAAAAACCTATCCTACTAATGACCTATCCTACAAATGTCCTACCCTACTAATGTCCTAGCCTTCTAATGACAAATTTTATTAAAAACCTATTCTACTAATGACCTTTCCTACTAATGACCTATCCTACTAATGTCCTAGCCTATTAATGACAAATTTTATTAAAAACCTATCCTACTAATGACCTATCCTACTAATGTCCTATCCTACTAATGTCCTATCTTACTAATGTCCTAGCCTACTTATGCCAAATTTTTTTAAAACCTAACCTACCAATGACCTATCCTACTAATGTCCTATCCTACTAATGTCCTAGCCTCCTAATGCCAAATTTTATTTAAAACCTATCCTACTAATGACCTATCCTACTAATGTCCCTAGCCTACTAATGATCAATTTTATTAAAAACCTATCCTACTAATGGCCTTTCCTACTAATGTCCTATCCTACCAATGTCCTATCCTACTAATGTCCTATCCTACTAATGACCTATCCTACTAATGTCCTAGCCTAATAACGACCAATTTTATTAAAAACCTATCCTACTAATGGTCTATCCTACTAATGACCTATCCTACTAATGTCCAAGCCTACTAATGATCAATTTTATTGAAAACCTATCCTACTAATGGCCTTTCCTACTTATGTCCTATCCTACTAATGTCCTATCCTACTAATGTCCTATCCTACTAATGACCTATCCTACAAATGTCCTAGCCTAATAATGACCAATTTTATTAAAAACCTATCCTACTAATGACCTATCCTACTAATGTCCTATCCTACTAATGTCCTAGCCTACTAATGACAAATTTTATTTAAAACCTATCCTACTAATGACCTATCCTACTAATGGCCTACCCTACTAATGTCCTAGCCCACTAATGACCAATTTTATTAAAAACCTATCCTACTAGAGGCCTATCCTACTAATGACCTATCCTACTAATGTCCTATCCTATTAATGAGAAATTCTTTTAAACACCTATCCTACTAATGACCTATCCTACTAATGTCCTATCCTACTAATGTCCTAGCCTACTAATGACCAATTTTATTAAAAACCTATCCTACTAATGACCTATCCTACTAATGGCCTATCCTACGAATGTCCTATCCTACTAATGTCCTAGCCTACTAATGACAAATTTTATTTAAAACCTATCCTACTAATGACCTATCCTACTAATGTCATATCATACTAATGTCCTAGTCTATTAATGGCAAATTTTAATAAAAACCTATCCTACTTATGTCCTAGCCTACTAATGATCAATTTTATTAAAAACCTATCCTACTAATGACCTATCCTACTAATGGCCTATCCTACTAATGTCCTAACCTACTAATGACAAATTTTATTAAAAACATATCCTACTAATGACCTATCCTACTAATGACCTATCCTACTAATGGCCTATCCTACTAATGACCTATACTACTAATGGCCTATCCTACTAATGACCTATCCTACTAATGGCCTATCCTACCAATGACCTATCCAACTAATGTCCTAGCCTACTAATCACCAGTTTTATTAAAAACCTATCCTACTAATGTCCTAGCCTACTAATGACTAATTTTATTAAAAACCTATCCTACTAATGTCCTATCCTACGAATGTCCTAGCCTACTAATGACAAATTTTATTAAAAACATTTCCTACTAATAACCTATCCTACTAATGGCCTATCCTACTAATGTCTTATCCTACTAATGTCCTAGCCTACTAATGACCAATTTTATTAAAAACCAATCCTACTAATGGCCTATCCTACTAATGGCCTATCCTACTAATATCCTAACCTACTAATATCCTAGCCTACTAATGACCAATTTTATTAAAAACCTATCCTACTAATGTCCTAGCCTACTAATGTTCTAGCCTACTAATGACAAATTTTATTAAAAACCTATCCTACTAATAACCTATCCTACTAATGGCCTAGCCTACTAATGACCTATCCTACTAATGTCCTATCCTACTAATGACCTAGCCTACTAATGACTAGTTTTTTTAAAAACCTATCCTATTAATTGCCTAACCTACTAATGACCTATCCTACTAATGCCTTATCCCACTAATGAGAAATTCTACTAAACACCTATCCTACTAATGACCTATCCTACTAATGACCAATTTTATTAGACCTATCCTACTAATGGCCTATCCTACTAATGACCTTTCCTACTAATGTCCTAGCCTACTAATGGCCTACCCTACTAATGTCCTAGCCCACTAATGACCAATTTTATCAAAAACCTATCCTACTAGAGGCCTATCCTACTAATGACCTATCCTACTAATGTCCTATCCTATTAATGAGAAATTCTTTTAAACACCTATCCTACTAATGACCTATCCTACTAATGTCCTATCCTACTAATGTCCTAGCCTACTAATGACCAATTTTATTAAAAACCTATCCTACTAATGACCTATCCTACTAATGGCCTATCCTACGAATGTCCTATCCTACTAATGTCCTAGCCTACTAATGACAAATTTTATTTAAAACCTATCCTACTAATGACCTATCCTACTAATGTCATATCATACTAATGTCCTAGTCTATTAATGGCAAATTTTAATAAAAACCTATCCTACTTATGTCCTAGCCTACTAATGATCAATTTTATTAAAAACCTATCCTACTAATGACCTATCCTACTAATGGCCTATCCTACTAATGTCCTAACCTACTAATGACAAATTTTATTAAAAACATATCCTACTAATGACCTATCCTACTAATGACCTATCCTACTAATGGCCTATCCTACTAATGACCTATACTACTAATGGCCTATCCTACTAATGACCTATCCTACTAATGGCCTATCCTACCAATGACCTATCCAACTAATGTCCTAGCCTACTAATCACCAGTTTTATTAAAAACCTATCCTACTAATGTCCTAGCCTACTAATGACTAATTTTATTAAAAACCTATCCTACTAATGTCCTATCCTACGAATGTCCTAGCCTACTAATGACAAATTTTATTAAAAACATTTCCTACTAATAACCTATCCTACTAATGGCCTATCCTACTAATGTCTTATCCTACTAATGTCCTAGCCTACTAATGACCAATTTTATTAAAAACCAATCCTACTAATGGCCTATCCTACTAATGGCCTATCCTACTAATATCCTAACCTACTAATATCCTAGCCTACTAATGACCAATTTTATTAAAAACCTATCCTACTAATGTCCTAGCCTACTAATGTTCTAGCCTACTAATGACAAATTTTATTAAAAACCTATCCTACTAATAACCTATCCTACTAATGGCCTAGCCTACTAATGACCTATCCTACTAATGTCCTATCCTACTAATGACCTAGCCTACTAATGACTAGTTTTTTTAAAAACCTATCCTATTAATTGCCTAACCTACTAATGACCTATCCTACTAATGCCTTATCCCACTAATGAGAAATTCTACTAAACACCTATCCTACTAATGACCTATCCTACTAATGACCAATTTTATTAGACCTATCCTACTAATGGCCTATCCTACTAATGACCTTTCCTACTAATGTCCTAGCCTACTAATGGCCTATCCTAGTAATGAACTAGCCTACTAATGACCAATTTTATTAAAAACCTAACCTACTAATGGCCTATCCTACTAAAGACCTTTCCTACTAATGTCCTAGCCTACAAATGGCCTATCCTGCTAATGTCCTATCTTACTAATGACTTAATCTATCAAACAACCATCTTATTGGTGACCAATTTTATTAAACACCTATCCTACTAATGGCCTATCCTACTAATGGCCTATCCTACTAATGAAATAGCCTACCAATGACCAATGCTATTAAAAACCTATCCTACTCATGGCCTATCCTACTAATGAACTATCCTACTAATGACCTTTCCAACTAATGGCCTATCCTACTAATTACCTAGCCTAATAATGACCAATTATAATAAAAATCTATCCTACTAATGGCCTATCCTACTAATGTCCTATTCTACTAATGTCCTAACCTACTAATGTCCTAGCCTACTAATCACCAGTTTTATTAAAAACCTATCCTACTAATGTCCTAGCCTACTAATGACCATATTTATTAAAAACCTATCCTACTAATGTCCTATCCTACTAATGTCCTAGCCTACTAATGACAAATTTTATTAAAAACCTATCCTACTAATAACCTATCCTACTAATGGCCTATCCTACTAATGTCCTAACCTACTAATGTCCTAGCCTACTAATGACCAATTTTATTAAAAACATATCCTACTAATGTCCTAGCCTACTAATGTTCTAGCCTACTAATGACAAATTTTATTAAAAACCAATCCTACTAATGGCCTATCCTACTAATGGCCTATCCTACTAATATCCTAACCTACTAATATCCTAGCCTGCTAATGACAAATTTTATTAAAAACCGATCCTACCAATGTCCTAGCCTACTAATGTTCTAGCCTACTAATGACAAATTTTATAAAAACCTATCCTACTAATAACCTATCCTACTAATGGCCTAGCCTACTAATGACCTATCCTACTAATGTCCTATCCTACTAATGACCTAGCCTACTAATGACTAGTTTTTTTAAGAACCTATCCTATTAATTGCCTAACCTACTAATGACCTATCCTACTAATGCCTTATCCCACTAATGAGAAATTCTACTAAACACCTATCCTACTAATGACCTATCCTACTAATGACCAATTTTATTAGACCTATCCTACTAATGGCCTATCCTAATAATGACCTTTCCTACTAATGTCCTAGCCTACTAATGGCCTATCCTAGTAATGAACTAGCCTACTAATGACCAATTTTATTCAAAACCTATCCTACTAATGTCCTAGCCAACTAATGTTCTAGCTTACTAATGACAAATTTTATTAAAAACCTATCCTACTAATAACCTATCCTACTAATGGCCTAGCCTACTAATGTCCTATCCTACTAATGTCCTAGCCTACTAATATCCTAGCCTACTAATGACCAATTTCATTAAAAACCTATCCTACTAATGTCCTATCCTACTAATGTCCTAGCCTACTAATGACAAATTTTATTAAAAACCTATCCTACTAATAACCTATCCTACTAATGGCCTATCCTACTAATGTCCTATCCTACTAATGTCCTAGCCTACTAATGTCCTAGCCTACTAATTACCTAGCCTGATAATGACCAATTATATTAAAAATCTATCCCACTAATGGCCTATCCTACAAATGTCCTATCATACTAATGTCCAAGCCTACTAATGTCCTATCCTACTAAGGTCCTAGACTACTAATGACAAATTTTATTAAAAACCTATCCTACTAATAACCTATCCTACTAATGTCCTAGCCTACTAATGTCCTAGCCTACTAATGACCAATTTTATTATAAACCTATCCTACTAATGTCCTATCCTACTAATGTCCTTTTCTACTAATGACAAATTTTATTAAAACCCTATCCTACTAATAACCTATCCTACTAATGGCCTATCCTACTAATGTCTTATCCTACTAATGGCCTATCCTACTAATGACCAATTTTATTAAAAACCTATCCTACTAATGGCCTATCCTACTAATGGCCTATCCTACTAATGACCTAGCCTACTAATGACCAATTTTATTAAAAACCTATCCTACTAATGTCCTAGCCTACTAATGTTCTAGCCTACTAATGACAAATTTTATTAAAAACCTATCCTACTAATACCCTATCCTAATAATGGCCTAGCCTACTAATGTCCTATCCTACTAATGTCCAAGCCTACTAATGTCCTAGCCTACTAATGACCAATTTCATTAAAAACCTATCCTACTAATGTCCTATCCTACTAATGTCCTAGCCTACTAATGACAAATTTTATTAAAAACCTATCCTACTAATAACCTATCCTACTAATGGCCTATCCTACTAATGTCCTATCCTACTAATGTCCTAGCCTACTAATGTCCTAGCCTACTAATTACCTAGCCTAATAATGACCAATTATATTAAGAAATCTATCCCACTAATGGCCTATCCTACAAATGTCCTATCATACTAATGTCCAAGCCTACTAATGTCCTATCCTACTAATGTCCTAGACTACTAATGACAAATTTTATTAAAAACCTATCCTACTAATGTCCTAGCCTACTAATGTTCTAGCCTACTAATGACAAATTTTATTAAAAACCTATCCTACTAATAACCTATCCTACTAATGGCCTAGCCTACTAATGACCTATCCTACTAATGTCCTATCCTACTAATGACCTAGCCTACTAATGACTAGTTTTTTTAAAAACCTATCCTATTAATTGCCTAACCTACTAATGACCTATCCTACTAATGCCTTATCCCACTAATGAGAAATTCTACTAAACACCTATCCTACTAATAACCTATCCTACTAATGACCAATTTTATTAGACCTATCCTACTAATGGCCTATCCTACTAATGACCTTTCCTACTAATGTCCTATCCTGCTAATGTCCTATCTTACTAATGACTTAATCTATCAAACAACCATCTTATTGGTGACCAATTTTATTAAACACCTATCCTACTAATGGCCTATCCTACTAATGGCCTATCCTACTAATGAAATAGCCTACCAATGACCAATGCTATTAAAAACCTATCCTACTCATGGCCTATCCTACTAATGAACTATCCTACTAATGACCTTTCCAACTAATGGCCTATCCTACTAATTACCTAGCCTAATAATGACCAATTATATTAAAAATCTATCCTACTAATGGCCTATCCTACTAATGTCCTATTCTACTAATGTCCTAACCTACTAATGTCCTAGCCTACTAATCACCAGTTTTATTAAAAACCTATCCTACTAATGTCCTAGCCTACTAATGACCATATTTATTAAAAACCTATCCTACTAATGTCCTATCCTACTAATGTCCTAGCCTACTAATGACCTATCCTACTAATGTCCTATCCTACTAATGACCTAGCCTACTAATGACTAGTTTTTTTAAAAACCTATCCTATTAATTGCCTAACCTACTAATGACCTATCCTACTAATGCCTTATCCCACTAATGAGAAATTCTACTAAAAACCTATCCTACTAATAACCTATCCTACTAATGGCCTATCCTACTAATGTCCTAACCTACTAATGTCCTAGCCTACTAATGACCAATTTTATTAAAAACATATCCTACTAATGTCCTAGCCTACTAATTTTTTAGCCTACTAATGACAAATTTTATTAAAAACCAATCCTACTAATGGCCTATCCTACTAATGGCCTATCCTACTAATATCCTAACCTACTAATATCCTAGCCTGCTAATGACAAATTTTATTAAAAACCGATCCTACCAATGTCCTAGCCTACTAATGTTCTAGCCTACTAATGACAAATTTTATAAAAACCTATCCTACTAATAACCTATCCTACTAATGGCCTAGCCTACTAATGACCTATCCTACTAATGTCCTATCCTACTAATGACCTAGCCTACTAATGACTAGTTTTTTTAAAAACCTATCCTATTAATTGCCTAACCTACTAATGACCTATCCTACTAATGCCTTATCCCACTAATGAGAAATTCTACTAAACACCTATCCTACTAATGACCTATCCTACTAATGACCAATTTTATTAGACCTATCCTACTAATGGCCTATCCTACTAATGTTCTAGCCTACTAATAACTTAACCTATTAAACACCAATCATAATAATGGCCTATCTTACTAATGACCTATCCTACTAATATCCTAACCTACTAATATCCTAGCCTGCTAATGACAAATTTTATTAAAAACCGATCCTACCAATGTCGTAGCCTACTAATGTTCTAGCCTACTAATGACAAATTTTATAAAAACCTATCCTACTAATAACCTATCCTACTAATGGCCTAGCCTACTAATGACCTATCCTACTAATGTCCTATCCTACTAATGACCTAGCCTACTAATGACTAGTTTTTTTAAAAACCTATCCTATTAATTGCCTAACCTACTAATGACCTATCCTACTAATGCCTTATCCCACTAATGAGAAATTCTACTAAACACCTATCCTACTAATGACCTATCCTACTAATGACCAATTTTATTAGACCTATCCTACTAATGGCCTATCCTACTAATGACCTTTCCTACTAATGTCCTAGCCTACTAATGGCCTATCCTAGTAATGAACTAGCCTACTAATGACCAATTTTATTAAAAACCTATCCTACTAATGGCCTATCCTACTAAAGACCTTTCCTACTAATGTCCTAGCCTACAAATGGCCTATCCTGCTAATGTCCTATCTTACTAATGATTTAATCTATCAAACAACTATCTTATTGGTGACCAATTTTATTAAACACCTATCCTACTAATGGCCTATCCTACTAATGGCCTATCCTACTAATGAAATAGCCTACCAATGACCAATGCTATTAAAAACCTATCCTACTCATGGCCTATCCTACTAATGAACTATCCTACTAATGACCTTTCCAACTAATGGCCTATCCTACTAATTACCTAGCCTAATAATGACCAATTATATTAAAAATCTATCCTACTAATGGCCTATCCTACTAATGTCCTATCCTACTAATGTCCTAACCTACTAATGTCCTAGCCTACTAATCACCAGTTTTATTAAAAACCTATCCTACTAATGTCCTAGCCTACTAATGACCATATTTATTAAAAACCTATCCTACTAATGTCCTATCCTACTAATGTCCTAGCCTACTAATGACAAATTTTAATAAAAACCTATCCTACTAATAACCTATCCTACTAATGGCCCATCCTACTAATGTCCTAACCTACTAATGTCCTAGCCTACTAATGACCAATTTTATTAAAAACATATCCTACTAATGTCCTAGCCTACTAATGTTCTAGCCTACTAATGACAAATTTTATTAAAAACCAATCCTACTAATGGCCTATCCTACTAATGGCCTATCCTACTAATATCCTAACCTACTAATATCCTAGCCTGCTAATGACAAATTTTATTAAAAACCGATCCTACCAATGTCCTAGCCTACTAATGTTCTAGCCTACTAATGACAAATTTTATAAAAACCTATCCTACTAATAACCTATCCTACTAATGGCCTAGCCTACTAATGACCTATCCTACTAATGTCCTATCCTACTAATGACCTAGCCTACTAATGACTAGTTTTTTTAAAAACCTATCCTATTAATTGCCTAACCTCCTAATGACCTATCCTACTAATGCCTTATCCCACTAATGAGAAATTCTACTAAACACCTATCCTACTAATAACCTATCCTACTAATGGCCTAGCCTACTAATATCCTATCCTACTAATGTCCTAGCCTACTAATGTCCTAGCCTACTAATGGCCAATTTTATTAAAAACCTATCCTACTAATGTCCTATCCTACTAATGTCCTATCCTACTAATGTCCTAGCCTACTAATGACAAATTTTATTAAAAACCTATCCTACTAATAACCTATCCTACTAATGGCCTATCCTACTAATGTCCTATCCTACTAATGTCCTAGCCTACTATTGTCCTAGCCTACTAATTACCTAGCCTAATAATGACCAATTATATTAAAAATCTATCCCACTAATGGCCTATCCTACAAATGTCCTATCATAGTAATGTCCAAGCCTACTAATGTCCTATCCTACTAAGGTCCTAGACTACTAATGACAAATTTTATTAAAAACCTATCCTACTAATAACCTATCCTACTAATGTCCTAGCCTACTAATGTCCTAGCCTACTAATGACCAATTTTATTATAAACTTATCCTACTAATGTCCTATCCTACTAATGTCCTATTCTACTAATGACAAATTTTATTAAAACCCTATCCTACTAATACCCTATCCTACTAATGGCCTATCCTACTAATGTCTTATCCTACTAATGTCCTAGCCTACTAATGACCAATTTTATTAAAAACCTATCCTACTAATGGCCTATCCTACTAATGGCCTATCCTACTAATGACCTAGCCTACTAATGACCAATTTTATTCAAAACCTATCCTACTAATGTCCTAGCCTACTAATGTTCTAGCCTACTAATGACAAATTTTATTAAAAACCTATCTTACTAATAACCTATCCTACTAATGGCCTAGCCTACTAATGTCCTATCCTACTAATGTCCTAGCCTACTAATATCCTAGCCTACTAATGACCAATTTCATTAAAAACCTATCCTACTAATGTCCTATCCTACTAATGTCCTAGCCTACTAATGACAAATTTTATTAAAAACCTATCCTACTAATAACCTATCCTACTAATGGCCTATCCTACTAATGTCCTATCCTACTAATGTCCTAGCCTACTAATGTCCTAGCCTACTAAGTACCTAGCCTAATAATGACCAATTATATTAAAAATCTATCCCACTAATGGCCTATCCTACAAATGTCCTATCATATTAATGTCCAAGCCTACTAATGTCCTATCCTACTAAGGTCCTAGACTACTAATGACAAATTTTATTAAAAACCTATCCTACTAATAACCTATCCTACTAATGTCCTAGCCTACTAATGTCCTAGCCTACTAATGACCAATTTTATTATAAACCTATCCTACTAATGTCCTATCCTACTAATGTCCTTTTCTACTAATGACAAATTTTATTAAAACCCTATCCTACTAATAACCTATCCTACTAATGGCCTATCCTACTAATGTCTTATCCTACTAATGGCCTAGCCTACTAATGACCAATTTTATTAAAAACCTATCCTACTAATGGCCTATCCTACTAATGGCCTATCCTACTAATGACCTAGCCTACTAATGACCAATTTTATTAAAAACCTATCCTACTAATGTCCTAGCCTACTAATGTTCTAGCCTACTAATGACAAATTTTATTAAAAACCTATCCTACTAATACCCTATCCTACTAATGGCCTAGCCTACTAATGTCCTATCCTACTAATGTCCAAGCCTACTAATGTCCTAGCCTACTAATGACCAATTTCATTAAAAACCTATCCTACTAATGTCCTATCCTACTAATGTCCTAGCCTACTAATGACAAATTTTATTAAAAACCTATCCTACTAATAACCTATCCTACTAATGGCCTATCCTACTAATGTCCTATCCTACTAATGTCCTAGCCTACTAATGTCCTAGCCTACTAATTACCTAGCCTAATAATGACCAATTATATTAAGAAATCTATCCCACTAATGGCCTATCCTACAAATGTCCTATCATACTAATGTCCAAGCCTACTAATGTCCTATCCTACTAATGTCCTAGACTACTAATGACAAATTTTATTAAAAACCTATCCTACTAATAACCTATCCTACTAATGTCCTAGCCTACTAATGTCCTAGCCTACTAATGACCAATTTTATTAAAAACCTATCCTACTAATAACCTATCCTACTAATGGCCTATCCTACTAATGACCTAGCCTACTAATGACCAATTTTATTAAAAACCTATCCTACTAATGGTCTATCCTACTAAAGGCTTAGCCTATTAATGAAGAATTTCATTAAAACCTATCCTTCTAATGGCCTATCCTACTAATGACCTATCCTACTAATGGCCTATCCTACTAATTACCTAGCCTAATAATGACCAATTTTATTAAGAACCTATCCTACTAGAGGCCTATCCTACTAATGACCTATCCTACTAATGTCCTATCCTATTAATGAGAAATTCTTTTAAACACCTATCCTACTAATGACCTATCCTACTAATGTCCTATCCTACTAATGTCCTAGCCTACTAATGACCAATTTTATTAAAAACCTATCCTACTAATGGCCTTTCCTACTTATGTCCTATCCTACTAATGTCCTATCCTACTAATGTCCTATCCTACTAATGACAAATTTTATTAAAAACCTATCCTACTAATGACCTATCCTACTAATGGCCTACCCTACTAATGTCCTAGCCCACTAATGACCAATTTTATTAAAAACCTATCCTACTAGAGGACTATCCTACTAATGACCTATCCTACTAATGTCCTATCCTATTAATGAGAAATTCTTTTAAACACCTATCCTACTAATGACCTATACTACTAATGTCCTATCCTACTAATGTCCTAGCCTACTAATGACCAATTTTATTAAAAACCTATCCTACTAATGACCTATCCTAATAATGGCCTATCCTACGAATGTCCTACCCTACTAATGTCCTAGCCTACTAATGACAAATTTCATTAAAAACCTATCCTACTTATGTCCTAGCCTACTAATGATCAATTTTATTAAAAACCTATCCTACTAATGACCTATCCTACTAATGGCCTATCCTACTAATGTCCTATCCTACTAATGTCCTATCCTACTAATGACCTATCCTACTAATGTCCTAGCCTAATAATGACCAATTTTATTAAAAACCTATCCTACTAATGGCCTATCCTACTAATGACCTATCCTACTAATGTCCAAGCCTACTAATGATCAATTTTATTAAAAATCTATCCTACTAATGGCCTTTCCTACTTATGTCCTTTCCTACTAATGTCCTATCCTACTAATGTCCTATCCTACTAATGACCTATCCTACTAATGTCCTATCCTATTAATAAGAAATTCTTTTAAACACCTATCCTACTAATGACCTATCCTACTAATGTCCTATCCTACTAATGTCCTAGCCTACTAATGACCAATTTTATTAAAAACCTATCCTACTAATGACCTATCCTACTAATGGCCTATCCTACGAATGTCCTATCCTACTAATGTCCTAGCCTACTAATGACAAATTTTATTTAAAACCTATCCTACTAATGACCTATCCTACTAATGTCATATCATACTAATGTCCTAGTCTATTAATGGCAAATTTTAATAAAAACCTATCCTACTTATGTCCTAGCCTACTAATGATCAATTTTATTAAAAACCTATCCTACTAATGACCTATCCTACTAATGGCCTATCCTACTAATGTCCTAACCTACTAATGACAAATTTTATTAAAAACATATCCTACTAATGACCTATCCTACTAATGACCTATCCTACTAATGGCCTATCCTACTAATGACCTATCCTACTAATGGCCTATCCTACTAATGACCTATCCTACTAATGGCCTATCCTACTAATGACCTATCCTACTAATGGCCTATCCTACCAATGACCTATCCAACTAATGGCCTATCCTACTAATGTTCTAGCCTACTAATGAAAAATTTTATTAAAAACCTATCCTACTAATGACCTATCCTACAAATGTCCTACCCTACTAATGTCCTAGCCTTCTAATGACAAATTTTATTAAAAACCTATCCTACTAATGACCTATCCTACTAATGTCCTATCCTACTAATGTCCTAGCCTACTAATGCCAAATTTTATTTAAAACCTAACCTACCAATGACCTATCCTACTAATGTCCTATCCTACTAATGTCCTAGCCTCCTAATGCCAAATTTTATTTAAAACCTATCCTACTAATGACCTATCCTACTAATGGCCTATCCTACTAATGTCCTAGCCTACTAATGACAAATTTTATTAAAAACCTATCCTACTAATGACCTATCCTACTAATGACCTATCCTACTAATGTCCTAGCCAACTAATGACTAATTTTATTGAAAACATATCCTACTAATGACCTATTCTATTAATGTCCTATCCTACTAATGTCCTAGCCTACTAATGCCAAATTTTTTTAAAAACCTATCCTACTAATGACCTATCCTACTAATGGCCTATCCTACTAATGTCCTAGCCTACTAATGACCAATTTTATTAAAAACCTATCCTACTAGAGGCCTATCCTACTAATGACCTATCCTACTAATGTCCTATCCTATTAATAAGAAATTCTTTTAAACACCTATCCAACTAATGACCTTTCCTACTAATGTCCTATCCTACTAATGTCCTATCCTACTAATGACCTATCCTACTAATTGCCTATCCTACTAATGCCCTAGCCTACTAATGACCTATCCTGCTAATGTCCAAGCCTACTAATGATCAATTTTATTAAAAACCTATCCTACTAATGGCCTTTCCTACTAATGTCCTATCCTACTGATGTCCTATCCTACTAATGTCCTATCCTACTAATGACCTATCCTACTAATGTCCTAGCCTAATAATGACCAATTTTATTAAAAACCTATCCTACTAATGGCCTATCCTACTAATGACCTATCCTACTAATGTCCAAGCCTACTAATGATCAATTTTATTAAAAACCTATCCTACTAATGGCCTATCCTACGAATGTCCTATCCTACTAATGTCCTAGCCTACTAATGACAAATTTCATTAAAAACCTATCCTACTTATGTCCTAGCCTACTAATGATCAATTTTATTAAAAACCTATCCTACTAATGACCTATCCTACTAATGTCCTATCCTACTAATGTCCTAACCTACTAATGACAAATTTTATTAAAAACATATCCTAGTAATGACCTATCCTACTAATGACCTATCCTACTAATGGCCTATCCTACTAATGACCTATCCTACTAATGGCCTATCCTACTAATGACCTATCCTACTAATTGCCTATCCTACCAATGACCTATCCAACTAATGGCCTATCCTACTAATGTTCTAGCCTACTAATGAAAAATTTTATTAAAAACCTATCCTACTAATGACCTATCCTACAAATGTCCTACCCTACTAATGTCCTATCCTATTAATGAGAAATTCTTTTAAACACCTATCCAACTAATGACCTTTCCTACTAATGTCCTATCCTACTAATGTCCTATCCTACTAATGACCTATCCTACTAATTGCCTATCCTACTAATGCCCTAGCCTACTAATGACCTATCCTGCTAATGTCCAAGCCTACTAATGATCAATTTTTTTAAAAACCTATCCTACTAATGACCTATCCTACTAATGGCCTATCCTACTAATGTCCTAGCCTACTAATGACCAATTTTATTAAAAACCTATCCTACTAGAGGCCTATCCTACTAATGACCTATCCTACTAATGTCCTATCCTATTAATGAGAAATTCTTTTAAACACCTATCCAACTAATGACCTCTCCTACTAATGTCCTATCCTACTAATGTCCTATCCTACTAATGACCTATCCTACTAATTGCCTATCCTACTAATGCCCTAGCCTACTAATGACCTATCCTGCTAATGTCCAAGCCTACTAATGATCAATTTTATTAAAAACCTATCCTACTAATGGCCTTTCCTACTAATGTCCTATCCTACTGATGTCCTATCCTACTAATGTCCTATCCTACTAATGACCTATCCTACTAATGTCCTAGCCTAATAATGACCAATTTTATTAAAAACCTATCCTACTAATGGCCTATCCTACTAATGACCTATCCTACTAATGTCCAAGCCTACTAATGATCAATTTTATTAAAAACCTATCCTACTAATGGCCTATCCTACGAATGTCCTATCCTACTAATGTCCTAGCCTACTAATGACAAATTTCATTAAAAACCTATCCTACTTATGTCCTAGCCTACTAATGATCAATTTTATTAAAAACCTATCCTACTAATGACCTATCCTACTAATGTCCTATCCTACTAATGTCCTAACCTACTAATGACAAATTTTATTAAAAACATATCCTAGTAATGACCTATCCTACTAATGACCTATCCTACTAATGGCCTATCCTACTAATGACCTATCCTACTAATGGCCTATCCTACTAATGACCTATCCTACTAATTGCCTATCCTACCAATGACCTATCCAACTAATGGCCTATCCTACTAATGTTCTAGCCTACTAATGAAAAATTTTATTAAAAACCTATCCTACTAATGACCTATCCTACAAATGTCCTACCCTACTAATGTCCTATCCTATTAATGAGAAATTCTTTTAAACACCTATCCAACTAATGACCTTTCCTACTAATGTCCTATCCTACTAATGTCCTATCCTACTAATGACCTATCCTACTAATTGCCTATCCTACTAATGCCCTAGCCTACTAATGACCTATCCTGCTAATGTCCAAGCCTACTAATGATCAATTTTATTAAAAACCTATCCTACTAATGGCCTTTCCTACTAATGTCCTATCCTACTGATGTCCTATCCTACTAATGTCCTATCCTACTAATGACCTATCCTACTAATGTCCTAGCCTAATAATGACCAATTTTATTAAAAACCTATCCTACTAATGGCCTATCCTACTAATGACCTATCCTACTAATGTCCAAGCCTACTAATGATCAATTTTATTAAAAACCTATCCTACTAATGGCCTATCCTACGAATGTCCTATCCTACTAATGTCCTAGCCTACTAATGACAAATTTCATTAAAAACCTATCCTACTTATGTCCTAGCCTACTAATGATCAATTTTATTAAAAACCTATCCTACTAATGACCTATCCTACTAATGTCCTATCCTACTAATGTCCTAACCTACTAATGACAAATTTTATTAAAAACATATCCTAGTAATGACCTATCCTACTAATGACCTATCCTACTAATGGCCTATCCTACTAATGACCTACCCTACTAATGGCCTATCCTACTAATGACCTATCCTACTAATTGCCTATCCTACCAATGACCTATCCAACTAATGGCCTATCCTACTAATGTTCTAGCCTACTAATGAAAAATTTTATTAAAAACCTATCCTACTAATGACCTATCCTACAAATGTCCTACCCTACTAATGTCCTAGCCTTCTAATGACAAATTTTATTAAAAACCTATCCTACTAATGACCTTTCCTACTAATGACCTATCCTACTAATGTCCTAGCCTATTAATGACCAATTTTATTAAAAACCTATCCTACTAATGACCTATCCTACCAATGTCCTATCCTACTAATGTCCTAGCCTACTAATGCCAAATTTTATTTAAAACCTAACCTACCAATGACCTATCCTACTAATGTCCTATCCTACTAATATCCTAGCCTCCTAATGCCAAATTTTATTTAAAAGCTATCCTACTAATGACCTATCCTACTAATGGCCTATCCTACGAATGTCCTATCCTACTAATGTCCTAGCCTACTAATGACAAATTTCATTAAAAACCTATCCTACTTATGTCCTAGCCTACTAATGATCAATTTTATTAAAAACCTATCCTACTAATGACCTATCCTACTAATGGCCTATCCTACTAATGTCCTAACCTACTAATGACAAATTTTTTTAAAAACATATCCTACTAATGACCTATCCTACTAATGACCTATCCTACTAATGGCCTATCCTACTAATGACCTATCCTACTAATGACCTATCCTACTAATTGCCTATCCTACCAATGACCTATCCAACTAATGGCCTATCCTACTAATGTTCTAGCCTACTAATGAAAAATTTTATTAAAAACCTATCCTACTAATGACCTATCCTACAAATGTCCTACCCTACTAATGTCCTAGCCTTCTAATGACAAATTTTATTAAAAACCTATCCTACTAATGACCTTTCCTACTAATGACCTATCCTACTAATGTCCTAGCCTATTAATGACCAATTTTATTAAAAACCTATCCTACTAATGACCTATCCTACCAATGTCCTATCCTACTAATGTCCTAGCCTACTAATGCCAAATTTTATTTAAAACCTAACCTACCAATGACCTATCCTACTAATGTCCTATCCTACTAATATCCTAGCCTCCTAATGCCAAATTTTATTTAAAAGCTATCCTACTAATGACCTATCCTACTAATGGCCTATCCTACGAATGTCCTATCCTACTAATGTCCTAGCCTACTAATGACAAATTTCATTAAAAACCTATCCTACTTATGTCCTAGCCTACTAATGATCAATTTTATTAAAAACCTATCCTACTAATGACCTATCCTACTAATGGCCTATCCTACTAATGTCCTAACCTACTAATGACAAATTTTTTTAAAAACATATCCTACTAATGACCTATCCTACTAATGACCTATCCTACTAATGGCCTATCCTACTAATGACCTATCCTACTAATGGCCTATCCTACTAATGACCTATCCTACTAATGGCCTATCCTACTAATGACCTATCCTACTAATTGCCTATCCTACCAATGACCTATCCAACTAATGGCCTATCCTACTAATGTTCTAGCCTACTAATGAAAAATTTTATTAAAAACCTATCCTACTAATGACCTATCCTACAAATGTCCTACCCTACTAATGTCCTAGCCTTCTAATGACAAATTTTATTAAAAACCTATCCTACTAATGACCTTTCCTACTAATGACCTATCCTACTAATGTCCTATCCTACTAATGTCCTAGCCTACTAATGTCCTAGCCTACTAATTACCTAGCCTATTAATGACCAATTTTATTAAAAACCTATCCTACTAATGACCTATCCTACCAATGTCCTATCCTACTAATGTCCTAGCCTACTAATGCCAAATTTTATTTAAAACCTAACCTACCAATGACCTATCCTACTAATGTCCTATCCTACTAATGTCCTAGCCTCCTAATGCCAAATTTTATTTAAAAGCTATCCTACTAATGACCTATCCTACTAATGGCCTATCCTACGAATGTCCTATCCTACTAATGTCCTAGCCTACTAATGACAAATTTCATTAAAAACCTATCCTACTTATGTCCTAGCCTACTAATGATCAATTTTATTAAAAACCTATCCTACTAATGACCTATCCTACTAATGGCCTATCCTACTAATGTCCTAACCTACTAATGACAAATTTTTTTAAAAACATATCCTACTAATGACCTATCCTACTAATGACCTATCCTACTAATGGCCTATCCTACTAATGACCTATCCTACTAATGGCCTATCCTACTAATGACCTATCCTACTAATGGCCTATCCTACCAATGACCTATCGAACTAATGGCCTATCCTACTAATGTTCTAGCCTACTAATGAAAAATTTTATTAAAAACCTATCCTACTAATGACCTATCCTACAAATGTCCTACCCTACTAATGTCCTAGCCTTCTAATGACAAATTTTATTAAAAACCTATCCTACTAATGACCTATCCTACTAATGTCCTATCCTACTAATGTCCTAGCCTACTAATGCCAAATTTTATTTAAAACCTAACCTACCAATGACCTATCCTACGAATGTCCTATCCTACTAATGTCCTAGCCTACTAATGACAAATTTCATTAAAAACCTATCCTACTTATGTCCTAGCCTACTAATGATCAATTTTATTAAAAACCTATCCTACTAATGACCTATCCTACTAATGGCCTATCCTACTAATGTCCTAACCTACTAATGACAAATTTTTTAAAAACATATCCTACTAATGACCTATCCTACTAATGACCTATCCTACTAATGGCCTATCCTACTAATGACCTATCCTACTAATGGCCTATCCTACTAATGACCTATCCTACTAATGGCCTATCCTACCAATGACCTATCGAACTAATGGCCTATCCTACTAATGTTCTAGCCTACTAATGAAAAATTTTATTAAAAACCTATCCTACTAATGACCTATCCTACAAATGTCCTACCCTACTAATGTCCTAGCCTTCTAATGACAAATTTTATTAAAAACCTATCCTACTAATGACCTATCCTACTAATGTCCTATCCTACTAATGTCCTAGCCTACTAATGCCAAATTTTATTTAAAACCTAACCTACCAATGACCTATCCTACTAATGTCCTATCCTACTAATGTCCTAGCCTCCTAATGCCAAATTTTATTTAAAACCTAACCTACCAATGACCTATCCTACTAATGTCCTATCCTACCAATGTCCTAGCCTCCTAATGCCAAAATTTATTTAAAACCTATCCTACTAATGACCTATCCTACTAATGGCCTACCCTACTAATGTCCTAGCCCACTAATGACCAATTTTATTAAAAACCTATCCTACTAGAGGCCTATCCTACTAATGACCTATCCTACTAATGTCCTATCCTATTAATGAGAAATTCTTTTAAACACCTATCCTACTAATGACGTATCCTACTAATGTCCTATCCTACCAATGTCCTAGCCTACTAATGACCAATTTTATTAAAAACCTAGCCTACTAATGACCAATTTTATTAAAAACCCTAGCCTACTAATGACCAATTTTATTAAAAACCTATCCTACTAATGACCTATCCTACTAATGGCCTATCCTACGAATGTCCTATCCTACTAATGTCCTAGCCTACTAATGACAAATTTCATTGAAAACCTATCCTACTTATGTCCTAGCCTACTAATGACCTATCCTACTAATGGCCTATCCTACTAATGACCTATCCTACTAATGACCTATCCTACTAATGGCCTATCCTACCAATGACCTATCGAACTAATGGCCTATCCTACTAATGTTCTAGCCTACTAATGAAAAATTTTATTAAAAACCTATCCTACTAATGACCTATCCTACAAATGTCCTACCCTACTAATGTCCTAGCCTTCTAATGACAAATTTTATTAAAAACCTATCCTACTAATGACCTATCCTACTAATGTCCTATCCTACTAATGTCCTAGCCTACTAATGCCAAATTTTATTTAAAACCTAACCTACCAATGACCTATCCTACGAATGTCCTATCCTACTAATGTCCTAGCCTACTAATGACAAATTTCATTAAAAACCTATCCTACTTATGTCCTAGCCTACTAATGATCAATTTTATTAAAAACCTATCCTACTAATGACCTATCCTACTAATGGCCTATCCTACTAATGTCCTAACCTACTAATGACAAATTTTTTTAAAAACATATCCTACTAATGACCTATCCTACTAATGACCTATCCTACTAATGGCCTATCCTACTAATGACCTATCCTACTAATGGCCTATCCTACTAATGACCTATCCTACTAATGGCCTATCCTACCAATGACCTATCGAACTAATGGCCTATCCTACTAATGTTCTAGCCTACTAATGAAAAATTTTATTAAAAACCTATCCTACTAATGACCTATCCTACAAATGTCCTACCCTACTAATGTCCTAGCCTTCTAATGACAAATTTTATTAAAAACCTATCCTACTAATGACCTATCCTACTAATGTCCTATCCTACTAATGTCCTAGCCTACTAATGCCAAATTTTATTTAAAACCTAACCTACCAATGACCTATCCTACTAATGTCCTATCCTACTAATGTCCTAGCCTCCTAATGCCAAATTTTATTTAAAACCTAACCTACCAATGACCTATCCTACTAATGTCCTATCCTACCAATGTCCTAGCCTCCTAATGCCAAAATTTATTTAAAACCTATCCTACTAATGACCTATCCTACTAATGGCCTACCCTACTAATGTCCTAGCCCACTAATGACCAATTTTATTAAAAACCTATCCTACTAGAGGCCTATCCTACTAATGACCTATCCTACTAATGTCCTATCCTATTAATGAGAAATTCTTTTAAACACCTATCCTACTAATGACGTATCCTACTAATGTCCTATCCTACCAATGTCCTAGCCTACTAATGACCAATTTTTTTAAAAACCTAGCCTACTAATGACCAATTTTATTAAAAACCTAGCCTACTAATGACCAATTTTATTAAAAACCTATCCTACTAATGACCTATCCTACTAATGGCCTATCCTACGAATGTCCTATCCTACTAATGTCCTAGCCTACTAATGACAAATTTCATTGAAAACCTATCCTACTTATGTCCTAGCCTACTAATGATCAATTTTATTAAAAACCTATCCTACTAATGACCTATCCTACTAATGGCCTATCCTACTAATGTCCTAACCTACTAATGACAAATTTTTTTAAAAACATATCCTACTAATGACCTATCCTACTAATGACCTATCCTACTAATGGCCTATCCTACTAATGACCTATCCTACTAATGGCCTATCCTACTAATGACCTATCCTACTAATGGCCTATCCTACCAATGACCTATCGAACTAATGGCCTATCCTACTAATGTTCTAGCCTACTAATGAAAAATTTTATTAAAAACCTATCCTACTAATGACCTATCCTACAAATGTCCTACCCTACTAATGTCCTAGCCTTCTAATGACAAATTTTATTAAAAACCTATCCTACTAATGACCTATCCTACTAATGTCCTATCCTACTAATGTCCTAGCCTCCTAATGCCAAATTCTATTTAAAACCTAACCTACCAATGACCTATCCTACTAATGTCCTATCCTACTAATGTCCTAGCCTCCTAATGCCAAATTTTATTTAAAACCTATCCTACTAATGACCTATCCTACTAATGGACTATCCTACTAATGTCCTAGCCTACTAATGACAAATATTATTAAAAACCTATCCTACTAATGACCTATCCTACTAATGACCTATCCTACTAATGACCTATCCTACTAATGTCCTAGCCAACTAATGACTAATTTTATTGAAAACCTATCCTACTAATGACCTATTCTACTAATGTCCTATCCTACTAATGTCCTAGCCTACTAATGCCAAATTTTTTTAAAAACCTATCCTACTAATGACCTATCCTACTAATGACCAATTTTATTAAAAACCTATCCTAGTAATGGCCTATCCTAATAATGACCTATCCTACTAATGTCCAAGCCTACTAAAGATCAATTTTATTAAAAACCTATCCTACTAATGGCCTTTCCTACTAATGTCCTATCCTACTAATGTCCTATCCTACTAATGTCCTATCCTACTAATGACCTATCCCACTTATGTCCTAGCCTAATAATGACCAATTTTACTAAAAACCTATCCTACTAATGGCCTATCCTACTAATGACCTATCCTACTAATGTCCAAGCCCACTAATGATCAATTTTATTAAAAACCTATCCTACTAATGGCCTTTCCTACTTATGTCCTATCCTAATAATGTCCTATCCTACTAATGTCCTATCCTACTAATGACCTATCCTACTAATGTCCTAGCCTAATAATGACCAATTTTATTAAAAACCTATCCTACTAATGACCTATCCTACTAATGTCCTATCCTACTAATGTCCTAGCCTAATAATGACAAATTTTATTTAAAACCTATCCTACTAATGACCTATCCTACTAATGGCCTACCCTACTAATGTCCTAGCCCACTAATGACCAATTTTATTAAAAACCTATCCTACTAGAGGCCTATCCTACTAATGACCTATCATACTAATGTCCTAGCCTACTAATGACAAATTTTATTTAAAACCTATCCTACTAATGACCTATCCTACTAATTGCCTACCCTACTAATGTCCTAGCCCACTAATGACCAATTTTATTAAAAACCTATCCTACTAGAGGCCTATCCTACTAATGACCTATCCTACTAATGTCCTATCCTATTAATGAGAAATTCTTTTAAACACCTATCCTACTAATGACCTATCCTACTAATGTCCTATCCTACCAATGTCCTAGCCTACTAATGACCAATTTTATTAAAAACCTAGCCTACTAATGATCAATTTTATTAAAAACCTATCCTACTAATGACCTATCCTACTAATGGCCTATCCTACGAATGTCCTATCCTACTAATGTCCCAGCCTACTAATGACAAATGTCATTAAAAACCTATCCTACTTATGTCCTAGCCTACTAATGATCAATTTTATTAAAAACCTATCCTACTAATGACCTATCCTACTAATGGCCTATCCTACTAATGTCCTAACCTACTAATGACAAATTTTATTAAAAACATATCCTACTAATGACCTATCCTACTAATGACCTATCCTACTAATGGCCTATCCTACTAATGACCTATCATACTAATGGCCTATCCTACTAATGACCTATCCTACTAATGGCCTATCCTACCAATGACCTATCGAACTAATGGCCTATCCTACTAATGTTCTAGCCTACTAATGAAAAATTTTATTAAAAACCTATCCTACTAATGACCTATCCTACAAATGTCCTACCCTACTAATGTCCTAGCCTTCTAATGACAAATTTTATCAAAAACCTATCCTACTAATGACCTATCCTACTAATGGCCTATCCTACTAATGTCCTAGCCTACTAATGACAAATTTTATTAAAAACCTATCCTACTAATGACCTATCCTACTAATGACCTATCCTACTAATGTCCTAGCCAACTAATGACCAATTTTATTAAAAACCTATCCTACTAGAGGCCTATCCTACTAATGACCTATCCTACTAATGTCCTATCCTATTAATGAGAAATTCTTTTAAACACCTATCCTACTAATGTCCTTTCCTACTAATGTCCTATCCTACTAATGTCCTATCCTACTAATGACCTATCCTACTAATAGCCTATCCTACTAATGCCCTAGCCTACTAATGACCAATTTTATTAAAAACCTATCCTACTAGAGGCCTATCCTACTAATGACCTATCCTACTAATGTCCTATCCTATTAATGAGAAATTCTTTTAAACACCTATCCTACTAATGACCTTTCCTACTAATGTCCTATCCTACTAATGGCCTATCCTACTAATGACCTATCCTACTAATGGCCTATCCTACTAATGCCCTAGCCTACTAATGACCAATTTTATTAAAAACCTATCCTACTAATGGCCTATCCTACTAATGACCTATCCTACTAATGTCCAAGCCTACTAATGATCAATTTTATTAAAAACCTATTCTACTAATGGCCTTTCCTACTAATGTCCTATCCTACTGATGTCCTATCCTACTAATGTCCTATCCTACTAATGACCTATCCTACTAATGTCCTAGCCTAATAATGGCCAATTTTATTAAAAACCTATCCTACTAATGGCCTATCCTACTAATGACCTATCCTACTAATGTCCAAGGCTACTAATGATCAATTTTATTAAAAACCTATCCTACTAATGGCCTATCCTACGAATGTCCTATCCTACTAATGTCCTAGCCTACTAATGACAAATTTCATTAAAAACCTATCCTACTTATGTCCTAGCCTACTAATGATCAATTTTATTAAAAACCTATCCTACTAATGACCTATCCTACTAATGTCCTATCCTACTAATGTCCTAACCTACTAATGACAAATTTTATTAAAAACATATCCTACTAATGACCTATCCTACTAATGACCTATCCTACTAATGGCCTATCCTACTAATGACCTATCCTACTAATGGCCTATCCTACTAATGACCTATCCTACTAATTGCCTATCCTACCAATGACCTATCCAACTAATGGCCTATCCTACTAATGACCTATCCTACTAATGACCAATTTTATTAAAAACCTATCCTAGTAATGTCCTATCCTACTAATGTCCTATCCTACTAATGTCCTATCCTACTAATGACCTATCCTACTTATGTCCTAGCCTAATAATGACCAATTTTATTAAAAACCTATCCTACTAATGGCCTATCCTACTAATGACCTATCCTACTAATGTCCAAGCCTCCTAATGATCAATTTTATTAAAAACCTATCCTACTAATGGCCTTTCCTACTTATGTCCTATCCTAATAATGTCCTATCCTACTAATGTCCTATCCTACTAATGACCTATCCTACTAATGTCCTAGCCTAATAATGACCAATTTCATTAAAAACCTATCCTACTAAAGACCTATCCTACTAATGTCCTATCCTACTAATGTCCTAGCCTCCTAAAGCCAAATTTTATTTAAAACCTATCCTACTAATGACCTATCCTACTAATGGCCTATCCTACTAATGTCCTAGCCTACTAATGACAAATTTTATTAAAAACCTATCCTACTAATGACCTATCCTACTAATGGCCTATCCTACTAATGTCCTAGCCTACTAATGACAAATTTTATTAAAAACCTATCCTACTAATGACCTATCCTACTAATGACCTATCCTACTAATGTCCTAGCCAACTAATGACCAATTTTATTAAAAACCTATCCTACTAGAGGCCTATCCTACTAATGACCTATCCTACTAATGTCCTATCCTATTAATGAGAAATTCTTTTAAACACCTATCCTACTAATGTCCTTTCCTACTAATGTCCTATCCTACTAATGTCCTATCCTACTAATGACCTATCCTACTAATGGCCTATCCTACTAATGCCCTAGCCTACTAATGACCAATTTTATTAAAAACCTATCCTACTAGAGGCCTATCCTACTAATGACCTATCCTACTAATGTCCTATCCTATTAATGAGAAATTCTTTTAAACACCTATCCTACTAATGACCTTTCCTACTAATGTCCTATCCTACTAATGGCCTATCCTACTAATGACCTATCCTACTAATGGCCTATCCTACTAATGCCCTAGCCTACTAATGACCAATTTTATTAAAAACCTATCCTACTAATGGCCTATCCTACTAATGACCTATCCTACTAATGTCCAAGCCTACTAATGATCAATTTTATTAAAAACCTATTCTACTAATGGCCTTTCCTACTAATGTCCTATCCTACTGATGTCCTATCCTACTAATGTCCTATCCTACTAATGACCTATCCTACTAATGTCCTAGCCTAATAATGGCCAATTTTATTAAAAACCTATCCTACTAATGGCCTATCCTACTAATGACCTATCCTACTAATGTCCAAGGCTACTAATGATCAATTTTATTAAAAACCTATCCTACTAATGGCCTATCCTACGAATGTCCTATCCTACTAATGTCCTAGCCTACTAATGACAAATTTCATTAAAAACCTATCCTACTTATGTCCTAGCCTACTAATGATCAATTTTATTAAAAACCTATCCTACTAATGACCTATCCTACTAATGTCCTATCCTACTAATGTCCTAACCTACTAATGACAAATTTTATTAAAAACATATCCTACTAATGACCTATCCTACTAATGACCTATCCTACTAATGGCCTATCCTACTAATGACCTATCCTACTAATGGCCTATCCTACTAATGACCTATCCTACTAATTGCCTATCCTACCAATGACCTATCCAACTAATGGCCTATCCTACTAATGACCTATCCTACTAATGATCAATTTTATTAAAAACCTATCCTACTAATGACCTATCCTACTAATGTCCTATCCTACTAATGTCCTAACCTACTAATGACAAATTTTATTAAAAACATATCCTACTAATGACCTATCCTACTAATGACCTATCCTACTAATGGCCTATCCTACTAATGACCTATCCTACTAATGGCCTATCCTACTAATGACCTATCCTACTAATTGCCTATCCTACCAATGACCTATCCAACTAATGGCCTATCCTACTAATGACCTATCCTACTAATGACCAATTTTATTAAAAACCTATCCTAGTAATGTCCTATCCTACTAATGTCCTATCCTACTAATGTCCTATCCTACTAATGACCTATCCTACTTATGTCCTAGCCTAATAATGACCAATTTTATTAAAAACCTATCCTACTAATGACCTATCCTACTAATGGCCTATCCTACTAATGTCCTAGCCTACTAATGACAAATTTTATTAAAAACCTATCCTACTAATGACCTATCCTACTAATGACCTATCCTACTAATGTCCTAGCCAACTAATGACCAATTTTATTAAAAACCTATCCTACTAGAGGCCTATCCTACTAATGACCTATCCTACTAATGTCTTATCCTATTAATGAGAAATTCTTTTAAACACCTATCCTACTAATGACCTTTCCTACTAATGTCCTATCCTACTAATGTCCTATCCTACTAATGACCTATCCTACTAATTGCCTATCCTACTAATGCCCTAGCCTACTAATGACCAATTTTATTAAAAACCTATCCTACTAATGGCCTATCCTACTAATGACCTATCCTACTAATGTCCAAGCCTACTAATGATCAATTTTATTAAAAACCTATCCTACTAATGGCCTTTCCTACTAATGTCCTATCCTACTGATGTCCTATCCTACTAATGTCCTATCCTACTAATGACCTATCCTACTAATGTCCTAGCCTAATAATGACCAATTTTATTAAAAACCTATCCTACTAATGGCCTATCCTACTAATGACCTATCCAACTAATGTCCAAGCCTACTAATGATCAATTTTATTAAAAACCTATCCTACTAATGGCCTATCCTACGAATGTCCTATCCTACTAATGTCCTAGCCTACTAATGTAAAATTTCATTAAAAACCTATCCTACTTATGTCCTAGCCTACTAATGATCAATTTTATTAAAAACCTATCCTACTAATGACCTATCCTACTAATGTCCTATCCTACTAATGTCCTAACCTACTAATGACAAATTTTATTAAAAACATATCCTACTAATGACCTATCCTACTAATGACCTATCCTACTAATGGCCTATCCTACTAATGACCTATCCTACTAATGGCCTATCCTACTAATGACCTATCTTACTAATTGCCTATCCTACCAATGACCTATCCAACTAATGGCCTATCCTACTAATGTTCTAGCCTACTAATGAAAAATTTTATTAAGAACCTATCCTACTAATGACCTATCCTACAAATGTCCTACCATACTAATGTCCTAGCCTTCTAATGACAAATTTTATTAAAAACCTATCCTACTAATGACCTTTCCTACTAATGACCTATCCTACAAATGTCCTAGCCTATTAATGACCAATTTTATTAAAAACCTATCCTACTAATGACCTATCCTACCAATGTCCTATCCTACTAATGTCCTAGCCTACTAATGCCAAATTTTATTTAAAACCTAACCTACCAATGACCTATCCTACTAATGTCCTATCCTACTAATGTCCTACCCTCCTAATGCCAAATTTTTTTAAAACCTATCCTACTAATGACCTATCCTACTAATGGCCTATCCTACTAATGTCCTAGCCTACTAATGACAAATTTTATTAAAAACCTATCCTACTAATGACCTATCCTACTAATGACCTATCCTACTAATGTCCTAGCCTACTAATGCCAAATTTTTTTAAAAACCTATCCTACTAATGACCTATCCTACTAATGACCAATTTTATTAAAAACCTATCCTAGTAATGGCCTATCCTACTAATGACCTATCCTACTAATGTCCAAGCCTACTAATGATCAATTTTATTAAAAACCTATCCTACTAATGGCCTTTCCTACTAATGTCCTATCCTACTAATGTCCTATCCTACTAATGTCCTATCCTACTAATGACCTATCCTACTTATGTCCTAGCCTAATAATGACCAATTTTATTAAAAACCTATCCTACTAATGGCCTATCCTACTAATGGCCTATCCTACTAATGTACAAGCCTCCTAATGATCAATTTTATTAAAAACCTATCCTACTAATGGCCTTTCCTATTTATGTCCTATCCTAATAATGTCCTATCCTACTAATGTCCTATCCTACTAATGACCTATCCTACTAATGTCCTAGCCTAATAATGACCAATTTCATTAAAAACCTATCCTACTAATGACCTATCCTACTAATGTTCTATCCTACTAATGTCCTAGCCTACTAATGACAAATTTTATTTAAAACCTATCCTACTAATGACCTATCCTACTAATGGCCTACCCTACTAATGTCCTAGCCCACTAATGACCAATTTTATTAAAAACCTATCCTACTAGAGGCCTATCCTACTAATGACCTATCCTACTAATGTCCTATCCTATTAATGAGAAATTCTTTTAAACACCTATCCTACTAATGACCTATCCTACTAATGTCCTATCCTACTAATGTCCTAGCCTACTAATGACCAATTTTATTAAAAACCTATCCAACTAATGGCATTTCCTACTAATGTCCTATCCAAATAATGTCCTATCCTACTAATGTCCTATCCTACTAATGACCTATCCTACTAATGTCCTATCCTACTAATGTCCTATCCTACTAATGTCCTAGCCTACTAATGACAAATTTTATTTAAAACCTATCCTACTAATGACCTATCCTACTAATGTCCTATCCTACTAATGTCCTATCCTACTAATGTCCAAGCCTCCTAATGATCAATTTTATTAAAAACCTATCCTACTAATGGCCTTTCCTACTTATGTCCTATCCTACTAATGTCCTAGCCTAATAATGACCAATTTCATTAAAAACCTATCCTACTAATGGCCTATCCTACTAATGACCTATCCTACTAATGGCCAATCCTACTTATGACCTATCCTACTAATGGCCTATCCTACTAATGACCTATCCTACTATTGGCCTATCCGACTAATGACCTATCCTAATAATGGCCTATCCAACTAATGTCCTATCCTACTAATGTCCTAGCCCACTAATGACAAATTTTATTAAAAACCTATCCTACTAATGGCCTATCCTACTAATGAACTATCCTACTAATGGCCTATCCTACTAATGTCCTATCATACTAATGTCCAAGCCTACTGATGACCAATTTTTTTAAGAACCTATACTACTAATGGCCTATCCTACTAATGAACTATCCTACTAATGGCCAATCCTACTTATGACCTATCCTACTAATGGCCTATCCTACTAATGTCCTAACCTACTAATGACCAATTTTATTAAAAACCTATCCTACTAATGACCTATCCTACTAATGTCCTATCCTACTAATGTCCTAGCCCACTAATGACAAATTTTATTAAAAACCTATCCTACCAATGACCTATCCTACTAATGGCCTATCCTACTAATGACCTATCCTACTATTGGCCTATCCTACTAATGACCTATCCTACTAATGGCCTATCCTACTAAGGTCCTATCCTACTAATGACCAATTATATTAAAAACCTATCCTACTAATGACCTATCCTACTAATGTCCTATCCTACTAATGTCCTAGCCTACTAATGACAAATTTTATTAAAAACCTATCCTACTAATGACCTATCCTACTAATGACCTATCCTACTAATGACCTATCCTACTAATGTCCTAGCCTGCTAATGACCAATTTTATTAAAAACCTATCCTACTAAAGACCTATCCTACTAATGGCCTATCCTACTAATGTCCTAGCCTACTAATGACCATATTTATTGAAAACCTATCCTACTAATGACCTATCCTACTAATGTCCTATCCTACTAATGTCTTAGTCTACTAATGGCAAATTTTATTAAAAACCTATCCTACTGATGGCCTATCCTACTAATGTCCAAGCCTACTAATGTCCTAGCCTACTAATGACCAATTTTATTAAAAACCTATCCTACTAATGACCTATCCTACTAATGACCTATCCTACTAATGTCCTAGCCTACTAATGATCAATTTTATTAAAAACCTATCCTACTAAAGACCTATCCTTCTAATGGCCTATCCTACTAATGAGCTATCCTACTAATGGCCTATCCTACTAATGTCCTATCATACTAATGTCCAAGCCTACTGATGACCAATTTTTTTAAGAACCTATACTACTAATGGCCTATCCTACTAATGACCTATCCTACTAATGGCCAATCCTACTTATGACCTATCCTACTAATGGCCTATCCTACTAATGTCCTAACCTACTAATGACCAATTTTATTAAAAACCTATCCTACTAATGACCTATCCTACTAATGTCCTATCCTACTAATGTCCTAGCCCACTAATGACAAATTTTATTAAAAACCTATCCTACTAATGACCTATCCTACTAATGGCCTATCCTACTAATGACCTATCCTACTATTGGCCTATCCTACTAATGACCTATCCTACTAATGGCCTATCCTACTAAGGTCCTATCCTACTAATGACCAATTATATTAAAAACCTATCCTACTAATGACCTATCCTACTAATGTGCTATCCTACTAATGTCCAAGCCTACTGATGACCAATTTTTTTAAGAACCTATACTACTAATGGCCTATCCTACTAATGACCTATCCTACTAATGGCCAATCCTACTTATGACCTATCCTACTAATGGCCTATCCTACTAATGTCCTAACCTACTAATGACCAATTTTATTAAAAACCTATCCTACTAATGACCTATCCTACTAATGTCCTATCCTACTAATGTCCTAGCCCATAATGACCAATTATATTAAAAACCTATCCTACTAATGACCTATCCTACTAATGTCTTATCCTACTAATGTCCTAGCCTACTAATGACAAATTTTATTAAAAACCTATCCTACTAATGACCTATCCTACTAATGACCTATCCTACTAATGACCTTTCCTACTAATGTCCTAGCCTGCTAATGACCAATTTTATTAAAAACCTATCCTACTAAAGACCTATCCTACTAATAGCCTATCCTACTAATGTCCTAGCCTACTAATGACCATATTTATTGAAAACCTATCCTACTAATGACCTATCCTACTAATGTCCTATCCTACTAATGTCCTAGTCTACTAATGGCAAATTTTATTAAAAACCTATCCTACTAATGGCCTATCCTACTAATGTCCAAGCCTACTAATGTCCTAGCCTACTAATGACCAATTTTATTAAAAACCTATACTACTAATGACCTATCCTACTAATGACCTATCCTACTAATGTCCTAGCCTACTAATGACCAATTTTATTAAAAACCTATCCTACTAAAGACCTATCCTACTAATGGCCTATCTTACTAATGTCCTAGCCTACTAATGTCCAATTTTATTAACAACATATCCGACTAATGAACTATCCTACTAATGGCCTATCCTACTAATGTCCTATCTTACTAATGTCCTAGTCTACTAATTACCAATTTTATTAAAAACCTATCCTACTAATGGCCTATCCTACTAATGTCCTAGCCTATTAATGACCATATTTATTGAAAACATATCCTACTAATGACCTATCCTACTAATGTCCTATCCTACTAATGTCCTAGCCTACTAATGTCCAATTTTTTTTACAACCTATCCGACTAATGACCTATCTTACTAATGGCCTATCCTACTAATGTCCTATCTTACTAATGTCCTAGCCTACTAATTACCAATTTTATTAAAAACCTATCCTACTAATGGCCTTTCCTAATAATGTCCTATCCTCCTAATGGCCTATCCTACTAATGACCTAGCCTACTAATTACCAATTTTATTAAAAACCTATCCTACTAATGGCCTTTCCTAATAATGTCCTATCCTCCTAATGGCCTATCCTACTAATATCCAAGCCTACTAATGACCAATTTTATTAAAAACCTATCCTACTAATGGCATTTCCGACTAATGAACTATCCTACTAATGGCCTATCCTACTAATGTCCAATTTTATTAAAAACCTATCCTACTAATGGCATTTCCGACTAATGGCCTATCCTACTAATGGCCTATCCTACTAATGTTCAATTTTATTAACAACCTATCCTACTAATGGCATTTCCGACTAATGAACTATTCTACTAATGGCATTTCCTACTAATGTCCTATCCTACTAATGTCCTAGCCTACTAATGTCCAATTTTATTAAAAACCTATCCTACTAGAGGCCTATCCTACTAATGTTCTATCCTACTAATGTCCTATCCTACTAATGGTCTATCCTACTAATGTCCAATTTTATTAACAACCTATCCTACTAATGGCATTTCCGACTAATGAACTATCCTACTAATGGCCTATCCTACTAATGTCCAATTTTATTAAAAACCTATCCTACGAATGGCATTTCCGACTAATGAACTATCCTACTAATGGCCTATCCTACTAATGGCCTATCCTACTAATGTCCAATTTTATTAAAAACCTATCCTACTAATGGCATTTCCGACTAATGAACTATCCTACTAATGGCCTATCCTACTAATGTCCTATCCTACTAATGGCCTATCCTACTAATGGCCTATCCTACTAATGTCCAATTTTATTAAAAACCTATCCTACTAATGGCATTTCCGACTAATGATCTATCCTAATAATGTCCTATCCTATTCAACGAATGACCTGTCCTATTAAACACCTATCCTACTTATGACGTATTCAGTCAATCAAATATCGTTTTAATGAACTGTCGGATCACTGACCAATCTATCCTATGCAAATTTTTTTATTTTCAAAGACCTACCCAATTGAAGACCTAAGATTTTATTGATCAATCCTTTTAAGACCTTTCCTATCCAAAAATCTATACTATCAGAACTTATTCTATCTATTGTAACAACTTCTACAGCTGATAAAGACAAGAACCAACAAATTCCGGGAATTGTTTAAATTGAAAAATTTTCCCGATACACAGTTATAATTTGAAAAATGAAAGGTCATAAAAAGCTTGACATTGCCAATGAGTTTACGATAATATAACTTCACATTGTTTTAAGTTTGATAATTATCCTAAGTTAGAAACTTAACATCAATATATCTGAAAATATAAAGCCAACAATTCAATCATTTAGAGTGAACAGCAAAGCATATTAAAGACCAATTATTAAAGGATATTTACCATTAATTTTGGTATTGTTTATTTTTTTCTATTGCCCATTAGTATGGATGTTATGTAGCAAAGGAAGTCATGATAATTTAATAAAAATTAAAGATCATTACCGCTAGAGTTTTGTGACTATTCATCCTAATTTAATGATTTTGTTGCCAACTTGAAGGAGACTACCATACACCTTAATCATATAGCGTGTCATCGTATCTAAAATCCTTTACAATCTGAATTCTTGATAATCTAGATTCGATGGTTTTTTGCCAAAAATAACGACTCGCAATTATCGTTTATGAAATCTTTCTTGAGACAAAAGGTCAAAACTATAGATTAGAGAATCCGGTCGCTTAGCTTTTCAATAAATTTGCATTAATTGAAAATCTGATTGAAATTTGGCTATTAGAAAACGAAGACGTGCTATTTTTCGGCAAATTAACTGCCTTGAGAAATCCTTGTTTTTGCTTCAGGTTAGTCGGATTTTGTGTTTTTCTGCTATTGTTAAACTATCATTAAATAAATCATTCAATTCGATAAACTTATAAACAATAGAATACAGTAAAATACAATACCTCTGCCTGCAAGCTGGGTATCCATAGCAACTGTCTGCTCAACCATCGCATTTTCAGCCAGAGTTTTTTTCCTCACAGCGGCAAATACCGGATTCGGCGACACACATTGTTGCCACTGTCTGTGCATGGTCACACTCTCATCCTGAAAGAGAACACAACAGTCAATAACAAAGAAATACTATTCCTAAATTGGAAGCCTTTCTTTTCAAGTCTTTATGCGAAATATTCACATTATCATAATCCATACCAATGTTGAGACGGATACAAAAATAATGTCTGAGAATACACTCATTTCTTTTCATATATATCTCCACTAAATCTGACAATAAACAATTTCTGTTAGGGCACAAACTAATATGGTTTTTCTCCATATTTCTGAAGACAAATTAGCTTGCTTTGGGGCTTTATCATAATGGAAAGATGGAACAAGATCAAGAGGGCAATTGGCCAACTGTGAACGTTTGTAGTTCTTTTGCTTTTATCGTTTGTTGCGTCAAGGGAGTGTGGACACTAAAAAACACTGGCATCTTTTGCAATGGAAATCCGTATTAACTTGGGTTAGCATAAAGTCTTTCACGGATCGAAATTCTAAGGGGAATGTATTCTCGATCTTCTATTCAAATTTGGTTTAGAAAAGAACATTGGCCAGGGGATCGAGAAACTCAATCAACATTGAAATATTGGGAAATAATGACAAGATTACGGCCTATTGTGTTCACAAAAATAGAAGCTCAACTATCTGGTGATTGTAAAAGATACTAAAATGATAATTAAAGAAATGTTGCAACTTGAACAAAACATCTAAATTGATCTTCCAATTTATAAAACATAGAACAAAACTGATTTTATAAAAATGAACTTCTCGTTGAATGAAACGTGAGGAAAGATTGTTTTTCGACCTTTAGCATGCTACCACAAATAACACACACGACATTGTGTCAAATGTTCCTCGAATGCTTTGGAAATTGAGATTAACTAAGCCAAAATATTTGTCTAATTTTCCCACAGTCGACAACGAGTATTTGAAAAATGTTAAGTCATTTACCTGACCAACGTCAAAAGAAATGTTGACTTTCTCATACTGCAAGCCCTTGGACAGCGAAGGAAACTGCCGCCATTTTACGCCCCGCATGTTGATGTAGTGGTTTTTGTTTGACCTTTATCTTCATCAAAACATGGAGGCGGCAGAAATTGAGGTGCTGCTTTATCAGTATAGAAAAGGGTTCAAATTTCTAAAATCTGCACATTGAGGGGTTGAAATTTTAATTTTCTTTGAGTACAACCTCCTCGTGGATGTCTTTTTGTAAACAACAAGGCCAAGTACAGGGTTGATTCAATGCTTGATTCCCGCGCTTTTTTGTGAGAATATCAACGGTCGACCAATCACATCTACTTTTGAAATCACGTGCAAACGTTGTTGTGGTTTCCATTCCTCTTCAACCAACTCGCCTTGAAGAAAATTGCAGACTCGAAAAACTGAAGCTTTTGTTGAGTAGCCAAAGAAGAAACATTGTGTTTATCACTCAAATGTATACATTACATCACAGTAATTACACGAAAACTAACATTACTAAGCATTAAGATTGTTACGAATGTCAATGCGATTAATCCATTAATGTGTTACGTGTGATTGTCATAAGGCTCTACTTCACAGTTCTTCTCGTTGCTGCTTGTTGGAAATATTTAGAATTTTTGTTTTACTGGTGTTGGCCTAGCTGGATACGGACCTTTCTTTTATTGCTAGAAACCTCAATTTAATTCTCTTTAAACGTCTTGTTTCAATTGCCTACATCAACAAAACTCAATTCTTTATTCCCGACTTTCTACATTACAAAAATGAATAATAATTAAATATCAGTCTGCTTGTCGTCCAATATTGAAGATTTCATAATCTATTATCACGCAAAGGTCTTGTAATTATTTTTGCATTCACCATTTTAGTCCAAGATTGATAGTACATACATTCGGCCACAAATAAGTAAAAATAAACTAACAAGATAAAATAATCAATATTTTGGAAAATAACATCTCTTTGTGCGTTGTAAATACAATGATTTGATTTGATTTCTTAGGGAGAGTAATTAAATATAAGCCCTCGCGGATAAAATTACTGATATACACTGTTTTTAAATTATAGTTTTAATCCAAGAAATTTATAAAAGGCATCTCTAAGGTCCTCAAATTTGATTCCGATTTTTAAAATGGCTGCGAGGGGGAGCAGGAGCAGTTTTGTCCCAGGTTTTCAATGTCTGTTTTCATGGACACTGAAAGTGGAACAAACTAAGAGCAAGGGGGCAAGCTTGAGTAAAGGGCCTTTGAAAATAACTTTCAGCTTCTACTCATTACTTCTACTAACTGCCATTTTATTTCAATCTTCTGTTGGTATCTTGAAAGTTGGCTAACTTTTGGCATAAGGATTTATTATACAAGTTTTGAGAAATGTCGTCATGAATTAAGAACTGTCACTGGAATCAGAATTCCAACGGAATCTCTCTGATTTTTACAATGGGGCGGTTTCAAGGGTACTTTAATCAAATGGGCACGCTGGCCCCTCTTGCCCCTTCTATCAAAACCAACAGGGGCGGTTGACCCTCGCGCCCAATTCTCCGGCGTCCCTGTCTGTAATGTCTCGTAATGTAATTCTTTTTTAAGAATGGAATCAACAAACATAACAAAAGTAAAGGTAAATTTTTTAAAGCAATTGCAAGAAAATTATTGTAAGAAAAATTCTGAAATGTATCCTAAGCTAAACTAAAGACTCGTGTCCTATTGAGTAATGAATTTCATTTTAAATCGAATTTGTTAAAAGAAACAAAATTATGCCTGAAAAAAGTAAAAGGTTTAAAACGAATGAAATAATGCAAGCTAATCTAAAAGGCGTGGTCGCGATGGCCACTGCCATTGAATAAGCCCCTAATCGTAATATGCGGATTCTAATCAATGATAAATTGAACACATTTTGGAGAAATGAAGGTAAATGAATAAAAAGAAATTCCAAAATGTTCTTGAATTTGCTGTAAACATCGATTTTTTAGAAATGTTCAATTCTCATAGTGAATTGAAAAAGTAAAAGAGGCTTTGAAAATGGGCTAATTTATTTCAATTTTCAGATGATTCTTTTAATTTCCCGTCCTTGTTTAAGCTCTTCTCTCCAATTTGCTCTTACTAGAATTAACAAACTCCCAAAAAAGGGAGAGGCCAATTTAAAGATTTACTAAAAGACTAAAAGAATACTACTAGGTAGAAGTTGCTCAAAAAAATACCTTCCAACTATCCTTAAAAAACGGTAATATTAAGATGTAGTAATTACCATTTTGTGCAGTATTGTATACTGGCACCAGAGCAACATAAATTCGAGAGCGGAAATTAGAAGATATGAGTGTATAAGCGAGGAACGCTCCTCAAAATGGGTCTCTAGTTAAGCGCTCAAATTTTGTGGCTCTGGTACCCAGGGTAGCAGTATTTAGACGGTTTTGTGCAACGATTAAACTGTTATTAGTCATAGAGGGCCACTTTACGCATTTTTTTCTCATAAAGCTTCCAAATCTATAGACAAACTGGATTAGATTTAATTTTACAGTTATTTTGCAAAAATATTAAAATTGAAAATATTAGTTGTAAACTATGCAAAATCCAGTGCAGTTTGTTAGAAAACTGAAGAAATCAGCGTAATGCCAAACGCAGCCTTAATGCACTTGGCATCGCCACACAGCCTTACGCAGTGATACAGCTTGGATCAAGATTGTCGTTATAGTAATGCGTCAAAAGAGAAGGGACAGGTCTCAGTACAGATATGCTCATCGATGTTAGTTCTCATCGATTTTAAGCATTAAGAACAGCGACAACTTGTAAACTTAGACCGGGGGCAAATTAGATTTTAGACTTCACAATTCCAATTTTTCTACGAGGGCTCATTGTTATCGATTCTGTTCCAAAATATAGGAATTTTTGACAAAAACGTTGCTAATATGATATTTCTCATCGATTCGAAGCATTAAGAACGGTGACAACTTGTAGACTTAGACAGGGGGCCAGATAAGATAGGCCACACAGAAACATTGAAACTTCACATTTCCAATTATTCTTCGTAGGATCATTATTTTCGATTTTATTCCAAAACAGAACAGTTTTTGCCAAAAACATTCATAATATGATACCTCTCATCGATTGCATTGAAGCATTGAGGACAGCGACAACTTGTAGACTTAGACAGGGGGCAAATTAAATAGGCCACGCAGAAAAATTGAAAATTCACATTTCCAGTTTTTCTGCTTGGGCTTATTATTTTCCATTCTCTTCCAAAATAAAGCAGTTTTTTACCAAAACATTAATAATATGAAAGTTCTCATCGATTGCAATGAGGCATTGAGAACAGCGAGAGCTTGTAGACTTAGACAGGGGGGCAGATAAGAAAGGCCATGCAGAAACATTGAAACTTCACATTTCCAATTTTTTTCCGTGGGCTCATTATTTTCCATTCGGTTTCAAAAAAGAGCAATTTTTTACCAAAAATATTGATAATGTGATAGTTCTCATTGATTTAAAGCATTGAGAACAGTGGCAACTTGTAGAGTTAGACAGGGGGGGGGGGGGCAAATTAGATCGGCCACGCAGAAAACTACAAACTTCACATTTCCAATTTTTCTACGTGGGCTCATTATTTTCCATTCTGTTTCAAGAAAGAGCAATTTTTTACCAAAAATATTGATAATTTGATAGTTCTCATTGATTTAAAGCATTGAGAACAGTGACAACTTGTAGACTAAGACAGGGGGGACAGATAAGATAGGCCACGCAGAAAACTTGAAACTTCACATTTCCAATTTTTCTGAATTGGATCACTATTTTCGATTCGCTTCCAAATCATGGCAATTTTTTAGCAAAAACGTTGATAATGTGATAGTTCTCATTGATTTAAAGCATTGAGAACAGTGACAACTTGCAGACATAGACAGGGGGACAGATAAGATAGGCCACGAAGAAGACTTGAAACTTCACATTTCCAATTTTTCTGCGTTGGATCACTATTTTCGATTCGTTTCCAAATTATAGCAATTTTTTAGCAAAAACGTTGATAATGTGATAGCTCTCATCGATTTAAAGCATTAAGAAAAGGGACAACTTGGAGACTTAGAAAGGGGGGCAGATAAGAAAGGCCACGCAGAAAACTTGAAACTTCACATTTCCAATATTTCTGCGTGGGCTCATTATTCTCGATTCTCTTCCGAAATATAGCAATACTCACTAAAAATGTTTATAATGTTATAGTTCTCATCAATTTGAAAAACTGAAAACAGTGGCAAATTGTAGACTTAGACATGGGGGCAGATAAGATAGGCCACACAGAAAAATTAAACTTAAGATTTCCAACTTTTCTTCGTGGGCTCATTTTTTGCGATTCTGTTTCAAAAAAGAGCAATCTTTTTACCAAAAATGTTAATAATGTGATAGTTCTGATCGATTCGAAGCATTAAGAACATTGACAACTTGTAGACTTAAACAGGGGGGGGGGGCAAATTAGATCGGCCAGGCAGAAAACTTCAAACTTCACATTTCCAATTTTTCTACGTGGGCTCATTATTTTCCATTCTGTTTCAAAAAAGATCAATTTTTTACCATAAATGTTGATAATGTGATAGTTCTCATTGATTTGAAGCATTAAGAACAGTGACAACTTGTAGATTTAGACAGGGGGGCAGATAATATAGGCCATGCAGAAAACTTGAAACTAAAGATTTCCAATTTTCTTCGTGGGCTCATTATTTGCGATTCTGTTTCAAAAAAGAGCAATTTTTTACCAAAAATATTGACAATGTGATAGTTCTGATCGATTCGAAGCATTAAGAACATTGAATACTTGTGGACTTAGAGAGGGGGGGGGGCAGGGGAATTAGATCGGCCACGCAGAAAGCTTCAAACTTCACATTTCCAATTTTTTACGTGGGCTCATTATTTTCGTTTCTGTTTCAAAAAAGAGCAATTTTTTAACAAAAATGTTAATAATGTGATAGTTCTCATCGATTTGAAGCATTAAGAACAGTGACAACATGTAGACATAGACAGGGGGCAGATAAGATGGGCCACGCAGAAAAATTGAAACTTCACTGTTCCAATATCTCTACATGGGCTCATTATTTTCGATTCTGTTATGAAATATAGAAATTTTTTACCAAAAACGTAGATAATGTGATAGTTCTCATCGATTTGAAGCAATACGAACAGTGACAACTTGTAGACTTGGACAAGGGTGGGGGGGGGGGGGGGGGGAATTAGATCGGCCACGCTGAAAACTTCAAACTTCATATTTCCAATTTTTTTAAGTGAGCTCATTATTTTCGTTTCTGTTTCAAAAAAGAGCAATTTTTTATCAAAAATGTTAATAATGTCATAGTTCTGATCGATTCAAAGCATTAAGAACATTGACAACTTGTAGACTTAAACAGGGGCGGGGGGGGGGGAGGGGAATTAGATCGGCCAGCCAGAAAACTTCAAAATTCACATTTCCAATTTTTCTACGTGGGCTCATTATTTTCCATTCTGTCTCAAAAAAGAGCAATTTTTTACCAAAAATATTGATAATGTGATAGTTCTCATTGATTTAAAGCATTGAGAACAGTGACAACTTGTAGACTAAGACAGGGGGGACAGATAAGATAGGCCACGCAGAAAACTTGAAACTTCACATTTCCAATTTTTCTGAATTGGATCACTATTTTCGATTCGCTTCCAAATCATGGCAATTTTTTAGCAAAAACGTTGATAATGTGATAGTTCTCATTGATTTAAAGCATTGAGAACAGTGACAACTTGCAGACATAGACAGGGGGACGGATAAGATAGGCCACGAAGAAGACTTGAAACTTCACATTTCCAATTTTTCTGCGTTGGATCATTATTTTCGATTCACTTCCAAATTATTGCAAATTTTTAGCAAAAACGTTGATAATGTGATAGTCCTCATCGATTCAAAGCATTAAGAACAGGGACAACTTGTAGACTTAGACAGGGGGGGCAGATAAGATAGGCCACGCAGAAAACTTGAAACTTCACATTTCCAAAATTTCTGCGTGGGCTCATTACTCTCGATTCTCTTCCGAAATATAGCAATACTCACCAAAAATGTTTATAATGTTATGGTTCTCATCAATTTGAAAAACTGAAAACAGTGGCAAATTGTAGACTTAGACATGGGGGCAGATAAGATAGGCCACACAGAAAAATCAAACTTAAGATTTCCAACTTTTCTTCGTGGGCTCATTTTTTCGATTCTGATTCAAAAAAGAGCAATTTTTTACTGAAAATATTGATAATGTGATAGTTCTGATCTATTCGAAGCATTAAGAACATTGACAACTTGTAGACTTAAACAGGGGGGGGGGGGAGGGGAATTACATCGGCCAGGCAGAAAACTTCAAAATTCACATTTCCAATTTTTCTACGTGGGCTCATTATTATCGTTTCTGTTTCAAAAAAGAGCAATTTTTTATCAAAAATGTTGATAATGTGGTAGTTCTGATCGATTCGAAGCATTAAGAACAGTGACAATTTGTAGACTTAGACAGGGGGGGCAGACAAGATAGGCCACGCAGAAAACTTTAAACTTCACATTTCCAATTGTTTTATGTGAGCTCATTATTTTCGTTTCTGTTTCAAAAAAGAGCAATTTTTTATCAAAAATGTTAATAATGTCATAGTTCTGATCGATTCAAAGCATTAAGAACATTGACAACTTGTAGACTTAAACAGGGGCGGGGGGGGGGGGAGGGGAATTAGATCGGCCAGCCAGAAAACTTCAAAATTCACATTTCCAATTTTTCTACGTGGGCTCATTATTTTACATTCTGTCTCAAAAAAGAGCAATTTTTTACCAAAAATATTGATAATGTGATAGTTCTCATTGATTTAAAGCATTGAGAACAGTGACAACTTGCAGACATAGACAGGGGGACAGATAAGATAGGCCACGAAGAAGACTTGAAACTTCACATTTCAAATTTTTCTGCGTTGGATCACTATTTTCGATTCGTTTCCAAATTATAGCAATTTTTTAGCAAAAACGTTGATAATGTGATAGCTCTCATCGATTTAAAGCATTAAGAACAGGGACAACTTGGAGACTTAGAAAGGGGGGCAGATAAGAAAGGCCACGCAGAAAACTTGAAACTTCACATTTCCAATATTTCTGCGTGGGCTCATTATTCTCGATTCTCTTCCGAAATATAGCAATACTCACTAAAAATGTTTATAATGTTATAGTTCTCATCAATTTGAAAAACTGAAAACAGTGGCAAATTGTAGACTTAGACATGGGGGCAGATAAGATAGGCCACACAGAAAAATTAAACTTAAGATTTCCAACTTTTCTTCGTGGGCTCATTTTTTGCGATTCTGTTTCAAAAAAGAGCAATCTTTTTACCAAAAATGTTAATAATGTGATAGTTCTGATCGATTCGAAGCATTAAGAACATTGAATACTTGTGGACTTAGAGAGGGGGGGGGCAGGGGAATTAGATCGGCCACGCAGAAAGCTTCAAACTTCACATTTCCAATTTTTTACGTGGGCTCATTATTTTCGTTTCTGTTTCAAAAAAGATCAATTTTTTACCATAAATGTTGATAATGTGATAGTTCTCATTGATTTGAAGCATTAAGAACAGTGACAACTTGTAGATTTAGACAGGGGGGCAGATAATATAGGCCATGCAGAAAACTTGAAACTAAAGATTTCCAATTTTTCTTCGTGGGCTCATTATTTGCGATTCTGTTTCAAAAAAGAGCAATTTTTTACCAAAAATATTGACAATGTGATAGTTCTGATCGATTCGAAGCATTAAGAACATTGAATACTTGTGGACTTAGAGAGGGGGGGGGGGGCAGGGGAATTAGATCGGCCACGCAGAAAGCTTCAAACTTCACATTTCCAATTTTTTACGTTGGCTCATTATTTTCGTTTCTGTTTCAAAAAAGATCAATTTTTTACCATAAATGTTGATAATGTGATAGTTCTCATTGATTTGAAGCATTAAGAACAGTGACAACTTGTAGATTTAGACAGGGGGGCAGATAATATAGGCCATGCAGAAAACTTGAAACTAAAGATTTCCAATTTTTCTTCGTGGGCTCATTATTTGCGATTCTGTTTCAAAAAAGAGCAATTTTTTACCAAAAATATTGACAATGTGATAGTTCTGATCGATTCGAAGCATTAAGAACATTGAATACTTGTTGACTTAGAGAGGGGGGGGGGCAGGGGAATTAGATCGGCCACGCAGAAAGCTTCAAACTTCACATTTCCAATTTTTTACGTGGGCTCATTATTTTCGTTTCTGTTTCAAAAAAGAGCAATTTTTTAACAAAAATGTTGATAATGTGATAGTTCTCATCGATTTGAAGCATTAAGAACAGTGACAACTTGTAGACATAGACAGGGGGCAGATAAGATGGGCCACGCAGAAAAATTGAAACTTCACAGTTCCAATATCTCTACATGGGCTCATTATTTTCGATTCTGTTATGAAATATAGAAATTTTTTACCAAAAACGTAGATAATGTGATAGTTCTCATCGATTTGAAGCAATAAGAACAGTGACAACTTGTAGACTTGGACAAGGGTGGGGGGGGGGGGGAATTAGATCGGCCACGCTGAAAACTTCAAACTTCACATTTCCAATTTTTTTAAGTGAGCTCATTATTTTCGTTTCTGTTTCAAAAAAGAGCAATTTTTTATCAAAAATGTTAATAATGTCATAGTTCTGATCGATTCAAAGCATTAAGAACATTCACAACTTGTAGACTTAAACAGGGGGGGGGGGAGCAAATTAGATCGGCCAGGCAGAAAACTTCAAACTTCACATTTCCAATTTTTCTACGTGGGCTCATTATTTTCCATTCTGTTTCAAAAAAGATCAATTTTTTACCATAAATGTTGATAATGTGATAGTTCTCATTGTTATACTACACTTTAACTACAGTGCAACCAAGTATATATAAAATAACTCACGGCCCTTTTCAACTCGACTTGTGGCAGAGAGGAACAGAGAGACAACGACTTCTTTTGTCAGTACTTTGAACGAACAGCAAGATGCTTCTCCCAAAAAGCCTCATTCTTAAAACTACTACAGCGTATTTATAGATACAAGCATTTTACAACTATTAATAACAACCAATCAGCTAAAAACACGTAAGAACTACAACCAAAAGAAACATAGATAATTAACAGCGGAAATAAAGTGTTTGCCAAATATTTAAATTATACCCTACAATGGTTCGTTCGATCTGGTGCACAACACAACCTCCCCCTTTGAAATCGAGCCTCCCGGCTCGAAAACGCGTCAAACTGGTAAAATCTCCTGTGGTGTACAGTAATCCTCGGGACGAGTGATAGAGGGCTCATCTACAGACGAGTCACTCTTTGCTATCGGGTTAGGTTCTGGTAGAAAACTGTCTGGCGGTAAATCCACATCACTGAGATCAACGAACGTGTCACATTGCGGAGGAGCAGCGGTTGGACGGTCCGACGGATCGACGTACAGCTTCATGCGGTTTGCGTGCACTGGAACACTAACTGGACGGTTGTCGAGTGTCCTTAAACGAAAGTGAACGGGCGATAACTTCTTGACAACGCGATATGGTCCGTGGTAGTTATGGGCCAACTTTTTGGAAAGACCCTTTCTCGTTTTTGGGGTGTACACCCAGACTTTGGATCCGATATCAAAGGAGACTGGCGCACTGTTCTGATCGTAGTAGTGTTTCATGCGCTGTTGAGTCAACTCTGTATTTGTCTTAACTATGCGATGGGCGTTTTCCAGATTTTCGACAATGCGAGCACGGTGTTCTGCAACGGAGGACGAGAGTTTTGCTGTCGAAGGCAAAATAAGAGACGCATCAATTGGCAGACGAGGCTCTCACCCATATAAAAGATAAAACGGCGATTCGTGGGTCGTAGCGTGAGGCGAGACACGGTAAGCGAAAAGCACCAATGGCAGGTGGCGGTCCCAATCCCTCTGATTTGAGCTGACATACATCGACAACGCTTCCGCAAGGGTACCATTAAACCTTTCGACTAGTCCGTCCGTTTGCGGATGATACGAGGTAGTCCGAAGTTGGCGAGTGTTGAGCAATTTGCAGACCTCTGTAACGATAGATGCAAGAAAATTCGAACCCCGATCTGATAAAAGCGTTTTCGGAGCACCATGGCGAGCGAGAATCTTGTCCACAAGCAAGTTAGCAATCATAGACGCTTCAGTAGAAGGCAAAGCAAAAGCTTCAGGCCACCGTGTGTAATAATCAGAAAAAACCACAATATAACGGTTGCCGTCGTTTGTAACGGGAAACGGGCCTAAGACGTCCATGGCTACTCGATCAAAGGCTCCTTCGACAGGAATAGGCAGCAAGGGTGCCTTCTTCTTACCCCTAGGCACCTTCTTCATCGAACAATCAATACATGAAGTACACCAATGTTCAACGTCTTTATACATGCCGTGCCAATAATAACGAGAACGAATTTTCTCATACGTTTTAAAAACGCTTAAATGACCAGCAGTAGGTTCATCGTGACAAGCAATAAGAATCTCTCGGCGAAGGCTTGCAGGAATTACCACCTGAGAACATAAAGACTGAACATGTCGTTTACTAGGTGTCCATAAATGACATAAAACCCCATTTTCGTCCAGATAGTACGAGTCGACAGTCAGTAGCAGAGTACGCGCTTTATTGTTATCATCTGGCAAGAGAGAACACTCGAGGTACTCAATAATGGCGAAAAGGTCACGATCTTCGCGTTGTAATTTGGTGAGCTGTGGAGGAGCAGGACATGGGTGCCTAATAGAAGCCATAGGCGGAGAAAGACCAGAAACAGTGGTTGAGGAATAAGATCGTCGTGAAAGCGCATCTGCGTTGTTGTTGGAAGGTCCAGGGCGATAAACAATGTCAAAATCGTACTGCTGCAGCTGCAACGCCCAGCGAGCAAGCCGACCTGTAGGATCCTTCACATTCATGAGCCATGAGAGGCTACTGTGGTCTGTATGGACAAAAAATTTACGGCCATGAAGATAAGGTTGATACCGTTTAATTCCATCTACTACAGCAAGAGCTTCACGTTCCGTGGTGCTATAGCGTTTTTCAGCATTATTCAGCTCACGCCCACCATAGGCCACGACATACTCCACACCCGCAACTCGTTGGCCGAGAATATACCCAAGAGCCGAGTTGCTGGCATCAGTATACAGGTGAAAAGGCTCACTAAAAACGGGATAAGCTAAAACAGGATTGGAGCACAAACTCTGCTTTAGTATGTTGAAAGCGTGTTGACATTCAGCACTCCACACAAACTTGACGTCCTTTCTTGTTAGCTGATTTATAGGTGAAGCTATGCGTGCAAAATCATGGACAAAACGTCTGTAATAGTTACAGAGACCAAGAAAACTGCGTACATCCTTCACATTGGACGGCACTGGAAACGAGTTTACAACTTCAAGCTTGTCTGGGTCAGCAGAAATACCATTTGCAGAGACAATAAACCCAAGAAATTTCACAGAATGGCGAGCAAAGTGGCACTTACTTGGTTTCAATTTCAAGTTAGCCTGACGTATGCGATCGAAAACGAGAGACAGCCTTTGCAAATGTTCTTCAAAAGTAGAAGAAAAAACGATAATATCGTCTATATAGATGAGACAAACCTTCCATTCTAGGCCAGCAAGAACTCTCGACATCAGTCGTTGGAAAGTCGGTGGAGCGTTTGTTAAACCAAAACTCATTACATTATATTCGAACAATCCTGCATGTGAAACGAAGGCAGTTTTTTCTCGCGAAGACGGATGCATGGCAACTTGGTGATAGCCCGACTGCAGATCGAGCGTTGTAAAGAACTGAGATCCAGAAAGAGCGTCAAGGGCATCATCAATGCGAGGAAGAGGATAACTGTCTTTGCGAGTGACAGCATTTAATTTTCGATAGTCGACACAAAATCTCGTCGTACCGTCTTTCTTCTTTACTAAAACTACAGGAGAGCTCCAAGAGCTCGAAGAAGGTTGAATCACATTTTGAGATAGCATATTTGAAATCTGTGTTTCAATTTCTTCACGTTGCAATTGAGAGACTCGATAAGGTGAAGACTTAATAGGCCGAGCATCCCCTGTGTAAATTTTGTGTTCGATGATGGAAGTATGGCCGAGATCAAGGCTAGATGAGGCGAAAATATCTTTAAACGATAAAAGTAATTGTGAGAGAGCTGCATTCTGGGCCTCTGAAAGATCGACATTCTTAATAGACTCAAGTTCGGAAAGGAGGCTGTGATGTTGTGGAGCAGAATCCATAGCTGAGACACTACTTTTTAAAGGAACGATGTCAGTGTGCAAAAGTTCAGAAAACGTGCCGATGACTGTTCCTTTATGAAGAAGCACTGGTTCATCAGAAGGATTTAACAAACGAAACGAGACATTTCCTTCACTAGTTGGGCACGAAATGGAAGCTGCTGGGAGGAGGCGATAACGAGAGGTTAATTTCTCATTACCTTCGACGAGGCCTGCGACAGAACTACTGTGCGACTGCAAAAGCTGCACAGGAATAATAGCTTCAGAACGAGGTTCAATGACGAATGAAGAAAAAACTGCGACAGAGCAAAGCAATGGAGGTGTATTGCCAGTTATAAATGAGACAGTGTTATCATTCTTAAATGTTACAATATGGCCAGGAACATCAATAACAGCATGGGTTTTATGCAGAAAGTCACGACCTAACACAACATTGTAAGCTAGGCCAGAGACAACTGAGGCCTGACATTCATAATGCTCATTACCAATGGTGAGAGGAAACGTCACAAAACCTTTCACAGCAACAGTGGCACCATTTGCAGTTTGAATACTTTCGAGTCCATTACGCGGCGTCTGCAGCGAGTAATGCATGCGCAGAGCAGAATTAAAAAAACTTTCACTAATTACGGAAATAGCGGCGCCAGTGTCTACGAGTAATTTAACTTGCTCATTTTCAAATTAAGACATTTCCAAGTATTGAAGATTCGTCACTTGATGATGTCCCGTTTAGTAAGCACGGTACTGCGTAGGTTCCCTTTCTTGGCTCGATATCAATGTCATTTAGAGGTTTTTCTAATTGAAACTTGGCACTAGTCAAACGATTTCGTTTATTAACCCATTGTTCGAAAGACGAATCAGCTTTTTCACAAAACGGGGGCTTCATTTGCTTTTCAACCGTTTGGGCCTCCTTCAATTCCCCCAACGAGAAGGCCCTTGTTCGTTTAAATAATTTGTACCGGATCTGTCCTGCTGAAAGTTTTGAGTTGACCGAAAGCGAGAATTATTTTGAACTGCATTTTCTCTACCAGAAACACCACTATTATTACTTCTACAATATCGAGCCACATGACCCACACGATAGCAGTTGTTGCAAATAGGTTGCCCATCGGTGGTACGTAAATTACGCCCCCTTGCATAGCTTTCCCTTACACCTTGTTGAAGCCTGTTCATGGGTTGAGGTTTGCCAGACACAAAACGTTGATCAATTGCAGCAATTAGCTCTGTTTTAAGATTCAGGAGGTCACTTTGAAAAGAGCTTTGATTTGCAACATATGTACCACCACCCAAGTTGTTACCATAATCAATTTGATCTAAAGCGTTTAACTGGCCGGTTCTCTTGTTGCTAGCCAACGCAAGCAGTTATTAACTTGGCCCTCAAGTTCTTTAATACGCTGGTCTTGCGAAATGGTTTGCGGGACGGTTGGGCCGAAAGACTTTGAAACGGCGTCACGGAGGCGGGCAAGGTTTTCTGCCTCTGTGAAAGTTTTTGGCTGGTTTAAAACAACATGGTTCTTTAGTTCTGCGCTTAGGCCGTTTATGAAAATGTTCATCATTTCTAACTCATTTAGATTCAGTCGTTGACACTTTTTTATGATGTCTTCAGTGTAGGTTACTAGAGGCTCATGTTCGAGCTGTTTTCGGGCATAAAGTTCTTGCCGTATCAAAAACTGGATGTTTTGGTTGCCAAATCTTGCAATTAAAGCTTCAATTAAGCTATCGAAAGTTCCTGCAGTTTCGTCTGAGAGCGTCTGAAACCATGCCAAAGCTGGGCCATTAAGCAGCAATGGAAGTGCACTTAATTTTTTTGCATTGCCCCAACCATAGAACCTGGCAAGTCGATTAAATTTTACAACCCATTCATTTACGTCTTCATTTTGGAATCCACTGAAAGGCGGTTGTTTAAAAAGTCCCGACTGGGCGTTTCCCTCCAGGGCTGCCTGCATAGCAGACACACGGTTTTGTAATTCTTCTACCGTTGCTTCCATTTTAACTACGTGAATAACTAAACAATTTCACAATATTTCCAAAGTTTTGCCGAAATGAGTGCAACCACGGATTTTGTTTTCGAGTTATCAAGAAGAAAACGAGCGGAATTAAAGTCTGTCTTGAACAATCTTTAGACAATATCATATAAGTATATCAGCATTCTGAAATTGTTTCTCGAAAGTTCAGTTCAATCTTCACTTTTAACGGAAATCCGACGTAATAATAAAAACGATACAAGATAACCAATGCGGCGAAGACGTCAAAATTTCCAAAGAAACAAGAAATAAAAACCATACCCAGAACATCAACCCCGAACAATTCCAGTGAATACGTCAAAACGGCAAGTGAAATAAGAAAAAGAAAACTATATACAAAAACATATGAAAAGCATCAAACCCGAGCAAATGCAGCGACTACGTCAAAACGGCCAATGAAAAATGCAATAAAACCTATATTCGACACCAAAATGTAAAACGCAAGTTTATCGGTTTTTTTTCAGCACGCCAATAAGTATTCTCGACCGGTCACGTCGTGGTCACCAATATGTTATACTACACTTTAACTACAGTGCAACCAAGTATATATAAAATAACTCACGGCCCTTTTCAACTCGACTTGTGGCAGAGAGGAACAGAGAGACAACGACTTCTTTTGTCAGTACTTTGAACGAACAGCAAGATGCTTCTCCCAAAAAGCCTCATTCTTAAAACTACTACAGCGTATTTATAGATACAAGCATTTTACAACTATTAATAACAACCAATCAGCTAAAAACACGTAAGAACTACAACCAAAAGAAACATAGATAATTAACAGCGGAAATAAAGTGTTTGCCAAATATTTAAATTATACCCTACAATGGTTCGTTCGATCTGGTGCACAACATCATTGATTTGAAGCATTAAGAACAGTGACAACTTGTAGATTTAGACAGGGGGGCAGATAATATAGGCCACGCAGAAAACTTGAAACTAAAGATTTCCAATTTTTCTTCGTGGGCTCATTATTTGCGATTCTGTTTCAAAAAAGAGCAATTTTTTACCAAAAATATTGACAATGTGATAGTTCTGATCGATTCGAAGCATTAAGAACATTGAATACTTGTGGACTTAGAGAGGGGGGGGGGGGGGGGGGGCAGGGGAATTAGATCGGCCACGCAGAAAGCTTCAAACTTCACATTTCCAATTTTTTACGTGGGCTCATTATTTTCGTTTCTGTTTCAAAAAAGAGCAATTTTTTAACAAAAATGTTAATAATGTGATAGTTCTCATCGATTTGAAGCATTAAGAACAGTGACAACTTGTAGACATAGACAGGGGGCAGATAAGATGGGCCACGCAGAAAAATTGAAACTTCACTGTTCCAATATCTCTACATGGGCTCATTATTTTCGATTCAGTTATGAAATATAGAAATTTTTTACCAAAAACGTAGATAATGTGATAGTTCTCATCGATTTGAAGCAATACGAACAGTGACAACTTGTAGACTTGGACAAGGGTGGGGGGGGGGGGAATTAGATCGGCCACGCTGAAAACTTCAAACTTCACATTTCCAATTTTTATAAGTGAGCTCATTATTTTCGTTTCTGTTTCAAAAAAGAGCAATTTTTTATCAAAAATGTTAATAATGTCATAGTTCTGATCGATTCAAAGCATTAAGAACATTGACAACTTGTAGACTTAAACAGGGGCGGGGGGGAGGGGAATTAGATCGGCCAGCCAGAAAACTTCAAAATTCACATTTCCAATTTTTCTACGTGGGCTCATTATTTTCCATTCTGTCTCAAAAAAGAGCAATTTTTTACCAAAAATATTGATAATGTGATAGTTCTCATTGATTTAAAGCATTGAGAACAGTGACAACTTGTAGACTAAGACAGGGGGAAAAGATAAGATAGGCCACGCAGAAAACTTGAAACTTCACATTTCCAATTTTTCTGAATTGGATCACTATTTTCAATTCGCTTCCAAATCATGGCAATTTTTTAGCAAAAACGTTGATAATGTGATAGTTCTCATTGATTTAAAGCATTGAGAACAGTGACAACTTGCAGACATAGACAGGGGGACGGATAAGATAGGCCACGAAGAAGACTTGAAACTTCACATTTCCAATTTTTCTGCGTTGGATCATTATTTTCGATTCACTTCCAAATTATAGCAAATTTTTAGCAAAAACGTTGATAATGTGATAGTCCTCATCGATTTAAAGCATTAAGAACAGGGACAACTTGTAGACTTAGACAGGGGGGGCAGATAAGATAGGCCACGCAGAAAACTTGAAACTTCACATTTCCAAAATTTCTGCGTGGGCTCATTACTCTCGATTCTCTTCCGAAATATAGCAATACTCACCAAAAATGTTTATAATGTTATGGTTCTCATCAATTTGAAAAACTGAAAACAGTGGCAAATTGTAGACTTAGACATGGGGGCAGATAAGATAGGCCACACAGAAAAATCAAACTTAAGATTTCCAACTTTTCTTCGTGGGCTCATTTTTTCGATTCTGATTCAAAAAAGAGCAATTTTTTACTGAAAATATTGATAATGTGATAGTTCTGATCTATTCAAAGCATTAAGAACATTGACAACTTGTAGACTTAAACAGGGGGGGGGGGGGGAGGGGAATTACATCGGCCAGGCAGAAAACTTCAAAATTCACATTTCCAATTTTTCTACGTGGGCTCATTATTATCGTTTCTGTTTCAAAAAAGAGCAATTTTTTATCAAAAATGTTGATAATGTGGTAGTTCTGATCGATTCGAAGCATTAAGAACAGTGACAATTTGTAGACTTAGACAGGGGGGGCAGACAAGATAGGCCACGCAGAAAACTTTAAACTTCACATTTCCAATTGTTTTATGTGAGCTCATTATTTTCGTTTCTGTTTCAAAAAAGAGCAATTTTTTATCAAAAATGTTAATAATGTCATAGTTCTGATCGATTCAAAGCATTAAGAGCATTGACAACTTGTAGACTTAAACAGGGGGGGGGGGGGAGGAAAATTAGATCGGCCAGCCAGAAAACTTCAAAATTCACATTTCCAATTTTTCTACGTGGGCTCATTATTTTCCATTCTGTCTCAAAAAAGAGCAATTTTTTACCAAAAATATTGATAATGTGATAGTTCTCATTTATTTAAAGCATTGAGAACAGTGACAACTTGCAGACATAGACAGGGGGACAGATAAGATAGGCCACGAAGAAGACTTGAAACTTCACATTTCCAATTTTTCTGCGTTGGATCACTATTTTCGATTCGTTTCCAAATTATAGCAATTTTTTAGCAAAAACGTTGATAATGTGATAGCTCTCATCGATTTAAAGCATTAAGAACAGGGACAACTTGGAGACTTAGAAAGGGGGGCAGATAAGAAAGGCCACGCAGAAAACTTGAAACTTCACATTTCCAATATTTCTGCGTGGGCTCATTATTCTCGATTCTCTTCCGAAATATAGCAATACTCACTAAAAATGTTTATAATGTTATAGTTCTCATCAATTTGAAAAACTGAAAACAGTGGCAAATTGTAGACTTAGACATGGGGGCAGATAAGATAGGCCACACAGAAAAATTAAACTTAAGATTTCCAACTTTTCTTCGTGGGCTCATTTTTTGCGATCCTGTTTCAAAAAAGAGCAATCTTTTTACCAAAAATGTTAATAATGTGATAGTTCTGATCGATTCGAAGCATTAAGAACATTGAATACTTGTGGACTTAGAGAGGGGGGGGGGGCAGGGGAATTAGATCGGCCACGCAGAAAGCTTCAAACTTCACATTTCCAATTTTTTACGTGGGCTCATTATTTTCGTTTCTGTTTCAAAAAAGATCAATTTTTTACCATAAATGTTGATAATGTGATAGTTCTCATTGATTTGAAGCATTAAGAACAGTGACAACTTGTAGACATAGACAGGGGGCAGATAAGATGGGCCACGCAGAAAAATTGAAACTTCACTGTTCCAATATCTCTACATGGGCTCATTATTTTCGATTCTGTTATGAAATATAGAAATTTTTTACCAAAAACGTAGATAATGTGATAGTTCTCATCGATTTGAAGCAATACGAACAGTGACAACTTGTAGACTTGGACAAGGGTGGGGGGGGGGGAATTAGATCGGCCACGCTGAAAACTTCAAACTTCACATTTCCAATTTTTTTAAGTGAGCTCATTATTTTCGTTTCTGTTTCAAAAAAGAGCAATTTTTTATCAAAAATGTTAATAATGTCATAGTTCTGATCGATTCAAAGCATTAAGAACATTGACAACTTGTAGACTTAAACAGGGGCGGGGGGGGAGGGGAATTAGATCGGCCAGCCAGAAAACTTCAAAATTCACATTTCCAATTTTTCTACGTGGGCTCATTATTTTCCATTCTGTCTCAAAAAAGAGCAATTTTTTACCAAAAATATTGATAATGTGATAGTTCTCATTGATTTAAAGCATTGAGAACAGTGACAACTTGTAGACTAAGACAGGGGGGACAGATAAGATAGGCCACGCAGAAAACTTGAAACTTCACATTTCCAATTTTTCTGAATTGGATCACTATTTTCGATTCGCTTCCAAATCATGGCAATTTTTTAGCAAAAACGTTGATAATGTGATAGTTCTCATTGATTTAAAGCATTGAGAACAGTGACAACTTGCAGACATAGACAGGGGGACGGATAAGATAGGCCACGAAGAAGACTTGAAACTTCACATTTCCAATTTTTCTGCGTTGGATCATTATTTTCGATTCACTTCCAAATTATAGCAAATTTTTAGCAAAAACGTTGATAATGTGATAGTCCTCATCGATTTAAAGCATTAAGAACAGGGACAACTTGTAGACTTAGACAGGGGGGGCAGATAAGATAGGCCACGCAGAAAACTTGAAACTTCACATTTCCAAAATTTCTGCGTGGGCTCATTACTCTCGATTCTCTTCCGAAATATAGCAATACTCACCAAAAATGTTTATAATGTTATGGTTCTCATCAATTTGAAAAACTGAAAACAGTGGCAAATTGTAGACTTAGACATGGGGGCAGATAAGATAGGCCACACAGAAAAATCAAACTTAAGATTTCCAACTTTTCTTCGTGGGCTCATTTTTTCGATTCTGATTCAAAAAAGAGCAATTTTTTACTGAAAATATTGATAATGTGATAGTTCTGATCTATTCGAAGCATTAAGAACATTGACAACTTGTAGACTTAAACAGGGGGGGGGGGAGGGGAATTACATCGGCCAGGCAGAAAACTTCAAAATTCACATTTCCAATTTTTCTACGTGGGCTCATTATTATCGTTTCTGTTTCAAAAAAGAGCAATTTTTTATCAAAAATGTTGATAATGTGGTAGTTCTGATCGATTCGAAGCATTAAGAACAGTGACAATTTGTAGACTTAGACAGGGGGGCAGACAAGATAGGCCACGCAGAAAACTTTAAACTTCACATTTCCAATTGTTTTATGTGAGCTCATTATTTTCGTTTCTGTTTCAAAAAAGAGCAATTTTTTATCAAAAATGTTAATAATGTCATAGTTCTGATCGATTCAAAGCATTAAGAACATTGACAACTTGTAGACTTAAACAGGGGGGGGGGGGGGAGGGGAATTAAATCGGCCAGCCAGAAAACTTCAAAATTCACATTTCCAATTTTTCTACGTGGGCTCATTATTTTCCATTCTGTCTCAAAAAAAAGCAATTTTTTACCAAAAATATTGATAATGTGATAGTTCTCATTGATTTAAAGCATTGAGAACAGTGACAACTTGTAGACTAAGACAAGGGGGACAGATAAGATAGGCCACGCAGAAAACTTGAAACTTCACATTTCCAATTTTTCTGAATTGGATCACTATTTTCGATTCGCTTCGAAATCAAAGCAATTTTTTAGCAAAAACGTTGATAATGTGATAGTTCTCATCGATTTAAAGCATTGAGAACAGTGACAACTTGCAGACATAGACAGGGGGAATTAGATCGGCCACGCTGAAAACTTCAAACTTCACATTTCCAATTTTTCTGAGTTGGATCACTATTTTCGATTCGCTTCCAAATCATAGCAATTTTTTAGCAAAAACGTTGATAATGTGATAGTTCTCATTGATTTAAAGCATTGAGAACAGTGACAACTTGCAGACATAGACAGGGGGACAGATAAGATAGGCCACGAAGAAGACTTGAAACTTCACATTTCCAATTTTTCTGCGTTGGATCATTATTTTCGATTCACTTCCAAATTATAGCAAATTTTTAGCAAAAACGTTGATAATGTGATAGTCCTCATCGATTTAAAGCATTAAGAACAGGGACAACTTGTAGACTTAGACAGGGGGGGGGGCAGATAAGATAGGCCACGCAGAAAACTTGAAACTTCACATTTCCAAAATTTCTGCGTGGGCTCATTACTCTCGATTCTCTTCCGAAATATAGCAATACTCACCAAAAATGTTTATAATGTTATGGTTCTCATCAATTTGAAAAACTGAAAACAGTGGCAAATTGTAGACTTAGACATGGGGGCAGATAAGATAGGCCACACAGAAAAATCAAACTTAAGATTTCCAACTTTTCTTCGTGGGCTCATTTTTTCGATTCTGATTCAAAAAAGAGCAATTTTTTACTGAAAATATTGATAATGTGATAGTTCTGATCTATTCGAAGCATTAAGAACATTGACAACTTGTAGACTTAAACAGGGGGGGGGGGGAGGGGAATTACATCGGCCAGGCAGAAAACTTCAAAATTCACATTTCCAATTTTTCTACGTGGGCTCATTATTATCGTTTCTGTTTCAAAAAAGAGCAATTTTTTATCAAAAATGTTGATAATGTGGTAGTTCTGATCGATTCGAAGCATTAAGAACAGTGACAATTTGTAGACTTAGACAGGGGGGGCAGACAAGATAGGCCACGCAGAAAACTTTAAACTTCACATTTCCAATTGTTTTATGTGAGCTCATTATTTTCGTTTCTGTTTCAAAAAAGAGCAATTTTTTATCAAAAATGTTAATAATGTCATAGTTCTCATCGATTTGAAGCATTAAGAACAGTGACAACTTGTTGACATAGACAGGGGGCAGATAAGATGGGCCACGCAGAAAAATTGAAACTTCACTGTTCCAATATCTCTACATGGGCTCATTATTTTCGATTCTGTTATGAAATATAGAAATTTTTTACCAAAAACGTAGATAATGTGATAGTTCTCATCGATTTGAAGCAATAAGAACAGTGACAACTTGTAGACATAGACAGGGGGACAGATAAGATAGGCCACGAAGAAGACTTGAAACTTCACATTTCCAATTTTTCTGCGTTGGATCATTATTTTCGATTCACTTCCAAATTATAGCAAATTTTTAGCAAAAACGTTGATAATGTGATAGTTCTCATCGATTTAAAGCATTAAGAACAGTGACAACTTGTAGACATAGACAGGGGGACAGATAAGATAGGCCACGAAGAAGACTTGAAACTTCACATTTCCAATTTTTCTGCGTTGGATCATTATTTTCGATTCACTTCCAAATTATAGCAAATTTTTAGCAAAAACGTTGATAATGTGATAGTTCTCATCGATTTAAAGCATTGAGAAGAGTGACAACTTGCAGACATAGACAGGGGGACAGATAAGATAGGCCACGAAGAAGACTTGAAACTTCACATTTCCAATTTTTTTGCGTTGGATCATTATTTTCGATTCACTTCCAAATTATAGCAAATTTTTAGCAAAAACGTTGATAATGTGATAGTTCTCATCGATTTAAAGCATTAAGAACAGTGACAACTTGCAGACATAGACAGGGGGACAGATAAGATAGGCCACGCAGAAAACTTGAAACTTCACATTTCCAAAATTTCTGCGTTGGATCATTATTTTCGATTCACTTCCAAATTATAGCAAATTTTTATCAAAAATGTTGATAATGTGGTAGTTCTGATCGATTCAAAGCATTAAGAACAGTGACAATTTGTAGACTTAGACAGGGGGGGCAGACAAGATAGGCCACGCAGAAAACTTTAAACTTCACATTTCCAATTGTTTTATGTGAGCTCATTATTTTCGTTTCTGTTTCAAAAAAGAGCAATTTTTTATCAAAAATGTTAATAATGTCATAGTTCTGATCGATTCAAAGCATTAAGAGCATTGACAACTTGTAGACTTAAACAGGGGGGGGGGAGGGGAATTAGATCGGCCAGCCAGAAAACTTCAAAATTCACATTTCCAATTTTTCTACGTGGGCTCATTATTTTCCATTCTGTCTCAAAAAAGAGCAATTTTTTACCAAAAATATTGATAATGTGATAGTTCTCATTGATTTAAAGCATTGAGAACAGTGACAACTTGTAGACTAAGACAGGGGGGACAGATAAGATAGGCCACGCAGAAAACTTGAAACTTCACATTTCCAATTTTTCTGAATTGGATCACTATTTTCGATTCGCTTCCAAATCATGGCAATTTTTTAGCAAAAACGTTGATAATGTGATAGTTCTCATTGATTTAAAGCATTGAGAACAGTGACAACTTGCAGACATAGACAAAGGGACGGATAAGATAGGCCACGAAGAAGACTTGAAACTTCACATTTCCAATTTTTCTGCGTTGGATCATTATTTTCGATTCACTTCCAAATTATAGCAAATTTTTAGCAAAAACGTTGATAATGTGATAGTCCTCATCGATTTAAAGCATTAAGAACAGGGACAACTTGTAGACTTAGACAGGGGGGGCAGATAAGATAGGCCACGCAGAAAACTTGAAACTTCACATTTCCAAAATTTCTGCGTGGGCTCATTACTCTCGATTCTCTTCCGAAATATAGCAATACTCACCAAAAATGTTTATAATGTTATGGTTCTCATCAATTTGAAAAACTGAAAACAGTGGCAAATTGTAGACTTAGACATGGGGGCAGATAAGATAGGCCACACAGAAAAATCAAACTTAAGATTTCCAACTTTTCTTCGTGGGCTCATTTTTTCGATTCTGATTCAAAAAAGAGCAATTTTTTGCTGAAAATATTGATAATGTGATAGTTCTGATCTATTCGAAGCATTAAGAACATTGACAACTTGTAGACTTAAACAGGGGGGGGGGGGGGGGAGGGGAATTATATCGGCCAGGCAGAAAACTTCAAAATTCACATTTCAAATTTTTCTACGTGGGCTCATTATTATCGTTTCTGTTTCAAAAAAGAGCAATTTTTTATCAAAAATGTTGATAATGTGGTAGTTCTGATCGATTCGAAGCATTAAGAACAGTGACAATTTGTAGACTTAGACAGGGGGGGCAGACAAGATAGGCCACGCAGAAAACTTTAAACTTCACATTTCCAATTGTTTTATGTGAGCTCATTATTTTCGTTTCTGTTTCAAAAAAGAGCAATTTTTTATCAAAAATGTTAATAATGTCATAGTTCTGATCGATTCAAAGCATTAAGAGCATTGACAACTTGTAGACTTAAACAGGGGGGGGGAGGGGAATTAGATCGGCCAGCCAGAAAACTTCAAAATTCACATTTCCAATTTTTCTACGTGGGCTCATTATTTTCCATTCTGTCTCAAAAAAGAGCAATTTTTTACCAAAAATATTTATAATGTGATAGTTCTCATTGATTTAAAGCATTGAGAACAGTGACAACTTGTAGACTAAGACAGGGGGGACAGATAAGATAGGCCACGCAGAAAACTTGAAACTTCACATTTCCAATTTTTCTGAATTGGATCACTATTTTCGATTCGCTTCCAAATCATGGCAATTTTTTAGCAAAAACGTTGATAATGTGATAGTTCTCATTGATTTAAAGCATTGAGAACAGTGACAACTTGCAGACATAGACAGGGGGACGGATAAGATAGGCCACGAAGAAGACTTGAAACTTCACATTTCCAATTTTTCTGCGTTGGATCATTATTTTCGATTCACTTCCAAATTATAGCAAATTTTTAGCAAAAACGTTGATAATGTGATAGTCCTCATCGATTTAAAGCATTAAGAACAGGGACAACTTGTAGACTTAGACAGGGGGGGCAGATAAGATAGGCCACGCAGAAAACTTGAAACTTCACATTTCCAAAATTTCTGCGTGGGCTCATTACTCTCGATTCTCTTCCGAAATATAGCAATACTCACCAAAAATGTTTATAATGTTATGGTTCTCATCAATTTGAAAAACTGAAAACAGTGGCAAATTGTAGACTTAGACATGGGGGCAGATAAGATAGGCCACACAGAAAAATCAAACTTAAGATTTCCAACTTTTCTTCGTGGGCTCATTTTTTCGATTCTGATTCAAAAAAGAGCAATTTTTTGCTGAAAATATTGATAATGTGATAGTTCTGATCTATTCGAAGCATTAAGAACATTGACAACTTGTAGACTTAAACAGGGGGGGGGGGGGGGAGGGGAATTATATCGGCCAGGCAGAAAACTTCAAAATTCACATTTCAAATTTTTCTACGTGGGCTCATTATTATCGTTTCTGTTTCAAAAAAGAGCAATTTTTTATCAAAAATGTTGATAATGTGGTAGTTCTGATCGATTCGAAGCATTAAGAACAGTGACAATTTGTAGACTTAGACAGGGGGGGCAGACAAGATAGGCCACGCAGAAAACTTTAAACTTCACATTTCCAATTGTTTTATGTGAGCTCATTATTTTCGTTTCTGTTTCAAAAAAGAGCAATTTTTTATCAAAAATGTTAATAATGTCATAGTTCTGATCGATTCAAAGCATTAAGAGCATTGACAACTTGTAGACTTAAACAGGGGGGGGGAGGGGAATTAGATCGGCCAGCCAGAAAACTTCAAAATTCACATTTCCAATTTTTCTACGTGGGCTCATTATTTTCCATTCTGTCTCAAAAAAGAGCAATTTTTTACCAAAAATATTGATAATGTGATAGTTCTCATTGATTTAAAGCATTGAGAACAGTGACAACTTGTAGACTAAGACAGGGGGGACAGATAAGATAGGCCACGCAGAAAACTTGAAACTTCACATTTCCAATTTTTCTGAATTGGATCACTATTTTCGATTCGCTTCCAAATCATGGCAATTTTTTAGCAAAAACGTTGATAATGTGATAGTTCTCATTGATTTAAAGCATTGAGAACAGTGACAACTTGCAGACATAGACAGGGGGACGGATAAGATAGGCCACGAAGAAGACTTGAAACTTCACATTTCCAATTTTTCTGCGTTGGATCATTATTTTCGATTCACTTCCAAATTATAGCAAATTTTTAGCAAAAACGTTGATAATGTGATAGTCCTCATCGATTTAAAGCATTAAGAACAGGGACAACTTGTAGACTTAGACAGGGGGGGCAGATAAGATAGGCCACGCAGAAAACTTGAAACTTCACATTTCCAAAATTTCTGCGTGGGCTCATTACTCTCGATTCTCTTCCGAAATATAGCAATACTCACCAAAAATGTTTATAATGTTATGGTTCTCATCAATTTGAAAAACTGAAAACAGTGGCAAATTGTAGACTTAGACATGGGGGCAGATAAGATAGGCCACACAGAAAAATCAAACTTAAGATTTCCAACTTTTCTTCGTGGGCTCATTTTTTCGATTCTGATTCAAAAAAGAGCAATTTTTTGCTGAAAATATTGATAATGTGATAGTTCTGATCTATTCGAAGCATTAAGAACATTGACAACTTGTAGACTTAAACAGGGGGGGGGGGGGGAGGGGAATTATATCGGCCAGGCAGAAAACTTCAAAATTCACATTTCAAATTTTTCTACGTGGGCTCATTATTATCGTTTCTGTTTCAAAAAAGAGCAATTTTTTATCAAAAATGTTGATAATGTGGTAGTTCTGATCGATTCGAAGCATTAAGAACAGTGACAATTTGTAGACTTAGACAGGGGGGGCAGACAAGATAGGCCACGCAGAAAACTTTAAACTTCACATTTCCAATTGTTTTATGTGAGCTCATTATTTTCGTTTCTGTTTCAAAAAAGAGCAATTTTTTATCAAAAATGTTAATAATGTCATAGTTCTGATCGATTCAAAGCATTAAGAGCATTGACAACTTGTAGACTTAAACAGGGGGGGGGGGGAGGGGAATTAGATCGGCCAGCCAGAAAACTTCAAAATTCACATTTCCAATTTTTCTACGTGGGCTCATTATTTTCCATTCTGTCTCAAAAAAGAGCAATTTTTTACCAAAAATATTGATAATGTGATAGTTCTCATTGATTTAAAGCATTGAGAACAGTGACAACTTGCAGACATAGACAGGGGGACGGATAAGATAGGCCACGAAGAAGACTTGAAACTTCACATTTCCAATTTTTCTGCGTTGGATCATTATTTTCGATTCACTTCCAAATTATAGCAAATTTTTAGCAAAAACGTTGATAATGTGATAGTCCTCATCGATTTAAAGCATTAAGAACAGGGACAACTTGTAGACTTAGACAGGGGGGGCAGATAAGATAGGCCACGCAGAAAACTTGAAACTTCACATTTCCAAAATTTCTGCGTGGGCTCATTACTCTCGATTCTCTTCCGAAATATAGCAATACTCACCAAAAATGTTTATAATGTTATGGTTCTCATCAATTTGAAAAACTGAAAACAGTGGCAAATTGTAGACTTAGACATGGGGGCAGATAAGATAGGCCACACAGAAAAATCAAACTTAAGATTTCCAACTTTTCTTCGTGGGCTCATTTTTTCGATTCTGATTCAAAAAAGAGCAATTTTTTGCTGAAAATATTGATAATGTGATAGTTCTGATCTATTCGAAGCATTAAGAACATTGACAACTTGTAGACTTAAACAGGGGGGGGGGGAGGGGAATTATATCGGCCAGGCAGAAAACTTCAAAATTCACATTTCAAATTTTTCTACGTGGGCTCATTATTATCGTTTCTGTTTCAAAAAAGAGCAATTTTTTATCAAAAATGTTGATAATGTGGTAGTTCTGATCGATTCGAAGCATTAAGAACAGTGACAATTTGTAGACTTAGACAGGGGGGGCAGACAAGATAGGCCACGCAGAAAACTTTAAACTTCACATTTCCAATTGTTTTATGTGAGCTCATTATTTTCGTTTCTGTTTCAAAAAAGAGCAATTTTTTATCAAAAATGTTAATAATGTCATAGTTCTGATCGATTCAAAGCATTAAGAGCATTGACAACTTGTAGACTTAAACAGGGGGGGGGGGGAGGGGAATTAGATCGGCCAGCCAGAAAACTTCAAAATTCACATTTCCAATTTTTCTACGTGGGCTCATTATTTTCCATTCTGTCTCAAAAAAGAGCAATTTTTTACCAAAAATATTGATAATGTGATAGTTCTCATTGATTTAAAGCATTGAGAACAGTGACAACTTGTAGACTAAGACAGGGGGGACAGATAAGATAGGCCACGCAGAAAACTTGAAACTTCACATTTCCAATTTTTCTGAATTGGATCACTATTTTCGATTCGCTTCCAAATCATGGCAATTTTTCAGCAAAAACGTTGATAATGTGATAGTTCTCATTGATTTAAAGCATTGAGAACAGTGACAACTTGCAGACATAGACAGGGGGACGGATAAGATAGGCCACGAAGAAGACTTGAAACTTCACATTTCCAATTTTTCTGCGTTGGATCATTATTTTCGATTCACTTCCAAATTATAGCAAATTTTTAGCAAAAACGTTGATAATGTGATAGTCCTCATCGATTTAAAGCATTAAGAACAGGGACAACTTGTAGACTTAGACAGGGGGGGCAGATAAGATAGGCCACGCAGAAAACTTGAAACTTCACATTTCCAAAATTTCTGCCTTGGCTCATTACTCTCGATTCTCTTCCGAAATATAGCAATACTCACCAAAAATGTTTATAATGTTATGGTTCTCATCAATTTGAAAAACTGAAAACAGTGGCAAATTGTAGACTTAGACATGGGGGCAGATAAGATAGGCCACACAGAAAAATCAAACTTAAGATTTCCAACTTTTCTTCGTGGGCTCATTTTTTCGATTCTGATTCAAAAAAGAGCAATTTTTTACTGAAAATATTGATAATGTGATAGTTCTGATCTATTCGAAGCATTAAGAACATTGACAACTTGTAGACTTAAACAGGGGGGGGGGAGGGGAATTACATCGGCCAGGCAGAAAACTTCAAAATTCACATTTCCAATTTTTCTACGTGGGCTCATTATTATCGTTTCTGTTTCAAAAAAGAGCAATTTTTTATCAAAAATGTTGATAATGTGGTAGTTCTGATCGATTCGAAGCATTAAGAACAGTGACAATTTGTAGACTTAGACAGGGGGGGCAGACAAGATAGGCCACGCAGAAAACTTTAAACTTCACATTTCCAATTGTTTTATGTCAGCTCATTATTTTCGTTTCTGTTTCAAAAAAGAGCAATTTTTTATCAAAAATGTTAATAATGTCATAGTTCTGATCGATTCAAAGCATTAAGAACATTGACAACTTGTAGACTTAAACAGGGGGGGGGGGGGAGGGGAATTAGATCGGCCAGCCAGAAAACTTCAAAATTCACATTTCCAATTTTTCTACGTGGGCTCATTATTTTCCATTCTGTCTCAAAAAAGAGCAATTTTTTACCAAAAATATTGATAATGTGATAGTTCTCATTGATTTAAAGCATTGAGAACAGTGTTATACAACTTGTTTTGTCTGTCGTGCATCGTGTTTGTGGTTCGTTATCGTTAATGAGGATGTCTTTCGATGTTTGCGTCGGTCATTTTGTTTATCATCGTGCCATCTCTATTTTAGCTGTTATTAGTCCATTTGCCGTTAATTTGTGTCATTAGGGTTTTGTGTGCGTCACTCATGTTGTTAAAAGCGTATGTTCTTTGAGTGCAAGTCCAGTCGAGTCGAAGTTGTCGTTGAAAGAAGTCGTTATGTTGTAATCGTTGGTTGCTACTAATTTATACATTCATTATTGAAGAATCTTGATTTAAAAAACGTTATTTCACATTGGTGACCACGACGTGACGAATTCGCAGAAAAAAATGGAAATGATTTCAACAGAACAATTCAGAGAAGTTCTGTTGGATATTATAAAGACCGTTGTATCTCACATGGCCGAAAGGGTGAGGTTGGCAGAGGAGAATGGGAGAAATTTCTTCGTGAATCGAACTAATGTCTATCGTGCTGAAGATGGCCAGCCCATTTGCTATTGTTGTTTGCGCGTTGGTCACGTTGCCAAATATTGTAGGGACAGGAAATTTTCTTTAGCATCCCAGGAGAAGTGTGATCAAAATGAACCTGTGATTGTTGCCTCGGTAGCTGAAGAGCGACCTCGGGTTACCTTTATTGGCAACATCAAAAGAAATGAGCCACACTTTCAAGATCTTCAAACTCGAGTTAAGAAATTGGAGGAGATTGTCAATGAATTGGAGTCACATAAACTATCACGACCAATGGTGACGCGACTGCTTTCTTCAAAACCAATGGAAGTTGACGAGGGTTTATTAGCCACAACATATGAAAAAAATTTGATTGACACTAAAAGAAGAGAAGGACCTTTACGTGTACATAATGTTGTTATAGCCTCGGGTAGAGAACCGTATGGACGGAATAAACTTGGACAGGGACATTATTTCTTAGATGGTACTTGATTTACTCATTTCAGTAAAATTATTTGATTTGATTCTTCGTGCTGCCTTATAATACTTTTATGTTTCTTCCCCTTCGAGAGATCAAGCCAGGAGGCTTGTCTTTCAAAGGGGGGAGTAATGTTATACAACTTGTTTTGTCTGTCGTGCATCGTGTTTGTGGTTCGTTATCGTTAATGAGGATGTCTTTCGATGTTTGCGTCGGTCATTTTGTTTATCATCGTGCCATCTCTATTTTAGCTGTTATTAGTCCATTTGCCGTTAATTTGTGTCATTAGGGTTTTGTGTGCGTCACTCATGTTGTTAAAAGCGTATGTTCTTTGAGTGCAAGTCCAGTCGAGTCGAAGTTGTCGTTGAAAGAAGTCGTTATGTTGTAATCGTTGGTTGTTGCTAATTTATACTTTCACTATTGAAGAACCTTGGTTTAAAAAAAAAAAACGTTATTTCACAACAGTGACAACTTGTAGACTAAGACAGGGGGGACAGATAAGATAGGCCACGCAGAAAACTTGAAACTTCACATTTCCAATTTTTCTGAATTGGATCACTATTTTCGATTCGCTTCGAAATCAAAGCAATTTTTTAGCAAAAACGTTGATAATGTGATAGTTCTCATTGATTTAAAGCATTGAGAACAGTGACAACTTGCAGACATAGACAGGGGGACAGATAAGATAGGCCACGCAGAAAACTTGAAACTTCACATTTCCAATTTTTCTGAATTGGATCACTATTTTCGATTCGCTTCGAAATCAAAGCAATTTTTTAGCAAAAACGTTGATAATGTGATAGTTCTCATTGATTTAAAGCATTGAGAACAGTGACAACTTGCAGACATAGACAGGGGGACAGATAAGATAGGCCACGAAGAAGACTTGAAACTTCACATTTCCAATTTTTCTGCGTTGGATCATTATTTTCGATTCACTTCCAAATTATAGCAAATTTTTAGCAAAAACGTTGATAATGTGATAGTTCTCTTCGATTTAAAGCATTAAGAACAGGGACAACTTGTAGACTTAGACAGGGGGGGGGCAGATAAGATAGGCCACGCAGAAAACTTGAAACTTCACATTTCCAAAATTTCTGCGTGGGCTCATTACTCTCGATTCTCTTCCGAAATATAGCAATACTCACCAAAAATGTTTATAATGTTATGGTTCTCATCAATTTGAAAAACTGAAAACAGTGGCAAATTGTAGACTTAGACATGGGGGCAGATAAGATAGGCCACACAGAAAAATCAAACTTAATATTTCCAATATTTCTGCGTGGGATCATTATTCTCGATTCTCTTCCGAAATATAGCAATACTCACCAAAAATGTTTATAATGCTTGAGTTCTCATCAATTTGAAAAACTGAAAACAGTGGCAAATTGTAGACTTAGACATGGGGGCAGATAAGATAAGCCACACAGAAAAATTAAACTTAAGATTTCCAATTTTTTACGTGGGCTCATTATTTTCGTTTCTGTTTCAAAAAAGAGCAATTTTTTACCAAAATTATTAAAAATGTGATAGTTCTCATTGATTTAAAGCATTGAGAACAGTGACAACTTGTAGACTTAGACAAGGGGGGGGGGAATTAAATCGGCCACGCAGAAAACTTCAAACTTCACATTTCCAATTTTTTTAAGTGGGCTCATTATTTTCGTTTCTGTTTCAAAAAAGAGCAATTTTTTATCAAAAATGTTAAAAATGTGATAGTTCTCATCGATTTGAATCATTAAGAACATTGACAACTTGTAGACTTAAACAGGAGGGGGGGGAGGGGAATTAAATCGGCCAGGCAGAAAACTTCAAAATTCACATTTCCAATTTTTCTACGTGGGCTCATTATTTTCCATTCTGTCTCAAAAAAGAGCAATTTTTTACAAAAAATATTGACAATGTGATAGTTCTGATCGATTCGAAGCATTAAGAACATTGAAAACTTGTAGACTTAGAGAGGAGGGGCGGGGGGGGAGGGGAATTAGATCGGCCACGCAGAAAACTTCACACTTCACATTTCCAATTTTTTTAAGTGGGCTCATTATTTTTGTTTCTGTTTCAAAAAAGAGCATTTTTTTACCAAAAATGTAGATAAAGTGATAGTTCTCATCGATTTGAGGCATTAAGAACAAAGACAACTTGTAGACATAGACAGGGGGCAGATAAGATGGGCCACGCAGAAAAATTGAAACTTCACAGTTCCAATATCTCTACATGGGCTCATTATTTTCGATTCTGTTTTGAAATATAGAAATTTTTTACCAAAAACGTAGATAATGTGATAGTTCTTATCGATTTGAAGCAATAAGAACAGTGACAACTTGTAGATATAGACAGGGGGGCAGATAATATAGGCCACGCAGAAAACTTGAAACTTAAGATTTCCAATTTTTCTTCGTGGGCTCATTATTTGCAATTCTGTTTCAAAAAGAGCAATTTTTTACCAAAAAAATTGATAATATGATAGTTCTCATCGATTTGAAGAATTAAGAACAGTGACAACTTGTAGATTTAGACAAGGGGGGGGGGGAATTAGATCGGCCACGCTGAAAACTTCAAACTTCACATTTCCAATTTTTTTAAGTGAGCTCATTATTTTCGTTTCTGTTTCAAAAAAGAGCAATTTTTTATCAAAAATGTTAATAATGTCATAGTTCTGATCGATTCAAAGCATTAAGAACATTGACAACTTGTAGACTTAAACAGGGGGGGGGGGAGTCGAATTAGAACGGCCAGCCAGAAAACTTCAAAATTCACATCTCCAATTTTTCTACGTGGGCTCATTATTTTCCATTCTGTCTCAAAAAAGAGCAATTTTTTACCAAAAATATTGATAATGTGATAGTTCTCATTGATTTAAAGCATTGAGAACAGTGACAACTTGTAGACTAAGACAGGGGGGACAGATAAGATAGGCCACGCAGAAAACTTGAAACTTCACATTTCCAATTTTTCTGAATTGGATCACTATTTTCGATTCGCTTCCAAATCATGGCAATTTTTTAGCAAAAACGTTGATAATGTGATAGTTCTCATTGATTTAAAGCATTGAGAACAGTGACAACTTGCAGACATAGACAGGGGGACGGATAAGATAGGCCACGAAGAAGACTTGAAACTTCACATTTCCAATTTTTCTGCGTTGGATCATTATTTTCGATTCACTTCCAAATTATAGCAAATTTTTAGCAAAAACGTTGATAATGTGATAGTCCTCATCGATTTAAAGCATTAAGAACAGGGACAACTTGTAGACTTAGACAGGGGGGCAGATAAGATAGGCCACGCAGAAAACTTGAAACTTCACATTTCCAAAATTTCTGCGTGGGCTCATTACTCTCGATTCTCTTCCGAAATATAGCAATACTCACCAAAAATGTTTATAATGTTATGGTTCTCATCAATTTGAAAAACTGAAAACAGTGGCAAATTGTAGACTTAGACATGGGGGCAGATAAGATAGGCCACACAGAAAAATCAAACTTAAGATTTCCAACTTTTCTTCGTGGGCTCATTTTTTCGATTCTGATTCAAAAAAGAGCAATTTTTTGCTGAAAATATTGATAATGTGATAGTTCTGATCTATTCGAAGCATTAAGAACATTGACAACTTGTAGACTTAAACAGGGGGGGGGGGAGGGGAATTATATCGGCCAGGCAGAAAACTTCAAAATTCACATTTCAAATTTTTCTACGTGGGCTCATTATTATCGTTTCTGTTTCAAAAAAGAGCAATTTTTTATCAAAAATGTTGATAATGTGGTAGTTCTGATCGATTCGAAGCATTAAGAACAGTGACAATTTGTAGACTTAGACAGGGGGGGCAGACAAGATAGGCCACGCAGAAAACTTTAAACTTCACATTTCCAATTGTTTTATGTGAGCTCATTATTTTCGTTTCTGTTTCAAAAAAGAGCAATTTTTTATCAAAAATGTTAATAATGTCATAGTTCTGATCGATTCAAAGCATTAAGAGCATTGACAACTTGTAGACTTAAACAGGGGGGGGGGGGGGAGGGGAATTAGATCGGCCAGCCAGAAAACTTCAAAATTCACATTTCCAATTTTTCTACGTGGGCTCATTATTTTCCATTCTGTCTCAAAAAAGAGCAATTTTTTACAAAAAATATTGACAATGTGATAGTTCTGATCGATTCGAAGCATTAAGAACATTGAAAACTTGTAGACTTAGAGAGGAGGGGGGGGGGGGGGGGAGGGGAATTAGATCGGCCACGCAGAAAACTTCAAACTTCACATTTCCAATTTTTTTAAGTGGGCTCATTATTTTTGTTTCTGTTTCAAAAAAGAGCATTTTTTTACCAAAAATGTAGATAAAGTGATAGTTCTCATCGATTTGAGGCATTAAGAACAAAGACAACTTGTAGACATAGACAGGGGGCAGATAAGATGGGCCACGCAGAAAAATTGAAACTTCACAGTTCCAATATCTCTACATGGGCTCATTATTTTCGATTCAGTTTTGAAATATAGAAATTTTTTACCAAAAACGTAGATAATGTGATAGTTCTTATCGATTTGAAGCAATAAGAACAGTGACAACTTGTAGATATAGACAGGGGGGCAGATAATATAGGCCACGCAGAAAACTTGAAACTTAAGATTTCCAATTTTTCTTCGTGGGCTCATTATTTGCGATTCTGTTTCAAAAAGAGCAATTTTTTACCAAAAAAATTGATAATGTGATAGTTCTCATCGATTTGAAGAATTAAGAACAGTGACAACTTGTAGACTTAGACAAGGGGGGGGGGGGGGGAATTAGATCGGCCACGCTGAAAACTTCAAACTTCACATTTCCAATTTTTTTAAGTGAGCTCATTATTTTCGTTTCTGTTTCAAAAAAGAGCAATTTTTTATCAAAAATGTTAATAATGTCATAGTTCTGATCTATTCAAAGCATTAAGAACATTGACAACTTGTAGACTTAAACAGGGGGGGGGGGGGAGTCGAATTAGATCGGCCAGCCAGAAAACTTCAAAATTCACATCTCCAATTTTTCTACGTGGGCTCATTATTTTCCATTCTGTCTCAAAAAAGAGCAATTTTTTACCAAAAATATTGATAATGTGATAGTTCTCATTGATTTAAAGCATTGAGAACAGTGACAACTTGTAGACTTAGACGGGGGGGGGGGGGGGGGGGGCGGATAAGATAGGCCACGCAGAAAACTTGAAACTTCACATTTCCAATTTTTCTGCGTTGGATCATTATTTTCGATTCATTTCCAAATTATAGCAATTTTTTAGCAAAAACGTTGATAATGTGATAGTTCTCATCGATTTAAAGCATTTAGAACAGTGACAACTTGTAGACTTAGACAGGGGGGGCAGATAAGAAAGGCCATGCAGAAAAATTAAACTTAAGATTTCCAACTTTTCTTCGTGGGCTCATTTTTTGCGATTCTGTTTCAAAAAAGACCAATTTTTTAATAAAAATATTGATAATGTGATAGTTCTTATCCATTCGAAGCATTAAAAACAGTTACAACTTGAAGACTTAGACAAGGGGGGGGGGGGGGAATTAAATCGGCCACGCAGAAAACTTCAAACTTCACATTTCCAATTTTTTTAAGTGGGCTCATTATTTTCGTTTCTGTTTCAAAAAAGAGCAATTTTTTATCAAAAATGTTAAAAATGTGATAGTTCTCATCGATTTGAAGCATTAAGAACATTGACAACTTGTAGACTTAAACAGGGGGGGGGGAGGGGAATTAAATCGGCCAGGCAGAAAACTTCAAAATTCACATTTCCAATTTTTCTACGTGGGCTCATTATTTTCCATTCTGTCTCAAAAAAGAGCAATTTTTTACCAAAAATATTGACAATGTGATAGTTCTGATCGATTCGAAGCATTAAGAACATTGAAAACTTGTAGACTTAGAGAGGAGGGGCGGGGGGGGAGAGGAATTAGATCGGCCACGCAGAAAACTTCACACTTCACATTTCCAATTTTTTTAAGTGGGCTCATTATTTTTGTTTCTGTTTCAAAAAAGAGCATTTTTTTACCAAAAATGTAGATAAAGTGATAGTTCTCATCGATTTGAGGCATTAAGAACAAAGACAACTTGTAGACATAGACAGGGGGCAGATAAGATGGGCCACGCAGAAAAATTGAAACTTCACAGTTCCAATATCTCTACATGGGCTCATTATTCTCGATTCTGTTTTGAAATATAGAAATTTTTTACCAAAAACGTAGATAATGTGATAGTTCTTATCGATTTGAAGCAATAAGAACAGTGACAACTTGTAGATATAGACAGGGGGGCAGATAATATAGGCCACGCAGAAAACTTGAAACTTAAGATTTCCAATTTTTCTTCGTGGGCTCATTATTTGCGATTCTGTTTCAAAAAGAGCAATTTTTTACCAAAAAAATTGATAATGTGATAGTTCTCATCGATTTGAAGAATTAAGAGCAGTGACAACTTGTAGACTTAGACAAGGGGGGGGGGGGAATTAGATCGGCCACGCTGAAAACTTCAAACTTCACATTTCCAATTTTTTTAAGTGAGCTCATTATTTTCGTTTCTGTTTCAAAAAAGAGCAATTTTTTATCAAAAATGTTAATAATGTCATAGTTCTGATCGATTCAAAGCATTAAGAACATTGACAACTTGTAGACTTAAACAGGGGGGGGGGGAGTCGAATTAGATCGGCCAGCCAGAAAACTTCAAAATTCACATCTCCAATTTTTCTACGTGGGCTCATTATTTTCCATTCTGTCTCAAAAAAGAGCAATTTTTTACCAAAAATATTGATAATGTGATAGTTCTCATTGATTTAAAGCATTGAGAACAGTGACAACTTGTAGACTTAGACGGGGGGGGGGGGGGGGGGGCGGATAAGATAGGCCACGAAGAAAACTTGAAACTTCACATTTCCAATTTTTCTGCGTTGGATCATTATTTTCGATTCATTTCCAAATTATAGCAATTTTTTAGCAAAAACGTTGATAATGTGATAGTTCTCATCGATTTAAAGCATTTAGAACAGTGACAACTTGTAGACTCAGACAGGGGGGGCAGATAAGAAAGGCCATGCAGAAAAATTAAACTTAAGATTTCCAACTTTTCTTCGTGGGCTCATTTTTTGCGATTCTGTTTCAAAAAAGAGCAATTTTTTACTAAAAATATTGATAACGTGATAGTTCTAAACTATTCGAAGCCTCAAGAACAGTGACAACTTGTAGACTTAGACATGGGGGCAGATAAGATAGGCTACGCAGAAAACTTGAAACTTAAGATTTCCAACTTTTCTTCGTGGGCTCATTTTTGCGATTCTGTTTCAAGAAAGAGCAATTTTTTACTAAAAATATTGATAATGTGATAGTTCTGATCTATTCGAAGCCTTAAGAACAGTGACAACTTGTAGACTTAAACATGGGGGCAAATTGGATCGGCCACGCAGAAAACTTCAAACTTCACATTTCAAATTTTTTTTCGTGGGCTCACTATTTTCGATTCGCTTCGAAATCAAGGCAATTTTTTAGCAAAAACGTTGATAATGTGATAGTTCTCATTGATTTAAAGCATTGAGAACAGTGACAACTTGCAGACATAGACAGGGGGACAGATAAGATAGGCCACGAAGAAGACTTGAAACTTCACATTTCCAATTTTTCTGCGTTGGATCATTATTTTCGATTCACTTCCAAATTATAGCAAATTTTTAGCAAAAACGTTGATAATGTGATAGGCCTGATCGATTTAAAGCATTAAGAACAGGGACAACTTGTAGACTTAGACAGGGGGGGGCAGATAAGATAGGCCACGCAGAAAACTTGAAACTTCACATTTCCAAAATTTCTGCGTGGGCTCATTACTCTCGATTCTCTTCCGAAATATAGCAATACTCACCAAAAATGTTTATAATGTTATGGTTCTCATCAATTTGAAAAACTGAAAACAGTGGCAAATTGTAGACTTAGACATGGGGGCAGATAAGATAGGCCACACAGAAAAATCAAACTTAAGATTTCCAATATTTCTGGGTGGGATCATTATTCTCGATTCTCTTCCGAAATATAGCAATACTCACCAAAAATGTTTATAATGCTTGAGTTCTCATCAATTTGAAAAACTGAAAACAGTGGCAAATTGTAGACTTAGACATGGGGGCAGATAAGATAAGCCACACAGAAAAATTAAACTTAAGATTTCCAATTTTTTACGTGGGCTCATTATTTTCGTTTCTGTTTCAAAAAAGAGCAATTTTTTACCAAAATTATTGAAAATGTGATAGTTCTCATTGATTTAAAGCATTGAGAACAGTGACAACTTGTAGACTTAGACGGGGGGGGGGGGGGGGGCGGATAAGATAGGCCACGCAGAAAACTTGAAACTTCACATTTCCAATTTTTCTGCGTTGGATCATTATTTTCGATTCATTTCCAAATTATAGCAATTTTTTAGCAAAAACGTTGATAATGTGATAGTTCTCATCGATTTAAAGCATTAAGAACAGTGACAACTTGTAGACTTAGACAGGGGGGCAGATAAGAAAGGCCATGCAGAAAAATTAAACTTAAGATTTCCAACTTTTCTTCGTGGGCTCATTTTTTGCGATTCTGTTTCAAAAAAGAGCAATTTTTTACTAAAAATATTGATAAGGTGATAGTTCTAATCTATTCAAAGCCTCAAGAACAGTGACAACTTGTAGACTTAGACATGGGGGCAGATAAGATAGGCTACGCAGAAAACTTGAAACTTAAGATTTCCAACTTTTCTTCGTGGGCTCATTTTTTCGATTCTGATTCAAAAAAGAGCAATTTTTTACTGAAAATATTGATAATGTGGTAGTTCTGATCGATTCGAAGCATTAAGAACATTGACAACTTGTAGACTTAAACAGGGGGGGGGGGGGGGAGGGGAATTACATCGGCCAGGCAGAAAACTTCAAAATTCACATTTCCAATTTTTCTACGTGGGCTCATTATTATCGTTTCTGTTTCAAAAAAGAGCAATTTTTTTATCAAAAATGTTGATAATGTGGTAGTTCTGATCGATTCGAAGCATTAAGAACAGTGACAATTTGTAGACTTAGACAGGGGGGGGCAGACAAGATAGGCCACGCAGAAAACTTTAAACTTCACATTTCCAATTGTTTTATGTGAGCTTATTATTTTCGTTTCTGTTTCAAAAAAGAGCAATTTTTTATCAAAAATGTTAATAATGTCATAGTTCTGATCGATTCAAAGCATTAAGAGCGTTGACAACTTGTAGACTTAAACAGGGGGGGGGGGGGAGGGGAATTAGATCGGCCAGCCAGAAAACTTCAAAATTCACATTTCCAATTTTTCTACGTGGGCTCATTATTTTCCATTCTGTCTCAAAAAAGAGCAATTTTTTACCAAAAATATTGATAATGTGATAGTTCTCATTGATTTAAAGCATTGAGAACAGTGACAACTTGTAGACTAAGACAGGGGGGACAGATAAGATAGGCCACGCAGAAAACTTGAAACTTCACATTTCCAATTTTTCTGAATTGGATCACTATTTTCGATTCGCTTCGAAATCAAGGCAATTTTTTAGCAAAAACGTTGATAATGTGATAGTTCTCATTGATTTAAAGCATTGAGAACAGTGACAACTTGCAGACATAGACAGGGGGACAGATAAGATAGGCCACGAAGAAGACTTGTAACTTCACATTTCCAATTTTTCTGCGTTGGATCATTATTTTCGATTCACTTCCAAATTATAGCAAATTTTTAGCAAAAACGTTGATAATGTGATAGTTCTCTTCGATTTAAAGCATTAAGAACAGGGACAACTTGTAGACTTAGACAGGGAGGGGCAGATAAGATAGGCCACGCAGAAAACTTGAAACTTCACATTTCCAAAATTTCTGCGTGGGCTCATTACTCTCGATTCTCTTCCGAAATATAGCAATACTCACCAAAAATGTTTATAATGTTATGGTTCTCATCAATTTGAAAAACTGAAAACAGTGGCAAATTGTAGACTTAGACAGGGGGGCAGATAAGATAGGCCACACAGAAAAATCAAACTTAAGATTTCCAACTTTTCTTCGTGGGCTCATTTTTTCGATTCTGATTCAAAAAAGAGCAATTTTTTACTGAAAATATTGATAATGTGATAGTTCTGATCTATTCGAAGCATTAAGAACATTGACAACTTGTAGACTTAAACAGGGGGGGGGGGGGGGGAGGGGAATTACATCGGCCAGGCAGAAAACTTCAAAATTCACATTTCCAATTTTTCTACGTGGGCTCATTATTATCGTTTCTGTTTCAAAAAAGAGCAATTTTTTATCAAAAATGTTGATAATGTGGTAGTTCTGATCGATTCGAAGCATTAAGAACAGTGACAATTTGTAGACTTAGACAGGGGGGGAGACAAGATAGGCCAAGCAGAAAACTTTAAACTTCACATTTCCAATTGTTTTATGTGAGCTCATTATTTTCGTTTCTGTTTCAAAAAAGAGCAATTTTTTATCAAAAATGTTAATAATGTCATAGTTCTGATCGATTCAAAGCATTAAGAGCATTGACAACTTGTAGACTTAAACAGGGGGGGGGGGGGGGGGAGGGGAATTAGATCGGCCAGCCAGAAAACTTCAAAATTCACATTTCCAATTTTTCTACGTCGGCTCATTATTTTCCATTCTGTCTCAAAAAAGAGCAATTTTTTACCAAAAATATTGATAATGTGATAGTTCTCATTGATTTAAAGCATTGAGAACAGTGACAACTTGTAGACTAAGACAGGGGGGACAGATAAGATAGGCCACGCAGAAAACTTGAAACTTCACATTTCCAATTTTTCTGAATTGGATCACTATTTTCGATTCGCTTCGAAATCAAGGCAATTTTTTAGCAAAAACGTTGATAATGTGATAGTTCTCATTGATTTAAAGCATTGAGAACAGTGACAACTTGCAGACATAGACAGGGGGACAGATAAGATAGGCCACGAAGAAGACTTGAAACTTCACATTTCCAATTTTTCTGCGTTGGATCATTATTTTCGATTCACTTCCAAATTATAGCAAATTTTTAGCAAAAACGTTGATAATGTGATAGTTCTCTTCGATTTAAAGCATTAAGAACAGGGACAACTTGTAGACTTAGACAGGGAGGGGCAGATAAGATAGGCCACGCAGAAAACTTGAAACTTCACATTTCCAAAATTTCTGCGTGGGCTCATTACTCTCGATTCTCTTCCGAAATATAGCAATACTCACCAAAAATGTTTATAATGTTATGGTTCTCATCAATTTGAAAAACTGAAAACAGTGGCAAATTGTAGACTTAGACATGGGGGCAGATAAGATAGGCCACACAGAAAAATCAAACTTAAGATTTCCAACTTTTCTTCGTGGGCTCATTTTTTCGATTCTGATTCAAAAAAGAGCAATTTTTTACTGAAAATATTGATAATGTGATAGTTCTGATCTATTCGAAGCATTAAGAACATTGACAACTTGTAGACTTAAACAGGGGGGGGGGGGAGGGGAATTACATCGGCCAGGCAGAAAACTTCAAAATTCACATTTCCAATTTTTCTACGTGGGCTCATTATTATCGTTTCTGTTTCAAAAAAGAGCAATTTTTTATCGAAAATGTTGATAATGTGGTAGTTCTGATCGATTCGAAGCATTAAGAACAGTGACAATTTGTAGACTTAGACAGGGGGGGCAGACAAGATAGGCCACGCAGAAAACTTTAAACTTCACATTTCCAATTGTTTTATGTGAGCTCATTATTTTCGTTTCTGTTTCAAAAAAGAGCAATTTTTTATCAAAAATGTTAATAATGTCATAGTTCTGATCGATTCAAAGCATTAAGAGCATTGACAACTTGTAGACTTAAACAGGGGGGGGGGGGGAGGGGAATTAGATCGGCCAGCCAGAAAACTTCAAAATTCACATTTCCAATTTTTCTACGTGGGCTCATTATTTTCCATTCTGTCTCAAAAAAGAGCAATTTTTTACCAAAAATATTGATAATGTGATAGTTCTCATTGATTTAAAGCATTGAGAACAGTGACAACTTGTAGACTAAGACAGGGGGGACAGATAAGATAGGCCACGCAGAAAACTTGAAACTTCACATTTCCAATTTTTCTGAATTGGATCACTATTTTCGATTCGCTTCGAAATCAAGGCAATTTTTTAGCAAAAACGTTGATAATGTGATAGTTCTCATTGATTTAAAGCATTGAGAACAGTGACAACTTGCAGACATAGACAGGGGGACAGATAAGATAGGCCACGAAGAAGACTTGAAACTTCACATTTCCAATTTTTCTGCGTTGGATCATTATTTTCGATTCACTTCCAAATTATAGCAAATTTTTAGCAAAAACGTTGATAATGTGATAGTTCTCTTCGATTTAAAGCATTAAGAACAGGGACAACTTGTAGACTTAGACAGGGAGGGGCAGATAAGATAGGCCACGCAGAAAACTTGAAACTTCACATTTCCAAAATTTCTGCGTGGGCTCATTATTATCGTTTCTGTTTCAAAAAAGAGCAATTTTTTATCAAAAATGTTGATAATGTGGTAGTTCTGATCGATTCGAAGCATTAAGAACAGTGACAATTTGTAGACTTAGACAGGGGGGGCAGACAAGATAGGCCACGCAGAAAACTTGAAACTTCACATTTCCAAAATTTCTGCGTGGGCTCATTACTCTCGATTCTCTTCCGAAATATAGCAATACTCACCAAAAATGTTTATAATGTTATGGTTCTCATCAATTTGAAAAACTGAAAACAGTGGCAAATTGTAGACTTAGACATGGGGGCAGATAAGATAGGCCACACAGAAAAATCAAACTTAAGATTTCCAACTTTTCTTCGTGGGCTCATTTTTTCGATTCTGATTCAAAAAAGAGCAATTTTTTACTGAAAATATTGATAATGTGATAGTTCTGATCTATTCGAAGCATTAAGAACATTGACAACTTGTAGACTTAAACAGGGGGGGGGGGGGGGAGGGGAATTACATCGGCCAGGCAGAAAACTTCAAAATTCACATTTCCAATTTTTCTACGTGGGCTCATTATTATCGTTTCTGTTTCAAAAAAGAGCAATTTTTTATCAAAAATGTTGATAATGTGGTAGTTCTGATTGATTCGAAGCATTAAGAACAGTGACAATTTGTAGACTTAGACAGGGGGGGGCAGACAAGATAGGCCACGCAGAAAACTTTAAACTTCACATTTCCAATTGTTTTATGTGAGCTCATTATTTTCGTTTCTGTTTCAAAAAAGAGCAATTTTTTATCAAAAATGTTAATAATGTCATAGTTCTGATCAATTCAAAGCATTAAGAGCATTGACAACTTGTAGACTTAAACAGGGGGGGGGGGGAGGGGAATTAGATCGGCCAGCCAGAAAACTTCAAAATTCACATTTCCAATTTTTCTACGTGGGCTCATTATTTTCCATTCTGTCTCAAAAAAGAGCAATTTTTTACCAAAAATATTGATAATGTGATAGTTCTCATTGATTTAAAGCATTGAGAACAGTGACAACTTGTAGACTAAGACAGGGGGGACCGATAAGATAGGCCACGCAGAAAACTTGAAACTTCACATTTCCAATTTTTCTGAATTGGATCACTATTTCGATTTGCTTCGAAATCAAGGCAATTTTTTAGCAAAAACGTTGATAATGTGATAGTTCTCATTGATTTAAAGCATTGAGAACAGTGACAACTTGCAGACATAGACAGGGGGACAGATAAGATAGGCCACGAAGAAGACTTGAAACTTCACATTTCCAATTTTTCTGCGTTGGATCATTATTTTCGATTCACTTCCAAATTATAGCAAATTTTTAGCAAAAACGTTGATAATGTGATAGTTCTCTTCGATTTAAAGCATTAAGAACAGGGACAACTTGTAGACTTAGACAGGGGGGGCAGATAAGATAGGCCACGCAGAAAACTTGAAACTTCACATTTCCAATTTTTCTGAATTGGATCACTATTTTCGATTCGCTTCGAAATCAAGGCAATTTTTTAGCAAAAACCTTGATAATGTGATAGTTCTCAATGATTTAAAGCATTGAGAACAGTGACAACTTGCAGACATAGACAGGGGGACAGATAAGATAGGCCACGAAGAAGACTTGAAACTTCACATTTCCAATTTTTCTGCGTTGGATCATTATTTTCGATTCACTTCCAAATTATAGCAAATTTTTAGCAAAAACGTTGATAATGTGATAGTTCTCTTCGATTTAAAGCATTAAGAACAGGGACAACTTGTAGACTTAGACAGGGAGGGGCAGATAAGATAGGCCACGCAGAAAACTTGAAACTTCACATTTCCAAAATTTCTGCGTGGGCTCATTACTCTCGATTCTCTTCCGAAATATAGCAATACTCACCAAAAATGTTTATAATGTTATGGTTCTCATCAATTTGAAAAACTGAAAACAGTGGCAAATTGTAGACTTAGACATGGGGGCAGATAAGATAGGCCACACAGAAAAATCAAACTTAAGATTTCCAACTTTTCTTCGTGGGCTCATTTTTTCGATTCTGATTCAAAAAAGAGCAATTTTTTACTGAAAATATTGATAATGTGATAGTTCTGATCTATTCGAAGCATTAAGAACATTGACAACTTGTAGACTTAAACAGGGGGGGGGGGGGAGGGGAATTACATCGGCCAGGCAGAAAACTTCAAAATTCACATTTCCAATTTTTCTACGTGGGCTCATTATTATCGTTTCTGTTTCAAAAAAGAGCAATTTTTTATCAAAAATGTTGATAATGTGGTAGTTCTGATCGATTCGAAGCATTAAGAACAGTGACAATTTGTAGACTTAGACGGGGGGGGTGGGCGGATAAGATAGGCCACGCAGAAAACTTGAAACTTCACATTTCCAATTTTTCTGCGTTGGATCATTATTTTCGATTCATTTCCAAATTATAGCAATTTTTTAGCAAAAACGTTGATAATGTGATAGTTCTCATCGATTTAAAGCATTTAGAACAGTGACAACTTGTAGACTTAGACAGGGGGGGGCAGATAAGAAAGGCCATGCAGAAAAATTAAACTTAAGATTTCCAATTGTTTTATGTGAGCTCATTATTTTCGTTTCTGTTTCAAAAAAGAGCAATTTTTTATCAAAAATGTTAATAATGTCATAGTTCTGATCGATTCAAAGCATTAAGAGCATTGACAACTTGTAGACTTAAACAGGGGGGGGGGGAGGGGAATTAGATCGGCCAGCCAGAAAACTTCAAAATTCACATTTCCAATTTTTCTACGTGGGCTCATTATTTTCCATTCTGTCTCAAAAAAGAGCAATTTTTTACCAAAAATATTGATAATGTGATAGTTCTCATTGATTTAAAGCATTGAGAACAGTGACAACTTGTAGACTAAGACAGGGGGGACCGATAAGATAGGCCACGCAGAAAACTTGAAACTTCACATTTCCAATTTTTCTGAATTGGATCACTATTTTCGATTTGCTTCGAAATCAAGGCAATTTTTTAGCAAAAACGTTGATAATGTGATAGTTCTCATTGATTTAAAGCATTGAGAACAGTGACAACTTGCAGACATAGACAGGGGGACAGATAAGATAGGCCACGAAGAAGACTTGAAACTTCACATTTCCAATTTTTCTGCGTTGGATCATTATTTTCGATTCACTTCCAAATTATAGCAAATTTTTAGCAAAAACGTTGATAATGTGATAGTTCTCTTCGATTTAAAGCATTAAGAACAGGGACAACTTGTAGACTTAGACAGGGGGGGCAGATAAGATAGGCCACGCAGAAAACTTGAAACTTCACATTTCCAATTTTTCTGAATTGGATCACTATTTTCGATTCACTTCGAAATCAAGGCAATTTTTTAGCAAAAACGTTGATAATGTGATAGTTCTCAAGGATTTAAAGCATTGAGAACAGTGACAACTTGCAGACATAGACAGGGGGACAGATAAGATAGGCCACGAAGAAGACTTGAAACTTCACATTTCCAATTTTTCTGCGTTGGATCATTATTTTCGATTCACTTCCAAATTATAGCAAATTTTTAGCAAAAACGTTGATAATGTGATAGTTCTCTTCGATTTAAAGCATTAAGAGCAGGGACAACTTGTAGACTTAGACAGGGGGGGGGGCAGATAAGATAGGCCACGCAGAAAACTTGAAACTTCACATTTCCAAAATTTCTGCGTGGGCTCATTACTCTCGATTCTCTTCCGAAATATAGCAATACTCACCAAAAATGTTTATAATGTTATGGTTCTCATCAATTTGAAAAACTGAAAACAGTGGCAAATTGTAGACTTAGACATGGGGGCAGATAAGATAGGCCACACAGAAAAATCAAACTTAAGATTTCCAACTTTTCTTCGTGGGCTCATTTTTTCGATTCTGATTCAAAAAAGAGCAATTTTTTACTGAAAATATTGATAATGTGATAGTTCTGATCTATTCGAAGCATTAAGAACATTGACAACTTGTAGACTTAAACAGGGGGGGGGGGGGGAGGGGAATTACATCGGCCAGGCAGAAAACTTCAAAATTCACATTTCCAATTTTTCTACGTGGGCTCATTATTATCGTTTCTGTTTCAAAAAAGAGCAATTTTTTATCAAAAATGTTGATAATGTGGTAGTTCTGATCGATTCGAAGCATTAAGAACAGTGACAATTTGTAGACTTAGACGGGGGGGGTGGGCGGATAAGATAGGCCACGCAGAAAACTTGAAACTTCACATTTCCAATTTTTCTGCGTTGGATCATTATTTTCGATTCATTTCCAAATTATAGCAATTTTTTAGCAAAAACGTTGATAATGTGATAGTTCTCATCGATTTAAAGCATTTAGAACAGTGACAACTTGTAGACTTAGACAGGGGGGGGCAGATAAGAAAGGCCATGCAGAAAAATTAAACTTAAGATTTCCAATTGTTTTATGTGAGCTCATTATTTTCGTTTCTGTTTCAAAAAAGAGCAATTTTTTATCAAAAATGTTAATAATGTCATAGTTCTGATCGATTCAAAGCATTAAGAGCATTGACAACTTGTAGACTTAAACAGGGGGGGGGGGGAGGGGAATTAGATCGGCCAGCCAGAAAACTTCAAAATTCACATTTCCAATTTTTCTACGTGGGCTCATTATTTTCCATTCTGTCTCAAAAAAGAGCAATTTTTTACCAAAAATATTGATAATGTGATAGTTCTCATTGATTTAAAGCATTGAGAACAGTGACAACTTGTAGACTAAGACAGGGGGGACCGATAAGATAGGCCACGCAGAAAACTTGAAACTTCACATTTCCAATTTTTCTGAATTGGATCACTATTTTCGATTTGCTTCGAAATCAAGGCAATTTTTTAGCAAAAACGTTGATAATGTGATAGTTCTCATTGATTTAAAGCATTGAGAACAGTGACAACTTGCAGACATAGACAGGGGGACAGATAAGATAGGCCACGAAGAAGACTTGAAACTTCACATTTCCAATTTTTCTGCGTTGGATCATTATTTTCGATTCACTTCCAAATTATAGCAAATTTTTAGCAAAAACGTTGATAATGTGATAGTTCTCTTCGATTTAAAGCATTAAGAACAGGGACAACTTGTAGACTTAGACAGGGGGGGCAGATAAGATAGGCCACGCAGAAAACTTGAAACTTCACATTTCCAATTTTTCTGAATTGGATCACTATTTTCGATTCACTTCGAAATCAAGGCAATTTTTTAGCAAAAACGTTGATAATGTGATAGTTCTCAAGGATTTAAAGCATTGAGAACAGTGACAACTTGCAGACATAGACAGGGGGACAGATAAGATAGGCCACGAAGAAGACTTGAAACTTCACATTTCCAATTTTTCTGCGTTGGATCATTATTTTCGATTCACTTCCAAATTATAGCAAATTTTTAGCAAAAACGTTGATAATGTGATAGTTCTCTTCGATTTAAAGCATTAAGAGCAGGGACAACTTGTAGACTTAGACAGGGGGGGGGGCAGATAAGATAGGCCACGCAGAAAACTTGAAACTTCACATTTCCAAAATTTCTGCGTGGGCTCATTACTCTCGATTCTCTTCCGAAATATAGCAATACTCACCAAAAATGTTTATAATGTTATGGTTCTCATCAATTTGAAAAACTGAAAACAGTGGCAAATTGTAGACTTAGACATGGGGGCAGATAAGATAGGCCACACAGAAAAATCAAACTTAAGATTTCCAACTTTTCTTCGTGGGCTCATTTTTTCGATTCTGATTCAAAAAAGAGCAATTTTTTACTGAAAATATTGATAATGTGATAGTTCTGATCTATTCGAAGCATTAAGAACATTGACAACTTGTAGACTTAAACAGGGGGGGGGGGGGGGAGGGGAATTACATCGGCCAGGCAGAAAACTTCAAAATTCACATTTCCAATTTTTCTACGTGGGCTCATTATTATCGTTTCTGTTTCAAAAAAGAGCAATTTTTTATCAAAAATGTTGATAATGTGGTAGTTCTGATCGATTCGAAGCATTAAGAACAGTGACAATTTGTAGACTTAGACAGGGGGGGCAGACAAGATAGGCCACGCAGAAAACTTTAAACTTCACATTTCCAATTGTTTTATGTGAGCTCATTATTTTCGTTTCTGTTTCAAAAAAGAGCAATTTTTTATCAAAAATGTTAATAATGTCATAGTTCTGATCGATTCAAAGCATTAAGAGCATTGACAACTTGTAGACTTAAACAGGGGGGGGGGGGGGGAGGGGAATTAGATCGGCCAGCCAGAAAACTTCAAAATTCACATTTCCAATTTTTCTACGTGGGCTCATTATTTTCCATTCTGTCTCAAAAAAGAGCAATTTTTTACCAAAAATATTGATAATGTGATAGTTCTCATTGATTTAAAGCATTGAGAACAGTGACAACTTGTAGACTAAGACAGGGGGGACCGATAAGATAGGCCACGCAGAAAACTTGAAACTTCACATTTCCAATTTTTCTGAATTGGATCACTATTTTCGATTCGCTTCGAAATCAAGGCAATTTTTTAGCAAAAACGTTGATAATGTGATAGTTCTCATTGATTTAAAGCATTGAGAACAGTGAAAACTTGCAGACATAGACAGGGGGACAGATAAGATAGGCCACGAAGAAGACTTGAAACTTCACATTTCCAATTTTTCTGCGTTGGATCATTATTTTCGATTCACTTCCAAATTATAGCAAATTTTTAGCAAAAACGTTGATAATGTGATAGTTCTCTTCGATTTAAAGCATTAAGAACAGGGACAACTTGTAGACTTAGACAGGGGGGGGCAGATAAGATAGGCCAGGCAGAAAACTTGAAACTTCACATTTCCAAAATTTCTGCCTGGGCTCATTACTCTCGATTCTCTTCCGAAATATAGCAATACTCACCAAAAATGTTTATAATGTTATGGTTCTCATCAATTTGAAAAACTGAAAACAGTGGCAAATTGTAGACTTAGACATGGGGGCAGATAAGATAGGCCACACAGAAAAATCAAACTTAAGATTGCCAACTTTTCTTCGTGGGCTCATTTTTTCGATTCTGATTCAAAAAAGAGCAATTTTTTACTGAAAATATTGATAATGTGATAGTTCTGATCTATTCGAAGCATTAAGAACATTGACAACTTGTAGACTTAAACAGGGGGGGGGGGGGGGGAGGGGAATTACATCGGCCAGGCAGAAAACTTCAAAATTCACATTTCCAATTTTTCTACGTGGGCTCATTATTATCGTTTCTGTTTCAAAAAAGAGCAATTTTTTATCAAAAATGTTGATAATGTGGTAGTTCTGATCGATTCGAAGCATTAAGAACAGTGACAATTTGTAGACTTAGACAGGGGGGGCAGACAAGATAGGCCACGCAGAAAACTTTAAACTTCACATTTCCAATTGTTTTATGTGAGCTCATTATTTTCGTTTCTGTTTCAAAAAAGAGCAATTTTTTATCAAAAATGTTAATAATGTCATAGTTCTGATCGATTCAAAGCATTAAGAGCATTGACAACTGGTAGACTTAAACAGGGGGGGGGGGAGGGGAATTAGATCGGCCAGCCAGAAAACTTCAAAATTCACATTTCCAATTTTTCTACGTGGGCTCATTATTTTCCATTCTGTCTCAAAAAAGAGCAATTTTTTACCAAAAATATTGATAATGTGATAGTTCTCATTGATTTAAAGCATTGAGAACAGTGACAACTTGTAGACTAAGACAGGGGGGACCGATAAGATAGGCCACGCAGAAAACTTGAAACTTCACATTTCCAATTTTTCTGAATTGGATCACTATTTTCGATTCGCTTCGAAATCAAGGCAATTTTTTAGCAAAAACGTTGATAATGTGATAGTTCTCATTGATTTAAAGCATTGAGAACAGTGACAACTTGCAGACATAGACAGGGGGACAGATAAGATAGGCCACGAAGAAGACTTGAAACTTCACATTTCCAATTTTTCTGCGTTGGATCATTATTTTCGATTCACTTCCAAATTATAGCAAATTTTTAGCAAAAACGTTGATAATGTGATAGTTCTCTTCGATTTAAAGCATTAAGAACAGGGACAACTTGTAGACTTAGACAGGGGGGGCAGACAAGATAGGCCACGCAGAAAACTTTAAACTTCACATTTCAAATTGTTTTATGTGAGCTCATTATTTTCGTTTCTGTTTCAAAAAAGAGCAATTTTTTATGAAAAATGTTAATAATGTCATAGTTCTGATCGATTCAAAGCATTAAGAGCATTGACAACTTGTAGACTTAAACAGGGGGGGGGGAGGGGAATTAGATCGGCCAGCCAGAAAACTTCAAAATTCACATTTCCAATTTTTCTACGTGGGCTCATTATTTTCCATTCTGTCTCAAAAAAGAGCAATTTTTTACCAAAAATATTGATAATGTGATAGTTCTCATTGATTTAAAGCATTGAGAACAGTGACAACTTGTAGACTAAGACAGGGGGGACCGATAAGATAGGCCACGCAGAAAACTTGAAACTTCACATTTCCAATTTTTCTGAATTGGATCACTATTTTCGATTCGCTTCGAAATCAAGGCAATTTTTTAGCAAAAACGTTGATAATGTGATAGTTCTCATTGATTTAAAGCATTGAGAACAGTGACAACTTGCAGACATAGACAGGGGGACAGATAAGATAGGCCACGAAGAAGACTTGAAACTTCACATTTCCAATTTTTCTGCGTTGGATCATTATTTTCGATTCACTTCCAAATTATAGCAAATTTTTAGCAAAAACGTTGATAATGTGATAGTTCTCTTCGATTTAAAGCATTAAGAACAGGGACAACTTGTAGACTTAGACAGGGGGGGCAGATAAGATAGGCCAGGCAGAAAACTTGAAACTTCACATTTCCAAAATTTCTGCGTGGGCTCATTACTCTCGATTCTCTTCCGAAATATAGCAATACTCACCAAAAATGTTTATAATGTTATGGTTCTCATCAATTTGAAAAACTGAAAACAGTGGCAAATTGTAGACTTAGACATGGGGGCAGATAAGATAGGCCACACAGAAAAATCAAACTTAAGATTTCCAACTTTTCTTCGTGGGCTCATTTTTTCGATTCTGATTCAAAAAAGAGCAATTTTTTACTGAAAATATTGATAATGTGATAGTTCTGATCTATTCGAAGCATTAAGAACATTGACAACTTGTAGACTTAAACAGGGGGGGGGGGAGGGGAATTACATCGGCCAGGCAGAAAACTTCAAAATTCACATTTCCAATTTTTCTACGTGGGCTCATTATTATCGTTTCTGTTTCAAAAAAGAGCAATTTTTTATCAAAAATGTTGATAATGTGGTAGTTCTGATCGATTCGAAGCATTAAGAACAGTGACAATTTGTAGACTTAGACAGGGGGGGCAGACAAGATAGGCCACGCAGAAAACTTTAAACTTCACATTTCCAATTGTTTTATGTGAGCTCATTATTTTCGTTTCTGTTTCAAAAAAGAGCAATTTTTTATCAAAAATGTTAATAATGTCATAGTTCTGATCGATTCAAAGCATTAAGAGCATTGACAACTGGTAGACTTAAACAGGGGGGGGGGGGGGGAGGGGAATTAGATCGGCCAGCCAGAAAACTTCAAAATTCACATTTCCAATTTTTCTACGTCGGCTCATTATTTTCCATTCTGTCTCAAAAAAGAGCAATTTTTTACCAAAAATATTGATAATGTGATAGTTCTCATTGATTTAAAGCATTGAGAACAGTGACAACTTGTAGACTAAGACAGGGGGGACCGATAAGATAGGCCACGCAGAAAACTTGAAACTTCACATTTCCAATTTTTCTGAATTGGATCACTATTTTCGATTCGCTTCGAAATCAAGGCAATTTTTTAGCAAAAACGTTGATAATGTGATAGTTCTCATTGATTTAAAGCATTGAGAACAGTGAAAACTTGCAGACATAGACAGGGGGACAGATAAGATAGGCCACGAAGAAGACTTGAAACTTCACATTTCCAATTTTTCTGCGTTGGATCATTATTTTCGATTCACTTCCAAATTATAGCAAATTTTTAGCAAAAACGTTGATAATGTGATAGTTCTCTTCGATTTAAAGCATTAAGAACAGGGACAACTTGTAGACTTAGACAGGGGGGGCAGATAAGATAGGCCAGGCAGAAAACTTGAAACTTCACATTTCCAAAATTTCTGCCTGGGCTCATTACTCTCGATTCTCTTCCGAAATATAGCAATACTCACCAAAAATGTTTATAATGTTATGGTTCTCATCAATTTGAAAAACTGAAAACAGTGGCAAATTGTAGACTTAGACATGGGGGCAGATAAGATAGGCCACACAGAAAAATCAAACTTAAGATTGCCAACTTTTCTTCGTGGGCTCATTTTTTCGATTCTGATTCAAAAAAGAGCAATTTTTTACTGAAAATATTGATAATGTGATAGTTCTGATCTATTCGAAGCATTAAGAACATTGACAACTTGTAGACTTAAACAGGGGGGGGGGGGGGAGGGGAATTACATCGGCCAGGCAGAAAACTTCAAAATTCACATTTCCAATTTTTCTACGTGGGCTCATTATTATCGTTTCTGTTTCAAAAAAGAGCAATTTTTTATCAAAAATGTTGATAATGTGGTAGTTCTGATCGATTCGAAGCATTAAGAACAGTGACAATTTGTAGACTTAGACAGGGGGGGCAGACAAGATAGGCCACGCAGAAAACTTTAAACTTCACATTTCCAATTGTTTTATGTGAGCTCATTATTTTCGTTTCTGTTTCAAAAAAGAGCAATTTTTTATCAAAAATGTTAATAATGTCATAGTTCTGATCGATTCAAAGCATTAAGAGCATTGACAACTGGTAGATTTAAACAGGGGGGGGGGGAGGGGAATTAGATCGGCCAGCCAGAAAACTTCAAAATTCACATTTCCAATTTTTCTACGTGGGCTCATTATTTTCCATTCTGTCTCAAAAAAGAGCAATTTTTTACCAAAAATATTGATAATGTGATAGTTCTCATTGATTTAAAGCATTGAGAACAGTGACAACTTGTAGACTAAGACAGGGGGGACCGATAAGATAGGCCACGCAGAAAACTTGAAACTTCACATTTCCAATTTTTCTGAATTGGATCACTATTTTCGATTCGCTTCGAAATCAAGGCAATTTTTTAGCAAAAACGTTGATAATGTGATAGTTCTCATTGATTTAAAGCATTGAGAAGAGTGACAACTTGCAGACATAGACAGGGGGACAGATAAGATAGGCCACGAAGAAGACTTGAAACTTCACATTTCCAATTTTTCTGCGTTGGATCATTATTTTCGATTCACTTCCAAATTATAGCAAATTTTTAGCAAAAACGTTGATAATGTGATAGTTCTCTTCGATTTAAAGCATTAAGAACAGGGACAACTTGTAGACTTAGACAGGGGGGGCAGACAAGATAGGCCACGCAGAAAACTTTAAACTTCACATTTCAAATTGTTTTATGTGAGCTCATTATTTTCGTTTCTGTTTCAAAAAAGAGCAATTTTTTATCAAAAATGTTAATAATGTCATAGTTCTGATCGATTCAAAGCATTAAGAGCATTGACAACTTGTAGACTTAAACAGGGGGGGGGAGGGGAATTAGATCGGCCAGCCAGAAAACTTCAAAATTCACATTTCCAATTTTTCTACGTGGGCTCATTATTTTCCATTCTGTCTCAAAAAAGAGCAATTTTTTACCAAAAATATTGATAATGTGATAGTTCTCATTGATTTAAAGCATTGAGAACAGTGACAACTTGTAGACTAAGACAGGGGGGACCGATAAGATAGGCCACGCAGAAAACTTGAAACTTCACATTTCCAATTTTTCTGAATTGGATCACTATTTTCGATTCGCTTCGAAATCAAGGCAATTTTTTAGCAAAAACGTTGATAATGTGATAGTTCTCATTGATTTAAAGCATTGAGAACAGTGACAACTTGCAGACATAGACAGGGGGACAGATAAGATAGGCCACGAAGAAGACTTGAAACTTCACATTTCCAATTTTTCTGCGTTGGATCATTATTTTCGATTCACTTCCAAATTATAGCAAATTTTTAGCAAAAACGTTGATAATGTGATAGTTCTCTTCGATTTAAAGCATTAAGAACAGGGACAACTTGTAGACTTAGACAGGGGGGGCAGATAAGATAGGCCAGGCAGAAAACTTGAAACTTCACATTTCCAAAATTTCTGCGTGGGCTCATTACTCTCGATTCTCTTCCGAAATATAGCAATACTCACCAAAAATGTTTATAATGTTATGGTTCTCATCAATTTGAAAAACTGAAAACAGTGGCAAATTGTAGACTTAGACATGGGGGCAGATAAGATAGGCCACACAGAAAAATCAAACTTAAGATTTCCAACTTTTCTTCGTGGGCTCATTTTTTCGATTCTGATTCAAAAAAGAGCAATTTTTTACTGAAAATATTGATAATGTGATAGTTCTGATCTATTCGAAGCATTAAGAACATTGACAACTTGTAGACTTAAACAGGGGGGGGGGGAGGGGAATTACATCGGCCAGGCAGAAAACTTCAAAATTCACATTTCCAATTTTTCTACGTGGGCTCATTATTATCGTTTCTGTTTCAAAAAAGAGCAATTTTTTATCAAAAATGTTGATAATGTGGTAGTTCTGATCGATTCGAAGCATTAAGAACAGTGACAATTTGTAGACTTAGACAGGGGGGGCAGACAAGATAGGCCACGCAGAAAACTTTAAACTTCACATTTCCAATTGTTTTATGTGAGCTCATTATTTTCGTTTCTGTTTCAAAAAAGAGCAATTTTTTATCAAAAATGTTAATAATGTCATAGTTCTGATCGATTCAAAGCATTAAGAGCATTGACAACTGGTAGACTTAAACAGGGGGGGGGGGGGAGGGGAATTAGATCGGCCAGCCAGAAAACTTCAAAATTCACATTTCCAATTTTTCTACGTCGGCTCATTATTTTCCATTCTGTCTCAAAAAAGAGCAATTTTTTACCAAAAATATTGATAATGTGATAGTTCTCATTGATTTAAAGCATTGAGAACAGTGACAACTTGTAGACTAAGACAGGGGGGACCGATAAGATAGGCCACGCAGAAAACTTGAAACTTCACATTTCCAATTTTTCTGAATTGGATCACTATTTTCGATTCGCTTCGAAATCAAGGCAATTTTTTAGCAAAAACGTTGATAATGTGATAGTTCTCATTGATTTAAAGCATTGAGAACAGTGACAACTTGCAGACATAGACAGGGGGACAGATAAGATAGGCCACGAAGAAGACTTGAAACTTCACATTTCCAATTTTTCTGCGTTGGATCATTATTTTCGATTCACTTCCAAATTATAGCAAATTTTTAGCAAAAACGTTGATAATGTGATAGTTCTCTTCGATTTAAAGCATTAAGAACAGGGACAACTTGTAGACTTAGACAGGGGGGGCAGACAAGATAGGCCACGCAGAAAACTTTAAACTTCACATTTCAAATTGTTTTATGTGAGCTCATTATTTTCGTTTCTGTTTCAAAAAAGAGCAATTTTTTATCAAAAATGTTAATAATGTCATAGTTCTGATCGATTCAAAGCATTAAGAGCATTGACAACTTGTAGACTTAAACAGGGGGGGGGGGGGGGGGAGGGGAATTAGATCGGCCAGCCAGAAAACTTCAAAATTCACATTTCCAATTTTTCTACGTGGGCTCATTATTTTCCATTCTGTCTCAAAAAAGAGCAATTTTTTACCAAAAATATTGATAATGTGATAGTTCTCATTGATTTAAAGCATTGAGAACAGTGACAACTTGTAGACTAAGACAGGGGGGACCGATAAGATAGGCCACGCAGAAAACTTGAAACTTCACATTTCCAATTTTTCTGAATTGGATCACTATTTTCGATTCGCTTCGAAATCAAGGCAATTTTTTAGCAAAAACGTTGATAATGTGATAGTTCTCATTGATTTAAAGCATTGAGAACAGTGACAACTTGCAGACATAGACAGGGGGACAGATAAGATAGGCCACGAAGAAGACTTGAAACTTCACATTTCCAATTTTTCTGCGTTGGATCATTATTTTCGATTCACTTCCAAATTATAGCAAATTTTTAGCAAAAACGTTGATAATGTGATAGTTCTCTTCGATTTAAAGCATTAAGAACAGGGACAACTTGTAGACTTAGACAGGGGGGGCAGATAAGATAGGCCACGCAGAAAACTTGAAACTTCACATTTCCAAAATTTCTGCGTGGGCTCATTACTCTCGATTCTCTTCCGAAATATAGCAATACTCACCAAAAATGTTTATAATGTTATGGTTCTCATCAATTTGAAAAACTGAAAACAGTGGCAAATTGTAGACTTAGACATGGGGGCAGATAAGATAGGCCACACAGAAAAATCAAACTTAAGATTTCCAACTTTTCTTCGTGGGCTCATTTTTTCGATTCTGATTCAAAAAAGAGCAATTTTTTACTGAAAATATTGATAATGTGATAGTTCTGATCTATTCGAAGCATTAAGAACATTGACAACTTGTAGACTTAAACAGGGGGGGGGGGGGAGGGGAATTACATCGGCCAGGCAGAAAACTTCAAAATTCACATTTCCAATTTTTCTACGTGGGCTCATTATTATCGTTTCTGTTTCAAAAAAGAGCAATTTTTTATCAAAAATGTTGATAATGTGATAGTTCTGATCGATTCGAAGCATTAAGAACAGTGACAATTTGTAGACTTAGACAGGGGGGGCAGACAAGATAGGCCACGCAGAAAACTTTAAACTTCACATTTCCAATTGTTTTATGTGAGCTCATTATTTTCGTTTCTGTTTCAAAAAAGAGCAATTTTTTATCAAAAATGTTAATAATGTCATAGTTCTGATCGATTCAAAGCATTAAGAGCATTGACAACTTGTAGACTTAAACAGGGGGGGGGGGGGGGAGGGGAATTAGATCGGCCAGCCAGAAAACTTCAAAATTCACATTTCCAATTTTTCTACGTGGGCTCATTATTTTCCATTCTGTCTCAAAAAAGAGCAATTTTTTACCAAAAATATTGATAATGTGATAGTTCTCATTGATTTAAAGCATTGAGAACAGTGACAACTTGTAGACTAAGACAGGGGGGACCGATAAGATAGGCCACGCAGAAAACTTGAAACTTCACATTTCCAATTTTTCTGAATTGGATCACTATTTTCGATTCGCTTCGAAATCAAGGCAATTTTTTAGCAAAAACGTTGATAATGTGATAGTTCTCATTGATTTAAAGCATTGAGAACAGTGACAACTTGCAGACATAGACAGGGGGACAGATAAGATAGGCCACGAAGAAGACTTGAAACTTCACATTTCCAATTTTTCTGCGTTGGATCATTATTTTCGATTCACTTCCAAATTATAGCAAATTTTTAGCAAAAACGTTGATAATGTGATAGTTCTCTTCGATTTAAAGCATTAAGAACAGGGACAACTTGTAGACTTAGACAGGGGGGGCAGATAAGATAGGCCACGCAGAAAACTTGAAACTTCACATTTCCAAAATTTCTGCGTGGGCTCATTACTCTCGATTCTCTTCCGAAATATAGCAATACTCACCAAAAATGTTTATAATGTTATGGTTCTCATCAATTTGAAAAACTGAAAACAGTGGCAAATTGTAGACTTAGACATGGGGGCAGATAAGATAGGCCACACAGAAAAATCAAACTTAAGATTTCCAACTTTTCTTCGTGGGCTCATTTTTTCGATTCTGATTCAAAAAAGAGCAATTTTTTACTGAAAATATTGATAATGTGATAGTTCTGATCTATTCGAAGCATTAAGAACATTGACAACTTGTAGACTTAAACAGGGGGGGGGGAGGGGAATTACATCGGCCAGGCAGAAAACTTCAAAATTCACATTTCCAATTTTTCTACGTGGGCTCATTATTATCGTTTCTGTTTCAAAAAAGAGCAATTTTTTATCAAAAATGTTGATAATGTGATAGTTCTGATCGATTCGAAGCATTAAGAACAGTGACAATTTGTAGACTTAGACAGGGGGGGCAGACAAGATAGGCCACGCAGAAAACTTTAAACTTCACATTTCCAATTGTTTTATGTGAGCTCATTATTTTCGTTTCTGTTTCAAAAAAGAGCAATTTTTTATCAAAAATGTTAATAATGTCATAGTTCTGATCGATTCAAAGCATTAAGAGCATTGACAACTTGTAGACTTAAACAGGGGGGGGGGGAGGGGAATTAGATCGGCCAGCCAGAAAACTTCAAAATTCACATTTCCAATTTTTCTACGTGGGCTCATTATTTTCCATTCTGTCTCAAAAAAGAGCAATTTTTTACCAAAAATATTGATAATGTGATAGTTCTCATTGATTTAAAGCATTGAGAACAGTGACAACTTGTAGACTAAGACAGGGGGGACCGATAAGATAGGCCACGCAGAAAACTTGAAACTTCACATTTCCAATTTTTCTGAATTGGATCACTATTTTCGATTCGCTTCGAAATCAAGGCAATTTTTTAGCAAAAACGTTGATAATGTGATAGTTCTCATTGATTTAAAGCATTGAGAACAGTGACAACTTGCAGACATAGACAGGGGGACAGATAAGATAGGCCACGAAGAAGACTTGAAACTTCACATTTCCAATTTTTCTGCGTTGGATCATTATTTTCGATTCACTTCCAAATTATAGCAAATTTTTAGCAAAAACGTTGATAATGTGATAGTTCTCTTCGATTTAAAGCATTAAGAACAGGGACAACTTGTAGACTTAGACAGGGGGGGGGCAGATAAGATAGGCCACGCAGAAAACTTGAAACTTCACATTTCCAAAATTTCTGCGTGGGCTCATTACTCTCGATTCTCTTCCGAAATATAGCAATACTCACCAAAAATGTTTATAATGTTATGGTTCTCATCAATTTGAAAAACTGAAAACAGTGGCAAATTGTAGACTTAGACATGGGGGCAGATAAGATAGGCCACACAGAAAAATCAAACTTAAGATTTCCAACTTTTCTTCGTGGGCTCATTTTTTCGATTCTGATTCAAAAAAGATCAATTTTTTACTGAAAATATTGATAATGTGATAGTTCTGATCTATTCGAAGCATTAAGAACATTGACAACTTGTAGACTTAAACAGGGGGGGGGGGGGAGGGGAATTACATCGGCCAGGCAGAAAACTTCAAAATTCACATTTCCAATTTTTCTACGTGGGCTCATTATTATCGTTTCTGTTTCAAAAAAGAGCAATTTTTTATCAAAAATGTTGATAATGTGGTAGTTCTGATCGATTCGAAGCATTAAGAACAGTGACAATTTGTAGACTTAGACAGGGGGGGCAGACAAGATAGGCCACGCAGAAAACTTTAAACTTCACATTTCCAATTGTTTTATGTGAGCTCATTATTTTCGTTTCTGTTTCAAAAAAGAGCAATTTTTTATCAAAAATGTTAATAATGTCATAGTTCTGATCGATTCAAAGCATTAAGAGCATTGACAACTTGTAGACTTAAACAGGGGGGGGGGGAGGGGAATTAGATCGGCCAGCCAGAAAACTTCAAAATTCACATTTCCAATTTTTCTACGTGGGCTCATTATTTTCCATTCTGTCTCAAAAAAGAGCAATTTTTTACCAAAAATATTGATAATGTGATAGTTCTCATTGATTTAAAGCATTGAGAACAGTGACAACTTGTAGACTAAGACAGGGGGGACCGATAAGATAGGCCACGCAGAAAACTTGAAACTTCACATTTCCAATTTTTCTGAATTGGATCACTATTTTCGATTCGCTTCGAAATCAAGGCAATTTTTTAGCAAAAACGTTGATAATGTGATAGTTCTCATTGATTTAAAGCATTGAGAACAGTGACAACTTGCAGACATAGACAGGGGGACAGATAAGATAGGCCACGAAGAAGACTTGAAACTTCACATTTCCAATTTTTCTGCGTTGGATCATTATTTTCGATTCACTTCCAAATTATAGCAAATTTTTAGCAAAAACGTTGATAATGTGATAGTTCTCTTCGATTTAAAGCATTAAGAACAGGGACAACTTGTAGACTTAGACAGGGGGGGGGGCAGATAAGATAGGCCACGCAGAAAACTTGAAACTTCACATTTCCAAAATTTCTGCGTGGGCTCATTACTCTCGATTCTCTTCCGAAATATAGCAATACTCACCAAAAATGTTTATAATGTTATGGTTCTCATCAATTTGAAAAACTGAAAACAGTGGCAAATTGTAGACTTAGACATGGGGGCAGATAAGATAGGCCACACAGAAAAATCAAACTTAAGATTTCCAACTTTTCTTCGTGGGCTCATTTTTTCGATTCTGATTCAAAAAAGATCAATTTTTTACTGAAAATATTGATAATGTGATAGTTCTGATCTATTCGAAGCATTAAGAACATTGACAACTTGTAGACTTAAACAGGGGGGGGGGAGGGGAATTACATCGGCCAGGCAGAAAACTTCAAAATTCACATTTCCAATTTTTCTACGTGGGCTCATTATTATCGTTTCTGTTTCAAAAAAGAGCAATTTTTTATCAAAAATGTTGATAATGTGGTAGTTCTGATCGATTCGAAGCATTAAGAACAGTGACAATTTGTAGACTTAGACAGGGGGGGCAGACAAGATAGGCCACGCAGAAAACTTTAAACTTCACATTTCCAATTGTTTTATGTGAGCTCATTATTTTCGTTTCTGTTTCAAAAAAGAACAATTTTTTATCAAAAATGTTAATAATATCATAGTTCTGATCGATTCAAAGCATTAAGAGCGTTGACAACTTGTAGACTTAAACAGGGGGGGGGAGGGGAATTAGATCGGCCAGCCAGAAAACTTCAAAATTCACATTTCCAATTTTTCTACGTGGTCTCATTATTTTCCATTCTGTCTCAAAAAAGAGCAATTTTTTACCAAAAATATTGATAATGTGATAGTTCTCATTGATTTAAAGCATTGAGAACAGTGACAACTTGTAGACTAAGACAGGGGGACAGATAAGATAGGCCACGCAGAAAACTTGAAACTTCACATTTCCAATTTTTCTGAATTGGATCACTATTTTCGATTCGCTTCGAAATCAAGGCAATTTTTTAGCAAAAACGTTGATAATGTGATAGTTCTCATTGATTTAAAGCATTGAGAACAGTGACAACTTGCAGACATAGACAGGGGGACAGATAAGATAGGCCACGAAGAAGACTTGAAACTTCACATTTCCAATTTTTCTGCGTTGGATCATTATTTTCGATTCACTTCCAAATTATAGCAAATTTTTAGCAAAAACGTTGATAATGTGATAGTTCTCTTCGATTTAAAGCATTAAGAACAGGGACAACTTGTAGACTTAGACAGGGAGGGGCAGATAAGATAGGCCACGCAGAAAACTTGAAACTTCACATTTCCAAAATTTCTGCGTGGGCTCATTACTCTCGATTCTCTTCCGAAATATAGCAATACTCACCAAAAATGTTTATAATGTTATGGTTCTCATCAATTTGAAAAACTGAAAACAGTGGCAAATTGTAGACTTAGACATGGGGGCAGATAAGATAGGCCACACAGAAAAATCAAACTTAAGATTTCCAATATTTCTGCGTGGGATCATTATTCTCGATTCTCTTCCGAAATATAGCAATACTCACCAAAAATGTTTATAATGCTATAGTTCTCATCAATTTGAAAAACTGAAAACAGTGGCAAATTGTAGACTTAGACATGGGGGCAGATAAGATAAGCCACACAGAAAAATTAAACTTAAGATTTCCAATTTTTTACGTGGGCTCATTATTTTCGTTTCTGTTTCAAAAAAGAGCAATTTTTTTACCAAAAATGTTAATAATGTGATAGTTCTGATCGATTCGAAGCATTAAGAACATTGACAACTTGTAGACTTAAACAGGGGGGGGGGGGGGGGTGGGGCAAATTAGATCGGCCAGGCAGAAAACTTCAAACTTCACATTTCCAATTTTTCTACGAGGGCTCATTATTTTCCATTCTGTCTCAAAAAAGAGCAATTTTTTACCAAAATTATTGAAAATGTGATAGTTCTCATTGATTTAAAGCATTGAGAACAGTGACAACTTGTAGACTTAGACGGGGGGGGGGGGGGGGGGGGGGGGGCGGATAAGATAGGCCACGCAGAAAACTTGAAACTTCACATTTCCAATTTTTCTACGTTGGATCATTATTTTCGATTCATTTCCAAATTATAGCAATTTTTTAGCAAAAACGTTGATAATGTGATAGTTCTCATCGATTTAAAGCATTAAGAACAGTGACAACTTGTAGACTTAGACAGGGGTGCAGATAAGAAAGGCCATGCAGAAAAATTAAACTTAAGATTTCCAACTTTTCTTCGTGGGCTCATTTTTTGCGATTCTGTTTCAAAAAAGAGCAATTTTTTACTAAAAATATTGATAACGTGATAGTTCTAATCTATTCAAAGCCTCAAGAACAGTGACAACTTGTAGACTTAGACATGGGGGCAGATAAGATAGGCTACGCAGAAAACTTGAAACTTAAGATTTCCAACTTTTCTTTGTGGGCTCTTTTTTTGCGATTCTGTTTCAAAAAAGACCAATTTTTTAATAAAAATATTGATAATGTGATAGTTCTGATCCATTCGAAGCATTAAAAACAGTTACAACTTGAGGACTTAGACAAGGGGGGGGGGGGGGTGGAATTAAATCGGCCACGCAGAAAATTTCAAACTTCACATTTCCAATTTTTTTAAGTGGGCTCATTATTTTCGTTTCTGTTTCAAAAAAGAGCAATTTTTTATCAAAAATCTTAAAAATGTGATAGTTCTCATCGATTTGAAGCATTAAGAACATTGACAACTTGTAGACTTAAACAGAGGGGGGGGGAGGGGAATTAAATCGGCCAGGCAGAAAACTTCAAAATTCACATTTCCAATTTTTCTACGTGGGCTCATTATTTTCCATTCTGTCTCAAAAAAGAGCAATTTTTTACCAAAAATATTGACAATGTGATAGTTCTGATCGATTCGAAGCATTAGGAACATTGAAAACTTGTAGACTTAGAGAGGAGGGGGGGGGGGGAGGGGAATTAGATCGGCCACGCAGAAAACTTCAAACTTCACATTTCCAATTTTTTTAAGTGGGCTCATTATTTTTGTTTCTGTTTCAAAAAAGAGCATTTTTTTACCAAAAATGTAGATAAAGTGATAGTTCTCATCGATTTGAAGCATTAAGAACAAAGACAACTTGTAGACATAGACAGGGGGCAGATAAGATGGGCCACGCAGAAAAATTGAAACTTCACAGTTCCAATATCTCTACATGGGCTCATTATTTTCGATTCTGCTTTGAAATATAGAAATTTTTTACCAAAAACGTAGATAATGTGATAGTTCTTATCGATTTGAAGCATTGAGAACAGTGACAACTTGTAGACTTAGACGGGGGGGGGGGGGGCAGATAAGATAGGCCAGGAAGAAAACTTGAAACTTCACATTTCAAATTTTTCTGAGTTGGATCAATATTTTCGATTCTCTTTCGAATTATAGCAATTTTTTGTCTAAAACGTTGACAATATGATAGTTCTCATCGATTTGAAGCACTTAGAACAGTGACAACATGTAGACTTTGACAGGGGGCAAATTAGATAGGCCACGAAGAAAAATTGAAACTTCACATTTCCAATTTTTATGCGTGGGCTCATTATTTTCGATTCTGTTACAAAATAAAGCAATTTTTTGTCTAAAACGTTGATAATATGATAGTTCTCGTCGATTTGAAGCATTAAGAACAGTGACAACATGTAGACTTTGACAGGGGGCAAATTAGATAGGCCAGGAAGAAAAATTGAACCTTAACATTTCCAATTTTTCTGCGTGGGCTCATTATAGTCCATTCTGTTCCAAAATAAAGCAATTTTTTCTCTAAAACGTTGATAATATGATAGTTCTCGTCGATTTGAAGCACTTAGAACAGTGACAACATGTAGATTAAATTAGGGGGCAAATTAGATAGGCCACGAAGAAAAATTGAAACTTCACATTTCCAATTTTTATGCGTGGGCTCATTATTTTCGATTCTGTTACAAAATAAAGCAATTTTTTGTCTAAAACGTTGATAATATGATAGTTCTCGTCGATTTGAAGCACTTAGAGCAGTGACAACATGTAGACTTTGAGAGGGGGCAAATTAGATAGGCCAGGAAGAAAAATTGAGCCTTAACATTTCTAATTTTTCTGCGTGGGCTCATTATTTTCGATTCTGTTACAAGATAAAGCAATTTTTTGTCTAAAACGTTGATAATATGTTAGTTCTCGTCGATTTGAATTATTTAGAACAGTGACAACATGTAGACTTTGACAGGGGGCAAATTAGATATTCCAGGAAGAAAAATTGAACCTTAACATTTCCAAATTTTCAGCGTGGGCTCATTATAGTCCATTCTGTTCCAAAATATAGCAGTTTTTTACCAAAAACGTTGATAATATTATAGTTCTCATCGATTTGAAGCATTTAGAGCAGTGAAAACTTGTAGATTTATTAAGGGGGCAAATTAGATAGGCCACGAAGAAAAATTGAAACTTCACATTTCCAATTTTTATGCGTGGGCTCATTATTTTCGATTCTGTTACAAAATAAAGCAATTTTTTGTCTAAAACGTTGATAATATGACAGTTCTCGTCGATTTGAAGCATTTAGAACAGTGACAACGTGTAGACTTTGACAGGGGGCAAATTAGATAGGCCAGGAAGAAAAATTGAACCTTAACATTTCCAATTTTTCTGCGTGGGCTCATTATAGTCCATTCTGTTCCAAAATATAGCAGTTTTTTGTCTAAAACGTTGATAATATGATAGTTCTCGTCGATTTGAATTATTTAGAACAGTGACAACATGTAGACTTTGACAGGGGGCAAATTAGATAGGCCAGGAAGAAAAATTGAACCTTAACATTTCCAATTTTTCTGCGTGGGCTCATTATAGTCCATTCTGTTCCAAAATATAGCAGTTTTTTACCAAAAACGTTGATAATATTATAGTTCTCATCGATTTGAAGCATTTAGAACAGTGAAAACTTGTAGATTTAATTAGGGGGCAAATTAGATAGGCCACGAAGAAAAATTGAAACTTCACATTTCCAATTTTTATGCGTGGGCTCATTATTTTCGATTCTGTTACAAAATAAAGCAATTTTTTGTATAAAACGATGATAATATGATAGTTCTCGTCGATTTGAAGCACTTAGAACAGTGACAACATGTAGACTATGACAGGGGGCAAATTAGATAGGCCAGGAAGAAAAATTGAACCTTAACATTTCCAATTTTTCTGCGTGGGCTCATTATAGTCCATTCTGTTCCAAAATATTGCAGTTTTTTACCAAAAACGTTGATAATATTATAGTTCTCATCGATTTGAAGCATTTAGAACAGTGAAAACCTGTAGATTTAATAAGGGGGCAAATTAGATAGGCCACGAAGAAAAATTGAAACTTCACATTTCAAATTTTTATGCGTGGGCTCATTATTTTCGATTCTGTTACAAAATAAAGCAATTTTTTGTCTAAAACGTTGATAATATGATAGTTCTCGTCGATTTGAAGCACTTAGAACAGTGACAACATGTAGATTTAATTAGGGGGCAAATTAGATAGGCCACGAAGAAAAATTGAAACTTCACATTTCCAATTTTTATGCGTGGGCTCATTATTTTCGATTCTGTTACAAAATAAAGCAATTTTTTGTCTAAAACGTTGATAATATGATAGTTCTCGTCGATTTGAAGCACTTAGAACAATGACAAGATGTAGACTTTGACAGGGGGCAAATTAGATAGGCCAGGAAGAAAAATTGAGCCTTAACATTTCTAATTTTTCTGCGTGGGCTCATTATTTTCGATTCTGTTACAAAATAAAGCAATTTTTTGTCTAAAACGTTGATAATATGTTAGTTCTCGTCGATTTGAAGCACTTAGAACAGTGACAACATGTAGACTTTGACAGGGGGCAAATTAGATAGGCCAGGAAGAAAAATTGAACCTTAACATTTCCAAATTTTCTGCGTGGGCTCATTATAGTCCATTCTGTTCCAAAATATAGCAGTTTTTTACCAAAAACGTTGATAATATTATAGTTCTCATCGATTTGAAGCATTTAGAGCAGTGAAAACTCGTAGATTTAATTAGGGGGCAAATTAGATAGGCCACGAAGAAAAATTGAAACTTCACATTTCCAATTTTTATGCGTGGGCTCATTAATTTCGATTCTGTTACAAAATAAAGCAATTTTTTCTCTAAAACGTTGATAATATGATAGTTCTCGTCGATTTGAAGCATTTAGAACAGTGACAACATGTAGACTTTGACAGGGGGCAAATTAGATAGGCCAGGAAGAAAAATTGAACCTTAACATTTCCAATTTTTCTGCGTGGGCTCATTATAGTCCATTCTGTTCCAAAATATAGCAGTTTTTTACCAAAAACGTTAATAATATTATAGTTCTCATCGATTGGAAGCATTTAGAACAGTGAAAACTTGTAGATTTAATTAGGGGGCAAATTAGATAGGCCACGAAGAAAAATTGAAACTTCACATTTCCAATTTTTATGCGTGGGCTCATTATTTTCGATTCTGTTACAAAATAAAGCAATTTTTTGTCTAAAACGTTGATAATATGATAGTTCTCGTCGATTTGAAGCATTTAGAACAGTGACAACATGTAGACTTTGACAGGGGGCAAATTAGATAGGCCAGGAAGAAAAATTGAACCTTGACATTTCCACTTTTTCTGTGTGGGCTCATTATTTTCGATTCTGTTAAAAAAAAGCAATTTTTTGTATAAAACGATGATAATATGATAGTTCTCGTCGATTTGAAGCATCAAAAACATTAAAAACTTGTAAACTTAGACAGGGGGCAAATTAGATAGCCCACGCAGAAAAATAGAAACTTCACATTTCCATTTTTTCTGCGTAGGCTCATTATTATCGATTCTGTTCCAAAATATAGCAATTTTTTGCGATAATTTTCATCGATTTGAAGTATTAAGAACAGCGACAACTTTGTAGACTTAGACAAGGGGCAAATTGGAAAGGCCCCGTAAAAAAATTGAAACTTCATAATTGCAATTTTTCTGCGTGGGCTAATTATTTTCGAATCTGTCCGAAAATAAAGAGTTTTTTTACCAAAAACGCTCACAAATAGCATGTCTCAACGAAAGGGGAACACAAAAAGACTGGGTTTAATCCGAGATTTGCCTCTTTTATGTTTTGCTAATCTTAAAAGTAGATTTGAGATTGAGTTTATGTTGCCGTCATGTGACGCAGCGTTTGGCATAATGCATCTTCTCCTGTTGCAGTATTCCACGCGAAGTCTGGCAACCACGCAAAAAAATGTATTACACCGGCATGGTTTATCACCGCTTTTGCGGATTCAATGAGAGTCCGGTTCATGCGCTCAGCCATTCCATTCTGTTGTGGAGAGTGTGGAACAGAAGTTTCGAGTTTGATAGCATAGTGGTCAAATCTCTGATTGGCTAAGAGCTCTGTTCGCTACCATGTTCTAAACCAATCAGCACACAGGATTCTCGCAACAAAGTCGCTTCGCAGCTAGAATTAGGCCAATTTTCGCCATTTCAGCGTGTTTTTACCACATTGTTTACAAAATACATTGCACGCCTCTACAACGCAAATTTCCACTTTATTTTTTGTCCAGTTCGTCATTATGCGTTGCTTTTCAACCTATATTAGCTCCACTGTTCGATCGCAAAAATAATATAAAAAACACCTCGCAAATGATCGCTAAATTTCGTGTCTAGATTCAGGGAAATTATGTTTTTACAATCAATTTTGGCGCCCCCTTATCTCCATTTGCGCCCCTATTCAGGGGGCCGCCCTGCCACCATGCCACTGGAGTCAAAGACAGTCCGTGAATTGTGCTCAAAGGTTGAAACTATGGAATACATAGAGAAGTCGTGTAGACATGTCTCAATAACACATGAATTGTTATACACATTGTTAGAATACTTCTAAACATAGGGTACTTCCAACCTATCGATAAGACGCATTATAGGAAATTATGTTACTTGAACTCAACAATCTTGGGTAAGAATAAAAGTTAATACTGAATGATGTAACCAATACACACAAGGCAAGAAATATGTAACGAAAATGATAAGAAGGAAAGTTACAAGGCATATCAGGATTTACCAATTAAAACAACAACGAACATCAAGGACAAAAATTTATTAAATACAATGGAATTCGAAGTAGAGGAAATACAAATAATCGTTTTAAGGTGATAGTGAATGGTTTGATGAAAACATGTTTTCTTAATCCTTCCTACCAGCTTTTTGTGTAACCGTTTATAAAGATCAAGGTTCAGATATTCATGGACCATATAACATATATGATACAAACCTCATGGATAAAAAATAATTGTATATTTCACAAAGTAGAACGACCAAATTTGCGTGCATTCATCTGAACAACAAAGAGGTAAACAACAAATATTTCAATAGGAAGCAATCATCATCAGAGTTGTTAAACAGAAAATTCAACAGTACATACGAAAATGGAAAAATATACAAAGTGACATTCAAAAATGAATATAAACATATAATGGATCAACATGTGATGAACTTCAGACACGTCTTAAATGGCATCTATCAAATGTTAAAAGCCAAATATTCAAAGATAAAAGCGAGAGCCCTGTAATAGAATTAATCGAGAAGCGACAAAGGACGACAAAAAGAGTTTAGAGTTAGTCGCAAACGAATAATTCATGAATAGGCTTAAAAGCAAATCTAAGTAAAGTCAATCATCGACGGAAAAAGATACAAGATGATGGTTAGATATAATACTAATACTAATGACAAGTCCTTATAAACACCTATCATACCAATGGCCTATCCTACTTATGTCGTAGCCTACTAATGGCCTATCCTACTAATGACCAATTTTATTAAACACCTATCCTACTAATGTCCTAGCTCACTAATGTCCTATCCTACTAATGGTCTATCCTGCTAATGTCGTATCCTACTAATGACCAATTTTATTAAAAACCTATCCTACTAGAGGCCTTTCCTATTAATGTCCTAGCCTACAAATCTCCTATCCTACTAATGACCAATTTTATTAAAAACCTAACCTACTAATGGCCTATCCTACTAACGTCCTATCCTACTAATGACCTATCCTACTAATGTCCTATTCTACTAATGACCAATTTTATTAAAAACCTAACCTACTAATGGCCTATCCTACTAATGTCCTATCCTACTAATGACCTATACTACTAATGTCCTATCCTACTAATGACCAATTTTATTAAAAACCTAACCTACTAATGGCCTATCCTACTAATGTCCTATCCTACTAATGACCAATTTTATTCAAAACCTTACCTACTAATGGCCTATACTGCTAATGTCGTATCCTACTAATGACCAATTTTATTAAAAACCTAACCTACTAATGGCCTATCCTACTAATGTCCTATCCTACTAATGACCAATTTTATTCAAAACCTAACCTACTAATGGCCTAACCTACTTATGTCCTATCCTACTAATGGTCTATCCTACTAATGTCTTATCCTACTAATGACCAATTGTATTAAAAACCTAACCTACTAATGGCCTATCCTACTAATGTCCTATCCTACTGATGACCTATCCTACTTATGTCCTATCCTACTAATGACCAATTTTTTTAAAAACCCAACCTACTAATGGCCTATCCTACTAATGACCAATTTTATTAAAAATCTAACCTACTAATGACCTATCCTACTAATGACCCATCCTACTAATGTCCTATCCTATCAATGTCCTATCCTACTAATGGTCTATCCTACTAATGTCCTATCCTACTAATGACCAATTTTATTAAAAACCTAACCTACTAATGGACTATGCTACTAATGTCCTATCCTACTAATGTCCTATCCTACTAATGACCAATTTTATTAAAAACCTAAACTACTAATGGCCTTTCCTACTAATGTCCTATCCTACTAATGACCTATTCTACTAATGTCCTATCCTACTAATGTCCTATCCTACTAATGACCAATTTCATTAAAAACATAACCTACTAGAGGCCAATCCTATTAATGTCCTATCCTACTAATGGTCTATCCTACTAATATCCTATCCTACTAATGACCAATTTTATTAAAAACCTAACCTACTAATGGCCTATCCTACTAATGTCCTATCCTACTAATGTCCTATCCTACTAATGACCAATTTTATTAAAAACCTAAACTACTAATGGCCTATCCTACTAATGTCCTATCCTACTAATGACCTATTCTACTAATGTCCTATCCTACTAATGTCCTATCCTACTAATAACCAATTTCATTAAAAACTTAACCTACCAATGGCCTATCCTACTAATGTCCTATCCTACTAATGTCCTATCCTACTAATGTCCTATCCTACTAATGACCAATTTTATTAAAAACCTATTCTACTAATGGCCTATCCTACTAATGTCCTATCCTACTAATGACCTATCCTACTAATGTCCTATCTTACTAATGACCAATTTTATTAAAAACCTAACCTACTAATGACCTATCCTACTAATGTCCTATCCTACTAATGGTCTATCCTACTAATGTCTTAGCCTACTAATGACCAATTTTATTAAAAACCTAACCTACTAATGGCCTATCCTACTAATGTCCTATCCTACTAATGACCTATCCTACTAATGTCCTATCTTACTAATGACCAATTTTATTAAAACCTAACCTACTAATGACCTATCCTACTAATGTCCTATCCTACTAATGGTCTATCCTACTAATGTCTTAGCCTACTAATGACCAATTTTATTAAAAACCTATACTACTAGAGGCCTATCCTATTATTGTCCTAGCCTACTAATGTCCTATCCTACTAATGACCAATTTTATTAAAAACCTATCCTACTAGAGGCCTATCCTATTAATGTCTTATCCTACTAATGTCGTATCCTACTAATGAACTATCCTACTAATGGTCTAACCTACTAATGTCCTATCCTACTAAGGAACAATTTTATTAAAAACCTAACCTACTAATGGCCTATCCTACTAATATCCTATCCTACTAATGACCCATCCTACTAATGTACTATCCTACTAATGTCCTATCCTACTAATGAGCAATTTTATTAAAAACCTATCCTACTAGAGGCCTATCCTATTAATGTCCTAGCCTAATAATGTCCTATCCTACTAATGACCAATTTTATTAAAAATCTAACCTACTAATGGCCTATCCTACTAATGTCCTATCCTACTAATGACCTATCCTACTAATGTCTTAGCCTACTAATGACCAATTTTATTAAAAACCTATCCTACTAGAGGCCTATCCTATTAATGTCCTAGCCTACTAATGTCCTATCCTACTAATGACCAATTTTATTAAAAACCTAAACTACTAATGGCCTATCCTACTAATGTCCTCTCCTACTAATGACCTATCCTACTAATGTCTTAGCCTACCAATGACCAATTTTATTAAAAACCTATCCTACTAATGACCTATCCTACTAATGTCCTATCCTACTAAGGGTGTATCCTACTAATGTCTTAGCCTACTAATGACCAATTTTATTAAAAACCTATCCTACTAGAGGCCTATCCTATTAATGTCCTAGCCTACTAATGTCCTATCCTACTAATGACCAATTTTATTAAAAACCTATCCTACTAGAGGCCTATCCTATCAATGTCCTATCCTACTAATGGTCTATCCTACTAATGTTCTATACTACTAATGACCAATTTTATTAAAAACCTAACCTACTAATGGCCTATACTACTAATGTCCTATCCTACTAATGTCCTATCCTACTAATGACCAATTTTATTAAAAACCTAAACTACTAATGGCCTATCCTACTAATGTCCTATCCTACTAATGACCTATTCTACTAATGTCCTATCCTACTAATGTCCTATCCTACTAATGACCAATTTCATTAAAAACCTAACCTACCAATGGCCTATCCTACTAATGTCCTATCCTAATAATGGTCTATCCTACTAATGTCTTAGCCTACTAATGACCAATCTTATTAAAAACCTATCCTACTAGAGGCCTATCCTCTTAATGTCCTAGCCTACTAATGTCCTATCCTACTAATGACCAATTTTATTAAAAACCTATCCTACTAGAGGCCTATCCTATTAATTTCCTATCCTACTAAAGTCCTTTCCTACTAATGACCTATCCTACTAATGACCCATCCTACTAATGTCCTATCCTACTAATGTCCTATCCTACTAATGACCAATTTTATTAAAAACCTATCCTACTAGAGGCCTATCCTATCAATGTCCTATCCTACTAATGGTCTATCCTACTAATGTCCTATCCTACTAATGACCAATTTTATTAAAAACCTAACCTACTAATGGCCTATCCTACTAATGTCCTATCCTACTAATGTCCTATCCTATTAATGACCAATTATATTAAAAACCTAAACTACTACTGGCCTATCCTACTAATGTCCTATCCTACTAATGACCTATTCTACTAATGTCCTATCCTACTAATGTCCTATCCTACTAATGATCAATTTCATTAAAAACCAAACCTACCAATGGCCTATCCTACTAATGTCCTATCCTACTAATGGTCTATCCTACTAATGTCTTAGCCTACTAATGACCAATTTTATTAAAAACCTATCCTACTAGACGCCTATCCTATTAATGTCCTAGCCTACTAATGTCCTATCTTACTAATGACCAATTTTATTAAAAACCTATCCTACTAATGGCCTATCCTACTAATGAACTATCCTACTAATGGTCTAACCTACTAATGTCCTATCCTACAAAGGAACAATTTTATTAAAAACCAAACCTACTAATGGCCTATCCTACTAATATCCTATACTACTAATGACCCATCCTACTAATGTCCTATCCTACAAATGTCCTATCCTACTAATGACCAATTTTATTAAAAACCTATCCTACTAGAGGCCTATCCTATTAATGTCCTAGCCTAATACTGTCCTATCCTACTAATGACCAATTTTATTAAAAATCTAACCTACTAATTGCCTATCCTACTAATGTCCTATCCTACTAATGACCTATCCTACTAATGTCTTAGCCTACTAATGACCAATTTTATTAAAAACCTATCCTACTAGAGGCCTATCCTATTAATGTCCTAGCCTACTAATGTCCTATGCTACTAATGACCAATTTTATTAAAAACCTAAACTACTAATGGCCTATCCTACTAATGTCCTATCCTACTAATGACCTATCCTACTAATGTCTTAGCCTACTAATGACCAATTTTATTAAAAACCTATCCTACTAGAGGCCTATCAAATTAATTTCCTAGCCTACTAATGTCCTATCCTACTAATGACCAATTTTATTAAAAACCTAACCTACTAGAGGCCTATCCTATTAATGTCCTAACCTAATACTGACCTATCCTACTAATGACCAATTTTATTAAAAATCTAACCTACTAATGGCCTATCCTACTAATGTCCTATCCTACTAATGACCTATCCTACTAATGTCCTATCCTACTAATGTCCTATCCTACTAATAACCAATTTCATTAAAAACTTAACCTACCAATGGCCTATCCTACTAATGTCCTATCCTACTAATGTCCTATCCTACTAATGTCCTATCCTACTAATGACCAATTTTATTAAAAACCTATTCTACTAATGGCCTATCCTACTAATGTCCTATCCTACTAATGACCTATCCTACTAATGTCCTATCTTACTAATGACCAATTTTATTAAAAACCTAACCTACTAATGACCTATCCTACTAATGTCCTATCCTACTAATGGTCTATCCTACTAATGTCTTAGCCTACTAATGACCAATTTTATTAAAAACCTAACCTACTAATGGCCTATCCTACTAATGTCCTATCCTACTAATGACCTATCCTACTAATGTCCTATCTTACTAATGACCAATTTTATTAAAACCTAACCTACTAATGACCTATCCTACTAATGTCCTATCCTACTAATGGTCTATCCTACTAATGTCTTAGCCTACTAATGACCAATTTTATTAAAAACCTATACTACTAGAGGCCTATCCTATTATTGTCCTAGCCTACTAATGTCCTATCCTACTAATGACCAATTTTATTAAAAACCTATCCTACTAGAGGCCTATCCTATTAATGTCTTATCCTACTAATGTCGTATCCTACTAATGAACTATCCTACTAATGGTCTAACCTACTAATGTCCTATCCTACTAAGGAACAATTTTATTAAAAACCTAACCTACTAATGGCCTATCCTACTAATATCCTATCCTACTAATGACCCATCCTACTAATGTACTATCCTACTAATGTCCTATCCTACTAATGAGCAATTTTATTAAAAACCTATCCTACTAGAGGCCTATCCTATTAATGTCCTAGCCTAATAATGTCCTATCCTACTAATGACCAATTTTATTAAAAATCTAACCTACTAATGGCCTATCCTACTAATGTCCTATCCTACTAATGACCTATCCTACTAATGTCTTAGCCTACTAATGACCAATTTTATTAAAAACCTATCCTACTAGAGGCCTATCCTATTAATGTCCTAGCCTACTAATGTCCTATCCTACTAATGACCAATTTTATTAAAAACCTAAACTACTAATGGCCTATCCTACTAATGTCCTCTCCTACTAATGACCTATCCTACTAATGTCTTAGCCTACCAATGACCAATTTTATTAAAAACCTATCCTACTAATGACCTATCCTACTAATGTCCTATCCTACTAAGGGTGTATCCTACTAATGTCTTAGCCTACTAATGACCAATTTTATTAAAAACCTATCCTACTAGAGGCCTATCCTATTAATGTCCTAGCCTACTAATGTCCTATCCTACTAATGACCAATTTTATTAAAAACCTATCCTACTAGAGGCCTATCCTATCAATGTCCTATCCTACTAATGGTCTATCCTACTAATGTCCTATACTACTAATGACCAATTTTATTAAAAACCTAACCTACTAATGGCCTATACTACTAATGTCCTATCCTACTAATGTCCTATCCTACTAATGACCAATTTTATTAAAAACCTAAACTACTAATGGCCTATCCTACTAATGTCCTATCCTACTAATGACCTATTCTACTAATGTCCTATCCTACTAATGTCCTATCCTACTAATGACCAATTTCATTAAAAACCTAACCTACCAATGGCCTATCCTACTAATGTCCTATCCTAATAATGGTCTATCCTACTAATGTCTTAGCCTACTAATGACCAATCTTATTAAAAACCTATCCTACTAGAGGCCTATCCTCTTAATGTCCTAGCCTACTAATGTCCTATCCTACTAATGACCAATTTTATTAAAAACCTATCCTACTAGAGGCCTATCCTATTAATTTCCTATCCTACTAATGTCCTTTCCTACTAATGACCTATCCTACTAATGACCCATCCTACTAATGTCCTATCCTACTAATGTCCTATCCTACTAATGACCAATTTTATTAAAAACCTATCCTACTAGAGGCCTATCCTATCAATGTCCTATCCTACTAATGGTCTATCCTACTAATGTCCTATCCTACTAATGACCAATTTTATTAAAAACCTAACCTACTAATGGCCTATCCTACTAATGTCCTATCCTACTAATGTCCTATCCTATTAATGACCAATTATATTAAAAACCTAAACTACTACTGGCCTATCCTACTAATGTCCTATCCTACTAATGACCTATTCTACTAATGTCCTATCCTACTAATGTCCTATCCTACTAATGATCAATTTCATTAAAAACCAAACCTACCAATGGCCTATCCTACTAATGTCCTATCCTACTAATGGTCTATCCTACTAATGTCTTAGCCTACTAATGACCAATTTTATTAAAAACCTATCCTACTAGACGCCTATCCTATTAATGTCCTAGCCTACTAATGTCCTATCTTACTAATGACCAATTTTATTAAAAACCTATCCTACTAATGGCCTATCCTACTAATGAACTATCCTACTAATGGTCTAACCTACTAATGTCCTATCCTACAAAGGAACAATTTTATTAAAAACCAAACCTACTAATGGCCTATCCTACTAATATCCTATACTACTAATGACCCATCCTACTAATGTCCTATCCTACAAATGTCCTATCCTACTAATGACCAATTTTATTAAAAACCTATCCTACTAGAGGCCTATCCTATTAATGTCCTAGCCTAATACTGTCCTATCCTACTAATGACCAATTTTATTAAAAATCTAACCTACTAATGGCCTATCCTACTAATGTCCTATCCTACTAATGACCTATCCTACTAATGTCTTAGCCTACTAATGACCAATTTTATTAAAAACCTATCCTACTAGAGGCCTATCCTATTAATGTCCTAGCCTACTAATGTCCTATGCTACTAATGACCAATTTTATTAAAAACCTAAACTACTAATGGCCTATCCTACTAATGTCCTATCCTACTAATGACCTATCCTACTAATGTCTTAGCCTACTAATGACCAATTTTATTAAAAACCTATCCTACTAGAGGCCTATCAAATTAATTTCCTAGCCTACTAATGTCCTATCCTACTAATGACCAATTTTATTAAAAACCTAACCTACTAGAGGCCTATCCTATTAATGTCCTAACCTAATACTGACCTATCCTACTAATGACCAATTTTATTAAAAATCTAACCTACTAATGGCCTATCCTACTAATGTCCTATCCTACTAATGACCTATCCTACTAATGTCTTAGCCTACTAATGACCAATTTTATTAAAAACCTATCCTACTAGAGGCCTATCCTATTAATGTCCTAGCCTACTAATGTCCTATGCTACTAATGACCAATTTTATTAAAAACCTAAACTACTAATGGCCTATCCTACTAATGTCCTATCCTACTAATGACCTATCCTACTAATGTCTTAGCCTACTAATGACCAATTTTATTAAAAACCTATCCTACTAGAGGCCTATCAAATTAATTTCCTAGCCTACTAATGACCAATTTTATTAAAAACCTATCCTACTAGAGGCCTATCCTATTAATGTCCTAGCCTAATACTGTCCTATCCTACTAATGACCAATTTTATTAAAAATCTAACCTACTAATGGCCTATCCTACTAATGTCCTATCCTACTAATGACCTATCCTACTAATGTCTTAGCCTACTAATGACCAATTTTATTAAAAACCTATCCTACTAGAGGCCTATCCTATTAATGTCCTAGCCTACTAATGTCCTATGCTACTAATGACCAATTTTATTAAAAACCTAAACTACTAATGGCCTATCCTACTAATGTCCTATCCTACTAATGACCTATCCTACTAATGTCTTAGCCTACTAATGACCAATTTTATTCAAAACCTATCCTACTAGAGGCCTATCAAATTAATTTCCTAGCCTACTAATGTCCTATCCTACTAATGACCAATTTTATTAAAAACCTAACCTACTAGAGGCCTATCCTATTAATGTCCTAACCTAATACTGACCTATCCTACTAATGACCAATTTTATTAAAAATCTAACCTACTAATGGCCTATCCTACTAATGTCCTATCCTACTAATGACCTATCCTACTAATGTCTTAGCCTACTAATGACCAATTTTATTAAAAACCTATCCTACTAGAGGCCTATCCTATTAATGTCCTAGCCTACTAATGTCCTATGCTACTAATGACCAATTTTATTAAAAACCTAAACTACTAATGGCCTATCCTACTAATGTCCTATCCTACTAATGACCTATCCTACTAATGTCTTAGCCTACTAATGACCAATTTTATTAAAAACCTATCCTACTAGAGGCCTATCAAATTAATTTCCTAGCCTACTAATGTCCTATCCTACTAATGACCAATTTTATTAAAAACCTAACCTACTAGAGGCCTATCCTATTAATGTCCTAGCCTAATACTGACCTATCCTACTAATGACCAATTTTATTAAAAATCTAACCTACTAATGGCCTATCCTACTAATGTCCTATCCTACTAATGACCTATCCTACTAATGTCTTAGCCTACTAATGACCAATTTTATTAAAAACCTATCCTACTAGAGGCCTATCCTATTAATGTCCTAGCCTACTAATGTCCTATGCTACTAATGACCAATTTTATTAAAAACCTAAACTACTAATGGCCTATCCTACTAATGTCCTATCCTACTAATGACCTATCCTACTAATGACCAATTTTATTAAAAACCTAACATACTAGAGGCCTATCCTATTAATGTCCTAGCCTAATACTGACCTATCCTACTAATGACCAATTTTATTAAAAATCTAACCTACTAATGGCCTATCCTACTAATGTCCTATCCTACTAATGACCTATCCTACTAATGTCTTAGCCTACTAATGACCAATTTTATTAAAAACCTATCCTACTAGAGGCCTATCCTATTAATGTCCTAGCCTACTAATGTCCTATGCTACTAATGACCAATTATATTTAAAACCTATCCTACTAATGGCCTATCCTACTAATGACCTATCCTACTAATGTCCTAGTTTACTAATGACCAATTTTATTAAAAACCTATCCTACTAATGACCTATCCTACTAATGACCTATCCTACTAATGTCCTAGCCTACTAATGACTTAATCTATCCAACAACTATCCTACTAATGACCAATTTTATTAAAAACCTATCCTACTAATGTCCTATCCTACTAATGACCTATCCTACTAATGACCTATCCTACCAATGACCTATTTCACTAATGTCCTATCCTACTAATGTCCTATCCTACTATTGACCAATTTCATTAAAAACCTAACCTACCAATGACCTATCCTACTAATGTCCTATCCTACTAATGGTCTATCCTACTAATGTCTTAGCCTACTAATGACCAATTTTATTGAAAACCTATCCTACTAGAGGCCTATCCTATTAATATCCTAGCCTACTAATGTCCTATCCTACTAATGACCAATTTTATTGAAAACCTAAACTACTAATGGCCTATCCTACTAATGTCGTATCCTACTAATGACCTATCCTACTAATGTCCTATCTTACTAATGACCAATTTTATTAAAAACCTATCCTACTAATGGCCTATCCTACTAATGAACTATCCTACTAATGGTCTAACCTACTAATGTCCTATCCTACAAAGGAACAATTTTATTAAAAACCTAACCTACTAATGGCCTATCCTACTAATATCCTATCCTACTAATGACCCATCCTACTAATGTCCTATCCTACTAAGGTCCTATCCTACTAATGACCAATTTTATTAAAAATCTAATCTACTAATGGCCTATCCTACTAATGTCCTCTCCTACTAATGACCTATCCTACTAATGTCTTAGCCTACTAATGACCAATTTTATTAAAAACCTATCCTACTAGATGCCTATCAAATTAATTTCCTAGCCTACTAATGTCCTATCCTACTAATGACCAATTTTATTAAAAACCTAACCTACTATAGGCCTATCCTATTAATGTCCTAGCCTAATACTGACCTATCCTACTAATGACCAATTTTATTAAAAATCTAACCTACTAATGGCCTATCCTACTAATGTCCTATCCTACTAATGACCTATCCTACTAATGTCTTAGCCTACTAATGACCAATTTTATTAAAAACCTATCTTACTAGAGGCCTATCCTATTAATGTCCTAGCCTACTAATGTCCTATGCTACTAATGACCAATTTTATTAAAAACCTAAACTACTAATGGCCTATCCTACTAATGTCCTATCCTACTAATGACCTATCCTACTAATGTCTTAGCCTACTAATAACCAATTTTATTAAAAACCTATCCTACTAGAGGCCTATCAAATTAATTTCCTCGCCTACTAATGTCCTATCCTACTAATGACCAATTTTATTAAAAACCTAACCTACTAATGGCCTATCCTACTAATGTCCTATCCTACTAATGGTCTATCCTACCAATGTCCTATCCTACTAATGACCAATTATATTTAAAACCTATCCTACTAATGGCCTATCCTACTAATGACCTATCCTACTAATGTCCTAGTTTACTAATGACCAATTTTATTAAAAACCTATCCTACTAATGACCTATCCTACTAATGACCTATCCTACTAATGTCCTAGCCTACTAATGACTTAATCTATCCAACAACTATCCTACTATTGACCAATTTTATTAAAAACCTATCCTACTAATGTCCTATCCTACTAATGACCTATCCTACTAATGACCTATCTTACTAATGACCAATTTTATTAAAGACCTATTCTACTAACGGCCTATCCTACTAATGACCTATCCTACTAATGGTCTAACCTACTAATGTCCTATCCTACTAATGACCAATTTTATTAAAAACCTAACCTACTAATGGCCTATCCTACTAATATCCTATCCTACTAATGACCCATCCTACTAATGTCCTATCCTACTAATGTCCTATCTTACTAATGACCAATTTTATTAAAAACCTAACCTACTAATGACCTATCCTACTAATGTCCTATCCTAGTAATGGTATATCCTACTAATGTCTTAGCCTACTAATGACCAATTTTATTAAAAACCTATCCTACTAGTGGCCTATCCTGTTAATGTCCTAGCCTACTAATGTCCTATCCTACTAATGAGCAATTTTATTAAAAACCTATCCTACTAGAGGCCTATCCTATTAATGTCCTAGCCTACTAATGTCCTATCCTGCTAATGACCAATTTTATTAAAAACCTATCCTACTAGAGGCCTATCCTATTAATGTCCTATCCTACTAATGTCCTTTCCTACTAATGACCTATCCTACTAATGACCCATCCTACTAATGTCCTATCCTACTAATGTCCTATCCTACTAATGACCAATATTATTAAAACCCTATCCTACTAGAGGCCTATCCTATCAATGTCCTATCCTACTAATGGCCTATCCTACTAATGTCCTATCCTACTAATGGTCTATCCTACCAATGTCCTATCCTACTAATGACCAATTATATTTAAAACCTATCCTACTAATGGCCTATCCTACTAATGACCTATCCTACTAATGTCCTAGTTTACTAATGACCAATTTTATTAAAAACCTATCCTACTAATGACCTATCCTACTAATGTCCTATCCTACTAATGACCTATCCTACTAATGTCTTAGCCTACTAATGACCAATATTATTAAAACCCTATCCTACTAGAGGCCTATCCTATCAATGTCCTATCCTACTAATGGTCTATCCTACTAATGTCCTATCCTACTAATGACCAAATTTATTAAAAAACTAACCTACTAATGGCCTATCCTACTAATGTCCTATCCTACTAATGTCCTATCCTACTAATGACCAATTTTATTAAAAACCTAACCTACCAATGACCTATCCTACTAATGTCCTATCCTACTAATGGTCTATCATACTAATGTCTTAGCCTACTAATGACCAATTTTATTGAAAACCTATCCTACTAGAGGCCTATCCTATTAATGTCCTAGCCTACTAATGTCCTATCCTACTAATGACCAATTTTATTGAAAACCTAAACTACTAATGGCCTATCCTACTAATGTCGTATCCTACTAATGACCTTTCCTACTAATGTCCTATCTTACTAATGACCAATTTTATTAAAAACCTATCCTACTAATGGCCTATCCTACTAATGAACTATCCTACTAATGGTCTAACCTACTAATGTCCTATCCTACTAAGGAACAATTTTATTAAAAACCTAACCTACTAATGGCCTATCCTACTAATATCCTATCCTACTAATGACCCATCCTACTAATGTCCTATCCTACTAAGGTCCTATCCTACTAATGACCAATTTTATTAAAAATCTAACCTACTAATGGCCTATCCTACTAATGTCCTCTCCTACTAATGACCTATCCTACTAATGTCTTAGCCTACTAATGACCAATTTTATTAAAAACCTATCCTACTAGAGGCCTATCCTATTAAAGTCCTATCCTACTAATGGCCTATCCTACTAATGTCCTATCCTACTAATGTCCTATCCTACTAATGACCAATTTTATTAAAAACCTATCCTACTAGAGGCCTATCCTATTAATGTCCTATCCTACTAATAGTCTATCCTACTAATGTCCTATCCTACTAATGACCAATTTTATTAAAAACCTAACCTACTAATGGCCTATCATATTAATGTCCTAGCCTACTAAAGTCCTATCCTACTAATGACCAATTTTATTAAAAACCTATCCTACTAGAGGCCTATCCTATTAATCTAGCCTACTAATCTCCTATCCTACTAATGACCAATTTTATTAAAAACCTAACCTACTAATGGCCTATCCTACTAATGTTCTATCCTACTAATCACCTATCCTACTAATGTCCTATCTTACTTATGACAAATTTTATCAAAAACCTAACCTACTAATGGCCTATCCTACTAATGTCCTATCCTACTAATGGTCTATCCTACTAATGTCCTATCCTACTAATGACCAATTTTATTAAAAACCTAACCTACTAATGGCCTACCCTACTAATGTCCTATTCTACTAATGTCCTATCCTACTAATGACCAATTTTATTAAAAACCTATCCTACTAATGGCCTATTCTACTAATGATCTATCCTACTAATGGTCTATCCTACTAATGTCTTAGCCTACTAATGACCAATTTTATTAAAAACCTATCCTACTAGAGGCCTATCCTATTATTGTCCTAGCCTACTAATGTCCTATCCTACTAATGACCAATTTTATTAAAAATCTAACCTACTAATGGCCTATCCTACTAATGTCCTATCCTACTAATGACCTATCCTACTAATGTCTTAGCCTACTAATGACCAATTTTATTAAAAACCTATCCTACTAGAGGCCTATCCTATTAAAGTCCTATCCTACTAATGGCCTATCCTACTAATGTCCTATCCTACTAATGTCCTATCTTACTAATGACCAATTTTATTAAAAACCTATCCTACTAGAGGCCTATCCTATTAATGTCCTGTCTACTAATGGTCTATCCTACTAATGTCCTATCCTACTAATGACCAAGTTTATTAAAAACCTAACCTACTAATGGCCTATCCTACTAATGTCCTATCCTACTAATGACCAATTTTATTAAAAACCTAAACTACTAATGGCCTATCCTACTAATGTCCTATCCTACTAATGACCTATTCTACTAATGTCCTATCCTAATATTGTCCTATCCTACTAATGACCAATTTCATTAAAAACCTAACCTACTAATGACCTATCCTACTAATGTCCTATCCTACTAATGGTCTATCCTACTAATGTCTTAGCCTACTAATGACCAATTTTATTAAAAACCTATCCTACTAGAGGCCTATCCTATTAATGTCCTAGCCTACTAATGTCCTATCCTACTAATGCCCTTTTTTATTAAAAACGTAAACTACTAATAGCCTATCCTATTAATGTCCTATCCTACTAATGGTCTATCCTACTGATGCCCTAACCTACTAATGACCAATTTTATTAAAAACCTAACCTACTAATGGCCTATCCTACTAATGTCGTATCCTACTAATGTCCTATCCTACTAATGACCAATTTTATTAAAAACCTATCCTACTAGAGGCCAATCCTATTAATGTCCTATCCTACTAATGGTCTATCCTACTAATGTCCATTCCTACTAATGACCAAATTTATTAAAAACCTATCCTACTAGAGGCCTATCCTATTAATGTCCTAGCCTACTAATGTCCTATCCTACTAATGACCAATTTTATTAAAAACCTAAACTACTAATGGCCTATCCTACTAATGTCCTATCCTACTAATGACCCATCCTACTAATGTCCTATATTACCAATGACCAATTTTATTAAAAACCTATCCTACTAATGGCCTATCCTAATAATGACCTATCCTACTAATGGTCTAACCTACTAATATCCTATCCTACTAATGACCAATTTTATTAAAAACCTAACCTACTAATGGCCTATCCTACTAATATCCTATCCTACTAATGACCCATCCTACTAATGTCCTATCCTACTAATGTCCTATCCTACTAATGACCAATTTTATTAAAAACCTAAACTACTAATGTCCTATCCTACTAATGACCTATTCTACTAATGTCCTATCCTACTAATGACCAATTTTATTAAAAACCTAACCTACTAATGGCCTATCCTACTAATGTCCTATCCTACTAATGAACTATCCTACTAATGGTCTAACCTACTAATGTCCTATCCTACAAAGGAACAATTTTATTAAAAACCTAACCTACTAATGGCCTATCCTACTAATATCCTATCCTACTAATGACCCATCCTACTAATGTCCTATCCTACTAAGGTCCTATCCTACTAATGACCAATTTTATTAAAAATCTAACCTACTAATGGCCTATCCTACTAATGTCCTCTCCTACTAATGACCTATCCTACTAATGTCTTAGCCTACTAATGACCAATTTTATTAAAAACCTATCCTACTAGATGCCTATCAAATTAATTTCCTAGCCTACTAATGTCCTATCCTACTAATGACCAATTTTATTAAAAACCTAACCTACTATAGGCCTATCCTATTAATGTCCTAGCCTAATACTGACCTATCCTACTAATGACCAATTTTATTAAAAATCTAACCTACTAATGGCCTATCCTACTAATGTCCTATCCTACTAATGACCTATCCTACTAATGTCTTAGCCTACTAATGACCAATTTTATTAAAAACCTATCTTACTAGAGGCCTATCCTATTAATGTCCTAGCCTACTAATGTCCTATGCTACTAATGACCAATTTTATTAAAAACCTAAACTACTAATGGCCTATCCTACTAATGTCCTATCCTACTAATGACCTATCCTACTAATGTCTTAGCCTACTAATAACCAATTTTATTAAAAACCTATCCTACTAGAGGCCTATCAAATTAATTTCCTCGCCTACTAATGTCCTATCCTACTAATGACCAATTTTATTAAAAACCTAACCTACTAATGGCCTATCCTACTAATGTCCTATCCTACTAATGGTCTATCCTACCAATGTCCTATCCTACTAATGACCAATTATATTTAAAACCTATCCTACTAATGGCCTATCCTACTAATGACCTATCCTACTAATGTCCTAGTTTACTAATGACCAATTTTATTAAAAACCTATCCTACTAATGACCTATCCTACTAATGACCTATCCTACTAATGTCCTAGCCTACTAATGACTTAATCTATCCAACAACTATCCTACTATTGACCAATTTTATTAAAAACCTATCCTACTAATGTCCTATCCTACTAATGACCTATCCTACTAATGACCTATCTTACTAATGACCAATTTTATTAAAGACCTATTCTACTAACGGCCTATCCTACTAATGACCTATCCTACTAATGGTCTAACCTACTAATGTCCTATCCTACTAATGACCAATTTTATTAAAAACCTAACCTACTAATGGCCTATCCTACTAATATCCTATCCTACTAATGACCCATCCTACTAATGTCCTATCCTACTAATGTCCTATCTTACTAATGACCAATTTTATTAAAAACCTAACCTACTAATGACCTATCCTACTAATGTCCTATCCTAGTAATGGTATATCCTACTAATGTCTTAGCCTACTAATGACCAATTTTATTAAAAACCTATCCTACTAGTGGCCTATCCTGTTAATGTCCTAGCCTACTAATGTCCTATCCTACTAATGAGCAATTTTATTAAAAACCTATCCTACTAGAGGCCTATCCTATTAATGTCCTAGCCTACTAATGTCCTATCCTGCTAATGACCAATTTTATTAAAAACCTATCCTACTAGAGGCCTATCCTATTAATGTCCTATCCTACTAATGTCCTTTCCTACTAATGACCTATCCTACTAATGACCCATCCTACTAATGTCCTATCCTACTAATGTCCTATCCTACTAATGACCAATATTATTAAAACCCTATCCTACTAGAGGCCTATCCTATCAATGTCCTATCCTACTAATGGCCTATCCTACTAATGTCCTATCCTACTAATGGTCTATCCTACCAATGTCCTATCCTACTAATGACCAATTATATTTAAAACCTATCCTACTAATGGCCTATCCTACTAATGACCTATCCTACTAATGTCCTAGTTTACTAATGACCAATTTTATTAAAAACCTATCCTACTAATGACCTATCCTACTAATGTCCTATCCTACTAATGACCTATCCTACTAATGTCTTAGCCTACTAATGACCAATATTATTAAAACCCTATCCTACTAGAGGCCTATCCTATCAATGTCCTATCCTACTAATGGTCTATCCTACTAATGTCCTATCCTACTAATGACCAAATTTATTAAAAAACTAACCTACTAATGGCCTATCCTACTAATGTCCTATCCTACTAATGTCCTATCCTACTAATGACCAATTTTATTAAAAACCTAACCTACCAATGACCTATCCTACTAATGTCCTATCCTACTAATGGTCTATCATACTAATGTCTTAGCCTACTAATGACCAATTTTATTGAAAACCTATCCTACTAGAGGCCTATCCTATTAATGTCCTAGCCTACTAATGTCCTATCCTACTAATGACCAATTTTATTGAAAACCTAAACTACTAATGGCCTATCCTACTAATGTCGTATCCTACTAATGACCTTTCCTACTAATGTCCTATCTTACTAATGACCAATTTTATTAAAAACCTATCCTACTAATGGCCTATCCTACTAATGAACTATCCTACTAATGGTCTAACCTACTAATGTCCTATCCTACTAAGGAACAATTTTATTAAAAACCTAACCTACTAATGGCCTATCCTACTAATATCCTATCCTACTAATGACCCATCCTACTAATGTCCTATCCTACTAAGGTCCTATCCTACTAATGACCAATTTTATTAAAAATCTAACCTACTAATGGCCTATCCTACTAATGTCCTCTCCTACTAATGACCTATCCTACTAATGTCTTAGCCTACTAATGACCAATTTTATTAAAAACCTATCCTACTAGAGGCCTATCCTATTAAAGTCCTATCCTACTAATGGCCTATCCTACTAATGTCCTATCCTACTAATGTCCTATCCTACTAATGACCAATTTTATTAAAAACCTATCCTACTAGAGGCCTATCCTATTAATGTCCTATCCTACTAATAGTCTATCCTACTAATGTCCTATCCTACTAATGACCAATTTTATTAAAAACCTAACCTACTAATGGCCTATCATATTAATGTCCTAGCCTACTAAAGTCCTATCCTACTAATGACCAATTTTATTAAAAACCTATCCTACTAGAGGCCTATCCTATTAATCTAGCCTACTAATCTCCTATCCTACTAATGACCAATTTTATTAAAAACCTAACCTACTAATGGCCTATCCTACTAATGTTCTATCCTACTAATCACCTATCCTACTAATGTCCTATCTTACTTATGACAAATTTTATCAAAAACCTAACCTACTAATGGCCTATCCTACTAATGTCCTATCCTACTAATGGTCTATCCTACTAATGTCCTATCCTACTAATGACCAATTTTATTAAAAACCTAACCTACTAATGGCCTACCCTACTAATGTCCTATTCTACTAATGTCCTATCCTACTAATGACCAATTTTATTAAAAACCTATCCTACTAATGGCCTATTCTACTAATGATCTATCCTACTAATGGTCTATCCTACTAATGTCTTAGCCTACTAATGACCAATTTTATTAAAAACCTATCCTACTAGAGGCCTATCCTATTATTGTCCTAGCCTACTAATGTCCTATCCTACTAATGACCAATTTTATTAAAAATCTAACCTACTAATGGCCTATCCTACTAATGTCCTATCCTACTAATGACCTATCCTACTAATGTCTTAGCCTACTAATGACCAATTTTATTAAAAACCTATCCTACTAGAGGCCTATCCTATTAAAGTCCTATCCTACTAATGGCCTATCCTACTAATGTCCTATCCTACTAATGTCCTATCTTACTAATGACCAATTTTATTAAAAACCTATCCTACTAGAGGCCTATCCTATTAATGTCCTGTCTACTAATGGTCTATCCTACTAATGTCCTATCCTACTAATGACCAAGTTTATTAAAAACCTAACCTACTAATGGCCTATCCTACTAATGTCCTATCCTACTAATGACCAATTTTATTAAAAACCTAAACTACTAATGGCCTATCCTACTAATGTCCTATCCTACTAATGACCTATTCTACTAATGTCCTATCCTAATATTGTCCTATCCTACTAATGACCAATTTCATTAAAAACCTAACCTACTAATGACCTATCCTACTAATGTCCTATCCTACTAATGGTCTATCCTACTAATGTCTTAGCCTACTAATGACCAATTTTATTAAAAACCTATCCTACTAGAGGCCTATCCTATTAATGTCCTAGCCTACTAATGTCCTATCCTACTAATGCCCTTTTTTATTAAAAACGTAAACTACTAATAGCCTATCCTATTAATGTCCTATCCTACTAATGGTCTATCCTACTGATGCCCTAACCTACTAATGACCAATTTTATTAAAAACCTAACCTACTAATGGCCTATCCTACTAATGTCGTATCCTACTAATGTCCTATCCTACTAATGACCAATTTTATTAAAAACCTATCCTACTAGAGGCCAATCCTATTAATGTCCTATCCTACTAATGGTCTATCCTACTAATGTCCATTCCTACTAATGACCAAATTTATTAAAAACCTATCCTACTAGAGGCCTATCCTATTAATGTCCTAGCCTACTAATGTCCTATCCTACTAATGACCAATTTTATTAAAAACCTAAACTACTAATGGCCTATCCTACTAATGTCCTATCCTACTAATGACCCATCCTACTAATGTCCTATATTACCAATGACCAATTTTATTAAAAACCTATCCTACTAATGGCCTATCCTAATAATGACCTATCCTACTAATGGTCTAACCTACTAATATCCTATCCTACTAATGACCAATTTTATTAAAAACCTAACCTACTAATGGCCTATCCTACTAATATCCTATCCTACTAATGACCCATCCTACTAATGTCCTATCCTACTAATGTCCTATCCTACTAATGACCAATTTTATTAAAAACCTAAACTACTAATGTCCTATCCTACTAATGACCTATTCTACTAATGTCCTATCCTACTAATGACCAATTTTATTAAAAACCTAACCTACTAATGGCCTATCCTACTAATGTCCTATCCTACTAATGTCCTATCCTACTAATGTCCTATCCTACTAATGACCAATTTTATTAAAAACCTAAACTACTAATGGCCTATCCTACTAATGACCTATTCTACTAATGTCCTATCCTACTAATGTCCTATCCTACTAATGACCAATTTCATTAAAAACCTAAACTACTAATGGCCTATCCTACTAATGTCCTATCCTACTAATGACGTATTCTACTAATGTCCTATCCTACTAATGTCCTATCCTACTAATGACCAATTTCATTAAAAACCTATCCTACTAATGTCCTATCCTACTAATGTCCTATCCTACTAATGTCTTAGCCTACTAATGACCAATTTTATTAAAAACCTATCCTACTAGAGGCCAATCCTATTAATGTCCTATCCTACTAATGGTCTATCCTACTAATGTCCATTCCTACTAATGACCAAATTTATTAAAAACCTATCCTACTAGAGGCCTATCCTATTAATGTCCTAGCCTACTAATGTCCTATCCTACTAATGACCAATTTTATTAAAAACCTAAACTACTAATGGCCTATCCTACTAATGTCCTATCCTACTAATGACCCATCCTACTAATGTCCTATATTACTAATGACCAATTTTATTAAAAACCTATCCTACTAATGGCCTATCCTAATAATGACCTATCCTACTAATGGTCTAACCTACTAATATCCTATCCTACTAATGACCAATTTTATTAAAAACCTAACCTACTAATGGCCTATCCTACTAATATCCTATCCTACTAATGACCCATCCTACTAATGTCCTATCCTACTAATGTCCTATCCTACTAATGACCAATTTTATTAAAAACCTAAACTACTAATGTCCTATCCTACTAATGACCTATTCTACTAATGTCCTATCCTACTAATGACCAATTTTATTAAAAACCTAACCTACTAATGGCCTATCCTACTAATGTCCTATCCTACTAATGTCCTATCCTACTAATGTCCTATCCTACTAATGACCAATTTTATTAAAAACCTAAACTACTAATGGCCTATCCTACTAATGACCTATTCTACTAATGTCCTATCCTACTAATGTCCTATCCTACTAATGACCAATTTCATTAAAAACCTAAACTACTAATGGCCTATCCTACTAATGTCCTATCCTACTAATGACGTATTCTACTAATGTCCTATCCTACTAATGTCCTATCCTACTAATGACCAATTTCATTAAAAACCTATCCTACTAATGTCCTATCCTACTAATGTCCTATCCTACTAATGTCTTAGCCTACTAATGACCAATTTTATTAAAAACCTATCCTACTAGAGGCCTATCCTACTAATGTCCTATCCTACTAATGGTCTATCCTACTAATGTCTTAGCCTACTAATGACCAATTTTATTAAAAACCTATCCTACTAGAGGCCTATCCTATTAATGTTCTAGCCTACTAATGTCCTATCCTACTAATGACCAATTATATTAAAAACCTATCCTACTAGAGGCCTATCCTACTAATGTCCTATCCTACTAATGACCTATCCTAGTAATGTCCTAGCCTACTAATGAAAAATTTTATTAAAAACCTATCCTACTAATGGCCTATCCTACCAATTAGCTATCCTACTATTGACCTATCCTACTAATGTCCTAGCCTACTAATGACTTATACTATCAAACAACTATCCTACTAATGACCAATTTTATTAAACACCTATCCTACTAATGACCTATCCTACTAATGACCTATCCTACTAATGACCTATCCTACTAATGTCCTATCCTACTAATGGCCTATCCTACCAATTAGCTATCCTACTATTGACCTATCCTACTAATGTCCTAGCCTACTAATGACTTATATTATCAAACAACTATCCTACTAATGACCAATTTTATTAAACACCTATCCTACTGATGACCTATCCTACCGATGACCTATCCTACTAATGACCTATCCTACTAATGTCCTATCCTACTAATGGCCTATCCTACTAATGACCTATCCTACTAATGTCCTATCCTACTAATGGCCTATCCTACTAATGATTTATCCCCTTCAAGACTAATTCTACGAAAGACCTATCCTATTAAACACCTTTCCTTCTAATGATCTATCCTACTAATGACGTATTCAGTCAATCAGATATCGTTTTAATGAACTGTCGGATCAATGACCAATCTATCCTATGAAAATTCTTTTCTTTTCGAAGACCTACCCAATTGAAGACCTAAAATATTATTGACTAATTCTTTTAAGACCTTTCCTATCCAAAAATCTATGCTATCAGAACTAATTCTATCTATTGTAACAACTTCTACAGCTGATAAAGACAAACACCAACAAACTCCTGGAATGGTTTAAATTGAAAAATTTTCTATATACACAATTTTAATTTTGAGAAATGGGAGGTTATAAAAAAGCTTGACTTTGCCACTGAGTTTACGATAATATAACTTTACATTGTTTTAAGTTTGACAATTATCCTAAGTTAGAAACTTAACATCGATATATCTGAAAATATAAAGCCAACAATTGAATTATTTAGAGTGAACAGCAAAGCATATTAAAGACCAATTATTAAAGGATATTTACCATTACTTTTGGTATTGTTTATTTTTTTCTATTGCCCATTAGTATGGATGTTATGTAGCAAAGGAAGTCATGATAATTTAATAAAAATTAAAGATCATTACCGCTAGAGTTTTGTGACTATTCATCCTAATTTAATGATTTTGTTGCCAACTTGAAGGAGACTACCATACACCTTAATCATATAGCATGTCAGCGTATCTAAAATTTTTGACAATCTGAATTCTTGATAATCTAGATTCGACGGTTTTTTGCCGAAAATAACGACTCTCAATTATCGTTTATGAAATCTTTCTTGAGACAAAAGGTCAAAACTATAGATTAGAGAATCCGGTCGCTTAGCTTTTCAATAAATTTGCATTAATTGAAAATCTGATTGAAATTTTGCTCTTAGAAAACGAAGACGTCTTATTTTTCGGCAAATTAACTGTCTTGAAAAAATCCTTGTTATTGCTTCAGGTTAGTCGGATTTTGTGTTTTTTTGCTATTGTTAAACTATCATTAAATAAATCATTCAATTCGATAAACTTATAAACAATAGAATACAGTATAATACAATACCTCTGCCTGCAAGCTGGGTATCCATAGCAACTGTCTGCTCAACCATCGCATTTTCAGCCAGAGTTTTTTTCCTCACAGCGGCAAATACTGGATTCGGCGACACACATTGTTGCCACTGTCTGTGCATGGTCACACTCTCATCCTGAAAGAGAACACAACAGTCAATAACAAAGAAATACTATTCCTAAATTGGAAGCCTTTCTTTTCAAGTCTTTATGCGAAATATTCACATTACCATAATCCATACCAATGTTGAGACGGATACAAAAATAATGTCTGAGAATACACTCATTTCTTTTCATATATATCTCCACTAAATCTGACAATAAACAATTTCTGTTAGGGCACAAACTAATATGGTTTTTCTCCATATTTCTGAAGACAAATTAGCTTGCTTTGGGGCTTTATCATAATGGAAAGATGGAACAAGATCAAGAGGGCAATTGGCCAACCGTGAACGTTTGTAGTTCTTTTGCTTTTATCGTTTGTTGCGTCAAGGGAGTGTGGACACTAAAAAACACTGGCATCTTTTGCAATGGAAATCCGTATTAACTTGGGTTAGCATAAAGTCTTTCACGGATCGAAATTCTAAGGGGAATGTATTCTCGATCTTCTATTCAAATTTGGTTTAGAAAAGAACATTGGCCAGGGGATCGAGAAACTCAATCAACATTGAAATATTGGGAAATAATGACAAGATTACGGCCTATTGTGTTCACAAAAATAGAAGCTCAACTATCTGGTGATTGTAAAAGATACTAAAATGATAATTAAAGAAATGTTGCAACTTGAACAAAACATCTAAATTGATCTTCCAATCTATAAAACATAGAACAAAACTGATTTTATAAAAATGAACTTCTCGTTGAATGAAACGTGAGGAAAGATTGTTTTTCGACCTTTAGCATGCTACCACAAATAACACACACGACATTGTGTCAAATGTTCCTCGAATGCTTTGGAAATTGAGATTAACTAAGCCAAAATATTTGTCCAATTGCCCTACAGTCGACAACGAGTATTTGAAAAGTGTTAAGTCATTTACCTGACCAACGTCAAAAGAAATGTTGACTTTCTCATACTGCAAGCCCTTGGACAGCGAAGGAAACTGCCGCCATTTTACGCCCCGCATGTTGATGTAGTGGTTTTTGTTTGACCTTTATCTTCATCAAAACATGGAGGCGGCAGAGATTGAGGTGCTGCTTTATCAGTATAGAAAAGGGTTCAAATTTCTAAAATCTGCACATTGAGGGGTTGAAATTTTAATTTTCTTTGAGTACAACCTCCTCGTGGATGTCTTTTTGTAAACAACAAGGCCAAGTACAGGGTTGATTCAATGCTTGATTCCCGCGCTTTTTTGTGAGAATATCAACGGTCGACCAATCACATCTACTTTTGAAATCACGTGCAAACGTTGTTGTGGTTTCCATTCCTCTTCAACCAACTCGCCTTGAAGAAAATTGCAGACTCGAAAAACTGAAGCTTTTGTTGAGTAGCCAAAGAAGACACATTGTGTTTATCACTCAAATGTATACATTACATCACAGTAATTACACGAAAACTAACATAACTAAGCATTAAGATTGTTACGAATGTCAATGCGATTAATCCATTAATGTGTTACGTGTGATTGTCATAAGGCTCTACTTCACAGTTTTTCTATTTGCTGCTTGTTGGAAACATGTTGGAAATATTTAGAATTTTTGTTTTACTGGTGTTGGCCTAGCTGGATACGGACCTTTCTTTTATTGCTAGAAACCTCAATTTAATTCTCTTTAAACGTCTTGTTTCAATTGCCTACATCAACAAAACTCAATTCTTTATTCCCGACTTTCTACATTACAAAAATGAATAATAATTAAATATCAGTCTGCTTGTCGTCCAATATTGAAGATTTCATAATCTATTATCACGCAAAGGTCTTGTAATTTTTTTTGCATTCACCATTTTAGTCCAAAATTGATAGCACATACATTCGGCCACAAATAAGTAAAAATAAACTAACAAGATAAAATAATCAATATTTTGGAAAATAACATCTCTTTGTGCGTTGTAAATACAATGATTTGATTTGATTTCTTAGGGAGAGTAATTAAATATAAGCCCTCACGGAGGAAAATACTGTTTCTAAATCATAGTTTTATTTCAAGAAATTGATAGAAGGCATCTCTAAGGTCCTCAAATTTGATTCCGATTTTTAAAATGGCTGCGAGGGGAGCAGGATCAATTTTGTCCCAGGTTTTCAATGTCTGTTTTCATGGACACTGAAAGTGGAACAAACTAAGAGCAAGGGGGCAAGCTTGATTAATGGGCCTTTGAAAATAACTTTCAGCTTCTACTCATTCCTCCTACTAACTACCATTTTATTTCAATCTTCTGTTGGTATCTTGAAAATGGCTAACTTTTGGCATAAGAATTTATTATACAAGTTTTGAGAAATGTCGTCATGAATTAAGAACTGTCACTGGAATCAGAATTTCAACGGAATCTCTCTGATTTTTACAATGGGGCGGTTTCAAGAGTACTTTAATCAAATGGGCACCCTGGCCCCTCTTGCCCCTTCTATCAGAAAGCAACAGGGGCGGTTGACCCTCGCGCCCCATTCTACGGCGTCCCTGTCTGTAATGTCTCGTAATGTAATTCTTTTTTAAGAATGGAATCAACAAACATAACAAAATTAAAGGTAAATTTTTTAAACAATTGAAAGAAAATTACTGTAAGAAAAATTCTGAAATGTATCCTAAGCTAAACTAAAGACTCGTGTCCTATTAAGTAATGAATTTCATTTTAAATCAGAATTTGTTAAAAGAAACAAAATTATGCCTGAAAAAAGTAAATGGTTTAAAACGAATGAATAAATGAAAGCTAATCTAAAAGGCGTGGTCGCGATGGCCACTGCCATTGAATAAGTCCCTAATCGTAATATGCGGATTCTAATCCATGATAAATTGAACAAATTTTAGAGAAATGAAGGTAAATGAATAAAAAGAAATTCCAAAATGCTTTTGAATTTGCTGTAAACATCGATTTTTTAGAAATGTTCAATTCTCATAGTGAATTGAAAAAGTAAAAGAGGCTTTGAAAATGGGCTAATTTATTTCAATTTTCAGATGATTCTTTAATTTCCCGTCCTTGTTTAAGCTCTTCTCTCCAATTTGCTCTTACTAGAATTAACAAACTCCCAAAGAGGGAGAGGCCAATTTAAAGATTTACTAAAAGACTAAAAGAATACTACTAGGTAGAAGTTGCTCAAAAAAATACTTTCCAACTATTCTTAAAAAACGGTAATATTAAGATGTAGTAATTACCATTTTGTGCAGTATTGTACACTGGCACCAGAGCAACATAAATTCGAGCGTGGAAATAAAAAGATATGAGTGTATAAGCGGAGGACGCTCCTTATAATGGGTCTCTAGTTAAGCGCTCAAATTTTGTGGCTACGGTACCCAGGGTAGCAATATTTAGACGGTTTTGTGCAATGATTAAACTGTTATTAGTCATAGTGGGCCACTTTACGCATTTTTTTCTCATAAAGCTTCCAAATCTATAGACAAACTGGATTAGATTTAATTTTACAGTTATTTTGCAAAAATATTTAAATTGAAAATATTAGTTGTAAACTATGCAAAATCCAGTGCAGTTTGTTAGAAAACTGAAGAAATCAGCGTAATATCAAACGCAGCCTTAATGCACTTGGCATCGCCACACAGCCTTACGCAGTGATACAGCTTGGATCAAGATTGTCGTTATAGTAATGCGTCAAAAGAGAAGGGACAGGTCTCAGTACAGATATGCTCATCGATGTTAGTTCTCATCGATTTTAAGCATTAAGAACAGCGACAACTTGTAAACTTAGACCGGGGGTAAATTAGATTTTAGACTTCACATTTCCAATTTTTCTACGGGGGCTCATTGTTATCGATTCTGTTCCAAAATATAGGAATTTTTGCCAAAAACGTTGCTAATATGATATTTCTCATCGATTCGAAGCATTAAGAACGGTGACAACTTGTAGACTTAGACAGGGGGCCAGATAAGATAGGCCACACAGAAACATTGAAACTTCACATTTCCAATTATTCTTCGTAGGATCATTATTTTCGATTTTATTCCAAAACAGAACAGTTTTTGCCAAAAACATTCATAATATGATACCTCTCATCGATTGCATTGAAGCATTGAGGACAGCGACAACTTGTAGACTTAGACAGGGGGCAAATTAAATAGGCCACGCAGAAAAATTGAAAATTCACATTTCCAGTTTTTCTGCTTGGGCTTATTATTTTCCATTCTCTTCCAAAATAAAGCAGTTTTTTACCAAAACATTAATAATATGAAAGTTCTCATCGATTGCAATGAGGCATTGAGAACAGCGAGAGCTTGTAGACTTAGACAGGGGGGCAGATAAGAAAGGCCATGCAGAAACATTGAAACTTCACATTTCCAATTTTTTTCCGTGGGCTCATTATTTTCCATTCGGTTTCAAAAAAGAGCAATTTTTTACCAAAAATATTGATAATGTGATAGTTCTCATTGATTTAAAGCATTGAGAACAGTGACAACTTGTAGAGTTAGACAGGGGGGGGGGGGGCAAATTAGATCGGCCACGCAGAAAACTACAAACTTCACATTTCCAATTTTTCTACGTGGGCTCATTATTTTCCATTCTGTTTCAAGAAAGAGCAATTTTTTACCAAAAATATTGATAATTTGATAGTTCTCATTGATTTAAAGCATTGAGAACAGTGACAACTTGTAGACTAAGACAGGGGGGACAGATAAGATAGGCCACGCAGAAAACTTGAAACTTCACATTTCCAATTTTTCTGAATTGGATCACTATTTTCGATTCGCTTCCAAATCATGGCAATTTTTTAGCAAAAACGTTGATAATGTGATAGTTCTCATTGATTTAAAGCATTGAGAACAGTGACAACTTGCAGACATAGACAGGGGGACAGATAAGATAGGCCACGCAGAAAACTTGAAACTTCACATTTCCAATTTTTCTGAATTGGATCACTATTTTCGATTCGCTTCCAAATCATGGCAATTTTTTAGCAAAAACGTTGATAATGTGATAGTTCTCATTGATTTAAAGCATTGAGAACAGTGACAACTTGCAGACATAGACAGGGGTACAGATAAGATAGGCCACGAAGAAGACTTGAAACTTCACATTTCCAATTTTTCTGCGTTGGATCATTATTTTCGATTCACTTCCAAATTATAGCAAATTTTTAGCAAAAACGTTGATAATGTGATAGTTCTCATCGATTTGAAGCATTAAGAACAGGGACAACTTGTAGACTTAGATAGGGGGGGCAGATAAGATAGGCCACGCAGAAAACTTGAAACTTCACATTTCCAAAATTTCTGCGTGGGCTCATTACTCTCGATTCTCTTCCGAAATATAGCAATACTCACCAAAAATGTTTATAATGTTATGGTTCTCATCAATTTGAAAAACTGAAAACAGTGGCAAATTGTAGACTTAGACATGGGGGCAGATAAGATAGGCCACACAGAAAAATCAAACTTAAGATTTCCAACTTTTCTTCGTGGGCTCATTTTTTCGATTCTGATTCAAAAAAGAGCAATTTTTTACTAAAAATATTGATAATGTGATAGTTCTGATCGATTCAAAGCATTAAGAACATTGACAACTTGTAGACTTAAACAGGGGGGGGGGGGGAGGGGAATTAGATCGGCCAGGCAGAAAACTTCAAAATTCACATTTCCAATTTTTCTACGTGGGCTCATTATTATCGTTTCTGTTTCAAAAAAGAGCAATTTTTTATCAAAAATGTTAATAATGTGGTAGTTCTGATCGATTCGAAGCATTAAGAACAGTTACAATTTGTAGACTTAGACAGGGGGGGCAGACAAGATAGGCCACGCAGAAAACTTTAAACTTCACATTTCCAATTTTTCTGAGTTGCATCACTATTTTCGATTCGTTTCCAAATTATAGCAATTTTTTAGCAAAAACGTTGATAATGTGATAGTTCTCATCGATTTGAAGCATTAAGAACAGGGACAACTTGTAGACTTAGACAGGGGGGGCAGATAAGATAGGCCACGCAGAAAACTTGAAACTTCACATTTCCAAAATTTCTGCGTGGGCTCATTACTCTCGATTCTCTTCCGAAATATAGCAATACTCACCAAAAATGTTTATAATGTTATGGTTCTCATCAATTTGAAAAACTGAAAACAGTGGCAAATTGTAGACTTAGACATGGGGGCAGATAAGATAGGCCACACAGAAAAATCAAACTTAAGATTTCCAACTTTTCTTCGTGGGCTCATTTTTTCGATTCTGATTCAAAAAAGAGCAATTTTTTACTAAAAATATTGATAATGTGATAGTTGTGATCGATTCAAAGCATTAAGAACATTGACAACTTGTAGACTTAAACAGGGGGGGGGGGGGAGGGGAATTAGATCGGCCAGGCAGAAAACTTCAAAATTCACATTTCCAATTTTTCTACGTGGGCTCATTATTATCGTTTCTGTTTCAAAAAAGAGCAATTTTTTATCAAAAATGTTAATAATGTGGTAGTTCTGATCGATTCGAAGCATTAAGAACAGTTACAATTTGTAGACTTAGACAGGGGGGGCAGACAAGATAGGCCACGCAGAAAACTTTAAACTTCACATTTCCAATTTTTCTGAGTTGCATCACTATTTTCGATTTGTTTCCAAATTATAGCAATTTTTTAGCAAAAACGTTGATAATGTGATAGTTCTCATCGATTTAAAGCATTAAGAACAGGGACAACTTGTAGACTTAGACAGGGGGGCAGATAAGATAGGCCACGCAGAAAACTTGAAACTTCACATTTCCAAAATTTCTGCGTGGGCTCATTACTCTCGATTCTCTTCCGAAATATAGCAATACTCACCAAAAATGTTTATAATGTTATGGTTCTCATCAATTTGAAAAACTGAAAACAGTGGCAAATTGTAGACTTAGACATGGGGGCAGATAAGATAGGCCACACAGAAAAATCAAACTTAAGATTTCCAACTTTTCTTCGTGGGCTCATTTTTTCGATTCTGATTCAAAAAAGAGCAATTTTTTACTAAAAATATTGATAATGTGATAGTTCTGATCGATTCAAAGCATTAAGAACATTGACAACTTGTAGACTTAAACAGGGGGGGGGGAGGGGAATTAGATCGGCCAGGCAGAAAACTTCAAAATTCACATTTCCAATTTTTCTACGTGGGCTCATTATTATCGTTTCTGTTTCAAAAAAGAGCAATTTTTTATCAAAAATGTTAATAATGTGGTAGTTCTGATCGATTCGAAGCATTAAGAACAGTTACAATTTGTAGACTTAGACAGGGGGGGCAGACAAGATAGGCCACGCAGAAAACTTTAAACTTCACATTTCCAATTTTTCTGAGTTGCATCACTATTTTCGATTCGTTTCCAAATTATAGCAATTTTTTAGCAAAAACGTTGATAATGTGATAGTTCTCATCGATTTGAAGCATTAAGAACAGGGACAACTTGTAGACTTAGACAGGGGGGGCAGATAAGATAGGCCACGCAGAAAACTTGAAACTTCACATTTCCAAAATTTCTGCGTGGGCTCATTACTCTCGATTCTCTTCCGAAATATAGCAATACTCACCAAAAATGTTTATAATGTTATGGTTCTCATCAATTTGAAAAACTGAAAACAGTGGCAAATTGTAGACTTAGACATGGGGGCAGATAAGATAGGCCACACAGAAAAATCAAACTTAAGATTTCCAACTTTTCTTCGTGGGCTCATTTTTTCGATTCTGATTCAAAAAAGAGCAATTTTTTACTAAAAATATTGATAATGTGATAGTTCTGATCGATTCAAAGCATTAAGAACATTGACAACTTGTAGACTTAAACAGGGGGGGGGGAGGGGAATTAGATCGGCCAGGCAGAAAACTTCAAAATTCACATTTCCAATTTTTCTACGTGGGCTCATTATTATCGTTTCTGTTTCAAAAAACAGCAATTTTTTATCAAAAATGTTAATAATGTGGTAGTTCTGATCGATTCGAAGCATTAAGAACAGTTACAATTTGTAGACTTAGACAGGGGGGGCAGACAAGATAGGCCACGCAGAAAACTTTAAACTTCACATTTCCAATTTTTCTGAGTTGCATCACTATTTTCGATTCGTTTCCAAATTATAGCAATTTTTTAGCAAAAACGTTGATAATGTGATAGTTCTCATCGATTTAAAGCATTAAGAACAGGGACAACTTGTAGACTTAGACAGGGGGGCAGATAAGAAAGGCCACGCAGAAAACTTGAAACTTCACATTTCCAAAATTTCTGCGTGGGCTCATTATTCTCGATTCTCTTCCGAAATATAGCAATACTCACTAAAAATGTTTATAATGTTATAGTTCTCATCAATTTGAAAAACTGAAAACAGTGGCAAATTGTAGACTTAGACATGGGGGCAGATAAGATAGGCCACACAGAAAAATTAAACTTAAGATTTCCAACTTTTCTTCGTGGGCTCATTTTTTGCGATTCTGTTTCAAAAAAGAGCAATCTTTTTACCAAAAATGTTAATAATGTGATAGTTCTGATCGATTCGAAGCATTAAGAACATTGACAACTTGTAGACTTAAACAGGGGGGGGGGGGGGAGCAAATTAGTTCGGCCAGGCAGAAAAGTTCAAACTTCACATTTCCAATTTTTCTACGTGGGCTCATTATTTTCCATTCTGTTTCAAAAAAGATCAATTTTTTACCATAAATGTTTATAATGTGATAGTTCTCATTGATTTGAAGCATTAAGAACAGTGACAACTTGTAGATTTAGACAGGGGGGCAGATAATATAGGCCACGCAGAAAACTTGAAACTAAAGATTTCCAATTTTTCTTCGTGGGCTCATTATTTGCGATTCTGTTTCAAAAAAGAGCAATTTTTTACCAAAAATATTGACAATGTGATAGTTCTGATCGATTCAAAACATTAAGAACATTGAATACTTGTGGACTTAGAGAGGGGGGGGGGGGGCAGGGGAATTAGATCGGCCACGCAGAAAGCTTCAAACTTCACATTTCCAATTTTTTCCGTGGGCTTATTATTTTCATTTCTGTTTCAAAAAAGAGCAATTTTTTAACAAAAATGTTGATAATGTGATAGTTCTCATCGATTTGAAGCATTGAGAACAGTGACAACTTGTAGACTAAGACAGGGGGGACAGATAAGATAGGCCACGCAGAAAACTTGAAACTTCACATTTCCAATATTTCTGAATTGGATCACTATTTTCGATTCGCTTCCAAATCATGGCAATTTTTTAGCAAAAACGTTGATAATGTGATAGTTCTCATTGATTTAAAGCATTGAGAACAGTGACAACTTGCAGACATAGACAGGGGGACAGATAAGATGGGCCACGCAGAAAACTTGAAACTTAAGATTTCCAATTTTTCTTCGTGGGCTCATTATTTGCGATTCTGTTTCAAAAAAGAGCAATTTTTTACCAAAAAAATTGATAATGTGATAGTTCTCATCGATTTGAAGCATTAAGAACAGTGACAACTTGTAGACTTGGACAAGGGGGGGGGGGGGGGAATTAGATCGGCCACGCTGAAAACTTCAAACTTCACATTTCCAATTTTTTTAAGTGAGCTCATTATTTTCGTTTCTGTTTCAAAAAAGAGCAATTTTTTATCAAAAATGTTAATAATGTCATAGTTCTGATCGATTCAAAGCATTAAGAACATTGACAACTTGTAGACTTAAACAGGGGGGGGGGAGGGGAATTAGATCGGCCAGCCAGAAAACTTCAAAATTCACATTTCCAATTTTTCTACGTGGGCTCATTATTTTCCATTCTGTTTCAAAAAAGAGCAATTTTTTACCAAAAATATTGATAATGTGATAGTTCTCATTGATTTAAAGCATTGAGAACAGTGACAACTTGTAGACTAAGACAGGGGGGACAGATAAGATAGGCCACGCAGAAAACTTGAAACTTCACATTTCCAATTTTTCTGAATTGGATCACTATTTTCGATTCGCTTCCAAATCATGGCAATTTTTTAGCAAAAACGTTGATAATGTGATAGTTCTCATTGATTTAAAGCATTGAGAACAGTGACAACTTGCAGACATAGACAGGGGGACAGATAAGATAGGCCACGCAGAAAACTTGAAACTTCACATTTCCAATTTTTCTGCGTTGGATCATTATTTTCGATTCACTTCCAAATTATAGCAAATTTTTAACAAAAACGTTGATAATGTGATAGTCCTCATCGATTTAAAGCATTAAGAACAGGGACAACTTGTAGACTTAGACAGGGGGGGGCAGATAAGATAGGCCACGCAGAAAACTTGAAACTTCACATTTCCAAAATTTCTGCGTGGGCTCATTACTCTCGATTCTCTTCCGAAATATAGCAATACTCACCAAAAATGTTTATAATGTTATGGTTCTCATCAATTTGAAAAACTGAAAACAGTGGCAAATTGTAGACTTAGTCATGGGGGTAGATAAGATAGGCCACACAGAAAAATCAAACTTAAGATTTCCAACTTTTCTTCGTGGGCTCATTTTTTCGATTCTGATTCAAAAAAGAGCAATTTTTTACTGAAAATATTGATAATGTGATAGTTCTGATCTATTCGAAGCATTAAGAACATTGACAACTTGTAGACTTAAACAGGGGGGGGGGGGGGGGGAGGGGAATTACATCGGCCAGGCAGAAAACTTCAAAATTCACATTTCCAATTTTTCTACGTGGGCTCATTATTATCGTTTCTGTTTCAAAAAAGAGCAATTTTTTATCAAAAATGTTGATAATGTGGTAGTTCTGATCGATTCGAAGCATTAAGAACAGTGACAATTTTTAGACTTAGACAGGGGGGGCAGACAAGATAGGCCACGCAGAAAACTTTAAACTTCACATTTCCAATTGTTTTATGTGAGCTCATTATTTTCGTTTCTGTTTCAAAAAAGAGCAATTTTTTATCAAAAATGTTAATAATGTCATAGTTCTGATCGATTCAAAGCATTAAGAACATTGACAACTTGTAGACTTAAACAGGGGGGGGGGGAGGGGAATTAGATCGGCCAGCCAGAAAACTTCAAAATTCACATTTCCAATTTTTCTACGTGGGCTCATTATTTTCCATTCTGTCTCAAAAAAGAGCAATTTTTTACCAAAAATATTGATAATGTGATAGTTCTCATTGATTTAAAGCATTGAGAACAGTGACAACTTGTAGACTAAGACAGGGGGGCAGATAATATAGGCCACGCAGAAAACTTGAAATTAAAGATTTCCAATTTTTCTTCGTGGGCTCATTATTTGCGATTCTGCTTCAAAAAAGAGCAATTTTTTACCAAAAATATTGACAATGTGATAGTTCTGATCGATTCGAAGCATTAAGAACATTGAAAACTTGTAGACTTGGAGAGGGGGGGAGGGGAATTAGATCGGCAACGCAGAAAACTTCAAACTTCACATTTCCAATTTTTTTAAGTGGGCTCATTATTTTTGTTTCTGTTTCAAAAAAGAGCATTTTTTTACCAAAAATGTAGATAAAGTGATAGTTCTCATCGATTTGAGGCATTAAGAACAAAGACAACTTGTAGACATAGACAGGGGGCAGATAAGATGGGCCACGCAGAAAAATTGAAACTTCACAGTTCCAATATCTCTACATGGGCTCATTATTTTCGATTCTGTTTTGAAACATAGAAATTTTTTACCAAAAACGTAGATAATGTGATAGTTCTCATCGATTTGAAGCAATAAGAACAGTGACAACTTGTAGACTTAGACAGGGGGGCAGATAATATAGGCCACGCAGAAAACTTGAAACTTAAGATTTCCAATTTTTCTTCTTGGGCTCATTATTTGCGATTCTGTTTCTAAAAAGAGCAATTTTTTATCAAAAATATTGACAATATGATAGTTCTGGTCGATTCGAAGAATTAAGAACAGTGACAACTTGTAGACTTAGACAAGGGGGTGGGGGGGGGGGGGGAATTAGATCGGCCACGCAGAAAGCTTCAAACTTCACATTTCCAATTTTTTACGTGGGCTCATTATTTTCGTTTCTGTTTCAAAAAAGAGCAATTTTTTATCAAAAATGTTAAAAATGTGATAGTTCTCATCGATTTGAAGCATTAAGAACATTGACAACTTGTAGACTTAAACAGGGGGGGGGGAGGGGAATTAAATCGGCCAGGCAGAAAACTTCAAAATTCACATTTCCAATTTTTCTACGTGGGCTCATTATTTTCCATTCTGTCTCAAAAAAGAGCAATTTTTTACCAAAAATATTGACAATGTGATAGTTCTGATCGATTCAAAGCATTAAGAACATTGAAAACTTGTAGACTTAGAAAGGAGGGGGGGGGAGGGGAATTAGATCGGCCACGCAGAAAACTTCAAAATTCACATTTCCAATTTTTCTACGTGGGCTCATTATTTTCCATTCTGTTTCAAAAAAGAGCAATTTTTTACCAAAAATATTGATAATGTGATAGTTCTCATTGATTTAAAGCATTGAGAACAGTGACAACTTGTAGACTAAGACAGGGGGGACAGATAAGATAGGCCACGCAGAAAACTTGAAACTTCACATTTCCAATTTTTCTGAATTGGATCACTATTTTCGATTCGCTTCCAAATCATGGCAATTTTTTAGCAAAAACGTTGATAATGTGATAGTTCTCATTGATTTAAAGCATTGAGAACAGTGACAACTTGCAGACATAGACAGGGGGACAGATAAGATAGGCCACGCAGAAAACTTGAAACTTCACATTTCCAATTTTTCTGCGTTGGATCATTATTTTCGATTCACTTCCAAATTATAGCAAATTTTTAACAAAAACGTTGATAATGTGATAGTCCTCATCGATTTAAAGCATTAAGAACAGGGACAACTTGTAGACTTAGACAGGGGGGGGCAGATAAGATAGGCCACGCAGAAAACTTGAAACTTCACATTTCCAAAATTTCTGCGTGGGCTCATTACTCTCGATTCTCTTCCGAAATATAGCAATACTCACCAAAAATGTTTATAATGTTATGGTTCTCATCAATTTGAAAAACTGAAAACAGTGGCAAATTGTAGACTTAGACATGGGGGTAGATAAGATAGGCCACACAGAAAAATCAAACTTAAGATTTCCAACTTTTCTTCGTGGGCTCATTTTTTCGATTCTGATTCAAAAAAGAGCAATTTTTTACTGAAAATATTGATAATGTGATAGTTCTGATCTATTCGAAGCATTAAGAACATTGACAACTTGTAGACTTAAACAGGGGGGGGGGGGAGGGGAATTACATCGGCCAGGCAGAAAACTTCAAAATTCACATTTCCAATTTTTCTACGTGGGCTCATTATTATCGTTTCTGTTTCAAAAAAGAGCAATTTTTTATCAAAAATGTTGATAATGTGGTAGTTCTGATCGATTCGAAGCATTAAGAACAGTGACAATTTTTAGACTTAGACAGGGGGGGCAGACAAGATAGGCCACGCAGAAAACTTTAAACTTCACATTTCCAATTGTTTTATGTGAGCTCATTATTTTCGTTTCTGTTTCAAAAAAGAGCAATTTTTTATCAAAAATGTTAATAATGTCATAGTTCTGATCGATTCAAAGCATTAAGAACATTGACAACTTGTAGACTTAAACAGGGGGGGGGGGGGGAGGGGAATTAGATCGGCCAGCCAGAAAACTTCAAAATTCACATTTCCAATTTTTCTACGTGGGCTCATTATTTTCCATTCTGTCTCAAAAAAGAGCAATTTTTTACCAAAAATATTGATAATGTGATAGTTCTCATTGATTTAAAGCATTGAGAACAGTGACAACTTGTAGACTAAGACAGGGGGGCAGATAATATAGGCCACGCAGAAAACTTGAAACTAAAGATTTCCAATTTTTCTTCGTGGGCTCATTATTTGCGATTCTGCTTCAAAAAAGAGCAATTTTTTACCAAAAATATTGACAATGTGATAGTTCTGATCGATTCGAAGCATTAAGAACATTGAAAACTTGTAGACTTGGAGAGGGGGGGAGGGGAATTAGATCGGCAACGCAGAAAACTTCAAACTTCACATTTCCAATTTTTTTAAGTGGGCTCATTATTTTTGTTTCTGTTTCAAAAAAGAGCATTTTTTTACCAAAAATGTAGATAAAGTGATAGTTCTCATCGATTTGAGGCATTAAGAACAAAGACAACTTGTAGACATAGACAGGGGGCAGATAAGATGGGCCACGCAGAAAAATTGAAACTTCACAGTTCCAATATCTCTACATGGGCTCATTATTTTCGATTCTGTTTTGAAACATAGAAATTTTTTACCAAAAACGTAGATAATGTGATAGTTCTCATCGATTTGAAGCAATAAGAACAGTGACAACTTGTAGACTTAGACAGGGGGGCAGATAATATAGGCCACGCAGAAAACTTGAAACTTAAGATTTCCAATTTTTCTTCTTGGGCTCATTATTTGCGATTCTGTTTCTAAAAAGAGCAATTTTTTATCAAAAATATTGACAATATGATAGTTCTGGTCGATTCGAAGAATTAAGAACAGTGACAACTTGTAGACTTAGACAAGGGGGTGGGGGGGGGGGGGAATTAGATCGGCCACGCAGAAAGCTTCAAACTTCACATTTCCAATTTTTTACGTGGGCTCATTATTTTCGTTTCTGTTTCAAAAAAGAGCAATTTTTTATCAAAAATGTTAAAAATGTGATAGTTCTCATCGATTTGAAGCATTAAGAACATTGACAACTTGTAGACTTAAACAGGGGGGGGGGGAGGGGAATTAAATCGGCCAGGCAGAAAACTTCAAAATTCACATTTCCAATTTTTCTACGTGGGCTCATTATTTTCCATTCTGTCTCAAAAAAGAGCAATTTTTTACCAAAAATATTGACAATGTGATAGTTCTGATCGATTCAAAGCATTAAGAACATTGAAAACTTGTAGACTTAGAAAGGAGGGGGGGGGAGGGGAATTAGATCGGCCACGCAGAAAACTTCAAACTTCACATTTCCAATTTTTTTAAGTGGGCTCATTATTTTTGTTTCTGTTTCAAAAAAGAGCATTTTTTTACCAAAAATGTAGATAAAGTGATAGTTCTCATCGATTTGAGGCATTAAGAACAAAGACAACTTGTAGACATAGACAGGGGGCAGATAAGATGGGCCACGCAGAAAAATTGAAACTTCACAGTCCCAATATCTCTACATGGGCTCATTATTTTCGATTCTGTTTTGAAATATAGAAATTTTTTACCAAAAACGTAGATAATGTGGTAGTTCTGATCGATTCGAAGCGATAAGAACAGTGACAATTTTTAGACTTAGACAGGGGGGGCAGACAAGATAGGCCACGCAGAAAACTTCAAACTTCACATTTCCAATTTTTTTAAGTGAGCTCATTATTTTCGTTTCTGTTTCAAAAAAGAGCAATTTTTTATCAAAAATGTTAATAATGTCATAGTTCTGATCGATTCAAAGCATTAAGAACATTGACAACTTGTAAATTTAAACAGGGGGGGGGGGAGGGGAATTAAATCGGCCAGGCAGAAAAATTCAAAATTCACATTTCCAATTTTTCTACGTGGGCTCATTATTTTCCATTCTGTCTCAAAAAAGAGCAATTTTTTACCAAAAATATTGACAATGTGATAGTTCTGATCGATTCGAAGCATTAAGAACATTGAAAACTTGTAGACTTAAACAGGGGGGGGGGGAGGGGAATTAGATCGGCCAGCCAGAAAACTTCAAAATTCACATTTCCAATTTTTCTACGTGGGCTCATTATTTTCCATTCTGTCTCAAAAAAGAGCAATTTTTTACCAAAAATATTGAAAATGTGATAGTTCTCATTGATTTAAAGCATTGAGAACAGTGACAACTTGTAGACTTAGACGGGGGGGGGGGGCGGATAAGATAGGCCACGCAGAAAACTTGAAACTTCACATTTCCAATTTTTCTGCGTTGGATCATTATTTTCGATTCATTTCCAAATTATAGCAATTTTTTAGCAAAAACGTTGATAATGTGATAGTTCTCATCGATTTAAAGCATTAAGAACAGTGACAACTTGTAGACTTAGACAGGGGGCAAATTAGATAGGCCAGGAAGAAAAATTGAACCTTAACATTTCCAATTTTTCTGCGTGGGCTCATTATAGTCCATTCTGTTCCAAAATAAAGCAATTTTTTGTCTAAAACGTTGATAATATGATAGTTCTCGTCGATTTGAAGCACTTAGAACAGTGACAACATGTAGATTAAATTAGGGGGCAAATTAGATAGGCCACGAAGAAAAATTGAAACTTCACATTTCCAATTTTTATGCGTGGGCTCATTATTTTCGATTCTGTTACAAAATAAAGCAATTTTTTGTCTAAAACGTTGATAATATGATAGTTCTCGTCGATTTGAAGCACTTAGAACAGTGACAACATGTAGACTTTGACAGGGGGCAAATTAGATATTCCAGGAAGAAAAATTGAACCTTAACATTTCCAAATTTTCAGCGTGGGCTCATTATAGTCCATTCTGTTCCAAAATATAGCAGTTTTTTACCAAAAACGTTGATAATATTATAGTTCTCATCGATTTGAAGCATTTAGAGCAGTGAAAACTCGTAGATTTAATTAGGGGGCAAATTAGATAGGCCACGAAGAAAAATTGAAACTTCACATTTCCAATTTTTATGCTTGGGCTCATTATTTTCGATTCTGTTACAAAATAAAGCAATTTTTTGTCTAACACGTTGATAAAATGATAGTTCTCGTCGATTTGAAGCATTTAGAACAGTGACAACATGTAGACTTTGACAGGGGGCAAATTAGATAGGCCAGGAAGAAAAATTGAACCTTAACATTTCCAATTTTTCTGCGTGGGCTCATTATAGTCCATTCTGTTCCAAAATAAAGCAATTTTTTGTCTAAAACGTTGATAATATGATAGTTCTCGTCGATTTGAGGCACTTAGAACAGTGACAACATGTAGAATAAATTAGGGGGCAAATTAGATAGGCCACGAAGAAAAATTGAAACTTCACATTTCCAATTTTTATGCGTGGGCTCATTATTTTCGATTCTGTTACAAAATAAAGCAATTTTTTGTCTAAAACGTTGATAATATGATAGTTCTCGTCGATTTGAAGCACTTAGAACAGTGACAACATGTAGACTTTGACAGGGGGCAAATTAGATAGGCCAGGAAGAAAAATTGAGCCTTAACATTTCTAATTTTTCTGCGTGGGCTCATTATTTTCGATTCTGTTACAAGATAAAGCAATTTTTTGTCTAAAACGTTGATAATATGTTAGTTCTCGTCGATTTGAAGCACTTAGAACAGTGACAACATGTAGACTTTGACAGGGGGCAAATTAGATATTCCAGGAAGAAAAATTGAACCTTAACATTTCCAAATTTTCAGCGTGGGCTCATTATAGTCCATTCTGTTCCAAAATATAGCAGTTTTTTACCAAAAACGTTGATAATATTTTAGTTCTCATCGATTTGAAGCATTTAGAGCAGTGAAAACTCGTAGATTTAATTAGGGGGCAAATTAGATATTCCAGGAAGAAAAATTGAAACTTCACATTTCCAATTTTTATGCTTGGGCTCATTATTTTCGATTCTGTTACAAAATAAAGCAATTTTTTGTCTAACACGTTGATAAAATGATAGTTCTCGTCGATTTGAAGCATTTAGAACAGTGACAACATGTAGACTTTGACAGGGGGCAAATTAGATAGGCCAGGAAGAAAAATTGAACCTTAACATTTCCAATTTTTCTGCGTGGGCTCATTATAGCCCATTCTGTTCCAAAATAAAGCAATTTTTTGTCTAAAACGTTGATAATATGATAGTTCTCGTCGATTTGAAGCACTTAGAACAGTGACAACATGTAGATTAAATTAGGGGGCAAATTAGATAGGCCACGAAGAAAAATTGAAACTTCACATTTCCAATTTTTATGCGTGGGCTCATTATTTTCGATTCTGTTACAAAATAAAGCAATTTTTTGTCTAAAACGTTGATAATATGATAGTTCTCGTCGATTTGAAGCACTTAGAACAGTGACAACATGTAGACTTTGACAGGGGGCAAATTAGATAGGCCAGGAAGAAACATTGAGCCTTAACATTTCTAATTTTTCTGCGTGGGCTCATTATTTTCGATTCTGTTACAAGATAAAGCAATTTTTTGTCTAAAACGTTGATAATATGTTAGTTCTCGTCGATTTGAAGCACTTAGAACAGTGACAACATGTAGACTTTGACAGGGGGCAAATTAGATAGGCCAGGAAGAAAAATTGAACCTTAACATTTCCAAATTTTCAGCGTGGGCTCATTATAGTCCATTCTGTTCCAAAATATAGCAGTTTTTTACCAAAAACGTTGATAATATTATAGTTCTCATCGATTTGAAGCATTTAGAGCAGTGAAAACTCGTAGATTTAATTAGGGGGCAAATTAGATAGGCCACGAAGAAAAATTGAAACTTCACATTTCCAATTTTTATGCGTGGGCTCATTATTTTCGATTCTGTTACAAAATAAAGCAATTTTTTGTCTAACACGTTGATAAAATGATAGTTCTCGTCGATTTGAAGCATTTAGAACAGTGACAACATGTAGACTTTGACAGGGGGCAAATTAGATAGGCCAGGAAGAAAAATTGAACCTTAACATTTCCAATTTTTCTGCGTGGGCTCATTATAGTCCATTCTGTTCCAAAATATAGCAGTTTTTTACCAAAAACGCTGATAATATTATAGTTCTCATCGATTGGAAGCATTTAGAACAGTGAAAACTCGTAGATTTATTAAGGGGGCAAATTAGATAGGCCAGGAAGAAAAATTGAACCTTAACATTTCCACTTTTTCTGCGTGGGCTCATTATAGTCCATTCTGTTCCAAAATATAGCAGTTTTTTACCAAAAACGTTGATAATATTATATTTCTCATCGATTTGAAGCATTTAGAACAGTGAAAACTTGTAGATTTATTTAGGGGGCAAATTAGATAGGCCACGAAGAAAAATTGAAACTTCACATTTCCAATTTTTATGCGTGGGCTCATTATTTTCGATTCTGTTACAAAATAAAGCAATTTTTTGTCTAAAACGTTGATAATATGATAGTTCTCGTCGATTTGAAGCATTTAGATTAGTGACAACATGTAGACTTTGACAGGGGGCAAATTAGATAGTCCAGGAAGAAAAATTGAACCTTAACATTTCCAATTTTTCTGCGTGGGCTCATTATTTTCGATTCTGTTACAAAATAAAGCAATTTTTTGTATAAAACGATGATAATATGATAGTTCTCGTCGATTTGAAGCATTAAAAACATTAAAAACTTGTAAACTTAGACAGGGGGCAAATTAGATAGCCCACGCAGAAAAATAGAAACTTCACATTTCCATTTTTTCTGCTTAGGCTCATTATTATCGATTCTGTTCCAAAATATAGCGATTTTTTGCGATAATTTTCATCGATTTGAAGTATTAAGAACAGCGACAACTTTGTAGACTTAGACAAGGGGCAAATTGGAAAGGCCCCGTAAAAAAATTGAAACTTCATAATTGCAATTTTTCTGCGTGGGCTAATTATTTTCGAATCTGTCCGAAAATAAAGAGTTTTTTTACCAAAAACGCTCACAAATAGCATGTCTCAACGAAAGGGGAACACAAAAAGACTGGGTTTAATCCGAGATTTGCCTCTTTTATGTTTTGCTAATCTTAAAAGTAGATTTGAGATTGAGTTTATGTTGCTGTCATGTGACGCAGCGTTTGGCATAATGTATCTTGCCCTGTTGCAGTATTCCACGCGAAGTCTGGCAACCACGCAAAAAATGTATTACACCGGCATGGTTTATCACCGCTTTTGCGGATTCAATGAGAGTCCGGTTCATGCGCTCAGCCATTCCATTCTGTTGTGGAGAGTGTGGAACAGAAGTTTCGAGTTTGATAGCATAGTGGTCAAATCTCTGATTGGCTAAGAGCTCTGTTCGCTACCATGTTCTAAACCAATCAGCACACAGGATTCTCGCAACAAAGTCGCTTCGCAGCTAGAATTAGGCCAATTTTCGCCATTTCAGCGTGTTTTTACCACATTGTTTACAAAATACATTGCACGCCTCTACAACGCAAATTTCCACTTTATTTTTTGTCCAGTTCGTCATTATGCGTTGCTTTTCAACCTATATTAGCTCCACTGTTCGATCGCAAAAATAATATAAAAAACACCTCGCAAATGATCGCTAAATTTCGTGTCTAGATTCAGGGAAATTATGTTTTTACAATCAATTTTGGCGCCCCCTTATCTCCATTTGCGCCCCTATTCAGGGGGCCGCCCTGCCACCACGCCACTGGAGTCAAAGACAGTCCGTGAATTGTGCTCAAAGGTTGAAACTATGGAATACATAGAGAAGTCGTGTAGACATGTCTCAATAACACATGAATTGTTATACACATTGTTAGAATACTTCTAAACATAGGGTACTTCCAACCTATCGATAAGACGCATTATAGGAAATTATGTTACTTGAACTCAACAATCTTGGGTAAGAATAAATGTTAATACTGAATGATGTAACCAATACACACAAGGCAAGAAATATGTAACGAATATGATAAAAGGGAAACTTACAAGGCATATCAAGATTTACCAATTAAAACAACAACGAACATCAAGGACAAAAATATATTAAATACAATGGAATTCGAAGTAGAGGAAATACAAAATAATCGTTTTAAGGTGATAGTGAATGATTTGATGAAAACATGTTTTCTTAATCCTTCCTACCAGCTTTTTGTGTAACCGTTTATAAAGATCAAGGTTCAGATATTCATGGACCATATAACATATATGATACGAACCTTATGGATAAAAAATAATTGTATATTTCACAAAGTAGAACGACCAAATTTGCGTGCATTCATCTGAACAACAAAGAGGTAAACAACAAATATTTCAATAGGAAGCAACCATCATCAGAGTTATTAAACAGAAAATTCAACAGTACATACGAAAATGGAAAAATATACAAAGTGACATTCAAAAATGAATATAAACATATAATGGATCACCATGTGATGAACTTCAGACACGTCTTAAAAGGCATCTATCAAATGTTAAAAGCCAACAAAGGACGACCAAAAGAGTTTAGAGTCAGTCGCAAACGAATAATTCATGAATAGGCTTAAAAGCAAATCTAAGTAAACTCAATCATCGACGGAAAAAGATACAAGACGATGGTTAGATAAAACGACTATCCTAATACTAATGACAAATCCTAATAAACACTATCCTATCCTACTAATGACCTATCCTACTAATGTCCTATCCTACTAATGACCAATTTTATCAAAAACCTATCCTACTAATGGCCTATCCTACTAATGACCTATCCTACTAATGGTCTATCCTGCTAATGTCCTATCCTACTAATGACCAATTTTATTAAAAACCTAACCTACTAATGGCCTATCCTACTAATGTCCTATCCTACAAATGTCCTATCCTACTAATGGCCTATCCTACTAATGTCCTATCCTACTAATGGCCTATTCTACTAATGTCCTATCCTACTAATGACCAATTTTATTAAAAACCTATCCTACTAATGACCTATCCTACCAATGTCCTATCCTACTTATGTCCTATCCTACTGGTGTCCTAGCCTACGAATGACCAATTTTATTAAAAACCTATCATACTAATGGCCTATCCTACTAATGACCTATCCGAATAATGGACCATCCTACGAATGACCTATCCTACTAATGTCCTATCCTACTAATGATCAATTTTTATAAAAACCTAACCTACTAATGGCCTATCCTACTAATGTCCTATCCTACTAATGACCTATACTACTAATATCCTATCCTACTAATGACCAATTTTATTAAAAACCTAACCTACTAATGGCCTATCCTACTAATGTCCTATCTTACTAATGACCTATCCTACTAATGTCCTATCCTACGAATGACCAATTTTATTAAAAACCTATCATACTAATGGCCTATCCTACTAATGACCTATCCGAATAATGGACCATCCTACGAATGACCTATCCTACTAATGTCCTATCCTACTAATGATCAATTTTTATAAAAAGCTAACATACTAATGGCCTATTCTACTAATGATCTATCCTACTAATGGCCAATTTTATTAAAAACCTAACCTACTAATGGCCTATTCTACTAATGTCCTATCCTACTAATGACCAATTTTATTAAAAACCTAACCTACTAATGCCCTATCCTACTAATGTCCTATCCTACTAAAGACCAATTTTATTAAAAACCTAACCTACTAATGGCCTATTCTACTAATGTCCTATCCTACTAATGACCAATTTTATTAAAAACCTAACCTACTAATGGCCTATTCTACTAATGTCCTATCCTACTAATGTCCTATCCTACTAATGACCAATTTTATTAAAAACCTATCCTACTAATGGCCTATTCTACTAATGATCTATCCTACTAATGGTCTATCCTACTAATGACCTATCATACTAATGGCCTATCCTACTAATGACCCATCCGAATAATGGCCCATCCTACGAATGTCCTATCCTACTAATGTCCTATCCTACTAATGACCAATTTTTATAAAAACCTAACCTACTAATGGCCTATCCTACTAATGTCATATCCTACTAATGACCTATCCTACTAATGTCCTAACCAACTAATGACCAATTTTATTAAAAACCTAACCTACTAATGGCCTATTCTACTAATGTCCTATCCTACTAATGGTCTATCCTACTAATGTCCTATCCTACTAATGACCAATTTTATTAAAAACCTAACCTACTAATGGCCTATCCTACTAATATCCTTTCCTACTAATGACCAATTTTATTCAAAACCTAACCTACTAATGGCCTATCCTACTAATGTCCTATCCTACTAATGGTCTATCCTACTAATGTCTTAGCCTACCAATGACCAATTTTTTAAAAAACCTCTCCTACTAGAGGCCTATCCTATTATTGTCCTAGCCTACTAATGTCCTATCCTACTAATGTCCTATCTTACTAAAGACCAATTTTATTAAAAACCTATCCTACTAATGGCCTATTCTACTAATGATCTATCCTACTAATGGTCTATCCTACTAATGACCTATCCTACTAATGTCCTATCCTACTAAAGACCAATTTTATGAAAAACCTATCCTACTAATGGCCTATTCTACTAATGATCTATCCTACTAATGGTCTATCCTACTAATGACCTATCCTACTAATGTCCTATCCTACTAAAGACCAATTTTATTAAAAACCTATCATACTAATGGTCTATCCTACTAATGACCTATCCGAATAATGGCCCATCCTACGAATGACCTATCCTACTAATGTCCTATCCTACTAATGGACAATTTTTATAAAAACCTAACCTACTAATGGCCTATCCTACTAATGTCCTATCCTACTAATGACCTATCCTACTAATGTCCTATCCTACTAATGACCAATTTTATTAAAAACCTAACCTACTAATGGCCTATCCTACTAATATCCTTTCCTACTAATGACCAATTTTATTAAAAACCTAACCTACTAATGGCCTATCCTACTAATGTCCTATCCTACTAATGGTCTATCCTACTAATGTCCTATCCTACTAATGACCAATTTTATTAAAAACCTAGCCTACTAATGGCCTATCCTACTAATGTCCTATCCTACTAATGGTCTATCCTACTAATGTCTTAGCCTACCAATGACCAATTTTTTAAAAAACCTCTCCTACTAGAGGCCTATCCTATTATTGTCCTGGCCTACTAATGTCCTATCCTACTAATGTCCTATCTTACTAAAGACCAATTTTATTAAAAACCTATCCTACTAATGGCCTATTCTACTAATGATCTATCCTACTAATGGTCTATCCTACTAATGACCTATCCTACTAATGTCCTATCCTACTAAAGACCAATTTTATTAAAAACCTATCCTACTAATGGCCTATTCTACTAATGATCTATCCTACTAATGGTCTATCCTACTAATGACCTATCCTACTAATGTCCTATCCTACTAAAGACCAATTTTATTAAAAACCTATCATACTAATGGTCTATCCTACTAATGACCTATCCGAATAATGGCCCATCCTACGAATGACCTATCCTACTAATGTCCTATCCTACTAATGGACAATTTTTATAAAAACCTAACCTACTAATGGCCTATCCTACTAATGTCCTATCCTACTAATGACCTATCCTACTAATGTCCTATCCTACTAATGACCAATTTTATTAAAAACCTAACCTACTAATGGCCTATCCTACTAATATCCTTTCCTACTAATGACCAATTTTATTAAAAACCTAACCTACTAATGGCCTATCCTACTAATGTCCTATCCTACTAATGGTCTATCCTACTAATGTCCTATCCTACTAATGACCAATTTTATTAAAAACCTAACCTACTAATGGCCTATCCTACTAATGTCCTATCCTACTAATGGTCTATCCTACTAATGTCTTAGCCTACCAATGACCAATTTTTTAAAAAACCTCTCCTACTAGAGGCCTATCCTATTATTGTCCTGGCCTACTAATGTCCTATCCTACTAATGTCCTATCCTACTAAAGACCAATTTTATTAAAAACCTAACCTACTAATGGACTATCCTACTTATGTCCTATCCTACTAATGACCTATCCTACTAATGTCCTATCCTACTAATGACCAATTTTATTAAAAACCTATCCTACTAATGGCCTCTTCTACAAATGATCTATCCTACTAATGGTCTATCCTACTAATGTCTTAGCCTACTAATGACCAATTTTATTAAAAACCTATCCTACTAGAGGCCTATCCTATTATTGTCCTAGCCTACTAATGTCCTATCCTACTAATGTCCTATCTTACTAAAGACCAATTTTATTAAAAACCTATCCTACTAATGGCCTATTCTACTAATGATCTATCCTACTAATGGTCTATCCTACTAATGACCTATCCCACTAATGTCCTATCCTACTAAAGACCAATTTTATTAAAAACCTATCATACTAAAGGTCTATCCTACTAATGACCTATCCGAATAATGGCCCATCCTACGAATGACCTATCCTACTAATGTCCTATCCTACTAATGAACAATTTTTATAAAAACCTAACCTACTAATGGCCTATCCTACTAATGTCCTATCCTACTAATGACCTATCCTACTAATGTCCTATCCTACTAATGACCAATTTTATTAAAAACCTAACCTACTAATGGCCTATCCTACTAATATCCTTTCCTACTAATGACCAATTTTATTCAAAACCTAACCTACTAATGGCCTTTCCTACTAATGTCCTATCCTACTAATGGTCTATCCTACTAATGTCTTAGCCTACCAATGACCAATTTTTTAAAAAACCTCTCCTACTAGAGGCCTATCCTATTATTGTCCTAGCCTACTAATGTCCTATCCTACTAATGTCCTATCCTACTAAAGACCAATTTTATTAAAAACCTAACCTACTAATGGCCTATCCTACTTATGTCCTATCCTACTAATGGCCTATCCTACTAATGTCCTATCCCAGTAATGACCAATTTTATTAAAAACCTATCCTACTAATGGCCTATTGTACAAATGATCTATCCTACTAATGGTCTATCCTACTAATGTCTTAGCCTACTAATGACCAATTTTATTAAAAACCTATCCTATAGAGGCCTATCCTATTATTGTCCTAGCCTACTAATGTCCTATCCTACTAATGTCCTATCCTACTAAGGACAAATTTTATTAAAAACCTAACCTACTAATGACCTATCCTACTAATGTCCTATCCTACTAAAGACCAATTTTATTAAAAACCTATCATACTAATGGTCTATCCTACTAATGACCTATCCGAATAATGGCCCATCCTACGAATGACCTATCCTACTAATGTCCTATCCTACTAATGAACAATTTTTATAAAAACCTAACCTACTAATGGCCTATCCTACTAATGTCCTATCCTACTAATGACCTATCCTACTAATGTCCTATCCTACTAATGACCAATTTTATTAAAAATCTAACCCACTAATGGCCTATCCTACTAATATCCTTTCCTACTAATGACCAATTTTATTACAAACCTAACCTACTAATGGCCTATCCTACTAATGTCCTTTCCTACTAATGGTCTATCCTACTAATGTCCTATCCTACTAATGACCAATTTTATTAAAAACCTAACCTACTAATGGCCTATCCTACTAATATCCTTTCCTACTAATGACCAATTTTATTCAAAACCTAACCTACTAATGGCCTATCCTACTAATGTCCTATCCTACTAATGGTCTATCCTACTAATGTCTTAGCCTACCAATGACCAATTTTTTAAAAAACCTCTCCTACTAGAGGCCTATCCTATTATTGTCCTAGCCTACTAATGTCCTATCCTACTAATGTCCTATCCTACTAAAGACCAATTTTATTAAAAACCTAACCTACTAATGGCCTATCCTACTTATGTCCTATCCTACTAATGACCTATCCTACTAATGTCCTATCCTACTAATAACCAATTTTATTAAAAACCTATCCTACTAATGACCTCTTCTACAAATGATCTATCCTACTAATGGTCTATCCTACTAATGTCTTAGCCTACTAATGACCAATTTTATTAAAAACCTATCCTACTAGAGGCCTATCCTATTATTGTCCTAGCCTACTAATGTCCTATCCTACTAATGTCCTATCTTACTAAAGACCAATTTTATTAAAAACCTATCCTACTAATGGCCTATTCTACTAATGATCTATCCTACTAATGGTCTATCCTACTAATGACCTATCCTACTAATGTCCTATCCTACTAAAGACCAATTTTATTAAAAACCTATCATACTAAAGGTCTATCCTACTAATGACCTATCCGAATAATGGCCCAACCTACGAATGACCTATCCTACTAATGTCCTATCCTACTAATAAACAATTTTTATAAAAACCTAACCTACTAATGGCCTATCCTACTAATGTCCTATCCTACTAATGACCTATCCTACTAATGTCCTATCCTACTAATGACCAATTTTATTAAAAACCTAACCTACTAATGGCCTATCCTACTAATATCCTTTCCTACTAATGACCAATTTTATTCAAAACCTAACCTACTAATGGCCTTTCCTACTAATGTCCTATCCTACTAATGGTCTATCCTACTAATGTCTTAGCCTACCAATGACCAATTTTTTAAAAAACCTCTCCTACTAGAGGCCTATCCTATTATTGTCCTAGCCTACTAATGTCCTATCCTACTAATGTCCTATCCTACTAAAGACCAATTTTATTAAAAACCTAACCTACTAATGGCCTATCCTACTAATGACCTATCCTACTAATGACCTATCCTACTAATGTCCTATCCCACTAATGACCAATTTTATTAAAATCCTATCCTACTAATGGCCTATTCTACAAATTATCAATCCTACTAATGGTCTATCCTACTAATGTCTTAGCCTACTAATGACCAATTTTATTAAAAACCTATCCTATAGAGGCCTATCCTATTATTGTCCTAGCCTACTAATGTCCTATCCTACTAATGTCCTATCCTACTAAAGACCAATTTTATTAAAAACCTAACCTACTAATGGCCTATTCTACTAATGTCCTATCCTACTAATGACCAATTTTTTTAAAAACCTAACCTACTAGTGGCCTATCCTACTAATGTCCTATCCTACTAATTGTCTATCCTTCTAATGTCCTATCCTACTAATGACCAATTTTGTTAAAAACCTTACCTACTATTGGCCTATCCTACTAATGTCCTATCCTACTAATGACCTATCCTACTAATATCCTATCCTACTAATGACAAATTTTATTTAAAACCTAACCTACTAATGGCCTATCCTACTAATGTCCTACCCTACTAATGTCCTATCCTACTAATGACCAATTTTATTAAAAATCTAACCTACTAATGGCCTATCCTACTAATGACCTATCCTACTAATGTCCTATCCTACTAAAGACCAATTTTATTAAAAACCTATCATACTAAAGGTCTATCCTACTAATGACCTATCCGAATAATGGCCCAACCTACGAATGACCTATCCTACTAATGTCCTATCCTACTAATAAACAATTTTTATAAAAACCTAACCTACTAATGGCCTATCCTACTAATGTCCTATCCTACTAATGACCTATCCTACTAATGTCCTATCCTACTAATGACCAATTTTATTAAAAACCTAACCTACTAATGGCCTATCCTACTAATATCCTTTCCTACTAATGACCAATTTTATTCAAAACCTAACCTACTAATGGCCTTTCCTACTAATGTCCTATCCTACTAATGGTCTATCCTACTAATGTCTTAGCCTACCAATGACCAATTTTTTAAAAAACCTCTTCTACTAGAGGCCTATCCTATTATTGTCCTAGCCTACTAATGTCCTATCCTACTAATGTCCTATCCTACTAAAGACCAATTTTATTAAAAACCTAACCTACTAATGGCCTATCCTACTAATGACCTATCCTACTAATGACCTATCCTACTAATGTCCTATCCCACTAATGACCAATTTTATTAAAATCCTATCCTACTAATGGCCTATTCTACAAATGATCAATCCTACTAATGGTCTATCCTACTAATGTCTTAGCCTACTAATGACCAATTTTATTAAAAACCTATCCTATAGAGGCCTATCCTATTATTGTCCTAGCCTACTAATGTCCTATCCTACTAATGTCCTATCCTACTAAGGACCAATTTTATTAAAAACCTAACCTACTAATGGCCTATTCTACTAATGTCCTATCCTACTAATGACCAATTTTTTTAAAAACCTAACCTACTAGTGGCCTATCCTACTAATGTCCTATCCTACTAATGGTCTATCCTTCTAATGTCCTATCCTACTAATGACCAATTTTGTTAAAAACCTTACCTACTATTGGCCTATCCTACTAATGTCCTATCCTACTAATGACCTATCCTACTAATATCCTATCCTACTAATGACAAATTTTATTTAAAACCTAACCTACTAATGGCCTATCCTACTAATGTCCTACCCTACTAATGTCCTATCCTACTAATGACCAATTTTATTAAAAATCTAACCTACTAATGGCCTATCCTACTAATGTCCTATCCTACTAATGACCTATCCTACTAATGTCTTAGCCTACTAATGACCAATTTTATTAAAAACCTATCCTACTAGAGGTCTAACTTATTAATGTCCTATCCTACTAATGTCCTATCCTACTAATGACCTATCCTACTAATGTCTTAGCCTACTTATGACCAATTTTATTAAAAACCTAACCTACTAATGGCCTATCCTACTAATATCCTATCCTACTAATGACCAATTTTATTCAAAACCTAACCTACTAATGACCTATCCTACTAATGTCCTATCCTACTAATGACCAATTTTGTTAAAAACCTAAACTACTAATGGCCTATCTTACTAATGTCCTATCCTACTAATGGTCTATCCTACTGATGTCCTATCCTACTAATGACCATTTTTATTAAAAACCTAACCTACTAATGGCCTATCCTACTAATATCCTATCCTACTAATGACCCATCCTACTAATGTCCTATCCTACTAATGTCCTATCCTACTAATGACCAATTTTAATAAAAACCTAACCTACTAATGGCCTATCCTACTAATGTCCTATCCTACTAATAACCAATTTTATTAAAAACCTATCCTACTAAAGGCCTATCCTACTTATGTGCTAGCCTACTAATGGTCTATCCTACTAATGTCTTAGCCTACTAATGACCAATTTTACTAAAAACCAATCCTACTAGAGGCCTATCCTATTAATGTCCTAGCCTACTAATGGTCCATCCTACTAATGTCTTAGCCTACTAATGACCAATTTTATTAAAAACCTATCCTACTAGAGGCCTATCCTATTAATGTCCTAGCTTACTAATGGTCGATCCTAATAATGTCCTATCCTACTAATGACCAATTTTATAGAAAACCTAACCTACTAATGGCCTATACTACTAATATCCAATCCTACTAATGACCCATCCTACTAATGTCCTATCCTACTAATGTCCTATCCTACTAATGACCAATTTTATTAAAAACCTAACCTACTAATGGCCTATCCTACTAATGTCCTATCCTACTAATGTCTTAGCCTACTAATGACCAATTTTATTAAAAACCTATCCTACTAGAGGCCTATCCTATTAATGTCCTAGCCTACTAATGTCCTATCCTACTAATGTCCAATTTTATTTAAAACCTATCCTACTAATGGCCTATCCTAATTATGTCCTATCCTACTAATGGTCTATCCTACTATTGTCCTATCCTACTAATGACCAATTTTATTAAAAACCTAACCTACTAATGACAAATTTTATTAAAATCCTAACCTACTAATGGTCTATCCTACTAATGTCCTATCCTACTAATGGTCTATCCTACTAATGTCCTATCCTACTAATGACCACTTTTATAAAAAACCTAACCTACTAATGGCCTATCCTACTAATGTCCTATCCTACTAATGACCAATTTTATTCAAAACCTAACCTACTAATGGCCTATCCTACTAATGTCCTATCCTACTAATGGTCTATCCTACTAATGTCCTATCCTACTAATGACCAAATTTAATAAAAACCTAGCCTACTAATGGCCTATCCTACTTATGTCCTATCCTATTAATGACCTATCATACTAATGTCCTATCCTACTAATGACCAATTTTATTAAAAACCTATCCTACTAATGGCCTATCCTACTAATGTCTTATCCTACTAATGGTCTATCCTACTAATGTCCTATCCTACTAATGACCAAATTTAATAAAAATCTAACCTAATAATGTCCTAGCCTACTAATGTCCTATCCTACTAATGTCCAATTTTATTAAAAACCTATCCTACTAGAGGCCTATCCTATTAAAGTCCTATACTACTAATGACCCATCATACTAATGTCCTATCCTACTAATGTCCTATCCTACTAATGACCAATTTTATAAAAAACCTATCCTACTAGAGGCCTATCCTATTAATGTCCTAGCCTACTAATGTCCTATCCTACTAATGTCCAATTTTATTAAAAACCTATCCTACTAGAGGCCTATCCTATTAATGTCCTAGCCTACTAATCTCCTATCCTACTAATGACCAATTTTATTAAAAACCTAACCTACTAATGGCCTATCCTACTAATGTCCTATCTTACTAATTGCCTATCCTACTAATGTCCTATCCTTCTAATGACCTATCCTACTAATGTCCTATCTTACTAATGAGCAATTTTATTAAAAACCTAACCTACTAATGGCCTATCCTACTAATGTCCTATCCTACTAATGGTCGATCTTACCAATGTCTTAGCCTACTAATGACCAATTTTATTAAAAACCTATCCTACTAGAGGCCTATCCTATTAATGTCCTAGCCTACTAATGTCCTATCCTACTAATGTCCAATTTTATTAGCAACCTATCCTACTAGAGGCCTATCCTATTAATGTCCTAGCCTACTAATCTCCTATCCTACTAATGACCAATTTTATTAAAAACCTATCCTACTAATGGCCTATCCTACTTATGTCCTATCCTACTAATGGTCTATCCTACTATTGTCCTATCCTACTTATGACCAATTTTGTTAAAAACCTAACCTACTAATGGCGTATCCTACTAATGTCCTATCCTACTGATGACCTATCCTACTAATGTCCTATCCTACTAATGACCAATTTTTTTAAAAACCTAACCTACTAATGACAAATTTTATTAAAATCCTAACCTACTAATGGTCTATTCTACTAATGTCTTAGCCTACTAATGACCAATTTTACTAAAAACCTATCCTACTAGAGGCCTATCCTATTAATGTCCTAGCCTACTAATGGTCCATCCTACTAATGTCTTAGCCTACTAATGACCAATTTTATTAAAAACCTATCCTACTAGAGGCCTATCCTATTAATGTCCTAGCTTACTAATGGTCGATCCTAATAATGTCCTATCCTACTAATGACCAATTTTATAAAAAACCTAACCTACTAATGGCCTATCCTACTAATATCCAATCCTACTAATGACCCATCCTACTAATGTCCTATCCTACTAATGTCCTATCCTACTAATGACCAATTTTATTAAAAACCTAACCTACTAATGGCCTATCCTACTAATGTCCTATCCTACTAATGTCTTAGCCTACTAATGACCAATTTTATTAAAAACCTATCCTACTAGAGGCCTATCCTATTAATGTCCTAGCCTACTAATGTCCTATCCTACTAATGTCCAATTTTATTAAAAACCTATCCTACTAATGGCCTATCCTACTTATGTCCTATCCTACTAATGGTCTATCCTACTATTGTCCTATCCTACTTATGACCAATTTTGTTAAAAACCTAACCTACTAATGGCCTATCCTACTAATGTCCTATCATACTGATGACCTATCCTACTAATGTCCTATCCTACTAATGACCAATTTTATTAAAAACCTAACCTACTAATGATCTATCATACTGATGACCTATCCTACTAATGTCCTTTCCTACTAATGACCTATCCTACTAATGTCCTATCATACTGATGACCTATCCTACTAATGTCCTATCCTACTAATGACAAATTTTATTAAAATCCTAACCTACTAATGATCTATCCTAATAATGTCCTATCCTACTAATGGTCTATCCTACTAATGTCTTATCCTACTAATGACCACTTTTATCAAAAACCTAACCTACTAATGGCCTATCCTACTAATGTCCTATCCTACTAATGACCAATTTTATTCAAAACCTAACCTACTAATGGCCTATCCTACTAATGTCTTAGCCTACTTATGACCAATTTTATTAAAAACCTAACCTACTAATGGCCTATCCTACTAATATCCTATCCTACTAATGACCAATTTTATTCAAAACCTAACCTACTAATGACCTATCCTACTAATGTCCTATCCTACTAATGACCAATTTTGTTAAAAACCTAAACTACTAATGGCCTATCTTACTAATGTCCTATCCTACTAATGGTCTATCCTACTGATGTCCTATCCTACTAATGACCATTTTTATTAAAAACCTAACCTACTAATGGCCTATCCTACTAATATCCTATCCTACTAATGACCCATCCTACTAATGTCCTATCCTACTAATGTCCTATCCTACTAATGACCAATTTTAATAAAAACCTAACCTACTAATGGCCTATCCTACTAATGTCCTATCCTACTAATAACCAATTTTATTAAAAACCTATCCTACTAAAGGCCTATCCTACTTATGTGCTAGCCTACTAATGGTCTATCCTACTAATGTCTTAGCCTACTAATGACCAATTTTACTAAAAACCTATCCTACTAGAGGCCTATCCTATTAATGTCCTAGCCTACTAATGGTCCATCCTACTAATGTCTTCGCCTACTAATGACCAATTTTATTAAAAACCTATCCTACTAGAGGCCTATCCTATTAATGTCCTAGCTTACTAATGGTCGATCCTAATAATGTCCTATCCTACTAATGACCAATTTTATAGAAAACCTAACCTACTAATGGCCTATACTACTAATATCCAATCCTACTAATGACCCATCCTACTAATGTCCTATCCTACTAATGTCCTATCCTACTAATGACCAATTTTATTAAAAACCTAACCTACTAATGGCCTATCCTACTAATGTCCTATCCTACTAATGTCTTAGCCTACTAATGACCAATTTTATTAAAAACCTATCCTACTAGAGGCCTATCCTATTAATGTCCTAGCCTACTAATGTCCTATCCTACTAATGTCCAATTTTATTAAAAACCTATCCTACTAATGGCCTATCCTACTAATGTCTTATCCTACTAATGGTCTATCCTACTAATGTCCTATCCTACTAATGACCAAATTTAATAAAAATCTAACCTAATAATGCTCTAGCCTACTAATGTCCTATCCTACTAATGTCCAATTTTATTAAAAACCTATCCTACTAGAGGCCTATCCTATTAAAGTCCTATACTACTAATAAGCCATCATACTAATGTCCTATCCTACTAATGTCCTATCCTACTAATGACCAATTTTATAAAAAACCTATCCTACTAGAGGCCTATCCTATTAATGTCCTAGCCTACTAATGTCCTATCCTACTAATGTCCAATTTTATTAAAAACCTATCCTACTAGAGGCCTATCCTATTAATGTCCTAGCCTACTAATCTCCTATCCTACTAATGACCAATTTTATTAAAAACCTAACCTACTAATGGCCTATCCTACTAATGTCCTATCTTACTAATGGCCTATCCTACTAATGTCCTATCCTTCTAATGACCTATCCTACTAATGTCCTATCTTACTAATGAGCAATTTTATTAAAAACCTAACCTACTAATGGCCTATCCTACTAATGTCCTATCCTACTAATGGTCGATCTTACCAATGTCTTAGCCTACTAATGACCAATTTTATTAAAAACCTATCCTACTAGAGGCCTATCCTATTAATGTCCTAGCCTACTAATGTCCTATCCTACTAATGTCCAATTTTATTAGCAACCTATCCTACTAGAGGCCTATCCTATTAATGTCCTAGCCTACTAATCTCCTATCCTACTAATGACCAATTTTATTAAAAACCTATCCTACTAATGGCCTATCCTACTTATGTCCTATCCTACTAATGGTCTATCCTACTATTGTCCTATCCTACTTATGACCAATTTTGTTAAAAACCTAACCTACTAATGGCGTATCCTACTAATGTCCTATCCTACTGATGACCTATCCTACTAATGTCCTATCCTACTAATGACCAATTTTTTTAAAAACCTAACCTACTAATGACAAATTTTATTAAAATCCTAACCTACTAATGGTCTATTCTACTAATGTCTTAGCCTACTAATGACCAATTTTACTAAAAACCTATCCTACTAGAGGCCTATCCTATTAATGTCCTAGCCTACTAATGGTCCATCCTACTAATGTCTTAGCCTACTAATGACCAATTTTATTAAAAACCTATCCTACTAGAGGCCTATCCTATTAATGTCCTAGCTTACTAATGGTCGATCCTAATAATGTCCTATCCTACTAATGACCAATTTTATAAAAAACCTAACCTACTAATGGCCTATCCTACTAATATCCAATCCTACTAATGACCCATCCTACTAATGTCCTATCCTACTAATGTCCTATCCTACTAATGACCAATTTTATTAAAAACCTAACCTACTAATGGCCTATCCTACTAATATCCTATCCTACTAATGTCTTAGCCTACTAATGACCAATTTTATTAAAAACCTATCCTACTAGAGGCCTATCCTATTAATGTCCTAGCCTACTAATGTCCTATCCTACTAATGTCCAATTTTATTAAAAACCTATCCTACTAATGGCCTATCCTACTTATGTCCTATCCTACCAATGGTCTATCCTACTAATGTCCTATCCTACTAATGTCCAATTTTATTAAAAACCTAACCTACTAAGGGCCTATCCTACTAATGTCCTATCATACTGATGACCTATCCTACTAATGTCCTATCCTACTAATGACCAATTTTATTAAAAACCTAACCTACTAATGACAAATTTTATTAAAATCCTAACCTACTAATGATCTATCCTAATAATGTCCTATCCTACTAATGGTCTATCCTACTAATGTCTTATCCTACTAATGACCACTTTTATCAAAAACCTAACCTACTAATGGCCTATCCTACTAATGTCCTATCCTACTAATGACCAATTTTATTCAAAACCTAACCTACTAATGGCCTATCCTACTAATGTCCTATCCTACTAATGGTCTATCCTACTAATGACCTATCCTACTAATGACCAAATTTAATAAAAACCTAACCTACTAATGCCCTATCCTACTTATGTCCTATCCTATTAATGACCTATCCTACTAATGTCCTATCCTACTAATGACCAATTTTATTAAAAACCTATCCTACTAATGGCCTATCCTACTAATGTCTTATCCTACTAATGGTCTATCCTACTAATGTCCTATCCTACTAATGACCAAATTTAATAAAAATCTAACCTATTAATGTCCTAGCCTACTAATGTCCTATCCTACTAATGACCAATTTTACTAAAAACCTATCCTACTAGAGGCCTATCCTATTAATGTCCTAGCCTACTAATGGTCCATCCTACTAATGTCTTAGCCTACTAATGACCAATTTTATTAAAAACCTATCCTACTAGAGGCCTATCCTATTAATGTCCTAACTTACTAATGGTCGATCCTAATAATGTCCTATCCTACTAATGACCAATTTTATAAAAAACCTAACCTACTAATGGCCTATCCTACTAATATCCAATCCTACTAATGACCCATCCTACTAATGTCCTATCCTACTAATGTCCTATCCTACTAATGACCAATTTTATTAAAAACCTAACCTACTAATGGCCTATCCTACTAATGTCCTATCCTACTAATGTCTTAGCCTACTAATGACCAATTTTATTAAAAACCTATCCTACTAGAGGCCTATCCTATTAATGTCCTAGCCTACTAATGTCCTATCCTACTAATGTCCAATTTTATTAAAAACCTATCCTACTAATGGCCTATCCTACTTATGTCCTATCCTACTAATGGTCTATCCTACTATTGTCCTATCCTACTTATGACCAATTTTGTTAAAAACCTAACCTACTAAGGGCCTATCCTACTAATGTCCTATCATACTGATGACCTATCCTACTAATGTCCTATCCTACTAATGACCAATTTTATTAAAAACCTGACCTACTAATGATCTATCATACTGATGACCTATCCTACTAATGTCCTTTCCTACTAATGACCTATCCTACTAATGTCCTATCATACTGATGACCTATCCTACTAATGTCCTATCCTACTAATGACAAATTTTATTAAAATCCTAACCTACTAATGATCTATCCTAATAATGTCCTATCCTACTAATGGTCTATCCTACTAATGTCTTATCCTACTAATGACCACTTTTATCAAAAACCTAACCTACTAATGGCCTATCCTACTAATGTCCTATCCTACTAATGACCAATTTTATTCAAAACCTAACCTACTAATGGCCTATCCTACTAATGTCTTAGCCTACTTATGACCAATTTTATTAAAAACCTAACCTACTAATGGCCTATCCTACTAATATCCTATCCTACTAATGACCAATTTTATTCAAAACCTAACCTACTAATGACCTATCCTACTAATGTCCTATCCTACTAATGACCAATTTGGTTAAAAACCTAAACTACTAATGGCCTATCTTACTAATGTCCTATCCTACTAATGGTCTATCCTACTGATGTCCTATCCTACTAATGACCATTTTTATTAAAAACCTAACCTACTAATGGCCTATCCTACTAATATCCTATCCTACTAATGACCCATCCTACTAATGTCCTATCCTACTAATGTCCTATCCTACTAATGACCAATTTTAATAAAAACCTAACCTACTAATGGCCTATCCTACTAATGTCCTATCCTACTAATAACCAATTTTATTAAAAACCTATCCTACTAAAGGCCTATCCTACTTAGGTGCTAGCCTACTAATGGTCTATCCTACTAATGTCTTAGCCTACTAATGACCAATTTTACTAAAAACCTATCCTACTAGAGGCCTATCCTATTAATGTCCTAGCCTACTAATGGTCCATCCTACTAATGTCTTAGCCTACTAATGACCAATTTTATTAAAAACCTATCCTACTAGAGGCCTATCCTATTAATGTCCTAGCTTACTAATGGTCGATCCTAATAATGTCCTATCCTACTAATGACCAATTTTATAGAAAACCTAACCTACTAATGGCCTATACTACTAATATCCAATCCTACTAATGACCCATCCTACCAATGTCCTATCCTACTAATGTCCTATCCTACTAATGACCAATTTTATTAAAAACCTAACCTACTAATGGCCTATCCTACTAATGTCCTATCCTACTAATGTCTTAGCCTACTAATGACCAATTTTATTAAAAACCTATCCTACTAGAGGCCTATCCTATTAATGTCCTAGCCTACTAATGTCCTATCCTACTAATGTCCAATTTTATTTAAAACCTATCCTACTAATGGCCTATCCTAATTATGTCCTATCCTACTAATGGTCTATCCTACTATTGTCCTATCCTACTAATGACCAATTTTATTAAAAACCTAACCTACTAATGACAAATTTTATTAAAATCCTAACCTACTAATGGTCTATCCTACTAATGTCCTATCCTACTAATGGTCTATCCTACTAATGTCCTATCCTACTAATGACCACTTTTATAAAAAACCTAACCTACTAATGGCCTATCCTACTAATGTCCTATCCTACTAATGACCAATTTTATTCAAAACCTAACCTACTAATGGCCTATCCTACTAATGTCCTATCCTACTAATGGTCTATCCTACTAATGTCCTATCCTACTAATGACCAAATTTAATAAAAACCTAGCCTACTAATGGCCTATCGTACTTATGTCCTATCCTATTAATGACCTACCATACTAATGTCCTATCCTACTAATGACCAATTTTATTAAAAACCTATCCTACTAATGGCCTATCCTACTAATGTCTTATCCTACTAATGGTCTATCCTACTAATGTCCTATCCTACTAATGACCAAATTTAATAAAAATCTAACCTAATAATGCTCTAGCCTACTAATGTCCTATCCTACTAATGTCCAATTTTATTAAAAACCTATCCTACTAGAGGCCTATCCTATTAAAGTCCTATACTACTAATGACCCATCATACTAATGTCCTATCCTACTAATGTCCTATCCTACTAATGACCAATTTTATAAAAAACCTATCCTACTAGAGGCCTATCCTATTAATGTCCTAGCCTACTAATGTCCTATCCTACTAATGTCCAATTTTATTAAAAACCTATCCTACTAGAGGCCTATCCTATTAATGTCCTAGCCTACTAATCTCCTATCCTACTAATGACCAATTTTATTAAAAACCTAACCTACTAATGGCCTATCCTACTAATGTCCTATCTTACTAATGGCCTATCCTACTAATGTCCTATCCTTCTAATGACCTATCCTACTAATGTCCTATCTTACTAATGAGCAATTTTATTAAAAACCTAACCTACTAATGGCCTATCCTACTAATGTCCTATCCTACTAATGGTCGATCTTACCAATGTCTTAGCCTACTAATGACCAATTTTATTAAAAACCTATCCTACTAGAGGCCTATCCTATTAATGTCCTAGCCTACTAATGTCCTATCCTACTAATGTCCAATTTTATTAGCAACCTATCCTACTAGAGGCCTATCCTATTAATGTCCTAGCCTACTAATCTCCTATCCTACTAATGACCAATTTTATTAAAAACCTATCCTACTAATGGCCTATCCTACTTATGTCCTATCCTACTAATGGTCTATCCTACTATTGTCCTATCCTACTTATGACCAATTTTGTTAAAAACCTAACCTACTAATGGCGTATCCTACTAATGTCCTATCCTACTGATGACCTATCCTACTAATGTCCTATCCTACTAATGACCAATTTTTTTAAAAACCTAACCTACTAATGACAAATTTTATTAAAATCCTAACCTACTAATGGTCTATTCTACTAATGTCTTAGCCTACTAATGACCAATTTTACTAAAAACCTATCCTACTAGAGGCCTATCCTATTAATGTCCTAGCCTACTAATGGTCCATCCTACTAATGTCTTAGCCTACTAATGACCAATTTTATTAAAAACCTATCCTACTAGAGGCCTATCCTATTAATGTCCTAGCTTACTAATGGTCGATCCTAATAATGTCCTATCCTACTAATGACCAATTTTATAAAAAACCTAACCTACTAATGGCCTATCCTACTAATATCCAATCCTACTAATGACCCATCCTACTAATGTCCTATCCTACTAATGTCCTATCCTACTAATGACCAATTTTATTAAAAACCTAACCTACTAATGGCCTATCCTACTAATGTCCTATCCTACTAATGTCTTAGCCTACTAATGACCAATTTTATTAAAAACCTATCCTACTAGAGGCCTATCCTATTAATGTCCTAGCCTACTAATGTCCTATCCTACTAATGTCCAATTTTATTAAAAACCTATCCTACTAATGGCCTATCCTACTTATGTCCTATCCTACCAATGGTCTATCCTACTAATGTCCTATCCTACTAATGTCCAATTTTATTAAAAACCTAACCTACTAAGGGCCTATCCTACTAATGTCCTATCATACTGATGACCTATCCTACTAATGTCCTATCCTACTAATGACCAATTTTATTAAAAACCTAACCTACTAATGACAAATTTTATTAAAATCCTAACCTACTAATGATCTATCCTAATAATGTCCTATCCTACTAATGGTCTATCCTACTAATGTCTTATCCTACTAATGACCACTTTTATCAAAAACCTAACCTACTAATGGCCTATCCTACTAATGTCCTATCCTACTAATGACCAATTTTATTCAAAACCTAACCTACTAATGGCCTATCCTACTAATGTCCTATCCTACTAATGGTCTATCCTACTAATGACCTATCCTACTAATGACCAAATTTAATAAAAACCTAACCTACTAATGGCCTATCCTACTTATGTCCTATCCTATTAATGACCTATCCTACTAATGTCCTATCCTACTAATGACCAATTTTATTAAAAACCTATCCTACTAATGGCCTATCCTACTAATGTCTTATCCTACTAATGGTCTATCCTACTAATGTCCTATCCTACTAATGACCAAATTTAATAAAAATCTAACCTATTAATGTCCTAGCCTACTAATGTCCTATCCTACTAATGACCAATTTTACTAAAAACCTATCCTACTAAAAACCTATCCTATTAATGTCCTAGCCTACTAATGGTCCATCCTACTAATGTCTTAGCCTACTAATGACCAATTTTATTAAAAACCTATCCTACTAGAGGCCTATCCTATTAATGTCCTAACTTACTAATGGTCGATCCTAATAATGTCCTATCCTACTAATGACCAATTTTATAAAAAACCTAACCTACTAATGGCCTATCCTACTAATATCCAATCCTACTAATGACCCATCCTACTAATGTCCTATCCTACTAATGTCCTATCCTACTAATGACCAATTTTATTAAAAACCTAACCTACTAATGGCCTATCCTACTAATGTCCTATCCTACTAATGTCTTAGCCTACTAATGACCAATTTTATTAAAAACCTATCCTACTAGAGGCCTATCCTATTAATGTCCTAGCCTACTAATGTCCTATCCTACTAATGTCCAATTTTATTAAAAACCTATCCTACTAATGGCCTATCCTACTTATGTCCTATCCTACTAATGGTCTATCCTACTATTGTCCTATCCTACTTATGACCAATTTTGTTAAAAACCTAACCTACTAAGGGCCTATCCTACTAATGTCCTATCATACTGATGACCTATCCTACTAATGTCCTATCCTACTAATGACCAATTTTATTAAAAACCTAACCTACTAATGATCTATCATACTGATGACCTATCCTACTAATGTCCTTTCCTACTAATGACCTATCCTACTAATGTCCTATCATACTGATGACCTATCCTACTAATGTCCTATCCTACTAATGACAAATTTTATTAAAATCCTAACCTACTAATGATCTATCCTAATAATGTCCTATCCTACTAATGGTCTATCCTACTAATGTCTTATCCTACTAATGACCACTTTTATCAAAAACCTAACCTACTAATGGCCTATCCTACTAATGTCCTATCCTACTAATGACCAATTTTATTCAAAACCTAACCTACTAATGGCCTATCCTACTAATGTCTTAGCCTACTTATGACCAATTTTATTAAAAACCTAACCTACTAATGGCCTATCCTACTAATATCCTATCCTACTAATGACCAATTTTATTCAAAACCTAACCTACTAATGACCTATCCTACTAATGTCCTATCCTACTAATGACCAATTTGGTTAAAAACCTAAACTACTAATGGCCTATCTTACTAATGTCCTATCCTACTAATGGTCTATCCTACTGATGTCCTATCCTACTAATGACCATTTTTATTAAAAACCTAACCTACTAATGGCCTATCCTACTAATATCCTATCCTACTAATGACCCATCCTACTAATGTCCTATCCTACTAATGTCCTATCCTACTAATGACCAATTTTAATAAAAACCTAACCTACTAATGGCCTATCCTACTAATGTCCTATCCTACTAATAACCAATTTTATTAAAAACCTATCCTACTAAAGGCCTATCCTACTTATGTGCTAGCCTACTAATGGTCTATCCTACTAATGTCTTAGCCTACTAATGACCAATTTTACTAAAAACCTATCCTACTAGAGGCCTATCCTATTAATGTCCTAGCCTACTAATGGTCCATCCTACTAATGTCTTAGCCTACTAATGACCAATTTTATTAAAAACCTATCCTACTAGAGGCCTATCCTATTAATGTCCTAGCTTACTAATGGTCGATCCTAATAATGTCCTATCCTACTAATGACCAATTTTATAGAAAACCTAACCTACTAATGGCCTATACTACTAATATCCAATCCTACTAATGACCCATCCTACCAATGTCCTATCCTACTAATGTCCTATCCTACTAATGACCAATTTTATTAAAAACCTAACCTACTAATGGCCTATCCTACTAATGTCCTATCCTACTAATGTCTTAGCCTACTAATGACCAATTTTATTAAAAACCTATCCTACTAGAGGCCTATCCTATTAATGTCCTAGCCTACTAATGTCCTATCCTACTAATGTCCAATTTTATTTAAAACCTATCCTACTAATGGCCTATCCTAATTATGTCCTATCCTACTAATGGTCTATCCTACTATTGTCCTATCCTACTAATGACCAATTTTATTAAAAACCTAACCTACTAATGACAAATTTTATTAAAATCCTAACCTACTAATGGTCTATCCTACTAATGTCCTATCCTACTAATGGTCTATCCTACTAATGTCCTATCCTACTAATGACCACTTTTATAAAAAACCTAACCTACTAATGGCCTATCCTACTAATGTCCTATCCTACTAATGACCAATTTTATTCAAAACCTAACCTACTAATGGCCTATCCTACTAATGTCCTATCCTACTAATGGTCTATCCTACTAATGTCCTATCCTACTAATGACCAAATTTAATAAAAACCTAGCCTACTAATGGCCTATCCTACTTATGTCCTATCCTATTAATGACCTACCATACTAATGTCCTATCCTACTAATGACCAATTTTATTAAAAACCTATCCTACTAATGGCCTATCCTACTAATGTCTTATCCTACTAATGGTCTATCCTACTAATGTCCTATCCTACTAATGACCAAATTTAATAAAAATCTAACCTAATAATGTCCTAGCCTACTAATGTCCTATCCTACTAATGTCCAATTTTATTAAAAACCTATCCTACTAGAGGCCTATCCTATTAAAGTCCTATACTACTAATGACCCATCATACTAATGTCCTATCCTACTAATGTCCTATCCTACTAATGACCAATTTTATAAAAAACCTATCCTACTAGAGGCCTATCCTATTAATGTCCTAGCCTACTAATGTCCTATCCTACTAATGTCCAATTTTATTAAAAACCTATCCTACTAGAGGCCTATCCTATTAATGTCCTAGCCTACTAATCTCCTATCCTACTAATGACCAATTTTATTAAAAACCTAACCTACTAATGGCCTATCCTACTAATGTCCTATCTTACTAATGGCCTATCCTACTAATGTCCTATCCTTCTAATGACCTATCCTACTAATGTCCTATCTTACTAATGAGCAATTTTATTAAAAACCTAACCTACTAATGGCCTATCCTACTAATGTCCTATCCTACTAATGGTCGATCTTACCAATGTCTTAGCCTACTAATGACCAATGTTATTAAAAACCTATCCTACTAGAGGCCTATCCTATTAATGTCCTAGCCTACTAATGTCCTATCCTACTAATGTCCAATTTTATTAGCAACCTATCCTACTAGAGGCCTATCCTATTAATGTCCTAGCCTACTAATCTCCTATCCTACTAATGACCAAATTTATTAAAAACCTATCCTACTAATGGCCTATCCTACTTATGTCCTATCCTACTAATGGTCTATCCTACTATTGTCCTATCCTACTTATGACCAATTTTGTTAAAAACCTAACCTACTAATGGCGTATCCTACTAATGTCCTATCCTACTGATGACCTATCCTACTAATGTCCTATCCTACTAATGACCAATTTTTTTAAAAACCTAACCTACTAATGACAAATTTTATTAAAATCCTAACCTACTAATGGTCTATTCTACTAATGTCTTAGCCTACTAATGACCAATTTTACTAAAAACCTATCCTACTAGAGGCCTATCCTATTAATGTCCTAGCCTACTAATGGTCCATCCTACTAATGTCTTAGCCTACTAATGACCAATTTTATTAAAAACCTATCCTACTAGAGGCCTATCCTATTAATGTCCTAGCTTACTAATGGTCGATCCTAATAATGTCCTATCCTACTAATGACCAATTTTATAAAAAACCTAACCTACTAATGGCCTATCCTACTAATATCCAATCCTACTAATGACCCATCCTACTAATGTCCTATCCTACTAATGTCCTATCCTACTAATGACCAATTTTATTAAAAACCTAACCTACTAATGGCCTATCCTACTAATGTCCTATCCTACTAATGTCTTAGCCTACTAATGACCAATTTTATTAAAAACCTATCCTACTAGAGGCCTATCCTATTAATGTCCTAGCCTACTAATGTCCTATCCTACTAATGTCCAATTTTATTAAAAACCTATCCTACTAATGGCCTATCCTACTTATGTCCTATCCTACCAATGGTCTATCCTACTATTGTCCTATCCTACTTATGACCAATTTTGTTAAAAACCTAACCTACTAAGGGCCTATCCTACTAATGTCCTATCATACTGATGACCTATCCTACTAATGTCCTATCCTACTAATGACCAATTTTATTAAAAACCTAACCTACTAATGACAAATTTTATTAAAATCCTAACCTACTAATGATCTATCCTAATAATGTCCTATCCTACTAATGGTCTATCCTACTAATGTCTTATCCTACTAATGACCACTTTTATCAAAAACCTAACCTACTAATGGCCTATCCTACTAATGTCCTATCCTACTAATGACCAATTTTATTCAAAACCTAACCTACTAATGGCCTATCCTACTAATTTCCTATCCTACTAATGGTCTATCCTACTAATGACCTATCCTACTAATGACCAAATTTAATAAAAACCTAACCTACTAATGGCCTATCCTACTTATGTCCTATCCTATTAATGACCTATCCTACTAATGTCCTATCCTACTAATGACCAATTTTATTAAAAACCTATCCTACTAATGGCCTATCCTACTAATGTCTTATCCTACTAATGGTCTATCCTACTAATGTCCTATCCTACTAATGACCAAATTTAATAAAAATCTAACCTATTAATGTCCTAGCCTACTAATGTCCTATCCTACTAATGTCCAATTTTATTAAAAACCTATCCTACTAGAGGCCTATCCTATTAATGTCCTATACTACTAATGACCCATCCTACTAATGGTCTATCCTACTAATGTCTTATCCTACTAATGACCACTTTTATCAAAAACCTAACCTATTAATGGCCTATCCTACTAATGTCCTATCTTACTAATGACCACTTTTATCAAAAACCTAACCTACTAATGGCCTATCCTACTAGTGTCCTATCCTACTAATGACCAATTTTATTCAAAACCTAACCTACTAATGGCCTATCCTACTAATGGCCTAACCTACTAATGTCCTATCCTACCAATGTCCTATCCTACTAATGACCAATTTTATTAAAAACCTATCCTACTAGAGGCCTATCCTATTAATGTCCTATCCTACTAATGGTCTATCCTACTAATGTCCTATCCTACTAATGTCCTATCCTACTAATGACCAATTTTATTATAAACCCAACCTACTAATGGCCTATCCTACTAAATTCCTATCCTACTAATGGTCTATCCTACTAATGTCCTATCCTACTAATGACCAATTTTATTAAAAACCTAACCTACTAATGGCCTATCCTACTAATGTCCTATCCTACTACTGGTCTATCCTACTAATGTCCTATCCTACTAATGACCAATTTTATTAAAAACGTAACCTACTAATGGCCTATCCTACTAATGTCCTAGCCTACTAATGTCCTATCCTACTAATGACCAATTTTATTAAAAACCTAACCTACTAATGGCCTATCCTACTAATGTCCTATCCTACTTATGGTCTATCCTACTAATGTCCTATCCTACTAATGTCCTATCCTACTAATGACCAATTTTATTAAAAACCTAACCTACTATTGGCGTATCCTACTAATGTCCTATCCTACTTATGGTCTATCCTACTAATGTCCTATCCTACTAATGTCCTATCCTACTAATGACCAATTTTATTAAAAAACTAACCTACTAATGGCCTATCCTACTAATGTCCTATCCTACTAATGACCTATTCTACTAATGTCCTATCCTGCTAATGTCCTATCCTACTAATGACCAATTTCATTGAAAACCTAACCTACTAATGGCCTATCCTACTAATGTCCTATCCTACTAATGTCCTATCCTACTAATGACCAATTTTTTTAAAAACCTAACCTACTAATGGCCTATCCTACTAGAGGCCTATCCTATTAGTTTCCTAGCCTACTAATGTCCTATCCTACTAATGACCAATTTTATTAAAAACCTAACCTACTAATGGCCTATCCTACTAGAGGCCTATCCTATTAATTTCCTAGCCTACTAATGGCCTATCCTACTAATGTCCTAACCTACTAATGACCTATCCTAGTAATGTCCTAGTCTACTAATGACCAATTTTATTAAAAACCTATCCTACTAATGACCTATCCTACTAATGTCCTAGCATACTAATGACCAATTCTATTAAAAACCTATCCTATAACTGGCCTATCCTACTAATGACCTATCCTACTAATGACCTATCCTACTAATGACCTTTCCTACTAATGGCCTATCCTACTAATGACCTATCCTACTAATGACCTATCCTACTAATGTCCTAGCCTACTAATGACCAATTTTATAAAAAACCTATGATACTAATGGCCTATCCTACTAATGACCTATCCTACTAATGACCTATCCTACTAATGTCCTATCCTACTAATGACCTAGCCTACTAATGACCAATTTTTTTGAACAACTATCCTACTAATGGCCTATCCTACTAAACACCTATCCTACTAATGTCCTAGCCTACTAATGACCAATTTTATTGAACAACTATCCTAACAATGTCCTATCCTACTAATGACCTAGCCTACTAATGACCAATTTTATTAAAACCCTATCCTACTAATAGCCTATCCTACTGATGAGCTATCCTACTAATGACCTATCCTACTAATGACCTATCCTACTAATGGCCTATCCTTGTAATGACCTATCCTACTGATGACCTATCATACTAATGACCTATCCTACTAATGACCTATCCTACTAATTTCCTATCCTACTAATGACCTAGCCTACTAATGACGAATTTTATTGAACAACTATCCTACTAATGGTCTATCCTAGTAAACACCTATCCTACTAATGTGCTAGCCTACTAATGACCAGTTTTTTAAAAACCTATCCTTCTAATGACCTATCTTACTAATGTCCTAGCCTACTAATAACCAATTCTATTAAAAACCTATCCTACTAATGGCCTATCCTACTAATGACCTATCCTACTAATGGTCTATCCTACTAATGTCCTATCCTACTAATGTCCTATCCTACTAATGACCAATTTTATTATAAACCTAACCTACTAATGGCCTATCCTACTAATGTCCTATCCTACTACTGGTCTATCCTACTAATGTCCTATCCTACTAATGACCAATTTTATTAAAAACCTAACCTACTAATGGCCTATCCTACTAATGTCCTATCCTACTACTGGTCTATCCTACTAATGTCCTATCCTACTAATGACCAATTTTATTAAAAACCTAACCTACAAATGGCCTATCCTACTTATGTCCTATCCTACTAATGTCCTATCCTACTAATGGCCAATTTTATTAAAAAACCTAACCTACTAATGGCCTATCCTACTAATGTCCTATCCTACTTATGGTCTATCCTACTAATGTCCTATCCTACTAACGTCCTATCCTACTAATGACCAATTTTATTAAAAACCTAACCTACTAATTGCGTATCCTACTAATGTCCTATCCTACTTATGGTCTATCCTACTAATGTCCTATCCTACTAATGTCCTATCCTACTAATGTCCTATCCTACTAATGACCAATTTTATTAAAAACCTAACCTACTAATGGCCTATCCTACTAATGTCCTATCATACTAATGGTCTATCCTACTAATGTCCTATCCTACTAATGACCAAATTTAATAAAAATCTAACCTATTAATGTCCTAGCCTACTAATGTCCTATCCTACTAATGTCCAATTTTATTAAAAACCTATCCTACTAGAGGCCTATCCTATTAATGTCCTATACTACTAATGACCCATCCTACTAATGGTCTATCCTACTAATGTCTTATCCTACTAATGACCACTTTTATCAAAAACCTAACCTACTAATGGCCTATCCTACTAATGTCCTATCCTACTAATGACCACTTTTATCAAAAACCTAACCTACTAATGGCCTATCCTACTAGTGTCCTATCCTACTAATGACCAATTTTATTCAAAACCTAACCTACTAATGGCCTATCCTACTAATGGCCTAACCTACTAATGTCCTATCCTACCAATGTCCTATCCTACTAATGACCAATTTTATTAAAAACCTATCCTACTAGAGGCCTATCCTATTAATGTCCTATCCTACTAATGGTCTATCCTACTAATGTCCTATCCTACTAATGTCCTATCCTACTAATGACCAATTTTATTATAAACCCAACCTACTAATGGCCTATCCTACTAAATTCCTATCCTACTAATGGTCTATCCTACTAATGTCCTATCCTACTAATGACCAATTTTATTAAAAACCTAACCTACTAATGGCCTATCCTACTAATGTCCTATCCTACTACTGGTCTATCCTACTAATGTCCTATCCTACTAATGACCAATTTTATTAAAAACGTAACCTACTAATGGCCTATCCTACTAATGTCCTAGCCTACTAATGTCCTATCCTACTAATGACCAATTTTATTAAAAACCTAACCTACTAATGGCCTATCCTACTAATGTCCTATCCTACTTATGGTCTATCCTACTAATGTCCTATCCTACTAATGTCCTATCCTACTAATGACCAATTTTATTAAAAACCTAACCTACTATTGGCGTATCCTACTAATGTCCTATCCTACTTATGGTCTATCCTACTAATGTCCTATCCTACTAATGTCCTATCCTACTAATGACCAATTTTATTAAAAACCTAACCTACTAATGGCCTATCCTACTAATGTCCTATCCTACTAATGGTCTATCCTACTAATGTCCTATCCTACTAATGACCAATTTTATTAAAAATCTAACCTACTAATGGCCTATCCTACTAATGTCCTATCCTACTAATGTCCTATCCTACTAATGTCTTAGCCTACTAATGACCAATTATATTAAAAACCTATCCTACTAGAGGCCTATCCTATTAATGTCCTAGCCTACTAATCTCCTATCCTACTAATGACCCACTTTATTAAAAACCTAACCTACTAATGGCCTATCCTACTAACGTCCTATCCTACTAATGTCCTATCCTACTAATGACCAATTTTATTAAAACCTATCCTACTAGAGGCCTATCCTACTAATGTCCTATCCTACTAATGTCCTATCCTACTAATGACCAATTTTATTAAAAACTTAACCTACTAATGGCCTATCCTACTAATGTCCTATCCTACTTATGGTCTATCCTACTAATGTCCTATCCTACTAATGACCAATTTTATTAAAAAACTAACCTACTAATGGCCTATCCTACTAATGTCCTATCCTACTAATGACCTATTCTACTAATGTCCTATCCTACTAATGTCCTATCCTACTAATGACCAATTTCATTGAAAACCTAACCTACTAATGGCCTATCCTACTAATGTCCTATCCTACTAATGTCCTATCCTACTAATGACCAATTTTTTTAAAAACCTAACCTACTAATGGCCTATCCTACTAGAGGCCTATCCTATTAATTTCCTAGCCTACTAATGACCAATTTTATTAAAAACTTAACCTACTAATGGCCTATCCTACTAATGTCCTAACCTACTAATGACCTATCCTAGTAATGTCCTAGTCTACTAATGACCAATTTTATTAAAAACCTATCCTACTAATGACCTATCCTATTAATGTCCTAGCATACTAATGACCAATTTTATTAAAAACCTATCCTATAACTGGCCTATCCTACTAATGACCTATCCTACTAATGACCTATCCTACTAATGACCTTTCCTACTAATGGCCTATCCTACTAATGACCTATCCTACTAATGACCTATCCTACTAATGTCCTAGCCTACTAATGACCAATTTTATAAAAAACCTATGATACTAATGGCCTATCCTACTAATGACCTATCCTACTAATGACCTATCCTACTAATGTCCTATCCTACTAATGACCTAGCCTACTAATGACCAATTTTTTTGAACAACTATCCTACTAATGGCCTATCCTACTAAACACCTATCCTACTAATGTCCTAGCCTACTAATGACCAATTTTATTGAACAACTATCCTAACAATGTCCTATCCTACTAATGACCTAGCCTACTAATGACCAATTTTATTAAAACCCTATCCTACTAATAGCCTATCCTACTGATGAGCTATCCTACTAATGACCTATCCTACTAATGACCTATCCTACTAATGGCCTATCCTAGTAATGACCTATCCTACTGATGACCTATCATACTAATGACCTATCCTACTAATGACCTATCCTACTAATTTCCTATCCTACTAATGACCTAGCCTACTAATGACCAATTTTATTGAACAACTATCCTACTAATGGTCTATCCTAGTAAACACCTATCCTACTAATGTGCTAGCCTACTAATGACCAGTTTTTTAAAAACCTATCCTTCTAATGACCTATCTTACTAATGTCCTAGCCTACTAATAACCAATTCTATTAAAAACCTATCCTACTAATGGCCTATCCTACTAATGACCTATCCTACTAATGGTCTATCCTACTAATGTCCTATCCTACTAATGTCCTATCCTACTAATGACCAATTTTATTATAAACCTAACCTACTAATGGCCTATCCTACTAATGTCCTATCCTACTACTGGTCTATCCTACTAATGTCCTATCCTACTAATGACCAATTTTATTAAAAACCTAACCTACTAATGGCCTATCCTACTAATGTCCTATCCTACTACTGGTCTATCCTACTAATGTCCTATCCTACTAATGACCAATTTTATTAAAAACCTAACCTACTAATGGCCTATCCTACTTATGTCCTATCCTACTAATGTCCTATCCTACTAATGGCCAATTTTATTAAAAAACCTAACCTACTAATGGCCTATCCTACTAATGTCCTATCCTACTTATGGTCTATCCTACTAATGTCCTATCCTACTAACGTCCTATCCTACTAATGACCAATTTTATTAAAAACCTAACCTACTAATTGCGTATCCTACTAATGTCCTATCCTACTTATGGTCTATCCTACTAATGTCCTATCCTACTAATGTCCTATCCTACTAATGTCCTATCCTACTAATGACCAATTTTATTAAAAACCTAACCTACTAATGGCCTATCCTACTAATGTCCTATCATACTAATGGTCTATCCTACTAATGTCCTATCCTACTAATGACCAATTTTATTAAAAATCTAACCTACTAATGGCCTATCCTACTAATGTCCTATCCTACTAATGTCCTATCCTACTAATGTCTTAGCCTACTAATGACCAATTTTATTAAAAACCTATCCTACTAGAGGCCTATCCTATTAATGTCCTAGCCTACTAATCTCCTATCCTACTAATGACCAATTTTATTAAAAACCTAACCTACTAAAGTCCTATCCTACTAATGTCCTATCCTACTATTGTCCTATCCTACTAATGACCAATTTTATTAAAACCTATCCTACTAGAGGCCTATCCTACTAATGTCCTATCCTACTAATGTCCTATCCTACTAATGACCAATTTTATTAAAAACCTAACCTACTAATGGCCTATCCTACTAATGTCCTATCCTACTTATGGTCTATCCTAATAATGTCCTATCCTACTAATGACCAATTTTATTAAAAAACTAACCTACTAATGGCCTATCCTACTAATGTCCTAGCCTACTAACGTCCTATCTTACTAATGACCAATTTTATTAAAAACCTATCCTACTAGAGGCCTATCCTATTAATGTCCTAGCCTACTAATCTCCTATCCTACTAATGACCAATTTTATTAAAAACCTAACCTATTAATGGCCTATCCTACTAATGTCCTATCCTACTAATGTCCTATCCTACTAATGACCAATTTTATTAAAACCTATCCTACTAGAGGCCTATCCTACTAATGTCCTATCCTACTAATGTCCTATCCTACTAATGACCAATTTTATTAAAAACCTAACCTACTAATGGCCTATCCTACTAATGTCCTATCCTACTTATGGTCTATCCTACTAATGTCCTATCCTACTAATGACCAATTTTATTAAAAAACTAACCTACTAATGGCCTATCCTACTAATGTCCTATCCTACTAATGACCTATTCTACTAATGTCCTATCCTACTAATGTCCTATCCTACTAATGACCAATTTCATTAAAAACCTAACCTACTAATGGCCTATCCTACTAATGTCCTATCCTACTAATGGTCTATCCTACTAATGTCTTAGCCTACTAATGACCAATTTTATTAAAAACCTATCCTACTAGAGGCCTATCCTATTAATTTCCTAGCCTACTAATGTCCTATCCTACTAATGACCAATTTTATTAAAAACTTAACCTACTAATGGCCTATCCTACTAATGTCCTATCCTACTAATGACCTATCCTAGTAATGTCCTAGTCTACTAATGACCAATTTTATTAAAAACCTATCCTACTAATGACCTATCCTACTAATGTCCTAGCATACTAATGACCAATTTTATTAAAAACCTATCCTATTAATGGCCTATCCTACTAATGACCTATCCTACTAATGACCTATCCTACTAATGACCTTTCCTACTAATGGCCTATCCTACTAATGACCTATCCTACTAATGACCTATCCTACTAATGTCCTAGCCTACTAATGACCAATTTTATTAAAAACCTAACCTACTAATGGCCTATCCTACAAATGTCCTATCCTACTTATGGTCTATCCTACTAATGTCCTATCCTACTAATGACCAATTTTATTAAAAACCTATCCTACTAGAGGCCTATCCTATTAATGTACTAGCCTACTAATCTCCTATCCTACTAATGACCAATTTTATTAAAAACCTAACCTACTAAAGTCCTATCCTACTAATGTCCTATCCTACTATTGTCCTATCCTACTAATGACCAATTTTATTAAAACCTATCCTACTAGAGGCCTATCCTACTAATGTCCTATCCTACTAATGTCCTATCCTACTAATGACCAATTTTATTAAAAACCTAACCTACTAATGGCCTATCCTACTAATGTCCTATCCTACTTATGGTCTATCCTAATAATGTCCTATCCTACTAATGACCAATTTTATTAAAAAACTAACCTACTAATGGCCTATCCTACTAATGTCCTAGCCTACTAACGTCCTATCTTACTAATGACCAATTTTATTAAAAACCTATCCTACTAGAGGCCTATCCTATTAATGTCCTAGCCTACTAATCTCCTATCCTACTAATGACCAATTTTATTAAAAACCTAACCTACTAATGGCCTATCCTACTAATGTCCTATCCTACTAATGTCCTATCCTACTAATGACCAATTTTATTAAAACCTATCCTACTAGAGGCCTATCCTACTAATGTCCTATCCTACTAATGTCCTATCCTACTAATGACCAATTTTATCAAAAACCTAACCTACTAATGGCCTATCCTACTAATGTCCTATCCTACTTGTGGTCTATCCTACTAATGTCCTATCCTACTAATGACCAATTTTATTAAAAAACTAACCTACTAATGGCCTATCCTACTAATGTCCTATCCTACTAATGACCTATTCTACTAATGTCCTATCCTACTAATGTCCTATCCTACTAATGACCAATTTCATTAAAAACCTAACCTACTAATGGCCTATCCTACTAATGTCCTATCCTACTAATGGTCTATCCTACTAATGTCTTAGCCTACTAATGACCAATTTTATTAAAAACCTATCCTACTAGAGGCCTATCCTATTAATTTCCTAGCCTACTAATGTCCTATCCTACTAATGACCAATTTTATTAAAAACTTAACCTACTAATGGCCTATCCTACTAATGTCCTATCCTACTAATGACCTATCCTAGTAATGTCCTAGTCTACTAATGACCAATTTTATTAAAAACCTATCCTACTAATGACCTATCCTACTAATGTCCTAGCATACTAATGACCAATTTTATTAAAAACCTATCCTATTAATGGCCTATCCTACTAATGACCTATCCTACTAATGACCTATCCTACTAATGACCTTTCCTACTAATGGCCTATCCTACTAATGACCTATCCTACTAATGACCTATCCTACTAATGTCCTAGCCTACTAATGACCAATTTTATTAAAAACCTATCCTACTAATGTCCTATCCTACTAATGACCTATCCTACTAATGACCTATCCTACTAATGACCTATCCTACTAATAGCCTATCCTACTAAAGACCTATCCTACTAATGACCTATCCTACTAAAGTCCTATCCTACTAATGACCAATTTTATAAAAAACCTATGATACTAATGGCCTATCCTACTAATGACCTATCCTACTAATGACCTATCCTACTAATGTCCTATCCTACTAATGACCTAGCCTACTAATGACCAATTTTTTTGAACAACTATCCTACTAATGGCCTATCCTACTAAACACCTATCCTACTAATGACCTAGCCTACTAATGACCAATTTTATTAAAACCCTATCCTACTAATAGCCTATCCTACTGATGAGCTATCCTACTAATGACCTATCCTACTAATGACCTATCCTACTAATGGCCTATCCTAGTAATGACCTATCCTACTGATGACCTATCCTACTAATGACCTATCCTACTAATGACCTATCCTACTAATTTCCTATCCTACTAATGGCCTAGCCTACTAATGACCAATTTTATTGAACAACTATCCTAACAATGTCCTATCCTACTAATGACCTAGCCTACTAATGACCAATTTTATTAAAACCCTAGCCTACTAATAGCCTATCCTACTGATGACCTATCATACTAATGACCTATCCTACTAATGACCTATCCTACTAATTTCCTATCCTACTAATGACCTAGCCTACTAATGACCAATTTTATCGAACAACTATCCTACTAATGGTCTATCCTAGTAAACACCTATCCTACTAATGTCCTATCCTACTAATGACCAATTTCATTAAAAACCTAACCTACTAATGGCCTATCCTACTAATGTCCTATCCTACTAATGGTCTATCCTACTAATGTCTTAGCCTACTAATGACCAATTTTATTAAAAACCTATCCTACTAGAGGCCTATCCTATTAATTTCCTAGCCTACTAATGTCCTATCCTACTAATGACCAATTTTATTAAAAACTTAACCTACTAATGGCCTATCCTACTAATGTCCTATCCTACTAATGACCTATCCTAGTAATGTCCTAGTCTACTAATGACCAATTTTATTAAAAACCTATCCTACTAATGACCTATCCTACTAATGTCCTAGCATACTAATGACCAATTTTATTAAAAACCTATCCTATTAATGGCCTATCCTACTAATGACCTATCCTACTAATGACCTATCCTACTAATGACCTTTCCTACTAATGGCCTATCCTACTAATGACCTATCCTACTAATGACCTATCCTACTAATGTCCTAGCCTACTAATGACCAATTTTATTAAAAACCTATCCTACTAATGTCCTATCCTACTAATGACCTATCCTACTAATGACCTATCCTACTAATGACCTATCCTACTAATAGCCTATCCTACTAAAGACCTATCCTACTAATGACCTATCCTACTAAAGTCCTATCCTACTAATGACCAATTTTATAAAAAACCTATGATACTAATGGCCTATCCTACTAATGACCTATCCTACTAATGACCTATCCTACTAATGTCCTATCCTACTAATGACCTAGCCTACTAATGACCAATTTTTTTGAACAACTATCCTACTAATGGCCTATCCTACTAAACACCTATCCTACTAATGACCTAGCCTACTAATGACCAATTTTATTAAAACCCTATCCTACTAATAGCCTATCCTACTGATGAGCTATCCTACTAATGACCTATCCTACTAATGACCTATCCTACTAATGGCCTATCCTAGTAATGACCTATCCTACTGATGACCTATCCTACTAATGACCTATCCTACTAATGACCTATCCTACTAATTTCCTATCCTACTAATGGCCTAGCCTACTAATGACCAATTTTATTGAACAACTATCCTAACAATGTCCTATCCTACTAATGACCTAGCCTACTAATGACCAATTTTATTAAAACCCTAGCCTACTAATAGCCTATCCTACTGATGACCTATCATACTAATGACCTATCCTACTAATGACCTATCCTACTAATTTCCTATCCTACTAATGACCTAGCCTACTAATGACCAATTTTATCGAACAACTATCCTACTAATGGTCTATCCTAGTAAACACCTATCCTACTAATGTGCTAGCCTACTAATGACCAGTTTTTTAAAAACCTATCCTTCTAATGACCTATCTTACTAATGTCCTAGCCTACTAATAACCAATTCTATTAAAAACCTATCCTACTAATGGCCTATCCTACTAATGACCTATCCTACTAATGTCCTATCCTACTAATGAGAAATTATATTAAACACCTATCCTACTAATGAACATTTCTTTTAAACACCTATCCTACTAATAGCCTATCCTACTAATATCCTAGCCTACGAATGACTTAACCTATTAAACACCAATCATACCAATGTCCTATCCTACCAATGATTTATCCTCTTCAACACCTATTCTACAAATGACCTATCCCATTAAACACCTATCCTACTAATGACGTTTTCAGTCAATCAGATATCGTTTTAATGAACTGTTGGATCAATGACCAATCTATCCTATGAAAATTCTTTTCTTTTCGAAGACCTACCCAATTGAAGACCTAGGATATTATTTATCAATCCTTTTAAGACCTTTCTTATCCAAAAATCTATGCTATCAGAACTAATTCTATCTATTGTAACAACTTCTACAGCTGATAAAGACAAACACAAACAAACTCCTGGAATGGTTTAAATTGAAAAATTTTCTATATACACAATTAAACTTCGAGAAATGGGAGGTTATAAAAAAGCTTGACTTTGCCACTGAGTTTACGATAATATAACTTTACATTGTTTTAAGTTTGATAATTATCCTAAGTTAGAAACTTAACATCGATATATCTGAAAATATAAAGCCAACAATTCAATTATTTAGAGTGAACAGCAAAGCATATTAAAGACCAATTATTAAAGGATATTTACCATTACTTTTGGTATTGTTTATTTTTTTCTATTGCCCATTAGTATGGATGTTATGTAGCAAAGGAAGTCATGATAATTTAATAAAAATTAAAGATCATTACCGCTAGAGTTTTGTGACTATTCATCCTACTTTAATGATTTTGTTGCCAACTTGAAGGAGACTACCATACACCTTAATCATATAGCGTGTCAGCGTATCTAAAATTTTTGACAATCTGAATTCTTGATAATCTAGATTCGATGGTTTTTTGCCAAAAATAACGACTCACAATTATCGTTTATGAAATCTTTCTTGAGACAAAAGGTCAAAACTATAGATTAGAGAATCCGGGCGCTTAGCTTTTCAATAAATTTGCATTAATTGAAAATCTGATTGAAATTTGGCTATTAGAAAACGAAGACGTGTTATTTTTCGGCAAATTAACTGCCTTGAGAAATCCTTGTTTTTGCTTCAGGTTAGTCGGATTTTGTGTTTTTTTGCTATTGTTAAACTATCATTAAATAAATCATTCAATGCGATAAACTTATAAACAATAGAATACAGTATAATACAATACCTCTGCCTGCAAGCTGGGTATCCATAATAACTGTCTGCTCAACCATCGCATTTTCAGCCAGAGTTTTTTTCCTCACAGCGGCAAATACCGGATTCGGCGACACACATTGTTGCTACTGTCTTTGCATGGTCACACTCACATCCTGAAAGAGAACACAACAGTCAATAACAAAGAAATACTATTCATCAATTGGAAGCCTTTCTTTTCAAGTCTTTATGCGAAATATTCACATTATCTTAATCCACACCAATGTTGAGACGGATACAAAAATAATGTCTGAGAATACACTCATTTCTTTTCATATATATCTCCACTAAATCTGACAATAAACAATTTCTGTTAGGGCACAAATTAATATGGTTTTTCTCCATATTTCTGAAGACAAATTAGCTTGCTTTGGGGCTTGATCGTAATGCAAAGATGGAACAAGACCAAGAGCGCAATTGGCCAACTGTGAATGTTTGTAGTTCTTTTGCTTTGATCGTTTGTTGCGTCAAGGGAGTGTGGACACTAAAAAACACAGGCATCTTTTGCAATGGAAATCCGTATTAACTTGGGTTAGCATAAAGTCTTTCACGGATCGAAATTCTAAGGGGAATGTATTCTCGATCTTCTATTCAAATTTGGTTTAGAAAAGAACATTGGCCAAGGGATCGAGAAACTCAATCAACATTGAAATATTAGGAAATAATGACAAGATTACGGCCTATTGTGTTCACAAAAATAGAAACTCAACTATCTGGTGATTGTAAAAGATACTAAAATGGTAATTAAAGAAATGTTGCAACTTAAACAAAACATCTAAATTGATCTTCAAATCTATAAAACATCGAACAAAACTGATTTTATAAAATTGAAGTTCTCGTTGAATGAAACGTGAGGAAAGATCGTTTTTCGACCTTTAGCATGCTACCACAAATAACACACGCGACATTGTGTCAAATAATCCTCGAATGCTTTGGAAATTGAGATTAACTAAGCCAACATTTTTGTCCAATTGCCCTACAGTCGACAACCAGTATTTGAAAAGTGTTAAGTCATTTACCTGACCAACGTCAAAAGAAATGTTGACTTTCTCATACTGCAAGCACTTGGACAGCGAAGGAAACTGCCGCCATTTTACGCGCCTAGACATTCCCCGCATGTTGATGTAGTGGTTTTTGTTTTTCCTTTAGCTTCATCAAAATATGGAGGCGGCAGAAATTGAGGTGCTGCTTTATGAGTACAGAAAAGGGTTCAAATTTCTAAAATCTGCATATTGAGGGGTTGAAATTTTAATTTTCTTTGAGCACAACGTCTTCGTGGATGTCTTTTTGTAAACAACAAGGCCAAGTACAGGGTTGATTCAATGCTTGATTCCCGCGCTTTTTTGTGAGAATATGAACGGTCGACCAATCACATCTGCTTTTGAAATCACGTGCAAACGTTGTTGTGGTTTCCATTCCTCTTCAACCAACTCGCCTTGAAGAAAATTGCAGATTCGAAAAACTGAAGCTTTTGTTGAGTAGCCAAAGAAGAAACATTGTGTTTATCACTCAAATGTATACATTACATCAAAGTTTTCACACGAAAACTAACATAAATAAGCATTAAGATTGTTACGAATGTCAAAGCGATTGATGTTTTAATGTTTTACATGGGGCTAAATGATTTTTCGGTCAAATTTCTTACAAGTTTTCAAACTTCATTTCTATTATCATCTACCGCAAGAAATCTAAGCAATCTTTGCATTGAAAATAACAAATCTTTGGATTTCCAGTAAATTTAACAGTCATCTTGAACTTAAGAATATCAGAATCTTGAACTTTTTCTCGAAGCTTTGCTGTACACTTCCGCCATTACCTCATGGTCACACTAACGCTTCTTACCGCTTCATATAGGTTACTGAAACCCTACCCGTTTCACGAAGGTTTCTCAAACGCATATACGTATCGCCTCAAAGGGGACACTTTTACATGGGGGACCGACTAGCTTACTACACCGGTGTAATACTTTTTTGCGTGGTTACCAGAATCTGCGTCGGCTAGTCAGGGCAAGATGACGACAACATTAACTCATTCTCAAATTTATTTTAAAGATGAACATGGAAGTAAGCCTACACACGCGCAAACAAAGTAACAAGAAATGTTTCAAAAAAATCAACAGTCTTTTTACGATCTCCTTCCGCTGAGACATACAATTTGTGAGCGTTTTTGGTAAAAAAACCGCTGTATTTTGGGACCGAATAGAAAATAATGATCCCACGCAGAAATATTGGAAATGTGAAGTTTCAAATTTTCTGCGTGGCCTATCTTATCTGCCCCCCCTGTCTAAGTCTACAAGTTGTTTTTGTTCTTAATGCCTCAAATCGATGAAAACTATCACATTTTCAACATTTTTGGTCAAAAATTTCTATATTTTGGAACAGAATTGAGAATGATGAACCCACGCAGAAGTATTGGAAAAGTTTAGTTTCAATTGTTCTGCGTGGCCTATCTTATCTGCCCCACTGTCTAAGTCTACAAGTTGTTTTTGTTCTTAATGCCTCAAATCGATGAAAACTATCACATTTTCAACATTTTTGGTCAAAAATTTCTATATTTTGGAACAGAATTGAGAATGATGAACCCACGCAGAAGTATTGGAAAAGTTAAGTTTCAATTGTTCTGCGTGGCCTATCTTATCTGCCTCCCTGTCTAAGTCTACAAGTTGTCACTGTTTTTAATGCCTCAAATCGATGAGAACTATGACATTATGTTAATTTTTGGTCGAAAATTTCTATATTTTGGAACAGAATTGAGAATAATGAACCGACGTAGAAGTATTGGAAAAGTTAAGTTTCAAATTTTCTGCGTGGCCTATCTTATCTGCCCCACTGTCTAAGTCTACAAGTTGTCACTGTTCTTAATGCCTCAAATAAATGAGAACTATCACATTATCAACATTCTTGGTCAAAAATTTCTATATTTTGGAACAGAATTGAGAATAATGAACCCACGCAGAAGTATTGGAAAAGTTAAGTTTCAATTGTTCTGCGTGGCTTATCTTATCTGCCCCCCTGTCTAAGTCTACAAGTTGTCACTGTTCTTAGTGCTTGGTATTGATGAGAACTATCACATTATCAACGTTTTTGATAAAAAACTGCTGTATTTTGAAAGAGAATCGAGAATAATGAGCCCACGCAGAAGTATTGGAAAAGTTAAGTTTCAAATTTTCTGCGTGGCCTATCTTATCTGCCCCACTGTCTAAGTCTACAAGTTGTCACTGTTCTTAATGCCTCAAATAAATGAGAACTATCACATTATCAACATTCTTGGTCAAAAATTTCCATAATTTGGAATAGAATTGAGAATAATGAGCCCACGCAGAAGTATTGGAAAAGTTGAGTTTCAAATTTTCTGCGTGGCCTATCTTATCTGCCCCACTGTCTAAGTCTACAAGTTGTCACTGTTTTTAATGCCTCAAATCGATGAGAACTATGACATTATGTTAATTTTTGGTCGAAAAATTCTATATTTTGGAACAGAATTGAGAATAATGAACCCACGTAGAAGTATTGGAAAAGTTAAGTTTCAAATTTTCTGCGTGGCCTATCTTATCTGCCCCACTGTCTAAGTCTACAAGTTGTCACTGTTCTTAGTGCTTGGTATTGATGAGAACTATCACATTATCAACGTTTTTGATAAAAAACTGCTGTATTTTGAAAGAGAATCGAGAATAATGAGCACACGCAGAAATATTGGAAATCTTAAGTTTCAATTTTTCTTTGTGGCCTATCTTATCTGCCTCCCTGTCTAAGTCTACAAGTTGTCACTGTTTTTAATGCCTCAAATCGATGAGAACTATGACATTATGTTCATTTTTGGTCGAAAATTTCTATATTTTGGAACAGAATTGAGAATAATGAACCGACGTAGAAGTATTGGAAAAGTTAAGTTTCAAATTTTCTGCGTGGCCTATCTTATCTGCCCCACTGTCTAAGTCTACAAGTTGTCACTGTTCTTAATGCCTCAAATAAATGAGAACTATCACATTATCAACATTCTTGGTCAAAAATTTCTATATTTTGGAACAGAATTGAGAATAATGAACCCACGTAGAAGTATTGGAAAAGTTAAGTTTCAATTGTTCTGCGTGGCTTATCTTATCTGCCCCCCTGTCTAAGTCTACAAGTTGTCACTGTTCTTAGTGCTTGGTATTGATGAGAAATATCACATTATCAACGTTTTTGATAAAAAACTGCTGTATTTTCAAAGAGAATCGAGAATAATGAGCACACGCAGAAATATTGGAAATTTTAAGTTTCAATTTTTCTTTGTGGCCTATCTTATCTGCCTCCCTGTCTAAGTCTACAAGCTGTCACTGTTTTTAATGCCTCAAATCGATGAGAACTATGACATTATGTTCATTTTTGGTCGAAAATTTCTATATTTTGGAACAGAATTGAGAATAATGAACCGACGTAGAAGTATTGGAAAAGTTAAGTTTCAAATTTTCTGGGTGGCCTATCTTATCTGCCCCACTGTCTAAGTCTACAAGTTGTCACTGTTCTTAATGCCTCAAATAAATGAGAACTATCACATTATCAACATTCTTGGTCAAAAATTTCTATATTTTGGAACAGAATTGAGAATAATGAACCCACGCAGAAGTATTGGAAAAGTTAAGTTTCAATTGTTCTGCGTGGCTTATCTTATCTGCCCCCTGACTAAGTCCACAAGTTGTCACTGTTCTTAGTGCTTGGTATTGATGAGAACAATAACATTATTAACGTTTTTGGTAAAAATTACTTTTTTTTAAACAGAATCGCAAATAATGAACCCACGCAGAAAAATTAGAAATGTGAAGTCTCAATTTTTTCTGTGTGGCCTATGTTATCTGCCTCCATGTCTAAGTCTACAAGTTATCACTGTTCTTAATGCCTCAAATCGATGAGAACTATGACATTATCATCATTTTTGGTCCAAAATTTGTATTTTTGAAACAGAATTGAGAATAATGAGCCCACGCAGAAGTATTGGAAAAGTTGAGTTTCAATTTTTCTTCGTGGACTATCTTATCTGCCCCCTGACTAAGTCCACAAGTTGTCACTGTTCTTAGTGTTTGGTATTGATGAGAACTGTCACATTATCAACGTTTTTGGTAAAAAATTACTTTTTTTTAAACAAAATCGAAACTAATGAGCCCACGCAGAAGTATTGGAAATGTTAAGTTTCAAATTTTCTGCGTGGCCTATCTTATCTGCCCCAGTGTCTAAGTCTACAAGTTGTCACTGTTCTTAATGCCTCAAATAAATGAGAACTATCACATTATCAACATTTTTGTTCAAAAATTTCTATATTTTGGAATAGAATTGAGAATAATGAGCCCACGCAGAAGTATTGGAAAAGTTAAGTTTCAAATTTTCTGCGTGGCCTATCTTATCTGCCCCACTGTCTAAGTCTACAAGTTGTCACTGTTCTTAATGCCTCAAATAAATGAGAACTATCACATTATCAACATTCTTGGTCAAAAATTTCTATATTTTGGAACAGAATTGAGAATAATGAACCCACGTAGAAGTATTGGATAAGTTAAGTTTCAAATTTTCTGCGTGGCCTATCTTATTTGCCCCACTGTCTAAGTCTACAAGTTGTCACTGTTCTTAATGCCTCAAATAAATGAGAACTATCACATTATCAACATTCTTGGTCCAAAATTTCTATATTTTGGGACAGAATTGAGAATAATGAACCCACGTAGAAGTATTGGAAAAGTTGAGTTTCAAATTTTCTGCGTGGCCTATCTTATCTGCCCCACTGTCTAAGTCTACAAGTTGTCACTGTTCTTAATGCCTCAAATAAATGAGAACTATCACATTATCAACATTCTTGGTCAAAAATTTCTATATTTTGGAACAGAATTGAGAATGATGAACCCACGCAGAAGTATTGGAAAAGTTAAGTTTCAATTGTTCTGCGTGGCCTATCTTATCTGCCTCCCTGTCTAAGTCTACAAGTTGTCACTGTTTTTAATGCCTCAAATCGATGAGAACTATGACATTATGTTAATTTTTGGTCGAAAATTTCTATATTTTGGAACAGAATTGAGAATAATGAACCGACGTAGAAGTATTGGAAAAGTTAAGTTTCAAATTTTCTGCGTGGCCTATCTTATCTGCCCCACTGTCTAAGTCTACAAGTTGTCACTGTTCTTAATGCCTCAAATAAATGAGAACTATCACATTATCAACATTCTTGGTCAAAAATTTCTATATTTTGGAACAGAATTGAGAATAATGAACCCACGCAGAAGTATTGGAAAAGTTAAGTTTCAATTGTTCTGCGTGGCTTATCTTATCTGCCCCCCTGTCTAAGTCTAGAAGTTGTCACTGTTCTTAGTGCTTGGTATTGATGAGAACTATCACATTATCAACGTTTTTGATAAAAAACTGCTGTATTTTGAAAGAGAATCGAGAATAATGAGCCCACGCAGAAGTATTGGAAAAGTTAAGTTTCAAATTTTCTGCGTGGCCTATCTTATCTGCCCCACTGTCTAAGTCTACAAGTTATCACTGTTCTTAATGCCTCAAATAAATGAGAACTATCACATTATCAACATTCTTGGTCAAAAATTTCTATATTTTGGAATAGAATTGAGAATAATGAGCCCACGCAGAAGTATTGGAAAAGTTGAGTTTCAAATTTTCTGCGTGGCCTATCTTATCTGCCCCACTGTCTAAGTCTACAAGTTGTCACTGTTCTTAGTGCTTGGTATTGATGAGAACTATCACATTATGTTAATTTTTGGTCGAAAAATTCTATATTTTGGAACAGAATTGAGAATAATGAACCCACGTAGAAGTATTGGAAAAGTTAAGTTTCAAATTTTCTGCGTGGCCTATCTTATCTGCCCCACTGTCTAAGTCTACAAGTTGTCACTGTTCTTAGTGCTTGGTATTGATGAGAACTATCACATTATCAACGTTTTTGATAAAAAACTGCTGTATTTTGAAAGAGAATCGAGAATAATGAGCAAACGCAGAAATATTGGAAATCTTAAGTTTCAATTTTTCTTTGTGGCCTATCTTATCTGCCTCCCTGTCTAAGTCTACAAGTTGTCACTGTTTTTAATGCCTCAAATCGATGAGAACTATGACATTATGTTCATTTTTGGTCGAAAATTTCTATATTTTGGAACAGAATTGAGAATAATGAACCGACGTAGAAGTATTGGAAAAGTTAAGTTTCAAATTTTCTGCGTAGCCTATCTTATCTGCCCCACTGTCTAAGTCTACAAGTTGTCACTGTTCTTAATGCCTCAAATAAATGAGAACTATCACATTATCAACATTCTTGGTCAAAAATTTCTATATTTTGGAACAGAATTGAGAATAATGAACCCACGCAGAAGTATTGGAAAAGTTAAGTTTCAATTGTTCTGCGTGGCTTATCTTATCTGCCCCCCTGTCTAAGTCTACAAGTTGTCACTGTTCTTAGTGCTTGGTATTGATGAGAAATATCACATTATCAACGTTTTTGATAAAAAACTGCTGTATTTTCAAAGAGAATCGAGAATAATGAGCACACGCAGAAATATTGGAAATTTTAAGTTTCAATTTTTCTTTGTGGCCTATCTTATCTGCCTCCCTGTCTAAGTCTACAAGCTGTCACTGTTTTTAATGCCTCAAATCGATGAGAACTATGACATTATGTTCATTTTTGGTCGAAAATTTCTATATTTTGGAACAGAATTGAGAATAATGAACCGACGTAGAAGTATTGGAAAAGTTAAGTTTCAAATTTTCTGCGTGGCCTATCTTATCTGCCCCACTGTCTAAGTCTACAAGTTGTCACTGTTCTTAATGCCTCAAATAAATGAGAACTATCACATTATCAACATTCTTGGTCAAAAATTTCTATATTTTGGAACAGAATTGAGAATAATGAACCCACGCAGAAGTATTGGAAAAGTTAAGTTTCAATTGTTCTGCGTGGCTTATCTTATCTGCCCCCTGACTAAGTCCACAAGTTGTCACTGTTCTTAGTGCTTGGTATTGATGAGAACAATAACATTATTAACGTTTTTGGTAAAAATTACTTTTTTTAAACAGAATCGCAAATAATGAACCCACGCAGAAAAATTAGAAATGTGAAGTCTCAATTTTTTCTGTGTGGCCTATCTTATCTGCCTCCATGTCTAAGTCTACAAGTTATCACTGTTCTTAATGCCTCAAATCGATGAGAACTATGACATTATCATCATTTTTGGTCCAAAATTTGTATTTTTGAAACAGAATTGAGAATAATGAGCCCACGCAGAAGTATTGGAAAAGTTGAGTTTCAATTTTTCTGCGTGGACTATCTTATCTGCCCCCTGGCTAAGTCCACAAGTTGTCACTGTTCTTAGTGCTTGGTATTGATGAGAACTGTCACATTATCAACGTTTTTGGTAAAAAATTACTTTTTTTTAAACAAAATCGAAACTAATGAGCCCACGCAGAAGTATTGGAAATGTTAAGTTTCAAATTTTCTGCGTGGCCTATCTTATCTGCCTCCCTGTCTAAGTCTACAAGTTGTCACTGTTTTTAATGCCTCAAATCGATGAGAACTATGACATTATGTTAATTTTTGGTCGAAAATTTCTATATTTTGGAACAGAATTGAGAATAATGAACCGACGTAGAAGTATTGGAAAAGTTAAGTTTCAAATTTTCTGCGTGGCCTATCTTATCTGCCCCACTGTCTAAGTCTACAAGTTGTCACTGTTCTTAATGCCTCAAATAAATGAGAACTATCACATTATCAACATTCTTGGTCAAAAATTTCTATATTTTGGAACAGAATTGAGAATAATGAACCCACGCAGAAGTATTGGAAAAGTTAAGTTTCAATTGTTCTGCGTGGCTTATCTTATCTGCCCCCCTGTCTAAGTCTAAAAGTTGTCACTGTTCTTAGTGCTTGGTATTGATGAGAACTGTCACATTATCAACGTTTTTGATAAAAAACTGCTGTATTTTGAAAGAGAATCGAGAATAATGAGCCCACGCAGAAGTATTGGAAAAGTTAAGTTTCAAATTTTCTGCGTGGCCTATCTTATGTGCCCCACTGTCTAAGTCTACAAGTTGTCACTGTTCTTAATGCCTCAAATAAATGAGAACTATCACATTATCAACATTCTTGGTCAAAAATTTCTATATTTTGGAATAGAATTGAGAATAATGAGCCCACGCAGAAGTATTGGAAAAGTTGAGTTTCAAATTTTCTGCGTGGCCTATCTTATCTGCCCCACTGTCTAAGTCTACAAGTTGTCACTGTTCTTAGTGCTTGGTATTGATGAGAACTATCACAATATGTTAATTTTTGGTCGAAAAATTCTATATTTTGGAACAGAATTGAGAATAATGAACCCACGTAGAAGTATTGGAAAAGTTAAGTTTCAAATTTTCTGCGTGGCCTATCTTATCTGCCCCACTGTCTAAGTCTACAAGTTGTCACTGTTCTTAGTGCTTGGTATTGATGAGAACTATCACATTATCAACGTTTTTGATAAAAAACTGCTGTATTTTGAAAGAGAATCGAAAATAATGAGCACACGCAGAAATATTGGAAATCTTAAGTTTCAATTTTTCTTTGTGGCCTATCTTATCTGCCTCCCTGTCTAAGTCTACAAGTTGTCACTGTTTTTAATGCCTCAAACCGATGAGAACTATGACATTATGTTCATTTTTGGTCGAAAATTTCTATATTTTGGAACAGAATTGAGAATAATGAACCGACGTAGAAGTATTGGAAAAGTTAAGTTTCAAATTTTCTGCGTAGCCTATCTTATCTGCCCCACTGTCTAAGTCTACAAGTTGTCACTGTTCTTAATGCCTCAAATAAATGAGAACTATCACATTATCAACATTCTTGGTCAAAAATTTCTATATTTTGGAACAGAATTGAGAATAATGAACCCACGCAGAAGTATTGGAAAAGTTAAGTTTCAATTGTTCTGCGTGGCTTATCTTATCTGCCCCCCTGTCTAAGTCTACAAGTTGTCACTGTTCTTAGTGCTTGGTATTGATGAGAAATATCACATTATCAACGTTTTTGATAAAAAACTGCTGTATTTTCAAAGAGAATCGAGAATAATGAGCACACGCAGAAATATTGGAAATTTTAAGTTTCAATTTTTCTTTGTAGCCTATCTTATCTGCCTCCCTGTCTAAGTCTACAAGCTGTCACTGTTTTTAATGCCTCAAATCGATGAGAACTATGACATTATGTTCATTTTTGGTCGAAAATTTCTATATTTTGGAACAGAATTGAGAATAATGAACCGACGTAGAAGTATTGGAAAAGTTAAGTTTCAAATTTTCTGCGTGGCCTATCTTATCTGCCCCACTGTCTAAGTCTACAAGTTGTCACTGTTCTTAATGCCTCAAATAAATGAGAACTATCACATTATCAACATTCTTGGTCAAAAATTTCTATATTTTGGAACAGAATTGAGAATAATGAACCCACGCAGAAGTATTGGAAAAGTTAAGTTTCAATTGTTCTGCGTGGCTAATCTTATCTGCCCCCTGACTAAGTCCACAAGTTGTCACTGTTCTTAGTGCTTGGTATTGATGAGAACAATAACATTATTAACGTTTTTGGTAAAAATTACTTTTTTTTAAACAGAATCGCAAATAATGAACCCACGCAGAAAAATTAGAAATGTGAAGTCTCAATTTTTTCTGTGTGGCCTATCTTATCTGCCTCCATGTCTAAGTCTACAAGTTATCACTGTTCTTAATGCCTCAAATCGATGAGAACTATGACATTATCATCATTTTTGGTCCAAAATTTGTATTTTTGAAACAGAATTGAGAATAATGAGCCCACGCAGAAGTATTGGAAAAGTTGAGTTTCAATTTTTCTGCGTGGACTATCTTATCTGCCCCCTGGCTAAGTCCACAAGTTGTCACTGTTCTTAGTGCTTGGTATTGATGAGAACTGTCACATTATCAACGTTTTTGGTAAAAAATTACTTTTTTTTAAACAAAATCGAAACTAATGAGCCCACGCAGAAGTATTGGAAATGTTAAGTTTCAAATTTTCTGCGTGGCCTATCTTATCTGCCCCAGTGTCTAAGTCTACAAGTTGTCACTGTTCTTAATGCCTCAAATAAATGAGAACTATCACATTATCAACATTCTTGGTCAAAAATTTCTATATTTTGGAACAGAATTGAGAATAATGAGCCCACCCAGAAGTATTGGAAAAGTTCAGTTTCAAATTTTCTGCGTGGCCTATCTTATCTGCCCCACTGTCTAAGTCCACAAGTTGTCACTGTTCTTAGTGCTTGGTATTGATGAGAACTATCACATTATCAATGTTTTTGATAAAAAATTGCTGTTTTTTGAAAGAGAATTGATAATAATGAGCACACGCAGAAATATTGGAAATCTTAAGTTTCAATTTTTCTTTGTGGCCTATCTTATCTGCATCCCTGTCTAAGTCTACAAGTTGTCACTGTTTTTAATGCCTCAAATCGATGAGAACTATGACATTATGTTAATTTTTTGTCAAAAATTTCTATATTTTGGAACAGAATTGAGAATAATGAACCCACGTAGAAGTATTGGAAAAGTTAAGTTTCAAATTTTCTGCGTGGCCTATCTTATCTGCCCCACTGTCTAAGTCTACAAGTTGTCACTGTTCTTCATGCCTCAAATAAATGAGAACTATCACATTATCAACATTCTTGGTCAAAAATTTCTATATTTTGGAACAGAATTGAGAATAATGAGCCCACGCAGAAGTATAGGAAAAGTTAAGTTTCAATTTTTCTTTGTGGCCTATCTTATCTGCATCCCTGTCTAAGTCTATAAGTTGTCACTGTTCTTAATGCCTCAAATAAATGAGAACTATCACATTATCAACATTCTTGGTCAAAAATTTCTATATTTTGGAATAGCATTGAGAATAATGAGCCCACGCAGCAGTATTGGAAAAGTTGAGTTTCAATTTTCTTTGTGGCCTATCTTATCTGCCCCACTGTCTAAGTCTACAAGTTGTCACTGTTCTTAATGCCTCAATTAAATGAGAACTATCACATTATCAACATTCTTGGTCAAAAATTTCTATATTTTGGAATAGAATTGAGAATAACGAGCCCACGCAGAAGTATTGGAAAAGATGAGTTTCAATTTTCTGCGTGGCCTATCTTATCTGCCCCCTGACTAAGTCCACAAGTTGTCACTGTTCTTAGTGCTTGGTGTTGATGAAAACTATCACATTATCAACGTTTTTGATAAGAAACTGCTGTATTTTAAAAAAGAATCTAAAAAAATGAGCCCACACAGAAATATTGGAAAAGTTAAGTTTCAATTTTTCTTTGTGGCCTATCTTATCTGCTTCCCTGTCTAAGTCTTCAAGTTGTCACTGTTCTTAGTGCCTCAAATCGAGAAGAACTATGACATTATCATCATTTTTGGTTCAAAATTTCTATATTTTGGAATAGAATTGAGAATAATGAGCCCACGCAGAAGTATTGGAAAGTTGAGTTTCATATTTCTGCGTGGCCTATCTTATCTGCCCCCTGACTAAGTCCACAAGTTGTCACTGTTCTTAGTGCTTGGTATTGATGAGAACAATCACATTATCAACGTTTTTGATAAAAAACTGCTGTATTTTGAAAAAGAATCTAAAAAAATGAGCCCACGCAGAAGTATTGTAAAAGTTAAGTTTCAATTTTTCTGCTTGGCCTATCTTATCTGCCCCCCTGTCTAAGTCTACAAGTTGTCACTGTTATTAATGCCTCAAAAAAATAAGAACTTTCACATTTTCAACATTTTTGGTGAAAAATTTCTATATTTTGAAACAGACTCGAGAATTATGAACCCACGCAGAAGTATTGGAAAAGTTAAGTTTCAATTTTACTTTGTGGCCTATCTTATCTGCCTCCCTTTTTTAAGTCTACAAGTTGTCACTGTTTTAAATGCCTCAAATCGATGAGAACTATGACATTATCATCATTTTTGGTCGAAAATTTCTATATTTTGGAACAGAATCGAAAATAATGAGCCTACGCAGAAGTATTGGAAAAGTTAAGTTTCAATTTTTCTGCTTGGCCTATTTTATCTGCCCCCTGTCTAAGTCTACAAGTTGTCACTATTCTTAGTGCCTCAAATCGATGAGAACTATCACATTATCAACGTTTTTGATAAAAAACTGCTGTATTTTGGAAGAGACTCGAAATTATTGAGCACACGCAGAAATATTGGAAAAGTTGAGTTTCAATTTTTCTGCGTGGCCTATCTAATTTGCCGCCTGACTAAGTTCACAAGTTGTCCTTGTTCTTAGTGCTTCAAATTGATGAGAACTATCACATTGTCAACATTTTTGGTAAAAATTGCTCTATTTTGAAACAGAATCTCAAATAATGAGCACACGCAGAAATATTGGAAAAGTTAAGTTTCAATTTTTCTGCGTGGCCTATCTTATCTGCCCCCCTGACTAAGTCCACAAGTTGTCCTTGTTCTTAGTGCCTTAAATGCTCCCTTTTCAAAAAACTTCACTTTCTTTGAGAATATTTCAAACTTTAGTAACAAACAATGCCTCTTGAGGTAATGTTCTAAATTGAAGCAAGTATTTCCAAAGGGGGCATTCAATTCCTATTCTACAGGGTGGGAACATTCTCATTCGGCTAATCTGGATCTGAATGAAAATGCTCCCCTTTCAAAAAACTTCACTTTCTTTGAGAATATTTCAAACTTGGGTAACAAACAATGCATCTTAAGGTAATGTATTAAATTGAAGCAAGTATTTCCAAAGGGGGCATTCAATTCCTATTCTACAGGGTGGGAACATTCTCATTCGGGCTAATCTGGATGAAAATGCTCCCCTTTCAAAAAACTTCACTTTCTTTGAGAATATTCCAAACTTGGGTAACAAACAATGCTTCTCAAGGTAATGTATTAAATTGAAGCAAGTATTTCTAAAGGGGGCATTCAATTCCTATTCTACAGGGTGGGAACATTCTTATTCGGGCTAATCTAGACCTGAATGAAAATGCTCCCCTTTCAAAAAACTTCACTTTCTTTGAAAATATTTCAAACTTGGGTAACAAACAATGCCTCTTAAGGTAATGTATTAAATTGAGCAAGTATTTCCAAAGGGGGCATTCAATTCCTATTCTACAGGGTGGGAACATTCTCATTCGGGCTAATCTGGATCTGAATGAAAATGCACCCCTTTCAAAAAACTTCACTTTCTTTGAGAATATTTCAAACTTTAGTAACAAACAATGCCTCTTGAGGTAATGTATTAAATTGAAGCAGGTATTTCCAAAGGGGGCATTCAATTCCTATTCTACAGGGTGGGAACATTCTCATTCGGGCTAATCTAGATCTGAATGAAAATGCACCCCTTTCAAAAAACTTCACTTTCTTTGAGAATATTCCAAACTTGGGTAACAAACAATGCTTCTCAAGGTAATGTATTAAATTGAAGCAAGTATTTCTAAAGGGGGCATTCAATTCCTATTCTACAGGGTGGGAACATTCTTATTCGGGCTAATCTAGACCTGAATGAAAATGCTCCCCTTTCAAAAAACTTCACTTTCTTTGAAAATATTTCAAACTTGGGTAACAAACAATGCCTCTTAAGGTAATGTATTAAATTGAGCAAGTATTTCCAAAGGGGGCATTCAATTCCTATTCTACAGGGTGGGAACATTCTCATTCGGGCTAATCTGGATCTGAATGAAAATGCACCCCTTTCAAAAAACTTCACTTTCTTTGAGAATATTTCAAACTTTAGTAACAAACAATGCCTCTTGAGGTAATGTATTAAATTGAAGCAGGTATTTCCAAAGGGGGCATTCAATTCCTATTCTACAGGGTGGGAACATTCTCATTCGGCTAATCTGGATCTGAATGAAAATGCTCCCCTTTCAAAAACTTCACTTTCTTTGAGAATATTTCAAACTTGGGTAACAAACAATGCATCTTAAGGTAATGTATTAAATTGAAGCAAGTATTTCCAAAGGGGGCATTCAATTCCTATTCTACAGGGTGGGAACATTCTCATTCGGGCTAATCTGGATCTGAATGAAAATGCTCCCCTTTCAAAAAACTTCACTTTCTTTGAGAATGTTTCAAACTTGGGTAACAAACAATGCCTTTTTGAGGTAATGTATTAAATTGAAGCAAGTTTTTCCAAAGGGAGCATTCAATTCCTATTCTACAGGGTGGGACTTCACATTTCCAATTTTCTGCGTGGGTCCATTATATTCGATTCTGTTCCTAAATAAAGCATCTTTTTACGAAAAACGTTGATAATATTATATTTCTTGTCGATTTGAAGAATTAGGAACAGTGACAATTTGTAGACTAAGACAGAAGGCAAATTAGATAGGCTATGCAGAAAATTTGAAACTTCACATTTTCAATTTTTCTGTGTGGGCTCATTATAGTCCATTCTATTCCAAAATATAGCAATTTTTTTGCCAAAAACGTTGATCATATGATAGTTCTGGTCTATTTGAATCATTTAGAACAGTGACAACATGTAGACTTAGACAAGGGGCAAATTAGATAGGCCACGAAGAAAATTTGAAAGTTCACATTTCCAATTTGTCTGCTTGTGCCCATTATATTCGATTCTGTTCCTAAATGAAGCATCTTTTTACCAAAAACGTTGATAATTTTATAGTTCTTGTCGATTTGAAGAATTAAGAACAGTGACAACTTGTAGACTAAGACAGAAGGCAAATTAGATAGGGCATGCAGAAAATTTGAAACTTCACATTTCCAATTTTTCTGCGTTGGTTCAGTATTTTCGATTCTGCTCCAAAAATAGCATCTTTTACCAAAAAAGGTTGATGATAAGATAGCTCTCATCTATTGCATTGAAGCATTGAGAACAGTAACAACTTGTAGACTTAGACAGGGGGCAAATTGGAAAGGGCCCGTAAAAAATTGAAATTTCATAATTGCAATTTTTCTGCGTGGGCTCATTATTTTCGATTCTGTTCCAAAATATACCAGTTTTTGCTAAAAACGTTAATAATATGATAGATCTCATCGATTTGAAGCATTTAGAACAGTGACAACTTGTAGACTTAGACAGGGGGCACATTAGATAGGCCACGAAAAAAAATTGAAACTTCACATTTCCAATTTTTCTGCGTGGGCCAATTATATTCGATTCTGTTCCTAAATAAAGCATCTTTTTACCAAAAACATTGATAATATTATAGTTCTTGTCGATTTGAAGAATTAAGAACAGTGACAACTTATAGACTTAGACAGAGGGCAAATTAGATAGGCCACGAAAAAAAATTGAAACTTCACATTTCCAATTATTCTGCGTGGGCTCATTATTTTCGATTCTGTTCCAAAATATAGCATCTTTTTACCAAAAAAGGTTGATGATATGATAGCTCTCATCGATTGCATTGAAGCATTGAGAACAGTGACAACTTGTAGACTTAGACAGGGGGCAAATTAGATAGGCCACGCAGAAAAATAGAAACTTCACGTTTCAAATTTTTCTGCATAGGATCATTATTTTCGATTCTCTTCCAAAATATAGCAGTTTTTTGCCAAAAACGTTGATAATAGGATAGTTCTCGTCTATTTGAAGCATTTAGAACAGTGACAACTTGTAGACTTTCACAGGGGGCAAAATAGATATGCCAGGAAGAAAAATTGAAACTTCACATTTCCAATTTGTCTGCTTGTGCCCATTATATTCGATTCTGTTCCTAAATGAAGCATCTTTTTACCAAAAACGTTGATAATTTTATAGTTCTTGTCGATTTGAAGAATTAGGAACAGTGACAATTTGTAGACTAAGACAGAAGGCAAATTAGATAGGCTATGCAGAAAATTTGAAACTTCACATTTTCAATTTTTCTGTGTGGGCTCATTATAGTCCATTCTATTCCAAAATATAGCAATTTTTTTGCCAAAAACGTTGATAATATGATAGTTCTGGTCTATTTGATTCATTTAGAACAGTGACAACTTGTAGACTTAGACAGGGGGAAATTAGATAGGCCACGAAGAAAAAATGAAACTTCACATTTCCAATTTTTCTGCGTAGGATCATTATTTTCGATTCTGTTCCGAAATATAGCAGTTTTTTGCCAAAAACGTTGATAATATGATAGTTCTGGTCTATTTGAATCATTTAGAACAGTGACAACTTGTAGACTTAGACAGGGGGCACATTAGATAGGCCACGAAGAAAAAATTATACTTCACATTTCCAATTTTTCTGCGTTGGCTTAGTATTATCGATTTTGTTCCAAAAAAAAGCATCTTTTTACCAAAAAAGGTTGATGATATGATAGCTCTCATCGATTGCATTGAAGCATTGAGAACAGTAACAACTTGTAGACTTAGACAAGGGGCAAATTAGATAGGCAACGAAGAAAAATTAAAACTTCACATTTCCAATTTTTCTGCGTAGGATCATTATTTTCGATTCTGTTCCAAAATATAGCAGTTTTTTGCCAAAAACGTTGATAAAATGATAGTTCTGGTCTATTTGAATCATTTAGAACAGTGACAACTTGTAGACTTAGACAGGGGGCAAATTAGATAGGCCACGAAGAAAAAATGAAACTTCACATTTCCAATTTTTCTGCGTTGGCTCAGTATTATCGATTTTGTTCCAAAAAATAGCATCTTTTTACCAAAAAAGGTTGATGATATGATAGCTCTCATCGATTGCATTGAAGCATTGAGAACAGTGACAACTTGTAGACTTAGACAGGGGGCAAATTAGATAGGCCACGCAGAAAAATAGAAACTTCACGTTTCAAATTTTTCTGCATAGGATCATTATTTTCGATTCTCTTCCAAAATATAGCAGTTTTTTGCCAAAAACGTTGATAATAGGATAGTTCTCGTCTATTTGAAGCATTTAGAACAGTGACAACTTGTAGACTTTCACAGGGGGCAAAATAGATATGCCAGGAAGAAAAATTGAAACTTCACATTTCCAATATTTCTGAGGGGGCTCATTATTTCCCATTCCGTTCCAAAATAGAGCAGTTTTTAACCAAAAACCTTAATAATATGATAGTTCTCATCGATTTGAAGCATTTAGAACAGTGACAACTTGTAGACTTAGACAGGGGGCAAATTAGATAGGCCATGAAGAAAAATTGAAACTTCACATTTCCAATTTTTCTGCGTAGGATCATTATTTTCGATTCTGTTCCAAAATATAGCAGTTTTTTGCCAAAAACGTTGATAATATCATAGTTCTGGTCTATTTGAATCATTTAGAACAGTGACAACTTCTAGACTTAGACAGGGGGCAAATTAGATAGGCCACGAAGAAAAAATGAAACTTCACATTTCCAATTTTTCTGCGTTGGCTCAGTATTATCGATTTTGTTCCAAAAAATAGCATCTTTTTACCAAAAAAGGTTGATGATATGATAGCTCTCATCGATTGCGTTGAAGCATTGAGAACAGCGACAACTTGTAGACTTAGACAGGGGACAAATTAGATAGGCCACGCAGAAAAAAAGAAACTTCACGTTTCAAATTTTTCTGCGTAGGATCATTATTTTCGATTCTGTTCCAAAATATAGCAGTTTTTTGCCAAAAACGTTGATAATAGGATAGTTCTCGTCTATTTGAAGCATTTGGAACAGTAACAACTCGTAGACTTAGACAGGGGGCAAATTAGATAGGCCACGAAGAAAAAATGAAACTTCACATTTCCAATTTTTCTGCGTAGGATCATTATTTTCGATTCTGTTCCTAAATAAAGCATCTTTTTACCAAAAACGTTGATAATATTATAGTTCTTGTCGATTTGAAGAATTAAGAACAGTGACAACTTGTAGACTAAGACAGAAGGCAAATTAGATAGGCCATGCAGAAAATTTGAAACTTCACATTTCCAATTTTTCCGCGTGGGCTCATTATAGTCCATTCTGTTCCAAAACATAGTAGTTTTTTGCCAAAAAAGGTTGATGATATGATAGCTCTCATCGATTGCATTGAAGCATTGAGAACAGTAACAACTTGTAGACTTAGACAGGGGGCAAATTGGAAAGGCCCCGTATAAAAATTTAAATTTCATAATTGCAATTTCTCTGGGTGGGCTCATTATTTTCGATTCTGTTCCAAAATAAAGCAATTTTTTGCCAAAAACGTTGATAATATGATAGCTCTCATCGATTTGAAGTATGAAGAACAGGGACAACTTATAGACTTAGACAGAGGGCAAATTAGATAGGCCACGAAAAAAAATTGAAACTTCACATTTCCAATTATTCTGCGTAGGATCATTATTTTCGATTCTGTTCCTAAATAAAGCATCTTTTTACCAAAAACGTTGATAATATTATAGTTCTTGTCGATTTGAAGAATTAAGAACAGTGACAACTTGTAGACTAAGACAGAAGGCAAATTAGATAGGCCATGCAGAAAATTTGAAACTTCACATTTCCAATTTTTCCGCGTGGGCTCATTATAGTCCATTCTGTTCCAAAACATAGTAGTTTTTTGCCAAAAAAGGTTGATGATATGATAGCTCTCATCGATTGCATTGAAGCATTGAGAACAGTAACAACTTGTAGACTTAGACAGGGGGCAAATTGGAAAGGCCCCGTATAAAAATTTAAATTTCATAATTGCAATTTCTCTGGGTGGGCTCATTATTTTCGATTCTGTTCCAAAATAAAGCAATTTTTTGCCAAAAACGTTGATAATATGATAGCTCTCATCGATTTGAAGTATGAAGAACAGGGACAACTTATAGACTTAGACAGAGGGCAAATTAGATAGGCCACGAAAAAAAATTGAAACTTCACATTTCCAATTATTCTGCGTGGGCTCATTATTTTCGATTCTGTTCCAAAATATAGCATCTTTTTACGAAAAAAGGTTGATAATATGATAGCTCTCATCGATTGCATTGAATCACTTAGAACAGTGACAACTTGTAGACTTTGACAGGGTTCAAATTAGATAGGCCACGAAGAAAATTTGAAAGTTCACATTTCCAATTTGTCTGCTTGTGCCCATTATATTCGATTCTGTTCCTAAATGAAGCATCTTTTTACCAAAAACGTTGATAATTTTATAGTTCTTGTCGATTTGAAGAATTAAGAACAGTGACAACTTGTAGACTAAGACAGAAGGCAAATTAGATAGGGCATGCAGAAAATTTGAAACTTCACATTTCTAATTTTTCTGCGTTGGTTCAGTATTTTCGATTCTGTTCCAAAAATAGCATCTTTTACCAAAAAAGGTTGATGATAAGATAGCTCTCATCTATTGCATTGAAGCATTGAGAACAGTAACAACTTGTAGACTTAGACAGGGGGCAAATTGGAAAGGCCCCGTAAAAAAATTGAAATTTCATAATTGCAATTTCTCTGGGTGGGCTCATTATTTTCGATTCTGTTCCAAAATATAGCAGTTTTTGCTAAAAACGTTAATAATATGATAGATCTCATCGATTTGAAGCATTTAGAACAGTGACAACTTGTAGACTTAGACAGGGGGCACATTAGATAGGCCACGAAAAAAAATTGAAACTTCACATTTCCAATTTTTCTGCGTGGGCCAATTATATTCGATTCTGTTCCTAAATAAAGCATCTTTTTACCAAAAACATTGATAATATTATAGTTCTTGTCGATTTGAAGAATTAAGAACAGTGACAACTTGTAGACTAAGACAGAAGGCAAATTAGATAGGCCATGCAGAAAATTTGAAACTTCACATTTCCAATTTTTCCGCGTGGGCTCATTATAGTCCATTCTGTTCCAAAACATAGTAGTTTTTTGCCAAAAAAGGTTGATGATATGATAGCTCTCATCGATTGCATTGAAGCATTGAGAACAGTAACAACTTGTAGACTTAGACAGGGGGCAAATTGGAAAGGCCCCGTATAAAAATTTAAATTTCATAATTCCAATTTCTCTGGGTGGGCTCATTATTTTCGATTCTGTTCCAAAATAAAGCAATTTTTTGCCAAAAACGTTGATAATATGATAGCTCTCATCGATTTGAAGTATGAAGAACAGGGACAACTTATAGACTTAGACAGAGGGCAAATTAGATAGGCCACGAAAAAAAATTGAAACTTCACATTTCCAATTATTCTGCGTGGGCTCATTATTTTCGATTCTGTTCCAAAATATAGCATCTTTTTACGAAAAAAGGTTGATAATATGATAGCTCTCATCGATTGCATTGAATCACTTAGAACAGTGACAACTTGTAGACTTTGACAGGGTTCAAATTAGATAGGCCACGAAGAAAATTTGAAAGTTCACATTTCCAATTTGTCTGCTTGTGCCCATTATATTCGATTCTGTTCCTAAATGAAGCATCTTTTTACCAAAAACGTTGATAATTTTATAGTTCTTGTCGATTTGAAGAATTAAGAACAGTGACAACTTGTAGACTAAGACAGAAGGCAAATTAGATAGGGCATGCAGAAAATTTGAAACTTCACATTTCTAATTTTTCTGCGTTGGTTCAGTATTTTCGATTCTGTTCCAAAAATAGCATCTTTTACCAAAAAAGGTTGATGATAAGATAGCTCTCATCTATTGCATTGAAGCATTGAGAACAGTTACAACTTGTAGACTTAGACAGGGGGCAAATTGGAAAGGCCCCGTAAAAAAATTGAAATTTCATAATTGCAATTTTTCTGCGTGGGCTCATTATTTTCGATTCTGTTCCAAAATATAGCAGTTTTTGCTAAAAACGTTAATAATATGATAGATCTCATCGATTTGAAGCATTTAGAACAGTGACAACTTGTAGACTTAGACAGGGGGCACATTAGATAGGCCACGAAAAAAAATTGAAACTTCACATTTCCAATTTTTCTGCGTGGGCCCATTATATTCGATTCTGTTCCTAAATAAAGCATCTTTTTACCAAAAACGTTGATAATATTATAGTTCTTGTCGATTTGAAGAATTAAGAACAGTGACAACTTGTAGACTAAGACAGAAGGCAAATTAGATAGGCCATGCAGAAAATTTGAAACTTCACATTTCCAATTTTTCCGCGTGGGCTCATTATAGTCCATTCTGTTCCAAAACATAGTAGTTTTTTGCCAAAAAAGGTTGATGATATGATAGCTCTCATCGATTGCATTGAAGCATTGAGAACAGTAACAACTTGTAGACTTAGACAGGGGGCAAATTGGAAAGGCCCCGTATAAAAATTTAAATTTCATAATTCCAATTTCTCTGGGTGGGCTCATTATTTTCGATTCTGTTCCAAAATAAAGCAATTTTTTGCCAAAAACGTTGATAATATGATAGCTCTCATCGATTTGAAGTATGAAGAACAGGGACAACTTATAGACTTAGACAGAGGGCAAATTAGATAGGCCACGAAAAAAAATTGAAACTTCACATTTCCACTTATTCTGCGTGGGCTCATTATTTTCGATTCTGTTCCAAAATATAGCATCTTTTTACGAAAAAAGGTTGATAATATGATAGCTCTCATCGATTGCATTGAATCACTTAGAACAGTGACAACTTGTATACTTTGACAGGGTTCAAATTAGATAGGCCACGAAGAAAATTTGAAAGTTCACATTTCCAATTTGTCTGCTTGTGCCCATTATATTCGATTCTGTTCCTAAATGAAGCATCTTTTTACCAAAAACGTTGATAATTTTATAGTTCTTGTCGATTTGAAGAATTAAGAACAGTGACAACTTGTAGACTAAGACAGAAGGCAAATTAGATAGGGCATGCAGAAAATTTGAAACTTCACATTTCTAATTTTTCTGCGTTGGTTCAGTATTTTCGATTCTGTTCCAAAAATAGCATCTTTTACCAAAAAAGGTTGATGATAAGATAGCTCTCATCTATTGCATTGAAGCATTGAGAACAGTAACAACTTGTAGACTTAGACAGGGGGCAAATTGGAAAGGCCCCGTAAAAAAATTGAAATTTCATAATTGCAATTTTTCTGCGTGGGCTCATTATTTTCGATTCTGTTCCAAAATATAGCAGTTTTTGCTAAAAACGTTAATAATATGATAGATCTCATCGATTTGAAGCATTTAGAACAGTGACAACTTGTAGACTTAGACAGGAGGCACATTAGATAGGCCACGAACAAAAATTGAAACTTCACATTTCCAATTTTTCTGCGTGGGCCCATTATATTCGATTCTGTTCCTAAATAAAGCATCTTTTTACCAAAAACGTTGATAATATTATAGTTCTTGTCGATTTGAAGAATTAAGAACAGTGACAACTTGTAGACTAAGACAGAAGGCAAATTAGATAGGCCATGCAGAAAATTTGAAACTTCACATTTCCAATTTTTCCGCGTGGGCTCATTATAGTCCATTCTGTTCCAAAACATAGTAGTTTTTTGCCAAAAAAGGTTGATGATATGATAGCTCTCATCGATTGCATTGAAGCATTGAGAACAGTAACAACTTGTAGATTTAGACAGGGGGCAAATTGGAAAGGCCCCGTATAAAAATTTAAATTTCATAATTGCAATTTCTCTGGGTGGGCTCATTATTTTCGATTCTGTTCCAAAATAAAGCAATTTTTTGCCAAAAACGTTGATAATATGATAGCTCTCATCGATTTGAAGTATGAAGAACAGGGACAACTTATAGACTTAGACAGAGGGCAACTTAGATAGGCCACGAAAAAGAATTGAAACTTCACATTTCCAATTATTCTGCGTGGGCTCATTATTTTCGATTCTGTTCCAAAATATAGCATCTTTTTACGAAAAAAGGTTGATAATATGATAGCTCTCATCGATTGCATTGAATCACTTAGAACAGTGACAACTTGTAGACTTTGACAGGGGGCAAATTAGATAGGCCACGAAGAAAATTTGAAAGTTCACATTTCCAATTTGTCTGCTTGTGCCCATTATATTCGATTCTGTTCCTAAATGAAGCATCTTTTTACCAAAAACGTTGATAATTTTATAGTTCTTGTCGATTTGAAGAATTAAGAACAGTGACAACTTGTAGACTAAGACAGAAGGCAAATTAGATAGGGCATGCAGAAAATTTGAAACTTCACATTTCCAATTTTTCAGCGTTGGTTCAGTATTTTCGATTCTGTTCCAAAAATAGCATCTTTTACCAAAAAAGGTTGATGATAAGATAGCTCTCATCTATTGCATTGAAGCATTGAGAACAGTAACAACTTGTAGACTTAGACAGGGGGCAAATTGGAAAGGCCCCGTAAAAAAATTGAAATTTCATAATTACAATTTTTCTGCGTGGGCTCATTATTTTCGATTCTGTTCCAAAATATAGCAGTTTTTGCTAAAAACGTTAATAATATGATAGATCTCATCGATTTGAAGCATTTAGAACAGTGACAACTTGTAGACTTAGACAGGGGGCACATTAGATAGGCCACGAAAAAAATTGAAACTTCACATTTCCAATTTTTCTGCGTGGGCCAATTATATTCGATTCTCTTCCTAAATAAAGCATCTTTTTACCAAAAACGTTGATAATATTATAGTTCTTGTCGATTTGAAGAATTAAGAACAGTGACAACTTGTAGACTAAGACAGAAGGCAAATTAGATAGGCCATGTAGAAAATTTGAAACTTCACATTTCCAATTTTTCCGCGTGGGCTCATTATTTTCGAATCTGTTCCAAAATATAGCATCTTTTTACGAAAAAAGGTTGATAATATGATAGCTCTCATCGATTGCATTGAAGCATTTAGAACAGCGACAACTTGTAGACTTAGACAGGGGGCAAATTAGATAGGCCACGAAAAAATATTGAAACTTCACATTTCCCATTTTTTCTGCGTGGGCTTATTATGTTCGATTCTGTCCCAAAATAGAGCAATTTTTTTCCAAAAACGTTGATAATATGATAGTTCTCATCGATTTGAGACATTTAAAACATTGACAACTTGTAGACTTAGACAGGGGGCAAATTAGATAGGCCACGAAGAAAATTTGAAAGTTCACATTTCCAATTTGTCTGCTTGTGCCCATTATATTCGATTCTGTTCCTAAATGAAGCATCTTTTTACCAAAAACGTTGATAATTTTATAGTTCTTGTCGATTTGAAGAATTAAGAACAGTGACAACTTGTAGACTAAGACAGAAGGCAAATTAGATAGGGCATACAGAAAATTTGAAACTTCACATTTCCAATTTTTCTGCGTTGGTTCAGTATTTTCGATTCTGTTCCAAAAATAGCATCTTTTACCAAAAAAGGTTGATGATAAGATAGCTCTCATCTATTGCATTGAAGCATTGAGAACAGTAACAACTTGTAGACTTAGACAGGGGGCAAATTGGAAAGGCCCCGTAAAAAAATTGAAATTTCATAATTGCAATTTTTCTGCGTGGGCTCATTATTTTCGATTCTGTTCCAAAATATAGCAGTTTTTGCTAAAAACGTTAATAATATGATAGATCTCATCGATTTGAAGCATTTAGAACAGTGACAACTTGTAGACTTAGACAGGGGGCACATTAGATAGGCCACGATAAAAAATTGAAACTTCACATTTCCAATTTTTCTGCGTGGGCCCATTATATTCGATTCTGTTCCTAAATAAAGCATCTTTTTACCAAAAACGTTGATAATATTATAGTTCTTGTCGATATGAAGAATTAGGAACAGTGACAATTTGTAGACTAAGACAGAAGGAAAATTAGATAGGCTATGCAGAAAATTTGAAACTTCACATTTCCAATTTTTCTGCGTTGGTTCAGTATTTTCGATTCTGTTCCAAAAATAGCATCTTTTACCAAAAAAGGTTGATGATAAGATAGCTCTCATCTATTGCATTGAAGCATTGAGAACAGTAACAACTTGTAGACTTAGACAGGGGGCAAATTGGAAAGGCCCCGTAAAAAAATTGAAATTTCATAATTGCAATTTTTCTGCGTGGGCTCATTATTTTCGATTCTGTTCCAAAATATAGCAGTTTTTGCTAAAAACGTTAATAATATGATAGATCTCATCGATTTGAAGCATTTAGAACAGTGACAACTTGTAGACTTCGACAGGGGGCACATTAGATAGGCCACGATAAAAAATTGAAACTTCACATTTCCAATTTTTCTGCGTGGGCCCAATATATTCGATTCTGTTCCTAAATAAAGCATCTTTTTACCAAAAACGTTGATAATATTATAGTTCTTGTCGATTTGAAGAATTAGGAACAGTGACAATTTGTAGACTAAGACAGAAGGCAAATTAGATCGGCTATGCAGAAAATTTGAAACTTCACATTTTCAATTTTTCTGTGTGGGCTCATTATAGTCCATTCTATTCCAAAATATAGCAATTTTTTTGCCAAAAACGTTGATAATATGATAGCTCTCATCGATTGCATTGAATCACTTAGAACAGTGACAACTTGTAGACTTTGACAGGGGGCAAATTAGATAGGCCACGAAGAAAATTTGAAAGTTCACATTTCCAATTTGTCTGCTTGTGCCCATTATATTCGATTCTGTTCCTAAATGAAGCATCTTTTTACCAAAAACGTTGATAATTTTATAGTTCTTGTCGATTTGAAGAATTAAGAACAGTGACAACTTGTAGACTAAGACAGAAGGCAAATTAGATAGGGCATGCAGAAAATTTGAAACTTCACATTTCCAATTTTTCAGCGTTGGTTCAGTATTTTCGATTCTGTTCCAAAAATAGCATCTTTTACCAAAAAAGGTTGATGATAAGATAGCTCTCATCTATTGCATTGAAGCATTGAGAACAGTAACAACTTGTAGACTTAGACAGGGGGCAAATTGGAAAGGCCCCGTAAAAAAATTGAAATTTCATAATTACAATTTTTCTGCGTGGGCTCATTATTTTCGATTCTGTTCCAAAATATAGCAGTTTTTGCTAAAAACGTTAATAATATGATAGATCTCATCGATTTGAAGCATTTAGAACAGTGACAACTTGTAGACTTAGACAGGGGGCACATTAGATAGGCCACGAAAAAAATTGAAACTTCACATTTCCAATTTTTCTGCGTGGGCCAATTATATTCGATTCTCTTCCTAAATAAAGCATCTTTTTACCAAAAACGTTGATAATATTATAGTTCTTGTCGATTTGAAGAATTAAGAACAGTGACAACTTGTAGACTAAGACAGAAGGCAAATTAGATAGGCCATGTAGAAAATTTGAAACTTCACATTTCCAATTTTTCCGCGTGGGCTCATTATTTTCGAATCTGTTCCAAAATATAGCATCTTTTTACGAAAAAAGGTTGATAATATGATAGCTCTCATCGATTGCATTGAAGCATTTAGAACAGCGACAACTTGTAGACTTAGACAGGGGGCAAATTAGATAGGCCACGAAAAAATATTGAAACTTCACATTTCCCATTTTTTCTGCGTGGGCTTATTATGTTCGATTCTGTCCCAAAATAGAGCAATTTTTTTCCAAAAACGTTGATAATATGATAGTTCTCATCGATTTGAGACATTTAAAACATTGACAACTTGTAGACTTAGACAGGGGGCAAATTAGATAGGCCACGAAGAAAATTTGAAAGTTCACATTTCCAATTTGTCTGCTTGTGCCCATTATATTCGATTCTGTTCCTAAATGAAGCATCTTTTTACCAAAAACGTTGATAATTTTATAGTTCTTGTCGATTTGAAGAATTAAGAACAGTGACAACTTGTAGACTAAGACAGAAGGCAAATTAGATAGGGCATACAGAAAATTTGAAACTTCACATTTCCAATTTTTCTGCGTTGGTTCAGTATTTTCGATTCTGTTCCAAAAATAGCATCTTTTACCAAAAAAGGTTGATGATAAGATAGCTCTCATCTATTGCATTGAAGCATTGAGAACAGTAACAACTTGTAGATTTAGACAGGGGGCAAATTGGAAAGGCCCCGTAAAAAAATTGAAATTTCATAATTGCAATTTTTCTGCGTGGGCTCATTATTTTCGATTCTGTTCCAAAATATAGCATCTTTTTACGAAAAAAGGTTGATAATATGATAGCTCTCATCGATTGCATTGAAGCATTTAGAACAGCGACAACTTGTAGACTTAGACAGGGGGCAAATTAGATAGGCCACGAAAAAATATTGAAACTTCACATTTCCCATTTTTTCTGCGTGGGCTTATTATGTTCGATTCTGTCCCAAAATAGAGCAATTTTTTTCCAAAAACGTTGATAATATGATAGTTCTCATCGATTTGAGACATTTAAAACATTGACAACTTGTAGACTTAGACAGGGGGCAAATTAGATAGGCCACGAAGAAAATTTGAAAGTTCACATTTCCAATTTGTCTGCTTGTGCCCATTATATTCGATTCTGTTCCTAAATGAAGCATCTTTTTACCAAAAACGTTGATAATTTTATAGTTCTTGTCGATTTGAAGAATTAAGAACAGTGACAACTTGTAGACTAAGACAGAAGGCAAATTAGATAGGGCATACAGAAAATTTGAAACTTCACATTTCCAATTTTTCTGCGTTGGTTCAGTATTTTCGATTCTGTTCCAAAAATAGCATCTTTTACCAAAAAAGGTTGATGATAAGATAGCTCTCATCTATTGCATTGAAGCATTGAGAACAGTAACAACTTGTAGACTTAGACAGGGGGCAAATTGGAAAGGCCCCGTAAAAAAATTGAAATTTCATAATTGCAATTTTTCTGCGTGGGCTCATTATTTTCGATTCTGTTCCAAAATATAGCAGTTTTTGCTAAAAACGTTAATAATATGATAGATCTCATCGATTTGAAGCATTTAGAACAGTGACAACTTGTAGACTTAGACAGGGGGCACATTAGATAGGCCACGATAAAAAATTGAAACTTCACATTTCCAATTTTTCTGCGTGGGCCCATTATATTCGATTCTGTTCCTAAATAAAGCATCTTTTTACCAAAAACGTTGATAATATTATAGTTCTTGTCGATATGAAGAATTAGGAACAGTGACAATTTGTAGACTAAGACAGAAGGAAAATTAGATAGGCTATGCAGAAAATTTGAAACTTCACATTTCCAATTTTTCTGCGTTGGTTCAGTATTTTCGATTCTGTTCCAAAAATAGCATCTTTTACCAAAAAAGGTTGATGATAAGAAAGCTCTCATCTATTGCATTGAAGCATTGAGAACAGTAACAACTTGTAGACTTAGACAGGGGGCAAATTGGAAAGGCCCCGTAAAAAAATTGAAATTTCATAATTGCAATTTTTCTGCGTGGGCTCATTATTTTCGATTCTGTTCCAAAATATAGCAGTTTTTGCTAAAAACGTTAATAATATGATAGATCTCATCGATTTGAAGCATTTAGAACAGTGACAACTTGTAGACTTCGACAGGGGGCACATTAGATAGGCCACGATAAAAAATTGAAACTTCACATTTCCAATTTTTCTGCGTGGGCCCAATATATTCGATTCTGTTCCTAAATAAAGCATCTTTTTACCAAAAACGTTGATAATATTATAGTTCTTGTCGATTTGAAGAATTAGGAACAGTGACAATTTGTAGACTAAGACAGAAGGCAAATTAGATCGGCTATGCAGAAAATTTGAAACTTCACATTTTCAATTTTTCTGTGTGGGCTCATTATAGTCCATTCTATTCCAAAATATAGCAATTTTTTTGCCAAAAACGTTGATAATATGATAGCTCTCATCGATTGCATTGAATCACTTAGAACAGTGACAACTTGTAGACTTTGACAGGGGGCAAATTAGATAGGCCACGAAGAAAATTTGAAAGTTCACATTTCCAATTTGTCTGCTTGTGCCCATTATATTCGATTCTGTTCCTAAATGAAGCATCTTTTTACCAAAAACGTTGATAATTTTATAGTTCTTGTCGATTTGAAGAATTAAGAACAGTGACAACTTGTAGACTAAGACAGAAGGCAAATTAGATAGGGCATGCAGAAAATTTGAAACTTCACATTTCCAATTTTTCAGCGTTGGTTCAGTATTTTCGATTCTGTTCCAAAAATAGCATCTTTTACCAAAAAAGGTTGATGATAAGATAGCTCTCATCTATTGCATTGAAGCATTGAGAACAGTAACAACTTGTAGACTTAGACAGGGGGCAAATTGGAAAGGCCCCGTAAAAAAATTGAAATTTCATAATTACAATTTTTCTGCGTGGGCTCATTATTTTCGATTCTGTTCCAAAATATAGCAGTTTTTGCTAAAAACGTTAATAATATGATAGATCTCATCGATTTGAAGCATTTAGAACAGTGACAACTTGTAGACTTAGACAGGGGGCACATTAGATAGGCCACGAAAAAAATTGAAACTTCACATTTCCAATTTTTCTGCGTGGGCCAATTATATTCGATTCTCTTCCTAAATAAAGCATCTTTTTACCAAAAACGTTGATAATATTATAGTTCTTGTCGATTTGAAGAATTAAGAACAGTGACAACTTGTAGACTAAGACAGAAGGCAAATTAGATAGGCCATGTAGAAAATTTGAAACTTCACATTTCCAATTTTTCCGCGTGGGCTCATTATTTTCGAATCTGTTCCAAAATATAGCATCTTTTTACGAAAAAAGGTTGATAATATGATAGCTCTCATCGATTGCATTGAAGCATTTAGAACAGCGACAACTTGTAGACTTAGACAGGGGGCAAATTAGATAGGCCACGAAAAAATATTGAAACTTCACATTTCCCATTTTTTCTGCGTGGGCTTATTATGTTCGATTCTGTCCCAAAATAGAGCAATTTTTTTCCAAAAACGTTGATAATATGATAGTTCTCATCGATTTGAGACATTTAAAACATTGACAACTTGTAGACTTAGACAGGGGGCAAATTAGATAGGCCACGAAGAAAATTTGAAAGTTCACATTTCCAATTTGTCTGCTTGTGCCCATTATATTCGATTCTGTTCCTAAATGAAGCATCTTTTTACCAAAAACGTTGATAATTTTATAGTTCTTGTCGATTTGAAGAATTAGGAACAGTGACAATTTGTAGACTAAGACAGAAGGCAAATTAGATAGGGCATACAGAAAATTTGAAACTTCACATTTCCAATTTTTCTGCGTTGGTTCAGTATTTTCGATTCTGTTCCAAAAATAGCATCTTTTACCAAAAAAGGTTGATGATAAGATAGCTCTCATCTATTGCATTGAAGCATTGAGAACAGTAACAACTTGTAGATTTAGACAGGGGGCAAATTGGAAAGGCCCCGTAAAAAAATTGAAATTTCATAATTGCAATTTTTCTGCGTGGGCTCATTATTTTCGATTCTGTTCCAAAATATAGCAGTTTTTGCTAAAAACGTTAATAATATGATAGATCTCATCGATTTGAAGCATTTAGAACAGTGACAACTTGTAGACTTAGACAGGGGGCACATTAGATAGGCCACGATAAAAAATTGAAACTTCACATTTCCAATTTTTCTGCGTGGGCCCATTATATTCGATTCTGTTCCTAAATGAAGCATCTTTTTACCAAAAACGTTGATAATATTATAGTTCTTGTCGATATGAAGAATTAGGAACAGTGACAATTTGTAGACTAAGACAGAAGGAAAATTAGATAGGCTATGCAGAAAATTTGAAACTTCACATTTCCAATTTTTCTGCGTTGGTTCAGTATTTTCGATTCTGTTCCAAAAATAGCATCTTTTACCAAAAAAGGTTGATGATAAGATAGCTCTCATCTATTGCATTGAAGCATTGAGAACAGTAACAACTTGTAGACTTAGACAGGGGGCAAATTGGAAAGGCCCCGTAAAAAAATTGAAATTTCATAATTGCAATTTTTCTGCGTGGGCTCATTATTTTCGATTCTGTTCCAAAATATAGCAGTTTTTGCTAAAAACGTTAATAATATGATAGATCTCATCGATTTGAAGCATTTAGAACAGTGACAACTTGTAGACTTCGACAGGGGGCACATTAGATAGGCCACGATAAAAAATTGAAACTTCACATTTCCAATTTTTCTGCGTGGGCCCATTATATTCGATTCTGTTCCTAAATAAAGCATCTTTTTACCAAAAACGTTGATAATATTATAGTTCTTGTCGATTTGAAGAATTAGGAACAGTGACAATTTGTAGACTAAGACAGAAGGCAAATTAGATAGGCTATGCAGAAAATTTGAAACTTCACATTTTCAATTTTTCTGTGTGGGCTCATTATAGTCCATTCTATTCCAAAATATAGCAATTTTTTTGCCAAAAACGTTGATAATATGATAGTTCTGGTCTATTTGATTCATTTAGAACAGTGACAACTTGTAGACTTAGACAGGGGGCAAATTAGATAGGCCACGAAGAAAAAATGAAACTTCACATTTCCAATTTTTCAGCGTTGGTTCAGTATTTTCGATTCTGTTCCAAAAATAGCATCTTTTACCAAAAAAGGTTGATGATAAGATAGCTCTCATCTATTGCATTGAAGCATTGAGAACAGTAACAACTTGTAGACTTAGACAGGGGGCAAATTGGAAAGGCCCCGTAAAAAAATTGAAATTTCATAATTACAATTTTTCTGCGTGGGCTCATTATTTTCGATTCTGTTCCAAAATATAGCAGTTTTTGCTAAAAACGTTAATAATATGATAGATCTCATCGATTTGAAGCATTTAGAACAGTGACAACTTGTAGACTTAGACAGGGGGCACATTAGATAGGCCACGAAAAAAATTGAAACTTCACATTTCCAATTTTTCTGCGTGGGCCAATTATATTCGATTCTCTTCCTAAATAAAGCATCTTTTTACCAAAAACGTTGATAATATTATAGTTCTTGTCGATTTGAAGAATTGAGAACAGTGACAACTTGTAGACTAAGACAGAAGGCAAATTAGATAGGCCATGTAGAAAATTTGAAACTTCACATTTCCAATTTTTCCGCGTGGGCTCATTATTTTCGAATCTGTTCCAAAATATAGCATCTTTTTACGAAAAAAGGTTGATAATATGATAGCTCTCATCGATTGCATTGAAGCATTTAGAACAGCGACAACTTGTAGACTTAGACAGGGGGCAAATTAGATAGGCCACGAAAAAATATTGAAACTTCACATTTCCCATTTTTTCTGCGTGGGCTTATTATGTTCGATTCTGTCCCAAAATAGAGCAATTTTTTTCCAAAAACGTTGATAATATGATAGTTCTCATCGATTTGAGACATTTAAAACATTGACAACTTGTAGACTTAGACAGGGGGCAAATTAGATAGGCCACGAAGAAAATTTGAAAGTTCACATTTCCAATTTGTCTGCTTGTGCCCATTATATTCGATTCTGTTCCTAAATGAAGCATCTTTTTACCAAAAACGTTGATAATTTTATAGTTCTTGTCGATTTGAAGAATTAAGAACAGTGACAACTTGTAGACTAAGACAGAAGGCAAATTAGATAGGGCATACAGAAAATTTGAAACTTCACATTTTCAATTTTTCTGTGTGGGCTCATTATAGTCCATTCTATTCCAAAATATAGCAATTTTTTTGCCAAAAACGTTGATAATATGATAGTTCTGGTCTATTTTATTCATTTAGAACAGTGACAACTTGTAGACTTAGACAGGGGGCAAATTAGATAGGCCACGAAGAAAAAATGAAACTTCACATTTCCAATTTTTCTGCGTAGGATCATTATTTTCGATTCTGTTCCAAAATATAGCAGTTTTTTGCCAAAAACGTTGATAATATGATAGTTCTGGTCTATTTGAATCATTTAGAACAGTGACAACTTGTAGACTTAGACAGGGGGCAAATTAGATAGGCCACGAAGAAAAAATGAAACTTCACATTTCCAATTTTTCTGCGTCGGCTTAGTATTATCGATTTTGTTCCAAAAAATAGCATCTTTTTACCAAAAAAGGTTGATGATATGATAGCTCTCATCGATTGCATTGAAGCATTGAGAACAGCGACAACTTGTAGACTTAGACAGGGGGCAAATTAGATAGGCCACGCAGAAAAATAGAAACTTCACGTTTCAAATTTTTCTGCGTAGGATCATTATTTTCGATTCTCTTCCAAAATATAGCAGTTTTTCGCCAAAAACGTTGATAATAGGATAATTCTCGTCTATTTGAAGCAGTTGGAACAGTAACAACTTGTAGACTTTGACAGGGGGCAAAATAGATATGCCAGGAAGAAAAATTGAAACTTCACATTTCCAATATTTCTGAGGGGGCTCATTATTTCCCATTCCGTTCCAAAATAGAGCAGTTTTTAACCAAAAACCTTAATAATATGATAGTTCTCATCGATTTGAAGCATTTAGAACAGTGACAACTTGTAGACTTAGACAGGGGGCAAATTAGATAGGCCATGAAGAAAAATTGAAACTTCACATTTCCAATTTTTCTGCGTAGGATCATTATTTTCGATTCTGTTCCAAAATATAGCAGTTTTTTGCCAAAAACGTTGATAATAGGATAGTTCTGGTCTATTTGAATCATTTAGAACAGTGACAACTTGTAGACTAAGACAGAAGGCAAATTAGATAGGGCATGCAGAAAATTTGAAACTTCACATTTCTAATTTTTCTGCGTTGGTTCAGTATTTTCGATTCTGTTCCAAAAATAGCATCTTTTACCAAAAAAGGTTGATGATATGATAGCTCTCATCGATTGCAGTGAAGCATTGAGAACAGTAACAACTTGTAGACTTAGACAAGGGGCAAATTAGATAGGCAACGAAGAAAAATTAAAACTTCACATTTCCAATTTTTCTGCGTAGGATCATTATTTTCGATTCTGTTCCAAAATATAGCAGTTTTTTGCCAAAAACGTTGATAATAGGATAGTTCTCGTCTATTTGAAGCATTTAGAACAGTGACAACTTGTAGACTTAGACAGGGGACAAATTAGGTAGGCCATGCAGAAAAATTGAAGCTTCACATTTCTAATTTTTGTGAGTGTGCTCATTATTTTCGATTCTGTCCGAAATAAAGAGTTTTTTTTACCAAAAACGCTCACAAATTTCATGTCTCAACAGAAGGGGAACACAAAAAGACTGTACACTATTTGAAAAATTTCAAGTTACTTTTTTATTTGCGCAAGCGTGGGTTTAATCCGAGATTTGCCTCTTTTATGTTTTGCTAATCTTAAAAGTAGATTTGAGATTGAGTTTATGTTGCCGTCATGTGACGCAGCGTTTGGCATAATGCATCTTGCCCTGTTGCAGTATTCCACGCGAAGTCTGGTAACCACGCAAAAAAATGTATTACACTGGCATGGTTTATCACCGCTTTTGCGGATTCAATGAGAGTCCGGTTAATGCGCTCAGCCATTTCATTCTGTTGTGGAGAGTGTGGAACAGAAGTTTCGAGTTTGATAGCATAGTGGTCAAATCTCTGATTGGCTAAGAGCTCTGTTCGCTACCATGTTCTAAACCAATCAGCACACAGGATTATCGCAACAAAGTCGTTTCGCAGCTAGAATTAGGCCAATTTTCGCCATTTCAGCGTGTTTTTACCACATTTTTTACAAAAACCATTGCACGCCTCTACAACGCGAATTTCCACTTTATTTTTCGTCCAGTTCATCATTATGCGTTGCTATTCAACCTATATTAGCTCCACTGTTCGATCGCAAAGAATAATATAAAAAACACCTCGCAAATGATCGCTAAATTTCGTGTCTAGATTCAGGGAAATTATGTTTTTACAATCAATTTTGGCGCCCCCTTATCTCCATTTGCGCCCCTATTCAGGGGGCCGCCCTGCCACCACGCCACTGGAGTCAAAGACAGTCCGTGAATTGTGCTCAAAGGTTGAAACTATGGAATACATAGAGAAGTCGTGTAGACATGTCTCAATAACACATGAATTGTTATACACATTGTTAGAATACTTCTAAACATAGGATACTTCCAACCTATCGATAAGACGCTTTATAGGAAAGTATGTTACTTGAACTCAACAATCTTGGGTAAGAATGAAAGTTAATTCTGAATGATGTAACCAATACACACAAGGCAAGAAATATGTAACGAATATGATAAAAGGGAAACTTACAAGGCATATCAAGATTTACCAATTAAAACAACAACGAACATCAAGGACAAAAATTTATTAAATACAATGGAATTCGAAGTAGAGGAATTACAAAATAATCGTTTTAAGGTGATAGTGAATGGTTTGATGAAAACATGTTTTCTTAATCCTTCCTACCAGCTTTTTGTGTAACCGTTTATAAAGATCAAGGTTCAAATATTCATGGACCATATAACATATATGATACAAACCTCATGGATAAAAAATAATTGTATATTTCACAAAGTAGAACGACCAAATTTGCGTGCATTCATCTGAACAACAAAGAGGTAAACAACAAATATTTCAATAGGAAGCAATCATCATCAGAGTTGTTAAACAGAAAATTCAACAGTACATACGAAAATGGAAAAATATACAAAGTGACATTCAAAAATGAATATAAACATATAATGGATCACCATGTGATGAACTTCAGACACGTCTTAAATGGCATCTATCAAATGTTAAAAGCCAAATATTCAAAGATAAAAGCGAGAGCCCTGTAATAGAATTAATCGAGAAGCGACAAAGGACGACAAAAAGAGTCCTAGCCTACTAATGACAAATTTTATTAAAAACCTAACCTACTAATGGCCTATCCTACTAATGTCCTATCCTACTAATGACCAATTTTATTCAAAACCTTACCTACTAATGGCCTATCCTGCTAATGTCCTATCCTACTAATGACCAATTTTATTAAAAACCTAACCTACTAATGGCCTATCCTACTAATGTCCTATCCTACTAATGACCAATTTTATTCAAAACCTAACCTACTAATGGCCTATCCTACTAATGTCTTATCCTACTAATGACCAATTTTATTAAAAACCTAACCTCCTAATGGCCTATCCTACTAATGTCCTATCCTACTGATGACCTATCCTACTTATGTCCTATCCTACTAATGACCAATTTTTTTAAAAACCCAACCTACTAATGGCCTATCCTACTAATGTCCTATCCTACTAATGACCAATTTCATTAAAAACCTAACCTACTAACGGCCTATCCTACTAATGTCCTATCCTAGTAATGGTCTATCCTACTGATGTCCTATCCTACTAATGACCAATTTTATTAAAAACCAAACCTACTAATGGCCTACCCTACTAATGTCCTATCCTACTATTGACCTATCCTACTAATCTTCTATCCTTCTAATGACCAATTTTATTAAAAACCTATCCTACTAATGGCCTATTCTACTAATGATCTATCCTACTAATGGTCTATCCTACTAATGTCTTAGCCTACTAATGACCAATTTTATTAAAAACCTATCCTAATAGAGGCCTATCCTATCAATGTCCTAGCCTACTAATGTCCTATCCTACTAATGACCAATTTTATTAAAAACCTATCCTACTAGAGGCCTATCCTATTAATGTCCTAGCCTACTAATGTCCTATCCTACTAATGACCAATATTATTAAAAACCTATCCTACTAGAGGCCTATCCTATTAATGTCCTAGCCTACTAATGTCCTATCCTACTAATGACCAATTTTATTAAAAACCTATCCTACTAGAGGCCTATCCTATTAATGTCCTATCCTACTAATGTCCTATCCTACTAATGACCTATCCTACTAATGACCCATCCTACTAATGTCCTATCCTATCAATGTCCTATCCTACTAATGGTCTATCCTACTAATGTCCTATCCTACTAATGGTCTATCCTACTAATGTCATATCCTACTAATGACCAATTTTATTAAAAACCTAACCTACTAATGGCCTATCCTACTAATGTCCTATCCTACTAATGTCCTATCCTACTAATGACCAATTTTATTAAAAACATAAACTACTAATGGCCTATCCTACTAATGTCCTATCCTACTAATGACCTATTCTACTAATGTCCTATCCTACTAATGTCCTATCCTACTAATGACCAATTTCATTAAAAACCTAACCTACTAATGGCCTATCCTACTAATGTCCTATCCTACTAATAACCTATCCTACTAATGTCCTATCTTACTAATGACCAATTTTATTAAAAACCTAACCTACTAATGACCTATCCTACTAATGTCCTATCCTACTAATGTCCTATCCTACTAATGACCAATTTTATTACAAACCTAAATTACTAATGGCCTTTCCTACTAATATCCTATCCTACTAATGACCTATTCTACTAATGTCCTATCCTACTAATGTCCTATCCTACTAATGACCAATTTCATTAAAAACCTAACCTACTAGAGGCCAATCCTATTAATGTCCTATCCTACTAATGGTCTATCCTACTAATGTCCTATCCTACTAATGACCAATTTTATTAAAAACCTAACCTACTAATGGCCTATCCTACTAATGTCCTATCCTACTAATGTCCTATCCTACTAATGACCAATTTTATTAAAAACCTAAACTACTAATGGCCTATCCTACTAATGTCCTATCCTACCAATGACCTATTCTACTAATGTCCTATCCTACTAATGACCAATTTTATTAAAAACCTATCCTACTAGAGGCCTATCCTATTAATGTCTTATCCTACTAATGTCCTATCCTACTAATGAACTATCCTACTAATGGTCTAACCTACTAATGTCCTATCCTACTAAGGAACAATTTTATTAAAAACCTAACCTACTAATGGCCTATCCTACTAATATCCTATCCTACTAATGACCCATCCTACTAATGTACTATCCTACTAATGTCCTATCCTACTAATGAGCAATTTTATTAAAAACCTATCCTACTAGAGGCCTATCCTACTAATGTCCTACCCTACTAATGTCCTATCCTACTAATGACCAATTTTATTAAAAATCTAACCTACTAATGACCTATCCTACTAATGTCTTAGCCTACTAATGACCAATTTTATTAAAAACCTATCCTACTAGAGGCCTATCCTATTAATGTCCTATCCTACTAATGTCCTATCTTACTAATGACCAATTTCATTAAAAACCTAACCTACTAGAGGCCAATCCTATTAATGTCCTAGCCTACTAATGTCCTATCCTACTAATGACCAATTTTATTAAAAACCTATCCTACTAGAGGCCAATCCTATTAATAACCTATCCTACTAATGGTCTATCCTACTAATGTCATATCCTACTAATGACCAATTTTATTAAAAACCTATCCTACTAGAGGCCTATCCTATTAATGTCCTAGCCTAATAATGTCCTATCCTACTAATGACCAATTTTATTAAAAATCTAACCTACTAATGGCCTATCCTACTAATGTCCTATCCTACTAATGACCTATCCTACTAATGTCCTATCCTACTAATGAGCAATTTTATTAAAAACCTATCCTACTAGAGGCCTATCCTATTAATGTCCTAGCCTAATAATGTCCTATCCTACTAATGACCAATTTTATTAAAAAACTAACCTACTAATGACCTATCCTACTAATGACCCATCCTACTAATGTCTTATCCTACTAATGTCCTATCCTACTAATAACCAATTTTATTAAAAACCTATCCTACTAGAGGCCTATCCTATCAATGTCCTATCCTACTAATGGTCTATCCTATTAATGTCCTATACTACTAATGACCAATTTTATTAAAAACCTAACCTACTAATGGCCTATCCTACTAATGTCCTATCCTACTAATGTCCTATCCTACTAATAACCAATTTTATTAAAAACCTAAACTACTAATGGCCTATCCTACTAATGTCCTATCCTAATAATGACCTATTCTACTAATGTCCTATCCTACTAATGTCCTATCCTACTAATGACCAATTTCTTTAAAAACCTAACCTACCAATGGCCTATCCTACTAATGTCCTATCCTACTAATGGTCTATCCTACTAATGTCTTAGCCTACTAATGACCAATCTTATTAAAAACCTATCCTACTAGAAGCCTATCCTATTAATGTCCTAGCCTACTAATGTCCTATCCTACTAATGACCAATTTTATTAAAAACCTAAACTACTAATGGCCTATCCTACTAATGTCCTATCCTACTAATGACCTATCCTACTAATGTCCTATCTTACTAATGACCAATTTTATTAAAAACCTATCCTACTAATGGCCTATCCTACTAATGAACTATCCTACTAATGGTCTAACCTACTAATGTCCTATCCTACAAAGGAACAATTTTATTAAAAACCAAACCTACTAATGGCCTATCCTACTAATATCCTATACTACTAATGACCCATCCTACTAATGTCCTATCCTACAAATGTCCTATCCTACTAATGACCAATTTTATTAAAAAACTATCCTACTAGAGGCCTATCCTATTAATGTCCTAGCCTAATACTGTCCTATCCTACTAATGACCAATTTTATTAAAAATCTAACCTACTAATGGCCTATCCTATTAATGTCCTATCATACTAATGTCCTATGCTACTAATGACCAATTTTATTAAAAACCTAAACTACTAATGGCCTATCCTACTAATGTCCTATCCTACTAATGACCTATCCTACTAATGTCTTAGCCTACTAATGACCAATTTTATTAAAAACCTATCCTACTAGAGGCCTATCAAATTAATTTCCTAGCCTACTAATGTCCTATCCTACTAATGACCAATTTTATTAAAAACCTAACCTACTAATGGCCTATCCTACTAATGTCCTATCCTACTAATGGTCTATCCTACCAATGTCCTATCCTACCAATGTCCTATCCTACTAATGACCAATTATAGTTAAAACCTATCCTACTAATGGCCTATCCTACTAATGACCTATCCTACTAATGTCCTAGTCTACTAATGACCAATTTTATTAAAAACCTATCCTACTAATGACCTATCCTACTAATGACCTATCCTACTAATGTCCTAGCCTACTAATGACTTAATCTATCCAACAACTATCCTACTAATGACCAATTTTATTAAAAACCTATCCTACTAATGTCCTATCCTACTAATGACCTATCCTACTAATGACCTATCTTACTAATGATCAATTTTATTAAAAACCTATTCTACTAACGGCCTATCCTACTAATGACCTATCCTACTAATGGTCTAACCTACTAATGTCCTATCCTACTAATGACCAATTTTATTATAAAAACCTATCCTACTAGAGGCCTATCCTATTAATGTCCTAGCCTACTAATGTCCTATGCTACTAATGACCAATTTTATTAAAAACCTAAACTACTAATGGCCTTTCCTACTAATGTCCTATCCTACTAATGACCTATCCTACTAATGTCTTAGCCTACTAATGACCAATTTTATTAAAAACCTATCCTACTAGAGGCCTATCAAATTAATTTCCTAGCCTACTAATGTCCTATCCTACTAATGACCAATTTTATTAAAAACCTAACCTACTAGAGGCCTATCTTATTAATGTCCTAGCCTAATACTGTCCTATCCTACTAATGACCAATTTTATTAAAAATCTAACCTACTAATGTCCTATCCTACTAATGTCCTATCCTACTAATGACCAATTTTATTACAAACCTAAATTACTAATGGCCTTTCCTACTAATGTCCTATCCTACTAATGACCTATTCTACTAATGTCCTATCCTACTAATGTCCTATCCTACTAATGACCAATTTCATTAAAAACCTAACCTACTAGAGGCCAATCCTATTAATGTCCTATCCTACTAATGGTCTATCCTACTAATGTCCTATCCTACTAATGACCAATTTTATTAAAAACCTAACCTACTAATGGCCTATCCTACTAATGTCCTATCCTACTAATGTCCTATCCTACTAATGACCAATTTTATTAAAAACCTAAACTACTAATGGCCTATCCTACTAATGTCCTATCCTACCAATGACCTATTCTACTAATGTCCTATCCTACTAATGACCAATTTTATTAAAAACCTATCCTACTAGAGGCCTATCCTATTAATGTCTTATCCTACTAATGTCCTATCCTACTAATGAACTATCCTACTAATGGTCTAACCTACTAATGTCCTATCCTACTAAGGAACAATTTTATTAAAAACCTAACCTACTAATGGCCTATCCTACTAATATCCTATCCTACTAATGACCCATCCTACTAATGTACTATCCTACTAATGTCCTATCCTACTAATGAGCAATTTTATTAAAAACCTATCCTACTAGAGGCCTATCCTACTAATGTCCTACCCTACTAATGTCCTATCCTACTAATGACCAATTTTATTAAAAATCTAACCTACTAATGACCTATCCTACTAATGTCTTAGCCTACTAATGACCAATTTTATTAAAAACCTATCCTACTAGAGGCCTATCCTATTAATGTCCTATCCTACTAATGTCCTATCTTACTAATGACCAATTTCATTAAAAACCTAACCTACTAGAGGCCAATCCTATTAATGTCCTAGACTACTAATGTCCTATCCTACTAATGACCAATTTTATTAAAAACCTATCCTACTAGAGGCCAATCCTATTAATAACCTATCCTACTAATGGTCTATCCTACTAATGTCATATCCTACTAATGACCAATTTTATTAAAAACCTATCCTACTAGAGGCCTATCCTATTAATGTCCTAGCCTAATAATGTCCTATCCTACTAATGACCAATTTTATTAAAAATCTAACCTACTAATGACCTATCCTACTAATGTCCTATCCTACTAATGACCTATCCTACTAATGTCCTATCCTACTAATGAGCAATTTTATTAAAAACCTATCCTACTAGAGGCCTATCCTATTAATGTCCTAGCCTAATAATGTCCTATCCTACTAATGACCAATTTTATTAAAAAACTAACCTACTAATGACCTATCCTACTAATGACCCATCCTACTAATGTCTTATCCTACTAATGTCCTATCCTACTAATAACCAATTTTATTAAAAACCTATCCTACTAGAGGCCTATCCTATCAATGTCCTATCCTACTAATGGTCTATCCTATTAATGTCCTATACTACTAATGACCAATTTTATTAAAAACCTAACCTACTAATGGCCTATCCTACTAATGTCCTATCCTACTAATGTCCTATCCTACTAATAACCAATTTTTCTAAAAACCTAAACTACTAATGGCCTATCCTACTAATGTCCTATCCTAATAATGACCTATTCTACTAATGTCCTATCCTACTAATGTCCTATCCTACTAATGACCAATTTCATTAAAAACCTAACCTACCAATGGCCTATCCTACTAATGTCCTATCCTACTAATGGTCTATCCTACTAATGTCCTATCCTACTAATGAGCAATTTTATTAAAAACCTATCCTACTAGAGGCCTATCCTACTAATGTCCTACCCTACTAATGTCCTATCCTACTAATGACCAATTTTATTAAAAATCTAACCTACTAATGACCTATCCTACTAATGTCTTAGCCTACTAATGACCAATTTTATTAAAAACCTATCCTACTAGAGGCCTATCCTATTAATGTCCTATCCTACTAATGTCCTATCTTACTAATGACCAATTTCATTAAAAACCTAACCTACTAGAGGCCAATCCTATTAATGTCCTAGCCTACTAATGTCCTATCCTACTAATGACCAATTTTATTAAAAACCTATCCTACTAGAGGCCAATCCTATTAATGTCCTATCCTACTAATGGTCTATCCTACTAATGTCATATCCTACTAATGGCCAATTTTATTAAAAACCTATCCTACTAGAGGCCTATCCTATTAATGTCCTAGCCTAATAATGTCCTATCCTACTAATGACCAATTTTATTAAAAATCTAACCTACTAATGGCCTATCCTACTAATGTCCTATCCTACTAATGACCTATCCTACTAATGTCCTATCCTACTAATGAGCAATTTTATTAAAAACCTATCCTACAAGAGGCCTATCCTATTAATGTCCTAGCCTAATAATGTCCTATCCTACTAATGACCAATTTTATTAAAAATCTAACCTACTAATGACCTATCCTACTAATGACCCATCCTACTAATGTCCTATCCTACTAATGTCCTATCCTACTAATAACCAATTTTATTAAAAACCTATCCTACTAGAGGCCTATCCTATCAATGTCCTATCCTACTAATGGTCTATCCTACTAATGTCCTATACTACTAATGACCAATTTTATTAAAAACCTAACCTACTAATGGCCTATCCTACTAATGTCCTATCCTACTAATGTCCTATCCTACTAATAACCAATTTTATTAAAAACCTAAACTACTAATGGCCTATCCTACTAATGTCCTATCCTAATAATGACCTATTCTACTAATGTCCTATCCTACTAATGTCCTATCCTACTAATGACCAATTTCATTAAAAACCTAACCTACCAATGGCCTATCCTACTAATGTCCTATCCTACTAATGGTCTATCCTACTAATGTCTTAGCCTACTAATGACCAATCTTATTAAAAACCTATCCTACTAGAAGCCTATCCTATTAATGTCCTAGCCTACTAATGTCCTATCCTACTAATGACCAATTTTATTAAAAACCTAAACTACTAATGGCCTATCCTACTAATGTCCTATCCTACTAATGACCTATCCTACTAATGTCCTATCTTACTAATGACCAATTTTATTAAAAACCTATCATACTAATGGCCTATCCTACTAATGAACTATCCTACTAATGGTCTAACCTACTAATGTCCTATCCTACAAAGGAACAATTTTATTAAAAACCAAACCTACTAATGGCCTATCCTACTAATATCCTATACTACTAATGACCCATCCTACTAATGTCCTATCCTACAAATGTCCTATCCTACTAATGACCAATTTTATTAAAAAACTATCCTACTAGAGGCCTATCCTATTAATGTCCTAGCCTAATACTGTCCTATCCTGCTAATGACCAATTTTATTAAAAATCTAACCTACTAATGGCCTATCCTATTAATGTCCTATCATACTAATGACCTATCCTACTAATGTCTTAGCCTACTAATGACCAATTTTATTAAAAACCTATCCTACTAGAGGCCTATCCTATTAATATCCTAGCCTACTAATGTCCTATGCTACTAATGACCAATTTTATTAAAAACCTAAACTACTAATGGCCTATCCTACTAATGTCCTATCCTACTAATGACCTATCCTACTAATGTCTTAGCCTACTAATGACCAATTTTATTAAAAACCTATCCTACTAGAGGCCTATCAAATTAATTTCCTAGCCTACTAATGTCCTATCCTACTAATGACAAATTTTATTAAAAACCTAACCTACTAATGGCCTATCCTACTAATGTCCTATCCTACTAATGGTCTATCCTACCAATGTCCTATCCTACCAATGTCCTATCCTACTAATGACCAATTATATTTAAAACCTATCCTACTAATGGCCTATCCTACTAATGACCTATCCTACTAATGTCCTAGTCTACTAATGACCAATTTTATTAAAAACCTATCCTATTAATGACCTATCCTACTAATGACCTATCCTACTAATGTCCTAGCCTACTAATGACTTAATCTATCCAACAACTATCCTACTAATGACCAATTTTATTAAAAACCTATCCTACTAATGTCCTATCCTACTAATGACCTATCCTACTAATGACCTATCTTACTAATGACCAATTTTATTAAAAACCTATTCTACTAACGGCCTATCCTACTAATGACCTATCCTACTAATGGTCTAACCTACTAATGTCCTATCCTACTAATGACCAATTTTATTATAAAAACCTATCCTACTAGAGGCCTATCCTATTAATGTCCTAGCCTACTAATGTCCTATGCTACTAATGACCAATTTTATTAAAAACCTAAACTACTAATGGCCTTTCCTACTAATGTCCTATCCTACTAATGACCTATCCTACTAATGTTATAGCCTACTAATGACCAATTTTATTAAAAACCTATCCTACTAGAGGCCTATCAAATTAATTTCCTAGCCTACTAATGTCCTATCCTACTAATGACCAATTTTATTAAAAACCTAACCTACTAGAGGCCTATCTTATTAATGTCCTAGCCTAATACTGTCCTATCCTACTAATGACCAATTTTATTAAAAATCTAACCTACTAATGGCCTATCCTACTAATGTCCTATCCTACTAATGACCTATCCTACTAATGTCTTAGCCTACTAATGACCAATTTTATTAAAAACCTATCCTACTAGAGGCCTATCCTATTAATGTCCTAGCCTACTAATGTCCTATGCTACTAATGACCAATTTTATTAAAAACCTAAACTACTAATGGCCTATCCTACTAATGTCCTATCCTACTAATGACCTATCCTACTAATGTCTTAGCCTACTAATGACCAATTTTATTAAAAACCTATCCTACTAGAGGCCTATCAAATTAATTTCCTAGCCTACTAATGTCCTATCCTACTAATGACCAATTTTATTAAAAACCTAACCTACTAGAGGCCTATCCTATTAATGTCCTAGCCTACTAATGTCCTATGCTATTAATGACCAATTTTATTAAAAACCTAAACTACTAATGGCCTATCCTACTAATGTCCTATCCTACTAATGACCTATCCTACTAATGTCTTAGCCTACTAATGACGAATTTTATTAAAAACCTATCCTACTAGAGGCCTATCAAATCAATTTCCTAGCCTACTAATGTCCTATCCTACTAATGACCAATTTTATTAAAAACCTAACCTACTAATGGCCTATCCTACTAATGTCCTATCCTACTAATGGTCTATCTTACCAATGTCCTATCCTACTAATGACCAATTATATTTAAAACCTATCCTACTAATGGCCTATCCTACTAATGACCTATCCTACTAATGTCCTAGCCTACTAATGACTTAATCTATCCAACAACTATCCTACTAAAGACCAATTTTATTAAAAACCTATCCTACTAATGTCCTATCCTACTAATGACCTATCCTACTAATGACCTATCTTACTAATGACCAATTTTATTAAAAACCTAGTCTACTAAAGGCCTATCCTACTAATGACCTATCCTACTAATGGTCTAACCTACTAGAGTCCTATCCTACTAATGACCAATTTTATTAAAAACCTAACCTACTAATGGCCTATCCTACTAATATCCTATCCTACTAATGACCCATCCTACTAATGTCCTATCCTACTAATGTCCTATCCTACTAATGACCAATTTTATTAAAAACCTAACCTACTAATGGCCTATCCTACTAATGTCCTATCCTACTAATGACCTATCCTACTAATGTCCTATCTTACTAATGACCAATTTTATTAAAAACCTAACCTACTAATGACCTATCCTACTAATGTCCTATCCTAGTAATGGTATATCCTACTAATGTCTTAGCCTACTAATGACCAATTTTATTAAAAACCTATCCTACTAGTGGCCTATCCTGTTAATGTCCTAGCCTACTAATGTCCTATCCTACTAATGAGCAATTTTATTAAAAACCTATCCTACTAGAGGCCTATCCTATTAATGTCCTAGCCTACTAATGTCCTATCCTGCTAATGACCAATTTTATTAAAAACCTATCCTACTAGAGGCCTATCCTATTAATGTCCTATCCTACTAATGTCCTTTCCTACTAATGACCTATCCTACTAATGACCCATCCTACTAATGTCCTATCCTACTAATGTCCTATCCTACTAATGACCAATTTTATTAAAACCCTATCCTACTAGAGGCCTATCCTATCAATGTCCTATCCTACTAATGGTCTATCCTACTAATGTCCTATCCTACTAATGACCAATCTTATTAAAAACCTATCCTACTAGAGGCCTATCCTATTAATGTCCTAGCCTACTAATGTCCTATCCTACTAATGACCAATTTTATTAAAAACCTAAACTACTAATGGCCTATCCTACTAATGTCCTATCCTACTAATGACCTATCCTACTAATGTCCTATCTTACTAATGACCAATTTTATTAAAAACCTATCCTACTAATGGCCTATCCTACTAATGAACTATCCTACTAATGGTCTAACCTACTAATGTCCTATCCTACAAAGGAACAATTTTATTAAAAACCAAACCTACTAATGGCCTATCCTACTAATATCCTATACTACTAATGACCCATCCTACTAATGTCCTATCCTACAAATGTCCTATCCTACTAATGACCAATTTTATTAAAAAACTATCCTACTAGAGGCCTATCCTATTAATGTCCTAGCCTAATACTGTCCTATCCTACTAATGACCAATTTTATTAAAAATCTAACCTACTAATGGCCTATCCTATTAATGTCCTATCATACTAATGACCTATCCTACTAATGTCTTAGCCTACTAATGACCAATTTTATTAAAAACCTATCCTATTAGAGGCCTATCCTATTAATGTCCTAGCCTACTAATGTCCTATGCTACTAATGACCAATTTTATTAAAAACCTAAACTACTAATGGCCTATCCTACTAATGTCCTATCCTACTAATGACCTATCCTACTAATGTCTTAGCCTACTAATGACCAATTTTATTAAAAACCTATCCTACTAGAGGCCTATCCTATTAATGTCCTATCCTACTAATGGTCTATCCTACTAATGTCCTATCCTACTAATGACCAATTTTATTAAAAACCTAACCTACTAATGGCCTATCATATTAATGTCCTAGCCTACTAAAGTCCTATCCTACTAATGACCAATTTTATTAAAAACCTATCCTACTAGAGGCCTATCCTATTAATCTAGCTTACTAATCTCCTATCCTACTAATGACCAATTTTATTAAAAACCTAACCTACTAATGGCCTATCCTACTAATGTCCTATCCTACTAATGGTCTATCCTACTAATGTCCTATCCTACTAATGACAAATTTTATAAAAACCTAACCTACTAATGGCCTACCCTACTAATGTCCTATTCTACTAATATCCTATCCTACTAATGACCAATTTTATTAAAACCCTATCCTACTAGAGGCCTATCCTATCAATGTCCTATCCTACTAATGGTCTATCCTACTAATGTCCTATCCTACTAATGACCAATCTTATTAAAAACCTATCCTACTAGAGGCCTATCCTATTAATGTCCTAGCCTACTAATGTCCTATCCTACTAATGACCAATTTTATTAAAAACCTAAACTACTAATGGCCTATCCTACTAATGTCCTATCCTACTAATGACCTATCCTATTAATGTCCTATCTTACTAATGACCAATTTTATTAAAAACCTATCCTACTAATGGCCTATCCTACTAATGAACTATCCTACTAATGGTCTAACCTACTAATGTCCTATCCTACAAAGGAACAATTTTATTAAAAACCAAACCTACTAATGGCCTATCCTACTAATATCCTATACTACTAATGACCCATCCTACTAATGTCCTATCCTACAAATGTCCTATCCTACTAATGACCAATTTTATTAAAAAACTATCCTACTAGAGGCCTATCCTATTAATGTCCTAGCCTAATACTGTCCTATCCTACTAATGACCAATTTTATTAAAAATCTAACCTACTAATGGCCTATCCTATTAATGTCCTATCATACTAATGACCTATCCTACTAATGTCTTAGCCTACTAATGACCAATTTTATTAAAAACCTATCCTACTAGAGGCCTATCCTATTAATGTCCTAGCCTACTAATGTCCTATGCTACTAATGACCAATTTTATTAAAAACCTAAACTACTAATGGCCTATCCTACTAATGTCCTATCCTACTAATGACCTATCCTACTAATGTCTTAGCCTACTAATGACCAATTTTATTAAAAACCTATCCTACTAGAGGCCTATCCTATTAATGTCCTATCCTACTAATGGTCTATCCTACTAATGTCCTATCCTACTAATGACCAATTTTATTAAAAACCTAACCTACTAATGGCCTATCATATTAATGTCCTAGCCTACTAAAGTCCTATCCTACTAATGACCAATTTTATTAAAAACCTATCCTACTAGAGGCCTATCCTATTAATCTAGCTTACTAATCTCCTATCCTACTAATGACCAATTTTATTAAAAACCTAACCTACTAATGGCCTATCCTACTAATGTTCTAGCCTACTAATGACCTATCCTACTAATGTCCTATCTTACTTATGACAAATTTTATCAAAAATCTAACCTACTAATGGCCTATCCTACTAATGTTCTAGCCTACTAATGACCTATCCTACTAATGTCCTATCCTACTAATGACCAATTTTATAAAAACCTAACCTACTAATGGCCTACCCTACTAATGTCCTATTCTACTAATGTCCTATCCTACTAATGACCAATTTTATTAAAAACTTATCCTACTAATGGCCTATTCTACTAATGATCTATCCTACTAATGGTCTATCCTACTAATGTCTTAGCCTACTTATGACCAATTTTATTAAAAACCTATCCTACTAGAGGCCTATCCTATTAATGTTCTAGCCTACTAATGTCCTATCCTACTAATGACCAATTATATTAAAAACCTATCCTACTAGAGGCCTATCCTACTAATGTCCTATCCTACTAATGACCTATCCTAGTAATGTCCTAGCCTACTAATGAAAAATTTTATTAAAAACCTATCCTACTAATGGCCTATCCTACCAATTAGCTATCCTACTATTGACCTATCCTACTAATGTCCTAGCCTACTAATGACTTATACTATCAAACAACTATCCTACTAATGACCAATTTTATTAAACACCTATCCTACTAATGGCCTATCCTACTAATGACCTATCCTACTAATGATCTATCCTACTAATGACGTATTCAGTCAATCAGATATCGTTTTAATGAACTGTCGGATCAATGACCAATCTATCCTATGAAAATTCTTTTCTTTTTGAAGACCTACCCAATTGAAAACCTAGGATATTATTTATCAATCCTTTTAAGACCTTTCTTATCCAAAAATCTATGCTATCAGAACTAATTCTATCTATTGTAACAACTTCTACAGCTGATAAAGACAAACACAAACAAACTCCTGGAATGGTTTAAACTGAAAAATTTTCTATATACACAATTAAACTTCGAGAAATGGGAGGTTATAAAAAAGCTTGACTTTGCCACTGAGTTTACGATAATATAACTTTACATTGTTTTAAGTTTGATAATTATCCTAAGTTAGAAACTTAACATCGATATATCTGAAAATATAAAGCCAACAATTGAATTATTTAGAGTGAACAGCAAAGCATATTAAAGACCAATTATTAAAGGATATTTACCATTAATTTTGGTATTGTTTATTTTTTTCTATTGCCCATTAGTATGGATGTTATGTAGCAAAGGAAGTCATGATAATTTAATAAAAATTAAAGATCATTACCGCTAGAGTTTTGTGACTATTCATCCTACTTTAATGATTTTGTTGCCAACTTGAAGGAGACTACCATACACCTTAATCATATAGCGTGTCAGCGTATCTAAAATTTTTGACAATCTGAATTCTTGATAATCTAGATTCGACGGTTTTTTGTCAAAAATAACGACTCACAATTATCGTTTATGAAATCTTTCTTGAAAGAAAAGGTCAAAACTATAGATTAGAGAATCCGGGCGCTTAGCTTACAAGGTTCAAATATTTGAAAATCACATCTAGATGAATTCAAAACTGCCGAAAATTTGCATTAATTGAAAATCTGATTGAAATTTTGCTCTTAGAAAACGAAGACGTCTTATTTTTCGGCAAATTAACTGTCTTGAAAAAATCCTTGTTATTGCTTCAGGTTAGTCGGATTTTGTGTTTTTTTGCTATTGTTAAACTATCATTAAATAAATCATTCGATGCGATAAACTTATAAACAATAGAATACAGTATAATACAATACCTCTGCCTGCAAGCTGGGTATCCATAGCAACTGTCTGCTCAACCATCGCATTTTCAGCCAGAGTTTTTTTCCTCACAGCGGCAAATACCGGATTCGGCGACACACATTGTTGCCACTGTCTTTGCATGGTCACACTCTCATCCTGAAAGAGAATACAACAGTCAATAACAAAGAAATACTATTCATAAATTGGAAGCCTTTCTTTTCAAGTCTTTATGTGAAATATTCACATTACCATAATCCATACCAATGTTGAGACGGATACAAAAATAATGTCTGAGAATACACTCATTTCTTTTCATATATATCTCCACTAAATCTGACAATAAACAATTTCTGTTAGGGCACAAACTAATATGGTTTTTCTCCATATTTCTGAAGACAAATTAGCTTGCTTTGGGGCTTTATCATAATGGAAAGATGGAACAAGACCAAGAGCGCCATTGCCCAACTGTGAACGTTTGTAGTTCTTTTGCTTTTATCGTTTGTTGCGTCAAGGGAGTGTGGACACTAAAAAACACTGGCATCTTTTGCAATGGAAATCCGTATTAACTTGGGTTAGCATAAAGTCTTTCACGGATCGAAATTCTAAGGGGAATGTATTCTCGATCTTCTATTCAAATTTGGTTTAGAAAAGAACATTGGCCAGGGGATCGAGAAACTCAATCAACATTGAAATATTGGGAAATAATGACAAGATTACGGCCTATTGTGTTCACAAAAATAGAAGCTCAACTATCTGGTGATTGTAAAAGATACTAAAATGATAATTAAAGAAATGTTGCAACTTGAACAAAACATCTAAATTGATCTTCCAATCTATAAAACATAGAACAAAACTGATTTTATAAAAATGAACTTCTCGTTGAATGAAACGTGAGGAAAGATTGTTTTTCGACCTTTAGCATGCTACCACAAATAACACACACGACATTGTGTCAAATGTTCCTCGAATGCTTTGGAAATTGAGATTAACTAAGCCAAAATATTTGTCTAATTTTCCCACAGTCGACAACGAGTATTTGAAAAGTGTTAAGTCATTTACCTGACCAACGTCAAAAGAAATGTTGACTTTCTCATACTGCAAGCCCTTGGACAGCGAAGGAAACTGCCGCCATTTTACGCCCCGCATGTTGATGTAGTGGTTTTTGTTTGACCTTTATCTTCATCAAAACATGGAGGCGGCAGAGATTGAGGTGCTGCTTTATCAGTATAGAAAAGGGTTCAAATTTCTAAAATCTGCACATTGAGGGGTTGAAATTTTAATTTTCTTTGAGCACAACGTCCTCGTGGATGTCTTTTTATAAACAACAAGGCCAAGTACAGGGTTGATTCAATGCTTGATTCCCGCGCTTTTTTGTGAGAATATGAACGGTCGACCAATCACATCTACTTTTGAAATCACGTGCAAACGTTGTTGTGGTTTCCATTCCTCTTCAACCAACTCGCCTTGAAGAAAATTGCAGATTCGAAAAACTGAAGCTTTTGTTGAGTAGCCAAAGAAGACACATTGTGTTTATCACTCAAATGTATACATTACATCACAGTAATTACACGAAAATTAACATTACTAAGCATTAAGATTGTTACGAATGTCAATGCGATTAATCCATTAATGTGTTACGTGTGATTGTCATAAGGCTCTACTTCACAGTTTTTCTCTTTGCTGCTTGTTGGAAATATTTAGAATTTTTGTTTTACTGGTGTTGGCCTAGCTGGGTACGGACCTTTCTTTTATTGCTAGAAACCTCCATTTAATTCTCTTTAAACGTCTTGTTTCAATTGCCTACATCAACAAAACTCAATTCTTTATTCCCGACTTTCTACATTCCAAAAATGAATAATAATTAAATATCAGTCTACTTGTCGTCCAATATTGAAGATTTCATAATCTATTATCACGCAAAGGTCTTGTAATTATTTTTGCATTCACCATTTTAGTCCAAGATTGATAGTACATACATTCGGCCACAAATAAGTAAAAATAAACTAACAAGATAAAATAATCAATATTTTGGAAAATAACATCTCTTTGTGCGTTGTAAATACAATGATTTGATTTGATTTCTTAGGGAGAGTAATTAAATATAAGCCCTCGCGGATAAAATTACTGATATACACTGTTTTTAAATTATAGTTTTAATCCAAGAAATTTATAAAAGGTATCTCTAAGGTCCTCAAATTTGATTCCGATTTTTAAAATGGCTGCGAGGGGGAGCAGGAGCAGTTTTGTCCCAGGTTTTCAATGTCTGTTTTCATGGACACTGAAAGTGGAACAAACTAAGAGCAAGGGGGCAAGCTTGATTAATGGGCCTTTGAAAATAACTTTCAGCTTCTACTCATTCCTCCTACTAACTACCATTTTATTTCAATCTTCTGTTGGTATCTTGAAAATGGCTAACTTTTGGCATAAGAATTTATTATACAAGTTTTGAGAAATGTCGTCTTGAACTAAGAACTGTCACTGGAATCAGAATTCCAACGGAATCTCTCTGATTTTTACAATGGGGCGGTTTCAAGGGTACTTTAATCAAATGGGCACGCTGGCCCCTCTTGCCCCTTCTATCAAAACCAACAGGGGCGGTTGACCCTCGCGCCCCATTCTCCGGCGTCCCTGTCTGTAATGTCTCGTAATGTAATTCTTTTTTAAGAATGGAATCAACAAACATAACAAAAGTAAAGGTAAATTTTTTAAAGCAATTGCAAGAAAATTATTGTAAGAAAAATTCTGAAATGTATCCTAAGCTAAACTAAAGACTCGTGTCCTATTGAGTAATGAATTTCATTTTAAATCGAATTTGTTAAAAGAAACAAAATTATGCCTGAAAAAAGTAAAAGGTTTAAAACGAATGAAATAATGCAAGCTAATCTAAAAGGCGTGGTCGCGATGGCCACTGCCATTGAATAAGTCCCTAATCGTAATATGCGGATTCTAATCCATGATAAATTGAACAAATTTTAGAGAAATGAAGGTAAATGAATAAAAAGAAATTCCAAAATGCTTTTGAATTTGCTGTAAACATCGATTTTTTAGAAATGTTCAATTCTCATAGTGAATTGAAAAAGTAAAAGAGGCTTTGAAAATGGGCTAATTTATTTCAATTTTCAGATGATTCTTTAATTTCCCGTCTTTGTTTAAGCTCTTCTCTCCAATTTGCTCTAACTAGAATTAACAAACTCCCAAAGAGGGAGAGGCCAATTTAAAGATTTACTAAAAGACTAAAAGAATACTACTAGGTAGAAGTTGCTCAAAAAAATACTTTCCAACTATTCTTAAAAAACGGTAATATTAAGATGTAGTAATTACCATTTTGTGCAGTATTGTACACTGGCACCAGAGCAACATAAATTCGAGCGTGGAAATAAAAAGATATGAGTGTATAAGCGGAGGACGCTCCTTAAAATGGGTCTCTAGTTAAGCGCTCAAATTTTGTGGCTACGGTACCCAGGGTAGCAATATTTAGACGGTTTTGTGCAATGATTAAACTGTTATTAGTCATAGTGGGCCACTTTACGCATTTTTTTCTCATAAAGCTTCCAAATCTATAGACAAACTGGATTAGATTTAATTTTACAGTTATTTTGCAAAAATATTTAAATTGAAAATATTAGTTGTAAACTATGCAAAATCCAGTGCAGTTTGTTAGAAAACTGAAGAAATCAGCGTAATATCAAACGCAGCCTTAATGCACTTGGCATCGCCACACAGCCTTACGCAGTGATACAGCTTGGATCAAGTTTGTCGTTATAGTAATGCGTCAAAAGAGAAGGGACAGGTCTCAGTACAGATATGCTCATCGATGATAGTTCTAATCGATTTTAAACATTAAGAGCAGTGACAACTTGTAGACTAAGACATGGGGGCAGATAAGATAGGCCACGGAGAAAACTTGAAACTTCACATTTCCAATATTTCTGCGTTGACTCATTATTCTCGATTCTCTTCCAAAAAATAGCAATTTTATACCAAAATGTTGATAATGTGATAGTTCTTATCGATTTTAAACATTAAGAGCAGTGACAACTTGTAGACTCAGACATGGAGGCAGATAAGATAGGCCACGCAGAAAACTTGAAACTTCACATTTCCAATATTTCTGCGTGGGCTCAATATTCTCTATTCTCTTCCAAAATATAGCAACTTTTTACCAAAATGTTGATAATGTGATAGTTCTCATCGATTTGAGGCATTAAGAACAGTGACACCTTGTGGACTTAGACAGGGGGGCAGATAAGATAGGCCACGCAGAAAACTTGAAACTTAACTTTTCCAATATTTCTACGTGGGCTCATTATTTTCGATTCTGTTCCAAAATAAAGCATTTTTTTACCAAAAAAGTAGATAAAGTGATAGTTCTCATCCATTCGAGGCATTAAAAACAATGACAATTTGTAGACTTAGACAGGGGGCAGATAAGATAGGCCACGAAAAAAAATTGAAACTTCACATTTCCAATATTTCTGCGGGGGCTCATTATTCTCTATTCTGTTTCAAAAAAGAGCAATTTTTAACCAAAAACGTAGATAATGAGACAGTTCTCATCAATTTAAAGCATCAAGAACAGTGACAACTTGTAGACTTAAAAAGAGGGGCAGATAAGATAGGCCATGCAGAAAACTTGAAACTTCACATTTCCAATATTTCTGCGTTGGCTCATCTTTCTCGATTCTCTTCCAAAAAAAAGCAATTTTATACCACAATGTTGATAATGTGATAGTTCTTATCGATTTCAAACATTAAGAGCAGTGACAACTTGTAGACTTAGACAGGGGGGTAGATAAGATAGGCCAGGCAGAAAAATTGAAAATTAAAATTTCCAATACTTCTGCGTGGGCTCATTATTCTCTATTCTCTTCCAAAATATAGCAACTTTTTACCAAAATTATTGATAATGTGATAGTTCTCATCGATTTGAGGCATTAAGAACAGTGACTACTTGTAGTCTTAGACGGGGGCAGATAAGATAGGCCATGCAGAAAAATTGAAAATTAAAATTTCCAATATTTCTGCGTGGGCTCATTATTCTCGATTCTCTTTCAAAATATAGCAATTTTATACCACAATGTTGATAATGTGATAGTTCTTATCGATTTTAAACATTAAGAGCAGTGACAACTTGTAGACTCAGACAGGGGGGTAGATAAGATAGGCCAGGCAGAAAAGCTGAAACTTAACATTTCCAATACTTCTGCGTGGGCTCATTATTCTCTATTGTCTTCCAAAATATAGCAACTTTTTACCAAAATTATTGATAATGTGATAGTTCTCATCGATTTGAGGCATTAAGAACAGTGACAACTTGTAGTCTTAGACAGGGGGGCAGATAAGATAGGCCAGGCAGAAAAGTTGAAACTTCACATTTCCAATTATTCTGCGTTGGCTCATTATTCTCGATTCTCTTCCAAAAAATAGCAATTTTATACCACAATGTTGATAATGTGATAGTTCTTATCGATTTTAAACATTAAGAGCAGTGACAACTTGTAGACTTAGACAGGGGGGCAGATAAGATAGGCCACGCAGAAAACTTGAAACTTCACATTTCCAATATTTCTGCGTTGACTCATTATTCTTGATTCTCTTCCAAAAAATAGCAATTTATACCAAAATGTTGATAATGTGATAGTTCTTATCGATTTTAAACATTAAGAGCAGTGACAACTTGTAGACTCAGACAGGTTGGCAGATAAGATAGGCCACGGAGAAAACTTGAAACTTCACATTTCCAATATTTCTGCGTTGACTCATTATTCTCGATTCTCTTCCAAAAAATAGCAATTTTATACCAAAATGTTGATAATGTGATAGTTCTTATCGATTTTAAACATCAAGAACAGTGACAACTTGTAGACTTAAAAAGAGGGGCAGATAAGATAGGCCATGCAGAAAACTTGAAACTTCACATTTCCAATATTTCTGCGTTGGCTCATCTTTCTCGATTCTCTTCCAAAAAAAAGCAATTTTATACCACAATGTTGATAATGTGATAGTTCTTATCGATTTTAAACATTAAGAGCAGTGACAACTTGTAGACTTAGACAGGGGGGTAGATAAGATAGGCCAGGCAGAAAAATTGAAAATTAAAATTTCCAATACTTCTGCGTGGGCTCATTATTCTCTATTCTCTTCCAAAATATAGCAACTTTTTACAAAAATTATTGATAATGTGATAGTTCTCATCGATTTGAGGCATTAAGAACAGTGACTACTTGTAGTCTTAGACGGGGGCAGATAAGATAGGCCATGCAGAAAACTTGAAACTTCACATTTCCAATATTTCTGCGTTGGCTCATTATTCTCGATTCTCTTTCAAAATATAGCAATTTTATACCACAATGTTGATAATGTGATAGTTCTTATCGATTTTAAACATTAAGAGCAGTGACAACTTGTAGATTCAGACAGGGGGGTGGATAAGATAGGCCAGGCAGAAAAGTTGAAACTTAACATTTCCAATACTTCTGCGTGGGCTCATTATTCTCTATTGTCTTTCAAAATATAGCAACTTTTTACCAAAATTATTGATAATGTGATAGTTCTCATCGATTTGAGGCATTAAGAACAGTGACACCTTGTGGACTTAGACAGGGGGGCAGATAAGATAGGCCACGCAGAAAACTTGAAACTAAATTTTTCCAATATTTCTACGTGGGCTCATTATTTTCGATTCTGTTCCAAAATAAAGCATTTTTTTACCAAAAAAGTAGATAAAGTGATAGTTCTCATCCATTCGAGGCATTAAAAACAATGACAATTTGTAGACTTAGACAGGGGGCAGATAAGATAGGCCACGAAAAAAAATTGAAACTTCAGATTTCCAATATTTCTGCGGGGGCTCATTATTCTCTATTCTGTTTCAAAAAAGAGCAATTTTTAACCAAAAACGTAGATAATGAGACAGTTCTCATCAATTTAAAGCATCAAGAACAGTGACAACTTGTAGACTTAAAAAGAGGGGCAGATAAGATAGGCCATGCAGAAAACTTGAAACTTCACATTTCCAATATTTCTGCGTTGGCTCATCTTTCTCGATTCTCTTCCAAAAAAAAGCAATTTTATACCACAATGTTGATAATGTGATAGTTCTTATCGATTTTAAACATTAAGAGCAGTGACAACTTGTAGACTTAGACAGGGGGGTAGATAAGATAGGCCAGGCAGAAAAATTGAAAATTAAAATTTCCAATACTTCTGCGTGGGCTCATTATTCTCTATTCTCTTCCAAAATATAGCAACTTTTTACCAAAATTATTGATAATGTGATAGTTCTCATCGATTTGAGGCATTAAGAACAGTGACTACTTGTAGTCTTAGACAGGGGCAGATAAGATAGGCCATGCAGAAAACTTGAAACTTCACATTTCCATTATTTCTGCGTTGGCTCATTATTCTCGATTCTCTTTCAAAATATAGCAATTTTATACCACAATGTTGATAATGTGATAGTTCTTATCGATTTTAAACATTAAGAGCAGTGACAACTTGTAGACTCAGACAGGGGGGTAGATAAGATAGGCCAGGCAGAAAAGTTGAAACTTAACATTTCCAATACTTCTGCGTGGGCTCATTATTCTCTATTGTCTTCCAAAATATAGCAACTTTTTACCAAAATTATTGATAATGTGATAGTTCTCATCGATTTGAGGCATTAAGAACAGTGACAACTTGTAGTCTTAGACAGGGGGGCAGATAAGATAGGCCATGCAGAAAACTTGAAACTTCACATTTCCAATATTTCTGCGTTGGCTCATTATTCTCGATTCTCTTCCAAAAAATAGCAATTTTATACCACAATGTTGATAATGTGATAGTTCTTATCGATTTTAAACATTAAGAGCAGTGACAACTTGTAGACTTAGACAGGGGGGCAGATAAGATAGGCCACGCAGAAAACTTGAAACTTCACATTTCCAATATTTCTGCGTTGACTCATTATTCTTGATTCTCTTCCAAAAAATAGCAATTTATACCAAAATGTTGATAATGTGATAGTTCTTATCGATTTTAAACATTAAGAGCAGTGACAACTTGTAGACTCAGACAGGTTGGCAGATAAGATAGGCCACGGAGAAAACTTGAAACTTCACATTTCCAATATTTCTGCGTTGACTCATTATTCTCGATTCTCTTCCAAAAAATAGCAATTTTATACCAAAATGTTGATAATGTGATAGTTCTTATCGATTTTAAACATTAAGAACAGTGACAACTTGTAGACTTAAAAAGAGTGGCAGATAAGATAGGCCATGCAGAAAACTTGAAACTTCACATTTCCAATATTTCTGCGTTGGCTCATCTTTCTCGATTCTCTTCCAAAAAAAAGCAATTTTATACCACAATGTTGATAATGTGATAGTTCTTATCGATTTTAAACATTAAGAGCAGTGACAACTTGTAGACTTGGACAGGGGGGTAGATAAGATAGGCCAGGCAGAAAAATTGAAAATTAAAATTTCCAATACTTCTGCGTGGGCTCATTATTCTCTATTCTCTTCCAAAATATAGCAACTTTTTACCAAAATTATTGATAATGTGATAGTTCTCATCGATTTGAGGCATTAAGAACAGTGACTACTTGTAGTCTTAGACGGGGGCAGATAAGATAGGCCATGCAGAAAACTTGAAACTTCACATTTCCAATATTTCTGCGTTGGCTCATTATTCTCGATTCTCTTTCAAAATATAGCAATTTTATACCACAATGTTGATAATGTGATAGTTCTTATCGATTTTAAACATTAAGAGCAGTGACAACTTGTAGACTCAGACAGGGGGGTAGATAAGATAGGCCAGGCAGAAAAGTTGAAACTTCACATTTCCAATATTTCTGCGTTGACTCATTATTCTCGATTCTCTTCCAAAAAATAGCCATTTTATACCAAAATGTTGATAATGTGATAGTTTTTAACGATTTTAAACATTAAGAGCAGTGACAACTTGTAGACTCAGACAGGGGGCTGATAAGATAGGCCACGCAGAAAACTTGAAACTTCATGTTTCCAATATTTCTGCGTTGACTCATTATTCTCGATTCTCTTCTAAAAAATAGCAATTTTATACCAAAATGTTGATAATGTGATAGTTCTTATCGATTTTAAACATTAAGAGCAGTGACAACTTGTAGACTCAGACAGGGGGGCAGATAAGATAGGTCACACAGAAAACTTGAAACTTCACATTTCCAATATTTCTGCGTTGACTCATTATTCTCGATTCTCTTCTAAAAAATAGCAATTTTATACCAAAATGTTGATAATGTGATAGTTCTTATCGATTTTAAACATTAAGATTAGTGACAACTTGTAGACTCAGACAGGGGGGCAGATAAGATAGGCCATGCAGAAAACTTGAAACTTCACATTTCCAATATTTCTGCGTTGGCTCATTATTCTCGATTCTCTTCCAAAAAATAGCAATTTTATACCAAAATGTTGATAATGTGATAGTTCTTATCGATTTTAAACATTAAGAGCAGTGACAACTTGTAGACTCAGACAGGGGGGCAGATAAGATAGGCCATGCAGAAAACTTGAAACTTCACATTTCCAATATTTCTGCGTTGGCTCATTATTCTCGATTCTCTTCCAAAAAATAGCAATTTTATACCACAATGTTGATAATGTGATAGTTCTTATCGATTTTAAACATTAAGAGCAATGACAACTTGTAGACTCAGACAGGGGGCAGATAAGATAGGCCACGGAGAAAACTTGAAACTTCACATTTCCAATATTTCTGCATTGACTCATTATTCTAGATTCTCTTCCAAAAAATAGCAATTTTATACCAAAATGTTGATAATGTGATAGTTCTTATCGATTTTAAACATTAAGAGCAGTGACAACTTGTAGACTCAGACAGGGGGGCAGATAAGATAGGCCATGCAGAAAACTTGAAACTTCACATTTCCAATATTTCTGCGTTGGCTCATTATTCTCGATTCTCTTCCAAAAAATAGCAATTTTATACCACAATGTTGATAATGTGATAGTTCTTATCGATTTTAAACATTAAGAGCAATGACAACTTGTAGACTCAGACAGGGGGCAGATAAGATAGGCCACGGAGAAAACTTGAAACTTCACATTTCCAATATTTCTGCATTGACTCATTATTCTAGATTCTCTTCCAAAAAATAGCAATTTTATACCAAAATGTTGATAATGTGATAGTTCTTATCGATTTTAAACATTAAGAGCAGTGACAACTTGTAGACTCAGACAGGTTGGCAGATAAGATAGGCCACGGAGAAAACTTGAAACTTCACATTTCCAATATTTCTGCATTGACTTATTATTCTAGATTCTCTTCCAAAAAATAGCAATTTTATACCAAAATGTTGATAATGTGATAGTTCTTATCGATTTTAAACATTAAGAGCAGTGACAACTTGTAGACTCAGACAGGTTGGCAGATAAGATAGGCCACGGAGAAAACTTGAAACTTCACATTTCCAATATTTCTGCATTGACTTATTATTCTAGATTCTCTTTCAAAAAATAGCAATTTTATACCAAAATGTTGATAATGTGATAGTTCTTATCGATTTTAAACATTAAGAGCAGTGACAACCTGTAGACTCAGACAGGTTGGCAGATAAGATAGGCCACGCAGAAAACTTGAAACTTCACATTTCCAATATTTCTGCGTTGGCTCATTATTCTCGATTCTCTTCCAAAAAATAGCAATTTTATACCACAATGTTGATAATGTGATAGTTCTTATCGATTTTAAACATTAAGAACAGCGACAACTTGTAGACTTAAAAAGAGTGGCAGATAAGATAGGCCATGCAGAAAACTTGAAACTTCACATTTCCAATATTTCTGCGTTGGCTCATCTTTCTCGATTCTCTTCCAAAAAAAAGCAATTTTATACCACAATGTTGATAATGTGATAGTTCTTATCGATTTTAAACATTAAGAGCAGTGACAACTTGTAGACTTAGACAGGGGGGTAGATAAGATAGGCCATGCAGAAAACTTGAAACTTCACATTTCCAATATTTCTGCGTTGGCTCATTATTCTCGATTCTCTTTCAAAATATAGCAATTTTATACCACAATGTTGATAATGTGATAGTTCTTATCGATTTTAAACATTAAGAGCAGTGACAACTTGTAGACTCAGACAGGGGGGTAGATAAGATAGGCCAGGCAGAAAAGTTGAAACTTCACATTTCCAATATTTCTGCGTTGACTCATTATTCTCGATTCTCTTCCAAAAAATAGCAATTTTATACCAAAATGTTGATAATGTGATAGTTTTTAACGATTTTAAACATTAAGAGCAGTGACAACTTGTAGACTCAGACAGGGGGCTGATAAGATAGGCCACGCAGAAAACTTGAAACTTCATGTTTCCAATATTTCTGCGTTGACTCATTATTCTCGATTCTCTTCTAGAAAATAGCAATTTTATACCAAAATGTTGATAATGTGATAGTTCTTATCGATTTTAAACATTAAGTGCAGTGACAACTTGTAGACTCAGACAGGTGGGCAGATAAGATAGGCCACGCAGAAAACTTGAAACTTCACATTTCCAATATTTCTGCGTTGACTCATTATTCTCGATTCTCTTCTAAAAAATAGCAATTTTATACCAAAATGTTGATAATGTGATAGTTCTTATCGATTTTAAACATTAAGAGCAGTGACAACTTGTAGACTCAGACAGGGGGGCAGATAAGATAGGCCATGCAGAAAACTTGAAACTTCACATTTCCAATATTTCTGCGTTGGCTCATTATTCTCGATTCTCTTCCAAAAAATAGCAATTTTATACCAAAATGTTGATAATGTGATAGTTCTTATCGATTTTAAACATTAAGAGCAGTGACAACTTGTAGACTCAGACAGGGGGGCAGATAAGATAGGCCATGCAGAAAACTTGAAACTTCACATTTCCAATATTTCTGCGTTGGCTCATTATTCTCGATTCTCTTCCAAAAAATAGCAATTTTATACCACAATGTTGATAATGTGATAGTTCTTATCGATTTTAAACATTAAGAGCAATGACAACTTGTAGACTCAGACGCAGATAAGATAGGCCATGGAGAAAACTTGAAACTTCACATTTCCAATATTTCTGCATTGACTCATTATTCTAGATTCTCTTCCAAAAAATAGCAATTTTATACCAAAATGTTGATAATGTGATAGTTCTTATCGATTTTAAACATTAAGAGCAGTGACAACTTGTAGACTCAGACAGGTTGGCAGATAAGATAGGCCACGGAGAAAACTTGAAACTTCACATTTCCAATATTTCTGTATTGACTTATTATTCTAGATTCTCTTCCAAAAAATAGCAATTTTATACCAAAATGTTGATAATGTGATAGTTCTTATCGATTTTAAACATTAAGAGCAGTGACAACTTGTAGACTCAGACAGGTTGGCAGATAAGATAGGCCACGGAGAAAACTTGAAACTTCACATTTCCAATATTTCTGTATTGACTTATTATTCTAGATTCTCTTCCAAAAAATAGCAATTTTATACCAAAATGTTGATAATGTGATAGTTCTTATCGATTTTAAACATTAAGAGCAGTGACAACTTGTAGACTCAGACAGGTTGGCAGATAAGATAGGCCACGCAGAAAACTTGAAACTTCACATTTCCAATATTTCTGCGTTGGCTCATTATTCTCGATTCTCTTCCAAAAAATAGCAATTTTATACCAAAATGTTGATAATGTGATAGTTCTTATCGATTTTAAACATTAAGAGCAGTGACAACTTGTAGACTCAGACAGGGGGGCAGATAAGATAGGCCATGCAGAAAACTTGAAACTTCACATTTCCAATATTTCTGCGTTGGCTCATTATTCTCGATTCTCTTCCAAAAAATAGCAATTTTATACCACAATGTTGATAATGTGATAGTTCTTATCGATTTTAAACATTAAGAGCAATGACAACTTGTAGACTCAGACGCAGATAAGATAGGCCATGGAGAAAACTTGAAACTTCACATTTCCAATATTTCTGCATTGACTCATTATTCTAGATTCTCTTCCAAAAAATAGCAATTTTATACCAAAATGTTGATAATGTGATAGTTCTTATCGATTTTAAACATTAAGAGCAGTGACAACTTGTAGACTCAGACAGGGGGGCAGATAAGATAGGCCACGCAGAAAACTTGAAACTTCACATTTCCAATATTTCTGCGTTGACTCATTATTCTTGATTCTCTTCCAAAAAATAGCAATTTATACCAAAATGTTGATAATGTGATAGTTCTTATCGATTTTAAACATTAAGAGCAGTGACAACTTGTAGACTCAGACAGGTTGGCAGATAAGATAGGCCACGGAGAAAACTTGAAACTTCACATTTCCAATATTTCTGTATTGACTTATTATTCTAGATTCTCTTCCAAAAAATAGCAATTTTATACCAAAATGTTGATAATGTGATAGTTCTTATCGATTTTAAACATTAAGAGCAGTGACAACTTGTAGACTCAGACAGGTTGGCAGATAAGATAGGCCACGGAGAAAACTTGAAACTTCACATTTCCAATATTTCTGTATTGACTTATTATTCTAGATTCTCTTCCAAAAAATAGCAATTTTATACCAAAATGTTGATAATGTGATAGTTCTTATCGATTTTAAACATTAAGAGCAGTGACAACTTGTAGACTCAGACAGGTTGGCAGATAAGATAGGCCACGCAGAAAACTTGAAACTTCACATTTCCAATATTTCTGCGTTGGCTCATTATTCTCGATTCTCTTCCAAAAAATAGCAATTTTATACCACAATGTTGATAATGTGATAGTTCTTATCGATTTTAAACATTAAGAGCAGTGACATCTTGTAGACTCAGACAGGGGGGCAGATAAGATAGGCCACGCAGAAAACTTGAAACTTCACATTTCCAATATTTCTGCGTTGACTCATTATTCTCGATTCTCTTCTAAAAAATAGCAATTTTATACCAAAATGTTGATAATGTGATAGTTCTTATCGATTTTAAACATTAAGAGCAGTGACAACTTGTAGACTCAGACAGGGGGGCAGATAAGATAGGCCACGCAGAAAACATGAAACTTCACATTTCCAATATTTCTGCGTTGGCTCATTATTCTCGATTCTCTTCCAAAAAATAGCAATTTTATACCACAATGTTGATAATGTGATAGTTCTTATCGATTTTAAACATTAAGAGCAATGACAACTTGTAGACTCAGACAGGGGGCAGATAAGATAGGCCACGGAGAAAACTTGAAACTTCACATTTCCAATATTTCTGCATTGACTCATTATTCTAGATTCTCTTCCAAAAAATAGCAATTTTATACCAAAATGTTGATAATGTGATAGTTCTTATCGATTTTAAACATTAAGAGCAGTGACAACTTGTAGACTCAGACAGGTTGGCAGATAAGATAGGCCACGGAGAAAACTTGAAACTTCACATTTCCAATATTTCTGCATTGACTCATTATTCTAGATTCTCTTCCAAAAAATAGCAATTTATACCAAAATGTTGATAATGTGATAGTTCTTATCGATTTTAAACATTAAGAGCAGTGACAACTTGTAGACTCAGACAGGTTGGCAGATAAGATAGGCCACGCAGAAAACTTGAAACTTCACATTTCCAATATTTCTGCGTTGGCTCATTATTCTCGATTCTCTTCCAAAAAATAGCAATTTTATACCACAATGTTGATAATGTGATAGTTCTTATCGATTTTAAACATTAAGAGCAGTGACATCTTGTAGACTCAGACAGGGGGGCAGATAAGATAGGCCACGCAGAAAACTTGAAACTTCACATTTCCAATATTTCTGCGTTGACTCATTATTCTCGATTCTCTTCCAAAAAATAGCAATTTATACCAAAATGTTGATAATGTGATAGTTCTTATCGATTTTAAACATTAAGAGTAGTGACAACTTGTAGACTCAGACAGGTTGGCAGATAAGATAGGCCACGCAGAAAACTTGAAACTTCACATTTCCAATATTTCTGCGTTGACTCATTATTCTCGATTCTCTTCCAAAAAATGGCAATTTTATACCACAATGTTGATAATGTGATAGTTCTTATCGATTTTAAACATTAAGAGCAGTGACAACTTGTAGACTCAGTCAGGTTGGCAGATAAGATAGGCCACGCAGAAAACTTGAAACTTCACATTTCCAATATTTCTGCGTTGACTCATTATTCTCGATTCTCTTCCAAAAAATAGCAATTTTATACCAAAATGTTGATAATGTGATAGTCTTTATCGATTTTAAACATTAAGAGCAGCGACAACTTGCAGACTCAGACAGGGGGCAGATAAGATAGGCCACGCAGAAAACTTGAAACTTCATATTTCCAATATTTCTGCGTTGACTCATTATTCTCGATTCTCTTCCAAAAAATAGCAATTTTATACCAAAATGTTGATAATGTGATAGTCTTTATCGATTTTAAACATTAAGAGCAGTGACAACTTGTAGACTCAGACAGGGGGCAGATAAGATAGGCCACGCAGAAAACTTGAAACTTCATATTTCCAATATTTCTGCGTTGACTCATTATTCTCGATTCTCTTCTAAAAAATAGCAATTTTATACCAAAATGTTGATAATGTGATAGTTCTTATCGATTTTAAACATTAAGAGCAGTGACAACTTGTAGACTCAGACAGGGGGGCAGATAAGATAGGCCACGGAGAAAACTTGAAACTTCACATTTCCAATATTTCTGCGTTGACTCATTATTCTCGATTCTCTTCCAAAAAATAGCAATTTTATACCAAAATGTTGATAATGTGATAGTTCTTATCGATTTTAAACATTAAGAGCAGTGACAACTTGTAGACTCAGACAGGGGGGCAGATAAGATAGGCCACGCAGAAAACTTGAAACTTCTCATTTCCAATATTTCTGCGTTGACTCATTATTCTCGATTCTCTTCCAAAAAATAGCAATTTTATACCAAAATGTTGATAATGTGATAGTTCTTATCGATTTTAAACATTAAGAGCAGTGACAACTTGTAGACTCAGACAGGGGGGCAGATAAGATAGGCCACGCAGAAAACTTGAAACTTCACATTTCCAATATTTCTGCGTTGACTCATTATTCTCGATTCTCTTCCAAAAAATAGCAATTTTATACCAAAATGTTGATAATGTGATAGTTCTTATCGATTTTAAACATTAAGAGCAGTGACAACTTGTAGACTCAGACAGGTTGGCAGATAAGATAGGCCACGCAGAAAACTTGAAACTTCACATTTCCAATATTTCTGCGTTGGCTCATTATTCTCGATTCTCTTCCAAAAAATAGCAATTTTATAGCAAAATGTTGATAATGTGATAGTTCTTATCGATTTTAAACATTAAGAGCAGTGACAACTTGTAGACTCAGACAGGTTGGCAGATAAGATAGGCCACGCAGAAAACTTGAAACTTCACATTTCCAATATTTCTGCGTTGATTCATTATTCTCGATTCTCTTCCAAAAAATAGCAATTTTATACCAAAATGTTGATAATGTGATAGTTCTTATCGATTTTAAACATTAAGAGCAGTGACAACTTGTAGACTCAGACAGGTTGGCAGATAAGATAGGCCACGCAGAAAACTTGAAACTTCACATTTCCAATATTTCTGCGTTGGCTCATTATTCTCGATTCTCTTCCAAAAAATAGCAATTTTATACCACAATGTTGATAATGTGATAGTTCTTATCGATTTTAAACATTAAGAGCAGTGAAATCTTGTAGACTCAGACAGGGGGGCAGATAAGATAGGCCACGCAGAAAACTTGGAACTTCACATTTCCAATATTTCTGCATTGACTCATTATTCTCGATTCTCTTCCAAAAAATAGCAATTTTATACCGAAATGTTGATAATGTGATAGTTCTTATCGATTTTAAACATTAAGAGCAGTGACCACTTGTAGACTCAGACAGGGGGGCAGATAAGATAGGCCACGCAGAAAACTTGAAACTTCACATTTCCAATATTTCTGCGTTGACTCATTATTCTTGATTCTCTTCCAAAAAATAGCAATTTTATACCACAATGTTGATAATGTGATAGTTCTTATCGATTTTAAACATTAAGAGCAGTGACAACTTGTAGACTCAGACAGGGGGGCAGATAAGATAGGCCACGCAGAAAACTTGAAACTTCACATTTCCAATATTTCTGCGTTGACTCATTATTCTCGATTCTCTTCCAAAAAAAGCAATTTTATACCAAAATGTTGATAATGTGATAGTTCTTATCGATTTTAAACATTAAGAGCAGTGACAACTTGTAGACTCAGACAGGTTGGCAGATAAGATAGGCCACGGAGAAAACTTGAAACTTCATATTTCCAATATTTCTGCGTTGACTCATTATTCTCGATTCTCTTCAAAAAAATAGCAATTTTATACCAAAATGTTGATAATGTGATAGTTCTCATCGATTTTAAACATTAAGAACAGTGACAACTTGTAGACTTAGACAGGGAGGCAGATAAGATAGGCCATGCAGAAAACTTGAAACTTCACATTTCCAATATTTCTGCGTCGGCTCAACGTTTTCGATTCTCTTCCAAAAAATAGCAATTTTATACCAAAATGTTGATAATGTGATAGTTCTTATCGATTTTAAACATTAAGAGCAGTGACAACTTGTAGATTCAGACAGGGGGGCAGATAAGATTGTCCACGCAGAAAACTTGAAACTTCACATTTCCAATATTTCTGCGTTGACTCATTATTCTCGATTCTCTTCCAAAAAATAGCAATTTTATACCAAAATGTTGATAATGTGATAGTTCTTATCGATTTTAAACATTAAGAGCAGTGACAACTTGTAGACTCAGACAGGGGGGCAGATAAGATAGGCCACGCAGAAAACTTGAAACTTCACATTTCCAATATTTCTGCGTTGACTCATTATTCTCGATTCTCTTCCAAAAAAAGCAATTTTATACCAAAATGTTGATAATGTGATAGTTCTTATCGATTTTAAACATTAAGAGCAGTGACAACTTGTAGACTCAGACAGGTTGGCAGATAAGATAGGCCACGGAGAAAACTTGAAACTTCACATTTCCAATATTTCTGCGTTGACTCATTATTCTCGATTCTCTTCCAAAAAATAGCAATTTTATACCAAAATGTTGATAATGTGATAGTTCTTATCGATTTTAAACATTAAGAGCAGTGACAACTTGTAGACTCAGACAGGGGGGCAGATAAGATAGGCCACGCAGAAAACTTGAAACTTCACATTTCCAATATTTCTGCGTTGACTCATTATTCTCGATTCTCTTCCAAAAAAAGCAATTTTATACCAAAATGTTGATAATGTGATAGTTCTTATCGATTTTAAACATTAAGAGCAGTGACAACTTGTAGACTCAGACAGGTTGGCAGATAAGATAGGCCACGGAGAAAACTTGAAACTTCATATTTCCAATATTTCTGCGTTGACTCATTATTCTCGATTCTCTTCCAAAAAATAGCAATTTTATACCAAAATGTTGATAATGTGATAGTTCTCATCGATTTTAAACATTAAGAACAGTGACAACTTGTAGACTTAGACAGGGAGGCAGATAAGATAGGCCATGCAGAAAACTTGAAACTTCACATTTCCAATATTTCTGCGTCGGCTCAACGTTTTCGATTCTCTTCCAAAAAATAGCAATTTTATACCAAAATGTTGATAATGTGATAGTTCTTATCGATTTTAAACATTAAGAGCAGTGACAACTTGTAGATTCAGACAGGGGGGCAGATAAGATTGTCCACGCAGAAAACTTGAAACTTCACATTTCCAATATTTCTGCGTTGACTCATTATTCTCGATTCTCTTCCAAAAAATAGCAATTTTATACCAAAATGTTGATAATGTGATAGTTCTTATCGATTTTAAACATTAAGAGCAGTGACAACTTGTAGACTCAGACAGGGGGGCAGATAAGATAGGCCACGCAGAAAACTTGAAACTTCACATTTCCAATATTTCTGCGTTGACTCATTATTCTCGATTCTCTTCCAAAAAAAGCAATTTTATACCAAAATGTTGATAATGTGATAGTTCTTATCGATTTTAAACATTAAGAGCAGTGACAACTTGTAGACTCAGACAGGTTGGCAGATAAGATAGGCCACGGAGAAAACTTGAAACTTCACATTTCCAATATTTCTGCGTTGACTCATTATTCTCGATTCTCTTCCAAAAAATAGCAATTTTATACCAAAATGTTGATAATGTGATAGTTCTTATCGATTTTAAACATTAAGAGCAGTGACAACTTGTAGACTCAGACAGGGGGGCAGATAAGATAGGCCACGCAGAAAACTTGAAACTTCACATTTCCAATATTTCTGCGTTGACTCATTATTCTCGATTCTCTTCCAAAAAAAGCAATTTTATACCAAAATGTTGATAATGTGATAGTTCTTATCGATTTTAAACATTAAGAGCAGTGACAACTTGTAGACTCAGACAGGTTGGCAGATAAGATAGGCCACGGAGAAAACTTGAAACTTCATATTTCCAATATTTCTGCGTTGACTCATTATTCTCGATTCTCTTCCAAAAAATAGCAATTTTATACCAAAATGTTGATAATGTGATAGTTCTCATCGATTTTAAACATTAAGAACAGTGACAACTTGTAGACTTAGACAGGGAGGCAGATAAGATAGGCCATGCAGAAAACTTGAAACTTCACATTTCCAATATTTCTGCGTCGGCTCAACGTTTTCGATTCTCTTCCAAAAAATAGCAATTTTATACCAAAATGTTGATAATGTGATAGTTCTTATCGATTTTAAACATTAAGAGCAGTGACAACTTGTAGATTCAGACAGGGGGGCAGATAAGATTGTCCACGCAGAAAACTTGAAACTTCACATTTCCAATATTTCTGCGTTGACTCATTATTCTCGATTCTCTTCCAAAAAATAGCAATTTTATACCAAAATGTTGATAATGTGATAGTTCTTATCGATTTTAAACATTAAGAGCAGTGACAACTTGTAGACTCAGACAGGGGGGCAGATAAGATAGGCCACGCAGAAAACTTGAAACTTCACATTTCCAATATTTCTGCGTTGACTCATTATTCTCGATTCTCTTCCAAAAAAAGCAATTTTATACCAAAATGTTGATAATGTGATAGTTCTTATCGATTTTAAACATTAAGAGCAGTGACAACTTGTAGACTCAGACAGGTTGGCAGATAAGATAGGCCACGGAGAAAACTTGAAACTTCATATTTCCAATATTTCTGCGTTGACTCATTATTCTCGATTCTCTTCCAAAAAATAGCAATTTTATACCAAAATGTTGATAATGTGATAGTTCTCATCGCTTTTAAACATTAAGAACAGTGACAACTTGTAGACTTAGACAGGGAGGCAGATAAGATAGGCCATGCAGAAAACTTGAAACTTCACATTTCCAATATTTCTGCGTCGGCTCAACGTTTTCGATTCTCTTCCAAAAAATAGCAATTTTATACCAAAATGTTGATAATGTGATAGTTCTTATCGATTTTAAACATTAAGAGCAGTGACAACTTGTAGATTCAGACAGGGGGGCAGATAAGATTGTCCACGCAGAAAACTTGAAACTTCACATTTCCAATATTTCTGCGTTGAATCATTATTCTCGATTCTCTTCCAAAAAATAGCAATTTTATACCAAAATGTTGATAATGTGATAGTTCTTATCGATTTTAAACATTAAGAGCAGTGACATCTTGTAGACTCAGACAGGGGGGCAGATAAGATTGTCCACGCAGAAAACTTGAAACTTCACATTTCCAATATTTCTGCGTTGAATCATTATTCTCGATTCTCTTCCAAAAAATAGCAATTTTATACCAAAATGTTGATAATGTGATAGTTCTTATCGATTTTAAACATTAAGAGCAGTGACAACTTGTAGACTCAGACAGGGGGGCAGATAAGATAGGCCACGCAGAAAACTTGAAACTTCACATTTCCAATATTTCTGCGTTGACTCATTATTCTCGATTCTCTTCCAAAAAATAGCAATTTTATACCAAAATGTTGATAATGTGATAGTTCTTATCGATTTTAAACATTAAGAGCAGTGACAACTTGTAGACTCAGACAGGTTGGCAGATAAGATAGGCCACGCAGAAAACTTGAAACTTCACATTTCCAATATTTCTGCGTTGGCTCATTATTCTCGATTCTCTTCCAAAAAATAGCAATTTTATACCAAAATGTTGATAATGTGATAGTTCTTATCGATTTTAAACATTAAGAGCAGTGACAACTTGTAGACTCAGACAGGTTGGCAGATAAGATAGGCCACGCAGAAAACTTGAAACTTCACATTTCCAATATTTCTGCGTTGATTCATTATTCTCGATTCTCTTCCAAAAAATAGCAATTTTATACCAAAATGTTGATAATGTGATAGTTCTTATCGATTTTAAACATTAAGAGCAGTGACAACTTGTAGACTCAGACAGGTTGGCAGATAAGATAGGCCACGCAGAAAACTTGAAACTTCACATTTCCAATATTTCTGCGTTGGCTCATTATTCTCGATTCTCTTCCAAAAAATAGCAATTTTATACCACAATGTTGATAATGTGATAGTTCTTATCGATTTTAAACATTAAGAGCAGTGAAATCTTGTAGACTCAGACAGGGGGGCAGATAAGATAGGCCACGCAGAAAACTTGGAACTTCACATTTCCAATATTTCTGCATTGACTCATTATTCTCGATTCTCTTCCAAAAAATAGCAATTTTATACCGAAATGTTGATAATGTGATAGTTCTTATCGATTTTAAACATTAAGAGCAGTGACCACTTGTAGACTCAGACAGGGGGGCAGATAAGATAGGCCACGCAGAAAACTTGAAACTTCACATTTCCAATATTTCTGCGTTGACTCATTATTCTTGATTCTCTTCCAAAAAATAGCAATTTTATACCACAATGTTGATAATGTGATAGTTCTTATCGATTTTAAACATTAAGAGCAGTGACAACTTGTAGACTCAGACAGGGGGGCAGATAAGATAGGCCACGCAGAAAACTTGAAACTTCACATTTCCAATATTTCTGCGTTGACTCATTATTCTCGATTCTCTTCCAAAAAAAGCAATTTTATACCAAAATGTTGATAATGTGATAGTTCTTATCGATTTTAAACATTAAGAGCAGTGACAACTTGTAGACTCAGACAGGTTGGCAGATAAGATAGGCCACGGAGAAAACTTGAAACTTCATATTTCCAATATTTCTGCGTTGACTCATTATTCTCGATTCTCTTCAAAAAAATAGCAATTTTATACCAAAATGTTGATAATGTGATAGTTCTCATCGATTTTAAACATTAAGAACAGTGACAACTTGTAGACTTAGACAGGGAGGCAGATAAGATAGGCCATGCAGAAAACTTGAAACTTCACATTTCCAATATTTCTGCGTCGGCTCAACGTTTTCGATTCTCTTCCAAAAAATAGCAATTTTATACCAAAATGTTGATAATGTGATAGTTCTTATCGATTTTAAACATTAAGAGCAGTGACAACTTGTAGATTCAGACAGGGGGGCAGATAAGATTGTCCACGCAGAAAACTTGAAACTTCACATTTCCAATATTTCTGCGTTGACTCATTATTCTCGATTCTCTTCCAAAAAATAGCAATTTTATACCAAAATGTTGATAATGTGATAGTTCTTATCGATTTTAAACATTAAGAGCAGTGACAACTTGTAGACTCAGACAGGGGGGCAGATAAGATAGGCCACGCAGAAAACTTGAAACTTCACATTTCCAATATTTCTGCGTTGACTCATTATTCTCGATTCTCTTCCAAAAAAAGCAATTTTATACCAAAATGTTGATAATGTGATAGTTCTTATCGATTTTAAACATTAAGAGCAGTGACAACTTGTAGACTCAGACAGGTTGGCAGATAAGATAGGCCACGGAGAAAACTTGAAACTTCACATTTCCAATATTTCTGCGTTGACTCATTATTCTCGATTCTCTTCCAAAAAATAGCAATTTTATACCAAAATGTTGATAATGTGATAGTTCTTATCGATTTTAAACATTAAGAGCAGTGACAACTTGTAGACTCAGACAGGGGGGCAGATAAGATAGGCCACGCAGAAAACTTGAAACTTCACATTTCCAATATTTCTGCGTTGACTCATTATTCTCGATTCTCTTCCAAAAAAAGCAATTTTATACCAAAATGTTGATAATGTGATAGTTCTTATCGATTTTAAACATTAAGAGCAGTGACAACTTGTAGACTCAGACAGGTTGGCAGATAAGATAGGCCACGGAGAAAACTTGAAACTTCATATTTCCAATATTTCTGCGTTGACTCATTATTCTCGATTCTCTTCCAAAAAATAGCAATTTTATACCAAAATGTTGATAATGTGATAGTTCTCATCGATTTTAAACATTAAGAACAGTGACAACTTGTAGACTTAGACAGGGAGGCAGATAAGATAGGCCATGCAGAAAACTTGAAACTTCACATTTCCAATATTTCTGCGTCGGCTCAACGTTTTCGATTCTCTTCCAAAAAATAGCAATTTTATACCAAAATGTTGATAATGTGATAGTTCTTATCGATTTTAAACATTAAGAGCAGTGACAACTTGTAGATTCAGACAGGGGGGCAGATAAGATTGTCCACGCAGAAAACTTGAAACTTCACATTTCCAATATTTCTGCGTTGACTCATTATTCTCGATTCTCTTCCAAAAAATAGCAATTTTATACCAAAATGTTGATAATGTGATAGTTCTTATCGATTTTAAACATTAAGAGCAGTGACAACTTGTAGACTCAGACAGGGGGGCAGATAAGATAGGCCACGCAGAAAACTTGAAACTTCACATTTCCAATATTTCTGCGTTGACTCATTATTCTCGATTCTCTTCCAAAAAAAGCAATTTTATACCAAAATGTTGATAATGTGATAGTTCTTATCGATTTTAAACATTAAGAGCAGTGACAACTTGTAGACTCAGACAGGTTGGCAGATAAGATAGGCCACGGAGAAAACTTGAAACTTCACATTTCCAATATTTCTGCGTTGACTCATTATTCTCGATTCTCTTCCAAAAAATAGCAATTTTATACCAAAATGTTGATAATGTGATAGTTCTTATCGATTTTAAACATTAAGAGCAGTGACAACTTGTAGACTCAGACAGGGGGGCAGATAAGATAGGCCACGCAGAAAACTTGAAACTTCACATTTCCAATATTTCTGCGTTGACTCATTATTCTCGATTCTCTTCCAAAAAAAGCAATTTTATACCAAAATGTTGATAATGTGATAGTTCTTATCGATTTTAAACATTAAGAGCAGTGACAACTTGTAGACTCAGACAGGTTGGCAGATAAGATAGGCCACGGAGAAAACTTGAAACTTCATATTTCCAATATTTCTGCGTTGACTCATTATTCTCGATTCTCTTCCAAAAAATAGCAATTTTATACCAAAATGTTGATAATGTGATAGTTCTCATCGATTTTAAACATTAAGAACAGTGACAACTTGTAGACTTAGACAGGGAGGCAGATGAGATAGGCCATGCAGAAAACTTGAAACTTCACATTTCCAATATTTCTGCGTCGGCTCAACGTTTTCGATTCTCTTCCAAAAAATAGCAATTTTATACCAAAATGTTGATAATGTGATAGTTCTTATCGATTTTAAACATTAAGAGCAGTGACAACTTGTAGATTCAGACAGGGGGGCAGATAAGATTGTCCACGCAGAAAACTTGAAACTTCACATTTCCAATATTTCTGCGTTGACTCATTATTCTCGATTCTCTTCCAAAAAATAGCAATTTTATACCAAAATGTTGATAATGTGATAGTTCTTATCGATTTTAAACATTAAGAGCAGTGACAACTTGTAGACTCAGACAGGGGGGCAGATAAGATAGGCCACGCAGAAAACTTGAAACTTCACATTTCCAATATTTCTGCGTTGACTCATTATTCTCGATTCTCTTCCAAAAAAAGCAATTTTATACCAAAATGTTGATAATGTGATAGTTCTTATCGATTTTAAACATTAAGAGCAGTGACAACTTGTAGACTCAGACAGGTTGGCAGATAAGATAGGCCACGGAGAAAACTTGAAACTTCACATTTCCAATATTTCTGCGTTGACTCATTATTCTCGATTCTCTTCCAAAAAATAGCAATTTTATACCAAAATGTTGATAATGTGATAGTTTTTATCGATTTTAAAAATTAAGAGCAGTGACAACTTGTAGACTCAGACAGGGGGCAGATAAGATAGGCCACGCAGAAAACTTGAAACTTCATATTTCCAATATTTCTGCGTTGACTCATTATTCTCGATTCTCTTCTAAAAAATAGCAATTTTATACCAAAATGTTGATAATGTGATAGTTCTTATCGATTTTAAACATTAAGAGCAGTGACAACTTGTAGACTCAGACAGGGGGCAGATAAGAAAGGCCACGCAGAAGACATTGAAACTTCACATTTCCAATATTTCTGCGTTGACTCATTATTCTTGATTCTCTTCCAAAAAATAGCAATTTATACCAAAATGTTGATAATGTGATAGTTCTTATCGATTTTAAACATTAAGAGCAGTGACAACTTGTAGACTCAGACAGGGGGGCAGATAAGATAGGCCACGCAGAAAACTTGAAACTTCACATTTCCAATATTTCTGCGTTGACTCATTATTCTCGATTCTCTTCCAAAAAATAGCAATTTTATACCACAATGTTGATAATGTGATAGTTCTTATCGATTTTAAACATTAAGAGCAGTGACAACTTGTAGACTCAGACAGGGGGGCAGATAAGATAGGCCACGCAGAAAACTTGAAACTTCACATTTCCAATATTTCTGCGTTGACTCATTATTCTCGATTCTCTTCCAAAAAATAGCAATTTTATACCAAAATGTTGATAATGTGATAGTTCTTATCGATTTTAAACATTAAGAGCAGTGACAACTTGTAGACTCAGACAGGGGGGCAGATAAGATAGGCCACGCAGAAAACTTGAAACTTCACATTTCCAATATTTCTGCGTTGACTCATTATTCTCGATTCTCTTCCAAAAAATAGCAATTTTATACCACAATGTTGATAATGTGATAGTTCTTATCGATTTTAAACATTAAGAGCAGTGACAACTTGTAGACTCAGACAGGGGGGCAGATAAGATAGGCCACGCAGAAAACTTGAAACTTCACATTTCCAATATTTCTGCGTTGACTCATTATTCTCGATTCTCTTTCAAAAAATAGCAATATTATACCAAAATGTTGATAATGTGATAGTTCTCATCGATTTTAAACATTATGAACAGTGACAACTTGTAGACTTAGACAGGGAGGCAGATAAGATAGGCCATGCAGAAAACTTGAAACTTCACATTTCCAATATTTCTGCGTCGGCTCAATATTTTCGATTCTGTTCCGAAATAAAGCAATTTTTTACCAAAAACGTAGATAAAGTGATAGTTCTCATCCATTCGATGCATTAAAAACAATGAAAATTTGTAGACTTAGACAGGGGGGCAGATAAAATGGGCCACGCAGAAAACTTGAAACTTCACATTTCAAATATTTCTGCGTTGGCTCATTATTCTCGATTCTCTTCCAAAAAATAGCAATTTTATACCACAATGTTGATAATGTGATAGTTCTTATCGATTTTAAACATTAAGAGCAGTGACATCTTGTAGACTCAGACAGGGGGGCAGATAAGATAGGCCACGCAGAAAACTTGAAACTTCACATTTCCAATATTTCTGCATTGACTCATTATTCTTGATTCTCTTCCAAAAAATAGCAATTTATACCAAAATGTTGATAATGTGATAGTTCTTATCGATTTTAAACATTAAGAGCAGTGACAACTTGTAGACTCAGACAGGTTGGCAGATAAGAAAGGCCACGGAGAAAACTTGAAACTTCACATTTCCAATATTTCTGCATTGACTCATTATTCTCGATTCTCTTCCAAAAAATAGCAATTTTATACCAAAATGTTGATAATGTGATAGTTCTTATCGATTTTAAACATTAAGAGCAGTGACAACTTGTAGACTCAGACAGGGGGGCAGATAAGATAGGCCACGCAGAAAACTTGAAACTTCACATTTCCAATATTTCTGCGTTGACTCATTATTCTCGATTCTCTTTCAAAAAATAGCAATTTTATACCAAAATGTTGATAATGTGATAGTTCTCATCGATTTTAAACATTATGAACAGTGACAACTTGTAGACTTAGACAGGGAGGCAGATAAGATAGGCCATGCAGAAAACTTGAAACTTCACTTTTCCAATATTTCTGCGTTGACTCATTATTCTCGATTCTCTTCCAAAAAATAGCAATTTTATACCAAAATGTTGATAATGTGATAGTTCTCATCGATTTTAAACATTAAGAACAGTGACAACTTGTAGACTTAGACAGGGAGGCAGATAAGATAGGCCATGCAGAAAACTTGAAACTTCACATTTCCAATATTTCTGCGTCGGCTCAAAGTTTTCGATTCTCTTCCAAAAAATAGCAATTTTATACCAAAATGTTGATAATGTGATAGTTTTTATCGATTTTAAACATTAAGAGCAGTGACAACTTGTAGATTCAGACAGGGGGGCAGATAAGATTGTCCACGCAGAAAACTTGAAACTTCACATTTCCAATATTTCTGCGTTGAATCATTATTCTCGATTCTCTTCCAAAAAATAGCAATTTTATACCAAAATGTTGATAATGTGATAGTTCTTATCGATTTTAAACATTAAGAGCAGTGACAACTTGTAGACTCAGACAGGTTGGCAGATAAGATAGGCCACGGAGAAAACTTGAAACTTCACATTTCCAATATTTCTGCGTTGACTCATTATTCTCGATTCTCTTCCAAAAAATAGCAATTTTATACCAAAATGTTGATAATGTGATAGTTCTTATCGATTTTAAACATTAAGAGCAGTGACAACTCGTAGACTCAGACAGGGGGGCAGATAAGATAGGCCACGCAGAAAACTTGAAACTTCACATTTCCAATATTTCTGCGTTGACTCATTATTCTCGATTCTCTTCCAAAAAATAGCAATTTTATACCAAAATGTTGATAATGTGATAGTTCTTATCGATTTTAAACATTAAGAGCAGTGACAACTTGTAGACTCAGACAGGTTGGCAGATAAGATAGGCCACGGAGAAAACTTGAAACTTCACATTTCCAATATTTCTGCGTTGACTCATTATTCTCGATTCTCTTCCAAAAAATAGCAATTTTATACCAAAATGTTGATAATGTGATAGTTTTTATCGATTTTAAACATTAAGAGCAGTGACAACTTGTAGACTCAGACAGGGGGCAGATAAGATAGGCCACGCAGAAAACTTGAAACTTCATATTTCCAATATTTCTGCGTTGACTCATTATTCTGGATTCTCTTCTAAAAAATAGCAATTTTATACCAAAATGTTGATAATGTGATAGTTCTTATCGATTTAAAACATTAAGAGCAGTGACAACTTGTAGACTCAGACAGGGGGCAGATAAGATAGGCCACGCAGAAGACATTGAAACTTCACATTTCCAATATTTCTGCGTTGACTCATTATTTTTGATTCTCTTCCAAAAAATAGCAATTTATACCAAAATGTTGATAATGTGATAGTTCTTATCGATTTTAAACATTAAGAGCAGTGACAACTTGTAGACTCAGACAGGGGGGCAGATAAGATAGGCCACGCAGAAAACTTGAAACTTCACATTTCCAATATTTCTGCGTTGACTCATTATTCTCGATTCTCTTCCAAAAAATAGCAATTTTATACCACAATGTTGATAATGTGATAGTTCTTATCGATTTTAAACATTAAGAGCAGTGACAACTTGTAGACTCAGACAGGGGGGCAGATAAGATAGGCCACGCAGAAAACTTGAAACTTCACATTTCCAATATTTCTGCGTTGACTCATTATTCTTGATTCTCTTCCAAAAAATAGCAATTTATACCAAAATGTTGATAATGTGATAGTTCTTATCGATTTTAAACATTAAGAGCAGTGACAACTTGTACACTCAGACAGGGGGGCAGATAAGAAAGGCCACGCAGAAAACTTGAAACTTCACATTTCCAATATTTCTGCGTTGACTCATTATTCTCGATTGTCTTCCAAAAAATAGCAATTTTATACCAAAATGTTGATAATGTGATAGTTCTCATCGATTTTAAACATTAAGAGCAGTGACATCTTGTAGACTCAGACAGGGGGGCAGATAAGATAGGCCACGCAGAAAACTTGAAACTTCACATTTCCAATATTTCTGCGTTGACTCATTATTCTCGATTCTCTTTCAAAAATAGCAATTTTATACCAAAATGTTGATAATGTGATAGTTCTCATCGATTTTAAACATTATGAACAGTGACAACTTGTAGACTTAGACAGGGAGGCAGATAAGATAGGCCATGCAGAAAACTTGAAACTTCACATTTCCAATATTTCTGCGTTGACTCATTATTCTCGATTCTCTTCCAAAAAATAGCAATTTTATACCAAAATGTTGATAATGTGATAGTTCTTATCGATTTTAAACATTAAGAGCAGTGACAACTTGTAGACTCAGACAGGTTGGCAGATAAGATAGGCCACGCAGAAAACTTGAAACTTCACATTTCCAATATTTCTGCGTTGGCTCATTATTCTCGATTCTCTTCCAAAAAATAGCAATTTTATACCACAATGTTGATAATGTGATAGTTCTAATCGATTTTAAACATTAAGAGCAGTGACAACTTGTAGACTCAGACAGGGGGGCAGATAAGATAGGCCACGCAGAAAACTTGAAACTTCACATTTCCAATATTTCTGCGTTGACTCATTATTCTCGATTCTCTTCCAAAAAATAGCAATTTTATACCAAAATGTTGATAATGTGATAGTTCTTATCGATTCTAAACATTAAGAGCAGTGACAACTTGTAGACTCAGACAGGTTGGCAGATAAGATAGGCCACGGAGAAAACTTGAAACTTCACATTTCCAATATTTCTGCGTTGACTCATTATTCTCGATTCTCTTCCAAAAAATAGCAATTTTATACCAAAATGTTGATAATGTGATAGTTTTTATCGATTTTAAACATTAAGAGCAGTGACAACTTGTAGACTCAGACAGGGGGCAGATAAGATAGGCCACGCAGAAAACTTGAAACTTCATATTTCCAATATTTCTGCGTTGACTCATTATTCTGGATTCTCTTCTAAAAAATAGCAATTTTATACCAAAATGTTGATAATGTGATAGTTCTTATCGATTTTAAACATTAAGAGCAGTGACAACTTGTAGACTCAGACAGGGGGCAGATAAGATAGGCCACGCAGAAGACATTGAAACTTCACATTTCCAATATTTCTGCGTTGACTCATTATTTTTGATTCTTTTCCAAAAAATAGCAATTTTATACCAAAATGTTGATAATGTGATAGTTCTTATCGATTTTAAACATTAAGAGCAGTGACAACTTGTAGATTCAGACAGGGGGGCAGATAAGATTGTCCACGCAGAAAACTTGAAACTTCACATTTCCAATATTTCTGCGTTGAATCATTATTCTCGATTCTCTTCCAAAAAATAGCAATTTTATACCAAAATGTTGATAATGTGATAGTTCTTATCGATTTTAAACATTAAGAGCAGTGACAACTTGTAGACTCAGACAGGGGGGCAGATAAGATAGGCCACGCAGAAAACTTGAAACTTCACATTTCCAATATTTCTGCGTTGACCCATTATTCTCGATTCTCTTCCAAAAAATAGCAATTTTATACCAAAATGTTGATAATGTGATAGTTCTTATCGATTTTAAACATTAAGAGCAGTGACAACTTGTAGACTCAGACAGGGGGGCAGATAAGATAGGCCACGCAGAAAACTTGAAACTTCACATTTCCAATATTTCTGCGTTGACTCATTATTCTCGATTCTCTTCCAAAAAATAGCAATTTTATACCACAATGTTGATAATGTGATAGTTCTTATCGATTTTAACCATTAAGAGCAGTGACAACTTGTAGACTCAGACAGGGGGGCAGATAAGATAGGCCACGCAGAAAACTTGAAACTTCACATTTCCAATATTTCTGCGTTGACTCATTATTCTCGATTCTCTTTCAAAAAATAGCAATTTTATAACAAAATGTTGATAATGTGATAGTTCTTATCGATTTTAAACATTAAGAGCAGTGACAACTTGTAGACTCAGACAGGGGGGCAGATAAGATAGGCCACGCAGAAAACTTGAAACTTCACATTTCCAATATTTCTGCGTTGACTCATTATTCTCGATTCTCTTCCAAAAAATAGCAATTTTATACCAAAATGTTGATAATGTGATAGTTCTTATCGATTTTAAACATTAAGAGCAGTGACAACTTGTAGACTCAGACAGGGGGGCAGATAAGATAGGCCACGCAGAAAACTTGAAACTTCACATTTCCAATATTTCTGCGTTGACCCATTATTCTCGATTCTCTTCCAAAAAATAGCAATTTTATACCAAAATGTTGATAATGTGATAGTTCTTATCGATTTTAAACATTAAGAGCAGTGACAACTTGTAGACTCAGACAGGGGGGCAGATAAGATAGGCCACGCAGAAAACTTGAAACTTCACATTTCCAATATTTCTGCGTTGACTCATTATTCTCGATTCTCTTCCAAAAAATAGCAATTTTATACCACAATGTTGATAATGTGATAGTTCTTATCGATTTTAACCATTAAGAGCAGTGACAACTTGTAGACTCAGACAGGGGGGCAGATAAGATAGGCCACGCAGAAAACTTGAAACTTCACATTTCCAATATTTCTGCGTTGACTCATTATTCTCGATTCTCTTTCAAAAAATAGCAATTTTATAACAAAATGTTGATAATGTGATAGTTCTTATCGATTTTAAACATTAAGAGCAGTGACAACTTGTAGACTCAGACAGGGGGGCAGATAAGATAGGCCACGCAGAAAACTTGAAACTTCACATTTCCAATATTTCTGCGTTGACTCATTATTCTCGATTCTCTTCCAAAAAATAGCAATTTTATACCAAAATGTTGATAATGTGATAGTTCTTATCGATTTTAAACATTAAGAGCAGTGACAACTTGTAGACTCAGACAGGGGGGCAGATAAGATAGGCCACGCAGAAAACTTGAAACTTCACATTTCCAATATTTCTGCGTTGACTCATTATTCTCGATTCTCTTCCAAAAAATAGCAATTTTATACCAAAATGTTGATAATGTGATAGTTCTTATCGATTTTAAACATTAAGAGCAGTGACAACTTGTAGACTCAGACATGGGGGCAGATAAGATAGGCCACGCAGAAAACTTGAAACTTCACATTTCCAATATTTCTGCGTTGACTCATTATTCTTGATTCTCTTCCAAAAAATAGCAATTTATACCAAAATGTTGATAATGTGATAGTTCTTATCGATTTTAAACATTAAGAGCAGTGACAACTTGTACACTCAGACAGGGGGGCAGATAAGAAAGGCCACGCAGAAAACTTGAAACTTCACATTTCCAATATTTCTGCGTTGACTCATTATTCTCGATTGTCTTCCAAAAAATAGCAATTTTATACCAAAATGTTGATAATGTGATAGTTCTCATCGATTTTAAACATTAAGAGCAGTGACATCTTGTAGACTCAGACAGGGGGGCAGATAAGATAGGCCACGCAGAAAACTTGAAACTTCACATTTCCAATATTTCTGCGTTGAATCATTATTCTCGATTCTCTTCCAAAAAATAGCAATTTTATACCAAAATGTTGATAATGTGATAGTTCTTATCGATTTTAAACATTAAGAGCAGTGACAACTTGTAGACTCAGACAGGGGGGCAGATAAGATAGGCCACGCAGAAAACTTGAAACTTCACATTTCCAATATTTCTGCGTTGACCCATTATTCTCGATTCTCTTCCAAAAAATAGCAATTTTATACCAAAATGTTGATAATGTGATAGTTCTTATCGATTTTAAACATTAAGAGCAGTGACAACTTGTAGACTCAGACAGGGGGGCAGATAAGATAGGCCACGCAGAAAACTTGAAACTTCACATTTCCAATATTTCTGCGTTGACTCATTATTCTCGATTCTCTTCCAAAAAATAGCAATTTTATACCACAATGTTGATAATGTGATAGTTCTTATCGATTTTAACCATTAAGAGCAGTGACAACTTGTAGACTCAGACAGGGGGGCAGATAAGATAGGCCACGCAGAAAACTTGAAACTTCACATTTCCAATATTTCTGCGTTGACTCATTATTCTCGATTCTCTTTCAAAAAATAGCAATTTTATACCAAAATGTTGATAATGTGATAGTTCTTATCGATTTTAAACATTAAGAGCAGTGACAACTTGTAGACTCAGACAGGGGGGCAGATAAGATAGGCCACGCAGAAAACTTGAAACTTCACATTTCCAATATTTCTGCGTTGACTCATTATTCTCGATTCTCTTCCAAAAAATAGCAATTTTATACCAAAATGTTGATAATGTGATAGTTCTTATCGATTTTAAACATTAAGAGCAGTGACAACTTGTAGACTCAGACAGGGGGCAGATAAGATAGGCCACGCAGAAAACTTGAAACTTCACATTTCCAATATTTCTGCGTCGGCTCAACGTTTTCGATTCTCTTCCAAAAAATAGCAATTTTATACCAAAATGTTGATAATGTGATAGTTCTTATCGATTTTAAACATTAAGAGCAGTGACAACTTGTAGATTCAGACAGGGGGGCAGATAAGATTGTCCACGCAGAAAACTTGAAACTTCAGATTTGCAATATTTCTGCGTTGAATCATTATTCTCGATTCTCTTCCAAAAAATAGCAATTTTATACCAAAATGTTGATAATGTGATAGTTCTTATCGATTTTAAACATTAAGAGCAGTGACAACTTGTAGACTCAGACAGGGGGGCAGATAAGATAGGCCACGCAGAAAACTTGAAACTTCACATTTCCAATAATTCTGCGTTGAATCATTATTCTCGATTCTCTTCCAAAAAATAGCAATTTTATACCAAAATGTTGATAATGTGATAGTTCTTATCGATTTTAAACATTAAGAGCAGTGACAACTTGTAGACTCAGACAGGGGGGCAGATAAGATAGGCCACGCAGAAAACTTGAAACTTCACATTTCCAATATTTCTGCGTTGACTCATTATTCTCGATTCTCTTCCAAAAAATAGCAATTTTATACCACAATGTTGATAATGTGATAGTTCTTATCGATTTTAAACATTAAGAGCAGTGACAACTTGTAGACTCAGACAGGGGGGCAGATAAGATAGGCCACGCAGAAAACTTGAAACTTCACATTTCCAATATTTCTGCGTTGACTCATTATTCTCGATTCTCTTCCAAAAAATAGCAATTTTATACCACAATGTTGATAATGTGATAGTTCTTATCGATTTTAAACATTAAGAGCAGTGACAACTTGTAGACTCAGACAGGGGGGCAGATAAGATAGGCCACGCAGAAAACTTGAAACTTCACATTTCCAATATTTCTGCGTTGACTCATTATTCTCGATTCTCTTCCAAAAAATAGCAATTTTATACCAAAATGTTGATAATGTGATAGTTCTTATCGATTTTAAACATTAAGAGCAGTGACAACTTGTAGACTCAGACAGGGGGGCAGATAAGATAGGCCACGCAGAAAACTTGAAACTTCACATTTCCAATATTTCTGCGTTGACTCATTATTCTCGATTCTCTTCCAAAAAATAGCAATTTTATACCACAATGTTGATAATGTGATAGTTCTTATCGATTTTAAACATTAAGAGCAGTGACAACTTGTAGACTCAGACAGGGGGGCAGATAAGATAGGCCACGCAGAAAACTTGAAACTTCACATTTCCAATATTTCTGCGTTGACTCATTATTCTCGATTCTCTTTCAAAAAATAGCAATATTATACCAAAATGTTGATAATGTGATAGTTCTCATCGATTTTAAACATTATGAACAGTGACAACTTGTAGACTTAGACAGGGAGGCAGATAAGATAGGCCATGCAGAAAACTTGAAACTTCACATTTCCAATATTTCTGCGTCGGCTCAATATTTTCGATTCTGTTCCGAAATAAAGCAATTTTTTACCAAAAACGTAGATAAAGTGATAGTTCTCATCCATTCGATGCATTAAAAACAATGAAAATTTGTAGACTTAGACAGGGGGGCAGATAAAATGGGCCACGCAGAAAACTTGAAACTTCACATTTCAAATATTTCTGCGTTGGCTCATTATTCTCGATTCTCTTCCAAAAAATAGCAATTTTATACCACAATGTTGATAATGTGATAGTTCTTATCGATTTTAAACATTAAGAGCAGTGACATCTTGTAGACTCAGACAGGGGGGCAGATAAGATAGGCCACGCAGAAAACTTGAAACTTCACATTTCAAATATTTCTGCGTTGGCTCATTATTCTCGATTCTCTTCCAAAAAATAGCAATTTTATACCACAATGTTGATAATGTGATAGTTCTTATCGATTTTAAACATTAAGAGCAGTGACATCTTGTAGACTCAGACAGGGGGGCAGATAAGATAGGCCACGCAGAAAACTTGAAACTTCACATTTCCAATATTTCTGCGTTGACTCATTATTCTTGATTCTCTTCCAAAAAATAGCAATTTATACCAAAATGTTGATAATGTGATAGTTCTTATCGATTTTAAACATTAAGAGCAGTGACAACTTGTAGACTCAGACAGGTTGGCAGATAAGAAAGGCCACGGAGAAAACTTGAAACTTCACATTTCCAATATTTCTGCGTTGACTCATTATTCTCGATTCTCTTCCAAAAAATAGCAATTTTATACCAAAATGTTGATAATGTGATAGTTCTTATCGATTTTAAACATTAAGAGCAGTGACAACTTGTAGACTCAGACAGGGGGGCAGATAAGATAGGCCACGCAGAAAACTTGAAACTTCACATTTCCAATATTTCTGCGTTGACTCATTATTCTCGATTCTCTTTCACAAAATAGCAATTTTATACCAAAATGTTGATAATGTGATAGTTCTCATCGATTTTAAACATTATGAACAGTGACAACTTGTAGACTTAGACAGGGAGGCAGATAAGATAGGCCATGCAAAAAACTTGAAACTTCACATTTCCAATATTTCTGCGTCGGCTCAATATTTTCGATTCTGTTCCGAAATAAAGCAATTTTTTACCAAAAACGTAGATAAAGTGATAGTTCTCATCCATTCGATGCATTAAAAACAATGAAAATTTGTAGACTTAGACAGGGGGGCAGATAAGATGGGCCACGCAGAAAGCTTGAAACTTAACATTTCAAATATTTCTTCGTGGGCTCATTATTCTCGATTCTTTTTCAAAATATAGCAATTTTTTACCAAAAACGTAGATAAAGTGACAGTTGTCATCCATTTGAGGCATTAAAAACAATGACAACTTCTAGACTTAGACGAGGGGGCAGATAAGTTAGGCCACGCAGAAAACTTGAAACTTCACATTTCCAATATTTCTGCTTGGGCTTATTTTTCTCGATTCACTTTCAAAATAGAGCAGTTTTTTAACAAAAACGTTGATAATTTGATAGGTCTCATCGATTTGAAGCATTTTAGAACAGTGAGAACTTGTAAACTTAGACACATTATCTACGTTATTTGTAAAAAATTGCTATATTTTGGAACAGAATCGAGAATAATGAGCCCACGAAGAAATATTTGAAATGTGAAGTTTCAAGTTTTCTGCGTGGCCTATCTTATCTGCCCCCCTTTCTATGTCTACAAGGTTCCACTCTTCTTAATGCTTTAAATCGATGAGAACTATCACTTTCTCTACGTTTTTGATAAAAAATTGCTATATTTTGAAACAGAATCGAGAATAGTGAGCCCACGCAGAAAAATTAGAAATGTGAAGTTTCTATTTTTTTGCGTGGCCTATCTTATCTGCTACCCCCCTCCCCCTGGCTAAGTCTGGAAGTTTTCACTGTTCTTAATGCTTTGAATCGATGAGAACCATCATATTATCAATGATTTGGAAAAAAACTGTTCTATTTTGGAACAGAAGATTTTGTGCTCATTAATTTATATCGGGTATTTAGCATTAAACTAATTTATGCGAAATATTTACAATGAATGTGATTATTTATAAAAAGTAATACTCTTAATATACAATTTATGTTTTGCAAAATCCACAGCTGCACATAAAGTTTCCCGATGATTTTTAAAGATATGTAGTGATTGGGGATCTTTAATTTAATTAATTTTAATTTGTTGGTCAATAAATCTAATGTTCTCGGTACCATGTGTTGTTGCACTTCTCTTTACCTCTCTGTACCAGTGCTGTTCTTTCACTTGGAGAAATAATGTTGCTGTTTGCTCGAAATTCAAATTTTAGGTTTCTAGTAACATACACATCCACCATTAATCCCGAATTCAGGTTATTGACAGTTTTATATATCCCAGCCAAAAGTAGCTGTAAATCTATCTGGTGAATAGACACTGATTCTGTTTTATTGAATTAGGACATTTTCTGTTTTAGTAAATAATTGATCAAAAATGGAAGTGCTATATTTGCATATGATTCGAAGAGCACATTCAAGAATCTTGTTTACCGTAAAAGCTCTATTAAGCCCCCTCTCTATTAGCCATTACTTTCTAATAAGCCCCCCTTTTAAGCAGAAATTTGAAATAAGCCCCCTCTCTCTATTAAGCCCCCTCTCCATTTTCATACAAGAAAGACTACAGAGTAAAGTGCAATGATTTAGTGAAAGCTTATGATGTATTTCGTCGTAATATTGCAAGTTTCTAATTTCATGTGTTTGAGAGTGATGTGACCCTTTTAAAGCAATACCAGATGTTTTGCAGGAGGATATTGCTGATTTGATTATTGATTCAGTCGAAGATGAGGAATTCTCTATAGACTGAGACTTAAAACTTCATTGAATTCCATGATTTAACGATTACATTTCAGCCATTGTTCTGTTATACATTTTCGTTTTTAGATATAAACCAGAAAGCTACAGGAATATAAAAATCATTTTTCTATCCTTGATCTTGATTTTTTATATAAGCCCCCCCTCTCCAATGAGCCCCTTTCTCTATTAAGCCCCCTCTCTAGGACCTCGAAATTTAAATGAGCCTCCGGGGGTTTAATAGAAATTTTACGGTATTTCATTATTCAAATTACTACCATGGAACATCCACAGAAATAGGCAATAACTAAAATTAGACATTATAAGGGAGTTCATTGCTAGAACTAGTTGAGGTGCAGCCATAAATGTTAATATGCGATATATGCGATTTACAGCAAGAAGTTTTTGACTGGCCTTTTTGCAGAGGTTTGCAAAGATTGGAAGCTTAACATTTTGTCGAAGGTTGTTCCAAGAAGTGTCTCTCCGTTACTCTCTCTTATCAGATTCTTACAGAGACCTCTTTATCTTTTTTCCCCGAATATTAGAAGATGTCATTTTTCTTCGTTCGTTTTCATGTAACTATCCTCAAACCATTGTCATAACAAGCAAGCGTTTCTTTTGAGTGATTCTAATATTACGTGCAGATCGTATCCACAAGGAAGGTTGTAGAATCATCCACATAATTACATAGATAGTAGATAGTAGGACAAAGAACTACAAAGTATATGGTTGCAAAACCCTTCTCTAAGCGTAGAAAGGCGTAAAATTTTTGGAGATTTTTTAACTCACATTGTATTCTTTGTCGCACCTTTTTGTGCAAATCGTCTCCATTCCACACCCTTACTATACATCATATTGTATCCGACACAAAGGTTGTCTTTTCCAAGAGAGAGCAATAAAACTACATTAACTTGTTAATTTTATGCAATGTATTGTATATACCTGTAAGGCTACACTATATAATGATACACAATTTGCTGGCATCACACCCTGAACGCAAGGTTGAGGGGCATCCAGGTGTAGGGAACAAATTTCAAATTTCAAGAACAAGATGCATACCTATGTGTATGAGTGCACACATATACGTCAGGTAGGATCTGGGGCACAGGGGCACATGCTCTGCAGTTTGTTTCCCCATTTTTGCTGCTATCTGCATAACCAAAAATTACACTTGAAATGCTTAGGTGCCTTACGAAATGAACAAAGAGAGCAGGGAGTGACTTCTTGGAGCCATGTTCTAAAATTTCTCCATGCAATCTGCTTTTAACAACATCAAAACAACCAACTCGCAACCAAGGCCACCAAGTAGGGAAACAGGGGAAATCGCCTTTGAGGGTTTGGGGGTCTCAAAAAGTTTAAAATTTCATTTTCAAAATGCAATAAATCAAATATTAATTACAAAAGAAGCAATAAAAAAGGAAGGCCTATAAAAGAACAACGTTTTAAACAATGGCCGGAAAATGACTGCAAGAAATGTTCGGAAATGTATTTGAAGCTAATCGAAAGCGCTTGGTAGCAAAAATTTTGTAAACCTCCTCTTTCCCCTTATCCCCAGGGCCTCCAGCTCCTCTCGGCGGCACCGCTCATAACAAATCCAAAACACATCTATGTAATTGTAGCCCTATATCAGGCTTTCTAAAAACAGTCCTTTTTATCTCTTTGGCATTTTATAGAAACTTTGTTAGGATGCCCCTTCATGCAGGCGTCCACCATTCTAGTGATGCTTTCTTCGTTCTTGTATGCACAAAAAGATATGAAACAATACACTTTTTATAAGAATTCCTAATTTTTTGCTGAGAATACCTTAATCTAGCAATGAAAGAAAAGTCCGTACCGAGTTAGGCCAAAACAAGTAAAAACAACATTTCTAAATATTTCCAAACAAAATGGTTCCAATTTCGAGCAGAAAATAAAAAAACTGTGAAGTAGAGCCATATGACAATCACACGTAACACATTAATGGATTAATCGCATTGACATTCGTAACAATCTTAATGCTTATTTATGTTAGTTTGTATAGTAATGTTAATTTTCGTGTAATTACTGAGATGTAATGTATATATTTGAGTAATAAACACAATGTTTCTTCTTTGGCTACTCAACAAAAGCTTCAGTTTTTCGAGTCTGCAATTTTCTTCAAGGCCAGTTGGTTGAAGAGGAATGGAAACCACAGCAATGTTTCCACGTGATTTCAAAAGTAGATGTGATTGGTCGACCGTTGATATTCTCACAAAAAAGCGCGGGAATCAAGCATTGAATCAACCCTGTACTTGGTCTTGTTGTTTACAAAAAGACATCCACGAGGACGTTGTGCTCAAAGAAAATTAAAATTTCAACCCCTCAATATGCAGATTTTAGAAATTTAAACCCTTATCTGTACTCATAAAGCAGCACCTCAATTTCTGCCGCCTGCATATTTTGATGAAGCTAAAGGAAAAACAAAAACCACTACATCAACATGCGGGGAATGTCTAGGCGCGTAAAATGGCGGCAGTTTCCTTCGCTGTCAAAGGGCTTGCAGTATGAGAAAGTCAACATTTCTTCTGACGTTGGTCAGGTAAATGACTTAACACTTTTCAAATGCTCGTTTTCGACTGTAGGGCAATTGGACAAATATTTTGGCTTAGATAATCTCAATTTCCAAAGCATTCGAGGATTATTTGACACAATGTCGCGTGTGTTATTTGTGGTAGCATGCTTAGGGTCGAAAAACAATCTTTCCTCACGTGTCATTCAACGAGAACTTCAATTTTATAAAATCAGTTTTGTTCTAGGTTTTATAGATTTGAAGATCAATTTAGATGTTTTGTTTAAGTTGCAACATTTCTTTAATTATCATTTTAGTATCTTTTACAATCACCAGATAGTTGAACTTCTATTTTTGTGAAAACAATAGGCCGTAATCTTGTCATTATTTCCCAATATCTCAATGTTGATTGAGTTTCTCGATCCCCTGGCCAATGTTCTTTTCTAAACCAAATTTGAATAGAAGATCGAGAATACATTCCCCTTAGAATTTCGATCCGTGAAAGACTTTACGCTAACCCAAGTTAATACGGATTTCCATTGCAAAAGATGCCAGTGTTTTTTAGTGTCCACACTCCCTTGACGCAACAAACGATCAAAGCAAAAGAACTACAAACATTCACAGTTGGCCAATTGCGCTCTTGGTCTTGTTCCATCTTTCCATTATGATAAAGCCCCAAAGCAAGCTAATTTGTTTTCAGAAATATGGAGAAAAACCATATTAGTTTGTGCCCTAACAAAAATTGTTTATTGTCAGATTTAGTGGAGATATATATGAAAAGAAATGAGTGTATTCTCAGACATTATTTTTGTATCCGTCTCAACATGTGTATGGATTATGATAATGTGAATATTTCACATAAAGACTTGAAAAGAAAGGCTTCCAATTTATGAATAATATTTCTTTGTTATTGACTGTTGTGTTCTCTTTCAGGATGAGAGTGTGACCATGCAAAGACAGTGGCAACAATGTGTGTCGCCGAATCCGGTATTTGCCGCTGTGAGGAAAAAAACTCTGCCTGAAAATGCGATGGTTGAGCAGACAGTTGTTATGGAAACCCAGCTTGCAGGCAGAGGTATTGTGTATTCTATTGTGTATTCAATTACACTGTATTTTATTGTTTATAAGTTTGTCGCATTGAATGATTTATTTAATGATAGTTTAACAATAGCAAAAAAAACACAAAATCCGACTAACATGAAGCAAAAACAAGGATTTCTCAAGGCAGTTAATTTGCCGAAAAATAGCACGTCTTCGTTTTCTAATAGCCAAATTTCAATCAGATTTTCAATTAATGCAAATTTTATTGAAAAGCTAAGCGCCCGGATTCTCTAATTTATAGTTTTGACCTTTTGTCTCAAGAAAGATTTCATAAACGATAATTGTGAGTCGTTATTTTTGGCAAAAAACCATCGAATCTAGATTATCAAGAACTCAGATTGTAAAGGATTTTAGATACGCTGACACGCTATATGATTAAGGTGTATGGTAAAGTAGGATGAATAGTCACAAAACTCTAGCGGTAATGATCTTTAATTTTTATTAAATTATCATGACTTCCTTTGCTACATAACATCCATACTAATGGGCAATAGAAAAAAATAAGCAATACCAAAAGTAATGGTAAATATCCTTTAATAATTGGTCTTTAATATGCTTTGCTGTTCACTCTAAATAATTCAATTGTTGGCTTTATATTTTCAGATGTATTGATGTTAAGTTTCTAATTTAGGATCATTGTCAAACTTAAAACAATGTAAAGTTATATTATTGTAAACTCATTGGCAAAGTCAAGCTTTTTATGACCTTTCATTTTTCAAATTATTATTGTGTATCGAGAAAATTTTTCAATTTAAACCATTCCAGGAGTTTGTTGGTGTTTGTCTTTATCAGCTGTAGAAGTTGTTACAATAGATAGAATTAGTTCTGATAGCATAGATTTTTGGATAGGAAAGATCTTAAAAGAAATGGTCAATAATATTTTACGTCTTCAATTGGGTAGGTCTTCGAAAAGACAAGAATTGTCATAGAATAGATTGGTCATTGATACGACAGTTCATTAAAATGATATCTGATTGACTGAATACATCATTAGTAGAATAGATCATTAGAAGGATAGGTGTTTAATAGGATAGGTCATTAGTAGGATAGGTTTTTAATAAAATAGGTCATTAGTAGGATAGGACATTAGTAGGATAGGTCATTAGTAAGATAGGGCATTAGTAGGATAGGTTTTTAATAAAATTGGTCATTAATAGGCTAGGACATTAATAGGATAGAACATTAGTAGGATAGGTCATTAGTAGGATAGGTCATTAGTAGGATAGGTCATTAGTAGGATAGGCCATTAGTAAGATAGGTTTTTGATAAAATTGGTCATTAGTAGGCTAGGACACTAGTAGGATAAGACATTAGTAGGATAAGCCATTAGTAGGATAGGGCATTAGTAGGATAGGTTTTCAATAAAATTTGTCATTTATAGGCTAGGACATTAGTAGGATAGGTCATTAGTAGGATAGGCCATTAGTAGGTTAGGTTTTTAATAAAATTGATCATTAGTAGGATAGGACATTAGTAGGATAGACCATTAGTAGGATAGGACATTAGTAGGATAGACCATTAGTAGGATAGGACATTAGTAGGATAGGCCATTAGTAGGTTAGGTTTTTAATAAAATTGGTCATTAGTCGGATAGGACATTAGTAGGATAGACCATTAGTAGGATAGGACATTAGTAGGATAGACCATTAGTAGGATAGGACATTAGTAGGATAGGCCATTAGTAGGTTAGGTTTTTAATAAAATTGGTCATTAGTAGGATAGGACATTAGTAGGATAGGTCATTAGTAAGATAGGCCATTAGTGGGATAGGTTTTTAATAAAATTGGTCATTAATAGGCTAGGACATTAATAGGATAGAACATTAGTAGGATAGGTCATTAGTAGGATAGGTCATTAGTAGGATAGATCATTAGTAGGATAGGCCATTAGTAAGATAGGTTTTTGATAAAATTGGTCATTAGTAGGCTAGGACACTAGTAGGATAAGACATTAGTAGGATAAGCCATTAGTAGGATAGAGCATTAGTAGGATAGGTTTTCAATAAAATTGGTCATTTATAGGCTAGGACATTAGTAGGATAGGTCATTAGTAGGAGAGGCCATTAGTAGGATAGGTTTTTAATAAATTTGGTCATTAGTAGGCTAGGTCATTAGTAGGATAGGCCATTAGTAGGATAGGTCATTAGTAGGATAGGCCATTAGTAGGATAGGTTTTTAATAAAATTGGTCATTTATAGTTTAGGACATTAGTAGGATAGGTCATAAGTAGGATAGGTTTGTAATAAAATTGTTCATTAGGAGGATAGGACATTAGTAGGATAGGTTTTTAATAAAATTGGTCATTAGTAGGATAGACCATTAGTAGGATAGGACATTAGTAGGATAGGCCATTAGTAGGTTAGGTTTTTAATAAAATTGGTCATTAGTAGGATAGGACATTAGTAGGATAGACCATTAGTAGGAAAGGACATTAGTAGGATAGGCTATTAGTAGGTTAGGTTTTTAATAAAATTGGTCATTAGTAGGTTAGGACATTAGTAGGATAGACCATTATTAGGATAGGACATTAGTAGGATAGGCCATTAGTAGGTTAGGTTTTTAATAAAATTGGTCATTAGTAGGATAGGACATTAGTAGGATAGACCATTATTAGGATAGGACATTAGTAGGATAGACCATTAGTAGGATAGGACATTAATAAGATAGGCCATTAGTAGGTTAGGTTTTTAATAAAATTGGTCATTAGTAGGTTAGGACATTAGTAGGATAGGCCATTAGTAGGTTAGGCTTTTAATAAAATTGGTCATTAGTAGGATAGGACATTAGTAGGATAGGTCATCAGTAGGATAGGACATTAGTAGGATAGGCCATTAGTAGGTTAGGTTTTTAATAAAATTGGTCATTAGTAGGATAGGACATTAGTAGGATAGACCATTAGTAGGATAGGACATTAGTAGGATAGGTCATTAGTAGGTTAGGTTTTTAATAAAATTGGTCATTAGTAGGATAGGACATTAGTAGGATAGGCCATTAGTAGGTTAGGTTTTTAAGAAAATTGGTCATTAGTAGGATAGGACATTAGTAGGATAGGTCATCAGTAGGATAGGACATTAGTAGGATAGGCCATTGGTAGGTTAGGTTTTTAATAAAACTTGGTCATTAGTAGGATAGGACATTAGTAGGATAGACTATTAGTAGGATAGGACATTAGTAGGATAGGCCATTAGTAGGTTAGGTTTTTAATAAAATTGGTCATTAGTAGGATAGGACATTAGTAAGATAGGCCATTAGTAGGTTAGGTTTTTAATAAAATTGGTCATTAGTAGGTTAGGACATTAGTAGGATAGGCCATTAGTAGGTTAGGCTTTTAATAAAATTGGTCATTAGTAGGATAGGACATTAGTAGGATAGGTCATCAGTAGGATAGGACATTAGTAGGATAGGCCATTAGTAGGTTAGGTTTTTAATAAAATTGGTCATTAGTAGGATAGGACATTAGTAGGATAGACCATTAGTAGGATAGGACATTAGTAGGATAGGCCATTAGTAGGTTAGGTTTTTAATAAAATTGGTCATTAGTAGGATAGGACATTAGTAGGACAGGCCATTAGTAGGTTAGGTTTTTAAGAAAATTGGTCATTAGTAGGATAGGACATTAGTAGGATAGGTCATCAGTAGGATAGAACATTAGTAGGATAGGCCATTGGTAGGTTAGGTTTTTAAAAAAACTTGGTCATTAGTAGGATAGGACATTAGTAGGATAGACTATTAGTAGGATAGGACATTAGTAGGATAGGCCATTAGTAGGTTAGGTTTTTAATAAAATTGGTCATTAGTAGGATAGGACATTAGTAGGATAGGTCATTAGTAGGATAGGACATTAGTAGGATAGGCCATTAGTTGGTTAGGTTTTTAATAAAATTGGTCATTAGTAGGATAGGACCTTAGTAGGATAGACCATTAGTAGGATGGGACATTAGTAGGATAGGCCATTAGTAGGTTAGGTTTTTAATAAAATTGGTCATTAGTAAGATGGGAAATTAGTAGGATAGGTCATTAGTAGTAGGCTAGGACATTAATAGGATAGGCCTCTAGTAGGATAGGTTTTTAATAAGATTGGTCATTAGTAGGATAGGACATTAGTAGGCTAGGACATTAATAGGATAGGCCTCTAGTAGGATAAGTTTTTAATAAAATTGGTCATTAGTAGGCTAAGACATTAGTAGGATAGACAATTAGTAGGATAGGACATTAGTAGGATAGGCCATTAGTAGGTTAGGTTTTTAATAAAATTGGTCATTAGTAGGATAGGACATTAGTAGGATAGGTTTTTAATAAAATTGGTCATTAGTAAGATAGGAGATTAGTAGGATAGGTCATTAGTAAGATAGGCCATTAGTAGGATAGGACATTAGTAGGCTAGGACATTAATAGGATAGGCCTCTAGTAGGATAGGTTTTTAATAAAATTGGTCATTAGTAGGCTAAGACATTAGTAGGATAGACCATTAGTAGGATAGGACATTAGTAGGATAGGCCATTAGTAGGTTAGGTTTTTAAAAAAATTGGTCATTAGTAGGATAGGACATTAGTAGGATAGACCATTAGTAGGATAGGACATTAGTAGGATAGGCCTCTAGTAGGATAGGTTTTTAATAAAATTGGTCATTAGAAGGCTAAGACATTAGTAGGATAGACCATTAGTAGGAAAGGATATTAGTAGGATGGGTCATTAGTAGGAAAGGATATTAGTAGGATAGGCCGTTAGTAGGTTAGGTTTTTAATAAAATTGGTCATTAGTAGGATAGGACATTAGTAGGATAGACCATTAGTAGGTTAGGTTTTTAATAAAATTGGTCATTAGTAGGTTAGGACATTAGTAGGATAGGCCATTAGTAGGTTAGGCTTTTAATAAAATTGGTCATTAGTAGGATAGGACATTAGTAGGATAGGTCATCAGTAGGATAGGACATTAGTAGGATAGGCCATTAGTAGGTTAGGTTTTTAATAAAATTGGTCATTAGTAGGATAGGACATTAGTAGGATAGACCATTAGTAGGATAGGACATTAGTAGGATAGGCCATTAGTAGGTTAGGTTTTTAATAAAATTGGTCATTAGTAGGATAGGACATTAGTAGGACAGGCCATTAGTAGGTTAGGTTTTTAAGAAAATTGGTCATTAGTAGGATAGGACATTAGTAGGATAGGTCATCAGTAGGATAGAACATTAGTAGGATAGGCCATTGGTAGGTTAGGTTTTTAATAAAACTTGGTCATTAGTAGGATAGGACATTAGTAGGATAGACTATTAGTAGGATAGGACATTAGTAGGATAGGCCATTAGTAGGTTAGGTTTTTAATAAAATTGGTCATTAGTAGGATAGGACATTAGTAGGATAGGTCATTAGTAGGATAGGACATTAGTAGGATAGGCCATTAGTTGGTTAGGTTTTTAATAAAATTGGTCATTAGTAGGATAGGACCTTAGTAGGATAGACCATTAGTAGGATGGGACATTAGTAGGATAGGCCATTAGTAGGTTAGGTTTTTAATAAAATTGGTCATTAGTAAGATGGGAAATTAGTAGGATAGGTCATTAGTAGTAGGCTAGGACATTAATAGGATAGGCCTCTAGTAGGATAGGTTTTTAATAAAATTGGTCATTAGTAGGATAGGACATTAGTAGGCTAGGACATTAATAGGATAGGCCTCTAGTAGGATAAGTTTTTAATAAAATTGGTCATTAGTAGGCTAAGACATTAGTAGGATAGACAATTAGTAGGATAGGACATTAGTAGGATAGGCCATTAGTAGGTTAGGTTTTTAATAAAATTGGTCATTAGTAGGATAGGACATTAGTAGGATAGGTTTTTAATAAAATTGGTCATTAGTAAGATAGGAGATTAGTAGGATAGGTCATTAGTAAGATAGGCCATTAGTAGGATAGGACATTAGTAGGCTAGGACATTAATAGGATAGGCCTCTAGTAGGATAGGTTTTTAATAAAATTGGTCATTAGTAGGCTAAGACATTAGTAGGATAGACCATTAGTAGGATAGGACATTAGTAGGATAGGCCATTAGTAGGTTAGGTTTTTAAAAAAATTGGTCATTAGTAGGATAGGACATTAGTAGGATAGACCATTAGTAGGATAGGACATTAGTAGGATAGGCCTCTAGTAGGATAGGTTTTTAATAAAATTGGTCATTAGAAGGCTAAGACATTAGTAGGATAGACCATTAGTAGGAAAGGATATTAGTAGGATGGGTCATTAGTAGGAAAGGATATTAGTAGGATAGGCCGTTAGTAGGTTAGGTTTTTAATAAAATTGGTCATTAGTAGGATAGGACATTAGTAGGATAGACCATTAGTAGGCTAGGACATTAGTAGGATAGGCCGTTAGTAGGTTAGGTTTTTAATAAAATTGGTCATTAGTAGGATAGGACATTAGTAGGATAGACCATTAGTAGGATAGGACATTAATAGGATAGGCCTCTAGTAGGAAAGGTTTTTAATAAAATTGGTTATTAGTAGGCTAAGACATTAGTAGGATAGGTCATTAGTAGGATAGGACATTAGTAGGATAGGCCATTAGTAGGTTAGATTTTTAATAAAATTGGTCATTAGTAGGATAGGACATTAGTAGGATAGACCATTAGTAGGATAGGACATTAGTAGGATAGGCCATTAGTAGGTTAGATTTTTAATAAAATTGGTCATTAGTAGGATAGGACATCAGTAGGATAGACCATTAGTAGGATAGGACATTAATAGGATAGGCCTCTAGTAGGATAGGTTTTTAATAAAATTGGTTATTAGTAGGCTAAGACATTAGTAGGATAGATCATTAGGAGGATAGGACATTAGTAGGATAGGCCATTAGTAGGTTAGATTTTTAATAAAATTGGTCATTAGTAGGATAGTACATTAGTAGGATAGGCCTCTAGTAGGATAGGTTTTTAATAAAATTGGTCATTAGTAGGCTAAGACATTAGTAAGATAGACCATTAGTAGGAAAGGATATTAGTAGGATGGGTCATTAGTAGGAAAGGATATTAGTAGGATAGGCCATTAGTAGGTTAGATTTTTAATAAAATTTGTCATTAGTAGGATAGGACATTAGTAGGATAGAACATTAATAGGATAGGACATTAATAGGATAGGCCTCTAGTAGGATAGGTTTTTAATAAAATTGGTTATTAGTAGGCTAAGACATTAGTAGGATAGGTCATTAGTAGGATAGGACATTAGTAGGATTGGCCATTAGTAGGTTAGATTTTTAATAAAATTGGTCATTAGTAGGATAGGACATTAGTAGGATAGACCATTAGTAGAATAGGACATTAATAGGATAGGCCTCTAGTAGGATAGGTTTTTAATAAAATTGGTTATTAGTAGGCTAAGACATTAGTAGGATAGGTCATTAGTAGGATAGGACATTAGTAGGATAGGCCATTAGTAGGTTAGATTTTTAATAAAATTTGTCATTAGTAGGATAGGACATTAGTAGGATAGACCATTAGTAGGATAGGACATTAATAGGATAGGCCTCTAGTAGGATAGGTTTTTAATAAAATTGGTTATTAGTAGGCTAAGACATTAGTAGGATAGGTCATTAGTAGGATAGGAAATTAGTAGGATAGGCCATTAGTAGGTTAGATTTTTAATAAAATTGGTCATTAGTAGGATAGGACATTAGTAGGATAAACCATTAGTAGGATAGGACATTAATAGGATAGGCCTCTAGTAGGATAGGTTTTTAATAAAATTGGTTATTAGTAGGCTAAGACATTAGTAGGATAGGTCATTAGTAGGATAGGACATTAGTAGGATAGGCCATTAGAAGGTTAGATTTTTAATAAAATTGGTCATTAGTAGGATAGGACATTAGTAGGATAGACCATTAGTAGGATAGGACATTAATAGGATAGGCCTCTAGTAGGATAGGTTTTTAATAAAATTGGTCATTAGTAGGCTAAGACATTAGTAGGATAGACCATTAGTAGGAAAGGATATTAGTAGGATGGGTCATTAGTAGGAAAGGATATTAGTAGGATAGGCCGTTAGTAGGTTAGGTTTCTAATAAAAATGGTCATTAGTAGGCTAAGACATTAGTAAGATAGGTCATTAGTAGGATAGGACATTAGTAGGATAGGCCCTTAGTAGGATAGGACATTAGTAGGATAGGCCATTAGTAGGTTAGATTTTTAATAAAATTGGTCATTAGTAGGATAGGACATTAGTAGGATAGACCATTAGTAGGATAGGACATTAATAGGATAGGCCTCTAGTAGGATAGGTTTTTAATAAAATTGGTTATTAGTAGGCTAAGACATTAGTAGGATAGGTCATTAGTAGGATAGGACATTAGTAGGATAGGACATTAGTAGGTTAGATTTTTAATAAAATTGGTCATTAGTAGGATAGGACATTAGTAGGATAGACCATTAGTAGGATAGGACATTAATAGGATAGGCCTCTAGTAGGATAGGTTTTTAATAAAATTGGTCATTAGTAGGCTAAGACATTTGTAGGATAGACCATTAGTAGGAAAGGATATTAGTAGGATGGGTCATTAGTAGGAAAGGATATTAGAAGGATAGGCCGTTAGTAGGTTAGGTTTTTAATAAAATTGGTCATTAGTAGGCTAAGACATTAGTAAGATAGGTCATTAGTAGGATAGGACATTAGTAGGATAGGCCCTTTGTAGGATAGGACATTAGTAGGATAGGCCATTGGTAGGTTAGATTTTTAATAAAATTGGTCATTAGTAGAATAGGACATTAGTAGGATAGACCATTAGTAGGATAGGACAATAATAGGATAGGCCTCTAGGAGGATAGGTTTTTAATAAAATTGGTTATTAGTAGGCTAAGACATTAGTAGGATAGGTCATTAGTAGGATAGGACATTAGTAGGATAGGCCATTAGTAGGTTAGATTTTTAATAAAATTGGTCATTAGTAGGATAGGACATTAGTAGGATAGACCATTAGTAGGATAGGACTTTAGTAGGATAGACCATTAGTAGGATAGGACATTAGTAGGATAGGCCTCTAGTAGGATAAGTTTTCAATAAAATTGGTCATTAGTAGGCTAAGACATTAGTAGGATAGACCATTAGTAGGAAAGGATATTAGTAGGATGGGTCATTAGTAGGAAAGGATATTAGTAGGATAGGCCGTTAGTAGGTTAGGTTTTTAATAAAATTGGTCATTAATAGGCTAAGACATTAGTAAGATAGGTCATTAGTAGGAAAGGACATTAGTAGGATAGGCCCTTAGTAGGATAGGACATTAGTAGGATAGGCCATTAGTAGGTTAGATTTTTAATAAAATTGGTCATTAGTAGGATAGGACATTAGTAGGATAGACCATTAGTAGGATAGGACATTAATAGGATAGGCCTCTAGTAGGATAGGTTTTTAATAAAATTGGTTATTAGTAGGCTAAGACATTAGTAGGATAGGTCATTAGTAGGATAGGACATTAGTAGGATAGGCCATTAGTAGGTTATATTTTTAATAAAATTGGTCATTAGTAGGATAGGACATTAGTAGGATAGACCATTAGTAGGATAGGACATTAATAGAATAGGCCTCTAGTAGGATAGGTTTTTAATAAAATTGGTTATTAGTAGGCTAAGACATTAGTAGGATAGGTCATTAGTAGGATAGGACATTAGTAGGATAGGCCATTAGTAGGTTAGATTTTTAATAAAATTGGTCATTAGTAGGATAGGACATTAGTAGGCTAGGACATTAATAGGAAAGGCCTCTAGTAGGATATGTTTTTATTAAAATTGGTCATTAGTAGGCTAAGACATTAGTAGGATAGACCATTAGTAGGATAGGACATTAGTAGGTTAGGTTTTTAATAAAATTGGTCATTAGTAGGCTGTAGGATAGGCCATTAGTAGGTTAGATTTTTAATAAAATTGGTCATTAGTAGGATAGGACATTAGTAGGCTAGGACATTAATAGGAAAGGCCTCTAGTAGGATATGTTTTTATTAAAATTGGTCATTAGTAGGCTAAGACATTAGTAGGATAGACCATTAGTAGGATAGGACATTAGTAGAATAGGCCATTAGTAGGAAAGGTTGTTAATAAAATTGGTCATTAGTAGGATAGGACATTAGTAGGATAGACCATTAGTAGGATAGGACATTAGTAGGATAGGCCATTAGTAGATTAGGTTTTTAATAAAATTGGTCATTAGTAGGCTAAGACATTAGTGGGATAGGTCATTAGTAGGATAGGACATTAGTAGGATAGGCCATTAGAAGGTTAGATTTTTAATAAAATTGGTCATTAGTAGGATAGGACATTAGTAGGATAGACCATTAGTAGGATAGGACATTAATAGGATAGGCCTCTAGTAGGATAGGTTTTTAATAAAATTGGTCATTAGTAGGCTAAGACAATAGTAGGATAGACCATTAGTAGGAAAGGATATTAGTAGGATGGGTCATTAGTAGGAAAGGATATTAGTAGGATAGGCCGTTAGTAGGTTAGGTTTTTAATAAAATTGGTCATTAGTAGGCTAAGACATTAGTAAGATAGGTCATTAGTAGGAAAGGACATTAGTAGGATAGGCCCTTAGTAGGATAGGACATTAGTAGGATAGGCCATTAGTAGGTTAGATTTTTAATAAAATTGGTCATTAGTAGGATAGGACATTAGTAGGATAGACCATTAGTAGGATAGGCATTAATAGGATAGGCCTCTAGTAGGATAGGTTTTTAATAAAATTGGTCATTAGTAGGCTAAGACAATAGTAGGATAGACCATTAGTAGGAAAGGATATTAGTAGGATGGGTCATTAGTAGGAAAGGATATTAGTAGGATAGGCCGTTAGTAGGTTAGGTTTTTAATAAAATTGGTCATTAGTAGGCTAAGACATTAGTAAGATAGGTCATTAGTAGGCTAAGACATTAGTAGGATAGGCCCTTAGTAGGATAGGACATTAGTAGGATAGGCCATTAGTAGGTTAGATTTTTAATAAAATTGGTCATTAGTAGGATAGGACATTAGTAGGATAGACCATTAGTAGGATAGGCATTAATAGGATAGGCCTCTAGTAGGATAGGTTTTTAATAAAATTGGTTATTAGTAGGCTAAGACATTAGTAGGATAGGTCATTAGTAGGATAGGGCATTAGTAGGATAGGCCATTAGTAGGTTATATTTTTAATAAAATTGTTCATTAGTAGGATAGGACATTAGTAGGATAGACCATTAGTAGGATAGGACATTAATAGGATAGGCCTCTAGTAGGATAGGTTTTTAATAAGATTGGTTATTAGTAGGCTAAGACATTAGTAGGATAGGTCATTAGTAGGATAGGACATTAGTAGGATAGGCCATTAGTAGGTTAGATTTTTAATAAAATTGGTCATTAGTAGGCTAGGACATTAGTAGGATAGGTCATTAGTAGGATAGGACATTAGTAGGATGGGTCATTAGTAGGAAAGGATATTAGCAGGATAGGCCATTAGTAGGTTAGATTTTTAATAAAATTGGTCATTAGTAGGATAGGACATTAGTAGGCTAGGACATTAATAGGTTAGGCCTCTAGTAGGATAGGTTTTTAATAAAATTAGTCATTAGTAGGCTAAGACATTAGTAGGATAGACCATTAGTAGGATAGGACATTAGTAGGATAGGCCATTAGTAGGTTAGGTTTTTAATAAAATTGGTCATTAGTAGGATAGGACATTAGTAGGATAGACCATTAGTAGGATAGGACATTAGTAGGATAGGCCTCTAGTAGGATAGGTTTTCAATAAAATTGGTCATTAGTAGGCTAAGACATTAGTAGGATAGACCATTAGTAGGAAAGGATATTAGTAGGATGGGTCATTAGTAGGAAAGGATATTAGTAGGACAGGCCGTTAGTAGGTTAGGTTTTTAAAGAAATTGGTCATTAGTAGGCTAAGACATTAGTAAGATAGGTCATTAGTAGGATAGGACATTAGTAGGTTAGGCCATTAGTAGGTTAGATTTTTAATAAAATTGGTTATTAGTAGGATAGGACATTAGTAGGATAAACCATTAGTAGGATAGGACATTAATAGGATAGGCCTCTAGTAGGATAGGTTTTTAATAAAATTGGTTATTAGTAGGCTAAGACATTAGTAGGATAGGTCATTAGTAGGATAGGACATTAGTAGGATAGGCCATTAGTAGGTTAGATTTTTAATAAAATTGGTCATTAGTAGGATAGGACATTAGTAGGATAGACCATTAGTAGGATAGGACATTAATAGGATAGGCCTCTAGTAGGATAGGTTTTTAATAAAATTGGTTATTAGTAGGCTAAGACATTAGTAGGATAGGTCATTAGTAGGATAGGACATTAGTAGGATAGGCCATTAGTAGGTTAGATTTTTAATAAAATTGGTCATTAGTAGGATAGGACATTAGTAGGATAGGTCATTAGTAGGATAGGACATTAGTAGGATAGGCCATTAGTAGGTTATATTTTTAATAAAATTGGTCATTAGTAGGATAGGACATTAGTAGGATAGACCATTAGTAGGATAGGACATTAATAGGATAGGCCTCTAGTAGGATAGGTTTTTAATAAAATTGGTTATTACTAGGCTAAGACATTAGTAGGATAGGTCATTAGTAGGATAGGACATTAGTAGGATAGGCCATTAGTAGGTTAGATTTTTAATAAAATTGGTCATTAGTAGGATAGGACATAAGTAGGATAGGTCATTAGTAGGATAGGACATTAGTAGGATAGGCCATTAGTAGGTTATATTTTTTATAAAATTGGTCATTAGTAGGATAGGACATTAGTACGATAGACCATTAGTAGGATAGGACATTAATATGATAGGCCTCTAGTAGAATAGGTTTTTAATAAAATTGGTTATTAGTAGGCTAAGACATTAGTATGATAGGTCATTAGTAGGATAGGACATTAGTAGGATAGGCCATAAGTAGGTTAGATTTTTAATAAAATTGGTCATTAGTAGGATAGGACATTAGTAGGGTAGGACATTAATAGGAAAGGCCTCTAGTAGGATATGTTTTTATTAAAATTGGTCATTAGTAGGCTAAGACATTAGTAGGATAGACCATTAGTAGGATAGGACATTAGTAGAATAGGCCATTAGTAGGAAACGTTGTTAATAAAATTGGTCATTAGTAGGATAGGACATTAGTAGGATAGACCATTAGTAGGATAGGACATTAGTAGGATAGGTCATTAGTAGGATAGGACATTAATAGGAAAGGCCTCTAGTAGGATAGGTTTTTAATAAAATTGGTCATTAGTAGGCTAAGACATTTGTAGGATAGACCATTAGTAGGAAAGGATATTAGTAGGATGGGTCATTAGTAGGAAAGGATATTAGCAGGATAGGCCATTAGTAGGTTAGATTTTTAATAAAATTGGTCATTAGTAGGATAGGACATTAGTAGGCTAGGACATTAATAGGTTAGGCCTCTAGTAGGATAGGTTTTTAATAAAATTGGTCATTAGTAGGCTAAGACATTAGTAGGATAGACCATTAGTAGGATAGGACATTAGTAGGATAGGCCATTAGTAGGTTAGGTTTTTAATAAAATTGGTCATTAGTAGGATAGGACATTAGTAGGATAGACCATTAGTAGGATAGGACATTAGTAGGATAGGCCTCTAGTAGGATAGGTTTTCAATAAAATTGGTCATTAGTAGGCTAAGACATTAGTAGGATAGACCATTAGTAGGAAAGGACATTAGTAGGTTAGGCCATTAGTAGGTTAGATTTTTAATAAAATTGGTTATTAGTAGGATAGGACATTAGTAGGATAAACCATTAGTAGGATAGGACATTAATAGGATAGGCCTCTAGTAGGATAGGTTTTTAATAAAATTGGTTATTAGTAGGCTAAGACATTAGTAGGATAGGTCATTAGTAGGATAGGACATTAGTAGGATAGGCCATTAGTAGGTTAGATTTTTAATAAAATTGGTCATTAGTAGGATAGGACATTAGTAGGATAGACCATTAGTAGGATAGGACATTAATAGGATAGGCCTCTAGTAGGATAGGTTTTTAATAAAATTGGTTATTAGTAGGCTAAGACATTAGTAGGATAGGTCATTAGTAGGATAGGACATTAGTAGGATAGGCCATTAGTAGGTTAGATTTTTAATAAAATTGGTCATTAGTAGGATAGGACATTAGTAGGATAGGTCATTAGTAGGATAGGACATTAGTAGGATAGGCCATTAGTAGGTTATATTTTTAATAAAATTGGTCATTAGTAGGATAGGACATTAGTAGGATAGACCATTAGTAGGATAGGACATTAATAGGATAGGCCTCTAGTAGGATAGGTTTTTAATAAAATTGGTTATTACTAGGCTAAGACATTAGTAGGATAGGTCATTAGTAGGATAGGACATTAGTAGGATAGGCCATTAGTAGGTTAGATTTTTAATAAAATTGGTCATTAGTAGGATAGGACATAAGTAGGATAGGTCATTAGTAGGATAGGACATTAGTAGGATAGGCCATTAGTAGGTTATATTTTTTATAAAATTGGTCATTAGTAGGATAGGACATTAGTACGATAGACCATTAGTAGGATAGGACATTAATATGATAGGCCTCTAGTAGAATAGGTTTTTAATAAAATTGGTTATTAGTAGGCTAAGACATTAGTATGATAGGTCATTAGTAGGATAGGACATTAGTAGGATAGGCCATAAGTAGGTTAGATTTTTAATAAAATTGGTCATTAGTAGGATAGGACATTAGTAGGGTAGGACATTAATAGGAAAGGCCTCTAGTAGGATATGTTTTTATTAAAATTGGTCATTAGTAGGCTAAGACATTAGTAGGATAGACCATTAGTAGGATAGGACATTAGTAGAATAGGCCATTAGTAGGAAACGTTGTTAATAAAATTGGTCATTAGTAGGATAGGACATTAGTAGGATAGACCATTAGTAGGATAGGACATTAGTAGGATAGGTCATTAGTAGGATAGGACATTAATAGGAAAGGCCTCTAGTAGGATAGGTTTTTAATAAAATTGGTCATTAGTAGGCTAAGACATTTGTAGGATAGACCATTAGTAGGAAAGGATATTAGTAGGATGGGTCATTAGTAGGAAAGGATATTAGCAGGATAGGCCATTAGTAGGTTAGATTTTTAATAAAATTGGTCATTAGTAGGATAGGACATTAGTAGGCTAGGACATTAATAGGTTAGGCCTCTAGTAGGATAGGTTTTTAATAAAATTGGTCATTAGTAGGCTAAGACATTAGTAGGATAGACCATTAGTAGGATAGGACATTAGTAGGATAGGCCATTAGTAGGTTAGGTTTTTAATAAAATTGGTCATTAGTAGGATAGGACATTAGTAGGATAGACCATTAGTAGGATAGGACATTAGTAGGATAGGCCTCTAGTAGGATAGGTTTTCAATAAAATTGGTCATTAGTAGGCTAAGACATTAGTAGGATAGACCATTAGTAGGAAAGGATATTAGTAGGATGGGTCATTAGTAGGAAAGGATATTAGTAAGATAGGCCGTTAGTAGGTTAGGTTTTTAATAAAATTGGTCATTAGTAGGCTAAGACATTAGTAAGATAGGTCATTAGTAGGAAAGGACATTAGTAGGATAGGCCCTTAGTAGGATAGGACATTAGTAGGATAGGCCATTAGTAGGTTAGATTTTTAATAAAATTGGTCATTAGTAGGATAGGACATTAGTAGGATAGACCATTAGTAGGATAGGACATTAATAGGATAGGCCTCTAGTAGGATAGGTTTTTAATAAAATTGGTTATTAGTAGGCTAAGACATTAGTAGGATAGGTCATTAGTAGGATAGGACATTAGTAGGATAGACCATTAGTAGGATAGATCATTAGTAGAATAGGCCTTTAGTAGGATAGGTTGTTAATAAAACTGGTCATTAGTAGGATAGGACATTAGTAGGATAGGCCATTAGTAGGTTAGGTTTTTAATAAAATTGGTCATTAGTAGGATAGCACATTAGTAGGATAGGTCATTAGTAGGATAGGACATTAGTAGGTTAGGACATTAGTAGGATAGGCCATTAGTAGGTTAGGTTTTTAATAAAATTGGTCATTAGTAGGATAGGACATTAGAAGGATAGGTCATTAGTAGGATAGGACATTAGTAGGTTAGGACATTAGTAGGATAGGCCATTAGTAGGTTAGGTTTTTAATAAAATTGGTCATTAGTAGGCTAGGTCACTTATAGGATAGGACAATAGTAGGATAGGTCATTAGTAGGATAGGTTATTAATAGGATAGGCCATTAGTAGGATAGGTTTTTGATAAAATTGGTCATTAGTAGCCTAGGTCACTAGTAGGATAGGACATTAGTAGGATAGGTCATTAGTAGGATAGGTCATTAGTAGGATAGGACATTGGTAGGATAGTTGTTCAATAAAATTGGTCATTAGTACGCTAGGTCATTAGTAGGATAGGTGTTTAGTAGGATAGGACATTAGTAGGATAGTTGTTCAATAAAATTGGTCATTAGTAGGCTAGGTCATTAGTAGGATAGGTTTTTTATAAAATTGGTCATTAGTAGGCTAGGAAATTAGTAGGATAGGTCATTAGTAGGATAGGTCATTAGTAGGATAGGTCATTAGTAGGATAGATCATTAGTAGGATAGGCCATAAGTAGGATAGGTGTTGAATAAATTTGGTCATTAGTAGGCTAGGACATTAGTAGGATAGGTCATTAGTAGGATAGGTCATTAGTAGGATAGGCCATTAGTAGGATAGGTCATTAGTAGAATAGGTTATTAGTAGGATAGGTCGTTAGTAGGATAGGTCATTAGTAGGATAGGTCATTAGTAGGATAGGTCATTAGTAGGATAGGTCATTAGTAGGATAGGTTTTTAATAAAATTGGTCATTAGTAGGCTAGGACATTAGTAGGACAGCTCATTAGTAGGATAGGTCATTAGTAGGATAGGTCATTAGTGGGATAGGTCATTAGTAGGATAGGTCATTAGTAGGATAGGTTTTTAATAAAAATGGTCTTTAGTAGGCTTGGTCATTAGTAGGATAGGCCATTAGTAGGATAGGTCGTTAGTAGGATAGGTCATTAGTAGGATAGGTCATTAGTGGGATAGGCCATTAGTAGGATAGGTGTTGAATAAAATTGGTCATAAGTAGGCTAGGACATTAGTAGGATAGGTCATAAGTAGGATAGGTCATTAGTAGGAAAGGTTTTAAATAAAATTGGTCATTAGTAGGATAGGTCATTAGTAGGATAGGTCATTAGTAGGATAGGTCATTAGTAAAAAAGGTCATTAGTAGGATAGGTTTTTAATAAAATTGGTCATTAATAGGATAGGTCATTAGTAGGATAGGCCATTACTAGGATAGGTGTTGAATAAAATTGGTCATTAGTAGTGTAGGACATTAGTAGGATAGGTCATTAGTAGGATAGGTCATTAGTAGGATAGGCCATTAGTAGGATAGGTTTTTGATAAAATTGGTCATTAGTAGGATAGGACATTAGCAGGATAGGTCATTAGTAGGATAGGTCATTAGTAGGATAGGTCATTAGTAGGATAGGCCATTAGTAGGATAGGTCATTAGTAGGATAGGTCATTAGTAGGATAGGTCATTAGTAGGATAGGCCATAAATAGGATAGGTGTTGAATAAATTCGGTCATTAGTAGGCTAGGACATTAGTAGGATAGGTCATTAGAAGGATAGGTTTTTAGTAGGATAGGTCATTAGTAGGATAGGTCATTAGTAGGATCGGTCATTAGTAGGATAGGTCATTAGTAGGATAGGTCATTAGTAGGATAGGTCATTAGTAGGATAGGTTTTTAATAAAATTGGTCATTAGTAGGCTAGGACATTAGTAGGATAGGTCATTAGTAGGATAGGTCATTAGTAGGATAGGTCATTAGTGGGATAGGTCATTAGTAGGATAGGTCATTAGTTGGATAGGTTTTTAATAAAATTGGTCTTTAGTAGGCTTGGTCATTAGTAGGATAGAACATTAGTAGGATAGGTCTTTAGTAGGATAGGTCATTAGTAGGATAGGTCATTAGTGGGATAGGCCATTAGTAGGATAGGTGTTGAATAAAATTGGTCTTTAGTAGGCTAGGACATTAGTAGGATAGGTCATTAGTAGGATAGGTCATTAGTAGGAAAGGTTTTTAATAAAATTGGTCATTAGTAGGCTAGGACATTAGTAGGATAGGTCATTAGTAGGATAGGTCATTAGTAAGATAGGTCACTAGCAGGATAGGTTTTTAATAAAATTGGTCATTAGTAGGCTAGGGAATTAGTAGGATAGGTGATTAGTAGGCTAGGACATTAGTAGGATAGGTCATTAGTAGGATAGGTCATTAGTAGGATAGGCCATTAGTAGGATAGGTCATTATTAGGATAGGTCATTAGTAGGATAGGTTTTTAATAAAATTGGTCATTAGTAGGCTAGGACATTAGTAGGATAGGTCATTAGTAGGATAGGTAATTAGTAAGATAGGTCATTAGTAGGATAGGTTTTAAATAAAATTGGTCATTAGTATGATAGGACACTAGTAGGATAGACCATTAGTAGGATAGGACATTAGTAGGGTAGGCCATTAGTAGGTTAGGTTTTTAATAAAATTGGTCATAAGTAGGCTAGGACATTAGTAAGATAGGTCATTAGTAGGATAGGTCATTAGTAGGATAGGCCATTAGTAGGATAGGTCATTGTTAGGATAGGTCATTAGTAGGATAGGTTTTTAATAAAATTGATCGTTAGTAGGCTAGGACATTGGTAGGATAGATCATTAGTAGGATATGTCATTGATAGGATAGGCCATTAGTAGGATAGGTTTTTGATAAAATTGGTCATTAGTAGGCTAGGACATTAGTAGGATAGGACATTAGTAGGCTAGGTCATTAGTAGGATATGTTTTTAATAAAATTGGTCCATAGTAGGATAGGCCATTAGTAGGATAGGACATTAGTAGGATAGGCCATTAGTAGGATAGGTTTTTAATAAAATTTGTCATTAGTAGGATAGGCCATTAGTAGGATAGGTCATTAGTAGGAAAGGTCATTAGTAGGATAGGTCATTAGTAGGATAGGTCATTAGCAAGATAGGTTTTTAAATAAATTGGTCATTAGTAGGTTAGGTCATTTGTAGGATAGGCCATTAGTAGGATATGTCATTAGTAGGATAGGCAATTAGTAGGATAGGTTTTTAAAAAAATTGATCATTAGTAGGCTTGGTCATTAGTAGGATAGGTCATTAGTAGGATAGGCCATTAGTAGGATAGGTTTTTAATAAAATTGGTCGTTAGTAGGCTAGGACATTAGTAGGATAGGTCATTAGTAGGATAGGTCATTAGTAGGATAGGCCATTAGTAGGATAGGTTTTTAATAAAATTGGTCATTAGTAGGATAGGATATTTGCAGGATAGGTCATTAGTAGGATAGGTCATTAGTAGGATTGGCCATAAGTAGGATAGGTGTTGAATAAATTTGGTCGCTAGTAGGCTAGGACATTAGTAGGATAGGTCATTGGTAGGATAGATCATTAGTAGGATAGGCCATTAGTAGGATAGGTTTTTATTAAAATTGTTCATTAGTAGGCTAGGATATTGGTAGGATAGATCATTAGTAGGATAGGCCATTCGTAGGATAGGTTTTTATTAAAATGTTCATTAGTAGGCTAGGTCATTAGTAAGATAGGTCATTAGTAAGATAGGCCATTAGTAGGATAGGTCATCGTTAGGATAGGTCATTAATAGGATAGGTTTTCAATAAAATTGGTCGTTAGTAGGCTAGGACATTGGTAGGATAGATCATTAGTAGGATAGGTCATTGATAGGATAGGCCATTAGTAGGATAGGTTTTTTATAAAATTGGTCATTAGTAGGCTAGGAAATTAGTAGGATAGGTCATTAGTAGGATAGGTCATTAGTAGGATAGGTCATTAGTAGGAAAGGTCATTAGTAGGATAGGCCATAAGTAGGATAGGTGTTGAATAAATTTGGTCATTAGTAGGATAGGACATTAGTAGGATAGACCATTAGTAGGATAGGACATTAATAGGATAGGCCTCTAGTAGGATAGGTTTTTAATAAAATTGGTTATTAGTAGGCTAAGACATTAGTAGGATAGGTCATTAGTAGGATAGGACATTAGTAGGATAGGCCATTAGTAGGTTAGATTTTTAATAAAATTGGTCATTAGTAGGATAGGACATTAGTAGGATAGACCATTAGTAGGATAGATCATTAGTAGAATAGGCCTTTAGTAGGATAGGTTGTTAATAAAACTGGTCATTAGTAGGATAGGACATTAGTAGGATAGGCCATTAGTAGGTTAGGTTTTTAATAAAATTGGTCATTAGTGGGATAGCACATTAGTAGGATAGGTCATTAGTAGGATAGGACATTAGTAGGTTAGGACATTAGTAGGATAGGCCATTAGTAGGTTAGGTTTTTAATAAAATTGGTCATTAGTAGGCTAGGTCACTTATAGGATAGGACAATAGTAGGATAGGTCATTAGTAGGATAGGTTATTAATAGGATAGGCCATTAGTAGGATAGGTTTTTGATAAAATTGGTCATTAGTAGCCTAGGTCACTAGTAGGATAGGACATTAGTAGGATAGGTCATTAGTAGGATAGGACATTGGTAGGATAGTTGTTCAATAAAATTGGTCATTAGTACGCTAGGTCATTAGTAGGATAGGTGTTTAGTAGGATAGGACATTAGTAGGATAGTTGTTCAATAAAATTGGTCATTAGTAGGCTAGGTCATTAGTTGGATAGGTTTTTTATAAAATTGGTCAGTAGTAGGCTAGGAAATTAGTAGGATAGGTCATTAGTAGGATAGGTCATTAGTAGGATAGGTCATTAGTAGCATAGGTCATTAGTAGGATAGGCCATAAGTAGGATAGGTGTTGAATAAATTTGGTCGTTAGTAGGCTAGGACATTAGTAGGATAGGTCATTAGTAGGATAGGTCATTAGTAGGATAGGGCATTAGTAGGATAGGTTTTTAATAAAATTGGTCATTAGTAGGCTAGGACATTAGTAGGATAGGTTTTTAATAAAATTGGTCATTAGTAGGCTAGGACATTAGTAGGACAGGTCATTAGTAGGATAGGTCATTAGTAGGATAGGTCATTAGTGGGATAGGTCATTAGTAGGATAGGTCATTAGTAGGATAGGTTTTTAATAAAATTGGTCTTTAGTAGGCTTGGTCATTAGTAGGATAGGCCATTAGTAGGATAGGTCGTTAGTAGGATAGGTCATTAGTAGGATAGGTCATTAGTGGGATAGGCCATTAGTAGGATAGGTGTTGAATAAAATTGGTCATAAGTAGGCTAGGACATTAGCAGGATAGGTCATTAGTAGGATAGGTCATTAGTAGGAAAGGTTTTAAATAAAATTGGTCATTAGTAGGATAGGTCATTAGTAGGATAGGTCATTAGTAAAATAGGTCATTAGTAGGATAGGTTTTTAATAAAATTGGTCATTAATAGGATAGGTCATTAGTAGGATAGGCCATTACTAGGATAGGTGTTGAATAAAATTGGTCATTAGTAGTGTAGGACATTAGTAGGATAGGTCATTAGTAGGATAGGTCATTAGTAGGATAGGCCATTAGTAGGATAGGTTTTTGATAAAATTGGTCATTAGTAGGATAGGACATTAGCAGGATAGGTCATTAGTAGGATAGGTCATTAGTAGGATAGGTCATTAGTAGGATAGGCCATTAGTAGGATAGGTCATTAGTAGGATAGGTCATTAGTAGGATAGGTCATTAGTAGGATAGGCCATAAGTAGGATAGGTGTTGAATAAATTCGGTCATTAGTAGGCTAGGACATTAGTAGGATAGGTCATTAGAAGGATAGGTTTTTAGTAGGATAGGTCATTAGTAGGATAGGTCATTAGTAGGATAGGTCATTAGTAGGATCGGTCATTAGTAGGATAGGTCATTAGTAGGATAGGTCATTAGTAGGATAGGTCATTAGTAGGATAGGTCATTAGTAGGATAGGTCATTAGTAGGATAGGTCATTAGTGGGATAGGTCATTAGTAGGATAGGTCATTAGTTGGATAGGTTTTTAATAAAATTGGTCTTTAGTAGGCTTGGTCATTAGTAGGATAGAACATTAGTAGGATAGGTCTTTAGTAGGATAGGTCATTAGTAGGATAGGTCATTAGTGGGATAGGCCATTAGTAGGATAGGTGTTGAATAAAATTGGTCTTTAGTAGGCTAGGACATTAGTAGGATAGGTCATTAGTAGGATAGGTCATTAGTAGGAAAGGTTTTTAATAAAATTGGTCATTAGTAGGCTAGGACATTAGTAGGATAGGTCATTAGTAGGATAGATCATTAGTAAGATAGGTCATTAGCAGGATAGGTTTTTAATAAAATTGGTCATTAGTAGGCTAGGATATTAGTAGGATAGGTGATTAGTAGGCTAGGACATTAGTAGGATAGGTCATTAGTAGGATAGGTCATTAGTAGGATAGGCCATTAGTAGGATAGGTCATTATTAGGATAGGTCATTAGTAGGATAGGTTTTTAATAAAATTGGTCATTAGTAGGCTAGGACATTAGTAGGATAGGTCATTAGTAGGATAGGTAATTAGTAAGATAGGTCATTAGTAGGATAGGTTTTTAATAAAATTGGTCATTAGTATGATAGGACACTAGTAGGATAGACCATTAGTAGGATAGGACATTAGTAGGATAGGCCATTAGTAGGTTAGGTTTTTAATAAAATTGGTCATTAGTAGGCTAGGACATTAGTAAGATAGGTCATTAGTAGGATAGGTCATTAGTAGGATAGGCCATTAGTAGGATAGGTCATTGTTAGGATAGGTCATTAGTAGGATAGGTTTTTTAATAAAATTGATCGTTAGTAGGCTAGGACATTGGTAGGATAGATCATTAGTAGGATAGGTCATTGATAGGATAGGCCATTAGTAGGATAGGTTTTTGATAAAATTGGTCATTAGTAGGCTAGGACATTAGTAGGATAGGACATTAGTAGGCTAGGTCATTAGTAGGATATGTTTTTAATAAAATTGGTCCATAGTAGGATAGGCCATTAGTAGGATAGGACATTAGTAGGATAGGCCATTAGTAGGATAGGTTTTTAATAAAATTTGTCATTAGTAGGATAGGCCATTAGTAGGATAGGTCATTAGTAGGAAAGGTCATTAGTAGGATAGGTCATTAGTAGGATAGGTCATTAGCAAGATAGGTTTTTAAATAAATTGGTCATTAGTAGGTTAGGTCATTTGTAGGATAGGCCATTAGTAGGATAGGTCATTAGTAGGATAGGCAATTAGTAGGATAGGTTTTTAATAAAATTGATCATTAGTAGGCTTGGTCATTAGTAGGATAGGTCATTAGTAGGATAGGCCATTAGTAGGATAGGTTTTTAATAAAATTGGTCGTTAGTAGGCTAGGACATTAGTAGGATAGGTCATTAGTAGGATAGGTCATTAGCAGGATAGGCCATTAGTAGGATAGGTTTTTAATAAAATTGGTCATTAGTAGGATAGGATATTTGCAGGATAGGTCATTAGTAGGATAGGTCATTAGTAGGATTGGCCATAAGTAGGATAGGTGTTGAATAAATTTGGTCGTTAGTAGGCTAGGACATTAGTAGGATAGGTCATTGGTAGGATAGATCATTAGTAGGATAGGCCATTAGTAGGATAGGTTTTTATTAAAATTGTTCATTAGTAGGCTAGGATATTGGTAGGATAGATCATTAGTAGGATAGGCCATTAGTAGGATAGGTTTTTATTAAAATGTTCATTAGTAGGCTAGGTCATTAGTAAGATAGGTCATTAGTAGGATAGGTCATTAGTGGGATAGGCCATTAGTAGGATAGGTGTTGAATAAAATTGGTCATAAGTAGGCTAGGACATTAGCAGGATAGGTCATTAGTAGGATAGGTCATTAGTAGGAAAGGTTTTAAATAAAATTGGTCATTAGTAGGATAGGTCATTAGTAGGATAGGTCATTAGTAGGATAGGTCATTAGTAAAATAGGTCATTAGTAGGATAGGTTTTTAATAAAATTGGTCATTAATAGGATAGGTCATTAGTAGGATAGGCCATTACTAGGATAGGTGTTGAATAAAATTGGTCATTAGTAGTGTAGGACATTAGTAGGATAGGTCATTAGTAGGATAGGTCATTAGTAGGATAGGCCATTAGTAGGATAGGTTTTTGATAAAATTGGTCATTAGTAGGATAGGACATTAGCAGGATAGGTCATTAGTAGGATAGGTCATTAGTAGGATAGGTCATTAGTAGGATAGGCCATTAGTAGGATAGGTCATTAGTAGGATAGGTCATTAGTAGGATAGGTCATTAGTAGGATAGGCCATAAGTAGGATAGGTGTTGAATAAATTCGGTCATTAGTAGGCTAGGACATTAGTAGGATAGGTCATTAGAAGGATAGGTTTTTAGTAGGATAGGTCATTAGTAGGATCGGTCATTAGTAGGATAGGTCATTAGTAGGATAGGTCATTAGTAGGATAGGTCATTAGTAGGATAGGTCATTAGTAGGATAGGTCATTAGTAGGATAGGTCATTAGTGGGATAGGTCATTAGTAGGATAGGTCATTAGTTGGATAGGTTTTTAATAAAATTGGTCTTTAGTAGGCTTGGTCATTAGTAGGATAGAACATTAGTAGGATAGGTCTTTAGTAGGATAGGTCATTAGTAGGATAGGTCATTAGTGGGATAGGCCATTAGTAGGATAGGTGTTGAATAAAATTGGTCTTTAGTAGGCTAGGACATTAGTAGGATAGGTCATTAGTAGGATAGGTCATTAGTAGGAAAGGTTTTTAATAAAATTGGTCATTAGTAGGCTAGGACATTAGTAGGATAGGTCATTAGTAGGATAGGTCATTAGTAAGATAGGTCATTAGCAGGATAGGTTTTTAATAAAATTGGTCATTAGTAGGCTAGGATATTAGTAGGATAGGTGATTAGTAGGCTAGGACATTAGTAGGATAGGTCATTAGTAGGATAGGTCATTAGTAGGATAGGCCATTAGTAGGATAGGTCATTATTAGGATAGGTCATTAGTAGGATAGGTTTTTAATAAAATTGGTCATTAGTAGGCTAGGACATTAGTAGGATAGGTCATTAGTAGGATAGGTAATTAGTAAGATAGGTCATTAGTAGGATAGGTTTTTAATAAAATTGGTCATTAGTATGATAGGACACTAGTAGGATAGACCATTAGTAGGATAGGACATTAGTAGGATAGGCCATTAGTAGGTTAGGTTTTTAATAAAATTGGTCATTAGTAGGCTAGGACATTAGTAAGATAGGTCATTAGTAGGATAGGTCATTAGTAGGATAGGCCATTAGTAGGATAGGTCATTGTTAGGATAGGTCATTAGTAGGATAGGTTTTTTAATAAAATTGATCGTTAGTAGGCTAGGACATTGGTAGGATAGATCATTAGTAGGATAGGTCATTGATAGGATAGGCCATTAGTAGGATAGGTTTTTGATAAAATTGGTCATTAGTAGGCTAGGACATTAGTAGGATAGGACATTAGTAGGCTAGGTCATTAGTAGGATATGTTTTTAATAAAATTGGTCCATAGTAGGATAGGCCATTAGTAGGATAGGACATTATTAGGATAGGCCATTAGTAGGATAGGTTTTTAATAAAATTTGTCATTAGTAGGATAGGCCATTAGTAGGATAGGTCATTAGTAGGAAAGGTCATTAGTAGGATAGGTCATTAGTAAAATAGGTCATTAGTAGGATAGGTTTTTAATAAAATTGGTCATTAATAGAATAGGTCATTAGTAGGATAGGCCATTACTAGGATAGGTGTTGAATAAAATTGGTCATTAGTAGTGTAGGACATTAGTAGGATAGGTCATTAGTAGGATAGGTCATTAGTAGGATAGGCCATTAGTAGGATAGGTTTTTGATAAAATTGGTCATTAGTAGGATAGGACATTAGCAGGATAGGTCATTAGTAGGATAGGTCATTAGTAGGATAGGTCATTAGTAGGATAGGCCATTAGTAGGATAGGTCATTAGTAGGATAGGTCATTAGTAGGATAGGTCATTAGTAGGATAGGCCATAAGTAGGATAGGTGTTGAATAAATTCGGTCATTAGTAGGCTAGGACATTAGTAGGATAGGTCATTAGAAGGATAGGTTTTTAGTAGGATAGGTCATTAGTAGGATAGGTCATTAGTAGGATCGGTCATTAGTAGGATAGGTCATTAGTAGGATAGGTCATTAGTAGGATAGGTCATTAGTAGGATAGGTCATTAGTAGGATAGGTCATTAGTAGGATAGGTCATTAGTGGGATAGGTCATTAGTAGGATAGGTCATTAGTTGGATAGGTTTTTAATAAAATTGGTCTTTAGTAGGCTTGGTCATTAGTAGGATAGAACATTAGTAGGATAGGTCTTTAGTAGGATAGGTCATTAGTAGGATAGGTCATTAGTGGGATAGGCCATTAGTAGGATAGGTGTTGAATAAAATTGGTCTTTAGTAGGCTAGGACATTAGTAGGATAGGTCATTAGTAGGATAGGTCATTAGTAGGAAAGGTTTTTAATAAAATTGGTCATTAGTAGGCTAGGACATTAGTAGGATAGGTCATTAGTAGGATAGGTCATTAGTAGGATCGGTCATTAGTAGGATAGGTCATTAGTAGGATAGGTCATTAGTAGGATAGGACACTAGTAGGATAGACCATTAGTAGGATAGGACATTAGTAGGATAGGCCATTAGTAGGTTAGGTTTTTAATAAAATTGGTCATTAGTAGGCTAGGACATTAGTAAGATAGGTCATTAGTAGGATAGGTCATTAGTAGGATAGGCCATTAGTAGGATAGGTCATTGTTAGGATAGGTCATTAGTAGGATAGGTTTTTTAATAAAATTGATCGTTAGTAGGCTAGGACATTGGTAGGATAGATCATTAGTAGGATAGGTCATTGATAGGATAGGCCATTAGTAGGATAGGTTTTTGATAAAATTGGTCATTAGTAGGCTAGGACATTAGTAGGATAGGACATTAGTAGGCTAGGTCATTAGTAGGATATGTTTTTAATAAAATTGGTCCATAGTAGGATAGGCCATTAGTAGGATAGGACATTATTAGGATAGGCCATTAGTAGGATAGGTTTTTAATAAAATTTGTCATTAGTAGGATAGGCCATTAGTAGGATAGGTCATTAGTAGGAAAGGTCATTAGTAGGATAGGTCATTAGTAAAATAGGTCATTAGTAGGATAGGTTTTTAATAAAATTGGTCATTAATAGAATAGGTCATTAGTAGGATAGGCCATTACTAGGATAGGTGTTGAATAAAATTGGTCATTAGTAGTGTAGGACATTAGTAGGATAGGTCATTAGTAGGATAGGTCATTAGTAGGATAGGCCATTAGTAGGATAGGTTTTTGATAAAATTGGTCATTAGTAGGATAGGACATTAGCAGGATAGGTCATTAGTAGGATAGGTCATTAGTAGGATAGGTCATTAGTAGGATAGGCCATTAGTAGGATAGGTCATTAGTAGGATAGGTCATTAGTAGGATAGGTCATTAGTAGGATAGGCCATAAGTAGGATAGGTGTTGAATAAATTCGGTCATTAGTAGGCTAGGACATTAGTAGGATAGGTCATTAGAAGGATAGGTTTTTAGTAGGATAGGTCATTAGTAGGATAGGTCATTAGTAGGATCGGTCATTAGTAGGATAGGTCATTAGTAGGATAGGTCATTAGTAGGATAGGTCATTAGTAGGATAGGTCATTAGTAGGATAGGTCATTAGTAGGATAGGTCATTAGTGGGATAGGTCATTAGTAGGATAGGTCATTAGTTGGATAGGTTTTTATCAAAATTGGTCTTTAGTAGGCTTGGTCATTAGTAGGATAGAACATTAGTAGGATAGGTCTTTAGTAGGATAGGTCATTAGTAGGATAGGTCATTAGTGGGATAGGCCATTAGTAGGATAGGTGTTGAATAAAATTGGTCTTTAGTAGGCTAGGACATTAGTAGGATAGGTCATTAGTAGGATAGGTCATTAGTAGGAAAGGTTTTTAATAAAATTGGTCATTAGTAGGCTAGGACATTAGTAGGATAGGTCATTAGTAGGATAGGTCATTAGTAAGATAGGTCATTAGCAGGATAGGTTTTTAATAAAATTGGTCATTAGTAGGCTAGGATATTAGTAGGATAGGTGATTAGTAGGCTAGGACATTAGTAGGATAGGTCATTAGTAGGATAGGTCATTAGTAGGATAGGCCATTAGTAGGATAGGTCATTATTAGGATAGGTCATTAGTAGGATAGGTTTTTAATAAAATTGGTCATTAGTAGGCTAGGACATTAGTAGGATAGGTCATTAGTAGGATAGGTAATTAGTAAGATAGGTCATTAGTAGGATAGGTTTTTAATAAAATTGGTCATTAGTATGATAGGACACTAGTAGGATAGACCATTAGTAGGATAGGACATTAGTAGGATAGGCCATTAGTAGGTTAGGTTTTTAATAAAATTGTTCATTAGTAGGCTAGGACATTAGTAAGATAGGTCATTAGTAGGATAGGTCATTAGTAGGATAGGCCATTAGTAGGATAGGTCATTGTTAGGATAGGTCATTAGTAGGATAGGTTTTTTAATAAAATTGATCGTTAGTAGGCTAGGACATTGGTAGGATAGATCATTAGTAGGATAGGTCATTGATAGGATAGGCCATTAGTAGGATAGGTTTTTGATAAAATTGGTCATTAGTAGGCTAGGACATTAGTAGGATAGGACATTAGTAGGCTAGGTCATTAGTAGGATATGTTTTTAATAAAATTGGTCCATAGTAGGATAGGCCATTAGTAGGATAGGACATTATTAGGATAGGCCATTAGTAGGATAGGTTTTTAATAAAATTTGTCATTAGTAGGATAGGCCATTAGTAGGATAGGTCATTAGTAGGAAAGGTCATTAGTAGGATAGGTCATTAGTAGGATAGGTCATTAGCAAGATAGGTTTTTAAATAAATTGCTCATTAGTAGGTTAGGTCATTTGTAGGATAGGCCATTAGTAGGATAGGTCATTAGTAGGATAGGCAATTAGTAGGATAGGTTTTTAATAAAATTGATCATTAGTAGGCTTGGTCATTAGTAGGATAGGTCATTAGTAGGATAGGCCATTAGTAGGATAGGTTTTTAATAAAATTGGTCGTTAGTAGGCTAGGACATTAGTAGGATAGGTCATTAGTAGGATTGGTCATTAGCAGGATAGGCCATTAGTAGGATAGGTTTTTAATAAAATTGGTCATTAGTAGGATAGGATATTTGCAGGATAGGTCATTAGTAGGATAGGTCATTAGTAGGATTGGCCATAAGTAGGATAGGTGTTGAATAAATTTGGTCGTTAGTAGGCTAGGACATTAGTAGGATAGGTCATTGGTAGGATAGATCATTAGTAGGATAGGCCATTAGTAGGATAGGTTTTTATTAAAATTGTTCATTAGTAGGCTAGGATATTGGTAGGATAGATCATTAGTAGGATAGGCCATTAGTAGGATAGGTTTTTATTAAAATGTTCATTAGTAGGCTAGGTCATTAGTAAGATAGGTCATTAGTAGGATAGGTCATTAGTAGGATAGGCCATTAGTAGGATAGGTCATTGTTAGGATAGGTCATTAGTAGGATAGGTTTTTAATAAAATTGGTCGTTAGTAGGCTAGGACATTGGTAGGATAGATCATTAGTAGGATAGGTCATTGATAGGATAGGCCATTAGTAGGATAGGTTTTTGATAAAATTGGTCATTAGTAGGCTAGGACATTAGTAGGATAGGACATTAGTAGGCTAGGTCATTAGTAGGATATGTTTTTAATAAAATTGGTCCATAGTAGGATAGGCCATTAGTAGGATAGGACATTAGTAGGATAGGCCATTAGTAGGATAGGTTTTTAATAAAATTTGTCATTAGTAGGATAGGCCATTAGTAGGATAGGTCATTAGTAGGAAAGGTCATTAGTAGGATAGGTCATTAGTAGGATAGGTCATTAGCAAGATAGGTTTTTAAATAAATTGGTCATTAGTAGGTTAGGTCATTTGTAGGATAGGCCATTAGTAGGATAGGTCATTAGTAGGATAGGCAATTAGTAGGATAGGTTTTTAATAAAATTGGTCATTAGTAGGCTTGGTCATTAGTAGGATAGGTCATTAGTAGGATAGGCCATTAGTAGGATAGGTTTTTATTAAAATTGTTCATTAGTAGGCTAGGATATTGGTAGGATAGATCATTAGTAGGATAGGCCATTAGTAGGATAGATTTTTATTAAAATGTTCATTAGTAGGCTAGGTCATTAGTAGGATAGATCATTTGTAGGATAGGCCATTAGTAGGATAGGTTTTTAATAAAATTGATCATTAGTAGGCTAGGTCAATTGTAGGATAGGCCATTAGTAGGATAGGTCATTAGTAGGATAGGCCATTAGTAGGATAGGTGTTGAATAAATTTGGTCGTTAGTAGGCTAGGACATTAGTAGGATAGGTCATTAGTAGGATAGGTCATTAGTAGGATAGGCCATTTGTAGGGTAGGTTTCTAATAAAATGGGTCATTAGTAGGCTAGGACATTAGTAGGATAGGTCATTAGTAGGATAGGTTATTAGTAGGATAGGTCATTAGTAGGATAGGCCATTAGTAGGATAGGTGTTGAATGAAATTGGTCATTAGTAGGCTAGGCCATTAGTAGGATAGGTCATTAGTAGGATAGGTCATTAGTAGGATAGGCCATTAGTAGGATAGGTTTTTAATAAAATTAGTCATGAGTAGGCTAGGTCATTAGTAGGATAGTCCATTAGTAGGATATGTCATTAGTAGGATAGGCCATTAGTAGGATAGGTTTTTAATAAAATTGGTCATTAGTAGGTTAGGATATTAGTAGGATAGGTCATTAGTAGGATAGGCCATTAGTAGGATAGGTTTTTATTAAAATTGTTCATTAGTAGGATAGGCCATTAGTAGGATAGATCTTTAGTAGGATAGGCCATTAGTAGGATAGGTTTTTATTAAAATTGTTCATTAGTAGGATAGGCCATTAGTAGGATAGGTCATAAGGAAGCTAGGACATTAGTAGGCTAGGACATTAGTAGGACAGGTGTTTATTAGGATTAGGATAGTCGTTATATCTAATCATCGACATGTATCTTTTTCCGTCGATGATTGACTTTACTTAGATTTGCTTTTAAGCCTATTCATGAATTATCCGTTTGCGACTGACTCTAAACTCTTTTTGTCGTCCTTTGTCGCTTCTCGATTAATTCTTTTACAGGGCTCTTGCTTTTATCTTTGAATATTTGGCTTCTAACATTTGATAGATGCCATTTAAGACGTGTCTGAAGTTCATCACATGTTGATCTATTTTATGTTTATATTCATTTTTGAATGTCACTTTGTATATTTTGCCATTTTCGTATGTACTGTTGAATTTTCTGTTTAACAACTCTGATGATGGTTGCTTCCTATTGAAATATTTTTTGTTTACCTCTTTGTTGTTCAGATGAATGCACGCAAATTTGGTCGTTCTACTTTGTGAACAATTATTTTTTATCCATAAGGTTTGTATCATATATGTTATATGGTCCATGAATATCTGAACCTTGATCTTTGTAAACGGTTACACAAAAAGCTGGTAGGAAGGATTAAGAAAACATGATTTCATCAAACCATTCACTATCACCTTAAAACGATTATTTTGTATTTCCTCTACTTCGAATTCCATTGTATTTAATATATTTTTGTCCTTGATGTTCGTTGTTGTTTTAATTGGTAAATCTTGATATGCCTTGTAACTTTCCTTTTTATCATAATCGTTACATATTTCTTGCCTTGTGTGTATTGGTTACATCATTCAGAATTAACTTTTATTCTTACCCAAGATTGTTGAGTTCAAGTAACATACTTTCCTATAAAGCCTCTTATCGATAGGTTGGAAGTATCCTATGTTTAGAAGTATTCTAACAATGTGTATAACAATTCATGTGTTATTGAGACATGTCTACACGACTTCTCTAAGTTTTCCATAGTTTCAACCTTTGAGCACAATTCACGGACTGTCTTTGACTCCAGTGGCGTGGTGGCAGGGCGGCCCCCTGAATAGGGGCGCAAATGGAGATAAGGGGGCGCCAAAATTGATTGTAAAAACATAATTTCCCTGAATCTAGACACGAAATTTAGCGATCATTTGCGAGGTGTTTTTTATATTATTCTTTGCGATCGAACAGTGGAGCTAATATAGGTTGAATAGCAACGCATAATGATGAACTGGACAAAAAATAAAGTGGAAATTCGCGTTGTAGAGGCGTGCAATGTTTTTTGTAAACAATGTGGTAAAAACACGCTGAAATGGCGAAAATTGGCCTAATTCTAGCTGCGAAGCGATTTTGTTGCGAGAATCCTGTGTGCTGATTGGTTTAGAACATGGTAGCGAACAGAGCTCTTAGCCAATCAGAGATTTGACCACTTTGCTATCAAACTCGAAACTTCTGTTCCACACTCTCCACAACAGAATGGAATGGCTGAGCGCATGAACCGGACTCTCATTGAATCCGCAAATGCGGTGATAAACCATGCCGGTGTAATACTTTTTTTTGTGTGGTTACCAGACTTCGCGTGGACTACTGCAACAGGGCAAGATGCATTATGCCAAACGCTGCGTCACATGACGGCAACATAAACTCAATCTCAAATCTACTTTTAAGATTAGCAAAACATAAATAAGGCAAATCTCGGATTAAACCCACGCTTGCGCAAATAAAAAAGTAACGTGAAATTTTTCAAATAGTGTACAGTCTTTTTGTGTTCCCTTTCCAATGAGACATGCAATTTGTGAGCGTTTTTGGTAAAAAAAACTCTTTATTTTCGGACAGAATCGAAAATAATGAGCACACTCACAAAAATTAGAAATGTGAAGCTTCAATTTTTCTGCATGGCCTACCTAATTTGTCCCCTGTCTAAGTCTACAAATTGTCACTGTTCTTAAAGCTTTAAATCGATGAGAACTATCAGATTACGAACGTTTTTGGCAAAAAAAATGCTATATTTTGGAACAGAATCGAAAAAAATGATCCCACGCAGAATAATTAGAAATGTGAAGTTTCAATTTTTCTGCTTGGCCTATCTAATTTGCCCCTTGTCTAAGTATACAAGTTGTCCCTGTTCTTATTGCTTCAAATCGATGACAACTACCATATTATCAACGTTTTTGGTAAAAAACTGCTATATTTTGGAGAAGATTCGAAAATAATGATCCTACGCAGAAAAATTGGGAATGTAAAGTTTAAATTTTTCTTTGTAGGCTATCTAATTTGCCCCCCTGTCTAAGTCTACAAGTTTTTTATGTTTTTAATGCTTCAAATCAATGAGAACAATCATTTTATCACCGTTTTAGGCAAAAAATTGCTTTATTTTGGAACAGAATCGAGAATAATGAGCACACGCATAAAAATTGTAAATGTGAAGTTTCAATTTTCTTTGTGGCCTATCGAATTTGCCCCCTGTTTAAATCTACAAGTTTTCAATGTTTTAAATGCTTCAAATCGACGAGAACTATCATATTATCAACATATTTGGTGAAAAACTCCTCTATTTTGGAGAAGAATCGAAAATAATGATCCTACGCAGAAAAATTGGGAATTTGAAGTTTCTATTTTTCTGCGTGGCCTATTTAATTTGCCCCCTGTCTAAGTCTACAAGTTGTCGCTGTTCTCAATGCCTCATTGCAATCGATCAGAGCTATCAAATCATCCACCTTTTTTGGTAAAAAACTGTCCTATTTTGGAACAGAATAGAAAATAATAAGCCCACGCAGAAAAACTGGAAATGTGAAGTTTTAATTTTTCTGCGTGGCCTATTTAATTTGCCCCCTGTCTAAGTCTACAAGTTGTCGCTGTTCTCAATGCCTCATTGCAATCGATCAGAGCTATCAAATCATCAATCTTTTTTGGTAAAAAACTGCCCTTTTTTGGAACAGAATAGAAAATAATAAGCCCACGCAGAAAAACTGGAAATGTGAAGTTTCAATTTTTCTGCGTGGCCTATTTAATTTGCCCCCTGTCTAGGTCTACAAGTTGTCGCTGTTCTCAATGCCTCATTGCAATCGATCAGAGCTATCATATCATCAAGCTTTTTTGGTAAAAAACTGGCCTATTTTGGAACAGAATAGAAAATAATAAGCCCACGCAGAAAAACTGGAAATGTGAAGTTTCAATTTTTCTGCGTGGCATATCTAATTTGCTCCCTGTCAAAGTCTACAAGTTGTCACTGTTCTAAGTGCTTCAAATCGATGAGAACTATCATATTTTTAAGGTTTTTGGTTAAAAACTGCTCTATTTTGGAACGGAATGGGAAATAATGAGCCCCCTCACAAATATTGGAAATTTGAAGTTTCAATTTTTCTTCGTGGCCTATCTAATTTGCCCCCTGTCAAAGTCTACAAGTTGTCACTGTTCTAAATGCTTTAAATCGACGAGAACTATCTTATATTAAGGTTTTTGGCAAAAACTGCTATATTTTGGAGAAGAATCGAAAATAATGATCCTACGCAGAAAAATTGGGGATTTGAAGTTTCTATTTTTCTGCGTGGCCTATTTAATTTGCCCCCTGTCTAAGTCTACAAGTTGTCGCTGTTCTCAATACCTCTTTGCAATCAATCAGAGCTATTAAATCATCCACCTTTTTTGGTAAAAAACTGCCCTTTTTTGGAACAGAATAGAAAATAATAAGCCCACGCAGAAAAGCTGGAAATGTGAAGTTTCAATTTTTCTGCGTGGCCTATTTAATTTGCCCCCTGTCTAGGTCTACAAGTTGTCGCTGTTCTCAATGCCTCATTGCAATCGATCAGAGCTATCATTTCATCAACCTTTTTTGGTAAAAAACTGTCCTATTTTGGAACAGAATAGAAAATAATAAGCCCACGCAGAAAAACTGGAAATGTGAAGTTTTTATTTTTCTGCGTGGCCTATTTAATTTGCCCCCTGTCTAAGTCGACAAGTTTTCGCTGTTCTCAATGCTTCAAATCGATGAAAACTTTCATATTATCAACGTTTTTGATAAAAAACTGCTTCATTTTGGAACAGAATGGAAAATAATAGGCCCACGCAGAAAAACTGGAAATCTGAAGTTTTAATTTTTCTGCGTGGCCTATTTAATTTGCCCCCTGTCTAAGTCGACAAGTTTTCGCTGTTCTAAATACTTAAAATCGATGAGAACTTTCATATTATTAACGTTTTTTGTAAAAAACTGCTTTATTTTGGAACAGAATGGAAAATAATAAGCCCACGCAGAAAAACTGGAAATGTGAAGTTTCAATTTTTCTGCGTTGCCTATTTAATTTGCCTCCTGTCTAAGTATACAAGTTGTCGCTGTTCTAAATACTTCAGATCGATGAGAACTTCCATATTATCAACGTTTTTGGTAAAAAACTGCTTTTTTTGGAACAGAATGGAAAATAATAAGAACACGCAGAAAAACTGGAAATGTGAAGTTTCAATTTTTCTGCGTGGCCTATTTAATTTGCCCCCTGTCTAAGTCGACAAGTTGTCGCTGTTCTCAATGCCTCATTGCAATCGATCAGAGCTATCCTATCATCAACCTTTTTTGGTAAAAAACTGTCCTATTTTGGAACAGAATAGAAAATAATAAGCCCACGCAGAAAAACTGGAAATGTGAAGTTTTAATTTTTCTGCGTGGCCTATTTAATTTGCCCCCTGTCTAAGTCTACAAGTTGTCGCTGTTCTCAATGCCTCATTGCAATCGATCAGAGCTATCAAATCATCAATCTTTTTTGGTAAAAAACTGCCCTTTTTTGGAACAGAATAGAAAATAATAAGCCCACGCAGAAAAACTGGAAATGTGAAGTTTCAATTTTTCTGCGTGGCCTATTTAATTTGCCCCCTGTCTAGGTCTACAAGTTGTCGCTGTTCTAAATACTTCCAATCGATAAAACTTTCATATTATTAACGTTTTTGGTAAAAAACTGCTTTATTTCGGAAGAGAATGGAAAATAATAAGCCCACGAAGAATAATTGGAAATGTGAAATTTCAATTTTTCTGCGTGGCCTATTTAATTTGCCCCCTGTCTAAGTCGACAAGTTTTCGCTGTTCTAAATACTTCCAATCGATAAAAACTTTCATATTATTAACGTTTTTGGTAAAAAACTGCTTTATTTCGGAAGAGAATGGAAAATAATAAGCCCACGCAGAAAAGCTGGAAATGTGAAGTTTCAATTTTTCTGCGTGGCCTATTAAATTTGCCCCCTGTTTAAGTCTACAAGGTGCCGCTGTTCTCAATGCCTCATTGCAATCGATCAAAGCTATCATATCATCAACCTTTTTTGGTATATAACTTCCCTATTTTGGAACAGAATAGAAAATAATAGGCCCACGCAGAAAAACTGGAAATGTGAAGTTTCAATTTTTCTGCGTGGCCTATTTAATTTGCCCCCTGTCTAAGTATACAAGTTGTCGCTGTTCTCAATGCTTCAAATTGATAAGAACTATCATATTATCAACGTTTTTAGCAAAAAACTGCTCTATTTTGGAACAGAATGGAAAATAATGATCCCACGAAGAATAATTGGAAATGTGAAATTTCAATTTTTCTGCGTGGCCTATTTAATTTGCCCCCTGTCTAAGTCGACAAGTTTTCGCTGTTCTAAATACTTCCAATCGATGAGAACTTTCATATTATTAACGTTTTTGGTAAAAAACTGCTTTATTTTGGAACAGAATTTAAAATGATATACCCACGAAGAATAATTGGAAATGTGAAGTTTCAATTTTTCTGCGTGGCCTATTTAATTTGCCCCCTGTCTAAGTCGACAAGTTTTCGCTGTTCTAAATACTTAAAATCGATGAGAACTTTCATATTATTAACGTTTTTCGTAAAAAACTGCTTTATTTTTGAACAGAATGGAAAATAATAAGCCCACGCAGAAAAACTGGAAATGTGAAGTTTCAATTTTTCTGCGTGGCCTGTTTAATTTGCCCCCTGTCTAAGTCTACAAGTTGTCGCTGTTCTAAATACTTAAAATCGATGAGAACTTTCATATTATTAACGTTTTTTGTAAAAAACTGCTTTATTATGGAACAGAATGGAAAATAATAAGCCCACGCAGAAAAGCTGGAAATGTGAAGTTTCAATTTTTCTGCGTGGCCTATTTAATTTGCCCCCTGTCTAAGTATACAAGTTTTCGCTGTTCTAAATACTTAAAATCGATGAGAACTTTCATATTATTAACGTTTTTTGTAAAAAACTGCTTTATTTTGGAACAGAATGGAAAATAATAAGCCCACGCAGAAAAACTGGAAATGTGAAGTTTCAATTTTTCTGCGTTGCCTATTTAATTTGCCTCCTGTCTAAGTATACAAGTTGTCGCTGTTCTAAATACTTCAGATCGATGAGAACTTCCATATTATCAACGTTTTTGGTAAAAAACTGCTTTTTTTGGAACAGAATGGAAAATAATAAGAACACGCAGAAAAACTGGAAATGTGAAGTTTCAATTTTTCTGCGTGGCCTATTTAATTTGCCCCCTGTCTAAGTCGACAAGTTGTCGCTGTTCTCAATGCCTCATTGCAATCGATCAGAGCTATCATATCATCAACCTTTTTTGGTAAAAAACTGTCCTATTTTGGAACAGAATAGAAAATAATAAGCCCACGCAGAAAAACTGGAAATGTGAAGTTTTAATTTTTCTGCGTGGCCTATTTAATTTGCCCCCTGTCTAAGTCTACAAGTTGTCGCTGTTCTCAATGCCTCATTGCAATCGATCAGAGCTATCAAATCATCAATCTTTTTTGGTAAAAAACTGCCCTTTTTTGGAACAGAATAGAAAATAATAAGCCCACGCAGAAAAACTGGAAATGTGAAGTTTCAATTTTTCTGCGTGGCCTATTTAATTTGCCCCCTGTCTAAGTATACAAGTTGTCGCTGTTCTCAATGCTTCAAATTGATAAGAACTATCATATTATCAACGTTTTTAGCAAAAAACTGCTCTATTTTGGAACAGAATGGAAAATAATGATCCCACGAAGAATAATTGGAAATGTGAAATTTCAATTTTTCTGCGTGGCCTATTTAATTTGCCCCCTGTCTAAGTCGACAAGTTTTCGCTGTTCTAAATACTTCCAATCGATGAGAACTTTCATATTATTAACGTTTTTGGTAAAAAACTGCTTTATTTTGGAACAGAATTTAAAATGATATACCCACGAAGAATAATTGGAAATGTGAAGTTTCAATTTTTCTGCGTGGCCTATTTAATTTGCCCCCTGTCTAGGTCTACAAGTTGTCGCTGTTCTCAATGCCTCATTGCAATCGATCAGAGCTATCATATCATCAAGCTTTTTTGGTAAAAAACTGGCCTATTTTGGAACAGAATAGAAAATAATAAGCCCACGCAGAAAAACTGGAAATGTGAAGTTTCAATTTTTCTGCGTGGCCTATTTAATTTGCCCCCTGTCTAGGTCTACAAGTTGTCGCTGTTCTCAATGCCTCATTGCAATCGATCAGAGCTATCATATCATTAACCTTTTTTTGGTAAAAAACTGCCCTATTTTGGAACAGAATAGAAAATAATAAGCCCACGCAGAAAAACTGGAAATGTGAAGTTTCAATTTTTCTGCGTGGCCTATTTAATTTTCCCCCTGTCTAGGTCTACAAGTTGTCGCTGTTCTCAATGCCTCATTGCAATCGATCAGAGCTATCATATCATTAACCTTTTTTTGGTAAAAAACTGCCCTATTTTGGAACAGAATAGAAATTAATAAGCCCACGCAGAAAAACTGGAAATGTGAAGTGTATATTTTTCTGCGTGGCCTATTTAATTTGCCCCCTGTCTAAGTATTCAAGTTGTCGCTGTTCTCAATGCTTCAAATTGATAAGAACTATCATATTATCAACGTTTTTAGCAAAAAACTGCTCTATTTTGGAACAGAATGGAAAATAATGATCCCACGAAGAATAATTGGAAATGCGAAATTTCAATTTTTCTGCGTGGCCTATTTAATTTGCCCCCTGTCTAAGTCGACAAGTTTTCGCTGTTCTAAATACTTCCAATCGATAAAAACTTTCATATTATTAACGTTTTTGGTAAAAAACTGCTTTATTTCGGAAGAGAATGGAAAATAATAAGCCCACGAAGAATAATTGGAAATGTGAAATTTCAATTTTTCTGCGTGGCCTATTTAATTTGCCCCCTGTCTAAGTCGACAAGTTTTCGCTGTTCTAAATACTTCCAATCGATAAAAACTTTCATATTATTAACGTTTTTGGTAAAAAACTGCTTTATTTCGGAAGAGAATGGAAAATAATAAGCCCACGCAGAAAAACTGGAAATGTGAAGTTTCAATTTTTCTGCGTGGCCTATTAAATTTGCCCCCTGTTTAAGTCTACAAAGTGCCGCTGTTCTCAATGCCTCATTGCAATCGATCAAAGCTATCATATCATCAACCTTTTTTGGTAAAAAACTTCCCTATTTTGGAACAGAATAGAAAATAATAGGCCCACGCAGAAAAACTGGAAATGTGAAGTTTCAATTTTTCTGCGTGGCCTATTTAATTTGCCCCCTGTCTAAGTATACAAGTTGTCGCTGTTCTCAATGCTTCAAATTGATAAGAACTATCATATTATCAACGTTTTTAGCAAAAAACTGCTCTATTTTGGAACAGAATGGAAAATAATGATCCCACGAAGAATAATTGGAAATGTGAAATTTCAATTTTTCTGCGTGGCCTATTTAATTTGCCCCCTGTCTAAGTCGACAAGTTTTCGCTGTTCTAAATACTTCCAATCGATGAGAACTTTCATATTATTAACGTTTTTGGTAAAAAACTGCTTTATTTTGGAACAGAATTTAAAATGATATACCCACGAAGAATAATTGGAAATGTGAAGTTTGAATTTTTCTGCGTGGCCTATTTAATTTGCCCCCTGTCTAAGTCGACAAGTTTTCGCTGTTCTAAATACTTAAAATCGATGAGAACTTTCATATTATTAACGTTTTTCGTAAAAAACTGCTTTATTTTTGAACAGAATGGAAAATAATAAGCCCACGCAGAAAAACTGGAAATGTGAAGTTTCAATTTTTTCTGCGTGGCCTATTTAATTTGCCCCCTGTCTAAGTCTACAAGTTGTCGCTGTTCTAAATACTTAAAATCGATGAGAATTTTCATATTATTAACGTTTTTTGTAAAAAACTGCTTTATTATGGAACAGAATGGAAAATAATAAGCCCACGCAGAAAAGCTGGAAATGTGAAGTTTCAATTTTTCTGCGTGGCCTATTTAATTTGCCCCCTGTCTAAGTCTACAAGTTGTCGCTGTTCTAAATACTTAAAATCGATGAGAATTTTCATATTATTAACGTTTTTTGTAAAAAACTGCTTTATTATGGAACAGAATGGAAAATAATAAGCCCACGCAGAAAAGCTGGAAATGTGAAGTTTCAATTTTTCTGCGTGGCCTATTTAATTTGCCCCCTGTCTAAGTATACAAGTTGTCGCTGTTCTAAATACTTCAAATCGATGAGAACTTCCATATTATCAACGTTTTTGGTAAAAAACTGCTTTTTTTTGGAACAGAATGGAAAATAATAAGAACACGCAGAAAAACTGGAAATGTGAAGTTTCAATTTTTCTGCGTGGCCTATTTAATTTGCCCCCTGTCTAGGTATACAAGTTGTCGCTGTTCTCAATGCCTCATTGCAATCGATCAGAGCTATCATTTCATCAACCTTTTTTGATAAAAACTGCCCTATTTTAGAACTGGATAGAGAATAATAAGCCCACGCAGAAAAACTTGAAATGTGAAGTTTCAATTTTTCTGCGTGGCCTATTTAATTTGCCCCCTGTCTAAGTCTACAAGTTGTCGCTGTTCTCAATGCCTCATTGCAATCGATCAGAGCTATCAAATCATCCACCTTTTTTGGTAAAAAACTGCTTCATTTTGGAACAGAATGGAAAAAAATAGGCCCACGCAGAAAAACTGGAAATCTGAAGTTTCAATTTTTCTGCGTGGCCTATTTAATTTGCCCCCTGTCTAGGTCTACAAGTTGTCGCTGTTCTCAATGCCTCATTGCAATCGATCAGAGCTATCATTTCATCAACCTTTTTTGGTAAAAAACTGTCCTATTTTGGAACAGAATAGAAAATAATAAGCCCACGCAGAAAAACTGGAAAGGTGAAGTTTTAATTTTTCTGCGTGGCCTATTTAATTTGCCCCCCCTGTCTAAGTCGACAAGTTTTCGCTGTTCTCAATGCTTCAAATCGATGAAAACCTTCATATTATCAACGTTTTTGATAAAAAACTGCTTCATTTTGGAACAGAATGGAAAATAATAGGCCCACGCAGAAAAACTGGAAATCTGAAGTTTTAATTTTTCTGCGTGGCCTATTTAAGTTGCGCCCTGTCTAAGTTGACAAGTTGTCACTGTTCTCAATGCCTCATTGCAATCGATCAGAGCTATCATATCATCAAGCTTTTTTGGTAAAAAACTGCTTCATTTTGGAACAGAATGGAAAATAATAAGCCCACGCAGAAAAACTGGAAATGTGAAGTTTCAATTTTTCTGCGTGGCCTATTAAATTTGCCCCCTGTCTAAGTCTATAAGGTGCCGCTGTTCTCAATGCCTCATTGCAATCGATCAGAGCTATCATATCATCAACCATTTTTGGTAAAAAACTGCCCTATTTTGGAACAGAATAGAAAATAATAGGCCCAAGCAGAAAAACTGGAAATCTGAAGTTTTAATTTTTCTGCGTGGCCTATTTAAGTTGCGCCCTGTCTAAGTTGACAAGTTGTCACTGTTCTCAATGCCTCATTGCAATCGATCAGAGCTATCATATCATCAAGCTTTTTTGGTAAAAAACTGCTTCATTTTGGAACAGAATGGAAAATAATAAGCCCACGCAGAAAAACTGGAAATGTTAAGTTTAAATTTTTCTGCGTGGCCTATTAAATTTGCCCCCTGTCTAAGTCTATAAGGTGCCGCTGTTCTCAATGCCTCATTGCAATCGATCAGAGCTATCATATCATCAACCATTTTTGGTAAAAAACTGCCCTATTTTGGAACAGAATAGAAAATAATAGGCCCACGCAGAAAAACTGGAAATGTGAAGTTTCAATTTTTCTGCGTGGCCTATTTAATTTGCCCCCTGTCTAAGTATACAAGTTGTCGCTGTTCTCAATACCTCATTGCAATCGATCAGAACTATCATATCATCAACCTTTTTTGGTAAAAAACTGCCCTATTTTGGAACAGACTAGAAAATAATAGGCCCACGCAGAAAAACTGGAAATCTGAAGTTTTAATTTTTCTGCGTGGCCTATTTAAGTTGCGCCCTGTCTAAGTTGACAAGTTGTCACTGTTCTCAATGCCTCATTGCAATCGATCAGAGCTATCATATCATCAAGCTTTTTTGGTAAAAAACTGCTTCATTTTGGAACAGAATGGAAAATAATAATCCCACGCAGAAAAACTGGAAATGTGAAGTTTCAATTTTTCTGCGTGGCCTATTAAATTTGCCCCCTGTCTAAGTCTATAAGGTGCCGCTGTTCTCAATGCCTCATTGCAATCGATCAGAGCTATCATATCATCAACCATTTTTGGTAAAAAACTGCCCTATTTTGGAACAGAATAGAAAATAATAGGCCCACGCAGAAAAACTGGAAATGTGAAGTTTCAAGTTTTCTGCGTGGCCTTTCTTATTTGCCCCCATGTATGCGTCTATAAGTTGTCCCTGTTCTCAATGCTTTAAATCAATGAGAACTATCACATTATCAACGTTTTCGCTAAAAAATTGCTATGATTTGGAAGCGAATCGAAAATAGTGATCCAACTCAGAAAAATTGGAAATGTGAAGTTTCAAGTTTTCTGCGTGGCCTATCTTATCTGCCCCCCTTGTCTAAGTCTACAAGTTGTCACTGTTCTCAATGCTTTAAATCAATGAGAACTATCACATTATCAATATTTTTGGTAAAAAATTGCTTTTTTTTAAACAGAATCGAGAATAATGAGCCCACGCAGAAACATTGGAAATGTGAAGTTTCAAGTTTTCTGCATGGCCTTTCTTATCTGCCCCCCTGTCTAAGTCTACAAGTTGTCCCTGTTCTTAATGCTTTAAATCGATGAGAACTATCACATTATCTACGTTTTTGCTAAAAAATTGCTATGATTTGGAAGCGAATCGAAAATAGTGATCCATCTCAGAAAAATTGGAAATGTAAAGTTTTAAGTTTTCTGCGTGGCCGATCTAATTCCCCCCCCCCCCTGTCTAAGTCTACAAGTTGTCACTGTTCTTAATGCTTCGAATAGATCAGAACTATCACATTATCAATATTTTTAGTAAAAAATTGCTCTTTTTTGAAACAGAATCGCAAAAAATGAGCCCACGAAGAAAAGTTGGAAATCTTAAGTTTAATTTTTCTGTGTGGCCTATCTTATCTGCCCCCATGTCTAAGTCTACCATTTGCCACTGTTTTCAGTTTTTCAAATTGATGAGAATTATAACATTATAAACATTTTCAGTGAGTATTGCTATATTTCAGAAGAGAATCGTAGATAATGAGCCCACGCAGAAATATTGGAAATGTCAAGTTTCAAGTTTTCTGCGTGGCCTTTCTTATTTGCCCCCATGTATGCGTCTACAAGTTGTCCCTGTTCCTAATGCTTTAAATCGATGAGAACTATCACATTATCAACGTTTTTGCTAAAAAATTTCTATAATTTGGAAGTGAATCGAAAATAATGATCCAACGCAGAAAAATTGGAAATGTGAGGTTTCAAGTTTTCTTCGTGGCCTATCTTAACTGTCCCCCTGTCTATGTCTGCAAGTTGTCACTGTTCTCAATGCTTTAAATCAATGAGAACTATCACATTATCAATATTTTTGGTAAAAAATTGCTTTTTTTTTAAACAGAATGGAAAATAATGAGCCCACGTAGAAAATTTGGAAATGTGAAGTTTGAAGTTTTCAGCGTGGCGGATCTAATTTGCCCCCCCCCCCCCCACCCCTGTTTAAGTCTACAAGTTGTCAATGTTCTTAATTATTCGAATAGATCAGAACTATCACATTATAAATATTTTTAGTAAAAAATTGCTCTTTTTTGAAACAGAATGGAAAATAATGAGCCCACGTAGAAAAATTTGAAATGTAAGGTTTTAAGTTTTCTGCGTGGCCTTTCTTATCTGCCCCCCTGTCTAAGTCTACAAGTTGTCCCTGTTCTTAATGCTTTAAATCGATGAGAACTATCACATTATCTACGTTTTTGCTAAAAAATTGCTATGATTTGGAAGCGAATCGAAAATAGTGATCCATCTCAGAAAAATTGGAAATGTAAAGTTTTAAGTTTTCTGCGTGGCCGATCTAATTCCTCCCCCCCCCCCCTGTCTAAGTCTACAAGTTGTCACTGTTCTTAATGCTTCGAATAGATCAGAACTATCACATTATCAATATTTTTAGTAAAAAATTGCTCTTTTTTGAAACAGAATCGCAAAAAATGAGCCCACGAAGAAAAGTTGGAAATCTTAAGTTTAATTTTTCTGTGTGGCCTATCTTATCTGCCCCCATGTCTAAGTCTACAATTTGCCACTGTTTTCAGTTTTTCAAATTGATGAGAATTATAACATTATAAACATTTTCAGTGAGTATTGCTATATTTCAGAAGAGAATCGTAGATAATGAGCCCACGCAGAAATATTGGAAATGTCAAGTTTCAAGTTTTCTGCGTGGCCTTTCTTATTTGCCCCCATGTATGCGTCTACAAGTTGTCCCTGTTCCTAATGCTTTAAATCGATGAGAACTATCACATTATCAACGTTTTTGCTAAAAAATTTCTATAATTTGGAAGTGAATCGAAAATAATGATCCAACGCAGAAAAATTGGAAATGTGAGGTTTCAAGTTTTCTTCGTGGCCTATCTTAACTGTCCCCCTGTCTATGTCTGCAAGTTGTCACTGTTCTCAATGCTTTAAATCAATGAGAACTATCACATTATCAATATTTTTGGTAAAAAATTGCTTTTTTTTTAAACAGAATGGAAAATAATGAGCCCACGTAGAAAATTTGGAAATGTGAAGTTTGAAGTTTTCAGCGTGGCGGATCTAATTTGCCCCCCCCCCCACCCCTGTTTAAGTCTACAAGTTGTCAATGTTCTTAATGATTCGAATAGATCAGAACTATCACATTATCAATATTTTTAGTAAAAAATTGCTCTTTTTTGAAACAGAATGGAAAATAATGAGCCCACGTAGAAAAATTTGAAATGTAAGGTTTTAAGTTTTCTGCGTGGCCGATCTAATTCCCCCCCCCCCCCTGTCTAAGTCTACAAGTTGTCACTGTTCTTAATGCTTCGAATAGATCAGAACTATCACATTATCAATATTTTTAGTAAAAAATTGCTCTTTTTTGAAACAGAATCGCAAAAAATGAGCCCAGGAAGAAAAGTTGGAAATCTTAAGTTTAATTTTTCTGTGTGGCCTATCTTATCTGCCCCCATGTCTAAGTCTACAATTTGCCACTGTTTTCAGTTTTTCAAATTGATGAGAACTATAACATTATAAACATTTTTAGTGAGTATTGCTATATTTCGGAAGAGAATCGAGAATAATGAGCCCACGCAGAAACATTTGAAATGTGAAGTTTCAAGTTTTCTGCATGGCCTTTCTTATCTGCCCCCCTGTCTAAGTCTACAAGTTGTCACTGTTCTTAATGCTTCGAATAGATCAGAACTATCACATTATCAATATTTTTGATAAAAAATTGCTCTTTTTTGAAACAGAAACGAAAATAATGAGCCCACTTAAAAAATTGGAAATGTTAAGTTTTAAGTTTTCTGCGTGGCCGATCTAATTCCCCCCCCCCCTGTCTAAGTCTACAAGTTGTCACTGTTCTTAATGCTTCGAATAGATCAGAACTAGCACATTATCAATATTTTTAGTAAAAAATTGCTTATTTTTGAAACAGAATCGCAAAAAATGAGCCCACGAAGAAAAGTTGCTAATCTTAAGTTTAATTTTTCTGTGTGGCCTATCTTATCTGCCCCCATGTCTAAGTCTACAATTTGCCACTGTTTTCAGTTTTTCAAATTGATGAGAATTATAACATTATAAACATTTTCAGTGAGTATTGCTATATTTCGGAAGAGAATCGAGAATAATGAGCCCACGCAGAAATATTGGAAATGTGAAGTTTCAAGTTTTCTGCGTGGCCTTTCTTATTTGCCCCCATGTATGCGTCTAAAAGTTGTCCCTGTTCTTAATGCTTTAAATCGATGACAACTATCACATTATCAACGTTTTTGCTAAAAAATTGCTATAATTTAGAAGTGAATCGAAAATAATGATCCAACGCAGAAAAATTGGAAATGTGAAGTTTCAAGTTTTCTTCGTGGCCTATCTTATCTGTCCCCCTGTCTATGTCTGCAAGTTGTCACTGTTCTCAATGCTTTAAATCAATGAGAACTATCACATTATCAATATTTTTGCTAAAAAATTGCTTTCTTTTGAAACAGAATGGAAAATAATGAGCCCACGTAGAAAATTTGGAAATGTGAAGTTTGAAGTTTTCAGCATGGCCGATCTAATTTGCCCCCCCCCCCCCTGTTTAAGTCTACAAGTTGTCAATGTTCTCAATGCTTTAAATCAATGAGAACTATCACATTATAAACGTTTTTGCTAAAAAATTGCTACGATTTGGAAGCGAATCAAAAATAGTGATCCAACTCAGAAAAATTGGAAATGTAAAATTTCAAGTTTTCTGCTTTGCCTATCTTATCTGCCCCCCCCCCCCCCTCTCTAAGTCTACAAGTTGTCACTGTTCTCAATGCTTTAAATCAATGAGAACTATCACATTATCAATATTTTTGGTAAAAAATTGCTTTCTTTTGAAACAGAATTGAAAATAATGAGCAAACGTAGAAAATTTGGAAATGTGAAGTTTGAAGTTTTCAGCGTAGCCGATCTAATTTGCCCCCCCCCCCCTACCCCTGTTTAAGTCTAGAAGTTGTCAATGTTCTTAATGATTCGAATAGATCAGAACTATCACATTATCAATATTTTTGGTAAAAAATTGCTTTCTTTTGAAACAGAATTGACAATAATGAGCAAACGTAGAAAATTTGGAAATGTGAAGTTTGAAGTTTTCAGCGTAGCCGATCTAATTTGCCCCCCCCCCCCCTGTTTAAGTCTACAAGTTGTCAATGTTCTCAATGCTTTAAATCAATGAGAACTATCACATTATAAACGTTTTTGCTAAAAAATTGCTATGATTTGGAAGCGAATCAAAAATAGTGATCCAACTCAGAAAAATTGGAAATGTAAAATTTCAAGTTTTCTGCTTTGCCTATCTTATCTGCCCCCCCCCCCCCCCTCTCTAAGTCTACAAGTTGTCACTGTTCTCAATGCTTTAAATCAATGAGAACTATCACATTATCAATATTTTTGGTAAAAAATTGCTTTCTTTTGAAACAGAATTGAAAATAATGAGCAAACGTAGAAAATTTGGAAATGTGAAGTTTGAAGTTTTCAGCGTAGCCGATCTAATTTGCCCCCCCCCCTACCCCTGTTTAAGTCTAGAAGTTGTCAATGTTCTTAATGATTCGAATAGATCAGAACTATCACATTATCAATATTTTTGGTAAAAAATTGTTTTCTTTTGAAACAGAATTGACAATAATGAGCAAACGTAGAAAATTTGGAAATGTGAAGTTTGAAGTTTTCAGCGTAGCCGATCTAATTTGCCCCCCCCCCCCCTGTTTAAGTCTACAAGTTGTCAATGTTCTTAATGCTTTAAATCAATGAGAACTATCACATTATAAACGTTTTTGCTAAAAAATTGCTATGATTTGGAAGCGAATCGAGAAGAGTGATCCAACTCAGAAAAATTGGAAATGTGAAATTTCAAGTTTTCTTCGTGGCCTATCTTATCTGCCTACCCTGTCTAAGTCTACAAGTTGTCACTGTTCTCAATGCTTTAAGTCAATGAGAACTATCACATTATCAACATTTTTGATAAAAAATTGCTTTCTTTTGAAACAGAATGGAAAATAATGAGCCCACGTAGAAAATTTGGAAATGTGAAGTTTGAAGTTTTCAGCGTGGCCGATCTAATTTGCCCCCCCCCCTGTTTAAGTCTACAAGTTGTCAATGTTCTTAATGCTTCAAATCGATCAGAACTATCACATTATCAACATTTTTGATAAAAAATTGCTCTTTTTTGAAACAGAAACGAAAATAATGAGCCCACTTAAAAAAATTGGAAATGTGAAGTTTTAAGTTTTCTGCGTGGCCGATCTAATTCCCCCCCCCCCCCTGTCTAAGTCTACAAGTTGTCACTGTTCTTAATGCTTCGAATAGATCAGAACTATCACATTATCAATATTTTTAGTAAAAAATTGCTCTTTTTTGAAACATAATCGCAAAAAATGAGGCCACGAAGAAAAGTTGGAAATCTTAAGTTTAATTTTTCTGTGTGGCCTATCTTATCTGCCCCCATGTCTAAGTCTACAATTTGCCACTGTTTTCAGTTTTTCAAATTGATGAGAACTATAACATTATATACATTTTTAGTGAGTATTGCTATATTTCGGAAGAGAATCGTAAATAATGAGCCCACGCAGAAATATTGGAAATGTGAAGTTTCAAGTTTTCTTCGTGGCCTATCTTATCTGCCTACCCTGTCTAAGTCTACAAGTTGTCACTGTTCTCAATGCTTTAAGTCAATGACAACTATCACATTATCAACGTTTTTGCTAAAAAATTGCTTTCTTTTGAAACAGAATGGAAAATAATGAGCCCACGTAGAAAATATGGAAATGTGAAGTTTTAAGTTTTCAGCATGGCCGATCTAATTTGCCCCCCCCCCCTGTTTAAGTCTACAAGTTGTCAATGTTCTCAATGCTTTAAATCAATGAGAACTATCACATTATAAACGTTTTTGCTAAAAAATTGCTATGATTTGGAAGCGAATCGAAAAAAATGATCCAACTCAGAAAAATTGGAAATGTGAAATTTCAAGTTTTCTGCGTGGCCTATCTTATCTGCCCCCCCCCCTCTCTAAGTCTACAAGTTGTCACTGTTCTCAATGCTTTAAATCAATGAGAACTATCACATTATCAATATTTTTGGTAAAAAATTGCTTTCTTTTGAAACAGAATTGAAAATAATGAGCAAACGTAGAAAATTTGGAAATGTGAAGTTTGAAGTTTTCAGCGTGGCCGATCTAATTTGCCCCCCCCCCCCTGTTTAAGTCTACAAGCTGTCAATGTTCTCAATGCTTTTAATCAATGAGAACTATCACATTATAAACGTTTTTACAAAAAAATTGCTATGATTTGGAAGCGAATCGAGAATAGTGATCCAACTCAGAAAAATTGGAAATGTGAAATTTCAAGTTTTCTGCGTGGCCTATCTTATCTGCCTACCCTGTCTAAGTCTACAAGTTGTCACTGTTCTCAATGCTTTTAGTCAATGAGAACTATCACATTATCAACATTTTTGATAAAAAATTGCTTTCTTTTGAAACAGAATGGAAAATAATGAGCCCACTTAAAAAAATTGGAAATGTGAAGTTTTAAGTTTTCTGCGTGGCCGATCTAATTCCCCCCCCCCCCCCTGTCTAAGTCTACAAGTTGCCACTGTTCTTAATGCTTCGAATAGATCAGAACTATCACATTATCAATATTTTTAGTAAAAAATTGCTCTTTTTTGAAACATAATCGCAAAAAATGAGGCCACGAAGAAAAGTTGGAAATCTTAAGTTTAATTTTTCTGTGTGGCCTATCTTATCTGCCCCCATGTCTAAGTCTAAAATTTGCCACTGTTTTCAGTTTTTCAAATTGATGAGAACTATAACATTATAAACATTTTTAGTGAGTATTGCTATATTTCGGAAGAGAATCGTAAATAATGAGCCCACGCAGAAATATTGGAAATGTGAAGTTTCAAGTTTTCTGCGTGGCCTTTCTTATTTGCCCCCATGTATGCGTCTACAAGTTGTCCCTGTTCTTAATGCTTTAAATCGATGAGAACTATCACATTATCAACGTTTTTGCTAAAAAATTGCTATGATTTGGAAGCGAATCGAAAATAATGATCCAACGCAGAAAAATTGGAAATGTGAGGTTTCAAGTTTTCTTCGTGGCCTATCTTAACTGTCCCCCTGTCTATGTCTGCAAGTTGTCACTGTTCTCAATGCTTTAAATCAATGAGAACTATCACATTATCAACGTTTTTGCTAAAAAATTGCTATGATTTGGAAGCGAATCAAAAATAGTGATCCAACTCAGAAAAATTGGAAATGTGAAGTTTCAAGTTTTCTGCGTGGCCAATCTTATCTGCCCCCCTTGTCTAAGTCTACAAGTTGTCACTGTTCTCAATGCTTTAAATCAATGAGAACTATCACATTATCAATATTTTTGGTAAAACATTGCTTTTTTTTGAAACAGAATGGAAAATAATGAGCCCACGTAGAAAATTTGGAAATGTGAAGTTTGACGTTTTCAGCGTGGCCGATCTAATTTGCCCCCCCCCCCTGTTTAAGTCTACAAGTTGTCAATGTTCTTAATGCTTCGAATCGATCAGAACTATCACATTATCAATATTTTTGATAAAAAATTGCTTTTTTTTTAAACAGAATGGAAAATAATGAGCCCACGTAGAAAATTTGGAAATGTGAAGTTTGAAGTTTTCAGCGTGGCGGATCTAATTTGCCCCCCCCCCCACCCCTGTTTAAATCTACAAGTTGTCAATGTTCTTAATGCTTCGAATCGATCAGAACTATCACATTAACAACATTTTTGATAAAAAATTGCTCTTTTTTGAATCAGAAACGAAAATAATGAGCCCACTTAAAAAATTGAAAATGTGATGTTTTAAGTTTTCTGCGTGGCCGATCTAATTCCCCCCCCCCCCCTGTCTAAGTCTACAAGTTGTCACTGTTCTTAATGCTTCGAATAGATCAGAACTAGCACATTATCAATATTTTTAGTAAAAAATTGCTCTTTTTTGAAACAGAATCGCTAAAAATGAGCCCACGAAGAAAAGTTGGAAATCTTAAGTTCAATTTTTCTGTGTGGCCTATCTTATCTGCCCCCCTGTCTAAGTCTACAAGTTGTCACTGTTCTCAATGCTTTAAATCAATGATAACTATCACATTAACAATATTTTTGATAAAAAATTGCTCTTTTTTGAAACAGAAACGGAAATAATGAGCCCACTTAAAAAAATTGGAAATGTGAAGTTTTAAGTTTTCTGTGTGGCCGATCTAATTCCCCCCCCCCCCCCTGTCTAAGTCTACAAGTTGTCACTGTTCTTAATGCTTCGAATAGATCAGAACTATCACATTATCAATATTTTTAGTAAAAAATTGCTCTTTTTTGAAACATAATCGCAAAAAATGAGGCCACGAAGAAAAGTTGGAAATCTTAAGTTTAATTTTTCTGTGTGGCCTATCTTATCTGCCCCCATGTCTAAGTCTACAATTTGCCACTGTTTTCAGTTTTTCAAATTGATGAGAACCATAACATTATAAACATTTTTAGTGAGTATTGCTATATTTCGGAAGAGAATCGTAAATAATGAGCCCACGCAGAAATATTGGAAATGTGAAGTTTCAAGTTTTCTGCGTGGCCTTTCTTATTTGCCCCCATGTATGCGTCTACAAGTTGTCCCTGTTCCTAATGCTTTAAATCGATGAGAACTATCACATTATCAACGTTTTTGCTAAAAAATTTCTATCATTTGGAAGTGAATCGAAAATAATGATCCAACGCAGAAAAATTGGAAATGTGAAGTTTCAAGTTTTCTTCGTGGCCTATCTTAACTGTCCCCCTGTCTATGTCTGCAAGTTGTCACTGTTCTCAATGCTTTAAATCAATGAGAACTATCACATTATCAACGTTTTTGCTAAAAAATGGCTATGATTTGGAAGCGAATCAAAAATAGTGATCCAACTCAGAAAAATTGGAAATGTGAAGTTTCAAGTTTTCTGCGTGGCCAATCTTATCTGCCCCCCTTGTCTAAGTCTACAAGTTGTCACTGTTCTCAATGCTTTAAATCAATGAGAACTATCACATTATCAATATTTTTGATAAAAAATTGCTTTTTTTTAAACAGAATGGAAAATAATGAGCCCACGTAGAAAATTTGGAAATGTGAAGTTTGAAGTTTTCAGCGTGGCGGATCTAATTTGCCCCCCCCCACCCCTGTTTAAGTCTACAAGTTGTCAATGTTCTTAATGCTTCGAATCGATCAGAACTATCACATTAACAACATTTTTGATAAAAAATTGCTCTTTTTTGAAACAGAAACGAAAATAATGAGCCCACTTAAAAAATTGGATATGTGATGTTTTAAGTTTTCTGCGTGGCCGATCTAATTCCCCCCCCCCCCCCCCTGTCTAAGTCTACAAGTTGTCACTGTTCTTAATGCTTCGAATAGATGAGAACTAACACATTATCAATATTTTTAGTAAAAAATTGCTCTTTTTTGAAACAGAATCGCAAAAAATGAGCCCACAAAGAAAAGTTGGAAATCTTAAGTTTAATTTTTCTGTGTGGCCTATCTTATCTGCCCCCATGTCTTAGTCTACAATTTGCCACTGTTTTCAGTTTTTCAAATTGATGAGAACTATAACATTATAAACATTTTTAGTGAGTATTGCTATATTTCGGAAGAGAATCGTAAATAATGAGCCCACGCAGAAATATTGGAAATGTGAAGTTTCAAGTTTTCTGCGTGGCCTTTCTTATTTGCCCCCATGTATGCGTCTACAAGTTGTCCCTGTTCTCAATGCTTTAAATCGATGACAACTATCACATTATCAACGTTTTTGCTAAAAAATTGCTATAATTTGGAAGTGAATCGAAAATAATGATCCAACGCAGAAAAATTGGAAATGTGAAGTTTCAAGTTTTCTTCGTGGCCTATCTTATCTGTCTCCCTGTCTATGTCTGCAAGTTGTCACTGTTCTCAATGCTTTAAATCAATGAGAACTATAACATTATAAACATTTTTGGTGAGTATTGCTATATTTCGGAAGAGAATCGAGAATAATGAGCCCACGTAGAAAAATTGGAAATTTGAAGTTTGAAGTTTTCTGCGTGGTCGATCTAATTCCCCCCCCCCCCCCCTGTCTAAGTCTACAAGTTGTCACTGTTCTTAATGCTTCGAATGGATCAGAACTATCACATGATCCATATTTTTAGTAAAAAATTGCTCTTTTTTGAATCAGAATCGAAAAAATGAGCCCACGAAGAAAAGTCGGAAATCTTAAGTTTAATTTTTCTGTGTGGCCTATCTTATCTGCCCCCATGTCTAAGTCTACAATTTGCCACTGTTTTCAGTTTTTCAAATTGATGAGAACTATAACATTATAAACATTTTTGGTGAGTATTGCTATATTTCGGAAGAGAATCGAGAATAATGAGCCCACGCAGAAATTTTGGAAATGTGAAGTTTCAAGTTTTCTGCGTCGCCTTTCTTATCTGCCCCCCCTGTCTAAGTCTACAAGTTGTCACTGTTCTCAATGCTTTAAATCAATGAGAACTATCACATTATCAATATTTTTGGTAAAAAATTGCTTTTTTTCGAAACAGAATGGAAAATAATGAGCCCACGTAGAAAATTTGGAAATGTGAAGTTTGACGTTTTCAGCGTGGCCGATCTAGTTTGCCCCCCCCCCCCTGTTTAAGTCTACAAGTTGTCAATGTTCTTAATGCTTCGAATCGATCAGAACTATCACATTAACAACATTTTTGATAAAAAGTTGCTCTTTTTTGAAACGGAAACGAAAATAATGAGCCCACTTAAAAAAATTGGAAATGTGAAGTTTTAAGTTTTCTGCGTGGCCAATCTAATTTCCCCCCCCCCCCCCCTGTCTAAGTCTACAAGTTGTCACTGTTCTTAATGCTTCGAATCGATCAGAACTATCACATTGTCAATTATTTTAGTAAAAAATTGCTCTTTTTTGATACAGAATCGCAAATAATGAGCCCACGAAGAAAAATTGGAAATCTTAAGTTTCAAGTTTTCTGCGTGGCCTATCTTATCTATCCCCCTGTCTAAGTCTACAAGTTGTCACTGTTCTTAATGTTTTAAATCAATGAGAACTATCACATTATCAACAATTTTGGTTAAAAATTGCTCTTTTTTGAAACAGAATCGCAAATAATGAGCCCACCCAGAAATATTGGAAATGTTAAGTTTCAAGTTTTCTGTGTGGCCTATCTTATCTGCCCCCATGTCTAAGTCTACAATTTGCCACTGTTTTCAGTTTTTCAAATTGATGAGAACTATAACATTATAAACATTTTTGGTGAGTATTGCTATATTTCGGAAGAGAATCGAGAATAATGAGCCCACGCAGAAATATTGGAAATGTGAAATTTCAAGTTTTCTGCGTGGCCTTTCTTATTTGCCCCCATTTATGCGTCTGCAAGTTGTCACTGTTCTCAATGCTTTAAATCAATGAGAACTATCACATTATCAATATTTTTGGTAAAAAATTGCTTTTTTTGAAACAGAATGGAAAATAATGAGCCCACGTAGAAAATTTGGAAATGTGAAGTTTGACGTTTTCAGCGTGGCCGATCTAATTTGCCCCCCCCCCCCCTGTTTAAGTCTACATGTTGTCAATGTTCTTAATGCTTCGAATCGATCAGAACTATCACATTAACAACATTTTTGATAAAAAGTTGCTCTTTTTTGAAACAGAATCGCAAATAATGAGCCCACCCAGAAATATTGGAAATGTGAAGTTTGAAGTTTTCAGCGTGGCGGATCTAATTTGCCCCCCCCCCCAACCACCCCTGTTTAAGTCTACAAGTTGTCAATGTTCTTAATGCTTCGAATAGATCAGAACTAGCACATTATCAATATTTTTAGAAAAAAATGCTCTTTTTTGAAACAGAATCGCAAAAAATGAGCCCACGAAGAAAAGTTGGAAATCTTAAGTTTAATTTTTCTGTGTGGCCTATCTTATCTGCCCCCATGTCTTAGTCTACAATTTGCCACTGTTTTCAGTTTTTCAAATTGATGAGAATTATAACATTATAAACATTTTCAGTGAGTATTGCTATATTTCGGAAGAGAATCGAGAATAATGATCCAACGCAGAAAAATTGGAAATGTGAAGTTTCAAGTTTTCTTCGTGGCCTATCTTATCTGTCCCCCTGTCTATGTCTGCAAGTTGTCACTGTTCTCAATGCTTTAAATCAATGAGAACTATCACATTATCAATATTTTTGGTAAAAAATTGCTTTCTTTTCAAACAGAATGGAAAATATTGAGCCCACGTAGAAAATTTGGAAATGTGAAGTTTGAAGTATTCAGCGTGGCCGATCTAATTTGCCCCCCCCCCCCCTGTTTAAATCTACAAGTTGTCAATGTTCTCAATGCTATAAATCAATGAGAACTATCACATTATAAACGTTTTAGCTAAAAAATTGCTATTATTTGGAAGCGAATCGAAAATAGTGATCCAACTCAGAAAAATTGGAAATGTGAAATTTCAAGTTTTCTGCGTGGCCTATCTTATCTGCCCCCCCCCCCCCTGTCTAAGTCTACAAGTTGTCACTGTTCTCAATGCTTTAAATCAATGAGAACTATCACATTATCAATATTTTTGGTAAAAAATTGCTTTCTTTTGAAACAGAATAGAAAATAATGAGCCCACGTAGAAAATTTGGAAATGTGAAGTTTGAAGTTTTCAGCGTGGTCGATCTAATTTGCCCCCCCCCCCCCCCTGTTTAAGTCTACAAGTTGTCAATGTTCTCAATGCTTTAAATCAATGAGAACTATCACATTATAAACGTTTTTCCTAAAAAATTGCTATGATTTGGAAGCGAATCGAAAATAGTGATCCAACTCAGAAAAATTGGAAATGTGAAATTTCAAGTTTTCTGCGTGGCCTATCTTATCAGCCCCCCCCCCCCCTTGTCTAAGTCTACAAGTTGTCACTGTTCTCAATGCTTTAAATCAAGGAGAACTATCACATTATCAACATTTTTGATAAAAAATTGCTTTCTTTTGAAACAGAATGGAAAATAATGAGCCCACGTAGAAAATTTGGAAATGTGAAGTTTGAAGTTTTCAGCGTGGCCGATCTAATTTGCCCCCCCCCCCTGTTTAAGTCTACAAGTTGTCAATGTTCTTAATGCTTCAAATCGATCAGAACTATCACATTATCAACATTTTTGATAAAAAATTGCTCTTTTTTGAAACAGAAACAAAAATAATGAGCCCACTTAAAAAAATTGGAAATGTGAAGTTTTAAGTTTTCTTCGTAGCCGATCTAATTCCCCCCCCCCCCCACCCCTGTCTAATTCTACAAGTTGTCACTGTTCTTAATGCTTCAAATAGATCAGAACTATCACATTATCAATATTTTTAGTAAAAAATTGCTCTTTTTTGAAACATAATCGCAAAAATTGAGCCCACGAAGAAAAGTTGGAAATCTTAAGTTTAATTTTTCTGTGTGGCCTATCTTATCTGCCCCCATGTCTAAGTCTACAATCATTATAAACATTTTTGGTGAGTATTGCTATATTTCGGAAGAGAATCGAGAATAATGAGCCCACGCAGAAATTTTGGAAATGTGAAGTTTAAAGTTTTCTGTGTGGCCTTTCTTATTTGCCCCCCTGTCTAATTCTACAAGTTGTCCCTGTTCTTAATGCTTTAAATCGATCAGAACTATCACATTATCAACGTTTTTTCTAAAAAATTGCTATAATTTGGAAGTGAATCGAAAATAATGATCCAACGCAGAAAAATTGGAAATGTGAAGTTTCAAGTTTTCTTCGTGGCCTATCTTATCTGTCCCCCTGTCTATGTCTGCAAGTTGTCACTGTTCTCAATGCTTTAAATCAATGAGAACTATCACATTATCAATATTTTTGGTAAAAAATTGCTTTCTTTTCAAACAGAATGGAAAATAATGAGCCCACGTAGAAAATTTGGAAATGTGAAGTTTGAAGTTTTCAGCGTGGCCGATCTAATTTGCCTCCCCCCCCCCTGTTTAAGTCTTCAAGTTGTCAATGTTCTCAATGCTTTAAATCAATGAGAACTATCACATTATAAACGTTTTTGCTAAAAAATTGCTATGATTTGGAAGCGAATCGAAAATAGTGATCCAACTCAGAAAAATTGGAAATGTGAAATTTCAAGTTTTCTGCGTGGCCTATCTTATCTGCCCCCCCCTGTCTAAGTCTACAAGTTGTCACTGTTCTCAATGCTTTAAATCAATGAGAACTATCACATTATCAATATTTTTGGTAAAAAATTGCTCTTTTCTGAAACAGAATGGAAAATAATGAGCCCACGTAGAAAAATTGGAAATTTGAAGTTTGAAGTTTTCTGCGTGGTCGATCTAATTCCCCCCCCCCCTGTCTAAGTCTACAAGTTGTCACTGTTCTTAATGCTTCGAATAGATCAGAACTATCACATTATCAATATTTTTAGTAAAAAATTGCTCTTTTTTGAATCAGAATCGAAAAAATGAGCCCACGAAGAAAAGTCGGAAATCTTAAGTTTAATTTTTCTGTGCGGCCTATCTTATCTGCCCCCATGTCTAAGTCTACAATTTGCCACTGTTTTCAGTTTTTCAAATTGATGAGAACTATAACATTATAAACATTTTTGGTGAGTATTGCTATATTTCGGAAGAGAATCGAGAATAATGAGCCCACGCAGAAATTTTGGAAATGTGAAGTTTCAAGTTTTCTGCGTCGCCTTTCTTATTTGCCCCCCTGTCTAAGTCTACAAGTTGTCCCTGTTCTTAATGCTTTAAATCGAAGAGAACTATCACATTATCAACGTTTTTGCTAAAAAATTGCTATGATTTGAAAGCGAATCGAAAATAGTGATCCAACTCAGAAAAATTGGAAATGTGAAGTTTCAAGTTTTCTGCGTGGCCTATCTTATCTGCCCCCCCTGTCTAAGTCTACAAGTTGTCACTGTTCTCAATGCTTTAAATCAATGAGAACTATCACATTATCAATATTTTTGGTAAAAAATTGCTATAATTTAGAAGTGAATCGAAAATAATGATCCAACGCAGAAAAATTGGAAATGTAAAGTTTCAAACTTTCTTCGTGGCCTATCTTATCTGTCCCCCTGTCTATGTCTGCAAGTTGTCACTGTTCTCAATGCTTTAAATCAATGAGAACTATCACATTATCAATATTTTTGGTAAAAAATTGCTCTTTTCTGAAACAGAATGGAAAATAATGAGCCCACGTAGAAAAATTGGAAATTTGAAGTTTGAAGTTTTCTGCGTGGTCGATCTAATTCCCCCCCCCCCCCCTGTCTAAGTCTACAAGTTGTCACTGTTCTTAATGCTTCGAATCGATCAGAACTATCACATTATCAATATTTTTAGTAAAAAATTGCTCTTTTTTGAATCAGAATCGAAAAAATGAGCCCACGAAGAAAAGTCGGAAATCTTAAGTTTAATTTTTCTGTGCGGCCTATCTTATCTGCCCCCATGTCTAAGTCTACAATTTGCCACTGTTTTCAGTTTTTCAAATTGATGAGAACTATAACATTATAAACATTTTTGGTGAGTATTGCTATATTTCGGAAGAGAATCGAGAATAATGAGCCCACGCAGAAATTTTGGAAATGTGAAGTTTCAAGTTTTCTGCGTCGCCTTTCTTATTTGCCCCCCTGTCTACGTCTACAAGTTGTCCCTGTTCTTAATGCTTTAAATCGAAGAGAACTATCACATTATCAACGTTTTTGCTAAAAAATTGCTATGATTTGAAAGCGAATCGAAAATAGTGATCCAACTCAGAAAAATTGGAAATGTGAAGTTTCAAGTTTTCTGCGTGGCCTATCTTATCTGCCCCCCCTGTCTAAGTCTACAAGTTGTCACTGTTCTCAATGCTTTAAATCAATGAGAACTATCACATTATCAATATTTTTGGTAAAAAATTGCTATAATTTAGAAGTGAATCGAAAATAATGATCCAACGCAGAAAAATTGGAAATGTAAAGTTTCAAGTTTTCTTCGTGGCCTATCTTATCTGTCCCCCTGTCTATGTCTGCAAGTTGTCACTGTTCTCAATGCTTTAAATCAATGAGAACTATCACATTATCAATATTTTTGGTAAAAAATTGCTCTTTTCTGAAACAGAATGGAAAATAATGAGCCCACGTAGAAAAATTGGAAATTTGAAGTTTGAAGTTTTCTGCGTGGTCGATCTAATTCCCCCCCCCCCCCCCTGTCTAAGTCTACAAGTTGTCACTGTTCTTAATGCTTCGAATAGATCAGAACTATCACATTATCAATATTTTTAGTAAAAAATTGCTCTTTTTTGAATCAGAATCGAAAAAATGAGCCCACGAAGAAAAGTCGGAAATCTTAAGTTTAATTTTTCTGTGCGGCCTATCTTATCTGCCCCCATGTCTAAGTCTACAATTTGCCACTGTTTTCAGTTTTTCAAATTGATGAGAACTATAACATTATAAACATTTTTGGTGAGTATTGCTATATTTCGGAAGAGAATCGAGAATAATGAGCCCACGCAGAAATTTTGGAAATGTGAAGTTTCAAGTTTTCTGCGTCGCCTTTCTTATTTGCCCCCCTGTCTACGTCTACAAGTTGTCCCTGTTCTTAATGCTTTAAATCGAAGAGAACTATCACATTATCAACGTTTTTGCTAAAAAATTGCTATGATTTGAAAGCGAATCGAAAATAGTGATCCAACTCAGAAAAATTGGAAATGTGAAGTTTCAAGTTTTCTGCGTGGCCTATCTTATCTGCCCCCCCTGTCTAAGTCTACAAGTTGTCACTGTTCTCAATGCTTTAAATCAATGAGAACTATCACATTATCAATATTTTTGGTAAAAAATTGCTTTTTTTTGAAACAGAATGGAAAATAATGAGCCCACGTAGAAAATTTGGAAGTGTGAAGTTTGACGTTTTCAGCGTGGCCGATCTAATTTGCCCCCCCCCCCTGTTTAAGTCTACAAGTTGTCAATGTTCTTAATGCTTCGAATCGATCAGAACTATCACATTAACAACATTTTTGATAAAAAGTTGCTCTTTTTTGAAACGGAAACGAAAATAATGAGCCCACTTAAAAAAATTGGAAATGTGAAGTTTTAAGTTTTCTGCGTGGCCGATCTAATTTCCCCCCCCCCCCTGTCTAAGTCTACAAGTTGTCACTGTTCTTAATGCTTCGAATCGATCAGAACTATCACATTGTCAATTATTTTAGTAAAAAATTGCTCTTTTTTGATACAGAATTGCAAATAATGAGCCCACGAAGAAAAATTGGAAATCTTAAGTTTCAAGTTTTCTGCGTGGCCTATCTTATCTGCCCCCCTGTCTAAGTCTACAAGTTGTCACTGTTCTTAATGTTTTAAATCAATGAGAACTATCACATTAACAACATTTTTGATAAAAAGTTGCTCTTTTTTGAAACGGAAACGAAAATAATGAGCCCACTTAAAAAAATTGGAAATGTGAAGTTTTAAGTTTTTTGCGTGGCCCATCTAATTTCCCCCCCCCCCCCTGTCTAAGTCTACAAGTTGTCACTGTTCTTAATGCTTCGAATCGATCAGAACTATTACATTGTCAATTATTTTAGTAAAAAATTGCTCTTTTTTGATACAGAATCGCAAATAATGAGCCCACGAAGAAAAATTGGAAATTTTAAGTTTCAAGTTTTCTGCGTGGCCTATCTTATCTGCCCCCTGTCTAAGTCTACAAGTTTTCATTGTTTTTGATGCCTCAAATCGATGGGAACTATCATATTATCTACATGTTTGGTAAAAAATTCCTCTTTTTTGAAACAGAATCGAAAACAATGTTGCCACGCAGAAAAATTGGAAATGTGAAGATTGACTTTTTCTGCGTGGCCCATCTTATCTGCCCCTCTTTCTAAGTCTACAAGTTGTCACTGTTCTTGATGCTTTAAATTGATGAGAACTGTCTCATTATTTACTTTATTGGTTAAAAATTGCTCTTTTTTTAAACAGAATAGAGAATAATGAGCCCCCGCAGAAATATTGGAAATGTGAAGTTTCAATTTTTTTTCGTGGCCTATCTTATCTGCCCCCCTGTCTAAGTCTACAAATTTTCATTGTTTTTAATACCTCGAATGGATGAGAACTATCACTTTATCTACGTTTTTGATAAAAAATTGCATTATTTTGGAACAGAATTTAAAATAATGAGCCCACGTAGAAATATTGGAAATGTTAAGTTTCAAGTTTTCCGCGTGGCCTATCTTCTCTGCCCCCCCTGTCTAAGTCTACAAGTTGTTACTGTTTTTAATGCCTCAAATCGATGGGAACAACCACATTATCTACATTTTTGGTAAAAAATTCCTCTTTTTTGAAATAGAATAGAGAATAATGAGCCCATGTAGAGATATTGGAAATGTGAAGTTTCAAGTTTTCTGTGTTGCCTCTTTTATCTGCCCCCTGTCTAAGTTCACAAGTTGTCGCTGTTCTTAATGCTTAAAATCGATGAGAACTATCATCGATGAGCATATCTGTACTGAGACCTGTCCCTTCTCTTTTGACGCATTACTATAACGACAAACTTGATCCAAGCTGTATCACTGCGTAAGGCTGTGTGGCGATGCCAAGTGCATTAAGGCTGCGTTTGGTATTACGCTGATTTCTTTAGTTTTCTAACAAACTGCACTGGATTTTTCAAAGTTTACAACTAATATTTTCAATTTTAATATTTTTGCAAAATAACTGTAAAATTAAATCTAATCCAGTTTGTCTATAGATTTGGAAGCTTTATGAGAAAAAAATGCGTAAAGTGGCCCACTATGACTAATAACAGTTTAATCATTGCTCAAAACCGTTTAAATACTGCTACCCTGGGTACCGTAGCCACAAGATTTGTCCGCTTAACTAGAGACCCATTTTGAGGAGCGTTCTCCGCTTATACACTCATATCTTCTAATTTCCGCTCTCGAATTTATGTTGCTCTGGTGCCAGTATACAATACTGCACAAAATGGTAATTACTACATCTTAATATTACCGTTTTTTAAGGATAGTTGGAAGGTATTTTTTTGAGCAGCTTCTACCTAGTAGTATTCTTTTAGTCTTTTAGTAAATCTTTAAATTGGCCTCTCCCTCCTTTGGGAGTTTGTTAATTCTAGTAAGAGCAAATTGGAGAGAAGAGCTTAAACAAGGATGGGAAATTAAAAGAATCATCTGAGAAGTGAAATAAATTAGCCCATTTTCAAAGCCTCTTTTACTTTTTCAATTCACTATGAGAATTGAACATTTCTAAAAAATCGATGTTTACAGCAAATTCCATAACATTTTGAAATTTCTTTTTATTCATTTACCTTCATTTCTCCAAATTGTGTCCAATTTATAATGGATTAGAATCCGCATATTACGATTAGGGGCTTATTCAATGGCAGTGGCCATCGCGACCACGCCTTTTAGATTAGCTTGCATTAATTCATTCGTTTTAAACCATTTACTTTTTTCAGGCATAATTTTGTTTCTTTTAACAAATTCTGATTTAAAATGAAATTCATTACCTAATAGGACACGAGTCTTTAGTTTAGCTTAGGATACATTTCAGAATTTTTCTTACAGTATTTTTCTTTCAATTGCTTAAAAATTTTACCTTTACTTTTGTTATGTTTGTTGATTCCATTCTTAAAAAAAAATTACATTACGAGACATTACAGACAGGGACGCCGGAGAATGGGGCGCGAGGGTCAACCGCCCCTGTTGCTTTCTGATAGAAGGGGCAAGAGGGGCCAGCGTGCCCGTTTGATTAAAGTACCCTTGAAACCGCCCCATTGTAAAATTAAGAGAGATTCCGTTGAAATTCTGATTGCAGTTCTTAATTCATGACGACATTTCTCAAAACTTGTATAATAAATCCTTATGCCAAAAGTTAGCCATTTTCAAGATACCAACAGAAGATTGAAATAAAATGGTAGTTAGTAGGAGAAATGAGTAGAAGCTGAAAGTTATTTTCAAAGGCCCATTAATCAAGCTTGCCCCCTTGCTCTTAGTTTGTTCCACTTTCAGTGTCCATGATAACAGACCTTGAGAACCTGGGACAAAACTGCTCCTGCTCCCCTCGCAGCCATTTTAAAAATCGGAATCAAATTTGAGAACCTTAGAGATGCCTTTTATAAATTTCTTGGATTAAAACTATAATTTAAAAACAGTGTTTATCAGTAATTTTCTCCGCGAGGGCTTATATTTAATTACTCTCCCTAAGAAATCAAATCAAATCATTGTATTTACAACGCACAAAGAGATGTTATTTTCCAAAATATTGATTATTTTATCTTGTTAGTTTATTTTTACTTATTTGTGGCCGAATGTATGTACTATCAATCTTGGACTAAAATGGTGAATGCAAAAATAATTACAAGACCTTTGCGTGATAATAGATTATGAAATCTTCAATATTGGACGACAAGCAGACTGATATTTAATTATTATTCATTTTTGGAATGTAGAAAGTCGGGAATAAAGAATTGAGTTTTGTTGATGTAGGCAATTGAAACAAGACGTTTAAAGACAATTAAATTGAGGTTTCTAGCAATAAAAGAAAGGTCCGTATCCAGCTAGGCCAACACCAGTAAAACAAAAATTCTAAATATTTCCAACAAGCAGCAACGAGAAGAACTGTGAAGTAGAGCCTTATGACAATCACACGTAACACATTAATGGATTAATCGCATTGACATTCGTAACAATCTTAATGCTTAGTAATGTTAATTTTCGTGTAATTACTGTGATGTAATGTATACATTTGAATGATCAACACAATGTTTCTTCTTTGGCTACTCAACAAAAACTACAGTTTTTCAAGTCTGCAAATTTCTTCAAAACGAATTGGTTGAAGAGGAATGGAAACCACAACAACGTTTGCACGTGATTTCAAAAGTAGATGTGATTGGTCGACCGTTCATATTCTCACAAAAAAGCGCGGGAATCAAGCATTGAATCAACCCTGTACTTGGCCTTGTTGTTTACAAAAAGACATCCACGAGGACGTTGTGCTCAAAGAAAATTAAAATTTCAACCCCTCAATATGCAGATTTTAGAAATTTGAACCCTTTTCTGTACTCATAAAGCAGCACCTCAATTTCTGCCGCCTCCATGTTTTGATGAAGATAAAGGTCAAACAAAAACCACTACATCAACATGCGGGGAATGTCTAGGCGCGTAAAATGGCGGCAGTTTCCTTCGCTGTCCAAGGGCTTGCAGTATGAGAAAGTCAACATTTCTTTTGACGTTGGTCAGGTAAATGACTTAACACTTTTCAAATACTCGTTGTCCTCTGTAGGGCAATTGGACAAATATTTTGGCTTAGCTAATCTCAATTTCCAAAGCATTCGAGGAACATTTGACAAAATGTCGAGTATGTTATTTGTGGTAGCATGCTAAAGGCCGAAAAACAATCTTTCCTCACGTTTCATTCAACGAGAACTTCAATTTTATAAAATCAGTTTTGTTCGATGTTTTATAGATTTGAAGATCAATTTAGATGTTTTGTTTAAGTTGCAACATTTCTTTAATTACCATTTTAGTATCTTTTATAATCACCAGATAGTCGAGCTTCTATTTTTGTGAACACAATAGGCCGTAATCTTGTCATTATTTCCCAATATTTCAATGTTGATTGAGTTTCTCGATCCCCTGGCCAATGTTCTTTTCTAAACCAAATTTGAATAGAAGATCGAGAATACATTCCCCTTAGAATTTCGATCCGTGAAAGACTTTATGCTAACCCAAGTTAATACGGATTTCCATTGCAAAAGATGTCAGTGTTTTTTAGTGTCCACACTCCCTTGACGCAACAAACGATCAAAGCAAAAGAACTACAAACATTCACAGTTGGCCAATGGCGCTCTTGGTCTTGTTCCATCTTTCCATTATGATAAAGCCCCAAAGCAAGCTAATTTGTCTTCAGAAATATGGAGAAAAACCATATTAGTTTGTGCCCTAACAAAAATTGTTTATTGTCAGATTTAGTGGAGATATATATGAAAAGAAATGAGTGTATTCTCAGACATTATTTTTGTATCCGTCTCAACATTGGTATGGATTATGATAATGTGAATATTTCACATAAAGACTTGAAAAGAAAGGCTTCCAATTTATGAATAGTATTTCTTTGTTATTTACTGTTGTGTTCTCTTTCAGGATGAGAGTGTGACCATGCAAAGACAGTGGCAATAATGTGTGTCGCCGAATCCGGTATTTGCAGGATGTGTGGAAAAAAACTCTGGCTGAAAATGCGATGGTTGAGCAGACAGTTATTATGGATACCCAGCTTGCAGGCAGAGGTATTGTATTATACTGTATTCTATTGTTTATAAGTTTATCGCATTGAATGATTTATTTAATGATAGTTTAACAATAGCAAAAAAACCCAAAATCCGACTAACCTGAAGCAAAAACAAGGATTTCTCAAGGCAGTTAATTTGCCGAAAAATAGCACGTCTTCGTTTTCTAATAGGCAAATTTCAATCAGATTTTCAATTAATGCAAATTTATTGAAAAGCTAAGCGACCGGATTCTCTTATCTATAGTTTTGACCTTTTGTCTCAAGAAAGATTTCATAAACGATAATTGCGAGTCGTTATTTTTGGCAAAAAACCATCGAATCTAGATTATCAAGAATTCAGATTGTAAAGGATTTTAGATACGCTGACACGCTATATGATTAAGGTGTATGGTAGTCTCCTTCAAGTTGGCAACAAAATCATTAAAGTAGGATGAATAGTCACAAAACTCTAGCGGTAATGATCTTTAATTTTTATTAAATTATCATGACTTCCTTTGCTACATAACATCCATACTAATGGGCAATAGAAAAAAATAAACAATACCAAAATTAATGGTAAATATCCTTTAGTAATTGGTCTTTAATATGCTTTGCTGTTCACTCTAAAAAATTGAATTGTTGGCTTTATATTTTCAGATATATCGATGTTAAGTTTCTAACTTAGGATAATTATCAAACTTAAAACAATGTAAAGTTATATTATTGTAAACTCATTGGCAATGTCAAGCTTTTTTATAACCTCCCATTTCTCGAATTATAATTGTGTATATAGAAAATTTTTCAATTTAAACCATTCCAGGAGTTTGTTGGTGTTTGTCTTTATCAGCTGTAGAAGTTGTTACAATAGATAGAATTAGTTCTGATAGCATAGATTTTTGGATATGAAAGGTCTTAAAAGGATTGATCAATAATATCCTAGGTCTTCAATTGGGTAGGTCTTCGAAAAGAAAAGAATTTTCATAGGATAGATTGGTCAGTGATCCGACAGTTCATTAAACCGATATCTGATTGACTGAATACGTCATTAGTAGGATAGGTGTTTAATAAAATTGTTCATTAGTAGGATAGGACATTAGTAGGATAGGCCATTAGTAGGTTAGATTTTTATTAAATTTGGTCATTAGTAGGATAGGACATTAGTAGGATAGACCATTAGTAGGATAGGCAATTAGTAGGATAGGCCATTAGTAGGATAGGTTTTTAATAAAATTGGTCATTAGTAGGATAGGACATTAGTAGGATAGGCCATTAGTAGGTTAGGTTTTTTATAAAATTGGTCATTAGTAGGATAGGACATTAGTAGGATAGGCCATTAGTAGGTTGGGTTTTTAATAAAATTGGTCATTAGTAGGATAGGACATTAGTAGGATAGGCCATTAGTAGGATAGGACATTAGTAGGATAGGCCATTAGTAGGTTAGGTTTTTAATAAAATTGGTCATTAGTAGGATAGGAGATTAGTAGGCTAGGACATTAATAGGATAGGCCTCTAGTAGGATAGGTTTTTAAAAAAATTGGACATTAGTAGGCTAAGACATTAGTAGGATAGATCATTAGTAGAATAGGACATTAGTAGGCTAGGACATTGATAGGATAAGCCTCTAGTAGGATAGGTTTTTAATAAAATTGGTCATTAGTAGGCTAAGACATTAGTAGGATAGGACATTAGTAGGATAGGCCATTAGTAGGTTAGGTTTTTAATAAAATTGGTCATTAGTAGGATAGGACATTAGTAGGATAGGACATTAGTAGGATGGGTCATTAGTAGGATTGGATATTAGTAGGATAGGCCATTAGTAGGTTAGGTTTTTTATAAAATTGGTCATTAGTAGGATAGGACATTATTAGGATAGACCATTAGTAAGCTAGGACATTAATAGGATATGCCTCTAGTAGGATAGGTTTTTAAGAAAATTGGTCATTAGTAGGATAGGACATTAGTAGGATAGGACACTAGTATGATGGGTCATTAGTAGGATAGGATATTAGTAGGATAGGCCATTAGTAGGTTAGGTTTTTTATAAAATTGGTCATTAGTAGGATAGGACATTAGTAGGATATGCCTCTAGTAGGATAGGTTTTTAATAAAATTGGTCATTAGTAGGATAGGACATTAGTAGGATAGGCCATTAGTAGGATAGGACATTAATAGGATATGCCTCTAGTAGGATAGGTTTTTAATAAAATTGGTCATTAGTAGGATAGGACATTAGTAGGATAGGACACTAGTATGATGGGTCATTAGTAGGATAGGATATTAGTAGGATAGGCCATTAGTAGGTTAGGTTTTTTATAAAATTGGTCATTAGTAGGATAGGACATTAGTAGGATAGGCCATTAGTAGGTTTGGTTTTTAATAAAATTGGTCATTAGTAGGATAGGACATTAGTAGGATAGGCCATTAGTAGGATAGGACATTAGTAGGATATGCCTCTAGTAGGATAGGTTTTTAATAAAATTGGTCATTAGTAGGATAGGACATTAGTAGGATATGCCTCTAGTAGGATAGGTTTTTAATAAAATTGGTCATTAGTAGGATAGGACATTAGTAGGATAGGCCATTAGTAGGATAGGACATTAATAGGATATGCCTCTAGTAGGATAGGTTTTTAATAAAATTGGTCATTAGTAGGATAGGACATTAGTAGGATAGGATACTAGTATGATGGGTCATTAGTAGGATAGGATATTAGTAGGATAGGCCATTAGTAGGTTAGGTTTTTTATAAAATTGGTCATTAGTAGGATAGGACATTAGTAGGATAGGCCATTAGTAGGTTGGGTTTTTAATAAAATTGGTCATTAGTAGGATAGGACATTAGTAGGATAGGCCATTAGTAGGATAGGACATTAGTAGGATAGGCCATTAGTAGGTTAGGTTTTTAATAAAATTGGTCATTAGTAGGATAGGAGATTAGTAGGCTAGGACATTAATAGGATAGGCCTCTAGTAGGATAGGTTTTTAAAAAAATTGGACATTAGTAGGCTAAGACATTAGTAGGATAGATCATTAGTAGAATAGGACATTAGTAGGATAGGCCATTAGTAGGATAGGACATTAGTAGGATAGGCCATTAGTAGGATAGGACATTAGTAGGATAGGCCATTAGTAGGTTAGGTTTTTAATAAAATTGGTCATTAGTAGGATAGGAGATTAGTAGGATAGGACATTGATAGGATAAGCCTCTAGTAGGATAGGTTTTTAATAAAATTGGTCATTAGTAGGCTAAGACATTAGTAGGATAGGACATTAGTAGGATAGGCCATTAGTAGGTTAGGTTTTTAATAAAATTGGTCATTAGTAGGATAGGACATTAGTAGGATAGGACATTAGTAGGATGGGTCATTAGTAGGATTGGATATTAGTAGGATAGGCCATTAGTAGGTTAGGTTTTTTATAAAATTGGTCATTAGTAGGATAGGACATTATTAGGATAGACCATTAGTAAGCTAGGACATTAATAGGATATGCCTCTAGTAGGATAGGTTTTTAAGAAAATTGGTCATTAGTAGGATAGGACATTAGTAGGATGGGTCATTAGTAGGATAGGACATTAGTAGGATGGACCATTAGTAGGTTAGGTTTTTTATAAAATTGGTCATTAGTAGGATAGGACATTAGTAGGATAGGAAATTAGTAGGATGGGTCATTAGTAGGATAGGACATTAGTAGGATGGACCATTAGTAGGTTAGGTTTTTAATAAAATTGGTCATTAGTAGGATAGGACATTAGTAGGATAGGACATTAGTAGGATGGGTCATTAGTAGGATAGGACATTAGTAGGATGGACCATTAGTAGGTTAGGTTTTTTAGAAAATTGGTCATTAGTAGGATAGGACATTAGTAGGATGGACCATTAGTAGGTTAGGTTTTTTATAAAATTGGTCATTAGTAGGCTAAGACATTAGTAGGATAGACCATTAGTAGGCTAGGACATTAGTAGGATAGGCCTCTAGTAGGATAGGTTTTTAATAAAATTGGTCATTAGTAGGATAGGACATTAGTAGGATGGACCATTAGTAGGCTAGGACATTAATAGGATAGGCCTCTAGTAGGATAGGTTCTTAGTAAAATTGGTCATTAGTAGGCTAAGACATTAGTAGGATAGCGTCGTTTCTAAAAGACTGAACACTCCAAGAACAGGCTGAACACCCCAAGAACACCCCAAGAACACCCTAAGAACAAGCCATTAAGCCGCTGAACACCCTTTAAAACATATCAAAATCGGCATGTCATTCGAAAAATAATTTGATCAATCAATCAAAATTAATTTTGGGGCGGGAAAGGACCTGATAAGTCTAATGCTGTTGGTGTTGTTACAACCAACTGATGTTTTGCGCGCCAGAAGTGTGAACGGGGGTTTGTACACGCGGAGCAAATTCGAGTTTGACTCCCTTTGTGCATTCAAGCAAATTCCCGTTGTTTTGAAAATCTTTCACATCCTGTGACAATGTAAAAATACGACATGTCACTTGACTACCTATTGTCTTCCAAACAATTGTTCTTCCCGTCCGCTAATTTGCCCAAATGGTCACGCTATGCTAGTGCACGCTAGCTAGTTACTAGTTTACCAGTGCAAGCAGAACGAGACACAGCTCCTCTCTTGACGTCTCCAGCGGGTGCACTCGCAGGCTGGAGAGGTTTTTTATAAGGAATTTTTTGACAAATGAAACAGAAAATGCACAGTGTTGGACTTGTTAGAGGGTAGCAGCAGGACCACAGTTTGCGACTTAAAAGAGGGCTTAGGAGGGGCACATTTTTGGGGCCCGTGCTCGAATGGGGTCATGATAATCTCACTAAATCCTCGAATTGGCCCCCACCCTAGAACTACAAATTATTAATAAGCCCCCACTGCTGCCGTTAATGCTCGAATCGGACCCCTCAGTTTGCTGGTTTTTGCCATCTAAGGTTGCCTTTGGCGCTTTTTCTTAAGTACCGCAAAAATTCATACTTTTGGTAATAATTGATTAAATGCGCATAAAAAATTACTACTAAAATAAACGAAATCTTTTAATAATATCTTCTTAATGTCTTCAATAATTTTATAAGCCCCTCCCCTCGTATAAGTCGAAGAACCCACCTGGAATAAGCCCCCATACAAAAAATATCAAAAATGAATAAGCACCCATGGGGGCTAACTCGAGGATTTACGGTATGTATGTGGCAGAAATTGCGTTGGTTTTGGGGCAAACGCCCCCAAGCTTTTGCTTAGTCGTCGGTTAAGGCACAGTTTTAAGCGCTTTTATCGGAAAACTGTTTGTTTTTGTGGGTGTTGCGGTTCCTCTTACCTTCCTAGGCAACTATATATTGTAAAAATTATTAGTTACATGGACTGATATAGAAACTGTAGCTAACCTGCAAGATGAAGTTTTTCCTCCAATGGAAGTTTGACTCCAATGCACAAAGGGAGTCAAACTCGAATTTGCTCCGCGTGTACAAACCCCCGTTCACACTTCTGGCGCGCAAAACATCAGTTGGTTGTAACAACACCAACAGCATTAGACTTATCAGGTCCTTTCCCGCCCCAAAATTAATTTTGATTGATTGATTAAATTATTTTTCGAATGACATGCCGATTTTGATATGTTTTAAAGGGTGTTCAGCGGCTTAATGGCTTGTTCTTAGGGTGTTCTTGGGGTGTTCTTGGGGTGTTCAGCCTGTTCTTGGAGTGTTCAGTCTTTTAGAAACGACGAGTAGGATAGACCATTAGTAGGCTAGGACATTAGTAGGATAGGCCTCTAGTAGGATAGGTTTTTAATAAAATTGGTTATTAGTAGGATAGGACATTAGTAGGATAGGCCATTAGTAGGTTAGGTTTTTATTAAATTTGGTCATTAGTAGGATAGGACATTAGTAGGATAGGACATTAGTAGGATGGGTTATTAGTAGGATAGGATATTAGTAGGATAGGCCATAAGTAGGCTAGGTTTTTAATAAAATTGGTCTCTAGTAGGATAGGACATTAGTAGGATAGACCATTCGTAGGATAGGAAATTAGTAGGATAGGCCATTAGTAGGTTAGGTTTTTAATAAAATTGGTCATTAGTAAGGATAGGACTTTAGTAGGATAGGTCATTAGTAAGATAGGACATTAGTAGAATAGGCCATTAGTAGGTTAGGTTTTTTAATAAAATTACTCATTAGTAGGATAGGACATTAGTAGGATAGACAATTAGTAGGATAGGACATTAATAGGATAGACATCTAGTAGGATAGGTTTTTAATAAAATTGGTCATTAGTAGGCTAAGATTTTAGTAGGATAGGTCATTAATAGGATAGGACATTAGTAGGATAGGCCATTAGTAGGTTAGGTTTTTAATAAAATTGGTCATTAGTAGGATAGGACATTAGTAGGATAGACCATTAGTAGGATAGGAAATTAGTAGGCTAGGCCATTAGTAGGTTAGGTTTTTAATAAAATTGGTCATTAGTAGGATAGGACTTTAGTAGGATAGGTCATTAGTAAGATAGGTTATTAGTAGGATAGGCCATTAGTAGGTTAGGTTTTTTAATAAAATTGGTCATTAGTAGGCTAAGACATTAGTAGGATAGGCCATTAGTAGGTTAGGTTTTTAATAAAATTGGTCATTAGTAGGATAGGACATTATTAGGATAGACCATTAGTAGGATAGGAAATTAGTAGGATAGGCCATTAGTAGGTTAGGTTTTTAATAAAATTGGTCATTAGTAGGATAGGACTTTAGTAGGATAGGTCATTAGTAAGATAGGACATTAGTAGGATAGGCCATTTGTAGGTTAGGTTTTTTAATAAAATTGGTCATTAGTAGGATAGGACATTAGTAGGATAGACCATTAGTAGGATAGGACATTAATAGGATAGAACTCTAGTAGGATAGGTTTTTAATAAAATTGGTTCTTAGTAGACTAAGATATTAGTAGGATAGGTCATTAGTAGGATAGGACATTAGTAGGATAGGCCATTAGTAGGTTAGGTTTTTAATAAAATTGGTCATTAGTAGGATAGGACATTAGTAGGATAGACCATTAGTAGGATAGGAAATTAGTAGGATAGGCCATTAGTAGGTTAGGTTTTTAATAAAATTGGTCATTAGTAGGATAGGACTTTAGTAGGATAGGTCATTAGTAAGATAGGACATTAGTAGGATAGGCCATTAGTAGGTTAGGTTTTTTAATAAAATTGGTCATTAGTAAGATAGGACATTAGTAGGATAGACCATTAGTAGGATAGGACATTAATAGGATAGACCTCTAGTAGGATAGGTTTTTAATAAAATTGGTCATTAGTAGGATAGGTCATTAGTAGGTTAGGACATTAGAAGGATAGACCTCTAGTATGATAGGTTTTTAATAAATTTGTTCATTAGTAGGCTAAGACATTAGTAGGATAGACCATTAGTAGGATAGATCATTAGTAGAATAGGCCATTAGTAGGATAGTTTTTTAATAAAATTGGTTATTAGTAGGATAGGACATTAGTAGGATAGGTCATTAGTAGGATAGGACATAAGTAGGATAGGCCATTAGTAGGTTAGGTTTTTAAATAAAATTGGTCATTAGTAGGATAGGACTTTAGTAGGATAGGTCATTAGTAAGATAGGACATTAGTAGGATAGGCCATTAGTAGGTTAGGTTTTTTAATAAAATTGGTCATTAGTAAGATAGGACATTAGTAGGATAGACCATTAGTAGGATAGGACATAAATAGGATAGACCTCTAGTAGGATAGGTTTTTAATAAAATTGGTCATTAGTAGGATAGGTCATTAGTAGGTTAGGACATTAGTAGGATAGACCTCTAGTATGATAGGTTTTTAATAAATTTGTTCATTAGTAGGCTAAGACATTAGTAGGATAGATCATTAGTAGGATAGATCATTAGTAGAATAGGCCATTAGTAGGATAGTTTTTTAATAAAATTGGTTATTAGTAGGATAGGACATTAGTAGGATAGGTCATTAGTAGGATAGGACATAAGTAGGATAGGCCATTAGTAGGTTAGGTTTTTTAATAAAATTGGTCATTAGTAGGATAGGACATTAGTAGGATAGACTATTAGTAGGATAGGACATTAGTAGGATAGGCCATTAGTAGGTTAGGTTTTGAATAAAATTGGTCATTAGTAGGATAGGATATTAGTAGGATAGAACATTAGTAGGTTAGATTTTTAATAAAATCGGTCATTAGTAGAATAGGACATTAGTAGGATAAACCATTAGTAGGATAGGACATTAGTAGGATAGGCCATTAGTAGGTTATGTTTTTAATAGAATTGGTCATTAGTATAATAGGACATTAGTAGGATAGGACATTAGTAGGATAGGACATTAGTAGGATAGGCCATTAGTAGGTTAGGTTTTTAATAAAATTGGTCATTAGTAGGATAGGACATTATAAGGATAGACCATTAGTAGAATAGGACATTAATAGGATAGGCCTCTAGTAGGATAGGTTTTTAATAAAATTGGTCATTAGTAGGCTAAGACATTAGTAGGATAGGTCATTAGTAGGATAGGACATTAGTAGGATAGGCCATTAATAGGTTAGGTTTTTAATAAAATTGGTCATTAGTAGGATAGGACATTAGTAGGATAGGACATTAGTAGGATAGGTCATTAGTAGGATAGGACATTAGTCGGATAGGCCATTAGTAGATTAGGTTTTTAATAAAATTGGTCATTAGTAGGATAGGACATTAGTAGGTTAGGTCATTAGTAGGATAGGACATTAATAGGATAGGCCTCTAGTAGGATAGGTTTTTAATAAAATTGGTCATTAGTAGGCTAAAACATTAGTAGGATAGGTCATTAATAGGATAGGACATTGGCAGGATAGGCCATTAGTAGGTTAGGTTTTTAATAAAATTGGTCATAAGTAGGATAGGAGATTAGTAGGCTAGGACATTAATAGGATAGGCCTCTAGTAGGATAGGTTATTAATAAAATTGGTCATTAGTAGGCTAAGACATTAGTAGGATAGGTCATTAGTAGGATAGGACATTAGTAGGATAGGCCATTAATAGGTTAGGTTTTTAATAAAATTGGTCATTAGTAGGATAGGACATTAGTAGGATAGGACATTAGTAGGATAGGTCATTAGTAGGATAGGACATTAGTCGGATAGGCCATTAGTAGATTAGGTTTTTAATAAAATTGGTCATTAGTAGGATAGGACTTTAGTAGGATAGGCCATTAGTAGGTTGGGTTTTTAATAAAATTGGTCATTAGTAGGATAGGACATTAGTAGGATAGGCCATTAGTAGGATAGGACATTAGTAGGATATGCCTCTAGTAGGATAGGTTTTTAATAAAATTGGTCATTAGTAGGATAGGACATTAGTGGGATAGGACACTAGTATGATGGGTCATTAGTAGGATTGGATATTAGTAGGATATGCCTCTAGTAGGATAGGTTTTTAATAAAATTGGTCATTAGTAGGATAGGACATTAGTAGGATAGGCCATTGGTAGGATAGGACATTAATAGGATATGCCTCTAGTAGGATAGGTTTTTAATAAAATTGGTCATTAGTAGGATAGGACATTAGTAGGATAGGACACTAGTATGATGGGTCATTAGTAGGATAGGATATTAGTAGGATAGGCCATTAGTAGGTTAGGTTTTTTATAAAATTGGTCATTAGTAGGATAGGACATTAGTAGGATAGGCCATTAGTAGGTTGGGTTTTTAATAAAATTGGTCATTAGTAGGATAGGACATTAGTAGGATAGGCCATTAGTAGGTTGGGTTTTTAATAAAATTGGTCATTAGTAGGATAGGACATTAGTAGGATATGCCTCTAGTAGGATAGGTTTTTAATAAAATTGGTCATTAGTAGGATAGGACATTAGTAGGATAGGACACTAGTATGATGGGTCATTAGTAGGATTGGATATTAGTAGGATATGCCTCTAGTAGGATAGGTTTTTAATAAAATTGGTCATTAGTAGGATAGGACATTAGTAGGATAGGCCATTGGTAGGATAGGACATTAATAGGATATGCCTCTAGTAGGATAGGTTTTTAATAAAATTGGTCATTAGTAGGATAGGACATTAGTAGGATAGGACACTAGTATGATGGGTCATTAGTAGGATAGGATATTAGTAGGATAGGCCATTAGTAGGTTAGGTTTTTTATAAAATTGGTCATTAGTAGGATAGGACATTAGTAGGATAGGCCATTAGTAGGTTGGGTTTTTAATAAAATTGGTCATTAGTAGGATAGGACATTAGTAGGATAGGCCATTAGTAGGATAGGACATTAGTAGGATAGGCCATTAGTAGGTTAGGTTTTTAATAAAATTGGTCATTAGTAGGATAGGAGATTAGTAGGCTAGGACATTAATAGGATAGGCCTCTAGTAGGATAGGTTTTTAAAAAAATTGGACATTAGTAGGCTAAGACATTAGTAGGATAGATCATTAGTAGAATAGGACATTAGTAGGATAGGCCATTAGTAGGATAGGACATTAGTAGGATAGGCCATTAGTAGGATAGGACATTAGTAGGATAGGCCATTAGTAGGTTAGGTTTTTAATAAAATTGGTCATTAGTAGGATAGGAGATTAGTAGGATAGGACATTGATAGGATAAGCCTCTAGTAGGATAGGTTTTTAATAAAATTGGTCATTAGTAGGATAGGACATTAGTAGGATAGGACATTAGTAGGATAGGCCATTAGTAGGTTAGGTTTTTAATAAAATTGGTCATTAGTAGGATAGGACATTAGTAGGATAGGACATTAGTAGGATGGGTCATTAGTAGGATTGGATATTAGTAGGATAGGCCATTAGTAGGTTAGGTTTTTTATAAAATTGGTCATTAGTAGGATAGGACATTATTAGGATAGACCATTAGTAAGCTAGGACATTAATAGGATATGCCTCTAGTAGGATAGGTTTTTAAGAAAATTGGTCATTAGTAGGATAGGACATTAGTAGGATGGGTCATTAGTAGGATAGGACATTAGTAGGATGGACCATTAGTAGGTTAGGTTTTTAATAAAATTGGTCATTAGTAGGATAGGACATTAGTAGGATAGGACATTAGTAGGATGGGTCATTAGTAGGATAGGACATTAGTAGGATGGACCATTAGTAGGTTAGGTTTTTTATAAAATTGGTCATTAGTAGGATAGGACATTAGTAGGATGGACCATTAGTAGGTTAGGTTTTTTATAAAATTGGTCATTAGTAGGCTAAGACATTAGTAGGATAGACCATTAGTAGGCTAGGACATTAGTAGGATAGGCCTCTAGTAGGATAGGTTTTTAATAAAATTGGTCATTAGTAGGATAGGACATTAGTAGGATGGACCATTAGTAGGCTAGGACATTAATAGGATAGGCCTCTAGTAGGATAGGTTCTTAATAAAATTGGTCATTAGTAGGCTAAGACATTAGTAGGATAGACCATTAGTAGGCTAGGACATTAGTAGGATAGGCCTCTAGTAGGATAGGTTTTTAATAAAATTGGTTATTAGTAGGATAGGACATTAGTAGGATAGGCCATTAGTAGGTTAGGTTTTTATTAAATTTGGTCATTAGTAGGATAGGACATTAGTAGGATAGGACATTAGTAGGATGGGTTATTAGTAGGATAGGATATTAGTAGGATAGGCCATAAGTAGGCTAGGTTTTTAATAAAATTGGTCTCTAGTAGGATAGGACATTAGTAGGATAGACCATTCGTAGGATAGGAAATTAGTAGGATAGGCCATTAGTAGGTTAGGTTTTTAATAAAATTGGTCATTAGTAAGGATAGGACTTTAGTAGGATAGGTCATTAGTAAGATAGGACATTAGTAGAATAGGCCATTAGTAGGTTAGGTTTTTTAATAAAATTACTCATTAGTAGGATAGGACATTAGTAGGATAGACAATTAGTAGGATAGGACATTAATAGGATAGACATCTAGTAGGATAGGTTTTTAATAAAATTGGTCATTAGTAGGCTAAGATTTTAGTAGGATAGGTCATTAATAGGATAGGACATTAGTAGGATAGGCCATTAGTAGGTTAGGTTTTTAATAAAATTGGTCATTAGTAGGATAGGACATTAGTAGGATAGACCATTAGTAGGATAGGAAATTAGTAGGCTAGGCCATTAGTAGGTTAGGTTTTTAATAAAATTGGTCATTAGTAGGATAGGACTTTAGTAGGATAGGTCATTAGTAAGATAGGTTATTAGTAGGATAGGCCATTAGTAGGTTAGGTTTTTTAATAAAATTGGTCATTAGTAGGCTAAGACATTAGTAGGATAGGCCATTAGTAGGTTAGGTTTTTAATAAAATTGGTCATTAGTAGGATAGGACATTATTAGGATAGACCATTAGTAGGATAGGAAATTAGTAGGATAGGCCATTAGTAGGTTAGGTTTTTAATAAAATTGGTCATTAGTAGGATAGGACTTTAGTAGGATAGGTCATTAGTAAGATAGGACATTAGTAGGATAGGCCATTTGTAGGTTAGGTTTTTTAATAAAATTGGTCATTAGTAGGATAGGACATTAGTAGGATAGACCATTAGTAGGATAGGACATTAATAGGATAGAACTCTAGTAGGATAGGTTTTTAATAAAATTGGTTCTTAGTAGACTAAGATATTAGTAGGATAGGTCATTAGTAGGATAGGACATTAGTAGGATAGGCCATTAGTAGGTTAGGTTTTTAATAAAATTGGTCATTAGTAGGATAGGACATTAGTAGGATAGACCATTAGTAGGATAGGAAATTAGTAGGATAGGCCATTAGTAGGTTAGGTTTTTAATAAAATTGGTCATTAGTAGGATAGGACTTTAGTAGGATAGGTCATTAGTAAGATAGGACATTAGTAGGATAGGCCATTAGTAGGTTAGGTTTTTTAATAAAATTGGTCATTAGTAAGATAGGACATTAGTAGGATAGACCATTAGTAGGATAGGACATTAATAGGATAGACCTCTAGTAGGATAGGTTTTTAATAAAATTGGTCATTAGTAGGATAGGTCATTAGTAGGTTAGGACATTAGAAGGATAGACCTCTAGTATGATAGGTTTTTAATAAATTTGTTCATTAGTAGGCTAAGACATTAGTAGGATAGACCATTAGTAGGATAGATCATTAGTAGAATAGGCCATTAGTAGGATAGTTTTTTAATAAAATTGGTTATTAGTAGGATAGGACATTAGTAGGATAGGTCATTAGTAGGATAGGACATAAGTAGGATAGGCCATTAGTAGGTTAGGTTTTTAAATAAAATTGGTCATTAGTAGGATAGGACTTTAGTAGGATAGGTCATTAGTAAGATAGGACATTAGTAGGATAGGCCATTAGTAGGTTAGGTTTTTTAATAAAATTGGTCATTAGTAAGATAGGACATTAGTAGGATAGACCATTAGTAGGATAGGACATAAAGAGGATAGACCTCTAGTAGGATAGGTTTTTAATAAAATTGGTCATTAGTAGGATAGGTCATTAGTAGGTTAGGACATTAGTAGGATAGACCTCTAGTATGATAGGTTTTTAATAAATTTGTTCATTAGTAGGCTAAGACATTAGTAGGATAGATCATTAGTAGGATAGATCATTAGTAGAATAGGCCATTAGTAGGATAGTTTTTTAATAAAATTGGTTATTAGTAGGATAGGACATTAGTAGGATAGGTCATTAGTAGGATAGGACATAAGTAGGATAGGCCATTAGTAGGTTAGGTTTTTTAATAAAATTGGTCATTAGTAGGATAGGACATTAGTAGGATAGACTATTAGTAGGATAGGACATTAGTAGGATAGGCCATTAGTAGGTTAGGTTTTGAATAAAATTGGTCATTAGTAGGATAGGATATTAGTAGGATAGAACATTAGTAGGTTAGATTTTTAATAAAATCGGTCATTAGTAGAATAGGACATTAGTAGGATAAACCATTAGTAGGATAGGACATTAGTAGGATAGGCCATTAGTAGGTTATGTTTTTAATAGAATTGGTCATTAGTATAATAGGACATTAGTAGGATAGGACATTAGTAGGATAGGACATTAGTAGGATAGGCCATTAGTAGGTTAGGTTTTTAATAAAATTGGTCATTAGTAGGATAGGACATTATTAGGATAGACCATTAGTAGAATAGGACATTAATAGGATAGGCCTCGAGTAGGATAGGTTTTTAATAAAATTGGTCATTAGTAGGCTAAGACATTAGTAGGATAGGTCATTAGTAGGATAGGACATTAGTAGGATAGGCCATTAATAGGTTAGGTTTTTAATAAAATTGGTCATTAGTAGGATAGGACATTAGTAGGATAGGACATTAGTAGGATAGGTCATTAGTAGGATAGGACATTAGTCGGATAGGCCATTAGTAGATTAGGTTTTTAATAAAATTGGTCATTAGTAGGATAGGACATTAGTAGGTTAGGTCATTAGTAGGATAGGACATTAATAGGATAGGCCTCTAGTAGGATAGGTTTTTAATAAAATTGGTCATTAGTAGGCTAAAACATTAGTAGGATAGGTCATTAATAGGATAGGACATTGGCAGGATAGGCCATTAGTAGGTTAGGTTTTTAATAAAATTGGTCATAAGTAGGATAGGAGATTAGTAGGCTAGGACATTAATAGGATAGGCCTCTAGTAGGATAGGTTATTAATAAAATTGGTCATTAGTAGGCTAAGACATTAGTAGGATAGGTCATTAGTAGGATAGGACATTAGTAGGATAGGCCATTAATAGGTTAGGTTTTTAATAAAATTGGTCATTAGTAGGCTAAGACATTAGTAGGATAGACCATTAGTAGGCTAGGACATTAGTAGGATAGGCCTCTAGTAGGATAGGTTTTTAATAAAATTGGTTATTAGTAGGATAGGACATTAGTAGGATAGGCCATTAGTAGGTTAGGTTTTTATTAAATTTGGTCATTAGTAGGATAGGACATTAGTAGGATAGGACATTAGTAGGATGGGTTATTAGTAGGATAGGATATTAGTAGGATAGGCCATAAGTAGGCTAGGTTTTTAATAAAATTGGTCTCTAGTAGGATAGGACATTAGTAGGATAGACCATTCGTAGGATAGGAAATTAGTAGGATAGGCCATTAGTAGGTTAGGTTTTTAATAAAATTGGTCATTAGTAAGGATAGGACTTTAGTAGGATAGGTCATTAGTAAGATAGGACATTAGTAGAATAGGCCATTAGTAGGTTAGGTTTTTTAATAAAATTACTCATTAGTAGGATAGGACATTAGTAGGATAGACAATTAGTAGGATAGGACATTAATAGGATAGACATCTAGTAGGATAGGTTTTTAATAAAATTGGTCATTAGTAGGCTAAGATTTTAGTAGGATAGGTCATTAATAGGATAGGACATTAGTAGGATAGGCCATTAGTAGGTTAGGTTTTTAATAAAATTGGTCATTAGTAGGATAGGACATTAGTAGGATAGACCATTAGTAGGATAGGAAATTAGTAGGCTAGGCCATTAGTAGGTTAGGTTTTTAATAAAATTGGTCATTAGTAGGATAGGACTTTAGTAGGATAGGTCATTAGTAAGATAGGTTATTAGTAGGATAGGCCATTAGTAGGTTAGGTTTTTTAATAAAATTGGTCATTAGTAGGCTAAGACATTAGTAGGATAGGCCATTAGTAGGTTAGGTTTTTAATAAAATTGGTCATTAGTAGGATAGGACATTATTAGGATAGACCATTAGTAGGATAGGAAATTAGTAGGATAGGCCATTAGTAGGTTAGGTTTTTAATAAAATTGGTCATTAGTAGGATAGGACTTTAGTAGGATAGGTCATTAGTAAGATAGGACATTAGTAGGATAGGCCATTTGTAGGTTAGGTTTTTTAATAAAATTGGTCATTAGTAGGATAGGACATTAGTAGGATAGACCATTAGTAGGATAGGACATTAATAGGATAGAACTCTAGTAGGATAGGTTTTTAATAAAATTGGTTCTTAGTAGACTAAGATATTAGTAGGATAGGTCATTAGTAGGATAGGACATTAGTAGGATAGGCCATTAGTAGGTTAGGTTTTTAATAAAATTGGTCATTAGTAGGATAGGACATTAGTAGGATAGACCATTAGTAGGATAGGAAATTAGTAGGATAGGCCATTAGTAGGTTAGGTTTTTAATAAAATTGGTCATTAGTAGGATAGGACTTTAGTAGGATAGGTCATTAGTAAGATAGGACATTAGTAGGATAGGCCATTAGTAGGTTAGGTTTTTTAATAAAATTGGTCATTAGTAAGATAGGACATTAGTAGGATAGACCATTAGTAGGATAGGACATTAATAGGATAGACCTCTAGTAGGATAGGTTTTTAATAAAATTGGTCATTAGTAGGATAGGTCATTAGTAGGTTAGGACATTAGAAGGATAGACCTCTAGTATGATAGGTTTTTAATAAATTTGTTCATTAGTAGGCTAAGACATTAGTAGGATAGACCATTAGTAGGATAGATCATTAGTAGAATAGGCCATTAGTAGGATAGTTTTTTAATAAAATTGGTTATTAGTAGGATAGGACATTAGTAGGATAGGTCATTAGTAGGATAGGACATAAGTAGGATAGGCCATTAGTAGGTTAGGTTTTTAAATAAAATTGGTCATTAGTAGGATAGGACTTTAGTAGGATAGGTCATTAGTAAGATAGGACATTAGTAGGATAGGCCATTAGTAGGTTAGGTTTTTTAATAAAATTGGTCATTAGTAAGATAGGACATTAGTAGGATAGACCATTAGTAGGATAGGACATAAAGAGGATAGACCTCTAGTAGGATAGGTTTTTAATAAAATTGGTCATTAGTAGGATAGGTCATTAGTAGGTTAGGACATTAGTAGGATAGACCTCTAGTATGATAGGTTTTTAATAAATTTGTTCATTAGTAGGCTAAGACATTAGTAGGATAGATCATTAGTAGGATAGATCATTAGTAGAATAGGCCATTAGTAGGATAGTTTTTTAATAAAATTGGTTATTAGTAGGATAGGACATTAGTAGGATAGGTCATTAGTAGGATAGGACATAAGTAGGATAGGCCATTAGTAGGTTAGGTTTTTTAATAAAATTGGTCATTAGTAGGATAGGACATTAGTAGGATAGACTATTAGTAGGATAGGACATTAGTAGGATAGGCCATTAGTAGGTTAGGTTTTGAATAAAATTGGTCATTAGTAGGATAGGATATTAGTAGGATAGAACATTAGTAGGTTAGATTTTTAATAAAATCGGTCATTAGTAGAATAGGACATTAGTAGGATAAACCATTAGTAGGATAGGACATTAGTAGGATAGGCCATTAGTAGGTTATGTTTTTAATAGAATTGGTCATTAGTATAATAGGACATTAGTAGGATAGGACATTAGTAGGATAGGACATTAGTAGGATAGGCCATTAGTAGGTTAGGTTTTTAATAAAATTGGTCATTAGTAGGATAGGACATTATTAGGATAGACCATTAGTAGAATAGGACATTAATAGGATAGGCCTCTAGTAGGATAGGTTGTTAATAAAATTGGTCATTAGTAGGCTAAGACATTAGTAGGATAGGTCATTAGTAGGATAGGACATTAGTAGGATAGGCCATTAATAGGTTAGGTTTTTAATAAAATTGGTCATTAGTAGGATAGGACATTAGTAGGATAGGACATTAGTAGGATAGGTCATTAGTAGGATAGGACATTAGTCGGATAGGCCATTAGTAGATTAGGTTTTTAATAAAATTGGTCATTAGTAGGATAGGACATTAGTAGGTTAGGTCATTAGTAGGATAGGACATTAATAGGATAGGCCTCTAGTAGGATAGGTTTTTAATAAAATTGGTCATTAGTAGGCTAAAACATTAGTAGGATAGGTCATTAATAGGATAGGACATTGGCAGGATAGGCCATTAGTAGGTTAGGTTTTTAATAAAATTGGTCATAAGTAGGATAGGAGATTAGTAGGCTAGGACATTAATAGGATAGGCCTCTAGTAGGATAGGTTATTAATAAAATTGGTCATTAGTAGGCTAAGACATTAGTAGGATAGGTCATTAGTAGGATAGGACATTAGTAGGATAGGCCATTAATAGGTTAGGTTTTTAATAAAATTGGTCATTAGTAGGATAGGACATTAGTAGGATAGGACATTAGTAGGATAGGTCATTAGTAGGATAGGACATTAGTCGGATAGGCCATTAGTAGATTAGGTTTTTAATAAAATTGGTCATTAGTAGGATAGGACTTTAGAAGGTTAGGTCATTAGTAGGATAGGACATTAATAGGATAGGCCTCTAGTAGGATAGGTTTTTAATAAAATTGGTCATTAGTAGGATAGGAGATTAGTAGGCTAGGACAATAATAGGATAGGCCCTCTAGTAGGATAGGTTTTTAATAAAATTGGTCATTAGTAGGATAGGACATTAGTAGGCTAGGACATTAATAGGATGGGCCTCTAGTAGGATAGGTTTTTAATAAAATTGGTCATTAGTAGGATAGGACATTAGTAGGCTAGGACATTAATAGGATAGGCCCTCTAGTAGGATAGGTTTTTAATAAAATTGGTCATTAGTAGGATATGACACTAGTTGGATAGGACATTAGTAGGATAGGCCATTAGTAGGTTAGGTTTTTAATAAAATTGGTCATTAGTAGGATAGCACATTAGTAGGATTGACCATTAGTAGGATAGGACATTAATAGGATAGGCCTCTAGTAGGATTGGTTTTTAATAAAATTGGTCATTAGAAGGATAGGACATTAATAGGATAGGACATTATTAGGCTAGGACATTAATAGGATAGGCCTCTAGTAGAATAGGTTTTTAATAAAATTGGTCATTAGTAGGATAGGACATTATTAGGATAGGCCTCTAGTAGGATAGGTTTTTAATAAAATTAGTCATTAGTAGGATAGGACATTAGTAGGATAGGACATTAGTAGGATAGGACATTAGTAGGATAGGTCATTAGTAGGATAGGACATTAGTCGGATAGGCCATTAGTAGATTAGGTTTTTAATAAAATTGGTCATTAGTAGGATAGGACATTAGTAAGATAGGTCATTAGTAGGATAGGACATTATTAGGATAGGCCTCTAGTAGGATAGGTTTTTAATAAAATTGGTCATAAGTAGGCTAAAACATTAGTAGGATAGGTCATTAGTAGGATAGGCCATTGGCAGGATAGGCCATTAGTAGGTTAGGTTTTTAATAAAATTGGTCATTAGTAGGATAGGAGATTAGTAGGCTAGGACATTAATAGGATAGGCCTCTAGTAGGATAGGTTATTAATAAAATTGGTCATTAGCAGGATAGGACATTAGTAGGCTAGGACATTAATAGGATAGGCCTCTAGTAGGATAGGTTTTTAATAAAATTGGTCATTAGTAGGATAGGACATTAGTTGGATAGGACATTAGTAGGATAGGCCATTAGTAGGTTAGGTTATTAATAAAATTGGTCATTAGTAGGATAGGACATTAGTAGGATAGACCATTAGTAGGATAGGACATTAATAGGATAGGCCTCTAGTAGGATTGGTTTTTAATAAAATTGGTCATTAGAAGGATAGGACATTAATAGGATAGGACATTAGTAGGCTAGGACATTAATAGGATAGGCCTCTAGTAGAATAGGTTTTTAATAAAATTGGTCATTAGTAGGATAGGACATTAGTAGGATAGGCCATTAGTAGGTTAGGTTATTAATAAAATTGGTCATTAGTAGGATAGGACATTAGTAGGATAGACCATTAGTAGGATAGGACATTAATAGGATAGGCCTCTAGTAGGATTGGTTTTTAATAAAATTGGTCATTAGAAGGATAGGACATTAATAGGATAGGACATTAGTAGGCTAGGACATTAATAGGATAGGCCTCTAGTAGAATAGGTTTTTAATAAAATTGGTCATTAGTAGGATAGGACATTAGTAGGATAGGGCATTAGTAGGTTAGGTTTTTAATAAAATTGGTCATTAGTAGGATAGGGCATTAGTAAGATAGGCCATTAGTAGGTGAGGTTTTTAGTAAAATTGGTCATTAGAAGGATAGGACATTAATAGGATAGGACATTAGTAGGCTAGGACATTAATAGGATAGGCCTCTAGTAGGATAGGTTTTTAATAAAATTGGTCATTAGTAGGATAGGACATTAGTAGGATAGGCCATTAGTAGGATAGGACATTAGTAGGATAGGTCATTAGTAGAATAGGTTTTTAATAAAATTTGTCATTACTAGGCTAAGATATTAGTAGGATAGGCCATTATTAGGTTAGGTTTTTAATAAAATTGGTCATTAGTAGGATAGGACATTAGTAGGATAGGACATTAGTAAGATAGGCCATTAGTAGGTTATGTTTTTTATAAAATTGGTCATTAGTAGGATAGGACATTAGTAGGATAGGACATTAGTAGGATAGGACATTAGTAGGATAGATCATTAGTAGAATAGGCCATTAGTAGGATAGGTTTTTAATAAAATTGGTCATCAGTAGGATAGGACATTATTAGGATAGACCATTAGTAGGATAGGACATTAATAGGATAGGCCTCTAGTAGGATAGGTTTTTAATAAAATTGGTCATTAGAAGGATAGGACATTAATAGGATAGGACATTAGTAGGCTAGGACATTAATAGGATAGGCCTCTAGTAGGATAGGTTTTTAATAAAATTGGTCATTAGTAGGGTAGGACATTAGTAGGATAGGCGATTAGTAGGATAGGACATTATTAGGATAGGCCTCTAGTAGGATAGGTTTTTAATAAAATTGGTCATAAGTAGGCTAAAACATTAGTAGGATAGGTCATTAGTAGGATAGGCCATTGGCAGGATAGGCCATTAGTAGGTTAGGTTTTTAATAAAATTGGTCATTAGTAGGATAGGACATTAGTAAGATAGGTCATTAGTAGGATAGGACATTATTAGGATAGGCCTCTAGTAGGATAGGTTTTTAATAAAATTGGTCATAATTAGGCTAAAACATTAGTAGGATAGGTCATTAGTAGGATAGGCCATTGGCAGGATAGGCCATTAGTAGGTTAGGTTTTTAATAAAATTGGTCATTAGTAGGATAGGAGATTAGTAGGCTAGGACATTAATAGGATAGGCCTCTAGTAGGATAGGTTATTAATAAAATTGGTCATTAGCAGGATAGGACATTAGTAGGCTAGGACATTAATAGGATAGGCCTCTAGTAGGATAGGTTTTTAATAAAATTGGTCATTAGTAGGATAGGACATTAGTTGGATAGGACATTAGTAGGATAGGCCATTAGTAGGTTAGGTTATTAATAAAATTGGTCATTAGTAGGATAGGACATTAGTAGGATAGACCATTAGTAGGATAGGACATTAATAGGATAGGCCTCTAGTAGGATTGGTTTTTAATAAAATTGGTCATTAGAAGGATAGGACATTAATAGGATAGGACATTAGTAGGCTAGGACATTAATAGGATAGGCCTCTAGTAGAATAGGTTTTTAATAAAATTGGTCATTAGTAGGATAGGACATTAGTAGGATAGGCCATTAGTAGGTTAGGTTATTAATAAAATTGGTCATTAGTAGGATAGGACATTAGTAGGATAGACCATTAGTAGGATAGGACATTAATAGGATAGGCCTCTAGTAGGATTGGTTTTTAATAAAATTGGTCATTAGAAGGATAGGACATTAATAGGATAGGACATTAGTAGGCTAGGACATTAATAGGATAGGCCTCTAGTAGAATAGGTTTTTAATAAAATTGGTCATTAGTAGGATAGGACATTAGTAGGATAGGCCATTAGTAGGTTAGGTTTTTAATAAAATTGGTCATTAGTAGGATAGGGCATTAGTAAGATAGGCCATTAGTAGGTGAGGTTTTTAGTAAAATTGGTCATTAGAAGGATAGGACATTAATAGGATAGGACATTAGTAGGCTAGGACATTAATAGGATAGGCCTCTAGTAGGATAGGTTTTTAATAAAATTGGTCATTAGTAGGATAGGACATTAGTAGGATAGGCCATTAGTAGGATAGGACATTAGTAGGATAGGTCATTAGTAGAATAGGTTTTTAATAAAATTTGTCATTACTAGGCTAAGATATTAGTAGGATAGGCCATTATTAGGTTAGGTTTTTAATAAAATTGGTCATTAGTAGGATAGGACATTAGTAGGATAGGACATTAGTAAGATAGGCCATTAGTAGGTTATGTTTTTTATAAAATTGGTCATTAGTAGGATAGGACATTAGTAGGATAGGACATTAGTAGGATAGGACATTAGTAGGATAGATCATTAGTAGAATAGGCCATTAGTAGGATAGGTTTTTAATAAAATTGGTCATTAGTAGGATAGGACATTATTAGGATAGACCATTAGTAGGATAGGACATTAATAGGATAGGCCTCTAGTAGGATAGGTTTTTAATAAAATTGGTCATTAGAAGGATAGGACATTAATAGGATAGGACATTAGTAGGCTAGGACATTAATAGGATAGGCCTCTAGTAGGATAGGTTTTTAATAAAATTGGTCATTAGTAGGGTAGGACATTAGTAGGATAGGCGATTAGTAGGTTAGGTTTTTAATAAAATTGGTCATTAGTAGGATAGGACATTAGTAAGATAGGCCATTAGTAGGTTAGGTTTTTAATAAAATTGGTCATTAGAAGGATAGGACATTAATAGGATAGGACATTAGTAGGCTAGGACATTAATAGGATAGGCCTCTAGTAGGATAGGTTTTTAATAAAATTGGTCATTAGTAGGATAGGACATTAGTAGGATAGGCCATTAGTAGGTTAGGTTTTTAATAAAATTGGTCATTAGTAGGCTAAGTCATTTGTAGGATAGGCCATTAGTAGGATAGGTCATTAGTAGGATAGGTCATTAGTAGGCTAAGACATTAGTAGGATAGGCCATTAGTAGGATAGGTTTTTAATAAAATTGGTCATTAGTAGGATATGACATTAGTAGGATAGACCATTAGTAGGATAGGACATTAGTAGGATAGGCCATTAGTAGGATAGGTTTTTAATAAAATTGGTCATTAGTAGGATATGACATTAGTAGGATAGACCATTAGTAGGATAGGACATTAGTAGGATAGGCCATTAGTAGGATAGGTTTTTAATAAAATTGGTCATTAGTAGGCTAAGACATTAGTAGGATAGACCATTAGTAGGTTAGGTTTTTAATAAAATTGGTCATTAGTAGGATAGGACATTAGTAGGATAGACCATTAGTAGGATAGGACATTAATAGGATAGGCCTCTAGTAGGATTGGTTTTTAATAAAATTGGTCATTAGAAGGATAGGACATTAATAGGATAGGACATTAGTAGGCTAGGACATTAATAGGATAGGCCTCTAGTAGAATAGGTTTTTAATAAAATTGGTCATTAGTAGGATAGGACATTAGTAGGATAGGCCATTAGTAGGTTAGGTTTTTAATAAAATTGGTCATTAGTAGGATAGGGCATTAGTAAGATAGGCCATTAGTAGGTTAGGTTTTTAGTAAAATTGGTCATTAGAAGGATAGGACATTAATAGGATAGGACATTAGTAGGCTAGGACATTAATAGGATAGGCCTCTAGTAGGATAGGTTTTTAATAAAATTGGTCATTAGTAGGATAGGACATTAGTAGGATAGGCCATTAGTAGGATAGGACATTAGTAGGATAGGTCATTAGTAGGATAGGTTTTTAATAAAATTTGTCATTACTAGGCTAAGATATTAGTAGGATAGGCCATTATTAGGTTAGGTTTTTAATAAAATTAGTCATTAGTAGGATAGGACATTAGTAGGATAGGACATTAGTAAGATAGGCCATTAGTAGGTTATGTTTTTAATAAAATTTGTCATTAGTAGGATAGGACATTAGTAGGATAGGACATTAGTAGGATAGGACATTAGTAGGATAGATCATTAGTAGAATAGGCCAGTAGTAGGATAAGTTTTTAATAAAATTGGTCATTAGTAGGATAGGACATTATTAGGATAGACCATTAGTAGGATAGGACATTAATAGGATAGGCGATTAGTAGGTTAGGTTTTTATTAAAATTGGTCATTAGTAGGATAGGACATTAGTAAGATAGGCCATTAGTAGGTTAGGTTTTTATAAAATTGGTCATTAGAAGGATAGGACATTAATAGGATAGGACATTAGTAGGCTAGGACATTAATAGGATAGGCCTCTAGTAGGATAGGTTTTTAATAAAAGTGGTCATTAGTAGGATAGGACATTAGTAGGATAGGCCATTAGTAGGTTAGGTTTTTAATAAAATTGGTCATTAGTAGGCTAAGTCATTTGTAGGATAGGCCATTAGTAGGATAGGTCATTAGTAGGATAGGTCATTAGTAGGCTAAGACATTAGTAGGATAGGTCATTAGTAGGATAGGTTTTTAATAAAATTGGTCATTAGTAGGATATGACATTAGTAGGATAGACCATTAGTAGGATAGGACATTAGTAGGATAGGCCATTAGTAGGATAGGTTTTTAATAAAATTGGTCATTAGTAGGATATGACATTAGTAGGATAGACCATTAGTAGGATAGGACATTAGTAGCATAGGCCATTAGTAGGATAGGTTTTTAATAAAATTGGTCATTAGTAGGCTAAGACATTAGTAGGATAGACCATTAGTAGGTTAGGTTTTTAATAAAATTGGTCATTACTAGGCTAAGACATTAGTAGGATAGGCCATTAGTAGGTTAGGTTTTTAATAAAATTGGTCATTAGTAGGATAGAACATTAGTAGGATAGGACATTAGTAGGATAGGACATTTGTAGGTTAGGCCATTAGTAGGTTAGGTTTTTAAGAAAATTGGTCATTAGTAGGATACGACATTAGTAGGATAGGCCATTAGTAGGATAGGCCATTAGTAGGATAGGTTTTTAATAAAATTGGTCATTAGTAGGCTAAGACATTAGTAGGATAGGCAATTAGTAGGTTAGGTTTTTAATAAAATTGGTCATTAGTAGGCTAAGACATTAGTAGGATAGGCCATTAGTAGGATAGGTTTTTAATAAAATTGGTCATAAGTAGGATACGACATTAGTAGGATAGACCATTAGTAGGATAGGACATTAGTAGGATAGGCCATTAGTAGGATAGGTTTTTAATAAAATTGGTCATTAGTAGAATATGACATTAGTAGGATAGACCATTAGTAGGATAGGACATTAGTAGGATAGGCCATTAGTAGGATAGGTTTTTAATAAAATTGGTCATTAGTAGGCTAAGACATTTGTAGGATAGGCCATTAGTAGGATAGGTCATTAGTAGGATAGGTCATTAGTAGGATAGGACATTAGTAGGATAGGCCATTAGTAGGATAGGTCATTAGTAGGATAGGTCATTAGTAGGATAGGACATTAGTAGGATAGGCCATTAGTAGGATAGGTTTTTAATAAAATTGGTCATTACTAGGCTAAGACATTAGTAGGATAGGCCATTAGTAGGTTAGGTTTTTAATAAAATTGGTCATTAGTAGGATAGGACATTAGTAGGATAGGACATTAGTAGGATAGGCCATTAGTAGGATAGGCCATTAGTAGGATAGGTTTTTAAAAAAATTGGTCATTAGTAGGCTAAGACATTAGTAGGATAGGCCATTAGTAGGATAGGTTTTTAATAAAATTGGTCATTAGTAGGATACGACATTAGTAGGATAGACCATTCGTAGGATAGGACATTAGTAGGATAGCCCATTAGTAGGATAGGTTTTTAAAAAAAATTGGTCATTAGTAGGATATGACATTAGTAGGATAGACCATTAGTAGGATAGGACATTAGTAGGATAGGCCATTAGTAGGATAGGTTTTTAATAAAATTGGTCATTAGTAGGCTAAGACATTAGTAGGATACACCATTAGTAGGTTAGGTTTTTAATGAAATTGGTCATTACTAGGCTAAGACATTAGTAGGATAGGCCATTAGTAGGTTAGGTTTTTAATAAAATTGGTCATTAGTAGGATAGGACATTAGTAGGATAGGTTTTTAATAAAATTGGTCATTAGTAGGCTAAGACATTAGTAGGATAGGCCATTAGTAGGATAGGTTTTTAAAAAAAATTGGTCATTAGTAGGATATGACATTAGTAGGATAGACCATTAGTAGGATAGGACATTAGTAGGATAGGCCATTAGTAGGATAGGTTTTTAATAAAATTGGTCATTAGTAGGCTAAGACATTAGTAGGATAGACCATTAGTAGGTTAGGTTTTTAATGAAATTGGTCATTACTAGGCTAAGACATTAGTAGGATAGGACATTAGTAGGTTAGGTTTTTAATAAAATTGGTCATTAGTAGGATAGGACATTAGTAGGATAGGACATTAGTAGGATAGGACATTTGTAGGATAGGCCATTAGTAGGTTAGGTTTTTAAGAAAATTGGTCATTAGTAGGATACGACATTAGTAGGATAGGCCATTAGTAGGATAGGCCATTAGTAGGATAGGTTTTTAATAAAATTGGTCATTAGTAGGCTAAGACATTAGTAGGATAGGCCATTAGTAGGTTAGGTTTTTAATAAAATTGGTCATTAGTAGGCTAAGACATTAGTAGGATAGGCCATTAGTAGGATAGGTTTTTAATAAAATGGGTCATTAGTAGCATACGACATTAGTAGGATAGACCATTAGTAGGATAGGACATTAGTAGGATAGGCCATTAGTAGGATAGGTTTTTAATAAAATTGGTAATTAGTAGGATATGACATTAGTAGGATAGACAATTAGTAGGATAGGACATTAGTAGGATAGGCCATTAGTAGGATAGGTTTTTAATAAAATTGGTCATTAGTAGGCTAAGACATTAGTAGGATAGACCATTAGTAGGTTAGGTTTTTAATAAAATTGGTCATTAGTAGGCTAAGACATTAGTAGGATAGGCCATTAGTAGGTTAGGTTTTTAATAAAATTGGTCATTAGTAGGATAGGACATTAGTAGGATAGACCATTAGTAGGATAGGACATTAGTAGGATAGGCCATTAGTAGGATAGGTTTTTTATAAAATTGGTCATTAGTAGGATAGGACATTAGTAGGATAGGCCATTAGTAGGTTAGGTTTTTGATAAAATTGGTCATTAGTAGGCTAAGTCATTTGTAGGATAGGCCATTAGTAGGATAGGTCATTAGTAGGATAGGTCATTAGTAGGATAGGACATTAGTAGGATAGGCCATTAGTAGGATAGGTTTTTAATAAAATTGGTCATTACTAGGCTAAGACATTAGTAGGATAGGCCATTAGTAGGTTAGGTTTTTTGATAAAATTGGTCATTAGTAGGATAGGACATTAGTAGGATAGGACATTAGTAGGATAGGACATTAGTAGGATAGGCCATTAGTAGGTTAGGTTTTTAATAAAATTGGTCATTAGTGGGATACGACATTAGTAAGATAGGTCATTAGTAGAATAGGACATTAGCAGGATAGGCCATTAGTAGGTTAGGTTTTTAATAAAATTGGTCATTAGTAGGATAGTACATTAGTAGGATAGGCCATTAGTAGAATAGGCCATTAGTAGGATAGGTTTTTAATAAAATTGGTCATTAGTAGGATAGGACATTAGTAGGATAGGTCATTAGTAGGATAGGACATTAGCAGGATAGGCCATTAGTAGGTTAGGTTTTTAATAAAATTGGTCATTAGTAGGATAGGACATTAGTAGGGTAGGCCATTAGTAGGTTAGGTTTTTAATGAAATTGGTCATTAGTTAGATAGGACATTAGTAGGCTAGGACATTAATAGGATAGGCCTCTAGTAGGATAGGTTTTTAATAAAATTGGTCATTAGTAGGCTAAGACATTAGTAGGATAGACCATTAGTAGAATAGGCCATTAGTAGGATAGGTTTTTAATAAAATTGGTCATTAGTAGGATAGGACATTAGTAGGATAGACCATTAGTAGGATAGGACATTAGCAGGATAAGCCATTAGTAGGTTAGGTTTTTAATAAAATTGGTAATTAGTAGGATAGGACATTAGTAGGATATGCCATTAGTAGGTTAGGTTTTTAATAAAATTGGTCATTAGTAGGATAGGACATTAGTAGTACAGGTCATTAGTAGGATAGGCACATTAGTAGGTTAGGTTTTTATAAAAATTGGTAATTAGTAGGATAGGACATTAGTAGGCTAAGACATTAATAGGATAGGCCTCTAGTATGATAGGTTTTTAATAAAATTGGTCATTAGTAGGCTAAGACATTAGTAGGATAGATCATTAGTAGAATAGGCCATTAGTAGGATAGGTTTTTAATAAAATTGGTCATTAGTAGGATAGGACATTAGTAGGATAGGTCATTAGTAGGAAGGGACATTAGTAAGATAGGCCATTAGTAGGTTATGTTTTTAATAGAATTGGTCATTAGTAAGATAGGACATTAGTAGGCTAGGACATTAATAGGATAGGCCTCTAGTAGGATAGGTTTTTAATAAAATTGGTCATTAGTAGGCTAAGACATTAGTAGGATAGACCATTAGTAGAATAGGCCATTAGTAGGATAGGTTTTTAATAAAATTGGTCATTAGTAGGATAGGACATTAGTAGGATAGACCATTAGTAGGATAGTACATTAGCAGGATAAGCCATTAGTAGGTTAGGTTTTTAATAAAATTGGTCATTAGTAGGATAGGACATTAGTAGGATATGCCATTAGTAGGTTAGGTTTTTAATAAAATTGGTCATTAGTAGGATAGGACATTAGTAGTACAGGTCATTAGTAGGATAGGCACATTAGTAGGTTAGGTTTTTATAAAAATTGGTAATTAGTAGGATAGGACATTAGTAGGCTAAGACATTAATAGGATAGGCCTCTAGTATGATAGGTTTTTAATAAAATTGGTCATTAGTAGGCTAAGACATTAGTAGGATAGATCATTAGTAGAATAGGCCATTAGTAGGATAGGTTTTTAATAAAATTGGTCATTAGTAGGATAGGACATTAGTAGGATAGGTCATTAGTAGGAAGGGACATTAGTAAGATAGGCCATTAGTAGGTTATGTTTTTAATAGAATTGGTCATTAGTAGGATAGGACATTAGTAGGATAGACCATTAGTAGGATAGGACATTAGCAGGATAGGCCATTAGTAGGTTAGGTTTTTAATAAAATTGGTCATTAGTAGGATAGGACATTAGTAGTATAGGTCATTAGTAGGATAGGACATTAGTAGGATTGGCCATTAGTAGGTTAGGTTTTTATAAAAATTGGTCATTAGTAGGATAGGACATTAGTAGGCTAGGACATTAATAGGATAGGCCTCTAGTAGGATAGGTTTTTAATAAAATTGGTCATTAGTAGGCTAAGACATTAGTAGGATAGATCATTAGTAGAATAGGCCATTAGTAGGCTAGGTTTTTAATAAAATTGGTCATTGGTAGGATAGGACATTAGTAGGATAGGTCATTAGTAGGATAGGACATTAGTAGGTTAGGTTTTTATAAAAATTGGTCATTAGTAGGATAGGACATTAGTAGGATAGATCATTAGTAGAATAGGCCATTAGTAGGATAGGTTTTTAATAAAATTGGTCATTAGTAGGATAGGACTTTAGTAGGATAGGTCATTAGTAGGATAGGACATTAGCAAGATAGGCCATTAGTAGGTTATGTTTTTAATAGAATTGGTCATTAGTAGGATAGGACATTAGTAGGATAGACCATTAGTAGGATAGGACATTAGCAGGATAGGCCATTAGTAGGTTAGGTTTTTAATAAAATTGGTCATTAGTAGGATAGGACATTAGTAGCATAGGTCATTAGTAGGATAGGACATTAGTAGGATAGGCCATTAGTAGGTTAGGTTTTTATAAAAATTGTTCATTAGTAGGATAGGACATTAGTAGGATAAGTCATTAGTAAGATGGGCCATTATTCGGATAGGTCATTAGTAGGATAGGACATTAGTAGGATAGGCCATTAGTAGAATAGGCCATTAGTAGGATAGGTTTTTAATAAAATTGGTCATTAGTAGGATAGGACATTAGTAGGATAGGTCATTAGTAGGATAGGACATTAGCAGGATAGGCCATTAGTAGGTTAGGTTTTTAATAAAATTGGTCATTAGTAGGATAGGACATTAGTAGGGTAGGCCATTAGTAGGTTAGGTTTTTAATGAAATTGGTCATTAGTAAGATAGGACATTAGTAGGCTAGGACATTAATAGGATAGGCCTCTAGTAGGATAGGTTTTTAATAAAATTGGTCATTAGTAGGATAGGACATTAGTAGGATAGACCATTAGTAGGATAGGACATTAGCAGGATAAGCCATTAGTAGGTTAGGTTTTTAATAAAATTGGTCATTAGTAGGATAGGACATTAGTAGGATATGCCATTAGTAGGTTAGGTTTTTAATAAAATTGGTCATTAGTAGGATAGGACATTAGTAGTACAGGTCATTAGTAGGATAGGCACATTAGTAGGTTAGGTTTTTATAAAAATTGGTAATTAGTAGGATATGACATTAGTAGGCTAAGACATTAATAGGATAGGCCTCTAGTATGATAGGTTTTTAATAAAATTGGTCATTAGTAGGCTAAGACATTAGTAGGATAGATCATTAGTAGAATAGGCCATTAGTAGGATAGGTTTTTAATAAAATTGGTCATTAGTAGGATAGGACATTAGTAGGATAGGTCATTAGTAGGATAGGCCATTAGTAGTTTAGGTTTTTAATAAAATTGGTCATTAGTAGGATAGGACATTAGTAGCATAGGTCATTAGTAGGATAGGACATTAGTAGGATAGGCCATTAGTAGGTTAGGTTTTTATAAAAATTGTTCATTAGTAGGATAGGACATTAGTGGGATAAGTCATTAGTAGGATGGGCCATTATTCGGATAGGTCATTAGTAGGATAGGACATTAGTAGGATAGGCCATTAGTAGGTTATGTTTTTAATAAAATTGGTCGTTAGTAGGATAGGACATTAGTAGGATAGAACATTAGTAGGATAGGACATTAGCAGGATAGGCCATTAGTAGGTTAGGTTTTTAATAAAATTGGTCATTAGTAGGATAGGACATTAGTAGGATAAGCCATTAGTAGGTTAGGTTTTTAATAAAATTGGTCATTAGTAGGATAGGACATTAGTAGTATAGGTCATTAGTAGGATAGGCACATTAGTAGGTTAGGTTTTTATAAAAATTGGTCATTAGTAGGATATGACATTAGTAGGATAGACCATTAGTAGGATAGGACATTAGTAGGATAGGCCATTAGTAGGATAGGTTTTTAATAAAATTGGTCATTAGTAGGCTAAGACATTAGTAGGATAGACCATTAGTAGGTTAGGTTTTTAATGAAATTGGTCATTACTAGGCTAAGACATTAGTAGGATAGGACATTAGTAGGTTAGGTTTTTAATAAAATTGGTCATTAGTAGGATAGGACATTAGTAGGATAGGACATTAGTAGGATAGGACATTTGTAGGATAGGCCATTAGTAGGTTAGGTTTTTAAGAAAATTGGTCATTAGTAGGATACGACATTAGTAGGATAGGCCATTAGTAGGATAGGCCATTAGTAGGATAGGTTTTTAATAAAATTGGTCATTAGTAGGCTAAGACATTAGTAGGATAGGCCATTAGTAGGTTAGGTTTTTAATAAAATTGGTCATTAGTATGCTAAGACATTAGTAGGATAGGCCATTAGTAGGATAGGTTTTTAATAAAATGGGTCATTAGTAGCATACGACATTAGTAGGATAGACCATTAATAGGATAGGACATTAGTAGGATAGGCCATTAGTAGGATAGGTTTTTAATAAAATTGGTAATTAGTAGGATATGACATTAGTAGGATAGACCATTAGTAGGATAGGACATTAGTAGGATAGGCCATTAGTAGGATAGGTTTTTAATAAAATTGGTAATTAGTAGGATATGACATTAGTAGGATAGACAATCAGTAGGATAGGACATTAGTAGGATAGGCCATTAGTAGGATAGGTTTTTAATAAAATTGGTCATTAGTAGGCTAAGACATTAGTAGGATAGACCATTAGTAGGTTAGGTTTTTAATAAAATTGGTCATTAGTAGGATAGGACATTAGTAGGATAGACCATTAGTAGGATAGGACATTAGTAGGATAGGCCATTAGTAGGATAGGTTTTTTATAAAATTGGTCATTAGTAGGATAGGACATTAGTAGGATAGGCCATTAGTAGGTTAGGTTTTTGATAAAATTGGTCATTAGTAGGCTAAGTCATTTGTAGGATAGGCCATTAGTAGGATAGGTCATTAGTAGGATAGGTCATTAGTAGGATAGGACATTAGTAGGATAGGCCATTAGTAGGATAGGTTTTTAATAAAATTGGTCATTACTAGGCTAAGACATTAGTAGGATAGGCCATTAGTAGGTTAGGTTTTTTGATAAAATTGGTCATTAGTAGGATAGGACATTAGTAGGATAGGACATTAGTAGGTTAGGACATTAGTAGGATAGGCCATTAGTAGGTTAGGTTTTTAATAAAATTGGTCATTAGTGGGATACGACATTAGTAAGATAGGTCATTAGTAGAATAGGACATTAGCAGGATAGGCCATTAGTAGGTTAGGTTTTTAATAAAATTGGTCATTAGTAGGATAGTACATTAGTAGGATAGGCCATTAGTAGAATAGGCCATTAGTAGGATAGGTTTTTAATAAAATTGGTCATTAGTAGGATAGGACATTAGTAGGATAGGTCATTAGTAGGATAGGACATTAGCAGGATAGGCCATTAGTAGGTTAGGTTTTTAATAAAATTGGTCATTAGTAGGATAGGACATTAGTAGGGTAGGCCATTAGTAGGTTAGGTTTTTAATGAAATTGGTCATTAGTTAGATAGGACATTAGTAGGCTAGGACATTAATAGGATAGGCCTCTAGTAGGATAGGTTTTTAATAAAATTGGTCATTAGTAGGCTAAGACATTAGTAGGATAGACCATTAGTAGAATAGGCCATTAGTAGGATAGGTTTTTAATAAAATTGGTCATTAGTAGGATAGGACATTAGTAGGATAGACCATTAGTAGGATAGGACATTAGCAGGATAAGCCATTAGTAGGTTAGGTTTTTAATAAAATTGGTAATTAGTAGGATAGGACATTAGTAGGATATGCCATTAGTAGGTTAGGTTTTTAATAAAATTGGTCATTAGTAGGATAGGACATTAGTAGTACAGGTCATTAGTAGGATAGGCACATTAGTAGGTTAGGTTTTTATAAAAATTGGTAATTAGTAGGATAGGACATTAGTAGGCTAAGACATTAATAGGATAGGCCTCTAGTATGATAGGTTTTTAATAAAATTGGTCATTAGTAGGCTAAGACATTAGTAGGATAGATCATTAGTAGAATAGGCCATTAGTAGGATAGGTTTTTAATAAAATTGGTCATTAGTAGGATAGGACATTAGTAGGATAGGTCATTAGTAGGATAGGCCATTAGTAGTTTAGGTTTTTAATAAAATTGGTCATTAGTAGGATAGGACATTAGTAGCATAGGTCATTAGTAGGATAGGACATTAGTAGTATAGGCCATTAGTAGGTTAGGTTTTTATAAAAATTGTTCATTAGTAGGATAGGACATTAGTGGGAGAAGTCATTAGTAGGATGGGCCATTATTCGGATAGGTCATTAGTAGGATAGGACATTAGTAGGATAGGCCATTAGTAGGTTATGTTTTTAATAAAATTGGTCGTTAGTAGGATAGGACATTAGTAGGATAGAACATTAGTAGGATAGGACATTAGCAGGATAGGCCATTAGTAGGTTAGGTTTTTAATAAAATTGGTCATTAGTAGGATAGGACATTAGTAGGATAAGCCATTAGTAGGTTAGGTTTTTAATAAAATTGGTCATTAGTAGGATAGGACATTAGTAGTATAGGTCATTAGTAGGATAGGCACATTAGTAGGTTAGGTTTTTATAAAAATTGGTCATTAGTGGGATAGGACATTAGTAGGCTAGGACATTAATAGGATAGGCCTCTAGTAGGATAGGTTTTTAATAAAATTGGTCATTAGTAGGCTAAGACATTAGTAGGATAGATCATTAGTAGAATAGGCCATTAGTAGGATAGGTTTTTAATAAAATTGATCATTAGTAGGATAGGACATTAGTAGGATAGGTCATTAGTAGGATAGGACATTAGTAGGTTAGGTTTTTATAAAAATTGGTCATTAGTAGGATAGGACATTAGTAGGATAGATCATTAGTAGAATAGGTTTTTAATAAAATTGGTCATTAGTAGGATAGGACATTAGTAGGATAGGTCATTAGTAGGATAGGACATTAGTAAGATAGGCCATTAGTAGGTTAGGTTTTTAATAAAATTGGTCATTAGTAGGATAGGACATTAGTAGTATAGGTCATTAGTAGGATAGGACATTAGTAGGATAGGCCATTAGTAGGTTAGGTTTTTATAAAAATTGTTCATTAGTAGGATAGGACATTAGTAGGATAGGTCATTAGTAGGATGGGCCATTATTCGGATAGGTCATTAGTAGGATAGGACATTAGTAGGATAGGCCATTAGTAGGTTATGTTTTTAATAAAATTGGTCATTAGTAGGATAGGACATTAGTAGGATAGGTCATTAGTAGGATAGGCCATTAGTAGTTTAGGTTTTTAATAAAATTGGTCATTAGTAGGATAGGACATTAGTAGCATAGGTCATTAGTAGGATAGGACATTAGTAGGATAGGCCATTAGTAGGTTAGGTTTTTATAAAAATTGTTCATTAGTAGGATAGGACATTAGTAGGATAAGTCATTAGTAGGATGGGCCATTATTCGGATAGGTCATTAGTAGGATAGGACATTAGTAGGATAGGCCATTAGTAGGTTATGTTTTTAATAAAATTGGTCGTTAGTAGGATAGGACATTAGTAGGATAGAACATTAGTAGGATAGGACATTAGCAGGATAGGCCATTAGTAGGTTAGGTTTTTAATAAAATTGGTCATTAGTAGGATAGGACATTAGTAGGATAAGCCATTAGTAGGTTAGGTTTTTAATAAAATTGGTCATTAGTAGGATAGGACGTTAGTAGTATAGGTCATTAGTAGGATAGGCACATTAGTAGGTTAGGTTTTTATAAAAATTGGTCATTAGTGGGATAGGACATTAGTAGGCTAGGACATTAATAGGATAGGCCTCTAGTAGGATAGGTTTTTAATAAAATTGGTCATTAGTAGGCTTAGACATTAGTAGGATAGATCATTAGTAGAATAGGCCATTAGTAGGATAGGTTTTTAATAAAATTGATCATTAGTAGGATAGGACATTAGTAGGATAGGTCATTAGTAGGATAGGACATTAGTAGGTTAGGTTTTTATAAAAATTGGTCATTAGTAGGATAGGACATTAGTAGGATAGATCATTAGTAGAATAGGTTTTTAATAAAATTGGTCATTAGTAGGATAGGACATTAGTAGGATAGGTCATTAGTAGGATAGGACATTAGTAAGATAGGCCATTAGTAGGTTAGGTTTTTAATAAAATTGGTCATTAGTAGGATAGGACATTAGTAGTATAGGTCATTAGTAGGATAGGACATTAGTAGGATAGGCCATTAGTAGGTTAGGTTTTTATAAAAATTGTTCATTAGTAGGATAGGACATTAGTAGGATAGGTCATTAGTAGGATGGGCCATTATTCGGATAGGTCATTAGTAGGATAGGACATTAGTAGGATAGGCCATTAGTAGGTTATGTTTTTAATAAAATTGGTCATTAGTAGGATAGGACATTAGTAGGATAGAACATTAGTAGGATAGGACATTAGCAGGATAGGCCATTAGTAGGTTAGGTTTTTAATAAAATTGGTCATTAGTAGGATAGGACATTAGTAGGATAGGCCATTAGTAGGTTAGGTTTTTAATAAAATTGGTCATTAGTAGGGTAGGACATTAGTAGTATAGATCATTAGTAGGATAGGACATTAGTAGGATAGGCCATTAGTAGGTTAGGTTTTTATAAAAATTGGTTATTAGTAGGATAGGGCATTAGTAGGCTAGGACATTAATAGGATAGGCCTCTAGTAGGATAGGTTTTTAATAAAATTGGTCATTAGTAGGCTAAGACATTAGTAGGATAGATCATTAGTAGAATAGGCCATTAGTAGGATAGGTTTTTAATAAAATTGGTCATTAGTAGGATAGGACATTAGTAGGATAGATCATTAGTAGGATAGGACATTAGTAGGATAGGCCATTAGTAGGTTAGGTTTTTAATAAAATTGGTCATTAGTAGGATAGGACATTAGTAGGATAGGCCATTAGTAGGTTAGGTTTTTTTTATTAAATTGGTCATTAGTAGGATAGGACAATAGTAGTATAGGTCATTAGTAGGATATGCACATTAGTAGGTTAGGTTTTTATAAAAATTGGTCATTAGTGGGATAGGACATTAGTAGGCTAGGACATTAATAGGATAGGCCTCTAGTAGGATAGGTTTTTAATAAAATTGGTCATTAGTAGGCTAAGACATTAGTAGGATAGGCCATTAGTAGGATAGGCCATTAGTAGGTTAGGTTTTTAATAAAATTGGTCATTAGTAGGATAGGACATTAGTAGGATAGGCCATTAGTAGGTTAGGTTTTTAATAAAATTGGTCATTAGTAGGGTAGGACATTAGTAGTATAGATCATTAGTAGGATAGGACATTAGTAGGATAGGCCATTAGTAGGTTAGGTTTTTATAAAAATTGGTTATTAGTAGGATAGGGCATTAGTAGGCTAGGACATTAATAGGATAGGCCTCTAGTAGGATAGGTTTTTAATAAAATTTGTCATTAGTAGGCTAAGACATTAGTAGGATAGATCATTAGTAGAATAGGCCATTAGTAGGATAGGTTTTTAATAAAATTGGTCATTAGTAGGATAGGACATTAGTAGGATAGGTCATTAGTAGGATAGGACATTAGTAGGATAGGCCATTAGTAGGTTAGGTTTTTAATAAAATTGGTCATTAGTAGGATAGGACATTAGTAGGATAGACCATTAGTAGGATAGGACATTAGCAGGATAGGCCATTAGTAGGTTAGGTTTTTAATAAAATTGGTCATTAGTAGGATAGGACATTAGTAGGATAGGCCATTAGTAGGTTAGGTTTTTTTTATTAAATTGGTCATTAGTAGGATAGGACAATAGTAGTATAGGTCATTAGTAGGATAGGCACATTAGTAGGTTAGGTTTTTATAAAAATTGGTCATTATTGGGATAGGACATTAGTAGGCTAGGACATTAATAGGATAGGCCTCTAGTAGGATAAGTTTTTAATAAAATTGGTCATTAGTAGGCTAAGACATTAGTAGGATAGATCATTAGTAGAATAGGCCATTAGTAGGATAGGTTTTTAATAAAATTGATCATTAGTAGGATAGGACATTAGTAGGATAGGTCATTAGTAGGATAGGACATTAGTAGGTTAGGTTTTTATAAAAATTGGTCATTAGTAGGATAGGACATTAGTAGGATAGATCATTAGTAGAATAGGTTTTTAATAAAATTGGTCATTAGTAGGATAAGACATTAGTAGGATAGGTCATTAGTAGGATAGGACATTAGTAGGATAGGACATTAGTAAGATAGGCAATTAGTAGGTTAGGTTTTTAGTAAAATTGGTCATTAGTAGGATAGGACATTAGTAGTATAGGTCATTAGTAGCATAGGACATTAGTAGGATAGGCCATTAGTAGGTTAGGTTTTTATAAAAATTGTTCATTAGTAGGATAGGACATTAGTAGGATAGGTCATTGGTAGGATGGGCCATTATTCGGATAGGTCATTAGTAGGATAGGACATTAGTAGGATAGGCCATTAGTAGGTTATGTTTTTAATAAAATTGGTCATTAGTAGGATAGGACATTAGTAGGATAGAACATTAGTAGGATAGGACATTAGCAGGATAGGCCATTAGTAGGTTAGGTTTTTAATAAAATTGGTCATTAGTAGGATAGGACATTAGTAGGATAGGCCATTAGTAGGTTAGGTTTTTAATAAAATTGGTCATTAGTAGGGTAGGACATTAGTAGTATAGATCATTAGTAGGATAGGACATTAGTAGGATAGGCCATTAGTAGGTTAGGTTTTTATAAAAATTGGTTATTAGTAGGATAGGGCATTAGTAGGCTAGGACATTAATAGGATAGGCCTCTAGTAGGATAGGTTTTTAAGAAAATTGGTCATTAGTAGGCTAAGACATTAGTAGGATAGATCATTAGTAGAATAGGCCATTAGTAGGATAGGTTTTTAATAAAATTGGTCATTAGTAGGATAGGACATTAGTAGGATAGGTCATTAGTAGGATAGGACATTAGTAGGATAGGCCATTAGTAGGTTAGGTTTTTAATAAAATTGGTCATTAGTAGGATAGGACATTAGTAGGATAGACCATTAGTAGGATAGGACATTAGCAGGATAGGCCATTAGTAGGTTAGGTTTTTAATAAAATTGGTCATTAGTAGGATAGGACATTAGTAGGGTAGGCCATTAGTAGGTTAGGTTTTTTTTATTAAATTGGTCATTAGTAGGATAGGACAATAGTAGTATAGGTCATTAGTAGGATAGGTCATTAGTAGGATAGGCCATTAGTAGGTTAGGTTTTTATAAAAATTGGTCATTAGTAGGATAGGACATTAGTAGGATAGGTCATTAGTAGGATGGGCCATTATTCGGATAGGTCATTAGTAGGATAGGCCATTAGTATGATAGGTTTTCATAAAATTGATCATTAGTAGGTTTGGCCATTAGTAGGTTAGGCCATTAGTAGGTTAGATTTTTAATAAAATTGGTCATTAGTAGGATAGGACATTAGTAGGCTAGGACAATAATAGGAAAGGCCTCTAGTAGGTTATGTTTTTAATAAAATTTGTCATTAGTAGGCTAGGACTCTTTTTGTCGTCCTTTGTCGCTTCTCGATTAATTCTATTACAGGGCTCTCGCTTTTATCTTTGAATATTTGGCTTTTAACATTTGATAGATGCCATTTAAGACGTGTCTCAAGCTCATCACGTTGATCCATCATATGTTTATATTCATTTTTGAGTGCCACTTTGTATATTTTTCCATTTTCTTATGTACTGTTGAATTTTCTGTTTAACAACTCTGATGATGGTTGGTTCCTATTGAAATATTTGTTGTTTACCTCTTTGTTGTTCAGATGAATGCACGCAAATTTGGTCGTTCTACTTTGTGAAATATACAATTATTTTTTATCCATAAGGTTTGTATCATATATGTTATATGGTCCATGAATATTTGATTCTTGATCTTTATAAACGGTTACACAAAAAGCTGGTAGGAAGGATTAAGAAAACATGTTTTCATCAAACAATTCACTATCACCTTAAAACGGTTATTTTGTATTTCCTCTACTTCGAATTCCATTATATTTAATATATTTTTGTCCTTGATGTTCGTTGTTGTTTTAATTGGTAAATCTTGATATGCCTTGTAACTTTCCTTTTTATCATAATCGTTACATATTTCTTGCCTTGTGTGTATTGGTTACATCATTCAGAATTAACTTTTATTCTTACCCAAGATTGTTGAGTTCAAGTAACATACTTTCCTATAAAGCCTCTTATCGATAGGTTGGAAGTATCCTATGTTTAAAAGTATTCTAACAATGTGTATAACAATTCATGTGTTATTGAGACATGTCTACACGACTTCTCTAAGTATTCCATAGTTTCAACCTTTGAGCACAATTCACGGACTGTCTTTGACTCCAGTGACGTGGTGGCAGGGCGGCCCCCTGAATAGGGGCGCAAATGGAGATAAGGGGGCGCCAAAATTGATTGTAAAAACATAATTTCCCTGAATCTAGACACGAAATTTAGCGATCATTTGCGAGGTGTTTTTTATATTATTCTTTGCGATCGAACAATGGAGCTAATATAGGTTGAATAGCAACGCATAATGATGAACTGGACAAAAAATAAAGTGGAAATTCGCGTTGTAGAGGCGTGCAATGTTTTTTGTAAACAATGTGGTAAAAACACGCTGAAATGGCGAAAATTGGCCTAATTCTAGCTGCGAAGCGATTTTGTTGCGAGAATCCTGTGTGCTGATTGGTTTAGAACATGGTAGCGAACAGAGCTCTTAGCCAATCAGAGATTTGACCACTATGCTATCAAACTCGAAACTTCTGTTCCACACTCTCCACAACAGAATGGAATGGCTGAGCGGATGAACCGGACTCTCATTGAATCCGCAAAAGCGTTGATAAACCATGCCGGTGTAATACATTTTTTTGCGAGGTTGCCAGACTTCGCGTGGAATACTGCATCAGGGCAAGATGCATTATGCCAAACGCTGCGTCACATGACGGCAACATAAACTCGATCTCAAATCTACTTTTAAGATTAGCAAAACATAAATAAGGCAAATCTCGGATTAAACCCACGCTTGCGCAAATAAAAAAGTAACGTGAAATTTTTCAAATAGTGTACAGTCTTTTTGTGTTCCCCTTCCAATGAGACATGCAATTTGTGAGCGTTTTTGGTAAAAAAAACTCTTTATTTTCGGACAGAATCGAAAATAATGAGCACACTCACAAAAATTAGAAATGTGAAGCTTCAATTTTTCTGCATGGCCTACCTAATTTGTCCTCTGTCTAAGTCTACAAATTGTCACTGTTCTTAAAGCTTTAAATCGATGAGAACTATCAGATTATGAACGTTTTTGGCAAAAAAAATGCTATATTTTTGAACAGAATCGAAAATAATGATCCCACGCAGAATAATTCGAAATGTGAAGTTTCAATTTTTCTGCTTGGCCTATCTAATTTGCCCCTTGTCTAAGTATACAAGTTGTCCCTGTTCTTATTGCTTCAAATCGATGAGAACTACCATCTTATCAACGTTTTTGGTAAAAAACTGCTATATTTTGGAGAAGAATCGAAAATAATGATCCTACGCAGAATAATTGGAAATATGAAGTTTCAATTTTTTTTCGTGGCCTATCTAATTTGCCCCCTGTCTAAATCTACAAGTTGTCACTGTTCTAAATGCTTCAAATCGACAAAACTATAATATGATCAATGATTTTGGTAAAAAGATGCTTTATTTTGAAACAGAATCGAAAATAATGAGCCCACGCAGAATAATTGGAAATGTGAAGTTTCAATTTTTTTTCGTGGCCTATCTAATTTGCCCCCTGTCTAAATCTACAAGTTGTCACTGTTCTAAATGCTTCAAATCGACAAAACTATAATATGATCAATGATTTTGGTAAAAAGATGCTTTATTTTGAAACAGAATCGAAAATAATGAGCCCACGCAGAATAATTGGAAATGTGAAGTTTCAATTTTTTTTCGTGGCCTATCTAATTTGCTCTCTGTCTAAGTCTGCAAGTTGTTACTGTTCTCAATGCTTCAATGCAATCGATGAGAGCTATAATATCATCAACGTTTCTATTTTGGGACAGAATCGAGCATATTGAGCCCACGCAGAAAAAATGGGGAATGTGAAGTTTCACATTTTCTGCGTGACCTATTTAAATGCACCCTGTCTAAATCTACAAATTCTCGCTGTTCTTAATGCTTGAAATCAATGAGAACTATCATGTTATCAACGTTTTTGGCAAAAAAATTGCTATATTTTGGAATAGAATGGACTATAATGAGCCCACACAGAAAAATTGAAAATGGGAAGTTTCAAATTTTCTGCATGGCCTATCTAATTTGCCTTCTGTCTTAGTCTACAAGTTGTCACTGTTCTTAAATCTTCAAATCGACAAAACTATAATATTATCAATGTTTTTGGTAAAAAGATGTTTTATTTTGGAACAGAATCGAAAATAATGATCCTACGCAGAATAATTGGAAATATGAAGTTTCAATTTTTTTTCGTGGCCTATCTAATTTGCCGCCTGTCTAAATCTACAAGTTGTCACTGTTCTAAATGCTTCAAATCGACAAAACTATAATATGATCAATGATTTTGGTAAAAAGATGCTTTATTTTGAAACAGAATCGAAAATAATGAGCCCACGCAGAATAATTGGAAATGTGAAGTTTCAATTTTTTTTCGTGGCCTATCTAATTTGCCCCCTGTCTAAATCTACAAGTTGTCACTGTTCTAAATGCTTCAAATCGACAAAACTATAATATGATCAATGATTTTGGTAAAAAGATGCTTTATTTTGAAACAGAATCGAAAATAATGAGCCCACGCAGAATAATTGGAAATGTGAAGTTTCAATCTTTCTTCCTGGCCTATCTAATTTGCCCCCTGTCTAAATCTACAAGTTGTCACTGTTCTAAATGCTTCAAATCGACAAAACTATAATATGATCAATGATTTTGGTAAAAAGATGCTTTATTTTGAAACAGAATCGAAAATAATGAGCCCACGCAGAATAATTGGAAATGTGAAGTTTCAATTTTTTTTCGTGGCCTATCTAATTTGCTCTCTGTCTAAGTCTGCAAGTTGTTACTGTTCTCAATGCTTCAATGCAATCGATGAGAGCTATAATATCATCAACGTTTCTATTTTGGGACAGAATCGAGCATATTGAGCCCACGCAGAAAAAATGGGGAATGTGAAGTTTTACATTTTCTGCGTGACCTATTTAAATGCACCCTGTCTAAATCTACAAATTCTCGCTGTTCTTAATGCTTGAAATCAATGAGAACTATCATGTTATCAACGTTTTTGGCAAAAAAATTGCTATATTTTGGAATAGAATGGACTATAATGAGCCCACACAGAAAAATTGAAAATGGGAAGTTTCAAATTTTCTGCATGGCCTATCTAATTTGCCTTCTGTCTTAGTCTACAAGTTGTCACTGTTCTTAAATCTTCAAATCGACAAAACTATAATATTATCAATGTTTTTGGTAAAAAAATGTTATATTTTGGAACAGAATCGAAAATAATGAGCCCACGCAGAATAATTGGAAATGTGAAGTTTCAATTTTTTTCGTGGCCTATCTAATTTGCCCTCTGTCTAAATCTACAAGTTGTCGCTGTTCTAAATGCTTCAATTTGACGAGAACTATCATATTATCAACGTTTATGGCAAAAAACTGCTATATTTTGGAACAGAATCGAAAATAAAGATCCTACGCAGAAAAATTGGAAATGTGAAGTTTCAATTTTTCTTCCTGGCATATCTAATTTGCCCCCTGTGAAAGTCTACAAGTTGTCACTGTTCTAAATGCTTCAAGTCGATGAGAACTATCATATTATCAACCTTTTTGGTAAAAAACTGCTCTATTTTGGAACGGAATGGAAAATACAGAGCCAACGCAGAAAAAATGGAAATGTGAAGTTTCAATTTTTTTTCGTGGCCTATCTAATTTGCCCCCTGTCTAAATCTACAAGTTGTCACTGTTCTTAATTCTTCTAATCGACAAGAACTATAAAATTATCAACGTTTTTGGTAAAAAGATGCTTTATTTTGGAACAGAATCGAATATAATGGGCACAAGCAGAAAAATTGGAAATGTGAAGTTTCAATTTTTCTTCCTGGCCTATCTAATTTGCCCCCTGTCAAAGTCTACAAGTTGTCACTGTTCTAAATGCTTCAATGCAATCGATGAGAGCTATAATATCATCAACGTTTCTATTTTGGGACAGAATCGAGCATATTGAGCCCACGCAGAAAAAATGGGGAATGTGAAGTTTCACATTTTCTGCGTGACCTATTTAAATGCACCCTGTCTAAATCTACAAATTCTCGCTGTTCTTAATGCTTGAAATCAATGAGAACTATCATGTTATCAACGTTTTTGGCAAAAAAATTGCTATATTTTGGAATAGAATGGACTATAATGAGCCCACACAGAAAAATTGAAAATGGGAAGTTTCAAATTTTCTGCATGGCCTATCTAATTTGCCTTCTGTCTTAGTCTACAAGTTGTCACTGTTCTTAAATCTTCAAATCGACAAAACTATAATATTATTAATGTTTTTGGTAAAAAGATGTTTTATTTTGGAACAGAATCGAAAATAATGATCCTACGCAGAATAATTGGAAATATGAAGTTTCAATTTTTTTTCGTGGCCTATCTAATTTGCCGCCTGTCTAAATCTACAAGTTGTCGCTGTTCTAAATGCTTCAATTTGACGAGAACTATCATATTATCAACGTTTATGGCAAAAAACTGCTATATTTTGGAACAGAATCGAAAATAAAGATCCTACGCAGAAAAATTGGAAATGTGAAGTTTCAATTTTTCTTCCTGGCATATCTAATTTGCCCCCTGTGAAAGTCTACAAGTTGTCACTGTTCTAAATGCTTCAAGTCGATGAGAACTATCATATTATCAACCTTTTTGGTAAAAAACTGCTCTATTTTGGAACGGAATGGAAAATACAGAGCCAACGCAGAAAAAATGGAAATGTGAAGTTTCAATTTTTTTTCGTGGCCTATCTAATTTGCCCCCTGTCTAAATCTACAAGTTGTCACTGTTCTTAATTCTTCTAATCGACAAGAACTATAAAATTATCAACGTTTTTGGTAAAAAGATGCTTTATTTTGGAACAGAATCGAATATAATGGGCACAAGCAGAAAAATTGGAAATGTGAAGTTTCAATTTTTCTTCCTGGCCTATCTAATTTGCCCCCTGTCAAAGTCTACAAGTTGTCACTGTTCTAAATGCTTTAAATGGATAAGAACTATCATATTATTAACGTTTTTGGTAAAAAACTGCTCTATTTTGGAACGGAATGGAAAATACAGAGCCAACGCAGAAAAATTTGAAATGTGAAGTTTCAATTTTTCTTCGTGGCCTATTTAATTTGCCCTCTGTCTAAGTCTATAAGTTGTCGCTGTTCTTCATACTTCAAATCGATGAGAACTATCATATTATCAACGTTTTTGGCAAAAAAATGCTTTATTTTGGAACGGAATGGAAAATACAGAGCCAACGCAGAAAAATTGGAAATGTGAAGTTTCAATTTTTCTTCGTTGACTATCTGTTTTGCCCCCTGTCTAAGTCTACAAATTGTCGCTGTTCTCAATGATTCAATGCAATTGATGAGAGCTATCATATCATCAACCTTTTTTGGTAAAAAACTGTTATATTTTGGAACAGAATGGACTATAATGAGCCCACGCGGAAAAATTGGAAATGTGAAGATTCAAATTTTCTTAGTGGCCTAACTTCTTTGCCCCCTGTCTAAGTCTACAAGTTTTCTCTGTTCTAAATGCTTCAAATCGATGAGAACTATCATATTATCAACGTTTTTGGTAAAAAACTGCTCTATTTTGGGACAGAATCGAGCATATTGAGCCCACGCAGAAAAAATGGGAAATGTGAAGTTCCACATTTTCTGCGTGGCCTATCTAATTTGCCTTCTGTCTTAGTCTACAAGTTGTCACTGTTCTTAAATCTTCAAATCGACAAAACTATAATATTATCAATGTTTTTGGTAAAAAGATGCTTTATTTTGGAACACAATCGAAAATAATGTGTCCACGCAGAATAATTGGAAATGTGAAGTTTCAATTTTTTTCGTGGCCTATCTAATTTGCCCCCTGTCTAAATCTACAAGTTGTCACTGTTCTAAATGCTTCAAATCGACGAGAACTATCATATTATCAACGTTTTTGGCAAAAAACTGCTCTATTTTGGAACAGAATTGAAAATAATGAGCCCACGCAGAGAAATTGGAATTATGAAATTTCAATTTTTTTACGGGGCCTTTCCAATTTGCCCCCTGTCTAAGTCTACAAGTTGTTACTGTTCTCAATGCTTCAAAGCAATCGATGAGAGCTATGATATCATCAACCTTTTTGGGTAAAAGATGCTATTTTTTGGAACAGAATCGAAAATACTGAGCCAACGCAGAAAAATTGGAAATGTGAAGTTTCAAATTTTCTGCATGCCCTATCTAATTTGCCTTCTGTCTTAGTCTACAAGGTGTCACTGTTCTTAATTCTTCTAATCGACAAGAACTATAAAATTATCAACGTTTTTGGTAAAAAGATGCTTTATTTAGGAACAGAATCGAATATAATGGGCACAAGCAGAAAAATTGGAAATGTGATATTTCAATTTTTCTTCCTGGCCTATCTAATTTGCCCCCTGTCAAAGTCTACAAGTTGTCACTGTTCTAAATGCTTTAAATGGATAAGAACTATCATATTATTAACGTTTTTGGTAAAAAACTGCTCTATTTTGGAACGGAATGGAAAATACAGAGCCAACGCAGAAAAATTTGAAATGTGAAGTTTCAATTTTTCTTCGTGGCCTATTTAATTTGCCCTCTGTCTAAGTCTATAAGTTGTCGCTGTTCTTCATACTTCAAATCGATGAGAACTATCATATTATCAACGTTTTTGGCAAAAAAATGCTTTATTTTGGAACGGAATGGAAAATACAGAGCCAACGCAGAAAAATTGGAAATGTGAAGTTTCAATTTTTCTTCGTTGACTATCTGTTTTGCCCCCTGTCTAAGTCTACAAATTGTCGCTGTTCTCAATGATTCAATGCAATTGATGAGAGCTATCATATCATCAACCTTTTTTGGTAAAAAACTGTTATATTTTGGAACAGAATGGACTATAATGAGCCCACGCGGAAAAATTGGAAATGTGAAGATTCAAATTTTCTTAGTGGCCTAACTTCTTTGCCCCCTGTCTAAGTCTACAAGTTTTCTCTGTTCTAAATGCTTCAAATCGATGAGAACTATCATATTATCAACGTTTTTGGTAAAAAACTGCTCTATTTTGGGACAGAATCGAGCATATTGAGCCCACGCAGAAAAAATGGGAAATGTGAAGTTTCACATTTTCTGCGTGGCCTATCTAATTTGCCTTCTGTCTTAGTCTACAAGTTGTCACTGTTCTTAAATCTTCAAATCGACAAAACTAAAATATTATCAATGTTTTTGGTAAAAAGATGCTTTATTTTGGAACACAATCGAAAATAATGTGCCCACGCAGAATAATTGGAAATGTGAAGTTTCAATTTTTTTCGTGGCCTATCTAATTTGCCCCCTGTCTAAATCTACAAGTTGTCACTGTTCTAAATGCTTCAAATCGACGAGAACTATCATATTATCAACGTTTTTGGCAAAAAACTGCTCTATTTTGGAACAGAATTGAAAATAATGAGCCCACGCAGAAAAATTGCAATTATGAAATTTCAATTTTGTTACGGGGCCTTTCCAATTTGCCCCCTGTCTAATTCTATATATTGTCACTGTTCTAAATGCTTCAAATCAATGAGAGCTATCATATCATCAACCTTTTTTGGTAAAAGATGCTATTTTTTGGAACAGAATCGAAAATACTGAGCCAAGGCAGAAAAATTGGAAATGTGAGGTTTCTATTTTTCTGCGTGGCCTATTTAATTTGCCCCCTGTCTAAGTATACAAGTTGTCGCTGTTCTCAATGCTTCATTGCAATCGATGAGAACTTTCATATTATTAACGTTTTTGGTAAACAACTGCTTTATTTTGGAACAGAATGGAAAATAATAAGCCCACGCAGAAAAACTGGAAATGTGAAGTTTCAATCTTTCTTTCTGGCCTATCTTATTCAACCCCTGTCTAAGTCTTCAAGTTGTCACTGTTCTAAAAGCTTCAAATCGACGAGAACTATCATATTATCAACGTTTTTGGCAAAAACTGCCATATTTTGGAACAGAATCGAAAATAATGATCCTACGTAAAAAAATTGGAAATGTGAAGTTTCAATTTTTCTGCGTGGCCTATCTAATTTGCCCCCTGTCTATGTCTACAAGTTGTCACTGTTCTGAAAGCTTCAAATCGACGAAAACTATCATATTATCAACATATTTGGTGAAAAACTCCTCTACTTTGGAACAGAATCGAAAATAATGAGCCCAAGCAGAAAAATTGCAAATGTGAAGTTTCATTTTTTCTGTCTGGCCTATTTAATTTGCCCCCTGTCTAAGTATACAAGTTGTCGCTGTTCTCAATGCTTCATTGCAATCGATGAGAACTTTCATATTATTAACGTTTTTGGTAAAAAACTGCTTTATTTTGGAACAGAATAGAAAATAATAAGCCCACGCAGAAAAACTGGAAATGTGAAGTTTCAATCTTTCTTCCTGGCCTATCTAAATTGCCCCCTGTCTAAGTCTAGAAGTTGTCGCTGTTCTCAATGCCTCATTGCAATCGATCAGAGCTATCATATCATCAACCTTTTTTGATAAAAAACTGCCCCATTTTGGAACAGAATAGAAAATAATAAGCCCACGCAGAAAAACTGGAAATGTGAAGTTTTAATTTTTCTGCGTGGCCTATTTAATTTGCGCCCTGTCTAAGTTGACAAGTTGTCGCTGTTCTCAATGCCTCATTGCAATCGATCAGAGCTATCATATCATCAACCTTTTTTGATAAAAAACTGCCCCATTTTGGAACAGAATAGAAAATAATAGGCCCACGCAGAAAAACTGGAAATGTGAAGTTTTAATTTTTCTGCGTGGCCTATTTAATTTGCCCCCCTGTCTAAGTCTAGAAGTTGTCGCTGTTCTCAATGCCTCATTGCAATCGATCAGAGCTATCATATCATCAACCTTTTTTGATAAAAAACTGCCCCATTTTGGAACAGAATAGAAAATAATAAGCCCACGCAGAAAAACTGGAAATGTGAAGTTTTAATCTTTCTTTCTGGCCTATCTTATTTAACCCCTGTCTAAGTCTTCAAGTTGTCACTGTTCTAAAAGCTTCAAATCGACGAGAACTATCATATTATCAACGTTTTTGGCAAAAACTGCCATATTTTGGAACAGAATGGAAAATAATAAGCCCACGCAGAAAAACTGGAAATGTGAAGTTTCAATTTTTCTGCGTGGCCTATTTAATTTGCCCCCTGTCTAAGTCGACAAGTTTTCGCTGTTCTAAATGCTTAAAATCGATGAGAACTTTCATATTATTAACGTTTTTGGTAAAAAACTGCTTTATTTTGGAACAGAATGGAAAATAATAAGCCCACGCAGAAAAACTGGAAATGTGAAGTTTCAATTTTCCTGCGTGGCCTATTTAATTTGCCCCCTGTCTAAGTCGATAAGTTTTCGCTGTTCTAAATACTTAAAATCGATGAGAACTTTCCTATTATTAACGTTTTTGGTAAAAAACTGCTTTATTTTGGAACAGAATGGAAAATAATAAGCCCACGCAGAAAAACTGGAAATGTGAAGTTTCAATTTTTATGCGTGGCCTATTTAATTTGCCCCCTGTCTAAGTCGACAAGTTTTCGCTGTTCTAAATACTTCAAATTGATGAGAACTTGCAAATTATCAACGTTTTTGGTAAAAAACTGCTTTATTTTGGAACAGAATGGAAAATAATAAGCCCACGCAGAAAAACTGGAAATGTGAAGTTTCAATTTTTCTGCGTGGCCTATTTAATTTGCCCCCTGTCTAAGTCGACAAGTTTTCGCTGTTCTAAATGCTTAAAATCGATGAGAACTTTCATATTATTAACGTTTTTGGTAAAAAACTGCTTTATTTTGGAACAGAATGGAAAATAATAAGCCCACGCAGAAAAACTGGAAATGTGAAGTTTCAATTTTTCTGCGTGGCCTATTTAATTTGCCCCCTGTCTAAGTCGACAAGTTTTCGCTGTTCTAAATACTTATAATCGATGAGAACTTTCATATTATTAACGTTTTTGGTAAAAAACTGCTTTATTTTGGAACAGAATGGAAAATAATAAGCCCACGCAGAAAAACTGGAAACGTGAAGTTTCAATTTTTATGCGTGGCCTATTTAATTTGCCCCCTGTCTAAGTCGACAAGTTTTCGCTGTTCTAAATACTTAAAATCGATGAGAACTTTCATATTATTAACGTTTTTTGGTAAAAAACTGTTATATTTTGGGACAGAATCGAGCATATTGAGCCCACGCAGAAAAAATGGGAAATGTGAAGTTCCACATTTTCTGCGTGGCCTATCTAATTTGCCTTCTGTCTTAGTCTACAAGTTGTCACTGTTCTTAAATCTTCAAATCGACAAAACTATAATATTATCAATGTTTTTGGTAAAAAGATGCTTTATTTTGGAACACAATCGAAAATAATGTGTCCACGCAGAATAATTGGAAATGTGAAGTTTCAATTTTTTTCGTGGCCTATCTAATTTGCCCCCTGTCTAAATCTACAAGTTGTCACTGTTCTAAATGCTTCAAATCGACGAGAACTATCATATTATCAACGTTTTTGGCAAAAAACTGCTCTATTTTGGAACAGAATTGAAAATAATGAGCCCACGCAGAGAAATTGGAATTATGAAATTTCAATTTTTTTACGGGGCCTTTCCAATTTGCCCCCTGTCTAAGTCTACAAGTTGTTACTGTTCTCAATGCTTCAAAGCAATCGATGAGAGCTATGATATCATCAACCTTTTTGGGTAAAAGATGCTATTTTTTGGAACAGAATCGAAAATACTGAGCCAACGCAGAAAAATTGGAAATGTGAAGTTTCAAATTTTCTGCATGCCCTATCTAATTTGCCTTCTGTCTTAGTCTACAAGGTGTCACTGTTCTTAATTCTTCTAATCGACAAGAACTATAAAATTATCAACGTTTTTGGTAAAAAGATGCTTTATTTAGGAACAGAATCGAATATAATGGGCACAAGCAGAAAAATTGGAAATGTGATATTTCAATTTTTCTTCCTGGCCTATCTAATTTGCCCCCTGTCAAAGTCTACAAGTTGTCACTGTTCTAAATGCTTTAAATGGATAAGAACTATCATATTATTAACGTTTTTGGTAAAAAACTGCTCTATTTTGGAACGGAATGGAAAATACAGAGCCAACGCAGAAAAATTTGAAATGTGAAGTTTCAATTTTTCTTCGTGGCCTATTTAATTTGCCCTCTGTCTAAGTCTATAAGTTGTCGCTGTTCTTCATACTTCAAATCGATGAGAACTATCATATTATCAACGTTTTTGACAAAAAAATGCTTTATTTTGGAACGGAATGGAAAATACAGAGCCAACGCAGAAAAATTGGAAATGTGAAGTTTCAATTTTTCTTCGTTGACTATCTGTTTTGCCCCCTGTCTAAGTCTACAAATTGTCGCTGTTCTCAATGATTCAATGCAATTGATGAGAGCTATCATATCATCAACCTTTTTTGGTAAAAAACTGTTATATTTTGGAACAGAATGGACTATAATGAGCCCACGCGGAAAAATTGGAAATGTGAAGATTCAAATTTTCTTAGTGGCCTAACTTCTTTGCCCCCTGTCTAAGTCTACAAGTTTTCTCTGTTCTAAATGCTTCAAATCGATGAGAACTATCATATTATCAACGTTTTTGGTAAAAAACTGCTCTATTTTGGGACAGAATCGAGCATATTGAGCCCACGCAGAAAAAATGGGAAATGTGAAGTTTCACATTTTCTGCGTGGCCTATCTAATTTGCCTTCTGTCTTAGTCTACAAGTTGTCACTGTTCTTAAATCTTCAAATCGACAAAACTATAATATTATCAATGTTTTTGGTAAAAAGATGCTTTATTTTGGAACACAATCGAAAATAATGTGCCTTCGCAGAATAATTGGAAATGTGAAGTTTCAATTTTTTTCGTGGCCTATCTAATTTGCCCCCTGTCTAAATCTACAAGTTGTCACTGTTCTAAATGCTTCAAATCGACGAGAACTATCATATTATCAACGTTTTTGGCAAAAAACTGCTCTATTTTGGAACAGAATTGAAAATAATGAGCCCACGCAGAAAAATTGCAATTATGAAATTTCAATTTTGTTACGGGGCCTTTCCAATTTGCCCCCTGTCTAAATCTATATATTGTCACTGTTCTAAATGCTTCAAATCAATGAGAGCTATCATATCATCAACCTTTTTTGGTAAAAGATGCTATTTTTTGGAACAGAATCGAAAATACTGAGCCAAGGCAGAAAAATTGGAAATGTGAGGTTTCTATTTTTCTGCGTGGCCTATTTAATTTGCCCCCTGTCTAAGTATACAAGTTGTCGCTGTTCTCAATGCTTCATTGCAATCGATGAGAACTTTCATATTATTAACGTTTTTGGTAAACAACTGCTTTATTTTGGAACAGAATGGAAAATAATAAGCCCACGCAGAAAAACTGGAAATGTGAAGTTTCAATCTTTCTTTCTGGCCTATCTTATTCAACCCCTGTCTAAGTCTTCAAGTTGTCACTGTTCTAAAAGCTTCAAATCGACGAGAACTATCATATTATCAACGTTTTTGGCAAAAACTGCCATATTTTGGAACAGAATCGAAAATAATGATCCTACGTAAAAAAATTGGAAATGTGAAGTTTCAATTTTTCTGCGTGGCCTATCTAATTTGCCCCCTGTCTATATCTACAAGTTGTCACTGTTCTGAAAGCTTCAAATCGACGAAAACTATCATATTATCAACATATTTGGTGAAAAACTCCTCTATTTTGGAACAGAATCGAAAATAATGAGCCCAAGCAGAAAAATTGCAAATGTGAAGTTTCATTTTTTCTGTCTGGCCTATTTAATTTGCCCCCTGTCTAAGTATACAAGTTGTCGCTGTTCTCAATGCTTCATTGCAATCGATGAGAACTTTCATATTATTAACGTTTTTGGTAAAAAACTGCTTTATTTTGGAACAGAATAGAAAATAATAAGCCCACGCAGAAAAACTGGAAATGTGAAGTTTCAATCTTTCTTCCTGGGCTATCTAAATTGCCCCCTGTCTAAGTCTAGAAGTTGTCGCTGTTCTCAATGCCTCATTGCAATCGATCAGAGCTATCATATCATCAACCTTTTTTGATAAAAAACTGCCCCATTTTGGAACAGAATAGAAAATAATAAGCCCACGCAGAAAAACTGGAAATGTGAAGTTTTAATTTTTCTGCGTGGCCTATTTAATTTGCGCCCTGTCTAAGTTGACAAGTTGTCGCTGTTCTCAATGCCTCATTGCAATCGATCAGAGCTATCATATCATCAACCTTTTTTGATAAAAAACTGCCCCATTTTGGAACAGAATAGAAAATAATAGGCCCACGCAGAAAAACTGGAAATGTGAAGTTTTAATTTTTCTGCGTGGCCTATTTAATTTGCCCCCCTGTCTAAGTCTAGAAGTTGTCGCTGTTCTCAATGCCTCATTGCAATCGATCAGAGCTATCATATCATCAACCTTTTTTGATAAAAAACTGCCCCATTTTGGAACAGAATAGAAAATAATAAGCCCACGCAGAAAAACTGGAAATGTGAAGTTTTAATCTTTCTTTCTGGCCTATCTTATTTAACCCCTGTCTAAGTCTTCAAGTTGTCACTGTTCTAAAAGCTTCAAATCGACGAGAACTATCATATTATCAACGTTTTTGGCAAAAACTGCCATATTTTGGAACAGAATGGAAAATAATAAGCCCACGCAGAAAAACTGGAAATGTGAAGTTTCAATTTTTCTGCGTGGCCTATTTAATTTGCCCCCTGTCTAAGTCGACAAGTTTTCGCTGTTCTAAATGCTTAAAATCGATGAGAACTTTCATATTATTAACGTTTTTGGTAAAAAACTGCTTTATTTTGGAACAGAATGGAAAATAATAAGCCCACGCAGAAAAACTGGAAATGTGAAGTTTCAATTTTCCTGCGTGGCCTATTTAATTTGCCCCCTGTCTAAGTCGATAAGTTTTCGCTGTTCTAAATACTTAAAATCGATGAGAACTTTCATATTATTAACGTTTTTGGTAAAAAACTGCTTTATTTTGGAACAGAATGGAAAATAATAAGCCCACGCAGAAAAACTGGAAATGTGAAGTTTCAATTTTTATGCGTGGCCTATTTAATTTGCCCATAGTCTAAGTCGACAAGTTTTCGCTGTTCTAAATACTTCAAATTGATGAGAACTTGCAAATTATCAACGTTTTTGGTAAAAAACTGCTTTATTTTGGAACAGAATGGAAAATAATAAGCCCACGCAGAAAAACTGGAAATGTGAAGTTTCAATTTTTCTGCGTGGCCTATTTAATTTGCCCCCTGTCTAAGTCGAAAAGTTTTCGCTGTTCTAAATGCTTAAAATCGATGAGAACTTTCATATTATTAACGCTTTTGGTAAAAAACTGCTTTATTTTGGAACAGAATGGAAAATAATAAGCCCACGCAGAAAAACTGGAAATGTGAAGTTTCAATTTTTCTGCGTGGCCTATTTAATTTGCCCCCTGTCTAAGTCGACAAGTTTTCGCTGTTCTAAATACTTATAATCGATGAGAACTTTCATATTATTAACGTTTTTGGTAAAAAACTGCTTTATCTTGGAACAGAATGGAAAATAATAAGCCCACGCAGAAAAACTGGAAACGTGAAGTTTCAATTTTTATGCGTGGCCTATTTAATTTGCCCCCTGTCTAAGTCGACAAGTTTTCGCTGTTCTAAATACTTAAAATCGATGAGAACTTTCATATTATTAACGTTTTTGGTAAAAAACTGCTTTATTTTGGAACAGAATGGAAAATAATAAGCCCACGCAGAAAAACTGGAAATGTGAAGTTTCAATTTTTCTGCGTGGCCTATTTAATTTGCCCCCTGTCTAAGTCGACAAGTTGTCGCGGTTCTAAATACTTAAAATCGATGAGAACTTTCATATTATTAACGTTTTTGGTAAAAAACTGCTTTATTTTGGAACAGAATGGAAAATAATAAGCCCACGCAGAAAAACTGGAAATGTGAAGTTTTAATTTTTATGCGTGGCCTATTTAATTTGCCCCCTGTCTAAGTATACAAGTTTTCGCTGTTCTAAATACTTCAAATCGATGAGAACTTCCATATTATCAACGTTTTTGGTAAAAAACTGCTTTTTTTTGGAACAGAATTTAAAATGATATACCCACGAAGAATAATTGGAAATGTGAAGTTTCAATTTTTCTGCGTGGCCTATTTAATTTGCCCCCTGTCTAAGTCGACAAGTTTTCGCTGTTCTAAATACTTCAAATCGATGAGAACTTCCAAATTATCAACGTTTTTGGTAAAAAACTGCTTTATTTTGGAACAGAATGGAAAATAATAAGCCCACGCAGAAAAACTGGAAATGTGAAGTTTCAATTTTTCTGCGTGGCCTATTTAATTTGCCCCTGTCTAAGTCGACAAGTTTTCGCTGTTCTAAATACTTCAAATCGATGAGAACTTGCAAATTATCAACGTTTTTGGTAAAAAACTGCTTTATTTTGGAACAGAATGGAAAATAATAAGCCCACGCAGAAAAACTGGAAATGTGAAGTTTCAATTTTTCTGCGTGGCCTATTTAATTTGCCCCCTGTCTAAGTATACAAGTTGTCGCTGTTCTAAATACTTCAAATCGATGAGAACTTCCATATTATCAACGTTTTTGGTAAAAAACTGCTTTTTTTTGGAACAGAATTTAAAATGATATACCCACGAAGAATAATTGGAAATGTGAAGTTTCAATTTTTCTGCGTGGCCTATTTAATTTGCCCCCTGCCTAAGTCGACAAGTTTTCGCTGTTCTAAATACTTCAAATCGATGAGAACTTCCAAATTATCAACGTTTTTGGTAAAAAACTGCTTTATTTTGGAACAGAATGGAAAATAATAAGCCCACGCAGAAAAACTGGAAATGTGAAGTTTCAATTTTTCTGCGTGGCCTATTTAATTTGCCCCCTGTCTAAGTCGACAAGTTTTCGCTGTTCTTAATACTTCAAATCGATGAGAACTTCCAAATTATCAACGTTTTTGGTAAAAAACTGCTTTATTTTGGAACAGAATGGAAAATAAAAAGCCCACGCAGAAAAACTGGAAATGTGAAGTTTCAATCTTTCTTCCTGGCCTATCTAATTTGCCCCCTGTCTAAGTCGACAAGTTTTCGCTGTTCTAAATACTTATAATCGATGAGAACTTTCATATTATTAACGTTTTTGGTAAAAAACTGCTTTATTTTGGAACAGAATGGAAAATAATAAGCCCACGCAGAAAAACTGGAAATGTGAAGTTTCAATTTTTATGCGTGGCCTATTTAATTTGCCCCCTGTCTAAGTCGACAAGTTTTCGCTGTTCTAAATACTTACTAGAAATAGCTCTTGCTAGTACTGCCCGCAAACAATTAGTTCCTTGATAATGATTGTTTTGAAAATGTAGGTCAGGATATTCGAAGAAGACACCATCTTGGGTTTTCACAATTCTATAAAAACAGCTGCTCTAGTTGATGCTAAACTATTCTTTTTATCAAGAATTTTTGGTGTTCAGTTTGCCTTTGATTTAAGTCCAACGCCCTTTTGAAAATCATGAAGTTTTTCGAGGGTTTGACATTTATTTTTCGATAATCACGACAATCATAACTTTTGTTTGTACGGTCTCGAGTTTTTGGGAGAAAAGTGTGGCATTCGACTGGTTTTGATTCCCAAAACTTCGAATCGAAACTTCCATCCATTGCGGAGAACAGAGCTGTGATGCAGCACCGTTTTCGTGCCAACAATCATAACTTTTGCTCGTACGGTCTCGAGTTTTTGGGAGAAAAGTGTGGCATTCGACTGGTTTTGATTCCCAAAACTTCGAATCAAAACTTCCATCCATTGCGGGGAACAGAGCTGTGATGCAGCACCGTTTTCGTGCCAAAAAACCGAAGGCCTTTAACAGAGTCTTGGCAGAGCAACGCTCCGAAGATAATTCCCTTCCGCACAAAGAGGTGGCGGTTAACGACCTCCTCGACAAAGCCGATTGATTGACAATGAAATTGATTGACAGTTGTCATGGCAGCAGAAAAGTGACAAAATCTGCTGAAAAAGTGCTGACAACATGAACTGAAGCTTCCATATGCTACTTATACGCGGGGCAGACTATAAGCCCTTCACTCGCGCGCTATCGCGCGCGAGTTGCGGGCAAAAATCGATGAGAACTTTCATATTATTAACGTTTTTGGTAAAAAACTGCTTTATTTTGGAACAGAATGGAAAATAATAAGCCCACGCAAAAAAACTGGAAATGTGAAGTTTCAATTTTTCTGCGTGGCCTATTTAATTTGCCCCCTGTCTAAGTCGACAAGTTGTCGCGGTTCTAAATACTTAAAATCGATGAGAACTTTCATATTATTAACGTTTTTGGTAAAAAACTGCTTTATTTTGGAACAGAATGGAAAATAATAAGCCCACGCAGAAAAACTGGAAATGTGAAGTTTTAATTTTTCTGCGTGGCCTATTTAATTTGCCCCCTGTCTAAGTCGACAAGTTGTCGCGGTTCTAAATACTTAAAATCGATGAGAACTTTCATATTATTAACGTTTTTGGTAAAAAACTGCTTTATTTTGGAACAGAATGGAAAATAATAAGCCCACGCAGAAAAACTGGAAATGTGAAGTTTTAATTTTTATGCGTGGCCTATTTAATTTGCCCCCTGTCTAAGTATACAAGTTTTCGCTGTTCTAAATACTTCAAATCGATGAGAACTTCCATATTATCAACGTTTTTGGTAAAAAACTGCTTTTTTTTGGAACAGAATTTAAAATGATATACCCACGAAGAATAATTGGAAATGTGAAGTTTCAATTTTTCTGCGTGGCCTATTTAATTTGCCCCCTGTCTAAGTCGACAAGTTTTCGCTGTTCTAAATACTTCAAATCGATGAGAACTTCCAAATTATCAACGTTTTTGGTAAAAAACTGCTTTATTTTGGAACAGAATGGAAAATAATAAGCCAATGCAGAAAAACTGGAAATGTGAAGTTTCAATTTTTCTGCGTGGCCTATTTAATTTGCCCCTGTCTAAGTCGACAAGTTTTCGCTGTTCTAAATACTTCAAATCGATGAGAACTTGCAAATTATCAACGTTTTTGGTAAAAAACTGCTTTATTTTGGAACAGAATGGAAAATAATAAGCCCACGCAGAAAAACTGGAAATGTGAAGTTTCAATTTTTCTGCGTGGCCTATTTAATTTGCCCCCTGTCTAAGTATACAAGTTGTCGCTGTTCTAAATACTTCAAATCGATGAGAACTTCCATATTATCAACGTTTTTGGTAAAAAACTGCTTTTTTTTGGAACAGAATTTAAAATGATATACCCACGAAGAATAATTGGAAATGTGAAGTTTCAATTTTTCTGCGTGGCCTATTTAATTTGCCCCCTGCCTAAGTCGACAAGTTTTCGCTGTTCTAAATACTTCAAATCGATGAGAACTTCCAAATTATCAACGTTTTTGGTAAAAAACTGCTTTATTTTGGAACAGAATGGAAAATAATAAGCCCACGCAGAAAAACTGGAAATGTGAAGTTTCAATTTTTCTGCGTGGCCTATTTAATTTGCCCCCTGTCTAAGTCGACAAGTTTTCGCTGTTCTTAATACTTCAAATCGATGAGAACTTCCAAATTATCAACGTTTTTGGTAAAAAACTGCTTTATTTTGGAACAGAATGGAAAATAAAAAGCCCACGCAGAAAAACTGGAAATGTGAAGTTTCAATCTTTCTTCCTGGCCTATCTAATTTGCCCCCTGTCTAAGTCGACAAGTTTTCGCTGTTCTAAATACTTATAATCGATGAGAACTTTCATATTATTAACGTTTTTGGTAAAAAACTGCTTTATTTTGGAACAGAATGGAAAATAATAAGCCCACGCAGAAAAACTGGAAATGTGAAGTTTCAATTTTTATGCGTGGCCTATTTAATTTGCCCCCTGTCTAAGTCGACAAGTTTTCGCTGTTCTAAATACTTACTAGAAATAGCTCTTGCTAGTACTGCCCGCAAACAATTAGTTCCTTGATAATGATTGTTTTGAAAATGTAGGTCAGGATATTCGAAGAAGACACCATCTTGGGTTTTCACAATTCTATAAAAACAGCTGCTCTAGTTGATGCTAAACTATTCTTTTTATCAAGAATTTTTGGTGTTCAGTTTGCCTTTGATTTAAGTCCAACGCCCTTTTGAAAATCATGAAGTTTTTCGAGGGTTTGACATTTATTTTTCGATAATCACGACAATCATAACTTTTGTTTGTACGGTCTCGAGTTTTTGGGAGAAAAGTGTGGCATTCGACTGGTTTTGATTCCCAAAACTTCGAATCGAAACTTCCATCCATTGCGGAGAACAGAGCTGTGATGCAGCACCGTTTTCGTGCCAACAATCATAACTTTTGCTCGTACGGTCTCGAGTTTTTGGGAGAAAAGTGTGGCATTCGACTGGTTTTGATTCCCAAAACTTCGAATCAAAACTTCCATCCATTGCGGGGAACAGAGCTGTGATGCAGCACCGTTTTCGTGCCAAAAAACCGAAGGCCTTTAACAGAGTCTTGGCAGAGCAACGCTCCGAAGATAATTCCCTTCCGCACAAAGAGGTGGCGGTTAACGACCTCCTCGACAAAGCCGATTGATTGACAATGAAATTGATTGACAGTTGTCATGGCAGCAGAAAAGTGACAAAATCTGCTGAAAAAGTGCTGACAACATGAACTGAAGCTTCCATATGCTACTTATACGCGGGGCAGACTATAAGCCCTTCACTCGCGCGCTATCGCGCGCGAGTTGCGGGCAAAAATCGATGAGAACTTTCATATTATTAACGTTTTTGGTAAAAAACTGCTTTATTTTGGAACAGAATGGAAAATAATAAGCCCACGCAAAAAAACTGGAAATGTGAAGTTTCAATTTTTCTGCGTGGCCTATTTAATTTGCCCCCTGTCTAAGTCGACAAGTTGTCGCGGTTCTAAATACTTAAAATCGATGAGAACTTTCATATTATTAACGTTTTTGGTAAAAAACTGCTTTATTTTGGAACAGAATGGAAAATAATAAGCCCACGCAGAAAAACTGGAAATGTGAAGTTTTAATTTTTCTGCGTGGCCTATTTAATTTGCCCCCTGTCTAAGTCGACAAGTTGTCGCGGTTCTAAATACTTAAAATCGATGAGAACTTTCATATTATTAACGTTTTTGGTAAAAAACTGCTTTATTTTGGAACAGAATGGAAAATAATAAGCCCACGCAGAAAAACTGGAAATGTGAAGTTTTAATTTTTATGCGTGGCCTATTTAATTTGCCCCCTGTCTAAGTATACAAGTTTTCGCTGTTCTAAATACTTCAAATCGATGAGAACTTCCATATTATCAACGTTTTTGGTAAAAAACTGCTTTTTTTTGGAACAGAATTTAAAATGATATACCCACGAAGAATAATTGGAAATGTGAAGTTTCAATTTTTCTGCGTGGCCTATTTAATTTGCCCCCTGTCTAAGTCGACAAGTTTTCGCTGTTCTAAATACTTCAAATCGATGAGAACTTCCAAATTATCAACGTTTTTGGTAAAAAACTGCTTTATTTTGGAACAGAATGGAAAATAATAAGCCAATGCAGAAAAACTGGAAATGTGAAGTTTCAATTTTTCTGCGTGGCCTATTTAATTTGCCCCTGTCTAAGTCGACAAGTTTTCGCTGTTCTAAATACTTCAAATCGATGAGAACTTGCAAATTATCAACGTTTTTGGTAAAAAACTGCTTTATTTTGGAACAGAATGGAAAATAATAAGCCCACGCAGAAAAACTGGAAATGTGAAGTTTCAATTTTTCTGCGTGGCCTATTTAATTTGCCCCCTGTCTAAGTATACAAGTTGTCGCTGTTCTAAATACTTCAAATCGATGAGAACTTCCATATTATCAACGTTTTTGGTAAAAAACTGCTTTTTTTTGGAACAGAATTTAAAATGATATACCCACGAAGAATAATTGGAAATGTGAAGTTTCAATTTTTCTGCGTGGCCTATTTAATTTGCCCCCTGCCTAAGTCGACAAGTTTTCGCTGTTCTAAATACTTCAAATCGATGAGAACTTCCAAATTATCAACGTTTTTGGTAAAAAACTGCTTTATTTTGGAACAGAATGGAAAATAATAAGCCCACGCAGAAAAACTGGAAATGTGAAGTTTTAATTTTTATGCGTGGCCTATTTAATTTGCCCCCTGTCTAAGTCTACAAGTTGTCGCTGTTCTAAATACTTATAATCGATGAGAACTTTCATATTATTAACGTTTTTGGTAAAAAACTGCTTTATTTTGGAACAGAATGGAAAATAATAAGCCCACGCAGAAAAACTGGAAATGTGAAGTTTTAATTTTTATGCGTGGCCTATTTAATTTGCCCCCTGTCTAAGTCTACAAGTTGTCGCTGTTCTAAATACTTATAATCGATGAGAACTTTCATATTATTAACGTTTTTGGTAAAAAACTGCTTTATTTTGGAACAGAATGGAAAATAATAAGCCCACGCAGAAAATCTGGAAATGTGAAGTTTCAATTTTTATGCGTGGCCTATTTAATTTGCCCCCTGTCTAAGTCGACAAGTTTTCGCTGTTCTAAATACTTAAAATCGATGAGAACTTTCATATTATTAACGTTTTTGGTAAAAAACTGCTTTATTTTGGAACAGAATGGAAAATAATAAGCCCACGCAGAAAAACTGGAAATGTGAAGTTTCAATTTTTCTGCGTGGCCTATTTAATTTGCCCCCTGTCTAAGTCTACAAGTTGTCGCTGTTCTAAATACTTCAAATGGATGAGAACTTCCATATTATCAACGTTTTTGGTAAAAAACTGCATTTTTTTGAACAGAATGGAAAATAATAAGCCCACGCAGAAAAACTGGAAATGTGAAGTTTCAATTTTTCTGCGTGGCCTATTTAATTTGCCCCCTGTCTAAGTATACAAGTTGTCGCTGTTCTAAATACTTCAAATCGATGAGAACTTCCATATTATCAACGTTTTTGGTAAAAAACTGCATTTTTTTGAACAGAATGGAAAATAATAAGCCCACGCAGAAAAACTGGAAATGTGAAGTTTCAATTTTTCTGCGTGGCCTATTTAATTTGCCCCCTGTCTAAGTCTACAAGTTGTCGCTGTTCTAAATACTTCAAATGGATGAGAACTTCCATATTATCAACGTTTTTGGTAAAAAACTGCATTTTTTTGAACAGAATGGAAAATAATAAGCCCACGCAGAAAAACTGGAAATGTGAAGTTTCAATTTTTCTGCGTGGCCTATTTAATTTGCCCCCTGTCTAAGTATACAAGTTGTCGCTGTTCTAAATACTTCAAATCGATGAGAACTTCCATATTATCAACGTTTTTGGTAAAAAACTGCATTTTTTTGAACAGAATGGAAAATAATAAGCCCACGCAGAAAAACTGGAAATGTGAAGTTTTAATTTTTCTGCGTGGCCTATTTAATTTGCGCCCTGTCTAAGTTGACAAGTTGTCGCTGTTCTCAATGCCTCATTGCAATCGATCAGAGCTATCATATCATCAACCTTTTTTGGTAAAATACTGCTTTATTTTGGAACAGAATGGAAAATAATAAGCCCACGCAGAAAAACTGGAAATGTGAAGTTTAAATTTTTCTGCGTGGCCTATTTAATTTGCGCCCTGTCTAAGTTGACAAGTTTTCGCTGTTCTCAATGCCTCATTGCAATCGATCAGAGCTATCATATCATCAACCTTTTTTGGTAAAGAACTGTCCTATTTTGGAACAGAATAGAAAATAATAGGCCCACGCAGAAAAACTGGAAATGTGAAGTTTTAATTTTTCTGCGTGGCCTATTTAATTTGCGCCCTGTCTAAGTTGACAAGTTGTCGCTGTTCTCAATGCCTCATTGCAATCGATCAGAGCTATCAGATCATCAACCTTTTTTGGTAAAGAACTGTCCTATTTTGGAACAGAATAGAAAATAATAGGCCCACGCAGAAAAACTGGAAATGTGAAGTTTTAATTTTTCTGCGTGGCCTATTTAATTTGCGCCCTGTCTAAGTTGACAAGTTGTCGCTGTTCTCAATGCCTCATTGCAATCGATCAGAGCTATCATATCATCAACCTTTTTTGGTAAAAAACTGCCCTATTTTGGAACAGAATAGCAAATAATAGGCCCACGCAGAAAAACTGGAAATGTGAAGTTTTAATTTTTCTGCGTGGCCTATTTAATTTGCGCCCTGTCTAAGTTGACAAGTTGTCGCTGTTCTCAATGCCTCATTGCAATCGATCAGAGCTATCATTTCATCAACCTTTTTTGGTAAAAAACTGCCCTATTTTGGAACAGAATATAAAATAATAGGCCCACGCAGAAAAACTGGAAATGTGAAGTTTTAATTTTTCTGCGTGGCCTATTTAATTTGCCCCCTGTCTAAGTCTACAAGTTGTCGCGGTTCTCAATGCCTCATTGCAATCGATCAGAACTATCATATCTTCAACATTTTTTGGTAAAAAACTGCCCTATTTTGGAACAGAATAGAAAATAATAGGCCCACGCAGAAAAACTGGAAATGTGAAGTTTTAATTTTTCTGCGTGGCCTATTTAATTTGCCCCCTGTCTATGTCGACAAGTTTTCGCTGTTCTCAATGCTTCAAATCGATGAAAACTTTCATATTATCAACGTTTTTGATAAAAAACTGCTTCATTTTGGAACAGAATTGAAAATAATAGGCCCACGCAGAAAAACTGGAAATCTGAAGTTTTAATTTTTCTGCGTGGCCTATTTAATTTGCCCCCTGTCTAAGTATACAAGTTGTCGCTGTTCTCAATGCTTCAAATTGATAAGAACTATCATATTATCAACGTTTTTAGCAAAAAACTGCTCTATTTTGGAACAGAATGGAAAATAATGATCCCACGAAGAATAATTGGAAATGTGAAATTTCAATTTTTCTGCGTGGCCTATTTAATTTGCCCCCTGTCTAAGTCGACAAGTTTTCGCTGTTCTAAATACTTCCAATCGATAAAAACTTTCATATTATTAACGTTTTTGGTAAAAAACTGCTTTATTTCGGAAGAGAATGGAAAATAATAAGCCCACGCAGAAAAACTGCAAATGTGAAGTTTTAATTTTTCTGCGTGGCCTATTTAATTTGCCCCCTGTCTAAGTCTACAAGGCGCCGCTGTTCTCAATGCCTCGTTGCAATCGATCAGAGCTATCATATCATCAACCTTTTTTGGTAAAAAACTGCCCTATTTTGGAACAGAATAGAAAATAATAGGCCCACGCAGAAAAACTGGAAATGTGAAGTTTCAATTTTTCTGCGTGGCCTATTTAATTTGCCCCCTGTCTAAGTATACAAGTTGTCGCTGTTCTCAATACCTCTTTGCAATCAATCAGAACTATCATATCATCAACCTTTTTTGGTAAAAAACTGCCCTATTTTGGAACAGAATAGAAAATAATAGGCCCACGCAGAAAAACTGGAAATCTGAAGTTTTAATTTTCTGCATGGCCTATCTAATTTGCCTTCTGTCTAAGTCGACAAGTTTTCGCTGTTCTAAATACTTCAAATTGATAAGAACTATCATATTATCAACGTTTTTAGCAAAAAACTGCTCTATTTTGGAACAGAATGGAAAATAATGATCCCACGAAGAATAATTGGAAATGTGAAGTTTCAATTTTTCTGCGTGGCCTATTTAATTTGCCCCCTGTCTAAGTCGACAAGTTTTCGCTGTTCTAAATACTTCAAATCGACGAGAACTATCATATTATCAACGTTTTTGATAAAAAACTGCTCTATTTTGGAACAGAATCGAAAATAATGAGCCCACGCAGAAAAATTGGAAATGTTGAGGTTCAATTTTTCTTCCTTGCTTATCTAATTTGCCCCCTGTCAAAGTCTACAGGTTGTAACTATTTTAAGTGCTTCAAATCGATGAGATCTATCATATAATCAACCTTTTTGGTAAAAAACTGCTCTATTTTGGAACAGAATGGAAAATAATAAGCCCACGCAGAAAAACTGGAAATGTGAAGTTTCAATTTTTTTTCGTGGCCTATCTAATTTGCCCCCTGTCTAACTCTACAAGTTGTCGCTGTTCTAAATGCTTCAATGCAATCGATCAGAGCTATCATATCATCAACCTTTTTTGGTAAAAAACTGTCCTATTTTGGAACAGAATAGAAAATAATAAGCCCACGCAGAAAAACTGGAAATGTGAAGTTTTAATTTTTCTGCCTGGTCTATTTAATTTGCCCCCTGTCTAAGTATACAAGTTGTCGCTGTTCTCAATGCTTCAAATTGATAAGAACTATCATATTTTCAACGTTTTTAGCAAAAAACTGCTCTATTTTGGAACAGAATGGAAAATAATGATCCCACGAAGAATAATTGGAAATGTGAAGTTTCAATTTTTCAGCGTGGCCTATTTAATTTGCCCCCTGTCTAAGTCGACAAGTTTTCGCTGTTCTAAATACTTCAAATCGACGAGAACTATCATATTATCAACGTTTTTGATAAAAAACTGCTCTATTTTGGAACAGAATCGAAAATAATGAGCCCACGCAGAAAAATTGGAAATGTTGAGGTTCAATTTTTCTTCCTTGCTTATCTAATTTGCCCCCTGTCAAAGTCTACAAGTTGTCACTATTTTAAGTGCTTCAAATCGATGAGATCTATCATATAATCAACCTTTTTGGTAAAAAACTGCTCTATTTTGGAACAGAATGGAAAATAATAAGCCCACGCAGAAAAACTGGAAATGTGAAGTTTCAATTTTTTTTCGTGGCCTATCTAATTTGCCCCCTGTCTAACTTTACAAGTTGTCGCTGTTCTAAATGCTTCAATGCAATCGATGAGAGCTATCATATCATCAACCTTTTTTGGTAAAAGATGCTACTATTTGGAACAGAATCGAAAATACTGAGCCAAGGCAGAAAAATTGGAAATGTGAAGTTTGTATTTTTCTGCGTGGTCTATCTAATTTGCCCCCTGTCTAAGTCTACAAGTTGTCACTGTTCTAAAAGCTTCAAATCGACGAGAACTATCATATTACCAACCTTTTTTGTGAAAAAGTGCTCTATTTTGGAACGGAATGGACTATAATGAGCCCACGCGGGAAAATAGGAAATGTGAAGTTTCAAATTTTTCTCGTGGCCTATTTAATTTGCCCTCTGTCTAAGTCTATAAGTTGTCGCTGTTCTTCATACTTCAAATCGATGAGAACTATCATATTATCAACGTTTTTGGGAAAAAATTGCTTTATTTTGGAACAGAATCGAAAATAATGATCCTACACAGAAAAATTGTAAAATGTAAAGTTTCAATTTTTCTTCGAGGCCTATCTAATTTGCCCCCTCTCTAAGTCTAAAAGTTGTCACTGTTCTAAATGCTTCAAATCGATGAGAACTATCATATTATCAACATATTTGGTGAAAAACTCCTCTATTTTGGAACAGAATGGACTATAATGAGCCCAAGCAGAAAAATTGCAAATGTGAAGTTTCATTTTTTCTGTCTGGCCTAACTAATTGCCCCTTGTCTAAATCTACATGTTGTCGCTGTTCTTAATGCTTCGAATCGATGAGAACTGTCATATTATCAACATTTTTGATAAAAAAACTGCTCCTTTTTTCGGAACAAAATGGAAATTAATGAGCGAACGCAAAAAAATTGGAAATGTGAAGTTTCAATTTTTCTGCGCGGCCTATCTAATGATAGTTGGAAGGTATTTTTTCGAGCAACCACAGGGTTAATTCTAGTAAGAGCAATTTGGAGAGAAGAGCTAAAACAAGGGTGGGAAATTAAAAGAATCATCTGAAAATTGAAATAAATTAGCCCATTTTGAAAGCCTCTTTTACTTTTTCAATTCACTATGAGAATTGAACATTTCAAAAAAATCGATGTTTACAGCAAATTCAAAAGCATTTTGGAATTTCTTTTTATTCATTTTCCTTCATTTCTCAAAAATGTGTTCAATTTATCATGGATTAGAATCCGCATATTACGATTAGGGACTTATTAAATCGCAGTGGCCATCGCGACCACGCCTTTTAGATTAGCTTGCATTAATTCATTCGTTTTAAACCATTTACTTTTTTCAGGCATAATTTTGTTTCTTTTAACAAATTCTGATTTAAAATGAAATTCATTACCTAATAGGACACGAGTCTTTAGTTTAGCTTAGGATACATTTCAGAATTTTTCTTACAGTAATTTTCTTTCAATTGTTTAAAAAATTTACCTTTACTTTTGTTATGTTTGTTGATTCCATTCTTAAAAAAGAATTACATTACGAGACATTACAGACAGGGACGCCGGAGAATGGGGCGCGAGGGTCAACCGCCCCTGTTGGTTTTGAAAGAAGGGGCAAGAGGGGCCAGCGTGCCCGTTTGATTAAAGTACCCTTAAAACCGCCCCATTGTAAAAATCAGAGAGATTCCGTTGGAATTCTTATTCCAGTGACAGTTCTTAATTCATGACGACATTTCTCAAAACTTGTATAATAAATCCTTATGCCAAAAGTATGCCAATATTCAATATACCAGCAGAAGATTGAAATAAAATGGCAGTTAGTAGGAGGAATGAGTAGAAGCTGAAAGTTATTTTCAAAGGCCCATTAATCAAGCTTGCCCCCTTGCTCTTAGTTTGTTCCACTTTCAGTGTCCATGAAAACAGACATTGAAAACCTGGGACAAAACTGCTCCTGCTCCCCCTCGCAGCCATTTTAAAAGTCGGAATCAAATTTGAGGACCTTAGAGATGCCTTCTATCAATTTCTTGAAATAAAACTATAATTTAAAAACAGTATATATCAGTATTTTCCTCCGTGAGGGCTTATACTTAATTACTCTCCCTAAGAAATCAAATCAAATCATTGTATTAACAACGCACAAAGAGATGTTATTTTCCAAAATATTGATTATTTTATCTCATTATCAATCTTGAACTAGAATAGTGTATCTTTCTTTTTTCTCTCGATTACGAACCTTTGGGAGATTGAAAAAAAATTGAATCCAGGGTGGGGGCTTTTTTGAAGAGAGCCTCTGTTGTACGATTTTATGACATTATGCAAGGAACTGGCGCCACAATAGCTTTCGCATGGGTTGCATGCTGCTATGCAAATTAGATGATCCAGACGCAAAAATAGATTTGGAGCGGGCCCACGCAGATTTGGTTGCCACCCAGATTTTAGTATCACACCGGTGTAGTATGCTAATCGGTCCCCCATGCAAAAGTGCCCCCTTTGAGGCGATACGTATATGCCTTGTTGAAAAATCAAATACTCCTCGAATTAAATTGCGTTCTGAAAGCGAGGCTATCATGTTGCTACCATAGTACAAGATACCGTCACAGAGTTACCCTGAAGAACTAGGCTAAAGCAAAAAAGAAACAACTTCAGGTAACACTTACCTTTGTGAACCTTTTAAATGAAAATTATTGCAAAAAATCATATAATTCAATAGAATTAAATTTTGCAATAAATCAAATAACAAAGTTTTTTAAAAGGGGAAAATTTTCATTCAGATCCAGATTAGCCAGAATGAAAATGTTCCCACCCTGTAGAATAAGAATTGAATGCCCCCTTTGGAAATACTTGCTTCAATTTAATACATTACCTCAAGGGGCATTGTTTGTTAACCAAGTTTGAAATATTTTCATAGTAAGTGAAGTTTTTTGAAAGGAGAGCATTTTCATTCAGACCCAGATTAGCCAGAATGAAAATGTTCCCACCCTGTAGAATAAGAATTGAATGCCCCCTTTGGAAATAATTGCTTCAATTTAATACATTACCTTAAGATGCATTGTTTGTTATGCAAGCTAGAAATATTTTCATAGTAAGTGAAGTTTTTTAAAAATTGGAGCATTTTCATTCAGATCCAGATTAGCCCGAATGAAAATGTTCCCACCCTGTAGAATAAGAATTGAATGCCCCCTTTGGAAATACTTGCTTCAATTTAATACATTACCTTAAGATGCATTGTTTGTTATGCAAGCTAGAAATATTTTCATAGTAAGTGAAGTTTTTTAAAAATTGGAGCATTTTCATTCAGATCCAGATTAGCCCAAATGAAAATGTTCCCACCCTGTAGAATAAGAATTGAATGCCCCCTTTGGAAATACTTGCTTCAATTTAATACATTACCTCAAGGGGCATTGTTTGTTAACCAAGTTTGAAATATTTTCATAGTAAGTGAAGTTTTTTGAAAGGAGAGCATTTTCATTCAGACCCAGATTAGCCAGAATGAAAATGTTCCCACCCTGTAGAATAAGAATTGAATGCCCCCTTTGGAAATAATTGCTTCAATTTAATACATTACCTTAAGATGCATTGTTTGTTATGCAAGCTAGAAATATTTTCATAGTAAGTGAAGTTTTTTAAAAATTGGAGCATTTTCATTCAGATCCAGATTAGCCCGAATGAAAATGTTCCCACCCTGTAGAATAAGAATTGAATGCCCCCTTTGGAAATACTTGCTTCAATTTAATACATTACCTTAAGATGCATTGTTTGTTATGCAAGCTAGAAATATTTTCATAGTAAGTGAAGTTTTTTAAAAATTGGAGCATTTTCATTCAGATCCAGATTAGCCCAAATGAAAATGTTCCCACCCTGTAGAATAAGAATTGAATGCCCCCTTTGGAAATACTTGCTTCAATTTAATACATTACCTCAAGGGGCATTGTTTGTTAACCAAGTTTGAAATATTTTCATAGTAAGTGAAGTTTTTTGAAAGGAGAGCATTTTCATTCAGACCCAGATTAGCCAGAATGAAAATGTTCCCACCCTGTAGAATAAGAATTGAATGCCCCCTTTGGAAATACTTGCTTCAATATAATACATTACCTTAAGAGGCATTGTTTGTTACCCAAGTTTTAAATGTTTTCAAAGAAAGTGAAGTTTTTTGAAAGAGGAGCATTTCCATTCAGATCCAGATTAGCCCGAATGAAAATGTTCCCACCCTGTAGGATAAGTATGGAATGCCCCCTTTGGAAATACTTGATTAAATTTAATACATTACCTTAAGAGGCATTGTTTGTTACCCAAGTTTTAAATGTTTTCAAAGAAAGTGAAGTTTTTTGAAAGGGGAGCATTTCCATTCAGATCCAGATTAGCCCGAATGAAAATGTTCCCACCCTGTAGAATAAGTATGGAATGCCCCCTTTGGAAATACTTGATTAATTTTAATACATTACCTTAAGAGGCATTGTTTGTTACCCAAGTTTTTAATGTTTTCAAAGAAAGTGAAGTTTGTTGAAAGTGGAACATTTCAATTCAGGTCCAGATTAGCCCGAATGAAAATGTTCCCACCCTGTAGAATAGGTATGAAATGCCCCCTTTAGAAAAACTTTATTAAATTTAATACATTACCTTAACAGACATTGTTTGTTAACCAAGTTTGAAATATTTTCATAGTAAGTGAAGTTTTTGAAAGGAGAGCATTTTCATTCAGACCCAGATTAACCCGAATGAAAATGTTCCCACCCTGTAGAATAGGTATGAAATGCCCCCTTTAGAAAAACTTGATTAAATTTAATACATTACCTTAACAGACATTGTTTGTTAACCAAGTTTGACATGTTTTCAAAGAAAGTGAAGTTTTTTTGAAAGGGGAGCATTTCCATTCAGATCCAGATTAGCCCGAATGAAAATGTTCCCACCCTGTAGAATAGGTATGAAATGCCCCCTTTAGAAAAACTTGATTAAATTTAATACATTACCTTAACAGACATTGTTTGTTACCCAAGTTTTAAATGTTTTCAAAGAAAATAAAGTTTCTTGAAAGTGGAGCATTTCAATTCAGGTCCAGATTAGCCCGAATGAAAATGTTCCCACCCTGTAGAATAGGTATGAAATGCCCCCTTTAGAAAAACTTGATTAAATTTAATACATTACCTTAACAGACATTGTTTGTTACCCAAGTTTTAAATGTTTTCAAAGAAAATAAAGTTTCTTGAAAGTGGAACATTTCAATTCAGGTCCAGATTAGCCCGAATGAAAATGTTCCCACCCTGTAGAACAGGTATGAAATGCCCCCTTTAGAAAAACTTGATTAAATTTAATACATTACCTTAACAGGCATTGTTTGTTACCCAAGTTTTTAATGTTTTCAAAGAAAGTGAAGTTTTTTTGAAAGGGGAGCATTTCCATTCAGATCCAGATTAGCCCTAATGAAAATGTTCCCACCCTGTAGAATAAGTATAAAATGCCCTCTTTGGAAATATTTGATTAAATTTAATACATTACCTTAAGAGGAATTGTTTGTTACCCAAGTTTTAAATGTTTTCAAAGAAAGGGAAGTTTTTTGAAAGTGGAGCATTTCAATTCAGGTCCAGATTAGCCCGAATGAAAATGTTCCCACCTTGTAGAATAGGTATGAAATGCCCCCTTTAGAAAAACTTGATTAAATTTAATACATTACCTTAACAGGCATTGTTTGTTACCCAAGTTTTTAATGTTTTCAAAGAAAGTGAAGTTTTTTGAAAGGGGAGCATTTTCATTCAGGTCCAGATTAGCCCTAATGAAAATGTTCCCACCCTGTAGAATAAGTATAAAATGCCCTCTTTGGAAATATTTGATTAAATTTAATACATTACCTTAACAGACATTGTTTGTTACCCAAGTTTTAAATGTTTTCAAAGAAAATAAAGTTTCTTGAAAGTGGAACATTTCAATTCAGGTCCAGATTAGCCCTAATGAAAATGTTCCCACCCTGTAGAATAAGTATAAAATGCCCTCTTTGGAAATATTTGATTAAATTTAATACATTACCTTAAGAGGAATTGTTTGTTACCCAAGTTTTAAATGTTTTCAAAGAAAGGGAAGTTTTTTGAAAGTGGAGCATTTCAATTCAGGTCCAGATTAGCCCGAATGAAAATGTTCCCACCCTGTAGAATAAGTATAAAATGCCCTCTTTGGAAATATTTGATTAAATTTAATACATTACCTTAAGAGGCATTGTTTGTTACCCAAGTTTTAAATATTTTCAAAGAAAGTGAAGTTTTTTGAAAGGGGAGCATTTTCATTCAGATCCAGATTAGCCCTAATGAAAATGTTCCCACCCTGTAGGATAAGTATGGAATGCCCCCTTTGGAAATACTTGATTAATTTTAATACATTACCTTAAGAGGAATTGTTTGTTACCCAAGTTTTAAATGTTTTCAAAGAAAGGGAAGTTTTTTGAAAGTGGAGCATTTCAATTCAGGTCCAGATTAGCCCGAATGAAAATGTTCCCACCCTGTAGAATAAGTATAAAATGCCCTCTTTGGAAATATTTGATTAAATTTAATACATTACCTTAAGAGGCATTGTTTGTTACCCAAGTTTTAAATATTTTCAAAGAAAGTGAAGTTTTTTGAAAGGGGAGCATTTTCATTCAGGTCCAGATTAGCCCGAATGAAAATGTTCCCACCCTGTAGAATAAGTATAAAATGCCCTCTTTGGAAATATTTGATTAAATTTAATACATTACCTTAAGAGGCATTGTTTGTTAACCAAGTTTGAAATATTTTCATAGTAAGTGAAGTTTTTGAAAGGAGAGCATTTTCATTCAGACCCAGATTAGCCCTAATGAAAATGTTCCCACCGTGTAGAATAAGTATAAAATGCCCTCTTTGGAAATATTTGATTAAATTTAATACATTACCTGAAGAGGCATTGTTTGTTACCCAAGTTTTAAATGTTTTCAAAGAAAATAAAGTTTTTTGAAAGTGGAGCATTTCAATTCAGGTCCAGATTAGCCCAAAGGAAAATGTTTCCACCCTGTATAATAAGTATGAAATGCCCCCTTTGGAAATACTTGATTAATTTTAATACATTTCCTTAAGAGGAATTGTTTGTTACCCAAGTTTTAAATGTTTTCAAAGAAAGTGAAGTTTTTTGAAAGTGGAGCATTTCAATTCAGGTCCAGATTAGCCCAAATGAAAATGTTTCCACCCTGTATAATAAGTATGAAATGCCCCCTTTGGAAATACTTGATTAATTTTAATACATTACCTTAAGAGGAATTGTTTGTTACCCAAGTTTTAAATGTTTTCAAAGAAAGGGAAGTTTTTTGAAAGTGGAGCATTTCAATTCAGGTCCAGATTAGCCCGAATGAAAATGTTTCCACCCTGTATAATAAGTATGAAATGCCCCCTTTGGAAATACTTGATTAATTTTAATACATTTCCTTAAGAGGAATTGTTTGTTACCCAAGTTTTAAATGTTTTCAAAGAAAGTGAAGTTTTTTGAAAGTGGAGCATTTCAATTCAGGTCCAGATTAGCCCAAATGAAAATGTTTCCACCCTGTATAATAAGTATGAAATGCCCCCTTTGGAAATACTTGATTAATTTTAATACATTTCCTTAAGAGGAATTGTTTGTTACCCAAGTTTTAAATGTTTTCAAAGAAAGTGAAGTTTTTTGAAAGTGGAGCATTTCAATTCAGGTCCAGATTAGCCCAAATGAAAATGTTTCCACCCTGTATAATAAGTATGAAATGCCCCCTTTGGAAATACTTGATTAATTTTAATACATTTCCTTAAGAGGAATTGTTTGTTACCCAAGTTTTAAATGTTTTCAAAGAAAGTGAAGTTTTTTGAAAGTGGAGCATTTCAATTCAGGTCCAGATTAGCCCAAATGAAAATGTTCCCATGCTGTAGAATAAGTATGAATTGCCCCCTTTGGAAATATTTGATTAAATTTAATACATTACCTTAAGAGGAATTGTTTGTTACCCAAGTTTTAAATGTTTTCAAAGAAAATAAAGTTTTTTGAAAGTGGAGCATTTCAATTCAGGTCCAGATTAGCCCAAATGAAAATGTTTCCACCCTGTATAATAAGTATGAAATGCCCCCTTTGGAAATAGTTGATTAATTTTAATACATTACCTTAAGAGGAATTGTTTGTTACCCAAGTTTTAAATGTTTTCAAAGAAAATAAAGTTTTTTGAAAGTGGAGCATTTCAATTCAGGTCCAGATTAGCCCAAATGAAAATGTTTCCACCCTGTATAATAAGTATGAAATGCCCCCTTTGGAAATACTTGATTAATTTTAATACATTACCTTAAGAGGAATTGTTTGTTACCCAAGTTTTAAATGTTTTCAAAGAAAATAAAGTTTTTTGAAAGTGGAGCATTTCAATTCAGGTCCAGATTAGCCCAAATGAAAATGTTTCCACCCTGTATAATAAGTATGAAATGCCCCCTTTGGAAATACTTGATTAATTTTAATACATTACCTTAAGAGGAATTGTTTGTTACCCAAGTTTTAAATGTTTTCAAAGAAAGTGAAGTTTTTTGAAAGTGGAGCATTTCAATTCAGGTCCAGATTAGCCCAAATGAAAATGTTTCCACCCTCTATAATAAGTATGAAATGCCCCCTTTGGAAATACTTGATTAATTTTAATACATTACCTTAAGAGGAATTGTTTGTTACCCAAGTTTTAAATGTTTTCAAAGAAAATAAAGTTTTTTGAAAGTGGAGCATTTCAATTCAGGTCCAGATTAGCCCAAATGAAAATGTTTCCACACTGTATAATAAGTATGAAATGCCCCCTTTGGAAATACTTGATTAATTTTAATACATTACCTTAAGAGGAATTGTTTGTTACCCAAGTTTTAAATGTTTTCAAAGAAAGTGAAGTTTTTTGAAAGTGGAGCATTTCAATTCAGGTCCAGATTAGCCCAAATGAAAATGTTTCCACCCTGTATAATAAGTATGAAATGCCCCCTTTGGAAATACTTGATTAATTTTAATACATTACCTTAAGAGGAATTGTTTGTTACCCAAGTTTTAAATGTTTTCAAAGAAAATAAAGTTTTTTGAAAGGGGAGCATTTTCATTCAGGTCCAGATTAGCCCGAATGAAAATGTTTCCACCCTGTATAATAAGTATGAAATGCCCCCTTTGGAAATACTTGATTAATTTTAATACATTACCTTAAGAGGCATTGTTTGTTACCCAAGTTTTAAATGTTTTCAAAGAAAGTGAAGTTTTTTGAAAGTGGAGCATTTCAATTCAGGTCCAGATTAGCCCAAATGAAAATGTTTCCACCCTCTATAATAAGTATGAAATGCCCCCTTTAGAAAAACGTGATTAAATTTAAAACATTACCTTAACAGACATTGTTTGTTACCCAAGTTTTAAATGTTTTCAAAGAAAGTGAAGTTTTTTGAAAGTGGAGCATTTCAATTCAGGTCCAGATTAGCCCAAATGAAAATGTTTCCACCCTCTATAATAAGTATGAAATGCCCCCTTTGGAAATACTTGATTAATTTTAATACATTACCTTAAGAGGAATTGTTTGTTACCCAAGTTTTAAATGTTTTCAAAGAAAGTGAAGTTTTTTGAAAGTGGAGCATTTCAATTCAGGTCCAGATTAGCCCAAATGAAAATGTTTCCACCCTGTAGAATAAGTATGAAATGCCCCCTTTGGAAATACTTGATTAATTTTAATACATTACCTTAAGAGGAATTGTTTGTTACCCAAGTTTTAAATGTTTTCAAAGAAAGTGAAGTTTTTTGAAAGTGGAGCATTTCAATTCAGGTCCAGATTAGCCCAAATGAAAATGTTTCCACCCTGTAGAATAAGTATGAAATGCCCCCTTTGGAAATACTTGATTAATTTTAATACATTACCTTAAGAGGAATTGTTTGTTACCCAAGTTTTAAATGTTTTCAAAGAAAGTGAAGTTTTTTGAAAGTGGAGCATTTCAATTCAGGTCCAGATTAGCCCAAATGAAAATGTTTCCACCCTGTAGAATAAGTATGAAATGCCCCCTTTGGAAATACTTGATTAATTTTAATACATTACCTTAAGAGGAATTGTTTGTTACCCAAGTTTTAAATGTTTTCAAAGAAAGTGAAGTTTTTTGAAAGTGGAGCATTTCAATTCAGGTCCAGATTAGCCCAAATGAAAATGTTTCCACCCTGTAGAATAAGTATGAAATGCCCCCTTTGGAAATACTTGATTAATTTTAATACATTACCTTAAGAGGAATTGTTTGTTACCCAAGTTTTAAATGTTTTCAAAGAAAGTGAAGTTTTTTGAAAGTGGAGCATTTCAATTCAGGTCCAGATTAGCCCAAATGAAAATGTTTCCACCCTGTAGAATAAGTATGAAATGCCCCCTTTGGAAATACTTGATTAATTTTAATACATTACCTTAAGAGGAATTGTTTGTTACCCAAGTTTTAAATGTTTTCAAAGAAAGTGAAGTTTTTTGAAAGTGGAGCATTTCAATTCAGGTCCAGATTAGCCCTAATGAAAATGTTTCCACCCTGTAGAATAAGTATGAAATGCCCCCTTTGGAAATACTTGATTAATTTTAATACATTACCTTAAGAGGAATTGTTTGTTACCCAAGTTTTAAATGTTTTCAAAGAAAGTGAAGTTTTTTGAAAGTGGAGCATTTCAATTCAGGTCCAGATTAGCCCAAATGAAAATGTTTCCACCCTGTAGAATAAGTATGAAATGCCCCCTTTGGAAATACTTGATTAATTTTAATACATTACCTTAAGAGGAATTGTTTGTTACCCAAGTTTTAAATGTTTTCAAAGAAAGTGAAGTTTTTTGAAAGTGGAGCATTTCAATTCAGGTCCAGATTAGCCCAAATGAAAATGTTTCCACCCTGTAGAATAAGTATGAAATGCCCCCTTTGGAAATACTTGATTAATTTTAATACATTACCTTAAGAGGAATTGTTTGTTACCCAAGTTTTAAATGTTTTCAAAGAAAGTGAAGTTTTTTGAAAGTGGAGCATTTCAATTCAGGTCCAGATTAGCCCTAATGAAAATGTTTCCACCCTGTATAATAAGTATGAAATGCCCCCTTTGGAAATACTTGATTAATTTTAATACATTACCTTAAGAGGCATTGTTTGTTACCCAAGTTTTAAATGTTTTCAAAGAAAGTGAAGTTTTTTGAAAGTGGAGCATTTCAATTCAGGTCCAGATTAGCCCAAATGAAAATGTTTCCACCCTCTATAATAAGTATGAAATGCCCCCTTTGGAAATACTTGATTAATTTTAATACATTACCTTAAGAGGAATTGTTTGTTACCCAAGTTTTAAATGTTTTCAAAGAAAATAAAGTTTTTTGAAAGTGGAGCATTTCAATTCAGGTCCAGATTAGCCCAAATGAAAATGTTTCCACACTGTATAATAAGTATGAAATGCCCCCTTTGGAAATACTTGATTAATTTTAATACATTACCTTAAGAGGAATTGTTTGTTACCCAAGTTTTAAATGTTTTCAAAGAAAGTGAAGTTTTTTGAAAGTGGAGCATTTCAATTCAGGTCCAGATTAGCCCAAATGAAAATGTTTCCACCCTGTAGAATAAGTATGAAATGCCCCCTTTGGAAATACTTGATTAATTTTAATACATTACCTTAAGAGGAATTGTTTGTTACCCAAGTTTTAAATGTTTTCAAAGAAAGTGAAGTTTTTTGAAAGTGGAGCATTTCAATTCAGGTCCAGATTAGCCCTAATGAAAATGTTTCCACCCTGTATAATAAGTATGAAATGCCCCCTTTGGAAATACTTGATTAATTTTAATACATTACCTTAAGAGGCATTGTTTGTTACCCAAGTTTTAAATGTTTTCAAAGAAAGTGAAGTTTTTTGAAAGTGGAGCATTTCAATTCAGGTCCAGATTAGCCCAAATGAAAATGTTTCCACCCTGTATAATAAGTATGAAATGCCCCCTTTGGAAATACTTGATTAAATTTAATACATTACCTTAAGAGGAATTGTTTGTTACCCAAGTTTTAAATGTTTTCAAAGAAAGTGAAGTTTTTTGAAAGTGGAGCATTTCAATTCAGGTCCAGATTAGCCCTAATGAAAATGTTTCCACCCTGTATAATAAGTATGAAATGCCCCCTTTGGAAATACTTGATTAATTTTAATACATTACCTTAAGAGGCATTGTTTGTTACCCAAGTTTTAAATGTTTTCAAAGAAAGTGAAGTTTTTTGAAAGTGGAGCATTTCAATTCAGGTCCAGATTAGCCCAAATGAAAATGTTTCCACCCTCTATAATAAGTATGAAATGCCCCCTTTGGAAATATTTGATTAATTTTAATACATTACCTTAAGAGGAATTGTTTGTTACCCAAGTTTTAAATGTTTTCAAAGAAAGTGAAGTTTTTTGAAAGTGGAGCATTTCAATTCAGGTCCAGATTAGCCCTAATGAAAATGTTCCCACCGTGTAGAATAAGTATAAAATGCCCTCTTTGGAAATATTTGATTAAATTTAATACATTACCTGAAGAGGCATTGTTTGTTACCCAAGTTTTAAATGTTTTCAAAGAAAATAAAGTTTTTTGAAAGTGGAGCATTTCAATTCAGGTCCAGATTAGCCCAAATGAAAATGTTTCCACCCTGTATAATAAGTATGAAATGCCCCCTTTGGAAATACTTGATTAATTTTAATACATTACCTTAAGAGGAATTGTTTGTTACCCAAGTTTTAAATGTTTTCAAAGAAAATAAAGTTTTTTGAAAGTGGAGCATTTCAATTCAGGTCCAGATTAGCCCTAATGAAAATGTTCCCACCGTGTAGAATAAGTATAAAATGCCCTCTTTGGAAATATTTGATTAAATTTAATACATTACCTGAAGAGGCATTGTTTGTTACCCAAGTTTTAAATGTTTTCAAAGAAAATAAAGTTTTTTGAAAGTGGAGCATTTCAATTCAGGTCCAGATTAGCCCAAATGAAAATGTTTCCACCCTGTATAATAAGTATGAAATGCCCCCTTTGGAAATACTTGATTAATTTTAATACATTACCTTAAGAGGAATTGTTTGTTACCCAAGTTTTAAATGTTTTCAAAGAAAGTGAAGTTTTTTGAAAGTGGAGCATTTCAATTCAGGTCCAGATTAGCCCAAATGAAAATGTTTCCACCCTGTATAATAAGTATGAAATGCCCCCTTTGGAAATACTTGATTAATTTTAATACATTACCTTAAGAGGAATTGTTTGTTACCCAAGTTTTAAATGTTTTCAAAGAAAATAAAGTTTTTTGAAAGTGGAGCATTTCAATTCAGGTCCAGATTAGCCCAAAGGAAAATGTTTCCACCCTGTATAATAAGTATGAAATGCCCCCTTTGGAAATACTTGATTAATTTTAATACATTACCTTAAGAGGAATTGTTTGTTACCCAAGTTTTAAATGTTTTCAAAGAAAGTGAAGTTTTTTGAAAGTGGAGCATTTCAATTCAGGTCCAGATTAGCCCAAATGAAAATGTTTCCACCCTGTATAATAAGTATGAAATGCCCCCTTTGGAAATACTTGATTAATTTTAATACATTACCTTAAGAGGAATTGTTTGTTACCCAAGTTTTAAATGTTTTCAAAGAAAATAAAGTTTTTTGAAAGTGGAGCATTTCAATTCAGGTCCAGATTAGCCCAAAGGAAAATGTTTCCACCCTGTATAATAAGTATGAAATGCCCCCTTTGGAAATACTTGATTAATTTTAATACATTTCCTTAAGAGGAATTGTTTGTTACCCAAGTTTTAAATGTTTTCAAAGAAAGTGAAGTTTTTTGAAAGTGGAGCATTTCAATTCAGGTCCAGATTAGCCCAAAGGAAAATGTTTCCACCCTGTATAATAAGTATGAAATGCCCCCTTTGGAAATACTTGATTAATTTTAATACATTTCCTTAAGAGGAATTGTTTGTTACCCAAGTTTTAAATGTTTTCAAAGAAAGTGAAGTTTTTTGAAAGTGGAGCATTTCAATTCAGGTCCAGATTAGCCCAAATGAAAATGTTTCCACCCTGTATAATAAGTATGAAATGCCCCCTTTAGAAAAACTTGATTAAATTTAATACATTACCTTAACAGACATTGTTTGTTACCCAAGTTTTAAATGTTTTCAAAGAAAATAAAGTTTTTTGAAAGTGGAGCATTTCAATTCAGGTCCAGATTAGCCCAAATGAAAATGTTCCCATGCTGTAGAATAAGTATGAATTGCCCCCTTTGGAAATATTTGATTAAATTTAATACATTACCTTAAGAGGCATTGTTTGTTACCCAAGTTTTTAATGTTTTCAAAGAAAGTGAAGTTTGTTGAAAGTGGAACATTTCAATTCAGGTCCAGATTAGCCCGAATGAAAATGTTCCCACCCTGTAGAATAGGTATGAAATGCCCCCTTTAGAAAAACTTGATTAAATTTAATACATTACCTTAACAGACATTGTTTGTTACCCAAGTTTTAAATGTTTTCAAAGAAAATAAAGTTTCTTGAAAGTGGAGCATTTCAATTCAGGTCCAGATTAGCCCGAATGAAAATGTTCCCACCCTGTAGAATAGGTATGAAATGCCCCCTTTAGAAAAACGTGATTAAATTTAAAACATTACCTTAACAGACATTGTTTGTTACCCAAGTTTTAAATGTTTTCAAAGAAAATAAAGTTTTTTGAAAGTGGAGCATTTCAATTCAGGTCCAGATTAGCCCGAATGAAAATGTTCCCACCCTGTAGAATAAGTATAAAATGCCCTCTTTGGAAATATTTGATTAAATTTAATACATTACCTTAAGAGGCATTGTTTGTTACCCAAGTTTTAAATATTTTCAAAGAAAGTGAAGTTTTTTGAAAGGGGAGCATTTTCATTCAGGTCCAGATTAGCCCGAATGAAAATGTTCCCACCCTGTAGAATAAGTATAAAATGCCCTCTTTGGAAATATTTGATTAAATTTAATACATTACCTTAAGAGGCATTGTTTGTTAACCAAGTTTGAAATATTTTCATAGTAAGTGAAGTTTTTAAAGGAGAGCATTTTCATTCAGACCCAGATTAGCCCTAATGAAAATGTTCCCACCGTGTAGAATAAGTATAAAATGCCCTCTTTGGAAATATTTGATTAAATTTAATACATTACCTGAAGAGGCATTGTTTGTTACCCAAGTTTTAAATGTTTTCAAAGAAAATAAAGTTTTTTGAAAGTGGAGCATTTCAATTCAGGTCCAGATTAGCCCAAATGAAAATGTTTCCACCCTGTATAATAAGTATGAAATGCCCCCTTTGGAAATACTTGATTAATTTTAATACATTACCTTAAGAGGAATTGTTTGTTACCCAAGTTTTAAATGTTTTCAAAGAAAGGGAAGTTTTTTGAAAGTGGAGCATTTCAATTCAGGTCCAGATTAGCCCAAATGAAAATGTTTCCACCCTGTATAATAAGTATGAAATGCCCCCTTTGGAAATACTTGATTAATTTTAATACATTACCTTAAGAGAAATTGTTTGTTACCCAAGTTTTAAATGTTTTCAAAGAAAATAAAGTTTTTTGAAAGTGGAGCATTTCAATTCAGGTCCAGATTAGCCCAAATGAAAATGTTCCCATGCTGTAGAATAAGTATGAATTGCCCCCTTTGGAAATATTTGATTAAATTTAATACATTACCTTAAGAGGCATTGTTTGTTACCCAAGTTTTTAATGTTTTCAAAGAAAGTGAAGTTTGTTGAAAGTGGAACATTTCAATTCAGGTCCAGTTTAGCCCGAATGAAAATGTTCCCACCCTGTAGAATAGGTATGAAATGCCCCCTTTAGAAAAACTTGATTAAATTTAATACATTACCTTAACAGACATTGTTTGTTACCCAAGTTTTAAATGTTTTCAAAGAAAATAAAGTTTCTTGAAAGTGGAGCATTTCAATTCAGGTCCAGATTAGCCCGAATGAAAATGTTCCCACCCTGTAGAATAGGTATGAAATGCCCCCTTTAGAAAAACTTGATTAAATTTAATACATTACCTTAACAGACATTGTTTGTTACCCAAGTTTTAAATGTTTTCAAAGAAAATAAAGTTTCTTGAAAGTGGAACATTTCAATTCAGGTCCAGATTAGCCCGAATGAAAATGTTCCCACCCTGTAGAATAGGTATGAAATGCCCCCTTTAGAAAAACTTGATTAAATTTAATACATTACCTTAACAGGCATTGTTTGTTACCCAAGTTTTTTATGTTTTCAAAGAAAGTGAAGTTTTTTTGAAAGGGGAGCATTTCCATTCAGATCCAGATTAGCCCTAATGAAAATGTTCCCACCCTGTAGAATAAGTATAAAATGCCCTCTTTGGAAATATTTGATTAAATTTAATACATTACCTTAAGAGGAATTGTTTGTTACCCAAGTTTTAAATGTTTTCAAAGAATGGGAAGTTTTTTGAAAGTGGAGCATTTCAATTCAGGTCCAGATTAGCCCGAATGAAAATGTTTCCACCCTGTATAATAAGTATGAAATGCCCCCTTTGGAAATACTTGATTAATTTTAATACATTACCTTAAGAGGCATTGTTTGTTAACCAAGTTTGAAATATTTTCATAGTAAGTGAAGTTTTTGAAAGGAGAGCATTTTCATTCAGACCCAGATTAGCCCTAATGAAAATGTTCCCACCGTGTAGAATAAGTATAAAATGCCCTCTTTGGAAATATTTGATTAAATTTAATACATTACCTGAAGAGGCATTGTTTGTTACCCAAGTTTTAAATGTTTTCAAAGAAAATAAAGTTTTTTGAAAGTGGAGCATTTCAATTCAGGTCCAGATTAGCCCAAATGAAAATGTTTCCACCCTGTATAATAAGTATGAAATGCCCCCTTTGGAAATACTTGATTAATTTTAATACATTACCTTAAGAGGAATTGTTTGTTACCCAAGTTTTAAATGTTTTCAAAGAAAGGGAAGTTTTTTGAAAGTGGAGCATTTCAATTCAGGTCCAGATTAGCCCAAATGAAAATGTTTCCACCCTGTATAATAAGTATGAAATGCCCCCTTTGGAAATACTTGATTAATTTTAATACATTACCTTAAGAGGAATTGTTTGTTACCCAAGTTTGAAATATTTTCAAAGAAAGTGAAGTTTTTTGAAAGGGGAGCATTTTCATTCAGGTCCAGATTAGCCCAAATGAAAATGTTTCCACACTGTATAATAAGTATGAAATGCCCCCTTTGGAAATACTTGATTAATTTTAATACATTACCTTAAGAGGAATTGTTTGTTACCCAAGTTTTAAATGTTTTCAAAGACAGGGAAGTTTTTTGAAAGTGGAGCATTTCAATTCAGGTCCAGATTAGCCCGAATGAAAATGTTCCCACCCTGTAGAATAAGTATAAAATGCCCTCTTTGGAAATATTTGATTAAATTTAATACATTACCTTAAGAGGCATTGTTTGTTACCCAAGTTTTAAATATTTTCAAAGAAAGTGAAGTTTTTTGAAAGGGGAGCATTTTCATTCAGGTCCAGATTAGCCCGAATGAAAATGTTCCCACCCTGTAGAATAAGTATAAAATGCCCTCTTTGGAAATATTTGATTAAATTTAATACATTACCTTAAGAGGCATTGTTTGTTAACCAAGTTTGAAATATTTTCATAGTAAGTGAAGTTTTTGAAAGGAGAGCATTTTCATTCAGACCCAGATTAGCCCGAATGAAAATGTTCCCACCGTGTAGAATAAGTATAAAATGCCCTCTTTGGAAATATTTGATTAAATTTAATACATTACCTGAAGAGGCATTGTTTGTTACCCAAGTTTTTATTGTTTTCAAAAAAGTGAAGTTTTTTGAAAGGGGAGCATTTCAATTCAGGTCCAGATTAGCCCGAATGAAAATGTTCCCACCCTGTAGAATAAGTATAAAATGCCCTCTTTGGAAATATTTGATTAAATTTAATACATTACCTTAAGAGGCATTGTTTGTTACCCAAGTTTTTAATGTTTTCAAAAAAAGTGAAGTTTTTTGAAAGTGGAGCATTTGAATTCAGGTCCAGATTAGGCCGAATGAAAATGTTCCCACCCTGTAGAATAAGTATGAAATGCCCCCTTTGGAAATATTTGATTAAATTTAAAACATTACCTTAACTGGCATTGTTTGTTACCCAAGTTTTAAATGTTTTCAAAGAAAGTGAAGTTTTTTGAAAGGGGAGCATTTTCATTCAGGTCCAGATTAGCCCGAATGAAAATGTTCCCTACCTGTAGAATAAATATAAAATGCCCCTTTGGAAATACTTGCTTAAATTTAATACATTACCTGAAGGGGCATTGTTTGTTAACCAAGTTTGAAATGTTTTCAAAGAAAGTGAAGTTTTTTGAAAGGGGAGCATTTCCATTCAGATCCAGATTAGCCCGAATGAAAATGTTCCCACCCTGTAAGATAAGTATGGAATGCCCCCTTTGGAAATACTTGATTAAATTTAATACATTACCTCAAGGGACATTGTTGGTTACCCAAGTTTGAAATATTTTAAAAGAAAGTGAAGTTTTTTGAAAGGGGAGCATTTCCATTCAGATCCAGATTAGCCCGAATGAAAATGTTCCCACCCTGTAGGATAAGTATGGAATGCCCCCTTTGGAAATACTTGATTAAATTCAATACATTACCTTAAGAGGCATTGTTTGTTACCCAAGTTTTAAATATTTTCAAAGAAAGTGGAGTTTTTTGAAAGAGGGGGAATTTCATTCAGGTCCAGATTAGCCTGAATGAAATTTTTCCCACCCTGTAGAATAAGAATTGAATGCCCCCTTTGGAAATACTTGCTTTAATGTAATACATTACCTCAAGGGGCATTGTTTGTTAACCAAGTTTGAAATATTTTCATAGTAAGTGAAGTTTTTTGAAAGGAGAGCATTTTCATTCAGACCCAGATTAGCCAGAATGAAAATGTTCCCACCCTGTAGAATAAGAATTGAATGCCCCCTTTGGAAATAATTGCTTCAATATAATACATTACCTTAAGAGGCATTGTTTGTTACCCAAATTTTAAATGTTTTCAAAGAAAGTGAAGTTTTTTGAAAGGGGAGCATTTCCATTCAGATCCAGATTAGCCCGAATGAAAATGTTCCCACCCTGTAGGATAAGTATGGAATGCCCCCTTTGGAAATACTTGATTAAATTTAATACATTACCTTAAGAGGCATTGTTTGTTACCCAAGTTTTTAATATTTTCAAAGAAAGTGGAGTTTTTTGAAAGAGGGGGAATTTCATTCAGGTCCAGATTAGCCTGAATGAAATTGTTCCCAACCTGTAGAATTAGAATGAAATGCCCCCGTTGGAAATACTTGATTAAATTTAATACATTACCTTAAGGGGCATTGTTTGACACCTAAGTTTGAAATATTTTCAAAGAAAGTGAAGTTTTTTGAAAGGGGAGCATTTTCATTCAGGTCCAGATTAGCCCAAATGAAAATGTTTCCACACTGTATAATAAGTATGAAATGCCCCCTTTGGAAATACTTGATTAATTTTAATACATTACCTTAAGAGGAATTGTTTGTTACCCAAGTTTTTATTGTTTTCAAAAAAGTGAAGTTTTTTGAAAGGGGAGCATTTCAATTCAGGTCCAGATTAGCCCGAATGAAAATGTTCCCACCCTGTAGAATAAGTATAAAATGCCCTCTTTGGAAATATTTGATTAAATTTAATACATTACCTTAAGAGGCATTGTTTGTTACCCAAGTTTTTAATGTTTTCAAAAAAAGTGAAGTTTTTTGAAAGTGGAGCATTTGAATTCAGGTCCAGATTAGGCCGAATGAAAATGTTCCCACCCTGTAGAATAAGTATGAAATGCCCCCTTTGGAAATATTTGATTAAATTTAAAACATTACCTTAACTGGCATTGTTTGTTACCCAAGTTTTAAATGTTTTCAAAGAAAGTGAAGTTTTTTGAAAGGGGAGCATTTTCATTCAGGTCCAGATTAGCCCGAATGAAAATGTTCCCTACCTGTAGAATAAATATAAAATGCCCCTTTGGAAATACTTGCTTAAATTTAATACATTACCTGAAGGGGCATTGTTTGTTAACCAAGTTTGAAATGTTTTCAAAGAAAGTGAAGTTTTTTGAAAGGGGAGCATTTCCATTCAGATCCAGATTAGCCCGAATGAAAATGTTCCCACCCTGTAAGATAAGTATGGAATGCCCCCTTTGGAAATACTTGATTAAATTTAATACATTACCTCAAGGGACATTGTTGGTTACCCAAGTTTGAAATATTTTAAAAGAAAGTGAAGTTTTTTGAAAGGGGAGCATTTCCATTCAGATCCAGATTAGCCCGAATGAAAATGTTCCCACCCTGTAGGATAAGTATGGAATGCCCCCTTTGGAAATACTTGATTAAATTCAATACATTACCTTAAGAGGCATTGTTTGTTACCCAAGTTTTAAATATTTTCAAAGAAAGTGGAGTTTTTTGAAAGAGGGGGAATTTCATTCAGGTCCAGATTAGCCTGAATGAAATTTTTCCCACCCTGTAGAATAAGAATTGAATGCCCCCTTTGGAAATACTTGCTTTAATGTAATACATTACCTCAAGGGGCATTGTTTGTTAACCAAGTTTGAAATATTTTCATAGTAAGTGAAGTTTTTTGAAAGGAGAGCATTTTCATTCAGACCCAGATTAGCCAGAATGAAAATGTTCCCACCCTGTAGAATAAGAATTGAATGCCCCCTTTGGAAATAATTGCTTCAATATAATACATTACCTTAAGAGGCATTGTTTGTTACCCAAATTTTAAATGTTTTCAAAGAAAGTGAAGTTTTTTGAAAGGGGAGCATTTCCATTCAGATCCAGATTAGCCCGAATGAAAATGTTCCCACCCTGTAGGATAAGTATGGAATGCCCCCTTTGGAAATACTTGATTAAATTTAATACATTACCTTAAGAGGCATTGTTTGTTACCCAAGTTTTTAATATTTTCAAAGAAAGTGGAGTTTTTTGAAAGAGGGGGAATTTCATTCAGGTCCAGATTAGCCTGAATGAAATTGTTCCCAACCTGTAGAATTAGAATGAAATGCCCCCGTTGGAAATACTTGATTAAATTTAATACATTACCTTAAGGGGCATTGTTTGACACCTAAGTTTGAAATATTTTCAAAGAAAGTGAAGTTTTTTGAAAGGGGAGTATTTTCATTCAGGTAAGGATTAGCCCAAATGAGAATGTTCCCACCCTGTAGAATAGGAATTGAATGCCCTCTTTGGAAATACTTGCTTCAATTTAATACACTACCTCAAGAGGCATTGTTTGTTACCTAAGTTTGAAATCTTTTTAAATAAAGTGAAGTTTTTTGAAAGGGGAGCATTTTCATTCTTGTCCTGATTAGCCCAAATGAAAATATTCCCACCCTGTAGAATAAGTATGTATTGCCCCCTTTGGAAATACTTGCTTCAATTTAATACATTACCTCAAGGGGCATTGTTTTTACCAAAGTTTGAAATATTTTCAAAGAAAGTGAAGTTTTTTAACACGGTTGCATTTTCATTCAGGTCCAAATTATCCCGAATAAAAATGTTCCCACCCTGTAGAATAGGAATTGGATGCCCCTTTTGGAAATACTTGCTTCAATTTAATACATTACCTTAAGAGGCATTGTTTGTTACTAAAGTTTGAAATATTTTCAAAGAAAGTGAAGTTTTTTGACACGGTTGCATTTTCATTCAGGTCCAAATTATCCCGAATAAAAATGTTCCCACCCTGTAGAATAAGAATGGAATGCCCCCTATCGAAATACTTTCTAGGTTTTTTCGAGAAAAAAACGATTTTTGAAAAATTTTTCATACATTTTTCAAAGTTTTTTCAAGGTTTAGTCTCAAACATTCTAGGTGTATTATTTTTTTCTTTTTTCCAGATATCACTTGGAGGTTCAACCAAATGTCATCAAAACATTTCAGAAAGGTATTTTCTCAGCATTCTTCATATTTCTCATCAGCATCTTTGTCACAAAAAAATTTTCAGAAAATTTTAAAATTTTTGAACTTTTTTGCAAGTCCGGGGTCATGAACTTTTTCAAAAATTGCCAAGTCCTTTTCTTCGAAATAAGAGCCTAAAATTCGCCAAAACTACAGGAAATGTTGTCAGAAACGTGTACTAAAGCTTTCTTGGTTGTTTCAAGTGAAACAATATTTTGAAAAATTTCAAATTTTTTGAACTTTTTTGAAGCTTTAGTTTTAAACATTCTAGGTATATTATTTGTTTCTTTTTTGCAGATATCACTTAGAGGTTCAACCAAATGTCATCAAAACTTTTTAGAAAGGTATTTTATAGCATATTTTGTTCTTTGTCACAAAAAAAATTTTCAAAAATATTCCAAATTCTTTGAAAAACTTGAAATTCTTTGAACTTTTTTGCAGGTCCGGGGTCATGAACTTTTTCAAAAATTGCTAAGTCCTTTTTTTCAAAATAAGAGCCTAAAATTCAGCGAAACTCCCTGAAATGTTGTTCGGAACGTGTTTTGAGACTTTCTTGGTTGTTTTGCGTAAAAAAAGTTTTTGAAAAATTTCAAATTTTTTGAACCTTTTTGCAGGTCCGGGGTCATGAACTTTTTCAAAAATTGCTAAGTCCTTATTTACAAAATAAGAGCCTAACATTCAGCGAAACTCGCTGAAATGTTGTTTGAAACGTGTTTTGAGACTTTCTTGGTTGTTTTGCGTAAAAAAAGTTTTTGAAAAATTTCAAATTTTTTGAACCTTTTTGCAGGTCCGGGGTCATGAACTTTTTCAAAAATTGCTAAGTCCTTATTTACAAAATAAGAGCCTAACATTCAGCGAAAGTCCCTGAAATGTTGTTTGGAACGTGTTTTGAGACTTTCTTGGTTGTTTTGCCTAAAAAAAGTTTTTGAAAAATTTCAAATTTTTTGAACCTTTTTGCAGGTCCGGGGTCATGAACTTTTTCAAAAATTGCTAAGTCCTTATTTACAAAATAAGAGCCTAACATTCAGCGAAACTCCCTGAAATGTTGTTTGAAACGTGTTTTGAGACTTTCTTGGTTGTTTTGCGTAAAAAAAGTTTTTTGGAAAATTTTGAATTTTTTTGAATTTTTTATCAGGTCCGGGGTCATGAACTTTTTCAAAAATTGCTAAGTCCTTGTTTTCAAAATAAGTGCTTAAAATTCAGCGAAGCTCCCTGAAATGTTGTTTGGAACGTGTATTGGGACTTTCTTGGTTGTTTTGGGTAGAAAAAGTTTTTTGAAAAATTTGAAAATTTTTTGAACTTTTTTGCAGGTCCGGGGTCATGAACCTTTTTCAAAAATTGCTAAGTCCTTATTTACAAAATAAGAGCCTAACATTCAGCGAAACTCGCTGAAATGTTGTTTGAAACGTGTTTTGAGACTTTCTTGGTTGTTTTGCGTAAAAAAAGTTTTTGAAAAATTTCAAATTTTTTGAACCTTTTTGCAGGTCCGGGGTCATGAACTTTTTCAAAAATTGCTAAGTCCTTATTTACAAAATAAGAGCCTAACATTCAGCGAAAGTCCCTGAAATGTTGTTTGGAACGTGTTTTGAGACTTTCTTGGTTGTTTTGCGTAAAAAAAGTTTTTGAAAAATTTCAAATTTTTTGAACCTTTTTGCAGGTCCGGGGTCATGAACTTTTTCAAAAATTGCTAAGTCCTTATTTACAAAATAAGAGCCTAACATTCAGCGAAACTCCCTGAAATGTTGTTTGAAACGTGTTTTGAGACTTTCTTGGTTGTTTTGCGTAAAAAAAGTTTTTTGGAAAATTTTGAATTTTATTGAATTTTTTATCAGGTCCGGGGTCATGAACTTTTTCAAAAATTGCTAAGTCCTTGTTTTCAAAATAAGTGCTTAAAATTCAGCGAAGCTCCCTGAAATGTTGTTTGGAACGTGTATTGGGACTTTCTTGGTTGTTTTGGGTAGAAAAAGTTTTTTGAAAAATTTGAAAATTTTTTGAACTTTTTTGCAGGTCCGGGGTCATGAAGCTTTTTCAAAAATTGCTAAGTCCTTATTTACAAAATAAGAGCCTAACATTCAGCGAAACTCGCTGAAATGTTGTTTGAAACGTGTTTTGAGACTTTCTTGGTTGTTTTGCGTAAAAAAAGTTTTTGAAAAATTTCAAATTTTTTGAACTTTTTTGCAGGTCCGGGGTCATGAACTTTTTCAAAAATTGCTAAGTCCTTATTTTCAAAATAATAGCCTAAAATCCAGCGAAACTCCCTGAAATGTTGTTCGGAACGTCTATTGAGAGTTTCTTGATTGTTTTGGGTAAAAAAAGTTTTTTGGAAAATTTGAAATTTTTTTGAATTTTTTAGCATGTCCGGGGTCATGAACTTTTTCAAAAATTGCTAAGTCCTTATTTTCAAAATAAGAGTCTAAAATCCAGCGAAGCTCCCTGAAATGTTGTACGGAACATGTATTGAGACTTTTCTGGTTGTTTTGAGTAAAAAAGTTTTTTTGAAAAATTTCAAATTTTTTGAACTTTTTTGCAGGTCCGGGGTCATGAACTTTTTCAAAAATTGCTAAGTCCTTTTTTTCAAAATAAGAGTCTAAAATCCAGCGAAGCTCCCTGAAATGTTGTACGGAACATGTATTGAGACTTTTCTGGTTGTTTTGAGTAAAAAAAGTTTTTTTAAAAAATTTCAAATTTTTTGAACTTTTTTGCAGGTCAGGGGTCATGAACTTTTTCAAAAATTGCTAAGTCCTTATTTTCAAAATAATAGCCTAAAATTCAGCGAAGCTCCCTGAAATGTTGTTTGAAACGTGTATTGAGACTTTCTTGGTTGTTTTGGGTAGAAAAGTTTTTTGAAAAATTTGAAAATTTTTTGAACTTTTTTGCAGGTCCGGGGTCATGAACTTTTTCAAAAATTGCTAAGTCCTTATTTACAAAATAAGAGCCTAACATTCAGCGAAACTCCCTGAAATGTTGTTTGGAACGTGTATTGGGACTTTCTTGGTTGTTTTGGGTAGAAAAAGTTTTTTGAAAAATTTGAAAATTTTTTGAACTTTTTTGCAGGTCCGGGGTCATGAAGCTTTTTCAAAAATTGCTAAGTCCTTATTTACAAAATAAGAGCCTAACATTCAGCGAAACTCGCTGAAATGTTGTTTGAAACGTGTTTTGAGACTTTCTTGGTTGTTTTGCGTAAAAAAAGTTTTTGAAAAATTTCAAATTTTTTGAACCTTTTTGCAGGTCCGGGGTCATGAACTTTTTCAAAAATTGCTAAGTCCTTATTTACAAAATAAGAGCCTAAAATTAAGCGAAAATCCCTGAAATGTTGTTCGGAACGTGTATTGAGACTTTCTTGGTTGTTTTGCGTAAAAAAAGTTTTTGAAAAATTTCAAAATTTTTTGAACTTTTTTGCAGGTCCGGGGTCATGAACTTTTTCAAAAATTGCTAAGTCCTTATTTTCAAAATAAGAGTCTAAAATCCAGCGAAGCTCCCTAAAATGTTGTACGGAACATGTATTGAGACTTTTCTGGTTGTTTTGAGTAAAAAAAGTTTTTTTAAAAAATTTCAAATTTTTTGAACTTTTTTGCAGGTCCGGGGTCATGAACTTTTTCAAAAATTGCTAAGTCCTTATTTTCAAAATATTAGCCTAAAACTCAGCGAAGCTCCCTGAAATGTTGTTTGAAACGTGTATTGAGACTTTCTTGGTTGTTTTGGGTAGAAAAGTTTTTTGAAAAATTTGAAAATTTTTTGAACTTTTTTGCAGGTCCGGGGTCATGAACTTTTTCAAAAATTGCTAAGTCCTTATTTACAAAATAAGAGCCTAACATTCAGCGAAACTCCCTGAAATGTTGTTTGGAACGTGTTTTGAGACTTTCTTGGTTGTTTTGCGTAAAAAAAGTTTTTGAAAAATTTGAAAATTTTTTGAACTTTTTTGCAGGTCCTGGTTCATGAACTTTTTCAAAAATTGCTAAGTCCTTATTTTCAAAATAAGAGTCTAAAATCCAGCGAAGCTCCCTGAAATGTTGTTCGGAACGTCTATTGAGACTTTCTTGATTGTTTTGGGTAAAAAAAGTTTTTTGGAAAATTTGAAATTTTTTTGAATTTTTTAGCATGTCCGGGGTCATGAACTTTTTCAAAAATTGCTAAGTCCTTATTTACAAAATAAGAGCCTAACATTCAGCGAAACTCCCTGAAATGTTGTTTGGAACGTGTTTTGAGACTTTCTTGGTTGTTTTGCGTGAAAAAAGTTTTTGAAAAATTTGAAAATTTTTTGAATTTTTTCGCAGGTCCGGGGTCATGAACTTTTTCAAAAATTGCTAAGTCCTTATTTTCAAAATAAGAGTCTAAAATCCAGCGAAGCTCCCTGAAATGTTGTACGGAACATGTATTGAGAATTTTCTGGTTGTTTTGAGTAAAAAAAGTTTTTTTAAAAAATTTCAAATTTTTTGAACTTTTTTGCAGGTCCGGGGTCATGAACTTTTTCAAAAATTGCTAAGTCCTTATTTTCAAAATATTAGCCTAAAATTCAGCGAAGCTCCCTGAAATGTTGTTTGAAACGTGTATTGAGACTTTCTTGGTTGTTTTGGGTAGAAAAGTTTTTTGAAAAATTTGAAAATTTTTTGAACTTTTTTGCAGGTCCGGGGTCATGAACTTTTTCAAAAATTGCTAAGTCCTTATTTACAAAATAAGAGCCTAACATTCAGCGAAACTCCCTGAAATGTTGTTTGGAACGTGTTTTGAGACTTTCTTGGTTGTTTTGCGTAAAAAAAGTTTTTGAAAAATTTGAAAATTTTTTGAACTTTTTTGCAGGTCCTGGTTCATGAACTTTTTCAAAAATTGCTAAGTCCTTATTTTCAAAATAAGAGTCTAAAATCCAGCGAAGCTCCCTGAAATGTTGTTCGGAACGTCTATTGAGACTTTCTTGATTGTTTTGGGTAAAAAAAGTTTTTTGGAAAATTTGAAATTTTTTTGAATTTTTTAGCATGTCCGGGGTCATGAACTTTTTCAAAAATTGCTAAGTCCTTATTTTCAAAATAAGAGTCTAAAATCCAGCGAAGCTCCCTGAAATGTTGTACGGAACATGTATTGAGACTTTTCTGGTTGTTTTGAGTAAAAAAAGTTTTTTTAAAAAATTTCAAATTTTTTGAACTTTTTTGCAGGTCCGGGGTCATGAACTTTTTCAAAAATTGCTAAGTCCTTATTTTCAAAATATTAGCCTAAAATTCAGCGAAGCTCCCTGAAATGTTGTTTGAAACGTGTATTGAGACTTTCTTGGTTGTTTTGGGTAGAAAAGTTTTTTGAAAAATTTGAAAATTTTTTGAACTTTTTTGCAGGTCCGGGGTCATGAACTTTTTCAAAAATTGCTAAGTCCTTATTTACAAAATAAGAGCCTAACATTCAGCGAAACTCCCTGAAATGTTGTTTGGAACGTGTTTTGAGACTTTCTTGGTTGTTTTGCGTAAAAAAAGTTTTTGAAAAATTTGAAAATTTTTTGAACTTTTTTGCAGGTCCTGGTTCATGAACTTTTTCAAAAATTGCTAAGTCCTTATTTTCAAAATAAGAGTCTAAAATCCAGCGAAGCTCCCTGAAATGTTGTTCGGAACGTCTATTGAGACTTTCTTGATTGTTTTGGGTAAAAAAAGTTTTTTGGAAAATTTGAAATTTTTTTGAATTTTTTAGCATGTCCGGGGTCATGAACTTTTTCAAAAATTGCTAAGTCCTTATTTACAAAATAAGAGCCTAACATTCAGCGAAACTCCCTGAAATGTTGTTTGGAACGTGTTTTGAGACTTTCTTGTTTGTTTTGCGTAAAAAAAGTTTTTGAAAAATTTCAAATTTTTTGAACCTTTTTGCAGGTCCGGGGTAATGAACTTTTTCAAAAATTGCTAAGTCCTTATTTACAAAATAAGAGCCTAAAATTAAGCGAAAATCTCTGAAATGTTGTTCGAAACTTGTATTGAGACTTTCTTGGTTGTTTTGGGTAGAAAAGTTTTTTGAAAAATTTGAAAATTTTTTGAACTTTTTTGCAGGTCCGGGTTCATGAACTTTTTCAAAAATTGCTAAGTCCTTATTTTCAAAATAAGAGTCTAAAATCCAGTGAAGCTCCCTGAAATGTTGTACGGAACATGTATTGAGACTTTTCTGGTTGTTTTGAGTAAAAAAGTTTTTTTGAAAAATTTCAAATTTTTTGAACTTTTTTGCAGGTCCGGGGTAATGAACTTTTTCAAAAATTGCTAAGTCCTTATTTACAAAATAAGAGCCTAAAATTAAGCGAAAATCTCTGAAATGTTGTTCGAAACTTGTATTGAGACTTTCTTGGTTGTTTTGGGTAGAAAAGTTTTTTGAAAAATTTGAAAATTTTTTGAACTTTTTTGCAGGTCCGGGTTCATGAACTTTTTCAAAAATTGCTAAGTCCTTATTTTCAAAATAAGAGTCTAAAATCCAGTGAAGCTCCCTGAAATGTTGTACGGAACATGTATTGAGACTTTTCTGGTTGTTTTGAGTAAAAAAGTTTTTTTGAAAAATTTCAAATTTTTTGAACTTTTTTGCAGGTCCGGGGTCATGAACTTTTTCAAAAATTGCTAAGTCCTTATTTTCAAAATAATAGCCTAAAATCCAGCGAAACTCCCTGAAATGTTGTTCGGAACGTGTATTGAGACTTTCTTGATTGTTTTGGGTAAAAAAAGTTTTTTGGAAAATTTGAAATTTTTTTGAATTTTTTAGCATGTCCGGGGTCATGAACTTTTTCAAAAATTGCTAAGTCCTTATTTACAAAATAAGAGCCTAACATTCAGCGAAACTCCCTGAAATGTTGTTTGGAACGTGTTTTGAGACTTTCTTGGTTGTTTTGCGTAAAAAAAGTTTTTGAAAAATTTCAAATTTTTTGAACCTTTTTGCAGGTCCGGGGTCATGAACTTTTTCAAAAATTGCTAAGTCCTTATTTACAAAATAAGAGCCTAAAATTAAGCGAAAATCTCTGAAATGTTGTTCGGAACGTGTATTGAGACTTTCTTGGTTGTTTTGGGTAGAAATGTTTTTTGAAAAATTTGAAAATTTTTTGAACTTTTTGGCAGGTCCGGGTTCATGAACTTTTTCAAAAATTGCTAAGTCCTTATTTTCAAAATAAGAGTCTAAAATCCAGTGAAGCTCCCTGAAATGTTGTACGGAACATGTATTGAGACTTTTCTGGTTGTTTTGAGTAAAAAAGTTTTTTTGAAAAATTTCAAATTTGTTGAACTTTTTTGCAGGTCCGGGGTCATGAACTTTTTCAAAAATTGCTAAGTCCTTATTTTCAAAATAATAGCCTAAAATCCAGCGAAACTCCCTGAAATGTTGTTCGGAACGTCTATTGAGAGTTTCTTGATTGTTTTGGGTAAAAAAAGTTTTTTGGAAAATTTGAAATTTTTTTGAATTTTTTAGCAGGTCCGGGGTCATGAACTTTTTCAAAAATTGCTAAGTCCTTATTTTCAAAATAAGAGTCTAAAATCCAGCGAAGCTCCCTGAAATGTTGTACGGAACATGTATTGAGACTTTTCTGGTTGTTTTGAGTAAAAAAAGTTTTTTTAAAAAATTTCAAATTTTTTGAACTTTTTTGCAGGTCAGGGGTCATGAACTTTTTCAAAAATTGCTAAGTCCTTATTTTCAAAATAATAGCCTAAAATTCAGCGAAGCTCCCTGAAATGTTGTTTGAAACGTGTATTGAGACTTTCTTGGTTGTTTTGGGTAGAAAAGTTTTTTGAAAAATTTGAAAATTTTTTGAACTTTTTTGCAGGTCCGGGGTCATGAACTTTTTCAAAAATTGCTAAGTCCTTATTTACAAAATAAGAGCCTAACATTCAGCGAAACTCCCTGAAATGTTGTTTGGAACGTGTTTTGAGACTTTCTTGGTTGTTTTGCGTAAAAAAAGTTTTTGAAAAATTTGAAAATTTTTTGAACTTTTTTGCAGGTCCGGGTTCATGAACTTTTTCAAAAATTGCTAAGTCCTTATTTTCAAAATAGGAGTCTAAAATCCAGCGAAACTCCCTGAAATGTTGTTTGGAACGTGTTTTGAGACTTTCTTGGTTGTTTTGCGTAAAAAAAGTTTTTGAAAAATTTCAAATTTTTTGAACCTTTTTGCAGGTCCGGGGTCATGAACTTTTTCAAAAATTGCTAAGTCCTTATTTACAAAATAAGAGCCTAAAATTAAGCGAAAATCTCTGAAATGTTGTTCGGAACGTGTATTGAGACTTTCTTGGTTGTTTTGGGTAGAAAAGTTTTTTGAAAAATTTGAAAATTTTTTGAACTTTTTTGCAGGTCCGGGTTCATGAACTTTTTCAAAAATTGCTAAGTCCTTATTTTCAAAATAAGAGTCTAAAATCCAGTGAAGCTCCCTGAAATGTTGTACGGAACATGTATTGAGACTTTTCTGGTTGTTTTGAGTAAAAAAGTTTTTTTGAAAAATTTCAAATTTTTTGAACTTTTTTGCAGGTCCGGGGTCATGAACTTTTTCAAAAATTGCTAAGTCCTTTTTTTCAAAATAATAGCCTAAAATCCAGCGAAACTCCCTGAAATGTTGTTCGGAACGTGTATTGAGACTTTCTTGGTTGTTTTGAGGAAAAAAAGTTTTTTCGAAAAATTTCAAATTCTTTCAACTTTTTTGCAGGTCTGGGGTCATGAACTTTTTCAAAAATTGCTAAGTCCTTGTTTTCAAAAAAAGAGCTTAAAATTCAGCGAAGCTCCCTGAAATGTTGTTTGGAACGTGTATTGGGACTTTCTTGGTTGTTTTGGGTAGAAAAAGTTTTTTGAAAAATTTGAAAATTTTTTGAACTTTTTTGCAGGTCCGGGGTCATGAAGCTTTTTCAAAAATTGCTAAGTCCTTATTTACAAAATAAGAGCCTAAAATTCAGCGAAACTCGCTGAAATGTTGTTTGAAACGTGTTTTGAGACTTTCTTGGTTGTTTTGCGTAAAAAAAGTTTTTGAAAAATTTCAAATTTTTTGAACCTTTTTGCAGGTCCGGGGTCATGAACTTTTTCAAAAATTGCTAAGTCCTTATTTACAAAATAAGAGGCTAAAATTAAGCGAAAATCCCTGAAATGTTGTTCGGAACGTGTATTGAGACTTTCTTGGTTGTTTTGCGTAAAAAAAGTTTTTGAAAAATTTCAAAATTTTTTGAACTTTTTTGCATGTCCGGGATCATGAACTTTTTCAAAAATTGCTAAGTCCTTATTTTCAAAATAAGAGCCTAACATTCAGCGAAACTCCCTGAAATGTTGTTTGGAACGTGTTTTGAGACTTTCTTGGTTGTTTTGCGTAAAAAAAGTTTTTGAAAAATTTGAAAATTTTTTGAACTTTTTTGCAGGTCCGGGTTCATAAACTTTTTCAAAAATTGCTAAGTCCTTATTTTCAAAATAAGAGTCTAAAATCCAGCGAAACTCCCTGAAATGTTGTTTGGAACGTGTTTTGAGACTTTCTTGGTTGTTTTGCGTAAAAAAAGTTTTTGAAAAATTTCAAATTTTTTGAACCTTTTTGCAGGTCCGGGGTCATGAACTTTTTCAAAAATTGCTAAGTCCTTATTTACAAAATAAGAGCCTAAAATTAAGCGAAAATCTCTGAAATGTTGTTCGGAACGTGTATTGAGACTTTCTTGGTTGTTTTGGGTAGAAAAGTTTTTTAAAAAATTTGAAAATTTTTTGAACTTTTTTGCAGGTCCGGGTTCATGAACTTTTTCAAAAATTGCTAAGTCCTTATTTTCAAAATAAGAGTCTAAAATCCAGTGAAGCTCCCTGAAACGTTGTACGGAACATGTATTGAGACTTTTCTGGTTGTTTTGAGTAAAAAAGTTTTTTTGAAAAATTTCAAATTTTTTGAACTTTTTTGCAGGTCCGGGGTCATGAACTTTTTCAAAAATTGCTAAGTCCTTATTTTCAAAATAATAGCCTAAAATCCAGCGAAACTCCCTGAAATGTTGTTCGGAACGTGTATTGAGACTTTCTTGGTTGTTTTGAGGAAAAAAAGTTTTTTCGAAAAATTTCAAATTCTTTCAACTTTTTTGCAGGTCTGGGGTCATGAACTTTTTCAAAAATTGCTAAGTCCTTGTTTTCAAAAAAAGAGCTTAAAATTCAGCGAAGCTCCCTGAAATGTTGTTTGGAACGTGTATTGGGACTTTCTTGGTTGTTTTGGGTAGAAAAAGTTTTTTGAAAAATTTGAAAATTTTTTGAACTTTTTTGCAGGTCCGGGGTCATGAAGCTTTTTCAAAAATTGCTAAGTCCTTATTTACAAAATAAGAGCCTAACATTCAGCGAAACTCGCTGAAATGTTGTTTGAAACGTGTTTTGAGACTTTCTTGGTTGTTTTGCGTAAAAAAAGTTTTTGAAAAATTTCAAATTTTTTGAACCTTTTTGCAGGTCCGGGGTCATGAACTTTTTCAAAAATTGCTAAGTCCTTATTTACAAAATAAGAGCCTAAAATTAAGCGAAAATCCCTGAAATGTTGTTCGGAACGTGTATTGAGACTTTCTTGGTTGTTTTGCGTAAAAAAAGTTTTTGAAAAATTTCAAAATTTTTTGAACTTTTTTGCATGTCCGGGGTCATGAACTTTTTCAAAAATTGCTAAGTCCTTATTTTCAAAATAAGAGTCTAAAATCCAGCGAAGCTCCATGAAATGTTGTACGGAACATGTATTGAGACTTTTCTGGTTGTTTTGAGTAAAAAAAGTTTTTTTGAAAAATTTCAAATTTTTTGAACTTTTTTGCAGGTCCGGGGTCATGAACTTTTTCAAAAATTGCTAAGTCCTTATTTTCAAAATATTAGCCTAAAATTCAGCGAAGCTCCCTGAAATGTTGTTTGAAACGTGTATTGAGACTTTCTTGGTTGTTTTGGGTAGAAAAGTTTTTTGAAAAATTTGAAAATTTTTTGAACTTTTTTGCAGGTCCGGGGTCATGAACTTTTTCAAAAATTGCTAAGTCCTTATTTACAAAATAAGAGCCTAACATTCAGCGAAACTCCCTGAAATGTTGTTTGGAACGTGTTTTGAGACTTTCTTGGTTGTTTTGAGTAGAAAAAGTTTTTTCGAAAAATTTCAAATTCTTTCAACTTTTTTGCAGGTCTGGGGTCATGAACTTTTTCAAAAATTGCTAAGTCCTTGTTTTCAAAATAAGAGCTTAAAATTCAGCGAAGCTCCCTGAAATGTTGTTTGCAACGTGTATTGGGACTTTCTTGGTTGTTTTGGGTAGAAAAAGTTTTTTGAAAAATTTGAAAATTTTTTGAACTTTTTTGCAGGTCCGGGGTCCTGAAGCTTTTTCAAAAATTGCTAAGTCTTTGTTTTCAAAATAAGAGCTTAAAATTCAGCGAAGCTCCCTGGAATGTTGTTTGGAACGTGTATTGGGACTTTCTTGGTTGTTTTGGGTAGAAAAAGTTTTTTGAAAAATTTGAAAATTTTTTGAACTTTTTTGCAGGTCCGGGGTCATGAAGCTTTTTCAAAAATTGCTAAGTCCTTATTTACAAAATAAGAGCCTAACATTCAGCGAAACTCGCTGAAATGTTGTTTGAAACGTGTTTTGAGACTGTCTTGGTTGTTTTGCGTAAAAAAAGTTTTTGAAAAATTTCAAAATTTTTTGAACTTTTTTGCAGGTCTGGGGTCATGAACTTTTTCAAAAATTGCTAAGTCCTTATTTTCAAAATAAGAGTCTAAAATCCAGCGAAGCTCCCTGAAATGTTGTACGGAACATGTATTGAGACTTTTCTGGTTGTTTTGAGTAAAAAAAGTTTTTTTAAAAAATTTCAAATTTTTTGAACTTTTTTGCAGGTCCGGGGTCATGAACTTTTTCAAAAATTGCTAAGTCCTTATTTTCAAAATATTAGCCTAAAATTCAGCGAAGCTCCCTGAAATGTTGTTTGAAACGTGTATTGAGACTTTCTTGGTTGTTTTGGGTAGAAAAGTTTTTTGAAAAATTTGAAAATTTTTTTAACTTTTTTGCAGGTCCGGGGTCATGAACTTTTTCCAAAATTGCTAAGTCCTTATTTACAAAATAAGAGCCTAACATTCAGCGAAACTCCCTGAAATGTTGTTTGGAACGTGTTTTGAGACTTTCTTGGTTGTTTTGCGTAAAAAAAGTTTTTGAAAAATTTGAAAATTTTTTGAACTTTTTTGCAGGTCCGGGTTCATGAACTTTTTCAAAAATTGCTAAGTCCTTATTTTCAAAATAAGAGTCTAAAATCCAGCGAAGCTCCCTGAAATGTTGTACGGAACATGTATTAAGACTTTTCTGGTTGTTTTGAGTAAAACAGTTTTTTTGAAAAATTGAAAATTTTTTGAACTTTTTTGCAGGTCCGGGGTCATGAACTTTTTCAAAAATTGCTAAGTCCTTATTTTCAAAATAATAGCCTAAAATCCAGCGAAACTCCCTGAAATGTTGTTCGGAACGTCTATTGAGACTTTCTTGATTGTTTTGGGTAAAAAAAGTTTTTTGGAAAATTTGAAATTTTTTTGAATTTTTAAGCATGTCCGGGGTCATGAACTTTTTCAAAAATTGCTAAGTCCTTATTTACAAAATAAGAGCCTAACATTCAGCGAAACTCCCTGAAATGTTGTTTGGAACGTGTTTTGAGACTTTCTTGGTTGTTTTGCATAAAAAAAGTTTTTGAAAAATTTCAAATTTTTTGAACCTTTTTGCAGGTCCGGGGTCATGAACTTTTTCAAAAATTGCTAAGTCCTTATTTACAAAATAAGAGCCTAAAATTAAGCGAAAATCTCTGAAATGTTGTTCGGAACGTGTATTGAGACTTTCTTGGTTGTTTTGGGTAGAAAAGTTTTTTGAAAAATTTGAAAATTTTTTGAAATTTTTTGCAGGTCCGGGTTCATGAACTTTTTCAAAAATTGCTAAGTCCTTATTTTCAAAATAATAGCCTAAAATCCAGCGAAACTCCCTGAAATGTTGTTCGGAACGTCTATTGAGACTTTCTTGATTGTTTTGAGTAAAAAAAGTTTTTTGGAAAATTTGAAATTTTTTTGAATTTTTTAGCATGTCCGGGGTCATGAACTTTTTCAAAAATTGCTAAGTCCTTATTTACAAAATAAGAGCCTAACATTCAGCGAAATTCCCTGAAATGTTGTTTGGAACGTGTTTTGAGACTTTCTTGGTTGTTTTGCGTAAAAAAAGTTTTTGAAAAATTTCAAATTTTTTGAACCTTTTTGCAGGTCCGGGGTCATGAACTTTTTCAAAAATTGCTAAGTCCTTATTTACAAAATAAGAGCCTAAAATTAAGCGAAACTCCCTGAAATGTTGTTTGGAACGTGTTTTGAGACTTTCTTGATTGTTTTGGGTAAAAAAAGTTTTTTGGAAAATTTGAAATTTTTTTGAATTTTTTAGCATGTCCGGGGTCATGAACTTTTTCAAAAATTGCTAAGTCCTTATTTACAAAATAAGAGCCTAAAATTAAGCGAAAATCCCTGAAATGTTGTTCGGAACGTGTATTGAGACTTTCTTGGTTGTTTTGCGTAAAAAAAGTTTTTGAAAAATTTGAAAATTTTTTGAACTTTTTTGCAGGTCCGGGGTCATGAACTTTTTCAAAAATTGCTAAGTCCTTATTTTCAAAATAAGAGTCTAAAATCCAGCGAAGCTCCCTGAAATGTTGTACGGAACATGTATTGAGACTTTTCTGGTTGTTTTGAGTAAAAAAAGTTTTTTTAAAAAATTTCAAATTTTTTGAACTTTTTTGCAGGTCCGGGGTCATGAACTTTTTCAAAAATTGCTAAGTCCTTATTTTCAAAATATTAGCCTAAAATTCAGCGAAGCTCCCTGAAATGTTGTTTGAAACGTGTATTGAGACTTTCTTGGTTGTTTTGGGTAGAAAAGTTTTTAGAAAAATTTGAAAATTTTTTGAACTTTTTTGCAGGTCCGGGGTCATGAACTTTTTCAAAAATTGCTAAGTCCTTATTTACAAAATAAGAGCCTAACATTCAGCGAAACTCCCTGAAATGTTGTTTGGAACGTGTTTTGAGACTTTCTTGGTTGTTTTGCGTAAAAAAAGTTTTTGAAAAATTTGAAAATTTTTTGAACATTTTTGCAGGTCCTGGTTCATGAACTTTTTCAAAAATTGCTAAGTCCTTATTTTCAAAATAAGAGTCTAAAATCCAGCGAAGCTCCCTGAAATGTTGTTCGGAACGTCTATTGAGACTTTCTTGATTGTTTTGGGTAAAAAAAGTTTTTTGGAAAATTTGAAATTTTTTTGAATTTTTTAGCATGTCCGGGGTCATGAACTTTTTCAAAAATTGCTAAGTCCTTATTTACAAAATAAGAGCCTAACATTCAGCGAAACTCCCTGAAATGTTGTTTGGAACGTGTTTTGAGACTTTCTTGGTTGTTTTGCGTAAAAAAAGTTTTTGAAAAATTTCAAATTTTTTGAACCTTTTTGCAGGTCCGGGGTCATGAACTTTTTCAAAAATTGCTAAGTCCTTATTTACAAAATAAGAGCCTAAAATTAAGCGAAAATCTCTGAAATGTTGTTCGGAACGTGTATTGAGACTTTCTTGGTTGTTTTGGGTAGAAAAGTTTTTGAAAAATTTCAAATTTTTTGAACTTTTTTGCAGGTCCGGGGTCATGAACTTTTTCAAAAATTGCTAAGTCCTTAATTACAAAATAAGAGCCTAACATTCAGCGAAACTCCCTGAAATGTTGTTTGGAACGTGTTTTGAGACTTTCTTGGTTGTTTTGCGTAAAAAAAGTTTTTAAAAAATAGGAAAATTTTTTGAACTTTTTTGCAGGTCCGGGTTCATGAACTTTTTCAAAAATTGCTAAGTCCTTATTTTCAAAATAAGAGTCTAAAATCCAGTGAAGCTCCCTGAAATGTTGTACGGAACATGTATTGAGACTTTTCTGGTTGTTTTGAGTAAAAAAGTTTTTTTGAAAAATTTCAAATTTTTTGAACCTTTTTGCAGGTCCGGGGTCATGAACTTTTTCAAAAATTGCTAAGTCCTTATTTACAAAATAAGAGCCTAAAATTAAGCGAAAATCTCTGAAATGTTGTTCGGAACGTGTATTGAGACTTTCTTGGTTGTTTTGGGTAGAAAAGTTTTTTGAAAAATTTGAAAATTTTTTGAACTTTTTTGCAGGTCCGGGTTCATGAACTTTTTCAAAAATTGCTAAGTCCTTATTTTCAAAATAAGAGTCTAAAATCCAGTGAAGCTCCCTGAAATGTTGTACGGAACATGTATTGAGACTTTTCTGGTTGTTTTGAGTAAAAAAGTTTTTTTGAAAAATTTCAAATTTTTTGAACTTTTTTGCAGGTCCGGGGTCATGAACTTTTTCAAAAATTGCTAAGTCCTTATTTTCAAAATAATAGCCTAAAATTCAGCGAAGCTCCCTGAAATGTTGTTTGAAACGTGTATTGAGACTTTCTTGGTTGTTTTGGGTAGAAAAGTTTTTTGAAAAATTTGAAAATTTTTTGAACTTTTTTCCAGGTCCGGGGTCATGAACTTTTTCAAAAATTGCTCAGTCCTTATTTACAAAATAAGAGCCTAACATTCAGCGAAACTCCCTGAAATGTTGTTTGGAACGTGTTTTGAGACTTTCTTGGTTGTTTTGCGTAAAAAAAGTTTTTGAAAAATTTGAAAATTTTTTGAACTTTTTTGCAGGTCCGGGTTCATGAACTTTTTCAAAAATTGCTAAGTCCTTATTTTCAAAATAAGAGTCTAAAATCCAGCGAAGCTCCCTGAAATGTTGTACGGAACATGTATTGAGACTTTTCTGGTTGTTTTGAGTAAAAAAGTTTTTTTGAAAAATTTCAAATTTTTTGAACTTTTTTGCAGGTCCGGGGTCATGAACTTTTTCAAAAATTGCTAAGTCCTTATTTTCAAAATAATAGCCTAAAATCCAGCGAAACTCCCTGAAATGTTGTTCGGAACGTCTATTGAGACTTTCTTGATTGTTTTGGGTAAAAAAAGTTTTTTGGAAAATTTGAAATTTTTTTGAATTTTTTAGCATGTCCGGGGTCATGAACTTTTTCAAAAATTGCTAAGTCCTTATTTACAAAATAAGAGCCTAACATTCAGCGAAACTCCCTGAAATGTTGTTTGGAACGTGTTTTGAGACTTTCTTGATTGTTTTGGGTAAAAAAAGTTTTTTGGAAAATTTGAAATTTTTTTGAATTTTTTAGCATGTCCGGGGTCATGAACTTTTTCAAAAATTGCTAAGTCCTTATTTACAAAATAAGAGCCTAACATTCAGCGAAACTCCCTGAAATGTTGTTTGGAACGTGTTTTGAGATTTTCTTGGTTGTTTTGCGTAAAAAAAGTTTTTGAAAAATTTCAAATTTTTTGAACCTTTTTGCAGGTCCGGGGTCATGAACTTTTTCAAAAATTGCTAAGTCCTTATTTACAAAATAAGAGCCTAAAATTAAGCGAAAATCTCTGAAATGTTGTTCGGAACGTGTATTGAGACTTTCTTGGTTGTTTTGGGTAGAAAAGTTTTTTGAAAAATTTGAAAATTTTTTGAACTTTTTTGCAGGTCCGGGGTCATGAACTTTTTCAAAAATTGCTCAGTCCTTATTTACAAAAAAAGAGCCTAACATTCAGCGAAACTCCCTGAAATGTTGTTTGGAACGTGTTTTGAGACTTTCTTGGTTGTTTTGCGTAAAAAAAGTTTTTGAAAAATTTGAAAATTTTTTGCACTTTTTTGCAGGTCCGGGTTCATGAACTTTTTCAAAAATTGCTAAGTCCTTATTTTCAAAATAAGAGTCTAAAATCCAGCGAAGCTCCCTGAAATGTTGTACGGAACATGTATTGAGACTTTTCTGGTTGTTTTGAGTAAAAAAGTTTTTTTGAAAAATTTCAAATTTTTTGAACTTTTTTGCAGGTCCGGGGTCATGAACTTTTTCAAAAATTGCTAAGTCCTTATTTTCAAAATAATAGCCTAAAATCCAGCGAAACTCCCTGAAATGTTGTTCGGAACGTCTATTGAGACTTTCTTGATTGTTTTGGGTAAAAAAAGTTTTTTGGAAAATTTGAAATTTTTTTGAATTTTTTAGCATGTCCGGGGTCATGAACTTTTTCAAAAATTGCTAAGTCCTTATTTACAAAAAAAGAGCCTAACATTCAGCGAAACTCCCTGAAATGTTGTTTGGAACGTGTTTTGAGACTTTCTTGATTGTTTTGGGTAAAAAAAGTTTTTTGGAAAATTTGAAATTTTTTTGAATTTTTTAGCATGTCTGGGGTCATGAACTTTTTCAAAAATTGCTAAGTCCTTATTTACAAAATAAGAGCCTAACATTCAGCGAAAATCCCTGAAATGTTGTTTGGAACGTGTTTTGAGACTTTCTTGGTTGTTTTGCGTAAAAAAAGTTTTTGAAAAATTTCAAATTTTTTGAACCTTTTTGCAGGTCCGGGGTCATGAACTTTTTCAAAAATTGCTAAGTCCTTATTTACAAAATAAGAGCCTAAAATAAAGCGAAAATCTCTGAAATGTTGTTCGGAACGTGTATTGAGACTTTCTTGGTTGTTTTGGGTAGAAAAGTTTTTTGAAAAATTTGAAAATTTTTTGAACTTTTTTGCAGGTCCGGGTTCATGAACTTTTTCAAAAATTGCTAAGTCCTTATTTTCAAAATAAGAGTCTAAAATCCAGTGAAGCTCCCTGAAATGTTGTACGGAACATGTATTGAGACTTTTCTGGTTGTTTTGAGTAAAAAAGTTTTTTTGAAAAATTTCAAATTTTTTGAACCTTTTTGCAGGTCCGGGGTCATGAACTTTTTCAAAAATTGCTAAGTCCTTATTTACAAAATAAGAGCCTAAAATTAAGCGAAAATCTCTGAAATGTTGTTCGGAACGTGTATTGAGACTTTCTTGGTTGTTTTGGGTAGAAAAGTTTTTTGAAAAATTTGAAAATTTTTTGAACTTTTTTGCAGGTCCGGGTTCATGAACTTTTTCAAAAATTGCTAAGTCCTTATTTTCAAAATAATAGCCTAAAATTCAGCGAAGCTCCCTGAAATGTTGTTTGAAACGTGTAATGAGACTTTCTTGGTTGTTTTGGGTAGAAAAGTTTTTTGAAAAATTTGAAAATTTTTTGAACTTTTTTGCAGGTCCGGGGTCATGAACTTTTTCAAAAATTGCTAAGTCCTTAATTACAAAATAAGAGCCTAACATTCAGCGAAACTCCCTGAAATGTTGTTTGGAACGTGTTTTGAGACTTTCTTGGTTGTTTTGCGTAAAAAAAGTTTTTAAAAAATAGGAAAATTTTTTGAACTTTTTTGCAGGTCCGGGTTCATGAACTTTTTCAAAAATTGCTAAGTCCTTATTTTCAAAATAAGAGTCTAAAATCCAGTGAAGCTCCCTGAAATGTTGTACGGAACATGTATTGAGACTTTTCTGGTTGTTTTGAGTAAAAAAGTTTTTTTGAAAAATTTCAAATTTTTTGAACCTTTTTGCAGGTCCGGGGTCATGAACTTTTTCAAAAATTGCTAAGTCCTTATTTACAAAATAAGAGCCTAAAATTAAGCGAAAATCTCTGAAATGTTGTTCGGAACGTGTATTGAGACTTTCTTGGTTGTTTTGGGTAGAAAAGTTTTTTGAAAAATTTGAAAATTTTTTGAACTTTTTTGCAGGTCCGGGTTCATGAACTTTTTCAAAAATTGCTAAGTCCTTATTTTCAAAATAAGAGTCTAAAATCCAGTGAAGCTCCCTGAAATGTTGTACGGAACATGTATTGAGACTTTTCTGGTTGTTTTGAGTAAAAAAGTTTTTTTGAAAAATTTCAAATTTTTTGAACTTTTTTGCAGGTCCGGGGTCATGAACTTTTTCAAAAATTGCTAAGTCCTTATTTTCAAAATAATAGCCTAAAATCCAGCGAAACTCCCTGAAATGTTGTTCGGAACGTCTATTGAGACTTTCTTGATTGTTTTGGGTAAAAAAAGTTTTTTGGAAAATTTGAAATTTTTTTGAATTTTTTAGCATGTCCGGGGTCATGAACTTTTTCAAAAATTGCTAAGTCCTTATTTCCAAAATAAGAGTCTAAAATCCAGCGAAGCTCCCTGAAATGTTGTACGGAACATGTATTGAGACTTTTCTGGTTGTTTTGAGTAAAAAAGTTTTTTTGAAAAATTTCAAATTTTTTGAACTTTTTTGCAGGTCCGGGGTCATGAACTTTTTCAAAAATTGCTAAGTCCTTATTTTCAAAATAAGAGTCTAAAATCCAGCGAAGCTCCCTGAAATGTTGTACGGAACATGTATTGAGACTTTTCTGGTTGTTTTGAGTAAAAAAAGTTTTTTTAAAAAATTTCAAATTTTTTGAACTTTTTTGCAGGTCCGGGGTCATGAACTTTTTCAAAAATTGCTAAGTCCTTATTTTCAAAATATTAGCCTAAAATTCAGCGAAGCTCCCTGAAATGTTGTTTGAAACGTGTATTGAGACTTTCTTGGTTGTTTTGGGTAGAAAAGTTTTTTGAAAAATTTGAAAATTTTTTGAACTTTTTTGCAGGTCCGGGGTCATGAACTTTTTCAAAAATTGCTCAGTCCTTATTTACAAAATAAGAGCCTAACATTCAGCGAAACTCCCTGAAATGTTGTTTGGAACGTGTTTTGAGACTTTCTTGGTTGTTTTGCGTAAAAAAAGTTTTTAAAAAATAGGAAAATTTTTTGAACTTTTTTGCAGGTCCGGGTTCATGAACTTTTTCAAAAATTGCTAAGTCCTTATTTTCAAAATAAGAGTCTAAAATCCAGCGAAGCTCCCTGAAATGTTGTAAGGAACATGTATTGAGACTTTTCTGGTTGTTTTGAGTAAAAAAGTTTTTTTGAAAAATTTCAAATTTTTTGAACTTTTTTGCAGGTCCGGGGTCATGAACTTTTTCAAAAATTGCTAAGTCCTTATTTACAAAATAATAGCCTAAAATCCAGCGAAACTCCCTGAAATGTTGTTCGGAACGTCTATTGAGACTTTCTTGATTGATTTGGGTAAAAAAAGTTTTTTGGAAAATTTGAAATTTTTTTGAATTTTTTAGCATGTCCGGGGTCATGAACTTTTTCAAAAATTGCTAAGTCCTTATTTACAAAATAAGAGTCTAAAATCCAGCGAAGCTCCCTGAAATGTTGTACGGAACATGTATTGAGACTTTTCTGGTTGTTTTGAGTAAAAAAGTTTTTTTGAAAAATTTCAAATTTTTTGAACTTTTTTGCAGGTCCGGGGTCATGAACTTTTTCAAAAATTGCTAAGTCCTTATTTACAAAATAAGAGTCTAAAATCCAGCGAAGCTCCCTGAAATGTTGTACGGAACATGTATTGAGACTTTTCTGGTTGTTTTGAGTAAAAAAGTTTTTTTGAAAAATTTCAAATTTTTTGAACTTTTTTGCAGGTCCGGGGTCATGAACTTTTTCAAAAATTGCTAAGTCCTTATTTTCAAAATAAGAGTCTAAAATCCAGCGAAGCTCCCTGAAATGTTGTACGGAACATGTATTGAGACTTTTCTGGTTGTTTTGAGTAAAAAAAGTTTTTTTAAAAAATTTCAAATTTTTTGAACTTTTTTGCAGGTCCGGGGTCATGAACTTTTTCAAAAATTGCTAAGTCCTTATTTTCAAAATATTAGCCTAAAATTCAGCGAAGCTCCCTGAAATGTTGTTTGAAACGTGTATTGAGACTTTCTTGGTTGTTTTGGGTAGAAAAGTTTTTTGAAAAATTTGAAAATTTTTTGAACTTTTTTGCAGGTCCGGGGTCATGAACTTTTTCAAAAATTGCTCAGTCCTTATTTACAAAATAAGAGCCTAAAATCCAGCGAAGCTCCCTGAAATGTTGTACGGAACATGTATTGAGACTTTTCTGGTTGTTTTGAGTAAAAAAGTTTTTTTGAAAAATTTCAAATTTTTTGAACTTTTTTGCAGGTCCGGGGTCATGAACTTTTTCAAAAATTGCTAAGTCCTTATTTTCAAAATAAGAGTCTAAAATCCAGCGAAGCTCCCTGAAATGTTGTACGGAACATGTATTGAGACTTTTCTGGTTGTTTTGAGTAAAAAAAGTTTTTTGAAAAATTTCAAATTTTTTGAATTTTTTAGCATGTCCGGGGTCATGAACTTTTTCAAAAATTGCTAAGTCCTTATTTACAAAATAAGAGTCTAAAATCCAGCGAAGCTCCCTGAAATGTTGTACGGAACATGTATTGAGACTTTTCTGGTTGTTTTGAGTAAAAAAGTTTTTTTGAAAAATTTCAAATTTTTTGAACTTTTTTGCAGGTCCGGGGTCATGAACTTTTTCAAAAATTGCTAAGTCCTTATTTTCAAAATAAGAGTCTAAAATCCAGCGAAGCTCCCTGAAATGTTGTACGGAACATGTATTGAGACTTTTCTGGTTGTTTTGAGTAAAAAAAGTTTTTTTAAAAAATTTCAAATTTTTTGAACTTTTTTGCAGGTCCGGGGTCATGAACTTTTTCAAAAATTGCTAAGTCCTTATTTTCAAAATATTAGCCTAAAATTCAGCGAAGCTCCCTGAAATGTTGTTTGAAACGTGTATTGAGACTTTCTTGGTTGTTTTGGGTAGAAAAGTTTTTTGAAAAATTTGAAAATTTTTTGAACTTTTTTGCAGGTCCGGGGTCATGAACTTTTTCAAAAATTGCTCAGTCCTTATTTACAAAATAAGAGCCTAACATTCAGCGAAACTCCCTGAAATGTTGTTTGGAACGTGTTTTGAGACTTTCTTGGTTGTTTTGCGTAAAAAAAGTTTTTAAAAAATAGGAAAATTTTTTGAACTTTTTTGCAGGTCCGGGTTCATGAACTTTTTCAAAAATTGCTAAGTCCTTATTTTCAAAATAAGAGTCTAAAATCCAGCGAAGCTCCCTGAAATGTTGTACGGAACATGTATTGAGACTTTTCTGGTTGTTTTGAGTAAAAAAGTTTTTTTGAAAAATTTCAAATTTTTTGAACTTTTTTGCAGGTCCGGGGTCATGAACTTTTTCAAAAATTGCTAAGTCCTTATTTTCAAAATAATAGCCTAAAATCCAGCGAAACTCCCTGAAATGTTGTTCGGAACGTCTATTGAGACTTTCTTGATTGATTTGGGTAAAAAAAGTTTTTTGGAAAATTTGAAATTTTTTTGAATTTTTTAGCATGTCCGGGGTCATGAACTTTTTCAAAAATTGCTAAGTCCTTATTTACAAAATAAGAGCCTAACATTCAGCGAAACTCCCTGAAATGTTGTTTGGAACGTGTTTTGAGACTTTCTTGGTTGTTTTGCGTAAAAAAAGTTTTTGAAAAATTTCAAATTTTTTGAACCTTTTTGCAGGTCCGGGGTCATGAACTTTTTCAAAAATTGCTAAGTCCTTATTTACAAAATAAGAGCCTAAAATTAAGCGAAAATCTCTGAAATGTTGTTCGGAACGTGTATTGAGACTTTCTTGGTTGTTTTGGGTAGAAAAGTTTTTTGAAAAATTTGAAAATTTTTTGAACTTTTTTGCAGGTCCGGGTTCATGAACTTTTTCAAAAATTGCTAAGTCCTTATTTTCAAAATAAGAGTCTAAAATCCAGTGAAGCTCCCTGAAATGTTGTACGGAACATGTATTGAGACTTTTCTGGTTGTTTTGAGTAAAAAAGTTTTTTTGAAAAATTTCAAATTTTTTGAACTTTTTTGCAGGTCCGGGGTCATGAACTTTTTCAAAAATTGCTAAGTCCTTATTTTCAAAATAATAGCCTAAAATCCAGCGAAACTCCCTGAAATGTTGTTCGGAACGTGTATTGAGACTTTCTTGGTTGTTTTGAGTAAAAAAATTTTTTTCGAAAAATTTCAAATTCTTTCAACTTTTTTGCAGGTCTGGGGTCATGAACTTTTTCTAAAATTGCGAAGTCATTTTTTGCAAAATAAGAGCCTAAAATTCATCCAAACTACAGGAAATGTTGTCAGAAACGTGTACCAATACTTTCTTGGTTGTTTCGAGTGAAATAATTTCTCAAAAATTCAAATTTTTTTAGTATTTTTCGAAGCTTTAGTCTTAAACATTCTAGGTATATTATTTGTTTCTTTTTTCCAGATATCACTTGGAGGTTCAACCAACTATCACCACAACATTTCAGAAAGGTATTTTCTCAGCATTTTTCGTTCTTTGTCACAAAAAAATTTTCACAAAAATTTCAAATTTTTTGAACTTTTTTGCAAGTCCATGGTCATGAAACTTTTCAAAAATTGTTAATACCTTTCTTTTCAAAATAAAAGCCTAGAATTCAACGAAACTCCCTGAAATGTTGCTTGGAACGTGTATTGAGACTTTCTTGGTTGTTTTGGGTAAAAAAATTTTTTGAAAAATTTGAAATTTTTTTGAACTTTTTCGCAGGTCCTGGGTCATGAACTTTTTCAAAAATTGCTAAGTCCTTATTTTCAAAATAAGAGCTTAAAATTCAGCGAAACTCCCTGAAATGTTGTACGGAACATGTATTGAGACTTTTCTGGTTGTTTTGGGTAAAAAAGTTTTTTGGAAAATTTGAAATTTTTTTGAATTTTTTAGGCAGGTCCGGGGTCATGAACTTTTTCAAAAATTGCTAAATCCTTTTTTTCAAAATAAGAGCTTAAAATTCAGCGGAACTCCCTGAAATGTTTTACGGAACATGTATTGAGACTTTTCTGGTTGTTTTGGGTAAAAAAAGTTTTCTGGAAAATTTCAAATTTTTTTGAATTTTTTAGCAGGTCCGGGGTCATGAACTTTTTTAAAAATTGCTAAGTCCTCATTTTCAAAATAAGAGATTAAAATTCTGTGAAACTTCCTGAAATGTTGTACGGAACATGTATTGAGACTTTTCTGGTTGTTTTGGGTAAAAAAGTTTTTTGGAAAATTTGAAATTTTTTTGAATTTTTTAGCAGGTCCGGGGTCATGAACTTTTTCAAAAATTGCTAAATCCTTTTTTTCAAAATAAGAGCTTAAAATTCAGCGGAACTCCCTGAAATGTTGTACGGAACATGTATTGAGACTTTTCTGGTTGTTTTGAGTAAAAAAAGTTTTTTGGAAAATTTGAAATTTTTTTGAATTTTTTAGCAGGTCCGGGGTCATGAACTTTTTCAAAAATTGCTTAGTCCTCATTTCCAAAATAAGAGCTTAAAGAGCCACTCCAGCCCAAATTTTTTTTGTTGCATAAATTGGTAGTTAGTCGAGAAAAAGAAGCTATCGTGAAATTTTTTTTCGAAAAGCTTAACTCGTTTTCCAGATATAGACGCTCAAAGTTGAGAATCACCGTAAAAATACGACAAAATTTTTTTCGGAATAAGCACTTTGTGAGGTGTGAAAGGGCTATTGTTTCAACATTCGGCGCTATTGTTATACGTTCGCACTAAAATTCACACGACTCGGTAGAGGCTCGGAAGGGGCGATTCATGTCGGAATCTCGGTTGTCGTTTTATTTATTTTCCTTCATTGCGATTGATGTTCAGCGGAGGCTTCCAGCCAACATGGGCTAGTAATTCGACAAATCAAAGATGGAAGCTTCAACCTGAACTCATATCCTCATCTTGGCAACGCAGCAAGCTTTTCAATATGGAATGCTTCACGAATTTTCAGATGTGAATGGATTTCTGACCGAAGGCATTTCTTATCGTCGTGTCATCTCAGGGATTTCCAGGGAGCTGAATAATAGAATTGATGTCTCACCGCAGTAGAAAAAGAACCCCATTCACAAGATGGAAACTTTCCCGTAAGTCACAATTCATCTTTATTATCATTTCACTATGTTGAATGTTAGGCGAAACTGCAGGGTGTAGATGTTTGGAGGGGCTCTAAATACAGGTTTTCTAACAGCCAGTCTTGTGAACTGTCCCCCAAATGGTCAGAAATGTGGTAATATGAAAAGTACAACAGGGGCTCTCAAGCAAAATGTCACATAAAATATTACCAAAAGTAGAAGTTTGCTACTTTTTTGTACCAACAAGGGGACCTGAGCCTCCTAGCACTACATCCCTGCCAATGATCTGTGCACTACACCTTTGCCTGAGGTATAGATGTGTAAAATTTCCCAGGGTTTGTCTCCTGAACCCTTCTTCTTCATGTTTTACCTTGTTCTGCCTTCAATTTTGGAGTTCTGCCTATTTCATCATAAAATTGATGCACAATTTCAAAATTTTGCCAGATCAATATCCAGGGCAAAAGATCTACTACCCAAAAGAAAAAACATGGAATTTACACCCTTGGTTTTGGAAAAAAGATGTGTAATATCCTCATTCTAATGTTTTAAAGGCAGAATTGTTTATATTTGTTAAATTTACCTTTGCTATTCTAGCATTGATTCATATAAGCATGGCCTATATCATTTAAATTCATCTTTGTGTTATTTCAAGTTAATATTATTAGATGCTATTTGCTATAGTAACAGTGGTTGCCCTTTCACCCCTAAATTTCTCTTTGATCCTTCTAAATATCTATTCTCTGAATGCCCCTGAGTGTCCAAGTTTCTTTGATCATTTTATGTTTTAATATGACTCAAAAGTAAATTTCACTGGTATGTTAGTATTTATCCCTGTCAACCTTAGTATTCTAGGCATAAAAAAGGTTACAAACTCTTTTATGGATCAGCAGAAAGGATCTTGCAAAAAAATGCTAGATGAAGGTTGGAGATTACATGCATCCTGTTATCTGGCTAATGGCTTTGTGGGAGTGATAACTTGCCACTCTCTTCCATTCAAGAGTTACTACAAAGACATCAACACATTATTCTGTTTTTATATTAACATTTTTACAAAGGAGACTATTTTTCTAAAATTATTAAAATTTTATATATAATTTGGTCATATATAATGTTTGCAAATTATTTAAAGCTAGTAACAACATATAGGTATTTTCTAGAAGTTTTGCAATAGAATATTGTTTCATGATACTTTTATAAGAACATTTCTCATGTGGAATAGAAATTACAAATTGCTAGCTAGTTCACTGGCCTGATTGTATAATTCAATGTAGCCAAGTATTTAAATACATCAAACATGTATTTATTATTCATAAATATAGCAGGTTGAGATTTTGACAGCTTAAAGGAGCCGAAAAGGCCCCTGTAATAGCTTAAAGGTTAAATACAAAAATTATATTTACAAAAGTATATTGAAAAAGTTGAATTATTAATATAATCTCAAATCCCTTTTTTGTTTGTATAAAAGCAAATTTATAATTTTTGAAAAAATTGTTTGACTCATGACTAAGGGTAGGTTTCTAGTCTTGTCTTGAAAGTTGTATACCTTCTTGTCCATGTCCTCATTTGTCCTGTTTTATTTCCAATAAGTCATGTTGATATGAAGCTCTTTATCCTAATGAATATGTTGTATCAATTCATACAGCTTTCATTCCCGGTATACTGGTTTTGTTTTCTTCTTTCCTCCCGAATTAATTGCGCGATGGTTTTTTAGCTGTTGAACTAAAGGAGGGGCTGATGAAAAAGCGCAAATCTTCTTTTTAAAATCAGGGAACTGGCCTGCCAATACAAATTGCTTCAAAAGCAACATTCCATGAAAGTCTGTCAACATCCTCATGTCTCTGTCTCGCTGGCCTACTTTGCCAATTTGACTTCTCTGTCAGAAAGATTCGTGCGACAAAAAACTTCCATATTCGATCAGAATATCAAGACTGATGAGCGATACTTCTCTCTTTATATCGATTCCAGATAAAAGTCTGGCCTTCTAACAAACATGCCGCTGCTAGGCCCTGTCTGCCATTTCGCTAGGTTCTCGTTGACCCTTTGGACAGCCGATGGTACTTGCCGCGAACTTACCGAGGTCGATAATGCCTGTGACGTCAATCCGGAGATCTCCGATAATACGGTTGAAAAACAATTCAACTCAATGACCATTTTACAAACGCTAATAACTACAAAACGGGTAGAGATAGGAAAAAATAATAGCAGATTCGTTTTCAGGAGGTCTGATTACATCGTGTTCTGAAATAAAAATTTTGGGCTGGAGTGGCCCTTTAAAATTCAGCGAAACTCCCTGAAATGTTGTACGGAACATGTATTGAGACTTTTCTGGTTGTTTTGGGTAAAAAAAGTTTTTTGGAAAATTTGAAATTTTTTTGAATTTTTTAGCAGGTCAGGGGTCATGAACTTTTTCAAAAATTGCTAAGTCCTTATTTACAAAATAAGAGCCTAACATTCAGCGATACTCCCTGAAATGTTGTTTGGAACGTGTTTTGAGACTTTCTTGGTTGTTTTGCGTAAAAAAAGTTTTTGAAAAATGTCAAATTTGTTGAACCTTTTTGCAGGTCCGGGGTCATGAACTTTTTCAAAAATTGCTAAGTCCTTATTTACAAAATAAGAGCCTAAAATTACGCGAAACTCCCTGAAATGTTGTTCGGAACGTGTATTGAGACTTTCTTGGTTGTTTTGCGTAAAAAAAGTCTTTGAAAAATTTCAAATTTTTTGAACCTTTTTGCAGGTCCGAGGTCATGAACTTTTTCAAAAATTGCTAAGTCCTTATTTTCAAAATAAGAGCTTAAAATTCAGCGAAGCTCCCTGAAATGTTGTTTGGAACGTGTATTGAGACTTTTTTGGTTGTTTTGGGGAGAAAAAGTTTTTTGAAAAATTTGAAATTTTTTTGAATTTTTTTGCAGGTCCGGGGTCATGAACTTTGTCAAAAATTGCTTTGTCCTTATTTTCAAAATAAGAGCTTAGAATTTACCGAAACTCCCTGAAATGTTGTTCGGAACGTGTATTAGGACTTTCTTGTTTGTTTTCAGAAAAAGAAGTTTTTTGAAAAATTTGAAATTTTTTGAACTTTTTCGCAGGTCCGGGGTCATGAACTTTTTCAAAAATTGCTAAGTCCTTATTTTCAAGAAAAAAGAGCTTAAAATTCAGCGAAATTCCCTGAAACGTTGTACGGAACATGTATTGAGACTTTTCTGGTTGTTTTGAGTAAAAAAAGTTTTTTGGAAAATTTGAAATTTTTTTGAATTTTTTAGCAGGTCCGGGGTCATGAACTTTTTCAAAAATTGCTAAGTCCTTATTTTCAAAATAAGAGCTTAAAATTCAGCGAAACTTCCTGAAATGTTGTTTGGAACATGTATTGAGACTTTCCTTGTTGTTTTGTGTAAAAAAAGGTTTTTTGAAAAATTTCAAATTTTTTGAACTTTTTTGCAGGTCCGGGGTCATGAACTTTTTCAAAAATTGCTAAGTCCTTATTTTCAAAATAAGAGCTTAAAATTCAGCGAAGCTCCCTGAAATGTTGTTTGGAACGTGTATTGAGACTTTTTTGGTTGTTTTGGGTAAAAAAAGTTTTTTGGAAAATTTGAAATTTTTTTGAATTTTTTAGCAGGTCAGGGGTCATGAACTTTTTCAAAAATTGCTTAGTCCTTATTTACAAAATAAGAGCCTAACATTCAGCGATACTCCCTGAAATGTTGTTTGGAACGTGTTTTGAGACTTTCTTGGTTGTTTTGCGCAAAAAAAGTTTTTGAAAAATGTCAAATTTTTTGAACCTTTTTGCAGGTCCGGGGTCATGAACTTTTTCAAAAATTGCTAAGTCCTTATTTACAAAATAAGAGCCTAACATTCAGCGATACTCCCTGAAATGTTGTTTGGAACGTGTATTGGACTTTCTTGGTTGTTTTGCGTAAAAAAAGTCTTTGAAAAATTTCAAATTTTTTGAACCTTTTTGCAGGTCCGGGGTCATGAACTTTTTCTAAAATTGCTAAATCATTTTTTGCAAAATAAGAGCCTAAAATTCATCGAAACTACAGGAAATGTTGTCAGAAACGTGTACCAATACTTTCTTGGTTGTTTCGAGTGAAATAATTTCTCAAAAATTCAATTTTTTTTAGTATTTTTCGAAGCTTTAGTCTTAAACATTCTAGGTATATTATTTGTTTCTTTTTTCCAGATATCACTTAGAGGTTCAACCAACTATCACCACAACATTTCAGAAAGGTATTTTCTCAGCATTTTTCGTTCTTTGTCACAAAAAAATTTCACAAAAATTTCAAATTTTTTGAACTTTTTTGCAAGTCCAGGGTCATGAAACTTTTCAAAAATTGTTAATACCTTTCTTTTCAAAATAAAAGCCTAGAATTCAAGGAAACTCCCTGAAATGTTGCTTGGAACGTGTATTGAGACTTTCTTGGTTGTTTTGGGTAAAAAAATTTTTTGAAAAATTTGAAATTTTTTGAACTTTTTCGCAGGTCCGGGGTCATGAACCTTTTGTGGAATAACGTTTTTTTTTTAAACCAAGGTTCTTCAATAGTGAAAGTATAAATTAGCAACAACCAACGATTACAACATAACGACTTCTTTCAACGACAACTTCGACTCGACTGGACTTGCACTCAAAGAACATACGCTTTTAACAACATGAGTGACGCACACAAAACCCTAATGACACAAATTAACGGCAAATGGACTAATAACAACTAAAATAGAGATGGCACGATGACAAACAAAATGGACCGACGCAAACATCGAAAGACATCCTCATTAACGATAACGAACCACAAACACGATGCACGACAGACAAAACAAGTTGTATAACATTACTCCCCCCTTTGAAAGGCAAGCCTCCTGGCTTGATCTCTCGAAGGGGAAGAAACATAAAAGTATTATAAAGCAGCACGAAGAATCAAATCAAATAATTTTACTGAAATGAGTAAATCAGGTACCATCTAAGAAATAATGTCCCTGTCCAAGTTTATTCCGTCCATACGGTTCTCTATCCGAGGCTATAACAACATTATGTACACGTAAAGGTCCTTTTCTTCTTTTAGTGTCAATCAAATTTTTTTCATATGTTGTGGCTAATAAACCCTTGTCAACTTCCATTGGTTTTGAAGAAGGCAGTCGCGTCACCATTGGTCGTGATAGTTTATGTGACTCCAATTCATTGACAATCTCCTCCAATTTCTTGATTCGAATTTGAAGATCTTGAAAATGTGGCTCATTTCTTTTGATGTTGCCAATAAAGGTAACCCGAGGTCGTTCTTCAGCTACCGAGGCAACAATCACAGGTTCATTTTGATCACACTTCTCCTGGGATGCTAAAGAAAATTTCCTGTCCCTACAATATTTGGCAACGTGACCAACGCGCAAACAACAATAGCAAATGGGCTGGCCATCTTCAGCACGATAGACATTAGTTCGATTCACGAAGAAATTTCTCCCATTCTCCTCTGCCAACCTCACCCTTTCGGCCATGTGAGATACAACGGTCTTTATAATATCCAACAGAATTTCTCTGAATTGTTCTGTTGAAATCATTTCCATTTTTTTCTGCGAATTCGTCACGTCGTGGTCACCAATGTGAAATAACGTTTTTTTTTTAAACCAAGGTTCTTCAATAGTGAAAGTATAAATTAGCAACAAACAACGATTACAACATAACGACTTCTTTCAACGACAACTTCGACTCGACTGGACTTGCACTCAAAGAACATACGCTTTTAACAACATGAGTGACGCACACAAAACCCTAACGACACAAATTAACGGCAAATGAACTAATAACAACTAAAATAGAGATGGCACGATGACAAACAAAATGGACCGACGCAAACATCGAAAGACATCCTCATTAACGATAACGAACCACAAACACGATGCACGACAGACAAAACAAGTTGTATAACACTTTTCAAAAATTGCTAAGTCCTTATTTTCAAAATAAGAGCTTAAAATTCAGCAAAACTTCCTGAAATGTTGTTCGGAACATGTATTGAGACGTTTCTGGTTGTTTTGAGTAAAAAAAGTTTTTTGGAAAATTTGAAATTTTTTTGAATTTTTTAGCAGGTCCGGGGTCATGAACTTTTTCAAAAATTGCTAAGTCCTTATTTTCAAAATAAGAGCTTGAAATTCAGCGAAACTTCCTGAAATGTTGTTTGGAACATGTATTGAGACTTTCCTGTTTGTTTTGAGTAAAAAAATGTTTTTTGAAAAATTTCAAATTCTTTGAACTTTTTTGCAGGTCTGGGGTCATGAACTTTTTCAAAAATTGCTAAGTCCTTGTTTTCAAAATAAGAGTCTAAAATCCAGCGAAGCTCCTTGAAATGTTGTACGGAACGTGTATTGAGACTTTTCTGGTTGTTTTGGGTAAAAAAAGTTTTTTAAAAATTTGAAATTTTTTGAACTTTTTCGCAGGTCCGGGGTCATGAACTTTTTCAAAAATTGCTAAGTCCTTATTTTCAAAACAATAGCCTAAAATTCAGCGAAGCTCCCTGCAATGTTTTTTGGAACGTGTATTGAGACTTTCTTGGTTGTTTTGGGAAGAAAAAGTTATTTGAAAAATTTGAAAATTCTTTGAACTTTTTTGCAGGTCCCGAGTCATGACCTTTTTCAAAAATTGCTAAGTCCTTATTTACAAAATAAGAGCCTAACTTTTAGCGAAACTCCCTGAAATGTTGTACGGAACATGTTTTGAGACTTTCCTGGTTGTTTTGAGTAAAAAAAGGTTTTTTGAAAAAAATTCAAATCCTTTGAATTTTTTTGCAGGTCATGGGTCATGAACTTTTTCAAAAATTGCTAAGTCCTTATTTTCAAAATAAGAGTTTAAAATCCAGCGAAGCTCCCTGAAATGTTGTACGGAACATGTATTGAGACTTTTCTGGTTGTTTTGAGTAAAAAAGGTTTTTTTAAAAAATTTGAAATTTTTTGAACTTTTTTGCAGGGTCATGAACTTTTTCGAAAATTGCTAAGTCCTTTTTTTCAAAATAAGAGCCTGGAATTTACCGAAACTCCCTGAAATTTTGTTCGGAACGTGTATTAGGACTTTCTTGGTTGTTTTCAGAAAAAAATTTTTTTGAAAAATTTGAAATTTTTTGAACTTTTTTGCAGGTCCGGTGTCATGAACTTTTTCTAAAATTGCTAAGTCATTATTTGCAAAATAAGAGCATAAAATTCACCGAAACTACAGGAAATTTTGTTAGAAACGTGTACCAAGACTTTCTTGGTTGTTTTGAGTGAAATAATTTTTGAAAAATTTAAATTTTTTTCGTATTTTTCGAAGCTTTAGTCTTAAACATTCTAGGTATATTATTTGTTTCTTTTTTCCAGATATCACTTGGAGGTTCAACCAACTATCACCACAACATTTCAGAAAGGTATTTTCTCAGAATTTTTCGTTTTTGTCACAAAAAAAGTTTCACAAAAATTTCAAATTTTTTGAACTTTTTTTCAAGTCCAGGGTCATGAAACTTTTCAAAAATTGTTAATACCTTTCTTTTCAAAATAAAAACCTAGAATTCAGCGAAACTCCCTGAAATGTTTTACGGAACATGTATTGAGACTTTTGTGGTTGTTTTGGGTAAAAAAAGTTTTTTGGAAAATTTGAAATTTTTTTGAATTTTTTAGCAGGTCCGGGGTCATGAACTTTTTCAAAAATTGCTAAGTCCTTATTTTCACAATAAGAGCTTAAAATTCAGCCAAACTCCCTGAAATGTTGTACGGAACATGTATTGAGACTTCTCTGGTTGTTTTGGGTAAAAAAAGTTTTTTGTAAAATTTTGAATTTTTTTAGATTTTTTATCAGGTCCGGGGTCATGAACTTTTTCAAAAATTGCTAAGTCCTTGTTTTCAAAATAAGAGCTTAAATTTCAGCGAAGCTCCCTGAAATGTTGTTTGGAACGTGTGTTGAGACTTTCTTGGTTGTTTTGGGTAGAAAAAGTTTTTTGAAAAATTTGAAAATTTTTTGAACTTTTTTGCAGGTCCGGGGTCATGAACTTTTTCAAAAATTGCTAAGTCCTTATTTTCAAAATAAGAGTTTAAAATCCAGCGAAGCTCCCTGAAATGTTGTACGGAACATGTATTGAGACTTTTCTGGTTGTTTTGAGTAAAAAAGGTTTTTTTAAAAAATTTCAAATTTTTTGAACTTTTTTGCAGGTCCGGGTTCATGAACTTTTTCAAAAGTTTCTTTGTCCTTTTTTTCAAAATAAGAGCCTGGAATTTACCGAAACTCCCTGAAATTTTGTTCGGATCGTGTTTTAGGACTTTCTTGGTTGTTTTGAGAAAAAAAAGTTTTTTCAAAAATTTGAAATTCTTTGAACTTTTTTGCAGGTCCGGTGTCATGAACTTTTTGTAAAATTGCTAAGTCATTATTTGCAAAATAAGAGCATAAAATTCACCGAAACTACAAGAAATGTTGTCAGAAACGTGTACCAAGACTTTCTTGGTTGTTTCGAGTGAAATAATTTTTGAAAAATTTAAATATTTTTCGTATTTTTCGAAGCTTTAGTCTTAAACATTCTAGGTATATTATTTGCTTCCTTTTTCCAGGTATCACTTGGAGGTTCAACCAACTATCATTACAACATTTCAGAAAGGTATTTTCTCAGAATTTTTCGTTTTTTGTCACAAAAAAATTTTCACAAAAATTTCAAATTTTTTGAACTTTTTTTCAAGTCCAGGGTCATGAAACTTTTCAAAAATTGTTAATACCTTTCTTTTCAAAATAAAAACCTAGATTTCAGCGATTTTTAAAGTTTTTTGAAAAATTTGAAAATTTTTTGAACTTTTTTGCAGGTCCGGGGTCATGAACTTTTTCAAAAATTGCTAAGTCCTTATTTTCAAAATAAGAGTTTAAAATCCAGCGAAGCTCCCTGAAATGTTGTACGGAACATGTATTGAGACTTTTCTGGTTGTTTTGAGTAAAAAAGGTTTTTTTAAAAAATTTCAAATTTTTTGAACTTTTTTGCAGGTCCGGGTTCATGAACTTTTTCAAAAGTTTCTTTGTCCTTTTTTTCAAAATAAGAGCCTGGAATTTAACGAAACTCCCTGAAATTTTGTTCGGATCGTGTTTTAGGACTTTCTTGGTTGTTTTGAGAAAAAAAAGTTTTTTCAAAAATTTGAAATTCTTTGAACTTTTTTGCAGGTCCGGTGTCATGAACTTTTTGTAAAATTGCTAAGTCATTATTTGCAAAATAAGAGCATAAAATTCACCGAAACTACAAGAAATGTTGTCAGAAACGTGTACCAAGACTTTCTTGGTTGTTTCGAGTGAAATAATTTTTGAAAAATTTAAATTTTTTTCGTATTTTTCGAAGCTTTAGTCTTAAACATTCTAGGTATATTATTTGTTTCTTTTTTCCAGATATCACTTAGAGGTTCAACCAACTATCATTACAACATTTCAGAAAGGTATTTTCTCAGAATTTTTCGTTTTTTGTTACAAAAAAATTTTCACAAAAATTTCAAATTTTTTGAACTTTTTTTCAAGTCCAGGGTCATGAAACTTTTCAAAAATTGTTATTACCTTTCTTTTCAAAATAAAAACCTAGAATTCAGCGAAACTCCCTGAAATGTTGTACGGAACATTTATTGAGACTTTTCTGGTTGTTTTGGGTAAAAAAAGTTTTTTGGAAAATTTGAAATTTTTTTGAATTTTTTAGCAGGTCCGGGGTCATGAACTTTTTCAAAAATTCCTAAGTCCTTATTTTCAAAATAATAGCCTAAAATTCAGCGAAGCTCCCTGAAATGTTGTTTGAAACGTGTATTGAGACTTTCTTGGTTGTTTTGGGTAGAAAAGTTTTTTGAAAAATTTGAAAATTTCTTGAACTTTTTTGCAGGTCCGGGGTCAGGAACTTTTTCAAAAATTGCTAAGTCCTTATTTATAAAATAAGAGCCTAACATTCAGCGAAAATCCCTGAAATGTTGTTCGAAAGGTGTTTTGAGACTTTCTTGGTTGTTTTGCGTAAAAAAAGTTTTTGAAAAATTTCAAAATTTTTTGAACTTTTTTGCAGGTCCGGGGTCATGAACTTTTTCAAAAATTGCCAAGTCCTTATTTTCAAAATAATAGCCTAAAATTCAGCGAAGCTCCCTGAAATGTTGTTTGAAACGTGTATTGAGACTTTCTTAGTTGTTTTGGGTAGAAAAGTTTTTTGAAAAATTTGAACATTTCTTGAACTTTTTTGCAGGTCCGGGGTCATGAACTTTTTCAAAAATTGCTAAGTCCTTATTTACAAAATAAGAGCCTAACATTCAGCGAAACTCCCTGAAATGTTGTTTGAAACGTGTTTTGAGACTTTCTTGGTTGTTTTGCGTAAAAAAAGTTTTTGAAAAATTTCAAATTTTTTGAACCTTTTTGCAGGTCCGGGGTCATGAACTTTTTCAAAAATCGCTAAGTCCTTATTTACAAAATAAGAGTCTAACATTAAGCGAAAATCCCTGAAATGTTGTTCGGAAGGTGTATTGAGACTTTCTTGGTTGTTTTGCGTAAAAAAAGTTTTTGAAAAATTTTCAAATTTTTTGAACCTTTTTGCAGGTCCGGGGTCATGAACTTTTTCAAAAATTGCTAAGTCCTTATTTACAGAATAAGAGCCTAACATTCAGCGAAACTCCATGAAATGTTGTTTGGAACGTGTTTTGAGACTTTCTTGGTTGTTTTGCGTAAAAAAAGTTTTTGAAAAATTTCTAATTTTTTGAACCTTTTTGCAGGTCCGGGGTCATGAACTTTTTCAAAAATTGCTATGTCCTTATTTACAAAATAAGAGCCTAAAATTAAGCGAAAATCCCTGAAATGTTGTTCGGAACGTGTATTGAGACTTTCTTGGTTGTTTTGCGTAAAAAAAGTTTTTGAAAAATTTCAAAATTTTTTGAACTTTTTTGCAGGTCCGGGGTCATGAACTTTTTCAAAAATTGCTAAGTCCTTATTTACAAAACAAGAGCCTAAAATTAAGCGAAACTCCCTGAAATGTTGTTTGGAACGTGTTTTGAGACTTTCTTGGTTAATTTGCGTAAAAAAAGGTTTTGAAAAATTTCAAATTTTTTGAACTTTTTTGCAGGTCCGGGGTCATGAACTTTTTCAAAAATTGCTAAGTCTTATTTTCAAAATAATAGCCTAAAATTCAGCGAAGCTCCCTGAAATTTTGTTTGGAACGTGTATTTTGACTTTCTTGGTTTTTTGGGGAAGAAAAAGTTTTTTGAAAAATTTGAAAATTCTTTGAACTTTTTTGCTAGTCTGGGGTCATGACCTTTTTCAAAAATTACTAAGTCCTTTTTTACAAAATAAGAGCCTAACTTTCAGCGAAACTCCCTGAAATGTTGTTTGGAACGTGTTTTGAGACTTTCTTGGTTGTTTTGCGTAAAAAAAGTTTTTTTTAAAATTTCAAATTTTTTGAACTTTTTTGCAGGTTCGGGTTCATCAACTTTTCAAAAGTTTCTTTGTCCTTTTTTTCAAAATAAGAGCCTGGAATTTACCGAAACTTCCTGAAATTTTGTTCGGAACGTGAATTAGGACTTTCTTGGTTGTTTTCAGAAAAAAAGTTTTTTGAAAAATTTGAAATTTTTTGAACTTTTTTGCAGGTCCGGTGTCATTAACTTTTTCTAAAATTGCTAAGTCATTATTTGCAAAATAAGAGCATAAAATTCACCGAAACTACAGGAAATGTTGTCAGAAACGTGTACCAAGACTTTCTTGGTTGTTTCGAGTGAAATAATTTTTGAAAAATTTAAATTTTTTTCGTATTTTTCGAAGCTTTAGTCTTAAACATTCTAGGTATATTATTTGTTTCTTTTTTCCAGATATCACTTGGAGGTTCAACCAACTATCATTACAACATTTCAGAAAGGTATTTTCTCAGAATTTTTCGTTTTTTGTCACAAAAAAATTTTCACAAAAATTTCAAATTTTTTGAACTTTTTTTCAAGTCCAGGGTCATGAAACTTTTCAAAAATTGTTAATACCTTTCTTTTCAAAATAAAAACCTAGAATTCAGCGAAACTCCCTGAAATGTTGTACGGAACATTTATTGAGACTTTTCTGGTTGTTTTGGGTAAAAAAAGTTTTTTGGAAAATTTGAAATTTTTTTGAATTTTTTAGCAGGTCCGGGGTCATGAACTTTTTCAAAAATTGCTAAGTCCTTATTTTCAAAATAATAGCCTAAAATTCAGCGAAGCTCCCTGAAATGTTGTTTGAAACGTGTATTGAGACTTTCTTGGTTGTTTTGGGTAGAAAAGTTTTTTGAAAAATTTGAAAATTTCTTGAACTTTTTATCAGGTCCGGGGTCAGGAACTTTTTCAAAAATTGCTAAGTCCTTATTTACAAAATAAGAGCCTAACATTCAGCGAAACTCCCTGAAATGTTGTTTGAAACGTGTTTTGAGACTTTCTTGGCTGTTTTGCGTAAAAAAAGTTTTTGAAAAATTTCAAATTCTTTGAACCTTTTTGCAGGTCCGGGGTCATGAACTTTTTCAAAAATTGCTAAGTCCTTATTTACAAAATAAGAGCCTAAAATTAAGCGAAAATCCCTGAAATGTTGTTCGAAAGGTGTTTTGAGACTTTCTTGGTTGTTTTGCGTAAAAAAAGTTTTTGAAAAATTTCAAAATTTTTTGAACTTTTTTGCAGGTCCGGGGTCATGAACTTTTTCAAAAATTGCCAAAACCTTATTTTCAAAATAATAGCCTAAAATTCAGCGAAGCTCCCTGAAATGTTGTTTGAAACGTGTATTGAGACTTTCTTAGTTGTTTTGGGTAGAAAAGTTTTTTGAAAAATTTGAACATTTCTTGAACTTTTTTGCAGGTCCGGGGTCATGAACTTTTTCAAAAATTGCTAAGTCCTTATTTACAAAATAAGAGCCTAAAATTAAGCGAAAGTCCCTGAAATGTTGTTCGAAAGGTGTTTTGAGACTTTCTTGGTTGTTTTGCGTAAAAAAAGTTTTTCAAAAATTTCAAAATTTTTTGAACTTTTTTGCAGGTCCGGGGTCATGAACTTTTTCAAAAATTGCCAAGTCCTTATTTTCAAAATAATAGCCTAAAATTCAGCGAAGCTCCCTGAAATGTTGTTTGAAACGTGTATTGAGACTTTCTTAGTTGTTTTGGGTAGAAAAGTTTTTTGAAAAATTTCAAATTTTTTGAACCTTTTTGCAGGTCCGGGGTCATGAACTTTTTCAAAAATCGCTAAGTCCTTATTTACAAAATAAGAGTCTAACATTAAGCGAAAATCCCTGAAATGTTGTTCGGAAGGTGTATTGAGACTTTCTTGGTTGTTTTGCGTAAAAAAAGTTTTTGAAAAATTTTCAAATTTTTTGAACCTTTTTGCAGGTCCGGGGTCATGAACTTTTTCAAAAATTGCTAAGTCCTTATTTACAGAATAAGAGCCTAACATTCAGCGAAACTCCCTGAAATGTTGTTTGGAACGTGTTTTGAGACTTTCTTGGTTGTTTTGCGTAAAAAAAGTTTTTGAAAAATTTCTAATTTTTTGAACCTTTTTGCAGGTCCGGGGTCATGAACTTTTTCAAAAATTGCTATGTCCTTATTTACAAAATAAGAGCCTAAAATTAAGCGAAAATCCCTGAAATGTTGTTCGGAACGTGTATTGAGACTTTCTTGGTTGTTTTGCGTAAAAAAAGTTTTTGAAAAATTTCAAAATTTTTTGGACTTTTTTGCAGGTCCGGGGTCATGAACTTTTTCAAAAATTGCTAAGTCCTTATTTTCAAAATAATAGCCTAAAATTCAGCGAAGCTCCCTGAAATGTTGTTTGAAACGTGGATTGAGACTTTCTTGGTTGTTTTGGGTAGAAAAGTTTTTTAAAAAATTTCAAATTTTTTGAACTTTTTCGCAGGTCCGGGGTCATGAACTTTTTCAAAAAATGCTAAGTCCTTATTTTCAAAATAAGAGCTTAAAATTCAGCGAAACTCCCTGAAATGTTGTTCGGAACGTGTATTGAGACTTTCTTGGTTGTTTTGCGTAAAAAAAGTTTTTGAAAAATTTCAAAATTTTTTGAACTTTTTTGCAGGTCCGGGGTCATGAATTTTTTCAAAAATTGCTAAGTCCTTATTTTCAAAATAATAGCCTAAAATTCAGCGAAGCTCCCTGAAATGTTGTTTGAAACGTGGATTGAGACTTTCTTGGTTGTTTTGGGTAGAAAAGTTTTTTGAAAAATTTGAAAATTTTTTGAACTTTTTTGCAGGTCCGGGGTCATGAACTTTTTCAAAAATTGCTAAGTCCTTATTTACAAAATAAGAGCCTAACATTCAGCGAAACTCCCTGAAATGTTGTTTGGAACGTGTTTTGAGACTTTCTTGGTTGTTTTGCGTAAAAAAAGTTTTTGAAAAATTTCAAATTTTTTGAACCCTTTTGCAGGTCCGGGGTCATGAACTTTTTCAAAAATTGCTAAGTCCTTATTTACAAAACAAGAGCCTAAAATTAAGCGAAAATCCCTGAAATGTTGTTCGGAACGTGTATTGAGACTTTCTTGGTTGTTTTGCGTAAAAAAAGTTTTTGAAAAATTTCAAAATTTTTTGAACTTTTTTGCAGGTCCGGGATCATGAACTTTTTCAAAAATTGCTAAGTCCTTATTTTCAAAATAAGAGTCTAAAATCCAGCGAAGCTCCCTGAAATGTTGTACGGAACATGTATTGAGACTTTTCTGGTTGTTTTGAGTAAAAAAGTTTTTTTAAAAAATTTCAAATTTTTTGAACTTTTTCGCAGGTCCGGGGTCATGAACTTTTTCAAAAATTGCTAAGTCCTTATTTTCAAAATAAGAGCTTAAAATTCAGCGAAACTCCCTGAAATGTTGTTTGGAACGTGTATTGAGACTTTTTTGGTTGTTTTGGGGAGAAAAAGTTTTTTGAAAAATTTGAAATTTTTTTGAATTTTTTTGCAGGTCAGGGGTCATGAACTTTGTCAAAAATTGCTTTGTCCTTATTTTCAAAATAAGAGCTTAGAATTTACCGAAACTCCCTGAAATGTTGTTCGGAACGTGTATTAGGACTTTCTTGTTTGTTTTCAGAAAAAGAAGTTTTTTGAAAAATTTGAAATTTTTTGAACTTTTTCGCAGGTCCGGGGTCATGAACTTTTTCAAAAATTGCTAAGTCCTTATTTTCAAAATAAGAGCTTAAAATTCAGCGAAACTCCCTGAAATGTTGTTCGGAACGTGTATTGAGACTTTCTTGGTTGTTTTGCTTAAAAAAAGTCTTTGAAAAATTTCAAATTTTTTGAACCTTTTTGCAGGTCCGGGGTCATGAACTTTTTCAAAAATTGCTAAGTCCTTATTTTCAAAATAAGAGCTTAAAATTCAGCGAAGCTCCCTGAAATGTTGTTTGGAACGTGTATTGAGACTTTTTTGGTTGTTTTGGGGAGAAAAAGTTTTTTGAAAAATTTGAAATTTTTTTGAATTTTTTTGCAGGTCAGGGGTCATGAACTTTGTCAAAAATTGCTTTGTCCTTATTTTCAAAATAAGAGCTTAGAATTTACCGAAACTCCCTGAAATGTTGTTCGGAACGTGTATTAGGACTTTCTTGTTTGTTTTCAGAAAAAGAAGTTTTTTGAAAAATTTGAAATTTTTTGAACTTTTTCGCAGGTCAGGGGTCATGAACTTTGTCAAAAATTGCTTTGTCCTTATTTTCAAAATAAGAGCTTAGAATTTACCGAAACTCCCTGAAATGTTGTTCGGAACGTGTATTAGGACTTTCTTGTTTGTTTTCAGAAAAAGAAGTTTTTTGAAAAATTTGAAATTTTTTGAACTTTTTCGCAGGTCCGGGGTCATGAACTTTTTCAAAAATTGCTAAGTCCTTATTTTCAAAATAAGAGCTTAAAATTCAGCGAAACTCCCTGAAATGTTGTTCGGAACGTGTATTGAGACTTTCTTGGTTGTTTTGCTTAAAAAAAGTCTTTGAAAAATTTCAAATTTTTTGAACCTTTTTGCAGGTCCGGGGTCATGAACTTTTTCAAAAATTGCTAAGTCCTTATTTTCAAAAAAAGAAGAGCTTAAAATTCAGTGAAATTCCCTGAAATGTTGTACGGAACATGTATTGAGACTTTTCTGGTTGTTTTGAGTAAAAAAAGTTTTTTGGAAAATTTGAAATTTTTTTGAATTTTTTAGCAGGTCCGGGGTCATGAACTTTTTCAAAAATTGCTAAGTCCTTATTTTCAAAATAAGAGCTTAAAATTCAGCGAAAAGTCCTGAAATGTTGTTTGGAACATGTATTGAGACTTTCCTGTTTGTTTTGAGTAAAAAAAGGTTTTTTGAAAAATTTCAAATTCTTTGAACTTCTTTGCAGGTCTGGGGTAATGAACTTTTTCAAAAATTGCTAAGTCCTTATTTTCAAAATAAGAGTCTAAAATCCAGCGAAGCTCCTTGAAATGTTGTACGGAACGTGTTTTGAGACTTTTCTGGTTGTTTTGGGTAAAAAAAATTTTTTAAAAAATTTGAATTTTTTTTAACTTTTTCGAAGGTCCGGGGTCATGAACCTTTTCAAAAATTGCTAAGTCCTTATTTTCAAAATAAGAGCTTAAAATTCAGCAAAACTTCCTGAAATGTTGTTCGGAACATGTATTGAGACTTTTCTGGTTGTTTTGAGTAAAAAAAGTTTTTTCGAAAATTTGAAATTTTTTTGAATTTTTTAGCAGGTCCGGGGTCATGAACTTTTTCAAAAATTGCTAAGTCCTTATTTTCAAAAAAAGAGCTTAAAATTCAGCAAAACTTCCTGAAATGTTGTTCGGAATATGTATTGAGACTTTTCTGGTTGTTTTGAGTAAAAAAAGTTTTTTTAAAAAATTTGAAATTTTTTTGAATTTTTTTGCAGGTCCGGGGTCATGAACTTTTTCAAAAATTGCTAAGTCCTTATTTTCAAAACTATAGCCTAAAATTCAGCGAAGCTCCCTGAAATGTTTTTTGGAACGTGTTTTGAGACTTTCTTGGTTGTTTTGGGAAGAAAAAGTTATTTGAAAAATTTGAAAATTCTTTGAACTTTTTTGCAGGTCCCGGGTCATGACCTTTTTCAAAAATTGCTAAGTCCTTATTTACAAAATAAGAGCCTAACTTTCAGCGAAACTCCCTGAAATGTTGTACGGAACATGTATTGAGACTTTCCTGGTTGTTTTGAGTAAAAAAAGGTTTTTTGAAAAAATTCAAATTCTTTGAATTTTTTTGCAGGTCAGGGGTCATGAACTTTTTCAAAAATTGCTAAGTCCTTATTTTCAAAATAAGAGTCTAAAATCCAGCGAAGCTCCCTGAAATGTTGTTTGGAACATGTATTGAGACTTTCCTGTTTGTTTTGAGTAAAAAAAGGTTTTTTGAAAAATTTCAAATTCTTTGAGCTTTTTTGCAGGTCTGGATTCATGAACTTTTTCAAAAATTGCTAAGTCCTTATTTTCAAAATAAGAGCTTAAAATTCAGCAAAACTTCCTGAAATGTTGTTCGGAACATGTATTGAGACTTTTCTGGTTGTTTTGAGTAAAAAAAGTTTTTTGGAAAATTTGAAATTTTTTTGAATTTTTTAGCAGGTCCGGGGTCATGAACTTTTTCAAAAATTGCTAAGTCCTTATTTTCAAAATAAGAGCTCAAAATTCAGCAAAACTTCCTGAAATGTTGTTCGGAATATGTATTGAGACTTTTCTGGTTGTTTTGAGTAAAAAAAGTTTTTTGGAAAATTTGAAATTTTTTTGAATTTTTTACCAGGTCTGGGGTCATGAACTTTTCAAAAATTGCTAAGTCCTTATTTTCAAAATAAGAGTCTAAAATCCAGCGAAGCTCCTTGAAATGTTGTACGGAACGTGTATTGGGACTTTTCTGGTTGTTTTGGGTAAAAAAAGTTTTTTAGCAAATTTGAATTTTTTTTAACTTTTTCGCAGGTCCGGGGTCATGAACTTTTTCAAAAATTGCTAAGTCCTTATTTTCAAAATAAGAGCTTAAAATTCAGCAAAACTTCCTGAATTGTTGTTCGGAACATGTATTGAGACTTTTCTGATTGTTTTGAGTAAAAAAAGTTTTTTTAAAAAATTTCAAAATTTTTTTTCTTTTTTGCAGGTCCGGGGTCATGACCTTTTTCAAAAATTGCTAAGTCCTTATTTACAAAATAAGAGCCTAACTTTCAGCGAAACTCCCTGAAATGTTGTTTGGAACGTGTATTGAGACTTTCTTGGTTGTTTTGGGAAGAAAAAGTTATTTGAAAAATTTGAAAATTCTTTGAACTTTTTTGCAGGTCCCGGGTCATGACCTTTTTCAAAATCGCGAAGTCCTTATTTACAAAATAAGAGCCTAACTTTCAGCGAAACTCCCTGAAATGTTGTACGGAACATGTTTTGAGACTTTCCTGGTTGTTTTGAGTAAAAAAAGGTTTTTTGAAAAAATTCAAATTCTTTGAATTTTTTTGCAGGTCAGGGGTCATGAACTTTTTCAAAAATTGCTAAGTCCTTATTTTCAAAATAAGAGTCTAAAATCCAGCGAAGCTCCCTGAAATGTTGTACGGAACATGTATTGAGACTTTTCTGGTTGTTTTGAGTAAAAAAGGTTTTTTTAAAAAATTTCAAATTTTTTGAACTTTTTTGCAGTTCTGGGGTCATGAACTTTTTCAAAAATTGCTAAGTCTTATTTTCAAAATAATAGCCTAAAATTCAGCGAAGCTCCCTGAAATTTTGTTTGGAACGTGTATTTTGACTTTCTTGGTTGTTTTGGGAAGAAAAAGTTTTTTGAAAAATTTGAAAATTCTTGGAACTTTTGTGCAGGTCCGGGGTCATGACATTTTTCAAAAATTGCTAAGTCCTTTTTTACAAAATAAGAGACTAACTTTCAGCGAAACTCCCTGAAATGTTGTTTGGAACGTGTTTTGAGACTTTCTTGGTTGTTTTGCGTAGAAAAAGTTTTTTGGAAAATTTCAAATTTTTTGAACTTTTTTGCAGGTTCGGGTTCATCAACTTTTTCAAAAGTTTCTTTGTCCTTATTTTCAAAATAAGAGCCTAGAATTTACCGAAACTCCCTGAAATGTTGTTCGGAACATGTATTGAGACTTTTCTGGTTGTTTTGAGTAAAAAAAGTTTTTTTAAAAAATTCCAAATTTTTTTAACTTTTTTGCAGGTCCGGGGTCATGAACTTTTTCAAAAATTGCTAAGTCCTTATTTTCAAAACAATAGCCTAAAATTCAGCGAAGCTCCCTGAAATGTTGTTTGGAACGTGTATTGAGACTTTCTTGGTTGTTTTGGGAAGAAAAAGTTATTTGAAAAATTTGAAAATTCTTTGAACTTTTTTGCAGGTCCCGGGTCATGACCTTTTTCAAAAATTGCGAAGTCCTTATTTACAAAATAAGAGCCTAACTTTCAGCGAAACTCCCTGAAATGTTGTACGGAACATGTTTTGAGACTTTCCTGGTTGTTTTGAGTAAAAAAAGGTTTTTTGAAAAAAATCAAATTCTTTGAATTTTTTTGCAGGTCAGGGGTCATGAACTTTTTCAAAAATTGCTAAGTCCTTATTTTCAAAATAAGAGTCTAAAATCCAGCGAAGCTCCCTGAAATGTTGTACGGAACATGTATTGAGAGTTTTCTGGTTGTTTTGAGTAAAAAAGGTTTTTTTAAAAAATGTCAAATTTTTTGAACTTTTTTGCAGTTCTGGGGTCATGAACTTTTTCAAAAATTGCTAAGTCTTATTTTCAAAATAATAGCCTAAAATTCAGCGAAGCTCCCTGAAATTTTGTTTGGAACGTGTATTTTGACTTTCTTGGTTGTTTTGGGAAGAAAAAGTTTTTTGAAAAATTTGAAAATTCTTTGAACTTTTGTGCAGGTCCGGGGTCATGACATTTTTCAAAAATTGCTAAGTCCTTTTTTACAAAATAAGAGACTAACTTTCAGCGAAACTCCCTGAAATGTTGTTTGGAACGTGTTTTGAGACTTTCTTGGTTGTTTTGCGTAGAAAAAGTTTTTTGGAAAATTTCAAATTTTTTGAACTTTTTTGCAGTTCTGGGGTCATGAACTTTTTCAAAAATTGCTAAGTTTTATTTTCAAAATAATAGCCTAAAATTCAGCGAAGCTCCCTGAAATGTTGTTTGGAACGTGTATTGAGACTTTCTTGGTTGTTTTGGGAAGAAAAAGTTATTTGAAAAATTTGAAAATTCTTTGAAGTTTTTTGCAGGTCCCGGGTCATGACCTTTTTAAAAAATTGCTAAGTCCTTATTTACAAAATAAGAGCCTAACTTTCAGCGAAACTCCCTGAAATGTTGTACGGAACATGTTTTGAGACTTTCCTGGTTGTTTTGAGTAAAAAAAGGTTTTTTGAAAAAATTCAAATTCTTTGAATTTTTTTGCAGGTCAGGGGTCATGAACTTTTTCAAAAACTGCTTAGTCCTTTTTTCAAAATAACAGCCTAAAATTCAGGGAAGCTCCCTGAAATGTTGTTTGGAACGTGTATTGAGACTTTCTTGGTTGTTTTGGGTAGAAGAAGTTTTTTGAAAAATTTGAAAATTTGAAAATTTTTTAGCAGGTCCGGGGTCATGAACTTTTTCAAAAATTGCTAAGTCCTTATTTACAAAATAAGAGCCTAACTTTCAGCGAAACTCCCTGAAATGTTGTACGGAACATGTATTGAGACTTTCCTGGTTGTTTTGAGTAAAAAAGGTTTTTCTAAAAAATTTCAAATTTTTTGAACTTTTTTGCAGGTCAGGGGTCATGAACTTTTTCAAAAATTGCTAAGTTATTTTTTACAAAATAAGAGCCTAACTTTCAGCTAAACTCCCTGAAATGATGTTTGGAACGTGTTTTGAGTATTTCTTGGTTGTTTTGCGTTAAAAAAGTTTTTTGGAAAATTTCAAATTTTTTGAAATTTTTTGCAGGTTCGGGTTCATCAACTTTTTAAAAAGTTTCTTTGTCCTTATTTTCAAAATAAGAGCCTAGAATTTACCGAAACTCCCTGAAATGTTGTTCGGAACATGTATTGAGACTTTTCTGGTTGTTTTGAGTAAAAAAAGTTTTTTTAAAAAATTCCAAATTTTTTTAACTTTTTTGCAGGTCCGGGGTCATGAACTTTTTCAAAAATTGCTAAGTCCTTATTTTCAAAACAATAGCCTAAAATTCAGCGAAGCTCCCTGAAATGTTGTTTGGAACGTGTATTGAGACTTTCTTGGTTGTTTTGAGAAGAAAAAGTTATTTGAAAAATTTGAAAATTCTTTGAAGTTTTTTGCAGGTCCCGGGTCATGACCTTTTTCAAAAATTGCTAAGTCCTTATTTACAAAATAAGAGCCTAACTTTCAGCGAAACTCCCTGAAATGTTGTACGGAACATGTTTTGAGACTTTCCTGGTTGTTTTGAGTAAAAAAAGGTTTTTTGAAAAAATTCAAATTCTTTGAATTTTTTTGCAGGTCAGTGGTCATGAACTTTTTCAAAAACTGCTTAGTCCTTTTTTCAAAATAATAGCCTAAAATTCAGGGAAGCTCCCTGAAATGTTGTTTGGAACGTGTATTGAGACTTTCTTGGTTGTTTTGGGTAGAAGAAGTTTTTTGAAAAATTTGAAAATTTGAAAATTTTTTAGCAGGTCCGGGGTCATGAACTTTTTCAAAAATTGCTAAGTCCTTATTTACAAAATAAGAGCCTAACTTTCAGCGAAACTCCCTGAAATGTTGTACGGAACATGTATTGAGACTTTCCTGGTTGTTTTGAGTAAAAAAGGTTTTTCTAAAAAATTTCAAATTTTTTGAACTTTTTTGCAGGTCAGGGGTCATGAACTTTTTCAAAAATTGCTAAGTTATTTTTTACAAAATAAGAGCCTAACTTTCAGCTAAACTCCCTGAAATGATGTTTGGAACGTGTTTTGAGTATTTCTTGGTTGTTTTGCGTTAAAAAAGTTTTTTGGAAAATTTCAAATTTTTTGAAATTTTTTGCAGGTTCGGGTTCATCAACTTTTTAAAAAGTTTCTTTGTCCTTATTTTCAAAATAAGAGCCTAGAATTTACCGAAACTCCCTGAAATGTTGTTCGGAACATGTATTGAGACTTTTCTGGTTGTTTTGAGTAAAAAAAGTTTTTTTAAAAAATTCCAAATTTTTTTAACTTTTTTGCAGGTCCGGGGTCATGAACTTTTTCAAAAATTGCTAAGTCCTTATTTTCAAAACAATAGCCTAAAATTCAGCGAAGCTCCCTGAAATGTTGTTTGGAACGTGTATTGAGACTTTCTTGGTTGTTTTGAGAAGAAAAAGTTATTTGAAAAATTTGAAAATTCTTTGAAGTTTTTTGCAGGTCCCGGGTCATGACCTTTTTCAAAAATTGCTAAGTCCTTATTTACAAAATAAGAGCCTAACTTTCAGCGAAACTCCCTGAAATGTTGTACGGAACATGTTTTGAGACTTTCCTGGTTGTTTTGAGTAAAAAAAGGTTTTTTGAAAAAATTCAAATTCTTTGAATTTTTTTGCAGGTCAGTGGTCATGAACTTTTTCAAAAACTGCTTAGTCCTTTTTTCAAAATAATAGCCTAAAATTCAGGGAAGCTCCCTGAAATGTTGTTTGGAACGTGTATTGAGACTTTCTTGGTTGTTTTGGGTAGAAGAAGTTTTTTGAAAAATTTGAAAATTTGAAAATGTTTTAGCAGGTCCGGGGTCATGAACTTTTTCAAAAATTGCTAAGTCTTTATTTACAAAATAAGAGCCTAACTTTCAGCGAAACTCCCTGAAATGTTGTTTGGAACGTGTATTGAGACTTTCTTGGTTGTTTTGGGTAGAAGAAGTTTTTTGAAAAATTTGAAAATTTGAAAATTTTTTAGCAGGTCCGGGGTCATGACCTTTTTCAAAAATTGCTAAGTCCTTATTTACAAAATAAGAGCCTAACTTTCAGCGAAACTCCCTGAAATGTTGTACGGAACATGTTTTGAGACTTTCCTGGTTGTTTTGAGTAAAAAAGGTTTTTTTAAAAAATTTCAAATTTTTTGAACTTTTTTGCAGGTCCGGGGTCATGAACTTTTTCAAAAATTGCTAAGTCTTATTTTCAAAATAATAGCCTAAAATTCAGCGGAGCTCCCTGAAATTTTGTTTGGAACGTGTATTTTGACTTTCTTGGTTGTTTTCGGAAGAAAAAGTTTTTTGAAAAATTTGAAAATTCTTTGAACTTTTTTGCAGGTCCGGGGTCATGACCTTTTTCAAAAATTTCTAAGTCCTTTTTTACAAAATAAGAGCCTAACTTTCAGCGAAACTCCCTGAAATGTTGTTTGGAACGTGTTTTAAGACTTTCTTGGTTGTTTTGCGTAAAAAAAGTTTTTTGGAAAATTTCAAATTTTTTGAACTTTTTTGAAGGTTCGGGTTCATCAACTTTTTCAAAAGTTTCTTTGTCCTTATTTTCAAAATAAGAGCCTAGAATTTACCGAAACTCCCTGAAATGTTGTTCGGAACATGTATTGAGACTTTTCTGGTTGTTTTGAGTAAAAAAAGTTTTATTAAAAAATTTTAAATTTTTTTAACTTTTTTGCAGGTCCGGGTCATGAACTTTTTCAAAAACTGCTAAGTCCTTATTTTCAAAATAAGAGTCTAAAATCCAGCGAAGCTCCCTGAAATGTTGTACGGAACATGTATTGAGACTTTTCTGGTTGTTTTGAGTAAAAAAGGTTTTTTTAAAAAATTTCAAATTTTTTGAACTTTTTTGCAGGTCCTGGGTCATGAACTTTTTCAAAAATTGCTAAGTCTTATTTTCAAAATAATAGCCTAAAATTCAGCGGAGCTCCCTGAAATTTTGTTTGGAACGTGTATTTTGACTTTCTTGGTTGTTTTGGGAAGAAAAAGTTTTTTGAAAAATTTGAAAATTCTTTGAACTTTTTTGCAGGTCCGGGGTCATGACCTTTTTCAAAAATTTCTAAGTCCTTTTTTACAAAATAAGAGCCTAACTTTCAGCGAAACTCCCTGAAATGTTGTTTGGAACGAGTTTTGAGACTTTCTTGGTTGTTTTGCGTAAAAAAAGTTTTTTGGAAAATTTCAAATTTTTTGAACTTTTTTGCAGGTTCGGGTTCATCAACTTTTTCAAAAGTTTCTTTGTCCTTATTTTCAAAATAAGAGCCTAGAATTTACCGAAACTCCCTGAAATGTTGTTCGGAACATGTATTGAGACTTTTCTGGTTGTTTTGCGTAAAAAAAGTTTTTTTAAAAAATTTCAATTTTTTTTAACTTTTTTGCAGGTCCGGGGTCATGAACTTTTTCAAAAACTGCTAAGTCCTTTTTTGAAAATAATAGCCTAAAATTCAGGGAAGCTCCCTGAAATGTTGTTTGGAACGTGTATTGAGACTTTCTTGGTTGTTTTGGGTAGAAGAAGTTTTTTGAAAAATTTGAAAATTTGAAAATTTTTTAGCAGGTCCGGGGTCATGACCTTTTTCAAAAATTGCTAAGTCCTTATTTACAAAAAAAGAGCCTAACTTTCAGCGAAACTCCCTGAAATGTTGTACGGAACATGTTTTGAGACTTTCCTGGTTGTTTTGAGTAAAAAAAGGTTTTTTGAAAAAATTCAAATTCTTTGAATTTTTTTTGCAGGTCAGGGGTCATGAACTTTTTCAAAAATTGCTAAGTCCTTATTTTCAAAATAAGAGTCTAAAATCCAGCGAAGCTCCCTGAAATGTTGTACGGAACATGTATTGAGACTTTTCTGGTTGTTTTGAGTAAAAAAGGTTTTTTTAAAAAATTTCAAATTTTTTGAACTTTTTTGCAGGTCCGGGGTCATGAACTTTTTCAAAAATTGCTAAGTCTTATTTTCAAAATAATAGCCTAAAATTCAGTGGAGCTCCCTGAAATTTTGTTTGGAACGTGTATTTTGACTTTCTTGGTTGTTTTCGGAAGAAAAAGTTTTTTGAAAAATTTGAAAATTCTTTGAACTTTTTTGCAGGTCCGGGGTCATGAACTTTTTCAAAAATTGCTAAGTCCTTATTTACAAAATAAGAGCCTAACTTTCAGCGAAACTCCCTGAAATGTTGTACGGAACATGTATTGAGACTTTCCTGGTTGTTTTGAGTAAAAAAGGTTTTTCTAAAAAATTTCAAATTTTTTGAACTTTTTTGCAGGTCAGGGGTCATGAACTTTTTCAAAAATTGCTAAGTTATTTTTTACAAAATAAGAGCCTAACTTTCAGCTAAACTCCCTGAAATGATGTTTGGAACGTGTTTTGAGACTTTCTTGGTTGTTTTGCGTTAAAAAAGTTTTTTGGAAAATTTCAAAGTTTTTGAAATTTTTTGCAGGTTCGGGTTCATCAACTTTTTCAAAAGTTTCTTTGTCCTTATTTTCAAAATAAGAGCCTAGAATTTACCGAAACTCCCTGAAATGTTGTTCGGAACATGTATTGAGACTTTTCTGGTTGTTTTGAGTAAAAAAAGTTTTTTTAAAAAATTCCAAATTTTTTTAACTTTTTTGCAGGTCCGGGGTCATGAACTTTTTCAAAAATTGCTCAGTCCTTAATTTCAAAACAATAGCCTAAAATTCAGCGAAGCTCCCTGAAATGTTGTTTGGAACGTGTATTGAGACTTTCTTGGTTGTTTTGGGAAGAAAAAGTTATTTGAAAAATTTGAAAATTCTTTGAAGTTTTTTGCAGGTCCCGGGTCATGACCTTTTTCAATAATTGCTAAGTCCTTATTTACAAAATAAGAGCCTAACTTTCAGCGAAACTCCCTGAAATGTTGTACGGAACATGTTTTGAGACTTTCCTGGTTGTTTTGAGTAAAAAAAGGTTTTTTGAAAAAATTCAAATTCTTTGAATTTTTTTGCAGGTCAGGGGTCATGAACTTTTTCAAAAACTGCTTAGTCCTTTTTTCAAAATAAGAGCCTAACTTTCAGCGAAACTCCCTGAAATGTTGTTTGGAACGTGTATTGAGACTTTCTTGGTTGTTTTGGGTAGAAGAAGTTTTTTGAAAAATTTGAAAATTTGAAAATTTTTTAGCAGGTCCGGGGTCATGACCTTTTTCAAAAATTGCTAAATCCTTATTTACAAAATAAGAGCCTAACTTTCAGCGAAACTCCCTGAAATGTTGTACGGAACATGTTTTGAGACTTTCCTGGTTGTTTTGAGTAAAAAAAGGTTTTTTGAAAAAGTTCAAATTCTTTGAATTTTTTTGCAGGTCAGGGGTCATGAACTTTTTCAAAAATTGCTAAGTCCTTATTTTCAAAATAAGAGTCTAAAATCCAGCGAAGCTCCCTGAAATGTTGTACGGAACATGTATTGAGACTTTTCTGGTTGTTTTGAGTAAAAAAGGTTTTTTTTAAAAATTTCAAATTTTTTGAACTTTTTTGCAGGTCCGGGGTCATGAACTTTTTCAAAAATTGCTAAGTCTTATTTTCAAAATAATAGCCTAAAATTCAGCGGAGCTCCCTGAAATTTTGTTTGGAACGTGTATTTTGACTTTCTTGGTTGTTTTCGGAAGAAAAAGTTTTTTGAAAAATTTGAAAATTCTTTGAACTTTTTTGCAGGTCCGGGGTCATGACCTTTTTCAAAAATTTCTAAGTCCTTTTTTACAAAATAAGAGCCTAACTTTCAGCGAAACTCCCTGAAATGTTGTTTGGAACGTGTTTTAAGACTTTCTTGGTTGTTTTGCGTAAAAAAAGTTTTTTGGAAAATTTCAAATTTTTTGAACTTTTTTGAAGGTTCGGGTTCATCAACTTTTTCAAAAGTTTCTTTGTCCTTATTTTCAAAATAAGAGCCTAGAATTTACCGAAACTCCCTGAAATGTTGTTCGGAACATGTATTGAGACTTTTCTGGTTGTTTTGAGTAAAAAAAGTTTTATTAAAAAATTTCAAATTTTTTTAACTTTTTTGCAGGTCCGGGTCATGAACTTTTTCAAAAACTGCTAAGTCCTTTTTTCAAAATAATAGCCTAAAATTCAGGGAAGCTCCCTGAAATGATGTTTGGAACGTGTATTGAGACTTTCTTGGTTGTTTTGGGTAGAACAAGTTTTTTGAAAAATTTGAAAATTTGAAAATTTTTTAGCAGGTCCGGGGTCATGACCTTTTTCAAAAATTGCTAAGTCCTTATTTACAAAACAAGAGCCTAACTTTCAGCGAAACTCCCTGAAATGTTGTACGGAACATGTTTTGAGACTTTCCTGGTTGTTTTGAGTAAAAAAAGGTTTTTTGAAAAAATTCAAATTCTTTGAATTTTTTTGCAGGTCAGGGGTCATGAACTTTTTCAAAAACTGCTTAGTCCTTTTTTCAAAATAATAGCCTAAAATTCAGGGAAGCTCCCTGAAATGTTGTTTGGAACGTGTATTGAGACTTTCTTGGTTGTTTTGGGTAGAAGAAGTTTTTTGAAAAATTTGAAAATTTGAAAATTTTTTAGCAGGTCCGGGGTCATGAACTTTTTCAAAAATTGCTAAGTCCTTATTTACAAAATAAGAGCCTAACTTTCAGCGAAACTCCCTGAAATGTTGTTTGGAACGTGTATTGAGACTTTCTTGGTTGTTTTGGGTAGAAGAAGTTTTTTGAAAAATTTGAAAATTTGAAAATTTTTTAGCAGGTCCGGGGTCATGACCTTTTTCAAAAATTGCTAAGTCCTTATTTACAAAATAAGAGCCTAACTTTCAGCGAAACTCCCTGAAATGTTGTACGGAACATGTTTTGAGACTTTCCTGGTTGTTTTGAGTAAAAAAAGGTTTTTTGAAAAAGTTCAAATTCTTTGAATTTTTTTGCAGGTCAGGGGTCATGAACTTTTTCAAAAATTGCTAAGTCCTTATTTTCAAAATAAGAGTCTAAAATCCAGCGAAGCTCCCTGAAATGTTGTACGGAACATGTATTGAGACTTTTCTGGTTGTTTTGAGTAAAAAAGGTTTTTTTTAAAAATTTCAAATTTTTTGAACTTTTTTGCAGGTCCGGGGTCATGAACTTTTTCAAAAATTGCTAAGTCTTATTTTCAAAATAATAGCCTAAAATTCAGCGGAGCTCCCTGAAATTTTGTTTGGAACGTGTATTTTGACTTTCTTGGTTGTTTTCGGAAGAAAAAGTTTTTTGAAAAATTTGAAAATTCTTTGAACTTTTTTGCAGGTCCGGGGTCATGACCTTTTTCAAAAATTTCTAAGTCCTTTTTTACAAAATAAGAGCCTAACTTTCAGCGAAACTCCCTGAAATGTTGTTTGGAACGTGTTTTAAGACTTTCTTGGTTGTTTTGCGTAAAAAAAGTTTTTTGGAAAATTTCAAATTTTTTGAACTTTTTTGAAGGTTCGGGTTCATCAACTTTTTCAAAAGTTTCTTTGTCCTTATTTTCAAAATAAGAGCCTAGAATTTACCGAAACTCCCTGAAATGTTGTTCGGAACATGTATTGAGACTTTTCTGGTTGTTTTGAGTAAAAAAAGTTTTATTAAAAAATTTCAAATTTTTTTAACTTTTTTGCAGGTCCGGGTCATGAACTTTTTCAAAAACTGCTAAGTCCTTTTTTCAAAATAATAGCCTAAAATTCAGGGAAGCTCCCTGAAATGATGTTTGGAACGTGTATTGAGACTTTCTTGGTTGTTTTGGGTAGAAGAAGTTTTTTGAAAAATTTGAAAATTTGAAAATTTTTTAGCAGGTCCGGGGTCATGACCTTTTTCAAAAATTGCTAAGTCCTTATTTACAAAACAAGAGCCTAACTTTCAGCGAAACTCCCTGAAATGTTGTACGGAACATGTTTTGAGACTTTCCTGGTTGTTTTGAGTAGAAAAAGGTTTTTTGAAAAAATTCAAATTCTTTGAATTTTTTTGCAGGTCAGGGGTCATGAACTTTTTCAAAAATTGCTAAGTCCTTATTTTCAAAATAAGAGTCTAAAATCCAGCGAAGCTCCCTGAAATGTTGTACGGAACATGTATTGAGACTTTTCTGGTTGTTTTGAGTAAAAAAGGTTTTTTTAAAAAATTTCAAATTTTTTGAACTTTTTTGCAGGTCCTGGGTCATGAACTTTTTCAAAAATTGCTAAGTCTTATTTTCAAAATAATAGCCTAAAATTCAGCGGAGCTCCCTGAAATTTTGTTTGGAACGTGTATTTTGACTTTCTTGGTTGTTTTGGGAAGAAAAAGTTTTTTGAAAAATTTGAAAATTCTTTGAACTTTTTTGCAGGTCCGGGGTCATGACCTTTTTCAAAAATTTCTAAGTCCTTTTTTACAAAATAAGAGCCTAACTTTCAGCGAAACTCCCTGAAATGTTGTTTGGAACGAGTTTTGAGACTTTCTTGGTTGTTTTGCGTAAAAAAAGTTTTTTGGAAAATTTCAAATTTTTTGAACTTTTTTGCAGGTTCGGGTTCATCAACTTTTTCAAAAGTTTCTTTGTCCTTATTTTCAAAATAAGAGCCTAGAATTTACCGAAACTCCCTGAAATGTTGTTCGGAACATGTATTGAGACTTTTCTGGTTGTTTTGCGTAAAAAAAGTTTTTTTAAAAAATTTCAATTTTTTTTAACTTTTTTGCAGGTCCGGGGTCATGAACTTTTTCAAAAACTGCTAAGTCCTTTTTTGAAAATAATAGCCTAAAATTCAGGGAAGCTCCCTGAAATGTTGTTTGGAACGTGTATTGAGACTTTCTTGGTTGTTTTGGGTAGAAGAAGTTTTTTGAAAAATTTGAAAATTTGAAAATTTTTTAGCAGGTCCGGGGTCATGACCTTTTTCAAAAATTGCTAAGTCCTTATTTACAAAAAAAGAGCCTAACTTTCAGCGAAACTCCCTGAAATGTTGTACGGAACATGTTTTGAGACTTTCCTGGTTGTTTTGAGTAAAAAAAGGTTTTTTGAAAAAATTCAAATTCTTTGAATTTTTTTTGCAGGTCAGGGGTCATGAACTTTTTCAAAAATTGCTAAGTCCTTATTTTCAAAATAAGAGTCTAAAATCCAGCGAAGCTCCCTGAAATGTTGTACGGAACATGTATTGAGACTTTTCTGGTTGTTTTGAGTAAAAAAGGTTTTTTTAAAAAATTTCAAATTTTTTGAACTTTTTTGCAGGTCCGGGGTCATGAACTTTTTCAAAAATTGCTAAGTCTTATTTTCAAAATAATAGCCTAAAATTCAGCGGAGCTCCCTGAAATTTTGTTTGGAACGTGTATTTTGACTTTCTTGGTTGTTTTCGGAAGAAAAAGTTTTTTGAAAAATTTGAAAATTCTTTGAACTTTTTTGCAGGTCCGGGGTCATGACCTTTTTCAAAAATTTCTAAGTCCTTTTTTACAAAATAAGAGCCTAACTTTCAGCGAAACTCCCTGAAATGTTGTTTGGAACGTGTTTTAAGACTTTCTTGGTTGTTTTGCGTAAAAAAAGTTTTTTGGAAAATTTCAAATTTTTTGAACTTTTTTGAAGGTTCGGGTTCATCAACTTTTTCAAAAGTCTCTTTGTCCTTATTTTCAAAATAAGAGCCTAGAATTTACCGAAACTCCCTGAAATGTTGTTCGGAACATGTATTGAGACTTTTCTGGTTGTTTTGAGTAAAAAAAGTTTTATTAAAAAATTTCAAATTTTTTTAACTTTTTTGCAGGTCCGGGGTCATGAACTTTTTCAAAAACTGCTAAGTCCTTTTTTCAAAATAATAGCCTAAAATTCAGGGAAGCTCCCTGAAATGTTGTTTGGAACGTGTATTGAGACTTTCTTGGTTGTTTTGGGTAGAAGAAGTTTTTTGAAAAATTTGAAAATTTGAAAATTTTTTAGCAGGTCCGGGGTCATGACCTTTTTCAAAAATTGCTAAGTCCTTATTTACAAAACAAGAGCCTAACTTTCAGCGAAACTCCCTGAAATGTTGTACGGAACATGTTTTGAGACTTTCCTGGTTGTTTTGAGTAGAAAAAGGTTTTTTGAAAAAATTCAAATTCTTTGAATTTTTTTTGCAGGTCAGGGGTCATGAACTTTTTCAAAAATTGCTAAGTCCTTATTTTCAAAATAAGAGTCTAAAATCCAGCGAAGCTCCCTGAAATGTTGTACGGAACATGTATTGAGACTTTTCTGGTTGTTTTGAGTAAAAAAGGTTTTTTTAAAAAATTTCAAATTTTTTGAACTTTTTTGCAGGTCCGGGGTCATGAACTTTTTCAAAAATTGCTAAGTCTTATTTTCAAAATAATAGCCTAAAATTCAGCGGAGCTCCCTGAAATTTTGTTTGGAACGTGTATTTTGACTTTCTTGGTTGTTTTGGGAAGAAAAAGTTTTTTGAAAAATTTGAAAATTCTTTGAACTTTTTTGCAGGTCCGGGGTCATGACCTTTTTCAAAAATTTCTAAGTCCTTTTTTACAAAATAAGAGCCTAACTTTCAGCGAAACTCCCTGAAATGTTGTTTGGAACGAGTTTTGAGACTTTCTTGGTTGTTTTGCGTAAAAAAAGTTTTTTGGAAAATTTCAAATTTTTGGAACTTTTTTGAAGGTTCGGGTTCATCAACTTTTTCAAAAATTTCTTTGTCCTTATTTTCAAAATAAGAGCCTAGAATTTACCGAAATTCCCTGAAATGTTGTTCGGAACATGTATTGAGACTTTTCTGGTTGTTTTGAGTAAAAAAAGTTTTTTTAAAAAATTTCAAATTTTTTTAACTTTTTTGCAGGTCCGGGGTCATGAACTTTTTCGAAAATTGCTAAGTCCTTATTTACAAAATAAGAGCCTAGAATTTACCGAAATTCCCTGAAATGTTGTTCGGAACATGTATTGAGACTTTTCTGGTTGTTTTGAGTAAAAAAAGTTTTTTTAAAAAATTTCAAATTTTTTTAACTTTTTTGCAGGTCCGGGGTCATGATTTTTTTCGAAAATTGCTAAGTCCTTATTTACAAAATAAGAGCCTAACTTTCAGCGAAACTCCCTGAAATGTTGTACGGAACATGTATTGAGACTTTTCTGGTTGTTTTGAGTAAAAAAGGTTTTTTTAAAAAATTTCAAATTTTTTGAACTTTTTTGCAGGTCCGGGGTCATGAACTTTTTCAAAAATTGCTAAGTCCTTATTTTCAAAATAAGAGTCTAAAATCCAGCGAAGCTTCCTGAAATGTTGTACGGAACATGTATTGAGACTTTTTTGGTTGTTTTGGGTAAAAAAAGTTTTTTTAAAAAATTTCAAATTTTTGGAACTTTTTTGCAGGTCCGGGGTCATGAACTTTTTCAAAAGTTTCTTTGTCCTTATTTTCAAAAAAAGAGCCTAGAATTTACCGAAACTCCCTGATATGTTATTCGGAACGTGTATTTTGACTTTCTTGGTTGTTTTGGGAAAAAAAAGTTTTTTGAAAAATTTGAATCTTTTTTAACCTTTTTGCAGCTCCGGGGTCATGAACTTTTTCAAAAATTGCTAAGTCCTTATTTACAAAAAAAGAGCTTAAAATTCAGCGAAACTCCCAGAAATGTTGTACGGAACATGTATTGAGACTTTTCTGGTTGTTTTGGGTAAAAAAAGTTTTTTGGAAATTTTGAAATGTTTTTGAATTTTTTCGCTGGTCCGGGTTCATGAACTTTTTCAAAAATTGCTAAGTCCTTATTTTCAAAATAAGAGCCTAAAATTCAGCGAAACTCCCTGAAATGTTGTTCGGAACGTGTATTGAGACTTTCTTGGTTGTTTTGGGTAAAAAATGTTTTTTGGAAAATTTGAAATTTTTTTGAATTTTTTCGCAGGTCCGGGGTCATGAACTTTTTCAAAAATTGCTAAGTCCTTTTTTTCAGAATAAGAGATTAAAATTCAGCAATGCTTCCTGAAATGTTGTTCGGAACATGTATTGAGACTTTCCTGGTTGTTTTGAGTAAAAAAAGGTTTTTCAAAAATTTGAAATTTTTTGAACTTTTTCGCAGGTCCGGGGTCATGAACTTTTTCAAAAATTGCTAAGTCCTTATTTTCAAAATAAGAGCTTAAAATTCAGCGAAACTTCCTGAAATGTTGTTCGGAACATGTATTGAGACTTTTCTGGTTGTTTTGAGTAAAAAGAGTTTTTTTAAAAACTTTCAAATTTTTTGAACTTTTCTGCAGGTCAGGGGTCATGAACTTTTTCAAAAATTGCTAAGTTCTTATTCTCGAAATAATAGCCTAAAATTCAGCAAAGCTCCCTGAAATGTTGTTTGGAAAGTGTATTGAGACTTTCTTGGTTGTTTTGGGTAGAAAAACTTTTTTGGAAAATTTGAAATTTTTTTGAACTTTTTCGCAGGTCCGAGGTCATGAACTTTGTCAAAAATTGCTTTGTCCTTATTTTCAAAATAAGAGCTTAGAATTTACCGAAACTCCCTGAAATGTTGTTCGGAACGTGTATTAGGACTTTCTTGTTTGTGTTCAGAAAAAAAAGTTTTTTGAAAATTTTGAAATTTTTGGAACTTTTTTGCAGGTCCGGGGTCATGAAGTTTTTCTAAAATTGCTAAGTCATTATTTTCAAAATAGGAGCCTAAAATTCACCGAAACTTCAGGAAATGTTGTCAGAAACGTGTACCAAGAGTTTCTTGGTTGTTTCGAGTGAAATGAATTTTGAAAAATTTAAAATTTTTTCGTATTTTTCGAAGCTTTAGTCTTAAACATTGTAGGTATATTATTTGTTTCTTTTTTCCAGATATCACTTGGAGGTTCAACCAACTATCATCACAACATTTCAGAAAGGTATTTTCTCAGCATTTTTCGTTCTTTGTCACAAAAAAATTTTCACAAAAATTTCAAATTTTTTGAACTTTTTTGCAAATCCAGGGTCATGAAACTTTTCAGAAATTGCTAAGTCATTTTTTTCAAAATAAGAGCTTAGAATTCAGCGAAACTCCCTGAAATGTTGTACGGAACACGTATCGAGACTTTTCTGGTTGTTTTGAGTAAAAAAAGTTTTTTTAAAAAATTTGAAATTTTTTGAACTTTTTCGCTGGTCCGGGTTCATGAACTTTTTCAAAAATTGCTAAGTCCTTATTTTCAAAATAAGAGCCTAAAATTCAGCGAAACTCCCTGAAATGTTGTTCGGAACGTGTATTGAGACTTTCTTGGTTGTTTTGGGTAAAAAAAGTTTTTTGTAAAATTTGAAATTTTTTTGAATTTTTTCGCAGGTCCGGGGTCATGAACTTTTTCAAAAATTGCTAAGTCCTTTTTTTCAGAATAAGAGATTAAAATTCAGCAAAACTTCCTGAAATGTTGTTCGGAACATGTATTGAGACTTTCCTGGTTGTTTTGAGTAAAAAAAGGTTTTTGAAAAATTTGAAATTTTTTGAACTTTTTCGCAGGTCCGGGGTCATGAACTTTTTCAAAAATTGCTAAGTCCTTATTTTCAAAATAAGAGCTTAAAATTCAGCGAAACTTCCTGAAATGTTGTTCGGAACATGTATTGAGACTTTTCTGGTTGTTTTGAGTAAAAAGAGTTTTTTTAAAAACTTTCAAATTTTTTGAACTTTTCTGCAGGTCAGGGGTCATGAACTTTTTCAAAAATTGCTAAGTTCTTATTCTCGAAATAATAGCCTAAAATTCAGCAAAGCTCCCTGAAATGTTGTTTGGAAAGTGTATTGAGACTTTCTTGGTTGTTTTGGGGAGAAAAACTTTTTTGGAAAATTTGAAATTTTTTTGAACTTTTTCGCAGGTCCGAGGTCATGAACTTTGTCAAAAATTGCTTTGTCCTTATTTTCAAAATAAGAGCTTAGAATTTACCGAAACTCCCTGAAATGTTGTTCGGAACGTGTATTAGGACTTTCTTGTTTGTGTTCAGAAAAAAAAGTTTTTTGAAAATTTTGAAATTTTTGGAACTTTTTTGCAGGTCCGGGGTCATGAAGTTTTTCTAAAATTGCTAAGTCATTATTTTCAAAATAGGAGCCTAAAATTCACCGAAACTTCAGGAAATGTTGTCAGAAACGTGTACCAAGACTTTCTTGGTTGTTTCGAGTGAAATGAATTTTGAAAAATTTAAAATTTTTTCGTATTTTTCGAAGCTTTAGTTTTAAACATTGTAGGTATATTATTTGTTTCTTTTTTCCAGATATCACTTGGAGGTTCAACCAACTATCATCACAACATTTCAGAAAGGTATTTTCTCAGCATTTTTCGCTCTTTGTCACAAAAAAATTTTCACAAAAATTTCAAATTTTTTGAACTTTTTTGCAAATCCAGGGTCATGAAACTTTTCAAAAATTGCTAAGTCCTTTTTTTCAAAATAAGAGCTTAGAATTCAGCGAAACTCCCTGAAATATTGTACGGAACACGTATTGAGACTTTTCTGGTTGTTTTAAGTAAAAAAAGTTTTTTTAAAAAATTTGAAGTTTTTTGAACTTTTTCGCTGGTCCGGGTTCATGAACTTTTTCAAAAATTGCTAAGTCCTTATTTTCAAAATAAGAGCCTAAAATTCAGCGAAACTCCCTGAAATGTTGTTCGGAACGTGTATTGAGACTTTTCTGGTTGTTTTGGGTAAAAAAAGTTTTTTGGAAAATTTGAAATTTTTTTGAATTTTTTCGCAGGTCCGGGGTCATGAACTTTTTCAAAAATTGCTAAGTCCTTTTTTTCAGAATAAGAGATTAAAATTCAGCAAAACTTCCTGAAATGTTGTTCGGAACATGTATTGAGACTTTCCTGGTTGTTTTGAGTAAAAAAAGGTTTTTGAAAAATTTGAAATTTTTTGAACTTTTTCGCAGGTCCGGGGTCATGAACTTTTTCAAAAATTGCTAAGTCCTTATTTTCAAAATAAGAGCTTAAAATTCAGCGAAACTTCCTGAAATGTTGTTCGGAACATGTATTGAGACTTTTCTGGTTGTTTTGAGTAAAAAGAGTTTTTTTAAAAACTTTCAAATTTTTTGAACTTTTCTGCAGGTCAGGGGTCATGAACTTTTTCAAAAATTGCTAAGTTCTTATTCTCGAAATAATAGCCTAAAATTCAGCAAAGCTCCCTGAAATGTTGTTTGGAAAGTGTATTGAGACTTTCTTGGTTGTTTTGGGGAGAAAAACTTTTTTGGAAAATTTGAAATTTTTTTGAACTTTTTCGCAGGTCCGAGGTCATGAACTTTGTCAAAAATTGCTTTGTCCTTATTTTCAAAATAAGAGCTTAGAATTTACCGAAACTCCCTGAAATGTTGTTCGGAACGTGTATTAGGACTTTCTTGTTTGTGTTCAGAAAAAAAAGTTTTTTGAAAATTTTGAAATTTTTGGAACTTTTTTGCAGGTCCGGGGTCATGAAGTTTTTCTAAAATTGCTAAGTCATTATTTTCAAAATAGGAGCCTAAAATTCACCGAAACTTCAGGAAATGTTGTCAGAAACGTGTACCAAGACTTTCTTGGTTGTTTCGAGTGAAATGAATTTTGAAAAATTTAAAATTTTTTCGTATTTTTCGAAGCTTTAGTTTTAAACATTGTAGGTATATTATTTGTTTCTTTTTTCCAGATATCACTTGGAGGTTCAACCAACTATCATCACAACATTTCAGAAAGGTATTTTCTCAGCATTTTTCGCTCTTTGTCACAAAAAAATTTTCACAAAAATTTCAAATTTTTTGAACTTTTTTGCAAATCCAGGGTCATGAAACTTTTCAAAAATTGCTAAGTCCTTTTTTTCAAAATAAGAGCTTAGAATTCAGCGAAACTCCCTGAAATATTGTACGGAACACGTATTGAGACTTTTCTGGTTGTTTTAAGTAAAAAAAGTTTTTTTAAAAAATTTGAAGTTTTTTGAACTTTTTCGCTGGTCCGGGTTCATGAACTTTTTCAAAAATTGCTAAGTCCTTATTTTCAAAATAAGAGCCTAAAATTCAGCGAAACTCCCTGAAATGTTGTTCGGAACGTGTATTGAGACTTTCTTGGTTGTTTTGGGTAAAAAAAGTTTTTTGGAAAATTTGAAATTTTTTTGAATTTTTTCGCAGGTCCGGGGTCATGAACTTTTTCAAAAATTGCTAAGTCCTTTTTTTCAAAATAAGAGATTAAAATTCAGCAAAACTTCCTGAAATGTTGTTCGGAACATGTATTGAGACTTTCCTGGTTGTTTTGAGTAAAAAAAGGTTTTTGAAAAATTTGAAATTTTTTGAACTTTTTCGCTGGTCCCGGGTCATGAACTTTTTCAAAAATTGCTAAGTCCTTATTTTCAAAATAAGAGCTTAAAATTCAGCGAAACTTCCTGAAATGTTGTTCGGAACATGTATTGAGACTTTTCTGGTTGTTTTGAGTAAAAAGAGTTTTTTTAAAAACTTTCAAATTTTTTGAACTTTTTTGCAGGTCAGGGGTCATGAACTTTTTCAAAAATTGCTAAGTTCTTATTCTCGAAATAATAGCCTAAAATTCAGCAAAGCTCCCTGAAATGTTGTTTGGAAAGTGTATTGAGACTTTCTTGGTTGTTTTGGGTAGAAAAACTTTTTTGGAAAATTTGAAATTTTTTTGAACTTTTTCGCAGGTCCGAGGTCATGAACTTTGTCAAAAATTGCTTTGTCCTTATTTTCAAAATAAGAGCTTAGAATTTACCGAAACTCCCTGAAATGTTGTTCGGAACGTGTATTAGGACTTTCTTGTTTGTGTTCAGAAAAAAAAGTTTTTTGAAAATTTTGAAATTTTTGGAACTTTTTTGCAGGTCCGGGGTCATGAAGTTTTTCTAAAATTGCTAAGTCATTATTTTCAAAATAGGAGCCTAAAATTCACCGAAACTTCAGGAAATGTTGTCAGGAACGTGTACCAAGACTTTCTTGGTTGTTTCGAGTGAAATGAATTTTGAAAAATTTAAAATTTTTTCGTATTTTTCGAAGCTTTAGTCTTAAACATTGTAGGTATATTATTTGTTTCTTTTTTCCAGATATCACTTGGAGGTTCAACCAACTATCATCACAACATTTCAGAAAGGTATTTTCTCAGCATTTTTCGTTCTTTGTCACAAAAAAATTTTCACAAAAATTTCAAGTTTTTTGAACTTTTTTGCAAATCCAGGGTCATGAAACTTTTCAAAAATTGCTAAGTCCTTATTTTCAAAATAAGAGCTTAAAATTCAGCGAAACTCCCTGAAATGTTGTACGGAACACGTATTGAGACTTTTCTGGTTGTTTTGGGTAAAAAAAGTTTTTTTAAAAAATTTCAAATTTGTTAAACTGTTTCGCAGGTCCGGGGTCATGAACTTTTTCAAAATTTGCTAAGTCCTTATTTTCAAAATGAGAGCCTAAAATTCAGCGAAACTCCCTCAAATTTTGCTTGGAACATGTATTGAGACTTTTCTGGTTGTTTTGAGTAAAAAAAGTTTTTTTAAAAAATTTCCAATTTTTTGAATTTTTTCGCAGGTCCGGGGTCATGAACTTTTTCAAAAATTGCTAAGTTCTTATTCTCGAAATAATAGCCTAAAATTCAGCAAAGCTCCCTGAAATGTTGTTTGGAAAGTGTATTGAGACTTTCTTGGTTGTTTTGGGTAGAAAAACTTTTTTGGAAAATTTGAAATTTTTTTGAACTTTTTCGCAGGTCCGAGGTCATGAACTTTGTCAAAAATTGCTTTGTCCTTATTTTCAAAATAAGAGCTTAGAATTTACCGAAACTCCCTGAAATGTTGTTCGGAACGTGTATTAGGACTTTCTTGTTTGTGTTCAGAAAAAAAAGTTTTTTGAAAATTTTGAAATTTTTGGAACTTTTTTGCAAGTCTGGGGTCATGAAGTTTTTCTAAAATTGCTAAGTCATTATTTTCAAAATAAGAGCCCAACTTTCAGCGAAACTCCCTGAAATGTTGTACGGAACACGTATTGAGACTTTCCTGGTTGTTTTGAGTAAAAAAAGGTTTTTGAAAAATTTGAAATTTTTTGAACTTTTTCGCATGTCCGGGGTCATGAACTTTTTCAAAAATTGCTAAGTCCTTATTTTCAAAATAAGAGCTTAAAATTCAGCGAAACTTCCTGAAATGTTGTTCGGAACATGTATTGAGACTTTTCTGGTTGTTTTGAGTAAAAAAAGTTTTTTTAAAAAATTTCAAATTTTTTGAACTTTTTTGCAGGTCCGGGGTCATGAAGTTTTTCTAAAATTGCTAAGTCATTATTTTCAAAATGAGAGCCCAACTTTCAGCGAAACTCCCTGAAATGTTGTACGGAACACGTATTGAGACTTTCCTGGTTGTTTTGAGTAAAAAAAGGTTTTTGAAAAATTTGAAATTTTTTGAACTTTTTCGCAGGTCCGGGGTCATGAACTTTTTCAAAAATTGCTAAGTTCTTATTCTCGAAATAATAGCCTAACATTCAGCAAAGCTCCCTGAAATGTTGTTTGGAAAGTGTATTGAGACTTTCTTGGTTGTTTTGGGTAGAAAAAGTTTTTTGAAAATTTTGAAATTTTTGGAACCTTTTTGCAGGTCCGGGGTCATGAAGTTTTTCTAAAATTGCTAAGTCATTATTTTCAAAATAAGAGCCTAAAATTCACCGAAACTTCAGGAAATGTTGTCAGAAACATGTACCAAGACTTTCTTGGTTGTTTCGAGTGAAATAAATTTTGAAAAATTTAAAATTTTTTCGTATTTTTCGAAGCTTTAGTCTTAAACATTGTAGGTATGTTATTTGTTTCTTTTTTCCAGATATCACTTGGAGGTTCAACCAACTATCATCACAACATTTCAGAAAGGTATTTTCTCAGCATTTTTCGTTCTTTGTCACAAAAAAATTTTCACAAAAATTTCAAATTTTTTGAACTTTTTTGCAAATCCAGGGTCATGAAACTTTTCAAAGATTGCTAAGTCCTTATTTTCAAAATAAGAGCTTAGAATTTACCGAAACTCCCTGAAATGTTGTACGGAACATGTATTGAGAGTTTTCTGGTTGTTTTGAGTAAAAAAAGTTTTTTTAAAAAATTTCCGATTTTTTGAATTTTTTCGCAGGTCCGGGGTCATGAACTTTTTCAAAAATTGCTAAGTTCTTATTCTCGAAATAATAGCCTAAAATTCAGCAAAGCTCCCTGAAATGTTGTTTGGAAAGTGTATTGAGACATTCTTGGTTGTTTTGGGTAGAAAAAGTTTTTTGGAAAATTTGAAATTTTTTTGAACTTTTTCGCAGGTCCGAGGTCATGAACTTTGTCAAAAATTGCTTTGTCCTTATTTTCAAAATAAGAGCTTAGAATTTACCGAAACTTCCTGAAATGTTGTTCGGAACGTGTATTAGGACTTTCTTGTTTGTTTTCAGAAAAAAAAATTTTTTGAAAATTTTGAAATTTTTGGAACTTTTTTGCAGGTCCGGGGTCATGAAGTTTTTCTAAAATTGCTAAGTCATTATTTTAAAAATAAGAGCCTAAAATTCACCGAAACTTCAGGAAATGTTGTCAGAAACATGTACCAAGACTTTCTTGGTTGTTTCGAGTGAAATAAATTTTGAAAAATTTAAAATTTTTTCGTATTTTTCGAAGCTTAAGTCTTAAACATTGTAGGTATATTATTTGTTTCTTTTTTCCAGATATCACTTGGAGGTTCAACCAACTATCATCACAACATTTCAGAAAGGTATTTTCTCAGCATTTTTCGTTCTTTGTCACAAAAAAATTTTCACAAAAATTTCAAATTTTTTGAACTTTTTTGCAAATCCAGGGTCATGAAACTTTTCAAAAATTGCAAAGTCCTTATTTTCAAAATAAGAGCTTAAAATTCAGCGAAACTCCCTGAAATGTTGTACGGAACATGTATTGAGACTTTTCTGGTTGTTTTGAGTAAAAAAGTTTTTTTAAAAAATTTCCAATTTTTGAATTTTTTTGCAGGTCCGGGGTCATGAACTTTTTCAAGAATTGCTAAGTTCTTATTCTCGAAATAAGAGCCTAAAATTCAGCAAAGCTCCCTGAAATGTTGTTTGGAAAGTGTATTGAGACTTTCTTGGTTTCTTTTGGGTAGAAAAACTTTTTTGGAAAATTTGAAATTTTTTTGAACTTTTTCGCAGGTCCGAGGTCATGAACTTTGTCAAAAATTGCTTTGTCCTTATTTTCAAAATAAGAGCTTAGAATTTACCGAAACTCCCTGAAATGTTGTTCTGAACGTGTATTAGGACTTTCTTGTTTGTGTTCAGAAAAAAAAGTTTTTTGAAAATTTTGAAATTTTTAGAACTTTTTTGCAGGTCTGGGGTCATGAAGTTTTTCTAAAATTGCTAAGTCATTATTTTCAAAAAATGAGCCCAACTTTCAGCGAAACTCCCTGAAATGTTGTACGGAACACGTGGTGAGACTTTTCTGGTTGTTTTGAGTAAAAAAAGTTTTTTTAAAAAATTTGAAATTTTTTGAACTTTTTCGCAGGTCCAGGTTCATGAACTTTTTCAAAAATTGCTAAGTCCTTATCTTCAAAATAAGAGCCTAAAATTCAGCGAAACTCCCTGAAATGTTGTTCGGAACATGTATTGAGACTTTTCTGGTTGTTTTGAGTTTAAAAAGTTTTTTTAAAAAATTTGAAATTTTTTGAACTTTTTTGCAGGTCCAGGGTCATGAACTTTTTCAAAAATTGCTAAGTCCTTATTTTCAAAATAAGAGCTTAAAATTCAGCGAAACTTCCTGAGTTGTTGTTCGGAACATGTATTGAGACTTTTCTGGTTGTTTTGAGTAAAAAAAGTTTTTTAAAAAATTTCAAATTTTTTGAACTTTTTTGCAGGTCCGGGGTCATGAACTTTTTCAAAAATTGCTAAGTCCTTATTTTCAAAATAAGAGCTTAAAATTCAGCGAAACTTCCTGAAATGTTGTTCGCAACATGTATTGAGACTTTTCTGGTTGTTTTGAGTAAAAAGAGTTTTTTTAAAAACTTTCAAATTTTTTGAACTTTTTCGCAGTTCCAGGGTCATGAACTTTTTCAAAAATTGCTAAGTTCTTATTTTCAAAATAATAGCCTAAAATTCAGCAAAGCTCCCTGAAATGTTGTTTGGAAAGTGTATTGAGACTTTCTTGGTTGTTTTGGGTTGAAAAAGTTTTTTGAAAAATTTGAAATTTTTTTGAATTTTTTCGCAGGTCCGGGGTCATGAACTTTGTCAAAAATTGCTTTGTTCTTATTTTCAAAATAAGAGCTTAGAATTTACCGAAACTCCCTGAAATGTTGTTCGGAACGTGTATTAGGACTTTCTTGTTTGTGTTCAGAAAAAAAAGTTTTTTGAAAATTTTGAAATTTTTGGAACTTTTTTGCAGGTTCGGGGTCATGAACTTTTTCTAAAATTGCTAAGTCATTATTTTCAAAATAAGAGCCTAAAATTCACCGAAACTACAGGAAATATCGTCAGAAACGTGTACCAAGACTTTCTTGGTTGTTTCGAGTGAGATAAATTTTGAAAAATTTAAAATTTTTTCGTATTTTTCGAAGCTTTAGTCTTAAACATTGTAGGTATATTATTTGTTTCTTTTTTCCAGATATCACTTGGAGGTTCAACCAACTATCATCACAACATTTCAGAGAGGTATTTTCTCAGCATTTTTCGTTAATTGTCACAAAAAATTTTCACAAAAATTTCAAATTTTTTGAACTTTTTTGCAAGTCCAGGGTCATGAAACTTTTCAAAAATTGCTAAGTCCTTAATTTCAAAATAAGAGCCTAAAATTCAGCGAAACTCCCTGAAATGTTGTTCGGAACGTGTATTGAGACTTTCTTGGTTGTTTTGGGTAAAAAAAGTTTTTGGAAAATTTGAAATTTTTTGAACTTTTTTGCAGGTCCGGGGTCATGAACTTTTTCAAGAATTGCTAAGTCCTTTTTTCAAAATAAGAGCCTAAAGCTCAGCAAAGCTCCCTGAAATGTTGTTTGGAAAGTGTATTGAGACTTTCTTGGTTGTTTTGGGTTAAAAAAGTTTTTTGAAAAATTTGAAATTTTTTTGAATTTTTTCGCAGGTCCGGGGTCATGAACTTTGTCAAAAATTGCTTTGTTCTTATTTTCAAAATAAGAGCTTAGAATTTACCGAAACTCCCTGAAATGTTGTTCGGAACGTGTATTAGGACTTTCTTGTTTGTGTTCAGAAGAAAACGTTTTTTGAAAATTTTGAAATTTTTGGAACTTTTTTGCAGGTTCGGGGTCATGAACTTTTTCTAAAATTGCTAAGTCATTATTTTCAAAATAAGAGCCTAAAATTCACCGAAACTACAGGAAATATTGTCAGAAACGTGTACCAAGACTTTCTTGGTTGTTTCGAGTGAAATAAATTTTGAAAAATTTAAAATTTTTTCGTATTTTTCGAAGCTTTAGTCTTAAACATTGTAGGTATATTATTTGTTTCTTTTTTCCAGATATCACTTGGAGGTTCAACCAACTATCATCACAACATTTCAGAGAGGTATTTTCTCAGCATTTTTCGTTAATTGTCACAAAAAATTTTCACAAAAATTTCAAATTTTTTGAACTTTTTTGCAAGTCCAGGGTCATGAAACTTTTCAAAAATTGCTAAGTCCTTAATTTCAAAATAAGAGCCTAAAATTCAGCGAAACTCCCTGAAATGTTGTTCGGAACGTGTATTGAGACTTTCTTGGTTGTTTTGGGTAAAAAAAGTTTTTTGGAAAATTTGAAATTTTTTTGAATTTTTTCGCAGGTCCGGGTTCATGAACTTTTTCAAAAATGCTAAGTCCTTATTTTCAAAATAAGAGCTTAAAATTCAGCAAAACTTCCTGAAATGTTGTTCGGAACGTGTTTTGAGACTTTCTTGGTTGTTTTGCGTAAGAAAAGTTTTTTGGAAAATTTCAAATTTTTTGAACTTTTTTGCAGGTCCGGGGTCATGAACTTTTTCAAAAATTGCTAAGTCCTTTTTTTCAAAATAAGAGCTTAAAATTCAGCGAAACTTCCTGAAATGTTGTTCGGAACATGTATTGAGACTTTCCTGGTTGTTTTGAGTAAAAAAAGTTTTTTTAAAAAATTTCAAATTTTTTGAACTTTTTTGCAGGTCCGGGGTCATGAACTTTTTCAATAATTGCTAAGTCCTTTTTTTCAAAATAATAGCCTAAAATTCAGCGAAGCTCCCTGAAATGTTGTTTGGAACGTGTATTGACACTTTCTTGGTTGTTTTCGGAAGAAAATGTTTTTTGAAAAATTTGAAAATTCTTTGAACTTTTTTGCAGGTCCGAGGTCATGACCTTTTTCAAAAGTTTCTTTGTCCTTATTTTGAAAATAAGAGTCTAGAATTTACCGAAACTCCCTGAAATGTTGTTCGGAATGTGTATTAGGACTTTCTTGGTTGTTTTCAGAAAAAAAAGTTTTTTGAAAAATTTGAAATTTTTTGGTTTTTTTTGCAGGTCCGGGTTCATGAACTTTTTCTAAAATTGCTAAGTCATTATTTGCAAAATAAGAGCCTAAAATTCACCGAAACTTCAGGAAATGTTGTCAGGAACGTGTACCAAGACTTTCTTGGTTGTTTCGAGTTAAATAATTTTTGGAAAATTTAAATTTTGTTCGTATTTTTCGAAGCTTTAGTCTTAAACATTGTAGGTATATTATTTGTTTTTTTTTACAGATATTACTTGGAGGTTCAACCAACTATCATCACAACATTTCAGAAAGGTATTTTCTCAGCATTTTTCGTTCTTTGTCACAAAAAAATTTTCACAAAAATTTCAAATTTTTTGAACTTTTTTGCAAGTCCAGGGTCATGAAACTTTTCAAAAATTGCTAAGTCCTTAATTTCAAAATAAGAGCCTAAAATTCAGCGAAACTCCCTAAAATGTTGTTCGGAACGTGTATTGAGACTTACTTGGTTGTTTTGGGTAAAAAAAGTTTTTTGGAAAATTTGAAATTTTTTTGAATTTTTTCGCAGGTCCGGGTTCATGAAGTTTTTCAAAAATTGCTAAGTCCTTATTTTCAAAATAAGAGCTTAAAATTCAGCAAAACTTCCTGAAATGTTATTCGGAACGTGTTTTGAGACTTTCTTGGTTGTTTTGCCTAAGAAAAGTTTTTTGGAAAATTTCAAATTTTTTGAACTTTTTTGCAGGTCCGGGGTCATGAACTTTTTCAAGAATTGCTAAGTCCTTTTTTCAAAATAAGAGCTTAAAATTCAGCGAAACTTCCTGAAATGTTGTTCGGAACATGTATTGAGACATTCCTGGTTGTTTTGAGTAAAAAAAGTTTTTTTAAAAAATTTCAAATTTTTTGAACTTTTTTGCAGGTCCGGGGTCATGAACTTTTTCAATAATTGCTAAGTCCTTTTTTTCAAAATAATAGCCTAAAATTCAGCAAAGCTCCCTGAAATGTTGTTTGGAACGTGTATTGAGACTTTCTTGGTTGTTTTCGGAAGAAAATGTTTTTTGAAAAATTTGAAAATTCTTTGAACTTTTTTGCAGGTCGGAGGTCATGACCTTTTTCAAAAATTGCTAAGTCCTTATTTACAAAATAAGAGCCCAACTTTCAGCGAAACTCCCTGAAATGTTGTTTGGACCGTGTTTTGAGACTTTCTTGGTTGTTTTGCATAAAAAAGGTTTTTTGGAAAAATTTTGAAAATTCTTCGAACTTTTTTGCAGGTCCGAGGTCATGACCTTTTTCAAAAGTTTCTTTGTCCTTATTTTGAAAATAAGAGCCTAGAATTTACCGAAACTCCCTGAAATGTTGTTCGGAACGTGTATTAGGACTTTCTTGGTTGTTTTCAGAAAAAAAAGTTTTTTGAAAAATTTGAAATTTTTTGGTTTTTTTTGCAGGTCCGGGTTCATGAACTTTTTCTAAAATTGCTAAGTCATTATTTGCAAAATAAGAGCCTAAAATTCACCGAAACTTCAGGAAATGTTGTCAGGAACGTGTACCAAGACTTTCTTGGTTGTTTCGAGTTAAATAATTTTTGAAAAATTTAAATTTTGTTCGTATTTTTCGAAGCTTTAGTCTTAAACATTGTAGGTATATTATTTGTTTTTTTTACAGATATTACTTGGAGGTTCAACCAACTATCATCACAACATTTCAGAAAGGTATTTTTTCAGCATTTTTCGTTCTTTGTCACACAAAAATTTTCACAAAAATTTTAAATTTTTTGAACTTTTTTGCAAGTCCAGGGTCATGAAACTTTTCAAAAATTGCTAAGTCCTTATTTTCAAAATAAGAGCTTAAAATTCAGCGAAACTTCCTGAAATGCTGTTCGGAACATGTATTGAGACTTTCTTGGTTGTTTTGCGTAAAAAAAGTTTTTTGGAAAATTTCAATTTTTTTGAACTTTTTTGCAGGTCCGGGTTCATGAACTTTTTCAAAAGTTTCTTTGTCTTTATTTTCAAAATAAGAGCTTAAAATTCAGCGAAACTCCCCTAAATGTTGTTTGGAACGTGTATTGAGACTTTCTTGATTGTTTTCGGAAGAAAATGTTTTTTGAAAAATTTGAAAATTCTTTGAACTTTTTTGCAGGTCCGAGGTCATGACTTTTTTCAAAAATTGCTAAGTCCTTATTTTCAAAATAAGAGCCTAAAATTCAGCGAAACTCCCTGAAATGTTGTTCGGAACGTGTATTGAGACTTTCTTGGTTATTTTGGGTAAAAAAAGTTTTTTGGAAAAATTTGAAAATTCTTTGAACTTTTTTGCAGGTCCGAGGTCATGACCTTTTTCAAAAATTGCTAAGTCCTTATTTACAAAATAAGAGCCCAACTTTTAGCAAAACTCCCTGAAATGTTGTTTGGAAAGTGTATTGAGACATTCTTGGTTGTTTTGGTAGAAAAAGTTTTTTGGAAAATTTGAAATTTTTTTGAACTTTTTCGCAGGTCCGAGGTCATGAACTTTGTCAAAAATTGCTTTGTCCTTATTTTCAAAATAAGAGCTTAGAATTTACCGAAACTCCTTGAAATGTTGTACGGAACATGTATTGAGACTTTTCTGGTTGTTTTGAGTAAAAAAAGTTTTTTTAAAAAATTTCCAATTTTTTGAATTTTTTCGCAGGTCCGGGGTCATGAACTTTTTCAAAAATTGCTAAGTTCTTATTCTCGAAATAATAGCCTAAAATTCAGCAAAGCTCCCTGAAATGTTGTTTGGAAAGTGTATTGAGACATTCTTGGTTGTTTTGGGTAGAAAAAGTTTTTTGGAAAATTTGAAATTTTTTTTAACTTTTTCGCAGGTCCGAGGTCATGAACTTTGTCAAAAATTGCTTTGTCCTTATTTTCAAAATAAGAGCTTAGAATTTACCGAAACTCCCTGAAATGTTGTTCGGAACGTGTATTAGGACTTTCTTGTTTGTTTTCAGAAAAAAAAAGTTTTTTGAAAATTTTGAAATTTTTGGAACTTTTTTGCAGGTCCGGGGTCATGAAGTTTTTCTAAAATTGCTAAGTCATTATTTTCAAAATAAGAGCCTAAATCTCACCGAAACTTCAAAAAATGTTGCCAGAAACATGTACCAAGACTTTCTTGGTTGTTTCGAGGGAAATAAATTTTGAAAAATTTAAAATTTATTCGTATTTTTCGAAGCTTTAGTCTTAAACATTGTAGGTATATTATTTGTTTCTTTTTTCCAGATATCACTTGGAGGTTCAACCAACTATCATCACAACATTTCAGAAAGGTATTTTCTCAGCATTTTTCGTTCTTTGTCACAAAAAAATTTTCACAAAAATTTCAAATTTTTTGAACTTTTTTGCAAATCCAGGGTCATGAAACTTTTCAAAAATTGCTAAGTCCTTATTTTCAAAATAAGAGCCCAACTTTCAGCGAAACTCCCTGAAATGTTGTACGGAACACGTGGTGAGACTTTTCTGGTTGTTTTGAGTAAAAAAAAGTTTTTTTAAAAAATTTGAAATTTTTTGAACTTTTTCGCAGGTCCGGGTTCATGAACTTTTTCAAAAATTGCTAAGTCCTTATTTTCAAAATATGAGCCTAAAATTCAGCGAAACTCTCTGAAATGTTGTTCGGAACGTGTATTGAGACTTTCTTGGTTGTTTTGGGTAAAAAAAGTTTTTTGGAAAATTTGAAATTTTTTTGAATTTTTTCGCAGGTCCGGGGTCATGAACTTTTTCAAAAATTGCTAAGTCCTTTTTTTCAAAATAAGAGCTTAAAATTCAGCGAAACTCCCTGAAATGTTGTACGGAACATGTATTGAGACTTTCTTGGTTGTTTTGGGTAGAAAAAGTTTTTTGAAAAATTTGAAATTTTTTTGAACTTTTTCGCAGGTCCGAGGTCATGAACTTTGTCAAAAAGTGCTTAGTCCTTATTTTCAAAATAAGAGCTTAGAATTTACCGAAACTCCCTGAAATGTTGTTCGGAACGTGTATTAGGACTTTCTTGTTTGTTTTCAGAAAAAAAAGTTTTTTGAAAATTTTGAAATTTTTGGAACTTTTTTGCAGGTCCGGGTTCATGAACTTTTTCAAAAATTGCTAAGTCCTTATTTTTGAAAAATTTCAAATTTTTTGAACTTTTTTGCATGTCCGGGGTCATGAACTTTTTCAAAAATTGCTAAGTTCTTATTCTCGAAATAATAGCCTAAAATTCAGCAAAGCTCCCTGAAATGTTGTACGGAACACGTATTGAGACTTTTCTTGTTGTTTTGAGTAAAAAGAGTTTTTTTAAAAAATTTCCAATTTTTTGAACTTTTTCTCAGGTCCGGGTTCAAGAACTTTTTCAAAAATTGCTAAGTCTTTATTTTCAAAATAAGAGCCTAAAATTCAGCGAAACTCCCTGAAATGTTGTTCGGAACGTGTATTGAGACTTTCTTGGTTTTTTTGGGTAAAAAAAGTTTTTTGGAAAATTTGAAATTTTTTTGAATTTTTTCGCAGGTCCGGGGTCATGTACTTTTTCAAAAATTGCTAAGTCCTTTTTTTCAAAATAAGAGCTTAGAATTCAGCGAAACTCCCTGAAATGTTGTACGGAACATTTATTGAGACTTTTCTGGTTGTTTTGAGTAAAAAAAGTTTTTTTAAAAAATTTCCAATTTTTTGAATTTTTTCGCAGGTCCAGGGTCATGAACTTTTTTAAAAATTGCTAAGTTCTTATTCTCGAAATAATAGCCTAAAATTCAGCAAAGCTCCCTGAAATGTTGTTTGGAAAGTGTATTGAGACATTCTTGGTTGTTTTGGTAGAAAAAGTTTTTTGGAAAATTTGAAATTTTTTTGAACTTTTTCGCAGGTCCGAGGTCATGAACTTTGTCAAAAATTGCTTTGTCCTTATTTTCAAAATAAGAGCTTAGAATTTACCGAAACTCCTTGAAATGTTGTACGGAACATGTATTGAGACTTTTCTGGTTGTTTTGAGTAAAAAAAGTTTTTTTAAAAAATTTCCAATTTTTTGAATTTTTTCGCAGGTCCGGGGTCATGAACTTTTTCAAAAATTGCTAAGTTCTTATTCTCGAAATAATAGCCTAAAATTCAGCAAAGCTCCCTGAAATGTTGTTTGGAAAGTGTATTGAGACATTCTTGGTTGTTTTGGGTAGAAAAAGTTTTTTGGAAAATTTGAAATTTTTTTTAACTTTTTCGCAGGTCCGAGGTCATGAACTTTGTCAAAAATTGCTTTGTCCTTATTTTCAAAATAAGAGCTTAGAATTTACCGAAACTCCCTGAAATGTTGTTCGGAACGTGTATTAGGACTTTCTTGTTTGTTTTCAGAAAAAAAAGTTTTTTGAAAAATTTGAAATTTTTTTGAACTTTTTCGCAGGTCCGAGGTCATGAACTTTGTCAAAAAGTGCTTAGTCCTTATTTTCAAAATAAGAGCTTAGAATTTACCGAAACTCCCTGAAATGTTGTTCGGAACGTGTATTAGGACTTTCTTGTTTGTTTTCAGAAAAAAAAGTTTTTTGAAAATTTTGAAATTTTTGGAACTTTTTTGCAGGTCCGGGTTCATGAACTTTTTCAAAAATTGCTAAGTCCTTATTTTTGAAAAATTTCAAATTTTTTGAACTTTTTTGCATGTCCGGGGTCATGAACTTTTTCAAAAATTGCTAAGTTCTTATTCTCGAAATAATAGCCTAAAATTCAGCAAAGCTCCCTGAAATGTTGTACGGAACACGTATTGAGACTTTTCTTGTTGTTTTGAGTAAAAAGAGTTTTTTTAAAAAATTTCCAATTTTTTGAACTTTTTCTCAGGTCCGGGTTCAAGAACTTTTTCAAAAATTGCTAAGTCTTTATTTTCAAAATAAGAGCCTAAAATTCAGCGAAACTCCCTGAAATGTTGTTCGGAACGTGTATTGAGACTTTCTTGGTTTTTTTGGGTAAAAAAAGTTTTTTGGAAAATTTGAAATTTTTTTGAATTTTTTCGCAGGTCCGGGGTCATGTACTTTTTCAAAAATTGCTAAGTCCTTTTTTTCAAAATAAGAGCTTAGAATTCAGCGAAACTCCCTGAAATGTTGTACGGAACATTTATTGAGACTTTTCTGGTTGTTTTGAGTAAAAAAAGTTTTTTTAAAAAATTTCCAATTTTTTGAATTTTTTCGCAGGTCCAGGGTCATGAACTTTTTTAAAAATTGCTAAGTTCTTATTCTCGAAATAATAGCCTAAAATTCAGCAAAGCTCCCTGAAATGTTGTTTGGAAAGTGTATTGAGACATTCTTGGTTGTTTTGGTAGAAAAAGTTTTTTGGAAAATTTGAAATTTTTTTGAACTTTTTCGCAGGTCCGAGGTCATGAACTTTGTCAAAAATTGCTTTGTCCTTATTTTCAAAATAAGAGCTTAGAATTTACCGAAACTCCTTGAAATGTTGTACGGAACATGTATTGAGACTTTTCTGGTTGTTTTGAGTAAAAAAAGTTTTTTTAAAAAATTTCCAATTTTTTGAATTTTTTCGCAGGTCCGGGGTCATGAACTTTTTCAAAAATTGCTAAGTTCTTATTCTCGAAATAATAGCCTAAAATTCAGCAAAGCTCCCTGAAATGTTGTTTGGAAAGTGTATTGAGACATTCTTGGTTGTTTTGGGTAGAAAAAGTTTTTTGGAAAATTTGAAATTTTTTTTAACTTTTTCGCAGGTCCGAGGTCATGAACTTTGTCAAAAATTGCTTTGTCCTTATTTTCAAAATAAGAGCTTAGAATTTACCGAAACTCCCTGAAATGTTGTTCGGAACGTGTATTAGGACTTTCTTGTTTGTTTTCAGAAAAAAAAAGTTTTTTGAAAATTTTGAAATTTTTGGAACTTTTTTGCAGGTCCGGGGTCATGAAGTTTTTCTAAAATTGCTAAGTCATTATTTTCAAAATAAGAGCCTAAATCTCACCGAAACTTCAAAAAATGTTGTCAGAAACATGTACCAAGACTTTCTTGGTTGTTTCGAGGGAAATAAATTTTGAAAAATTTAAAATTTATTCGTATTTTTCGAAGCTTTAGTCTTAAACATTGTAGGTATATTATTTGTTTCTTTTTTCCAGATATCACTTGGAGGTTCAACCAACTATCATCACAACATTTCAGAAAGGTATTTTCTCAGCATTTTTCGTTCTTTGTCACAAAAAAATTTTCACAAAAATTTCAAATTTTTTGAACTTTTTTGCAAATCCAGGGTCATGAAACTTTTCAAAAATTGCTAAGTCCTTATTTTCAAAATAAGAGCTTAAAATTCAGCGAATCTCCCTGAAATGTTGTACGGAACATGTATTGAGACTTTTCTGGTTGTTTTGAGTAAAAAGTTTTTTTAAAAAATTTCCAATTTTTGAATTTTTTTGCAGGTCCGGGGTCATGAACTTTTTCAAGAATTGCTAAGTTCTTATTCTCGAAATAATAGCCTAAAATTCAGCAAAGCTCCCTGAAATGTTGTTTGGAAAGTGTATTGAGACTTTCTTGGTTTCTTTTGGGTAGAAAAACTTTTTTGGAAAATTTGAAATTTTTTTGAACTTTTTCGCAGGTCCGAGGTCATGAACTTTGTCAAAAATTACTTTGTCCTTATTTTCAAAATAAGAGCTTAGAATTTACCGAAACTCCCTGAAATGTTGTTCGGAACGTGTATTAGGACTTTCTTGTTTGTGTTCAGAAAAAAAAGTTTTTTGAAAATTTTGAAATTTTTAGAACTTTTTTGCAGGTCTGGGGTCATGAAGTTTTTCTAAAATTGCTAAGTCATTATTTTCAAAATAAGAGCCCAACTTTCAGCGAAACTCCCTGAAATGTTGTACGGAACACGTGGTGAGACTTTTCTGGTTGTTTTGAGTAAAAAAAGTTTTTTTAAAAAATTTGAAATTTTTTGAACTTTTTCGCAGGTCCGGGTTCATGAACTTTTTCAAAAATTGCTAAGTCCTTATTTTCAAAATATGAGCCTAAAATTCAGCGAAACTCTCTGAAATGTTGTTCGGAACGTGTATTGAGACTTTCTTGGTTGTTTTGGGTAAAAAAAGTTTTTTGGAAAATTTGAAATTTTTTTGAATTTTTTCGCAGGTCCGGGGTCATGAACTTTTTCAAAAATTGCTAAGTCCTTTTTTTCAAAATAAGAGCTTAAAATTCAGCGAAACTCCCTGAAATGTTGTACGGAACATGTATTGAGACTTTTCTGGTTGTTTTGAGTAAAAAAAGTTTTTTTAAAAAATTTCCAAATTTTTGAATTTTTTCGCAGGTGCGGGGTCATGAACTTTTTCAAAAATTGCTAAGTTCTTATTCTCGAATTAATAGCCTAAAATTCAGCAAAGCTCCCTGAAATGTTGTTTGGAAAGTGTATTGAGACATTCTTGGTTGTTTTGGGTAGAAAAAGTTTTTTTGGAAAATTTGAAATTTTTTTGAACTTTTTCGCAGGTCCGAGGTCATGATCTTTGTCAAAAATTGCTTTGTCCTTATTTTCAAAATAAGAGCTTAGAATTTACCGAAACTCCCTGAAATGTTGTTCGGAACCTGTATTAGGACTTTCTTGTTTGTTTTCAGAAAAAAAACGTTTTTTGAAAATTTTGAAATTTTTGGAACTTTTTTGCAGGTCCGGGGTCATGAAGTTTTTCTAAAATTGCTAAGTCATTATTTTCAAAATAAGAGCCTAAAATTCACCGAAACTTCAGGAAATGTTGTCAGAAACATGTACCAAGACTTTCTTGGTTGTTTCGAGTGAAATGAATTTTGAAAAATTTAAAATTTTTTCGTATTTTTCGAAGCTTTAGTCTTAAACATTGTAGGTATATTATTTGTTTCTTTTTTCCAGATATCACTTGGAGGTTCAACCAACTATCATCACAACATTTCAGAAAGGTATTTTCTCAGCATTTTTCGTTCTTTGTCACAAAAAAATTTTCACAAAAATTTCAAATTCGTTGAACTTTTTTGCAAGTCCAGGGTCATGAAACTTTTCAAAAATTGCTAAGTCCTTATTTTCAAAATAAGAGCTTAAAATTCAGCGAAACTCCCTGAAATGTTGTACGGAACATGTATTGAGACTTTTCTGGTTGTTTTGAGTAAAAAAGTTTTTTTAAAAAATTTCCAATTTTTGAAATTTTTTGCAGATCCGGGGTCATGAACTTTTTCAAGAATTGCTAAGTTCTTATTCTCGAAATAATAGCCTAAAATTCAGCAAAGCTCTCTGAAATGTTGTTTGGAAAGTGTATTGAGACTTTCTTGGTTTCTTTTGGGTAGAAAAACTTTTTTGGAAAATTTGAAATTTTTTTGAACTTTTTCGCAGGTCCGAGGTCATGAACTTTGTCAAAAATTGCTTTGTCCTTATTTTCAAAATAAGAGCTTAGAATTTACCGAAACTCCCTGAAATTTTGTTCGGAACGTGTATTAGGACTTTCTTGTTTGTGTTCAGAAAAAAAAGTTTTTTGAAAATTTTGAAATTTTTAGAACTTTTTTGCAGGTCTGGGGTCATGAAGTTTTTCTAAAATTGCTAAGTCATTATTTTCAAAATAAGAGCCCAACTTTCAGCGAAACTCTCTGAAATGTTGTTCGGAACGTGTATTGAGACTTTCTTGGTTGTTTTGGGTAAAAAAAGTTTTTTGGAAAATTTGAAATTTTTTTGAATTTTTTCGCAGGTCCGGGGTCATGAACTTTTTCAAAAATTGCTAAGTCCTTTTTTTCAAAATAAGAGCTTAAAATTCAGCGAAACTCCCTGAAATGTTGTACGGAACATGTATTGAGACTTTTCTGGTTGTTTTGAGTAAAAAAAGTTTTTTTAAAAAATTTCCAAATTTTTGAATTTTTTCGCAGGTGCGGGGTCATGAACTTTTTCAAAAATTGCTAAGTTCTTATTCTCGAATTAATAGCCTAAAATTCAGCAAAGCTCCCTGAAATGTTGTTTGGAAAGTGTATTGAGACATTCTTGGTTGTTTTGGGTAGAAAAAGTTTTTTTGGAAAATTTGAAATTTTTTTGAACTTTTTCGCAGGTCCGAGGTCATGATCTTTGTCAAAAATTGCTTTGTCCTTATTTTCAAAATAAGAGCTTAGAATTTACCGAAACTCCCTGAAATGTTGTTCGGAGCCTGTATTAGGACTTTCTTGTTTGTTTTCAGAAAAAAAAAGTTTTTTGAAAATTTTGAAATTTTTGGAACTTTTTTGCAGGTCCGGGGTCATGAAGTTTTTCTAAAATTGCTAAGTCATTATTTTCAAAATAAGAGCCTAAAATTCACCGAAACTTCAGGAAATGTTGTCAGAAACATGTACCAAGACTTTCTTGGTTGTTTCGAGTGAAATGAATTTTGAAAAATTTAAAATTTTTTCGTATTTTTCGAAGCTTTAGTCTTAAACATTGTAGGTATATTATTTGTTTCTTTTTTCCAGATATCACTTGGAGGTTCAACCAACTATCATCACAACATTTCAGAAAGGTATTTTCTCAGCATTTTTCGTTCTTTGTCACAAAAAAATTTTCACAAAAATTTCAAATTTTTTGAACTTTTTTGCAAATCCAGGGTCATGAAACTTTTCAAAAATTGCTAAGTCCTTATTTTCAAAATAAGAGCTTAAAATTCAGCGAAACTCCCTGAAATGTTGTACGGAACATGTATTGAGACTTTTCTGGTTGTTTTGAGTAAAAAAGTTTTTTTAAAAAATTTCCAATTTTTGAAATTTTTTGCAGATCCGGGGTCATGAACTTTTTCAAGAATTGCTAAGTTCTTATTCTCGAAATAATAGCCTAAAATTCAGCAAAGCTCCCTGAAATGTTGTTTGGAAAGTGTATTGAGACTTTCTTGGTTTCTTTTGGGTAGAAAAACTTTTTTGGAAAATTTGAAATTTTTTTGAACTTTTTCGCAGGTCCGAGGTCATGAACTTTGTCAAAAATTACTTTGTCCTTATTTTCAAAATAAGAGCTTAGAATTTACCGAAACTCCCTGAAATGTTGTTCGGAACGTGTATTAGGACTTTCTTGTTTGTGTTCAGAAAAAAAAGTTTTTTGAAAATTTTGAAATTTTTAGAACTTTTTTGCAGGTCTGGGGTCATGAAGTTTTTCTAAAATTGCTAAGTCATTATTTTCAAAATAAGAGCCCAACTTTCAGCGAAACTCCCTGAAATGTTGTACGGAACACGTGGTGAGACTTTTCTGGTTGTTTTGAGTAAAAAAAGTTTTTTTAAAAAATTTGAAATTTTTTGAACTTTTTCGCAGGTCCGGGTTCATGAACTTTTTCAAAAATTGCTAAGTCCTTATTTTCAAAATATGAGCCTAAAATTCAGCGAAACTCTCTGAAATGTTGTTCGGAACGTGTATTGAGACTTTCTTGGTTGTTTTGGGTAAAAAAAGTTTTTTGGAAAATTTGAAATTTTTTTGAATTTTTTCGCAGGTCCGGGGTCATGAACTTTTTCAAAAATTGCTAAGTCCTTTTTTTCAAAATAAGAGCTTAAAATTCAGCGAAACTCCCTGAAATGTTGTACGGAACATGTATTGAGACTTTTCTGGTTGTTTTGAGTAAAAAAATTTTTTTTAAAAAATTTCCAAATTTTTGAATTTTTTCGCAGGTGCGGGGTCATGAACTTTTTCAAAAATTGCTAAGTTCTTATTCTCGAATTAATAGCCTAAAATTCAGCAAAGCTCCCTGAAATGTTGTTTGGAAAGTGTATTGAGACATTCTTGGTTGTTTTGGGTAGAAAAAGTTTTTTTGGAAAATTTGAAATTTTTTTGAACTTTTTCGCAGGTCCGAGGTCATGATCTTTGTCAAAAATTGCTTTGTCCTTATTTTCAAAATAAGAGCTTAGAATTTACCGAAACTCCCTGAAATGTTGTTCGGAACCTGTATTAGGACTTTCTTGTTTGTTTTCAGAAAAAAAACGTTTTTTGAAAATTTTGAAATTTTTGGAACTTTTTTGCAGGTCCGGGGTCATGAAGTTTTTCTAAAATTGCTAAGTCATTATTTTCAAAATAAGAGCCTAAAATTCACCGAAACTTCAGGAAATGTTGTCAGAAACATGTACCAAGACTTTCTTGGTTGTTTCGAGTGAAATGAATTTTGAAAAATTTAAAATTTTTTCGTATTTTTCGAAGCTTTAGTCTTAAACATTGTAGGTATATTATTTGTTTCTTTTTTCCAGATATCACTTGGAGGTTCAACCAACTATCATCACAACATTTCAGAAAGGTATTTTCTCAGCATTTTTCGTTCTTTGTCACAAAAAAATTTTCACAAAAATTTCAAATTCGTTGAACTTTTTTGCAAGTCCAGGGTCATGAAACTTTTCAAAAATTGCTAAGTCCTTATTTTCAAAATAAGAGCTTAAAATTCAGCGAAACTCCCTGAAATGTTGTACGGAACATGTATTGAGACTTTTCTGGTTGTTTTGAGTAAAAAAGTTTTTTTAAAAAATTTCCAATTTTTGACATTTTTTGCAGATCCGGGGTCATGAACTTTTTCAAGAATTGCTAAGTTCTTATTCTCGAAATAATAGCCTAAAATTCAGCAAAGCTCTCTGAAATGTTGTTTGGAAAGTGTATTGAGACTTTCTTGGTTTCTTTTGGGTAGAAAAACTTTTTTGGAAAATTTGAAATTTTTTTGAACTTTTTCGCAGGTCCGAGGTCATGAACTTTGTCAAAAATTGCTTTGTCCTTATTTTCAAAATAAGAGCTTAGAATTTACCGAAACTCCCTGAAATTTTGTTCGGAACGTGTATTAGGACTTTCTTGTTTGTGTTCAGAAAAAAAAGTTTTTTGAAAATTTTGAAATTTTTAGAACTTTTTTGCAGGTCTGGGGTCATGAAGTTTTTCTAAAATTGCTAAGTCATTATTTTCAAAATAAGAGCCCAACTTTCAGCGAAACTCTCTGAAATGTTGTTCGGAACGTGTATTGAGACTTTCTTGGTTGTTTTGGGTAAAAAAAGTTTTTTGGAAAATTTGAAATTTTTTTGAATTTTTTCGCAGGTCCGGGGTCATGAACTTTTTCAAAAATTGCTAAGTCCTTTTTTTCAAAATAAGAGCTTAAAATTCAGCGAAACTCCCTGAAATGTTGTACGGAACATGTATTGAGACTTTTCTGGTTGTTTTGAGTAAAAAAAGTTTTTTTAAAAAATTTCCAAATTTTTGAATTTTTTCGCAGGTGCGGGGTCATGAACTTTTTCAAAAATTGCTAAGTTCTTATTCTCGAATTAATAGCCTAAAATTCAGCAAAGCTCCCTGAAATGTTGTTTGGAAAGTGTATTGAGACATTCTTGGTTGTTTTGGGTAGAAAAAGTTTTTTTGGAAAATTTGAAATTTTTTTGAACTTTTTCGCAGGTCCGAGGTCATGATCTTTGTCAAAAATTGCTTTGTCCTTATTTTCAAAATAAGAGCTTAGAATTTACCGAAACTCCCTGAAATGTTGTTCGGAGCCTGTATTAGGACTTTCTTGTTTGTTTTCAGAAAAAAAAAGTTTTTTGAAAATTTTGAAATTTTTGGAACTTTTTTGCAGGTCCGGGGTCATGAAGTTTTTCTAAAATTGCTAAGTCATTATTTTCAAAATAAGAGCCTAAAATTCACCGAAACTTCAGGAAATGTTGTCAGAAACATGTACCAAGACTTTCTTGGTTGTTTCGAGTGAAATGAATTTTGAAAAATTTAAAATTTTTTCGTATTTTTCGAAGCTTTAGTCTTAAACATTGTAGGTATATTATTTGTTTCTTTTTTCCAGATATCACTTGGAGGTTCAACCAACTATCATCACAACATTTCAGAAAGGTATTTTCTCAGCATTTTTCGTTCTTTGTCACAAAAAAATTTTCACAAAAATTTCAAATTTTTTGAACTTTTTTGCAAATCCAGGGTCATGAAACTTTTCAAAAATTGCTAAGTCCTTATTTTCAAAATAAGAGCTTAAAATTCAGCGAAACTCCCTGAAATGTTGTACGGAACATGTATTGAGACTTTTCTGGTTGTTTTGAGTAAAAAAGTTTTTGTAAAAAATTTCCAATTTTTGAAATTTTTTGCAGATCCGGGGTCATGAACTTTTTCAAGAATTGCTAAGTTCTTATTCTCGAAATAATAGCCTAAAATTCAGCAAAGCTCTCTGAAATGTTGTTTGGAAAGTGTATTGAGACTTTCTTGGTTTCTTTTGGGTAGAAAAACTTTTTTGGAAAATTTGAAATTTTTTTGAACTTTTTCGCAGGTCCGAGGTCATGAACTTTGTCAAAAATTGCTTTGTCCTTATTTTCAAAATAAGAGCTTAGAATTTACCGAAACTCCCTGAAATTTTGTTCGGAACGTGTATTAGGACTTTCTTGTTTGTGTTCAGAAAAAAAAGTTTTTTGAAAATTTTGAAATTTTTAGAACTTTTTTGCAGGTCTGGGGTCATGAAGTTTTTCTAAAATTGCTAAGTCATTATTTTCAAAATAAGAGCCCAACTTTCAGCGAAACTCTCTGAAATGTTGTTCGGAACGTGTATTGAGACTTTCTTGGTTGTTTTGGGTAAAAAAAGGTTTTTGAAAAATTTGAAATTTTTTGAACTTTTTCGCAGGTCCGGGGTCATGAACTTTTTCAAAAATTGCTAAGTCCTTATTTTCAAAATAATAGCCTAAAATTCAGCGAAACTCCCTGAAATGTTGTTCGGAACGTGTATTAGGACTTTCTTGTTTGTGTTCAGAAAAAAAAGTTTTTTGAAAATTTTGAAATTTTTGGAACTTTTTTGCAGGTCCGGGGTCATGAAGTTTTTCTAAAATTGCTAAGTCAATATTTTCAAAATAAGAGCCTAAAATTCACCGAAACTTCAGGAAATGTTGTCAGAAACGTGTACCAAGACTTTCTTGGTTGTTTCGAGTGAAATAAATTTTGAAAAATTTAAAATTTTTTCGTATTTTTCGAAGCTTTAGTCTTAAACATTGTAGGTATATTATTTGTTTCTTTTTCCCAGATATCACTTGGAGGTTCAACCAACTATCATCACAACATTTCAGAAAGGTATTTTCTCAGCATTTTTCGTTCTTTGTCACAAAAAAATTTTCACAAAAATTTCAAATTTTTTGAACTTTTTTGCAAATCCAGGGTCATGAAACTTTTCAAACATTGCTAAGTCCTTATTTTCAAAATAAGAGCTTAAAATTCAGCGAAACTCCCTGAAATGTTGTACGGAACACGTATTGAGACTTTTCTGGTTGTTTTGGGTAAAAAAAGTTTTTTGGAAAATTTGAAATTTTTTTGAATTTTATCGCAGGTCCGGGGTCATGAACTTTTTCAAAAATTGCTAAGTCCTTATTTTCAAAATAAGAGCCTAAAATTCAGCAAAACTTCCTGAAATGTTGTTCGGAACATGTATTGAGACTTTCCTGTTTGTTTTGGGTAGAAAAAGTTTTTTGGAAAATTTGAAATTTTTTTGAACTTTTTCGCAGTTCTGGGGTCATGAACTTTGTCAAAAATTGCTTTGTCCCTATTTTCAAAATAAGAGCTTAGAATTTACCGAAACTCCCTGAAATGTTGTTCGGAACGTGTATTAGGACTTTCTTGTTTGTGTTCAGAAAAAAAAGTTTTTTGAAAATTTTGAAATTTTTGAAACTTTTGTGCAGGTCCGGGGTCATGAAGTTTTTCTAAAATTGCTAAGTCATTATTTTCAAAATAAGAGCCTAAAATTCACCGAAACTTCAGGAAATGTTGTCAGAAACATGTACCAAGACTTTCTTGGTTGTTTCGAGTGAAATGAATTTTGAAAAATTTAAAATTTTTTCGTATTTTTCGAAGCTTTAGTCTTGAACATTGTAGGTATATTATTTGTTTCTTTTTTCCAGATATCACTTGGAGGTTCAACAAACTATCATCACAACATTTCAGAAAGGTATTTTCTCAGCATTTTTCGTTCTTTGTCACAAAAAAATTTTCACAAAAATTTCAAATTCGTTGAACTTTTTTGCAAGTCCAGGGTCATGAAACTTTTCAAAAATTGCTAAGTCCTTATTTTCAAAATAAGAGCTTAAAATTCAGCGAAACTTCCTGAACTGTTGTTCGGAACATGTATTGTGACTTTTCTGGTTGTTTTGAGTATAAAAAGTTTTTTGGAAAATTTGAAATTTTTTTGAACTTTTTCGCAGTTCCGGGGTCATGAACTTTGTCAAAAATTGCTTTGTCCTTATTTTCAAAATAAGAGCCTAAAATTCAGCGAAACTCCCTGAAATGTTGTTCGGAACGTGTATTGAGACTTTCTTGGTTGTTTTGGGTAAAAAAAGTTTTTTGGAAAATTTGAAATTTTTTTGAATTTTTTCGCAGGTCCAGGGTCATGAACTTTTTCAAAAATTGCTAAGTCCTTTTTTTCAAAATAAGAGCTTAAAATTCAGCAAAACTTCCTGAAATGTTGTTCGGAACATGTATTGAGACTTTTCTGGTTGTTTTGGGTAAAAAAAGTTTTTTGGAAAATTTGAATTTTTTTTGAATTTTATCGCAGGTCCGGGGTCATGAACTTTTTCAAAAATTGCTAAGTCCTTATTTTCAAAATAAGAGCCTAAAATTCAGCAAAACTTCCTGAAATGTTGTTCGGAACATGTATTGAGACTTTACTGTTTGTTTTGGGTAGAAAAAGTTTTTTGGAAAATTTGAAATTTTTTTGAACTTTTTCGCAGTTCTGGGGTCATGAACTTTGTCAAAAATTGCTTTGTCCCTATTTTCAAAATAAGAGCTTAGAATTTACCGAAACTCCCTGAAATGTTGTTCGGAACGTGTATTAGGACTTTCTTGTTTGTGTTCAGAAAAAAAAGTTTTTTGAAAATTTTGAAATTTTTGAAACTTTTGTGCAGGTCCGGGGTCATGAAGTTTTTCTAAAATTGCTAAGTCATTATTTTCAAAATAAGAGCCTAAAATTCACCGAAACTTCAGGAAATGTTGTCAGAAACATGTACCAAGACTTTCTTGGTTGTTTCGAGTGAAATGAATTTTGAAAAATTTAAAATTTTTTCGTATTTTTCGAAGCTTTAGTCTTGAACATTGTAGGTATATTATTTGTTTCTTTTTTCCAGATATCACTTGGAGGTTCAACAAACTATCATCACAACATTTCAGAAAGGTATTTTCTCAGCATTTTTCGTTCTTTGTCACAAAAAAATTTTCACAAAAATTTCAAATTCGTTGAACTTTTTTGCAAGTCCAGGGTCATGAAACTTTTCAAAAATTGCTAAGTCCTTATTTTCAAAATAAGAGCTTAAAATTCAGCGAAACTTCCTGAACTGTTGTTCGGAACATGTATTGAGACTTTCCTGGTTGTTTTGAGTAAAAAAAGGTTTTTGAAAAATTTGAAATTTTTTGAACTTTTTCGCAGGTCCGGGGTCATGAACTTTTTCAAAAATTGCTAAGTCCTTATTTTCAAAATAAGAGCTTAAAATTCAGCGAAACTTCCTGAACTGTTGTTCGGAACATGTATTGTGACTTTTCTGGTTGTTTTGAGTATAAAAAGTTTTTTAAAAAATTTCAAATTTTTTGAACTTTTTTGCAGGTCCGGGGTCATGAATTTTTTCAAAAATTGCTAAGTCCTTATTTTCAAAATAATACCCTAAAATTCACCGAAACTCCCTGAAATGTTGTTCTGAACGTGTATTAGGACTTTCTTGTTTGTGTTCAGAAAAAAAAGTTTTTTGAAAAATTTGAAATTTTTTTGAACTTTTTTGCAGTTCCAGGGTCATGAACTTTTTCAAAAATTGCTAAGTTCTTATTTTCAAAATAATAGCCTAAAATTCAGCAAAGCTCCCTGAAATGTTGTTTGGAAAGTGTATTGAGACTTTCTTGGTTGTTTTGGGTAAAAAAAGTTTTTTGAAAAATTTGAAATTTTTTTGAACTTTTTGCAGTTCCAGGGTCATGAACTTTTTCAAAAATTGCTAAGTTCTTATTTTCAAAATAATAGCCTAATATTCAGCAAAGCTCCCTGAAATGTTGTTTGGAAAGTGTATTGAGACTTTCTTGATTGTTTTGGGTTGAAAAAGTTTTTTGAAAAATTTGAAATTTTTTTGAATTTTTTCGCAGGTCCGGGGTCATGAACTTTGTCAAAAATTGCTTTGTCCTTATTTTCAAAATAAGAGCTTAGAATTTACCGAAACTCCCTGAAATGTTGTTCGGAACGTGTATTAGGACTTTCTTGTTTGTGTTCAGAAAAAAAAGTTTTTTGAAAATTTTGAAATTTTTGGAACTTTTTTGCAGGTTCGGGGTCATGAACTTTTTCTAAAATTGCTAAGTCATTATTTTCAAAATATGAGCCTAAAATTCACCGAAACTACAGGAAATATTGTCAGAAACGTGTACCAAGACTTTCTTGGTTGTTTCGAGTGAAATAAATTTTGAAAAATTTAAAATTTTTTCGTATTTTTCGAAGCTTTAGTCTTAAACATTGTAGGTATATTATTTGTTTCTTTTTTCCAGATATTACTTGGAGGTTCAACCAACTATCATCACAACATTTCAGAAAGGTATTTTCTCAGCATTTTTCGTTCTTTGTCACAAAAAAATTTTCACAAAAATTTTAAATTTTTTGAACTTTTTTGCAGGTCCGGGTTCATGAACTTTTCAAAAATTGCTAAGTCCTTATTTTCAAAATAAGAGCTTAAAATTCAGCAAAACTTCCTGAAATGTTGTTCGGAACGTGTTTTGAGACTTTCTTGGTTGTTTTGCGTAAGAAAAGTTTTTGGAAAATTTCAAATTTTTTGAACTTTTTTGCAGGTCCGGGGTCATGAACTTTTTCAAGAATTGCTAAGTCCTTTTTTCAAAATAAGAGCCTAAAGTTCAGCGAAACTCCCTGAAATGTTGTTCGGAATGTGTATTGAGATTTTCTGGTTATTTTGAGTAAAAAAAGTTTTTTTAAAAAATTTCAAATTTTTTGAACTTTTTTGCAGGTCCGGGGTCATGAACTTTTTCAAAAATTGCTAAGTCCTTATTTTCAAAATAATAGCCTAAAATTCAGCAAAGCTCCCTGAAATGTTGTTTGGAAAGTGTATTGAGACTTTCTTGGTTGTTTTGGGTTGAAAAAGTTAATTTAAAAAATTTGAAATTTTTTTGAACTTTTTCGCAGGTCCGAGGTCATGAACTTTGTCAAAAAGTGCTTTGTCCTTTTTTTCAAAATAAGAGCTTAGAATTTACCGAAACTCCCTGAAATGTTGTTCGGAACGTGTATTGAGACTTTCCTGGTTGTTTTGAGTAAAAAAAGGTTTTTGAAAAATTTGAAATTTTTTGAACTTTTTCGCAGGTCCGGGGTCATGAACTTTTCAAAAATTGCTAAGTCTTTATTTTCAAAATAAGAGCTTAAAATTCAGCGAAACTTCCTGAGTTGTTGTTCGGAACATGTATTGAGACTTTTCTGGTTGTTTTGAGTAAAAAAAGTTTTTTAAAAAATTTCAAATTTTTTGAACTTTTTTGCAGGTCCGGGGTCATGAACTTTTTCAAAAATTGCAAAGTCCTTATTTTCAAAATAATAGCCTAAAATTCAGCGAAGCTCCCTGCAATGTTGTTTGGAACGTGTATTGAGACTTTCTTGGTTGTTTTGGGTAAAAAAAGTTTTTTGAAAAATTTGAAATTTTTTTGAACTTTTTCGCAGTTCCAGGGTCATGAACTTTTTCAAAAATTGCTAAGTTCTTATTTTCAAAATAATAGCCTAATATTCAGCAAAGCTCCCTGAAATGTTGTTTGGAAAGTGTATTGAGACTTTCTTGATTGTTTTGGGTTGAAAAAGTTTTTTGAAAAATTTGAAATTTTTTTGAATTTTTTCGCAGGTCCGGGGTCATGAACTTTGTCAAAAATTGCTTTGTCCTTATTTTCAAAATAAGAGCTTAGAATTTACCGAAACTCCCTGAAATGTTGTTCGGAACGTGTATTAGGACTTTCTTGTTTGTGTTCAGAAAAAAAAGTTTTTTGAAAATTTTGAAATTTTTGGAACTTTTTTGCAGGTTCGGGGTCATGAACTTTTTCTAAAATTGCTAAGTCATTATTTTCAAAATATGAGCCTAAAATTCACCGAAACTACAGGAAATATTGTCAGAAACGTGTACCAAGACTTTCTTGGTTGTTTCGAGTGAAATAAATTTTGAAAAATTTAAAATTTTTTCGTATTTTTCGAAGCTTTAGTCTTAAACATTGTAGGTATATTATTTGTTTCTTTTTTCCAGATATTACTTGGAGGTTCAACCAACTATCATCACAACATTTCAGAAAGGTATTTTCTCAGCATTTTTCGTTCTTTGTCACAAAAAAATTTTCACAAAAATTTTACATTTTTTGAACTTTTTTGCAGGTCCGGGTTCATGAACTTTTCAAAAATTGCTAAGTCCTTATTTTCAAAATAAGAGCTTAAAATTCAGCGAAACTTCCTGAAATGTTGTTCGGAACGTTTATTGAGACTTTCTTGGTTGTTTTGGGTAAAAAAAGTTTTTTGGAAAATTTGAAATTTTTTTGAATTTTTTCGCAGGTCCGGGTTCATGAACTTTTTCAAAAATTGCTAAGTCCTTATTTTCAAAATAAGAGCTTAAAATTCAGCAAAACTTCCTGAAATGTTGTTCGGAACGTGTTTTGAGACTTTCTTGGTTGTTTTGCGTAAGAAAAGTTTTTGGAAAATTTCAAATTTTTTGAACTTTTTTGCAGGTCCGAGGTCATGAACTTTTTCAAGAATTGCTAAGTCCTTTTTCCAAAATAAGAGCCTAAAGTTCAGCAAAACTCCCTGAAATGTTGTTCGGAATGTGTATTGAGATTTTCTGGTTATTTTGAGTAAAAAAAGTTTTTTTAAAAAATTTCAAATTTTTTGAACTTTTTTGCAGGTCCAGGGTCATGAACTTTTTCAAAAATTGCTAAGTCCTTTTTTTCAAAATAAGAGCTTAAAATTCAGCGAAACTTCCTGAAATGTTGTTCGGAACATGTATTGAGACTTTCTTGGTTGTTTTCGGAAGAAAATGTTTTTTGAAAAATTTGAAAATTCTTTGAACTTTTTTGCAGGTTCGAGGTCATGACCTTTTTCAAAAATTGCTAAGTCCTTATTTACAAAATAAGAGCCCAAATTTCAGCGAAACTCCCTGAAATGTTGTTTGGACCGTGTTTTGAGACTTTCTTGGTTGTTTTGCGTAAAAAAGGTTTTTTGGAAAAATTTTGAAAATTCTTTGAACTTTTTTGCAGGTCCGAGGTCATGACCTTTTTCAAAAATTGCTAAGTCCTTATTTTCAAAATAAGAGCCTAGAATTTACCGAAACTCCCTGAAATGTTGTTCGGAACGTGTATTAGGACTTTCTTGGTTGTTTTCAGGAAAATAGTTTTTTGAAAAATATGAAATTTTTTGGTTTTTTTTGAAGGTCCGGGTTCATGAACTTGTTCTAAAATTGCTAAGTCATTATTTGCAAAATAAGAGCCTAAAATTCACCGAAACTTCAGGAAATATTGTCAAAAACGTGTACCAAGACTTTCTTGGTTGTTTCGAGTGAAATAATTTTCGACAAATGTTCCGAAATGTTGTTTGGAACGTGTATTGAGACTTTCTTCGTTGTTTTGGGAAGAAAAAGTTTTTTGAAAAATTTGAAAATTCTTTGAACTTTTTCGCAGTTCCAGGGTCATGAACTTTTTCAAAAATTGCTAAGTTCTTTTTTTCAAAATAATAGCCTAATATTCAGCAAAGCTCCCTGAAATGTTGTTTGGAAAGTGTATTGAGACTTTCTTGATTGTTTTGGGTTGAAAAAGTTTTTTGAAAAATTTGAAATTTTTTTGAATTTTTTCGCAGGTCCGGGGTCATGAACTTTGTCAAAAATTGCTTTGTCCTTATTTTCAAAATAAGAGCTTAGAATTTACCGAAACTCCCTGAAATGTTGTTCGGAACGTGTATTAGGACTTTCTTGTTTGTGTTCAGAAAAAAAAGTTTTTTGAAAATTTTGAAATTTTTGGAACTTTTTTGCAGGTTCGGGGTCATGAACTTTTTCTAAAATTGCTAAGTGATTATTTTCAAAATATGAGCCTAAAATTCACCGAAACTACAGGAAATATTGTCAGAAACGTGTACCAAGACTTTCTTGGTTGTTTCGAGTGGAATAAATTTTGAAAAATTTAAAATTTTTTCGTATTTTTCGAAGCTTTAGTCTTAAACATTGTAGGTATATTATTTGTTTCTTTTTTCCAGATATTACTTGGAGGTTCAACCAACTATCATCACAACATTTCAGAAAGGTATTTTCTCAGCATTTTTCGTTCTTTGTCACAAAAAAATTTTCACAAAAATTTTACATTTTTTGAACTTTTTTGCAGGTCCGGGTTCATGAACTTTTCAAAAATTGCTAAGTCCTTATTTTCAAAATAAGAGCTTAAAATTCAGCGAAACTTCCTGAAATGTTGTTCGGAACGTTTATTGAGACTTTCTTGGTTGTTTTGGGTAAAAAAAGTTTTTTGGAAAATTTGAAATTTTTTTGAATTTTTTCGCAGGTCCGGGTTCATGAACTTTTTCAAAAATTGCTAAGTCCTTATTTTCAAAATAAGAGCTTAAAATTCAGCAAAACTTCCTGAAATGTTGTTCGGAACGTGTTTTGAGACTTTCTTGGTTGTTTTGCGTAAGAAAAGTTTTTGGAAAATTTCAAATTTTTTGAACTTTTTTGCAGGTCCGGGGTCATGAACTTTTTCAAGAATTGCTAAGTCCTTTTTCCAAAATAAGAGCCTAAAGTTCAGCGAAACTCCCTGAAATGTTGTTCGGAATGTGTATTGAGATTTTCTGGTTATTTTGAGTAAAAAAAGTTTTTTTAAAAAATTTCAAATTTTTTGAACTTTTTTGCAGGTCCGGGGTCATGAACTTTTTCAAAAATTGCTAAGTCCTTTTTTTCAAAATAAGAGCTTAAAATTCAGCGAAACTTCCTGAAATGTTGTTCGGAACATGTATTGAGACTTTCCTGGTTGTTTTGATTAAAAAAAGTTTTTTTAAAAAATTTCAAATTTTTTGAACTGTTTTGCAGGTCCGGGGTCATGAACTTTTTCAAAAATTGCTAAGTCCTTTTTTCAAAATAATAGCCTAAAATTCAGCGAAGCTCCCTGAAATGTTGTTTGGAACGTGTATTGAGACTTTCTTGGTTGTTTTCGGAAGAAAATGTTTTTTGAAAAATTTGAAAATTCTTTGAACTTTTTTGCAGGTTCGAGGTCATGACCTTTTTCAAAAATTGCTAAGTCCTTATTTACAAAATAAGAGCCCAAATTTCAGCGAAACTCCCTGAAATGTTGTTTGGACCGTGTTTTGAGACTTTCTTGGTTGTTTTGCGTAAAAAAGGTTTTTTGGAAAAATTTTGAAAATTCTTTGAACTTTTTTGCAGGTCCGAGGTCATGACCTTTTTCAAAAATTGCTAAGTCCTTATTTTCAAAATAAGAGCCTAGAATTTACCGAAACTCCCTGAAATGTTGTTCGGAACGTGTATTAGGACTTTCTTGTTTGTGTTCAGAAAAAAAAGTTTTTTGAAAATTTTGAAATTTTTAGAACTTTTTTGCAGGTCTGGGGTCATGAAGTTTTTCTAAAATTGCTAAGTCATTATTTTCAAAATAAGAGCCCAACTTTCAGCGAAACTCTCTGAAATGTTGTTCGGAACATGTATTGAGACTTTCCTGTTTGTTTTGGGTAGAAAAAGTTTTTTGGAAAATTTGAAATTTTTTTGAATTTTATCGCAGGTCCGGGGTCATGAACTTTTTCAAAAATTGCTAAGTCCTTATTTTCAAAATAAGAGCCTAAAATTCAGCAAAACTTCCTGAAATGTTGTTCGGAACATGTATTGAGACTTTCCTGTTTGTTTTGGGTAGAAAAAGTTTTTTGGAAAATTTGAAATTTTTTTGAATTTTTTCGCAGGTCCAGGGTCATGAACTTTTTCAAAAATTGCTAAGTCCTTTTTTTCAAAATAAGAGCTTAAAATTCAGCAAAACTTCCTGAAATGTTGTTCGGAACATGTATTGAGACTTTCCTGGTTGTTTTGAGTAAAAAAAGGTTTTTGAAAAATTTGAAATTCTTTGAACTTTTTCGCAGGTCCGGGGTCATGAACTTTTTCAAAAATTGCTAAGTCCTTATTTTCAAAATAATAGCCTAAAATTCAGCGAAACTCCCTGAAATGTTGTTCGGAACGTGTATTAGGACTTTCTTGTTTGTGTTCAGAAAAAAAAGTTTTTTGAAAATTTTGAAATTTTTGAAACTTTTGTGCAGGTCCGGGGTCATGAAGTTTTTCTAAAATTGCTAAGTCATTATTTTCAAAATAAGAGCCTAAAATTCACCGAAACTTCAGGAAATGTTGTCAGAAACATGTACCAAGACTTTCTTGGTTGTTTCGAGTGAAATGAATTTTGAAAAATTTAAAATTTTTTCGTATTTTTCGAAGCTTTAGTCTTGAACATTGTAGGTATATTATTTGTTTCTTTTTTCCAGATATCACTTGGAGGTTCAACAAACTATCATCACAACATTTCAGAAAGGTATTTTCTCAGCATTTTTCGTTCTTTGTCACAAAAAAATTTTCACAAAAATTTCAAATTCGTTGAACTTTTTTGCAAGTCCAGGGTCATGAAACTTTTCAAAAATTGCTAAGTCCTTATTTTCAAAATAAGAGCTTAAAATTCAGCGAAACTTCCTGAACTGTTGTTCGGAACATGTATTGAGACTTTCCTGGTTGTTTTGAGTAAAAAAAGGTTTTTGAAAAATTTGAAATTTTTTGAACTTTTTCGCAGGTCCGGGGTCATGAACTTTTTCAAAAATTGCTAAGTCCTTATTTTCAAAATAAGAGCTTAAAATTCAGCGAAACTTCCTGAACTGTTGTTCGGAACATGTATTGTGACTTTTCTGGTTGTTTTGAGTATAAAAAGTTTTTTGGAAAATTTGAAATTTTTTTGAACTTTTTCGCAGTTCCGGGGTCATGAACTTTGTCAAAAATTGCTTTGTCCTTATTTTCAAAATAAGAGCCTAAAATTCAGCGAAACTCCCTGAAATGTTGTTCGGAACGTGTATTGAGACTTTCTTGGTTGTTTTGGGTAAAAAAAGTTTTTTGGAAAATTTGAAATTTTTTTGAATTTTTTCGCAGGTCCAGGGTCATGAACTTTTTCAAAAATTGCTAAGTCCTTTTTTTCAAAATAAGAGCTTAAAATTCAGCAAAACTTCCTGAAATGTTGTTCGGAATATGTATTGAGACTTTTCTGGTTGTTTTGGGTAAAAAAAGTTTTTTGGAAAATTTGAAATTTTTTTGAATTTTATCGCAGGTCCGGGGTCATGAACTTTTTCAAAAATTGCTAAGTCCTTATTTTCAAAATAAGAGCCTAAAATTCAGCAAAACTTCCTGAAATGTTGTTCGGAACATGTATTGAGACTTTCCTGTTTGTTTTGGGTAGAAAAAGTTTTTTGGAAAATTTGAAATTTTTTTGAACTTTTTCGCAGTTCTGGGGTCATGAACTTTGTCAAAAATTGCTTTGTCCCTATTTTCAAAATAAGAGCTTAGAATTTACCGAAACTCCCTGAAATGTTGTTCGGAACGTGTATTAGGACTTTCTTGTTTGTGTTCAGAAAAAAAAGTTTTTTGAAAATTTTGAAATTTTTGAAACTTTTGTGCAGGTCCGGGGTCATGAAGTTTTTCTAAAATTGCTAAGTCATTATTTTCAAAATAAGAGCCTAAAATTCACCGAAACTTCAGGAAATGTTGTCAGAAACATGTACCAAGACTTTCTTGGTTGTTTCGAGTGAAATGAATTTTGAAAAATTTAAAATTTTTTCTTATTTTTCGAAGCTTTAGTCTTGAACATTGTAGGTATATTATTTGTTTCTTTTTTCCAGATATCACTTGGAGGTTCAACAAACTATCATCACAACATTTCAGAAAGGTATTTTCTCAGCATTTTTCGTTCTTTGTCACAAAAAAATTTTCACAAAAATTTCAAATTCGTTGAACTTTTTTGCAAGTCCAGGGTCATGAAACTTTTCAAAAATTGCTAAGTCCTTATTTTCAAAATAAGAGCTTAAAATTCAGCGAAACTTCCTGAACTGTTGTTCGGAACATGTATTGAGACTTTCCTGGTTGTTTTGAGTAAAAAAAGGTTTTTGAAAAATTTGAAATTTTTTGAACTTTTTTGCAGGTCCGGGGTCATGAATTTTTTCAAAAATTGCTAAGTCCTTATTTTCAAAATAATACCCTAAAATTCACCGAAACTCCCTGAAATGTTGTTCTGAACGTGTATTAGGACTTTCTTGTTTGTGTTCAGAAAAAAAAGTTTTTTGAAAAATTTGAAATTTTTTTGAACTTTTTTGCAGTTCCAGGGTCATGAACTTTTTCAAAAATTGCTAAGTTCTTATTTTCAAAATAATAGCCTAAAATTCAGCAAAGCTCCCAGAAATGTTGTTTGGAAAGTGTATTGAGACTTTCTTGGTTGTTTTGGGTAAAAAAAGTTTTTTGAAAAATTTGAAATTTTTTTGAACTTTTTGCAGTTCCAGGGTCATGAACTTTTTCAAAAATTGCTAAGTTCTTATTTTCAAAATAATAGCCTAATATTCAGCAAAGCTCCCTGAAATGTTGTTTGGAAAGTGTATTGAGACTTTCTTGATTGTTTTGGGTTGAAAAAGTTTTTTGAAAAATTTGAAATTTTTTTGAATTTTTTCGCAGGTCCGGGGTCATGAACTTTGTCAAAAATTGCTTTGTCCTTATTTTCAAAATAAGAGCTTAGAATTTACCGAAACTCCCTGAAATGTTGTTCGGAACGTGTATTAGGACTTTCTTGTTTGTGTTCAGAAAAAAAAGTTTTTTGAAAATTTTGAAATTTTTGGAACTTTTTTGCAGGTTCGGGGTCATGAACTTTTTCTAAAATTGCTAAGTCATTATTTTCAAAATATGAGCCTAAAATTCACCGAAACTACAGGAAATATTGTCAGAAACGTGTACCAAGACTTTCTTGGTTGTTTCGAGTGAAATAAATTTTGAAAAATTTAAAATTTTTTCGTATTTTTCGAAGCTTTAGTCTTAAACATTGTAGGTATATTATTTGTTTCTTTTTTCCAGATATTACTTGGAGGTTCAACCAACTATCATCACAACATTTCAGAAAGGTATTTTCTCAGCATTTTTCTTTCTTTGTCACAAAAAAATTTTCACAAAAATTTTAAATTTTTTGAACTTTTTTGCAGGTCCGGGTTCATGAACTTTTCAAAAATTGCTAAGTCCTTATTTTCAAAATAAGAGCTTAAAATTCAGCAAAACTTCCTGAAATGTTGTTCGGAACGTGTTTTGAGACTTTCTTGGTTGTTTTGCGTAAGAAAAGTTTTTGGAAAATTTCAAATTTTTTGAACTTTTTTGCAGGTCCGGGGTCATGAACTTTTTCAAGAATTGCTAAGTCCTTTTTTCAAAATAAGAGCCTAAAGTTCAGCGAAACTCCCTGAAATGTTGTTCGGAATGTGTATTGAGATTTTCTGGTTATTTTGAGTAAAAAAAGTTTTTTTAAAAAATTTCAAATTTTTTGAACTTTTTTGCAGGTCCGGGGTCATGAACTTTTTCAAAAATTGCTAAGTCCTTATTTTCAAAATAATAGCCTAAAATTCAGCAAAGCTCCCTGAAATGTTGTTTGGAAAGTGTATTGAGACTTTCTTGGTTGTTTTGGGTTGAAAAAGTAAATTGAAAAATTTGAAATTTTTTTGAACTTTTTCGCAGGTCCGAGGTCATGAACTTTGTCAAAAAGTGCTTTGTCCTTTTTTTCAAAATAAGAGCTTAGAATTTACCGAAACTCCCTGAAATGTTGTTCGGAACGTGTATTGAGACTTTCCTGGTTGTTTTGAGTAAAAAAAGGTTTTTGAAAAATTTGAAATTTTTTGAACTTTTTCGCAGGTCCGGGGTCATGAACTTTTCAAAAATTGCTAAGTCCTTATTTTCAAAATAAGAGCTTAAAATTCAGCGAAACTTCCTGAGTTGTTGTTCGGAACATGTATTGAGACTTTTCTGGTTGTTTTGAGTAAAAAAAGTTTTTTAAAAAATTTCAAATTTTTTGAACTTTTTTGCAGGTCCGGGGTCATGAACTTTTTCAAAAATTGCAAAGTCCTTATTTTCAAAATAATAGCCTAAAATTCAGCGAAGCTCCCTGCAATGTTGTTTGGAACGTGTATTGAGACTTTCTTGGTTGTTTTGGGTAAAAAAAGTTTTTTGAAAAATTTGAAATTTTTTTGAACTTTTTCGCAGTTCCAGGGTCATGAACTTTTTCAAAAATTGCTAAGTTCTTATTTTCAAAATAATAGCCTAATATTCAGCAAAGCTCCCTGAAATGTTGTTTGGAAAGTGTATTGAGACTTTCTTGATTGTTTTGGGTTGAAAAAGTTTTTTGAAAAATTTGAAATTTTTTTGAATTTTTTCGCAGGTCCGGGGTCATGAACTTTGTCAAAAATTGCTTTGTCCTTATTTTCAAAAAAAGAGCTTAGAATTTACCGAAACTCCCTGAAATGTTGTTCGGAACGTGTATTAGGACTTTCTTGTTTGTGTTCAGAAAAAAAAGTTTTTTGAAAATTTTGAAATTTTTGGAACTTTTTTGCAGGTTCGGGGTCATGAACTTTTTCTAAAATTGCTAAGTGATTATTTTCAAAATATGAGCCTAAAATTCACCGAAACTACAGGAAATATTGTCAGAAACGTGTACCAAGACTTTCTTGGTTGTTTCGAGTGAAATAAATTTTGAAAAATTTAAAATTTTTTCGTATTTTTCGAAGCTTTAGTCTTAAACATTGTAGGTATATTATTTGTTTCTTTTTTCCAGATATTACTTGGAGGTTCAACCAACTATCATCACAACATTTCAGAAAGGTATTTTCTCAGCATTTTTCGTTCTTTGTCACAAAAAAATTTTCACAAAAATTTTACATTTTTTGAACTTTTTTGCAGGTCCGGGTTCATGAACTTTTCAAAAATTGCTAAGTCCTTATTTTCAAAATAAGAGCTTAAAATTCAGCGAAACTTCCTGAAATGTTGTTCGGAACGTTTATTGAGACTTTCTTGGTTGTTTTGGGTAAAAAAAGTTTTTTGGAAAATTTGAAATTTTTTTGAATTTTTTCGCAGGTCCGGGTTCATGAACTTTTTCAAAAATTGCTAAGTCCTTATTTTCAAAATAAGAGCTTAAAATTCAGCAAAACTTCCTGAAATGTTGTTCGGAACGTGTTTTGAGACTTTCTTGGTTGTTTTGCGTAAGAAAAGTTTTTGGAAAATTTCAAATTTTTTGAACTTTTTTGCAGGTCCGGGGTCATGAACTTTTTCAAGAATTGCTAAGTCCTTTTTCCAAAATAAGAGCCTAAAGTTCAGCGAAACTCCCTGAAATGTTGTTCGGAATGTGTATTGAGATTTTCTTGTTATTTTGAGTAAAAAAAGTTTTTTTAAAAAATTTCAAATTTTTTGAACTTTTTTGCAGGTCCGGGGTCATGAACTTTTTCAAAAATTGCTAAGTCCTTTTTTTCAAAATAAGAGCTTAAAATTCAGCGAAACTTCCTGAAATGTTGTTCGGAACATGTATTGAGACTTTCCTGGTTGTTTTGATTAAAAAAAGTTTTTTTAAAAAATTTCAAATTTTTTGAACTTTTTTGCAGGTCCGGGGTCATGAACTTTTTCAAAAATTGCTAAGTCCTTTTTTCAAAATAATAGCCTAAAATTCAGCGAAGCTCCCTGAAATGTTGTTTGGAACGTGTATTGAGACTTTCTTGGTTGTTTTCGGAAGAAAATGTTTTTTGAAAAATTTGAAAATTCTTTGAACTTTTTTGCAGGTTCGAGGTCATGACCTTTTTCAAAAATTGCTAAGTCCTTATTTCCAAAATAAGAGCCCAAATTTCAGCGAAACTCCCTGAAATGTTGTTTGGACCGTGTTTTGAGACTTTCTTGGTTGTTTTGCGTAAAAAAGGTTTTTTGGAAAAATTTTGAAAATTCTTTGAACTTTTTTGCAGGTCCGAGGTCATGACCTTTTTCAAAAATTGCTAAGTCCTTATTTTCAAAATAAGAGCCTAGAATTTACCGAAACTCCCTGAAATGTTGTTCGGAACGTGTATTAGGACTTTCTTGGTTGTTTTCAGGAAAATAGTTTTTTGAAAAATATGAAATTTTTTGGTTTTTTTTGAAGGTCCGGGTTCATGAACTTGTTCTAAAATTGCTAAGTCATTATTTGCAAAATAAGAGCCTAAAATTCACCGAAACTTCAGGAAATATTGTCAAAAACGTGTACCAAGACTTTCTTGGTTGTTTCGAGTGAAATAATTTTCGACAAATGTTCCGAAATGTTGTTTGGAACGTGTATTGAGACTTTCTTCGTTGTTTTGGGAAGAAAAAGTTTTTTGAAAAATTTGAAAATTCTTTGAACTTTTTCGCAGTTCCAGGGTCATGAACTTTTTCAAAAATTGCTAAGTTCTTATTTTCAAAATAATAGCCTAATATTCAGCAAAGCTCCCTGAAATGTTGTTTGGAAAGTGTATTGAGACTTTCTTGATTGTTTTGGGTTGAAAAAGTTTTTTGAAAAATTTGAAATTTTTTTGAATTTTTTCGCAGGTCCGGGGTCATGAACTTTGTCAAAAATTGCTTTGTCCTTATTTTCAAAATAAGAGCTTAGAATTTACCGAAACTCCCTGAAATGTTGTTCGGAACGTGTATTAGGACTTTCTTGTTTGTGTTCAGAAAAAAAAGTTTTTTGAAAATTTTGAAATTTTTGGAACTTTTTTGCAGGTTCGGGGTCATGAACTTTTTCTAAAATTGCTAAGTCATTATTTTCAAAATATGAGCCTAAAATTCACCGAAACTACAGGAAATATTGTCAGAAACGTGTACCAAGACTTTCTTGGTTGTTTCGAGTGAAATAAATTTTGAAAAATTTAAAATTTTTTCGTATTTTTCGAAGCTTTAGTCTTAAACATTGTAGGTATATTATTTGTTTCTTTTTTCCAGATATTACTTGGAGGTTCAACCAACTATCATCACAACATTTCAGAAAGGTATTTTCTCAGCATTTTTCGTTCTTTGTCACAAAAAAATTTTCACAAAAATTTTACATTTTTTGAACTTTTTTGCAGGTCCGGGTTCATGAACTTTTCAAAAATTGCTAAGTCCTTATTTTCAAAATAAGAGCTTAAAATTCAGCGAAACTTCCTGAAATGTTGTTCGGAACGTTTATTGAGACTTTCTTGGTTGTTTTGGGTAAAAAAAGTTTTTTGGAAAATTTGAAATTTTTTTGAATTTTTTCGCAGGTCCGGGTTCATGAACTTTTTGAAAAATTGCTAAGTCCTTATTTTCAAAATAAGAGCTTAAAATTCAGCAAAACTTCCTGAAATGTTGTTCGGAACGTGTTTTGAGACTTTCTTGGTTGTTTTGCGTAAGAAAAGTTTTTGGAAAATTTCAAATTTTTTGAACTTTTTTGCAGGTCCGGGGTCATGAACTTTTTCAAGAATTGCTAAGTCCTTTTTCCAAAATAAGAGCCTAAAGTTCAGCGAAACTCCCTGAAATGTTGTTCGGAATGTGTATTGAGATTTTCTGGTTATTTTGAGTAAAAAAAGTTTTTTTAAAAAATTTCAAATTTTTTGAACTTTTTTGCAGGTCCGGGGTCATGAACTTTTTCAAAAATTGCTAAGTCCTTTTTTTCAAAATAAGAGCTTAAAATTCAGCGAAACTTCCTGAAATGTTGTTCGGAACATGTATTGAGACTTTCCTGGTTGTTTTGATTAAAAAAAGTTTTTTTAAAAAATTTCAAATTTTTTGAACTTTTTTGCAGGTCCGGGGTCATGAACTTTTTCAAAAATTGCTAAGTCCTTTTTTCAAAATAATAGCCTAAAATTCAGCGAAGCTCCCTGAAATGTTGTTTGGAACGTGTATTGAGACTTTCTTGGTTGTTTTCGGAAGAAAATGTTTTTTGAAAAATTTGAAAATTCTTTGAACTTTTTTGCAGGTCCGAGGTCATGACCTTTTTCAAAAATTGCTAAGTCCTTATTTAAAAATAAGAGCCCAAATTCCAGCGAAACTCCCTGAAATGTTGTTTGGACCGTGTTTTGAGACTTTCTTGGTTGTTTTGCGTAAAAAAGGTTTTTTGGAAAAATTTTGAAAATTCTTTGAACTTTTTTGCAGGTCCGAGGTCATGACCTTTTTCAAAAATTGCTAAGTCCTTATTTTCAAAATAAGAGCCTAGAATTTACCGAAACTCCCTGAAATGTTGTTCGGAACGTGTATTAGGACTTTCTTGGTTGTTTTCAGGAAAATAGTTTTTTGAAAAATATGAAATTTTTTGGTTTTTTTTGAAGGTCCGGGTTCATGAACTTGTTCTAAAATTGCTAAGTCATTATTTGCAAAGTAAGAGCCTAAAATTCACCGAAACTTCAGGAAATATTGTCAGAAACGTGTACCAAGACTTTCTTGGTTGTTTCGAGTGAAATAATTTTCGACAAATGTTCCGAAATGTTGTTTGGAACGTGTATTGAGACTTTCTTGGTTGTTTTGGGAAGAAAAAGTTTTTTGAAAAATTTGAAAATTTTTTGAACTTTTTTGCAGGTCCGAGGTCATGACCTTTTTCAAAAATTGCTAAGTCCTTATTTATAAAATAAGAACCTAACTTTCAGCGAAACTCCCTGAAATAATGTTTGGAACGTGTTTTGAGACTTTCTTGGTTGTTTTGCGCAAAAAAAGTTTTTTGGAAAATTTCAAATTTTTTGAACTTTTTTGCAGGTTCGGGTTCATCAACTTTTTCAAAAGTTTCTTTGTCTTTATTTTCAAAATAAGAGCTTAAAATTCAGCGAAACTCCCCTAAATGTTGTTTGGAACGTGTATTGAGACTTTCTTGGTTGTTTTCGGAAGAAAATGTTTTTTGAAAAATTTGAAAATTCTTTGAACTTTTTTGCAGGTCCGAGGTCATGACCTTTTTCAAAAATTGCTAAGTCCTTATTTTCAAAATAAGAGCCTAAAATTCAGCGAAACTCCCTGAAATGTTGTTCGGAACGTGTATTGAGACTTTCTTGGTTGTTTTGGGTAAAAAAAGTTTTTTGGAAAAATTTGAAAATTCTTTGAACTTTTTTGCAGGTCCGAGGTCATGACCTTTTTCAAAAATTGCTCAGTCCTTATTTACAAAATAAGAGCCCAACTTTCAGCAAAACTCCCTGAAATGTTGTTTGGAACGTGTTTTGAGACTTTCTTGGTTGTTTTGCGTAAAAAAAGTTTTTTGGAAAATTTCAAATTTTTTGAACTTTTTTGCAGGTTCGGGGTCATGAAGTTTTTCTAAAATTGCTAAGTCATTATTATCAAAATAAGAGCCTAAAATTCACTGAAACTTCAGGAAGTGTTGTCAGAAACGTGTACCAAGACTTTCTTGGTTGTTTCGAGTGAAATAAATTTTGAAAAATTTAAAATTTTTTCGTATTTTTCGAAGCTTTAGTCTTAAACATTGTAGGTATATTATTTGTTTCTTTTTTCCAGATATCACTTGGAGGTTCAACAAACTATCATCACAACATTTCAGAAAGGTATTTTCTCAGCATTTTTCGTTCTTTGTCACAAAAAAATTTTCACAAAAATTTCAAATTTGTTGAACTTTTTTGCAAGTCCAGGGTCATGGAACTTTTCAAAAAGTTCTAAGTCCTTATTTTCAAAATAAGAGCTTGAAATTCAGCGAAACTTCCAGAACTGTTGTTCGGAACATGTATTGAGACTTTTCTGGTTGTTTTGAGTAAAAAAAGTTTTTTAAAAAATTTTAAATTTTTTGAACTTTTTTGCAGGTCCGGGGTCATGAACTTTTTCAAAAATTGCTAAGTCCTTATTTTCAAAATAATAGCCTAAAATTCAGAGAAGCTCCCTGCAATGTTGTTTGGAACGTGTATTGAGACTTTCTTGGTTGTTTTGGGTAAAAAAATTTTTTTAAAAATTAGAAATTTTTTTGAACTTTTTCGCAGTTCCAGGGTCATGAACTTTTTCAAAAATTGCTAAGTTCTTATTTTCAAAATAATAGCCTAAAATTCAGCAAAGCTCCCTGAAATGTTGTTTGGAAAGTGTATTGAGACTTTCTTGGTTGTTTTGGGTAGAAAAAGTTTTTTGAAAAATTTGAAATTTTTTTGAACTTTTTCGCAGGTCCGAGGTCATGAACTTTGTCAAAAAGTGCTTTGTCCTTATTTTCAAAATAAGAGCTTAGAGTTTACCGAAAATCCCTGAAATGTTGTTCGGAACGTGTATTAGGACTTTCTTGTTTGTTTTCAGAAAAAAAAGTTTTTTGAAAATTTTGAAATTTTTGGAACTTTTTTGCAGGTCCGGGGTCATGAACTTTTTCTAAAATTGCTAAGTCATTATTTTCAAAATAAGAGCCTAAAATTCACCGAAACTACAGGAAATATTGTCAGAAATGTGTACCAAGACTTTCTTGGTTGTTTCGAGTGAAATAAATTTTGAAAAATTTAAAATTTTTTCGTATTTTTCGAAGCTTTAGTCTTAAACATTGTAGGTATATTATTTGTTTCTTTTTTCCAGATATCACTTGGAGGTTCAACCAACTATCATCACAACATTTCAGTAAGGTATTTTCTCAGCATTTTTCGTTAATTGTCACAAAAAAATTTTCACAAAAATTTCAAATTTTTTGAACTTTTTTGCAAGTCCAGGGTCATGAAACTTTTCAAAAATTGCTAAGTCCTTTTTTTCAAAATAAGAGCCTAAAATTCAGCGAAACTCCCTGAAATGTTGTTCGGAACGTGTATTGAGACTTTCTTGGTTGTTTTGGGTAAAAAAAGTTTTTTGGAAAATTTGAAATTTTTTTGAATTTTTTCGCAGGTCCGGGTTCATGAACTTTTTCAAAAATTGCTAAGTCCTTATTTTCAAAAAAAGAGCTTAAAATTCAGCAAAACTTCCTGAAATGTTGTTCGGAACGTGTTTTGAGACTTTCTTGGTTGTTTTGCGTAAGAAAAGTTTTTTGGAAAATTTCAAATTTTTTGAACTTTTTTGCAGGTCCGGGGTCATGAACTTTTTCAAAAATTGCTAAGTCCTTTTTTCAAAATAAAAGCCTAAAATTCAGCGAAACTCCCTGAAATGTTGTTCGGAATGTGTATTGAGATTTTCTGGTTGTTTTGAGTAAAAAAAGTTTTTTAAAAAATTTTAAATTTTTTGAACTTTTTTGCAGGTCCGGGGTCATGAACTTTTTCAAAAATTGCTAAGTCCTTATTTTCAAAATAATAGCCTAAAATTCAGAGAAGCTCCCTGCAATGTTGTTTGGAACGTGTATTGAGACTTTCTTGGTTGTTTTGGGTAAAAAAATTTTTTTAAAAATTAGAAATTTTTTTGAACTTTTTTGCAGTTCCAGGGTCATGAAATTTTTCAAAAATTGCTAAGTTCTTATTTTCAAAATAATAGCCTAAAATTCAGCAAAGCTCCCTGAAATGTTGTTTGGAAAGTGTATTGAGACTTTCTTGGTTGTTTTGGGTAGAAAAAGTTTTTTGAAAAATTTGAAATTTTTTTGAACTTTTTCGCAGGTCCGAGGTCATGAACTTTGTCAAAAAGTGCTTTGTCCTTATTTTCAAAATAAGAGCTTAGAGTTTACCGAAAATCCCTGAAATGTTGTTCGGAACGTGTATTAGGACTTTCTTGTTTGTTTTCAGAAAAAAAAGTTTTTTGAAAATTTTGAAATTTTTGGAACTTTTTTGCAGGTTCGGGGTCATGAACTTTTTCTAAAATTGCTAAGTCATTATTTTCAAAATAAGAGCCTAAAATTCACCGAAACTACAGGAAATATTGTCAGAAATGTGTACCAAGACTTTCTTGGTTGTTTCGAGTGAAATAAATTTTGAAAAATTTAAAATTTTTTCGTATTTTTCGAAGCTTTAGTCTTAAACATTGTAGGTATATTATTTGTTTCTTTTTTCCAGATATCACTTGGAGGTTCAACCAACTATCATCACAACATTTCAGAAAGGTATTTTCTCAGCATTTTTCGTTAATTGTCACAAAAAAATTTTCACAAAAATTTCAAATTTTTTGAACTTTTTTGCAAGTCCAGGGTCATGAAACTTTTCAAAAATTGCTAAGTCCTTTTTTTCAAAATAAGAGCCTAAAATTCAGCGAAACTCCCTGAAATGTTGTTCGGAACGTGTATTGAGACTTTCTTGGTTGTTTTGGGTAAAAAAAGTTTTTTGGAAAATTTGAAATTTTTTTGAATTTTTTCGCAGGTCCGGGTTCATGAACTTTTTCAAAAATTGCTAAGTCCTTATTTTCAAAAAAAGAGCTTAAAATTCAGCAAAACTTCCTGAAATGTTGTTCGGAACGTGTTTTGAGACTTTCTTGGTTGTTTTGCGTCAGAAAAGTTTTTTGGAAAATTTCAAATTTTTTGAACTTTTTTGCAGGTCCGGGGTCATGAACTTTTTCAAAAATTGCTAAGTCCTTTTTTCAAAATAAGAGCCTAAAATTCAGCGAAACTCCCTGAAATGTTGTTCGGAATGTGTATTGAGATTTTCTGGTTGTTTTGAGTAAAAAAAGTTTTTTTAAAAAATTTCAAATTTTTTGAACTTTTTTGCAGGTCCGGGGTCATGAACTTTTTCAAAAATTGCTAAGTCCTTTTTTTCAAAATAAGAGCTTAAAATTCAGCGAAACTTCCTGAAATGTTGTTCGGAACATGTATTGAGACATTCCTGGTTGTTTTGAGTAAAAAAAGTTTTTTTAAAAAATTTCAAATTTTTTGAACTTTTTTGCAGGTCCGGGGTCATGAACTTTTTCAAAAATTGCTAAGTCCTTTTTTTCAAAATAATAGCCTAAAATTCAGCGAGGCTCCCTGAAATGTTGTTTCGAACGTTTATTGAGACTTTCTTGGTTGTTTTCGGAAGAAAATGTTTTTTGAAAATTTTGAAAATTCTTTGAACATTTTTGCAGGTCCGAGGTCATGACCTTTTTCAAAAATTGCTAAGTCCTTATTTACAAAATAAGAGCCCAACTTTCAGCGAAACTCCCTGAAATGTTGTTTGGAACGTGTTTTGAGACTTTCTTGGTTGTTTTGCGTAAAAAAAGTTTTTTGGAAAATTTCAAATTTTTTGAACTTTTTTGCAGGTTCGGGTTCATCAACTTTTTCAAAAGTTTCTTTGTCCTTATTTTCAAAATAAGAGCCTAGAATTTACCGAAACTCCCTGAAATGTTGTTTGGAACGTGTATTAGGACTTTCTTGGTTGTTTTCAGAAAAAAAGTTTTTTGAAAAATATGAAACTTTTTGGTTTATTTTGCAGGTCCGGGTTCATGAACTTTTTCTAAAATTGCTTTGTCATTATTTGCAAAATAAGAGCCTAAAATTTACCGAAACTTCAGGAAATATTGTCAGAAACGTGTACCAAGACTTTCTTGGTTGTTTCGAGTGAAATAATTTTTGAAAAATGTTCCGAAATGTTGTTTGGAACGTGTATTGAGACTTTCTTCGTTGTTTTGGGAAGAAAAAGTTTTTTGAAAAATTTGAAAATTCCTTGAACTTTTTTGCAGGTCCGAGGTCATGACCTTTTTCAAAAATTGCTAAGTCCTTATTTATAAAATAAGAGCCTTACTTTCAGCGAAACTCCCTGAAATAATGTTTGGAACATGTTTTGAGACTTTCTTGGTTGTTTTGCGTAAAAAAAGTTTTTTGGAAAATTTCAAATTTTTTGAACTTTTCTGCAGGTTTGGGTTCATCAACTTTTTCAAAAGTTTCTTTGTCCTTATTTTGAAAATAAGTGCCTAGAAATTACCGAAACTCCCTGAAATGTTGTTCGGAACGTGTATTAGGACTTTCTTGGTTGTTTTCAGAAAAAAAAGTTTTTTGAAAAATTTGAAATTTTTTGGTTTTTTTTGCAGGTCCGGGTTCATGAACTTTTTCTAAAATTGCTAAGTCATTATTTGCAAAATAAGAGCCTAAAATTCACCGAAACTTCAGGAAATGTTGTCAGAAACGTGTACCAAGACTTTCTTGGTTGTTTCGAGTTAAATAATTTTTGAAAAATTTAAATTTTGTTCGTATTTTTCGAAGCTTTAGTCTTAAACATTGTAGGTATATTATTTGTTTCTTTTTTACAGATATTACTTGGAGGTTCAACCAACTATCATCACAACATTTCAGAAAGGTATTTTCTCAGCATTTCTCGTTCTTTGTCACAAAAAAATTTTCACAAAAATTTTAAATTTTTTGAACTTTTTTGCAAGTCCAGGGTCATGAAACTTTTCAAAAATTGCTAAGTCCTTATTTTCAAAATAAGCTCTCAAAATTCAGCAAAACTTCCTGAAATGCTGTTCGGAACATGAATTGAGACTTTCTTGGTTGTTTTGCGTAAAAAAAGTTTTTTGGAAAATTTCAATTTTTTTGAACTTTTTTGCAGGTCCGGGTTCATGAACTTTTTCAAAAGTTTCTTTGTCTTTATTTTCAAAATAAGAGCTTAAAATTCAGCGAAACTCCCTTAAATGTTGTTTGGAACGTGTATTGAGACGTTCTTGGTTGTTTTGGGTAAAAAAAGTTTTTTTGAAAAATTTGAAAATTCTTTGAACTTTTTTGCAGGTCCGAGGTCATGACCTTTTTCAAAAATTGCTAAGTCCTTTTTTACAAAATAAGAGCCCAACTTTCAGCAAAACTCCCTGAAATGTTGTTTGGAACGTGTTTTGAGACTTTCTTGGTTGTTTTGCGTAAAAAAAGTTTTTTGGAAAATTTCAAATTTTTTGAACTTTTTTGCAGGTTCGGGTTCATCAACTTTTTCAAAAGTTTCTTTGTCCTTATTTTCTTCAGGAAATGTTGTCAGAAACGTGTACCAAGACTTTCTTGGTTGTTTCGAGTTAAATAATTTTTGAAAAATTTAAATTTTGTTCGTATTTTGCGAAGCTTTAGTCTCAAACATTGTAGGTATATTATTTGTTTCTTTTTTACAGATATTACTTGGAGGTTCAACCAACTATCATCACAACATTTCAGAAAGGTATTTTCTCAGCATTTTTCGTTCTTTGTCACAAAAAAATTTTCACAAAAATTTTAAATTTTTTGAACTATTTTGCAAGTCCAGGGTCATGAAACTTTTCAAAAATTGCTAAGTCCTTATTTTCAAAATAAGAGCTCAAAATTCAGCGAAACTTCCTGAAATGCTGTTCGGAACATGTATTGAGACTTTCTTGGTTGTTTTGCGTAAAAAAAGTTTTTTGGAAAATTTCAATTTTTTTGAACTTTTTTGCAGGTCCGGGTTCATGAACTTTTTCAAAAGTTTCTTTGTCTTTATTTTCAAAATAAGAGCTTAAAATTCAGCGAAACTCCCTTAAATGTTGTTTGGAACGTGTTTTGAGACTTTCTTGGTTGTTTTCGGAAGAAAATGTTTTTTGAAAAATTTGAAAATTCTTTGAACTTTTTTGCAGGTCCGAGGTCATGACCTTTTTCAAAAATTGCTAAGTCCTTATTTTCAAAATAAGAGCCTAAAATTCAGCGAAACTCCCTGAAATGTTGTTCGGAACGTGTATTGAGACGTTCTTGGTTGTTTTGGGTAAAAAAAGTTTTTTGGAAAATTTCAATTTTTTTGAACTTTTTTGCAGGTCCGGGTTCATGAACTTTTTCAAAAGTTTCTTTGTCCTTATTCTCGAAATAATAGCCTAAAATTCAGCAAAGCTCCCTGAAATGTTGTTTGGAAAGTGTATTGAGACTTTCTTGGTTGTTTTGGGTAGAAAAAGTTTTTTGAAAATTTTGAAATTTTTGGAACTTTTTTGCAGGTCCGGGGTCATGAAGTTTTTCTAAAATTGCTAAGTCATTATTTTCAAAATAAGAGCCTAAAATTCACCGAAACTTTAGGAAATGTTGTCAGAAACATGTACCAAGACTTTCTTGGTTGTTTCGAGTGAAATAAATTTTGAAAAATTTCAAATTTTTTCGTATTTTTCGAAGCTTTAGTCTTAAACATTGTAGGTATGTTATTTGTTTCTTTTTTCCAGATATCACTTGGAGGTTCAACCAACTATCATCACAACATATCAGAAAGGTATTTTCTCAGCATTTTTCGTTCTTTGTCACAAAAAAATTTTCACAAAAATTTTAAATTTTTTGAACTTTTTTGCAAGTCCAGGGTCATGAAACTTTTCAAAAATTGCTAAGTACTTATTTTCAAAATAAGAGCTCAAAATTCAGCGAAAGTTCCTGAAATGCTGTTCGGAACATGTATTGAGACTTTCCTGGTTGTTTTGAATAAAAAAAGTTTTTTGAAAAATTTCAAATTCTTTGAACTTCTTTGCAGGTCATGGGTCATGAACTTTTTCAAAAATTGCTAAGTCATTATTTTCAAAATAAGAGCCTAAAATTCACCGAAACTTTAGGAAATGTTGTCAGAAACATGTACCAAGACTTTCTTGGTTGTTTCGAGTGAAATAAATTTTGAAAAATTTCAAATTTTTTCGTATTTTTCGAAGCTTTAGTCTTAAACATTGTAGGTATGTTATTTGTTTCTTTTTTCCAGATATCACTTGGAGGTTCAACCAACTATCATCACAACATATCAGAAAGGTATTTTCTCAGCATTTTTCGTTCTTTGTCACAAAAAAATTTTCACAAAAATTTTAAATTTTTTGAACTTTTTTGCAAGTCCAGGGTCATGAAACTTTTCAAAAATTGCTAAGTCCTTATTTTCAAAAAAAGAGCTCAAAATTCAGCGAAAGTTCCTGAAATGCTGTTCGGAACATGTATTGAGACTTTCCTGGTTGTTTTGAATAAAAAAAGTTTTTTGAAAAATTTCAAATTCTTTGAACTTCTTTGCAGGTCATGGGTCATGAACTTTTTCAAAAATTGCTAAGTCCTTATTTTTAAAATAAGAGTCTAAAATCCAGCGAAACTGCCTTTAATGTTGTTTGGAACGTGTTTTGAGACTTTCTTGGTTGTTTTGGGTAAAAAAAGTTTTTTGAAAAATTTGAAATTTTTTTGACCTTTTTCGCAGGTCTGGAGTCATGAACTTTTTCAAAAATTGCCAAGTCCTTATTTTCAAAATAAGAGCTTAAAAGTCAGCGAAACTCCCTGAAATGTTGTACGGAACATGTATTGAGACTTTCCTGGTTGTTTTGAATAAAAAAAGTTTTTTGGAAAATTTCAAATTCTTTGAACTTTTTTGCAGGTCATGGGTCGTGAACTTTTTCAAAAATATCTAAGTCCTTATTTTCAAAATAAGAGTCTAAAATCCAGCGAAGCTTCCTGAAATGTTGTACGGAACATGTATTGAGACTTTCCTGGTTGTTTTGAATAAAAAAAGGTTTTTTGAAAAATTTCGAATTCTTTGAACTTTTTTGCAGGTCATGGGTCATGAACTTTTTCAAAAATATCTAATTCCTTATTTTCAAAATAAGAGCCTAAAATTCACCGAAACTTTAGGAAATGTTGTCAGAAACATGTACCAAGACTTTCTTGGTTGTTTCGAGTGAAATAAATTTTGAAAAATTTCAAATTTTTTCGTATTTTTCGAAGCTTTAGTCTTAAACATTGTAGGTATGTTATTTGTTTCTTTTTTCCAGATATCACTTGGAGGTTCAACCAACTATCATCACAACATATCAGAAAGGTATTTTCTCAGCATTTTTCGTTCTTTGTCACAAAAAAATTTTCACAAAAATTTTAAATTTTTTGAACTTTTTTGCAAGTCCAGGGTCATGAAACTTTTCAAAAATTGCTAAGTCCTTATTTTCAAAATAAGAGCTCAAAATTCAGCGAAAGTTCCTGAAATGCTGTTCGGAACATGTATTGAGACTTTCCTGGTTGTTTTGAATAAAAAAAGTTTTTTGAAAAATTTCAAATTCTTTGAACTTCTTTGCAGGTCATGGGTCATGAACTTTTTCAAAAATTGCTAAGTCCTTATTTTTAAAATAAGAGTCTAAAATCCAGCGAAACTGCCTTTAATGTTGTTTGGAACGTGTTTTGAGACTTTCTTGGTTGTTTTGGGTAAAAAAAGTTTTTTGAAAAATTTGAAATTTTTTTGACCTTTTTCGCAGGTCTGGAGTCATGAACTTTTTCAAAAATTGCCAAGTCCTTATTTTCAAAATAAGAGCTTAAAAGTCAGCGAAACTCCCTGAAATGTTGTACGGAACATGTATTGAGACTTTCCTGGTTGTTTTGAATAAAAAAAGTTTTTTGGAAAATTTCAAATTCTTTGAACTTTTTTGCAGGTCATGGGTCATGAACTTTTTCAAAAATTGCTAAGTCCTTATTTTTACAATAAGAGTCTAAAATCCAGCGAAACTGTCTTAAATGTTGTTTGGAACGTGTATTGAGACTTTCTTGGTTGTTTTGGGTAAAAAAAGTTTTTTGAAAAATTTGAAATTTTTTTTACCTTTTTCGCAGGTCTGGAGTCATGAACTTTTTCAAAAATTGCCAAGTCCTTATTTTCAAAATAAGAGCTTAAAAGTCAGCGAAACTCCCTGAAATGTTGTACGGAACATGTATTGAGACTTTCCTGGTTGTTTTGAATAAAAAAAGGTTTTTTGAAAAATTTCAAATTCTTTGAACTTTTTCGCAGGTCCGGGGTCATGAACTTTTTCAAAAATTGCTAAGTCCTTTTTTTTAAAATAAGAGTCTAAAATCCAGCGAAGCTCCCTGAAATGTTGTACGGAACAAGTATTGAGACTTTTCTGGTTGTTTTGAGTAAAAAAAGTTTTTTTAAAAAATTTCAAATTTTTTGAACTTTTTTGCAGGTCCGGGGTCATGAACTTTTTCAAAAAATGCTAAGTCCTTATTTTCAAAATAAGAGCCTAAATTTCAGCGAAACTGCCTTAAATGTTGTTTGGAACGTGTATTGAGACTTTCTTGGTTGTTTTGGGTAAAAATGTTTTTTGAAAAATTTGAAATTTTTTTGACCTTTTTCGCAGGTCTGGGGTCATGAACTTTTTCAAAAATTGCTAAGTCCTTATTTTCAAAATAAGAGCTTAAAAGTCAGCGAAACTCCCTGAAATGTTGTACGGAACATGTATTGAGACTTTCCTGGTTGTTTTGAATAAAAAAAGGTTTTTTGAAAAATTTCAAATTCTTTGAACTTTTTTGCAGGTCATGGGTCATGAACTTTTTCAAAAATATCTAAGTCCTTATTTTCAAAATAAGAGTCTAAAATCCAGCGAAGCTCCCTGAAATGTTGTACGGAACATGTATTGAGACTTTCCCTGTTGTTTTGAATAAAAAAAGGTTTTTTGAAAAATTTCAAATTCTTTGAACTTTTTTGCAGGTCATGGGTCATGAACTTTTTCAAAAATATCTAAGTCCTTATTTTCAAAATAAGAGTCTAAAATCCAGCGAAGCTCCCTGAAATTTTGTACGGAACATGTATTGAGACTTTCCCTGTTGTTTTGAATAAAAAAAGGTTTTTTGAAAAATTTCAAATTCTTTGAACTTTTTTGCAGGTCATGGGTCATGAACTTTTTCAAAAATATCTAAGTCCTTATTTTCAAAATAAGAGTCTAAAATCCAGCGAAGCTCCCTGAAATGTTGTACGGAACATGTATTGAGACTTTCCTGGTTGTTTTGAATAAAAAAAGGTTTTTTGAAAAATTTCGAATTCTTTGAACTTTTTTGCAGGTCATGGGTCATAAACTTTTTCAAAAATATCTAAGTCCTTATTTTCAAAATAAGAGTCTAAAATCCAGCGAAGCTCCCTGAAATGTTGTACGGAACATGTATTGAGACTTTCCTGGTTGTTTTGAATAAAAAAAGGTTTTTTGAAAAATTTTGAATTCTTTGAACTTTTTTGCAGGTCATGGGTCATGAACTTTTTCAAAAATTGCTAAGTCCTTATTTTCAAAATAAGAGCCTAACTTTCAGCGAAGCTCCCTGAAATGTTGTACGGAACATGTATTGAGACTTTCCTGGTTGTTTTGAATAAAAAAGGTTTTTTGAAAAATTTCGAATTCTTTGAACTTTTTTGCAGGTCATGGGTCATGAACTTTTTCAAAAATATCTAAGTCCTTATTTTCAAAATAAGAGTCTAAAATCCAGCGAAGCTCCCTGAAATGTTGTACGGAACATGTATTGAGACTTTCCTGGTTGTTTTGAATAAAAAAAGGTTTTTTGAAAAATTTCAAATTCTTTGAACTTTTTTGCAGGTCATGGGTCATGAACTTTTTCAAAAATATCTAAGTCCTTATTTTCAAAATAAGAGTCTAAAATCCAGCGAAGCTCCCTGAAATGTTGTACGGAACATGTATTGAGACTTTCCTGGTTGTTTTGAATAAAAAAAGGTTTTTTGAAAAATTTCAAATTCTTTGAACTTTTTTGCAGGTCATGGGTCATGAACTTTTTCAAAAATATCTAAGTCCTTATTTTCAAAATAAGAGTCTAAAATCCAGCGAAGCTCCCTGAAATGTTGTACGGAACATGTATTGAGACTTTCCTGGTTGTTTTGAATAAAAAAAGGTTTTTTGAAAAATTTCAAATTCTTTGAACTTTTTTGCAGGTCATGGGTCATGAACTTTTTCAAAAATATCTAAGTCCTTATTTTCAAAATAAGAGTCTAAAATCCAGCGAAACTTCCTGAGTTGTTGTTCGGAACATGTATTGAGACTTTCCTGGTTGTTTTGAATAAAAAAAGGTTTTTTGAAAAATTTCGAATTCTTTGAACTTTTTGCAGGTCATGGGTCATGAACTTTTTCAAAAATATCTAAGTCCTTATTTTCAAAATAAGAGTCTAAAGTCCAGCGAAGCTCCCTGAAATGTTGTACGGAACATGTATTGAGACTTTTCTGGTTGTTTTGAGTAAAAAAAGTTTTTTTAAAAAATTTGAATTTTTTTCAATTTTTCGCAGGTCCGGGGTCATAAACTTTTTCAAAAATTGCTAAGTCCTTATTTTCAAAATAAGAGCCTAAAATTCAGCGAAACTCCCTGAAATGTTGTTCGGAACGTGTATTGAGACTCTCTTGGTTGTTTTGGGTAAAAAAAGTTTTTTGGAAAATTTGAAATTTTTTTGAATTTTTTCGCAGGTCCGGGGTCATGAACTTTTTCAAAAATTGCTAAGTCCTTATTTTCAAAATAAGAGCCTAAAATTCAGCGAAACTCCCTGAAATGTTGTTCGGAACGTGTATTGAGACTTTCTTGGTTGTTTTGGGTGAAAAGAGTTTTTTGGAAAAATTTGAAAATTCTTTGAACTTTTTTGCAGGTCCGATGTCATGACCTTTTTCAAAAATTGCTAAGTCCTTATTTACAAAATAAGAGCTTAAAAGTCAGCGAAACTCCCTGAAATGTTGTACGGAACATGTATTGAGACTTTCCTGGTTGTTTTGAATAAAAAAAGGTTTTTTGAAAAATTTCAAATTCTTTGAACTTTTTTGCAGGTCAGGGGTCATGAACTTTTTCAAAAATATCTAAGTCCTTATTTTCAAAATAAGAGTCTAAAATCCAGCGAAGCTCCCTGAAATGTTGTACGGAACATGTATTGAGACTTTTCTAGTTGTTTTGAGTAAAAAAAGTTTTTTTAAAAAATTTGAATTTTTTTTCAATTTTTCGCAGGTCCGGGGTCATGAACTTTTTCAAAAATTGCTAAGTCCTTATTTTCAAAATAAGAGCCTAAAATTCAGCGAAACTCCCTGAAATGTTGTTCGGAACGTGTATTGAGACTCTCTTGGTTGTTTTGCGTAAAAAAAGTTTTTTGGAAAATTTGAAATTTTTTTGAATTTTTTCGCAGGTCCGGGGTCATGAACTTTTTCAAAAATTGCTAAGTCCTTATTTTCAAAATAAGAGCCTAAAATTCAGCGAAACTCCCTGAAATGTTGTTCGGAACGTGTATTGAGACTTTCTTGGTTGTTTTGGGTGAAAAAAATTTTTTGGAAAAATTTGAAAATTCTTTCAACTTTTTTGCAGGTCCGAGGTCATGACCTTTTTCAAAAATTGCTAAGTCCTTATTTACAAAATAAGAGCTTAAAAGTCAGCGAAACTCCCTGAAATGTTGTACGGAACATGTATTGAGACTTTCCTGGTTGTTTTGAATAAAAAAAGGTTTTTTGAAAAATTTCAAATTCTTTGAACTTTTTGCAGGTCCGGGGTCATGAACTTTTTCAAAAATTGCTAAGTCCTTATTTACAAAATAAGAGCCTAAAATTAAGCGAAAATCCCTGAAATGTTGTTCGGAACGTGTATTGAGACTTTCTTGGTTGTTTTGCGTAAAAAAAGTTTTTGAAAAATTTCAAAATTTTTTGAACTTTTTTGCAGGTCCGGGGTCATGAACTTTTTCAAAAATTGCTAAGTCCTTATTTTCAAAATAAGAGTCTAAAATCCAGCGAAGCTCCCTGAAATGTTGTACGGAACATGTATTGAGACTTTTCTGGTTGTTTTGAGTAAAAAAAGTTTTTTTAAAAAATTTCAAATTTTTTGAACTTTTTTGCAGGTCCGGGGTCATGAACTTTTTCAAAAACTGCTAAGTCCTTATTCTCAAAATATTAGCCTAAAATTCAGCGAAGCTCCCTGAAATGTTGTTTGAAACGTGTATTGAGACTTTCTTGGTTGTTTTGGGTAGAAAAGTTTTTTGAAAAATTTCAAATTCTTTGAACTTTTTGCAGGTCCGGGGTCATGAACTTTTTCAAAAATTGCTAAGTCCTTATTTACAAAATAAGAGCCTAAAATTAAGCGAAAATCCCTGAAATGTTGTTCGGAACGTGTATTGAGACTTTCTTGGTTGTTTTGCGTAAAAAAAGTTTTTGAAAAATTTCAAACTTTTTTGAACTTTTTCGCAGGTCTGGGGTCATGAACTTTTTCAAAAATTGCTAAGTCCTTATTTTCAAAATAAGAGCTTAAAAGTCAGCGAAACTCCCTGAAATGTTGTACGGAACATGTATTGAGACTTTCCTGGTTGTTTTGAATAAAAAAAGGTTTTTTGAAAAATTTCAAATTCTTTGAACTTTTTTGCAGGTCATGGGTCATGAACTTTTTCAAAAATATCTAAGTCCTTATTTTCAAAATAAGAGTCTAAAATCCAGCGAAGCTCCCTGAAATGTTGTACGGAACATGTATTGAGACTTTCCCTGTTGTTTTGAATAAAAAAAGGTTTTTTGAAAAATTTCAAATTCTTTGAACTTTTTTGCAGGTCATGGGTCATGAACTTTTTCAAAAATATCTAAGTCCTTATTTTCAAAATAAGAGTCTAAAATCCAGCGAAGCTCCCTGAAATTTTGTACGGAACATGTATTGAGACTTTCCCTGTTGTTTTGAATAAAAAAAGGTTTTTTGAAAAATTTCAAATTCTTTGAACTTTTTTGCAGGTCATGGGTCATGAACTTTTTCAAAAATATCTAAGTCCTTATTTTCAAAATAAGAGTCTAAAATCCAGCGAAGCTCCCTGAAATGTTGTACGGAACATGTATTGAGACTTTCCTGGTTGTTTTGAGTAAAAAAAGTTTTTTTAAAAAATTTCAAATTTTTTGAACTTTTTTGCAGGTCCGGGGTCATGAACTTTTTCAAAAACTGCTAAGTCCTTATTCTCAAAATATTAGCCTAAAATTCAGCGAAGCTCCCTGAAATGTTGTTTGAAACGTGTATTGAGACTTTCTTGGTTGTTTTGGGTAGAAAAGTTTTTTGAAAAATTTCAAATTCTTTGAACTTTTTGCAGGTCCGGGGTCATGAACTTTTTCAAAAATTGCTAAGTCCTTATTTACAAAATAAGAGCCTAAAATTAAGCGAAAATCCCTGAAATGTTGTTCGGAACGTGTATTGAGACTTTCTTGGTTGTTTTGCGTAAAAAAAGTTTTTGAAAAATTTCAAACTTTTTTGAACTTTTTCGCAGGTCTGGGGTCATGAACTTTTTCAAAAATTGCTAAGTCCTTATTTTCAAAATAAGAGCTTAAAAGTCAGCGAAACTCCCTGAAATGTTGTACGGAACATGTATTGAGACTTTCCTGGTTGTTTTGAATAAAAAAAGGTTTTTTGAAAAATTTCAAATTCTTTGAACTTTTTTGCAGGTCATGGGTCATAAACTTTTTCAAAAATATCTAAGTCCTTATTTTCAAAATAAGAGTCTAAAATCCAGCGAAGCTCCCTGAAATGTTGTACGGAACATGTATTGAGACTTTCCCTGTTGTTTTGAATAAAAAAAGGTTTTTTGAAAAATTTCAAATTCTTTGAACTTTTTTGCAGGTCATGGGTCATGAACTTTTTCAAAAATATCTAAGTCCTTATTTTCAAAATAAGAGTCTAAAATCCAGCGAAGCTCCCTGAAATTTTGTACGGAACATGTATTGAGACTTTCCCTGTTGTTTTGAATAAAAAAAGGTTTTTTGAAAAATTTCAAATTCTTTGAACTTTTTTGCAGGTCATGGGTCATGAACTTTTTCAAAAATATCTAAGTCCTTATTTTCAAAATAAGAGTCTAAAATCCAGCGAAGCTCCCTGAAATGTTGTACGGAACATGTATTGAGACTTTCCTGGTTGTTTTGAATAAAAAAAGGTTTTTTGAAAAATTTCAAATTCTTTGAACTTTTTTGCAGGTCATGGGTCATGAACTTTTTCAAAAATATCTAAGTCCTTATTTTCAAAATAAGAGTCTAAAATCCAGCGAAGCTCCCTGAAATGTTGTACGGAACATGTATTGAGACTTTCCTGGTTGTTTTGAATAAAAAAAGGTTTTTTGAAAAATTTCAAATTCTTTGAACTTTTTTGCAGGTCATGGGTCATGAACTTTTTCAAAAATATCTAAGTCCTTATTTTCAAAATAAGAGTCTAAAATCCAGCGAAACTTCCTGAGTTGTTGTTCGGAACATGTATTGAGACTTTCCTGGTTGTTTTGAATAAAAAAAGGTTTTTTGAAAAATTTCGAATTCTTTGAACTTTTTTGCAGGTCATGGGTCATGAACTTTTTCAAAAATATCTAAGTCCTTATTTTCAAAATAAGAGTCTAAAGTCCAGCGAAGCTCCCTGAAATGTTGTACGGAACATGTATTGAGACTTTTCTGGTTGTTTTGCGTAAAAAAAGTTTTTTTAAAAAATTTGAATTTTTTTCAATTTTTCGCAGGTCCGGGGTCATAAACTTTTTCAAAAATTGCTAAGTCCTTATTTTCAAAATAAGAGCCTAAAATTCAGCGAAACTCCCTGAAATGTTGTTCGGAACGTGTATTGAGACTTTCTTGGTTGTTTTGCGTAAAAAAAGTTTTTGAAAAATTTCAAACTTTTTTGAACTTTTTCGCAGGTCTGGGGTCATGAACTTTTTCAAAAATTGCTAAGTCCTTATTTTCAAAATAAGAGTCTAAAATCCAGCGAAACTTCCTGAGTTGTTGTTCGGAACATGTATTGAGACTTTCCTGGTTGTTTTGAATAAAAAAAGGTTTTTTGAAAAATTTCGAATTCTTTGAACTTTTTTGCAGGTCATGGGTCATGAACTTTTTCAAAAATATCTAAGTCCTTATTTTCAAAATAAGAGTCTAAAGTCCAGCGAAGCTCCCTGAAATGTTGTACGGAACATGTATTGAGACTTTTCTGGTTGTTTTGAGTAAAAAAAGTTTTTTTAAAAAATTTGAATTTTTTTCAATTTTTCGCAGGTCCGGGGTCATAAACTTTTTCAAAAATTGCTAAGTCCTTATTTTCAAAATAAGAGCCTAAAATTCAGCGAAACTCCCTGAAATGTTGTTCGGAACGTGTATTGAGACTTTCTTGGTTGTTTTGCGTAAAAAAAGTTTTTGAAAAATTTCAAACTTTTTTGAACTTTTTCGCAGGTCTGGGGTCATGAACTTTTTCAAAAATTGCTAAGTCCTTATTTTCAAAATAAGAGCTTAAAAGTCAGCGAAACTCCCTGAAATGTTGTACGGAACATGTATTGAGACTTTCCTGGTTGTTTTGAATAAAAAAAGGTTTTTTGAAAAATTTCAAATTCTTTGAACTTTTTTGCAGGTCATGGGTCATGAACTTTTTCAAAAATATCTAAGTCCTTATTTTCAAAATAAGAGTCTAAAATCCAGCGAAGCTCCCTGAAATGTTGTACGGAACATGTATTGAGACTTTCCCTGTTGTTTTGAATAAAAAAAGGTTTTTTGAAAAATTTCAAATTCTTTGAACTTTTTTGCAGGTCATGGGTCATGAACTTTTTCAAAAATATCTAAGTCCTTATTTTCAAAATAAGAGTCTAAAATCCAGCGAAGCTCCCTGAAATTTTGTACGGAACATGTATTGAGACTTTCCCTGTTGTTTTGAATAAAAAAAGGTTTTTTGAAAAATTTCAAATTCTTTGAACTTTTTTGCAGGTCATGGGTCATGAACTTTTTCAAAAATATCTAAGTCCTTATTTTCAAAATAAGAGTCTAAAATCCAGCGAAGCTCCCTGAAATGTTGTACGGAACATGTATTGAGACTTTCCTGGTTGTTTTGAATAAAAAAAGGTTTTTTGAAAAATTTCAAATTCTTTGAACTTTTTTGCAGGTCATGGGTCATGAACTTTTTCAAAAATATCTAAGTCCTTATTTTCAAAATAAGAGTCTAAAATCCAGCGAAGCTCCCTGAAATGTTGTACGGAACATGTATTGAGACTTTCCTGGTTGTTTTGAATAAAAAAAGGTTTTTTGAAAAATTTCAAATTCTTTGAACTTTTTTGCAGGTCATGGGTCATGAACTTTTTCAAAAATATCTAAGTCCTTATTTTCAAAATAAGAGTCTAAAATCCAGCGAAACTTCCTGAGTTGTTGTTCGGAACATGTATTGAGACTTTCCTGGTTGTTTTGAATAAAAAAAGGTTTTTTGAAAAATTTCGAATTCTTTGAACTTTTTTGCAGGTCATGGGTCATGAACTTTTTCAAAAATATCTCAGTCCTTATTTTCAAAATAAGAGTCTAAAGTCCAGCGAAGCTCCCTGAAATGTTGTACGGAACATGTATTGAGACTTTTCTGGTTGTTTTGAGTAAAAAAAGTTTTTTTAAAAAATTTGAATTTTTTTCAATTTTTCGCAGGTCCGGGGTCATAAACTTTTTCAAAAATTGCTAAGTCCTTATTTTCAAAATAAGAGCCTAAAATTCAGCGAAACTCCCTGAAATGTTGTTCGGAACGTGTATTGAGACTCTCTTGGTTGTTTTGGGTAAAAAAAGTTTTTTGGAAAATTTGAAATTTTTTTGAATTTTTTCGCAGGTCCGGGGTCATGAACTTTTTCAAAAATTGCTAAGTCCTTATTTTGAAAATAAGAGCCTAAAATTCAGCGAAACTCCCTGAAATGTTGTTCGGAACGTGTATTGAGACTTTCTTGGTTGTTTTGGGTGAAAAGAGTTTTTTGGAAAAATTTGAAAATTCTTTGAACTTTTTTGCAGGTCCGATGTCATGACCTTTTTCAAAAATTGCTAAGTCCTTATTTACAAAATAAGAGCTTAAAAGTCAGCGAAACTCCCTGAAATGTTGTACGGAACATGTATTGAGACTTTCCTGGTTGTTTTGAATAAAAAAAGGTTTTTTGAAAAATTTCAAATTCTTTGAACTTTTTTGCAGGTCAGGGGTCATGAACTTTTTCAAAAATATCTAAGTCCTTATTTTCAAAATAAGAGTCTAAAATCCAGCGAAGCTCCCTGAAATGTTGTACGGAACATGTATTGAGACTTTTCTAGTTGTTTTGAGTAAAAAAAGTTTTTTTAAAAAATTTGAATTTTTTTTCAATTTTTCGCAGGTCCGGGGTCATGAACTTTTTCAAAAATTGCTAAGTCCTTATTTTCAAAATAAGAGCCTAAAATTCAGCGAAACTCCCTGAAATGTTGTTCGGAACGTGTATTGAGACTCTCTTGGTTGTTTTGCGTAAAAAAAGTTTTTTGGAAAATTTGAAATTTTTTTGAATTTTTTCGCAGGTCCGGGGTCATGAACTTTTTCAAAAATTGCTAAGTCCTTATTTTCAAAATAAGAGCCTAAAATTCAGCGAAACTCCCTGAAATGTTGTTCGGAACGTGTATTGAGACTTTCTTGGTTGTTTTGGGTGAAAAAAAATTTTTGGAAAAATTTGAAAATTCTTTCAACTTTTATGCAGGTCCGAGGTCATGACCTTTTTCAAAAATTGCTAAGTCCTTATTTACAAAATAAGAGCTTAAAAGTCAGCGAAACTCCCTGAAATGTTGTACGGAACATGTATTGAGACTTTCCTGGTTGTTTTGAATAAAAAAAGGTTTTTTGAAAAATTTCAAATTCTTTGAACTTTTTGCAGGTCCGGGGTCATGAACTTTTTCAAAAATTGCTAAGTCCTTATTTACAAAATAAGAGCCTAAAATTAAGCGAAAATCCCTGAAATGTTGTTCGGAACGTGTATTGAGACTTTCTTGGTTGTTTTGCGTAAAAAAAGTTTTTGAAAAATTTCAAAATTTTTTGAACTTTTTTGCAGGTCCGGGGTCATGAACTTTTTCAAAAATTGCTAAGTCCTTATTTTCAAAATAAGAGTCTAAAATCCAGCGAAGCTCCCTGAAATGTTGTACGGAACATGTATTGAGACTTTTCTGGTTGTTTTGAGTAAAAAAAGTTTTTTTAAAAAATTTCAAATTTTTTGAACTTTTTTGCAGGTCCGGGGTCATGAACTTTTTCAAAAACTGCTAAGTCCTTATTCTCAAAATATTAGCCTAAAATTCAGCGAAGCTCCCTGAAATGTTGTTTGAAACGTGTATTGAGACTTTCTTGGTTGTTTTGGGTAGAAAAGTTTTTTGAAAAATTTCAAATTCTTTGAACTTTTTGCAGGTCCGGGGTCATGAACTTTTTCAAAAATTGCTAAGTCCTTATTTACAAAATAAGAGCCTAAAATTAAGCGAAAATCCCTGAAATGTTGTTCGGAACGTGTATTGAGACTTTCTTGGTTGTTTTGCGTAAAAAAAGTTTTTGAAAAATTTCAAACTTTTTTGAACTTTTTCGCAGGTCTGGGGTCATGAACTTTTTCAAAAATTGCTAAGTCCTTATTTTCAAAATAAGAGCTTAAAAGTCAGCGAAACTCCCTGAAATGTTGTACGGAACATGTATTGAGACTTTCCTGGTTGTTTTGAATGAAAAAAGGTTTTTTGAAAAATTTCAAATTCTTTGAACTTTTTTGCAGGTCATGGGTCATGAACTTTTTCAAAAATATCTAAGTCCTTATTTTCAAAATAAGAGTCTAAAATCCAGCGAAGCTCCCTGAAATGTTGTACGGAACATGTATTGAGACTTTCCCTGTTGTTTTGAATAAAAAAAGGTTTTTTGAAAAATTTCAAATTCTTTGAACTTTTTTGCAGGTCATGGGTCATGAACTTTTTCAAAAATATCTAAGTCCTTATTTTCAAAATAAGAGTCTAAAATCCAGCGAAGCTCCCTGAAATTTTGTACGGAACATGTATTGAGACTTTCCCTGTTGTTTTGAATAAAAAAAGGTTTTTTGAAAAATTTCAAATTCTTTGAACTTTTTTGCAGGTCATGGGTCATGAACTTTTTCAAAAATATCTAAGTCCTTATTTTCAAAATAAGAGTCTAAAATCCAGCGAAGCTCCCTGAAATGTTGTACGGAACATGTATTGAGACTTTCCTGGTTGTTTTGAATAAAAAAAGGTTTTTTGAAAAATTTCGAATTCTTTGAACTTTTTTGCAGGTCATGGGTCATGAACTTTTTCAAAAATATCTAAGTCCTTATTTTCAAAATAAGAGTCTAAAATCCAGCGAAGCTCCCTGAAATGTTGTACGGAACATGTATTGAGACTTTCCTGGTTGTTTTGAATAAAAAAAGGTTCTTTGAAAAATTTCGAATTCTTTGAACTTTTTTGCAGGTCATGGGTCATGAACTTTTTCAAGAATATCTAAGTCCTTATTTTCAAAATAAGAGTCTAAAATCCAGCGAAGCTCCCTGAAATGTTGTACGGAACATGTATTGAGACTTTCCTGGTTGTTTTGAATAAAAAAAGGTTTTTTGAAAAATTTCAAATTCTTTGAACTTTTTTGCAGGTCATGGGTCATGAACTTTTTCAAAAATATCTAAGTCCTTATTTTCAAAATAAGAGTCTAAAATCCAGCGAAGCTTCCTGAAATGTTGTACGGAACATGTATTGAGACTTTCCTGGTTGTTTTGAATAAAAAAAGGTTTTTTGAAAAATTTCGAATTCTTTGAACTTTTTTGCAGGTCATGGGTCATGAACTTTTTCAAAAATATCTAATTCCTTATTTTCAAAATAAGAGTCTAAAGTCCAGCGAAGCTCCCTGAAATGTTGTACGGAACATGTATTGAGACTTTTCTGGTTGTTTTGAGTAAAAAAAGTTTTTTTAAAAAATTTGAATTTTTTTCAATTTTTCGCAGGTCCGGGGTCATGAACTTTTTCAAAAATTGCTAAGTCCTTATTTTCAAAATAAGAGCCTAAAATTCAGCGAAACTCCCTGAAATGTTGTTCGGAACGTGTATTGAGACTCTCTTGGTTGTTTTGGGTAAAAAAAGTTTTTTGGAAAATTTGAAATTTTTTTGAATTTTTTCGCAGGTCCGGGGTCATGAACTTTTTCAAATATTGCCAAGTCCTTTTTTTTCAAAATAATAGCCTAAATTTCAGCGAAGCTCCCTGAAATGTTGTTTGGAACGTGTATTGAGACTTTTTTGGTTGTTTTGGGTGAAAAGAGTTTTTTGGAAAAATTTGAAAATTCTTTGAACTTTTTTGCAGGTCCGATGTCATGACCTTTTTCAAAAATTGCTAAGTCCTTATTTACAAAATAAGAGCTTAAAAGTCAGCGAAACTCCCTGAAATGTTGTACGGAACATGTATTGAGACTTTCCTGGTTGTTTTGAATAAAAAAAGGTTTTTTGAAAAATTTCAAATTCTTTGAACTTTTTTGCAGGTCCGGGGTCATGAACTTTTTCAAAAATTGCTAAGTCCTTATTTTCAAAATAAGAGTCTAAAATCCAGCGAAGCTCTCTGAAATGTTGTACGGAACATGTATTGAGACTTTTCTGGTTGTTTTGAGTAAAAAAAGTTTTTTTAAAAAATTTGAATTTTTTTTCAATTTTTCGCAGGTCCGGGGTCATGAACTTTTTCAAAAATTGCTAAGTCCTTATTTTCAAAATAAGAGCCTAAAATTCAGCGAAACTCCCTGAAATGTTGTTCGGAACGTGTATTGAGACTCTCTTGGTTGTTTTGCGTAAAAAAAGTTTTTTGGAAAATTTGAAATTTTTTTGAATTTTTTCGCAGGTCCGGGGTCATGAACTTTTTCAAAAATTGCTAAGTCCTTATTTTCAAAATAAGAGCCTAAAATTCAGCGAAACTCCCTGAAATGTTGTTCGGAACGTGTATTGAGACTTTCTTGGTTGTTTTGGGTGAAAAAAATTTTTTGGAAAAATTTGAAAATTCTTTCAACTTTTTTGCAGGTCCGAGGTCATGACCTTTTTCAAAAATTGCTAAGTCCTTATTTACAAAATAAGAGCTTAAAAGTCAGCGAAACTCCCTGAAATGTTGTACGGAACATGTATTGAGACTTTCCTGGTTGTTTTGAATAAAAAAAGGTTTTTTGAAAAATTTCAAATTCTTTGAACTTTTTGCAGGTCCGGGGTCATGAACTTTTTCAAAAATTGCTAAGTCCTTATTTACAAAATAAGAGCCTAAAATTAAGCGAAAATCCCTGAAATGTTGTTCGGAACGTGTATTGAGACTTTCTTGGTTGTTTTGCGTAAAAAAAGTTTTTGAAAAATTTCAAAATTTTTTGAACTTTTTTGCAGGTCCGGGGTCATGAACTTTTTCAAAAATTGCTAAGTCCTTATTTTCAAAATAAGAGTCTAAAATCCAGCGAAGCTCCCTGAAATGTTGTACGGAACATGTATTGAGACTTTTCTGGTTGTTTTGAGTAAAAAAAGTTTTTTTAAAAAATTTCAAATTTTTTGAACTTTTTTGCCGGTCCGGGGTCATGAACTTTTTCAAAAACTGCTAAGTCCTTATTCTCAAAATATTAGCCTAAAATTCAGCGAAGCTCCCTGAAATGTTGTTTGAAACGTGTATTGAGACTTTCTTGGTTGTTTTGGGTAGAAAAGTTTTTTGAAAAATTTCAAATTCTTTGAACTTTTTGCAGGTCCGGGGTGATGAACTTTTTCAAAAATTGCTAAGTCCTTATTTACAAAATAAGAGCCTAAAATTAAGCGAAAATCCCTGAAAAGTTGTTCGGAACGTGTATTGAGACTTTCTTGGTTGTTTTGCGTAAAAAAAGTTTTTGAAAAATTTCAAAATTTTTTGAACTTTTTTGCAGGTCCGGGGTCATGAACTTTTTCAAAAATTGCTAAGTCCTTATTTTCAAAATAAGAGTCTAAAATCCAGCGAAGCTCCCTGAAATGTTGTACGGAACATGTATTGAGACTTTCCTGGTTGTTTTGAATAAAAAAAGGTTTTTTGAAAAATTTCAAATTCTTTGAACTTTTTTGCAGGTCATGGGTCATGAACTTTTTCAAAAATATCTAAGTCCTTATTTTCAAAATAAGAGTCTAAAATCCAGCGAAACTTCCTGAGTTGTTGCTCGGAACATGTATTGAGACTTTCCTGGTTGTTTTGAATAAAAAAAGGTTTTTTGAAAAATTTCGAATTCTTTGAACTTTTTTGCAGGTCATGGGTCATGAACTTTTTCAAAAATATCTAAGTCCTTATTTTCAAAATAAGAGTCTAAAGTCCAGCGAAGCTCCCTGAAATGTTGTACGGAACATGTATTGAGACTTTTCTGGTTGTTTTGAGTAAAAAAAGTTTTTTTAAAAAATTTGAATTTTTTTCAATTTTTCGCAGGTCCGGGGTCATAAACTTTTTCAAAAATTGCTAAGTCCTTATTTTCAAAATAAGAGCCTAAAATTCAGCGAAACTCCCTGAAATGTTGTTCGGAACGTGTATTGAGACTCTCTTGGTTGTTTTGGGTAAAAAAAGTTTTTTGGAAAATTTGAAATTTTTTTGAATTTTTTCGCAGGTCCGGGGTCATGAACTTTTTCAAAAATTGCTAAGTCCTTATTTTCAAAATAAGAGCCTAAAATTCAGCGAAACTCCCTGAAATGTTGTTCGGAACGTGTATTGAGACTTTCTTGGTTGTTTTGGGTGAAAAGAGTTTTTTGGAAAAATTTGAAAATTTTTTGAACTTTTTTGCAGGTCCGATGTCATGACCTTTTTCAAAAATTGCTAAGTCCTTATTTACAAAATAAGAGCTTAAAAGTCAGCGAAACTCCCTGAAATGTTGTACGGAACATGTATTGAGACTTTCCTGGTTGTTTTGAATAAAAAAAGGTTTTTTGAAAAATTTCAAATTCTTTGAACTTTTTTGCAGGTCAGGGGTCATGAACTTTTTCAAAAATATCTAAGTCCTTTTTTTCAAAATAAGAGTCTAAAATCCAGCGAAGCTCCCTGAAATGTTGTACGGAACATGTATTGAGACTTTTCTAGTTGTTTTGAGTAAAAAAAGTTTTTTTAAAAAATTTGAATTTTTTTTCAATTTTTCGCAGGTCCGGGGTCATGAACTTTTTCAAAAATTGCTAAGTCCTTATTTTCAAAATAAGAGCCTAAAATTCAGCGAAACTCCCTGAAATGTTGTTCGGAACGTGTATTGAGACTCTCTTGGTTGTTTTGCGTAAAAAAAGTTTTTTGGAAAATTTGAAATTTTTTTAACTTTTTTGCAGGTCCGGGGTCATGAACTTTTTCAAAAATTGCTAAGTCCTTATTTTCAAAATAAGAGTCTAAAATCCAGCGAAGCTCCCTGAAATGTTGTACGGAACATGTATTGAGACTTTCCTGGTTGTTTTGAATAAAAAAAGGTTTTTTGAAAGATTTCAAATTCTTTGAACTTTTTTGCAGGTCATGGGTCATGAACTTTTTCAAAAATATCTAAGTCCTTATTTTCAAAATAAGAGTCTAAAATCCAGCGAAACTTCCTGAGTTGTTGTTCGGAACATGTATTGAGACTTTCCTGGTTGTTTTGAATAAAAAAAGGTTTTTTGAAAAATTTCGAATTCTTTGAACTTTTTTGCAGGTCATGGGTCATGAACTTTTTCAAAAATATCTAAGTCCTTATTTTCAAAATAAGAGTCTAAAGTCCAGCGAAGCTCCCTGAAATGTTGTACGGAACATGTATTGAGACTTTTCTGGTTGTTTTGAGTAAAAAAAGTTTTTTTAAAAAATTTGAATTTTTTTCAATTTTTCGCAGTCCGGGGTCATAAACTTTTTCAAAAATTGCTAAGTCCTTATTTTCAAAATAAGAGCCTAAAATTCAGCGAAACTCCCTGAAATGTTGTTCGGAACGTGTATTGAGACTCTCTTGGTTGTTTTGGGTAAAAAAAGTTTTTTGGAAAATTTGAAATTTTTTTGAATTTTTTCGCAGGTCCGGGGTCATGAACTTTTTCAAAAATTGCCAAGTCCTTATTTTCAAAATAAGAGCCTAAAATTCAGCGAAACTCCCTGAAATGTTGTTCGGAACGTGTATTGAGACTTTCTTGGTTGTTTTGGGTGAAAAGAGTTTTTTGGAAAAATTTGAAAATTCTTTGAACTTTTTTGCAGGTCCGATGTCATGACCTTTTTCAAAAATTGCTAAGTCCTTATTTACAAAATAAGAGCTTAAAAGTCAGCGAAACTCCCTGAAATGTTGTACGGAACATGTATTGAGACTTTCCTGGTTGTTTTGAATAAAAAAAGGTTTTTTGAAAAATTTCAAATTCTTTGAACTTTTTTGCAGGTCAGGGGTCATGAACTTTTTCAAAAATATCTAAGTCCTTATTTTCAAAATAAGAGTCTAAAATCCAGCGAAGCTCCCTGAAATGTTGTACGGAACATGTATTGAGACTTTTCTAGTTGTTTTGAGTAAAAAAAGTTTTTTTAAAAAATTTGAATTTTTTTTCAATTTTTCGCAGGTCCGGGGTCATGAACTTTTTCAAAAATTGCTAAGTCCTTATTTTCAAAATAAGAGCCTAAAATTCAGCGAAACTCCCTGAAATGTTGTTCGGAACGTGTATTGAGACTCTCTTGGTTGTTTTGCGTAAAAAAAGTTTTTTGGAAAATTTGAAATTTTTTTGAATTTTTTCGCAGGTCCGGGGTCATGAACTTTTTCAAAAATTGCTAAGTCCTTATTTTCAAAATAAGAGCCTAAAATTCAGCGAAACTCCCTGAAATGTTGTTCGGAACGTGTATTGAGACTTTCTTGGTTGTTTTGGGTGAAAAAAATTTTTTGGAAAAATTTGAAAATTCTTTCAACTTTTATGCAGGTCCGAGGTCATGACCTTTTTCAAAAATTGCTAAGTCCTTATTTACAAAATAAGAGCTTAAAAGTCAGCGAAACTCCCTGAAATGTTGTACGGAACATGTATTGAGACTTTCCTGGTTGTTTTGAATAAAAAAAGGTTTTTTGAAAAATTTCAAATTCTTTGAACTTTTTGCAGGTCCGGGGTCATGAACTTTTTCAAAAATTGCTAAGTCCTTATTTACAAAATAAGAGCCTAAAATTAAGCGAAAATCCCTGAAATGTTGTTCGGAACGTGTATTGAGACTTTCTTGGTTGTTTTGCGTAAAAAAAGTTTTTGAAAAATTTCAAAATTTTTTGAACTTTTTTGCAGGTCCGGGGTCATGAACTTTTTCAAAAATTGCTAAGTCCTTATTTTCAAAATAAGAGTCTAAAATCCAGCGAAGCTCCCTGAAATGTTGTACGGAACATGTATTGAGACTTTTCTGGTTGTTTTGAGTAAAAAAAGTTTTTTTAAAAAATTTCAAATTTTTTGAACTTTTTTGCAGGTCCGGGGTCATGAACTTTTTCAAAAACTGCTAAGTCCTTATTCTCAAAATATTAGCCTAAAATTCAGCGAAGCTCCCTGAAATGTTGTTTGAAACGTGTATTGAGACTTTCTTGGTTGTTTTGGGTAGAAAAGTTTTTTGAAAAATTTCAAATTCTTTGAACTTTTTGCAGGTCCGGGGTCATGAACTTTTTCAAAAATTGCTAAGTCCTTATTTACAAAATAAGAGCCTAAAATTAAGCGAAAATCCCTGAAATGTTGTTCGGAACGTGTATTGAGACTTTCTTGGTTGTTTTGCGTAAAAAAAGTTTTTGAAAAATTTCAAACTTTTTTGAACTTTTTCGCAGGTCTGGGGTCATGAACTTTTTCAAAAATTGCTAAGTCCTTATTTTCAAAATAAGAGCTTAAAAGTCAGCGAAACTCCCTGAAATGTTGTACGGAACATGTATTGAGACTTTCCTGGTTGTTTTGAATGAAAAAAGGTTTTTTGAAAAATTTCAAATTCTTTGAACTTTTTTGCAGGTCATGGGTCATGAACTTTTTCAAAAATATCTAAGTCCTTATTTTCAAAATAAGAGTCTAAAATCCAGCGAAGCTCCCTGAAATTTTGTACGGAACATGTATTGAGACTTTCCCTGTTGTTTTGAATAAAAAAAGGTTTTTTGAAAAATTTCAAATTCTTTGAACTTTTTTGCAGGTCATGGGTCATGAACTTTTTCAAAAATATCTAAGTCCTTATTTTCAAAATAAGAGTCTAAAATCCAGCGAAGCTCCCTGAAATGTTGTACGGAACATGTATTGAGACTTTCCTGGTTGTTTTGAATAAAAAAAGGTTTTTTGAAAAATTTCGAATTCTTTGAACTTTTTTGCAGGTCATGGGTCATGAACTTTTTCAAAAATATCTAAGTCCTTATTTTCAAAATAAGAGTCTAAAATCCAGCGAAGCTCCCTGAAATGTTGTACGGAACATGTATTGAGACTTTCCTGGTTGTTTTGAATAAAAAAAGGTTTTTTGAAAAATTTCGAATTCTTTGAACTTTTTTGCAGGTCATGGGTCATGAACTTTTTCAAGAATATCTAAGTCCTTATTTTCAAAATAAGAGTCTAAAATCCAGCGAAGCTCCCTGAAATGTTGTACGGAACATGTATTGAGACTTTCCTGGTTGTTTTGAATAAAAAAAGGTTTTTTGAAAAATTTCAAATTCTTTGAACTTTTTTGCAGGTCATGGGTCATGAACTTTTTCAAAAATATCTAAGTCCTTATTTTCAAAATAAGAGTCTAAAATCCAGCGAAGCTTCCTGAAATGTTGTACGGAACATGTATTGAGACTTTCCTGGTTGTTTTGAATAAAAAAAGGTTTTTTGAAAAATTTCGAATTCTTTGAACTTTTTTGCAGGTCATGGGTCATGAACTTTTTCAAAAATATCTAATTCCTTATTTTCAAAATAAGAGTCTAAAGTCCAGCGAAGCTCCCTGAAATGTTGTACGGAACATGTATTGAGACTTTTCTGGTTGTTTTGAGTATAAAAAGTCTTTTTAAAAAATTTGAATTTTTTTCAATTTTTCGCAGGTCCGGGGTCATGAACTTTTTCAAAAATTGCTAAGTCCTTATTTTCAAAATAAGAGCCTAAAATTCAGCGAAACTCCCTGAAATGTTGTTCGGAACGTGTATTGAGACTCTCTTGGTTGTTTTGGGTAAAAAAAGTTTTTTGGAAAATTTGAAATTTTTTTGAATTTTTTCGCAGGTCCGGGGTCATGAACTTTTTCAAATATTGCCAAGTCCTTTTTTTTCAAAATAATAGCCTAAATTTCAGCGAAGCTCCCTGAAATGTTGTTTGGAACGTGTATTGAGACTTTTTTGGTTGTTTTGGGTGAAAAGAGTTTTTTAGAAAAATTTGAAAATTCTTTGAACTTTTTTGCAGGTCCGATGTCATGACCTTTTTCAAAAATTGCTAAGTCCTTATTTACAAAATAAGAGCTTAAAAGTCAGCGAAACTCCCTGAAATGTTGTACGGAACATGTATTGAGACTTTCCTGGTTGTTTTGAATAAAAAAAGGTTTTTTGAAAAATTTCAAATTCTTTGAACTTTTTTGCAGGTCCGGGGTCATGAACTTTTTCAAAAATTGCTAAGTCCTTATTTTCAAAATAAGAGTCTAAAATCCAGCGAAGCTCTCTGAAATGTTGTACGGAACATGTATTGAGACTTTTCTGGTTGTTTTGAGTAAAAAAAGTTTTTTTAAAAAATTTGAATTTTTTTTCAATTTTTCGCAGGTCCGGGGTCATGAACTTTTTCAAAAATTGCTAAGTCCTTATTTTCAAAATAAGAGCCTAAAATTCAGCGAAACTCCCTGAAATGTTGTTCGGAACGTGTATTGAGACACTCTTGGTTGTTTTGCGTAAAAAAAGTTTTTTGGAAAATTTGAAATTTTTTTGAATTTTTTCGCAGGTCCGGGGTCATGAACTTTTTCAAAAATTGCTAAGTCCTTATTTTCAAAATAAGAGCCTAAAATTCAGCGAAACTCCCTGAAATGTTGTTCGGAACGTGTATTGAGACTTTCTTGGTTGTTTTGGGTGAAAAAAATTTTTTGGAAAAATTTGAAAATTCTTTCAACTTTTTTGCAGGTCCGAGGTCATGACCTTTTTCAAAAATTGCTAAGTCCTTATTTACAAAATAAGAGCTTAAAAGTCAGCGAAACTCCCTGAAATGTTGTACGGAACATGTATTGAGACTTTCCTGGTTGTTTTGAAAAAAAAAAGGTTTTTTGAAAAATTTCAAATTCTTTGAACTTTTTGCAGGTCCGGGGTCATGAACTTTTTCAAAAATTGCTAAGTCCTTATTTACAAAATAAGAGCCTAAAATTAAGCGAAAATCCCTGAAATGTTGTTCGGAACGTGTATTGAGACTTTCTTGGTTGTTTTGCGTAAAAAAAGTTTTTGAAAAATTTCAAAATTTTTTGAACTTTTTTGCAGGTCCGGGGTCATGAACTTTTTCAAAAATTGCTAAGTCCTTATTTTCAAAATAAGAGTCTAAAATCCAGCGAAGCTCCCTGAAATGTTGTACGGAACATGTATTGAGACTTTTCTGGTTGTTTTGAGTAAAAAAAGTTTTTTTAAAAAATTTCAAATTTTTTGAACTTTTTTGCCGGTCCGGGGTCATGAACTTTTTCAAAAACTGCTAAGTCCTTATTCTCAAAATATTAGCCTAAAATTCAGCGAAGCTCCCTGAAATGTTGTTTGAAACGTGTATTGAGACTTTCTTGGTTGTTTTGGGTAGAAAAGTTTTTTGAAAAATTTCAAATTCTTTGAACTTTTTGCAGGTCCGGGGTGATGAACTTTTTCAAAAATTGCTAAGTCCTTATTTACAAAATAAGAGCCTAAAATTAAGCGAAAATCCCTGAAAAGTTGTTCGGAACGTGTATTGAGACTTTCTTGGTTGTTTTGCGTAAAAAAAGTTTTTGAAAAATTTCAAAATTTTTTGAACTTTTTTGCAGGTCCGGGGTCATGAACTTTTTCAAAAATTGCTAAGTCCTTATTTTCAAAATAAGAGTCTAAAATCCAGCGAAGCTCCCTGAAATGTTGTACGGAACATGTATTGAGACTTTTCTGGTTGTTTTGAGTAAAAAAAGTTTTTTTAAAAAATTTCAAATTTTTTGAACTTTTTTGCAGGTCCGGGGTCATGAACTTTTTCAAAAACTGCTAAGTCCTTTTTTTCAAAAAATTAGCCTAAAATTCAGCGAAGCTCCCTGAAATGTTGTTTGAAACGTGTATTGAGACTTTCTTGGTTGTTTTGGGTAGAAAAGTTTTTTGAAAAATTTGAAAATTTTTTGAACTTTTTTGCAGGTCCGGGGTCATGAACTTTTTCAAAAATTGCTAAGTCCTTATTTACAAAATAAGAGCCTAACATTCAGCGAAACTCCCTGAAATGTTGTTTGGAACGTGTTTTGAGACTTTCTTGGTTGTTTTGAGTAAAAAAAGTTTTTTCGAAAAATTGCAAATTCTTTCAACTTTTTTGCAGGTCTGGGGTCATGAACTTTTTCAAAAATTGCTAAGTCCTTGTTTTCAAAATAAGAGCTTAAAATTCAGCGAAGCTCTCTGAAATGTTGTTTGCAACGTGTATTGGGACTTTCTTGGTTGTTTTGGGTAGAAAAAGTTTTTTGAAAAATTTGAAAATTTTTTGAACTTTTTTGCAGGTCCGGGGTCCTGAAGCTTTTTCAAAAATTGCTAAGTCCTTGTTTTCAAAATAAGAGCTTAAAATTCAGCGAAGCTCCCTGAAATGTTGTTTGGAACGTGTATTGGGACTTTCTTGGTTGTTTTGGGTAGAAAAAGTTTTTTGAAAAATTTGAAAATTTTTTGAACTTTTTTGCAGGTCCGGGGTCATGAAGCTTTTTCAAAAATTGCTAAGTCCTTATTTTCAAAATATTAGCCTAAAATTCAGCGAAGCTCCCTGAAATGTTGTTTGAAACGTGTATTGAGACTTTCTTGGTTGTTTTGGGTAGAAAAGTTTTTTGAAAAATTTGAAAATTTTTTGAACTTTTTTGCAGGTCTGGGGTCATGAACTTTTTCAAAAATTGCTAAGTCCTTATTTACCAAATAAGAGCCTAACATTCAGCGAAACTCCCTGAAATGTTGTTTGGAACGTGTTTTGAGACTTTCTTGGTTGTTTTGCGTAAAAGAAGTTTTTGAAAAATTTCAATTTTTTTGAACCTTTTTGCAGGTCCGGGGTCATGAACTTTTTCAAAAATTGCTAAGTCCTTATTTACAAAATAAGAGCCTAAAATTAAGCGAAAATATCTGAAATGTTGTTCGGAACGTGTATTGAGACTTTCTTGGTTGTTTTGGGTAGAAAAGTTTTTGGAAAAATTTGAAAATTTTTTGAACTTTTTTGCAGGTCCGGGTTCATGAACTTTTTCAAAAATTGCTAAGTCCTTATTTTCAAAATAAGAGTCTAAAATCCAGTGAAGCTCCCTGAAATGTTGTACGGAACATGTATTGAGACTTTTCTGGTTGTTTTGAGTAAAAAAGTTTTTTTTAAAAATTTCAAATTTTTTGAACTTTTTTGCAGGTCCGGGGTCATGAACTTTTTCAAAAATTGCTAAGTCCTTATTTTCAAAATAAGAGTCTAAAATCCAGCGAAGCTCCCTGAAATGTTGTACGGAACATGTATTGAGACTTTTCTGGTTGTTTTGAGTAAAAAAAGTTTTTTTAAAAAATTTCAAATTTTTTGAACTTTTTTGCAGGTCCGGGGTCATGAACTTTTTCAAAAATTGCCAAGTCCTTATTTACAAAATAAGAGCCTAACATTCAGCGAAACTCCCTGAAATGTTGTTTGGAACGTATTTTGAGACTTTCTTGGTTGTTTTGCGTAAAAAAAGTTTTTGAAAAATTTCAAATTTTTTGAACCTTTTTGCAGGTCCGGGGTCATGAACTTTTTCAAAAATTGCTAAGTCCTTATTTACAAAATAAGAGCCTAAAATTAAGCGAAAATCTCTGAAATGTTGTTCGGAACGTGTATTGAGACTTTCTTGGTTGTTTTGAGTAAAAAAGTTTTTTTGAAAAATTTCAAATTTTTTGAACTTTTTTGCAGGTCCGGGGTCATGAACTTTTTCAAAAATTGCTAAGTCGTTATTTTCAAAATAATAGCCTAAAATCCAGCGGAACTTCCTGAAATGTTGTTCGGAACGTGTATTGAGACTTTCTTGGTTGTTTTGAGTAAAAAAGGTTTTTTGAAAAATTTCAAATTTTTTGAACTTTTTTGCAGGTCCGGGGTCATGAACTTTTTCAAAAATTGCTAAGTCCTTATTTTCAAAATATTAGCCTAAAATTCAGCGAAGCTCCCTGAAATGTTGTTTGAAACGTGTATTGAGACTTTCTTGGTTGTTTTGGGTAGAAAAGTTTTTTGAAAAATTTGAAAATTTTTTGAACTTTTTTGCAGGTCCGGGGTCATAACCTTTTTCAAAAATTGCTAAGTCCTTTTTTACAAAATAAGAGCCTAACTTTCAGCGAAACTCCCTGAAATGTTGTTTGAAACGTGTATTGAGACTTTCTTGGTTGTTTTGGGAAGAAAAAGTTTTTTGAAAAATTTGAAAATTTTTTGAACTTTTTTGCAGGTCTGGGGTCATGAACTTTTTCAAAAATTGCTAAGTCCTTATTTACCAAATAAGAGCCTAACATTCAGCGAAACTCCCTGAAATGTTGTTTGGAACGTGTTTTGAGACTTTCTTGGTTGTTTTGCGTAAAAGAAGTTTTTGAAAAATTTCAATTTTTTTGAACCTTTTTGCAGGTCCGGGGTCATGAACTTTTTCAAAAATTGCTAAGTCCTTATTTACAAAATAAGAGCCTAAAATTAAGCGAAAATATCTGAAATGTTGTTCGGAACGTGTATTGAGACTTTCTTGGTTGTTTTGGGTAGAAAAGTTTTTTGAAAAATTTGAAAATTTTTTGAACTTTTTTGCAGGTCCGGGGTCATGAACTTTTTCAAAAATTGCTAAGTCCTTATTTTCAAAATAAGAGCCTAAAATTCAGCGAAACTCCCTGAAATGTTGTTCGGAACGTGTATTGAGACTTTCTTGGTTGTTTTGGGTGAAAAAAATTTTTTGGAAAAATTTGAAAATTCTTTCAACTTTTTTGCAGGTCCGAGGTCATGACCTTTTTCAAAAATTGCTAAGTCCTTATTTACAAAATAAGAGCTTAAAAGTCAGCGAAACTCCCTGAAATGTTGTACGGAACATGTATTGAGACTTTCCTGGTTGTTTTGAAAAAAAAAAGGTTTTTTGAAAAATTTCAAATTCTTTGAACTTTTTGCAGGTCCGGGGTCATGAACTTTTTCAAAAATTGCTAAGTCCTTATTTACAAAATAAGAGCCTAAAATTAAGCGAAAATCCCTGAAATGTTGTTCGGAACGTGTATTGAGACTTTCTTGGTTGTTTTGCGTAAAAAAAGTTTTTGAAAAATTTCAAAATTTTTTGAACTTTTTTGCAGGTCCGGGGTCATGAACTTTTTCAAAAATTGCTAAGTCCTTATTTTCAAAATAAGAGTCTAAAATCCAGCGAAGCTCCCTGAAATGTTGTACGGAACATGTATTGAGACTTTTCTGGTTGTTTTGAGTAAAAAAAGTTTTTTTAAAAAATTTCAAATTTTTTGAACTTTTTTGCCGGTCCGGGGTCATGAACTTTTTCAAAAACTGCTAAGTCCTTATTCTCAAAATATTAGCCTAAAATTCAGCGAAGCTCCCTGAAATGTTGTTTGAAACGTGTATTGAGACTTTCTTGGTTGTTTTGGGTAGAAAAGTTTTTTGAAAAATTTCAAATTCTTTGAACTTTTTGCAGGTCCGGGGTGATGAACTTTTTCAAAAATTGCTAAGTCCTTATTTACAAAATAAGAGCCTAAAATTAAGCGAAAATCCCTGAAAAGTTGTTCGGAACGTGTATTGAGACTTTCTTGGTTGTTTTGCGTAAAAAAAGTTTTTGAAAAATTTCAAAATTTTTTGAACTTTTTTGCAGGTCCGGGGTCATGAACTTTTTCAAAAATTGCTAAGTCCTTATTTTCAAAATAAGAGTCTAAAATCCAGCGAAGCTCCCTGAAATGTTGTACGGAACATGTATTGAGACTTTTCTGGTTGTTTTGAGTAAAAAAAGTTTTTTTAAAAAATTTCAAATTTTTTGAACTTTTTTGCAGGTCCGGGGTCATGAACTTTTTCAAAAACTGCTAAGTCCTTTTTTTCAAAAAATTAGCCTAAAATTCAGCGAAGCTCCCTGAAATGTTGTTTGAAACGTGTATTGAGACTTTCTTGGTTGTTTTGGGTAGAAAAGTTTTTTGAAAAATTTGAAAATTTTTTGAACTTTTTTGCAGGTCCGGGGTCATGAACTTTTTCAAAAATTGCTAAGTCCTTATTTACAAAATAAGAGCCTAACATTCAGCGAAACTCCCTGAAATGTTGTTTGGAACGTGTTTTGAGACTTTCTTGGTTGTTTTGAGTAAAAAAAGTTTTTTCGAAAAATTGCAAATTCTTTCAACTTTTTTGCAGGTCTGGGGTCATGAACTTTTTCAAAAATTGCTAAGTCCTTGTTTTCAAAATAAGAGCTTAAAATTCAGCGAAGCTCTCTGAAATGTTGTTTGCAACGTGTATTGGGACTTTCTTGGTTGTTTTGGGTAGAAAAAGTTTTTTGAAAAATTTGAAAATTTTTTGAACTTTTTTGCAGGTCCGGGGTCCTGAAGCTTTTTCAAAAATTGCTAAGTCCTTGTTTTCAAAATAAGAGCTTAAAATTCAGCGAAGCTCCCTGAAATGTTGTTTGGAACGTGTATTGGGACTTTCTTGGTTGTTTTGGGTAGAAAAAGTTTTTTGAAAAATTTGAAAATTTTTTGAACTTTTTTGCAGGTCCGGGGTCATGAAGCTTTTTCAAAAATTGCTAAGTCCTTATTTTCAAAATATTAGCCTAAAATTCAGCGAAGCTCCCTGAAATGTTGTTTGAAACGTGTATTGAGACTTTCTTGGTTGTTTTGGGTAGAAAAGTTTTTTGAAAAATTTGAAAATTTTTTGAACTTTTTTGCAGGTCTGGGGTCATGAACTTTTTCAAAAATTGCTAAGTCCTTATTTACCAAATAAGAGCCTAACATTCAGCGAAACTCCCTGAAATGTTGTTTGGAACGTGTTTTGAGACTTTCTTGGTTGTTTTGCGTAAAAGAAGTTTTTGAAAAATTTCAATTTTTTTGAACCTTTTTGCAGGTCCGGGGTCATGAACTTTTTCAAAAATTGCTAAGTCCTTATTTACAAAATAAGAGCCTAAAATTAAGCGAAAATATCTGAAATGTTGTTCGGAACGTGTATTGAGACTTTCTTGGTTGTTTTGGGTAGAAAAGTTTTTGGAAAAATTTGAAAATTTTTTGAACTTTTTTGCAGGTCCGGGTTCATGAACTTTTTCAAAAATTGCTAAGTCCTTATTTTCAAAATAAGAGTCTAAAATCCAGTGAAGCTCCCTGAAATGTTGTACGGAACATGTATTGAGACTTTTCTGGTTGTTTTGAGTAAAAAAGTTTTTTTTAAAAATTTCAAATTTTTTGAACTTTTTTGCAGGTCCGGGGTCATGAACTTTTTCAAAAATTGCTAAGTCCTTATTTTCAAAATAAGAGTCTAAAATCCAGCGAAGCTCCCTGAAATGTTGTACGGAACATGTATTGAGACTTTTCTGGTTGTTTTGAGTAAAAAAAGTTTTTTTAAAAAATTTCAAATTTTTTGAACTTTTTTGCAGGTCCGGGGTCATGAACTTTTTCAAAAATTGCCAAGTCCTTATTTACAAAATAAGAGCCTAACATTCAGCGAAACTCCCTGAAATGTTGTTTGGAACGTATTTTGAGACTTTCTTGGTTGTTTTGCGTAAAAAAAGTTTTTGAAAAATTTCAAATTTTTTGAACCTTTTTGCAGGTCCGGGGTCATGAACTTTTTCAAAAATTGCTAAGTCCTTATTTACAAAATAAGAGCCTAAAATTAAGCGAAAATCTCTGAAATGTTGTTCGGAACGTGTATTGAGACTTTCTTGGTTGTTTTGAGTAAAAAAGTTTTTTTGAAAAATTTCAAATTTTTTGAACTTTTTTGCAGGTCCGGGGTCATGAACTTTTTCAAAAATTGCTAAGTCGTTATTTTCAAAATAATAGCCTAAAATCCAGCGGAACTTCCTGAAATGTTGTTCGGAACGTGTATTGAGACTTTCTTGGTTGTTTTGAGTAAAAAAGGTTTTTTGAAAAATTTCAAATTTTTTGAACTTTTTTGCAGGTCCGGGGTCATGAACTTTTTCAAAAATTGCTAAGTCCTTATTTTCAAAATATTAGCCTAAAATTCAGCGAAGCTCCCTGAAATGTTGTTTGAAACGTGTATTGAGACTTTCTTGGTTGTTTTGGGTAGAAAAGTTTTTTGAAAAATTTGAAAATTTTTTGAACTTTTTTGCAGGTCCGGGGTCATGACCTTTTTCAAAAATTGCTAAGTCCTTTTTTACAAAATAAGAGCCTAACTTTCAGCGAAACTCCCTGAAATGTTGTTTGAAACGTGTATTGAGACTTTCTTGGTTGTTTTGGGAAGAAAAAGTTTTTTGAAAAATTTGAAAATTTTTTGAACTTTTTTGCAGGTCTGGGGTCATGAACTTTTTCAAAAATTGCTAAGTCCTTATTTACCAAATAAGAGCCTAACATTCAGCGAAACTCCCTGAAATGTTGTTTGGAACGTGTTTTGAGACTTTCTTGGTTGTTTTGCGTAAAAGAAGTTTTTGAAAAATTTCAATTTTTTTGAACCTTTTTGCAGGTCCGGGGTCATGAACTTTTTCAAAAATTGCTAAGTCCTTATTTACAAAATAAGAGCCTAAAATTAAGCGAAAATATCTGAAATGTTGTTCGGAACGTGTATTGAGACTTTCTTGGTTGTTTTGGGTAGAAAAGTTTTTGGAAAAATTTGAAAATTTTTTGAACTTTTTTGCAGGTCCGGGTTCATGAACTTTTTCAAAAATTGCTAAGTCCTTATTTTCAAAATAAGAGTCTAAAATCCAGTGAAGCTCCCTGAAATGTTGTACGGAACATGTATTGAGACTTTTCTGGTTGTTTTGAGTAAAAAAGTTTTTTTTAAAAATTTCAAATTTTTTGAACTTTTTTGCAGGTCTGGGGTCATGAACTTTTTCAAAAATTGCTAAGTCCTTATTTACCAAATAAGAGCCTAACATTCAGCGAAACTCCCTGAAATGTTGTTTGGAACGTGTTTTGAGACTTTCTTGGTTGTTTTGCGTAAAAGAAGTTTTTGAAAAATTTCAATTTTTTTGAACCTTTTTGCAGGTCCGGGGTCATGAACTTTTTCAAAAATTGCTAAGTCCTTATTTACAAAATAAGAGCCTAAAATTAAGCGAAAATATCTGAAATGTTGTTCGGAACGTGTATTGAGACTTTCTTGGTTGTTTTGGGTAGAAAAGTTTTTGGAAAAATTTGAAAATTTTTTGAACTTTTTTGCAGGTCCGGGTTCATGAACTTTTTCAAAAATTGCTAAGTCCTTATTTTCAAAATAAGAGTCTAAAATCCAGTGAAGCTCCCTGAAATGTTGTACGGAACATGTATTGAGACTTTTCTGGTTGTTTTGAGTAAAAAAGTTTTTTTTAAAAATTTCAAATTTTTTGAACTTTTTTGCAGGTCCGGGGTCATGAACTTTTTCAAAAATTGCTAAGTCCTTATTTTCAAAATAAGAGTCTAAAATCCAGCGAAGCTCCCTGAAATGTTGTACGGAACATGTATTGAGACTTTTCTGGTTGTTTTGAGTAAGAAAAGTTTTTTTAAAAAATTTCAAATTTTTTGAACTTTTTTGCAGGTCCGGGGTCATGAACTTTTTCAAAAATTGCCAAGTCCTTATTTACAAAATAAGAGCCTAACATTCAGCGAAACTCCCTGAAATGTTGTTTGGAACGTATTTTGAGACTTTCTTGGTTGTTTTGCGTAAAAAAAGTTTTTGAAAAATTTCAAATTTTTTGAACCTTTTTGCAGGTCCGGGGTCATGAACTTTTTCAAAAATTGCTAAGTCCTTTTTTACAAAATAAGAGCCTAACTTTCAGCGAAACTCCCTGAAATGTTGTACGGAACATGTTTTGAGACTTTCCTGGTTGTTTTGAGTAAAAAAAGGTTTTTTGAAAAAATTCAAATTCTTTGAATTTTTTTGCAGGTCAGGGGTCATGAACTTTTTCAAAAACTGCTAAGTCCTTTTTTCAAAATAATAGCCTAAAATTCAGGGAAGCTCCCTGAAATGTTGTTTGGAACGTGTATTGAGACTTTCTTGGTTGTTTTGGGTAGAAAAAGTTTTTTGAAAAATTTCAAATTTTTTGAACTTTTTTGCAGGTCCCGGGTCATGACCTTTTTCAAAAACTGCTAAGTCCTTTTTTCAAAATAATAGCCTAAAATTCAGGGAAGCTCCCTGAAATGTTGTTTGGAACGTGTATTGAGACTTTCTTGGTTGTTTTGGGTAGAAGAAGTTTTTTGAAAAATTTGAAAATTTGAAAATTTTTTAGCAGGTCCGGGGTCATGAACTTTTTCAAAAATTGCTAAGTCCTTATTTACAAAATAAGAGCCTAACCTTCAGCGAAACTCCCTGAAATGTTGTACGGAACATGTATTGAGACTTTCCTGGTTGTTTTGAGTAAAAAAGGTTTTTCTAAAAAATTTCAAATTTTTTGAACTTTTTTGCAGGTCCGGGGTCATGAACTTTTTCAAAAATTGCTAAGTCCTTATTTTCAAAATATTAGCCTAAAATTCAGCGAAGCTCCCTGAAATGTTGTTTGAAACGTGTATTGAGACTTTCTTGGTTGTTTTGGGTAGAAAAGTTTTTTGAAAAATTTGAAAATTTTTTGAACTTTTTTGCAGGTCCGGGGTCATGAACTTTTTCAAAAATTGCTAAGTCCTTTTTTACAAAATAAGAGCCTAACTTTCAGCGAAACTCCCTGAAATGTTGTTTGAAACGTGTATTGAGACTTTCTTGGTTGTTTTGGGAAGAAAAAGTTATTTGAAAAATTTGAAAATTCTTTGAAGTTTTTTGCAGGTCCCGGGTCATGACCTTTTTCAAAAATTGCTAAGTCCTTATTTACAAAATAAGAGCCTAACTTTCAGCGAAACTCCCTGAAATGTTGTACGGAACATGTTTTGAGACTTTCCTGGTTGTTTTGAGTAAAAAAAGGTTTTTTGAAAAAATTCAATTTCTTTGAATTTTTTTGCAGGTCAGGGGTCATGAACTTTTTCAAAAACTGCTAAGTCCTTTTTTCAAAATAATAGCCTAAAATTCAGGGAAGCTCCCTGAAATGTTGTTTGGAACGTGTATTGAGACTTTCTTGGTTGTTTTGGGTAGAAGAAGTTTTTTGAAAAATTTGAAAATTTGAAAATTTTTTAGCAGGTCCGGGGTCATGAACTTTTTCAAAAATTGCTAAGTCCTTATTTACAAAATAAGAGCCTAACTTTCAGCGAAACTCCCTGAAATGTTGTACGGAACATGTATTGAGACTTTCCTGGTTGTTTTGAGTAAAAAAGGTTTTTCTAAAAAATTTCAAATTTTTTGAACTTTTTTGCAGGTCCGGGGTCATGAACTTTTTCAAAAATTGCTAAGTTCTTTTTTACAAAATAAGAGCCTAACTTTCAGCTAAACTCCCTGAAGTGATGTTTGGAACGTGTTTTGAGACTTTCTTGGTTGTTTTGCGTAAAAAAAGTTTTTTGGAAAATTTCAAATTTTTTGAACTTTTTTGCAGGTTCGGGTTCATCATCTTTTTCAAAAGTTTCTTTGTCCTTATTTTCAAAATAAGAGCCTAGAATTTACCGAAACTCCCTGAAATGTTGTTCGGAACATGTATTGAGACTTTTCTGGTTGTTTTGCGTAAAAAAAGTTTTTATAAAAAATTTCAAATTTTTTGAACTTTTTTGCAGGTCCGGGGTCATGAACTTTTTCAAAAACTGCTAAGTCCTTTTTTCAAAATAATAGCCTAAAATTCAGGGAAGCTCCCTGAAATGTTGTTTGGAACGTGTATTGAGACTTTCTTGGTTGTTTTGGGTAGAAGAAGTTTTTTGAAAAATTTGAAAATTTGAAAATTTTTTAGCAGGTCCGGGGTCATGACCTTTTTCAAAAATTGCTAAGTCCTTATTTACAAAATAAGAGCCTAACTTTCAGCGAAACTCCCTGAAATGTTGTACGGAACATGTTTTGAGACTTTCCTGGTTGTTTTGAGTAAAAAAAGGTTTTTTGAAAAAATTCAAATTCTTTGAATTTTTTGCAGGTCAGGGGTCATGAACTTTTTCAAAAATTGCTAAGTCCTTATTTTCAAAATAAGAGTCTAAAATCCAGCGAAGCTCCCTGAAATGTTGTACGGAACATGTATTGAGACTTTTCTGGTTGTTTTGAGTAAAAAAGGTTTTTTTAAAAAATTTCAAATTTTTTGAACTTTTTTGCAGGTCCGGGGTCATGAACTTTTTCAAAAATTGCTAAGTCTTATTTTCAAAATAATAGCCTAAAATTCAGCGAAGCTCCCTGAAATTTTGTTTGGAACGTGTATTTTGACTTTCTTGGTTGTTTTGGGAAGAAAAAGTTTTTTGAAAAATTTGAAAATTCTTTGAACTTTTTTGCAGGTCCGGGGTCATGACCTTTTTCAAAAATTGCTAAGTCCTTTTTTACAAAATAAGAGCCTAACTTTCAGCTAAACTCCCTGAAATTATGTTTGGAACGTGTTTTGAGACTTTCTCGGTTGTTTTGCGTAAAAAAAGTTTTTTGGAAAATTTCAAATTTTTTGAACTTTTTTGCAGGTTCGGGTTCATCAACTTTTTCAAAAGTTTCTTTGTCCTTATTTTCAAAATAAGAGCCTAGAATTTACCGAAACTCCCTGAAATGTTGTTCGGAACATGTATTGAGACTTTTCTGGTTGTTTTGCGTAAAAAAAGTTTTTTTAAAAAATTTCAAATTTTTTTAACTTTTTTGCAGGTCCGGGGTCATGAACTTTTTCAAAAACTGCTAAGTCCTTTTTTGAAAAAAATAGCCTAAAATTCAGGGAAGCTCCCTGAAATGTTGTTTGGAACGTATATTGAGACTTTCTTGGTTGTTTTGGGTAGAAGAAGTTTTTTGAAAAATTTGAAAATTTGAATACTTTTTAGCAGGTCAGGGGTCATGACCTTTTTCAAAAATTGCTAAGTCCTTATTTACAAAATAAGAGCCTAACTTTCAGCGAAACTCCCTGAAATGTTGTACGGAACATGTTTTGAGACTTTCCTGGTTGTTTTGAGTAAAAAAAGGTTTTTTGAAAAAATTCAAATTCTTTGAATTTTTTTGCAGGTCAGGGGTCATGAACTTTTTCAAAAATTGCTAAGTCCTTATTTTCAAAATAAGAGTCTAAAATCCAGCGAAGCTCCCTGAAATGTTGTACGGAACATGTATTGAGACTTTTCTGGTTGTTTTGAGTAAAAAAGGTTTTTTTAAAAAATTTCAAATTTTTTGAACTTTTTTGCAGGTCCGGGGTCATGAACTTTTTCAAAAATTGCTAAGTCTTATTTTCAAAATAATAGCCTAAAATTCAGCGGAGCTCCCTGAAATTTTGTTTGGAACGTGTATTTTGACTTTCTTGGTTGTTTTGGGAAGAAAAAGTTTTTTGAAAAATTTGAAAATTCTTTGAACTTTTTTGCAGGTCCGGGGTCATGACCTTTTTCAAAAATTTCTAAGTCCTTTTTTACAAAATAAGAGCCTAACTTTCAGCGAAACTCCCTGAAATGTTGTTTGGAACGTGTTTTGAGACTTTCTTGGTTGTTTTGGGTAGAAGAAGTTTTTTGAAAAATTTGAAAATTTGAAAATTTTTTAGCAGGTCCGGGGTCATGACCTTTTTCAAAAATTGCTAAGTCCTTATTTACAAAATAAGAGCCTAACTTTCAGCGAAACTCCCTGAAATGTTGTACGGAACATGTTTTGAGACTTTCCTGGTTGTTTTGAGTAAAAAAAGGTTTTTTGAAAAAATTCAAATTCTTTGAACTTTTTTGCAGGTCCGGGGTCATGAACTTTTTCAAAAATTGCTAAGTCCTTATTTTCAAAAAAATAGCCTAAAATTCAGCGAAGCTCCCTGAAATGTTGTTTGGAACGTGTATTGAGACTTTCTTTGTTTTTTGGGTAGAAGAAGTTTTTTGAAAAATTTGAAAATTCTTTGAACTTTTTTGCAGGTCCGGGGTCATGACCTTTTTCAAAAATTTCTAAGTCCTTTTTTACAAAATAAGAGCCTAACTTTCAGCGAAACTCCCTGAAATGTTGTTTGGAACGTGTTTTGAGACTTTCTTGGTTGTTTTGCGTAAAAAAAAATTTTTTGGAAAATTTCAAATTTTTTTAACTTTTTTGAAGGTTCGGGTTCATCAACTTTTTCAAAAGTTTCTTTATCCTTATTTTCAAAATAAGAGCCTAGAATTTACCGAAACTCCCTGAAATGTTGTTCGGAACATGTATTGAGACTTTTCTGGTTGTTTTGAGTAAAAAAAGTTTTTTTAAAAAATTTCAAATTTTTTTAACTTTTTTGCAGGTCCGGGGTCTTGAACTTTTTCAAAAACTGCTAAGTCCTTTTTTCAAAATAATAGCCTAAAATTCAGGGAAGCTCCCTGAAATGTTGTTTGGAACGTGTATTGAGACTTTCTTGGTTGTTTTGGGTAGAAGAAGTTTTTTGAAAAATTTGAAAATTTGAAAATTTTTTAGCAGGTCCGGGGTCATGACCTTTTTCAAAAATTGCTAAGTCCTTATTTACAAAATAAGGAGCCTAACTTTCAGCGAAACTCCCTGAAATGTTGTACGGAACATGTTTTGAGACTTTCCCGGTTGTTTTGAGTAAAAAAAGGTTTTTTTAAAAAATTTCAAATTTTTTGAACTTTTTTGCAGGTCCGGGGTCATGAACTTTTCCAAAAATTGCTAAGTCCTTATTTTCAAAATAATAGCCTAAAATTCAGCGAAGCTCCCTGAAATGTTGTTTGGAACGTGTATTGAGACTTTCTTTGTTTTTTGGGTAGAAGAAGTTTTTTGAAAAATTTGAAATTTTTTCGAACTTTTTCGCAGGTCCGGGGTCATGAACTTTGTCACAAATTGCTTTGTCTTTATTTTCAAAATAATAGCCTAAAATTCAGCGAAGCTCCCTGAAATTTTGTTTGGAACGTGTATTTTGACTTTCTTGGTTGTTTTGGGAAGAAAAAGTTTTTTGAAAAATTTGAAAATTCTTTGAACTTTTTTGCAGGTCCGGGGTCATGACCTTTTTCAAAAATTGCTAAGTCCTTTTTTACAAAATAAGAGCCTAACTTTCAGCTAAACTCCCTGAAATTATGTTTGGAACGTGTTTTGAGACTTTCTCGGTTGTTTTGCGTAAAAAAAGTTTTTTGGAAAATTTCAAATTTTTTGAACTTTTTTGCAGGTTCGGGTTCATCAACTTTTTCAAAAGTTTCTTTGTCCTTATTTTCAAAATAAGAGCCTAGAATTTACCGAAACTCCCTGAAATGTTGTTCGGAACATGTATTGAGACTTTTCTGGTTGTTTTGCGTAAAAAAAGTTTTTTTAAAAAATTTCAAATTTTTTTAACTTTTTTGCAGGTCCGGGGTCATGAACTTTTTCAAAAACTGCTAAGTCCTTTTTTGAAAAAAATAGCCTAAAATTCAGGGAAGCTCCCTGAAATGTTGTTTGGAACGTATATTGAGACTTTCTTGGTTGTTTTGGGTAGAAGAAGTTTTTTGAAAAATTTGAAAATTTGAATACTTTTTAGCAGGTCAGGGGTCATGACCTTTTTCAAAAATTGCTAAGTCCTTATTTACAAAATAAGAGCCTAACTTTCAGCGAAACTCCCTGAAATGTTGTACGGAACATGTTTTGAGACTTTCCTGGTTGTTTTGAGTAAAAAAAGGTTTTTTGAAAAAATTCAAATTCTTTGAATTTTTTTGCAGGTCAGGGGTCATGAACTTTTTCAAAAATTGCTAAGTCCTTATTTTCAAAATAAGAGTCTAAAATCCAGCGAAGCTCCCTGAAATGTTGTACGGAACATGTATTGAGACTTTTCTGGTTGTTTTGAGTAAAAAAGGTTTTTTTAAAAAATTTCAAATTTTTTGAACTTTTTTGCAGGTCCGGGGTCATGAACTTTTTCAAAAATTGCTAAGTCTTATTTTCAAAATAATAGCCTAAAATTCAGCGGAGCTCCCTGAAATTTTGTTTGGAACGTGTATTTTGACTTTCTTGGTTGTTTTGGGAAGAAAAAGTTTTTTGAAAAATTTGAAAATTCTTTGAACTTTTTTGCAGGTCCGGGGTCATGACCTTTTTCAAAAATTTCTAAGTCCTTTTTTACAAAATAAGAGCCTAACTTTCAGCGAAACTCCCTGAAATGTTGTTTGGAACGTGTTTTGAGACTTTCTTGGTTGTTTTGGGTAGAAGAAGTTTTTTGAAAAATTTGAAAATTTGAAAATTTTTTAGCAGGTCCGGGGTCATGACCTTTTTCAAAAATTGCTAAGTCCTTATTTACAAAATAAGAGCCTAACTTTCAGCGAAACTCCCTGAAATGTTGTACGGAACATGTTTTGAGACTTTCCTGGTTGTTTTGAGTAAAAAAAGGTTTTTTGAAAAAATTCAAATTCTTTGAACTTTTTTGCAGGTCCGGGGTCATGAACTTTTTCAAAAATTGCTAAGTCCTTATTTTCAAAAAAATAGCCTAAAATTCAGCGAAGCTCCCTGAAATGTTGTTTGGAACGTGTATTGAGACTTTCTTTGTTTTTTGGGTAGAAGAAGTTTTTTGAAAAATTTGAAAATTCTTTGAACTTTTTTGCAGGTCCGGGGTCATGACCTTTTTCAAAAATTTCTAAGTCCTTTTTTACAAAAAAAGAGCCTAACTTTCAGCGAAACTCCCTGAAATGTTGTTTGGAACGTGTTTTGAGACTTTCTTGGTTGTTTTGCGTAAAAAAAAATTTTTTGGAAAATTTCAAATTTTTTTAACTTTTTTGAAGGTTCGGGTTCATCAACTTTTTCAAAAGTTTCTTTATCCTTATTTTCAAAATAAGAGCCTAGAATTTACCGAAACTCCCTGAAATGTTGTTCGGAACATGTATTGAGACTTTTCTGGTTGTTTTGAGTAAAAAAAGTTTTTTTAAAAAATTTCAAATTTTTTTAACTTTTTTGCAGGTCCGGGGTCTTGAACTTTTTCAAAAACTGCTAAGTCCTTTTTTCAAAATAATAGCCTAAAATTCAGGGAAGCTCCCTGAAATGTTGTTTGGAACGTGTATTGAGACTTTCTTGGTTGTTTTGGGTAGAAGAAGTTTTTTGAAAAATTTGAAAATTTGAAAATTTTTTAGCAGGTCCGGGGTCATGACCTTTTTCAAAAATTGCTAAGTCCTTATTTACAAAATAAGGAGCCTAACTTTCAGCGAAACTCCCTGAAATGTTGTACGGAACATGTTTTGAGACTTTCCCGGTTGTTTTGAGTAAAAAAAGGTTTTTTTAAAAAATTTCAAATTTTTTGAACTTTTTTGCAGGTCCGGGGTCATGAACTTTTCCAAAAATTGCTAAGTCCTTATTTTCAAAATAATAGCCTAAAATTCAGCGAAGCTCCCTGAAATGTTGTTTGGAACGTGTATTGAGACTTTCTTTGTTTTTTGGGTAGAAGAAGTTTTTTGAAAAATTTGAAATTTTTTCGAACTTTTTCGCAGGTCCGGGGTCATGAACTTTGTCACAAATTGCTTTGTCTTTATTTTCAAAATAAGAGCTTAGAATTTACCGAAACTCCCTGAAATGTTGTTTGGAACGTGTATTAGGATTTTTTTTTTGTTTTCAGACAAAGAAGTTTTTTGAAAAATTTGAAATTTTTTGAACTTTTTCGCAGGTCCGGGGTCATGAACTTTTTCAAAAATTGCTAAGTCCTTATTTTCAAAGTAAGAGCTTCAAATTCAGCGAAACTCCCTGACATGTTGTACGGAACATGTATTGAGACTTTTCCGGTTGTTTTGGGTAAAAAAAGTTTTTTGGAAAATTTGAAATTTTTTTGAATTTTTTAGCAGGTCCGGGGTCATGAACTTTTTCAAAAATCGCTATGTTCTAATTTTCAAAATAAGAGCTTAAAATTCAGCGAAACTTCCTGAAATGTTGTTCGGAACATGTATTGAGACTTTTCTGGTTGTTTTGAGTAAAAAAAGTTTTTTGGAAAATTTGAAATTTTTTTGAATTTTTTAGCAGGTCCGGGGTCATGAACTTTTTCAAAAATTGCTAAGTCCTTATTTTTCAAAATAAGAGCTTAAAATTCAGCGAAACTCCCTGAAATGTTGTTCGGAACATGTATTGAGACTTTTCTGGTTGTTTTGAGTAAAAAAAGTTTTTTGGAAAATTTGAAATTTTTTTGAATTTTTTAGCAGGTCCGGGGTCATAAACTTTTTCAAAAATTGCTAAGTCCTTATTTTTCAAAATAAGAGCTTAAAATTCAGCGAAACTCCCTGAAATGTTGTACGGAACATGTATTGAGACTTTTCTGGTTGTTTTGGGTAAAAAAAGTTTTTGAAAAGTTTGAAATTTTTTTGAATTTTTTAGCAGGTCCGGGGTCATGAACTTTTTCAAAAATTGCTAAGTCCTTATTTTCAAAATAATAGCCTAAAATTCAGCGAAGCTCCCTGAAATGTTGTTTGGAACGTGTATTGAGACTTTCTTTGTTTTTTTGGGTAGAAGAAGTTTTTCGAAAAATTTTAAATTTTTTCGAACTTTTTCGCAGGTCCGGGGTCATGAACTTTGTCACAAATTGCTTTGTCTTTATTTTCAAAGTAAGAGCTTAGAATTAACCGAAACTCCTTGAAATGTTGTTCGGAACGTGTATTAGGATTTTCTTTTTGTTTTCAGACAAAGAAGTTTTTTGAAAAATTTGAAATTTTTTGAACTTTTTCGCAGGTCCGGGGTCATGAACTTTTTCAAAAATTGCTAAGTCCTTATTTTCAAAATAAGAGCTTCAAATTCAGCGAAACTCCCTGAAATGTTGTACGGAACATGTATTGAGACTTTTCCGGTTGTTTTGGGTAAAAAAAGTTTTTTGGAAAATTTGAAATTTTTTTGAATTTTTTAGCAGGTCCGGGGTCATGAACTTTTTCAAAAATCGCTATGATCTAATTTTCAAAATAAGAGCTTAAAATTCAGCGAAACTTCCTGAAATGTTGTTCGGAACATGTATTGAGACTTTTCTGGTTGTTTTGAGTAAAAAAAGTTTTTTGGAAAATTTGAAATTTTTTTGAATTTTTTAGCAGGTCCGGGGTCATGAACTTTTTCAAAAATTGCTAAGTCCTTATTTTTCAAAATAAGAGCTTAAAATTCAGCGAAACTCCCTGAAATGTTGTTCGGAACATGTATTGAGACTTTTCTGGTTGTTTTGAGTAAAAAAGTTTTTTGGAAAATTTGAAATTTTTTTGAATTTTTTAGCAGGTCCGGGGTCATGAACTTTTTCAAAAATTGCTAAGTCCTTATTTTTCAAAATAAGAGCTTAAAATTCAGCGAAACTCCCTGAAATGTTGTACGGAACATGTATTGAGACTTTTCTGGTTTTTTTGGGTAAAAAAAGTTTTTGAAAAATTTGAAATTTTTTTGAATTTTTTAGCAGGTCCGGGGTTATGAACTTTTTCAAAAATTGCTAAGTCCTTATTTTCAAAATAATAGCCTACAATTCAGCGAAGCTCCCTGAAATGTTGTTTGGAACGTGTATTGAGACTTTCTTTGTTTTTTTGGGTAGAAGAAGTTTTTTGAAAAATTTGAAATTTTTTCGAACTTTTTCGCAGGTCCGGGGTCATGAACTTTGTCACAAATTGCTTTGTCTTTATTTTCAAAATAAGAGCTTAGAATTTACCGAAACTCCTTGAAATGTTGTTCGGAACGTGTATTAGGATTTTCTTTTTGTTTTCAGACAAAGAAGTTTTTTGAAAAATTTGAAATTTTTTGAACTTTTTCGCAGGTCCGAGGTCATGAACTTTTTCAAAAATTGCTAAGTCCTTATTTTCAAAATAAGAGCTTCAAATTCAGCGAAACTCCCTGAAATGTTGTACGGAACATGTATTGAGACTTTTCCGGTTGTTTTGGGTAAAAAAAGTTTTTTGAAAAATTTGAAATTTTTTGAACTTTTTCGCAGGTCCGGGGTCATGAACTTTTTCAAAAATTGCTAAGTCCTTATTTTCAAAATAAGAGCTTCAAATTCAGCGAAACTCCCTGAAATGTTGTATGGAACATGTATTGAGACTTCTCCGGTTGTATTGGGTAAAAAAAGTTTTTTGGAAAATTTGAAATTTTTTTGAATTTTTTAGCAGGTCCGGGGTCATGAACTTTTTCAAAAATCGCTATGTTCTAATTCTCAAAATAAGAGCTTAAAATTCAGCGAAGCTCCCTGAAATATTGTTTGGAACGTGTATTGAGACTTTCTTGTTTGTTTTGGGTAGAAAAAGTTTTTTGAAAAATTTGGAAATTTTTTGAACTTTTTTGCAGGTCCGGGGTCATGAACTTTTTCAAAAATTGCTAAGTCCTTATTTACAAAATAAGAGCCTAAAATTAAGCAAAACTCCCTGAAATGTTGTTCGTAACGTGTATTGAGACTTTCTTGGTTGCTTTGCGTAAAAAAGTTTTTTGGAAAATTTCAAATTTTTTGAACTTTTTTGCAGGTCCGGGTTCATGAACCTTTTCAAAAGTCTCTTTGTCCTAATTTTCAAAATAAGAGCCTAGAATTTACCGAAACTCCCTGAAATGTTGTTCGGAACGTGTATTAGGACTTTCTTGGTTGTTTTCAGAAAAAAAAGTTTTTTGAAAAATTTGAATCTTTTTTAACCTTTTTGCAGGTCCGGGGTCATGAACTTTTTCAAAAATTGCTAAGTCCTTGTTTTCAAAATAAGAGCTTAAAATTCAGCAAAACTCCCTGAAGTGTTGTACGGAACATGTATGGAGTCTTTTCTGGTTGTTTTGGGTAAAGAATGTTTTTTGGAAAATTTGAAATTTTTTTGAATTTTTTAGCAGGTGCGGGGTCATGAACTTTTTCAAAAATTGCTATGTTCTTATTTTCAAAATAAGAGCTTAAAATTCAGCGAAACTTCCTGAAATGTTGTTGTTCGGAACGTGTATTGAGACTTTCTTGGTTGTTTTGCGTAAAAAAAGTTTTTTGAAAAATTTCAAATTTGTTAAACTTTTTCGCAGGTCCGGGGTCATGAACTTTTTCAAAAATTGCCAAGTCCTTTTTTTCGAAATAATAGCCTAAATTTCAGCGAAGCTCCCTGAAATGTTGTTTGGAACGTGTATTGAGACTTTTTTGGTTGTTTTGGGTAAAAAAAGTTTTTTGAAAAATTTGAAATGTTTTTGACCTTTTTTGCAGGTCCGGGGTCATGAACTTTTTCAAAAATTGCTAAGTCCTTATTTTCAAGATAAATGCTTAAAAGTCAGCGAAAATCCCTGAAATGTTGTTCGGAACGTGTATTGAGACTTTCTTGGTTGTTTTGCGTAAAAAAAGTTTTTTGAAAAATTTCAAATTTTCTGAACTTTTTTGCAGTTCCGGGGTCATGAACTTTTTCAAATATTGCCAAGTCCTTTTTTTTCAAAATAATAGCCTAAATTTCAGCGAAGCTCCCTGAAATGTTGTTTGGAACGTGTATTGAGACTTTTTTGGTTGTTTTGGGTAAAAAAAGTTTTTTGAAAAATTTGAAATGTTTTTGACCTTTTTGGCAGGTCCGGGGTCATGAACTTTTTCAAAATTTGCTTAAGTCCTTATTTTCAAACTAAGAGCCTAAAATTCAGCGAAACTCCCTCAAATTTTGCTCGGAACATGTATTGAGACTTTCCTGGTTGTTTTGAGTAAAATAAGGTTTTTTGAAAATTTCAAATTCTTTGAAGTTTTTTGCAGGTCCGGGTTCATGAACCTTTTCAAAAGTCTCTTTGTCCTAATTTTCAAAATAAGAGCCTAGAATTTACCGAAACTCCCTGAAATGTTGTTCGGAACGTGTATTAGGACTTTCTTGGTTGTTTTCAGAAAAAAAAGTTTTTTGAAAAATTTGAATCTTTTTTAACCTTTTTGCAGGTCCGGGGTCATGAACTTTTTCAAAAATTGCTAAGTCCTTGTTTTCAAAATAAGAGCTTAAAATTCAGCAAAACTCCCTGAAGTGTTGTACTGAACATGTATGGAGTCTTTTCTGGTTGTTTTGGGTAAAGAATGTTTTTTGGAAAATTTGAAATTTTTTTGAATTTTTTAGCAGGTGCGGGGTCATGAACTTTTTCAAAAATTGCTATGTTCTTATTTTCAAAATAAGAGCTTAAAATTCAGCGAAACTTCCTGAAATGTTGTACGGAACATGTATTGAGACTTTCCCTGTTGTTTTGAATAAAAAAAGGTTTTTTGAAAAATTTCTAATTCTTTGAACTTTTTTGCAGGTCCGGGGTCATGAACTTTCTCAAAAATTGCTAAGTCCTTATTTTCAAAATAGGAGCCTAAAATTCAGCGAAAGTCCCTGAAATGTTGTTGTTCGGAACGTGTATTGAGACTTTCTTGGTTGTTTTGCGTAAAAAAAGTTTTTTGAAAAATTTCAAATTTGTTAAACTTTTTCGCAGTTCCGGGGTCATGAACTTTTTCAAATATTGCCAAGTCCTTTTTTTCAAAATAATAGCCTAAATTTCAGTGAAGCTCCCTGAAATGTTATTTGGAACGTGTATTGAGACTTTTTTGGTTGTTTTGGGTAAAAAAAGTTTTTTGAAAAATTTGAAATGTTTTTGACCTTTTTTGCAGGTCCGGGGTCATGAACTTTTTCAAAATTTGCTTAAGTCCTTATTTTCAAACTAAGAGCCTAAAATTCAGCGAAACTCCCTCAAATTTTGCTCGGAACATGTATTGAGACTTTCCTGGTTGTTTTGAGTAAAATAAGGTTTTTTGAAAATTTCAAATTCTTTGAAGTTTTTTGCAGGTCCGGGGTCATGAACTTTTTCAAAAATTGCTAAGTCCTTATTTTCAAAATAATAGCCTAAAATTCAGCGAAGCTCCCTGAAATGTTGTTTGGACTGTGTATTGAGACTTTTTTGGTTGTTTTGGGTAGAAAAAGGTTTTTTAAAAAATTTGAAAATTTTTTGAACTTTTTTGCAGGTCATGAACTTTTTCAAAAATTGCTAAGTACTTATTTACAAAATAAGAGCATAACATTCCGCGAAACTCCCTGAAATGTTGTTATTCGGAACGTGTATTGAGACTTTCTTGGTTGTTTTGCGTAAAAAAAGTTTTTTGGAAAATTTCAATATTTTTGAACTTTTTTGCAGGTCCGGGTTCATGAACTTTTTCAAAAGTTTCTTTGTCCTTATTTTCAAAATAAGAGCCTAAAATTTACCGAAACTCTCTGAAATGTTGTTCGGAACGTGTTTTGAGACTTTCTTGGTTGTTTTGCGCAAAAAAAGTTTTTTCAAAAATTTCAAATTTTCTGAACTTTTTTGCAGTTCCGGGGTCATGAACTTTTTCAAAAATTGCCAAGTCCTTTTTTTCAAAATAAGAGCTTAAAAGTCAGCAAAACTCCCTGAAATGTTGTTTGGAACGTGTATTGAGACTTTCATGGTTGTTTTGGGTAAAAAAAGTTTTTTGAAAAATTTGAAATTTTTTTGACCTTTTTCGCAGGTCCGGGGTCATGAACTTTTTCAAAAATTGCTAAGTCCTTTTTCCAAAATAAGACCTTAAAAGTCAGCGAAACTCCCTGAAATGTTGTTGTTCGGAACATGTATTGAGACCTTCCTGGTTGTTTTGAGTAAAATAAGGTTTTTTGAAAAATTTCAAATTGTTTGAACTTTTTTGCAGGTCCGGGGTCATGAACTTTTTCAAAAATTGCTCAGTCCTTATTTTCAAAATAAGAGCTTAAAATTCAGCGAAACTCCCTGAAATGTTGTACGGAACACGTATTGAGACTTTTCTGGTTGTTTTGAGTAAAAAAAGTTTTTTTAAAAAATTTGAAATTTTTTGAACTTTTTCGCTGGTCCGGGTTCATGAACTTTTTCAAAAATTGCTAAGTCCTTATTTTCAAAATAAGAGCCTAAAATTCAGCGAAACTCCCTGAAATGTTGTTCGGAACGTGTATTGAGACTTTCTTGGTTGTTTTGGGTAAAAAAAGTTTTTTGGAAAATATGAAACTTTTTTGAATTTTTTCGCAGGTCCGGGGTCATGAACTTTTTCAAAAATTGCTTTGTCCTTATTTTCAAAATAAGAGCTTAGAATTTACCGAAACTCCCTGAAATGTTGTTCGGAACGTGTATTAGGACTTTCTTGTTTGTGTTCAGGAAAAAAAGTTTTTTGAAAATTTTGAAATTTTTGGAACTTTTTTGCAGGTCCGGGGTCATGAAGTTTTTCTAAAATTGCTAAGTCATTATTTTCAAAATAGAAGCCTAAAATTCACCGAAACTTCAGGAAATGTTGTCAGAAACGTGTACCAAGACATTCTTGGTTGTTTCGAGTGAAATGAATTTTGAAAAATTTAAAATTTTTTCGTATTTTTCGAAGCTTTAGTCTGAAACATTGTAGGTATATTATTTGTTTCTTTTTTCCAGATATCACTTGGAGGTTCAACCAACTATCATCACAACATTTCAGAAAGGTATTTTCTCAGCATTTTTCGTTCTTTGTCACAAAAATTTTTCACAAAAATTTCAAATTTTTTGAACTTTTTTGCAAATCCAGGGTCATGAAACTTTTCAAAAATTGCTAAGTCCTTTTTTTCAAAATAAGAGCTTAGAATTCAGCGTAACTCCCTGAACTGTTGTACGGAACACGTATTGAGACTTTTCTGGTTGTTTTGAGTAAAAAAAGTTTTTTTAAAAAATTTGAAATTTTTTGAACTTTTTCACAGGTCCGGCTTCATGAACTTTTTCAAAAATTGCTAAGTCCTTATTTTCAAAATAAGAGCCTAAAATTCAGCGAAACTCCCTGAAATGTTGTTCGGAACGTGTATTGAGACTTTCTTGGTTGTTTTGGGTAAAAGAAGTTTTTTGGAAAATTTGAAATTTTTTTGAATTTTTTCGCAGGTCCGGGGTCATGAACTTTTTCAAAAATTGCTAAGTCCTTATTTTCAAAATAAGAGCCTAAAATTCAGCGAAACTCCCTGAAATGTTATTCGGAACGTGTATTGAGACTTTCTTGGTTGTTTTGGGTAAAAAAGGTTTTTTGGAAAATTTGAATTTTTTTTGAATTTTTTCGCAGGTCCGGGGTCATGAACTTTGTCAAAAATTGCTTTGTCCTTATTTTCAAAATAAGAGCTTAGAATTTACCGAAACTCCCTGAAATGTTGTTCGGAACGTGTATTAGGACTTTCTTGTTTGTGTTCAGAAAAAAAAGTTTTTTAAAAGTTTTGAAATTTTTGGAACTTTTTTGCAGGTCCGGGGTCATGAAGTTTTTCTAAAATTGCTAAGTCATTATTTCCAAAATAAGAGCCTAAAATTCACCGAAACTTCAGGAAATGTTGTCAGAAACGTGTACCAAGACTTTCTTGGTTGTTTCGAGTGAAATGAATTTTGAAAAATTTAAAATTTTTTCGTATTTTTCGAAGCTTTAGTCTTAAACATTGTAGGTATATTATTTGTTTCTTTTTTCCAGATATCACTTGGAGGTTCAACCAACTATCATCACAACATTTCAGAAAGGTATTTTCTCAGCATTTTTCGTTCTTTGTCACAAAAAAATTTTCACAAAAATTTCAAATTTTTTGAACTTTTTTGCAAATCCAGGGTCATGAAACTTTTCAAAAATTGCTAAGTCCTTTTTTTCAAAATAAGAGCTTAGAATTCAGCGAAACTCCCTGAAATGTTGTACGGAACACGTATTGAGACTTTTCTGGTTGTTTTGAGTAAAAAAAGTTTTTTTAAAAAATTTGAAATTTTCTGAACTTTTTTGCAGTTCCGGGGTCATGAACTTTTTCAAAAATTGCCAAGTCCTTTTTTTCAAAATAAGAGCTTAAAATTCAGCGAAACTCCCTGAAATGTTGTTTGGAACGTGTATTGAGACTTTCATGGTTGTTTTGGGTAAAAAAAGTTTTTTGAAAAATTTGAAATTTTTTGACCTTTTTCGCAGGTCCGGGGTCATGAACTTTTTCAAAATTTGCTAAGTCCTTTTTTCCAAAATAAGAGCTTAAAAGTCAGCGAAACTCCCTGAAATGTTGTTGTTCGGAACGTGTATTGAGACTTTTCTGGTTGTTTTGGGTAAAAAGAGTTTTTTTAAAAACTTTCAAATTTTTTGAACTTTTTTGCAGGTCTGGGGTCATGAACTTTTTCAAAAATTGCTAAGTTCTTATTCTCGAAATAATAGCCTAAAATTCAGCAAAGCTCCCTGAAATGTTGTTTGGAAAGTGTATTGAGACTTTCTTGGTTGTTTTGGGTAGAAAAACTTTTTTGGAAAATTTGAAATTTTTTTGAACTTTTTCGCAGGTCCGAGGTCATGAACTTTGTCAAAAATTGCTTTGTCCTTATTTTCAAAATAAGAGCTTAGAATTTACCGAAACTCCCTGAAATGTTGTTCGGAACGTGTATTAGGACTTTCTTGTTTGTGTTCAGAAAAAAAAGTTTTTTGAAAATTTTGAAATTTTTGGAACTTTTTTGGAGGTCCGGGGGTCATGAAGTTTTTCTAAAATTGCTAAGTCATTATTTTCAAAACAGGAGCCTAAAATTCTCCGAAACTTCAGGAAATGTTGTCAGAAACGTGTACCAAGACTTTCTTGGTTGTTTCGAGTGAAATGAATTTTGAAAAATTTAAAATTTTTTCGTATTTTTCGAAGCTTTAGTCTTAAACATTGTAGGTATATTATTTGTTTCTTTTTTCCAGATATCACTTGGAGGTTCAACCAACTATCATCACAACATTTCAGAAAGGTATTTTCTCAGCATTTTTCGTTCTTTGTCACAAAAAAATTTTCACAAAAATTTCAAATTTTTTGAACTTTTTTGCAAATCCAGGGTCATGAAACTTTTCAAAAATTGCTAAGTCCTTTCTTTCAAAATAAGAGCTTAGAATTCAGCGAAACTCCCTGAAATGTTGTACGGAACACCTATTGAGACTTTTCTGGTTGTTTTGAGTAAAAAAAGTTTTTTTAAAAAATTTCAATTTTTTTTGAACTTTTTCGCTGGTCCGGGTTCATGAACTTTTTCAAAAATTGCTAAGTCCTTATTTTCAAAATAAGAGCCTAAAATTCAGCGAATTTCCCTGAAATGTTGTTCGGAACGTGTATTGAGACTTTCTTGGTTGTTTTGGGTAAAAAAAGTTTTTTGGAAAATTTGAAATTTTTTTGAATTTTTTCGCAGGTCCGGGGTCATGAACTTTTTCAAAAATTGCTAAGTCCTTTTTTTCAGAATAAGAGATTAAAATTCAGCAAAACTTCCTGAAATGTTGTTCGGAACATGTATTGAGACTTTCCTGGTTGTTTTGAGTAAAAAAAGGTTTTTGAAAAATTTGAAATTTTTTGAACTTTTTCGCAGGTCCGGGGTCATGAACTTTTTCAAAAATTGCTAAGTCCTTATTTTCAAAATAAGAGCTTAAAATTCAGCGAAACTTCCTGAAATGTTGTTCGGAACATGTATTGAGACTTTTCTGCTTGTTTTGAGTAAAAAGAGTTTTTTTAAAAACTTCCAAATTTTTTGAACTTTTCTGCAGGTCAGGGGTCATGAACTTTTTCAAAAATTGCTAAGTTCTTATTCTCGAAATAATAGCCTAAAATTCAGTAAAGCTCCCTGAAATGTTGTTTGGAAAGTGTATTGAGACTTTCTTGGTTGTTTTGGGTAGAAAAACTTTTTTGGAAAATTTGAAATTTTTTTGAACTTTTTCGCAGGTCCTAGGTCATGAACTTTGTCAAAAATTGCTTTGTCCTTATTTTCAAAATAAGAGCTTAGAATTTACCGAAACTCCCTGAAATGTTGTTCGGAACGTGTATTAGGACTTTCTTGTTTGTGTTCAGAAAAAAAAGTTTTTTGAAAATTTTGAAATTTTTGGAACTTTTTTGCAGGTCCGGGGTCATGAAGTTTTTCTAAAATTGCTAAGTCATTATTTTCAAAATAGGAGCCTAAAATTCACCGAAACTTCAGGAAATGTTGTCAGAAACGTGTACCAAGACTTTCTTGGTTGTTTCGAGTGAAATGAATTTTGAAAAATTTAAAATTTTTTCGTATTTTTCGAAGCTTTAGTCTTAAACATTGTAGGTATATTATTTGTTTCTTTTTTCCAGATATCACTTGGAGGTTCAACCAACTATCATCACAACATTTCAGAAAGGTATTTTCTCAGCATTTTTCGTTCTTTGTCACAAAAAAATTTTCACAAAAATTTCAAATTTTTTGAACTTTTTTGCAAATCCAGGGTCATGAAACTTTTCAAAAATTGCTAAGTCCTTTTTTTCAAAATAAGAGCTTAGAATTCAGCGAAACTTCCTGAAATGTTGTACGGAACACGTATTGAGACTTTTCTGGTTGTTTTAAGTAAAAAAAGTTTTTTTAAAAAATTTGAAGTTTTTTGAACTTTTTCGCTGGTCCGGGTTCATGAACTTTTTCAAAAATTGCTAAGTCCTTATTTTCAAAATAAGAGCCTAAAATTCAGCGAAACTCCCTGAAATGTTGTTCGGAACGTGTATTGAGACTTTCTTGGTTGTTTTGGGTAAAAAAAGTTTTTTGGAAAATTTGAAATTTTTTTGAATTTTTTCGCAGGTCCGGGGTCATGAACTTTTTCAAAAATTGCTAAGTCCTTTTTTTCAAAATAAGAGATTAAAATTCAGCAAAACTTCCTGAAATGTTGTTCGGAACATGTATTGAGACTTTCCTGGTTGTTTTGAGTAAAAAAAGGTTTTTGAAAAATTTGAAATTTTTTGAACTTTTTCGCAGGTCCGGGGTCATGAATTTTTTCAAAAATTGCTAAGTCCTTATTTTCAAAATAAGAGCTTAAAATTCAGCGAAACTTCCTGAAATGTTGTTCGGAACATGTATTGAGACTTTTCTGGTTGTTTTGAGTAAAAAGAGTTTTTTTAAAAACTTTCAAATTTTTTGAACTTTTTTGCAGGTCAGGGGTCATGAACTTTTTCAAAAATTGCTAAGTTCTTATTCTCGAAATAATAGCCTAAAATTCAGCAAAGCTCCCTGAAATGTTGTTTGGAAAGTGTATTGAGACTTTCTTGGTTGTTTTGGGTAGAAAAACTTTTTTGGAAAATTTGAAATTTTTTTGAACTTTTTCGCAGGTCCGAGGTCATGAACTTTGTCAAAAATTGCTTTGTCCTTATTTTCAAAATAAGAGCTTAGAATTTACCGAAACTCCCTGAAATGTTGTTCGGAACGTGTATTAGGACTTTCTTGTTTGTGTTCAGAAAAAAAAGTTTTTTGAAAATTTTGAAATTTTTGGAACTTTTTTGCAGGTCCGGGGTCATGAAGTTTTTCTAAAATTGCTAAGTCATTATTTTCAAAATAGGAGCCTAAAATTCACCGAAACTTCAGGAAATGTTGTCAGAAAGGTGTACCAAGACTTTCTTGGTTGTTTCGAGTGAAATGAATTTTGAAAAATTTAAAATTTTTTCGTATTTTTCGAAGCTTTAGTCTTAAACATTGTAGGTATATTATTTGTTTCTTTTTTCCAGATATCACTTGGAGGTTCAACCAACTATCATCACAACATTTCAGAAAGGTATTTTCTCAGCATTTTTCGTTCTTTGTCACAAAAAAATTTTCACAAAAATTTCAAATTTTTTGAACTTTTTTGCAAATCCAGGGTCATGAAACTTTTCAAAAATTGCTAAGTCCTTTTTTTCAAAATAAGAGCTTAGAATTCAGCGAAACTCCCTGAAATGTTGTACGGAACATGTATTGAGACTTTTCTGGTTGTTTTGAGTAAAAAGAGTTTTTTTAAAAACTTTCAAATTTTTTGAACTTTTTTGCAGGTCAGGGGTCATGAACTTTTTCAAAAATTGCTAAGTTCTTATTCTCGAAATAATAGCCTAAAATTCAGCAAAGCTCCCTGAAATGTTGTTCGGAACATGTATTGAGACTTTTCTGGTTGTTTTGAGTAAAAAGAGTTTTTTTAAAAACTTTCAAATTTTTTGAACTTTTTTGCAGGTCAGGGGTCATGAACTTTTTCAAAAATTGCTAAGTTCTTATTCTCGAAATAATAGCCTAAAATTCAGCAAAGCTCCCTGAAATGTTGTTTGGAAAGTGTATTGAGACTTTCTTGGTTGTTTTGGGTAGAAAAACTTTTTTGGAAAATTTGAAATTTTTTTGAACTTTTTCGCAGGTCCGAGGTCATGAACTTTGTCAAAAATTGCTTTGTCCTTATTTTCAAAATAAGAGCTTAGAATTTACCGAAACTCCCTGAAATGTTGTTCGGAACGTGTATTAGGACTTTCTTGTTTGTGTTCAGAAAAAAAAGTTTTTTGAAAATTTTGAAATTTTTGGAACTTTTTTGCAGGTCCGGGGTCATGAAGTTTTTCTAAAATTGCTAAGTCATTATTTTCAAAATAGGAGCCTAAAATTCACCGAAACCTCAGGAAATGTTGTCAGAAACGTGTACCAAGACTTTCTTGGTTGTTTCGAGTGAAATGAATTTTGAAAAATTTAAAATTTTTTCGTATTTTTCGAAGCTTTAGTCTTAAACATTGTAGGTATATTATTTGTTTCTTTTTTCCAGATATCACTTGGAGGTTCAACCAACTATCATCACAACATTTCAGAAAGGTATTTTCTCAGCATTTTTCGTTCTTTGTCACAAAAAAATTTTCACAAAAATTTCAAATTTTTTGAACTTTTTTGCAAATCCAGGGTCATGAAACTTTTCAAAAATTGCTAAGTCCTTTTTTTCAAAATAAGAGCTTAGAATTCAGCGTAACTCCCTGAAATGTTGTACAGAACACGTATTGAGACTTTTCTGGTTGTTTTGAGTAAAAATAGTTTTTTTAAAAAATTTGAAATTTTTTGAACTTTTTCGCAGGTCCGATTTCAGGAACTTTTTCAAAAGTTTCTTTGTCCTTATTTTCAAAATAAGGGCCTAGATTTTACCGAAACTCCCTGAAATTTTGTTCGGAACGTGTATTAGGACTTTCTTGGTTGTTTTAAGAAAAAAAAGTTTTTTGAAAATTTCAAATTTTCTAAACTTTTTTGCAGTTCCGGGGTCATGAACTTTTTCAAAAATTGCCAAGTCCTTTTTTTCAAAATAAGAGCTTAAAAGTCAGCGAAACTCCCTGAAATGTTGTTTGGAACGTGTATTGAGACTTTCATGGTTGTTTTGGGTAAAAAAAGTTTTTTGAAAAATTTGAAATTTTTTGACCTTTTTCGAAGGTCCGGGGTCATGAACTTTTTCAAAAATTGCTAAGTCCTTTTTTCCAAAATAAGAGCTTAAAAGTCAGCGAAACTCCCTGAAATGTTGTTGTTCGGAACGTGTATTGAGACTTTTCTGGTTGTTTTGGGTAAAAAAAGTTTTTTAAAAAATTTCAAATTTGTTAAACGTTTTCGCAGGTCTAGGGTCATGAATTTTTTCAAAAATTGCTAAGTCCTTATTTTCAAAATAAGAGCTTAAAATTCAGCGAAACTTCCTGAAATGTTGTTCGGAACATGTATTGAGACTTTCCTGGTTGTTTTGAGTAAAAAGAGTTTTTTTAAAAACTTTCAAATTTTTTGAACTTTTCTGCAGGTCAGGGGTCATGAACTTTTTCAAAAATTGCTAAGTTCTTATTCTCGAAATAATAGCCTAAAATTCAGCAAAGCTCCCTGAAATGTTGTTTGGAAAGTGTATTGAGACTTTCTTGGTTGTTTTGGGTAGAAAAAGTTTTTTGGAAAATTTGAAATTTTTTTGAACTTTTTCGCAGGTCCGAGGTCATGAACTTTGTCAAAAATTGCTTTGTCCTTATTTTCAAAATAAGAGCTTAGAATTTACCGAAACTCCCTGAAATGTTGTTCGGAACGTGTATTAGGACTTTCTTGTTTGTGTTCAGAAAAAAAAGTTTTTTGAAAATTTTGAAATTTTTGGAACTTTTTTGCAGGTCCGGGGTCATGAAGTTTTTCGAAAAATTGCTAAGTCATTATTTTCAAAATAAGAGCCTAAAATTCACCGAAACTTCAGGAAATGTTGTCAAAAACGTGTACCAAGTCTTTCTTGGTTGTTTCGAGTGAAATAAATTTTAAAAAATTTAAATTTTTTTCGTATTTTTCGAAGCTTTAGTCTTAAACATTGTAGGAATATTATTTGTTTCTTTTTTCCAGATATCACTTGGAGGTTCAACCAACTATCATCACAACATTTCAGAAAGGTATTTTCTCAGCATTTTTCGTTCTTTGTCACAAAAAAATTTTCACAAAAATTTCAAATTTTTTGAACTTTTTTGCAAATCCAGGGTCATGAAACTTTTCAAAAATTGCTAAGTCCTTATTTTCAAAATGAGAGCTTAAAATTCAGCGAAACTCCCTGAAATGTTGTTCGGAACGTGTATTGAGAATTTCTTGGTTGTTTTGGGTAAAAAAAGTTTTTTGGAAAATTTGAAATTTTTTTGAATTTTTTCGCAGGTCCGGGGTCATGAACTTTTTCAAAAATGGTTAGAACCTTATTGTCAAAATAAGAGCCTAGAATTCAGCAAAACGCCCTGAAATGTTGTTCGGAACGTGTAATTAAGACGTTTATGGTTGTTTTGAGTAAAAAAAATTTTTTGAAAAATTTATAATTTTTTTGAACTTCTTCGCAGGTTTTAGGTCATGAATCTTTTCAAAAATTGCTAAGTCCTTTTTTCGAAATAAGAGCCTAAAATTCAGCGAAACTCCCTGAAATGTTGTTCGGAACGTGTATTAGGACTTTCTTTGTTGTTTGAGTAAAAAAAGTATTTTGAAAAATTTCAAATTTTTTGAACTTTTTTGCAGGTCCTGGGTCATGAACTTTTTCAAAAATTGCTAAGTCCTTTTTTTCGAAATAAGAGCCTAGAATTCACCGAAACTCCCTGAAATGTTATTTGGAACGTGTATTGAGACTTTCTTGGTTGTTTTGATAAAAAGTTCTCTGAAAATTTCAAATTTTTTGAATTTTTTTGCAGGTCCGGGGTAATGAACTTTTTCAAAAATTGCTAAGTCCTTTTTTTCAAAATAAGAGATTAAAATTCAGCAAAACTTCCTGAAATGTTGTTCGGAACATGTATTGAGACTTTCCTGGTTGTTTTGAGTAAAAAGAGTTTTTTTAAAAACTTTCAAATTTTTTGAACTTTTCTGCAGGTCAGGGGTCATGAACTTTTTCAAAAATTGCTAAGTTCTTATTCTCGAAATAATAGCCTAAAATTCAGCAAAGCTCCCTGAAATGTTGTTTGGAAAGTGTATTAAGACTTTCTTGGTTGTTTTGGGTAGAAAAAGTTTTTTGGAAAATTTGAAATTTTTTTGAACTTTTTCGCAGGTCCGAGGTCATGAACTTTGTCAAAAATTGCTTTGTCCTTATTTTCAAAATAAGAGCTTAGAATTTACCGAAACTCCCTGAAATGTTGTTCGGAACGTGTATTAGGACTTTCTTGTTTGTGTTCAGAAAAAAAAGTTTTTTGAAAATTTTGAAATTTTTGGAACTTTTTTGCAGGTCCGGGGTCATGAAGTTTTTCGAAAAATTGCTAAGTCATTATTTTCAAAATAAGAGCCTAAAATTCACCGAAACTTCAGGAAATGTTGTCAAAAACGTGTACCAAGTCTTTCTTGGTTGTTTCGAGTGAAATAAATTTTAAAAAATTTAAATTTTTTTCGTATTTTTCGAAGCTTTAGTCTTAAACATTGTAGGAATATTATTTGTTTCTTTTTTCCAGATATCACTTGGAGGTTCAACCAACTATCATCACAACATTTCAGGAAGGTATTTTCTCAGCATTTTTCGTTCTTTGTCACAAAAAAATTTTCACAAAAATTTCAAATTTTTTGAACTTTTTTGCAAATCCAGGGTCATGAAACTTTTCAAAAATTGCTAAGTCCTTATTTTCAAAATGAGAGCTTAAAATTCAGCGAAACTCCCTGAAATGTTGTTCGGAACGTGTATTGAGAATTTCTTGGTTGTTTTGGGTAAAAAAAGTTTTTTGGAAAATTTGAAATTTTTTTGAATTTTTTCGCAGGTCCGGGGTCATGAACTTTGTCAAAAATTGCTTTGTCCTTATTTTCAAAATAAGAGCTTAGAATTTACCGAAACTCCCTGAAATGTTGTTCGGAACGTGTATTAGGACTTTCTTGTTTGTGTTCAGAAAAAAAAGTTTTTTGAAAATTTTGAAATTTTTGGAACTTTTTTGCAGGTCCGGGGTCATGAAGTTTTTCTAAAATTGCTAAGTCATTATTTTCAAAATAGGAGCCTAAAATTCACCGAAACTTCAGGAAATGTTGTCAGAAACGTGTACCAAGACTTTCTTGGTTGTTTCGAGTGAAATGAATTTTGAAAAATTTAAAATTTTTTCGTATTTTTCGAAGCTTTAGTCTTAAACATTGTAGGTATATTATTTGTTTCTTTTTTCCAGATATCACTTGAAGGTTCAACCAACTATCATCACAACATTTCAGAAAGGTATTTTCTCAGCATTTTTCGTTCTTTGTCACAAAAAAATTTTCACAAAAATTTCAAATTTTTTGAACTTTTTTGCAAATCCAGGGTCATGAAACTTTTCAAAAATTGCTAAGTCCTTTTTTTCAAAATAAGAGCTTAGAATTCAGCGAAACTCCCTGAAATGTTGTACGGAACACGTATTGAGACTTTTCTGGTTGTTTTGAGTAAAAAAAGTTTTTTTAAAAAATTTGAAATTTTTTGAACTTTTTCGCTGGTCCGGGTTCATGAACTTTTTCAAAAATTGCTAAGTCCTTATTTTCAAAATAAGAGCCTAAAATTCATCGAAACTCCCTGAAATGTTGTTCGGAACGTGTATTGAGACTTTCTTGTTTGTGTTCAGAAAAAAAAGTTTTTTGAAAATTTTGAAATTTTTGGAACTTTTTTGCAGGTCCGGGGTCATGAAGTTTTTCGAAAAATTGCTAAGTCATTATTTTCAAAATAAGAGCCTAAAATTCACCGAAACTTCAGGAAATGTTGTCAAAAACGTGTACCAAGTCTTTCTTGGTTGTTTCGAGTGAAATAAATTTTAAAAAATTTAAATTTTTTTCGTATTTTTCGAAGCTTTAGTCTTAAACATTGTAGGAATATTATTTGTTTCTTTTTTCCAGATATCACTTGGAGGTTCAACCAACTATCATCACAACATTTCAGGAAGGTATTTTCTCAGCATTTTTCGTTCTTTGTCACAAAAAAATTTTCACAAAAATTTCAAATTTTTTGAACTTTTTTGCAAATCCAGGGTCATGAAACTTTTCAAAAATTGCTAAGTCCTTATTTTCAAAATGAGAGCTTAAAATTCAGCGAAACTCCCTGAAATGTTGTTCGGAACGTGTATTGAGAATTTCTTGGTTGTTTTGGGTAAAAAAAGTTTTTTGGAAAATTTGAAATTTTTTTGAATTTTTTCGCAGGTCCGGGGTCATGAACTTTGTCAAAAATTGCTTTGTCCTTATTTTCAAAATAAGAGCTTAGAATTTACCGAAACTCCCTGAAATGTTGTTCGGAACGTGTATTAGGACTTTCTTGTTTGTGTTCAGAAAAAAAAGTTTTTTGAAAATTTTGAAATTTTTGGAACTTTTTTGCAGGTCCGGGGTCATGAAGTTTTTCTAAAATTGCTAAGTCATTATTTTCAAAATAGGAGCCTAAAATTCACCGAAACTTCAGGAAATGTTGTCAGAAACGTGTACCAAGACTTTCTTGGTTGTTTCGAGTGAAATGAATTTTGAAAAATTTAAAATTTTTTCGTATTTTTCGAAGCTTTAGTCTTAAACATTGTAGGTATATTATTTGTTTCTTTTTTCCAGATATCACTTGAAGGTTCAACCAACTATCATCACAACATTTCAGAAAGGTATTTTCTCAGCATTTTTCGTTCTTTGTCACAAAAAAATTTTCACAAAAATTTCAAATTTTTTGAACTTTTTTGCAAATCCAGGGTCATGAAACTTTTCAAAAATTGCTAAGTCCTTTTTTTCAAAATAAGAGCTTAGAATTCAGCGAAACTCCCTGAAATGTTGTACGGAACACGTATTGAGACTTTTCTGGTTGTTTTGAGTAAAAAAAGTTTTTTTAAAAAATTTGAAATTTTTTGAACTTTTTCGCTGGTCCGGGTTCATGAACTTTTTCAAAAATTGCTAAGTCCTTATTTTCAAAATAAGAGCCTAAAATTCATCGAAACTCCCTGAAATGTTGTTCGGAACGTGTATTGAGACTTTCTTGGTTGTTTTGGGTAAAAAAAGTTTTTCGGAAAATTTGAAATTTTTTTGAATTTTTTCGCAGGTCCGGGGTCATGAACTTTTTCAAAAATTGCTAAGTCCTTTTTTTCAGAATAAGAGATTAAAATTCAGCAAAACTTCCTGAAATGTTGTTCGGAACATGTATTGAGACTTTCCTGGTTGTTTTGAGTAAAAAAAGGTTTTTAAAAAATTTGAAATTTTTTGAACTTTTTCGCTGGTCCGGGTTCATGAACTTTTTCAAAAATTGCTAAGTCCTTATTTTCAAAATAAGAGCCTAAAATTCAGCAAAGCTCCCTGAAATGTTGTTTGGAAAGTGTATTGAGACTTTCTTGGTTGTTTTGGGTAGAAAAACTTTTTTGGAAAATTTGAAATTTTTTTGAACTTTTTCGCAGGTCCGAGGTCATGAACTTTGTCAAAAATTGCTTTGTCCTTATTTTCAAAATAAGAGCTTAGAATTTACCGAAACTCCCTGAAATGTTGTTCGGAACGTGTATTAGGACTTTCTTGTTTGTGTTCAGAAAAAAAAGTTTTTTGAAAATTTTGAAATTTTTGGAACTTTTTTGCAGGTCCGGGGTCATGAAGTTTTTCTAAAATTGCTAAGTCATTATTTTCAAAATAGGAGCCTAAGAATCACCGAAACTTCAGGAAATGTTGTCAGAAACGTGTACCAAGACTTTCTTGGTTGTTTCGAGTGAAATGAATTTTGAAAAATTTAAAATTTTTTCGTATTTTTCGAAGCTTTAGTCTTAAACATTGTAGGTATATTATTTGTTTCTTTTTTCCAGATATCACTTGGAGGTTCAACCAACTATCATCACAACATTTCAGAAAGGTATTTTCTCAGCATTTTTCGTTCTTTGTCACAAAAAAATTTTCACAAAAATTTCAAATTTTTTGAACTTTTTTGCAAATCCAGGGTCATGAAACTTTTCAAAAATTGCTAAGTCCTTTTTTTCAAAATAAGAGCTTAGAATTCAGCGTAACTCCCTGAAATGTTGTACAGAACACGTATTGAGACTTTTCTGGTTGTTTTGAGTAAAAAAAGTTTTTTTAAAAAATTTGAAATTTTTTGAACTTTTTCACAGGTCCGGGTTCATGAACTTTTTCAAAAATTGCTAAGTCCTTATTTTCAAAATAAGAGCCTAAAATTCAGCGATTCTCCCTGAAATGTTGTTCGGAACGTGTATTGAGACTTTCTTGGTTGTTTTGGGTAAAAAAAGTTTTTTGGAAAATTTGAAATTTTTTTGAATTTTTTCGCAGGTCCGGGGTCATGAACTTTTTCAAAAATTGCTAAGTCCTTTTTTTCAAAATGAGAGCTTAAAATTCAGCAAAACTTCCTGAAATGTTGTTCGGAACATGTATTGAGACTTTCCTGGTTGTTTTTGGGTAGAAAAAGTTTTTTGGAAAATTTGAAATTTTTTTGAACTTTTTCGCAGTTCCGGGGTCATGAACTTTGTCAAAAATTGCTTTGTCCTTATTTTCAAAAAAAGAGCTTAGAATTTACCGAAACTCCCTGAAATGTTGTTCGGAACGTGTATTGGGACTTTCTTGTTTGTGTTCAGAAAAAAAAGTTTTTTGAAAATTTTGAAATTTTTGGAACTTTTTTGCAGGTCCGGGGTCATGAAGTTTTTCTAAAATTGCTAAGTCATTATTTTCAAAATAAGAGCCTAAAATTCACCGAGACTTCAGGAAATGTTGTCAGAAACATATACCAAGACTTTCTTGGTTGTTTCGAGTGAAATAAATTTTGAAAAATTTCAAATTTTTTCGTATTTTTCGAAGCTTTAGTCTTAAACATTGTAGGTATGTTATTTGTTTCTTTTTTCCAGATATCACTTGGAGGTTCAACCAACTATCATCACAACATTTCAGAAAGGTATTTTCTCAGCATTTTTCGTCAATTGTCACAAAAAATTTTCACAAAAATTTCAAATTTTTTGAACTTTTTTGCAAGTCCAGGGTCATGAAACTTTTCAAAAATTGCTAAGTCCTTAATTTCAAAATAAGAGCCTAAAATTCAGCGAAACTCCCTGAAATGTTGTTCGGAACGTGTATTGAGACTTTCTTGGTTGTTTTGGGTAAAAAAAGTTTTTGGAAAATTTGAAATTTTTTTGAATTTTTTCGCAGGTCCGGGTTCATGAACTTTTTCAAAAATTGCTAAGTCCTTATTTTCAAAATAAGAGCTTAAAATTCAGCGAAACTTCCTGAAATGTTGTTCGGAACATGTATTGAGACTTTCCTGGTTGTTTTGAGTAAAAAAAGGTTTTTGAAAAATTTGAAATTTTTGAACTTTTTCGCAGGTCCGGGGTCATGAACTTTTTCAAAAATTGCTAAGTCCTTATTTTCAAAATAAGAGCTTAAAATTCAGCGAAACTTCCTGAACTGTTGTTCGGAACATGTATTGAGACTTTTCTGGTTGTTTTGAGTATGAAAAGTTTTTTAAAAAATTTCAAATTTTTTGAACTTTTTTGCAGGTCCGGGGTCATGAACTTTTTCAAAAATTGCTAAGTCCTTATTTTCAAAATAATAGCCTAAAATTCAGCGAAGCTCCCTGCAATGTTGTTTGGAACGTGTATTGAGACTTTCTTGGTTGGTTTGGGTAAAAAAAGTTTTTTGAAAAATTTGAAATTTTTTTGAACTTTTTCGCAGTTCCAGGGTCATGAACTTTTTCAAAAATTGCTAAGTTCTTATTTTCAAAATAATAGCCTAAAATTCAGCAAAGCTCCCTGAAATGTTGTTTGGAAAGTGTATTGAGACTTTCTAGGTTGTTTTGGGTTGAAAAAGTTTTTTGAAAAATTTGAAATTTTTTTGAACTTTTTCGCAGGTCCGAGGTCATGAACTTTGTCAAAAAGTGCTTTGTCCTTATTTTCAAAATAAGAGCTTAGAATTTACCGAAACTCCCTGAAATGTTGTTCGGAACGTGTATTGAGGCTTTCCTGGTTGTTTTGAGTATGAAAAGTTTTTTAAAAAATTTCAAATTTTTTGAACTTTTTTGCAGGTCCGGGGTCATGAACTTTTTCAAAAATTGCTAAGTCCTTATTTTCAAAATAATAGCCTAAAATTCAGCGAAGCTCCCTGCAATGTTGTTTGGAACGTGTATTGAGACTTTCTTGGTTGTTTTGGGTAAAAAAAGTTTTTTGAAAAATTTGAAATTTTTTTGAACTTTTTCGCAGTTCCTGGGTCATGAACTTTTTCAAAAATTGCTAAGTTCTTATTTTCAAAATAATAGCCTAAAATTCAGCAAAGCTCCCTGAAATGTTGTTTGGAAAGTGTATTGAGACTTTCTTGGTTGTTTTGGGTGGAAAAAGTTTTTTGAAAAATTTGAAATTTTTTTGAACTTTTTCGCAGGTCCGAGGTCATGAACTTTGTCAAAAAGTGCTTTGTCCTTATTTTCAAAATAAGAGCTTAGAATTTACCGAAACTCCCTGAAATGTTGTTCGGAACGTGTATTGAGGCTTTCCTGGTTGTTTTGAGTAAAAAAGGGTTTTTGAAAAATTTGAAATTTTTTGAACTTTTTTGCAGGTCCGGGGTCATGAACTTTTTCTAAAATTGCTAAGTCATTATTTTCAAAATAAGAGCCTAAAATTCAGCGAAACTTCCTGAGTTGTTGTTCGGAACATGTATTGAGACTTTTCTGGTTGTTTTGAGTAAAAAAAGTTTTTTAAAAAATTTCAAATTTTTTGAACTTTTTTGCAGGTCCGGGGTCATGAACTTTTTCAAAAATTGCTAAGTCCTTATTTTCAAAATAAGAGCTTAAAATTCAGCGAAACTTCCTGAAATGTTGTTCGAAACATGTATTGAGACTTTTCTGGTTGTTTTGAGTAAAAAGAGTTTTTTTAAAAACTTTCAAATTTTTTGAACTTTTTCGCAGTTCCAGGGTCATGAACTTTTTCAAAAATTGCTAAGTTCTTATTTTCAAAATAATAGCCTAAAATTCAGCAATGCTCCCTGAAATGTTGTTTGGAAAGTGTATTGAGACTTTCTTGGTTGTTTTGGGTTGAAAAAGTTTTTTGAAAAATTTGAAATTTTTTTGAATTTTTTCGCAGGTCCGGGGTCATGAACTTTGTCAAAAATTGCTTTGTTCTTATTTTCAAAATAAGAGCTTAGAATTTACCGAAACTCCCTGAAATGTTGTTCGGAACGTGTATTAGGACTTTCTTGTTTGTGTTCAGAAAAAAAAGTTTTTTGAAAATTTTGAAATTTTTGGAACTTTTTTGCAGGTTCGGGGTCATGAACTTTTTCTAAAATTGCTAAGTCATTATTTTCAAAATAAGAGCCTAAAATTCACCGAAACTACAGGAAATATTGTCAGAAACGTGTACCAAGACTTTCTTGGTTGTTTCGAGTGAGATAAATTTTGAAAAATTTAAAATTTTTTCGTATTTTTCGAAGCTTTAGTCTTAAACATTGTAGGTATATTATTTGTTTCTTTTTTCCAGATATCACTTGGAGGTTCAACCAACTATCATCACAACATTTCAGAGAGGTATTTTCTCAGCATTTTTCGTTAATTGTCACAAAAAATTTTCACAAAAATTTCAAATTTTTGAACTTTTTTGCAAGTCCAGGGTCATGGAACTTTTCAAAAATTGCTAAGTCCTTAATTTCAAAATAAGAGCCTAAAATTCAGCGAAACTCCCTGAAATGTTGTTCGGAACGTGTATTGAGACTTTCTTGGTTGTTTTGGGTAAAAAAAGTTTTTGGAAAATTTGAAATTTTTTGAACTTTTTTGCAGATCCGGGGTCATGAACTTTTTCAAGAATTGCTAAGTCCTTTTTTCAAAATAAGAGCCTAAAGTTCAGCAAAGCTCCCTGAAATGTTGTTTGGAAAGTGTATTGAGACTTTCTTGGTTGTTTTGGGTTGAAAAAGTTTTTTGAAAAATTTGAATTTTTTTTGAATTTTTTCGCAGGTGCGGGGTCATGAACTTTGTCAAGAATTGCTAAGTCCTTTTTTCAAAATAAGAGCCTAAAGTTCAGCGAAACTCCCTGAAATGTTGTTTGGAACGTGTATTGAGACTTTCTTGGTTGTTTTCGGAAGAAAATGTTTTTTGAAAAATTTGAAAATTCTTTGAACTTTTTTGCAGGTCCGAGGTCATGACCTTTTTCAAAAATTGCTTAGTCCTTATTTACAAAATAAGAGCCCAACTTTCAGCGAAACTCCCTGAAATCTTGTTTGGACCGTGTTTTGAGACTTTCTTGGTTGTTTTGCGTAAAAAAGGTTTTTTGGAAAAATTTTGAAAATTCTTCGAACTTTTTTGCAGGTTCGGGTTCATCAACTTTTTCAAAAGTTTCTTTGTCCTTATTTTCGAAATAAGATCTTAGAATTTACCAAAACTCCCTGAAATGTTGTTCGGAACGTGTATTAGGACTTTCTTGTTTGTTTTCAGAAAAAAAAGTTTTTTGAAAATTTTGAAATTTTTGGAACTTTTTTGCAGGTCCGGGGTCATGAAGTTTTTCTAAAATCGCTAAGTCATTATTTTCAAAATAAGAGCCTAAAATTCACCGAAACTTCAGGAAATGTTGTCAGAAACGTGTACCAAGACTTTCTTGGTTGTTTCGAGTGAAATAAATTTTGAAAAATTTAAAATTTTTTCGTATTTTTCGAAGCTTTAGTCTTAAACATTGTAGGTATATTATTTGTTTCTTTTTTCCAGATATCACTTGGAGGTTCAACAAACTATCATCACAACATTTCAGAAAGGTATTTTCTCAGCATTTTTGGTTCTTTGTCACAAAAAAATTTTCACAAAAATTTCAAATTTGTTGAACTTTTTTGCAAGTCCAGGGTCATGGAACTTTTCAAAAATTTCTAAGTCCTTATTTTCAAAATAAGAGCTTAAAATTCACCGAAACTTCCTGAACTGTTGTTCGGAACATGTATTGAGACTTTCCTGGTTGTTTTGAGTAAAAAAAGGTTTTTGAAAAATTTGAAATTTTTTGAACTTTTTCGCAGGTCCGGGGTCATGAACTTTTTCAAAAATTGCTAAGTCCTTATTTTCAAAATAAGAGCTTAAAATTCAGCGAAACTTCCAGAACTGTTGTTCGGAACATGTATTGAGACTTTTCTGGTTGTTTTGAGTAAAAAAAGTTTTTTAAAAAATTTCAAATTTTTTGAACTTTTTTCCAGGTCCGGGGTCATGAACTTTTTCAAAAATTGCTAAGTCCTTATTTTCAAAATAATAGCCTAAAATTCAGCGAAGCTCCCTGCAATGTTGTTTGGAACGTGTATTGAGACTTTCTTGGTTGTTTTGGGTAAAAAAAGTTTTTTGAAAAATTTGAAATTTTTTTGAACTTTTTCGCAGTTCCAGGGTCATGAACTTTTTCAAAAATTGCTAAGTTCTTATTTTCAAAATAATAGCCTAAAATTCAGCAAAGCTCCCTGAAATGTTGTTTGGAAAGTGTATTGAGACTTTCTTGGTTGTTTTGGGTAGAAAAAGTTTTTTGAAAAATTTGAAATTTTTTTGAACTTTTTCGCAGGTCCGAGGTCATGAACTTTGTCAAAAAGTGCTTAGTCCTTATTTTCAAAATAAGAGCTTAGAATTTACCGAAACTCCCTGAAATGTTGTTCGGAACGTGTATTAGGACTTTCTTGTTTGTTTTCAGAAAAAAAAGTTTTTTGAAAATTTTGAAATTTTTGGAACTTTCTTGCAGGTCCGGGTTCATGAACTTTTTCAAAAATTGCTAAGTCCTTTTTTTTGAAAAATTTCAAATTTTTGAACTTTTTTGCAGGTCCGGGGTCATGAACTTTTTCAAAAATTGCTAAGTTCTTATTCTCGAAATAATAGCCTAAAATTCAGCAAAGCTCCCTGAAATGTTGTTTGGAAAGTGTATTGAGACATTCTTGTTTGTTTTGGGTAGAAAAAGTTTTTTGAAAATTTTGAAATTTTTGGAACTTTTTTGCAGGTCCGGGGTCATGAAGTTTTTCTAAATTTGCTAAGTCATTATTTTCAAAATAAGAGCCCAAAATTCACCGAAACTACAGGAAATATTGTCAGAAATGTGTACCTAGACTTTCTTGGTTGTTTCGAATGAAATAAATTTTGAAAAATTTAAATTTTTTTCGTATTTTTCGAAGCTTTAGTCTTAAACATTGTAGGTATATTATTTGTTTCTTTTTTCCAGATATCACTTGGAGGTTCAACCAACTATCATCACAACATTTCAGAAAGGTATTCTCTCAGCATTTTTCGTTAATTGTCACAAAAAAATTTTCACAAAAATTTCAAATTTTTTGAACTTTTTTGCAAGTCCAGGTTCATGAAACTTTTCAAAAATTGCTAAGTCCTTTTTTTCAAAATAAGAGCCTAAAAATCAGCGAAACTCCCTGAAATGTTGTTCGGAACGTGTATTGAGACTTTCTTGGTTGTTTTGGGTAAAAAAAGTTTTTTGGAAAATTTGAAATTTTTTTGAATTTTTTCGCAGGTCCGGGTTCATGAACTTTTTCAAAAATTGCTTCGTCCTTATTTTTGAAAAATTTCAAATTTTTTGAACTTTTTTGCAGGTCCGGGGTCATGAACTTTTTCAAAAATTGCTAAGTTCTTATTCTCGAAATAATAGCCTAAAATTCAGCAAAGCTCCCTGAAATGTTGTTTGGAAAGTGTATTGAGACTTTCTTGGTTGTTTTGGGTAGAAAAAGTTTTTTGAAAATTTTGAAATTTTTGGAACTTTTTTGCAGGTCCGGGGTCATGAAGTTTTTCTAAAATTGCTAAGTCATTATTTTCAAAAGAAGAGCCTAAAATTCACCGAAACTTCAGGAAATGTTGTCAGAAACATGTACCAAGACTTTCTTGGTTGTTTCGAGTGAAATAAATTTTGAAAAATTTAAAATTTTTTCGTATTTTTCGAAGCTTTAGTCTTAAACATTGTAGGTTTTTTTTTTTTTTTTTTTCCAGATATCACTTGGAGGTTCAACCAACTATCATCACAACATTTCAGAAAGGTATTTTCTCAGCATTTTTCGTTCTTTGTCACAAAAAAATTTTCACAAAAATTTCAAATTTTTTGAACTTTTTTGCAAATCCAGGGTCATGAAACTTTTCAAAAATTGCTAAGTCCTTATTTTCAAAATAAGAGCTTAAAATTCAGCGAAACTCCCTGAAATGTTGTACGGAACACGTATTGAGACTTTTCTTGTTGTTTGGAGTAAAAAGAGTTTTTTTAAAAAATTTCCAATTTTTTGAACTTTTTCACAGGTCCGGGTTCATGAACTTTTTCAAAAATTGCTAAGTCCTTATTTTCAAAATAAGAGCCTAAAATTCAGCGAAACTCCCTAAAATGTTGTTCGGAACGTGTATTGAGACTTTCTTGGTTTTTTTGGGTAAAAAAAGTTTTTTGGAAAATTTGAAATTTTTTTGAATTTTTTCGCAGGTCCGGGGTCATGTACTTTTTCAAAAATTGCTAAGTCCTTATTTTCAAAATAAGAGCTTAGAATTCAGCGAAACTCCCTGAAATGTTGTACGGAACATTTATTGAGACTTTTCTGGTTGTTTTGAGTAAAAAAAGTTTTCTTAAAAAATTTCCAATTTTTTGAATTTTTTCGCAGGTCCGGGGTCATGAACTTTTTTAAAAATTGCTAAGTTCTTATTCTCGAAATAATAGCCTAAAATTCAGCAAAGCTCCCTGAAATGTTGTTTGGAAAGTGTATTGAGACATTCTTGGTTGTTTTGGTAGAAAAAGTTTTTTGGAAAATTTGAATTTTTTTTGAACTTTTTCGCAGGTCCGAGGTCATGAACTTTGTCAAAAATTGCTTTGTCCTTATTTTCAAAATAAGAGCTTAGAATTTACCGAAACTCCCTGAAATGTTGTACGGAACATGTATTGAGACTTTTCTGGTTGTTTTGAGTAAAAAAAGTTTTTTGGAAAATTTCAAATTTTTTGAACTTTTTTGCAGGTTCGGGTTCATCAACTTTTTCAAAAGTTTCTTTGTCCTTATTTTCAAAATAAGAGCTTAGAATTTACCGAAACTCCCTGAAATGTTGTTCGGAACGTGTATTAGGACTTTCTTGTTTGTTTTCAGAAAAAAAAGTTTTTTGAAAATTTTGAAATTTTTGGAACTTTTTTGCTGGTCCGGGGTCATGAACTTTTTCTAAAATTGCTAAGTCATTATTTTCAAAATAAGAGCCTAAAATTGACCGAAACTACAGGAAATATTGTCAGAAATGTGTACCAAGACTTTCTTGGTTGTTTCGAGTGAAATAAATTTTGAAAAATTTAAAATTTTTTCGTATTTTTCGAAGATTTAGTCTTAAACATTGTAAGTATATTATTTGTTTCTTTTTTCCAGATATCACTTGGAGGTTCAACCAACTATCATCACAACATTTCAGAAAGGTATTTTCTCAGCATTTTTCGTTAATTGTCACAAAAAAATTTTCACAAAAATTTCAAATTTTTTGAACTTTTTTGCAAGTCCAGGGTCATGAAACTTTTCAAAAATTGCTAAGTCCTTATTTTCAAAATAAGAGCTTGAAATTCAGCGAAACTTCCAGAACTGTTGTTCGGAACATGTATTGAGACTTTTCTGGTTGTTTTGAGTAAAAAAAGTTTTTTAAAAAATTTCAAATTTTTTGAACTTTTTTGCAGGTCCGGGGTCTTGAACTTTTTCAAAAATTGCTAAGTCCTTATTTTCAAAATAATAGCCTAAAATTCAGCGAAGCTCCCTGCAATGTTGTTTGAAACGTGTATTGAGACTTTCTTGGTTGTTTTGGGTAAAAAAATTTTTTTAAAAATTTGAAATTTTTTTGAACTTTTTCGCAGTTCCAGGGTCATGAACTTTTCAAAAATTGCTAAGTTCTTATTTTCAAAATAATAGCCTAAAATTCAGCAAAGCTCCCTGAAATGTTGTTTGGAAAGTGTATTGAGACTTTCTTGGTTGTTTTGGGTAGAAAAAGTTTTTTGAAAAATTTGAAATTTTTTTGAACTTTTTCGCAGGTCCGAGGTCATGAACTTTGTCAAAAATTGCTTTGTCCTTATTTTCAAAATAAGAGCTTAGAATTTACCGAAACTCACTGAAATGTTGTTCGGAACGTGTATTAGGACTTTCTTGTTTGTCTTCAGAAAAAAAAGTTTTTTGAAAATTTTGAAATTTTTAGAACTTTTTTGCAGGTCTGGGGTCATGAAGTTTTTCTAAAATTGCTAAGCCATTATTTTCAAAATAAGAGCCCAACTTTCAGCGAAACTCCCTGAAATGTTGTACGGAACACGTGGTCAGACTTTTCTGGTTGTTTTGAGTAAAAAAAGTTTTTTTAAAAAATTTGAAATTTTTTGAACTTTTTCGCAGGTCCGGGGTCATGAACTTTTTCAAAAATTGCTAAGTCCTTTTTTTCAAAATAAGAGCTTAAAATTCAGCGAAACTCCCTGAAATGTTGTACGGAACATGTATTGAGACTTTTCTGGTTGTTTTGAGTAAAAAGTTTTTTTAAAAAATTTCCAATTTTTGAATTTTTTTGCAGGTCCGGGGTCATGAACTTTTTCAAGAATTGCTAAGTTCTTATTCTCGAAATAATAGCCTAAAATTCAGCAAAGCTCCCTGAAATGTTGTTTGGAAAGTGTATTGAGACTTTCTTGGTTTCTTTTGGGTAGAAAAACTTTTTTGGAAAATTTGAAATTTTTTTGAACTTTTTCGCAGGTCCGAGGTCATGAACTTTGTCAAAAATTGCTTTGTCCTTATTTTCAAAATAAGAGCTTAGAATTTACCGAAACTCCCTGAAATGTTGTTCGGAACGTGTATTAGGACTTTCTTGTTTGTTTTCAGAAAAAAAAAGTTTTTTGAAAATTTTGAAATTTTTGGAACTTTTTTGCAGGTCCGGGGTCATGAAGTTTTTCTAAAATTGCTAAGTCATTATTTTCAAAATAAGAACCTAAAATTCACCGAAACTTCAAAAAATGTTGTCAGAAACATGTACCAAGACTTTCTTGGTTGTTTCGAGTGAAATAAATTTTGAAAAATTTAAAATTTTTTCGTATTTTTCGAAGCTTTAGTCTTAAACATTGTAGGTATATTATTTGTTTCTTTTTTCCAGATATCACTTGGAGGTTCAACCAACTATCATCACAACATTTCAGAAAGGTATTTTCTCAGCATTTTTCGTTCTTTGTCACAAAAAAATTTTCACAAAAATTTCAAATTTTTTGAACTTTTTTGCAAATGCAGGGTCATGAAACTTTTCAAAAATTGCTAAGTCCTTATTTTCAAAATAAGAGCTTAAAATTCAGCGAAACTCCCTGAAATGTTGTACGGAACATGTATTGAGACTTTTCTGGTTGTTTTGAGTAAAAAGTTTTTTTAAAAAATTTCCAATTTTTGAATTCTTTTGCAGGTCCGGGGTCATGAACTTTTTCAAGAATTGCTAAGTTCTTATTCTCGAAATAATAGCCTAAAATTCAGCAAAGCTCCCTGAAATGTTGTTTGGAAAGAGTATTGAGACTTTCTTGGTTTCTTTTGGGTAGAAAAACTTTTTTGGAAAATTTGAAATTTTTTTGAACTTTTTCGCAGGTCCGAGGTCATGAACTTTGTCAAAAATTGCTTTGTCCTTATTTTCAAAATAAGAGCTTAGAATTTACCGAAACTCACTGAAATGTTGTTCGGAACGTGTATTAGGACTTTCTTGTTTGTCTTCAGAAAAAAAAGTTTTTTGAAAATTTTGAAATTTTTAGAACTTTTTTGCAGGTCTGGGGTCATGAAGTTTTTCTAAAATTGCTAAGTCATTATTTTCAAAATAAGAGCCCAACTTTCAGCGAAACTCCCTGAAATGTTGTACGGAACACGTGGTCAGACTTTTCTGGTTGTTTTGAGTAAAAAAAGTTTTTTTAAAAAATTTGAAATTTTTAAACTTTTTCGCAGGTCCGGGGTCATGAACTTTTTCAAAAATTGCTAAGTCCTTTTTTTCAAAATAAGAGCTTAAAATTCAGCGAAACTCCCTGAAATGTTGTACGGAACATGTATTGAGACTTTTCTGGTTGTTTTGAGTAAAAAGTTTTTTTAAAAAATTTCCAATTTTTGAATTTTTTTGCAGGTCCGGGGTCATGAACTTTTTCAAGAATTGCTAAGTTCTTATTCTCGAAATAATAGCCTAAAATTCAGCAAAGCTCCCTGAAATGTTGTTTGGAAAGTGTATTGAGACTTTCTTGGTTTCTTTTGGGTAGAAAAACTTTTTTGGAAAATTTGAAATTTTTTTGAACTTTTTCGCAGGTCCGAGGTCATGAACTTTGTCAAAAATTGCTTTGTCCTTATTTTCAAAATAAGAGCTTAGAATTTACCGAAACTCACTGAAATGTTGTTCGGAACGTGTATTAGGACTTTCTTGTTTGTCTTCAGAAAAAAAAGTTTTTTGAAAATTTTGAAATTTTTAGAACTTTTTTGCAGGTCTGGGGTCATGAAGTTTTTCTAAAATTGCTAAGGCATTATTTTCAAAATAAGAGCCCAACTTTCAGCGAAACTCCCTGAAATGTTGTACGGAACACGTGGTGAGACTTTTCTGGTTGTTTTGGGTAAAAAAAGTTTTTTTAAAAAATTTGAAATTTTTTGAACTTTTTCGCAGGTCCGGGGTCATGAACTTTTTCAAAAATTGCTAAGTCCTTTTTTTCAAAATAAGAGCTTAAAATTCAGCGAAACTCCCTGAAATGTTGTACGGAAAATGTATTGAGACTTTTCTGGTTGTTTTGAGTAAAAAGTTTTTTTAAAAAATTTCCAATTTTTGAATTTTTTTGCAGGTCCGGGGTCATGAACTTTTTCAAGAATTGCTAAGTTCTTATTCTCGAAATAATAGCCTAAAATTCAGCAAAGCTCCCTGAAATGTTGTTTGGAAAGTGTATTGAGACTTTCTTGGTTTCTTTTGGGTAGAAAAACTTTTTTGGAAAATTTGAAATTTTTTTGAACTTTTTCGCAGGTCCGAGGTCATGAACTTTGTCAAAAATTGCTTTGTCCTTATTTTCAAAATAAGAGCTTAGAATTTACCGAAACTCCCTGAAATGTTGTTCGGAACGTGTATTAGGACTTTCTTGTTTGTTTTCAGAAAAAAAAAGTTTTTTGAAAATTTTGAAATTTTTGGAACTTTTTTGCAGGTCCGGGGTCATGAAGTTTTTCTAAAATTGCTAAGTCATTATTTTCAAAATAAGAGCCCAACTTTCAGCGAAACTCCCTGAAATGTTGTACGGAACACGTGGTGAGACTTTTCTGGTTGTTTTGGGTAAAAAAAGTTTTTTTAAAAAATTTGCAATTTTTTGAACTTTTTCGCAGGTCCGGGGTCATGAACTTTTTCAAAAATTGCTAAGTCCTTTTTTTCAAAATAAGAGCTTAAAATTCAGCGAAACTCCCTGAAATGTTGTACGGAACATGTATTGAGACTTTTCTGGTTGTTTTGAGTAAAAAGTTTTTTTAAAAAATTTCCAATTTTTGAATTTTTTTGCAGGTCCGGGGTCATGAACTTTTTCAAGAATTGCTAAGTTCTTATTCTCGAAATAATAGCCTAAAACTCAGCAAAGCTCCCTGAAATGTTGTTTGGAAAGTGTATTGAGACTTTCTTGGTTGTTTTGGGTAGAAAAACTTTTTTGGAAAATTTGAAATTTTTTTGAACTTTTTCGCAGGTCCGAGGTCATGAACTTTGTCAAAAATTGCTTTGTCCTTATTTTCAAAATAAGAGCTTAGAATTTACCGAAACTCCCTGAAATGTTGTTCGGAACGTGTATTAGGACTTTCTTGTTTGTGTTCAGAAAAAAAAGTTTTTTGAAAATTTTGAAATTTTTGGAACTTTTTTGCAGGTCCGGGGTCATGAAGTTTTTCTAAAATTGCTAAGTCATTATTTTCAAAATAGGAGCCTAAAATTCACCGAAACTTCAGGAAATGTTGTCAGAAACGTGTACCAAGACTTTCTTGGTTGTTTCGAGTGAAATGAATTTTGAAAAATTTAAAATTTTTTCGTATTTTTCGAAGCTTTAGTCTTAAACATTGTAGGTATATTATTTGTTTCTTTTTTCCAGATATCACTTGGAGGTTCAACCAACTATCATCACAACATTTCAGAAAGGTATTTTCTCAGCATTTTTCGTTCTTTGTCACAAAAAAATTTTCACAAAAATTTCAAATTTTTTGAAATTTTTTGCAAAGCCAGGGTCATGAAACTTTTCAAAAATTGCTAAGTCCTTATTTTCAAAATAAGAGCTTAAAATTCAGCGAAACTCCCTGAAATGTTGTACGGAACATGTATTGAGACTTTTCTGGTTGTTTTGAGTAAAAAGTTTTTTTAAAAAATTTCCAATTTTTGAATTTTTTTGCAGGTCCGGGGTCATGAACTTTTTCAAGAATTGCTCAGTTCTTATTCTCGAAAAAATAGCCTAAAATTCAGCAAAGCTCCCTGAAATGTTGTTTGGAAAGAGTATTGAGACTTTCTTGGTTTCTTTTGGGTAGAAAAACTTTTTTGGAAAATTTGAAATTTTTTTGAACTTTTTCGCAGGTCCGAGGTCATGAACTTTGTCAAAAATTGCTTTGTCCTTATTTTCAAAATAAGAGCTTAGAATTTACCGAAACTCACTGAAATGTTGTTCGGAACGTGTATTAGGACTTTCTTGTTTGTCTTCAGAAAAAAAAGTTTTTTGAAAATTTTGAAATTTTTAGAACTTTTTTGCAGGTCTGGGGTCATGAAGTTTTTCTAAAATTGCTAAGTCATTATTTTCAAAATAAGAGCCCAACTTTCAGCGAAACTCCCTGAAATGTTGTACGGAACACGTGGTCAGACTTTTCTGGTTGTTTTGAGTAAAAAAAGTTTTTTTAAAAAATTTGAAATTTTTTGAACTTTTTCGCAGGTCCGGGGTCATGAACTTTTTCAAAAATTGCTAAGTCCTTTTTTTCAAAATAAGAGCTTAAAATTCAGCGAAACTCCCTGAAATGTTGTACGGAACATGTATTGAGACTTTTCTGGTTGTTTTGAGTAAAAAGTTTTTTTAAAAAATTTCCAATTTTTGAATTTTTTTGCAGGTCCGGGGTCATGAACTTTTTCAAGAATTGCTAAGTTCTTATTCTCGAAATAATAGCCTAAAATTCAGCAAAGCTCCCTGAAATGTTGTTTGGAAAGTGTATTGAGACTTTCTTGGTTTCTTTTGGGTAGAAAAACTTTTTTGGAAAATTTGAAATTTTTTTGAACTTTTTCGCAGGTCCGAGGTCATGAACTTTGTCAAAAATTGCTTTGTCCTTATTTTCAAAATAAGAGCTTAGAATTTACCGAAACTCACTGAAATGTTGTTCGGAACGTGTATTAGGACTTTCTTGTCTGTCTTCAGAAAAAAAAGTTTTTTGAAAATTTTGAAATTTTTAGAACTTTTTTGCAGGTCTGGGGTCATGAAGTTTTTCTAAAATTGCTAAGTCATTATTTTCAAAATAAGAGCCCAACTTTCAGCGAAACTCCCTGAAATGTTGTACGGAACACGTGGTGAGACTTTTCTGGTTGTTTTGGGTAAAAAAAGTTTTTTTAAAAAATTTGAAATTTTTTGAACTTTTTCGCAGGTCCGGGTTCATGAACTTTTTCAAAAATTGCTAAGTCCTTATTTTCAAAATATGAGCCTAAAATTCAGCGAAACTCTCTGAACTGTTTTTCGGAACGTGTATTGAGACTTTCTTGGTTGTTTTGGGTAAAAAAAGTTTTTTGGAAAATTTGAAATTTTTTTGAATTTTTTCGCAGGTCCGGGGTCATGAACTTTTTCAAAAATTGCTAAGTCCTTTTTTTCAAAATAAGAGCTTAAAATTCAGCGAAACTCCCTGAAATGTTGTACGGAACATGTATTGAGACTTTTCTGGTTGTTTTGGGTAAAAAAAGTTTTTTTAAAAAATTTCAAATTTTTTGAACTTTTTTGCAGGTGCGGGGTCATGAACTTTTTCAAAAATTGCTAAGTCCTTATTTTTAAAATAATAGCCTAAAATTCCGCGAAACTCCCTGAAATGTTGTTCGGAACATGTATTGAGACTTTCTTGGTTGTTTTGGGTAAAAAAAGTTTTTTGGAAAATTTGAAATTTTTTTGAATTTTTTCGCAGGTCCAGGGTCATGAACTTTTTCAAAAATTGCTAAGTCCTTTTTTTCAAAATAAGAGCTTAAAATTCAGCAAAACTCCCTGAAATGTTGTACGGAACATGTATTGAGACTTTTCTGGTTGTTTTGAGTAAAAAGTTTTTTTAAAAAATTTCCAATTTTTGAATTTTTTTGCAGGTCCGGGGTCATGAACTTTTTCAAGAATTGCTAAGTTCTTATTCTCGAAATAATAGCCTAAAATTCAGCAAAGCTCCCTGAAATGTTGTTTGGAAAGTGTATTGAGACTTTCTTGGTTTCTTTTGGGTAGAAAAACTTTTTTGGAAAATTTGAAATTTTTTTGAACTTTTTCGCAGGTCCGAGGTCATGAACTTTGTCAAAAATTGCTTTGTCCTTATTTTCAAAATAAGAGCTTAGAATTTACCGAAACTCACTGAAATGTTGTTCGGAACGTGTATTAGGACTTTCTTGTTTGTCTTCAGAAAAAAAAGTTTTTTGAAAATTTTGAAATTTTTAGAACTTTTTTGCAGGTCTGGGGTCATGAAGTTTTTCTAAAATTGCTAAGTCATTATTTTCAAAATAAGAGCCCAACTTTCAGCGAAACTCCCTGAAATGTTGTACGGAACACGTGGTGAGACTTTTCTGGTTGTTTTGAGTAAAAAAAGTTTTTTTAAAAAATTTGAAATTTTTTGAACTTTTTCGCAGGTCCGGGTTCATGAACTTTTTCAAAAATTGCTAAGTCCTTATTTTCAAAATATGAGCCTAAAATTCAGCGAAACTCTCTGAACTGTTTTTCGGAACGTGTATTGAGACTTTCTTGGTTGTTTTGGGTAAAAAAAGTTTTTTGGAAAATTTGAAATTTTTTTGAATTTTTTCGCAGGTCCGGGGTCATGAACTTTTTCAAAAATTGCTAAGTCCTTTTTTTCAAAATAAGAGCTTAAAATTCAGCGAAACTCCCTGAAATGTTGTACGGAACATGTATTGAGACTTTTCTGGTTGTTTTGAGTAAAAAAAGTTTTTTTAAAAAATTTCAAATTTTTGAACTTTTTTGCAGGTGCGGGGTCATGAACTTTTTCAAAAATTGCTAAGTCCTTATTTTTAAAATAATAGCCTAAAATTCAGCGAAACTCCCTGAAATGTTGTTCGGAACATGTATTGATTCTTTCCTGGTTGTTTTGGGTAAAAAAAGTTTTTTGGAAAATTTGAAATTTTTTTGAATTTTTTCGCAGGTCCAGGGTCATGAACTTTTTCAAAAATTGCTAAGTCCTTTTTTTCAAAATAAGAGCTTAAAATTCAGCAAAACTCCCTGAAATGTTGTACGGAACATGTATTGAGACTTTTCTGGTTGTTTTGAGTAAAAATTTTTTTTAAAAAATTTCCAATTTTTGAATTTTTTTGCAGGTCCGGGGTCATGAACTTTTTCAAGAATTGCTAAGTTCTTATTCTCGAAATAATAGCCTAAAATTCAGCAAAGCTCCCTGAAATGTTGTTTGGAAAGTGTATTGAGACTTTCTTGGTTGTTTTGAGTAAAAAAAGTTTTTTGGAAAATTTGAAATTTTTTTGAATTTTTTCGCAGGTCCAGGGTCATGAACTTTTTCAAAAATTGCTAAGTCCTTTTTTTCAAAATAAGAGCTTAAAATTCAGCAAAACTCCCTGAAATGTTGTACGGAACATGTATTGAGACTTTTCTGGTTGTTTTGAGTAAAAAGTTTTTTTAAAAAATTTCCAATTTTTGAATTTTTTTGCAGGTCCGGGGTCATGAACTTTTTCAAGAATTGCTAAGTTCTTATTCTCGAAATAATAGCCTAAAATTCAGCAAAGCTCCCTGAAATGTTGTTTGGAAAGTGTATTGAGACTTTCTTGGTTTCTTTTGGGTAGAAAAACTTTTTTGGAAAATTTGAAATTTTTTTGAACTTTTTCGCAGGTCCGAGGTCATGAACTTTGTCAAAAATTGCTTTGTCCTTATTTTCAAAATAAGAGCTTAGAATTTACCGAAACTCACTGAAATGTTGTTCGGAACGTGTATTAGGACTTTCTTGTTTGTCTTCAGAAAAAAAAGTTTTTTGAAAATTTTGAAATTTTTAGAACTTTTTTGCAGGTCTGGGGTCATGAAGTTTTTCTAAAATTGCTAAGTCATTATTTTCAAAATAAGAGCCCAACTTTCAGCGAAACTCCCTGAAATGTTGTACGGAACACGTGGTGAGACTTTTCTGGTTGTTTTGGGTAAAAAAAGTTTTTTTAAAAAATTTGAAATTTTTTGAACTTTTTCGCAGGTCCGGGTTCATGAACTTTTTCAAAAATTGCTAAGTCCTTATTTTCAAAATATGAGCCTAAAATTCAGCGAAACTCTCTGAACTGTTTTTCGGAACGTGTATTGAGACTTTCTTGGTTGTTTTGGGTAAAAAAAGTTTTTTGGAAAATTTGAAATTTTTTTGAATTTTTTCGCAGGTCCGGGGTCATGAACTTTTTCAAAAATTGCTAAGTCCTTTTTTTCAAAATAAGAGCTTAAAATTCAGCGAAACTCCCTGAAATGTTGTACGGAACATGTATTGAGACTTTTCTGGTTGTTTTGAGTAAAAAAAGTTTTTTTAAAAAATTTCAAATTTTTTGAACTTTTTTGCAGGTGCGGGGTCATGAACTTTTTCAAAAATTGCTAAGTCCTTATTTTTAAAATAATAGCCTAAAATTCCGCGAAACTCCCTGAAATGTTGTTCGGAACATGTATTGAGACTTTCTTGGTTGTTTTGGGTAAAAAAAGTTTTTTGGAAAATTTGAAATTTTTTTGAATTTTTTCGCAGGTCCAGGGTCATGAACTTTTTCAAAAATTGCTAAGTCCTTTTTTTCAAAATAAGAGCTTAAAATTCAGCAAAACTCCCTGAAATGTTGTACGGAACATGTATTGAGACTTTTCTGGTTGTTTTGAGTAAAAAGTTTTTTTAAAAAATTTCCAATTTTTGAATTTTTTTGCAGGTCCGGGGTCATGAACTTTTTCAAGAATTGCTAAGTTCTTATTCTCGAAATAATAGCCTAAAATTCAGCAAAGCTCCCTGAAATGTTGTTTGGAAAGTGTATTGAGACTTTCTTGGTTTCTTTTGGGTAGAAAAACTTTTTTGGAAAATTTGAAATTTTTTTGAACTTTTTCGCAGGTCCGAGGTCATGAACTTTGTCAAAAATTGCTTTGTCCTTATTTTCAAAATAAGAGCTTAGAATTTACCGAAACTCACTGAAATGTTGTTCGGAACGTGTATTAGGACTTTCTTGTTTGTCTTCGGAAAAAAAAGTTTTTTGAAAATTTTGAAATTTTTAGAACTTTTTTGCAGGTCTGGGGTCATGAAGTTTTTCTAAAATTGCTAAGTCATTATTTTCAAAATAAGAGCCCAACTTTCAGCGAAACTCCCTGAAATGTTGTACGGAACACGTGGTGAGACTTTTCTGGTTGTTTTGAGTAAAAAAAGTTTTTTAAAAAATTTGAAATTTTTTGAACTTTTTCGCAGGTCCGGGTTCATGAACTTTTTCAAAAATTGCTAAGTCCTTATTTTCAAAATATGAGCCTAAAATTCAGCGAAACTCTCTGAACTGTTTTTCGGAACGTGTATTGAGACTTTCTTGGTTGTTTTGGGTAAAAAAAGTTTTTTGGAAAATTTGAAATTTTTTTGAATTTTTTCGCAGGTCCGGGGTCATGAACTTTTTCAAAAATTGCTAAGTCCTTTTTTTCAAAATAAGAGCTTAAAATTCAGCGAAACTCCCTGAAATGTTGTACGGAACATGTATTGAGACTTTTCTGGTTGTTTTGAGTAAAAAAAGTTTTTTTAAAAAATTTCAAATTTTTTGAACTTTTTTGCAGGTGCGGGGTCATGAACTTTTTCAAAAATTGCTAAGTCCTTATTTTTAAAATAATAGCCTAAAATTCAGCGAAACTCCCTGAAATGTTGTTCGGAACATGTATTGATTCTTTCCTGGTTGTTTTGGGTAAAAAAAGTTTTTTGGAAAATTTGAAATTTTTTTGAATTTTTTCGCAGGTCCAGGGTCATGAACTTTTTCAAAAATTGCTAAGTCCTTTTTTTCAAAATAAGAGCTTAAAATTCAGCAAAACTCCCTGAAATGTTGTACGGAACATGTATTGAGACTTTTCTGGTTGTTTTGAGTAAAAAGTTTTTTTAAAAAATTTCCAATTTTTGAATTTTTTTGCAGGTCCGGGGTCATGAACTTTTTCAAGAATTGCTAAGTTCTTATTCTCGAAATAATAGCCTAAAATTCAGCAAAGCTCCCTGAAATGTTGTTTGGAAAGTGTATTGAGACTTTCTTGGTTGTTTTGGGTAAAAAAAGTTTTTTGGAAAATTTGAAATTTTTTTGAATTTTTTCGCAGGTCCAGGGTCATGAACTTTTTCAAAAATTGCTAAGTCCTTTTTTTCAAAATAAGAGCTTAAAATTCAGCAAAACTCCCTGAAATGTTGTACGGAACATGTATTGAGACTTTTCTGGTTGTTTTGAGTAAAAAGTTTTTTTAAAAAATTTCCAATTTTTGAATTTTTTTGCAGGTCCGGGGTCATGAACTTTTTCAAGAATTGCTAAGTTCTTATTCTAGAAATAATAGCCTAAAATTCAGCAAAGCTCCCTGAAATGTTGTTTGGAAAGTGTATTGAGACTTTCTTGGTTTCTTTTGGGTAGAAAAACTTTTTTGGAAAATTTGAAATTTTTTTGAACTTTTTCGCAGGTCCGAGGTCATGAACTTTGTCAAAAATTGCTTTGTCCTTATTTTCAAAATAAGAGCTTAGAATTTACCGAAACTCACTGAAATGTTGTTCGGAACGTGTATTAGGACTTTCTTGTTTGTCTTCAGAAAAAAAAGTTTTTTGAAAATTTTGAAATTTTTAGAACTTTTTTGCAGGTCTGGGGTCATGAAGTTTTTCTAAAATTGCTAAGTCATTATTTTCAAAATAAGAGCCCAACTTTCAGCGAAACTCCCTGAAATGTTGTACGGAACACGTGGTGAGACTTTTCTGGTTGTTTTGAGTAAAAAAAGTTTTTTTAAAAAATTTGAAATTTTTTGAACTTTTTCGCAGGTCCGGGTTCATGAACTTTTTCAAAAATTGCTAAGTCCTTATTTTCAAAATATGAGCCTAAAATTCAGCGAAACTCTCTGAACTGTTTTTCGGAACGTGTATTGAGACTTTCTTGGTTGTTTTGGGTAAAAAAAGTTTTTTGGAAAATTTGAAATTTTTTTGAATTTTTTCGCAGGTCCGGGGTCATGAACTTTTTCAAAAATTGCTAAGTCCTTTTTTTCAAAATAAGAGCTTAAAATTCAGCAAAACTCCCTGAAATGTTGTACGGAACATGTATTGAGACTTTTCTGGTTGTTTTGAGTAAAAAAAGTTTTTTTAAAAAATTTCAAATTTTTTGAACTTTTTTGCAGGTGCGGGGTCATGAACTTTTTCAAAAATTGCTAAGTCCTTATTTTTAAAATAATAGCCTAAAATTCAGCGAAACTCCCTGGAATGTTGTTCGGAACATGTATTGATTCTTTCCTGGTTGTTTTGGGTAGAAAAAGTTTTTTGGAAAATTTGAAATTTTTTTGAACTTTTTCGCAGTTCCGGGGTCATGAACTTTGTCAAAAATTGCTTTGTCCTTATTTTCAAAATAAGAGCCTAAAATTCAGCGAAACTCCCTGAAATGTTGTTCGGAACGTGTATTGAGACTTTCTTGGTTGTTTTGGGTAAAAAAAGTTTTTTGGAAAATTTGAAATTTTTTTGAATTTTTTCGCAGGTCCAGGGTCATGAACTTTTTCAAAAATTGCTAAGTCCTTTTTTTCAAAATAAGAGCTTAAAATTCAGCAAAACTTCCTGAAATGTTGTTCGGAACATGTATTGAGACTTTCCTGGTTGTTTTGAGTAAAAAAAGGTTTTTGAAAAATTTGAAATTTTTTGAACTTTTTCGCAGGTCCGGGGTCATGAACTTTTTCAAAAATTGCTAAGTCCTTATTTTCAAAATAATAGCCTAAAATTCAGCGAAACTCCCTGAAATGTTGTTCGGAACGTGTATTAGGACTTTCTTGTTTGTGTTCAGAAAAAAAAGTTTTTTGAAAATTTTGAAATTTTTAGAACTTTTTTGCAGGTCTGGGGTCATGAAGTTTTTCTAAAATTGCTAAGTCATTATTTTCAAAATAAAAGCCCAACTTTCAGCGAAACTCCCTGAAATGTTGTACGGAACACGTGGTGAGACTTTTCTGGTTGTTTTGAGTAAAAAAAGTTTTTTTAAAAAATTTGAAATTTTTTGAACTTTTTCGCAGGTCCGGGTTCATGAACTTTTTCAAAAATTGCTAAGTCCTTATTTTCAAAATATGAGCTTAAAATTCAGCGAAACTTCCTGAAATGTTGTTCGGAACATGTATTGAGACTTTTCTGGTTGTTTTGAGTAAAAGAAGTTTTTTTAAAAAATTTCAAATTTTTTGAACTTTTTTGCAGGTGCGGGGTCATGAACTTTTTCAAAAATTGCTTTGTCCTTATTTTCAAAATAAGAGCCTAAAATTCAGCGAAACTCCCTGAAATGTTGTTCGGAACGTGTATTGAGACTTTCTTGGTTGTTTTGGGTAGAACAAGTTTTTTGAAAAATTTGAAATTTTTTTGAATTTTTTCGCAGGTCCGGGGTCATGAACTTTTTCAAAAATTGCTAAGTCCTTTTTTTCAAAATAAGAGCTTAAAATTCAGCAAAACTTCCTGAAATGTTGTTCGGAACATGTATTGAGACTTTCCTGGTTGTTTTGGGTAGAACAAGTTTTTTGAAAAATTTGAAATTTTTTGAACTTTCTCCCAGGTCCGGGGTCATGAACTTTTTCAAAAATTGCTAAGTCCTTATTTTCAAAATAAGAGCTTAAAATTCAGCGAAACTTCCTGAAATGTTGTTCGGAACATGTATTGAGACTTTTCTGGTTGTTTTGAGTAAAAAAAGTTTTTTTAAAAAATTTCAAATTTTTTGAACTTTTTTGCAGGTGCGGGGTCATGAACTTTTTCAAAAATTGCTTTGTCCTTATTTTCAAAATAAGAGCCTAAAATTCAGCGAAACTCCCTGAAATGTTGTTCGGAACGTGTATTGAGACTTTCTTGGTTGTTTTGGGTAAAAAAAGTTTTTTGGAAAATTTGAAATTTTTTTGAATTTTTTCGCAGGTCCAGGGTCATGAACTTTTTCAAAAATTGCTAAGTCCTTTTTTTCAAAATAAGAGCTTAAAATTCAGCAAAACTTCCTGAAATGTTGTTCGGAACATGTATTGAGACTTTCCTGGTTGTTTTGGGTAGAACAAGTTTTTTGAAAAATTTGAAATTTTTTGAACTTTCTCGCAGGTCCGGGGTCATGAACTTTTTCAAAAATTGCTAAGTCCTTATTTTCAAAATAAGAGCTTAAAATTCAGCGAAACTTCCTGAAATGTTGTTCGGAACATGTATTGAGACTTTTCTGGTTGTTTTGAGTAAAAAAAGTTTTTTTAAAAAATTTCAAATTTTTTGAACTTTTTTGCAGGTCCGGGGTCATGAACTTTTTCAAAAATTGCTAAGTCCTTTTTTCAAAATAATAGCCTAAAATTCAGCGAAGCTCCCTGAAATGTTGTTTGTAACGTGTATTGAGACTTTCTTGGGTGTTTTCGGAAGAAAATGTTTTTTGAAAAATTTGAAAATTCTTTGAACTTTTTTGCAGGTCCGAGGTCATGACCTTTTTCAAAAATTGCTAAGTCCTTATTTACAAAATAAGAGCCCAAATTTCAGCGAAACTCCCTGAAATGTTGTTTGGACCGTGTTTTGAGACTTTCTTGGTTGTTTTGCGTAAAAAAGGTTTTTTGGAAAAATTTTGAAAATTCTTTGAACTTTTTTGCAGGTCCGAGGTCATGACCTTTTTCAAAAATTGCTAAGTCCTTATTTTCAAAATAAGAGCCTAGAATTTACCGAAACTCCCTGAAATGTTGTTCGGAACGTGTATTAGGACTTTCTTGGTTGTTTTCAGGAAAATAGTTTTTTGAAAAATATGAAATTTTTTGGTTTTTTTTGAAGGTCCGGGTTCATGAACTTGTTCTAAAATTGCTAAGTCATTATTTGCAAAATAAGAGCCTAAAATTCACCGAAACTTCAGGAAATATTTTCAGAAACGTGTACCAAGACTTTCTTGGTTGTTTCGAGTGAAATAATTTTCGACAAATGTTCCGAAATGTTGTTTGGAACGTGTATTGAGACTTTCTTGGTTGTTTTGGGAAGAAAAAGTTTTTTGAAAAATTTGAAAATTCTTTGAACTCTTTTGCAGGTCCGAGGTCATGACCTTTTTCAAAAATTGCTAAGTCCTTATTTATAAAATAAGAGCCTAACTTTCAGCGAAACTCCCTGAAATAATGTTTGGAACGTGTTTTGAGACTTTCTTGGTTGTTTTGCGTAAAAAAAGTTTTTTGGAAAATTTCAAATTTTTTGAACTTTTCTGCAGGTTCGGGTTCATCAACTTTTTCAAAAGTTTCTTTGTCCTTATTTTGAAAATAAGAGCCTAGAATTTACCGAAACTCCCTGAAATGTTGTTCGGAACGTGTATTAGGACTTTCTTGGTTGTTTTCAGAAAAAAAAGTTTTTTGAAAAATTTGAAATTTTTTGGTTTTTTTTGCAGGTCCGGGTTCATGAACTTTTTCTAAAATTGCTAAGTCATTATTTGCAAAATAAGAGCCTAAAATTCACCGAAACTTCAGGAAATGTTGTCAGAAACGTGTACCAAGACTTTCTTGGTTGTTTCGAGTTAAATAATTTTTGAAAAATTTAAATTTTGTTCGTATTTTTCGAAGCTTTAGTCTTAAACATTGTAGGTATATTATTTGTTTCTTTTTTACAGATATTACTTGGAGGTTCAACCAACTATCATCACAACATTTCAGAAAGGTATTTTCTCAGCATTTTTCGTTCTTTGTCACAAAAAAATTTTCACAAAAATTTTAAATTTTTTGAATTTTTTTGCAAGTCCAGGGTCATGAAACTTTTTAAAAATTGCTAAGTCCTTATTATCAAAATAAGAGCCTAGAATTTACCGAAACTCCCTGAAATGTTGTTCGGAACGTGTATTAGGACTTTCTTGGTTGTTTTCAGGAAAATAGTTTTTTGAAAAATATGAAATTTTTTGGTTTTTTTTGAAGGTCCGGGTTCATGAACTTGTTCTAAAATTGCTAAGTCATTATTTGCAAAATAAGAGCCTAAAATTCACCGAAACTTCAGGAAATATTGTCAGAAACGTGTACCAAGACTTTCTTGGTTGTTTCGAGTGAAATAATTTTCGACAAATGTTCCGAAATGTTGTTTGGAACGTGTATTGAGACTTTCTTGGTTGTTTTGGGAAGAAAAAGTTTTTTGAAAAATTTGAAAATTCTTTGAACTTTTTTGCAGGTCCGGGGTCATGAAGTTTTTCTAAAATTGCTAAGTCATTATTTGCAAAATAAGAGCCTAAAATTCACCGAAACTTCAGGAAATGTTGTCAGAAACGTGTACCAAGACTTTCTTGGTTGTTTCGAGTTAAATAATTTTTGAAAAATTTAAATTTTGTTCGTATTTTTCGAAGCTTTAGTCTTAAACATTGTAGGTATATTATTTGTTTCTTTTTTACAGATATTACTTGGAGGTTCAACCAACTATCATCACAACATTTCAGAAAGGTATTTTCTCAGCATTTTTCGTTTTTTGTCACAAAAAAATTTTCACAAAAATTTTAAATTTTTTGAATTTTTTTGCAAGTCCAGGGTCATGAAACTTTTCAAAAATTGCTAAGTCCTTATTTTCAAAATAAGAGCTTAAAATTCAGCGAAACTTCCTGAAATGTTGTTCGGAACATGTATTGAGACTTTCTTGGTTGTTTTGCGTAAAAAAAGTTTTTTGGAAAATTTCAATTTTTTTGAACTTTTTTGCAGCTCCGGGTTCATGAACTTTTTCAAAAGTTTCTTTGTCTTTATTTTCAAAATAAGAGCTTAAAATTCAGCGAAACTCCCCTAAATGTTGTTTGGAACGTGTATTGAGACTTTCTTGGTTGTTTTCGGAAGAAAATGTTTTTTGAAAAATTTGAAAATTCTTTGAACTTTTTTGCAGGTCCGAGGTCATGACCTTTTTCAAAAATTGCTAAGTCCTTATTTTCAAAATAAGAGCCTAAAATTCAGCGAAACTCCCTGAAATGTTGTTCGGAACGTGTATTGAGACTTTCTTGGTTGTTTTGGGTAAAAAAAGTTCTTTGGAAAAATTTGAAAATTCTTTGAACTTTTTTGCAGGTCCGAGTTCATGACCTTTTTCAAAAATTGCTAAGTCCTTATTTACAAAATAAGAGCCCAACTTTCAGCAAAACTCCCTGAAATGTTGTTTGGAACGTGTTTTGAGATTTTCTTGGTTGTTTTGGGTAAAAAAAGTTTTTTGGAAAATTTCAAATTTTTTGAACTTTTTTGCAGGTTCGGGTTCATCAACTTTTTCAAAAGTTTCTTTGTCCTTATTTTCAAAATAAGAGCTTAGAATTTACCGAAACTCCCTGAAATGTTGTTCGGAACGTGTATTAGGACTTTCTTGTTTGTTTTCAGAAAAAAAAGTTTTTTGAAAATTTTGAAATTTTTGGAACTTTTTTGCAGGTCCGGGGTCATGAACTTTTTCTAAAATTGCTAAGTCATTATTTTCAAAATAAGAGCCTAAAATTGACCGAAACTACAGGAAATATTGTCAGAAATGTGTACCAAGACTTTCTTGGTTGTTTCGAGTGAAATAAATTTTGAAAAATTTAAAATTTTTTCGTATTTTTCGAAGATTTAGTCTTAAACATTGTAAGTATATTATTTGTTTCTTTTTTCCAGATATCACTTGGAGGTTCAACCAACTATCATCACAAAATTTCAGAAAGGTATTTTCTCAGCATTTTTCGTTAATTGTCACAAAAAAATTTTCACAAAAATTTCAAATTTTTGGAACTTTTTTGCAAGTCCAGGGTCATAAAACTTTTCAAAAATTGCTAAGTCCTTATTTTCAAAATAAGAGCTTGAAATTCAGCGAAACTTCCAGAACTGTTGTTCGGAACATGTATTGAGACTTTTCTGGTTGTTTTGAGTAAAAAAAGTTTTTTAAAAAATTTCAAATTTTTTGAACTTTTTTGCAGGTCCGGGGTCTTGAACTTTTTCAAAAATTGCTAAGTCCTTATTTTCAAAATAATAGCCTAAAATTCAGCGAAGCTCCCTGCAATGTTGTTTGGAACGTGTATTGAGACTTTCTTGGTTGTTTTGGGTAAAAAAATTTTTTTAAAAATTTGAAATTTTTTTGAACTTTTTCGCAGTTCCAGGGTCATGAACTTTTCAAAAATTGCTAAGTTCTTATTTTCAAAATAATAGCCTAAAATTCAGCAAAGCTCCCTGAAATATTGTTTGGAAAGTGTATTGAGACTTTCTTGGTTGTTTTGGGTAGAAAAAGTTTTTTGAAAAATTTGAAATTTTTTTGAACTTTTTCGCAGGTCCGAGGTCATGAACTTTGTCAAAAAGTGCTTTGTCCTTATTTTCAAAATAAGAGCTTAGAATTTACCGAAACTCCCTGAAATGTTGTTCGGAACGTGTATTAGGACTTTCTTGTTTGTTTTCAGAAAAAAAAGTTTTTTGAAAATTTTGAAATTTTTGGAACTTTTTTGCAGGTCCGGGGTCATGAACTTTTTCTAAAATTGCTAAGTCATTATTTTCAAAATAAGAGCCTAAAATTGACCGAAACTACAGGAAATATTGTCAGAAATGTGTACCAAGACTTTCTTGGTTGTTTCGAGTGAAATAAATTTTGAAAAATTTAAAATTTTTTCTTATTTTTCGAAGCTTTAGTCTTAAACATTGTAGGTATATTATTTGTTTCTTTTTTCCAGATATCACTTGGAGGTTCAACCAACTATCATCACAACATTTCAGAAAGGTATTTTCTCAGCATTTTTCGTTAATTGTCACAAAAAAATTTTCACAAAAATTTCAAATTTTTTGAACTTTTTTGCAAGTCCAGGGTCATGAAACTTTTCAAAAATTGCTAAGTCCTTTTTTTCAAAATAAGAGCCTAAAAATCAACGAAACTCCCTGACATGTTGTTCGGAATGTGTATTGAGATTTTCTGGTTGTTTTGAGTAAAAAAAGTTTTTTTAAAAAATTTCAAATTTTTTGAACTTTTTTGCAGGTCCGGGGTCATGAACTTTTTCAAAAATTGCTAAGTCCTTTTTTCAAAATAAGAGCCTAAAATTCAGCGAAACTCCCTGACATGTTGTTCGGAATGTGTATTGAGATTTTCTGGTTGTTTTGAGTAAAAAAAGTTTTTTTAAAAAATTTCAAATTTTTTGAACTTTTTTGCAGGTCCGGTGTCATGAACTTTTTCAAAAATTGCTAAGTCCTTTTTTTTCAAAATAATAGCCTAAAATTCAGCGAGGCTCCCTGAAATGTTGTTTGGAACGTTTATTGAGACTTTCTTGGTTGTTTTCGGAAGAAAATGTTTTTTGAAAATTTTGAAAATTCTTTGAACATTTTTGCAGGTCCGAGGTCATGACCTTTTTCAAAAATTGCTAAGTCCTTATTTACAAAATAAGACCCCAACTTTCAGCGAAACTCCCTGAAATGTTGTTTGGAACGTGTTTTGAGACTTTCTTGGTTGTTTTGCGTAAAAAAAGTTTTTTGGAAAATTTCAAATTTTTTGAACTTTTTTGCAGGTTCGGGTTCATCAACTTTTTCAAAAGTTTCTTTGTCCTTATTTTCAAAATAAGAGCCTAGAATTTACCGAAACTCCCTGAAATGTTGTTCGGAACGTGTATTAGGACTTTCTTGGTTGTTTTCAGAAAAAAAAGTTTTTTGAAAAATTTGAAATTTTTTGGTTTTTTTTGCAGGTCCGGGTTCATGAACTTTTTCTAAAATTGCTAAGTCATTATTTGCAAAATAAGAGCCTAAAATTCACCGAAACTTCAGGAAATGTTGTCAGAAACGTGTACCAAGACTTTCTTGGTTGTTTCGAGTTAAATAATTTTTGAAAAATTTAAATTTTGTTCGTATTTTTCGAAGCTTTAGTCTTAAACATTGTAGGTATATTATTTGTTTCTTTTTTACAGATATTACTTGGAGGTTCAACCAACTATCATCACAACATTTCAGAAAGGTATTTTCTCAGCATTTTTCGTTCTTTGTCACAAAAAAATTTTCACAAAAATTTTAAATTTTTTGAATTTTTTTGCAAGTCCAGGGTCATGAAACTTTTCAAAAATTGCTAAGTCCTTATTTTCAAAATAAGAGCTTGAAATTCAGCGAAACTTCCTGAAATGTTGTTCAGAACATGTATTGAGACTTTCTTGGTTGTTTTGCGTAAAAAAATTGTTTTGGAAAATTTCAATTTTTTTGAACTTTTTTGCAGGTCCGGGTTCATGAACTTTTTCAAAAGTTTCTTTGTCTTTATTTTCAAAATAAGAGCTTAAAATTCAGCGAAACTCCCCTAAATGTTGTTTGGAACGTGTATTGAGACTTTCTTGGTTGTTTTCGGAAGAAAATGTTTTTTGAAAAATTTGAAAATTCTTTGAACTTTTTTGCAGGTCCGAGGTCATGACCTTTTTCAAAAATTGCTAAGTCCTTATTTTCAAAATAAGAGCCTAAAATTCAGCGAAACTCCCTGAAATGTTGTTCGGAACGTGTATTGAGACTTTCTTGGTTGTTTTGGGCAAAAAATGTTTTTTGGAAAAATTTGAAAATTCTTTGAACTTTTTTGCAGGTCCGAGGTCATGACCTTTTTCAAAAATTGCTAAGTCCTTATTTACAAAATAAGAGCACAACTTTCAGCAAAACTCCCTGAAATGTTGTTTGGAACGTGTTTTGAGATTTTCTTGGTTGTTTTGCGTAAAAAAAGTTTTTTGGAAAATTTCAAATTTTTTGAACTTTTTTGCAGGTTCGGGTTCATCAACTTTTTCAAAAGTTTCTTTGTCCTTATTTTCAAAATAAGAGCTTAGAATTTACCGAAACTCCCTGAAATGTTGTTCGGAACGTGTATTAGGACTTTCTTGTTTGTTTTCAGAAAAAAAAGTTTTTTGAAAATTTTGAAATTTTTGGAACTTTTTTGCAGGTCCGGGGTCATGAAGTTTTTCTAAAATTGCTAAGTCATTATTTTCAAAATAAGAGCCTAAAATTCACCGAAACTTCAGGAAATGTTGTCAGAAACGTGTACCAAGACTTTCTTGGTTGTTTCGAGTGAAATAAATTTTAAAAAATTTAAAATTTTTTCGTATTTTTCGAAGCTTTAGTCTTAAACATTGTAGGTATATTATTTGTTTCTTTTTTCCAGATATCACTTGGAGGTTCAACAAACTATCATCACAACATTTCAGAAAGGTATTTTCTCAGCATTTTTCGTTCTTTGTCACAAAAAAATTTACACAAAAATTTCAAATTTGTTGAACTTTTTTGCAAGTCCAGGGTCATGGAACTTTTCAAAAATTTCTAAGTCCTTATTTTCAAAATAAGAGCTTGAAATTCAGCGAAACTTCCAGAACTGTTGCTCGGAACATGTATTGAGACTTTTCTGGTTGTTTTGAGTAAAAAAAGTTTTTTAAAAAATTTCAAATTTTTTGAACTTTTTTGCAGGTCCGGGGTCATGAACTTTTTCAAAAATTGCTAAGTCTTTATTTTCAAAATAATAGCCTAAAATTCAGCGAAGCTCCCTGCAATGTTGTTTGGAACGTGTATTGAGACTTTCTTGGTTGTTTTGGGTAAAAAAATTTTTTTAAAAATTTGAAATTTTTTTGAACTTTTTCGCAGTTCCAGGGTCATGAACTTTTTCAAAAATTGCTAAGTTCTTATTTTCAAAATAATAGCCTAAAATTCAGCAAAGCTCCCTGAAATGTTGTTTGGAAAGTGTATTGAGACTTTCTTGGTTGTTTTGGGTAGAAAAAGTTTTTTGAAAAATTTGAAATTTTTTTGAACTTTTTCGCAGGTCATGAACTTTGTCAAAAAGTGCTTTGTCCTTATTTTCAAAATAAGAGCTTAGAATTTACCGAAACTCCCTGAAATGTTGTTCGGAACGTGTATTAGGACTTTCTTGTTTGTTTTCAGAAAAAAAAGTTTTTTGAAAATTTTGAAATTTTTGGAACTTTTTTGCAGGTCCGGGGTCATGAACTTATTCTAAAATTGCTAAGTCATTATTTTCAAAATAAGAGCCTAAAATTGACCGAAACTACAGGAAATATTGTCAGAAATGTGTACCAAGACTTTCTTGGTTGTTTCGAGTGAAATAAATTTTGAAAAATTTAAATTTTTTTTGTATTTTTCGAAGCTTTAGTCTTAAACATTGTAGGTATATTATTTGTTTCTTTTTTCCAGATATCACTTGGAGGTTCAACCAACTATCATCACAACATTTCAGAAAGGTATTTTCTCAGCATTTTTCGTTAATTGTCACAAAAAAATTTTCACAAAAATTTCAAATTTTTTGAACTTTTTTGCAAGTCCAGGGTCATGAAACTTTTCAAAAATTGCTAAGTCCTTTTTTTCAAAATAAGAGCCTAAAATTCAGCGAAACTCCCTGAAATGTTGTTCGGAACATGTATTGAGACTTTCTTGGTTGTTTTGGGTAAAAAAAGTTTTTTGGAAAATTTGAAATTTTTTTGAATTTTTTCGCAGGTCCGGGTTCATGAACTTTTTCAAAAATTGCTAAGTCCTTATTTTCAAAAAAAGAGCTTAAAATTCAGCAAAACTTCCTGAAATGTTGTTCGGAACGTGTTTTGAGACTTTCTTGGTTGTTTTGCGTAAAAGAAGTTTTTTGGAAAATTTCAAATTTTTTGAACTTTTTTGCAGGTTCGGGTTCATCAACTTTTTCAAAAGTTTCTTTGTCCTTATTTTCAAAATAAGAGCTTAGAATTTACTGAAACTCCCTGAAATGTTGTTCGGAACGTGTATTAGGACTTTCTTGTTTGTTTTCAGAAAAAAAAAGTTTTTTGAAAATTTTGAAATTTTTGGAACTTTTTTGCAGGTCCGGGGTCATGAAGTTTTTCTAAAATTGCTAAGTCATTATTTTCAAAATAAGAGCCTAAAATTCACCGAAACTTCAGGAAATGTTGTCAGAAACGTGTACCAAGACTTTCTTGGTTGTTTCGAGTGAAATAAATTTTGAAAAATTTAAAATTTTTTCGTATTTTTCGAAGCTTTAGTCTTAAACATTGTAGGTATATTATTTGTTTCTTTTTTCCAGATATCACTTGGAGGTTCAACAAACTATCATCACAACATTTCAGAAAGGTATTTTCTCAGCATTTTTCGTTCTTTGTCACAAAAAAATTTTCACAAAAATTTCAAATTTGTTGAACTTTTTTGCAAGTCCAGGGTCATGGAACTTTTCAAAAATTTCTAAGTCCTTATTTTCAAAATAAGAGCTTGAAATTCAGCGAAACTTCCAGAACTGTTGTTCGGAACATGTATTGAGACTTTTCTGGTTGTTTTGAGTAAAAAAAGTTTTTTAAAAAATTTCAAATTTTTTGAACTTTTTTGCAGGTCCGGGGTCATGAACTTTTTCAAAAATTGCTAAGTCCTTATTTTCAAAATAATAGCCTAAAATTCAGCGAAGCTCCCTGCAATGTTGTTTGGAACGTGTATTGAGACTTTCTTGGTTGTTTTGGGTAAAAAAATTTTTTTAAAAATTTGAAATTTTTTTGAACTTTTTCGCAGTTCTAGGGTCATGAACTTTTTCAAATATTGCTAAGTTCTTATTTTCAAAATAATAGCCTAAAATTCAGCAAAGCTCCCTGAAATGTTGTTTGGAAATTGTATTGAGACTTTCTTGGTTGTTTTGGGTAGAAAAAGTTTTTTGAAAAATTTGAAATTTTTTTGAACTTTTTCGCAGGTCCGAGGTCATGAACTTTGTCAAAAAGTGCTTTGTCCTTATTTTCAAAATAAGAGCTTAGAATTTACCGAAACTCCCTGAAATGTTGTTCGGAACTTGTATTAGGACTTTCTTGTTTGTTTTCAGAAAAAAAAGTTTTTTGAAAATTTTGAAATTTTTGGAACTTTTTTGCAGGTCCGGGGTCATGAACTTTTTCTAAAATTGCTAAGTCATTATTTTCAAAATAAGAGCCTAAAATTGACCGAAACTACAGGAAATATTGTCAGAAATGTGTACCAAGAATTCTTGGTTGTTTCGAGTGAAATAAATTTTGAAAAATTTAAAATTTTTTCGTATTTTTCGAAGCTTTAGTCTTAAACATTGTAGGTATATTATTTGTTTCTTTTTTCCAGATATCACTTGGAGGTTCAACCAACTATCATCACAACATTTCAGAAAGGTATTTTCTCAGCATTTTTCGTTAATTGTCACAAAAAAATTTTCACAAAAATTTCAAATTTTTTGAACTTTTTTGCAAGTCCAGGGTCATGAAACTTTTCAAAAATTGCTAAGTCCTTTTTTTCAAAATAAGAGCCTAAAATTCAGCGAAACTCCCTGAAATGTTGTTCGGAACATGTATTGAGACTTTCTTGGTTGTTTTGGGTAAAAAAAGTTTTTTGGAAAATTTGAAATTTTTTTGAATTTTTTCGCAGGTCCGGGTTCATGAACTTTTTCAAAAGTTTCTTTGTCCTTATTTTCAAAATAAGAGCTTAGAATTTACTGAAACTCCCTGAAATGTTGTTCGGAACGTGTATTAGGACTTTCTTGTTTGTTTTCAGAAAAAAAAGTTTTTTGAAAATTTTGAAATTTTTGAACTTTTTTGCAGGTCCGGGGTCATGAACTTTTTCAAAAATTGCTAAGTCCTTTTTTTCAAAATAAGAGCTTAAAATTCAGCGAAACTTCCTGAAATGTTGTTCGGAACATGTATTGAGACTTTCCTGGTTGTTTTGAGTAAAAAAAGTTTTTTTAAAAAATTTCAAATTTTTTGAACTTTTTTGCAGGTCCGGGGTCATGAACTTTTTCAAAAATTGCTAAGTTCTTATTTTCAAAATAATAGCCTAAAATTCAGCGAGGCTCCCTGAAATGTTGTTTGGAAAGTGTATTGAGACTTTCTTGGTTGTTTTGGGTAGAAAAAGTTTTTTGAAAAATTTGAAATTTTTTTGAACTTTTTCGCAGGTCCGAGGTCATGAACTTTGTCAAAAAGTGCTTTGTCCTTATTTTCAAAATAAGAGCTTAGAATTTACCGAAACTCCCTGAAATGTTGTTCGGAACGTGTATTAGGACTTTCTTGTTTGTTTTCAGAAAAAAAAGTTTTTTGAAAATTTTGAAATTTTTGGAACTTTTTTGCAGGTCCGGGGTCATGAACTTTTTCTAAAATTGCTAAGTCATTATTTTCAAAATAAGAGCCTAAAATTGACCGAAACTACAGGAAATATTGTCAGAAATGTGTACCAAGACTTTCTTGGTTGTTTCGAGTGAAATAAATTTTGAAAAATTTAAAATTTTTTCGTATTTTTCGAAGCTTTAGTCTTAAACATTGTAGGTATATTATTTGTTTCTTTTTTCCAGATATCACTTGGAGGTTCAACCAACTATCATCACAACATTTCAGAAAGGTATTTTCTCAGCATTTTTCGTTAATTGTCACAAAAAAATTTTCACAAAAATGTCAAATTTTTTGAACTTTTTTGCAAGTCCAGGGTCATGAAACTTTTCAAAAATTGCTAAGTCCTTTTTTTCAAAATAAGAGCCTAAAATTCAGCGAAACTCCCTGAAATGCTGTTCGGAACATGTATTGAGACTTTCTTGGTTGTTTTGCGTAAAAAAAGTTTTTTGGAAAATTTCAATTTTTTTGAACTTTTTTGCAGGTCCGGGTTCATGAACTTTTTCAAAAGTTTCTTTGTCCTTATTTTCAAAATAAGAGCCTAGTATTTACCGAAACTCCCTGAAATGTTGTTTGGAACGTGTATTGAGACTTTCTTGGTTGTTTTCGGAAGAAAATGTTTTTTGAAAAATTTGAAAATTCTTTGAACTTTTTTGCAGGTCCGAGGTCATGACCTTTTTCAAAAATTGCTAAGTCCTTATTTTCAAAATAAGAGCCTAAAATTCAGCGAAACTCCCTGAAATGTTGTTCGGAACGTGTATTGAGACTTTCTTGGTTGTTTTGGGTAAAAAAAGTTTTTTGGAAAAATTTGAAAATTCTTTGAACTTTTTTGCAGGTCCGAGGTCATGACCTTTTTCAAAAATTGCTAAGTCCTTATTTACAAAATAAGAGCCCAACTTTCAGCAAAACTCCCTGAAATGTTGTTTGGAACGTGTTTTGAGATTTTCTTGGTTGTTTTGCGTAAAAAAAGTTTTTTGGAAAATTTCAAATTTTTTGAACTTTTTTGCAGGTTCGGGTTCATCAACTTTTTCAAAAGTTTCTTTGTCCTTATTTTCAAAATAAGAGCTTAGAATTTACCGAAACTCCCTGAAATGTTGTTCGGAACGTGTCTTAGGACTTTCTTGTTTGTTTTCAGAAAAAAAAGTTTTTTGAAAATTTTGAAATTTTTGGAACTTTTTTGCAGGTCCGGGGTCATGAAGTTTTTCTAAAATTGCTAAGTCATTATTTTCAAAATAATAGCCTAAAATTCAGCGAAGCTCCCTGCAATGTTGTTTGGAACGTGTATTGAGACTTTCTTGGTTGTTTTGGGTAAAAAAAATTTTTTAAAAATTTGAAATTTTTTTGAACTTTTTCGCAGTTCCAGGGTCATGAACTTTTTCAAAAATTGCTAAGTTCTTATTTTCAAAATAATAGCCTAAAATTCAGCAAAGCTCCCTGAAATGTTGTTTGGAAAGTGTATTGAGACTTTCTTGGTTGTTTTGGGTAGAAAAAGTTTTTTGAAAAATTTGAAATTTTTTTGAACTTTTTTGCAGGTTCGGGTTCATCAACTTTTTCAAAAGTTTCTTTGTCCTTATTTTCAAAATAAGAGCTTAGAATTTACCGAAACTCCCTGAAATGTTGTTCGGAACGTGTCTTAGGACTTTCTTGTTTGTTTTCAGAAAAAAAAGTTTTTTGAAAATTTTGAAATTTTTGGAACTTTTTTGCAGGTCCGGGGTCATGAAGTTTTTCTAAAATTGCTAAGTCATTATTTTCAAAATAATAGCCTAAAATTCAGCGAAGCTCCCTGCAATGTTGTTTGGAACGTGTATTGAGACTTTCTTGGTTGTTTTGGGTAAAAAAAATTTTTTAAAAATTTGAAATTTTTTTTAAACTTTTTCGCAGTTCCAGGGTCATGAACTTTTTCAAAAATTGCTAAGTTCTTATTTTCAAAATAATAGCCTAAAATTCAGCAAAGCTCCCTGAAATGTTGTTTGGAAAGTGTATTGAGACTTTCTTGGTTGTTTTGGGTAGAAAAAGTTTTTTGAAAAATTTGAAATTTTTTTGAACTTTTTCGCAGGTCCGAGGTCATGAACTTTGTCAAAAAGTGCTTTGTCCTTATTTTCAAAATAAGAGCTTAGAATTTACCGAAACTCCCTGAAATGTTGTTCGGAACGTGTATTAGGACTTTCTTGTTTGTTTTCAGAAAAAAAAGTTTTTTGAAAATTTTGAAATTTTTGGAACTTTTTTGCAGGTCCGGGGTCATGAACTTTTTCTAAAATTGCTAAGTCATTATTTTCAAAATAAGAGCCTAAAATTGACCGAAACTACAGGAAATATTGTCAGAAATGTGTACCAAGACTTTCTTGGTTGTTTCGAGTGAAATAAATTTTGAAAAATTTAAAATTTTTTCGTATTTTTCGAAGCTTTAGTCTTAAACATTGTAGGTATATTATTTGTTTCTTTTTTCCAGATATCACTTGGAGGTTCAACCAACTATCATCACAACATTTCAGAAAGGTATTTTCTCAGCATTTTTCGTTAATTGTCACAAAAAAATTTTCACAAAAATTTCAAATTTTTTCAACTTTTTTGCAAGTCCAGGGTCATGAAACTTTTCAAAAATTGCTAAGTCCTTTTTTTCAAAATAAGAGCCTAAAATTCAACGAAACTCCCTGAAATGTTGTTCGGAACGTGTATTGAGACTTTCTTGGTTGTTTTGGGTAAAAAAAGTTTTTTGGAAAATTTGAAATTTTTTTGAATTTTTTCGCAGGTCCGGGTTCATGAACTTTTTCAAAAATTGCTAAGTCCTTATTTTCAAAAAAAGAGCTTAAAATTCAGCAAAACTTCCTGAAATGTTGTTCGGAACGTGTTTTGAGACTTTCTTGGTTGTTTTGCGTAAAAAAAGTTTTTTGGAAAATTTCAAATTTTTTGAACTTTTTTGCAGGTTCGGGTTCATCAACTTTTTCAAAAGTTTCTTTGTCCTTATTTTCAAAATAAGAGCCTAGAATTTACCGAAACTCCCTGAAATGTTGTTCGGAACGTGTATTAGGACTTTCTTGGTTGTTTTCAGAAAAAAAAGTTTTTTGAAAAATTTGAAATTTTTTGGTTTTTTTTGCAGGTCCGGGTTCATGAACTTTTTCTAAAATTGCTAAGTCATTATTTTCAAAATAATAGCCTAAAATTCAGCGAAGCTCCCTGCAATGTTGTTTGGAACGTGTATTGAGACTTTCTTGGTTGTTTTGGGTAAAAAAAATTTTTTAAAAATTTGAAATTTTTTTTAAACTTTTTCGCAGTTCCAGGGTCATGAACTTTTTCAAAAATTGCTAAGTTCTTATTTTCAAAATAATAGCCTAAAATTCAGCAAAGCTCCCTGAAATGTTGTTTGGAAAGTGTATTGAGACTTTCTTGGTTGTTTTGGGTAGAAAAAGTTTTTTGAAAAATTTGAAATTTTTTTGAACTTTTTCGCAGGTCCGAGGTCATGAACTTTGTCAAAAAGTGCTTTGTCCTTATTTTCAAAATAAGAGCTTAGAATTTACCGAAACTCCCTGAAATGTTGTTCGGAACGTGTATTAGGACTTTCTTGTTTGTTTTCAGAAAAAAAAGTTTTTTGAAAATTTTGAAATTTTTGGAACTTTTTTGCAGGTCCGGGGTCATGAACTTTTTCTAAAATTGCTAAGTCATTATTTTCAAAATAAGAGCCTAAAATTGACCGAAACTACAGGAAATATTGTCAGAAATGTGTACCAAGACTTTCTTGGTTGTTTCGAGTGAAATAAATTTTGAAAAATTTAAAATTTTTTCGTATTTTTCGAAGCTTTAGTCTTAAACATTGTAGGTATATTATTTGTTTCTTTTTTCCAGATATCACTTGGAGGTTCAACCAACTATCATCACAACATTTCAGAAAGGTATTTTCTCAGCATTTTTCGTTAATTGTCACAAAAAAATTTTCACAAAAATTTCAAATTTTTTCAACTTTTTTGCAAGTCCAGGGTCATGAAACTTTTCAAAAATTGCTAAGTCCTTTTTTTCAAAATAAGAGCCTAAAATTCAACGAAACTCCCTGAAATGTTGTTCGGAACGTGTATTGAGACTTTCTTGGTTGTTTTGGGTAAAAAAAGTTTTTTGGAAAATTTGAAATTTTTTTGAATTTTTTCGCAGGTCCGGGTTCATGAACTTTTTCAAAAATTGCTAAGTCCTTATTTTCAAAAAAAGAGCTTAAAATTCAGCAAAACTTCCTGAAATGTTGTTCGGAACGTGTTTTGAGACTTTCTTGGTTGTTTTGCGTAAAAAAAGTTTTTTGGAAAATTTCAAATTTTTTGAACTTTTTTGCAGGTTCGGGTTCATCAACTTTTTCAAAAGTTTCTTTGTCCTTATTTTCAAAATAAGAGCCTAGAATTTACCGAAACTCCCTGAAATGTTGTTCGGAACGTGTATTAGGACTTTCTTGGTTGTTTTCAGAAAAAAAAGTTTTTTGAAAAATTTGAAATTTTTTGGTTTTTTTTGCAGGTCCGGGTTCATGAACTTTTTCTAAAATTGCTAAGTCATTATTTGCAAAATAAGAGCCTAAAATTCACCGAAACTTCAGGAAATGTTGTCAGAAACGTGTACCAAGACTTTCTTGGTTGTTTCGAGTTAAATAATTTTTGAAAAATTTAAATTTTGTTCGTATTTTTCGAAGCTTTAGTCTTAAACATTGTAGGTATATTATTTGTTTCTTTTTTACAGATATTACTTGGAGGTTCAACCAACTATCATCACAACATTTCAGAAAGGTATTTTCTCAGCATTTTTCGTTCTTTGTCACAAAAAAATTTTCACAAAAATTTTAAATTTTTTGAATTTTTTTGCAAGTCCAGGGTCATGAAACTTTTCAAAAATTGCTAAGTCCTTATTTTCAAAATAAGAGCTTAAAATTCAGCGAAACTTCCTGAAATGTTGTTCGGAACATGTATTGAGACTTTCTTGGTTGTTTTGCGTAAAAAAAGTTTTTTGGAAAATTTCAATTTTTTTGAACTTTTTTGCAGGTCCGGGTTCATGAACTTTTTCAAAAGTTTCTTTGTCTTTATTTTCAAAATAAGAGCTTAAAATTCAGCGAAACTCCCCTAAATGTTGTTTGGAACGTGTATTGAGACTTTCTTGGTTGTTTTCGGAAGAAAATGTTTTTTGAAAAATTTGAAAATTCTTTGAACTTTTTTGCAGGTCCGAGGTCATGACCTTTTTCAAAAATTGCTAAGTCCTTATTTTCAAAATAAGAGCCTAAAATTCAGCGAAACTCCCTGAAATGTTGTTCGGAACGTGTATTGAGACTTTCTTGGTTGTTTTGGGTAAAAAAAGTTTTTTGGAAAAATTTGAAAATTCTTTGAACTTTTTTGTAGGTTCGGGTTCATCAACTTTTTCAAAAGTTTCTTTGTCCTTATTTTCTTCAGGAAATGTTGTCAGAAACGTGTACCAAGACTTTCTTGGTTGTTTCGAGTTAAATAATTTTTGAAAAATTTAAATTTTGTTCGTATTTTTCGAAGCTTTAGTCTTAAACATTGTAGGTATATTATTTGTTTCTTTTTTACAGAAATTACTTGGAGGTTCAACCAACTATCATCACAACATTTCAGAAAGGTATTTTCTCAGCATTTTTCGTTCTTTGTCACAAAAAAATTTTCACAAAAATTTTAAATTTTTTGAATTTTTTTGCAAGTCCAGGGTCATGAAACTTTTCAAAAATTGCTAAGTCCTTATTTACAAAATAAGAGCCCAACTTTCAGCGAAACTCCCTGAAATGTTGTTTGGAACGTGTTTTGAGACTTTCTTGGTTGTTTTGCGTAAAAAAAGTTTTTTGGAAAATTTCAAATTTTTTGAACTTTTTTGCAGGTTCGGGTTCATCAACTTTTTCAAAAGTTTCTTTGTCCTTATTTTCAAAATAAGAGCCTAGAATTTACCGAAACTACCTGAAATGTTGTTCGGAACGAGTATTAGGACTTTCTTGGTTGTTTTCAGAAAAAAAAGTTTTTTGAAAAGTTTGAAATTTTTTGGTTTTTTTTGCAGGTCCGGGTTCATGAACTTTTTCTAAAATTGCTAAGTCATTATTTGCAAAATAAGAGCCTAAAATTCACCGAAACTTCAGGAAATGTTGTCAGAAACGTGTACCAAGACTTTCTTGGTTGTTTCGAGTTAAATAATTTTTGAAAAATTTAAATTTTGTTCGTATTTTTCGAAGCTTTAGTCTTAAACATTGTAGGTATATTATTTGTTTCTTTTTTACAGATATTACTTGGAGGTTCAACCAACTATCATCACAACATTTCAGAAAGGTATTTTCTCAGCATTTTTCGTTCTTTGTCACAAACAAATTTTCACAAAAATTTTAAATTTTTTGAATTTTTTTGCAAGTCCAGGGTCATGAAACTTTTCAAAAATTGCTAAGTCCTTATTTTCAAAATAAGAGCTTAAAATTCAGCGAAACTTCCTGAAATGTTGTTCGGAACGTTTATTAGGACTTTCTTGGTTGTTTTCAGAAAAAAAAGTTTTTTGAAAAATTTGAAATTTTTTGGTTTTTTTTGCAGGTCCGGGTTCATGAACTTTTTCTAAAATTGCTAAGTCATTATTTGCAAAATAAGAGCCTAAAATTCACCGAAACTTCAGGAAATGTTGTCAGAAACGTGTACCAAGACTTTCTTGGTTGTTTCGAGTGAAATAAATTTTGAAAAATTTAAAATTTTTTCGTATTTTTCGAAGCTTTAGTCTTCAACATTGTAGGTATATTATTTGTTTCTTTTTTCCAGATATCACTTGGAGGTTCAACCAACTATCATCACAACATTTCAGAAAGGTATTTTCTCAGCATTTTTCGTTAATTGTCACAATAAAATTTTCACAAAAATTTCAAAATTTTTGAACTTTTTTGCAAGTCCAGGGTCATGAAACTTTTCAAAAATTGCTAAGTCCTTTTTTTCAAAATAAGAGCTTAAAATTCAGCGAAACTTCCAGAACTGTTGTCCGGAACATGTATTGAGACTTTTCTGGTTGTTTTGAGTAAAAAAAGTTTTTTAAAAAATTTCAAATTTTTTGAACTTTTTTGCAGGTCCGGGGTCATGAACTTTTTCAAAAATTGCTAAGTCCTTATTTTCAAAATAATAGCCTAAAATTCAGCGAAGCTCCCTGCAATGTTGTTTGGAACGTGTATTGAGACTTTCTTGGTTGTTTTGGGTAAAAAAATTTTTTTAAAAATTTGAAATTTTTTTGAACTTTTTCGCAGTTCCAGGGTCATGAACTTTTTCAAAAATTGCTAAGTTCTTATTTTCAAAATAATAGCCTAAAATCCAGCAAAGCTCCCTGAAATGTTGTTTGGAAAGTGTATTGAGACTTTCTTGGTTGTTTTGGGTAGAAAAAGTTTTTTGAAAAATTTGAAATTTTTTTGAGTTTTTTCGCAGGTCCGAGGTCATGAACTTTGTCAAAAAGTGCTTTGTCCTTATTTTCAAAATAAGAGCTTAGAATTTACCGAAACTCCCTGAAATGTTGTTCGGAACGTGTATTAGGACTTTCTTGTTTGTTTTCAGAAAAAAAAGTTTTTTGAAAATTTTGATATTTTTGGAACTTTTTTGCAGGTCCGGGGTCATGAACTTTTTCTAAAATTGCTAAGTCATTATTTTCAAAATAAGAGCCTAAAATTGACCGAAACTACAGGAAATATTGTCAGAAATGTGTACCAAGACTTTCTTGGTTGTTTCGAGTGAAATAAATTTTGAAAAATTTAAAATTTTTTCGTATTTTTCGAAGCTTTAGTCTTCAACATTGTAGGTATATTATTTGTTTCTTTTTTCCAGATATCAGTTGGAGGTTCAACCAACTATCATCACAACATTTCAGAAAGGTATTTTCTCAGCATTTTTCGTTAATTGTCACAAAAAAATTTTCACAAAAATTTCAAATTTTTTGAACTTTTTTGCAAGTCCAGGGTCATGAAACTTTTCAAAAATTGCTAAGTCCTTTTTTTCAAAATAAGAGCCTAAAATTCAGCGAAACTCCCTGAAATGTTGTTCGGAACGTGTATTGAGACTTTCTTGGTTGTTTTGGGTAAAAAAAGTTTTTTGGAAAATTTGAAATTTTTTTGAATTTTTTCGCAGGTCCGGGTTCATGAACTTTTTCAAAAATAGCTAAGTCCTTATTTTCAAAAAAAGAGCTTAAAATTCAGCAAAACTTCCTGAAATGTTGTTCGGAACGTGTTTTGAGACTTTCTTGGCTGTTTTGCGTAAGAAAAGTTTTTTGGAAAATTTCAAATTTTTTGAACTTTTTTGCAGGTCCGGGGTCATGAACTTTTTCAAAAATTGCTAAGTCCTTTTTTCAAAATAAGAGCCTAAAATTCAGCGAAACTCCCTGAAATGTTGTTCGGAATGTGTATTGAGATTTTCTGGTTGTTTTGAGTAAAAAAAGTTTTTTTAAAAAATTTCAAATTTTTTGAACTTTTTTGAAGGTCCGGGGTCATGAACTTTTTCAAAAATTGCTAAGTCCTTTTTTTCAAAATAAGAGCTTAAACTTCAGCGAAACTTCCTGAAATGTTGTTCGGAACATGTATTGAGACTTTCCTGGTTGTTTTGAGTAAAAAAAGTTTTTTTAAAAAATTTCAAATTTTTTGAACTTTTTTGCAGGTCCGGGGTCATGAACTTTTTCAAAAATTGCTAAGTCCCTTTTTTCAAAATAATAGCCTAAAATTCAGCGAGGCTCCCTGAAATGTTGTTTGGAACGTTTATTGAGACTTTCTTGGTTGTTTTCGGAAGAAAATGTTTTTTGAAAATTTTGAAAATTCTTTGAACATTTTTGCAGGTCCGAGGTCATGACCTTTTTCAAAAATTGCTAAGTCCTTATTTACAAAATAAGAGCCCAACTTTCAGCGAAACTCCCTGAAATGTTGTTTGGAACGTGTTTTGAGACTTTCTTGGTTGTTTTGCGTAAAAAAAGTTTTTTGGAAAATTTCAAATTTTTTGAACTTTTTTGCAGGTTCGGGTTCATCAACTTTTTCAAAAGTTTCTTTGTCCTTATTTTCAAAATAAGAGCCTAGAATTTACCGAAACTCCCTGAAATGTTGTTCGGAACGTGTATTAGGACTTTCTTGGTTGTTTTCAGAAAAAAAGTTTTTTGAAAAATATGAAACTTTTTGGTTTATTTTGCAGGTCCGGGTTCATGAACTTTTTCTAAAATTGCTAAGTCATTATTTGCAAAATAAGAGCCTAAAATTCACCGAAACTTCAGGAAATATTGTCAGAAACGTGTACCAAGACTTTCTTGGTTGTTTCGAGTGAAATAATTTTTGAAAAATGTTCCGAAATGTTGTTTGGAACGTGTATTGAGACTTTCTTCGTTGTTTTGGGAAGAAAAAGTTTTTTGAAAAATTTGAAAATTCTTTGAACTTTTTTGCAGGTCCGAGGTCATGACCTTTTTCAAAAATTGCTAAGTCCTTATTTATAAAATAAGAGCCTAACTTTCAGCGAAACTCCCTGAAATAATGTTTGGAACATGTTTTGAGACTTTCTTGGTTGTTTTGCGTAAAAAAAGTTTTTTGGAAAATTTCAAATTTTTTGAACTTTTCTGCAGGTTCGGGTTCATCAACTTTTTCAAAAGTTTCTTTGTCCTTATTTTGAAAATAAGAGCCTAGAATTTACCGAAACTCCCTGAAATGTTGTTCGGAACGTGTATTAGGACTTTCTTGGTTGTTTTCAGAAAAAAAAGTTTTTTGAAAAATTTGAAATTTTTTGGTTTTTTTTGCAGGTCCGGGTTCATGAACTTTTTCTAAAATTGCTAAGTCATTATTTGCAAAATAAGAGCCTAAAATTCACCGAAACTTCAGGAAATGTTGTCAGAAACGTGTACCAAGACTTTCTTGGTTGTTTCGAGTTAAATAATTTTTGAAAAAGTTAAATTTTGTTCGTATTTTTCGAAGCTTTAGTCTTAAACATTGTAGGTATATTATTTGTTTCTTTTTTACAGATATTACTTGGAGGTTCAACCAACTATCATCACAACATTTCAGAAAGGTATTTTCTCAGCATTTTTCGTTCATTGTCACAAAAAAATTTTCACAAAAATTTTAAATTTTTTGAACTTTTTTGCAAGTCCAGGGTCATGAAACTTTTCAAAAATTGCTAAGTCCTTATTTTCAAAATAAGAGCTCAAAATTCAGCGAAACTTCCTGAAATGCTGTTCGGAACATGTATTGAGACTTTCTTGGTTGTTTTGCGTAAAAAAAGTTTTTTGGAAAATTTCAATTTTTTTGAACTTTTTTGCAGGTCCGGGTTCATGAACCTTTTCAAAAGTTTCTTTGTCTTTATTTTCAAAATAAGAGCTTAAAATTCAGCGAAACTCCCTTAAATGTTGTTTTGAACGTGTTTTGAGACTTTCTTGGTTGTTTTTGGAAGAAAATGTTTTTTGAAAAATTTGAAAATTCTTTGAACTTTTTTGCAGGTCCGAGGTCATGACCTTTTTCAAAAATTGCTAAGTCCTTATTTTCAAAATAAGAGCCTAAAATTCAGCGAAACTCCCTGAAATGTTGTTCGGATCGTGTATTGAGACTTTCTTGGTTGTTTTGGGTAAAAAAAGTTTTTTGGAAAAATTTGAAAATTCTTTGAACTTTTTTGCAGGTCCGAGGTCATGACCTTTTTCAAAAATTGCTAAGTCCTTTTTTACAAAATAAGAGCCCAACTTTCAGCGAAACTCCCTGAAATGTTGTTTGGAACGTGTTTTGAGACTTTCTTGGTTGTTTTGCGTAAAAAAAGTTTTTTGGAAAATTTCAAATTTTTTGAACTTTTTTGCAGGTTCGGGTTCATCAACTTTTTCAAAAGTTTCTTTGTCCTTATTTTCTTCAGGAAATGTTGTCAGAAACGTGTACCAAGACTTTCTTGGTTGTTTCGAGTTAAATAATTTTTGAAAAATTTAAATTTTGTTCGTATTTTTCGAAGCTTTAGTCTTAAACATTGTAGGTATATTATTTGTTTCTTTTTTACAGATATTACTTGGAGGTTCAACCAACTATCATCACAACATTTCAGAAAGGTATTTTCTCAGCATTTTTGTTCTTTGTCACAAAAAAATTTTCACAAAAATTTTAGATTTTTTGAACTTTTTTGCAAGTCCAGGGTCATGAAACTTTTCAAAAATTGCTAAGTCCTTATTTTCAAAATAAGAGCTCAAAATTCAGCGAAACTTCCTGAAATGCTGTTCGGAACATGTATTGAGACTTTCTTGGTTGTTTTGCGTAAAAAAAGTTTTTTGGAAAATTTCAATTTTTTTGAACTTTTTTGCAGGTCCGGGTTCATGAACTTTTTCAAAAGTTTCTTTGTCCTTATTTTCAAAAAAAGAGCCTAGTATTTACCGAAACTCCCTGAAATGTTGTTCGGAACGTGTATTAGGACTTTCTTGGTTGTTTTCAGAAAAAAAGTTTTTTGAAAAATATGAAATTTTTTGGTTTTTTTTGCAGGTCCGGGTTCATGAACTTTTTCTAAAATTGCTAAGTCATTATTTGCAAAATAAGAGCCTAAAATTCACCGAAACTTCAGGAAATGTTGTCAGAAAAGTGTACCAAGACTTTCTTGGTTGTTTCGAGATAAATGATTTTTGAAAAATTTAAATTTTGTTCGTATTTTTCGAAGCTTTAGTCTTAAACATTGTAGGTATATTATTTGTTTCTTTTTTACAGATATTACTTGGAGGTTCAACCAACTATCATCACAACATTTCAGAAAGGTATTTTCTCAGCAATTTTCGTTCTTTGTCACAAAAAAATTTTCACAAAAATTTTAAATTTTTTGAACTTTTTTGCAAGTCCAGGGTCATGAAACTTTTCAAAAATTGCTAAGTCCTTATTTTCAAAATAAGAGCTCAAAATTCAGCGAAACTTCCTGAAATGCTGTTCGGAACATGTATTGAGACTTTCTTGGTTGTTTTTCGTAAAAAAAGTTTTTTGGAAAATTTCAATTTTTTTGAACTTTTTTGCAGGTCCGGGTTCATGAACTTTTCCAAAAGTTTCTTTGTCCTTTTTTTCAAAATAAGAGCCTAGTATTTACCGAAACTCCTTGAAATGTTGTTCGGAACGTGTATTAGGACTTTCTTGGTTGTTTTCAGAAAAAAAGTTTTTTGAAAAATATGAAATTTTTTGGTTTTTTTTGCAGGTCCGGGTTCATGAACTTTTTCTAAAATTGCTAAGTCATTATTTGCAAAATAAGAGCCTAAAATTCACCGAAACTTCAGGAAATGTTGTCAGAAACGTGTACCAAGACTTTCTTGGTTGTTTTGAGTTAAATAATTTTTGAAAAATTTAAATTTTGTTCGTATTTTTCGAAGCTTTAGTCGTAAACATTGTAGGTATATTATTTGTTTCTTTTTTACAGATATTACTTGGAGGTTCAACCAACTATCATCACAACATTTCAGAAAGGTATTTTTTCAGCATTTTTCGTTCTTTGTCAAAAAAAAATTTTCACAAAAATTTTAAATTTTTTGAACTTTTTTGCAAGTCCAGGGTCATGAAACTTTTTAAAAATTGCTAAGTCCTTATTTTCAAAATAAGAGCTCAAAATTCAGCTAAACTTCCTGAAATGCTGTTCGGAACATGTATTGAGACTTTCTTGGTTGTTTTGCTTAAAAAAAGTTTTTTGGAAAATTTCAATTTTTTTGAACTTTTTTGCAGGTCCGGGTTCATGAACTTTTTCAAAAGTTTCTTTGTCCTTTTTTTCAAAATAAGAGCCTAGTATTTACCGAAACTCCTTGAAATGTTGTTCGGAACGTGTATTAGGACTTTCTTGGTTGTTTTCAGAAAAAAAGTTTTTTGAAAAATATGAAGTTTTTTGGTTTTTTTTGCAGGTCCGGGTTCATGAACTTTTTCTAAAATTGCTAAGTCATTATTTGCAAAATAAGAGCCTAAAATTCACCGAAACTTCAGGAAATGTTGTCAGAAACGTGTACCAAGACTTTCTTGGTTGTTTTGAGTTAAATAATTTTTGAAAAATTTAAATTTTGTTCGTATTTTTCGAAGCTTTAGTCGTAAACATTGTAGGTATATTATTTGTTTCTTTTTTACAGATATTACTTGGAGGTTCAACCAACTATCATCACAACATTTCAGAAAGGTATTTTTTCAGCATTTTTCGTTCTTTGTCAAAAAAAAATTTTCACAAAAATTTTAAATTTTTTGAACTTTTTTGCAAGTCCAGGGTCATGAAACTTTTCAAAAATTGCTAAGTCCTTATTTTCAAAATAAGAGCTCAAAATTCAGCTAAACTTCCTGAAATGCTGTTCGGAACATGTATTGAGACTTTCTTGGTTGTTTTGCTTAAAAAAAGTTTTTTGGAAAATTTCAATTTTTTTGAACTTTTTTGCAGGTCCGGGTTCATGAACTTTTTCAAAAGTTTCTTTGTCCTTATTTTCAAAATAAGAGCCTAGAATTTACCGAAACTCCCTGAAATGTTGTTCGGAACGTGTATTAGGACTTTCTTGGTTGTTTTCAGAAAAAATTTTTTTTGAAAAATATGAAATTTTTTGGATTTTTTTGCCGGTCCGGGTTCATGAACTTTTTCTAAAATTGCTAAGTCATTATTTGCAAAATAAGAGCCTAAAATTCACCGAAACTTCGGGAAATATTGTCAGAAACGTGTACCAAGACTTTCTTGGTTGTTTCTAGTGAAATAATTTTTGAAAAATGTTCCGAAATGTTGTTTGGAACGTGTATTGAGGCTTTCTTGGTTGTTTTGGGAAGAAAAAGTTTTTTGAAAAATTTGAAAATTCTTTGAACTTTTTTGCAGGTCCGAGGTCATGACCTTTTTCAAAAATTGTTAAATCCTTATTTATAAAATAAGAGCCTAACTTTCAGCGAAACTCCCTGAAATAATGTTTGGAACGTGTTTTGAGACTTTCTTGGTTGTTTTGCGTAAAAAAAGTTTTTTGGAAAATTTCAAATTTTTTGAAATTTTCTGCAGGTTCGGGTTCATCAACTTTTTCAAAAGTTTCTTTGTCCTTATTTTTGAAATAAGAGTCTAAAATCCAGCGAAACTGCCTTAAATGTTGTTTGGAACGTGTATTGAGACTTTCTTGGTTGTTTTGGGTAAAAAAAGTTTTTTGAAAAATTTGAAATTTTTTTGACCTTTTTCGCAGGTCTGGAGTCATGAACTTTTTCAAAAATTGCCAAGTCCTTATTTTCAAAATAAGAGCTTAAAAGTCAGCGAAACTCCCTGAAATGTTGTACGGAACATGTATTGAGACTTTCCTGGTTGTTTTGAATAAAAAAAGTTTTTTGAAAAATTCCAAATTCTTTGAACTTTTTTGCAGGTCATGGGTCATGAACTTTTTCAAAAAATTCCTAAGTCCTTATTTTTAAAATAAGAGTCTAAAATCCAGCGAAACTGCCTTAAATGTTGTTTGGAACGTGTATTGAGACTTTCTTGGTTGTTTTGGGTAAAAAAAGTTTTTTGAAAAATTTGAAATTTTTTTTACCTTTTTCGCAGGTCTGGAGTCATGAACTTTTTCAAAAATTGCCAAGTCCTTATTTTCAAAATAAGAGCTTAAAAGTCAGCGAAACTCCCTGAAATGTTGTACGGAACATGTATTGAGACTTTCCTGGTTGTTTTGAATAAAAAAAGGTTTTTTGAAAAATTTCAAATTCTTTGAACTTTTTTGCAGGTCAGGGGTCATGAACTTTTTCAAAAATTGCTAAGTCCTTATTTTTAAAATAAGAGTCTTAAATCCAGCGAAGCTCCCTGAAATGTTGTACGGAACATGTATTGAGACTTTTCTGGTTGTTTTGAGTAAAAAAAGTTTTTTTAAAAAATTTCAAATTTTTTGAACTTTCTTGCAGGTCCGGGGTCATGAACTTTTTCAAAAATTGCTAAGTCCTTATTTTCAAAATAAGAGCCTAAAATTCAGCGAAACTGCCTTAAATCTTGTTTGGAACGTGTATTGAGACTTTCTTGGTTGTTTGGGGTAAAAAAAGTTTTTTGAAAAATTTGAAATTTTTTTGACCTTTTTCGCAGGTCTGGGGTCATGAACTTTTTCAAAAATTGCTAAGTCCTTATTTTCAAAATAAGAGCTTAAAAGTCAGCGAAACTCCCTGAAATGTTTTACGGAACATGTATTGAGACTTTCCTGGTTGTTTTGAATAAAAAAAGTTTTTTGAAAAATTCCAAATTCTTTGAACTTTTTTGCAGGTCATGGGTCATGAACTTTTTCAAAAAATTCCTAAGTCCTTATTTTTAAAATAAGAGTCTAAAATCCAGCGAAACTGCCTTAAATGTTGTTTGGAACGTGTATTGAGACTTTCTTGGTTGTTTTGGGTAAAAAAAGTTTTTTGAAAAATTTGAAATTTTTTTTACCTTTTTCGCAGGTCTGGAGTCATGAACTTTTTCAAAAATTGCCAAGTCCTTATTTTCAAAATAAGAGCTTAAAAGTCAGCGAAACTCCCTGAAATGTTGTACGGAACATGTATTGAGACTTTCCTGGTTGTTTTGAATAAAAAAAGGTTTTTTGAAAAATTTCAAATTCTTTGAACTTTTTTGCAGGTCAGGGGTCATGAACTTTTTCAAAAATTGCTAAGTCCTTATTTTTAAAATAAGAGTCTTAAATCCAGCGAAGCTCCCTGAAATGTTGTACGGAACATGTATTGAGACTTTTCTGGTTGTTTTGAGTAAAAAAAGTTTTTTTAAAAAATTTCAAATTTTTTGAACTTTCTTGCAGGTCCGGGGTCATGAACTTTTTCAAAAATTGCTAAGTCCTTATTTTCAAAATAAGAGCCTAAAATTCAGCGAAACTGCCTTAAATCTTGTTTGGAACGTGTATTGAGACTTTCTTGGTTGTTTGGGGTAAAAAAAGTTTTTTGAAAAATTTGAAATTTTTTTGACCTTTTTCGCAGGTCTGGGGTCATGAACTTTTTCAAAAATTGCTAAGTCCTTATTTTCAAAATAAGAGCTTAAAAGTCAGCGAAACTCCCTGAAATGTTGTACGGAACATGTATTGAGACTTTCCTGGTTGTTTTGAGTAAAAAAAGTTTTTTTAAAAAATTTCAAATTTTTTGAACTTTTTTGCAGGTCCGGGGTCATGAACTTTTTCAAAAATTGCTAAGTCCTTATTTTCAAAATAAGAGCCTAAAATTCAGCGAAACTGCCTTAAATGTTGTTTGGAACGTGTATTGAGACTTTCTTGGTTGTTTGGGGTAAAAAAAGTTTTTTGAAAAATTTGAAATTTTTTTGACCTTGTTCGCAGGTCTGGGGTCATGAACTTTTTCAAAAATTGCTAAGTCCTTATTTTCAAAATAAGAGCTTAAAAGTCAGCGAAACTCCCTGAAATGTTGTACGGAACATGTATTGAGACTTTCCTGGTTGTTTTGAATAAAAAAAGGTTTTTTGAAAAATTTCAAATTCTTTGAACTTTTTTGCAGGTCAGGGGTCATGAACTTTTTCAAAAATATCTAAGTCCTTATTTTCAAAATAAGAGTCTAAAATCCAGCGAAGCTCCCTGAAATGTTGTACGGAACATGTATTGAGACTTTTCTGGTTGCTTTGAGTAAAAAAAGTTTTTTTAAAAAATTTCAAATTTTTTGAACTTTTTTGCAGGTCCGGGGTCATGAACTTTTTCAAAAATTGCTAAGTCCTTATTTTCAAAATAATAGCCTAAAATTCAGCGAAGCTCCCTGAAATGTTGTTTGGAACGTGTATTGAGACTTTCTTGGTTGTTTTGGGTAGAAAAGGTTTTTTGAAAAATTTGAAAATTTTGGAACTTTTTTGCAGGTCCGGGGTCATGAACTTTTTCTAAAATTGCTATATCATTATTTTCAAAATAAGAGCCTTAAATTCACCGAAACTACAGGAAATGTTGTCAGAAACGTATACCAAGACTTTCTTTGTTGTTTGGAGTGAAATAAATTTTGAGAAAAATTTAAAATTTTTTCGGATTTTTTGAAGCTTTAGTCTTAAACATTGTAGGTATATTATTTGTTTCTTTTTTCCAGATATCACTTGGAGGCTCAACCAATTATCATCACAACATTTCAGAAAGGTATTTTCTCAGCATTTTCCGTTTTTTGTCACAAAAAAATTTTCACAAAAATTTCAAATTTTTTGAACTTTTTTGCAAGTCCAGGGTCATGAAACTTTTCAAAAATTGCTAAGTCCTTATTTTCAAAATAAGAGCTTAAAATTCAGCGAAACTTCCTGAAATGTTGTTCGGAACATGTATTGAGACTTTCTTGGTTGTTTTGCACAAAAAAAATTTTTGGAAAATTTGAAATTTTTTTGAAATTTTCGCAGGTCCGGGGTCATGAACTTTTTCAAAAATTGCTAATTCCTTATTTTCAAAATAAGAGCTTAAAATTCAGCGAAACTTCCTGAAATGTTGTTCGGAACATGTATTGAGACTTTCTTGGTTGTTTTGGGAAGAAAAAGTTTTTTGAAAAATTTGAAAATTCTTTGAACTTTTTTGCAGGTCCGAGGTCATGACCTTTTTCAAAAATTGCTAAGTCCTTATTTATAAAATAAGAGCCTAACTTTCAGCGAAACTCCCTGAAATAATGTTTGGAACGTGTTTTGAGACTTTCTTGGTTGTTTTGCGTAAAAAAAGTTTTTTGGAAAATTTCAAATTTTTTGAACTTTTCTGCAGGTTCGGGTTCATCAACTTTTTCAAAAGTTTCTTTGTCCTTATTTTGAAAATAAGAGCCTAGAATTTACCGAAACTCCCTGAAATGTTGTTCGGAACGTGTATTAGGACTTTCTTGGTTGTTTTCAGAAAAAAAAGGTTTTTGAAAAATTTGAAATTTTTTGGTTTTTTTTGCAGGTCCGGGCTCATGAACTTTTTCTAAAATTGCTAAGTCATTATTTGCAAAATAAGAGCCTAAATTTCACCGAAACTCCCTTAAATGTTGTTTGGAACGTGTATTGAGACTTTCTTGGTTGTTTTGAGTAAAAAAAGTTTTTTGAAAAATTTGAAATTTTTTTGACCTTTTTCGCAGGTCTGGGTTCATGAACTTTTTCAAAAATTGCTAAGTCCTTATTTTCAAAATAAGAGCTTAAAAGTCAGCGAAACTCCCTGAAATGTTGTACGGAACATGTATTGAGACTTTCCTGGTTGTTTTGAATAAAAAAAGGTTTTTTGAAAAATTTCAAATTCTTTGAACTTTTTCGCAGGTCCGGGGTCATGAACTTTTTCAAAAATTGCTAAGTCCTTATTTTTAGAATAAGAGTCTAAAATCCAGCGAAGCTCCCTGAAATGTTGTACGGAACAAGTATTGAGACTTTTCTGGTTGTTTTGAGTAAAAAACGTTTTTTTAAAAAATTTCAAATTTTTTGAACTTTTTTGCAGGTCCGGGCTCATGAACTTTTTCAAAAATTGCTAAGTCCTTATTTTCAAAATAAGAGCCTAAATTTCAGCGAAACTGCCTTAAATGTTGTTTGGAACGTGTATTGAGACTTTCTTGGTTGTTTTGGGTAAAAATGTTTTTTGAAAAATTTGAAATTTTTTTTACCTTTTTCGCAGGTCTGGGGTCATGAAATTTTTCAAAAATTGCTAAGTCCTTATTTTCAAAATAAGAGTCTAAAATCCAGCGAAGCTCCCTGAAATGTTGTACGGAACATGTATTGAGACTTTTCTGGTTGTTTTGAGTAAAAAAAGTTTTTTTAAAAAATTTCAAATTTTTTGAACTTTTTTGCAGGTCCGGGGTCATGAACTTTTTCAAAAATTGCTAAGTCCTTATTTTCAAAATAAGAGCCTAAATTTCAGCGAAACTGCCTTAAATGTTGTTTGGAACGTGTATTGAGACTTTCTTGGTTGTTTTGGGTAAAAATGTTTTTTGAAAAATTTGAAATTTTTTTGACCTTTTTCGCAGGTCTGGGGTCATGAACTTTTTCAAAAATTGCTAAGTCCTTATTTTCAAAATAGGAGCTTAAAAGTCAGCGAAACTCCCTGAAATGTTGTACGGAACATGTATTGAGACTTTCCTGGTTGTTTTGAATAAAAAAAGGTTTTTTGAAAAATTTCAAATTCTTTGAACTTTTTTGCAGGTCATGGGTCATGAACTTTTTCAAAAATATCTAAGTCCTTATTTTCAAAATAAGAGTCTAAAATCCAGCGAAGCTCCCTGAAATGTTGTACGGAACATGTATTGAGACTTTTCTGGTTGTTTTGAGTTAAAAAAGTTTTTTTAAAAAATTTGAATTTTTTTCAATTTTTCGCAGGTCCGGGGTCATGAACTTTTTCAAAAATTGCTAAGTCCTTATTTCCAAAATAAGAGCCTAAAATTCAGCGAAACTCCCTGAAATGTTGTTCGGAACGTGTATTGAGACTCTCTTGGTTGTTTTGCGTAAAAAAAGTTTTTTGGAAAATTTGAAATTTTTTTGAATTTTTTCGCAGGTCCGGGGTCATGAACTTTTTCAAAAATTGCTAAGTCCTTATTTTCAAAATAAGAGCCTAAAATTCAGCGAAACTCCCTGAAATGTTGTTCGGAACGTGTATTGAGACTTTCTTGGTTGTTTTGGGTGAAAAGAGTTTTTTCGAAAAATTTTAAAATTCTTTGAACTTTTTTGCAGGTTCGATGTCATGACCTTTTTCAAAAATTGCTAAGTCCTTATTTTCAAAATAAGAGTCTAAAATCCAGCGAAGCTCCCTGAAATGTTGTACGGAACATGTATTGAGACTTTCCTGGTTGTTTTGAATAAAAAAAGGTTTTTTGAAAAATTTGAATTTTTTTTGAATTTTTTCGCAGGTCCAGGGTCATGAACTTTTTCAAAAATTGCTAAGTCCTTATTTTCAAAATAAGAGCCTAAAATTCAGCGAAACTCCCTGAAATGTTGTTCGGAACGTGTATTGAGACTTTCTTGGTTGTTTTGGGTGAAAAAAGTTTTTTGGAAAAATTTGAAAATTCTTTGAACTTTTTTGCAGGTCCGAGGTCATGACCTTTTTCAAAAATTGCTAAGTCCTTATTTACAAAATAAGAGCTTAAAAGTCAGCGAAACTCCCTGAAATGTTGTACGGAACATGTATTGAGACTTTCCAGGTTGTTTTGAATAAAAAAAGGTTTTTTGAAAAATTTCAAATTCTTTGAACTCTTTGCAGGTCCGGGGTCATGAACTTTTTCAAAAATTGCTAAGTCCTTATTTTCAAAATAAGAGTCTAAAATCCAGCGAAGCTCCCTGAAATGTTGTACGGAACATGTATTGAGACTTTTCTGGTTGTTTTGAGTAAAAAAAGTTTTTTTAAAAAATTTGAATTTTTTTCAATTTTTCGCAGGTCCGGGGTCATGAACTTTTTCAAAAATTGCTAAGTCCTTATTTTCAAAATAAGAGCCTAAAATTCAGCGAAGCTCCCTGAAATGTTGTTCGGAACGTGTATTGAGACTCTCTTGGTTGTTTTGCGTAAAAAAAGTTTTTTGGAAAATTTGAAATTTTTTTGAATTTTTTCGCAGGTCCGAGGTCATGAACTTTTTCAAAAATTGCTAAGTCCTTATTTTCAAAATAATAGCTTAAAATTCAGCGAAGCTCCCTGAAATGTTGTTTGGAAAGTGTATTGAGACTTTCTTGGTTGTTTTGGGTAGAAAATGTTTTTTGAAAAAGTTGAAAATTTTTTGAACTTTTTTGCAGGTCATGAACTTTTTCAAAAATTGCTAAGTCCTTATTTACAAAATAAGAGCCTAACATTCAGCAAAACTCCCTGAAATGTTGTTGTTCGGAACAAGTATTGAGACTTTCTTGGTTGTTTTGCGTAAAAAAAGTTTTTTGGAAAATTTCAATTTTTTTGAACTTTTTTGCAGGTCCGGGTTCATGAACTTTTTCAAAAGTTTCTTTATCCTTTTTTTCAAAATAAGAGCCTAGAATTTATGGAAACTCCCTGAAATGTTGTTCGGAACGTGTATTAGGACTTTCTTGGTTGTTTTTAGAAAAAAAAGTTTTTTGAAAAATTTCAAATTTTTTGAACTTTTTTGCTGGTCCGGGGTCATGAACTTTTTCAAAAATTGCTAAGTCCTTATTTTCAAAATAAGAGCTTAAAATTCAGCGAAACTCCCTGAAATGTTGTACGGAACATGTATTAAGACTTTTCTGGTTGTTTTGAGTAAAAAAAGAATTTTTTAAAAAATTTGAAATTTTTTGAACTTTTTTGCAGGTCCGGGTTCATGAACTTTTTCAAAAATTGCTAAGTTTTTATTTTCAAAATAAGAGCTTAAAATTCAGCGAAACTTCCTGAAATGTTGTTCGGAACATGTATCGAGACTTTCCTGGTTGTTTTGAATAAAAAAGGTTTTTTGAAAAATTTCAAATTCTTTGAACTTTTTTGCAGGTCAGGGGTCATGAACTTTTTCAAAAATTGCTAAGTCCTTATTTTCAAAATAATAGCCTAAAATTCAGCGAAGCTCCCTGAAATGTTGTTTGGAAAGTGTATTGAGACTTTCTTGGTTGTTTTGGGTAGAAAAAGTTTTTTAAAAAATTTGAAAATTTTTTGAACTTTTTTGCAGGTCATGAACTTTTTCAAAAATTGCTAAGTCCTTTTTTACAAAATAAGAGCCTAACATTCAGCGAATTTCCCTGAAATGTTGTTGTTCGGAACAAGTATTGAGACTTTCTTGGTTGTTTTGCGTAAAAAAAGTTTTTTGGAAAATTTCAATTTTTTTGAACTTTTTTGCAGGTCCGGGTTCATGAACTTTTTCAAAAGTTTCTTTATCCTTTTTTTCAAAATAAGAGCCTAGAATTTACGGAAACTCCCTGAAATGTTGTTCGGAACGTGTATTAGGACTTTCTTGGTTGTTTTTAGAAAAAAAAGTTTTTTGAAAAATTTCAAATTTTTTGAACTTTTTTGCTGGTCCGGGGTCATGAACTTTTTCAAAAATTGCTAAGTCCTTATTTTCAAAATAAGAGCTTAAAATTCAGCGAAACTCCCTGAAATGTTGTACGGAACATGTATTAAGACTTTTCTGGTTGTTTTGAGTAAAAAAAGAATTTTTTAAAAAATTTGAAATTTTTTGAACTTTTTCGCAGGTCCAGGTTCATGAACTTTTTCAAAAATTGCTAAGTTTTTATTTTCAAAATAAGAGCTTAAAATTCAGCGAAACTTCCTGAAATGTTGTTCGGAACATGTATCGAGACTTTCCTGGTTGTTTTGAATAAAAAAGGTTTTTTGAAAAATTTCAAATTCTTTGAACTTTTTTGCAGGTCAGGGGTCATGAACTTTTTCAAAAATTGCTAAGTCCTTATTTTCAAAATAAGAGTCTAAAATCCAGCGAAGCTCCCTGAAATGTTGTACGGAACATGTATTGAGACTTTTCTGGTTGTTTTGAGTAAAAAAAGTTTTTTAAAAAATTTAAAAAAAAATGATCTTTTTTGCAGGTCCGGGGTCATGAACTTTTTCAAAAATTGCTAAGTCCTTATTTTCAAAATAATAGCTTAAAATTCAGCGAAGCTCCCTGAAATGTTGTTTGGAAAGTGTATTGAGACTTTCTTGGTTGTTTTGGGTAGAAAATGTTTTTTGAAAAAGTTGAAAATTTTTTGAACTTTTTTGCAGGTCATGAACTTTTTCAAAAATTGCTAAGTCCTTATTTACAAAATAAGAGCCTAACATTCAGCAAAACTCCCTGAAATGTTGTTGTTCGGAACAAGTATTGAGACTTTCTTGGTTGTTTTGCGTAAAAAAAGTTTTTTGGAAAATTTCAATTTTTTTGAACTTTTTTGCAGGTCCGGGTTCATGAACTTTTTCAAAAGTTTCTTTATCCTTTTTTTCAAAATAAGAGCCTAGAATTTATGGAAACTCCCTGAAATGTTGTTCGGAACGTGTATTAGGACTTTCTTGGTTGTTTTTAGAAAAAAAAGTTTTTTGAAAAATTTCAAATTTTTTGAACTTTTTTGCTGGTCCGGGGTCATGAACTTTTTCAAAAATTGCTAAGTCCTTATTTTCAAAATAAGAGCTTAAAATTCAGCGAAACTCCCTGAAATGTTGTACGGAACATGTATTAAGACTTTTCTGGTTGTTTTGAGTAAAAAAAGAATTTTTTAAAAAATTTGAAATTTTTTGAACTTTTTTGCAGGTCCGGGTTCATGAACTTTTTCAAAAATTGCTAAGTTTTTATTTTCAAAATAAGAGCTTAAAATTCAGCGAAACTTCCTGAAATGTTGTTCGGAACATGTATCGAGACTTTCCTGGTTGTTTTGAATAAAAAAGGTTTTTTGAAAAATTTCAAATTCTTTGAACTTTTTTGCAGGTCAGGGGTCATGAACTTTTTCAAAAATTGCTAAGTCCTTATTTTCAAAATAAGAGTCTAAAATCCAGCGAAGCTCCCTGAAATGTTGTACGGAACATGTATTGAGACTTTTCTGGTTGTTTTGAGTAAAAAAAGTTTTTTTAAAAAATTTAAAAAAAAATGATCTTTTTTGCAGGTCCGGGGTCATGAACTTTTTCAAAAATTGCTAAGTCCTTATTTTCAAAATAATAGCCTAAAATTCAGCGAAGCTCCCTGAAATGTTGTTTGGAAAGTGTATTGAGACTTTCTTGGTTGTTTTGGGTAGAAAATGTTTTTTGAAAAAGTTGAAAATTTTTTGAACTTTTTTGCAGGTCATGAACTTTTTCAAAAATTGCTAAGTCCTTATTTACAAAATAAGAGCCTAACATTCAGCGAAACTCCCTGAAATGTTGTTGTTCGGAACAAGTATTGAGACTTTCTTGGTTGTTTTGCGTAAAAAAAGTTTTTTGGAAAATTTCAATTTTTTTGAACCTTTTTTGCAGGTTCGGGTTCATCAACTTTTTCAAAAGTTTCTTTATCCTTTTTTTCAAAATAAGAGCCTAGAATTTAAGGAAACTCCCTGAAATGTTATTCGGAACGTGTATTAGGACTTTCTTGGTTGTTTTGCGTAAAAAAAGTTTTTTGGAAAATTTGAAATTTTTTTGAATTTTTTCGCAGGTCCGGGGTCATGAACTTTTTCCAAAATTGCTAAGTCCTTATTTTCAAAATAAGAGCCTAAAATTCAGCGAAACTCCCTGAAATGTTGTTCGGAACATGTATTGAGACTTTCTTGGTTGTTTTGCGTAAAAAAAGTTTTTTGGAAAATTTGAAATTTTTTTGAATTTTTTCGCAGGTCTGGGGTCATGAACTTTTTCAAAAATTGCTAAGTCCTTATTTTCAAAATAAGAGCCTAAAATTCAGCGAAACTCCCTGAAATGTTGTTCCGAACGTGTAATTTTTTTCAATTTTTCGCAGGTCCGGGGTCATGAACTTTTTCAAAAATTGCTAAGTCCTTATTTTCAAAATAAGAGCCTAAAATTCAGCGAAACTCCCTGAAATGTTGTTCGGAACGTGTATTGAGACTCTCTTGGTTGTTTTGCGTAAAAAAAGTTTTTTGGAAAATTTGAATTTTTTTTGAATTTTTTCGCAGGTCCAGGGTCATGAACTTTTTCAAAAATTGCTAAGTCCTTATTTTCAAAATAAGAGCCTAAAATTCAGCGAAACTCCCTGAAATGTTGTTCGGAACGTGTATTGAGACTTTCTTGGTTGTTTTGGGTGAAAAAAGTTTTTTGGAAAAATTTGAAAATTCTTTGAACTTTTTTGCAGGTCCGAGGTCATGACCTTTTTCAAAAATTGCTAAGTCCTTATTTACAAAATAAGAGCTTAAAAGTCAGCGAAACTCCCTGAAATGTTGTACGGAACATGTATTGAGACTTTCCAGGTTGTTTTGAATAAAAAAAGGTTTTTTGAAAAATTTCAAATTCTTTGAACTTTTTGCAGGTCCGGGGTCATGAACTTTTTCAAAAATTGCTAAGTCCTTACTTTCAAAATAAGAGTCTAAAATCCAGCGAAGCTCCCTGAAATGTTGTACGGAACATGTATTGAGACTTTTCTGGTTGTTTTGAGTAAAAAAAGTTTTTTTAAAAAATTTGAATTTTTTTCAATTTTTCGCAGGTCCGGGGTCATGAACTTTTTCAAAAATTGCTAAGTCCTTATTTTCAAAATAAGAGCCTAAAATTCAGCGAAGCTCCCTGAAATGTTGTTCGGAACGTGTATTGAGACTCTCTTGGTTGTTTTGCGTAAAAAAAGTTTTTTGGAAAATTTGAAATTTTTTTGAATTTTTTCGCAGGTCCGGGGTCATGAACTTTTTCAAAAATTGCTAAGTCCTTATTTTCAAAATAAGAGCCTAACATTCAGCGAAACTCCCTGAAATGTTGTTCGGAACGTGTATTGAGACTTTCTTGGTTGTTTTGGGAAGAAAAAGTTTTTTGAAAAATTTGAAATTCTTTGAACTTTTTTGCAGGTCCGAGGTCATGACCTTTTTCAAAAATTGCTAAGTCCTTATTTATAAAATAAGAGCCTAACTTTCAGCGAAACTCCCTGAAATAATGTTTGGAACGTGTTTTGAGACTTTCTTGGTTGTTTTGCGTAAAAAAAGTTTTTTGGAAAATTTCAAATTTTTTGAACTTTTCTGCAGGTTCGGGTTTATCAACTTTTTCAAAAGTTTCTTTGTCCTTATTTTGAAAATAAGAGCCTAGAATTTACCGAAACTCCCTGAAATGTTGTTCGGAACGTGTATTAGGACTTTCTTGGTTGTTTTCAGAAAAAAAAGTTTTTTGAAAAATTTGAAATTTTTTGGTATTTTTTGCAGGTCCGGCCGGGTTCATGAACTTTTTCTAAAATTGCTAAGTCATTTTTTGCAAAATAAGAGCCTAAAATTCACCAAAACTTCAGGAAATGTTGTCAGAAACGTGTACCAAGACTTTCTTGGTTGTTTCGAGTTAAATAATTTTTGAAAAATTTAAATTTTGTTCGTATTTTTCGAAGCTTTAGTCTTAAACATTGTAGATATATTATTTGTTTCTTTTTTACAGATATTACTTGGAGGTTCCACCAACTATCATCACAACATTTCAGAAAGGTATTTTCTCAGCATTTTTCGTTCTTTGTCACAAAAAAATTTTCACAAAAATTTTAAATTTTTTGAACTTTTTTGCAAGTCCAGGGTCATGAAACTTTTCAAAAATTGCTAAGTCCTTATTTTCAAAATAAGAGCTTAAAATTCAGCAAAACTTCCTGAAATGCTGTTCAGAACAGGTATTGAGACTTTCTTGGTTGTTTTGCGTAAAAAAAGTTTTTTGGAAAATTTCAATTTTTTTGAACTTTTTTGCAGGTCCGGGTTCATGAACTTTTTCAAAAGTTTCTTTGTCTTTATTTTCAAAATAAGAGCCTAAAATTCAGCGAAACTCCCTGAAATGTTGTTCGGAACGTGTATTGAGACTTTCTTGGTTGTTTTGGGAAGAAAAAGTTTTTTGAAAATTTGAAAATTCTTTGAACTTTTTTGCAGGTCCGAGGTCATGACCTTTTTCAAAGATTGCTAAGTCCTTATTTATAGAATAAGAGCCTAACTTTCAGCGAAACTCCCTGAAATAATGTTTGGAACGTGTTTTGAGACTTTCTTGGTTGTTTTGGGTAAAAAAAGTTTTTTGGAAAATTTCAAATTTTTTGAACTTTTCTGCAGGTTCGGGTTCATCAACTTTTTCAAAAGTTTCTTTGTCCTTATTTTGAAAATAAGAGCCTAGAATTTACCGAAACTCCCTGAAAAGTTGTTCGGAACGTGTATTAGGACTTTCTTGGTTGTTTTCAGAAAAAAAAGTTTTTTGAAAAATTTGAAATTTTTTGGTATTTTTTGCAGGTCCGGGTTCATGAACTTTTTCTAAAATTGCTAAGTCATTATTTGCAAAATAAGAGCCTAAAATTCACCGAAACTTCAGGAAATGTTGTCAGAAACGTGTACCAAGACTTTCTTGGTTGTTTCGAGTTAAATGATTTTTGAAAAATTTAAATTTTGTTCGTATTTTTCGAAGCTTTAGTCTTAAACATTGTAGATATATTATTTGTTTCTTTTTTACAGATATTACTTGGAGGTTCCACCAACTATCATCACAACATTTCAGAAAGGTATTTTCTCAGCATTTTTCGTTCTTTGTCACAAAAAAATTTTCACAAAAATTTTAAATTTTTTGAACTTTTTTGCAAGTCCAGGGTCATGAAACTTTCCAAAAATTGCTAAGTCCTTATTTTCAAAATAAGAGCTTAAAATTCAGCGAAACTTCCTGAAATGCTGTTCAGAACATGTATTAAGACTTTCTTGGTTGTTTTGCGTAAAAAAAGTTTTTTGGAAAATTTCAATTTTTTTGAACTTTTTTGCAGGTCCGGGTTCATTAACTTTTTCAAAAGTTTCTTTGTCTTTATTTTCAAAATAAGAGCCTAAAATTCAGCGAAACTCCCTTAAATGTTGTTCGGAACGTGTATTGAGACTCTCTTGGTTGTTTAGGGCAGAAAAAGTGTTTTGGAAAATATCAAATTTTTTGAACGTTTTGGCAGGTCTAGGGTCATGAACTTTTTCAAAAATTGCTAAGTCCTTTTTTCAAAATAAGAGCTTAAAAGTCAGCGAAACTCCCTGAAATGTTGTACGGAACATGTATTGAGACTTTCCTGGTTGTTTTGAATAAAAAAGGTTTTTTGAAAAATTTCAAATTCTTTGAACTTTTTTGCAGGTCAGGGGTCATGAACTTTTTCAAAAATTGCTAAGTCGTTATTTTCAAAATAAGAGTCTAAAATCCAGCGAAGCTCCCTGAAATGTTGTACGGAACATGTATTGAGACTTTTCTGGTTGTTTTGAATAAAAAAGGTTTTTTGAAAAATTTCAAATTCTTAGAACTTTTTTGCAGGTCAGGGGTCATGAACTTTTTCAAAAATTGCTAAGTCGTTATTTTCAAAATAATAGCCTAAAATTCAGCGAAGCTCCCTGAAATGTTGTTTGGAAAGTGTATTGAGACTTTCTTGGTTGTTTTGGGTAGTAAAAGTTTTTTAAAAAATTTGAAAATTTTTTGAACTTTTTTGCAGGTCATGAACTTTTTCAAAAGTTGCTAAGTCCTTTTTTACAAAATAAGAGCCTAACATTCAGCAAAACTCCCTGAAATGTTGTTGTTCGGAACAAGTATTGAGACTTTCTTGGTTGTTTTGCGTAAAAAAAGTTTTTTGGAAAATTTCAATTTTTTTGAACTTTTTTGCAGGTCCGGGTTCATGAACTTTTTCAAAAGTTTCTTTATCCTTTTTTTCAAAATAAGAGCCTAGAATTTACGGAAACTCCCTGAAATGTTGTTCGGAACGTGTATTAGGACTTTCTTGGTTGTTTTTAGAAAAAAAAGTTTTTTGAAAAATTTCAAATTTTTTGAACTTTTTTGCTGGTCCGGGGTCATGAACTTTTTCAAAAATTGCTAAGTCCTTATTTTCAAAATAAGAGCTTAAAATTCAGCGAAACTCCCTGAAATGTTGTACGGAACATGTATTAAGACTTTTCTGGTTGTTTTGAGTAAAAAAAGAATTTTTTAAAAAATTTGAAATTTTTTGAACTTTTTCGCAGGTCCAGGTTCATGAACTTTTTCAAAAATTGCTAAGTTTTTATTTTCAAAATAAGAGCTTAAAATTCAGCGAAACTTCCTGAAATGTTGTTCGGAACATGTATCGAGACTTTCCTGGTTGTTTTGAATAAAAAAGGTTTTTTGAAAAATTTCAAATTCTTTGAACTTTTTTGCAGGTCAGGGGTCATGAACTTTTTCAAAAATTGCTAAGTCCTTATTTTCAAAATAAGAGTCTAAAATCCAGCGAAGCTCCCTCAAATGTTGTACGGAACATGTATTGAGACTTTTCTGGTTGTTTTGAGTAAAAAAAGTTTTTTAAAAAATTTAAAAAAAAATGATCTTTTTTGCAGGTCCGGGGTCATGAACTTTTTCAAAAATTGCTAAGTCCTTATTTTCAAAATAATAGCTTAAAATTCAGCGAAGCTCCCTGAAATGTTGTTTGGAAAGTGTATTGAGACTTTCTTGGTTGTTTTGGGTAGAAAATGTTTTTTGAAAAAGTTGAAAATTTTTTGAACTTTTTTGCAGGTCATGAACTTTTTCAAAAATTGCTAAGTCCTTTTTTACAAAATAAGAGCCTAACATTCAGCAAAACTCCCTGAAATGTTGTTGTTCGGAACAAGTATTGAGACTTTCTTGGTTGTTTTGCGTAAAAAAAGTTTTTTGGAAAATTTCAATTTTTTTGAACTTTTTTGCAGGTCCGGGTTCATGAACTTTTTCAAAAGTTTCTTTATCCTTTTTTTCAAAATAAGAGCCTAGAATTTACGGAAACTCCCTGAAATGTTGTTCGGAACGTGTATTAGGACTTTCTTGGTTGTTTTTCGAAAAAAAAGTTTTTTGAAAAATTTCAAATTTTTTGAACTTTTTTGCTGGTCCGGGGTCATGAACTTTTTCAAAAATTGCTAAGTCCTTATTTTCAAAATAAGAGCTTAAAATTCAGCGAAACTCCCTGAAATGTTGTACGGAACATGTATTAAGACTTTTCTGGTTGTTTTGAGTAAAAAAAGAATTTTTTAAAAAATTTGAAATTTTTTGAACTTTTTCGCAGGTCCAGGTTCATGAACTTTTTCAAAAATTGCTAAGTTTTTATTTTCAAAATAAGAGCTTAAAATTCAGCGAAACTTCCTGAAATGTTGTTCGGAACATGTATCGAGACTTTCCTGGTTGTTTTGAATAAAAAAGGTTTTTTGAAAAATTTCAAATTCTTTGAACTTTTTTGCAGGTCAGGGGTCATGAACTTTTTCAAAAATTGCTAAGTCCTTATTTTCAAAATAAGAGTCTAAAATCCAGCGAAGCTCCCTCAAATGTTGTACGGAACATGTATTGAGACTTTTCTGGTTGTTTTGAGTAAAAAAAGTTTTTTAAAAAATTTAAAAAAAAATGATCTTTTTTGCAGGTCCGGGGTCATGAACTTTTTCAAAAATTGCTAAGTCCTTATTTTCAAAATAATAGCTTAAAATTCAGCGAAGCTCCCTGAAATGTTGTTTGGAAAGTGTATTGAGACTTTCTTGGTTGTTTTGGGTAGAAAATGTTTTTTGAAAAAGTTGAAAATTTTTTGAACTTTTTTGCAGGTCATGAACTTTTTCAAAAATTGCTAAGTCCTTTTTTACAAAATAAGAGCCTAACATTCAGCAAAACTCCCTGAAATGTTGTTGTTCGGAACAAGTATTGAGACTTTCTTGGTTGTTTTGCGTAAAAAAAGTTTTTTGGAAAATTTCAATTTTTTTGAACTTTTTTGCAGGTCCGGGTTCATGAACTTTTTCAAAAGTTTCTTTATCCTTTTTTTCAAAATAAGAGCCTAGAATTTATGGAAACTCCCTGAAATGTTGTTCGGAACGTGTATTAGGACTTTCTTGGTTGTTTTTAGAAAAAAAAGTTTTTTGAAAAATTTCAAATTTTTTGAACTTTTTTGCTGGTCCGGGGTCATGAACTTTTTCAAAAATTGCTAAGTCCTTATTTTCAAAATAAGATCTTAAAATTCAGCGAAACTCCCTGAAATGTTGTACGGAACATGTATTAAGACTTTTCTGGTTGTTTTGAGTAAAAAAAGAATTTTTTAAAAAATTTGAAATTTTTTGAACTTTTTCGCAGGTCCGGGTTCATGAACTTTTTCAAAAATTGCTAAGTCCTTATTTTCAAAATAATAGCCTAAAATTCAGCGAAGCTCCCTGAAATGTTGTTTGGAAAGTGTATTGAGACTTTCTTGGTTGTTTTGGGTAGAAAATGTTTTTTGAAAAAGTTGAAAATTTTTTGAACTTTTTTGCAGGTCATGAACTTTTTCAAAAATTGCTAAGTCCTTATTTACAAAATAAGAGCCTAACATTCAGCGAAACTCTCTGAAATGTTGTTGTTCGGAACAAGTATTGAGACTTTCTTGGTTGTTTTGCGTAAAAAAAGTTTTTTGGAAAATTTCAATTTTTTTGAACCTTTTTTGCAGGTTCGGGTTCATGAACTTTTTCAAAAGTTTCTTTATCCTTTTTTTTCAAAATAAGAGCCTAGAATTTAAGGAAACTCCCTGAAATGTTATTCGGAACGTGTATTAGGACTTTCTTGGTTGTTTTGCGTAAAAAAAGTTTTTTGGAAAATTTGAAATTTTTTTGAATTTTTTCGCAGGTCCGGGGTCATGAACTTTTTCCAAAATTGCTAAGTCCTTATTTTCAAAATAAGAGCCTAAAATTCAGCGAAACTCCCTGAAATGTTGTTCGGAACATGTATTGAGACTTTCTTGGTTGTTTTGCGTAAAAAAAGTTTTTTGGAAAATTTGAAATTTTTTTGAATTTTTTCGCAGGTCTGGGGTCATGAACTTTTTCAAAAATTGCTAAGTCCTTATTTTCAAAATAAGAGCCTAAAATTCAGCGAAACTCCCTGAAATGTTGTTCCGAACGTGTATTGAGACTTTCTTGGTTGTTTTGGGCAGGAAAAGTGTTTCGGAAAATATCAAATTTTTTGAACGTTTTTGCAGGTCCGGGTTCATGAACTTTTTCAAAAATTGCTAAGTCCTTATTTTCAAAATAAGAGCTTAAAATTCAGGGAAACTCCCTGAAATGTTGTACGGAACATGTATTGAGACTTTCCTGGTTGTTTTGAGTAAAAAAAGTTTTTTGAAAAATTTGAAATTTTTTTGAATTTTTCGCAGGTCTGGGGTCATGAACTTTTTCAAAAATTGCTAAGTCCTTATTTTCAAAATAAGAGCCTAAAATTCAGCGAAACTCCCTGAAATGTTGTTCCGAACGTGTAATTTTTTTCAATTTTTCGCAGGTCCGGGGTCATGAACTTTTTCAAAAATTGCTAAGTCCTTATTTTCAAAATAAGAGCCTAAAATTCAGCGAAACTCCCTGAAATGTTGTTCGGAACGTGTATTGAGACTTTCTTGGTTGTTTTGGATGAAAAAAGTTTTTTGGAAAAATTTGAAAATTCTTTGAACTTTTTTGCAGGTCCGAGGTCATGACCTTTTTCAAAAATTGCTAAGTCCTTATTTACAAAATAAGAGCTTAAAAGTCAGCGAAACTCCCTGAAATGTTGTACGGAACATGTATTGAGACTTTCCAGGTTGTTTTGAATAAAAAAAGGTTTTTTGAAAAATTTCAAATTCTTTGAACTTTTTGCAGGTCCGGGGTCATGAACTTTTTCAAAAATTGCTAAGTCCTTATTTTCAAAATAAGAGTCTAAAATCCAGCGAAGCTCCCTGAAATGTTGTACGGAACATGTATTGAGACTTTTCTGGTTGTTTTGAGTAAAAAAAGTTTTTTTAAAAAATTTGAATTTTTTTCAATTTTTCGCAGGTCCGGGGTCATGAACTTTTTCAAAAATTGCTAAGTCCTTATTTTCAAAATAAGAGCCTAAAATTCAGCGAAGCTCCCTGAAATGTTGTTCGGAACGTGTATTGAGACTCTCTTGGTTGTTTTGCGTAAAAAAAGTTTTTTGGAAAATTTGAAATTTTTTTGAATTTTTTCGCAGGTCCGGGGTCATGAACTTTTTCAAAAATTGCTAAGTCCTTATTTTCAAAATAAGAGCCTAACATTCAGCGAAACTCCCTGAAATGTTGTTCGGAACGTGTATTGAGACTTTCTTGGTTGTTTTGGGAAGAAAAAGTTTTTTGAAAAATTTGAAAATTCTTTGAACTTTTTTGCAGGTCCGAGGTCATGACCTTTTTCAAAAATTGCTAAGTCCTTATTTATAAAATAAGAGCCTAACTTTCAGCGAAACTCCCTGAAATAATGTTTGGAACGTGTTTTGAGACTTTCTTGGTTGTTTTGCGTAAAAAAAGTTTTTTGGAAAATTTCAAATTTTTTGAACTTTTCTGCAGGTTCGGGTTTATCAACTTTTTCAAAAGTTTCTTTGTCCTTATTTTGAAAATAAGAGCCTAGAATTTACCGAAACTCCCTGAAATGTTGTTCGGAACGTGTATTAGGACTTTCTTGGTTGTTTTCAGAAAAAAAAGTTTTTTGAAAAATTTGAAATTTTTTGGTATTTTTTGCAGGTCCGGCCGGGTTCATGAACTTTTTCTAAAATTGCTAAGTCATTTTTTGCAAAATAAGAGCCTAAAATTCACCAAAACTTCAGGAAATGTTGTCAGAAACGTGTACCAAGACTTTCTTGGTTGTTTCGAGTTAAATAATTTTTGAAAAATTTAAATTTTGTTCGTATTTTTCGAAGCTTTAGTCTTAAACATTGTAGATATATTATTTGTTTCTTTTTTACAGATATTACTTGGAGGTTCCACCAACTATCATCACAACATTTCAGAAAGGTATTTTCTCAGCATTTTTCGTTCTTTGTCACAAAAAAATTTTCACAAAAATTTTAAATTTTTTGAACTTTTTTGCAAGTCCAGGGTCATGAAACTTTTCAAAAATTGCTAAGTCCTTATTTTCAAAATAAGAGCTTAAAATTCAGCAAAACTTCCTGAAATGCTGTTCAGAACAGGTATTGAGACTTTCTTGGTTGTTTTGCGTAAAAAAAGTTTTTTGGAAAATTTCAATTTTTTTGAACTTTTTTGCAGGTCCGGGTTCATGAACTTTTTCAAAAGTTTCTTTGTCTTTATTTTCAAAATAAGAGCCTAAAATTCAGCGAAACTCCCTGAAATGTTGTACGGAACATGTATTGAGACTTTCTTGGTTGTTTTGGGTAGAAAATGTTTTTTGAAAAAGTTGAAAATTTTTTGAACTTTTTTGCAGGTCATGAACTTTTTCAAAAATTGCTAAGTCCTTTTTTACAAAATAAGAGCCTAACATTCAGCAAAACTCCCTGAAAAGTTGTTCGGAACGTGTATTAGGACTTTCTTGGTTGTTTTCAGAAAAAAAAGTTTTTTGAAAAATTTGAAATTTTTTGGTATTTTTTGCAGGTCCGGGTTCATGAACTTTTTCTAAAATTGCTAAGTCATTATTTGCAAAATAAGAGCCTAAAATTCACCGAAACTTCAGGAAATGTTGTCAGAAACGTGTACCAAGACTTTCTTGGTTGTTTCGAGTTAAATGATTTTTGAAAAATTTAAATTTTGTTCGTATTTTTCGAAGCTTTAGTCTTAAACATTGTAGATATATTATTTGTTTCTTTTTTACAGATATTACTTGGAGGTTCCACCAACTATCATCACAACATTTCAGAAAGGTATTTTCTCAGCATTTTTCGTTCTTTGTCACAAAAAAATTTTCACAAAAATTTTAAATTTTTTGAACTTTTTTGCAAGTCCAGGGTCATGAAACTTTCCAAAAATTGCTAAGTCCTTATTTTCAAAATAAGAGCTTAAAATTCAGCGAAACTTCCTGAAATGCTGTTCAGAACATGTATTAAGACTTTCTTGGTTGTTTTGCGTAAAAAAAGTTTTTTGGAAAATTTCAATTTTTTTGAACTTTTTTGCAGGTCCGGGTTCATTAACTTTTTCAAAAGTTTCTTTGTCTTTATTTTCAAAATAAGAGCCTAAAATTCAGCGAAACTCCCTTAAATGTTGTTCGGAACGTGTATTGAGACTCTCTTGGTTGTTTAGGGCAGAAAAAGTGTTTTGGAAAATATCAAATTTTTTGAACGTTTTGGCAGGTCTAGGGTCATGAACTTTTTCAAAAATTGCTAAGTCCTTTTTTCAAAATAAGAGCTTAAAAGTCAGCGAAACTCCCTGAAATGTTGTACGGAACATGTATTGAGACTTTCCTGGTTGTTTTGAATAAAAAAGGTTTTTTGAAAAATTTCAAATTCTTTGAACTTTTTTGCAGGTCAGGGGTCATGAACTTTTTCAAAAATTGCTAAGTCGTTATTTTCAAAATAAGAGTCTAAAATCCAGCGAAGCTCCCTGAAATGTTGTACGGAACATGTATTGAGACTTTTCTGGTTGTTTTGAATAAAAAAGGTTTTTTGAAAAATTTCAAATTCTTAGAACTTTTTTGCAGGTCAGGGGTCATGAACTTTTTCAAAAATTGCTAAGTCGTTATTTTCAAAATAATAGCCTAAAATTCAGCGAAGCTCCCTGAAATGTTGTTTGGAAAGTGTATTGAGACTTTCTTGGTTGTTTTGGGTAGTAAAAGTTTTTTAAAAAATTTGAAAATTTTTTGAACTTTTTTGCAGGTCATGAACTTTTTCAAAAGTTGCTAAGTCCTTTTTTACAAAATAAGAGCCTAACATTCAGCAAAACTCCCTGAAATGTTGTTGTTCGGAACAAGTATTGAGACTTTCTTGGTTGTTTTGCGTAAAAAAAGTTTTTTGGAAAATTTCAATTTTTTTGAACTTTTTTGCAGGTCCGGGTTCATGAACTTTTTCAAAAGTTTCTTTATCCTTTTTTTCAAAATAAGAGCCTAGAATTTACGGAAACTCCCTGAAATGTTGTTCGGAACGTGTATTAGGACTTTCTTGGTTGTTTTTAGAAAAAAAAGTTTTTTGAAAAATTTCAAATTTTTTGAACTTTTTTGCTGGTCCGGGGTCATGAACTTTTTCAAAAATTGCTAAGTCCTTATTTTCAAAATAAGAGCTTAAAATTCAGCGAAACTCCCTGAAATGTTGTACGGAACATGTATTAAGACTTTTCTGGTTGTTTTGAGTAAAAAAAGAATTTTTTAAAAAATTTGAAATTTTTTGAACTTTTTCGCAGGTCCAGGTTCATGAACTTTTTCAAAAATTGCTAAGTTTTTATTTTCAAAATAAGAGCTTAAAATTCAGCGAAACTTCCTGAAATGTTGTTCGGAACATGTATCGAGACTTTCCTGGTTGTTTTGAATAAAAAAGGTTTTTTGAAAAATTTCAAATTCTTTGAACTTTTTTGCAGGTCAGGGGTCATGAACTTTTTCAAAAATTGCTAAGTCCTTATTTTCAAAATAAGAGTCTAAAATCCAGCGAAGCTCCCTCAAATGTTGTACGGAACATGTATTGAGACTTTTCTGGTTGTTTTGAGTAAAAAAAGTTTTTTAAAAAATTTAAAAAAAAATGATCTTTTTTGCAGGTCCGGGGTCATGAACTTTTTCAAAAATTGCTAAGTCCTTATTTTCAAAATAATAGCTTAAAATTCAGCGAAGCTCCCTGAAATGTTGTTTGGAAAGTGTATTGAGACTTTCTTGGTTGTTTTGGGTAGAAAATGTTTTTTGAAAAAGTTGAAAATTTTTTGAACTTTTTTGCAGGTCATGAACTTTTTCAAAAATTGCTAAGTCCTTTTTTACAAAATAAGAGCCTAACATTCAGCAAAACTCCCTGAAATGTTGTTGTTCGGAACAAGTATTGAGACTTTCTTGGTTGTTTTGCGTAAAAAAAGTTTTTTGGAAAATTTCAATTTTTTTGAACTTTTTTGCAGGTCCGGGTTCATGAACTTTTTCAAAAGTTTCTTTATCCTTTTTTTCAAAATAAGAGCCTAGAATTTACGGAAACTCCCTGAAATGTTGTTCGGAACGTGTATTAGGACTTTCTTGGTTGTTTTTCGAAAAAAAAGTTTTTTGAAAAATTTCAAATTTTTTGAACTTTTTTGCTGGTCCGGGGTCATGAACTTTTTCAAAAATTGCTAAGTCCTTATTTTCAAAATAAGAGCTTAAAATTCAGCGAAACTCCCTGAAATGTTGTACGGAACATGTATTAAGACTTTTCTGGTTGTTTTGAGTAAAAAAAGAATTTTTTAAAAAATTTGAAATTTTTTGAACTTTTTCGCAGGTCCAGGTTCATGAACTTTTTCAAAAATTGCTAAGTTTTTATTTTCAAAATAAGAGCTTAAAATTCAGCGAAACTTCCTGAAATGTTGTTCGGAACATGTATCGAGACTTTCCTGGTTGTTTTGAATAAAAAAGGTTTTTTGAAAAATTTCAAATTCTTTGAACTTTTTTGCAGGTCAGGGGTCATGAACTTTTTCAAAAATTGCTAAGTCCTTATTTTCAAAATAAGAGTCTAAAATCCAGCGAAGCTCCCTCAAATGTTGTACGGAACATGTATTGAGACTTTTCTGGTTGTTTTGAGTAAAAAAAGTTTTTTAAAAAATTTAAAAAAAAATGATCTTTTTTGCAGGTCCGGGGTCATGAACTTTTTCAAAAATTGCTAAGTCCTTATTTTCAAAATAATAGCTTAAAATTCAGCGAAGCTCCCTGAAATGTTGTTTGGAAAGTGTATTGAGACTTTCTTGGTTGTTTTGGGTAGAAAATGTTTTTTGAAAAAGTTGAAAATTTTTTGAACTTTTTTGCAGGTCATGAACTTTTTCAAAAATTGCTAAGTCCTTTTTTACAAAATAAGAGCCTAACATTCAGCAAAACTCCCTGAAATGTTGTTGTTCGGAACAAGTATTGAGACTTTCTTGGTTGTTTTGCGTAAAAAAAGTTTTTTGGAAAATTTCAATTTTTTTGAACTTTTTTGCAGGTCCGGGTTCATGAACTTTTTCAAAAGTTTCTTTATCCTTTTTTTCAAAATAAGAGCCTAGAATTTATGGAAACTCCCTGAAATGTTGTTCGGAACGTGTATTAGGACTTTCTTGGTTGTTTTTAGAAAAAAAAGTTTTTTGAAAAATTTCAAATTTTTTGAACTTTTTTGCTGGTCCGGGGTCATGAACTTTTTCAAAAATTGCTAAGTCCTTATTTTCAAAATAAGATCTTAAAATTCAGCGAAACTCCCTGAAATGTTGTACGGAACATGTATTAAGACTTTTCTGGTTGTTTTGAGTAAAAAAAGAATTTTTTAAAAAATTTGAAATTTTTTGAACTTTTTCGCAGGTCCGGGTTCATGAACTTTTTCAAAAATTGCTAAGTCCTTATTTTCAAAATAATAGCCTAAAATTCAGCGAAGCTCCCTGAAATGTTGTTTGGAAAGTGTATTGAGACTTTCTTGGTTGTTTTGGGTAGAAAATGTTTTTTGAAAAAGTTGAAAATTTTTTGAACTTTTTTGCAGGTCATGAACTTTTTCAAAAATTGCTAAGTCCTTATTTACAAAATAAGAGCCTAACATTCAGCGAAACTCTCTGAAATGTTGTTGTTCGGAACAAGTATTGAGACTTTCTTGGTTGTTTTGCGTAAAAAAAGTTTTTTGGAAAATTTCAATTTTTTTGAACCTTTTTTGCAGGTTCGGGTTCATGAACTTTTTCAAAAGTTTCTTTATCCTTTTTTTTCAAAATAAGAGCCTAGAATTTAAGGAAACTCCCTGAAATGTTATTCGGAACGTGTATTAGGACTTTCTTGGTTGTTTTGCGTAAAAAAAGTTTTTTGGAAAATTTGAAATTTTTTTGAATTTTTTCGCAGGTCCGGGGTCATGAACTTTTTCCAAAATTGCTAAGTCCTTATTTTCAAAATAAGAGCCTAAAATTCAGCGAAACTCCCTGAAATGTTGTTCGGAACATGTATTGAGACTTTCTTGGTTGTTTTGCGTAAAAAAAGTTTTTTGGAAAATTTGAAATTTTTTTGAATTTTTTCGCAGGTCTGGGGTCATGAACTTTTTCAAAAATTGCTAAGTCCTTATTTTCAAAATAAGAGCCTAAAATTCAGCGAAACTCCCTGAAATGTTGTTCCGAACGTGTATTGAGACTTTCTTGGTTGTTTTGGGCAGGAAAAGTGTTTCGGAAAATATCAAATTTTTTGAACGTTTTTGCAGGTCCGGGTTCATGAACTTTTTCAAAAATTGCTAAGTCCTTATTTTCAAAATAAGAGCTTAAAATTCAGGGAAACTCCCTGAAATGTTGTACGGAACATGTATTGAGACTTTCCTGGTTGTTTTGAGTAAAAAAAGTTTTTTGAAAAATTTGAAATTTTTTTGAATTTTTCGCAGGTCTGGGGTCATGAACTTTTTCAAAAATTGCTAAGTCCTTATTTTCAAAATAAGAGCCTAAAATTCAGCGAAACTCCCTGAAATGTTGTTCCGAACGTGTAATTTTTTTCAATTTTTCGCAGGTCCGGGGTCATGAACTTTTTCAAAAATTGCTAAGTCCTTATTTTCAAAATAAGAGCCTAAAATTCAGCGAAACTCCCTGAAATGTTGTTCGGAACGTGTATTGAGACTTTCTTGGTTGTTTTGGATGAAAAAAGTTTTTTGGAAAAATTTGAAAATTCTTTGAACTTTTTTGCAGGTCCGAGGTCATGACCTTTTTCAAAAATTGCTAAGTCCTTATTTACAAAATAAGAGCTTAAAAGTCAGCGAAACTCCCTGAAATGTTGTACGGAACATGTATTGAGACTTTCCAGGTTGTTTTGAATAAAAAAAGGTTTTTTGAAAAATTTCAAATTCTTTGAACTTTTTGCAGGTCCGGGGTCATGAACTTTTTCAAAAATTGCTAAGTCCTTATTTTCAAAATAAGAGTCTAAAATCCAGCGAAGCTCCCTGAAATGTTGTACGGAACATGTATTGAGACTTTTCTGGTTGTTTTGAGTAAAAAAAGTTTTTTTAAAAAATTTGAATTTTTTTCAATTTTTCGCAGGTCCGGGGTCATGAACTTTTTCAAAAATTGCTAAGTCCTTATTTTCAAAATAAGAGCCTAAAATTCAGCGAAGCTCCCTGAAATGTTGTTCGGAACGTGTATTGAGACTCTCTTGGTTGTTTTGCGTAAAAAAAGTTTTTTGGAAAATTTGAAATTTTTTTGAATTTTTTCGCAGGTCCGGGGTCATGAACTTTTTCAAAAATTGCTAAGTCCTTATTTTCAAAATAAGAGCCTAACATTCAGCGAAACTCCCTGAAATGTTGTTCGGAACGTGTATTGAGACTTTCTTGGTTGTTTTGGGAAGAAAAAGTTTTTTGAAAAATTTGAAAATTCTTTGAACTTTTTTGCAGGTCCGAGGTCATGACCTTTTTCAAAAATTGCTAAGTCCTTATTTATAAAATAAGAGCCTAACTTTCAGCGAAACTCCCTGAAATAATGTTTGGAACGTGTTTTGAGACTTTCTTGGTTGTTTTGCGTAAAAAAAGTTTTTTGGAAAATTTCAAATTTTTTGAACTTTTCTGCAGGTTCGGGTTTATCAACTTTTTCAAAAGTTTCTTTGTCCTTATTTTGAAAATAAGAGCCTAGAATTTACCGAAACTCCCTGAAATGTTGTTCGGAACGTGTATTAGGACTTTCTTGGTTGTTTTCAGAAAAAAAAGTTTTTTGAAAAATTTGAAATTTTTTGGTATTTTTTGCAGGTCCGGCCGGGTTCATGAACTTTTTCTAAAATTGCTAAGTCATTTTTTGCAAAATAAGAGCCTAAAATTCACCAAAACTTCAGGAAATGTTGTCAGAAACGTGTACCAAGACTTTCTTGGTTGTTTCGAGTTAAATAATTTTTGAAAAATTTAAATTTTGTTCGTATTTTTCGAAGCTTTAGTCTTAAACATTGTAGATATATTATTTGTTTCTTTTTTACAGATATTACTTGGAGGTTCCACCAACTATCATCACAACATTTCAGAAAGGTATTTTCTCAGCATTTTTCGTTCTTTGTCACAAAAAAATTTTCACAAAAATTTTAAATTTTTTGAACTTTTTTGCAAGTCCAGGGTCATGAAACTTTTCAAAAATTGCTAAGTCCTTATTTTCAAAATAAGAGCTTAAAATTCAGCAAAACTTCCTGAAATGCTGTTCAGAACAGGTATTGAGACTTTCTTGGTTGTTTTGCGTAAAAAAAGTTTTTTGGAAAATTTCAATTTTTTTGAACTTTTTTGCAGGTCCGGGTTCATGAACTTTTTCAAAAGTTTCTTTGTCTTTATTTTCAAAATAAGAGCCTAAAATTCAGCGAAACTCCCTGAAATGTTGTTCGGAACGTGTATTGAGACTTTCTTGGTTGTTTTGGGAAGAAAAAGTTTTTTGAAAATTTGAAAATTCTTTGAACTTTTTTGCAGGTCCGAGGTCATGACCTTTTTCAAAGATTGCTAAGTCCTTATTTATAGAATAAGAGCCTAACTTTCAGCGAAACTCCCTGAAATAATGTTTGGAACGTGTTTTGAGACTTTTTCAAAAGTTTCTTTGTCTTTATTTTCAAAATAAGAGCCTAAAATTCAGCGAAACTCCCTTAAATGTTGTTCGGAACGTGTATTGAGACTCTCTTGGTTGTTTAGGGCAGAAAAAGTGTTTTGGAAAATATCAAATTTTTTGAACGTTTTGGCAGGTCTAGGGTCATGAACTTTTTCAAAAATTGCTAAGTCCTTTTTTCAAAATAAGAGCTTAAAAGTCAGCGAAACTCCCTGAAATGTTGTACGGAACATGTATTGAGACTTTCCTGGTTGTTTTGAATAAAAAAGGTTTTTTGAAAAATTTCAAATTCTTTGAACTTTTTTGCAGGTCAGGGGTCATGAACTTTTTCAAAAATTGCTAAGTCGTTATTTTCAAAATAAGAGTCTAAAATCCAGCGAAGCTCCCTGAAATGTTGTGCGGAACATGTATTGAGACTTTTCTGGTTGTTTTGAATAAAAAAGGTTTTTTGAAAAATTTCAAATTCTTTGAACTTTTTTGCAGGTCAGGGGTCATGAACTTTTTCAAAAATTGCTAAGTCGTTATTTTCAAAATAAGAGTCTAAAATCCAGCGAAGCTCCCTGAAATGTTGTACGGAACATGTATTGAGACTTTTCTGGTTGTTTTGAGTAAAAAAAGTTTTTTTAAAAAATTTCAAATACTTTGATCTTTTTTGCAGGTCCTGGGTCATGAACTTTTTCAAAAATTGCTAAGTCCTTATTTTCAAAATAATAGCCTAAAATTCAGCGAAGCTCCCTGAAATGTTGTTTGGAAAGTGTATTGAGACTTTCTTGGTTGTTTTGGGTAGTAAAAGTTTTTTAAAAAATTTGAAAATTTTTTGAACTTTTTTGCAGGTCATGAACTTTTTCAAAAATTGCTAAGTCCTTTTTTACAAAATAAGAGCCTAACATTCAGCGAATTTCCCTGAAATGTTGTTGTTCGGAACAAGTATTGAGACTTTCTTGGTTGTTTTGCGTAAAAAAAGTTTTTTGGAAAATTTCAATTTTTTTGAACTTTTTTGCAGGTCCGGGTTCATGAACTTTTTCAAAAGTTTCTTTATCCTTTTTTTCAAAATAAGAGCCTAGAATTTACGGAAACTCCCTGAAATGTTGTTCGGAACGTGTATTAGGACTTTCTTGGTTGTTTTTAGAAAAAAAAGTTTTTTGAAAAATTTCAAATTTTTTGAACTTTTTTGCTGGTCCGGGGTCATGAACTTTTTCAAAAATTGCTAAGTCCTTATTTTCAAAATAAGAGCTTAAAATTCAGCGAAACTCCCTGAAATGTTGTACGGAACATGTATTAAGACTTTTCTGGTTGTTTTGAGTAAAAAAAGAATTTTTAAAAAAATTTGAAATTTTTTGAACTTTTTCGCAGGTCCAGGTTCATGAACTTTTTCAAAAATTGCTAAGTTTTTATTTTCAAAATAAGAGCTTAAAATTCAGCGAAACTTCCTGAAATGTTGTTCGGAACATGTATCGAGACTTTCCTGGTTGTTTTGAATAAAAAAGGTTTTTTGAAAAATTTCAAATTCTTTGAACTTTTTTGCAGGTCAGGGGTCATGAACTTTTTCAAAAATTGCTAAGTCCTTATTTTCAAAATAAGAGTCTAAAATCCAGCGAAGCTCCCTGAAATGTTGTACGGAACATGTATTGAGACTTTTCTGGTTGTTTTGAGTAAAAAAAGTTTTTTAAAAAATTTAAAAAAAAATGATCTTTTTTGCAGGTCCGGGGTCATGAACTTTTTCAAAAATTGCTAAGTCCTTATTTTCAAAATAATAGCTTAAAATTCAGCGAAGCTCCCTGAAATGTTGTTTGGAAAGTGTATTGAGACTTTCTTGGTTGTTTTGGGTAGAAAATGTTTTTTGAAAAAGTTGAAAATTTTTTGAACTTTTTTGCAGGTCATGAACTTTTTCAAAAATTGCTAAGTCCTTTTTTACAAAATAAGAGCCTAACATTCAGCAAAACTCCCTGAAATGTTGTTGTTCGGAACAAGTATTGAGACTTTCTTGGTTGTTTTGCGTAAAAAAAGTTTTTTGGAAAATTTCAATTTTTTTGAACTTTTTTGCAGGTCCGGGTTCATGAACTTTTTCAAAAGTTTCTTTATCCTTTTTTTCAAAATAAGAGCCTAGAATTTATGGAAACTCCCTGAAATGTTGTTCGGAACGTGTATTAGGACTTTCTTGGTTGTTTTTAGAAAAAAAAGTTTTTTGAAAAATTTCAAATTTTTTGAACTTTTTTGCTGGTCCGGGGTCATGAACTTTTTCAAAAATTGCTAAGTCCTTATTTTCAAAATAAGATCTTAAAATTCAGCGAAACTCCCTGAAATGTTGTACGGAACATGTATTAAGACTTTTCTGGTTGTTTTGAGTAAAAAAAGAATTTTTTAAAAAATTTGAAATTTTTTGAACTTTTTCGCAGGTCCGGGTTCATGAACTTTTTCAAAAATTGCTAAGTCCTTATTTTCAAAATAATAGCCTAAAATTCAGCGAAGCTCCCTGAAATGTTGTTTGGAAAGTGTATTGAGACTTTCTTGGTTGTTTTGGGTAGAAAATGTTTTTTGAAAAAGTTGAAAATTTTTTGAACTTTTTTGCAGGTCATGAACTTTTTCAAAAATTGCTAAGTCCTTATTTACAAAATAAGAGCCTAACATTCAGCGAAACTCTCTGAAATGTTGTTGTTCGGAACAAGTATTGAGACTTTCTTGGTTGTTTTGCGTAAAAAAAGTTTTTTGGAAAATTTCAATTTTTTTGAACCTTTTTTGCAGGTTCGGGTTCATGAACTTTTTCAAAAGTTTCTTTATCCTTTTTTTTCAAAATAAGAGCCTAGAATTTAAGGAAACTCCCTGAAATGTTATTCGGAACGTGTATTAGGACTTTCTTGGTTGTTTTGCGTAAAAAAAGTTTTTTGGAAAATTTGAAATTTTTTTGAATTTTTTCGCAGGTCCGGGGTCATGAACTTTTTCCAAAATTGCTAAGTCCTTATTTTCAAAATAAGAGCCTAAAATTCAGCGAAACTCCCTGAAATGTTGTTCGGAACATGTATTGAGACTTTCTTGGTTGTTTTGCGTAAAAAAAGTTTTTTGGAAAATTTGAAATTTTTTTGAATTTTTTCGCAGGTCTGGGGTCATGAACTTTTTCAAAAATTGCTAAGTCCTTATTTTCAAAATAAGAGCCTAAAATTCAGCGAAACTCCCTGAAATGTTGTTCCGAACGTGTATTGAGACTTTCTTGGTTGTTTTGGGCAGGAAAAGTGTTTCGGAAAATATCAAATTTTTTGAACGTTTTTGCAGGTCCGGGTTCATGAACTTTTTCAAAAATTGCTAAGTCCTTATTTTCAAAATAAGAGCTTAAAATTCAGGGAAACTCCCTGAAATGTTGTACGGAACATGTATTGAGACTTTCCTGGTTGTTTTGAGTAAAAAAAGTTTTTTGAAAAATTTGAAATTTTTTTGAATTTTTCGCAGGTCCGGGGTCATGAACGTTTTCAAAAATTGCTAAGTCCTTATTTTCAAAATAAGAGCTTAAAATTCAGCGAAACTTCCTGAAATGTTGTTCGGAACATGTATTGAGACTTTCTTGGTTGTTTTGCGTAAAAAAAGTTTTTTGGAAAATTTGAAATTTTTTTGAATTTTTTCGCAAGTCCGGGGTCATGAGCTTTTTCCAAAATTGCTAAGTCCTTATTTTCAAAATAAGAGCCTAAAATTCAGCGAAACTCCCTGAAATGTTGTTCGGAACATGTATTGAGACTTTCCTGGTTGTTTTGAGTAAAAAAAGGTTTTTTGAAAAATTCCAAATTCTTTGAATTTTTTTGCAGGTCTGGAGTCATGAACTTTTTCAAAAATTGCTAAGTCCTTATTTTCAAAATAAGAGCCTGAAGTTCAGCGAAGCTCCCTGAAATGTTGTTCTGAACGTGTATTGAGACTTTCTTGGTTGTTTTGCGTAAAAAAAGTTTTTTGGAAAATTTGAAAATTTTTTGAATTTTTTCGCAGGTCCGGGGTCATGAACTTTTTCAAAAATTGCTAAATTCTCATTTTCAAAATAAGAGCTTAAAATTCAGCGAAACTTCCTGAAATGTTGTACGGAACATGTATTGAGACTTGCCTGATTGTTTTGAGTAAAAAATGGTTTTTTGAAAAATTTCATATTCTTTGAATTTTTTTGCAGGTCTGGAGTCATGAACTTTTTCAAAAATTGCTAAGTCCTTATTTTCAAAATAAGAGCCTAAAATTCAGCGAAACTCCCTGATATGTTGTTCGAAACGTGTATTGAGACTTTCCTGGTTGTTTTGAGTAAAAAAAGGTTTTTTGAAAAATTTCAAAATATTTGAACTGTTTTGCATGTCCGGAGTCATGAACTTTTTCAAAAATTGCTAAGTTCTCATTTTCAAAATAAGAGCCTAAAATTCAGCGAAGATCCCTGAAATGTTGTTTGGAACGTGTATTTAGACTTTCTTGGTTGTTTTGAGTAAAAATAAGTTTTTTGAAAAATTTTAAATTTTTAAAACTTTTTTGCAGGTCCGAGGTCATGAACTTGTTCAAAAATTGCTAAGTCCTTATTTTCAAAATAAGAGCTTAAAATTCAGCGAAGATCCCTGAAATGTTGTTTGAAACGTGTATTGAGACTTTCTTGGTTGTTTTGGGTAGAAAAAGTTTTTTGAAAAATTTGAAATTTTTTTGAACGTTTTCGCAGGTCCGGTCATGAACTTTGTCAAAAAATTGCCAAGTCCTTGTTTTCAAAATAAGAGCCTAAAACTCAGCTAAACTACCGGAAATTTTGTCAGAAACGTGTACCAAGACTTTCTTGGTTGTTGCGAGTGAAGAAAAGTTTGAAAAATTTCAATCTTTTTCGTATTTTTCGAGCCTTTAGTCTTAAACATTCTAGCTATATTATTTGTTGCCTTTTTCCAGATATCACTTGGAGGTTCAACCAAATGTCATCAAAACATTTCAGAAAGGTATCTTCTCAGCATTTTTTGTTTTTGGTCACAAAAAAATTTTCACAAAAATTTCAAATTTTTTGAACTTTTTTGCAAGTCCGGGGTCATGAAATTTTTCAAAAATGGTTAATACATTTTTTTTAAAATAAGAGCCTAGAATTCACCGAAACTCCCTGAAATGTTATTTGGAACGTGTATTGAGACTTTCTTGGTTGTTTTGATAAAAAGTTCTTTGAAAATTTCAAATGTTTTGAATTTTTTTGCAGGTCCGGGGTAATGAACTTTTTCAAAAATTGCTAAGTCCTTATTTTCAAAATAAGAGCTTAAAATTCAGCGAAACTCCCTGAAATGTTGTTCGGAACATGTATTGAGACTTTCCTGGTTGTTTTGAGTAAAAAAAGGTTTTTTGAAAAATTTCAAAATATTTGAACTGTTTTGCATGTCCGGAGTCATGAACTTTTTCAAAAATTGCTAAGTTCTCATTTTTAAAATAAGAGCCTAAAATTCAGCGAAGATCCCTGAAATGTTGTTTGGAACGTGTATTGAGACTTTCTTGGTTGTTTTGAGTAAAAATAAGTTTTTTGAAAAATTTTAAATTTTTAAAACTTTTTTGCAGGTCCAAGGTCATGAACTTTTTCAAAAATTGCTGAGTCCTTATTTTCGAAATAAGAGCCTAAAATTTAGCGAAGCTCCCTAAAATGTTGTTTGAAACGTGTATTGAGACTTTCTTGGTTGTTTTGGGTAGAAAAAGTTTTTTGAAAAATTTGAAATTTTTTTGAACGTTTTCGCAGGTCCGGTCATGAACTTTGTCAAAAAATTGCCAAGTCCTTGTTTTCAAAATAAGAGCTTAAAATTCAGGGAAACTCCCTGAAATGTTGTACGGAACATGTATTGAGACTTTCCTGGTTGTTTTGAGTAAAAAAAGTTTTTTGAAAAATTTGAAATTTTTTTGAATTTTTCGCAGGTCCGGGGTCATGAACGTTTTCAAAAATTGCTAAGTCCTTATTTTCAAAATAAGAGCTTAAAATTCAGCGAAACTTCCTGAAATGTTGTTCGGAACATGTATTGAGACTTTCTTGGTTGTTTTGCGTAAAAAAAGTTTTTTGGAAAATTTGAAATTTTTTTGAATTTTTTCGCAAGTCCGGGGTCATGAGCTTTTTCCAAAATTGCTAAGTCCTTATTTTCAAAATAAGAGCCTAAAATTCAGCGAAACTCCCTGAAATGTTGTTCGGAACATGTATTGAGACTTTCCTGGTTGTTTTGAGTAAAAAAAGGTTTTTTGAAAAATTCCAAATTCTTTGAATTTTTTTGCAGGTCTGGAGTCATGAACTTTTTCAAAAATTGCTAAGTCCTTATTTTCAAAATAAGAGCCTGAAGTTCAGCGAAGCTCCCTGAAATGTTGTTCTGAACGTGTATTGAGACTTTCTTGGTTGTTTTGCGTAAAAAAAGTTTTTTGGAAAATTTGAAAATTTTTTGAATTTTTTCGCAGGTCCGGGGTCATGAACTTTTTCAAAAATTGCTAAATTCTCATTTTCAAAATAAGAGCTTAAAATTCAGCGAAACTTCCTGAAATGTTGTACGGAACATGTATTGAGACTTGCCTGATTGTTTTGAGTAAAAAATGGTTTTTTGAAAAATTTCATATTCTTTGAATTTTTTTGCAGGTCTGGAGTCATGAACTTTTTCAAAAATTGCTAAGTCCTTATTTTCAAAATAAGAGCCTAAAATTCAGCGAAACTCCCTGATATGTTGTTCGAAACGTGTATTGAGACTTTCCTGGTTGTTTTGAGTAAAAAAAGGTTTTTTGAAAAATTTCAAAATATTTGAACTGTTTTGCATGTCCGGAGTCATGAACTTTTTCAAAAATTGCTAAGTTCTCATTTTCAAAATAAGAGCCTAAAATTCAGCGAAGATCCCTGAAATGTTGTTTGGAACGTGTATTTAGACTTTCTTGGTTGTTTTGAGTAAAAATAAGTTTTTTGAAAAATTTTAAATTTTTAAAACTTTTTTGCAGGTCCGAGGTCATGAACTTGTTCAAAAATTGCTAAGTCCTTATTTTCAAAATAAGAGCTTAAAATTCAGCGAAGATCCCTGAAATGTTGTTTGAAACGTGTATTGAGACTTTCTTGGTTGTTTTGGGTAGAAAAAGTTTTTTGAAAAATTTGAAATTTTTTTGAACGTTTTCGCAGGTCCGGTCATGAACTTTGTCAAAAAATTGCCAAGTCCTTGTTTTCAAAATAAGAGCCTAAAACTCAGCTAAACTACCGGAAATTTTGTCAGAAACGTGTACCAAGACTTTCTTGGTTGTTGCGAGTGAAGAAAAGTTTGAAAAATTTCAATCTTTTTCGTATTTTTCGAGCCTTTAGTCTTAAACATTCTAGCTATATTATTTGTTGCCTTTTTCCAGATATCACTTGGAGGTTCAACCAAATGTCATCAAAACATTTCAGAAAGGTATCTTCTCAGCATTTTTTGTTTTTGGTCACAAAAAAATTTTCACAAAAATTTCAAATTTTTTGAACTTTTTTGCAAGTCCGGGGTCATGAAATTTTTCAAAAATGGTTAATACATTTTTTTTAAAATAAGAGCCTAGAATTCACCGAAACTCCCTGAAATGTTATTTGGAACGTGTATTGAGACTTTCTTGGTTGTTTTGATAAAAAGTTCTTTGAAAATTTCAAATGTTTTGAATTTTTTTGCAGGTCCGGGGTAATGAACTTTTTCAAAAATTGCTAAGTCCTTATTTTCAAAATAAGAGCTTAAAATTCAGCGAAACTCCCTGAAATGTTGTTCGGAACATGTATTGAGACTTTCCTGGTTGTTTTGAGTAAAAAAAGGTTTTTTGAAAAATTTCAAAATATTTGAACTGTTTTGCATGTCCGGAGTCATGAACTTTTTCAAAAATTGCTAAGTTCTCATTTTTAAAATAAGAGCCTAAAATTCAGCGAAGATCCCTGAAATGTTGTTTGGAACGTGTATTGAGACTTTCTTGGTTGTTTTGAGTAAAAATAAGTTTTTTGAAAAATTTTAAATTTTTAAAACTTTTTTGCAGGTCCAAGGTCATGAACTTTTTCAAAAATTGCTGAGTCCTTATTTTCGAAATAAGAGCCTAAAATTTAGCGAAGCTCCCTAAAATGTTGTTTGAAACGTGTATTGAGACTTTCTTGGTTGTTTTGGGTAGAAAAAGTTTTTTGAAAAATTTGAAATTTTTTTGAACGTTTTCGCAGGTCCGGTCATGAACTTTGTCAAAAAATTGCCAAGTCCTTGTTTTCAAAATAAGAGCCTAAAACTCAGCTAAACTACCGGAAATTTTGTCAGAAACGTGTACCAAGACTTTCTTGGTTGCTGCGAGTGAAGAAAAGTTTGAAAAATTTCAATCTTTTTCGTATTTTTCGAGCCTTTAGTCTTAAACATTCTAGCTCTATTATTTGTTTCCTTTTTTCAGATATCACTTGGAGGTTCAACCAAATGTCATCAAAACATTTCAGAAAGGTATCTTCTCAGCAATTTTTGTTTTTGGTCACAAAAAAATTTTCACAAAAATTTCAAATTTTTTGAACTTTTTTGCAAGTCCGGGGTCATGAAATTTTTCAAAAATGGTTAATACATTTTTTTTAAAATAAGAGCCTAGAATTCACCGAAACTCCCTGAAATGTTATTTGGAACGTGTATTGAGACTTTCTTGGTTGTTTTGATAAAAAGTTTTTTGAAAATTTCAAATGTTTTGAATTTTTTTGCAGGTCCGGGGTAATGAACTTTTTCAAAAATTGCTAAGTCCTTATTTTCAAAATAAGAGCTTAAAATTCAGCGAAACTCCCTGAAATGTTGTTCGGAACATGTATTGAGACTTTTCTGGTTGTTTTGAGTAAAAAAGTTTTTTGAAAAATTTCAAATTTTTTGAACTTTTTTGCAGGTCCGGGGTCATGAACTTTTTCAAAAATTGCTAAGTCCTTATTTTCAAAATAAGAGCCTAAAATTCAGCGAAACTCCCTGATATGTTGTTCGAAACGTGCATTGAGACTTTCCTGGTTGTTTTGAGTAAAAAAAGGTTTTTTGAAAAATTTCAAAATATTTGAACTGTTTTGCATGTCCGGAGTCATGAACTTTTTCAAAAATTGCTAAGTTCTCATTTTTAAAATAAGAGCCTAAAATTCAGCGAAGATCCCTGAAATGTTGTTTGGAACGTGTATTGAGACCTTCTTGGTTGTTTTGAGTAAAAATAAGTTTTTTGAAAAATTTTAAATTTTTAAAACTTTTTTGCAGGTCCGAGGTCATGAACTTTTTCAAAAATTGCTGAGTCCTTATTTTCGAAATAAGAGCCTAAAATTTAGCGAAGCTCCCTAAAATGTTGTTTGAAACGTGTATTGAGACTTTCTTGGTTGTTTTGGGTAGAAAAAGTTTTTTGAAAAATTTGAAATTTTTTTGAACGTTTTCGCAGGTCCGGTCATGAACTTTGTCAAAAAATTGCCAAGTCCTTGTTTTCAAAATAAGAGCCTAAAACTCAGCTAAACTACCGGAAATTTTGTCAGAAACGTGTACCAAGACTTTCTTGGTTGCTGCGAGTGAAGAAAAGTTTGAAAAATTTCAATCTTTTTCGTATTTTTCGAGCCTTTAGTCTTAAACATTCTAGCTCTATTATTTGTTTCCTTTTTTCAGATATCACTTGGAGGTTCAACCAAATGTCATCAAAACATTTCAGAAAGGTATCTTCTCAGCAATTTTTGTTTTTGGTCACAAAAAAATTTTCACAAAAATTTCAAATTTTTTGAACTTTTTTGCAAGTCCGGGGTCATGAAATTTTTCAAAAATGGTTAATACATTTTTTTTAAAATAAGAGCCTAGAATTCACCGAAACTCCCTGAAATGTTATTTGGAACGTGTATTGAGACTTTCTTGGTTGTTTTGATAAAAAGTTTTTTGAAAATTTCAAATGTTTTGAATTTTTTTGCAGGTCCGGGGTAATGAACTTTTTCAAAAATTGCTAAGTCCTTATTTTCAAAATAAGAGCTTAAAATTCAGCGAAACTCCCTGAAATGTTGTTCGGAACATGTATTGAGACTTTTCTGGTTGTTTTGAGTAAAAAAGTTTTTTGAAAAATTTCAAATTTTTTGAACTTTTTTGCAGGTCCGGGGTCATGAACTTTTTCAAAAATTGCTAAGTCCTTATTTTCAAAATAAGAGCCTAAAATTCAGCGAAACTCCCTGATATGTTGTTCGAAACGTGCATTGAGACTTTCCTGGTTGTTTTGAGTAAAAAAAAGTTTTTTGAAAAATTTCAAAATATTTGAACTGTTTTGCATGTCCGGAGTCATGAACTTTTTCAAAAATTGCTAAGTTCTCATTTTTAAAATAAGAGCCTAAAATTCAGCGAAGATCCCTGAAATGTTGTTTGGAACGTGTATTGAGACCTTCTTGGTTGTTTTGAGTAAAAATAAGTTTTTTGAAAAATTTTAAATTTTTAAAACTTTTTTGCAGGTCCGAGGTCATGAACTTTTTCAAAAATTGCTGAGTCCTTATTTTCGAAATAAGAGCCTAAAATTTAGCGAAGCTCCCTAAAATGTTGTTTGAAACGTGTATTGAGACTTTCTTGGTTGTTTTGGGTAGAAAAAGTTTTTTGAAAAATTTGAAATTTTTTTGAACGTTTTCGCAGGTCCGGTCATGAACTTTGTCAAAAAATTGCCAAGTCCTTGTTTTCAAAATAAGAGCCTAAAACTCAGCTAAACTACCGGAAATTTTGTCAGAAACGTGTACCAAGACTTTCTTGGTTGTTGCGAGTGAAGAAAAGTTTGAAAAATTTCAATCTTTTTCGTATTTTTCGAGCCTTTAGTCTTAAACATTCTAGCTATATTATTTGTTGCCTTTTTCCAGATATCACTTGGAGGTTCAACCAAATGTCATCAAAACATTTCAGAAAGGTATCTTCTCAGCATTTTTTGTTTTGGTCACAAAAAAATTTTCACAAAAATTTCAAATTTTTTGAACTTTTTTGCAAGTCCGGGGTCATGAAATTTTTCAAAAATGGTTAATACATTTTTTTTAAAATAAGAGCCTAGAATTCACCGAAACTCCCTGAAATGTTATTTGGAACGTGTATTGAGACTTTCTTGGTTGTTTTGATAAAAAGTTCTTTGAAAATTTCAAATTTTTTGAATTTTTTTGCAGGTCCGGGGTAATGAACTTTTTCAAAAATTGCTAAGTCCTTATTTTCAAAATAAGAGCTTAAAATTCAGCGAAACTCCCTGAAATGTTGTTCGGAACATGTATTGAGACTTTCCTGGTTGTTTTGAGTAAAAAAAGGTTTTTTGAAAAATTTCAAAATATTTGAACTGTTTTGCATGTCCGGAGTCATGAACTTTTTCAAAAATTGCTAAGTTCTCATTTTTAAAATAAGAGCCTAAAATTCAGCGAAGATCCCTGAAATGTTGTTTAGAACGTGTATTGAGACTTTCTTGGTTGTTTTGAGTAAAAATAAGTTTTTTGAAAAATTTTAAATTTTTAAAACTTTTTTGCAGGTCCAAGGTCATGAACTTTTTCAAAAATTGCTGAGTCCTTATTTTCGAAATAAGAGCCTAAAATTTAGCGAAGCTCCCTAAAATGTTGTTTGAAACGTGTATTGAGACTTTCTTGGTTGTTTTGGGTAGAAAAAGTTTTTTGAAAAATTTGAAATTTTTTTGAACGTTTTCGCAGGTCCGGTCATGAACTTTGTCAAAAAATTGCCAAGTCCTTGTTTTCAAAATAAGAGCCTAAAACTCAGCTAAACTACCGGAAATTTTGTCAGAAACGTGTACCAAGACTTTCTTGGTTGTTGCGAGTGAAGAAAAGTTTGAAAAATTTCAATCTTTTTCGTATTTTTCGAGCCTTTAGTCTTAAACATTCTAGCTATATTATTTGTTGCCTTTTTCCAGATATCACTTGGAGGTTCAACCAAATGTCATCAAAACATTTCAGAAAGGTATCTTCTCAGCATTTTTTGTTTTTGGTCACAAAAAAATTTTCACAAAAATTTCAAATTTTTTGAACTTTTTTGCAAGTCCGGGGTCATGAAATTTTTCAAAAATGGTTAATACATTTTTTTTAAAATAAGAGCCTAGAATTCACCGAAACTCCCTGAAATGTTATTTGGAACGTGTATTGAGACTTTCTTGGTTGTTTTGATAAAAAGTTTTTTGAAAATTTCAAATGTTTTGAATTTTTTTGCAGGTCCGGGGTAATGAACTTTTTCAAAAATTGCTAAGTCCTTATTTTCAAAATAAGAGCTTAAAATTCAGCGAAACTCCCTGAAATGTTGTTCGGAACATGTATTGAGACTTTTCTGGTTGTTTTGAGTAAAAAAGTTTTTTGAAAAATTTCAAATTTTTTGAACTTTTTTGCAGGTCCGGGGTCATGAACTTTTTCAAAAATTGCTAAGTCCTTATTTTCAAAATAAGAGCCTAAAATTCAGCGAAACTCCCTGATATGTTGTTCGAAACGTGCATTGAGACTTTCCTGGTTGTTTTGAGTAAAAAAAGGTTTTTTGAAAAATTTCAAAATATTTGAACTGTTTTGCATGTCCGGAGTCATGAACTTTTTCAAAAATTGCTAAGTTCTCATTTTTAAAATAAGAGCCTAAAATTCAGCGAAGATCCCTGAAATGTTGTTTGGAACGTGTATTGAGACCTTCTTGGTTGTTTTGAGTAAAAATAAGTTTTTTGAAAAATTTTAAATTTTTAAAACTTTTTTGCAGGTCCGAGGTCATGAACTTTTTCAAAAATTGCTGAGTCCTTATTTTCGAAATAAGAGCCTAAAATTTAGCGAAGCTCCCTAAAATGTTGTTTGAAACGTGTATTGAGACTTTCTTGGTTGTTTTGGGTAGAAAAAGTTTTTTGAAAAATTTGAAATTTTTTTGAACGTTTTCGCAGGTCCGGTCATGAACTTTGTCAAAAAATTGCCAAGTCCTTGTTTTCAAAATAAGAGCCTAAAACTCAGCTAAACTACCGGAAATTTTGTCAGAAACGTGTACCAAGACTTTCTTGGTTGTTGCGAGTGAAGAAAAGTTTGAAAAATTTCAATCTTTTTCGTATTTTTCGAGCCTTTAGTCTTAAACATTCTAGCTATATTATTTGTTGCCTTTTTCCAGATATCACTTGGAGGTTCAACCAAATGTCATCAAAACATTTCAGAAAGGTATCTTCTCAGCATTTTTTGTTTTTGGTCACAAAAAAATTTTCACAAAAATTTCAAATTTTTTGAACTTTTTTGCAAGTCCGGGGTCATGAAATTTTTCAAAAATGGTTAATACATTTTTTTTAAAATAAGAGCCTAGAATTCACCGAAACTCCCTGAAATGTTATTTGGAACGTGTATTGAGACTTTCTTGGTTGTTTTGATAAAAAGTTCTTTGAAAATTTCAAATTTTTTGAATTTTTTTGCAGGTCCGGGGTAATGAACTTTTTCAAAAATTGCTAAGTCCTTATTTTCAAAATAAGAGCTTAAAATTCAGCGAAACTCCCTGAAATGTTGTTCGGAACATGTATTGAGACTTTCCTGGTTGTTTTGAGTAAAAAAAGGTTTTTTGAAAAATTTCAAAATATTTGAACTGTTTTGCATGTCCGGAGTCATGAACTTTTTCAAAAATTGCTAAGTTCTCATTTTTAAAATAAGAGCCTAAAATTCAGCGAAGATCCCTGAAATGTTGTTTAGAACGTGTATTGAGACTTTCTTGGTTGTTTTGAGTAAAAATAAGTTTTTTGAAAAATTTTAAATTTTTAAAACTTTTTTGCAGGTCCAAGGTCATGAACTTTTTCAAAAATTGCTGAGTCCTTATTTTCGAAATAAGAGCCTAAAATTTAGCGAAGCTCCCTAAAATGTTGTTTGAAACGTGTATTGAGACTTTCTTGGTTGTTTTGGGTAGAAAAAGTTTTTTGAAAAATTTGAAATTTTTTTGAACGTTTTCGCAGGTCCGGTCATGAACTTTGTCAAAAAATTGCCAAGTCCTTGTTTTCAAAATAAGAGCCTAAAACTCAGCTAAACTACCGGAAATTTTGTCAGAAACGTGTACCAAGACTTTCTTGGTTGTTGCGAGTGAAGAAAAGTTTGAAAAATTTCAATCTTTTTCGTATTTTTCGAGCCTTTAGTCTTAAACATTCTAGCTATATTATTTGTTGCCTTTTTCCAGATATCACTTGGAGGTTCAACCAAATGTCATCAAAACATTTCAGAAAGGTATCTTCTCAGCATTTTTTGTTTTTGGTCACAAAAAAATTTTCACAAAAATTTCAAATTTTTTGAACTTTTTTGCAAGTCCGGGGTCATGAAATTTTTCAAAAATGGTTAATACATTTTTTTTAAAATAAGAGCCTAGAATTCACCGAAACTCCCTGAAATGTTATTTGGAACGTGTATTGAGACTTTCTTGGTTGTTTTGATAAAAAGTTCTTTGAAAATTTCAAATTTTTTGAATTTTTTTGCAGGTCCGGGGTAATGAACTTTTTCAAAAATTGCTAAGTCCTTATTTTCAAAATAAGAGCTTAAAATTCAGCGAAACTCCCTGAAATGTTGTTCGGAACATGTATTGAGACTTTCCTGGTTGTTTTGAGTAAAAAAAGGTTTTTTGAAAAATTTCAAAATATTTGAACTGTTTTGCATGTCCGGAGTCATGAACTTTTTCAAAAATTGCTAAGTTCTCATTTTTAAAATAAGAGCCTAAAATTCAGCGAAGATCCCTGAAATGTTGTTTGGAACGTGTATTGAGACTTTCTTGGTTGTTTTGAGTAAAAATAAGTTTTTTGAAAAATTTTAAATTTTTAAAACTTTTTTGCAGGTCCAAGGTCATGAACTTTTTCAAAAATTGCTGAGTCCTTATTTTCGAAATAAGAGCCTAAAATTTAGCGAAGCTCCCTAAAATGTTGTTTGAAACGTGTATTGAGACTTTCTTGGTTGTTTTGGGTAGAAAAAGTTTTTTGAAAAATTTGAAATTTTTTTGAACGTTTTCGCAGGTCCGGTCATGAACTTTGTCAAAAAATTGCCAAGTCCTTGTTTTCAAAATAAGAGCCTAAAACTCAGCTAAACTACCGGAAATTTTGTCAGAAACGTGTACCAAGACTTTCTTGGTTGCTGCGAGTGAAGAAAAGTTTGAAAAATTTCAATCTTTTTCGTATTTTTCGAGCCTTTAGTCTTAAACATTCTAGCTCTATTATTTGTTTCCTTTTTTCAGATATCACTTGGAGGTTCAACCAAATGTCATCAAAACATTTCAGAAAGGTATCTTCTCAGCAATTTTTGTTTTTGGTCACAAAAAAATTTTCACAAAAATTTCAAATTTTTTGAACTTTTTTGCAAGTCCGGGGTCATGAAATTTTTCAAAAATGGTTAATACATTTTTTTTAAAATAAGAGCCTAGAATTCACCGAAACTCCCTGAAATGTTATTTGGAACGTGTATTGAGACTTTCTTGGTTGTTTTGATAAAAAGTTTTTTGAAAATTTCAAATGTTTTGAATTTTTTTGCAGGTCCGGGGTAATGAACTTTTTCAAAAATTGCTAAGTCCTTATTTTCAAAATAAGAGCTTAAAATTCAGCGAAACTCCCTGAAATGTTGTTCGGAACATGTATTGAGACTTTTCTGGTTGTTTTGAGTAAAAAAGTTTTTTGAAAAATTTCAAATTTTTTGAACTTTTTTGCAGGTCCGGGGTCATGAACTTTTTCAAAAATTGCTAAGTCCTTATTTTCAAAATAAGAGCCTAAAATTCAGCGAAACTCCCTGATATGTTGTTCGAAACGTGCATTGAGACTTTCCTGGTTGTTTTGAGTAAAAAAAGGTTTTTTGAAAAATTTCAAAATATTTGAACTGTTTTGCATGTCCGGAGTCATGAACTTTTTCAAAAATTGCTAAGTTCTCATTTTTAAAATAAGAGCCTAAAATTCAGCGAAGATCCCTGAAATGTTGTTTGGAACGTGTATTGAGACCTTCTTGGTTGTTTTGAGTAAAAATAAGTTTTTTGAAAAATTTTAAATTTTTAAAACTTTTTTGCAGGTCCGAGGTCATGAACTTTTTCAAAAATTGCTGAGTCCTTATTTTCGAAATAAGAGCCTAAAATTTAGCGAAGCTCCCTAAAATGTTGTTTGAAACGTGTATTGAGACTTTCTTGGTTGTTTTGGGTAGAAAAAGTTTTTTGAAAAATTTGAAATTTTTTTGAACGTTTTCGCAGGTCCGGTCATGAACTTTGTCAAAAAATTGCCAAGTCCTTGTTTTCAAAATAAGAGCCTAAAACTCAGCTAAACTACCGGAAATTTTGTCAGAAACGTGTACCAAGACTTTCTTGGTTGTTGCGAGTGAAGAAAAGTTTGAAAAATTTCAATCTTTTTCGTATTTTTCGAGCCTTTAGTCTTAAACATTCTAGCTATATTATTTGTTGCCTTTTTCCAGATATCACTTGGAGGTTCAACCAAATGTCATCAAAACATTTCAGAAAGGTATCTTCTCAGCAATTTTTGTTTTTGGTCACAAAAAAATTTTCACAAAAATTTCAAATTTTTTGAACTTTTTTGCAAGTCCGGGGTCATGAAATTTTTCAAAAATGGTTAATACATTTTTTTTAAAATAAGAGCCTAGAATTCACCGAAACTCCCTGAAATGTTATTTGGAACGTGTATTGAGACTTTCTTGGTTGTTTTGATAAAAAGTTGTTTGAAAATTTCAAATTTTTTGAATTTTTTTGCAGGTCCGGGGTAATGAACTTTTTCAAAAATTGCTAAGTCCTTATTTTCAAAATAAGAGCTTAAAATTCAGCGAAACTCCCTGAAATGTTGTTCGGAACATGTATTGAGACTTTCCTGGTTGTTTTGAGTAAAAAAAGGTTTTTTGAAAAATTTCAAAATATTTGAACTGTTTTGCATGTCCGGAGTCATGAACTTTTTCAAAAATTGCTAAGTTCTCATTTTTAAAATAAGAGCCTAAAATTCAGCGAAGATCCCTGAAATGTTGTTTGGAACGTGTATTGAGACTTTCTTGGTTGTTTTGAGTAAAAATAAGTTTTTTGAAAAATTTTAAATTTTTAAAACTTTTTTGCAGGTCCAAGGTCATGAACTTTTTCAAAAATTGCTGAGTCCTTATTTTCGAAATAAGAGCCTAAAATTTAGCGAAGCTCCCTAAAATGTTGTTTGAAACGTGTATTGAGACTTTCTTGGTTGTTTTGGGTAGAAAAAGTTTTTTGAAAAATTTGAAATTTTTTTGAACGTTTTCGCAGGTCCGGTCATGAACTTTGTCAAAAAATTGCCAAGTCCTTGTTTTCAAAATAAGAGCCTAAAACTCAGCTAAACTACCGGAAATTTTGTCAGAAACGTGTACCAAGACTTTCTTGGTTGTTGCGAGTGAAGAAAAGTTTGAAAAATTTCAATCTTTTTCGTATTTTTCGAGCCTTTAGTCTTAAACATTCTAGCTATATTATTTGTTTCCTTTTTCCAGATATCACTTGGAGGTTCAACCAAATGTCATCAAAACATTTCAGAAAGGTATCTTCTCAGCAATTTTTGTTTTTGGTCACAAAAAAATTTTCACAAAAATTTCAAATTTTTTGAACTTTTTTGCAAGTCCGGGGTCATGAAATTTTTCAAAAATGGTTAATACATTTTTTTTAAAATAAGAGCCTAGAATTCACCGAAACTCCCTGAAATGTTATTTGGAACGTGTATTGAGACTTTCTTGGTTGTTTTGATAAAAAGTTTTTTGAAAATTTCAAATTTTTTGAATTTTTTTGCAGGTCCGGGGTCATGAACTTTTTCAAAAATTGCTAAGTCCTTATTTTCAAAATAAGAGCCTAAAATTCAGCGAAACTCACTGATATGTTGTTCGAAACGTGCATTGAGACTTTCCTGGTTGTTTTGAGTAAAAAAAGGTTTTTTGAAAAATTTCAAAATATTTTAACTGTTTTGCATGTCCGGAGTCATCAACTTTTTCAAAAATTGCTAAGTTCTCATTTTTAAAATAAGAGCCTAAAATTCAGCGAAGATCCCTGAAATGTTGTTTGGAACGTGTATTGAGACTTTCTTGGTTGTTTTGAGTAAAAATAAGTTTTTTGAAAAATTTCAAATTTTTTGAACTTTTTTGCAGGTCCGGGGTCATGAACTTTTTCAAAAATTGCTAAGTCCTTATTTTCAAAATAAGAGCCTAAAATTTAGCGAAACTCCCTGAAATCCTGTTCGGAACATGTATTAAGACTTTCCTGGTTGTCTTGAGTTAAAAAAAATTTTTTTGAAAAATTTCAAATTCTCTGAACTTTTTTGCAGGTCCGGGGTCATGAACTTTTTCAAAATTTGCCAAGTCCTTGTTTTCAAAATAAGAGCCTAAAATTCAGCAAAGCTCCCTGAAATGTTGTTTGGAACGTGTATTGAGACTTTCTTGGTTGTTTTGCGTAAAAAAAGCTTTTTGGAAAATTTGAAATTTTTTTGAATTTTTTGCGTTAGTCCGGGTCATGAACTTTTTCAAAATTTGCTCATTCCTTATTTTCAAAATAAGTGCCTAAAATTCAGCGAAACTTCCTGAAATGTTGTTTGGAACATGTATTGAGACTTTCCTGGTTGTTTTGTGTAAAAAAAGGTTTTTTGAAAAATTTCAATATCTTTGAATTTTTTTGCAGGTCCGGAGTCATGAACTTTTCAGAAATTGCTAAGTCCTTATTTTCAAAATAAGAGCCTGAAATTCAGCGAAGCTCCCTGAATTGTTGTTCGGAACGTGTATTGGGACTTTCTTGGTTGTTTTGCGTAAAAAAAGTTTTTGTAAAATTTGAAATTTTTTTGATTTTTTTCGCAGGTCCAGAGTCATGAACTTTTTCAAAAATTGCTAAGTCCTTATTTTCAAAATAAGAGCTCAAAATTCAGCAAAACTCCCTGAAATGTTGTACGGAACATGTATTGAGACTTTTCTGGTTGTTTTGAGAAAAAAAAGTTTTTTTTTAAGAATTCAAAATTTTTTTAACTTTTTCGCAGGTCCGGGGTCATGAAATTTTTAAAAAATTGCTAAGTCCTTATTTTCAAAATAGAAGCCTAAAATTCACCGAAACGCCCTGAAATGTTGTTTGGAACGTGTATTGAGACTTTCTTGGTTGTTTTGCGTAAAAAAAGTTTTTGTAAAATTTGAAATTTTTTTGATTTTTTTCGCAGGTCCAGAGTCATGAACTTTTTCAAAAATTGCTAAGTCCTTATTTTCAAAATAAGAGCTTAAAATTCAGCAAAACTCCCTGAAATGTTGTACGGAACATGTATTGAGACTTTTCTGGTTGTTTTGAGAAAAAAAAGTTTTTTTTTAAGAATTCAAAATTTTTTTAACTTTTTCGCAGGTCCGGGGTCATGAAATTTTTAAAAAATTGCTAAGTCCTTATTTTCAAAATAGAAGCCTAAAATTCACCGAAACGCCCTGAAATGTTGTTTGGAACGTGTATTAGGACTTTCTTGGCTGTTTTGAGTAAACAAAAATTTTGAAAAATTTCAAATTTTTTTAACTTTTTTGCAGTTCCGGGATGAATAACTTTTTAAAAAAAGGTTAATACCTTATTTTTCAAAAAAAGAGCCTGGAATTCACCGAAACTCCCTGAAGTGTTTTTTGGAACGTGTATTGAGACTTTCTTGGTTGTTTTGAGTAAAAAAAGTTTTTTGAAAAATTTCAAATTTTATAACCTTTTTAAAAAATTGCAAAGTCCTTTTTTCAAAATAAGAGCCTAAAATTCACCGAACCTACAGGAAATGTTGTCAGAAACGTGTACCAAGACTTTCTTGGTTTTTTTGAGTAAAAGAAAACTTTTTGAAAAATTTCAAATTTTTTGATCTTTTTTGCAGGTCCAGGGTTATGGATTTTTCAAAAATTGCTCAGTCCTTATTTTCAAAAAAAAGGCCTAGAATTTACCGAAACTCCCTGAAATGTCGTTGGAAACGTGTAATTAGGACTTTCTTGGTTGTTTTGAGAAAAAAAGTTTATTGGAAAATTTCAAATTTTATGAACTTTTTCAAAAATTGCCATTTTCTTTTTTCAAAATAAGAGCCTAAAATTCACCGAACCTACAGGAAATGTTGTCAGAAACGTGTACCAAGAATTTCTTGGTTGTTTTGAGTAAAAAAACTTTTTGAAAATTTCAAATTTTTTTAACTTTTTTGCAGGTCCAGGGTCACGAACTTTTTCAAAAATTACTAAGTCCTTATTTTCAAAATAAAAGCCTAAAATTCACCGAAACTCCCTGAAATGTTGTTTGGAACGTGTAATTAAGACTTTCTTGGTTGTTTTGATAAAAAGTTTTTTGAAAATTTCAAATTTTTTGAATTTTTTTGCAGGTCCGGGGTAATGAACTTTTTCAAAAATTGCTAAGTCCATATTTTCAAAATAAGAGCTTAAAATTCAGCGAAACTCCCTGAAATGTTGTTTGGAACATGTATTGAGACTTTTCTGGTTGTTTTGAGTAAAAAAGTTTTTTGAAAAATTTCAAATTTTTTGAACTTTTTTGCAGGTCCGGTGTCATGAACTTTTTCAAAAATTGCTAAGTCCTTATTTTCAAAATAAGAGCCTAAAATTCAGCGAAACTCCCTGATATGTTGTTCGAAACGTGCATCGAGACTTTCCTGGTTGTTTTGAGCGAAAAAAGGTTTTTTGAAAAATTTCAAAATATTTGAACTGTTTTGCATGTCCGGAGTCATAAACTTTTTCAAAAATTGCTAAGTTCTCATTTTTAAAAAAAGAGCCTAAAATTCAGCGAAGATCCCTGAAATGTTGTTTGGAACGTGTATTGAGACCTTCTTGGTTGTTTTGAGTAAAAATAAGTTTTTTGAAAAATTTTAAATTTTTAAAACTTTTTTGCAGGTCCGAGGTCATGAACTTTTTCAAAAATTGCTAAGTCCTTATTTTCAAAATAAGAGCCTAAAATTCAGCGAAACTCCCTGATATGTTGTTCGAAACGTGCATCGAGACTTTCCTGGTTGTTTTGAGCGAAAAAAGGTTTTTTGAAAAATTTCAAAATATTTGAACTGTTTTGCATGTCCGGAGTCATAAACTTTTTCAAAAATTGCTAAGTTCTCATTTTTAAAAAAAGAGCCTGGAATTCACCGAAACTCCCTGAAGTGTTTTTTGGAACGTGTATTGAGACTTTCTTGGTTGTTTTGAGTAAAAAAAGTTTTTTGAAAAATTTCAAATTTTATAACCTTTTTAAAAAATTGCAAAGTCCTTTTTTCAAAATAAGAGCCTAAAATTCACCGAACCTACAGGAAATGTTGTCAGAAACGTGTACCAAGACTTTCTTGGTTTTTTTGAGTAAAAGAAAACTTTTTGAAAAATTTCAAATTTTTTGATCTTTTTTGCAGGTCCAGGGTTATGGATTTTTCAAAAATTGCTCAGTCCTTATTTTCAAAAAAAAGGCCTAGAATTTACCGAAACTCCCTGAAATGTCGTTGGAAACGTGTAATTAGGACTTTCTTGGTTGTTTTGAGAAAAAAAGTTTATTGGAAAATTTCAAATTTTATGAACTTTTTCAAAAATTGCCATTTTCTTTTTTCAAAATAAGAGCCTAAAATTCACCGAACCTACAGGAAATGTTGTCAGAAACGTGTACCAAGAATTTCTTGGTTGTTTTGAGTAAAAAAACTTTTTGAAAATTTCAAATTTTTTTAACTTTTTTGCAGGTCCAGGGTCACGAACTTTTTCAAAAATTACTAAGTCCTTATTTTCAAAATAAAAGCCTAAAATTCACCGAAACTCCCTGAAATGTTGTTTGGAACGTGTAATTAAGACTTTCTTGGTTGTTTTGATAAAAAGTTTTTTGAAAATTTCAAATTTTTTGAATTTTTTTGCAGGTCCGGGGTAATGAACTTTTTCAAAAATTGCTAAGTCCATATTTTCAAAATAAGAGCTTAAAATTCAGCGAAACTCCCTGAAATGTTGTTTGGAACATGTATTGAGACTTTTCTGGTTGTTTTGAGTAAAAAAGTTTTTTGAAAAATTTCAAATTTTTTGAACTTTTTTGCAGGTCCGGTGTCATGAACTTTTTCAAAAATTGCTAAGTCCTTATTTTCAAAATAAGAGCCTAAAATTCAGCGAAACTCCCTGATATGTTGTTCGAAACGTGCATCGAGACTTTCCTGGTTGTTTTGAGCGAAAAAAGGTTTTTTGAAAAATTTCAAAATATTTGAACTGTTTTGCATGTCCGGAGTCATAAACTTTTTCAAAAATTGCTAAGTTCTCATTTTTAAAAAAAGAGCCTAAAATTCAGCGAAGATCCCTGAAATGTTGTTTGGAACGTGTATTGAGACCTTCTTGGTTGTTTTGAGTAAAAATAAGTTTTTTGAAAAATTTTAAATTTTTAAAACTTTTTTGCAGGTCCGAGGTCATGAACTTTTTCAAAAATTGCTGAGTCCTTATTTTCGAAATAAGAGCCTAAAATTTAGCGAAGCTCCCTAAAATGTTGTTTGAAACGTGTATTGAGACTTTCTTGGTTGTTTTGGGTAGAAAAAGTTTTTTGAAAAATTTGAAATTTTTTTGAACGTTTTCGCAGGTCCGGTCATGAACTTTGTCAAAAAATTGCCAAGTCCTTGTTTTCAAAATAAGAGCCTAAAACTCAGCTAAACTACCGGAAATTTTGTCAGAAACGTGTACCAAGACTTTCTTGGTTGTTGCGAGTGAAGAAAAGTTTGAAAAATTTCAATCTTTTTCGTATTTTTCGAGCCTTTAGTCTTAAACATTCTAGCTATATTATTTGTTTCCTTTTTCCAGATATCACTTGGAGGTTCAACCAAATGTCATCAAAACATTTCAGAAAGGTATCTTTTCAGCATTTTTTGTTTTTTGTCACAAAAAAATTTTCACAAAAATTTCAAATTCTTTGAACTTTTTTGCAAGTCCGGGGTCATGAAATTTTTCAAAAATGGTTAATACCTTTTTTTCAAAATAAGAGCCTAGAATTCACCGAAACTCCCTGAAATGTTATTTGGAACGTGTATTGAGACTTTCTTGGTTGTTTTGATAAAAAGTTCTTTGAAAATTTCAAATTTTTTGAATTTTTTTGCAGGTCCAGGGTAATGAACTTTTTCAAAAATTGCTAAGTCCTTATTTTCAAAAAAAGAGCTTAAAATTCAGCGAAACTCCCTGAAATGTTGTTCGGAACATGTATTGAGACTTTTCTGGTTGTTTTGAGTAAAAAAGTTTTTTGAAAAATTTCAAATTTTTGAACTTTTTTGCAGGTCCGGGGTCATGAACTTTTTCAAAATTTGCTCATTCCTTATTTTCAAAATAAGGGCCTAAAATTCAGCAAAGCTCCCTGAAATGTTGTTTGGAACGTGTATTGAGACTTTCTTGGTTGTTTTGCGTAAAAAAAGCTTTTTGGAAAATTTGAAATTTTTTTGAATTTTTTGCGTTGGTCCGGGTCATGAACTTTTTCAAAATTTGCTCATTCCTTATTTTCAAAATAAGTGCCTAAAATTCAGCGAAACTTCCTGAAATGTTGTTCGGAACATGTATTGAGACTTTCCTGGTTGTTTTGTGTACAAAAAGGTTTTTTGAAAAATTTCAATATCTTTGAATTTTTTTGCAGGTCCGGAGTCATGAACTTTTCAGAAATTGCTAAGTCCTTATTTTCAAAATAAGAGCCTAAAATTCAGCGAAGCTCCCTGAATTGTTGTTCGGAACGTGTATTGAGACTTTCTTGGTTGTTTTGCGTAAAAAAAGTTTTTTGTAAAATTTGAAATTTTTTTGATTTTTTTCGCAGGTCCAGAGTCATGAACTTTTTCAAAAATTGCTAAGTCCTTATTTTCAAAATAAGAGCTTAAAATTCAGCAAAACTCCCTGAAATGTTGTACGGAACATGTATTGAGACTTTTCTGGTTGTTTTGAGAAAAAAAAGTTTTTTTTAAAAATTCAAAATTTTTTTAACTTTTTCGCAGGTCCGGGGTCATGAAATTTTTAAAAAATTGCTAAGTCCTTATTTTCAAAATAGAAACCTAAAATTCACCGAAACGCCCTGAAATGTTGTTTGGAACGTGTATTAGGACTTTCTTGGTTTTTTTGAGTAAAAGAAAACTTTTTGAAAAATTTCAAATTTTTTGATCTTTTTTGCAGGTCCAGGGTTATGAATTTTTCAAAAATTGCTCAGTCCTTATTTTCAAAAAAAAGGCCTAGAATTTACCGAAACTCCCTGAAATGTCGTTCGAAACGTGTAATTAGGACTTTCTTGGTTGTTTTGAGAAAAAAAGTTTATTGGAAAATTTCAAATTTTATGAACTTTTTCAAAAATTGCCATTTTCTTTTTTCAAAATAAGAGCCTAAAATTCACCGAACCTACAGGAAATGTTGTCAGAAACGTGTACCAAGAATTTCTTGGTTGTTTTGAGTAAAAAAACTTTTTGAAAATTTCAAATTTTTTTAACTTTTTTGCAGGTCCAGGGTCACGAACTTTTTCAAAAATTACTAAGTCCTTATTTTCAAAATAAAAGCCTAAAATTCACCGAAACTCCCTGAAATGTTGTTTGGAACGTGTATTGAGACTTTCTTGGTTGTTTTGAGAAAAAAAAGTTTTTTATAAAATTTCAATTTTTTTTTAACTTTTTTGCAGGTCCGGGGTCATAAACTTTCTCAAACATTGCTAAGTCCTTTTTTCAAAATAATAGCCTAAAATTCACCAAAACTACAGGTAATGTTGTCAGAAACATGTACCAAGACTTTCTTTGTTGTTTCGAGTGAAAAAAATTTCCAAAAATTTTCAATTTTTTCGTATTTTTCGAAGCTTTAGTCTTAAACATTCTAGGTGTATTATTTTTTTCTTTTTTCCAGATATCACTTGGAGGTTCAAGCAAATGTCATCAAAACATTTCAGAAAGGTATTTTTTAGCAATATTTGTTCTTCGTCACAAAAAATTTTTCACAAAAATTTCAAATTTTTTGAACTTTTTTGCAAATCCGGGGTTATGAAATTTTTAAAAAATGGTTAATACCTTTCTTTTCAAATTAAGAACCTCAAATTCACCGAAACTTCCTGAAATGTTGTTCGGAACGTGTAATTAAGACTTTCCTGGTTGTTTTGAGTAAAAAAAGTTTTTTGAGAAATTTCAAATTCTTTGAACTTCTTTGGAGGTCCGGGGTCATGAACTTTTTCAAAGATTGCTAAGTCCTTATTTTCAAAAAAAGGCCTAGAATTCACCGAAACTCCCTGAAATGTTGTTTGGAACGTGTAATTAAGACTTTCTTGGTTGTTTTGAGTAAAAAAAGTTTTTTGAAAAATTTCAAATTTTATAACCTTTTTAAAAAATTGCAAAGTCCTTTTTTCAAAATAAGAGCCTAACATTCACCGAACCTACAGGAAATGTTGTCAGAAACGTGTACCAAGACTTTCTTGGTTTTTTTGAGTAAAAGAAAACTTTTTGAAAAATTTCAAATTTTTTGATCTTTTTTGCAGGTCCAGGGTTATGAATTTTTCAAAAATTGCTCAGTCCTTATTTTCAAAAAAAAGGCCTAGAATTTACAGAAACTCCCTGAAATGTCGTTCGAAACGTGTAATTAGGACTTTCTTGGTTGTTTTGAGAAAAAAAGTTTATTGGAAAATTTCAAATTTTATGAACTTTTTCAAAAATTGCCATTTTCTTTTTTCAAAATAAGAGCCTAAAATTCACCGAACCTACAGGAAATGTTGTCAGAAACGTGTACCAAGAATTTCTTGGTTGTTTTGAGTAAAAAAACTTTTTGAAAATTTCAAATTTTTTTAACTTTTTTGCAGGTCCAGGGTCATGAACCTTTTCAAAAATTGCTAAGTCCTTATTTTCAAAATAAGAGCTTAAAATTCAGCGAAACTCCCTGAAATGTTGTTCGGAACATGTAATGAGACTTTTCTGGTTGTTTTGAGTAAAAAAATTTTTTGAAAAATTTAAAATTTTTTGAACTTTTTTGCAGGTCCGGGTTCATGAACTTTTTCAAAAATTGCTAAGTCCTTATTTTCAAAATAAGAACCTAAAATTTATCGAAACTCCCTGAAATGCTGTTCGGAACATGTATTGAGACTTTCCTGGTTGTCTTGAGTAAAAAAAGTTTTTTTGAAAAATTTCAAATTCTCTGAACTTTTTTGCAGGTCCTGGGTCATGAACTTTTTCAAAATTTGCTAAGTCCTTATTTTCAAAATTAGAGCCTAAAATTCAGCGAAACTTCCTGAAATGTTGTTCGGAACATGTATTGAAACTTTCCTGGTTGTTTTGTGTAAAAAAAGGTTTTTTGAAAAATTTCAATTTCTTTGAATTTTTTTGCAGGTCCGGAGTCATGAACTTTTTCAGAAATTGCTAAGTCCTTATTTTCAAAATAAGAGCCTAAAATTCAGCGAAGCTCCCTGAATTGTTGCTCGGAACGTGTATTGAGACTTTCTTGGTTGTTTTGCTTAAAAAAAGTTTTTTGTAAAATTTGAAATTTTTTTGAATTTTTTGCGCAGGTCCGGGGTCATGAACTTTTTTAAAAATTGCTAAGTCCTCGTTTTCAAAATAAGAGCCTAAAATTCAGCGAAACTTCCTGAAATGTTGTTCGGAACATGTATTGAAATTTTCCTGGTTGTTTTGTGTAAAAAAAGGTTTTTGAAAAATTTCAAATTCTTTGAATTTTTTTGCAGGTCCGGAGTCATGAACTTTTTCAGAAATTGCTAAGTCCTTGTTTTCAAAATAAGAGCCGAAAATTCAGCGAAGCTCCCTGAATTGTTGTTCGGAACGTGTATTGAGACTTTCTTGGTTGTTTTGCTTAAAAAAAGTTTTTTGTAAAATTTGAAATTTTTTTGAATTTTTTCGCAGGTCCAGGGTCATGAACTTTTTCAAAAATTGCCAAGTCCTTATTTTCAAAATAAGAGCTTAAAATTCAGCAAATCTCCCTGAAATGTTGTTCGGAACATTTATTGAGACTTTTCTGGTTGTTTTGAGAAAAAAAAGTTTTTTTAAAAAATTTCAAATTCTTTGAACTTCTTTGGAGGTCCGGGGTCATGATCTTTTTCAAAGATTGCTAAGTCCTTATTTTCAAAATAAGAGCCCAGAATTCACCGAAGCTCCCTGAAATGTTATTTGGAACGTGTAATTAAGACTTTCTTGGTCGTTTTGAGTAAAAAAAGTTTTTTGAAAAATTTCAAATTTTATGAACTTTTTCAAAAATTGCCAAGTCCTTTTTTCAAAATAAGAGCCTAAAATTCACCGAACCTACAGGAAATGTTGTCAGAAACGTGTACCAAGACTTTCTTGGTTGTTTTGAGTAGAAAAACTTTTGGAAAAATTTCAAATTTTTTGAACTTTTTTGCAGGTCCGGGGTCATGAACTTTTTCAAAAATTGCTACGTCCTTATTTTCAAAATAAGAGCCCAAATTTCAGCGAAACTCCCTGAAGTGTTTTTTGGAACGTGCATTGGGACTTAATTGGTTGTTTTGATTAAAAAAAGTTTTTTGAAAAATTTTAAATTTTTTAAACTTTTTTGCAAGTCCGGGGTCATGAAATTTTTCAAAATGGTTAATACCTTTCTTTTCAAAATAAGAGCCTAGAATTCACCGAAACTCTCTGAAATGTTGTTCGGAACGGGTATTAGGACTTTCTTGGTTGTTTTGAGTAAAAAATTTTTTGAAAAACTTCAAATTTTTTTAACTTTTTTGAAGGTCCGGGGTCATGAACTTTTTCAAAAATGGTTGATAACTTATAATCAAAAAGAGAGCTTGAAAAATAACCGAAACTCCCTCAAGTGTTATTTGGAACGTGTATTGAGACTTTCTTGGTTGTTTTCAGTAAAAAAGGTTTTTTAAACAATTTGAAATTTTTTAAACTTTTTTGCACGTCCGGGATGATTAACTTTTTAAAAAATGGTTGATACCTTATTTTTCAAAAAAAGAGCTTAGAAGTCACCGAAACTCCCTGAAGTGTTATTTGGAACGTGCATTGAGACTTTTTTGGTTGTTTTGATTAAAAAAGTTTTTTGAAAAATTTGAAATTTTTTTAACTTTTTTGCAAGTCCGGGGTCATGAAAATTTTCAAAAATGGTTAATACCTTTCTTTTCAAAATAAGAGCCTAGAATTCATCGAAACTCCCTGAAATGTTGTTCGGAACTTGTAATTAAGACTTTCTTGGTTGTTTTGAGAAAAAAAAAGTTTATTGAAAAATTTCAAATTTTTTGAACTTTTTTTCAGGCCCGGGGTCATAAACTTTCTCACAAATTGCTAAGTCCTTTTTTCAAAATAAGAGCCTAAAATTTTTCGTATTTTTCGAAGCTTTAGTCTTAAACATTCTAGGTGTATTTTTTTTTTCTTTTTCCAGATATCACTTGGAGGTTCAACCCAATGTCATCAAAACATTTCAGAAAGGTATTTTTTCAGCAATATTTGTTCTTTGTCACAAAAAAATTTTCACAAAAATTTCAAATAGTTTGAACTTTTTTGCAAGTTCGGGGTTATGAAATTTTTCAAAAATGGTTAATACCTTTCTTTTCAAAATAAGAGCCTAGAATTCACCGAAACTCCCTGAAGTGTTTTTTGGAACGTGCATCGAGACTTTCTTGGTTGTTTTGATTAAAAACAGTTTTTTGAAAAATTTGAAACTTTTTAAACTTTTTCGCAAGTCCGGGGTCATGAAATTTTTCAAAAATAGTTAATACCTTTCTTTTCAAAACAAGGGCCTAGAATTCACCGAAACTCCCTAAAGTGTTTTTTGAAACGTGTATTAGGACTTTCTTGCTTGTTTTGAGTAAAAAAATTTTTTGAAAAATTTAAATTTTTTTTAACTTTTTTGCAAGTCCGGGGTCATGAAATTTTTCAAAAATGGTTAATACCTTTCTTTTCAAAATAAGAGCCTAGAATTCACCGAAACTCTCTGAAATGTTGTTCGGAACGGGTATTAGGACTTTCTTGGTGGTTTTGAGTAAAAAAATTTTTGAAAAACTTCAAATTTTTTTAACTTTTTGGAAGGTCCGGGATGATTAACTTTTTAAAAAAAGGTTGATACCTTATTTTTCAAAAAAAGAGCTTAGAATTCACCGAAACTCCCTGAAGTGTTATTTGGAACGTGCATTGAGACTTTTTTGGTTGTTTTGATTAAAAAAGTTTTTTGAAAAATTTGAATTTTTTTTAACTTTTTTGCAAGTCCGGGGTCATGAAATTTTTCAAAAAGGGTTAATACCCTTCTTTTCAAAATAAGAGACTAAAATTCACCTAACCTACAGGAAATGTTGTCAGAAACGTGTACCAAGACTTTATTTGTTGTTTCGAGTGAAAAAAGATTTTCATAAATTTTCAATTTTTTTCGTATTTTTCGAAGCTTTATTCTTAAACATTCTAGGTGTATTATTTTTTTCATTTTTCCAGATATCACTTGCAGGTTCAACCAAATGTCATCAAAACATTTCAAAAGGGTATTTTTTCAGCAAGATTTGTTCTTTCTCACAAAAAAATTTTCACAAAAATTTCAAATTTTCTGAACTTCTTTGCAAGTTAGGGGTTGTAAAATTTTTCAAAAATTGCTAAGTCCTTATTTTCAAAATAAAAGTCTAAAATTCAGCGAAACTCCCTGAAATGTTCTTTGGAACGTGTATTGAGACTTTCTTGGTTGTTTTGATTACAAAAAGTTTTTTGAAAAATTTGAAATTTTTTTAACTTTTTTGCAAGTCCAGGGTCATGAAACTTTTCAAAAATGGTTAATACCTTTCTTTTCAAAATAAGAGCCTAGAATTAATCGAAACTCCCTGAAGTGTTTTTTGGAACGTGTATTGAGACTTTCTTGGTTGTTTTGATTACAAAAAGTTTTTTGAAAAATTTGAAATTTTTTTAACTTTTTTGCAAGTCCAGGGTCATGAAACTTTTCAAAAATGGTTAATACCTTTCTTTTCAAAATAAGAGCCTAGAATTAATCGAAACTCCCTGAAGTGTTTTTTGGAACGTGTATTGAGACTTTTTTGGTTGTTTTGATTACAAAAAGTTTTTTGAAAAATTTGAAATTTTTTTAACTTTTTTGCAAGTCCAGGGTCATGAAACTTTTCAAAAATGGTTAATACCTTTCTTTTCAAAATAAGTGCCTAGAATTCATCGAAACTTCCTGAAGTGTTTTTTGGAACGTGTATTGAGACTTTCTTGGTTGTTTTGATTACAAAAAGTTTTTTGAAAAATTTGAAATTTTTTTAACTTTTTTGCAAGTCCAGGGTCATGAAACTTTTCAAAAATGGTTAATACCTTTCTTTTCAAAATAAGAGCCTAGAATTAATCGAAACTCCCTGAAGTGTTTTTTGGAACGTGTATTGAGACTTTTTTGGTTGTTTTGATTACAAAAAGTTTTTTGAAAAATTTGAAATTTTTTTAACTTTTTTGCAAGTCCAGGGTCATGAAACTTTTCAAAAATGATTAATACCTTTCTTTTCAAAATAAGTGCCTAGAATTCATCGAAACTTCCTGAAGTGTTTTTTGGAACGTGTATTGAGACTTTTTTGGTTGTTTTGATTAAAAAAAGTTTTTTGAAAAATTTTAAATTTTTTTAACTTTTTTGCAAGTCCAGGGTCATGAAACTTTTCAAAAATGGTTAATACCTTTCTTTTCAAAATAAGAGCCTAGAATTCACCGAAACTCTCTGAAATGTTGTTTGGAACGGGTATTAGGACTTTCTTGGTTGTTTTGAGTAAAAAAAAGTTTTGAAAAATTTCAAATTTTTGAACTTTCTTGCAGGTCCAGGGTCATGAACTTTTTCAAAAACTGCTAAGTCCTTATTTTAAAAAAAAAGCCTAGAATTCATCGAAACTCCCTGAAGTGTTTTTTGGAACGTGCATTGAGACTTAATTAGTTGTTTTGATTAAAAAAAGTTTATTGAAAAATTTCAATTTTTTTCGTATTTCCCGAAGCTTTAGTCTTAAACATTCTAGGTGTATTATTTTTTTCATTTTTCCAGATATCACTTGGAGGTTCAACCAAATGTCATCAAAACATTTCAGAAAGGTATCTTCTCAGCATTTTTTGTTCTTTGTAACAAAAAAAAATTCACAAAAATTTCAAATATTTTGAACTTCTTTGCAAGTTGGTGGTTATAAAATTTTTCAAAAATTGCTATGTTCATTTTTTCAAAAAAAAGCCTAAAATTCACCGAAATTACAGGTAATGTTGTCAGAAACGTGTACCAAAACTTTATTTGTTGTTTCAAGTGAAAAAAATTTTCCATAAATTTTCAATTTTTTTCGTATTTTTCGAAGCTTTAGTCTTAAACATTCTAGGTGTATTATTTTTTTCATTTTTCCAGATATCATTTGGAGTTTCAACCAAATGTCATCAAAACATTTCAGAAAGGTATTTTTTCAGCAATATTTGTTCTTTGTCACAAAAAAATTTTCACAAAAATTTCAAATATTCTGAACTTCTTTGCAAGTTAGGGGTTTTAAAATTTTTCAAAAATTGCTAAGTCCTTATTTTCAAAATAAAAGTCTAAAATTCAGCGAAACTCCCTGAAATGTTGTTTGGAACGTGTATTGAGACTTTCTTGGCTGTTTTGATTAAAAAAAGTTTTTTGAAAAATTTGAAATTTTTTTTAACTTTTTTGCAAGTCCGGGGTCATGAAATTTTTCAAAAATGGTTATAACCTTTCTTTTAAAAATAAGTGCCTAGAATTCATCGAAACTTCCTGAAGTGTTTTTTGGAACGTGCATTGAGACTTTCTTGGTTGTTTTGATTAAAAAAAGTTTTTTGAAAAATTTGAAATCTTTTTAACTTTTTTGCAAGTCCGGGGTCATGAAATTTTTCAAAAATTGTTAATACCTTTCTTTTCAAAATAAGAGCCTAGAATTCAGCGAAACTCCCTGAAGTGTTTTTTGGAACGTGCATTGAGACTTAATTGGTTGTTTTGATTAAAAAAAGTTTTTTGAAAAATTTGAAATTTTTTTAACTTTTTTGCAAGTCCAGGGTCATGAAACTTTTCAAAAATGATTAATACCTTTCTTTTCAAAATAAGTGCCTAGAATTCATCGAAACTTCCTGAAGTGTTTTTTGGAACGTGTATTGAGACTTTTTTGGTTGTTTTGATTAAAAAAAGTTTTTTGAAAAATTTTAAATTTTTTTAACTTTTTTGCAAGTCCAGGGTCATGAAACTTTTCAAAAATGGTTAATACCTTTCTTTTCAAAATAAGAGCCTAGAATTCACCGAAACTCTCTGAAATGTTGTTTGGAACGGGTATTAGGACTTTCTTGGTTGTTTTGAGTAAAAAAAAGTTTTGAAAAATTTCAAATTTTTGAACTTTCTTGCAGGTCCAGGGTCATGAACTTTTTCAAAAACTGCTAAGTCCTTATTTTAAAAAAAAGCCTAGAATTCATCGAAACTCCCTGAAGTGTTTTTTGGAACGTGCATTGAGACTTAATTAGTTGTTTTGATTAAAAAAAGTTTATTGAAAAATTTCAATTTTTTTCGTATTTCCCGAAGCTTTAGTCTTAAACATTCTAGGTGTATTATTTTTTTCATTTTTCCAGATATCACTTGGAGGTTCAACCAAATGTCATCAAAACATTTCAGAAAGGTATCTTCTCAGCATTTTTTGTTCTTTGTAACAAAAAAAATTTCACAAAAATTTCAAATATTTTGAACTTCTTTGCAAGTTAGTGGTTATAAAATTTTTCAAAAATTGCTATGTTCATTTTTTCAAAAAAAAGCCTAAAATTCACCGAAATTACAGGTAATGTTGTCAGAAACGTGTACCAAGACTTTATTTGTTGTTTCAAGTGAAAAAAATTTTCCATAAATTTTCAATTTTTTTCGTATTTTTCGAAGCTTTAGTCTTAAACATTCTAGGTGTGTTATTTTTTTCATTTTTCCAGATATCATTTGGAGTTTCAACCAAATGTCATCAAAACATTTCAGAAAGGTATTTTTTCAGCAATATTTGTTCTTTGTCACAAAAAAATTTTCACAAAAATTTCAAATATTCTGAACTTTTTTGCAAGTCCGGGGTCATGAAATTTTTCAAAAATGGTTATAACCTTTCTTTTAAAAATAAGTGCCTAGAATTCATCGAAACTTCCTGAAGTGTTTTTTGGAACGTGCATTGAGACTTTCTTGGTTGTTTTGATTAAAAAAAGTTTTTTGAAAAATTTGAAATCTTTTTAACTTTTTTGCAAGTCCGGGGTCATGAAATTTTTCAAAAATTGTTAATACCTTTCTTTTCAAAATAAGAGCCTAGAATTCAGCGAAACTCCCTGAAGTGTTTTTTGGAACGTGCATTGAGACTTAATTGGTTGTTTTGATTAAAAAAAGTTTTTTGAAAAATTTGAAATTTTTTTAACTTTTTCGCAAGTCCAGGGTCATGAAATTTTTCAAAATGGTTAATACCTTTCTTTTCAAAATAAGAGCCTAGAATTCATCGAAACTCCCTGAAGTGTTTTTTGGAACGTGCGTTGAGACTTTCTTGGTTGTTTTGATTAAAAAAAGGTTTTTTGAAAAATTTGAGATTTTTTAAACTTTTTTGCAAGTCCGGGGTCATGAAATTTTTCAAAAATGGTTAATACCTTTCTTTTCAAAATAAGAGCCTAAAATTCACCGAACCTACAGGAAATGTTGTCAGAAACGTGTACCAAGACTTAATTTGTTGTTTCGAGTGAAAAAAAATTTTCATAAATTTTCAATTTTTTTCGTATTTTTCGGAGCTTTATTCTTAAACATTCTAGGTGTATTATTTTTTTCATTTTTCCAGATATCACTTGGAGGTTCAACCAAATGTCATCAAAACATTTCAAAAGGGTATTTTTTCAGCAAGATTTGTTCTTTGTCACAAAAAAATTTTCACAAAAATTTCAAATTTTCTGAACTTCTTTGCAAGTTAGGGGTTGTAAAATTTTTCAAAAATTGCTAAGTCCTTATTTTCAAAATAAAAGTCTAAAATTCAGCGAAACTCCCTGAAATGTTCTTTGGAACGTGTATTGAGACTTTCTTGGTTGTTTTGATTACAAAAAGTTTTTTGAAAAATTTGAAATTTTTTTAACTTTTTTGCAAGTCCAGGGTCATGAAACTTTTCAAAAATGGTTAATACCTTTCTTTTCAAAATAAGAGCCTAGAATTAATCGAAACTCCCTGAAGTGTTTTTTGGAACGTGTATTGAGACTTTCTTGGTTGTTTTGATTACAAAAAGTTTTTTGAAAAATTTGAAATTTTTTTAACTTTTTTGCAAGTCCAGGGTCATGAAACTTTTCAAAAATGGTTAATACCTTTCTTTTCAAAATAAGTGCCTAGAATTCATCGAAACTTCCTGAAGTGTTTTTTGGAACGTGTATTGAGACTTTCTTGGTTGTTTTGATTACAAAAAGTTTTTTGAAAAATTTGAAATTTTTTTAACTTTTTTGCAAGTCCAGGGTCATGAAACTTTTCAAAAATGGTTAATACCTTTCTTTTCAAAATAAGAGCCTAGAATTAATCGAAACTCCCTGAAGTGTTTTTTGGAACGTGTATTGAGACTTTTTTGGTTGTTTTGATTACAAAAAGTTTTTTGAAAAATTTGAAATTTTTTTAACTTTTTTGCAAGTCCAGGGTCATGAAACTTTTCAAAAATGGTTAATACCTTTCTTTTCAAAATAAGTGCCTAGAATTCATCGAAACTTCCTGAAGTGTTTTTTGGAACGTGTATTGAGACTTTCTTGGTTGTTTTGATTACAAAAAGTTTTTTGAAAAATTTGAAATTTTTTTAACTTTTTTGCAAGTCCAGGGTCATGAAACTTTTCAAAAATGGTTAATACCTTTCTTTTCAAAATAAGAGCCTAGAATTAATCGAAACTCCCTGAAGTGTTTTTTGGAACGTGTATTGAGACTTTTTTGGTTGTTTTGATTACAAAAAGTTTTTTGAAAAATTTGAAATTTTTTTAACTTTTTTGCAAGTCCAGGGTCATGAAACTTTTCAAAAATGATTAATACCTTTCTTTTCAAAATAAGTGCCTAGAATTCATCGAAACTTCCTGAAGTGTTTTTTGGAACGTGTATTGAGACTTTTTTGGTTGTTTTGATTAAAAAAAGTTTTTTGAAAAATTTTAAATTTTTTTAACTTTTTTGCAAGTCCAGGGTCATGAAACTTTTCAAAAATGGTTAATACCTTTCTTTTCAAAATAAGAGCCTAGAATTCACCGAAACTCTCTGAAATGTTGTTTGGAACGGGTATTAGGACTTTCTTGGTTGTTTTGAGTAAAAAAAAGTTTTGAAAAATTTCAAATTTTTGAACTTTCTTGCAGGTCCAGGGTCATGAACTTTTTCAAAAACTGCTAAGTCCTTATTTTAAAAAAAAAGCCTAGAATTCATCGAAACTCCCTGAAGTGTTTTTTGGAACGTGCATTGAGACTTAATTAGTTGTTTTGATTAAAAAAAGTTTATTGAAAAATTTCAATTTTTTTCGTATTTCCCGAAGCTTTAGTCTTAAACATTCTAGGTGTATTATTTTTTTCATTTTTCCAGATATCACTTGGAGGTTCAACCAAATGTCATCAAAACATTTCAGAAAGGTATCTTCTCAGCATTTTTTGTTCTTTGTAACAAAAAAAATTTCACAAAAATTTCAAATATTTTGAACTTCTTTGCAAGTTGGTGGTTATAAAATTTTTCAAAAATTGCTATGTTCATTTTTTCAAAAAAAAGCCTAAAATTCACCGAAATTACAGGTAATGTTGTCAGAAACGTGTACCAAGACTTTATTTGTTGTTTCAAGTGAAAAAAATTTTCCATAAATTTTCAATTTTTTTCGTATTTTTCGAAGCTTTAGTCTTAAACATTCTAGGTGTATTATTTTTTTCATTTTTCCAGATATCATTTGGAGTTTCAACCAAATGTCATCAAAACATTTCAGAAAGGTATTTTTTCAGCAATATTTGTTCTTTGTCACAAAAAAATTTTCACAAAAATTTCAAATATTCTGAACTTCTTTGCAAGTTAGGGGTTTTAAAATTTTTCAAAAATTGCTAAGTCCTTATTTTCAAAATAAAAGTCTAAAATTCAGCGAAACTCCCTGAAATGTTGTTTGGAACGTGTATTGAGACTTTCTTGGCTGTTTTGATTAAAAAAAGTTTTTTGAAAAATTTGAAATTTTTTTTAACTTTTTTGCAAGTCCGGGGTCATGAAATTTTTCAAAAATGGTTATAACCTTTCTTTTAAAAATAAGTGCCTAGAATTCATCGAAACTTCCTGAAGTGTTTTTTGGAACGTGCATTGAGACTTTCTTGGTTGTTTTGATTAAAAAAAGTTTTTTGAAAAATTTGAAATCTTTTTAACTTTTTTGCAAGTCCGGGGTCATGAAATTTTTCAAAAATTGTTAATACCTTTCTTTTCAAAATAAGAGCCTAGAATTCAGCGAAACTCCCTGAAGTGTTTTTTGGAACGTGCATTGAGACTTAATTGGTTGTTTTGATTAAAAAAAGTTTTTTGAAAAATTTGAAATTTTTTTAACTTTTTTGCAAGTCCAGGGTCATGAAACTTTTCAAAAATGATTAATACCTTTCTTTTCAAAATAAGTGCCTAGAATTCATCGAAACTTCCTGAAGTGTTTTTTGGAACGTGTATTGAGACTTTTTTGGTTGTTTTGATTAAAAAAAGTTTTTTGAAAAATTTTAAATTTTTTTAACTTTTTTGCAAGTCCAGGGTCATGAAACTTTTCAAAAATGGTTAATACCTTTCTTTTCAAAATAAGAGCCTAGAATTCACCGAAACTCTCTGAAATGTTGTTTGGAACGGGTATTAGGACTTTCTTGGTTGTTTTGAGTAAAAAAAAGTTTTGAAAAATTTCAAATTTTTGAACTTTCTTGCAGGTCCAGGGTCATGAACTTTTTCAAAAACTGCTAAGTCCTTATTTTAAAAAAAAGCCTAGAATTCATCGAAACTCCCTGAAGTGTTTTTTGGAACGTGCATTGAGACTTAATTAGTTGTTTTGATTAAAAAAAGTTTATTGAAAAATTTCAATTTTTTTCGTATTTCCCGAAGCTTTAGTCTTAAACATTCTAGGTGTATTATTTTTTTCATTTTTCCAGATATCACTTGGAGGTTCAACCAAATGTCATCAAAACATTTCAGAAAGGTATCTTCTCAGCATTTTTTGTTCTTTGTAACAAAAAAAATTTCACAAAAATTTCAAATATTTTGAACTTCTTTGCAAGTTAGTGGTTATAAAATTTTTCAAAAATTGCTATGTTCATTTTTTCAAAAAAAAGCCTAAAATTCACCGAAATTACAGGTAATGTTGTCAGAAACGTGTACCAAGACTTTATTTGTTGTTTCAAGTGAAAAAAATTTTCCATAAATTTTCAATTTTTTTCGTATTTTTCGAAGCTTTAGTCTTAAACATTCTAGGTGTGTTATTTTTTTCATTTTTCCAGATATCATTTGGAGTTTCAACCAAATGTCATCAAAACATTTCAGAAAGGTATTTTTTCAGCAATATTTGTTCTTTGTCACAAAAAAATTTTCACAAAAATTTCAAATATTCTGAACTTTTTTGCAAGTCCGGGGTCATGAAATTTTTCAAAAATGGTTATAACCTTTCTTTTAAAAATAAGTGCCTAGAATTCATCGAAACTTCCTGAAGTGTTTTTTGGAACGTGCATTGAGACTTTCTTGGTTGTTTTGATTAAAAAAAGTTTTTTGAAAAATTTGAAATCTTTTTAACTTTTTTGCAAGTCCGGGGTCATGAAATTTTTCAAAAATTGTTAATACCTTTCTTTTCAAAATAAGAGCCTAGAATTCAGCGAAACTCCCTGAAGTGTTTTTTGGAACGTGCATTGAGACTTAATTGGTTGTTTTGATTAAAAAAAGTTTTTTGAAAAATTTGAAATTTTTTTAACTTTTTCGCAAGTCCAGGGTCATGAAATTTTTCAAAATGGTTAATACCTTTCTTTTCAAAATAAGAGCCTAGAATTCATCGAAACTCCCTGAAGTGTTTTTTGGAACGTGCGTTGAGACTTTCTTGGTTGTTTTGATTAAAAAAAGGTTTTTTGAAAAATTTGAGATTTTTTAAACTTTTTTGCAAGTCCGGGGTCATGAAATTTTTCAAAAATGGTTAATACCTTTCTTTTCAAAATAAGATCCTAAAATTCACCGAACCTACAGGAAATGTTGTCAGAAACGTGTACCAAGACTTAATTTGTTGTTTCGAGTGAAAAAAAATTTTCATAAATTTTCAATTTTTTTCGTATTTTTCGGAGCTTTATTCTTAAACATTCTAGGTGTATTATTTTTTTCATTTTTCCAGATATCACTTGGAGTTTCAGCCAAATGTCATCAAAACATTTCAAAAAGGTATTTTTTCAGCAATATTTGTTCTTTGTCACAAAAAAATTTTCACAAAAATTTCAAATTTTCTGAACTTCTTTGCAAGTTAGGGGTTTTAAAATTTTTCAAAAATTGCTAAGTCCTTATTTTCAAAATAAAAGTCTAAAATTCAGCGAAACTCCCTGAAATGTTGTTTGGAACGTGTATTGAGACTTTCTTGGTTCTTTTGATTAAAAAAAGTTTTTTGAAAAATTTGAAATTTTTTTAACTTTTTTGCAAGTCCAGGGTCATGAAATTTTTCAAAAATGGTTAATACCTTTCTTTTAAAAATAAGTGCCTAGAATTCATCGAAACTTCCTGAAGTGTTTTTTGGAACGTGCATTGAGACTTTCTTGGTTGTTTTGTTTAAAAAAAGTTTTTTGAAAAATTTGAAATTTTTTTAACTTTTTGCAAGTCCGGGGTCATGAAATTTTTCAAAAATGGTTAATACCTTTCTTTTAAAAAAAAGTGCCTAGAATTCATCGAAACTTCCTGAAGTGTTTTTTGGAACGTGTAATGATACTTTCTTGGTTGTTTTGATTAAAAAAGTTTTTTGAAAAATTTGAAATTTTTTTTAACTTTTTTGCAAGTCCGGGGTCATGAAATTTTTCAAAAATGGTTAATACCTTTCTTTTCAAAATAAGAGCCTAGAATTCACCGAAACTTCCTGAAGTGTTTTTTGGAACGTGCAATGATACTTTCTTGGTTCTTTTGATTAAAAAAAGTTTTTTGAAAAATTTGAAATTTTTTTAACTTTTTTGCAAGTCCAGGGTCATGAAATTTTTCAAAAATGGTTAATACCTTTCTTTTAAAAATAAGTGCCTAGAATTCATCGAAACTTCCTGAAGTGTTTTTTGGAACGTGCATTGAGACTTTCTTGGTTGTTTTGTTTAAAAAAAGTTTTTTGAAAAATTTGAAATTTTTTTAACTTTTTGCAAGTCCGGGGTCATGAAATTTTTCAAAAATGGTTAATACCTTTCTTTTAAAAAAAAGTGCCTAGAATTCATCGAAACTTCCTGAAGTGTTTTTTGGAACGTGTAATGATACTTTCTTGGTTGTTTTGATTAAAAAAAGTTTTTTGAAAAATTTGAAATTTTTTTTAACTTTTTTGCAAGTCCGGGGTCATGAAATTTTTCAAAAATGGTTAATACCTTTCTTTTCAAAATAAGAGCCTAGAATTCACCGAAACTTCCTGAAGTGTTTTTTGGAACGTGCAATGATACTTTCTTCGTCGTTTTGTTTAAAAAAAGTTTTTTGAAAAATTTGAAATTTTTTTTAACTTTTTTGCAAGTCCGGGGTCATGAAATTTTTCAAAATGGTTAATACCTTTCTTTTCAAAATAAGAGCCTAGAATTCACCGAAACTCTCTGAAATGTTTTTTGGAACGGGTATTAGGACTTTCTTGGTTGTTTTGAATAAAAAACGTTTTTTGAAAAATTTGAAACTTTTTTAACTTTTTTGCAAGTCCGGGGTCATGAAATTTTTCAAAAATGGTTATAACCTTTCTTTTAAAAATAAGTGCCTAGAATTCATCGAAACTTCCTGAAGTGTTTTTTGGAACGTGCAATGAGACTTTCTTCGTCGTTTTGATTAAAAAAAGTTTTTTGAAAAAATTGAAATTTTTTTTAACTTTTTTGCAAGTCCGGGGTCATGAAATTTTTCAAAAATGGTTAATACCTTTCTTTTCAAAATAAGAGCCTAGAATTCACCGAAACTTCCTGAAGTGTTTTTTGGAACGTGCAATGATACTTTCTTCGTCGTTTTGATTAAAAAAAGTTTTTTGAAAAATTTGAAATTTTTTTTAAACTTTTTTGCAAGTCCGGGGTCATGAAATTGTTCAAAATGGTTAATACCTTTCTTTTCAAAATAAGAGCCTAGAATTCACCGAAACTCTCTGAAATGTTTTTTGGAACGGGTATTAGGACTTTCTTGGTTGTTTTGAATAAAAAACGTTTTTTGAAAAATTTGAAACTTTTTTAACTTTTTTGCAAGTCCGGGGTCATGAAATTTTTCAAAAATGGTTATAACCTTTCTTTTAAAAATAAGTGCCTAGAATTCATCGAAACTTCCTGAAGTGTTTTTTGGAACGTGCAATGATACTTTCTTCGTCGTTTTGATTAAAAAAAGTTTTTTGAAAAATTTGAAATTTTTTTTAAACTTTTTTGCAAGTCCGGGGTCATGAAATTGTTCAAAATGGTTAATACCTTTCTTTTCAAAATAAGAGCCTAGAATTCACCGAAACTCTCTGAAATGTTTTTTGGAACGGGTATTAGGACTTTCTTGGTTGTTTTGAATAAAAAACGTTTTTTGAAAAATTTGAAACTTTTTTAACTTTTTTGCAAGTCCGGGGTCATGAAATTTTTCAAAAATGGTTATAACCTTTCTTTTAAAAATAAGTGCCTAGAATTCATCGAAACTTCCTGAAGTGTTTTTTGGAACGTGCAATGAGACTTTCTTCGTCGTTTTGATTAAAAAAAGTTTTTTGAAAAATTTGAAATCTTTTTAACTTTTTTGCAAGTCCGGGGTCATGAAATTTTTCAAAAATGGTTAATACCTTTCTTTTCAAAAAAAGAGCTTAGAATTCACCGATACTCCCTGAAGTGTTGTTTGGAACGTGTATTGAGACTTTTTTGGTTGTTTTGATTAAAAAAGTTTTTTGAAAAATTTGAATTTTTTTTAACTTTTTTGCAAGTCCAGGGTCATGAAACTTTTCAAAAATGGTTAATACCTTTCTTTTAAAAATAAGTGCCTAGAATTCATCGAAACTTCCTGAAATGTTTTTTGGAACGTGCATTGAGACTTTCTTGGTTGTTTTGATTAAAAAAAGTTTTTTGAAAAATTTGAAATTTTTTTAACTTTTTTCGAAATCCAGGGTCATGAAACTTTTCAAAAATGGTTAATACCTTTCTTTTAAAAATAAGTGCCTAGAATTCATCGAAACTTCCTGAAGTGTTTTTTGGAACGTGCATTGAGACTTTCTTGGTTGTTTTGATTAAAAAAAGTTTGTTGAAAAACTTGAAATTTTTTTAACTTTTTTGCAGGTCCAGGGTCATGAACTTTTTCAAAAATTGCCAAGTCCATATTTTCAAAAAAAAACCTAGAGTTCCCGAAATTACAGGTAATGTTGTCAGAAACGTGTACCAAGACTTCATTTATTGTTTCGAGTGAAAAAAATTTTCCAAAAATTTTCAATTTTTTTCGTATTTTTCGAAGCTTTAGTCTTAAACATTCTAGGTGTATTATTTTTTCTTTTTTTCCAGATATCACTTGGAGGTTCAACCAAATGTCATCAAAACATTTCAGAAAGGTATTTTTTCAGCAATATTTGTTCTTTGTCACAAAAAAAATTTTCACAAAAATTTCAAATTTTCTGAACTTCTTTGCAACTTAGGGGTTTTGAAATTTTTCAAAAATTGCTAAGTCCTTATTTTCAAAATAAAAGTCTAAAATTCAGCGAAACTCCCTGAAATGTTGTTTGGAACGTTTATTGAGACTTTCTTGGTTCTTTTGATTAAAAAAAGGTTTTTGAAAAATTTGAAATTTTTTTAACTTTTTTGCAGGTCCAGGGTCATGAAACTTTTCAAAAATGGTTAATACCTTTCTTTTAAAAATAAGTGCCTAGAATTCATCGAAACTTCCTGAAATGTTTTTTGGAACGTGCATTGAGACTTTCTTGGTTGTTTTGATTAAAAAAAGTTTTTTGAAAAATTTGAAATTTTTTTAACTTTTTTCGAAGTCCAGGGTCATGAAACTTTTCAAAAATGGTTAATACCTTTCTTTTAAAAATAAGTGCCTAGAATTCATTGAAACTTCCTGAAGTGTTTTTTGGAACGTGCGTTGAGACTTTCTTGGTTGTTTTGATTAAAAAAAGGTTTTTTGAAAAATTTGAAATTTTTCAAACTTCTTTGCAAGTCCGGGGTCATGAAATGTTTCAAAAATGGTTAATACCTTTCTTTTCGAAATAAGAGCCTAGAATTCATCAAAACTCCCTGAAGTGTTTTTTGGAACGTCCATTAAGACTTTCTTGGTTGTTTTGATTAAAAAAAGTTTTTTGCAAAAATTTGAAATTTTTTTAACTTTTGCAAGTCCAGGGTCATGAAACTTTTCAAAAATGGTTAATACCTTTCTTTTCAAAATAAGTTTAGAGAATTACCTGCCAGGAATCACTACTAAGATGTAAATAGTTAAGATCTATTTACTTGGCAGGTTATAATTACCATATAGGTTCATTCGTCTTGAAGATCCAATTCTATATCAAAGTCAGAGGACTGTATAATTTCTTATTCGAATTTATATGCAAGATAAAGTATAAACATCAGCGAATATAATGACATAAACAACCACGAATTATTAATCAGAGAGAAGAATTAACGTCCAGAGAGAAGAAAATAACGTAAGAATTTTAACGAAATCACCTCGGTCCATCAAGGTCTTGATTTAGTATTATTTTGAATATTGTTCTTTACGTGAATCGTTCGCATCTATCTTCCTTCATCGTGACTGTCGTTCGCATCTATCGCGAGTTCTTTTTGAGATATAATTCACGTCGTTCACGTCGTCGTCGTTCGTAAGCAAGAAATCTTCTTTTCAACTGAATTCAATCAACAACCACAACAACTATATACAAAAGAAAGAGAGAAAGAGAGAGAGAGAGAGAGAGAGAGAGAGAGAGAGAGAGATAGGAAGGAGCGCTCACAATTTCCTACACTCCCCCTTTGGCCAGCGTTCATTCAAGGTTCACATAAGATAGTCGAGCTGGTCAATAATATCGATTCGCTCCTTCGCTATCATGGCGGCTTTTCGCTTTGGTCTTTCATCTGTTTTGTGATCTACGTCCTCGACTTCGGTAACTGTGCGTCTTTGATTTACTTCTATAGGGTACAATTTTTTAATCGGACGGTCGATGAAATTACCATTAGCTAAACGTACGCGGGCTCCTCGAATCACCTCGTCTTGCCCTTTCTTGACGGCCTCGACCTTTCCTAGTTTCCAGGTAGCTCTATTTTTGCGATTTTCATCTTCTATCGAAACTATGTCGCCTTCACTGATTTCGGGAACGTGACTCTTTTTAATCTCTAGACGGTGATATTCTCTAAGATCTACTAAATATTCACGCTTCCATCGTCTCCAGTAGTTATCTAAGACCGTGTTCAGATACCTCTGTCTTCTCCTAGCTACATCCTCTTGCTCGCCATAGCCACCATCGTCATCATCTTCTTGGGGTGTTTCTAATAGACTTAACAATCTTCGTCCTACGAGTAGGTGTGATGGCGTCAAAGCCTCCTCGAGCTCATTTTCGTAAAGGTACGTCAGTGGTCTTGAGTTAAATATTGCCTCGATTTCCGTCACAACTGTGGTAAGCTCGTCGTATGTTAGCCTTGCTTGTCCGATGCATTTTTTCAAACATGACTTGAAACCTCTAATTAGCCGTTCATAAAACCCACCACACCACGGTGCCTTAGCGAGATTGAAGTACCACTTTATTCTTCTTGAATTGCAATATGTTCGCACTTCTGTGGATTTTAACATAGCCTGTAATTGTTTGGAAGCAGCCTTAAATGTCTTGGCGTTATCAGTAACGATAATACTTGGCGTTCCACGTCTGCTGACAAATCTCTTGAAACAACGAAGAAAGGCGCTTGTAGAAAGGTCTGGAACTACTTCTAGATGCACGGCTCGTGAAATCCCGCACGTGAAAAGGGCTAAATAAACCTTCCTTGATGGTGAAGAGCTGGACTTTATGTACAGTGGACCTGCGAAGTCGATACCCACAGATGAAAATGCATGCTTCTCTTGAACTCTAAACTCTGGTAGCTGACTTTGACTCGGAGCACCATACGAAAGCCCTTGTATCCTTTTGCAATTAACGCATTTCCTCAGGATCATTTTTACTACCTGTCGACCTTTGATTATCCAGAAACGTGAGCGTAGTTCGGCGAGAGTTTCCTTTGTGCCATTATGCATAACCTTGTCGTGGCAACTAAGAATGAGCAGACTAGTTATCTTGTGATGTCTCGGCACCAAAATAGGATGTCTGCTATCGAAGGGTAAGCTTGAGTTTTTTAAACGACCTTCACAACGAATAAGCATGTTACTGTCTACAAATGTGCCAAGAGTGTTCTCAATTTTCTTGAGATGGGCTTCGTCGAAAGAGCCTTGAGCTTCACGTATGATTATGATTTCTGCATCATTGATTTCCTCTACTGAAAGCTCTTCTTGATTTCCGCGAACTTTATTTCGGCAATTCCGTATAAATCGTAATACGTATGCAGTAACTCTGAGAAGTTTTTGGTAGTCACTGAAACGATCGTAGTCAATGAAGTTTCGAATACTTGGTGCTTTGACCGTAGTCTTGAGAACTGCTGTTTTTTCGGTCCTTTGCGGATGTTTCATTTCATCCAAACACTCCTGTGGTAGCGTGTCCGATATTGAAGAATTAGGCCATTCTCTTTCAGTACCTAAAAGCCATTTTGGTCCATTCCACCAAATCGTGTTTTGCTTGAACTGCTCCACATTCATTTCACGCGTCGGAATGTCAGCTGGATTCTGGCTGCCTGGACAATGTGACCACAGCTGAGGGTCGACCAACTTTCGAATCTCTTGGACGCGATTTTCTACAAATAGTTTCCAATATTTGCTCACACCCTTTATCCAGTATTTCGCCGCGAGAGAGTCTGTCCAACATTGCATGATATCGACGTTGAAAAGTGGACTGAATGAATTTTGTACAGTGCTGATTAACCTTGCTAATATCAAACAAGAAAGAAGCTCGAGGCGTGGTATTGAATGTTTAGCAAGGGGAGCAACACGCGTCTTTGAACAAACCAGTTGTATAGACGACTGTCCACAAGATGTGATTTTGGCATATACAAGTGCTGCAAAAGCGATTGATGAAGCATCACAAAACCCAAAGAGCTCTATTTTCGTCGGCTTGCTTTGAATAATTCCGAAGTAATATCGTGGTACTGCTATCAGGTGAACTTTAGTGAGCTCTGACATCATAGCTATCCATTCGTTGAATAGATTTTCTGGGAGAATTTCGTCCCAACTTAGTTTTAGCCTGAATAGCTTTTGTATGAAAACCTTTAACATGGAAGTGATAGGAGATATGAGCCCCAATGGATCAAATATCTTGGCAATTAGGCTAAGTACGCTTCGTTTTGTTACAGATACATTTTTTGAGACTGCGACAAGCTGTGAAAAGTCGAAAATGAGGTTGTCTTCCTTACTGTCCCAGTTTAGGCCTAAAATCTTTTGTTGTGTATTTCTCTGTGCAAATGGCTCACTTATCGTTGTCTTCGCAAATGACTCATCTTCTTCTAAAACAACTTCTTTATCTGTTTCTTTACATTGCTGCTGTTTCTCTAATTCTGCGATTTTTTCTGTGAGTTCTTCTGAATTTGAGTGCCATTTTCGAAGATTAAAACCGCCTTGTTTCATTATCTCTTTAGAAATTTCATAAAACTTGAAACTCTCTTCAATGCTATGGCCCCCCGTACTGACGTCATCGGCGTAGAGAGAGCTGATTAGTTTGGAGCAAACTTCAGAGTGTTCATTGGCATACTTTTCAATGTGATGCTTTAACGTCACGTTCAACAAAAAAGGACTGCAAGTAACCCCGAACACCCCTCTGCAAAATCTGTATGTCACTTGCTCTAGATCAGTTTTATTCACATCCTGATACCAAAAGAATCTCAGGACATCTCGATCATTCTTATGAACTGCAATCATAAAGAATGCCTTTTCGATATCGGCAATAAGGGCGATTGGGTTTGCGCGAAATCTTATTTATATCTCTGCAACTGTTTTTAGCAGACACGGACCAGGATACAAGCAGCTGTTTAATGATATCCCTGTACTGTTAGCAGCAGAAGCATCATATACTACGCGAACCTTTGTTGTGGTTTTGTCCTTTCTTACAACAGGGTGATGAGGCAAGTAGTGCGTTTTCCCAGAGAGAGAGAGAGAGAGAGAGAGATAGGAAGGAGCGCTCACAATTTCCTACAATAAGAGCCTAGAATTCATCGAAACTCCCTGAAGTGTTTTTTGGAACGTGCATTGAGACTTTCTTGGTTGTTTTGATTAAAAAAAGTTTTTTGAAAAATTTGAAATTTGTTTAACTTTTTTGCAAGTCCGGGGTCATGAAATTTTTCAAAAATGGTTAATACCTTTCTTTTCAAAATAAGAGCCTAGAATTCATCGAAACTCCCTGAAGTGTTTTTTGGAACGTGCATTGAGACTTAATTGGTTGTTTTGATTAAAAAAAGTTTTTTGAAAAATTTTAGATTTTTTTGACTTTTTTGCAAGTCCGGGGTCATAAAATTTTTCAAAATGGTTAATACCTTTCTTTTCAAAATAAGAGCCTAGAATTTACCGAAACTCTCTGAAGTGTTTTTTGGAACGTGCATTGAGACTTTCTTGGTTGTTTTGAGTAAAAAAAATTTTTGAAAAGCTTCCAATTTTTTTAACTTTTTTGAAGGTCCGGGGTCATGAACTTTTTCAAAAATGGTTAATACCATTCTTTTCAAAATAAGAGCCTAGAATTCACCGAAACTCCCTAAAGTGTTATTTGGAAGGTGTATTGAGACTTTCTTGGTTGTTTTGAGTGCAAAAAGTTTTTTGAAAAATTTCGAATTTTTTGAACTTTTTTTCAAGTCCGGGATCATGAAAGTTTTCAAAAACGGTTAATACCTTATTTTCAAAAAAAGAGCCTAGAATTCACCGAAACTCCCTGAAGTGTTATTTGGAAAGGGTATTGAGACTTTCTTGGTTGTTTTGAGTAAAAAAATTTTTTTTGAAAAATTTCGAATTTTTTGAACTTTTTTTCAAGTCCGGGATCATGAAATTTTTCAAAAACGGTTAATACCTTATTTTTCAAAATAAGAGCCTAAAATTCAGCGAAACTCCCTGAAATGTTGTTTGGAACGTGTATTGCGACTTTCTTGATTGTTTTGAGTAAAAAGTTTTTTGAAAAATTTTAATTTTTTTTTAACTTTTTTGCAGGTCCGGGGTCATGAACTCTTTCAAAAATTGCTAAGTCCTTATTTTCAAAATAAGAGCCTAAAATTCACCGAACCTACAGGAAATGTTGTCAGAAACGTGTACCAAGACTTTTTATGGTTGTTTCGAGTGAAAAATATTTGTGAAAAATTTCAAATTTTTTCGTTTTTCCCGAAGCTGTAGTCTTAAACATTCTAGGTATATTATTTGTTTCTTTTTTCCAGATATCACTTGGAGGCTCAACCAAATGTCATCAAAACTTTTTAGAAAGGTATTTTATAGCATATATTGTTCTTTGTCACAAAAAAAATTTTAAAACTATTTAAATTTTTTTGAACTTTTTTGCAGGCCCGGGGTCATGAAATTTTTAAAAATGGTTAATACCTTACTTTCAAAACAAGAGCCTCAAATTCAGCGAAACTCCCTGAAATGTTGTTCGGAACGTGTAATTAAGACTTTTATGGTTGTTTTGAGTAATAAAAATTTTTTGAAAAGTTTATAATTTTTTTGAACTTTTTCGCAGGTTTTAGGTCATGAACTTTTTCAAAAATTGCTAAGTCCTTTTTTTCAAAATAAAAGCCTAAAATTCACAGAAACTCCCTGAAATGTTGTTCGGAACATGTATTAGGACTTTCTAGGTAGTTTTGAGTATAAAAAGTTTTTTGAAAAATTTGAAATTTTTTGAACTTTTTTGCAGGTCCGGGGTCATGAACTCTTTCAAAAATTGCTAAGTCCATATTTTCAAAATAAGAGCCTAAAATTCAGCGAAACTCCCTTTAATGTTGTTTGGAACGTGTATTAGGACTTTCTTGGTTGTTTTGAGTATAAAAAGTTTTTTGAAAAATTTGAAATTTTTTGAACTTTTTTGCAGGTCAGGGCTCATGAACTCATTTAAAAAATTGCTAAGTCCTTTTTTTCAAAATAAGAGCCTAAAAATTACCGAACCTACAGGAAATGTTGTCAGAAACGTGTACCAAGACTTTCTTGGTTGTTTTGAGTAAAAAAAGTTTTTTGAGAAATTTCAAATTCTTTGAACTTCTTTGAAGGTCCGGGGTCATGAACTTTTTTAAAGATTGCTAAGTCCTTATTTTCCAAAAAAGATCCTAAAATTCAGCAAAACTCCCTGAAATGTTGTTCGGAACGTGTAATTAAGACTTTTATGGTTGTTTTGAGTAAAAAAAATTTTTTGAAAAGTTTATAATTTTTTTGAACTTTTTCGCAGGTTTTAGGTCATGAACTTTTTCAAAAATTGCTAAGTCCTTTTTTTCAAAATAAAAGCCTAAAATTCACAGAAACTCCCTGAAATGTTGTTCGGAACATGTATTAGGACTTTCTAGGTAGTTTTGAGTATAAAAAGTTTTTTGAAAAATTTGAAATTTTTTGAACTTTTTTGCAGGTCCGGGGTCATGAACTCTTTCAAAAATTGCTAAGTCCATATTTTCAAAATAAGAGCCTAAAATTCAGCGAAACTCCCTTTAATGTTGTTTGGAACGTGTATTAGGACTTTCTTGGTTGTTTTGAGTATAAAAAGTTTTTTGAAAAATTTGAAATTTTTTGAACTTTTTTGCAGGTCAGGGCTCATGAACTCATTTAAAAAATTGCTAAGTCCTTTTTTTCAAAATAAGAGCCTAAAAATTACCGAACCTACAGGAAATGTTGTCAGAAACGTGTACCAAGACTTTCTTGGTTGTTTTGAGTAAAAAAAGTTTTTTGAGAAATTTCAAATTCTTTGAACTTCTTTGAAGGTCCGGGGTCATGAACTTTTTTAAAGATTGCTAAGTCCTTATTTTCCAAAAAAGATCCTAAAATTCAGCAAAACTCCCTGAAATGTTGTTCGGAACGTGTAATTAAGACTTTTATGGTTGTTTTGAGTAAAAAAAATTTTTTGAAAAATTTATAATTTTTTTGAACTTTTTCGCAGGTTTTAGGTCATGAACTTTTTCAAAAATTGCTAAGTCCTTTTTTTCGAAATAAGAGCCTAAAATTCAGCAAAACTCCCTTTAATGTTGTTTGGAACGTGTATTAGGACTTTCTTGGTTGTTTTGTGTAAAAAAAGTTTCTTGAAAAATTTCAAATTTTTTGAACTTTTTTGCAGGTCCGGGGTCATGAACTTTTTCAAAAATGGTTAGAACCTTATTGTCAAAATAAGAGCCTAGAATTCAGCAAAACGCCCTGAAATGTTGTTCGGAACGTGTAATTAAGACGTTTATGGTTGTTTTGAGTAAAAAAAATTTTTTGAAAAATTTATAATTTTTTTGAACTTCTTCGCAGGTTTTAGGTCATGAACCTTTTCAAAAATTGCTAAGTCCTTTTTTCGAAATAAGAGCCTAAAATTCAGCGAAACTCCATGAAATGTTGTTCGGAACGTGTATTAGGACTTTCTTTGTTGTTTGAGTAAAAAAAGTATTTTGAAAAATTTCAAATTTTTTGAACTTTTTTGCAGGTCCTGGGTCATGAACTTTTTCAAAAATTGCTAAGTCCTTTTTTTCGAAATAAGAGCCTAAAATTCAGCGAAACTCCCTTTAATGTTGTTTGGAACGTGTATTAGGACTTTCTTTGTTGTTTGAGTAAAAAAAGTATTTTGAAAAATTTCAAATTTTTTGAACTTTTTTGCAGGTCCTGGGTCATGAACTTTTTCAAAAATTGCTAAGTCCTTTTTTTCAAAATAAAAGCCTAAAATTCAGCGAAACTCCCTGAAATGTTGTTTGGAACGTGTAGTGAGACTTTCTTGATTGTTTTGAGTAAAAAGTTTTTTGAAAAATTTCAAATTTTTTGAACCTTTCTGACGGTCCAGGGTCATGAACTTTTTCAAAAATTGCTCAGTCCAAATTTTCAAAATAAGAGCCTAGAATTCACAGAAACTCCCTGAAATGTTGTTCGGAACGTGTACTAGGACTTTCTTGGTTGTTTTGAGTATAAAAAGTTTTTTGAAAAATTTGAAATTTTTTGAACTTTTTTGCAGGTCCGGGGTCATGAACTAATTTAAAAAATTGCTAAGTCCTTTTTTTCAAAATAAAAGCCTAAAATTTACCGAACCTACAGGAAATGTTGTCAGAAACGTGTACCAAGACTTTCTTGGTTGTTTTGAGTAAAAAAAGTTTTTTGAGAAATTTCAAATTTTTTGAACTTCTTTGAAGGTCCGGGGTCATGAACTTTTTCAAAAATTGTTGATACCTTATTTTCAAAAAAGAGCCTAAAATAGACAGAAGCTCCCTGAAATGTTCTTCGGAACGTGTATTAGGACTTTCTTGGTTGTTTTGAGTAAAATAGTTTTTTTAAAAATTTCACATTTTTGAACTTTTTTGCAGGTCCGGTGTGATGAACTTTTTATAAAATGGTTAGAACCTTATTTTCAAAATAAGAGCCTAGAATTCAGCAAAACTCCCTGAAATGTTGTTCGGAACGTGTATTAGGACTTTCTTTGTTGTTTGAGTAAAAAAAGTTTTTTGAAAAATTTCAAATTTTTTGAACTTTTTTGCAGGTCCTGGGTCATGAACTTTTTCAAAAATTGCTAAGTCCTTTTTTTCAAAATAAAAGCCTAAAATTCAGCGAAACTCCCTGAAATGTTGTTTGGAACGTGTAGTGAGACTTTCTTGATTATTTTGAGTAAAAAGTTTTTTGAAAAATTTCAAATTTTTTGAACCTTTCTGACGGTCCAGGGTCATGAACTTTTTCAAAAATTGCTCAGTCCAAATTTTCAAAATAAGAGCCTAGAATTCACAGAAACTCCCTGAAATGTTGTTCGGAACGTGTACTAGGACTTTCTTGGTTGTTTTGAGTATAAAAAGTTTTTTGAAAAATTTGAAATTTTTTGAACTTTTTTGCAGGTCCGGGGTCATCAACTAATTTAAAAAATTGCTAAGTCCTTTTTTTCAAAATAAAAGCCTAAAATTTACCGAACCTACAGGAAATGTTGTCAGAAACGTGTACCAAGACTTTCTTGGTTGTTTTGAGTAAAAAAAGTTTTTTGAGAAATTTCAAATTTTTTGAACTTCTTTGAAGGTCCGGGGTCATGAACTTTTTCAAAAATTGTTGATACCTTATTTTCAAAAAAGAGCCTAAAATAGACAGAAGCTCCCTGAAATGTTCTTCGGAACGTGTATTAGGACTTTCTTGGTTGTTTTGAGTAAAATAGTTTTTTTAAAAATTTCACATTTTTGAACTTTTTTGCAGGTCCGGTGTCATGAACTTTTTATAAAATGGTTAGAACCTTATTTTCAAAATAAGAGCCTAGAATTCACCGAAACTGCCTGAAGTGTTATTTGGAACGTGTATTGAGACTTTCTTGGTTGTTTTGAGTAAAAAAAGTTTTTTGAAAAATTTCCAATTTTTTGAACTTTTTTACAGGCCCGGGATCATGAAATTTTTAAAAATGGTTAATACCTTACTTTCAAAATAAGAGCCTCAAATTCACCAAAACTTCCTGAAATGTTGTTCGGAACGTGTACTTAAGACTTTCATGGTTGTTTTGATTACAAAAAGTTTTTTGAAAAATTTTAATTTTTTTCAACTTTTTTGCAGGTCCGGGGTCATGAACTCTTTCAAAAATTGCTAAGTCCTTATTTTCAAAATAAGAGCCTAAAATTCACCGAACCTACAGGAAATGTGTGTCAGAAACATGTACCAAGACTTTCTTGGTTGTTTCGAGGCAACAAAATTTTTGAAAAATTTCAAATTTTTCCGTATTTTTCGAAGCTTTAGTCTTAAACATTTTAGGTATATTATTTGTTTCTTGTTTCCAGATATCACTTGGAGGTTCAACCAGATGTCATCAAAATCTTTTAGAAAGGTAATTTATAGCATATTTTGTTCTTTGTCACAAAAAAATTTTCAATAATATTTAAACTTTTTTGAACTTTTTTGCAGGCCCGGGGTCATGAAATTTTTCAAAAATGGTTAATACCTTATTTTCAAAATAAGAACCTCAAATTCACCGAAACTTCCTGAAATGTTGTTCGGAACGTGTAATTAAGACTTTCCTGGTTGTTTTGATTAAAAAAAGTTTTTTGAGAAATTTCAAATTCTTTGAACTTCTTTGGAGGTCCGGGGTCATGAACTTTTTCAAAAATTGTTGATACCTTATTTTCAAAAAAGAGCCTAAAATAGACAGAAGCTCCCTGAAATGTTCTTCGGAACGTGTATTAGGACTTTCTTGGTTGTTTTGAGTAAAATAGTTTTTTTAAAAATTTCACATTTTTGAACTTTTTTGCAGGTCCGGTGTCATGAACTTTTTATAAAATGGTTAGAACCTTATTTTCAAAATAAGAGCCTAGAATTCACCGAAACTGCCTGAAGTGTTATTTGGAACGTGTATTGAGACTTTCTTGGTTGTTTTGAGTAAAAAAGTTTTTTGAAAAATTTCCAATTTTTTGAACTTTTTTACAGGCCCGGGATCATGAAATTTTTAAAAATGGTTAATACCTTACTTTCAAAATAAGAGCCTCAAATTCACCAAAACTTCCTGAAATGTTGTTCGGAACGTGTACTTAAGACTTTTATGGTTGTTTTGATTACAAAAAGTTTTTTGAAAAATTTTAATTTTTTTCAACTTTTTTGCAGGTCCGGGGTCATGAACTCTTTCAAAAATTGCTAAATCCTTATTTTCAAAATAAGAGCCTAAAATTCACCGAACCTACAGGAAATGTGTGTCAGAAACATGTACCAAGACTTTCTTGGTTGTTTCGAGGCAACAAAATTTTTGAAAAATTTCAAATTTTTCCGTATTTTTCGAAGCTTTAGTCTTAAACATTCTAGGTATATTATTTGTTTCTTGTTTCCAGATATCACTTGGAGGTTCAACCAGATGTCATCAAAATCTTTTAGAAAGGTAATTTATAGCATATTTTGTTCTTTTTTCACAAAAAAATTTTCAATAATATTTAAACTTTTTTGAACTTTTTTGCAGGCCCGGGGTCATGAAATTTTTCAAAAATGGTTAATACCTTATTTTCAAAATAAGAACCTCAAATTCACCGAAACTTCCTGAAATGTTGTTCGGAACGTGTAATTAAGACTTTCCTGGTTGTTTTGATTAAAAAAAGTTTTTTGAGAATTTTCAAATTCTTTGAACTTCTTTGGAGGTCCGGGGTCATGAACTTTTTCAAAGATTGCTAAGTCCTTATTTTCAAAAAAAGAGCCTAAAATTCAGCGAAACTCCCTGAAATGTTGTTCGGAACGTGTAATAGGACTTTCTTGGTTGTTTTGAGTAAAAAAAGTTTTATGAAAAATTTCAAATTTTTTGAACTTTTCTCCAGTTCCGGGGTCATGAACTTTTTCAAAAATTGCCAAGTCCTTTTTTTTCAAAATAAGAGCCTAAAATTTACTGAACCTACAGGAAATGTTGTCAGAAACGTGTACCAAGACTTTTTATGGTTGTTTCGAGTGAAAAATATTTGTGAAAAATTTTCAAATTTTTCGTATTTCCCGAAGCTTTAGTCTTAAACATTCTAGGTATATTATTTGTTTCTTTTTTCCAGATATCACTTGGAGGCTCAACCAAATGTCATCAAAACTTTTTAGAAAGGTATTTTATAGCATATTTTGTTCCTTGTCACAAAAAAAATGTTCAAAAATATTTCAATAATTTTGAACTTCTTTACAGGCCCAGGATCATGAAATTTTTAAAAATGGTTAATACCTTACTTTCAAAATAAGAGCCTCAAATTCACCGAAACTTCCTGAAATGTTTTCTGGAACGTGTACTTAAGACTTTTATGGTTGTTTTGATTAAAAAAAGTTTTTTGAAAAATTTTAATTTTTTTTTAACTTTTTTGCAGGTCTGGGGTCATGAACTCTTTCAAAAATTGCTAAGTCCTTATTTTCAAAATAAGAGCCTAAAATTCACCGAACCTACAGGAAATGTGTGTCAGAAACATGTACCAAGACTTTCTTGGTTGTTTCGAGGCAACAAAATTTTTGAAAAATTTCAAATTTTTCCGTATTTTTCGAAGCTTTAGTCTTAAACTTTCTAGGTATATTATTTGTTTCTTGTTTCCAGATATCAAATGGAGGTTCAACCAAATGTCATCAAAATCTTTTAGAAAGGTAATTTATAGCATATTTTGTTCTTTGTCACAAAAAAATTCTCAAAAATGTTTAAATTTTTTTGAACTTTTTTGCAGGCCCGGGGTCATGAAATTTTTCAAAAATTGCTAAGTCCATATTTTCAAAATAAGAGCCTAAAATTCACAGAAACTCCCTGAAATGTTGTTCGGAACGTGTATTAGGACTTTCTTGGTTGTTTTGAGTATAAAAAGTTTTTTGAAAAATTTGAAATTTTTTGAACTCTTTTGCAGGTCCTGGGTCATGAACTTTTTCAAAAATTGCTAAGTCCTTTTTTTCAAAATAAAAGCCTAAAATTCAGCGAAACTCCCTGAAATGTTGTTTGGAACGTGTAGTGAGACTTTCTTGATTGTTTTGAGTAAAAATTTTTTTGAAAATTTCAAATTTTTTGAACCTTTCTGACGGTCCAGGGTCATGAACTTTCTCAAAAATTGCTCAGTCCAAATTTTCAAAATAAGAGCCTAGAATTCACAGAAACTCCCTGAAATGTTGTTCGGAACGTGTACTAGGACTTTCTTGGTTGTTTTGAGTATAAAAAGTTTTTTGAAAAATTTGAAATTTTTTGAACTTTTTTGCAGGTCCGGGGTCATGAACTAATTTAAAAAATTGCTAAGTCCTTTTTTTCAAAATAAAAGCCTAAAATTTACCGAACCTACAGGAAATGTTGTCAGAAACGTGTACCAAGACTTTCTTGGTTGTTTTGAGTAAAAAAAGTTTTTTGAGAAATTTCAAATTTTTTGAACTTCTTTGAAGGTCCGGGGTCATGAACTTTTTCAAAAATTGTTGATACCTTATTTTCAAAAAAGAGCCTAAAATTGACAGAAGCTCCCTGAAATGTTCTTCGGAACGTGTATTAGGACTTTCTTGGTTGTTTTGAGTAAAATAGTTTTTTTAAAAATTTCACATTTTTGAACTTTTTTGCAGGTCCGGTGTCATGAACTTTTTATAAAATGGTTAGAACCTTATTTTCAAAATAAGAGCCTAGAATTCACCGAAACTGCCTGAAGTGTTATTTGGAATTTGTATTGAGACTTTCTTGGTTGTTTTGAGTAAAAAAAGTTTTTTGAAAAATTTCCAATTTTTTGAACTTTTTTACAGGCCCGGGATCATGAAATTTTTAAAAATGGTTAATACCTTACTTTCAAAATAAGAGCCTCAAATTCACCAAAACTTCCTGAAATGTTGTTCGGAACGTGTACTTAAGACTTTTATGGTTGTTTTGATTACAAAAAATTTTTTGAAAAATTTTAATTTTTTTCAACTTTTTTGCAGGTCCGGGGTCATGAACTCTTTCAAAAATTGCTAAGTCCTTATTTTCAAAATAAGAGCCTAAAATTCACCGAACCTACAGGAAATGTGTGTCAGAAACATGTACCAAGACTTTCTTGGTTGTTTCGAGGCAACAAAATTTTTGAAAAATTTCAAATTTTTCCGTATTTTTCGAAGCTTTAGTCTTAAACATTCTAGGTATATTATTTGTTTCTTGTTTCCAGATATCACTTGGAGGTTCAACCAAATGTCATCAAAATCTTTTAGAAAGGTAATTTATAGCATATTTTGTTCTTTGTCACAAAAAAATTTTCAAAAATATTTAAACTTTTTTGAACTTTTTTGCAGGCCCGGGGTCATGAAATTTTTCAAAAATGGTTAATACCTTATTTTCAAAATAAGAACCTCAAATTCACCGAAACTTCCTGAAATGTTGTTCGGAACGTGTAATTAAGACTTTCCTGGTTGTTTTGATTAAAAAAAGTTTTTTGAGAAATTTCAAATTTTTTGAACTTTTTTGCAGGTCCGGGGTCATAAACTCTTTCAAAAATTGCTAAGGCCATATTTTTAATATAAGAGCCTAAAATTCACAGAAACTCCCTGAAATGTTGTTCGGAACGTGTATTAGGACTTTCTTGGTTGTTTTGAGTAGAAAAAGTTTTATGAAAAATTTCAAATTTTTTGAACTTTTCTCCAGTTCCGGGGTCATGAACTTTTTCAAAAATTGCCAAGTCCTTTTTTTTCAAAATAAGAGCCTAAAATTTACCGAACCTACAGGAAATGTTGTCAGAAACGTGTACCAAGACTTTTTATGGTTGTTTCGAGTGAAAAATATTTGTGAAAAATTTCAAATTTTTCGTATTTCCCGAAGCTTTAGTTTTAAACATTCTAGGTATATTATTTGTTTCTTTTTTCCAGATATCACTTGGAGGCTCAACCAAATGTCATCAAAACTTTTTAGAAAGGTATTTTATAGCATATTTTGTTCCTTGTCACAAAAAAAATGTTCAAAAATATTTCAATAATTTGGAACTTCTTTACAGGCCCAGGATCATGAAATTTTTAAAAGTGGTTAATACCTTACTTTCAAAATAAGAGCCTCAAATTCACCGAAACTTCCTGAAATGTTTTCTGGAACGTGTACTTAAGATTTTTATGGTTGTTTTGATTAAAAAAAGTTTTTTGAAAAATTTTAATTTTTTTTCAACTTTTTTGCAGGTCTGGGGTCATGAACTCTTTCAAAAATTGCTAAGTCCTTATTTTCAAAATAAGAGCCTAAAATTCACCGAACCTACAGGAAATGTGTGTCAGAAACATGTACCAAAACTTTCTTGGTTGTTTCGAGGCAACAAAATTTTTGAAAAATTTCAAATTTTTCCGTATTTTTCGAAGCTTTACTCTTAAACTTTCTAGGTATATTATTTGTTTCTTGTTTCCAGATATCAAATGGAGGTTCAACCAAATGTCATCAAAATCTTTTAGAAAGGTAATTTATAGCATATTTTGTTCTTTGTCACAAAAAAATTCTCAAAAATGTTTAAATTTTTTTGAACTTTTTTGCAGGCCCGGGGTCATGAAATTTTTCAAAAATTGCTAAGTCCATATTTTCAAAATAAGAACCTAAAATTCAGAGAAACTCCCTGAAATGTTGTTCGGAACGTGTATTAGGACTTTCTTGGTTGTTTTGAGTATAAAAAGTTTTTTGAAAAATTTGAAATTTTTTGAACTTTTTTGCAGGTCCGGGCTAATGAACTCATTTAAAAAATTGCTAAGTCCTTTTTTTCAAAATAAGAGCCTAAAAATTACCGAACCTACAGGAAATGTTGTCAGAAACGTGTACCAAGACTTTCTTGGTTGTTTTGAGTAAAAAAAGTTTTTTGAGAAATTTCAAATTCTTTGAACTTCTTTGGAGGTCCGGGGTCATGAACTTTTTTAAAGATTGCTAAGTCCTTATTTTCCAAAAAAGATCCTAAAATTCAGCAAAACTCCCTGAAATGTTGTTCGGAACGTGTAATTAAGACTTTTATGGTTGTTTTGAGTAAAAAAAAGTTTTTGAAAAATTTATAATTTTTTTGAACTTTTTCGCAGGTTTTAGGTCATGAACTTTTTCAAAAATTGCTAAGTCCTTTTTTTCGAAATAAGAGCCTAAAATTCAGCGAAACTCCCTTTAATGTTGTTTGGAACGTGTATTAGGACTTTCTTGGTTGTTTTGTGTAAAAAAAGTTTCTTGAAAAATTTCAAATTTTTTGAACTTTTTTGCAGGTCCGGGGTCATGAACTTTTTCAAAAATGGTTAGAACCTTATTGTCAAAATAAGAGCCTAGAATTCAGCAAAACGCCCTGAAATGTTGTTCGGAACGTGTAATTAAGACGTTTATGGTTGTTTTGAGTAAAAAAATTTTTTTGAAAAATTTATAATTTTTTGAACTTTTTCGCAGGTTTTAGGTCATGAACCTTTTCAAAAATTGCTAAGTCCTTTTTTCGAAATAAGAGCCTAAAATTCAGCGAAACTCCCTGAAATGTTGTTCGGAACGTGTATTAGGACTTTCTTTGTTGTTTGAGTAAAAAAAGTTTTTTGAAAAATTTCAAATTTTTTGAACTTTTTTGCAGGTCCTGGGTCATGAACTTTTTCAAAAATTGCTAAGTCCTTTTTTTCGAAATAAGAGCCTAAAATTCAGCGAAACTCCCTTTAATGTTGTTTGGAACGTGTATTAGGACTTTCTTTGTTGATATGAGTAAAAAAAGTTTCTTGAAAAATTTCAAATTTTTTGAACTTTTCTCCAGTTCCGGGGTCAAAAACTTTTTCAAAAATGTTTAGAACCTTATTTTCAAAATAAGAGCCTAGGATTCAGCAAAACTCCCTGAAATGTTGTTTGGAACGTGTATTAGGACTTTCTTTGTTGTTTGAGTAAAAAAAGTTTATTGAAAAATTTCAAATTTTTTGAACTTTTTTGCAGGTCCTGGGTCATGAACTTTTTCAAAAATTGCTAAGTCCTTTTTTTCAAAATAAAAGCCTAAAATTCAGCGAAACTCCCTGAAATGTTGTTTGGAACGTGTAGTGAGACTTTCTTTATTGTTTTGAGTAAAAAGTTTTTCGAAAAATTTCAAATTTTTTGAACCTTTCTGACGGTCCAGGGTCATGAACTTTTTCAAAAAATGCTCAGTCCAAATTTTCAAAATAAGAGCCTAGAATTCACAGAAACTCCCTGAAATGTTGTTCGGAACGTGTATTAGGACTTTCTTGGTTGTTTTGAGTATAAAAAGTTTTTTGAAAAATTTGAAATTTTTTGAACTTTTTTGGAGGTCCGGGGTCATGAACTAATTTAAAAAATTGCTAAGTCCTTTTTTTCAAAATAAAAGCCTAAAATTTACCGAACCTACAGGAAATGTTGTCAGAAACGTGTACCAAGACTTTCTTGGTTGTTTTGAGTAAAAAAAGTTTTTTGAGAAATTTCAAATTTTTTGAACTTCTTTGAAGGTCCGGGGTCATGAACTTTTTCAAAAATTGTTGATACCTTATTTTAAAAAAAGAGCCTAAAATTGACAGAAGCTCCCTGAAATGTTCTTCGGAACGTGTATTAGGACTTTCTTGGTTGTTTTGAGTAAAATAGTTTTTTTAAAAATTTCACATTTTTGAACTTTTTTGCAGGTCCGGTGTCATGAACTTTTTATAAAATGGTTAGAACCTTATTTTCAAAATAAGAGCCTAGAATTCACCGAAACTGCCTGAAGTGTTATTTGGAACGTGTATTGAGACTTTCTTGGTTGTTTTGAGTAAAAAAAGTTTTTTGAAAAATTTCCAATTTTTTGAACTTTTTTACAGGCCCGGGATCATGAAATTTTTAAAAATGGTTAATACCTTACTTTCAAAATAAGAGCCTCAAATTCACCGAAACGTCCTGAAATGTTGTTCGGAACGTGTACTTAAGACTTTTATGGTTGTTTTGATTACAAAAAGTTTTTTGAAAAATTTTAATTTTTTTCAACTTTTTTGCAGGTCCGGGGTCATGAACTCTTTCAAAAATTGCTAAGTCCTTATTTTCAAAATAAGAGCCTAAAATTCACCGAACCTACAGGAAATGTGTGTCAGAAACATGTACCAAGACTTTCTTGGTTGTTTCGAGGCAACAAAATTTTTGAAAAATTTCAAATTTTTCCGTATTTTTCGAAGCTTTAGTCTTAAACATTCTAGGTATATTATTTGTTTCTTGTTTCCAGATATCACTTGGAGGTTCAACCAAATTTCATCAAAATCTTTTAGAAAGGTAATTTATAGCATATTTTGTTCTTTGTCACAAAAAAATTTTCAAAAATATTTAAACTTTTTTGAACTTTTTTGCAGGCCCGGGGTCATGAAATTTTTCAAAAATGGTTAATACCTTATTTTCAAAATAAGAACCTCAAATTCACCGAAACTTCCTGAAATGTTGTTCGGAACGTGTAATTAAGACTTTCCTGGTTGTTTTGATTAAAAAAAGTTTTTTGAGAAATTTCAAATTCTTTGAACTTCTTTGGAGGTCCGGGGTCATGAACTTTTTCAAAGATTGCTAAGTCCTTATTTTCAAAAAAAGAGCCTAAAATTCAGCGAAACTCCCTGAAATGTTGTTCGGAACGTGTAATAGGACTTTCTTTGTTGTTTTGAGTAAAAAAAGTTTTTTGAAAAATTTCAAATTTTTTGAACTTTTTTGCAGGTCCGGGGTCATAAACTCTTTCAAAAATTGCTAAGTCCATATTTTCAAAATAAGAGCCTGAAATTCAGCGAAACTCCCTGAAATGTTGTTTGGAACGTGAATTAGGACTTTCTTTGTTGATATGAGTAAAAAAGGTTTTTTGAAAAATTTCAATTTTTTTGAACTTTTTTGCAGGTCCGGGGTCATGAACTCTTTCAAAAATCGTTAAGTCCTTATTTTCAAAATAAGAGCCTAAAATTCACCGAACCTACAGGAAATGTGTGTCAGAAACATGTACCAAGACTTTCTTGGTTGTTTCAAAGCAACAAAATTTTTGAAAAATTTCAAATTTTTGCGTATTTTTCGAAGCTTTAGTCTTAAACTTTCTAGGTATATTATTTGTTTCTTGTTTCCAGATATCAAATGGAGGTTCAACCAAATGTCATCAAAATCTTTTAGAAAGGTAACTTATAGCATATTTTGTTCTTTGTCACAAAAAAATTCTCAAAAATGTTTAAATTTTTTTGAACTTTTTTGCAGGCCCGGGGTCATGAAATTTTTCAAAAATTGCTAAGTCCATATTTTCAAAATAAGAGCCTAAAATTCACAGAAACTCCCTGAAATGTTGTTCGGAACGTGTATTAGGACTTTCTTGGTTGTTTTGTGTAAAAATGTTTTTTGAAAAATTTCAAATTTTTTAAACTTTTCTCCACTTCCGGGGTCATGAACTTTTTCAAAAATTGCCAAGTCCTTTTTTTCAAAATAAGAGCCTAAAATTTACCGAACCTACAGGAACTGTTGTCAGAAACGTGTACCAAGACTTTTTATGGTTGTTTCGAGTGAAAAATATTTGTGAAAAATTTCAAATTTTTTCGTATTTCCCGAAGCTTTAGTCTTAAACATTCTAGGTATATTATTTGTTTCTTTTTTCCAGATATCACTTGGAGGCTCAACCAAATGTCATCAAAACTTTTTAGAAAGGTATTTTATAGCATATTTTGTTCCTTGTCACAAAAAAAATGTTCAAAAATATTTCAATAATTTTGAACTTTTTTACAGGCCCGGGATCATGAAATTTTTAAAAATGGTTAATACCTTACTTTCAAAATAAGAGCCTCAAATTCACCGAAACTTCCTGAAATGTTGTTCGGAACGTGTACTTAAGACTTTTATGGTTGTTTTGATTAAAACAAGTTTTTTGAAAAATTTTAATTTTTTTTTAACTTTTTTGCAGGTCCGGGGTCATGAACTCTTTCAAGAAATGCTAAGTCCTTATTTTCAAAATAAGAGCCTAAAATTCACCGAACCTACAGGAAATGTGTGTCAGAAACATGTACCAAGACTTTCTTGGTTGTTTCGAGGCAACAACATTTTTGAAAAATTTCAAATTTTTCCGTATTTTTCGAAGCTTTAGTCTTAAACATTCTAGGTATATTATTTGTTTCTTGTTTCCAGATATCACTTGGAGGTTCAACCAAATGTCATCAAAATCTTTTAGAAAGGTAATTTATAGCATATTTTGTTCTTTGTCACAAAAAAATTTTCAAAAATATTTAAATTTTTTTGAACTTTTTTGCAGGCCCGGGGTCATGAACTTTTTCAAAAATTGCTAAGACCTTATTTTCAAAATAAGAGCCTAAAATTCACCAAAACTCCCTGAAATGTTGTTCGGAACGTGTAATTAAGACTTTATGGTTGTTTTGAGTAAAAAAAGTTTTTTGAAAAAGTTATAATTTTTTTGAACTTTTTCGCAGGTCCGGGGTCATGAACTTTTTCAAAAATGGTTAGAACCTTATTTTCAAAATAAGAGCCTAAAATTCAGCAAAACTCCCTGAAATGTTGTTCGGAACGTGTAATTAAGACTTTATGGTTGTTTTGAGTAAAAAAAGTTTTTTGAAAAAGTTATATATTTTTTGAACTTTTTCGCAGGTCCGGGGTCATGAACTTTTTCAAAAATGGTTAGAACCTTATTTTCAAAATAAGAGCCTAAAATTCAGCAAAACTCCCTGAAATGTTTTTCGGAACGTGTGATTAAGACTTTATGGTTGTTTTGAGTAAAAAAAGTTTTTTGAAAAAGTTATAATTTTTTTGAACTTTTTCGCAGGTCCGGGGTCATGAACTTTTTCAAAAATGGTTAGAACCTTATTTTCAAAATAAGAGCCTAAAATTCAGCAAAACTCCCTGAAATGTTGTTCGGAACGTGTATTAGGACTTTTATGGTTGTTTTGAGTAAAAAAAGTTTTTTGAAAAATTTCAAATTTTTTGAACTTTTTTGCAGATCCGGTGTCATGAACTTTTTATAAAATGGTTAGAACCTTATTTTCAAAATAAGAGCCTAGAATTCACCAAAACTCCCTGAAGTGTTATTTGGAACGTGTAATGAGACTTTCTTGGTTGTTTTGAGTAAAAAACGTTTTTTGAAAAATTTTAAATTTTTTGAACTTTTCTCCAGGTCCGGGGTCATGAATTTTTTCAAAAATTGCCAAGTCCTTTTTTTCGAAATAAGAGCCTAAAATTCAGCGAAACTCCCAGAATTTTGTTCGGAATGTGTATTGAGACTTTCCTGGTTGTTTTGAGTATAAAAAGTTTTTTGAAAAATTTGAAATTTTTTGAACTTTTTTGCAGGTCCGGGGTCATGAACTAATTTAAAAAATTGCTAAGTCCTTTTTTTCAAAATAAGAGCCTAAAATTTACCGAACCTACAGGAAATGTTGTCAGAAACGTGTACCAAGACTTTCTTGGTTGTTTTGAGTAAAAAAAGTTTTTTGAGAAATTTCAAATTCTTTGAACTTCTTTGGAGGTCCGGGGTCATAAACCTTTTCAAAAAATTGCCAAGTCCTTATTTTCAAAATAAAAGCCAAAAATTCAGCGAAACTCCATGAAATGTTGTTTGGAACGTGTATTGAGACTTTCTTGATTGTTTTGAGTAAAAAGTTTTTTGAAAAATTTCAAATTTTTTGTACCTTTCTGAAGGTCCAGGGTCATGAACTTTTTCAAAAATTGCTGAGTCCATATTTTCAAAATAAGAGCCTAAAATTCACATAAACACCCTGAAATGTTGTTCGGAACGTGTTTTAGGACTTTCTTGGTTGTTTTGAGTATAAAAAGTTTTTTGAAAAATTTCAAATTTTTTGAACTTTTTTGCAGGTCCGGTGTCATGAACTTTTTATAAAATGGTTAGAACCTTATTTTCCAAATAAGAGCCTAGAATTCACCAAAACTCCCTGAAGTGTTATTTGGAACGTGTAATGGGACTTTCTTGGTTGTTTTGAGTAAATAACGTTTTTTGAAAAATTTTAAATTTTTTGAACTTTTCTCCAGGTCCGGGGTCATGAACTTTTTCAAAAATTGCCAAGTCCTTTTTTTCGACCCTAAGAGCCTAAAATTCAGCGAAACTCCCCGAATTTTGTTCGGAATGTGTATTGAGACTTTCCTGGTTGTTTTGAGTATAAAAAGTTTTTTGAAAAATTTGAAATTTTTTGAACTTTTTTGCAGGTCCGGGGTCATGATCTTTTTCAAAAATTGCTGAGTCCATATTTTCAAAATAAGAGCCTAGAATTCACATAAACTCCCTGAAATGTTGTTCGGAACGTGTATTAGGACTTTCTTGGTTGTTTTGAGTATAAAAAGTTTTTTGAAAAATTTGAAATTTTTTGAACTTTTTTGCAGGTCCGGGGTCATTAACTAATTTAAAAAATTGCTAAGTCCTTATTTTCAAAATAAGAGCCTAAAATTCAGCGAAACTCCCTGAAATGTTGTTTGGAACGTGTATTAGGACTTTCTTTGTTGTTTTGAGTAAAAAAATTTTTTTGAAAAATTTCAAATTCTTTGAACTTCTTTGGAGGTCCGGGGTCATGAACTTTTTCAAAGATTGCTAAGTCCTTATTTTCAAAATAAGAGTCTAAAATCCAGCGAAGCTCCCTGAAATGTTGTACGGAACATGTATTGAGACTTTTATGGTTGTTTTGAGTAAAAAAAGTTTTTTCAAATATTTAAAATTTTTTTGAACTTTTTCGCAGGTTTTAGATCATGAACTTTTTCAAAAATTGCTAAGTCCTTTTTTTTCGAAATAAGAGCCTGAAATTCAGCGAAACTCCCTGAAATGTTGTTTGGAACGTGAATTAGGACTTTCTTTGTTGATATGAGTAAAAAAGGTTTTTTGAAAAATTTCAATTTTTTTGAACTTTTTTGCAGGTCCGGGGTCATGAACTCTTTCAAAAATCGTTAAGTCCTTATTTTCAAAATAAGAGCCTAAAATTCACCGAACCTACAGGAAATGTGTGTCGGAAACATGTACCAAGACTTTCTTGGTTGTTTCAAAGCAACAAAATTTTTGAAAAATTTCAAATTTTTCCGTATTTTTCGAAGCTTTAGTCTTAAACTTTCTAGGTATATTATTTGTTTCTTGTTTCCAGATATCAAATGGAGGTTCAACCAAATGTCATCAAAATCTTTTAGAAAGGTAACTTATAGCATATTTTGTTCTTTGTCACAAAAAAATTCTCAAAAATGTTTAAATTTTTTTGAACTTTTTTGCAGGTCCGGGGTCATGAACTAATTTAAAAAATTGCTAAGTCCTTTTTTTCAAAATAAGAGCCTAAAATTTACCGAACCTACAGGAAATGTTGTCAGAAACGTGTACCAAGACTTTCTTGGTTGTTTTGAGTAAAAAAAGTTTTTTGAGAAATTTCAAATTCTTTGAACTTCTTTGGAGGTCCGGGGTCATAAACCTTTTCAAAAAATTGCCAAGTCCTTATTTTCAAAATAAAAGCCAAAAATTCAGCGAAACTCCATGAAATGTTGTTTGGAACGTGTATTGAGACTTTCTTGATTGTTTTGAGTAAAAAGTTTTTTGAAAAATTTCAAATTTTTTGTACCTTTCTGAAGGTCCAGGGTCATGAACTTTTTCAAAAATTGCTGAGTCCATATTTTCAAAATAAGAGCCTAAAATTCACATAAACTCCCTGAAATGTTGTTCGGAACGTGTTTTAGGACTTTCTTGGTTGTTTTGAGTATAAAAAGTTTTTTGAAAAATTTCAAATTTTTTGAACTTTTTTGCAGGTCCGGTGTCATGAACTTTTTATAAAATGGTTAGAACCTTATTTTCCAAATAAGAGCCTAGAATTCACCAAAACTCCCTGAAGTGTTATTTGGAACGTGTAATGGGACTTTCTTGGTTGTTTTGAGTAAATAACGTTTTTTGAAAAATTTTAAATTTTTTGAACTTTTCTCCAGGTCCGGGGTCATGAACTTTTTCAAAAATTGCCAAGTCCTTTTTTTCGAAATAAGAGCCTAAAATTCAGCGAAACTCCCCGAATTTTGTTCGGAATGTGTATTGAGACTTTCCTGGTTGTTTTGAGTATAAAAAGTTTTTTGAAAAATTTGAAATTTTTTGAACTTTTTTGCAGGTCCGGGGTCATGATCTTTTTCAAAAATTGCTGAGTCCATATTTTCAAAATAAGAGCCTAGAATTCACATAAACTCCCTGAAATGTTGTTCGGAACGTGTATTAGGACTTTCTTGGTTGTTTTGAGTATAAAAAGTTTTTTGAAAAATTTGAAATTTTTTGAACTTTTTTGCAGGTCCGGGGTCATTAACTAATTTAAAAAATTGCTAAGTCCTTATTTTCAAAATAAGAGCCTAAAATTCAGCGAAACTCCCTGAAATGTTGTTTGGAACGTGTATTAGGACTTTCTTTGTTGTTTTGAGTAAAAAAATTTTTTTGAAAAATTTCAAATTCTTTGAACTTCTTTGGAGGTCCGGGGTCATGAACTTTTTCAAAGATTGCTAAGTCCTTATTTTCAAAATAAGAGTCTAAAATCCAGCGAAGCTCCCTGAAATGTTGTACGGAACATGTATTGAGACTTTTATGGTTGTTTTGAGTAAAAAAAGTTTTTTCAAATATTTAAAATTTTTTTGAACTTTTTCGCAGGTTTTAGATCATGAACTTTTTCAAAAATTGCTAAGTCCTTTTTTTTCGAAATAAGAGCCTGAAATTCAGCGAAACTCCCTGAAATGTTGTTTGGAACGTGAATTAGGACTTTCTTTGTTGATATGAGTAAAAAAGGTTTTTTGAAAAATTTCAATTTTTTTGAACTTTTTTGCAGGTCCGGGGTCATGAACTCTTTCAAAAATCGTTAAGTCCTTATTTTCAAAATAAGAGCCTAAAATTCACCGAACCTACAGGAAATGTGTGTCGGAAACATGTACCAAGACTTTCTTGGTTGTTTCAAAGCAACAAAATTTTTGAAAAATTTCAAATTTTTCCGTATTTTTCGAAGCTTTAGTCTTAAACTTTCTAGGTATATTATTTGTTTCTTGTTTCCAGATATCAAATGGAGGTTCAACCAAATGTCATCAAAATCTTTTAGAAAGGTAATTTATAGCATATTTTGTTCTTTGTCACAAAAAAATTCTCAAAAATGTTTAAATTTTTTTGAACTTTTTTGCAGGCCCGGGGTCATGAAATTTTTCAAAAATTGCTAAGTCCATATTTTCAAAATAAGAGCCTAAAATTCACAGAAACTCCCTGAAATGTTGTTCGGAACGTGTATTAGGACTTTCTTGGTTGTTTTGAGTAAAAATGTTTTTTGAAAAATTTCAAATTTTTTAAACTTTTCTCCACTTCCGGGGTCATGAACTTTTTCAAAAATTGCCAAGTCCTTTTTTTCAAAATAAGAGCCTAAAATTTGCCGAACCTACAGGAACTGTTGTCAGAAACGTGTACCAAGACTTTTTATGGTTGTTTCGAGTGAAAAATATTTGTGAAAAATTTCAAATTTTTTCGTATTTCCCGAAGCTTTAGTCTTAAACATTCTAGGTATATTATTTGTTTCTTTTTTCCAGATATCACTTGGAGGCTCAACCAAATGTCATCAAAACTTTTTAGAAAGGTATTTTATAGCATATTTTGTTCCTTGTCACAAAAAAAATATTCAAAAATATTTCAATAATTTTGAACTTTTTTACAGGCCCGGGATCATGAAATTTTTAAAAATGGTTAATACCTTACTTTCAAAATAAGAGCCTCAAATTCACCGAAACTTCCTGAAATGTTGTTCGGAACGTGTACTTAAGACTTTTATGGTTGTTTTGATTAAAACAAGTTTTTTGAAAAATTTTAATTTTTTTTTAACTTTTTTGCAGGTCCGGGGTCATGAACTCTTTCAAAAATTGCTAAGTCCTTATTTTCAAAATAAGAGCCTAAAATTCACCGAACCTACAGGAAATGTGTGTCAGAAACATGTACCAAGACTTTCTTGGTTGTTTCGAGGCAACAACATTTTTGAAAAATTTCAAATTTTTCCGTATTTTTCGAAGCTTTAGTCTTAAACATTCTAGGTATATTATTTGTTTCTTGTTTCCAGATGTTACTTGGAGGTTCAACCAAATGTCATCAAAATCTTTTAGAAAGGTAATTTATAGCATATTTTGTTCTTTGTCACAAAAAAATTTTCAAAAATATTTAAATTTTTTTGAACTTTTTTGCAGGCCCGGGGTCATGAACTTTTTCAAAGATTGCTAAGACCTTATTTTCAAAATAAGAGCCTAAAATTCACCAAAACTCCCTGAAATGTTGTTCGGAACGTGTAATTAAGACTTTATGGTTGTTTTGAGTAAAAAAAGTTTTTTGAAAAAGTTATAATTTTTTTGAACTTTTTCGCAGGTCCGGGGTCATGAACTTTTTCAAAAATGGTTAGAACCTTATTTTCAAAATAAGAGCCTAAAATTCAGCAAAACTCCCTGAAATGTTGTTCGGAACGTGTAATTAAGACTTTATGGTTGTTTTGAGTAAAAAAAGTTTTTTGAAAAAGTTATAATTTTTTTGAACTTTTTCGCAGGTCCGGGGTCATGAACTTTTTCAAAAATGGTTAGAACCTTATTTTCAAAATAAGAGCCTAAAATTCAGCAAAACTCCCTGAAATGTTTTTCGGAACGTGTGATTAAGACTTTATGGTTGTTTTGAGTAAAAAAAGTTTTTTGAAAAAGTTATAATTTTTTTGAACTTTTTCGCAGGTCCGGGGTCATGAACTTTTTCAAAAATGGTTAGAACCTTATTTTCAAAATAAGAGCCTAAAATTCAGCAAAACTCTCTGAAATGTTGTTCGGAACGTGTATTAGGACTTTTATGGTTGTTTTGAGTAAAAAAAGTTTTTTGAAAAATTTCAAATTTTTTGAACTTTTTTGCAGGTCCGGTGTCATGAACTTTTTATAAAATGGTTAGAACCTTATTTTCAAAATAAGAGCCTAGAATTCACCAAAACTCCCTGAAGTGTTATTTGGAACGTGTAATGAGACTTTCTTGGTTGTTTTGAGTAAAAAACGTTTTTTAAAAATTTTAAATTTTTTGAACTTTTCTCCAGGTCCGGGGTCATGAATTTTTTCAAAAATTGCCAAGTCCTTTTTTTCGAAATAAGAGCCTAAAATTCAGCGAAACTCCCAGAATTTTGTTCGGAATGTGTATTGAGACTTTCCTGGTTGTTTTGAGTATAAAAAGTTTTTTGAAAAATTTGAAATTTTTTTAACTTTTTTGCAGGTCCGGGGTCATGAACTAATTTAAAAAATTGCTAAGTCCTTTTTTTCAAAATAAGAGCCTAAAATTTACCGAACCTACAGGAAATGTTGTCAGAAACGTGTACCAAGACTTTCTTGGTTGTTTTGAGTAAAAAAAGTTTTTTGAGAAATTTCAAATTCTTTGAACTTCTTTGGAGGTCCGGGGTCATAAACCTTTTCAAAAAATTGCCAAGTCCTTATTTTCAAAATAAAAGCCAAAAATTCAGCGAAACTCCATGAAATGTTGTTTGAAGCGTGTATTGAGACTTTCTTGATTGTTTTGAGTAAAAAGTTTTTTGAAAAATTTCAAATTTTTTGAACCTTTCTGAAGGTCCAGGGTCATGAACTTTTTCAAAAATTGCTGAGTCCATATTTTCAAAATAAGAGCCTAAAATTCACATAAACTCCCTGAAATGTTGTTCGGAACGTGTTTTAGGACTTTCTTGGTTGTTTTGAGTATAAAAAGTTTTTTGAAAAATTTCAAATTTTTTGAACTTTTTTGCAGGTCCGGTGTCATGAACTTTTTATAAAATGGTTAGAACCTTATTTTCCAAATAAGAGCCTAGAATTCACCAAAACTCCCTGAAGTGTTATTTGGAACGTGTAATGGGACTTTCTTGGTTGTTTTGAGTAAATAACGTTTTTTGAAAAATTTTAAATTTTTTGAACTTTTCTCCAGGTCCGGGGTCATGAACTTTTTCAAAAAATGCCAAGTCCTTTTTTTCGTAATAAGAGCCTAAAATTCAGCGAAACTCCCCGAATTTTGTTCGGAATGTGTATTGAGACTTTCCTGGTTGTTTTGAGTAAAAAAAGTTTTTTGAAAAATTTGAAATTTTTTGAACTTTTTTGCAGGTCCGGGGTCATGATCTTTTTCAAAAATTGCTGAGTCCATATTTTCAAAATAAGAGCCTAGAATTCACATAAACTCCCTGAAATGTTGTTCGGAACGTGTATTAGGACTTTCTTGGTTGTTTTGAGTATAAAAAGTTTTTTGAAAAATTTGAAATTTTTTGAACTTTTTTGCAGGTCCGGGGTCATGAACTAATTTAAAAAATTGTTAAGTCCTTTTTTTCAAAATAAGAGCCTAAAATTTACCGAACCTACAGGAAAGGTTGTCAGAAACGTGTACCAAGACTTTCTTGGTTGTTTTGAGTAAAAAAAGTTTTTTGAGAAATTTCAAATTCTTTGAACTTCTTTGGAGGTCCGGGGTCATAAACCTTTTCAAAAAATTGCCAAGTCCTTATTTTCAAAATAAAAGCCTAAAATTCAGCGAAACTCCATGAAATGTTGTTTGGAACGTGTATTGAGACTTTCTTGATTGTTTTGAGTAAAAAGTTTTTTGAAAAAATTTCAAATTTTTTGAACCTTTCTGAAGGTCCAGGGTCATGAACTTTTTCAAAAATTGCTGAGTCCATATTTTCAAAATAAGAGCCTAAAATTCACATAAACTCCCTGAAATGTTGTTCGGAACGTGTTTTAGGACTTTCTTGGTTGTTTTGAGTATAAAAAGTTTTTTGAAAAATTTCAAATTTTTTGAACTTTTTTGCAGGTCCGGTGTCATGAACTTTTTATAAAATGGTTAGAACCTTATTTTCCAAATAAGAGCCTAGAATTCACCAAAACTCCCTGAAGTGTTATTTGGAACGTGTAATGGGACTTTCTTGGTTGTTTTGAGTAAATAACGTTTTTTGAAAAATTTTAAATTTTTTGAACTTTTCTCCAGGTCCGGGGTCATGAACTTTTTCAAAAATTGCCAAGTCCTTTTTTTCGAAATAAGAGCCTAAAATTCAGCGAAACTCCCCGAATTTTGTTCGGAATGTGTATTGAGACTTTCCTGGTTGTTTTGAGTATAAAAAGTTTTTTGAAAAATTTGAAATTTTTTGAACTTTTTTGCAGGTCCGGGGTCATGATCTTTTTCAAAAATTGCTGAGTCCATATTTTCAAAATAAGAGCCTAGAATTCACATAAACTCCCTGAAATGTTGTTCGGAACGTGTATTAGGACTTTCTTGGTTGTTTTGAGTATAAAAAGTTTTTTGAAAAATTTGAAATTTTTTGAACTTTTTTGCAGGTCCGGGGTCATGAACTAGTTTAAAAAATTGTTAAGTCCTTTTTTTCAAAATAAGAGCCTAAAATTTACCGAACCTACAAGAAATGTTGTCAGAAACGTGTACCAAGACTTTCTTGGTTGTTTTGAGTAAAAAAAGTTTTTTGAGAAATTTCAAATTCTTTGAACTTCTTTGGAGGTCCGGGGTCATAAACCTTTTCAAAAAATTGCCAAGTCCTTATTTTCAAAATAAAAGCCTAAAATTCAGCGAAACTCCATGAAATGTTGTTTGGAACGTGTATTGAGACTTTCTTTATTGTTTTGAGTAAAAAGTTTTTTGAAAAAATTTGAAATTTTTTGAACCTTTCTGAAGGTCCAGGGTCATGAACTTTTTCAAAAATTGCTGAGTCCATATTTTCAAAATAAGAGCCTAAAATTCACATAAACTCCCTGAAATGTTGTTCGGAACGTGTATTAGGACTTTCTTGGTTGTTTTAAGTATAAAAAGTTTTTTGAAAAATTTCAAATTTTTTGAACTTTTTTGCAGGTCCGGTGTCATGAACTTTTTATAAAATTGTTAGAACCTTTTTTTCAAAATAAGAGCCTAGAATTCACCAAAACTCCCTGAAGTGTTATTTGGAACGTGTAATGGGACTTTCTTGGTTGTTTTGAGTAAAAAACGTTTTTTGAAAAATTTTAAATTTTTTGAACTTTTCTCCAGGTCCGGGGTCATGAACTTGTTCAAAAATTGCTAAGTCCTTTTTTTCGAAATAAGAGCCTAAAATTCAGCGAAACTCCCCGAATTTTGTTCGGAATGTGTATTGAGACTTTTTTGGTTGTTTTGAGTAAAAAAAGTTTTTTGAGAAATTTCAAATTCTTTGAACTTCTTTGAAGATCCGGGGTCATGAACTTTTTCAAAAATTGTTGATAACTTATTTTCAGAAAAGAGCCTAAAATTCACAGAAACTCCCTGAAATGTTCTTCGGAACGTGTATTAGGACTTTCTTGGTTGTTTTGAGTAAAAAAGTTTTTTTAAAAATTTCAAATTTTTTTAACTTTTTTGCAGGTCCGGGGTCATGAACATTTTCAAAAATTGCTAAGTCCTTATTTTCGAAATAAGAGCCTCAAATTCACCAAAATTTCCTGAAATGTTGTTCGGAACGTGTAATTAAGACTTTTATGGTTGTTTTAAGTAAAAAAAGTTTTTGGAAAAGTCAAAATTTTTTTGAACTTTTTCGCAGGTTTTAGGTCATGAACTTTTTCAAAAATTGCCAAGTCTTTTTTTTCGAAATAAGAGCCTAAAATTCAGCGAAACTCCCTGAATTATGTTCGGAACGTGTATTGAGACTTTCCTGGTTTTTTTAAGTAAAAAAAGTTTTTTGAGAAATTTCAAATTCTTTGAACTTCTTTGGAGGTCCGGGGTCATAAACCTTTTCAAAAAATTGCTAAGTCCTTATTTTCAAAATAAAAGCCTAAAATTCAGCAAAACTCCCTGAAATGTTGTTTGGAACGTGTATTGAGACTTTCTTGATTGTTTTGATTAAAAAGTTTTTTGAAAAAATTTCAAATTTTATGAACCTTTCTGAAGGTCCAGGGTCATGAACTTTTTCAAAAATTGCTGAGTCCATATTTTCAAAATAAGAGCCTAAAATTCACATAAACTCCCTGAAATGTTGTTCGGAACGTGTATTAGGACTTTCTTGGTTGTTTTAAGTATAAAAAGTTTTTTGAAAAATTTCAAATTTTTTGAACTTTTTTGCAGGTCCGGTGTCATGAACTTTTTATAAAATGGTTAGAACCTTATTTTCCAAATAAGAGCCTAGAATTCACCAAAACTCCCTGAAGTGTTATTTGGAACGTGTAATGGGACTTTCTTGGTTGTTTTGAGTAAAAAACGTTTTTTGAAAAATTTTAAATTTTTTGAACTTTTCTCCAGGTCCGGGGTCATGAACTTTTTCAAAAATTGCTAAGTCCTTTTTTTCGAAATAAGAGCCTAAAATTCAGCGAAACTCCCCGAATTTTGTTCGGAATGTGTATTGAGACTTTTTTGGTTGTTTTGAGTAAAAAAAGTTTTTTGAGAAATTTCAAATTCTTTGAACTTCTTTGAAGGTCCGGGGTCATGAACTTTTTCAAAAATTGTTGATAACTTATTTTCAGAAAAGAGCCTAAAATTCACAGAAACTCCCTGAAATGTTCTTCGGAACGTGTATTAGGACTTTCTTGGTTGTTTTGAGTAAAAAAGTTTTTTTAAAAATTTCAAATTTTTTTAACTTTTTTGCAGGTCCGGGGTCATGAACATTTTCAAAAATTGCTAAGTCCTTATTTTCGAAATAAGAGCCTCAAATTCACCAAAATTTCCTGAAATGTTGTTCGGAACGTGTAATTAAGACTTTTATGGTTGTTTTAAGTAAAACAAGTTTTTGGAAAAGTCAAAATTTTTTTGAACTTTTTCGCAGGTTTTAGGTCATGAACTTTTTCAAAAATTGCTAAGTCTTTTTTTTCGAAATAAGAGCCTAAAATTCAGCAAAACTCCCTGAATTATGTTCGGAACGTGTATTGAGACTTTCCTGGTTTTTTTAAGTAAAAAAAGTTTTTTGAGAAATTTCAAATTTTTTGAACTTCTTTGGAGATCCGGGGTCATAAACCTTTTCAAAAAATTGCTAAGTCCTTATTTTCAAAATAAAAGCCTAAAATTCAGCAAAACTCCCTGAAATGTTGTTTGGAACGTGTATTGAGACTTTCTTGATTGTTTTGAGTAAAAAGTTTTTTGAAAAATTTCAAATTTTTTGAACCTTTCTGAAGGTCCAGGGTCATGAACTTTTTCAAAAATTGCTGAGTCCATATTTTCAAAATAAGACCCTAAAATTCACATAAACTCCCTGAAATGTTGTTCGGAACGTGTAATTAAGACTTTCTTGGTTGTTTTGAGTATAAAAAGTTTTTTGAAAAATTTGAAATTTTTTGAACTTTTTTGCAGGTCCGTGGTCATGAACTAATTTAAAAAATTGCTAAGTCCTTTTTTTCAAAATAAGAGCCTAAAATTTACCGAACCTACAGGAAATGTTGTCAGAAACGTGTACCAAGACTTTCTTGGTTGTTTTGAGTAAAAAAAGTTTTTTGAGAAATTTCAAATTCTTTGAACTTCTTTGAAGGTCCGGGGTCATGAACTTTTTAAAAAATTGTTGATAACTTATTTTCAGAAAAGAGCCTAAAATTCACAGAAACTCCCTGAAATGTTCTTCGGAACGTGTGTTAGGACTTTCTTGGTTGTTTTGAGTAAAAAAGTTTTTTTAAAAATTTCAAATTTTTTGAACTTTTTTGCAGGCCCGGGGTCATGAAATTTTTCAAAAATGGTTAATACCTTATTTTCAAAATAAGAACCTCAAATTCACCAAAATTTCCTGAAATGTTGTTCGGAACGTGTAATTAAGACTTTTATGGTTGTTTTAAGTAAAAAAAGTTTTTGGTAAAGTCAAAATTTTTTTGAACTTTCTCGCAGGTTTTAGGTCATGAACTTTTTCAAAAATTGCTAAGTCCTTTTTTTCGAAATAAGAGCCTAAAATTCAGCGAAACTCCCCGAATTTTGTTCGGAACGTGTATTGAGACTTTCCTGGTTTTTTTAAGTAAAAAAAGTTTTTTGAGAAATTTCAAATTCTTTGAACTTCTTTGGAGGTCCGGGGTCATAAACCTTTTCAAAAAATTGCTAAGTCCTTATTTTCAAAATAAGAGCCTAAAATTCACATAAACTCCCTGAAATGTTGTTCGGAACGTGTATTAGGACTTTCTTGGTTGTTTTAAGTATAAAAAGTTTTTTGAAAAATTTCAAATTTTTTGAACTTTTTTGCAGGTCCGGTGTCATGAACTTTTTATAAAATGGTTAGAACCTTATTTTCAAAATAAGAGCCTAGAATTCACCAAAACTCCCTGAAGTGTTATTTGGAACGTGTAATGGGACTTTCTTGGTTGTTTTGAGTAAAAAACGTTTTTTGAAAAATTTTAAATTTTTTGAACTTTTCTCCAGGTCCGGGGTCATGAACTTTTTCAAAAATTGCTAAGTCCTTTTTTTCGAAATAAGAGCCTAAAATTCAGCGAAACTCCCCGAATTTTGTTCGGAATGTGTATTAAGACTTTTTTGGTTGTTTTGAGTAAAAAAAGTTTTTTGAGAAATTTCAAATTCTTTGAACTTCTTTGAAGGTCCGGGGTGGGGTGATGAACTTTTTCAAAAATTGCTGAGTCCTTATTTTCAAAATAAAAGCCTAAAATTCAGCAAAACTCCCTGAAATGTTGTTTGGAACGTGTATTGAGACTTTCTTGATTGTTTTGAGTAAAAAGTTTTTTGAAAAATTTCAAATTTTTTGAACCTTTCTGAAGGTCCAGGGTCATGAACTTTTTCAAAAATTGCTGAGTCCATATTTTCAAAATAAGAGCCTAAAATTCACATAAACTCCCTGAAATGTTGTTCGGAACGTGTAATTAAGACTTTCTTGGTTGTTTTGAGTATAAAAAGTTTTTTGAAAAATTTGAAATTTTTTGAACTTTTTTGCAGGTCCGTGGTCATGAACTAATTTAAAAAATTGCTAAGTCCTTTTTTTCAAAATAAGAGCCTAAAATTTACCGAACCTACAGGAAATGTTGTCAGAAACGTGTACCAAGACTTTCTTGGTTGTTTTGAGTAAAAAAAGTTTTTTGAGAAATTTCAAATTCTTTGAACTTCTTTGGAGGTCCGGGGTCATAAACCTTTTCAAAAAATTGCTAAGTCCTTATTTTCAAAATAAGAGCCTAAAATTCACATAAACTCCCTGAAATGTTGTTCGGAACGTGTATTAGGACTTTCTTGGTTGTTTTAAGTATAAAAAGTTTTTTGAAAAATTTCAAATTTTTTGAACTTTTTTGCAGGTCCGGTGTCATGAACTTTTTATAAAATGGTTAGAACCTTATTTTCAAAATAAGAGCCTAGAATTCACCAAAACTCCCTGAAGTGTTATTTGGAACGTGTAATGGGACTTTCTTGGTTGTTTTGAGTAAAAAACGTTTTTTGAAAAATTTTAAATTTTTTGAACTTTTCTCCAGGTCCGGGGTCATGAACTTTTTCAAAAATTGCTAAGTCCTTTTTTTCGAAATAAGAGCCTAAAATTCAGCGAAACTCCCCGAATTTTGTTCGGAATGTGTATTAAGACTTTTTTGGTTGTTTTGAGTAAAAAAAGTTTTTTGAGAAATTTCAAATTCTTTGAACTTCTTTGAAGGTCCGGGGTGGGGTGATGAACTTTTTCAAAAATTGTTGATAACTTATTTTCAGAAAAGAGCCTAAAATTCACAGAAACTCCCTGAAATGTTCTTCGCAACGTGTATTAGGACTTTCTTGGTTGTTTTGAGTAAAAAAGTTTTTTTAAAAATTTCAAATTTTTTGAACCTTTCTGAAGGTCCAGGGTCATGAACTTTTTCAAAAATTGCTGAGTCCTTATTTTCAAAATAAAAGCCTAAAATTCAGCAAAACTCCCTGAAATGTTGTTTGGAACGTGTATTGAGACTTTCTTGATTGTTTTGAGTAAAAAGTTTTTTGAAAAATTTCAAATTTTTTGAACCTTTCTGAAGGTCCAGGGTCATGAACTTTTTCAAAAATTGCTGAGTCCATATTTTCAAAATAAGAGCCTAAAATTCACATAAACTCCCTGAAATGTTGTTCGGAACGTGTAATTAAGACTTTCTTGGTTGTTTTGAGTATAAAAAGTTTTTTGAAAAATTTGAAATTTTTTGAACTTTTTTGCAGGTCCGTGGTCATGAACTAATTTAAAAAATTGCTAAGTCCTTTTTTTCAAAATAAGAGCCTAAAATTTACCGAACCTACAGGAAATGTTGTCAGAAACGTGTACCAAGACTTTCTTGGTTGTTTTGAGTAAAAAAAGTTTTTTGAGAAATTTCAAATTCTTTGAACTTCTTTGAAGGTCCGGGGTCATGAACTTTTTCAAAAATTGTTGATAACTTATTTTCAGAAAAGAGCCTAAAATTCACAGAAACTCCCTGAAATGTTCTTCGCAACGTGTGTTAGGACTTTCTTGGTTGTTTTGAGTAAAAAAGTTTTTTTAAAAATTTCAAATTTTTTGAACTTTTTTGCAGGCCCGGGGTCATGAAATTTTTCAAAAATGGTTAATACCTTATTTTCAAAATAAGAACCTCAAATTCACCAAAATTTCCTGAAATGTTGTTCGGAACGTGTAATTAAGACTTTTATGGTTGTTTTAAGTAAAAAAAGTTTTTGGAAAAGTCAAAATTTTTTTGAACTTTCTCGCAGGTTTTAGGTCATGAACTTTTTCAAAAATTGCTAAGTCCTTTTTTTCGAAATAAGAGCCTAAAATTCAGCGAAACTCCCCGAATTTTGTTCGGAACGTGTATTGAGACTTTCCTGGTTTTTTTAAGTAAAAAAAGTTTTTTGAGAAATTTCAAATTCTTTGAACTTCTTTGGAGGTCCGGGGTCATAAACCTTTTCAAAAAATTGCTAAGTCCTTATTTTCAAAATAAGAGCCTAAAATTCACAGAAACTCCCTGAAATGTTCTTCGCAACGTGTATTAGGACTTTCTTGGTTGTTTTGAGTAAAAAAGTTTTTTTAAAAATTTCAAATTTTTTGAACCTTTCTGAAGGTCCAGGGTCATGAACTTTTTCAAAAATTGCTGAGTCCTTATTTTCAAAATAAAAGCCTAAAATTCAGCAAAACTCCCTGAAATGTTGTTTGGAACGTGTATTGAGACTTTCTTGATTGTTTTGAGTAAAAAGTTTTTTGAAAAATTTCAAATTTTTTGAACCTTTCTGAAGGTCCAGGGTCATGAACTTTTTCAAAAATTGCTGAGTCCTTTTTTTCGAAATAAGAGCCTAAAATTCAGCGAAACTCCCCGAATTTTGTTCGGAATGTGTATCGAGACTTTTTTGGTTGTTTTGAGTAAAAAAAGTTTTTTGAGAAATTTCAAATTCTTTGAACTTCTTTGAAGGTCCGGGGTGGGGTGATGAACTTTTTCAAAAATTGTTGATAACTTATTTTCAGAAAAGAGCCTAAAATTCACAGAAACTCCCTGAAATGTTCTTCGGAACGTGTATTAGGACTTTCTTGGTTGTTTTGAGTAAAAAAGTTTTTTTAAAAATTTCAAATTTTTTGAACCTTTCTGAAGGTCCAGGGTCATGAACTTTTTCAAAAATTGCTGAGTCCATATTTTCAAAATAAGAGCCTAAAATTCACATAAACTCCCTGAAATGTTGTTCGGAACGTGTATTAGGACTTTCTTGGTTGTTTTGAGTATAAAAAGTTTTTTGAAAAATTTGAAATTTTTTGAACTTTTTTGCAGGTCCGGGGTCATGAACTTTTTCAAAAATTGCTAAGTCCTTATTTTCGAAATAAGAGCCTCAAATTCACCAAAATTTCCTGAAATGTTGTTCGGAACGTGTAATTAAGACTTTTATGGTTGTTTTAAGTAAAAAAAGTTTTTGGAAAAGTCAAAATTTTTTTGAACTTTCTCGCAGGTTTTAGGGCATGAACTTTTTCAAAAATTGCTAAGTCCTTTTTTTCAAAATAAGAGCCTAAAATTTACCGAACCTACAGGAAATGTTGTCAGAAACGTGTACCAAGACTTTCTTGGTTGTTTTGAGTAAAAAAAGTTTTTTGAGAAATTTCAAATTCTTTGAACTTCTTTGAAGGTCCGGGGTCATGAACTTTTTAAAAAATTGTTGATAACTTATTTTCAGAAAAGAGCCTAAAATTCACAGAAACTCCCTGAAATGTTCTTCGGAACGTGTGTTAGGACTTTCTTGGTTGTTTTGAGTAAAAAAGTTTTTTTAAAAATTTCAAATTTTTTGAACTTTTTTGCAGGCCCGGGGTCATGAAATTTTTCAAAAATGGTTAATACCTTATTTTCAAAATAAGAACCTCAAATTCACCAAAATTTCCTGAAATGTTGTTCGGAACGTGTAATTAAGACTTTTATGGTTGTTTTAAGTAAAAAAAGTTTTTGGTAAAGTCAAAATTTTTTTGAACTTTCTCGCAGGTTTTAGGTCATGAACTTTTTCAAAAATTGCTAAGTCCTTTTTTTCGAAATAAGAGCCTAAAATTCAGCGAAACTCCCCGAATTTTGTTCGGAACGTGTATTGAGACTTTCCTGGTTTTTTTAAGTAAAAAAAGTTTTTTGAGAAATTTCAAATTCTTTGAACTTCTTTGGAGGTCCGGGGTCATAAACCTTTTCAAAAAATTGCTAAGTCCTTATTTTCAAAATAAAAGCCTAAAATTCAGCAAAACTCGCTGAAATGTTGTTTGGAACGTGTATTGAGACTTTCTTGATTGTTTTGAGTAAAAAGTTTTTTGAAAAATTTCAAATTTTTTGAACCTTTCTGAAGGTCCAGGGTCATGAACTTTTTCAAAAATTGCTGAGTCCATATTTTCAAAATAAGAGCCTAAAATTCACATAAACTCCCTGAAATGTTGTTCGGAACGTGTATTGAGACTTTTTTGGTTGTTTTGAGTAAAAAAAGTTTTTTGAGAAATTTCAAATTCTTTGAACTTCTTTGTAGGTCCGGGGTGGGGTGATGAACTTTTTCAAAAATTGTTGATAACTTATTTTCAGAAAAGAGCCTAAAATTCACAGAAACTCCCTGAAATGTTCTTCGGAACGTGTATTAGGACTTTCTTGGTTGTTTTGAGTAAAAAAGTTTTTTTAAAAATTTCAAATTTTTTTAACTTTTTTGCAGGTCCAGGGTCATGAACATTTTCAAAAATTGCTAAGTCCTTATTTTCGAAATAAGAGCCTCAAATTCACCAAAATTTCCTGAAATGTTGTTCGGAACGTGTAATTAAGACTTTTATGGTTGTTTTAAGTAAAAAAAGTTTTTGGAAAAGTCAAAATTTTTTTGAACTTTTTCGCAGGTTTTAGGTCATGAACTTTTTCAAAAATTGCTAAGTCTTTTTTTTCGAAATAAGAGCCTAAAATTCAGCGAAACTCCCTGAATTATGTTCGGAACGTGTATTGAAACTTTCCTGGTTTTTTTAAGTAAAAAAAGTTTTTTGAGAAATTTCAAATTCTTTGATCTTCTTTGGAGGTCCGGGGTCATAAACCTTTTCAAAAAATTGCTAAGTCCTTATTTTCAAAATAAAAGCCTAAAATTCAGCAAAACTCCCTGAAATGTTGTTTGGAACGTGTATTGAGACTTTCTTGATTGTTTTGAGTAAAAAGTTTTTTGAAAAATTTCAAATTTTTTGAACCTTTCTGAAGGTCCAGGGTCATGAACTTTTTCAAAAATTGCTGAGTCCATATTTTCAAAATAAGAGCCTAAAATTCACATAAACTCCCTGAAATGTTGTTCGGAACGTTTATTAGGACTTTCTTGGTTGTTTTGAGTATAAAAAGTTTTTTGAAAAATTTGAAATTTTTTGAACTTTTTTGCAGGTCCGGGGTCATGAACTTTTTCAAAAATTGCTAAGTCCTTATTTTCGAAATAAGAGCCTCAAATTCACCAAAATTTCCTGAAATGTTGTTCGGAACGTGTAATTAAGACTTTTATGGTTGTTTTAAGTAAAAAAAGTTTTTGGAAAAGTCAAAATTTTTTTGAACTTTCTCGCAGGTTTTAGGGCATGAACTTTTTCAAAAATTGCTAAGTCCTTTTTTTCGAAATAAGAGCCTAAAATTCAGCGAAACTCCCCGAATTTTGTTCGGAACGTGTATTGAGACTTTCCTGGTTTTTTTAAGTAAAAAAAGTTTTTTGAGAAATTTCAAATTCTTTGAACTTCTTTGGAGGTCCGGGGTCATAAACCTTTTCAAAAAATTGCTAAGTCCTTATTTTCAAAATAAAAGCCTAAAATTCAGCAAAACTCGCTGAAATGTTGTTTGGAACGTGTATTGAGACTTTCTTGATTGTTTTGAGTAAAAAGTTTTTTGAAAAATTTCAAATTTTTTGAACCTTTCTGAAGGTCCAGGGTCATGAACTTTTTCAAAAATTGCTGAGTCCATATTTTCAAAATAAGAGCCTAAAATTCACATAAACTCCCTGAAATGTTGTTCGGAACGTGTATTAGGACTTTCTTGGTTGTTTTGAGTATAAAAAGTTTTTTGAAAAATTTGAAATTTTTTGAACTTTTTTGCAGGTCTGTGGTCATGAACTAATTTAAAAAATTGCTAAGTCCTTTTTTTCAAAATAAGAGCCTAAAATTTACCGAACCTACAGGAAATGTTGTCAGAAACGTGTACCAAGACTTTCTTGGTTGTTTTGAGTAAAAAAAGTTTTTTGAGAAATTTCAAATTCTTTGAACTTCTTTGAAGGTCCGGGGTCATGAACTTTTCAAAAATTGTTGATAACTTATTTTCAGAAAAGAGCCTAAAATTCACAGAAACTCCCTGAAATGTTCTTCGGAACGTGTATTAGGACTTTCTTGGTTGTTTTGAGTAAAAAAGTTTTTTTAAAAATTTCAAATTTTTTGAACTTTTTTGCAGGTCCGTTGTCATGAACTTTTTATAAAATGGTTAGAACCTTATTTTCCAAATAAGAGCCTAGAATTCACCAAAACTCCCTGAAGTGTTATTTGGAACGTGTAATGGGACTTTCTTGGTTGTTTTGAGTAAAAAACGTTTTTTGAAAAATTTCAAATTTTTTGAACTTTTCTCCAGGTCCGGGGTCATGAACTTTTTCAAAAATTGCTAAGTCCTTTTTTTCGAAATAAGAGCCTAAAATTCAGCGAAACTCCCCGAATTTTGTTCGGAATGTGTATTGAGACTTTTTTGGTTGTTTTGAGTAAAAAAAGTTTTTTGAGAAATTTCAAATTCTTTGAACTTCTTTGAAGGTCCGGGGTCATGAACTTTTTCAAAAATTGTTGATAACTTATTTTCAGAAAAGAGCCTAAAATTCACAGAAACTCCCTGAAATGTTCTTCGGAACGTGTATTAGGACTTTCTTGGATGTTTTGAGTAAAAAAGTTTTTTTAAAAATTTCAAATTTTTTTAACTTTTTTGCAGGTCCGGGGTCATGAACATTTTCAAAAATTGCTAAGTCCTTATTTTCGAAAAAAGAGCCTCAAATTCACCAAAATTTCCTGAAATGTTGTTCGGAACGTGTAATTAAGACTTTTATGGTTGTTTTAAGTAAAAAAAGTTTTTGGAAAAGTCAAAATTTTTTTGAACTTTTTCGCAGGTTTTAGGTCATGAACTTTTTCAAAAATTGCTAAGTCTTTTTTTTCGAAATAAGAGCCTAAAATTCAGCAAAACTCCCTGAATTATGTTCGGAACGTGTATTGAGACTTTCCTGGTTTTTTTAAGTAAAAAAAGTTTTTTGAGAAATTTCAAATTCTTTGAACTTCTTTGGAGGTCCGGGGTCATAAACCTTTTCAAAAAATTGCTAAGTCCTTATTTTCAAAATAAAAGCCTAAAATTCAGCAAAACTCCCTGAAATGTTGTTTGGAACGTGTATTGAGACTTTCTTGATTGTTTTGAGTAAAAAGTTTTTTGAAAAATTTCAAATTTTTTCAACCTTTCTGAAGGTCCAGGGTCATGAACTTTTTCAAAAATTGCTGAGTCCATATTTTCAAAATAAGAGCCTAAAATTCACATAAACTCCCTGAAATGTTGTTCGGAACGTGTAATTAAGACTTTCTTGGTTGTTTTGAGTATAAAAAGTTTTTTGAAAAATTTGAAATTTTTTGAACTTTTTTGCAGGTCCGTGGTCATGAACTAATTTAAAAAATTGCTAAGTCCTTTTTTTCAAAATAAGAGCCTAAAATTTACCGAACCTACAGGAAATGTTGTCAGAAACGTGTACCAAGACTTTCTTGGTTGTTTTGAGTAAACAAAGTTTTTTGAGAAATTTCAAATTCTTTGAACTTCTTTGAAGGTCCGGGGTCATGAACTTTTTCAAAAATTGTTGATAACTTATTTTCAGAAAAGAGCCTAAAATTCACAGAAACTCCCTGAAATGTTCTTCGGAACGTGTGTTAGGACTTTCTTGGTTGTTTTGAGTAAAAAAGTTTTTTTAAAAATTTCAAATTTTTTCAACTTTTTTGCAGGCCCGGGGTCATGAAATTTTTCAAAAATGGTTAATACCTTATTTTCAAAATAAGAACCTCAAATTCACCAAAATTTCCTGAAATGTTGTTCGGAACGTGTAATTAAGACTTTTATGGTTGTTTTAAGTAAAAAAAGTTTTTGGAAAAGTCAAAATTTTTTTGAACTTTCTCGCAGGTTTTAGGTCATGAACTTTTTCAAAAATTGCTAAGTCCTTTTTTTCGAAATAAGAGCCTAAAATTCAGCGAAACTCCCCGAATTTTGTTCGGAACGTGTATTGAGACTTTCCTGGTTTTTTTAAGTAAAAAAAGTTTTTTTAGAAATTTCAAATTCTTTGAACTTCTTTGGAGGTCCGGGGTCATAAACCTTTTCAAAAAATTGCTAAGTCCTTATTTTCAAAATAAGAGCCTAAAATTCAGCAAAACTCCCTGAAATGTTGTTTGGAACGTGTATTGAGACTTTCTTGATTGTTTTGAGTAAAAAGTTTTTTGAAAAATTTCAAATTTTTTCAACCTTTCTGAAGGTCCAGGGTCATGAACTTTTTCAAAAATTGCTGAGTCCATATTTTCAAAATAAGAGCCTAAAATTCACATAAACTCCCTGAAATGTTGTTCGGAACGTGTAATTAAGACTTTCTTGGTTGTTTTGAGTATAAAAAGTTTTTTGAAAAATTTGAAATTTTTTGAACTTTTTTGCAGGTCCGTGGTCATGAACTAATTTAAAAAATTGCTAAGTCCTTTTTTTCAAAATAAGAGCCTAAAATTTACCGAACCTACAGGAAATGTTGTCAGAAACGTGTACCAAGACTTTCTTGGTTGTTTTGAGTAAACAAAGTTTTTTGAGAAATTTCAAATTCTTTGAACTTCTTTGAAGGTCCGGGGTCATGAACTTTTTCAAAAATTGTTGATAACTTATTTTCAGAAAAGAGCCTAAAATTCACAGAAACTCCCTGAAATGTTCTTCGGAACGTGTGTTAGGACTTTCTTGGTTGTTTTGAGTAAAAAAGTTTTTTTAAAAATTTCAAATTTTTTCAACTTTTTTGCAGGCCCGGGGTCATGAAATTTTTCAAAAATGGTTAATACCTTATTTTCAAAATAAGAACCTCAAATTCACCAAAATTTCCTGAAATGTTGTTCGGAACGTGTAATTAAGACTTTTATGGTTGTTTTAAGTAAAAAAAGTTTTTGGAAAAGTCAAAATTTTTTTGAACTTTCTCGCAGGTTTTAGGTCATGAACTTTTTCAAAAATTGCTAAGTCCTTTTTTTCGAAATAAGAGCCTAAAATTCAGCGAAACTCCCCGAATTTTGTTCGGAACGTGTATTGAGACTTTCCTGGTTTTTTTAAGTAAAAAAAGTTTTTTTAGAAATTTCAAATTCTTTGAACTTCTTTGGAGGTCCGGGGTCATAAACCTTTTCAAAAAATTGCTAAGTCCTTATTTTCAAAATAAGAGCCTAAAATTCACATAAACTCCCTGAAATGTTGTTCGGAACGTGTATTAGGACTTTCTTGGTTGTTTTAAGTATAAAAAGTTTTTTGAAAAATTTCAAATTTTTTGAACTTTTTTGCAGGTCCGGTGTCATGAACTTTTTATAAAATGGTTAGAACCTTATTTTCAAAATAAGAGCCTAGAATTCACCAAAACTCCCTGAAGTGTTATTTGGAACGTGTAATGGGACTTTCTTGGTTGTTTTGAGTATAAAAAGTTTTTTGAAAAATTTGAAATTTTTTGAACTTTTTTGCAGGTCCGTGGTCATGAACTAATTTAAAAAATTGCTAAGTCCTTTTTTTCAAAATAAGAGCCTAACATTTACCGAACCTACAGGAAATGTTGTCAGAAACGTGTACCAAGACTTTCTTGGTTGTTTTGAGTAAACAAAGTTTTTTGAGAAATTTCAAATTCTTTGAACTTCTTTGAAGGTCCGGGGTGGGGTGATGAACTTTTTCAAAAATTGTTGATAACTTATTTTCAGAAAAGAGCCTAAAATTCACAGAAACTCCCTGAAATGTTCTTCGGAACGTGTATTAGGACTTTCTTGGTTGTTTTGAGTAAAAAAGTTTTTTTAAAAATTTCAAATTTTTTTAACTTTTTTGCAGGTCCGGGGTCATGAACATTTTCAAAAATTGCTAAGTCCTTATTTTCGAAATAAGAGCCTCAAATTCACCAAAATTTCCTGAAATGTTGTTCGGAACGTGTAATTAAGACTTTTATGGTTGTTTTAAGTAAAAAAAGTTTTTGGAAAAGTCAAAATTTTTTTGAACTTTTTCGCAGGTTTTAGGTCATGAACTTTTTCAAAAATTGCTAAGTCTTTTTTTTCGAAATAAGAGCCTAAAATTCAGCGAAACTCCCTGAATTATGTTCGGAACGTGTATTGAGACTTTCCTGGTTTTTTTAAGTAAAAAAAGTTTTTTGAGAAATTTCAAATTCTTTGAACTTCTTTGGAGGTCCGGGGTCATAAACCTTTTCAAAAAATTGCTAAGTCCTTATTTTCAAAATAAAAGCCTAAAATTCAGCAAAACTCCCTGAAATGTTCTTTGAAACGTGTATTGAGACTTTCTTGATTGTTTTGAGTAAAAAGTTTTTTGAAAAATTTCAAATTTTTTGAACCTTTCTGAAGGTCCAGGGTCATGAACTTTTTCAAAAATTGCTGAGTCCATATTTTCAAAATAAGAGCCTAAAATTCACATAAACTCCCTGAAATGTTGTTCGGAACGTGTATTAGGACTTTCTTGGTTGTTTTGAGTAGAAAAAGTTTTTTGAAAAATTTGAAATTTTTTGAACTTTTTTGCAGGTCCGGGGTCATGAACTTTTTCAAAAATTGCTAAGTCCTTATTTTCGAAATAAGAGCCTCAAATTCACCAAAATTTCCTGAAATGTTGCTCGGAACGTGTAATTAAGACTTTTATGGTTGTTTTAAGTAAAAAAAGTTTTTGGAAAAGTCAAAATTTTTTTGAACTTTCTCGCAGGTTTTAGGGCATGAACTTTTTCAAAAATTGCTAAGTCCTTTTTTTCGAAATAAGAGCCTAAAATTCAGCGAAACTCCCCGAATTTTGTTCGGAACGTGTATTGAGACTTTCCTGGTTTTTTTAAGTAAAAAAAGTTTTTTGAGAAATTTCAAATTCTTTGAACTTCTTTGGAGGTCCGGGGTCATAAACCTTTTCAAAAAATTGCTAAGTCCTTATTTTCAAAATAAAAGCCTAAAATTCAGCAAAACTCGCTGAAATGTTGTTTGGAACGTGTATTGAGACTTTCTTGATTGTTTTGAGTAAAAAGTTTTTTGAAAAATTTCAAATTTTTTGAACCTTTCTGAAGGTCCAGGGTCATGAACTTTTTCAAAAATTGCTGAGTCCATATTTTCAAAATAAGAGCCTAAAATTCACATAAACTCCCTGAAATGTTGTTCGGAACGTGTATTAGGACTTTCTTGGTTGTTTTGAGTATAAAAAGTTTCTTGAAAAATTTGAAATTTTTTGAACTTTTTTGCAGGTCCGTGGTCATGAACTAATTTAAAAAATTGCTAAGTCCTTTTTTTCAAAATAAAAGCCTAAAATTTACCGAACCTACAGGAAATGTTGTCAGAAACGTGTACCAAGACTTTCTTGGTTGTTTTGAGTAAAAAAAGTTTTTTGAGAAATTTCAAATTCTTTGAACTTCTTTGAAGGTCCGGGGTCATGAACTTTTCAAAAATTGTTGATAACTTATTTTCAGAAAAGAGCCTAAAATTCACAGAAACTCCCTGAAATGTTCTTCGGAACGTGTATTAGGACTTTCTTGGTTGTTTTGAGTAAAAAAGTTTTTTTAAAAATTTCAAATTTTTTGAACCTTTCTGAGGGTCCAGGGTCATGAACTTTTTCAAAAATTGCTGAGTCCTTATTTTCAAAATAAAAGCCTAAAATTCAGCAAAACTCCCTGAAATGTTGTTTGGAACGTGTATTGAGACTTTCTTGATTGTTTTGAGTAAAAAGTTTTTTGAAAAATTTCAAATTTTTTGAACCTTTCTGAAGGTCCAGGGTCATGAACTTTTTCAAAAATTGCTGAGTCCATATTTCCAAAATAAGAGCCTAAAATTCACATAAACTCCCTGAAATGTTGTTCGGAACGTGTAATTAAGACTTTCTTGGTTGTTTTGAGTATAAAAAGTTTTTTGAAAAATTTGAAATTTTTTGAACTTTTTTGCAGGTCCGTGGTCATGAACTAATTTAAAAAATTGCTAAGTCCTTTTTTTCAAAATAAGAGCCTAAAATTTACCGAACCTACAGGAAATGTTGTCAGAAACGTGTACCAAGACTTTCTTGGTTGTTTTGAGTAAAAAAAGTTTTTTGAGAAATTTCAAATTCTTTGAACTTCTTTGAAGGTCCGGGGTCATGAACTTTTTCAAAAATTGTTGATAACTTATTTTCAGAAAAGAGCCTAAAATTCACAGAAACTCCCTGAAATGTTCTTCGCAACGTGTGTTAGGACTTTCTTGGTTGTTTTGAGTAAAAAAGTTTTTTTAAAAATTTCAAATTTTTTGAACTTTTTTGCAGGCCCGGGGTCATGAAATTTTTCAAAAATGGTTAATACCTTATTTTCAAAATAAGAACCTCAAATTCACCAAAATTTCCTGAAATGTTGTTCGGAACGTGTAATTAAGACTTTTATGGTTGTTTTAAGTAAAAAAAGTTTTTGGAAAAGTCAAAATTTTTTTGAACTTTCTCGCAGGTTTTAGGTCATGAACTTTTTCAAAAATTGCTAAGTCCTTTTTTTCGAAATAAGAGCCTAAAATTCAGCGAAACTCCCCGAATTTTGTTCGGAACGTGTATTGAGACTTTCCTGGTTTTTTTAAGTAAAAAAAGTTTTTTGAGAAATTTCAAATTCTTTGAACTTCTTTGGAGGTCCGGGGTCATAAACCTTTTCAAAAAATTGCTAAGTCCTTATTTTCAAAATAAGAGCCTAAAATTCACAGAAACTCCCTGAAATGTTCTTCGCAACGTGTATTAGGACTTTCTTGGTTGTTTTGAGTAAAAAAGTTTTTTTAAAAATTTCAAATTTTTTGAACCTTTCTGAAGGTCCAGGGTCATGAACTTTTTCAAAAATTGCTGAGTCCTTATTTTCAAAATAAAAGCCTAAAATTCAGCAAAACTCCCTGAAATGTTGTTTGGAACGTGTATTGAGACTTTCTTGATTGTTTTGAGTAAAAAGTTTTTTGAAAAATTTCAAATTTTTTGAACCTTTCTGAAGGTCCAGGGTCATGAACTTTTTCAAAAATTGCTGAGTCCATATTTTCAAAATAAGAGCCTAAAATTCACATAAACTCCCTGAAATGTTGTTCGGAACGTGTAATTAAGACTTTCTTGGTTGTTTTGAGTATAAAAAGTTTTTTGAAAAATTTGAAATTTTTTGAACTTTTTTGCAGGTCCGTGGTCATGAACTAATTTAAAAAATTGCTAAGTCCTTTTTTTCAAAATAAGAGCCTAAAATTTACCGAACCTACAGGAAATGTTGTCAGAAACGTGTACCAAGACTTTCTTGGTTGTTTTGAGTAAAAAAAGTTTTTTGAGAAATTTCAAATTCTTTGAACTTCTTTGAAGGTCCGGGGTCATGAACTTTTTCAAAAATTGTTGATAACTTATTTTCAGAAAAGAGCCTAAAATTCACAGAAACTCCCTGAAATGTTCTTCGCAACGTGTGTTAGGACTTTCTTGGTTGTTTTGAGTAAAAAAGTTTTTTTAAAAATTTCAAATTTTTTGAACTTTTTTGCAGGCCCGGGGTCATGAAATTTTTCAAAAATGGTTAATACCTTATTTTCAAAATAAGAACCTCAAATTCACCAAAATTTCCTGAAATGTTGTTCGGAACGTGTAATTAAGACTTTTATGGTTGTTTTAAGTAAAAAAAGTTTTTGGAAAAGTCAAAATTTTTTTGAACTTTCTCGCAGGTTTTAGGTCATGAACTTTTTCAAAAATTGCTAAGTCCTTTTTTTCGAAATAAGAGCCTAAAATTCAGCGAAACTCCCCGAATTTTGTTCGGAACGTGTATTGAGACTTTCCTGGTTTTTTTAAGTAAAAAAAGTTTTTTGAGAAATTTCAAATTCTTTGAACTTCTTTGGAGGTCCGGGGTCATAAACCTTTTCAAAAAATTGCTAAGTCCTTATTTTCAAAATAAGAGCCTAAAATTCACAGAAACTCCCTGAAATGTTCTTCGCAACGTGTATTAGGACTTTCTTGGTTGTTTTGAGTAAAAAAGTTTTTTTAAAAATTTCAAATTTTTTGAACCTTTCTGAAGGTCCAGGGTCATGAACTTTTTCAAAAATTGCTGAGTCCTTATTTTCAAAATAAAAGCCTAAAATTCAGCAAAACTCCCTGAAATGTTGTTTGGAACGTGTATTGAGACTTTCTTGATTGTTTTGAGTAAAAAGTTTTTTGAAAAATTTCAAATTTTTTGAACCTTTCTGAAGGTCCAGGGTCATGAACTTTTTCAAAAATTGCTGAGTCCATATTTTCAAAATAAGAGCCTAAAATTCACATAAACTCCCTGAAATGTTGTTCGGAACGTGTAATTAAGACTTTCTTGGTTGTTTTGAGTATAAAAAGTTTTTTGAAAAATTTGAAATTTTTTGAACTTTTTTGCAGGTCCGTGGTCATGAACTAATTTAAAAAATTGCTAAGTCCTTTTTTTCAAAATAAGAGCCTAAAATTTACCGAACCTACAGGAAATGTTGTCAGAAACGTGTACCAAGACTTTCTTGGTTGTTTTGAGTAAAAAAAGTTTTTTGAGAAATTTCAAATTCTTTGAACTTCTTTGAAGGTCCGGGGTCATGAACTTTTTCAAAAATTGTTGATAACTTATTTTCAGAAAAGAGCCTAAAATTCACAGAAACTCCCTGAAATGTTCTTCGCAACGTGTGTTAGGACTTTCTTGGTTGTTTTGAGTAAAAAAGTTTTTTTAAAAATTTCAAATTTTTTGAACTTTTTTGCAGGCCCGGGGTCATGAAATTTTTCAAAAATGGTTAATACCTTATTTTCAAAATAAGAACCTCAAATTCACCAAAATTTCCTGAAATGTTGTTCGGAACGTGTAATTAAGACTTTTATGGTTGTTTTAAGTAAAAAAAGTTTTTAGAAAAGTCAAAATTTTTTTGAACTTTCTCGCAGGTTTTAGGTCATGAACTTTTTCAAAAATTGCTAAGTCCTTTTTTTCGAAATAAGAGCCTAAAATTCAGCGAAACTCCCCGAATTTTGTTCGGAACGTGTATTGAGACTTTCCTGGTTTTTTTAGGTAAAAAAAGTTTTTTGAGAAATTTCAAATTCTTTGAACTTCTTTGGAGGTCCGGGGTCATAAACCTTTTCAAAAAATTGCTAAGTCCTTATTTTCAAAATAAGAGCCTAAAATTCACATAAACTCCCTGAAATGTTGTTCGGAACGTGTATTAGGACTTTCTTGGTTGTTTTAAGTATAAAAAGTTTTTTGAAAAATTTCAAATTTTTTGAACTTTTTTGCAGGTCCGGTGTCATGAACTTTTTATAAAATGGTTAGAACCTTATTTTCAAAATAAGAGCCTAGAATTCACCAAAACTCCCTGAAGTGTTATTTGGAACGTGTAATGGGACTTTCTTGGTTGTTTTGAGTAAAAAACGTTTTTTGAAAAATTTTAAATTTTTTGAACTTTTCTCCAGGTCCGGGGTCATGAACTTTTTCAAAAATTGCTAAGTCCTTTTTTTCGAAATAAGAGCCTAAAATTCAGCGAAACTCCCCGAATTTTGTTCGGAATGTGTATCGAGACTTTTTTGGTTGTTTTGAGTAAAAAAAGTTTTTTGAGAAATTTCAAATTCTTTGAACTTCTTTGAAGGTCCGGGGTGGGGTGATGAACTTTTTCAAAAATTGTTGATAACTTATTTTCAGAAAAGAGCCTAAAATTCACAGAAACTCCCTGAAATGTTCTTCGGAACGTGTATTAGGACTTTCTTGGTTGTTTTGAGTAAAAAAGTTTTTTTAAAAATTTCAAATTTTTTGAACCTTTCTGAAGGTCCAGGGTCATGAACTTTTTCAAAAATTGCTGAGTCCATATTTTCAAAATAAGAGCCTAAAATTCACATAAACTCCCTGAAATGTTGTTCGGAACGTGTATTAGGACTTTCTTGGTTGTTTTGAGTATAAAAAGTTTTTTGAAAAATTTGAAATTTTTTGAACTTTTTTGCAGGTCCGGGGTCATGAACTTTTTCAAAAATTGCTAAGTCCTTATTTTCGAAATAAGAGCCTCAAATTCACCAAAATTTCCTGAAATGTTGTTCGGAACGTGTAATTAAGACTTTTATGGTTGTTTTAAGTAAAAAAAGTTTTTGGAAAAGTCAAAATTTTTTTGAACTTTCTCGCAGGTTTTAGGGCATGAACTTTTTCAAAAATTGCTAAGTCCTTTTTTTCAAAATAAGAGCCTAAAATTTACCGAACCTACAGGAAATGTTGTCAGAAACGTGTACCAAGACTTTCTTGGTTGTTTTGAGTAAAAAAAGTTTTTTGAGAAATTTCAAATTCTTTGAACTTCTTTGAAGGTCCGGGGTCATGAACTTTTTAAAAAATTGTTGATAACTTATTTTCAGAAAAGAGCCTAAAATTCACAGAAACTCCCTGAAATGTTCTTCGGAACGTGTATTAGGACTTTCTTGGTTGTTTTGAGTAAAAAAGTTTTTTTAAAAATTTCAAATTTTTTTAACTTTTTTGCAGGTCCAGGGTCATGAACATTTTCAAAAATTGCTAAGTCCTTATTTTCGAAATAAGAGCCTCAAATTCACCAAAATTTCCTGAAATGTTGTTCGGAACGTGTAATTAAGACTTTTATGGTTGTTTTAAGTAAAAAAAGTTTTTGGAAAAATCAAAATTTTTTTGAACTTTTTCGCAGGTTTTAGGTCATGAACTTTTTCAAAAATTGCTAAGTCTTTTTTTTCGAAATAAGAGCCTAAAATTCAGCGAAACTCCCTGAATTATGTTCGGAACGTGTATTGAAACTTTCCTGGTTTTTTTAAGTAAAAAAAGTTTTTTGAGAAATTTCAAATTCTTTGAACTTCTTTGGAGGTCCGGGGTCATAAACCTTTTCAAAAAATTGCTAAGTCCTTATTTTCAAAATAAAAGCCTAAAATTCAGCAAAACTCCCTGAAATGTTGTTTGGAACGTGTATTGAGACTTTCTTGATTGTTTTGAGTAAAAAGTTTTTTGAAAAATTTCAAATTTTTTGAACCTTTCTGAAGGTCCAGGGTCATGAACTTTTTCAAAAATTGCTGAGTCCATATTTTCAAAATAAGAGCCTAAAATTCACATAAACTCCCTGAAATGTTGTTCGGAACGTTTATTAGGACTTTCTTGGTTGTTTTGAGTATAAAAAGTTTTTTGAAAAATTTGAAATTTTTTGAACTTTTTTGCAGGTCCGGGGTCATGAACTTTTTCAAAAATTGCTAAGTCCTTATTTTCGAAATAAGAGCCTCAAATTCACCAAAATTTCCTGAAATGTTGTTCGGAACGTGTAATTAAGACTTTTATGGTTGTTTTAAGTAAAAAAAGTTTTTGGAAAAGTCAAAATTTTTTTGAACTTTCTCGCAGGTTTTAGGGCATGAACTTTTTCAAAAATTGCTAAGTCCTTTTTTTCGAAATAAGAGCCTAAAATTCAGCGAAACTCCCCGAATTTTGTTCGGAACGTGTATTGAGACTTTCCTGGTTTTTTTAAGTAAAAAAAGTTTTTTGAGAAATTTCAAATTCTTTGAACTTCTTTGGAGGTCCGGGGTCATAAACCTTTTCAAAAAATTGCTAAGTCCTTATTTTCAAAATAAAAGCCTAAAATTCAGCAAAACTCGCTGAAATGTTGTTTGGAACGTGTATTGAGACTTTCTTGATTGTTTTGAGTAAAAAGTTTTTTGAAAAATTTCAAATTTTTTGAACCTTTCTGAAGGTCCAGGGTCATGAACTTTTTCAAAAATTGCTGAGTCCATATTTTCAAAATAAGAGCCTAAAATTCACATAAACTCCCTGAAATGTTGTTCGGAACGTGTATTAGGACTTTCTTGGTTGTTTTGAGTATAAAAAGTTTTTTGAAAAATTTGAAATTTTTTGAACTTTTTTGCAGGTCTGTGGTCATGAACTAATTTAAAAAATTGCTAAGTCCTTTTTTTCAAAATAAGAGCCTAAAATTTACCGAACCTACAGGAAATGTTGTCAGAAACGTGTACCAAGACTTTCTTGGTTGTTTTGAGTAAAAAAAGTTTTTTGAGAAATTTCAAATTCTTTGAACTTCTTTGAAGGTCCGGGGTCATGAACTTTTCAAAAATTGTTGATAACTTATTTTCAGAAAAGAGCCTAAAATTCACAGAAACTCCCTGAAATGTTCTTCGGAACGTGTATTAGGACTTTCTTGGTTGTTTTGAGTAAAAAAGTTTTTTTAAAAATTTCAAATTTTTTGAACTTTTTTGCAGGTCCGTTGTCATGAACTTTTTATAAAATGGTTAGAACCTTATTTTCCAAATAAGAGCCTAGAATTCACCAAAACTCCCTGAAGTGTTATTTGGAACGTGTAATGGGACTTTCTTGGTTGTTTTGAGTAAAAAACGTTTTTTGAAAAATTTTAAATTTTTTGAACTTTTCTCCAGGTCCGGGGTCATGAACTTTTTCAAAAATTGCTAAGTCCTTTTTTTCGAAATAAGAGCCTAAAATTCAGCGAAACTCCCCGAATTTTGTTCGGAATGTGTATTGAGACTTTTTTGGTTGTTTTGAGTAAAAAAAGTTTTTTGAGAAATTTCAAATTCTTTGAACTTCTTTGAAGGTCCGGGGTCATGAACTTTTTCAAAAATTGTTGATAACTTATTTTCAGAAAAGAGCCTAAAATTCACAGAAACTCCCTGAAATGTTCTTCGGAACGTGTATTAGGACTTTCTTGGATGTTTTGAGTAAAAAAGTTTTTTTAAAAATTTCAAATTTTTTTAACTTTTTTGCAGGTCCGGGGTCATGAACATTTTCAAAAATTGCTAAGTCCTTATTTTCGAAAAAAGAGCCTCAAATTCACCAAAATTTCCTGAAATGTTGCTCGGAACGTGTAATTAAGACTTTTATGGTTGTTTTAAGTAAAAAAAGTTTTTGGAAAAGTCAAAATTTTTTTGAACTTTCTCGCAGGTTTTAGGGCATGAACTTTTTCAAAAATTGCTAAGTCCTTTTTTTCGAAATAAGAGCCTAAAATTCAGCGAAACTCCCCGAATTTTGTTCGGAACGTGTATTGAGACTTTCCTGGTTTTTTTAAGTAAAAAAAGTTTTTTGAGAAATTTCAAATTCTTTGAACTTCTTTGGAGGTCCGGGGTCATAAACCTTTTCAAAAAATTGCTAAGTCCTTATTTTCAAAATAAAAGCCTAAAATTCAGCAAAACTCGCTGAAATGTTGTTTGGAACGTGTATTGAGACTTTCTTGATTGTTTTGAGTAAAAAGTTTTTTGAAAAATTTCAAATTTTTTGAACCTTTCTGAAGGTCCAGGGTCATGAACTTTTTCAAAAATTGCTGAGTCCATATTTTCAAAATAAGAGCCTAAAATTCACATAAACTCCCTGAAATGTTGTTCGGAACGTGTATTAGGACTTTCTTGGTTGTTTTGAGTATAAAAAGTTTCTTGAAAAATTTGAAATTTTTTGAACTTTTTTGCAGGTCCGTGGTCATGAACTAATTTAAAAAATTGCTAAGTCCTTTTTTTCAAAATAAAAGCCTAAAATTTACCGAACCTACAGGAAATGTTGTCAGAAACGTGTACCAAGACTTTCTTGGTTGTTTTGAGTAAAAAAAGTTTTTTGAGAAATTTCAAATTCTTTGAACTTCTTTGAAGGTCCGGGGTCATGAACTTTTCAAAAATTGTTGATAACTTATTTTCAGAAAAGAGCCTAAAATTCACAGAAACTCCCTGAAATGTTCTTCGGAACGTGTATTAGGACTTTCTTGGTTGTTTTGAGTAAAAAAGTTTTTTTAAAAATTTCAAATTTTTTGAACTTTTTTGCAGGTCCGTTGTCATGAACTTTTTATAAAATGGTTAGAACCTTATTTTCCAAATAAGAGCCTAGAATTCACCAAAACTCCCTGAAGTGTTATTTGGAACGTGTAATGGGACTTTCTTGGTTGTTTTGAGTAAAAAACGTTTTTTGAAAAATTTTAAATTTTTTGAACTTTTCTCCAGGTCCGGGGTCATGAACTTTTTCAAAAATTGCTAAGTCCTTTTTTTCGAAATAAGAGCCTAAAATTCAGCGAAACTCCCCGAATTTTGTTCGGAATGTGTATTGAGACTTTTTTGGTTGTTTTGAGTAAAAAAAGTTTTTTGAGAAATTTCAAATTCTTTGAACTTCTTTGAAGGTCCGGGGTCATGAACTTTTTCAAAAATTGTTGATAACTTATTTTCAGAAAAGAGCCTAAAATTCACAGAAACTCCCTGAAATGTTCTTCGGAACGTGTATTAGGACTTTCTTGGATGTTTTGAGTAAAAAAGTTTTTTTAAAAATTTCAAATTTTTTTAACTTTTTTGCAGGTCCGGGGTCATGAACATTTTCAAAAATTGCTAAGTCCTTATTTTCGAAAAAAGAGCCTCAAATTCACCAAAATTTCCTGAAATGTTGTTCGGAACGTGTAATTAAGACTTTTATGGTTGTTTTAAGTAAAAAAAGTTTTTGGAAAAGTCAAAATTTTTTTGAACTTTTTCGCAGGTTTTAGGTCATGAACTTTTTCAAAAATTGCTAAGTCTTTTTTTTCGAAATAAGAGCCTAAAATTCAGCAAAACTCCCTGAATTATGTTCGGAACGTGTATTGAGACTTTCCTGGTTTTTTTAAGTAAAAAAAGTTTTTTGAGAAATTTCAAATTCTTTGAACTTCTTTGGAGGTCCGGGGTCATAAACCTTTTCAAAAAATTGCTAAGTCCTTATTTTCAAAATAAAAGCCTAAAATTCAGCAAAACTCCCTGAAATGTTGTTTGGAACGTGTATTGAGACTTTCTTGATTGTTTTGAGTAAAAAGTTTTTTGAAAAATTTCAAATTTTTTCAACCTTTCTGAAGGTCCAGGGTCATGAACTTTTTCAAAAATTGCTGAGTCCATATTTTCAAAATAAGAGCCTAAAATTCACATAAACTCCCTGAAATGTTGTTCGGAACGTGTAATTAAGACTTTCTTGGTTGTTTTGAGTATAAAAAGTTTTTTGAAAAATTTGAAATTTTTTGAACTTTTTTGCAGGTCCGTGGTCATGAACTAATTTAAAAAATTGCTAAGTCCTTTTTTTCAAAATAAGAGCCTAAAATTTACCGAACCTACAGGAAATGTTGTCAGAAACGTGTACCAAGACTTTCTTGATTGTTTTGAGTAAAAAGTTTTTTGAAAAATTTCAAATTTTTTGAACCTTTCTGAAGGTCCAGGGTCATGAACTTTTTCAAAAATTGCTGAGTCCATATTTTCAAAATAAGAGCCTAAAATTCACATAAACTCCCTGAAATGTTGTTCGGAACGTGTATTAGGACTTTCTTGGTTGTTTTGAGTAGAAAAAGTTTTTTGAAAAATTTGAAATTTTTTGAACTTTTTTGCAGGTCCGGGGTCATGAACTTTTTCAAAAATTGCTAAGTCCTTATTTTCGAAATAAGAGCCTCAAATTCACCAAAATTTCCTGAAATGTTGCTCGGAACGTGTAATTAAGACTTTTATGGTTGTTTTAAGTAAAAAAAGTTTTTGGAAAAGTCAAAATTTTTTTGAACTTTCTCGCAGGTTTTAGGGCATGAACTTTTTCAAAAATTGCTAAGTCCTTTTTTTCGAAATAAGAGCCTAAAATTCAGCGAAACTCCCCGAATTTTGTTCGGAACGTGTATTGAGACTTTCCTGGTTTTTTTAAGTAAAAAAAGTTTTTTGAGAAATTTCAAATTCTTTGAACTTCTTTGGAGGTCCGGGGTCATAAACCTTTTCAAAAAATTGCTAAGTCCTTATTTTCAAAATAAAAGCCTAAAATTCAGCAAAACTCGCTGAAATGTTGTTTGGAACGTGTATTGAGACTTTCTTGATTGTTTTGAGTAAAAAGTTTTTTGAAAAATTTCAAATTTTTTGAACCTTTCTGAAGGTCCAGGGTCATGAACTTTTTCAAAAATTGCTGAGTCCATATTTTCAAAATAAGAGCCTAAAATTCACATAAACTCCCTGAAATGTTGTTCGGAACGTGTATTAGGACTTTCTTGGTTGTTTTGAGTATAAAAAGTTTCTTGAAAAATTTGAAATTTTTTGAACTTTTTTGCAGGTCCGTGGTCATGAACTAATTTAAAAAATTGCTAAGTCCTTTTTTTCAAAATAAAAGCCTAAAATTTACCGAACCTACAGGAAATGTTGTCAGAAACGTGTACCAAGACTTTCTTGGTTGTTTTGAGTAAAAAAAGTTTTTTGAGAAATTTCAAATTCTTTGAACTTCTTTGAAGGTCCGGGGTCATGAACTTTTCAAAAATTGTTGATAACTTATTTTCAGAAAAGAGCCTAAAATTCACAGAAACTCCCTGAAATGTTCTTCGGAACGTGTATTAGGACTTTCTTGGTTGTTTTGAGTAAAAAAGTTTTTTTAAAAATTTCAAATTTTTTGAACTTTTTTGCAGGTCCGGGGTCATGAACTTTTTCAAAAATTGCTTAGTCCTTATTTTCGAAATAAGAGCCTCAAATTCACCAAAATTTCCTGAAATGTTGCTCGGAACGTGTAATTAAGACTTTTATGGTTGTTTTAAGTAAAAAAAGTTTTTGGAAAAGTCAAAATTTTTTTGAACTTTCTCGCAGGTTTTAGGTCATGAACTTTTTCAAAAATTGCTAAGTCCTTTTTTTCGAAATAAGAGCCTAAAATTCAGCGAAACTCCCCGAATTTTGTTCGGAACGTGTATTCAGACTTTCCTGGTTTTTTTAAGTAAAAAAAGTTTTTTGAGAAATTTCAAATTCTTTGAACTTCTTTGGAGGTTCGGGGTCATAAACCTTTTCAAAAAATTGCTGAGTCCTTATTTTCAAAATAAAAGCCTAAAATTCAGCAAAACTCCCTGAAATGTTGTTTGGAACGTGTATTGAGACTTTCTTGATTGTTTTGAGTAAAAAGTTTTTTGAAAAATTTCAAATTTTTTGAACCTTTCTGAAGGTCCAGGGTCATGAACTTTTTCAAAAATTGCTGAGTCCATATTTTCAAAATAAGAGCCTAAAAATCACATAAACTCCCTGAAATGTTGTTCGGAACGTGTATTAGGACTTTCTTGGTTGTTTTCAGTATAAAAAGTTTTTTGAAAAATTTGAAATTTTTTGAACTTTTTTGCAGGTCCGTGGTCATGAACTAATTTAAAAAATTGCTAAGTCCTTTTTTTCAAAATAAGAGCCTAAAATTTACCGAACCTACAGGAAATGTTGTCAGAAACGTGTACCAAGACTTTCTTGGTTGTTTTGAGTAAAAAAAGTTTTTTGAGAAATTTCAAATTCTTTGAACTTCTTTGAAGGTCCGGGGTCATGAACTTTTTCAAAAATTGTTGATAACTTATTTTCAGAAAAGAGCCTAAAATTCACAGAAACTCCCTGAAATGTTCTTCGGAACGTGTATTAGGACTTTCTTGGTTGTTTTGAGTAAAAAAGTTTTTTTAAAAATTTCAAATTTTTTGGACTTTTTTGCAGGTCCGGTGTCATGAACTTTTTATAAAATGGTTAGAACCTTATTTTCAAAATAAGAGCCTAGAATTTACCGAAACTCCCTGAAGTGTTATTTGGAACGTGTATTGAGACTTTCTTGGTTGTTTTGAGTAAAAAAAGTTTTTTGAAAAAATTTAAATTTTTTGAACTTTTCTCCAGGTCCGGGGTCATGAACTTTTTCAAAAATTGCCAAGTCCTTTTTTTCGAAATAAGAGCAGTGGCGTAACGCAGTTTAGGCGACCTTAGTTCGAGAACTAAGGGCCCCCGACCAAAAGGGGCCCAAAAGGGGCCCCCATCAAATTTTTCGTATTGTGTGCTTTTTTACCATATTGACAAGGTTTCCTAAAGCCGTTCCAAAAGTTCTTACTAAGCAGTGTTGCTAACACAACACTGGATTCATTCATTCTGTTTTGTTTCGTTTATTCGCTATAATTCTTAAATGGCTTATTTCAATTATACTGACAATGGCAACTTTGATATTGGCATTCAGAGGGCACAGAGAGCAGGTTCATGATAATTTGTGTGAAGGTGGGAACTTCTTGGCATTGGTCTCTCTTATGGCTGAATATGATGAATTTCTAGCAGAAGTTATATCTCTTCCAGGTAGAGCAACACAATACCTTAGCGCTAAGATCCAAAATAAGCTGATTCACTTGCTTGCAAATACTGTATCCTCGACTTTGGTAGAAAATATTAATTCCGCACCATTCTAGAATATAATCTTGGATTCCACCAGTGATATTATCAGAGTCGACCAATTAAATGTTGTTATTAGGTGGGCAATCACACGTTATGAGTGATAACTTTTTTGCTACCCTTCGAGATATCTTCAGTTTTTGGCTCTTCCTTGAATAGATGGAGAGATCTTAGAATCGAAGCTGGGAAAGGATCACTGACACTAAAAAAGTTATGTACGACACGTTGGAGCTCTCGCATTGATGCAGTGCGAGCTGTGCGTGTTGATACAGCATTGATGCAACTGACAGAAAGGTTCAAGGACAAGCAATGGTGACGTCATTATTCAGCTGTCTCTACCCCAAAAACCTGGCAACACTGAGTCCTGACATGCTTGAAAATGCAGTACGAGTAAGTCGTGAGAAATATCCAAATGACTTTACAAATGAATTAGATTCTGAGATGAGATAATTTGCAACCGAATTCAGAAAGGAGATTGCAGTCAAGAAAACTGTTCTAGAAGTTAATAACCTCGTGCTTCAGAGCCGTATTAGTTCATCCTTTCCAGAAATTTACAATTTTCGTCACTTTGCCAGTAACTGTTGCATCGGCAGAAAGATCATTTTCAAAGTTGAAACTGGTAAAGACATATCTAAGATCTACAATGTCACAGGAGAGACTGGACGACCTAGCAACTTTGTCAATTGAGAACAAGGAAGCGAAGAAAATTGACAAAACAAAGCTTATAAAGGATTTTGCCAACGTTAATGCACGTAAAAAAGCTCACGTTGTGAGCAAGAACACCTAATTTACTATTGGTTTTTTCATATGTAAACATTTCTTTACCACATCACGTGCATTTCTCGAGGTTCTAAAGGGCACGATTTTAAACATTTTCCTGTTACCCCGAACCACCCCGAACCCCTTTGCCCCGTAGAGCTCACTTCACTTCGCAGTATCTAAATAAGGAAGTAAATCCCATCTTAGTAAATTCCTAAAGACCCCGAGTGTCTCTGTTACGCCACTGAATCAGAGCCTAAAATTCAGCGAAACTCCCCGAATTTTCTTCGGAATGTGTATTGAGACTTTCCTGGTTGTTTTGAGTAAAAAAAGTTTTTTGAGAAATTTCAAATTCTTTGAACTTCTTTGGAGGTCTCATGAACTAATTTAAAAAATTGCTAAGTCCTTTTTTTCAAAATAAGAGCTTAAAATTTACCGAACCTACAGGAAATGTTGTCAGAAACGTGTACCAAGACTTTCTTGGTTGTTTCCAGTGAAAAAAATTTGTGAAAAATTTCAAATTTTTTCGTATTTTTCGAAGCTTTAGTCTTAAACATTCTAGGTATATTATTTGTTTCTTTTTTCCAGATATCACTTGGAGGTTCAACCAAATGTCATCAAAACTTTTTAGAAAGGTATTTTATAGCATATTTTGTTCTTTCTCACAAAAAAATTTTTCAAAAATATTTAAATATTTTTAAACTTTTTTACAGGCCCGGGGTCATGAAATTTTTAAAAATGGTTAATACCTTACTTTCAAAATAAGAGCCTTAAATTCACCAAAACTTCCTGAGATGTTGTTCGGAACGTGTAATTAAGACTTTTATGGTTGTTTTGAGTAAAAAAAGTTTTTGGAAAAGTTAAAATTTGTTTGAACTTTTTTGCCGGTTTAGGGTCATGAACTTTTTCAAAAATTGCTAAGTCCTTTTTTTCGAAATAAGAGCCTAAAAATCAGCGAAACTCCCTGAAATGTTGTTCGGAACGTGTATTGAGACTTTCCTGGTTGTTTTGAGTAAAAAAAGTTTATTGAGAAATTTCATATTCTTTGAACTTCTTTAGAGTTCCGGGGTCATAAACCTTTTCAAAAATTGCTAAGTCCTTATTTTCGAAATAAGAGCCTCAAATTCACCAAAACTTCCTGAAATGTTGTTCGGAACGTGTATTAGGACTTTCTTGGTTGTTTTGAGTAAAAAAAATTTTTTGAAAAATTTCAAATATTTTGAACTTTTTTCAAGGTCCAGGGTCATGAAAGTTTTCAAAAATTAATAAGTCCCTATGTACAAAATAAGAACCTAAAATTCACCGAAAATCCGCGAAATGTTGTTGGGAACGTCTATCTAGACTTTCTTGGTTCTTTCAAGTAAAAACAAGATATTTGAAAAATTTCAAATATTTTGAACTTTTTTGCAGGTCCGTGGTCATGAACTTTTTCACAAAAGGCAAAGTCCTTATCTTCAAAATGAGAGCCTAAAATTCACCAAAACTCCCCAAAATGTTGTTCGGAACGTGTATTAAGACTTTCTTGGTTGTTTTGAGCAAAAAAAAATTTTGCAAATTTTAAGATTTTTTGAACTTTTTTCCAGGTCCGGGATCATGAACTTTTCCAAAAATTAATAAGTCCCTATATACAAAATACGAACCTAAAATTCACCGAAACTACCCAAAATGTTGTTGGGAACCTGTATTTAGACTTTCTTGGTTGTTTTGAGAAAAAACAAACATTATGAAAAATTTCAAATATTTTGAACTTTTTTGCAGGTCCGGGATCAAGAAATTTTTGAACAATTAATATCCTTAACTTCAAAATAAGAGCCTAAAATTCACCGAAACTACCCGAAATGTTGTTCGGAATGTGTATTGAAAGAAAAGAACTAATTAAATGTTATAAATAAATCAAAAATGAGAGAAATTTTGAAAATACCCCATTTTTCTAAGAAAATTTGAGAAATTTAAAAAAAAATAAAATTAAAATTAAAAAAAGAAAAAATTTAAAATTGTAGAATGATTTCATATATGGAAAAAGAACTAGAAAATGTTTGAAAAATATTGAAAAGATGAAAAAAATAAATTTCAAAGAATGATGAAAAAATTCAAAATTTCAAGAAGGTTCCTGAGGAAAAGAATATTAAAAAAGAATTTAAAAAATTTCTCAACATATATTTGGAGCAAAAATTTAAAAATCGACTTAAATTAAAGTAAAAAAAGAATTAATAAATTGAAAGATAAAACTGATAAATTTGATTAGTGAAAGAAAAACTTCAAAACTTGAAGAAGAAAATCATTTTATAGATTGAGAAAAAATTTCCAAAAAACAAGAACAATAAAAAAAATTTGAATAAAAAAGAAAATGTTTCTAAAAATGGAAAAACTATAGAAATCACTTAAAAAGATTTCAATAATAAATATTAAAGAATGAGAAAAAAATTTAAAGAGATGAAAAAAATTCTAATGATAATAATTAAAGAAGAAGACTTCATAAAATCAACAAACTTTTGTAAAAAAGAAAGAAATTGAAAAGTCAAAAAGGTTTAAACATTTTAAAAGATCAACAAATTAAAAAAACAATTAATAGCAAGATTCATTAATAACAAAGTAGAGAAACGATAAAAAAATAAATTATCACAAGAATAAGAAAAAGAATAAGAGAAAAATTAAAAAAAGATTTATTAGAAATGGTTTTGAGAGAACAAAAAATTTCCAGAAAACAAAGGTATATAAAATCAAACTAATAAAGATAACTTTCGGAAAATGGTGAAAAAACTAAATTTCGAAAAATATTTCAAGGAAGGTTTATACAATGCAAAAAAGGAACTGAAGAACAAACTTGAAAAAGTTATAAAGAAACTGACAATAAACTAAAACAATCCCAAAAATATAAAATATTATTTAAAAATGAAAAAGAAAAAAAAACTCAAATCTGCTAAATATAAAACAAAGTTTCGAAAGTTTTGAATGAAAAAAAGGGAAGTTAAAAGAAAACTAAATTAGAAAACAAGATTTATTTGAAAATCATAAAAAACTTCGAAGGCTTTAAAAAAGTATCAATAAAAAAAAGAAAAACATTAGATATGGAAAAAACAATTAGTTCAAAACAAACATTTTAGAAATTTAAATATGGTTTTCAAAATGAAATTCGGATCAAAATAAAAAAGTTAAAAAAACTTGAAAAAAAAATTAAAAAGGGGAGAATTTAAAAGATCTTAAAGAATAAAAAACATAAAAAAGTCAGAGATTATAAAAAAAACTTCAAGAAATGTGAAAAAAAAATCCAGCAACTTTTGAGAAAATCATAAAAAAATTCGAAATTTCAAAAATATCTAAATGTTAAACAAGATAAAAATATTGGAGAGGGTAATCAAAAAATGTGAAGGAAAAATTCATAAATAAATTTTTGAAAAAAAGAAATAATAAAAAAAAGTAGAGAAAAGAATATTGTTCATGAAAGGAGAAAAAATCAAGAAAATCAGAAAAAGACGAATTTTAAAAACGTTTGGGAGAAAAGAAGAAATTTGAAAAAAGAAAACAAAAAAAGATGAAAAATTGTAAATTTTTCAGAAAAAATCAGAAAAAAGTTCAAAAGCCTTAAAAATAGAAAAAAATCATTTCAAAAAATGGCAAGAAAAATATTTATTTCCAAAAAGTTAAAAGAAAAATATAATTAACTAAAAATAAAACTTTATTAAAAGAAGAACAAAATTAAAAATGATTGGAAATATGAAGGAAAGGAAAAAAGGAATTCAAAGAAGAAATATTCAAAATAAATATTATTTGAAAAAATTTCATAGAAATTTAATTAAAAATATTTCAGGAACGGAAATTATTTTTTCAACGATGTAAACCAGATAAAAAAGAAAAAGTTTGAAACAATTTGAAAAAGAAAGGAAAATTAATAAAATGAGAAGAAAGAAACAGTTTTTGCAAAATTTAAAAATTAATAAAAGAAGAAAAAAATACAAAAAGATTAACAAAAGAGAAAAGGAGAAAAAAAATTTAAATTTTTTAAAAAGTTTCCATTCAAATTAAAGAAATTAAATTAAAATGAAATTAAAGATAAAAAAATTGAATTTTACAAATATATAAAGATCAAGAAATATATAGAATTCAAAGAAAAAAATAGCTTGAAAGTGAAAATTTTAAAAATTAAGAACAAATTAGAAGAGATTGAAAAAGAAAATCAAAAACTTTTGAAACAGGAGAAAGGATAAGACAAACGTTAAAAATGAAAACAATTTAAAGAAAAGCTCTGGGTTAAAAAAAGTTAAAAAATTAAAAAAAGATGGAGAATGTTTCGAAAATATAGAAAAAACAAATCCAAAAACATTTAATAACAAAGAGAAAATATCAAAACCTGAAAAGAATTAAAAATACATGAAAATTGAAGAAAGTTTACGACCAGAAAAAATTCGAAGAATAAAAAAGGGAATAAAATTAAAAAATATAAAATGTTTCAATGAAAGAAAAAAAAATGAAAAATGAATTTCTGAAAAAAACAATAAATTTTTAAACACTAACTAGATAAAAAAAATAATATTTTTTAAATGAAAATTTTTTCAATTTTATTTACTATGTTTTATGGTTTCGAATTTTGTATATTTCTATTTCATTTTCTTTTATCTTTCGTTTTCAAAAATCTTTTGTCCAATTCATTATTTGTTTCATTCTTTTCAATTTTTTCATTATTTCCATTTTTTCGGTTTCTTACTTTTGTTCAGTTTTCGTGTTTGTGAAAATTTTGCGTTCTATTTTTTAATTTTTTTTTTCGATTATGAGAATTTTTTTTAATTTTTTTTGCACTTTTTCATTTTTTTTAGCCCTTACACTTTCTATTTGAAGGTTCCTTTTACATTCTTCTACAATTCTCTGAATTTTTTTTCTGATTTTTCTGATCTTATATATTTTCCTTGGAATTTTCTATTTTTTGAAGTTTGAAATTTGGTTTTTCAAATTTTTTTGAATTTTCTTTTCGATTTTTTGAAAGTTTCTTTTTTTAATTGTTAAATATTTATTTCACTTTTTAATAGTTCATTGAATTATTTATTCTCTTTATTTTTGAATTTTTTTATTGATTGGGTTTCTTATCCAATTTCTGGAAACAACTATTTTTTATTTTTAAAAGTTGCTCTCTTTTTATTGATTTTTTCAGTTAATTTGTTTCCTCTATTTTTATATTTTTATTCATATTTTGATATTTTTGCTTTATTGAAATTTGTTTTTGTTTTCTTTTTTGAATTTTTTCCACTTTTTGGAAGGTTTGTTTTCTGAATTTTTTAATCTTCTCTATCTTCTATCTTTTTTTTCTTTTTAAATTTTTCTTTTGAAGTTTAATTTTCATTTTTGATTTTTTTTCCAGTTTTAAATGTTTTTTTAACTGAATTTTTTTTAGATTTTTCTTTCTTGAGGCTTTTTTGTTAAATTTCTAGAACATTTGATCATTTCTAATGAATTTTCTTTTCTAATTTAAATTTTTGTCTTTTATATTTTTGTTATTTATTAAAATCTATTTTTCATCTTCATGATTCTTTGATTTTTTAAAATTTTGTTTCCATTTCTATTTGGTTTACAATTTTTATGATCATCTTTAGAGTTGTTTTCAGTTTTTCTGTTTGTAATTGTTTTTCATTTTTACTTTAATTACGTTCACTATAATTTTTTATTCTATATTTTTCTCGAATTTTTTTGAAATTTCTGAAGTTCTCTTAAATTTTTTAAGCTTTTTTTGTAGCTTTCTTCTTTTTTTGGAATTATTTTTTTTGAATAAATTTAAGATTTTGAATTCTCTTTCATTCTCTAAAATCTTTAATTTGTTTAGCTTTTATTATTTTTTCATTTATTTTATTTTTATCTTGATTTTTTAAAATTCTTAATTTTATCGTTGCTTCCATTTTTCAATCTTTCTAAGTTTTTTTCATTTTTCAATTTTCTCTTCCTTTTTTGATTTATTATAATAATAATAATAGTAATAATAATAAGAGGAATCTTTATACAGGGTAAAATCTTGTCAATACTACGAGTATTGTTATCAATAAGGGCTCTGTTTGAAAGAAAAAAAATGTAACATAATACATAATACAAAGTAAAAGCCTTAAAATGTCTTAATATTTCTTCTTAAAAAAAAATCCTAAAAAAATCCTAAAAAAATCCCAAGAAATCATTTTTATAAAAAAAACGACTATAATCCTTTAAAATGTTCTTTAAGTCTATGCTTGAAAACAACAATCGTGTCTAAACTTCGAATCTCAATTGGTAGCTCGTTGAAGCAAGATGGGCCTTGGAACCAGAAGGACTTCCGTTCTGACCCTTTGAATGCATAATGTAGATTTATTGCTTCTTTTACCATAATTGTGGTTAACTCTTTCACCATAGAACGCAAAATTTGAATGTTAGTTCCTTGCAAACAATTGAACATTAGAAGATCTGCTTGGAGTGTTTAAACTTTTTCTGGTTTAATATCGTCATGTACCCACGTTCTTGATTATACTCTGGACGATGATGAATAATTTTAATGGCTCTTGCTTGAAGGTTTTCGAATTTTTTTGCCCATTGTGTCAGAGATCTTTAGGGTTGGTGTAGAGCAATAGAGCATTTTTGATAATATAATTGCTTTGTATATTGATTCAGCTGCATGAATCGTCAGTGATTTTCTCATTCGTTTCAATAGCTTAATTCGTGCTGCTGCACTTTTTAAGGTTTTTTGTAAATGTTCTTTCATGTCCAGGTTGGGGTCCAAAAAGATACATGTATCCACTCTCAAAGTTTATCAAACGATCATTAATCCAGACCTGTAAATCGTTTTTAGAGTGTAGCCTTTTGGCAGTACCATAGAGCATGGCTTCTGTTTTTCCTTTTTCCAGATTTACGATAAGCCTGTTCTCTTTAACCATTTCGCAATGTTTTCCATAACACTTGTCAGAGCTTTCTCCACGTCACTTATGCTTTTATTAGACACGTATACTACAGTGTCATCAGCATGCAGTTGGATATTGCATACTTTGACAATCTTCGCTAGATCATTAATTTGAATAAGGAACAATAGAGGCCCCAGAATTGAGCCCTGAGGAATTCCATATTCCATAGTCCATATTCCATTTTCTATCCTTTAGATAACTTTCCGAATGCTCCACAGTGTCGAAAGCTTTTTGCAAATCAACAAACACAGCACCTGTTAATTTCCCAAGATCTATTGCTCGTCGAATATTGTCTGTGAGCAGTGTGACGGCAAGTTCTCTATTATATCTCTTCCTGAAGCCGAATTGGCTTGATGCTAACATTCTATTATTTTCTAAATAGTCTGCTATTTGTTCATATACAACTCTCTCAAATATTTTGGATAAAATAGGTAGCACTGATATTGGACGATAATTGTCGATATTGGACGATTATAGAGTGGAATAACTCTTGCGATCTTCAGTTTATTTGGAACTAAAGAAGTTTTGAGAGACAAATTTATGATGTGTGTCAGAGGTTTTGCAATAATGTCATTCCCATCTTTGAACAGTTTTGGTGGTAGGTTATCATGACCGGGAGATTTTGTTGATTTTAGCTGAGAAAAGTGCTTGCTGAGCAATTTTTTAAACTCATTTCTGATCCTTTTTTCATTTTTTTGGAGATTTTTTTCACATTTAGAGCTTTTTTCATTTTCAAAATATTTATTTAAAAGTTTTTTAAAATGCTAAGAATTTTTTTCGTGATTTTTCCCTTTTTGTATTTGTTTACATTTTTCATGTTTAGAATTTCTTTTTCGTAATTCTTGAAAAATTTCTCATATTTTCCTTCTAATTTTTTAAATTTTTTGATGTTTTTAACTTTTTTTCATTATTTCAATCATTTTTTCGTTTCTAATTCTTTTCTTTTTCTAAATTGATTCATTAAAATATTTTTTGTTTTTTTGTTCATTTTTGAATTATTTTTAAGTTCTGCAATTTTGAAACTTGCCGATTTTAGTTAAATCGTTTACATAACATGAATCCTTTTGGCTTTCATTTGTTGAATTTGCTCTCTTTTTATTTTCGATTTTCATTATTTTTATTTTTTTTGTTCCTTCTTTAGATAATTTCTAACATTGTTTTATTCTTTTTAACCTTTGAATTTCTCTGAATTTTTGTCTCTTTTTTAAATTTTGGACATTTCTCCCATTTTTTCAATCAAACTCTCAAACTATCTAAAAACTATCCTAAAAAAGACCTAATGACATATCCTAACAATAACATTTCCTACGAATGACCTATCCTACTAATGGCCAATCCTAACAAAGACCTATCCTAATAAAGACCCATCCTACTGATGACCTTTCATATCAAAGACATATTTTATCAATGACCTTTCCTATGAATGACCTATCCTACTAAAAGCTTATCCTGTTAATTACCTATGCTATCAAAGACGAACTATCCTAACAAAAACCTTTCATAGCAATGACCTGTCCTACTAATGACCAATCCTTAAAAAGGCCTATACTATCAAATATCTATCCTACTAATGACCTATCCTATGTAAGACACTTCCTACGAATGACCTAACATGTTAAAACCCTTTCGCACTAATGACCTATCACATCAAAGACCATTTCTATCAATGACCTTTGCTTACAAAGAACCATCCTAACAAAGACCTTATCTGTCAATGACACATCCTAACAAAAGAATTTCCTGCAAAAGACTTATTCTACTAATGGTCAATCCTAAGAAAGACTTATCACATTAAAGACATATCCTTTTAAAGACCTATCCTACTGATGACCTTTCATATCAAAGACCCAGTTTGTCAATTACCTTTCCTATCAAGAACCTATCCTACTAATGACCTATCCTATCAAGAACCAATCCTATTAAAGATCTATTCTATCAAAGACCAGTCTTACTAAAGACCTCACATAGTAAATCTTTTTCTGACTAATGACCTACGATAACAAAGCCCAATTCTATCAATGACCTATGCTAACAAAGATCTATCCTACTAAGCACCTAAACTAGAAAAGACCCAGCCAGCTAAACCTGAGGCTCATGCACAGGCTCCCGTCCAAATGCGCAGTGACGTCCAAATGCGGTATGGGGAGTAGATTCTTCCGCTTCTGAATCAAATTTTCCCGCTCATGAAATAAGAAAAATTTTTGAAATATTCTTCAGAAATTATTTGTATAGAAAAGAATGAATAAGAGAGATTAATATGATATGTTAGTTAGAAAAATTGCAGGATGGGTACCAAGCATAAGCAGACCGGCTGAAAAAATGGAGAAACTTTGATACACGAAACTGTAGCACCAAGTGAAATGGTGCGATCAATACATCTCAATACGTTATTAACATCACAAAAATACGAATTGCCAAAAATACTGCAGTTGGTAAGTCAAAAATCTGGAAAATTAGATGACGCGAAAATCAAAGAATGTTTCAAAAAAGATAAATAGGATGTTTTGCTTGAAGAAAACGATTATTCGAGTACTGTTTTGCACAGGATAATTCCTTTTATAAATGATAAGGGTCTTGAGATTTGAGAACAACACAGATTTATTAGAAAAAATAGCAAAGATTTATCAACATATAGATGCTGTTAATATAAGTTACATAAGGCCAATAATAATTGCTACAAGATTGGGAAAAATAAGATTGATTAAATTTTTTCATAGACCAAGGAAGCAATCTAAATGTTTTAAATTATCAGAGTGACACCGTATTGCGTATAGCTAAAAGGAAAGCTGATGTTTAAGTAGTTATAGTGATGTTTAAGTAGTTTACCTAAGTAGTAGGACGAAGGTAAACAAAATTGTCATGGTTTTACTGCTTTGGATTAGGTAACAATTTGAGGAAAGAAATCCTGCAAACGGTGCAATAATATGTATATTAAAAAAACCTTTTCAAAAGTCCAAGAAGGAGAAGATGAACTATTTCTAGAGGGTTAATATTATTATATTACTGCGTATTAATAAAAAGTAGAAAATAGATTTTATGAATAAAAAATTAGTTGTATGTGTTGGTAAGTAAAATATTGGAAAATATTGCTTAAGAGTTGAATATAATAAACTTCAAAACTTCGAAGACGTTTTATGCAGCAAAATCGGAAAGACTTTTTTAAAATCTTTCTCATTAAAAAAGTACTGCAGCAATTTCCTTGAAATTTTCACAAGACATTATGTACGCCAAAAAATTGAAAATACATCTACCATAAAATTTCAATAAGTCTCGAGACGAAAACATGGAAGCTCTGAAAACTCAAGAACTGTGTTAAGAGAAGCGCTTACAAATTGCTTTCTACTAAAATAAAGCAAATGGATTTCACGAAATTGCATCAATTGTCGGCTGTCAATTGAGTGCAGCTTTTCTGGTGTGTAAAAAGTTTTTCCGTACAAGAACAGTAAACAAATTACGAAGGGTTGGCAGACCGAAGAAGTTTATGACGGCGAGGGACGAAAGGTCATTTCTGAGGGAACTGCAAAGTAATAGGTTTGAATCCTTACTAGACACCATGTTGTCATGTAAAAAGAAGCTAAATAATGGAACATAAACAAAAACATGGCTATAAAAGTCATGAAAAATACAAATTTCCAGCGTTAGAAGAAAATGCTCTCTCAGAGCAAAAATTAATCATCGTCGATGAGTACAATGGCTTCTCCTTGAATGTTACGCCTTTTGAAAAGTAGCTTTAATAAATGCAATATTTTAATAAAATTGTAGTATTTTCGTTGATAAAGTAAACTTTTTTTGAAGCTTAAAAGTTTGATTTCATAATTTCTTTTATAAATTTTTTTGTTATACAAACGTGAAATTAAAAAATTGTATTTGTTTGGACAGCTCTAAAATGTTTGGAAGGTCATGTTACTTTGCCATTGTTAGGCCATACAGCCCTTCTGAATATTTTGCTGTTATAATCAGGAAAATCGAAAGAATCCTGTGTTTTCGTGGTTATGCTTCATAAGTTGAAGCATTTTCTTAACTTTTTATTCCATTTTCGGAAAACGTAGGCCTAGAGTATTTGTAGAAAGACTGCCCAAATCTGAAAAAGTTTCCGTTGCAAACCGAATCCAACGCAACGCCATAATTCGTTTATCGAATTTGTCCCAATACTTTTTGAACGTAAGTGTATAAACAAATTTTTTAAAAAAATTAAAGACTGATAATATTATTAAGGTAAACTTTAATTGTTGTAAATTAGCTGTAAAGAATTTTTGAATAGGGTAAATGAAATTGTTATGTTGGATGTAAAAATGGGCGGTATATTAGATAGAAACAAAAGAGATGAAAAGACAAAGGAAATAAATTTAGGCCACGCCCTTTTTGGCACCAGAAAACGCTCTTTTACCAACAAGAAATGCCAATTTTACATAAAGGGAACGCTTGTAACTAGCTTTTGGTTATGGAAAGGTAGTTTGAAAATCATAGGATAACATCACAAATGCTGCCAAAATATTACCCCTCCCTCAACATTTTCTCATGAAATTTAGACGAAATACAAAGTTTATCCTGCTGAGAACTGAGGGGGGACGTCCCCCTCCCTCCATCTCCCCCATCTCCCCTGTGGCGTTGCTACTGACTGAACAGATGCATCCCATTTTTATCAAAACAAAGAGAACAATTGCCTGAAATTTTACGTTTAGTAACACCAATAACAAAATATATTGGTTTTGAAAAAATGAGGTCTTGCATTGATAAAAATACAGAAGTTTTATACGAACAAGATGCATATCAAAGTACTGTTTCGCATAGGATTATACTTTATATAGATGAAGTTATTGTTTGACCTTGGATACAGCATTGATTAATAATGCGCTGTGTGATGAAAAAAGGTGCAAATGTCAATTCTATAAATATAAGTGGTGAAACTCCATTAACGATTGCTACAACATTATAGAAAACTAGAACGATGCATTTTTAATAGATCATGGCACTGATTTAAATGTTCAAAATGATCAAGGTAATACAGCGTTACATAGAGTGTATAAACATTTCATGTTAGATCTATTGCATTTTCATACTTATGCAAATAATTTTGATGATGGTAAAGAAAATATTATGATTGAGATGATGATGAAGAGACAAAGCGAAGCTTCGTATACATTAAATTTCCTTACCATATAATGTCTTTCTATACCTATATGTTCCAAAAAGGCGTTTGTTATTTTGAGCGCCATCCTTGTTAACCTTTGTTTGTTTCAACATTGAAACTTCTGTTTGTTTCATCGCTGAAACTTCTGTTTGTTTGAAACTTGAAATCGCTTGAAACGCTCTGCAAATCCATCATACACAATGACTATCTCAGTACTGAATGTTTGTTTATATTTTTATTGCACATCGACAACATTTACTACCAGAATGCATTGTGCGCACAAAGAATAAGGAAAAAGGAGAATTGACTCGAGTGCTTGCATCTTTTCTTTTTGCTGAATTGAGCCGTTTTTCATCACGAATCAATTAGATGTGGACAGTTTTTGCAGCAGACTGCTGTCGTTGAAATAAAGCAAACCCTTCACTTTCAGTATCTTAACTCGTGTTTCTTCGCTACTCTCCTCATCTAGTTCACTTGGGCGGGGGCATTTATAACCAACACACATTCGTGGATCAACTGGAATGAAGGTACTTCTTTAAAGAAATACATAACTAAATGAAAATATTTTTGAAATCTAGTGTAAAAAAAGAAAATAATATAAGAGATTTAGTGAAATGAAACGAAACGAAGGATAATAAACAAAGTTTAACTGTATTTTAAATACTTCCAAAGTTTTGTCAAGCTTGGCTAGTCGTAATTTACTCATTAGTTTTAAGGGGATCGGTGGCTTTGGTTGATTCTTCTTGTTGGTTTGAAAAATTTGCCGTAGCGCGTGCTATTGCAATTGATGTTTCGAAGAGCCCAGAGGCTGGCAATGGTGGTGGTGATAGTGGAACTCTACAAGTAAAATAAGAAAAGGTAACTCGATAAAATAAAAAAATTCGATTGATTTTAGATAAAAAACGATTGTAAACTTCGAAGGAAAAAGAAAGAATATAAATATGTACATACGTGTAAATGTTGTCTTCGGTGCTGGCATAATATGGTTCAAGTTCGGTATTTTACTCTAAAGATGAATACATGGTTTATATCACAAGAATAAACTGAATATTAGTGAACTTTGCGAATTGATGGATAGTTTGCAAGTGAGCGAACTTGTAGTAAATAGGAAATTTATACATTACATAGACAGTGGTTGTCAATCAATAATGAATATTGATACAGTCTTTATTATTAGATGAAAGAAAAGTAAATAGTTGTGATTATTTAAGTAGCGCCTATTGTTATAAGATTGCCCTTCAAGTGTATATGCAGCAAAATTTACTTCCTGTTTTTTTAAGAGTTATCTTTTCCCTTGTTTTCTGATACCTTTGGCACTAAAATTTTCATAATTTGACCAGCGAAATTGTGTTTAATCAGAGTTTGAAATTAGATAGTACTTGCAAAAACCAAGGCCAGTTTGTGACGTCACAGTGATGAATTTGGTCGACAGCAGTCAGGAAACTGCAGTTGTACATAATAGGCATTTGTTCAGTACGCTCGTATAAAAGTCGGTCTTGTCTGTTAATTTTTTAATATTTCGGTGTATATTGGAATAACGATAGACATAGGCACTGATAGTAAATAAACAATCCATCAACAACCATGTATTTTTCGGCTTTTTCCAAAACCAGTGAGTCCTATTCAATATCTGGAGACCACAGAGTCAGATAGAAAGAGAGACAGTGGGTTTTCTGTAGAATTCTGATCTGAATCTTGTTGGAGATTTAAATTCGGAAGAAAAAAATTGTGAAATTAGCAATTTCATGGATATCTATGGATTAAAAAATTTAATATGAAGTCCCACTTTTTATAAATCTGCTGAAATCCCTCTTCGATTGATATGTTTCTAAAAAATAAAACCTCTGGTTCTCAAATTACTACAACAATAGAAGTGGGATTGTCTGGTTTTCATCTGAAGATACTAACACTGTTAAAGAGTGGTTTTGTAAAAAGAGGTCCAAGGATTGTGACATACAGAGACTACAGTAAATTTGATCCTATAAAGTTTTGCAGTGACCTTAGAAGCAAACTAGCTATGAGCAGTGAAGCATACTCGGTATATGAAAATTTTAATTCTGTAGTCGAAAAAGTTCTGAGTAACGAAAACTTTATGACGAAAACTTTAGGAAAGGCAATTATACTCCCTTCACAGTTATGTAACAGATTAAACAGACAAAATACTTCTGAAAACTGGAACGCTTATATAAAGCAAAGAAACAGATGTGTGAAAATTCTGCGACATCAGAAACATCATATTATGGTAACCTTCATATAAATTCTGTCACTGACAATAAAAAGTTCTGGAAAACTGTAAAGGCACTTTTTACCGACAAGGTACAAACGTCTTCAAGTATTACACTTATCGAAAATGAAAAGTTTATTACGAATGACAGTGAAAAAGCTGAGATCCTTAATGAATTTTTTACAAATATCACAAAGACCATTGACATTGCCCCTGTTGAATTCATACTCAATTCGACAGACCATTTGCTGGACCCTATTGAAATTACTGTTGAAAAATATAAACATCATCCCAGCATTCACAAGATTAAGGATAAGGTAAACAATGGCACATTCTTTGAACCAATTACAATGAAGGTATTCAATGATGAATGATCGAGACTAAATACAAAAGAAGCGTCTACAATTGAAAGTATTCCTCCACGGAATGAAAGAAAACGAGGACATTTTTGTACAATTACTGATGACAATTTTCAATAATTCATTACTCCAGAAAACGTTTCCTGAAGATCTTAAATTAAGAGGCATAACTCCGCTATTCAAAAGATACAAAACTACAGAAAAACGAAACTATTGACCTATCACTGTTCAATCTGCATCATCATAGGTCTTCTATATGCTCAGATGGTTACTTCAGGGATACCTTCTTAGTTCCCTATATATGTGGTTTTTGGAAAAAGGTTTCAACACACTGCACGCGCTGTTGAGATTAATGGATATTGTAAGAATTCCCTAGATAAAAAGGGGTCTTTGATGCCTTGCTAATTGATCTTTCAAAAGCGTTTGATTGCATAGACCATGAGCTATTAATTGTGAAATAAAATGCTTATGGGTTTTGTAAAGATGCTCAACTATTGACTTACAATTACCTGTCCGAAAGAAAACAAAGGGTGAAATCAAATGCTTTATTCAGCACCGGGTGAGAAACCTTTGCAGGTGTACCACAAGGATCAGTCCTTGGGCCTCTTCTATTTATTTATACATTAATGATTTGTTCTTAATGGTACTGCAGTATGTAACTTTGCTGATGATACTAAGATTTTCTCAGCTGACTATCAATTGGATAGAGTTTTAGAACAGCTAGAAACTGATGCTCTTGTTTTATCAATGTGGTTTCCAGAAAACTTTATCAAATTGAATGAAGAGAAATGTTATCTTCTTACTTTTGGAACAAACCAAGGTGAAATTAAGATCAAAATCGGCGAGGCCATTGTTGAGGAAAGCTCTGAGGAAAAACTGCTAGGGGTGATATTAGATAAAAATCTTAACTTCAAAAAGTCACGTCTCAAATTTTTGCAAAACTGCATGCCCTTGCTAGAGTATCACCATTTATGGGTTCTGACTAACTGGGTCTCCTAATTAACAGTTTCATAAAAGCTCAGTTTAGTTAGTGCCTCCTGATTTGAATGTTCCATGACAAATCCACAAAAGAGCACTCAGAATTTTTTATAAAGACAGTCGTGCTGACTACAAAGTATTGCTGACATTGAATAATGCAGTATCGATTCATCAACGCAATCTACAGTACTTGATGATAGAAATATACAAAACCAAACATAACCTGAACCCTAGTTTCATGAGTGAGTGTGAAACAAGAAATGTACACTATGATTTGCGAACTAAAAATAATCTTTGCATTCCAAAAGCCAGGAAAATTTCTTATGGTTTAGAAACTGTGAGGTATTTAGATCAAAAACTGTGACAAACACTACCTCACAGTAAAAGAGAGTCTCAATCGTTGGCAACATTTAAAAAAGAATTAAGAGCACACCCTGTAGAATGCGACTTTAGATTGTGTAAAATATTTATTGCTGGGTTAGGTTTTATTTAGAATATTATACCTCAAACATTTTTATCATTGTACCATGTACTTATTTTATACTAATACTTCATAGATAGTTCTCCTTATAGCTATTAGACGTTCATTTAATACGCCATTTTTAAAGAAATTTTTTATTATTGTTGTAATTATTATATATATTATATATTTATATATATATATATATATATATATATATATATATATATATATATATATATATATATATATATATATATATATATATATATATATATATGATATATATTATGAACTGAAAACTAAAATTAATGTGATAAAGAAAGTTCTAGGCATAGAACGGGAGACATTGAGGCAGCTTGATTTAGATGAATGAAGTTGTAAGAACAGTGGTGAATGGAATGTCCTATGGTATCTGATGCTGTGAGTAAGGTAGGGGGGTGTCGTGACGATGACATGGTCGATGAATTAGTAGGAAGTGAGTGTAAAATGGCCCAAGAATGGTCACAACAAAATATTGCGCGGATGAGTCTACAATTGATAACAAAGTAACAATGACCAGGACCCACCCCTCTGAGGGGGTTGGGGTGGCAATAGTCCCCGTTTTTTTCGAAGCAAGTAGTGTTAAAGCTGTAGTAAAAATAGAAAAAACTGTCCCCCTTCCACTTTCAAATTCCTGTTGAGGAACTTGGTGCCAACGAATTTCTGTGACAGACAGTGAATTGGAGGTGGATTTTAGAGTTCCAAATATAGGTACGGATGATCTTGAGAAAAATAATCTAGAATGCATTTAGAATTCAGTTGCATGCATATGACTGTGTGTTCAAAACCAAGGAATGTTCTTGGTTACCTATCATTTTGGTATGACCAAAAAAGAGTAGTTTTCTTTTTACCACCAATGGCATATGAATGAAGGGCACAATCTCAAAAGAATTATGAAAATCCTCTATTCCAGTCTAAAAACAGCACAAGGGTACATTTTTCATTTTGCCTCATATCCTATCCTTTTCTGCGTATCAAACTGACTTTTGTTTCAGAGTTCCATGCTATTCTACCAAAGTGGAATTGAGATACAATAAAAAATAGAACAAGAGGCAATTTTCAGTTGGGCTCTATCATTTTCAGCGCATCAGGTTGTCACTTGTTACAAAGTTTTATGTTATTCTACCTACTTACAGCAGAGATGTGGTAAGATCACTGCTGGAGTCTAGGGGCAAAGTAACCCAGCTAAAAATACCTCAAGGGGGAATTTCCAGTTGCGATCCATATCCTATTCTTCTCATTTTTAATTGTTGCATAGTTTCATACGTGTGTCACCATTTGCACAATGTCTGACGAAACGGTTTTCTTTTGACTCATCACTGTGACGTCACAGCGGGAAATTAAATTTTGCAATCTTCTCCTTCTTCTTACTGGCTCTTCCGTCTTAATTCAAGACATTAGCCTTGCCACTGTTTTCTTCCATTCCTTTCGCTCATAATCGTTCTCAGTTAGTTCATATACTGTTTTATTTATTGGATTCAGGTCTTTATTCATTTGTCTGATCCATGTCTGTTTTGGTCTTCCCCGATTACCCTTCACTTTGCAATGCAACTGAAAAATGTGCATACTTGGACACTCAATAAAAGAAGAACCATATAACTTACCGGAATTCTGTTTTTTTTTGCATAAAAACAAGGGTGAACGCTTCTATAGATTTCTTTTAAAATATTGGAATGTTAAATTTCGCAGCATAGGCACTTTAAGACAAAAGAAAGTAAATATCTGTGGTTTTTTAAGAATCGTATATTGTTATAAAATTAAGTTTGAACAAAAGAAATAAAAAATAGCTGTCATTGAGAAAATAGATGTATAAGTAGATGCATGAAAAGGTGTATAAATAGATGTATAAATACATGTAGAAATAGATGTGGAAAAAGATGTGGAAATAGGTGTGGGAATAGGTGTAGAATAAAGTTATAAGTGGTTACAGCTATTAATTGTTTAAAATAGGTGTATAAAACAAAGAAGTTAAAACAGTAAAATAACATACAGTAGCATTAAGACTATAGCAAAGGGTATAAAAGCAGGATGTATCAGTGAAGGGAGAGTTGAATTGGAGTAGTATGAAAAGAGGAAGATAGCTGAAAAGTACATAGACAGAGACAAGCTAAGAAGACGTTTTAAAGGTACATAAATATGTAGTATAGATTTTCCTGATGGAACATCGTTTTTTCTTGATAAAACTGCTTTATCAGCTGAAGATATTGAAAAGGAAATTGTTGAGCAGAGTGAATTCGACCAATTTTCGCACGAGGCCATTTGCTTGACTGAGATATGTTTTGACTACAAGGCCAGTTCGTAAGAGGCTACTGTTGCTCTTAAAATGTTGTTGGTGGAAATAAAAAGATAAACTTGCCAAAGGTGCAGGCAGTAACTCCTTTGAATGGGTTACTTTTTGGGACAGCTTTCAGTCTGCTATAGGAATATGAGCATAACGATGTTGACAAATTTAAGTATCTACGATCATATTTGGGAGGTGCAGCGTATACAGCAATCAAAGGATTACCTATCTCAGATGGCAATCATAAGGAGGTTGTGGATATTCTACAAAAGCGATTTGGTTCCAAGCAAGTTATTATATCAAACTTCAGAAACACGATTATCAAGTTGCAGATCGCGAGTTCCTTCATAAAATGGAAAAAGTGGTTGTCACACCGGTATTGATGGCAGATATTCCAGAGGAATTAAGAGTTACCATAAGCCAAAATTGCAGGAAGGTCTATTGGACGATGAAGGAATTTGGGACTTGAAGGAAGTTTTGGATCTTTTCGAAAAAGAGGTGCAATTGAGTGAAAAATTTATTGTTTCGAATGAGAGCAGTGGATCTTCTACTCGCGGTTCATGGAGAAAACCAATCGTAAAGGAGTATTCAGGCAGCAGACAGAATCAACCATCGACCATCATTTTACCAGAATCAAGGAGGTTTGAAGTGTTTCTTTTGCAATGGATCGCATATGGCTTGTAAGTGCACTTCAACTACTAATCCAAAAACTAAGATGACTGTTCTTAGAGAAAAAAAAAGATTTTTTTGTGCTTTAGAAGTAGCTCCTTTTTGCCCTTCAGGAAGAAGGTGCACATTGCCTTATGTAATGCCTTGAATACAAATTCAAATAATAACAGGGTACAGAGTTCGGCAGTAAACGTAGCTGTTGAGCGTGACTTATCGGTACTTTTGCTTTGTAACGATAACTTGTCTGAAAACATAAACGTACTGTGTAATAGTGGTTCGTCTAAAACATTCATTAGTTCGCACCTTTGCAGTTATCTAAAGCTGCAGATTATAGGCAAAGAAAAACAGTTGATAAAGGTTTTTGGCGATTCAGAACCTAAATTTCATGAATGTGACATAGTACAATTTACTGTCGTTTGCAGTGATGGACTGAGAATTTATATGAAGGCATATTCCATTCCGTTGATTTGCAGTCTATTAATTAATCAATGTATTGATGTTGCAATTGAACAGTATCCGTATTTGCAAGGTTTGCCTCTTGCTGACTATATTACAAGCAAGGAACAAGTAGATATTGATTTACTTATTGTATCGGATTATTACTGGTCATTTGTTGGAGGACCTCCCGTAAGAGGAGAGGGTGCAACTGCTGTACCAACTGGGCTTGGTTTCATTTTAAATGGTCTGGTTAAAGACATTTATAACGTTTGCAGTTCTACGCATGTGCAAACAATTCATGTAACAAAAGCAGAGATGCATAGTTTCAAAGCAGAGAAGCAAATGACTCTGTTGATGTTAATAAGTTTTGGGACATTGAATCAGTGGGTATAAAAGAAAAAACGTCTGATTCAGAATTATAGGACAGATTCCTCAAGGATGCCCGGTTTAAAAACAGTTGTTACAAAGTTTCTTTGTTAATGAAAGAATGTCACCCAGTTATTATGGACAATTTTCCTCTCGCAAAAGCCGACTAAAGTCTCTGCTTAAAAGGTTGAAATCAAAACCAGACATTTTTAATGAGCATAACAACGTCATCTCAGAACAGTTAGATGCAGGTGTTGTTGAACGTGTGTTAACCAAGGGAAACCAATGAAATGGATAAGCCAGGTGAAGTTCATTTTTTACCACATAGAGAGGCAGTAAGGGCGGATAAGGAGACTACAAAACTTCATCATGATGCTGGCTCTAAAAGAGCCTGTGAAGTAAGTCTGAATGATTGCATGCATATTGGCATTGCTCCTATACTGTTGATTTTGGACCTGTTGGTAAGATTTGGAATCCAAAAGGTTGCTCTAATTAGAGATCTGCCAAAAGCTTTTCTGAACATTGCTATTACCCTAACCAGATAGAATTGCTTCGTTTCGTGTCAGTAAATGAAATCAACTCAGAAAATCCAAAACTTGTTATGTACAGATTTACGTGTCTTGTTTTTGGGTTAGTCAGTTCACCGTTTGTTATCAATGCAACAATAAGATATCATATGGATAAATATGAAAGGACTGACCCCGATTTTGTTGATTTAGTGAAACATTCTATGTTTTTGTGAAACATTATATGTACGTAGATGATTTTGCTTCTTCTGTTCAAACAATTGAAGATACTTTTGACTTGTATCAGAAACTGAAATGTCGGTTCAAGGAGGCAATGGGCCTCAAATCGTAGTCAGTTGATGAATTAAATTTAATGTGAGGGGTCCAAAACAGACACATTATCTGGTAGTTCTACTAGCAAACAATTTCAAAATAAAAACCGATGAAAAAAGCGTGAAAGTTTTAGGAATTTCGTGGGTCAAGGGATGTGATTTAATTAAATTTGATTTGAATGACGTTGTCAAGGATGTTGCGAAGGAGCTTGCTACAAAAAAACAATCGTAAGTACTATCGCTCCAGTTTTTGACCCACGCGGTTGGATTTTGTGTGCAATTCTGCCTTTGAAAATATTGTTTCATGAGGCATACTCAATGAAAGTTGATTGGAACACTCCTCTTTCTGAACAAAGTCATTTGTATTGGAAAGCTATAATTACAATTATAACTTTCCAACACAAATGAACTTGTTCAGAAAGAGGACTTTGAATCTGAAATTGACTTTGAAATTGAAATCTGAAAGACTTTGGATCGCTTTCTGAAATTGAATTCCCGCGTTATTCACTACAACTTTTTGCGACTTTTCAACATGAAAAGATTAATGGTGAATATTTTAAGACTGTCGTTTTGGCAATTTCCAGGAGCTGTTTAATAAAAGCTGAAAAGACTGAAAAGAGTTTTTTGAATGAAACATTTGCAGTTGTTCGAAAACAACAAGACTCTGTGGAGGGCATGTTGTAAATAACGAGTATTGTCTAGTGATGTATATATAGTATATGTAAAGTATTGTCTAGGGATTTAATCGAGGTTGGGGGAGGCATTGATTGATAGGATTTTGATTATTGGATTGCTTGAATGACGAACACGTGTAGAGAATTAAAATTTGATATGTTAAAAGAATTTATTATGGATATCAGTTTGTAATCCTTTATATTGGAATCTAGATTGTAGATTCACTGTTTACCAATATTACTGATTGAGAAAACCTTGGAATCATTAACCAGTTTTTTCCCTCTTATTCATCTCATTATTCATTATTGCAGATAACGTCCACCAGGTCGTAAGTGATGTACATTGGCCTTGATGACCGCTTCCCAGCCTTTTTTGTTCACTTTCCAAACACATTGCAGACCTATTGCGCTTCACTTTCTGACCCAAAACTACCTCTTTCATTTTCATTACAAATTTCGGATTCCAGGTTGGTTTTCCTCCCAATTTCACTGTCATTTCAATTTCTGCCATCTTTATCTTAAGATGTAAACAAGAAGCAACAAACAAATTATATTTTGGCGCCAACAAAAAATTTGCACCACTGCACTTGCGCAACTAATGTGTTCGAGGCACTGAAAAAACACTATTTTATTTAAGTCATCAAAAGCTCTAGGTCTAAAGCCAACTTGCGTTTTGGTCGTGTTGCATGACTAACCATGATAAACTGGAGTCAGGCCTAGAATCTGTATCGAGCTACTTTGCAAATTCAATTTATACGCCGTGCTAATGTCAAAACTAATCAAAAGTTAGATTTTAAAGAAGCAAAGTATTTGATTTTCTGTGAGATAAGCCCGACGTATAAATCAGCTCTAAGATCTTGTTGGCAGTCTAGTGTTCAAGAGCTAAGAGTATTAGTAATGGACCCAAGTGTCAAGGAGCAATGAAAAATGTGATCCAGCCTATGGCAATTTGATAGGTGGTGAAAATAAAGAGTCAAGAGACAGAAAAAAAGCAATCAACGGAGAAGGAATTAATTCCAGCGTACAAACAGGAGGAGAAAAAGGTAGCAATGATGGCTTAGAATGTTACTTCTGTGATAAAAACATAGATTGGAGTCATGTGATGATTTCAAGTTCGAAGATGGTGAGGAAAAATCCAAATTTATTAGACTAAAGAAACTTTGCGACAATGGTGTATCAAGGTTTAATTTTTTCTGCTGGTTGCAAAAGACAAAAGGCATGCACAGTGCTGAATTGTTGGATTAGATGGAAACATTATGCTTCAATATGTAATGCAGTTAACAAATTTGAGACAAGTCGATACAGTGAACAAGTTAGCTCAGATCAACATGTGGGATTGAAAAGGCAAAATCAATGTAGTAGCCCGACAAGTAACAATGGTGGTTGCAGGTGAAGGACTACCAATTGTACTGCTCAAGGTAAATTGTTGAGGCCTAGGATGTACCCTCTGTTGGACAGTGGATCTACTGCTTCTTTTTTCTGTGATGATCTTTTGAAGGAGCTAGGCATAAAGGGTAAAGCGTGTCAAATACAGCTGGCAACTATTGGTGGTGTTTGTGGTGAATGTCAAACTGCCATGGTGAGCAAGAAGATATCTGCATTTAGATTGATAATGTTTTTACAACAAAGAGTTTGAATATACCTCATTAGGAATTGCTCAGTAAAAAGATGTAGATTTGTGGTCTCACTTCAGTGGAGCACCCGTACCTATTCTAATCAATTGTGTACATCCACACTAATCATTCGGTAAAACATGGGCACCTTTTGCACTTCATATACTAAGGGAGCACCTATCGGGCACCAGGCAATGGGATGACCAAACAAGCTTTGGACACATTCCCACTCTGAACAAGCTATTAGGCACAATTTCAGAACACCAACATGACAAACTACATCAAATGACAGCAGCATGAAAGTTCACAGAAGCACATATATTTTTCTTGAGTCCAAATTCAACAACGGGCTTGTTTCAACTTCCATGACAAAGTACCAAGATTTTGAAACTTTAATGAAAAGACTGGTTTGCCTATAGAAATTTTTCAACAGTGGATAAACAATGGATCGAGTGTGCCTAGCTCAAATTGCTTTAGACCCAACAATGTGAAGAAAATGTTTACATAAAATTAGAAGAGAGTAGCAGACCTGCAAGACCCCATACAGAAACACGATGTTACAAAGAGCCTCCATCTACAAATTCCGCAACTGGATATGCAGTTTTCTGTGAAGAAGTCTTTCGTAAACATAATCATAGTCAATGGCCTAAATGTATTTAACCTTTGGCAATTTGGAATCACCATTAATGATATGAAGTAGCTTATTGCCAAGCACAGGCACCATGGAGTATTTTGAAAGGGGGTGTAAGTAAGTGGGGGATGAGATATTAAGACCTAATTAAAACAGGCTTTACTGGTGTGGTGGTTCATTTCTCAATATTTCCATATTTGACTAAAAGACTCAAGTCCCCCTAGCCCTCTTCTCCGCAGTGCCTGAAGCAGTACAATATATCAGCCAAGTAAGACAAAAGATGGAGTTCATGATATGAAGTTACTATAGGGTCTTTTCACCCTGATAACCTGGAAACATGACACTTACATAGCTTTTATTATTGTGAAAAAGTAGGAGATTGGGGATAAGCTGCAAAAAAAGAAGCTCAAAATCATATGTGATCAATTTTACAAAAACATTTTGTGATCACTATCTTTATCGATCTTATCCTTATTGGTAATGATATTTCATCCAATACGAGAAGTGTAAGGATAAAAGAAAGCACAGAAGAAAAGCTGTGCTTTGAGTAATTCTGGAAAAAACATTATGCTTTAAAAAGCAATTGAGGTCCGTTTGCAGAAGGGCTGGGCAAAAGCTACATGCTCTCTCGAGAATCTCTCACTTTCCTGACACTGAAGAGAATAATGCAGGTATTATCTTGTCCCAGTTCAACTACTGTACTCTTGTTCAATGATAGAACATATTAATAGTAAAGTTAATCATTTTCACAAACGAGCATTGCAAATAACTTACAAAGATATGAAATCATATTTTGACACAATGTTACTCAGTGACAATGCGGTCCCAATCTACAAATTCTGTATTCTTTTACTTTAATTTATTTTGGAAAATTTATCTTGTAACATTGGATTCTCGATGCCGTTTTGCTTTGTTTCTGAATACTATCCTCCTATTTATATTATACTCATTGCAAGATTCACAGAATCCGGCGGTTCTTCCTGCTCACACATTATATCTTTTAACTTAACTCCAAAGTACTTTTGGCTTTTTAATGAAAGGAATTTAATTTAAATCATGTTAACAAAATTTACCTGAAAGTGTCTCAGTTAAAGTTAACTAACACAAACTAAAACATAAGCAATAATTTTCTGACACACAAACAATTTATATTTGATACGTAATTTTTGAAAATTCTTAAAATTGAAGTTTACGACTTGCTCTAGAAAAACTGCCTTATTTTGAAAGGTAGCACTTGAAGGGATTAATAGGGATGATTTTCTAAAAACGGCACACTTACCCTTTGGCATACCTGACCTAAAATATGAATGCTTTTGAATTGGGGTTAACGACATAGCGACCCCTGACACTAATATCATTGAGAACAGCCAGCTGTAACACAATAAATCCAAACAACAGCCGCCTACTCCTACGTAAATACAGATGCATGAATAAAAATGTGATTCCATTCATGCTGAGGAGTCGCCTGGATAGCAGTCAAGGATTTTATTTAAAAGGATTAAGCCATTAACCAGAGGGATAAAAATTGCTTCATATAGTTTTGGATTTGGTGTTCCATAATAGAGAAAATACAAACTTCAACAAATCAAACAGAAATTTCTAATTCCAACTTCATCACCACGAATCCAGGAATATTTGAAGTTTTGCTCCTATATTAAACTCCGCAATGTAATGAAAATACCTTTGGGTATGTCCCAGAATATTCCATCAATAATAATTTGATTCTCTATAAGAAAGTTATGTTAGTGAAAGAAAAAATAACTTGCTACTGTGATGTATAGCTACTGTAGAACAAAAGGTCAAACCCTCCCCATTGATAGGGTTTGAAAACTATAAGCATGGCTGTTTCTTGATTTTGTGGCTGCCAATAGCACAAATATAACAAAAAACAACAAAAGCGTTATTAAAACAAAACATAACTGGTAGAAAAAATTATTTAGGTTGGGTCAAAGGACAGACAACCACTGATTTAGAAAAAAGACTGGATCAAGCAACCTATTGTTCAACAACCACAGCTTTTGGGGCCACAGAATTCTTTTAGGTGCCATTACAACTGTGACCCAAATTTCGCGGGAAATCCAAATCTATTATGGAAAACTATGGCTAATCATGAAACACAATATTGCGCTTCTCGTTGTAACAAGAGTTGTAACTTCTCGTTCACTCAGAAGTTGTGATTTCAGTTTGGGTATTTTAGGCCGGTTTCATTTTTATTATTTCACAAACCTAGCCAAACATTGACTTCCAAAAAATTGTTTATTAGTGATGTGTGGCTGCGGAGAGTGGGCTTGGTCCCTTATAAAGCACCGAATTGGTTGGAAAATTTTGGCAACCTTGTTTGTAATTTGGCAGTAATTTGTTGAATCTTTAAAGAAAATTTTACCTTATACTTTTACCATAATCCCAAAAACTTTTTTTTTCACTTTTTCTGCATCCTTGCTAACGTTTATAAATAAATAAAAAACGTTCTATAAAAATTTATATAGGAATAACAGTTTGCCTGGGGGCAAAAATTTGAACATCTTTTTGCTCTGAATTTTAAAGAAGTAGAATATCACAAGCTAACAAGTTCAAACGGTGGAGTAGACTTTTATGGGGATTCAATATCATTTTACTCTTTGTGACATAGTCAAAAAGTCTACATTTATAGACTACAAAATGGATGGCAGAAGTTAATACCTAAAAGCAAAATTCACTTTTGATCGGTAACTCAAACTAAAAAACAAAATCACTGGCTTTGGCAGTTGTAAAATAAAACAAAATATAGAGTTGGGAAATGAGGACATGAGCCTTGCCCTTTGAGACGAACACAATGCAAAGATTACTGTAATCTAAAAAAGAATTATGCAATAAAGATTTAATTTGATCAATCAACATTCAACTGCTTAATCTAAGCTTTAGTAACAAGCTTCAATTACTTGAAAATTCATACAAGAGTTGCCAAAACGTTTGACAAATTAAATCATTTTAGGTACCACACAACCAAACATAGTGGCAAAGAAGGTTTGTTGTTTGACATGTTGTCGTGCACTTGGATCTAGCAGCCATACACATCCTTTCTTGCCCCGAAAGACAGAAGGCCTATTTAAGCATAATTCTCTATAGAAATACCTCATAATAATAATAATAATGCACAAATTTGTATAAGTACAATGAAGAATATACCGTTTTGTTGAGAAATAATATCCTTCAACTTCTCTATCTCTATTAGTAATTTCGTTCCTTCCTTCATCCTATGTCCTTCCATACTGAAATGGCAATAAACTTTGTTAAAGCAGGAAGAGCAAGTTATATCATATTTGCAAACCTATCAGCATGTCCTGTCAAGCATGCTGTGATCATTAGGGTCCTTTGCTAAAGAAATATACAAAGTAAGTCATCCCAAGGGGCATGGCAAAAGATTCCACCTCTGCATGGTTGTACCCAACACCAGAGATAGCTTTGTTTGATATTTATACACAAAAGAGTTGACTTTAGGAAAATTTTACGATTTATTTTTTTAAATCAAAGAACGAAGACTTGTGTATGTAAAGACTCACCATTCAACCTGTAGATATATCACTGTAACCCTAAATGTATTAAATCCTCTTTTGCCAGCCAGAAAAAATTAGGCCTTTTATGATTAAGTTAACAAATTTACGCTAACAGTCAAGTGTGGTAGTCAAAAGTTTCTTATTCTATCTTTTAACTACTTTTTCTCAGTGTTTTAGAGCTTTAGAATAAGGCAGCATCGTTTACCCTTTAAGGGCCACATTTGAAATATTATTCAAAAAAATTATTATACTGATTATTCTATGTTGTTCTCATGGTAAAAGAATACTTTTGAATTTTTTTTGGAAAAATCTTAATTAAAACTATTGTTTTCATTTGGTTGCCATATGGCAACTATGGTCCACAAGGGTCCAAGACAAAAAAAGAAAAGTTGTATAGAATATAAAATAACATGCCAAAAACACATTTAGAACACATAAACAGTCATAAATGACGTTAGTCTCTTGATTTTTTTTAAAAAAAAACTTAATTTTACTTGTGATGAATGTCTCTGAAACAGCTTTTTCTCGATGTAAGACATAAACATAGTTGGCACTTTTCGCAGTAAACCCGGCTAAAACCAACTTTGCAGCTTCTACATTTGTTCTTTCTTTCTCTGTGTTCTGGCCAATGACCAACTCCATCAAATCTTGAATCCTGATCAGGCAACCCTGTTTTTGGGGCTCTTCCTCTCTTGGGAGTTTCCTGGATATCAATGGATGCAGGACGCTTTGATGGTCTTCCAACTGACCTTCTAGCTGGTGGTTTGTTTGCTTTGATCGGAGCATCTGCTAATTTGCTAACAAACTCAAGTAGATAAATCTGTTTTGCTCTAGAGATGCCAAGCTGATTGCAATACCTTCTGTATAATAGCCATACCGCATAATTTTGTCTTTGTTGGAACAATTTGCTCATCAATAGATTGGTGCTCTTCTTGTTCAATTTTTTGGCAGTTTTCTCTCAATTTGTCCAAAATTGGTGAAACTTTGTACAATTTATTATCTTTGTTTACTGGATCATTTTTTAAAGTGTTCTCATTTTCATGGAGGAACTGCCTTAGTTTTTTGTAGCGGTTCTTGCTCATTACATCAGCTACAGGAGCATATCTTGTTTCCGCCTGCCAATAGTTTGCATACCTTGGCATCTTAACCAAAGCCATTTTTATCTGGATCCCAAGGAGTTGCTCAATTTCATCTGTTGTAGTGCATATACTTTTTCCAGATTTTTGAATACTGTTTAAATTGGTTTGCTCACACAGATTGTCTGTCATTTCATCCTCCCAAAATTCTTTGAAGTACCATAATGGTGTAAGCTCATCAAAATTATCAGGGGGCAAACTTTAGACTCCCGCTGAGAAGGTAGAGTCAACGGCGGGGGTCTTAGGATTACCACAACGAAAAAACATGACTTTTCTTGGCCCTCCTTTTTGCATCGTTAGATTTCACATCACATTCATTCCCTTCTCTGTCAATACAGTTATCTTCAGCTGAGTCCTTTGCTTTATCTGCATTCACTTTTGTACAGTTTTCTCCAAAATTTTGAATGGAATATGATCTTAACTGTTGTTTCTATGCACACAACCTCAAAGTTTTCATAATGCTCTTGTTGTTTAACTATCATTTCAGTAATTGTATCTTCTACAACTTTCTCATCTTCTTCCTCATCTTCAAGTTCTGATAGCTCAGAATCAGACCCTGGTGCCATAGCAAAATTGATAGCCTCAACAACATCATACCTTATCTTCTTACGCACCTCGTATTCCATTTTGTGTCTCTATGAAAAGACAAAAACTATTTCAAAAAGAGAACTCAAGGCATAGATTAGTATGATTAATCTGTATTTATACAAACAAGAGCAAAGTTTAACCTTTTTTCAATAAAGCTTTGAACTTTAGTTTATTTTGCTCTTGTTGTAGGCTAGTTTTTTTATCTTCTTTACCAGTCAAAAATACTTTTATTACAAATTTTAATGCAGATCACTGAGCCTTTCTAGATTTTGTTTTAGATGAAAAGCTTTCAATGTCCGAAAATCTACAATAATACAGAAGTCATATACTAACATATATAGAATTTGAAGCTATGAAGCAATGCTAAAAATGCCTCTATCTGTTCACTTACTGTCATTGTCTTCAAATCCCCTCCCCCCCCACCCTTAGTATTGATGTTAGATGTAAAAGATATTAATAATTCTTTTTTAGGCATAAAAAACAAATATCGCTGAATATGATGTCGGAAATCTAAAGCTAAAATCTGGCCCGATTCTAACCTTGATTGGCCATAGTTGCCATATTGCAACCAAGTTTGTAAGCAAAAATTTCATTTGAAGGCTTCAACACAATCTTGAAAAGGACTGGTCCACCCGTTTTAAACTATTTACTCGTATGAACTCAGTAAGGTAACTAGGAATTGCACAATAAATATCTCTCAAATTATCTATGTGAATGTGAACACCAAATTATCTATGTGAATGTGAACACCAAATTATCTATGTGAATGTGAACACCAAATTATCTATGTGAATGTGAACACCAAATTATCTATGTGAATGTGAACACCGAAAAATACTGGAAACTTACCCTCTTTCAATGTCTTGCGCTTTTAATTCTGAATTTCAACTTCATGGCAACCGTTTGTATTGAGAAGACGAGAGTTCAAACATAAAACACGTGCTTGGAAATCTTACCAAAACGAGGACAACCTGTTGTAAATGAGGCAGGAATATTTTGTTGCCATATGGCAACTATGTTAAGGCAATAATATTGTAATCAAGAATGATCTGAGCAGTGGGATCTGAGCATAAACAACAAAACGGTCAATCATGCCTTAAAAGTGTTAAGAAATTATTTAAGAAACTTTCTTTAAGCGCAGAACCTTTCCAAAAACTGCGACAAAGTTTCCCTTTCAATATCAACTGTGACCCTGTGATGTTTACATCTGAGACGCTGACTGAGTGGTTCACAGCTATGCAGTATGATTGGCTTCACAATTGGAGCGCAGTTGCTCGATCCAGTCTTTTTTCTTGATCAGTGAAGATGACATACTACACATGAAAAAGAGACCATTGTGTTTGTTGACTTATGTTATCTCAGATTTTTCTTTCTCTTGAAAAAAATTGCTCATAGACAGTAAATACTATGAGCAGTGCCCGACGCTCCTGGTGAGAGATGTTAAAATGTGATCTCATTCAGCCAAAACCTATTTTACTTCAGGGATGGCGCCAGGGAAGAAATTATGGGGTGGGGCTTAATGTCAAAGTGTCTACAACAAGGGAACTGGTAAAGTTTTTACGGATCACACTTCTATTTTAATCTTCTATTTTATTCTTCTGTTTTTACGGATCACACTTCTAATCTATTTTCAAAACAGAGGCTGAGTGTGATATTTTCCTAAAACGCCTTAATGGTCTTCACACATCCCTACATTTTACATTTGAAAAGGAAGAAAATAACTCCTTGCCATTTCTTGATGTTTTGGTTGAAAAATCTGACACTGGATTTCTCACCAGTGTATACTGTAAACCAACATTTTCGGGGTTATACACTCGATGGAGTTCGTTTTGCCCAAAACAAAGAAAAATCAGCCTCATCAAAACGCTCACACATAGGGCACTGATGATTTGTTCCAAGTCTAAACTCGACTCGGAACTTGAAAAACTAACTAAGATTTTTCTGGAGAACGGCTATCCAGAACATGTTATTTCAGTTTACATTAAAATTGATGTAAAATTTGGTCCTCAAAAGTGCCCGGTCTATCTAAAACTACCCTGGATCGGTAACAGCTCCCTACGTTTTGAAAGCCAAATAAAACAGGCCATAACAAATTGTTTCTTCGCGGTTAACCCATGTGTTGTTTACAGTACAAAAAAGGCCCTTCCGTCCATTCAAAAGGACTGCGTTCCTGCCACAAAAAAAAGTTCTGTTGTGTATGAATTCACGTGCCAGTGTGATTCTGGCTACGTAGGACGCACCACCCAAAAATTGGAGGATAGGATAAAACAACACGTTCCATCTAATATTAGAAACAAAACACATCCACAAAGAGAACAGCCACCTCGGTCTTGCAAATCCAAAATTACTAATAAGACCTGCGATTCTGCTATCGGGCAGCATTTGCTAGAAAACCCAGTTTGTGCAAAAAACTATAATGGCAACATGTTTCGGATTATTGGAAAAGCCCGATCGTCGTTCCACCTAGCAGTTTTAGAATCTATCTACATAAGCACGAAAAAACCGCTACTGTGTAGACAAAAGGAGTTCGTTTTCACCTTAGGACTCCATTGGTAACATTCTAATAGGCAAGCGGCACTGATTGGTCAACCTTTACAGTCATGTGCTCGTGTTTCTGATTGGCCTATTTCGATCCACAACTGGGTATATATATTTCTTAGCGTAGAGTTTTCGATCTATGTTCTGACGTTTTAAACTCTGAAGAGTGTCAGACGAAAAGCTTTAGTTTACTAAATGTTTGCTTTTTTCAAAGCTATTTACAAGTTTTGTACCACCAAAAGATTGTTTGGATCACACTTCCCTTAAAACATAACCCAAAAGCAAATAATCAAAATTGGATACGAAGGAAATACTAAGTAAATTATACAAGCAAAATTCAAAAGTTCGGAAATTTGCATTTAGAGGTCTCTATAGCTGTATCACTTTTCTACTCTTAATTTCCAAAAGAATCAAACAATTTAGTTTTGCATGTGTCATCCTATTTTGTATGTAATTTTTCACAACTCTTGATGCTGAAAACCCTTTTGTGATGCTGAAAAATGACCCTGTTTGTTACTATTTGTTTGTTATGAATAATTTGTGATTTGGTAGAAGGTGCATTTTAGTGTCGTAGATGAGCTAAAAGAATGTTATGAGTTAAAAGAATGTCATGAAAAAGGGTGACAAACAAGCTGATGCGATACTGAAAAACCTTTCACAGAAGGCAGTTGACACTGGAATTACGCTTGCAATAGTTAATAATCTGTTCAACTCTAAAAAAGCATCACGTAATCGCTCAGTCAAAGATGAAAATTCTAAAAGCTTTAGGATTTTCTTCTGTCGCTTTCTATGTCAGCACCCTTTTCATGATAAAGATCTTAGGCTCCAAGTCGCCTAAATTGCATTTTTACATGTTTGCAAAGGCTGCAAACTTTTATTGTAAAAATAATGATGACTTTGGGGTTAACGCAGATATTCCCTTCATTATTCCTTTATTTTTAGCACTAAATCAGCGATATAAGTCTGCCAAAGACCTGTCAATCAAAGGATAGAAAATGGAGGTCCTGAAAGAATCTGTGGGCCCGGCTCTAATACCTTTCATAAAATCTATTAATTCGTCCTCAAACCTCTCAGGTCCCGTGATGCTCTTTAAGGTGCTCTTGCCTGGATGTCATTATCTTCACAAATGTCTTCAGTTTTGAATTTCAGTTTTGAATTTCAGTTTTGAATTTCAGTTCAGCATAACAGCTTTTTTTTCTTAATGATTCGATTCCTTCAATCATATTTTCAACAATATCCACTGCCTCAGTAAGAGAATTCTCCAAATTTTGTAAGAAATCTGACACAGCCTGACAATCCATCAAAAGTTCCTTCACTGAGTCCAAAAGTAAGCAGAAATCCTCGTTCAGTAATCCGAGCAAGCAACGTGCTTCAAAAGCTCTATCTCTATCCTTATTGACCTAATCAATTGACTGCAAAAGCTTTTTCACGACTCCAAGGCCCCTGTAGATTGTGCTACATTCTGTCTCATACTGACAAGACCATTGTGTGTCCTATAACTTTTGCATCTGTATTGGTTTAAAATTCATGTCTTTTTGGATCTGAATCCATTTCATTTAAACTGCACTTCCACTAAAAAAACAAACAACTTCTGGAGAATCAAGAAAAAACCAATGGAAAGTTGAGTAGGGGTAGGAGTAGGTTTCCATTGATTCTGGTGTGTATGCTTAACATTTCTTGGATACAGAACCTTTCAGATTAAGAGAATTAATGAGCAGAAAAGAGGGCTTCAAAAAAGCATCAGCTGCCTGTAAATTGCCAAAAAAACTCTACCATAGATATTTATTATGGACCTTAGAATAACCATATATGATTTATTGTTTTTACAACTGTTTTCATTTCAAGGAATGTCTTTTTGCCTTGTTACCTTACTCAAAATTTTAATTCATGTAGATTAAAATAGGTGGGCCTTTTCAAAGTGTATGTACGCAAAAAAGGGAGGGTTTAACTCAGAAAGTACAACTGCGTACATGTGGGAGGGGGGTCTGAAGTATATTAAAAATCTCAAACAAATCTAGAAAAATCTCGAAAAATCGCAGAAATTCCAAAAAAATGTCTAAAAAACCCCCCAAAAATGCTTACATACTTTGTGAATGACCCCGTAAAATAGAAGTAGAATAAAATATAATATACATTTAGGGTCCAAAGGTTAGAATTTTCCGACAACACTTCTTCACACTATTATGCTTTCCTCTCAGCTTCAGAGCCAGCTTCTTTACACAATTATACTTTCCTCTCAAAACTTAATTAACGAAACAAAACTTCTGATATAGGATTTCAGTTAAGGTTTAAAAAAATCCTTCGGTGCTAGTGTCTGTGATGTGCTTCACACAAATCAATTTTTCAACCACATTATATGACTTGTCAATGTAGAGAATTATGCATAACAATTGATCTTCCTTCAACCTGCCAATAGCACTGTCCATTGCAATACTGAAATAATGTGTTGTCTTGATTTGATCAGGTATGACATGCAGAGTTTTATTGGCTTTACTGTTGATGAGCTTGTTTTGAGATTCTTCAAGTTTCACTATAACAGGAGAAGCTTTTCCGCAAACAGAAAAGGTAAAGAAATCAATTATAATTATCTACAATTAATTACCTTTTTAATGACCTAGATTTGAAATAATTTGGCACTGTTTCAGAATTTGATCTTTTATGACTCAATACAACAGAGAATTGAAAACATAAATTAATGAAAATGTGTTTAAAATATCAAAAAGTAAATGTCATTGTACAGTCTCGAAGTTTTGAGACCCTTGAAAATTAAATTCAAGCTGAATCAAAGACTTGCCGCAGGTTTTTTTCTAAATGCTACTAAATAAACTCGATAATTTCGATAAATTTAAATAAACTTTGGCAAGGTCACATTCAGGTGTTTGTGATCCCAGAAGATCATTTTTGGCCTTGAATTTGGCTAAGAGTGGCACTTTTAAATCAGTTTTTATGACAACTTTTTCAGGCACTTTTGTGTCACAGCTTACAACTGTTTATGGCATAAATGCTGTTTTGAGGAATTCACAGTTTCATTTGTTCCCTAAACAACATTGCCATTTCCTGATAAAGGGGGATTCAGAATGACTTACATAAAATTTGCCTTTTCTAGTTTCTTGTTGATATTTTATTTTAATTGAATTTTGTGACTATTACCTTACATGACAAGTTCTGGTCCTAGTTTGTTTCTCACTTACTATCCCTTTGGGGCCTTGTGGTCAGTTTTTTTCAGTTGTTCTCTGTCCCTATGTTTTCAATTGTTTGTCAATGGTTTATAGGAAACCATGTTTCTTTTGTATCTGCTTTTGATTCATCAAGGGCAGGTATTATTTGAAATGTTAAAAGCTATTAACATTTAAACCATATGGGTCTTTTCTACACTATAGATAAGGTGCTACTGTTCCTCGAAAATCGAGTCTGTAAGTAGCTTTCTACTTGATGACAAAAAAGTTGTTTTCTATGCGACATTTTGAATCAACTTATTTAATTGAAAGCAGGATTTATTTCAGTAAAGCATCGATTTGGAGGGGGCAGGATCTCAAAGGTACAGCTTGGCCAACACCCACAAAACCCTAGCAAATAGGTGTCTGCGACAAGAAAACTAAATTTCATGCCAAGAAAAACTAGGCTTTTTGAAGAGACAGTAAGTAACATCAATATCCACTGTTATTTTAACTGTGTTGAAATTGTCATAGAGTTTTCATTGCTTAGTGCTGAAGGTTTGATACATTCTATTGATTGTAGTAGGTTCCCACAATGGATTCAAACTTTAAACTCTCTTCCAGGTTTCTTTTTCTAAACAGAAAAAGCACCTGTGGATACAAATGTGTAGCATGTGCTTCCCGGAACTGATTGTTATTGTATGTAATTTAATAATGTCATCGTCTCTATCTGAATCTTTGTACTCTGTTGTTTGCACAGTATGTCTGTTGTTCTGTCTTGATGTGTTGATTAACAAACTGTGATGTTGTATAGAATGATTAGATCTAGATTGTAAAGATCAGTTGTTGGATTGAATATGAACATATGAACATATGAACTTGTATTTGTCTTCCTCGCTACAAATTTGGTGACAGGATTTTGTCTAGTTTAGCAATGGCTCAAAGTATATTACCCGAACGATTTACAGATGGCGATTTCGCTCTGTGGCTTCAACATTTTGAACGGTGTGCTTTGGCAAACTCATGGAATGATGAAACACGCCTTACGAAATTGCCTGCCTTTCTTCAAGGCCCCGCCGCTGCCTATTATGAAGCGCTTCCTGCCACTAGCAAAGATACAATTGCTCATTTGACGGAGAATTTACAAGCCTGTTTTTCACCGATTACTGATAGGGAGCGCCATTATCGCCTGTTTGACGAAATGACACTCCGCCCATCCGAAGACCCAACACTATTCTTATGGCGGCTGAAGGATACCCTTCACAAGGCGGAACCAGGTTTGTCTGATACAGCCTTCGATGCTTTACTACGCCGCCAATTTATGAAAGCTTTGCCATCGGATCTTGAACTTAAGCTTTTGGAATCAGAGCCCACACCCGACCTTGATACCATGCTGAAATTCGCCCAATGCATTCGTGCCCTCCGGGCTTTGCCTGGCAGGGGCGGTGACCTCACTACATGTGCTACTTTGTCAGCCCATGCGCCTCCGCATACCAATCCTCGTTTCCCTGAAGAAGCGTCGCCTCGTTCTGACTACAACGACCATAGTGAAGAAATTGAAGCCCTAACAGCCAAAGTGGATGGCCTAATTGAAGGACAAGCCAGTTTAGTTGCTGCCCTTGCAACATCAAGCCCTTCCATTCCTAAACCTGCTGTGATGGACAGAATCGTTTGCTTTAATTGCCAGCAATTGGGTCATATTGCCAGAAATTGCCCACACTGACATGGTACAATGGGGATGCAGCAATCAAAAAGAAGAGGACAAAACTGGCCTAATAATAACCTTTCCTGCTCCTTCTGCGGTGGACAGGGACATTTATCAAGAGAATGTGCGAATAATCGGACTCCAAATATATTCCATAGCGTTAATAATGTCGTACCACAACAGCAGTCGTTCCGTAAGTCTTTTTCACCAGCTTTAAACTTCCAGGGGGTGCCTCGTTAATGGGTTGGAACGACGAGCACCCCTCTATTTTTTGTGTTGGATCTGCTTCTGATAAAGTTTCAGCTCCTCACCAACCCCTTGTATTTTGTTTACTTGGTGGTGTGCAAGTGCCTGCTCTCATTGACACAGGGTCAATGAAGTCTATTATTAGTTCACAAGTATTTGCACACCTTGTTCAGGCTTCAGTACACTCAAAAAGTCCCCCACCTTCTCTCAGAAGCACATCCAACACGTGTATCGATAACAGGCCAGCCACTGCAATCTTCTGGTTATGTATATGCCTCATTATCTTTCCCAAGTAATGATTTTTTGTATGCAGGGGAGTTTCTAGTCTGTGATAATGTACTACCACCCCTTCAGTGTGTCCTTGGATGGGATTTCCTTACCGGTAATCATTTACAGCTTGCTGTATTAGGGGGTACCTATTCCCTGGTAGGTCCACACGGCAGTACTCCTCTAGCACCTTTGCCCCTCTCTGCTGCACTCTCTACCCCTGAGGTCTCATGCTCCTCTGCTTTACCACAGCAAGGCAACCTGCCTGTTTTTGTACAGTCTTCTGACCATGGTCCAGTTTTTGTGACTGTTGAATCTAGCATCTCTCTTCCCTGTAGAACAGAAAGTGTCATCCAGGCTAAGGTTCCTAAAAGTTGTGCTAATCTAGTTGGTATGGTTTGTAGTTTAGGCGAGTCCAGCGATTTATGTTGTTTCACTGCTTACACAGTCAGTAAAGCTGCAGGTAGAAAGATTACAGTTCGAATTTTAAATCCCTCACAGTCAGAAGTTGAATTACATGCAGGTCAAAAGATTGCCAGGTTTTGCCCAGTATCTGAGTTAGTAGCTGAGCCCCAGAATTCTTCTAGTGTAGTCCATAGTTTATGTGCTAGCCTTTCTGAGCCCTCAGTTTTAAATGCTCAGGCTCGTTCTGAGTTAGAAACAGCTCTTAGTCCTAATCTTTCAACAACTGATAGAAAGAAAATTCTTGAAACCTTGATATCTTTCCTGATGTTTTTAATGATGGCTTAGGTCATACATCAGTCTTGTCGCATCACATAAACACTCGTAACTTCGCCCCCATTCGCCAATATCCTCGACGATTACCATATCATTATAGAGATGAGGTTGATAAACAGGTTAAGGACATGTTACAGCAAGAAATTGTGCAACCTAGCACCAGTCCATGGGCCTCACCGGTGGTACTTGTAAAAAAAAGGATGGCTCTTACAGATTTTGTGTCGATTATAGAAAGCTTAATCTAGTCACGGCCCATGATGCCCACCCTTTGCCTTGGGTTGATGATATACTTGACTCCTTAAATGGTAATTCTTTGTTTAGTACCCTAGACCTCAGAAGTGGCTATTGGCAATTAAGTATGTCCCCAGAAGATCAGCAAAAGACAGCATTTATTACCCCTCATGGTCTTTTTGAATTTTTGAGGATGCCCTATGGGTTATGTACAGCACCAGCCACATTTGCAAGAGCCATAGGCATTATATTATCAGGCCTAAGATATGATATATGTTTATGCTATTTTGATGATGTTATAATCTTTTCAAAGACCATTGACCAACATTGCCATCGTTTGCAGACTGTCTTACAGAGGTTTCGTGCCAATGGCCTTAAAGTCAAAGCTTCCAAATGTTCTTTTGGTGCTAATGAAGTTATATATTAAGGTCACTCAGTTTCAAGTACTGGAATTCACACCGATCCATCTAAAACTAAAGCAGTTCAGGGCCTTCCTCCTCCCACAAATTTAGAACAACTCCGATCTTTTCTTGGTTTAGCAGGCTATTATAGGAAATTCATTCCCAACTTTGCATCCTTAGCCTCCCCTTTAACTGAGCTTACTAAAAAGGGTATACCATTTACATGGACTGAATCACATCAAAATTCATTTCTAAGAATTAAAGACCTTTTGTGTTCTGCCCCTGTTTTAGCATACCCCAACTTTGATCAACCTTTCATACTTCAAACAGATGCCTCTAATATTGGGCTCGGGGCTGTCTTAGCTCAGTTTGATAATTACGGTCAGGAAAGGGTGGTCTCTTATGCAAGCCGAACACTAACAGCCAGGGAACAAAACTACACTACCATGGAAAAGGAAGCACTGGCTCTGGTATTCGCAACTCAACATTTCCGAGCCTATCTGTTGGGTCACAAATTCCAGTTGATTACTGATAACAATGCCCTTAAATGGTTGCATTCTGTTGAAGCCAAAGGCCGTCTTGCTAGGTGGATTATGGATCTACAAGAATTTGACTTTACCATCCAGCATAGGCCTGGTTACACAAATGGAAATGCTGATGCACTTTCTCGTTTGAATCATACTACATCAGCTACTCAGTCACATCAGGCCTCCTTAAATGTCAAAAACAGCTTAGCCCTTAGCTGTCTAGTGGGTCTAGTTCCTCACACCAATTTGCAGCAAGCTCAACAGAGTGACCCTGATATTTCAAAGGTATTTGAAATGAAGGAAGGCCATTTTCCCAAGCCAACATTGTTTGTTTGGAAAGACGACAAAATTTTAAGATCATTATGGAATTGCTGGGATGAACTTTATATTAGCAATGGCCTTCTTTTTTCGGACCTATACTTCTAAACAGGGGTTTACTAGACAGAGAATTGTTCTTCCCCAGTCTCTAGTCCAACAGGTCCTTAAAGGTCTTCATAACAGCCCCTCTGCAGGCCACATGGGTATCACACGGACTCTTCTTCGAGCTAAGGAACGTTTTTTCTGGCCCAGAATGGATGAATGCATCACTGATTTTGTCAATAATTGCATCAAGTGCAGCCAAGGTAAGGATAGCCCCACATCAACCAAAGCCCCTCTCAAACCCATCCAGGTTAGTGAACCATTTCTCTTCTGGGCTTTGAATTATATGGGTCCTTTATCAGAAACTGCAAATGGCAATCGTCACATTCTTGTCATGATGGATCACTTTACAAAGTGGTGTGAAGCTTTCCCCACTAAGGACCAAAAAGCTTCCACTGTCGCCAAAATCCTTTTGTCTCGGGTTTTCTCCCGGTTTGGACCCCCTGTTGTTCTCCACTCAGACCAGGGGCGAAACTTTGATAGTACCCTTATGCATGAAATTTATGATATGATGGGAATTAAGAAATCTCGTACTACCGCCTATCACCCTCAAGGGGACGGACTTGTGGAAAGGCAAAACCGCACATTGCAGCAAATACTGTCTCATTTTGTAGCAGATAGTCCTAATGATTGGGACCCGTGGTTAGATCAGGCAGTATTTGCTTACAATACCAACGTACACGAATCCATAGGTTTTTCCCCTTATGAAATTGTATTTGGTCACCCAGCGCGTATGCCTCTTGAAGTTGAGTTAGGCATCCCTCTATATAACCCTTTAAATCATTCAGAGTATAGTCAGTCTCTTAGAAAATCTATTCAGAATGCCAATATTCTTTCTAGACAACAGCTAGAGAAGGCTAGAAAGAAGCAGAGTGCACTTTATGACAAGGGTCACAAATCCTGGACCCCTTTGGAACCGGTTCAGACAGTTTGGTTATGGAGACCTAAGCATTGGAAGTTTGGGAGACGATGGACTGGACCATACAAAATAGTTTCCAGGCAAGGGGTTAATTACAATATCCAGTCCAATAGTGGGAAATTGCTTGTGGTTCACCATAACCAGCTCAAACCATGTCCCATTCCATTTGACCAAGGGCAACCCATACATCCAGTACCTGAAACACCAGGTATCCAGATAGGAGAAGCTCTACAGAGAGATGAGCAGGAAGGGGGCCAAGGAGGTCAGATTGAGGGTACTGCCAGACCTGCACGCCTTTGCCAAGTTATAAATCCACCAAGGCGATTTGGAGAGTTTGTGGTACATTAAGCAGACACACTGCATACCCTTTTGTACAAGGGAGGGGAGGGTGTAGCATGTGCTTCCCGGAACTGATTGTTATTGTATGTAATTTAATAATGTCATCGTCTCTATCTGAATCTTTGTACTCTGTTGTTTGCACAGTATGTCTGTTGTTCTGTCTTGATGTGTTGATTAACAAACTGTGATGTTGTATAGAATGATTAGATCTAGATTGTAAAGATCAGTTGTTGGATTGAATATGAACATATGAACATATGAACTTGTATTTGTCTTCCTCGCTACAAATTTGGTGACAGGATTTTGTCTAGTTTAGCAATGGCTCAAAGTATATTACCCGAACGATTTACAGATGGCGATTTCGCTCTGTGGCTTCAACATTTTGAACGGTGTGCTTTGGCAAACTCATGGAATGATGAAACACGCCTTACGAAATTGCCTGCCTTTCTTCAAGGCCCCGCCGCTGCCTATTATGAAGCGCTTCCTGCCACTAGCAAAGATACAATTGCTCATTTGACGGAGAATTTACAAGCCTGTTTTTCACCGATTACTGATAGGGAGCGCCATTATCGCCTGTTTGACGAAATGACACTCCGCCCATCCGAAGACCCAACACTATTCTTATGGCGGCTGAAGGATACCCTTCACAAGGCGGAACCAGGTTTGTCTGATACAGCCTTCGATGCTTTACTACGCCGCCAATTTATGAAAGCTTTGCCATCGGATCTTCAACTTAAGCTTTTGGAATCAGAGCCCACACCCGACCTTGATACCATGCTGAAATTCGCCCAACGCATTCGTGCCCTCCGGGCTTTGCCTGGCAGGGGCGGTGACCTCACTACATGTGCTACTTTGTCAGCCCATGCGCCTCCGCATACCAATCCTCGTTTCCCTGAAGAAGCGTCGCCTCGTTCTGACTACAACGACCATAGTGAAGAAATTGAAGCCCTAACAGCCAAAGTGGATGGCCTAATTGAAGGACAAGCCAGTTTAGTTGCTGCCCTTGCAACATCAAGCCCTTCCATTCCTAAACCTGCTGTGATGGACAGAATCGTTTGCTTTAATTGCCAGCAATTGGGTCATATTGCCAGAAATTGCCCACACTGACATGGTACAATGGGGATGCAGCACTCAAAAAGAAGAGGACAAAACTGGCCTAATAATAACCTTTCCTGCTCCTTCTGCGGTGGACAGGGACATTTATCAAGAGAATGTGCGAATAATCGGACTCCAAATATATTCCATAGCGTTAATAATGTCGTACCACAACAGCAGTCGTTCCGTAAGTCTTTTTCACCAGCTTTAAACTTCCAGGGGGTGCCTCGTTAATGGGTTGGAACGACGAGCACCCCTCTATTTTTTGTGTTGGATCTGCTTCTGATAAAGTTTCAGCTCCTCACCAACCCCTTGTATTTTGTTTACTTGGTGGTGTGCAAGTGCCTGCTCTCATTGACACAGGGTCAATGAAGTCTATTATTAGTTCACAAGTATTTGCACACCTTGTTCAGGCTTCAGTACACTCAAAAAGTCCCCCACCTTCTCTCAGAAGCACATCCAACACATGTGTATCGATAACAGGCCAGCCACTGCAATCTTCTGGTTATGTATATGCCTCATTATCTTTCCCAAGTAATGATTTTTTGTATGCAGGGGAGTTTCTAGTCTGTGATAATGTACTACCACCCCTTCAGTGTGTCCTTGGATGGGATTTCCTTACCGGTAATCATTTACAGCTTGCTGTATTAGGGGGTACCTATTCCCTGGTAGGTCCACACGGCAGTACTCCTCTAGCACCTTTGCCCCTCTCTGCTGCACTCTCTACCCCTGAGGTCTCATGCTCCTCTGCTTTACCACAGCAAGGCAACCTGCCTGTTTTTGTACAGTCTTCTGACCATGGTCCAGTTTTTGTGACTGTTGAATCTAGCATCTCTCTTCCCTGTAGAACAGAAAGTGTCATCCAGGCTAAGGTTCCTAAAAGTTGTGCTAATCTAGTTGGTATGGTTTGTAGTTTAGGCGAGTCCAGCGATTTATGTTGTTTCACTGCTTACACAGTCAGTAAAGCTGCAGGTAGAGAGATTACAGTTCGAATTTTAAATCCCTCACAGTCAGAAGTTGAATTACATGCAGGTCAAAAGATTGCCAGGTTTTGCCCAGTATCTGAGTTAGTAGCTGAGCCCCAGAATTCTTCTAGTGTAGTCCATAGTTTATGTGCTAGCCTTTCTGAGCCCTCAGTTTTAAATGCTCAGGCTCGTTCTGAGTTAGAAACAGCTCTTAGTCCTAATCTTTCAACAACTGATAGAAAGAAAATTCTTGAAACCTTGATATCTTTCCTGATGTTTTTAATGATGGCTTAGGTCATACATCAGTCTTGTCGCATCACATAAACACTCGTAACTTCGCCCCCATTCGCCAATATCCTCGACGATTACCATATCATTATAGAGATGAGGTTGATAAACAGGTTAAGGACATGTTACAGCAAGAAATTGTGCAACCTAGCACCAGTCCATGGGCCTCACCGGTGGTACTTGTAAAAAAAAGGATGGCTCTTACAGATTTTGTGTCGATTATAGAAAGCTTAATCTAGTTACGGCCCATGATGCCCACCCTTTGCCTTGGGTTGATGATATACTTGACTCCTTAAATGGTAATTCTTTGTTTAGTACCCTAGACCTCAGAAGTGGCTATTGGCAATTAAGTATGTCCCCAGAAGATCAGCAAAAGACAGCATTTATTACCCCTCATGGTCTTTTTGAATTTTTGAGGATGCCCTATGGGTTATGTACAGCACCAGCCACATTTGCAAGAGCCATAGGCATTATATTATCAGGCCTAAGATATGATATATGTTTATGCTATTTTGATGATGTTATAATCTTTTCAAAGACCATTGACCAACATTGCCATCGTTTGCAGACTGTCTTACAGAGGTTTCGTGCCAATGGCCTTAAAGTCAAAGCTTCCAAATGTTCTTTTGGTGCTAATGAAGTTATATATTAAGGTCACTCAGTTCCAAGTACTGGAATTCACACCGATCCATCTAAAACTAAAGCAGTTCAGGGCCTTCCTCCTCCCACAAATTTAGAACAACTCCGATCTTTTCTTGGTTTAGCAGGCTATTATAGGAAATTCATTCCCAACTTTGCATCCTTAGCCTCCCCTTTAACTGAGCTTACTAAAAAGGGTATACCATTTACATGGACTGAATCACATCAAAATTCATTTCTAAGAATTAAAGACCTTTTGTGTTCTGCCCCTGTTTTAGCATACCCCAACTTTGATCAACCTTTCATACTTCAAACAGATGCCTCTAATATTGGGCTCGGGGCTGTCTTAGCTCAGTTTGATAATTACGGTCAGGAAAGGGTGGTCTCTTATGCAAGCCGAACACTAACAGCCAGGGAACAAAACTACACTACCATGGAAAAGGAAGCACTGGCTCTGGTATTTGCAACTCAACATTTCCGAGCCTATCTGTTGGGTCACAAATTCCAGTTGATTACTGATAACAATGCCCTTAAATGGTTGCATTCTGTTGAAGCCAAAGGCCGTTTTGCTAGGTGGATTATGGATCTACAAGAATTTGACTTTACCATCCAGCATAGGCCTGGTTACACAAATGGAAATGCTGATGCACTTTCTCGTTTGAGTCATACTACATCAGCTACTCAGTCACATCAGGCCTCCTTAAATGTCAAAAACAGCTTAGCCCTTAGCTGTCTAGTGGGTCTAGTTCCTCACACCAATTTGCAGCAAGCTCAACAGAGTGACCCTGATATTTCAAAGGTATTTGAAATGAAGGAAGGCCATTTTCCCAAGCCAACATTGTTTGTTTGGAAAGACGACAAAATTTTAAGATCATTATGGAATTGCTGGGATGAACTTTATATTAGCAATGGCCTTCTTTTTTCGGACCTATACTTCTAAACAGGGGTTTACTAGACAGAGAATTGTTCTTCCCCAGTCTCTAGTCCAACAGGTCCTTAAAGGTCTTCATAACAGCCCCTCTGCAGGCCACATGGGTATCACACGGACTCTTCTTCGAGCTAAGGAACGTTTTTTCTGGCCCAGAATGGATGAATGCATCACTGATTTTGTCAATAATTGCATCAAGTGCAGCCAAGGTAAGGATAGCCCCACATCAACCAAAGCCCCTCTCAAACCCATCCAGGTTAGTGAACCATTTCTCTTCTGGGCTTTGAATTATATGGGTCCTTTATCAGAAACTGCAAATGGCAATCGTCACATTCTTGTCATGATGGATCACTTTACAAAGTGGTGTGAAGCTTTCCCCACTAAGGACCAAAAAGCTTCCACTGTCGCCAAAATCCTTTTGTCTCGGGTTTTCTCCCGGTTTGGACCCCCTGTTGTTCTCCACTCAGACCAGGGGCGAAACTTTGATAGTACCCTTATGCATGAAATTTATGATATGATGGGAATTAAGAAATCTCGTACTACCGCCTATCACCCTCAAGGGGATGGACTTGTGGAAAGGCAAAACCGCACATTGCAGCAAATACTGTCTCACTTTGTAGCAGATAGTCCTAATGATTGGGACCCGTGGTTAGATCAGGCAGTATTTGCTTACAATACCAACGTACACGAATCCATAGGTTTTTCCCCTTATGAAATTGTATTTGGTCACCCAGCGCGTATGCCTCTTGAAGTTGAGTTAGGCATCCCTCTATATAACCCTTTAAATCATTCAGAGTATAGTCAGCCTCTTAGAAAATCTATTCAGAATGCCAATATTCTTTCTAGACAACAGCTAGAGAAGGCTAGAAAGAAGCAGAGTGCACTTTATGACAAGGGTCACAAATCCTGGACCCCTTTGGAACCGGGTCAGACAGTTTGGTTATGGAGACCTAAGCATTGGAAGTTTGGGAGACGATGGACTGGACCATACAAAATAGTTTCCAGGCAAGGGGTTAATTACAATATCCAGTCCAATAGTGGGAAATTGCTTGTGGTTCACCATAACCAGCTCAAACCATGTCCCATTCCATTTGACCAAGGGCAACCCATACATCCAGTACCTGAAACACCAGGTATCCAGATAGGAGAAGCTCTACAGAGAGATGAGCAGGAAGGGGGCCAAGGAGGTCAGATTGAGGGTACTGCCAGACCTGCACGCCTTTGCCAAGTTATAAATCCACCAAGGCGATTTGGAGAGTTTGTGGTACATTAAGCAGACACACTGCATACCCTTTTGTACAAGGGAGGGGAGGGTGTAGCATGTGCTTCCCGGAACTGATTGTTATTGTATGTAATTTAATAATGTCATCGTCTCTATCTGAATCTTTGTACTCTGTTGTTTGCACAGTATGTCTGTTGTTCTGTCTTGATGTGTTGATTAACAAACTGTGATGTTGTATAGAATGATTAGATCTAGATTGTAAAGATCAGTTGTTGGATTGAATATGAACATATGAACATATGAACTTGTATTTGTCTTCCTCGCTACAAATGACATTGGTCGTCATTGTCATTTAAAGATTTTTCGAGTTTTTTGTTGAATGCAAAGCAAAGGTTTCCCAATTCTTCTGTAAGTATAAGGACTCCATTAATGAAATTTTATGAACACTTTATTTCCAAACAGTTAAGGAAATTAACGCAGCCTACCAGAAGATATAAAGTTGGAGAGAATTGAGAAATTGGTATCAATTTATTTTTCAAATTAGGTACATGTGTATCCATCAAGAGCTAATAAAAATGAAATAATTATTCCTTTACCACCAAAATCTTCAAACATATTAGCATATTTTGCTGTGTGTAACGTAAAACATTGGTAATTTGTGTGCCATCTTGTTGAAGGTAAGTAAATCCAAGTCCCTACAATGAAGTATGTGAATCCGACAAATGAAAATTAGAAGAAGCGCTCTATGCTCTATGCTTCACACAAATTATGAGGATAAGAAATACACTAATAAAAAAGAGAAATCGCATTGCTGAATGTTGGAAGTGAACATTGTTCAAAAGATGAGATATTTAATAAGTTTTTGTCCTGGTGACTATAATGCTTTGGTTGGCTAGAAGCGATAAAATATAACTATATATAACAAAATATAACAAACAATGTTTGATAAATGAACTTATTATCTGCAATATTTAAAATTTTCAGCAATATTTACTGTCCGTCTTATTTACCTTGCTGAAGACGAAAAAATACAAGAAAGTGTAACATCACAAACTCGAACTTGAAATTTAAAGTGATAATCGAACACGGATAGGGTATCTTAAAATGAAGGTCTTTTGTAATCAACCTAAAACCTAAAATACATATCGTTTGGCTATTCATTGGTTTGATGGCGAGGCTAAATTGAATTTGGCGCGACGAAATGCTGTCGAATAAAGGTAAACTTTTGGAAGTTAAGATACGCTGTTTGTTTTCATGCTTAGTTGGGAAGGCTGTATTCCATCCTCATCTTCTGCCTGGTCCCTGTCGACCGCCATGCCAGCTTCGCCTGGCTCCGCGTCCGAATTTTCCGCAGAAGAAACGAGTGGTTCATTCTGATAGGGTAAAGATAGCCCACCAGTGGCACCTACAAGTTCTTCTTCTTCACTTTTTTCGAAAATTTAAGCCATCGAGCTCGAATATTCGCTATCAGACATATTTGCAAACTCGCAATTAGAACTGCGTCGTACTGTTCCTTCTTAGAAAGCAATCTAAATTTTCACTTACACAACCACTTTACGTCACTTCCTGTCAAACTCGACCCAATCCTCTGTGACAGATTTTGAAGCAAAAATCGACTTTCAAACAGCTATAATTACGAAAGTAAGTCGCAAATGAAAAAACTAAGTTCACCATCGTTCCCAGTGATGTTTCTTTGATAGTTTAAGCGAATAAAAATTTCCGTGTCATATGCACTTTAAGATACGCTGTTTGTTTTCATGCCTACATGTTTTCATGAGATTATTGTCAATAAAGGTTTTCTTATGTACCTTAAATTTTCTGATTAACTATAAAAGGGTTGACCACTTGATGTCCATTGATACGCATTCAAGTAAGAAATGAAAAGTTAGGTAAATAAACTCAGCTTTCCTATTGATTCATGAAGATAACAGCTTTTATCTGTTTGTGTCTCATTGATGCTTTGCTCTTGCTCAGAATAACTCTATTATATCATTTTGCATAGGCCCTGTAGCCTTAGCGTGAAATGCCTCCTTGCTATCTCCTTTGTTATTTGCAAAACATGGCTGTCCTCGATTGCAGGCTCATTTGACTCAGAACAGATCTTCTCTTGATCTGGAAAGAGACTCTCAATCTTACGTGCCACCTCTCTGATGCAAAAAGGTCATCATTTTCTTGCAGATGCCTTGCTCATTGGTAATTTTTATTTTCTTATTAACTATTTCAGTTTGGAATATTTTTTTACATGCTTTAATAATCCCAAAGACACCAATGCATGCATTATTAAGACCTCCCCTGTTTTCTTCTTTTTGTCAGGTTTGATCCGGTCATCTCAACAGCTGTACTCAAATGGTCATCAAGAGAATGAGGATCTTTTTTCGGTATGAAAAGAAAGCATTTTCAACAGCTTATTGAAGACTGAATTTTCCTACAAATGAAGCCGCTGATGTAGGAAAGGATGTTGTCATTCAGTGGTGAAAAAGTTTGCAAATCATAGATGTTGCTATCAGTGTTGTCTTCAGGACTGTCCTTTAATGAACATCCTTGAATGGAGATCTCCTCTTTGACCATTGCATGTTATGTACACTCTCCACGGAGATGGCCTTTCATTGGCATTTTGCATGTTTTGCATGTTGGTGGGGCTCTCTTCTTCAAAAACTGCTGGAGCTCCTTTTCATTAATCGTCTCCAATTGCAAAATCTCTTGCTCACCAACTGTAAAAACAAAAATTAATGTAAATTAATGAGCAGGTAGATTGATAACGACTAGAATTTATAATTTTTTGTTTGTTTGATGATGATTGATAATGACTAGAATTTACAAGTTTTTGTTCATGTTCGATGATTGATAATACAAGTAGGTTGCTTCAGCAAATGAAGCTCATACCAGATTGAGAGTCGGTCTGGAAACTGGCGATTCAATGGTTCAGGCTGTTTCCCTTTGAATGCTGCATATGCTTCCTGCAATTCGTCTTCTGAGCACGAGAACATAACCTCTTTTATGTCATTAACATATCCTGGTGAAAAATAAAAGTAGCATAATTAAATGCATATCAGAATGTCCAGTTTGCTAATACTTTTAATGTAATGTCTTTATTACAATATTACAAGTTAACATGTCTTAATATAAATTCAAAATATATTTGTTACATAAGTTTGGATTTGTGCAAGTTTTGAAATATAATTACCATAACTTGGAGGTACTGCAACTTCAGGAACCACTTCTTCACCAAGTTTGAATTTTGGGTAAACAACACTATGACACTTGTCTCCACTTGCTGTTTCCTTTTGAGATCGATTGATGTTCTCATTGAAGTGGCACATTGCAATAGTGTGTCTAAAAGAATGCAATGTATTTGAATGATTTTCTTTTCTGTCAGGTCAATGTCTTTAAATTTCTGGACAACATCACATGCATTAGCATCATTTAAGGAAAATGAAAATAATTGGTGCACCATACTAGTCATACCATTTATAACAACACTTAATTACCTGCAAATTGTACCCATCCATGAGAAATGTGTCTTCTTTGGATGCCAATGATTCAGGGTGGAATGAAAACCTTCCAAAAAACTTGTTTGTGCATCTGATGATAACTTTCTTATGTCTTCAACAATTGTCATATTTGCAAGGATCACATTCAACCGATCATATGCTTTGCTTCCTGGTATAAATAATTGTCATTAAAAGAAAAAGCTATTGGCTCTTGTATCTCAACATACAACAGAACAGGTGATGTTAGCATATATTTAAAATAACAAAAATCATAAGAGTTCATATAGTTTGTAAAATGCATCCTATTTTTTTATGCGTACTTTTGAAAATGTATGATCTCAAACGATGACACCTATTTGCTAGGGTTTTGTGGGTGCTGGCCAAGCTGTACCTTTGAGATCCTGCCCCCTCCAAAATATATTTGAAGTAACGTTTTAGCCAAGCCCACATAAAAAACTTTTTCTTGGCTTGCAAAATGTGTTTTCACGTTTTACACAGAAACATAACAAAAAAGCACTTGACTGTTTTTATCCAACGACTTCTTTCCAGTTCACCATGATTGCATTCTGTGTAAAGGGGATCGGGATGATCTGTGTGTTTATTTGATATATGTCTCATGTATCTGTCTATATGTTACAATCATATCACCAAAGCCCTGTTTTGTTGACAGTGCACACCAATAGAGACGACAATGAATACCTTTGAGCCAAGAGAGTAGTACCTCATTCCCTTTTTCATTGCCTGTTTGCATAATTTTTTTGGTGATACTTTTGCAAACATGCCAAAAATCATGGTAATGCTGAGTGAAAGGTTTGGAGATGCGTAGCCATTTTGCTTTACCTCTATGTCTATCACTACTGAATGATGCGATTGTCAATCCTTTACTAGTAATATTTTGAAAACAAAGAAACAAAACAGATTGGAAGAGAAAGCGATTTTGGTGGCGAAAAAAGGATCTTGTGCTAATCACTGACATTCCCATGTGTTTAAACATCAAGAAAACCTGATTTATGCCAACTCCAGACATTAGTATTCCAAAACTTAGCATGATGTTTCCTGCTGTGATTTTTTCCAAAAACGTATGGCTGGCTTCTCTATGTGAAATGCTTTCCACAGTGGTTACATCGCTGAATAACAGTCACCATGGTTCCATCCAACTTCATTTGGCATGTTGGATTTTCACTGTTGCAATGGAAGCAGAACATCCTAAACAGAGCTGCCAGCATCTAGTAGAATAGAGCGTTTTCATCACGTGACCAATATACATAGCAACCGTTGTTATCCGCCATGTCGGTGTTCCATAATAAAACCTTGCAGCATAGAATCACTACGTTGTCAATTAATATTCAATTCTTGGATACTAAGTTGACGAGATATTTTAGGGAATCATTCCGGTATTTGTCTAATTTTTGTGTGAAATAATTATTCTTAATTATGGTTTTGTGTCTGATTGTCGGCTGCGTAGAAAAAACTGGAAGAAAGAGAAAGAGCAGCAAGAAACAAGGCAAAGATCAGAACGGCCTAAAATTTTTCCGGGTCCCAGCGATAATTACTCATCAAGGAGAGCAAACTGAATTATTAAGTACAGAGCGCAGACGAAAATGGATAGCAGCAATTAGCCAGACTTGACAGACAAAAAATTGGCAAATGACCGTGTTTGTGGGCATCATTTCGTCTCGGGAGCGGCTGCTAAAGACTGGGACAAGCATAATGTTCACTGGGTACCAACATTAAACCTAGGACACTCGAAGCGTAAAAGCAGTTGCCAAGTCAATTCATAGCTAAGAGAGCGGAAAGGGTGGCTGGAAGACATAAGCGTGCAATACTTGAAAATAGGAGGAAGGAGGAAATGAGGCATTTCACAGAACCAGGATTGACGGCCAAAGAGATCAAAGGGATCTTGCGTACAGATTTGGGGCATCGCTATCCATAGTTTCCAGAATCTTTTCAGCTTGGATGATCAACCTTGATAACAGACTAAGTTTCCTCATATCTTGGCCAGAAAGAGAAGATCTATGGAATACTATGCCACAATGTTTTCAATATGCATTTGGAAAGAAAACAACAGTGATCATAGATTGTTTTGAGGTATTCATTGAGAAAAGAGGTGAAAAGAGAAGTCAAATGTTGCATTGCAAACGTTGATCATATTCAACCCAAAAAAGTTTTAACCTTCGCAGACACATCCTTTCCAAACATGGACCCGATGCAGTCAACTGAGCCGAGGAAGGTGGATGTGAATGACCTGCGGTCTGGAATCTACAGATCAAGAGTGGAAAACAAGCAGCGACAACAACATCTGAAATCAGGAGGTAAATAACTTTAGATACATAAACAACAAGTAGGAATGTTGTATCAGTATGAATGAATAGAAAAGAGGTATCAATATGATAAATTTTTCCAGCTTTTATTGCAAATCTCTTGAACCATAGTCAATGGAAAAGGAATTGTATAGGAAAGCTTTAGTCTTTCAACAGCGACGTTATTGTTTGCGATTTCCTATGTCACGTGACAAGATCTAATCAAGTCACGATATTGTTGAACAATGCAAAATGCCGGGTGAAAACTGTGGTTTTTATGGATGTACAAACAACAGAACTACCGATTTAAGTAGAAGAAGAAAAGATCCGTCGATTTCTTAAATTTCTTTTTGCCAAACTCCATCACCAAGCGAAAGAGACAAAACGAAAGAGAAAAAGATTACTACGAGAAATGAATGGATAAGAATTGTTTGTCGAACACGTGTAAGGGACAGCAATCTAGACAGACAGTTTAAAGGGAACAAATTGTATTTGTGTGAAACACATTTTAATCCGAGCGCAGCTGCAAAGTATTTCGCACAGGATCAGTTCCCAGCATAAATTTGCCAAGGAAGTCGCTAGACGATGGCGAGGTGAAAGAAGAACGCTGGTCCCTTGTCAGGGATTTAGCATTGAAGGGGAAATACACATCCTTTTCGAAATTTATAAAAGGAGTTGAAACCTCGAAGATTCATCCCTGGTCTTATGAGGTTACAGATCGTCAGGTGAATTTCACATTGCCTGACAACAAATTTTGGGTGCCCCGATTTTATGTGATCATTTATGATGAATTTTCTGTGGCATGCTTTTACTATGGATGGAGGTTGTCTGACATTAATGTGCCTGAGATTCAACAGTATGGAGTTACAAAATTTGTATCTTCAATAGTTACCTGCTGGGTTTACTGGCAACAATACACTTAGTCATGGAGTGCCGCAGAGACCATCTATTGATGAAACTGTCCTCCCATTTCTCTGCAAGAATTTTGTGCAGAGTAAAGCCTGTACTATACTTTAACAAAACAAATGCAGTGCTTTGTGCCAAGATCCAATTTATTTTACAATCAACATTGCAGCATCAGAACGAAAGGTCTATTTTCTTTCTGATGTTCCACATTTGATTAAAACAACAAGAAATTGTTTGTTGTCTTCTGGTTTCTCTGCCAATTCAAAGCGCCTGATGTTGAGTAATGGCAAGCATTTGCTATGGAGCCATATTGCCCAATCCTATCACAAGGATCGTGAGCTGGGTCTTCATAAACTTGTCAAAATTGTACCAGAACATATAAATATTTCTCCATTTGGTAAAATGAGAGTATCATATGCAGTTCATATGCACTTGCGCTGACACATTACTTCCCAAATGGGGAGGCAGATGAGACAGCAAAGCTTTGCTCCCTGGTCAATGATTTCTTTGACATGTGCAATGTGAGATCCACCACAGAGTACACAAGAAAGAGAAACAACAATTTAGAGCCATTTAAGTCAGTGGATGACCTACGCCTTCCATGGATGAAGGATTGCCTTTTTGCAATACTTTGAAAAATGGTTAGAAACAATAGAGGAAACTGATGAGATCTCCAAGGAAGGTAAAAGCAAAATTTTGATCTCCAAACAAACATTTGAGGGGTACAAAATTACAATTAACTCGACAATTGAGCTTATCAGGTTTCTTTTACTTAACAGTGTCAAGTATGTTTTGACAGAGAGATTTATGCAAAATGTGCTGGAAGAATATTTTGGCTACCAAAGGTTTCATGGGCGAAGCTGTGATAAACCGATGGCCAGCGAATTTGGTTACAATGACCAAATTATTAACATGCAACAAACAATAGCACCAAAGGGCAATGTTAGGGGCAAACATTTGCTGAAATGGTCAAAAGTGAGTGATGAACCACTTCTAACAAAACAAATTAAAAAGTAACTGTTATTTGTTTATCGATTTTTATTAATAAGTCTTATAATACAAGAAGACTATTATAAATCACATATCAAATTGAAAATGAAAAAGCTTAAAGTTTGTACCAGCTTCAAAAAGGTAAGCTGTCGCCAACTTTAAAAGAGATTAATTTGTTTCTTCCAAACTTCTATCAGGGAAAAATTCGAGCATTTGCACAAAAATCGTTATTCTGTATAGAAGCTATCTTGGTAGTTCTTGTAATGTGATAACAAATTGTTTATGGATGACTGGAGCCGTAGGGGAACTTCACTTGGCAGTCTTTCAATTAATTCTGCACTGTACATATTTTCCTTCAATGCATTCTCCTTAAAGTGCATATGCCATGAAAATTTTTATTCGCTTAAACTATCAAAGAAACATTCCTGGGAACGATGGTGAACTTAGTTTTTTCATTTGCGACTTACTTTCTTCAAAAATTGAGGTTTTCTGACACCCACTCGAGCTAAATTGTGTCACAAGAAAAACGCGGTCGGGTCTGTGATCACGTGACCTCTGTGACGTAAATTGGTTGTGTATTCTTCAAAAAAAGCTGAGCTGCCGTATGGATTCACTATGTGATGGCACTTCTGTTGTCCCCCTAATCGATGGTTTTTTGCATGATTATTACCCCAGCAATGTCATAAAATACCGGAAAATGATCTAGGTCAATTTTTGGGTAATTACAAAATTAATAAAAATAGAAATGACATGATATAATATATTTATATATAGAAATGACATATATATATTGCGTGCCATAGTCATAGTTTCGCACTTCGCAGTGCCAACATTGTTTGCAAGAAAGTCATATCCAAAAATAAATATGATTTATTAGAACAAAATTAGAAAACTTTTACTATAAAACAGGTACAAACGTTGCAGTAAATTAGTATGCACGGCTTTAAGGAACAAATATACCTCTGATGTGTGTTTTCAAAAAAGTATAAATTGAACTTACCAAGACTATCTGATTGCCGTTTTCGAATTCTACTTTCGAATATGTCACAAAAAAGTAGCAGCAGAGATTTTGGAGGAAGATATTGTTGTGCTGGACTACCATCTGGAAAAAGCTGCACCAACAGAAGTTTGACGCCTGATATAACTTTGCACAAGTTACCAAAAGACGAAAAGATACGAAAGCTGTGGGTGCAGTATATAAAATTGCATTGTAAAGATTTCGAGCCAGCATCTTACTCGACGGGACCCTTTCTTTGCTCAGAGCATTTTCTCCCAACTGATTTTTCACGTATGTTTTCCTCCATACCTGGTTTCGACACTAAAAACACCAAAACCTTTCTTCGACGAGACGCTGTACCTTCAGTCCGCAAACGAAAACAAGATGAGGAACTTAGCAAGCGTGAAAAGCGCATGGTGAGTAATGTGCTTGCAATTGTTTTTAGTGATTGCCTGTCAAATTGCTATTGTTTAAAAGCTGAGATACATTATTGATAATGCCTCAAAAACCCCGGGGGCACCCACATAATACTTTAAATGTGGATTTGAAGTTTTGTTGTCAGCTCCCTTCGTAGAGTGTTTCTTATCAAAACTTTCTATGCTTATCCAAGAAAAACTCGGGTGCGATATTTAGAAAATGAAATTTAACAGCCACATCAAGGGCAACAAGAGACTTCACAACTAGCAGAGGCAGTGTCGTTCGTCAAAACGAAATTAATTTCAGGGGATCTGTCTATTGGACTGCTTCCCCCTCAGTAATCTAAAATAAAGAGAATATAGTTCAGGTTGACAATTATTGGGGGCTCCAACCCCCGCTTCCGACGGCTTTGACATGTAGGGAGATACTACAAGTCCTGGTTACTGGATAAACTACTACTTCATTAGGTATCTCTTTGGTTACTCCTTTCCTCTCTGTACATCATCCATGTCAGCATTTTAAAACATCAAAAACAACCAAAATGCTGATTTTTCAGTTAATTTAATAAACCTTTTAAAACTAGTGTTATACATAGTTAAACTACATCATTATCTCCCGTCGTATTTGACTTTTTTAAATAACTTGTTAGTTTTCTTGTTAGTATTCGTGAACCCAGGACATTGATTTTCTGCAAAATCTTGAACTCGAATATTGATATGGACCCAGATGCAAAATAAAAGCGAGAATGTTGATAAGCAATGAACAAAAGCTATGTTCATATCTGATTATTTTACTTTATTCTTTTCATTTCATAGTTTTCCCATTTTAGAGTTTATTGTTAGTTGAACGCGATTCCTTAGATTCAAAAGTATTTGTCAAAAACCAATACAAAATTTCCTCCACAGCTCATAAAAGGAACAAACATTTCTCATCGACCATCGACTACAGAGGACACAGAATTAGCGGATGTTGCATCCACCTCGACTGCCGTAGTAGATATGGAAAGCTGGATAAGCGACACCGTTCCAATTGACGATGACGAGTCAAACCAAAAAGAGCGTGATTTTGGGATTCAATGCACAATCAAAAAGTGCAGCTCAGAAAATCTTACGTCTAGTTGGCAAAATTCGCATACTCGGGAAGGAAATGGTAATTTGTCTCATTTCTTATTTCATTAGTATTCTATCTCAAACTGTGCTGCAACAACTATTTTGCTTCAGCTTGGTGAATTAATTTTTTATATTATAAAACGTCCCTTTTTAGAAAAACCCAATGGGTTCCTGTTGCGACTGATGAGGACACAGACTCAGAAGGAGACTCAGATAGTCCATGCAAAGCTAGACAAGTAGTATACAAAGACATTTCAATGACCCCACATGAGGAAATATTTGGCGACGACGAAGTTGGAGAAGAAATCGGGGATGAAGAATTTTTTGACGAGGGTGCACACAGCGAGGGAATCGAAACTGATACTGATGATGATGAAGACAGTTCAAAACATATCAGGCAAGACTACCTTTAATGCTGTGTAAATAAAAAAAATAATGTGACACGTGACTCATAAAACTACATTTGTTAAAAGACATGATAATTTAACTAGTCCGTAATCATCATGTTTTCATTTAGAAAAACATTGCTTCATCAAATTTTTGCTGTCGGAAGTTCACATTCAACCGCTGTAGGAGTACTGCAAATTTGTGTGCCTAACCACTGATTCTGATTTATTATGGACATTTAACAAAAATGCTGAATTCATATACGTTCCTTCAAAGATGTATGTTTATAATGAAGCATTAATAAAACAGTTTGAAAAAAAGAAACAGGATGTGCTTAACTTTGCAAATCAAACTTATAGTGTGCACCGAACTGTGTCACACAAACTAGTAGAGTGCAATATTATACAATATATAAATATTTATAACTCGTTGTAAAATCTATTTGCTACAACTTTCCAAAATAATTAGCCAATGATGCTATTGGGAAGTATTCTGAAGAGATAGTGTAATTTATTCATTTTTCTTGCTATCTTTTAGAGTTGATGATAATGTACCCATTCAGAAAGAACCACAGTTTGTTGCTTTCTATAGCATGCTAGTTGCACTTTTTTCCATGTTTTGCTTCAAATGTAAAGATGGGAAACCAACTGTGCAAATGAAGAAAAATGAAACAATGGTGACCATTTACCAAAGCTGTTCAACATGTGGGCCAAAATCTTTCAAATGGCAATCACAGCCGTTGGTCGTCATCCTGCTGGGAATGTTCTGTTGAGTTGCGCTATTCTTGCTGCTGGTGCATCTGTCAGCAAAGTATTACTTGTTTTCAAGCATATGGGGCTCTCTGCAATTTCAGCAAGAACCTTTTTCCGGCAGCAGAAGCGTTTTATTTTTCCTACAGTTCTTCGTTACTGGGAAATGTATAGAACAGCTATGATGGAAAAAATGAAGGGTTTGAAGAATATTTCAATTTGTGGTGATGGTGGTTTTGACTCAATGGGTCATTCAGCAAAATATGGTGCATACACACTCTTCTGCAGCAACTTATCAAAAATTGTCCACTTCGAACTTGTTCAGGTACCATGCTTTATCAGCTTATCCCATGTGTAATCAATACCCATCTATACAGAGATTCCATGTCAACACTTGAGGTCTGGAATTATACAAAAAAAATCAATATTTTAGGTCACTTTATAAGACTTCGCCTCAGACTATGACAATATCACAACTGACGAACGTAACATCATCATTCATGCCAAAAACTCCATCCTTGTTCACAAAAATCAACCATGGAAAAAGAAAAATAACACCACGTTTGATGTTACAATGGGCAGCTACGACGGTGCTGAAACATGCGAGTTGGTTGGAAGCTTTCTGCTGTCACAACTACAACACCTCGACATCAATGTTGGACTATACCGAGACGACGGACTAGCCATTTCAAACTCACCACCAAGAGTCACCGAAAATATCAAAAAGAAAATATGTCAAATTTTTAGCCACAACGGACTACGCATCACGATAGAAGCCAACAAACAGATCATCAACTTCCTAGACGTCACCCTCAACCTGAAAAAAGGTACCTTCCAGCCATACACAAAGCCTGACACCATCCTTCAGTATGTCCACCGCGAGAGCAACCACCCAATAACCACAGCAAAGCATATACCAATGGGCATCAACAAACGTCTGTCATCACTTTCCTCTGACAAAGCATCATTCGACCAAGCCACGCCACCATACCAAAAAGCACTCAACGAAAGCGGATACAAATACACCCTACACTACGAACCAACTTCGAATACCACAAGAAAAAACAGAAAACGAAGCAACATACTTTGGTATAACCCCCCATTCAGCAAAAACGTCAGCACCAACATCGGACACAGATTCCTCATCCTCATTGACAAACATTTCCACAAAGACCACAAACTCAGAAAAATCTTCAACCGCAACACATTAAAGATCAGCTACAGCTGCATGAACAACATTAAGCAAGCCATTGACAGTCACAACAAACGCATCCTAAAGTCACACGACACCAGCACCACCCCGGAAAACACCAATGTCAACAAAACATGCAACTGCCGACAAGCGAACACATGCCCACTCAACGGTGACTGCCTAAAATCATCAGTCATTTACCAAGCCACCGTCACACGCAGAGACAATGACACTACAGAAACATACATCGGACTTACAGAAAACGAATTCAAGACAAGATACAGAAATCACACCGCATCTTTCCGTCACGCAAAACACAGAAATTCCACAGAACTCAGTAAATACATCTGGACCCTAAAAGACAATAACATCGATCACTCCATTTCCTGGCGCATCCTCTCCAAAAAGCCATCCTACAGCAGCTCAAACAAAAGATGCATCATCATTCTGTTCAATCTGCATCATCATAGGTCTTCTATATGCTCAGATGGTTACTTCAGGGATACCTTCTTAGTTCCCTATATATGTGGTTTTTGGAAAAAGGTTTCAACACACTGCACGCGCTGTTGAGATTAATGGATATTGTAAGAATTCCCTAGATAAAAAGGGGTCTTTGATGCCTTGCTAATTGATCTTTCAAAAGCGTTTGATTGCATAGACCATGAGCTATTAATTGTGAAATAAAATGCTTATGGGTTTTGTAAAGATGCTCAACTATTGACTTACAATTACCTGTCCGAAAGAAAACAAAGGGTGAAATCAAATGCTTTATTCAGCACCGGGTGAGAAACCTTTGCAGGTGTACCACAAGGATCAGTCCTTGGGCCTCTTCTATTTATTTATACATTAATGATTTGTTCTTAATGGTACTGCAGTATGTAACTTTGCTGATGATACTAAGATTTTCTCAGCTGACTATCAATTGGATAGAGTTTTAGAACAGCTAGAAACTGATGCTCTTGTTTTATCAATGTGGTTTCCAGAAGACTTTATCAAATTGAATGAAGAGAAATGTTATCTTCTTACTTTTGGAACAAACCAAGGTGAAATTAAGATCAAAATCGGCGAGGCCATTGTTGAGGAAAGCTCTGAGGAAAAACTGCTAGGGGTGATATTAGATAAAAATCTTAACTTCAAAAAGTCACGTCTCAAATTTTTGCAAAACTGCATGCCCTTGCTAGAGTATCACCATTTATGGGTTCTGACTAACTGGGTCTCCTAATTAACAGTTTCATAAAAGCTCAGTTTAGTTAGTGCCTCCTGATTTGAATGTTCCATGACAAATCCACAAAAGAGCACTCAGAATTTTTTATAAAGACAGTCGTGCTGACTACAAAGTATTGCTGACATTGAATAATGCAGTATCGATTCATCAACGCAATCTACAGTACTTGATGATAGAAATATACAAAACCAAACATAACCTGAACCCTAGTTTCATGAGTGAGTGTGAAACAAGAAATGTACACTATGATTTGCGAACTAAAAATAATCTTTGCATTCCAAAAGCCAGGAAAATTTCTTATGGTTTAGAAACTGTGAGGTATTTAGATCAAAAACTGTGACAAACACTACCTCACAGTAAAAGAGAGTCTCAATCGTTGGCAACATTTAAAAAAGAATTAAGAGCACACCCTGTAGAATGCGACTTTAGATTGTGTAAAATATTTATTGCTGGGTTAGGTTTTATTTAGAATATTATACCTCAAACATTTTTATCATTGTACCATGTACTTATTTTATACTAATACTTCATAGATAGTTCTCCTTATAGCTATTAGACGTTCATTTAATACGCCATTTTTAAAGAAATTTTTTATTATTGTTGTAATTATTATATATATTATATATTTATATATATATATATATATATATATATATATATATGATATATATTATGAACTGAAAACTAAAATTAATGTGATAAAGAAAGTTCTAGGCATAGAACGGGAGACATTGAGGCGGCAGCTTGATTTAGATGAATGAAGTTGTAAGAACAGTGGTGAATGGAATGTCCTATGGTATCTGATGCTGTGAGTAAGGTAGGGGGGTGTCGTGACGATGACATGGTCGATGAATTAGTAGGAAGTGAGTGTAAAATGGCCCAAGAATGGTCACAACAAAATATTGCGCGGATGAGTCTACAATTGATAACAAAGTAACAATGACCAGGACCCACCCCTCTGAGGGGGTTGGGGTGGCAATAGTCCCCGTTTTTTTCGAAGCAAGTAGTGTTAAAGCTGTAGTAAAAATAGAAAAAACTGTCCCCCTTCCACTTTCAAATTCCTGTTGAGGAACTTGGTGCCAACGAATTTCTGTGACAGACAGTGAATTGGAGGTGGATTTTAGAGTTCCAAATATAGGTACGGATGATCTTGAGAAAAATAATCTAGAATGCATTTAGAATTCAGTTGCATGCATATGACTGTGTGTTCAAAACCAAGGAATGTTCTTGGTTACCTATCATTTTGGTATGACCAAAAAAGAGTAGTTTTCTTTTTACCACCAATGGCATATGAATGAAGGGCACAATCTCAAAAGAATTATGAAAATCCTCTATTCCAGTCTAAAAACAGCACAAGGGTACATTTTTCATTTTGCCTCATATCCTATCCTTTTCTGCGTATCAAACTGACTTTTGTTTCAGAGTTCCATGCTATTCTACCAAAGTGGAATTGAGATACAATAAAAAATAGAACAAGAGGCAATTTTCAGTTGGGCTCTATCATTTTCAGCGCATCAGGTTGTCACTTGTTACAAAGTTTTATGTTATTCTACCTACTTACAGCAGAGATGTGGTAAGATCACTGCTGGAGTCTAGGGGCAAAGTAACCCAGCTAAAAATACCTCAAGGGGGAATTTCCAGTTGCGATCCATATCCTATTCTTCTCATTTTTAATTGTTGCATAGTTTCATACGTGTGTCACCATTTGCACAATGTCTGACGAAACGGTTTTCTTTTGACTCATCACTGTGACGTCACAGCGGGAAATTAAATTTTGCAATCTTCTCCTTCTTCTTACTGGCTCTTCCGTCTTAATTCAAGACATTAGCCTTGCCACTGTTTTCTTCCATTCCTTTCGCTCATAATCGTTCTCAGTTAGTTCATATACTGTTTTATTTATTGGATTCAGGTCTTTATTCATTTGTCTGATCCATGTCTGTTTTGGTCTTCCCCGATTACCCTTCACTTTGCAATGCAACTGAAAAATGTGCATACTTGGACACTCAATAAAAGAAGAACCATATAACTTACCGGAATTCTGTTTTTTTTTGCATAAAAACAAGGGTGAACGCTTCTATAGATTTCTTTTAAAATATTGGAATGTTAAATTTCGCAGCATAGGCACTTTAAGACAAAAGAAAGTAAATATTTGTGGTTTTTTAAGAATCGTATATTGTTATAAAATTAAGTTTGAACAAAAGAAATAAAAAATAGCTGTCATTGAGAAAATAGATGTATAAGTAGATGCATGAAAAGGTGTATAAATAGATGTATAAATACATGTAGAAATAGATGTGGAAAAAGATGTGGAAATAGGTGTGGGAATAGGTGTAGAATAAAGTTATAAGTGGTTACAGCTATTAATTGTTTAAAATAGGTGTATAAAACAAAGAAGTTAAAACAGTAAAATAACATACAGTAGCATTAAGACTATAGCAAAGGGTATAAAAGCAGGATGTATCAGTGAAGGGAGAGTTGAATTGGAGTAGTATGAAAAGAGGAAGATAGCTGAAAAGTACATAGACAGAGACAAGCTAAGAAGACGTTTTAAAGGTACATAAATATGTAGTATAGATTTTCCTGATGGAACATCGTTTTTTCTTGATAAAACTGCTTTATCAGCTGAAGATATTGAAAAGGAAATTGTTGAGCAAAGTGAATTCGACCAATTTTCGCACGAGGCCATTTGCTTGACTGAGATATGTTTTGACTACAAGGCCAGTTCGTAAGAGGCTACTGTTGCTCTTAAAATGTTGTTGGTGGAAATAAAAAGATAAACTTGCCAAAGGTGCAGGCAGTAACTCCTTTGAATGGGTTACTTTTTGGGACAGCTTTCAGTCTGCTATAGGAATATGAGCATAACGATGTTGACAAATTTAAGTATCTACGATCATATTTGGGAGGTGCAGCGTATACAGCAATCAAAGGATTACCTATCTCAGATGGCAATCATAAGGAGGTTGTGGATATTCTACAAAAGCGATTTGGTTCCAAGCAAGTTATTATATCAAACTTCAGAAACACGATTATCAAGTTGCAGATCGCGAGTTCCTTCATAAAATGGAAAAAGTGGTTGTCACACCGGTATTGATGGCAGATATTCCAGAGGAATTAAGAGTTACCATAAGCCAAAATTGCAGGAAGGTCTATTGGACGATGAAGGAATTTGGGACTTGAAGGAAGTTTTGGATCTTTTCGAAAAAGAGGTGCAATTGAGTGAAAAATTTATTGTTTCGAATGAGAGCAGTGGATCTTCTACTCGCGGTTCATGGAGAAAACCAATCGTAAAGGAGTATTCAGGCAGCAGACAGAATCAACCATCGACCATCATTTTACCAGAATCAAGGAGGTTTGAAGTGTTTCTTTTGCAATGGATCGCATATGGCTTGTAAGTGCACTTCAACTACTAATCCAAAAACTAAGATGACTGTTCTTAGAGAAAAAAAAAGATTTTTTTGTGCTTTAGAAGTAGCTCCTTTTTGCCCTTCAGGAAGAAGGTGCACATTGCCTTATGTAATGCCTTGAATACAAATTCAAATAATAACAGGGTACAGAGTTCGGCAGTAAACGTAGCTGTTGAGCGTGACTTATCGGTACTTTTGCTTTGTAACGATAACTTGTCTGAAAACATAAACGTACTGTGTAATAGTGGTTCGTCTAAAACATTCATTAGTTCGCACCTTTGCAGTTATCTAAAGCTGCAGATTATAGGCAAAGAAAAACAGTTGATAAAGGTTTTTGGCGATTCAGAACCTAAATTTCATGAATGTGACATAGTACAATTTACTGTCGTTTGCAGTGATGGACTGAGAATTTATATGAAGGCATATTCCATTCCGTTGATTTGCAGTCTATTAATTAATCAATGTATTGATGTTGCAATTGAACAGTATCCGTATTTGCAAGGTTTGCCTCTTGCTGACTATATTACAAGCAAGGAACAAGTAGATATTGATTTACTTATTGTATCGGATTATTACTGGTCATTTGTTGGAGGACCTCCCGTAAGAGGGGAGGGTGCAACTGCTGTACCAACTGGGCTTGGTTTCATTTTAAATGGTCTGGTTAAAGACATTTATAACGTTTGCAGTTCTACGCATGTGCAAACAATTCATGTAACAAAAGCAGAGATGCATAGTTTCAAAGCAGAGAAGCAAATGACTCTGTTGATGTTAATAAGTTTTGGGACATTGAATCAGTGGGTATAAAAGAAAAAACGTCTGATTCAGAATTATAGGACAGATTCCTCAAGGATGCCCGGTTTAAAAACAGTTGTTACAAAGTTTCTTTGTTAATGAAAGAATGTCACCCAGTTATTATGGACAATTTTCCTCTCGCAAAAGCCGACTAAAGTCTCTGCTTAAAAGGTTGAAATCAAAACCAGACATTTTTAATGAGCATAACAACGTCATCTCAGAACAGTTAGATGCAGGTGTTGTTGAACGTGTGTTAACCAAGGGAAACCAATGAAATGGATAAGCCAGGTGAAGTTCATTTTTTACCACATAGAGAGGTAGTAAGGGCGGATAAGGAGACTACAAAACTTCATCATGATGCTGGCTCTAAAAGAGCCTGTGAAGTAAGTCTGAATGATTGCATGCATATTGGCATTGCTCCTATACTGTTGATTTTGGACCTGTTGGTAAGATTTGGAATCCAAAAGGTTGCTCTAATTAGAGATCTGCCAAAAGCTTTTCTGAACATTGCTATTACCCTAACCAGATAGAATTGCTTCGTTTCGTGTCAGTAAATGAAATCAACTCAGAAAATCCAAAACTTGTTATGTACAGATTTACGTGTCTTGTTTTTGGGTTAGTCAGTTCACCGTTTGTTATCAATGCAACAATAAGATATCATATGGATAAATATGAAAGGACTGACCCCGATTTTGTTGATTTAGTGAAACATTCTATGTTTTTGTGAAACATTATATGTACGTAGATGATTTTGCTTCTTCTGTTCAAACAATTGAAGATACTTTTGACTTGTATCAGAAACTGAAATGTCGGTTCAAGGAGGCAGGTTTCAATATGAGGCAATGGGCCTCAAATCGTAGTCAGTTGATGAATTAAATTTAATGTGAGGGGTCCAAAACAGACACATTATCTGGTAGTTCTACTAGCAAACAATTTCAAAATAAAAACCGATGAAAAAAGCGTGAAAGTTTTAGGAATTTCGTGGGTCAAGGGATGTGATTTAATTAAATTTGATTTGAATGACGTTGTCAAGGATGTTGCGAAGGAGCTTGCTACAAAAAAACAATCGTAAGTACTATCGCTCCAGTTTTTGACCCACGCGGTTGGATTTTGTGTGCAATTCTGCCTTTGAAAATATTGTTTCATGAGGCATACTCAATGAAAGTTGATTGGAACACTCCTCTTTCTGAACAAAGTCATTTGTATTGGAAAGCTATAATTACAATTATAACTTTCCAACACAAATGAACTTGTTCAGAAAGAGGACTTTGAATCTGAAATTGACTTTGAAATTGAAATCTGAAAGACTTTGGATCGCTTTCTGAAATTGAATTCCCGCGTTATTCACTACAACTTTTTGCGACTTTTCAACATGAAAAGATTAATGGTGAATAATTCAAGACTCTCGTTTTGGCAATTTCCAGGAGCTGTTTCATAAAAGCTGAAAAGTCTGAAAAGAGTTTTTTTGAATGAAACATTTGCAGTTGTTCGAAAACATCAAGACTCTGTGGAGGACATGTTGTAAATAACGAGTATTGTCTAGTGATGTATATATAGTATATGTAAAGTATTGTCTAGGGAGTTAATCGAGGTTGGGGGAGGCATTGATTGATAGGATTTTGATTATTGGATTGCTTGAATGACGAACACTTGTAGAGAATTAAAATTTGATATGTTAAAAGAATTTATTATGGATATCAGTTTTTAATCCTTTATATTGGAATCTAGATTGTAGATTCACTGTTTACCAATATTACTGATTGAGAAAACCTTGGAATCATAAACCAGTTTTTTCCCTCTTATTCATCTCATTATTCATTATTGCAGATAACGTCCACCAGGTCGTAAGTGATGTACATTGGCCTTGATGACCGCTTCCCAGCCTTTTTTGTTCACTTTCCAAACACATTGCAGACCAATTGCGCTTCACTTTCTGACCCAAAACTACCTCTTTCATTTTCATTACAAATTTCAGATTCCAGGTTGGTTTTCTTCCCAATTTTACTGTCGTTTCAATTTCTGCCATCTTTATCTTAAGATTTAAACAAGAAGCAACAAACAAATTATATTTTGGCGCCAACAAAAAATTTGCACCACTGCACTTGCGCAACTAATGTGTTTGAGGCACTGAAAAAAACACTATTTTATTTAAGTCATCAAAAGCTCTAGGTCTAAAGCCAACTTGCGTTTTGGTCGTGTTGCATGACTGACCATGATAAACTGGAGTCAGGCCTAGTATCGAGCTACTTTGCAAATTCGATTTATACGCCGTGCTAATGTCAAAACTAATCAAAAGTTAGATTTTAAAGAAGCAAAGTATTTGATTTTCTGTGAGATAAGCCCGACATATAAATCAGCTCTAAGATCTTGTTGGCAGTCTAGTGTTCAAGAGCTAAGAGTATTAGTAATGGACCCAAGTGTCAAGGAGCAATGAAAAATGTGATCCAGCCCATGGCAATTTAATGGGTGGTGAAAATAAAGAGTCAAGAGACAGAAAAAAAGCAATCAACGGAGAAGGAATAATGAAGACCAATGTTAATTCCAGCGTACAAACAGGAGGAGAAAAAGGTAGCAATGATGGCTTAGAATGTTACTTCTGTGATAAAAACATAGATTGGAGTCATGTGATGATTTCAAGTTCGAAGATGGTGAGGAAAAATCCAAATTTATTAGACTAAAGAAACTTTGCGACAATGGTTTATCAAGGTTTAATTTTTTCTGCTGGTTGCAAAAGACAAAAGGCATGCACAGTGCTGAATTGTTGGATTAGAAGGAAACATTATGCTTCAATATGTAATGCAGTTAACAAATTTGAGACAAGTCGATACAGTGAACAAGTTAGCTCAGATCAACATGTGGGATTGAAAAGGCAAAATCATTGTAGTAGCCCAACGAGTAACAATGGTGGTTACAGGTGAAGGACTACCAATTGTACTGCTCAAGGTAAATTGTTGAGGCCTAGGATGTACGCTCTGTTGGACAGTGGATCTACTGCTTCTTTTTTCTGTGATGATCTTTTGAAGGAGCTAGGCATAAAGGGTAAAGCGTGTCAAATACAGCTGGCAACTATTGGTGGTGTTTGTGGTGAATGTCAAACTGCCATGGTGAGCCTAGAAGTTACGAACCTTGAAGAAGATATCTGCATTTAGATTGATAATGTTTTTACAACAAAGCGTTTGAATATACCTCATAAGGGAATGCTCAGTAAAAAGATGTAGATTTGTGGTCTCATTTCAGTGGAGCACCCGTACCTATTCTAATCAATTGTGTACATCCACACTAATCATTTGATAAAACATGGGCACCTTTTGAACATATTCCTAAGCTCAGATTAATAATGAGTAACACTAAGGGAGCACCTATCGGGCACCAGGCAATGGGATGACCAAACAAGCTTTGGACACATTCCCACTCTGAACAAGCTATTAGGCACAATTTCAGAACACCAAGATGACAAACTACATCAAATGACAGCAGCATGAAAGTTCACAGAAGCACATATATTTTTCTTGAGTCCAAATTCAACAACGGGCTTGTTTCAACTTCCATGACAAAGTACCGAGATTTTGAAACTTTAATGAAAAGACTGGTTTGCCTATAGAAGTTTTTCAACAGTGGATAAACAATGGATCGAGTGTGCCTAGCTCAAATTGCTTTAGACCCAACAATGTGAAGAAAATGTTTACATAAAATTAGAAGAGAGTAGCAGACCTGAAAGACCCCATACAGAAACACGATGTTACAAAGAGCCTCCATCTACAAATTCCGCAACTGGATATGCAGTTTTCTGTGAAGAAGTCTTTCGTGAACATAATCATAGTCAATGGCCTAAATGTATTTAACCTTTGGCAATTTGGAATCACCATTAATGATATGAATTAGCTTATTGCCAAGCACAGGCACCATGGAGTATTTTGAAAGGGGGGGGTGTAAGTAAGTGGGGGATGAGATATTAAGACCTAATTAAAACAGGCTTTACTGGTGTGGTGGTTCATTTCTCAATATTTCCATATATGATTAAAAGACTTGAGTCCCCCTAGCCCCCTTCTCCAAAGTGCCTGAAGCAGTACAATATATCAGCCAAGTAAGACAAAAGATGGAGTTCATGATATGAAGTTACTATAGGGTCTTTTCACCCTGATTTAGTATACCTGGAAACATGACACTTACATAGCTTTTATTATTGTGAAAAAGTAGGGGATTGGGGATATCTATCTATCTATCTATCTAAGTACCATGTCCCTTGTGGACGTAGGCGACCATGGATTTCCACAACTTTCTGTCCTTACAGGTTCTTATCAGACTCTGGACCTTATACCTTCCTTGCTGTTCCTCGGGAACTTGATCTTGCATCCACTTGCCGAGACTTGTCAGGTAGTTCAGCCGAGGTCTTCCCCTTCCTCTCTTTCCTTCTATCTTGCCTGTGATCATAATCTCTTCTAAACCCTCTTTTCTCATGATATGCCCAATGAATTCGGCCTGTCTCTTTCCAATCATTTTATTTAGCTTTCTTTCTTCTCCGGCTCTTTTCAATACTTCTTCATTTGATATATGGTCCACCCATGATATTCTCAACATCCTTCTGAGGAACCACATCTCAACGGCTTCGATCCTGCTCTCCATACCGGCTGAAATTGTCCAGCATTCGCTGCCATATGTTAAGATGGAATAAACATAGCAGCGTAGAATCCTTTTCCTAGCTCCCAACAATATTTTTCTATCTTTCAACACTCTCTTTAACTTCTAAAAAGCTTGCTTAGACATCCCAATTCTGCGCTTGATCTCGGAGTCGCATTTTCCATCGTCTGTTTTTAGGCTACCTAGGTAATTAAATGACTTTACTTGCTTTATTTCAGTGTCCTCTATTTTTAGTCTGCATAGCTGGTCAGATTGCTTGCTAATTACCATACATTCTGTCTTTTTACAATTGATGGTTAAACCTTTTTTCTTACTTTCTTCTACTACCTTAGTGAGAAGATTTTGTAGCTTTTCTTCAGATTGGGCTATTAAGACCGTGTCATCGGCGTACCTCAAGTTATTGAGATTATGCCCACCAATCATGAAGCTTTCCATGCCTTCTATCTCCCTTAAGATCATCTCGCTGTAGATATTAAAAAGATCTGGGGAGAAATCGCATCCTTGGCGAACTCCTCTCTGGATTTTGGTAAAGTTACTTCTATCTTTTCCAATTCTTGATTGGGGATAAGCTGCAAAATAAGAAGCTCAAAATCATATTGTGATCAATTTTACAAAAACATTTTGTGATCACTATCTTTATCGATCTTATCCTTATTGGTAATGATATTTCATTAAATACGGGAAGTGTAAGGATAAAAGAGAGCACAGAAGAAAAGCTGCTTTGAGTGATTCTGCAAAAAAAATTATGCTTTAAAAAGCAATTGAGGTCTATTTGCAAAAGGGCTGGGCAAAAGCTACATGCTCTCTCGAGAACCTCTAACTTTCCTGACACTGAACAGCTAAAGAGAATAATGCAGGTATTATCTTGTCCCAGTTCAACTACTGTACTCTTGTTTCAATGTTCAATGATAGAACTTATTAATAGTAAAGTTAGTCATTTTCACAAACAAGCATTGCAAATAACTTACAAAGATATGAAATCATATTTTGACACAATGTTACTCAGTGACAATGCGGTCCCAATCTACAAATTCTGTATTCGTTTACTTTAATTTATTTTGGAAAATTAATCTTGTAACATTGGGTTCTCGATGCTGTTTTGCTTTGTTTCTGAATACTATCCTCCTATTTATATGATACTCATTGCAAGATTCACAGAATCCGGCGGTTCTTCCTTCTCACACATTATATCTTTTAACTTAACTCCAAAGTACTTTTGGCTTTTTAATAAAAGGAATTTAATTTAAATCATGTTAACAAAATTTACCTGAAAGTGTCTCAGTTAAAGTTAACTAACACAAACTAAAACATAAGCAATAATTTTCTGACACACAAACAATTTATATTTGATACGTAATTTTTGAAAATTCTTAAACTTGAAGTTTACGACTTGCTCTAGAAAAACTGCCTTATTTTGAAAGGTAGCACTTGAAGGGATTAATTGGGATGATTTTCTAATAACGGCACACTTACCCTTTGGCATACCTGACCTAAAATATGAATGCTTTTGAATTGGGGTTAACTACATAGCATCCCCTGACACTAATATCTTTGAGAACAGCCAGCTGTAACACAATAAATCCAAACAACGTCCGCCTACTCCTACGTAAATACAGATGCATCAATAAAAATGTGATTTCATTCATGCTGAGGAGTCGCCTGGATAGCAGTCAAGGATTTTATTTAAAAGGATTAAGCCATTAACCAGAGGGATAAAAATTGCTTCATATTGTTTTGGATTTGGTGTTCCATAATAGAGAAAATACAAACTTCAACAAATCAAACAGAAATTTCTAATTCCAACTTCATCACCACTTATCCAAGAATATTTGAAGTTTTGCTCCTATATTAAACTCCGCAATGTAATGAAAATACCTTTGGGTATGTCCCAGAATATTCCATCAATAATAATTTGATTCTCTATAAGAAAGTTATGTTAGTGAAAGAAAAATAACTTGCTACTGTGATGCATAGCTACTGTAGAACAAAAGGTCAAACCCTCCCCATTGATAGGGTTTGAAAACTATAAGCATGGCTGTTTCTTGATTTTGTGGCTGCCAATAGCACAAATATAACAAAAAACAACAAAAGTGTTATTAAAACAAAACATAACTGGTAGAAAAAATTATTTAGATTGGGTCAAAGGACAGACAACCACTGATTTAGAAAAAAGACTGGATCAAGCAACCTATTGTTCAAAAACCACAGCTTTTGGGGCCACAGAATTCTTTTAGGTGCCATTACAACTGTGACCCAAATTTCGCGGGAAATCCAAATCTATTATGGAAAACTATGGCTAATCATGAAACACAATATTGCGCTTCTCGTTGTAACAAGAGAAGAAAGCCGAAAATAGAGGCCAAATCATTCAGAAGTGATAGCGATGGAAGTTCAGATGAAGAATCCAAGATAAAACGTAAATTCCAAAAATGTTTCACTCGGAAGTTGTGATTTCAGTTTGGGTATTTTAGGCCGGTTTCATTTTCATTATTTCACTAACCTAGCCAAACATTGACTTCCAAAAAATTGTTTATTAGTGATGTGTGGCTGCGGAGAGTGGGCTTGGTCCCTTATAAAGCACCGAATTGGTTGGAAAATTTTGGCAACCTTGTTTGTAATTTGGCAGTAATTTGTTGAATCTTTAAAGAAAATTTTACCTTATACTTTTACCATAATCCCAAAAACATTGTCACTTTTTCTGCATCCTTGCTAACGTTTATAAATAAATCAAAAACGTTCTATAAAAATTTATATAGGAATAACAGTTTGCCTGGGGGCAAAAAATTTGAACATCTTTTTGCTCTGAATTTTAAAGAAGTAGAATATCACAAGCTAACAAGTTCAAACGGTGGAGTAGACTTTTATGGGGATTCAATATCATTTTACTCTTTGTGACATAGTCAAAAAGTCTACATTTATAGACTACAAAATGGATGGCAGAAGTTAATACCTAAAAGCAAAATTCACTTTTGATCGGTAACTCAAACTGAAAAACAAAATCACTGGCTTTGGCAGTTGTAAAATAAAACCAAATATAGAGTTGGGAAATGAGGACATGAGCCTTGCCCTTTGAGACGAACACAATGCAAAGATTACTGTAATCTAAAAAAGAATTATGCAATAAAGATTTAATTTGATCAATCAACATTCAACTGCTTAATCTAAGCTTTAGTAACAAGCTTCAATTACTTGAAAATTCATACAAGAGTTGCCAAAACGTTTGACAAATTAAATCATTTTAGGTACCACACAACCAAACATAGTGGCAAAGAAGGTTTGTTGTTTGACATGTTGTCGTGCACTTGGATCTAGCAGCCATACACATCCTTTCTTGCCCCGAAAGACAGAAGGCATAATTCTCTATAGAAATACCTCATAATAATAATAATAATGCACAAATTTGTATAAGTACAATGAAGAATATACCGTTTTGTTGAGAAATAATATCCTTCAACTTCTCTATCTCTATTAGTAATTTCGTTCCTTCCTTCATCCTATGTCCTTCCATACTGAAATGGCAATAAACTTTGTTAAAGCAGGAAGAGCAAGTTATATCATATTTGCAAACCTATCAGCATGTCCTGTCAAGCATGCTGTGATCATTAGGGTCCTTTGCTAAAGAAATATACAAAGTAAGTCATCCCAAGGGGCATGGCAAAAGATTCCACCTCTGCATGGTTGTACCCAACACCAGAGATAGCTTTGTTTGATATTTATACACAAAAGAGTTGACTTTCGGAAAATTTTACAATTTTTTTAAATCAAAGAACGAAGACTTGTGTATGTAAAGACTCACCATTCAACCTGTAGATATATCATAGTAACCCTAAATGTATTAAATCGTCTTTTGCCAGCCAGAAAAAATTAGGCCTTTTATGATTATGTTAACAAATTTACGCTAACAGTCAAGTGTGGTAGTCAAAAGTTTCTTATTCTATCTTTTAACTACTTTTTCTCAGTGTTTTAGAGCTTTAGAATAAGGCAGCATCGTTTACCCTTTAAGGGCCACATTTGAAATATTATTCAAAAAAATTATTATACTGATTATTCTATGTTGTTCTTATGGTAAAAGAATACTTTTGAATTTTTTTTGGAAAAATCTCAATTAAAACTATTGTTTTCATTTGGTTGCCATATGGCAACTATGGTCCACAAGGGTCCAAGACAAAAAAAGAAAAGTTGTATAGAATATAAAATAACATGCCAAAAACACATTTAGAACACATAAACAGTCATAAATGACGTTAGTCTCTTGTTTTTTTTTAAAAAAAACTTAATTTTACTTGTGATGAAAGTCTCTGAGACTGAGTTTTTTCTCGATGTAAGACATAAACATAGTTGGCACTTTTCGCAGTAAACCCGGCTAAAACCAACTTTGCAGCTTCTACATTTGTTCTTTCTTTCTCTGTGTTCTGGCCAATGACCAACTCCATCAAACCTTGAATCCTGATCAGGTAACCCTGTTTTTGGAGCTCTTCCTCTCTTGGGAGTTTCCTGGATATCAATGGATGCAGGACGCTTTGATGGTCTTCCAACTGACCTTCTAGCTGGTGGTGTGTTTGCTTTGATCGGAGCATCTGCTAATTTGCTAACAAACTCAAGTAGATAAATCTGTTTTGCTCTAGAGATGCCAAGCTGATTGCAATACCTTCTGTATAATAGCCATACCGCATAATTTTGTCTTTGTTGGAACAATTTGCTCATGAATAGATTGGTGCTCTTCTTGTTCAATTTTTTGGCAGTTTTCTCTCAATTTGTCCAAAATTGGTGAAACTTTGTACAATTTATTATCTTTGTTTACTGGATCATTTTTGAAAGTGTTCTCATTTTCATGGAGGAACTGCCTTAGTTTTTTGTAGCGGTTCTTGCTCATTACATCAGCTACAGGAGCATATCTTGTTTCCGCCTGCCAATAGTTTGCATATCTTGGCATCTTAACCAAAGCCATTTTTATCTGGATCCCAAGGAGTAGCTCAATTTCATCTGTTGTAGTGCATATACTTTTTCCAGATTTTTGAATACTGTTTAAATTGGTTTGCTTACACAGATTGTCTGTCATTTCATCCTCCCAAAATTCTTTGAAGTACCATAATGGTGTAAGCTCATCAAAATTATCAGGGGCAAACTTTAGACTCCCCCTGAGAAGGTAGAGTCAACGGCTGGGGTCTTAGGATTACCCCCAACGAAAAAACATGACTTTTCTTGGCCCTCCTTTTTGCATCGTTAGATTTCACATCACATTCATTCCCTTCTCTGTCAATACAGTTATCTTCAACTGAGTCCTTTGCTTCATCTGCATTCACTTTTTGTACAGTTTTCTCCAAAATTTTGAATGGAATATGATCTTAACTGTTGTTTCTATGCACTCAGCCTCAAAGTTTTCATAATGTTCTTGTTGTTAACTATCATTTCAGTAATTGTATCTTCTACAACTTTCTCATCTTCTTCCTCATCTTCAAGTTCTGATAGCTCAGAATCAGACCCTGGTGCCATAACAAAATTGATAGCCTCAACAACATCATACCTTATCTTCTTACGCACCTCGTATTCCATTTTGTGTCTCTATGAAAAGACAAAAACTATTTCAAAAAGAGAACTCAAGGCATAGATTAGTATGATTAATCTGTATTGATACAAACAAGAGCAAAGTTTAACCTTTTTTCAATAAAGCTTTGAACTTCAGTTTATTTTGCTCTTGTTGTAGGCTAGTTTTTTTATCTTCTTTGCCAGTCAAAAATACTTTTATTACAAATTTTAATGCAGATCACTGAGCCTTTCTAGATTTTGTTTTAGATGAAAAGCTTTCAATGCCCGAAAATCTACAATAATACAGAAGTCATATACTAAAATATATAGAATTTGGAGCTATGAAGCAATGCTAAAAATGCCTCTATCTGTTCACTTACTGTCATTGTCTTCAAATCCCCCCCCCCCCCACCCTTAGTATTGATGTTAGATGTAAAAGATATTAATAATTCTTTTTTAGGCATAAAAAACAAATATCGCTGAATATGATGTCGGAAATCTAAAGCTAAAATCTGGCCGATTCTAACCTTGATTGGCCATAGTTGCCATATTGCAACCAAGTTTGTAAGCAAAAAATTCATTTGAAGGCTTCAACACAATCTTGAAAAGGACTGGTCCACGCGTTTTAAACTATTTACTCGTATGAACTCAGTAAGGTAACTAGGAATTGCACAATAAATATCTCTCAAATTATCTATGTGAATGTGAACACCAAATTATCTAGGTGAATGTGAACACCGAGAAATACTGGAAACTTACCCTCTTTCAATGTCTTGCGCTTTTACTTCTGAATTTCAACTTCATGGCAACCGTTTGTATTGAGAAGACGAGAGTTCAAACATAAAACACGTGCTTGGAAATCTTACCAAAACGAGGACAACCTGTTGTAAATGAGGCAGGAATATTTTGTTGCCTTATGGCAACTATGTTAAGGCAATAATATTGTAATCGAGAATGAACTGAGCAGTGGCATCTGAGCATAAACAACAAAACGGTCAATCATGCCTTAAAAGTGTTAAGAAATTATTTAAGAAACTTTCTTTAAGCGCAGAACCTTTCCAAGAACTGCGACAAAGTTTCCCTTTCAATATCAACTGTGACCCTGTGATGTTTACATCTGAGACACTGACTGAGTGGTTCACAGCTATGCAGTATGATTGGCTTCACAATTGGAGCGCAGTTGCTCGATCCAGTCTTTTTTCTTGATCAGTGCAGATGACATACTACACATGAAAAAGAGACCATTGTGTTTGTTGACTTGTGTTATCTCAGATTTTTCTTTCTCTTGAAAAAAATTGCTCATAGACAATAAATACTATGAGCAGTGCCCGACGCTCCTGGCGAGAGATGTTAAAATGTGATCTCATTCAGCCAAAACCTATTTTACTTCAGGGATGGCGCCAGGGAAGAAATTGTGGGGGGGGGGGGCTTAATGTCAAAGTGTCTACAACAAGGGAACTGGGAAAGTTTTTACGGATTACACTTCGCTTAAAACATAACCCAAAAGCAAATAATCAAAATTGGATACAAAGGACTTATACAAGCAAAATTCAAAAGTTCGGAAATTTGCATTTAGAGGTCTCTATAGCTGTATCACTTTTCTACTCTTAATTTCCAAAAGAATCAAACAATTTAGTTTTGCATGTGTCATCCTATTTTGTATGTAATTTTTCACAACTCTTGATGCTGAAAACCCTTTTGTGATGCTGAAAAATGACCCTGTTTGTTACTATTTGTTTGTTATGAATAATTTGTGATTTGGTAGAAGGTGCATTTTAGTGTCGTAGATGAGCTAAAAGAATGTTATGAGTTAAAAGAATGTCATGAAAAAGGGTGACAAACAAGCTGATGCGATACTGAAAAACCTTTCACAGAAGGCAGTTGACACTGGAATTCCGCTTGCAATAGTTAATAATCTGTTCAACTCTAAAAAAGCATCACGTAATCGCTCAGTCAAAGATGAAAATTCTAAAAGCTTTAGGATTTTCTTCTGTCGCTTTCTATGTCAGCACCCTTTTCATGATAAAGATCTTAGGCTCCAAGTCGCCTAAATTGCATTTTTACATGTTTGCAAAGGCTGCAAACTTTTATTGTAAAAATAATGATGACTTTGGGGTTAACGCAGATATTCCCTTCATTATTCCTTTATTTTTAGCACTAAATCAGCGATATAAGTCTGCCAAAGACCTGTCAATCAAAGGATAGAAAATGGAGGTCCTGAAAGAATCTGTGGGCCCGGCTCTAATACCTTTAATAAAATCTATTAATTCATCCTCAAACCTTTCAGGTCCCGTGGTGCTCTTTAAGGTGCTCTTGCCTGGATGTCATTATCTTCACAAATGTCTTCAGTTTTGAATTTCAGTTTTGAATTTCAGTTTTGAATTTCAGTTCAGCATAACAGCTTTCTTTTCTTAATGATGCGATTCCTTCAACTCATATTTTACAAATCATATTTTCAACAATATCCACTGCCTCAGTAAGAGAATTCTCCAAATTTTGTAAGAAATCTGACACAGCCTTACAATCCATCAAAAGTTCCTTCACTGAGTCCAAAAGTAAGCGGAAATCCTCGTTCCGAGAAGGCAACATGCTTCAAAAGCTCTATCTCTATCCTTATCATGCGAATCAATTGACTGAAAAAGCTTTTTCACGACTCCTAGGCCCCTGTAGATTGTGCTACACATCTCATACTGACCAGATCATTGTGTGTCCTATAACTTTTGCATCTGTATTGGTTTAAAATTCATGTCTTTTTGGATCTGAATCCATTTCATTTAAACTGCACTTCCACTAAAAAAAACATACAACTTCTGGAGAATCAAGAAAAAACCAATGAAAAGTTGAGTAGGGGTAGGAGTAGGTTTCCAGTGATTCTGGTGTGTATGCTTAACATTTCTTGGATACAGAACCTTTATCTTTCCATTGATAGAAAAGATATATTTATCCTTTCAGATTAAGAGAATTAATGAGCAGAAAATAGGGCTTCAAAATAGCATCAGCTGCCTGTATGTTGCCAAAAAAACTCTACCATAGATATTTATTATGGACCTTAGAATAACCATATATGATTTATTGTTTGTACAACTGTTTTCATTTCAAGGAATGTCTTTTTGCCTTGTTACCTTACTCAAAATTTTAATTCATGTAGATTAAAATAGGTGGGCCTTTTCAAAGTGTATGTACGCAAAAAAAGGAGGGTTTAGCTCAGAAAGTACAACTGCGTACATGGGGGAGGGGGGTCTGAAGTATATCAAATTCTCAAAAAGATCTAGAAAAATCTCGACAAATCGCAGAAATTCCAAAAAAATATCTAAAAAACCCCCAAAAAATGCTTACATACTGTGTGAATGACCCCGTAAAATAGAAGTAGAATAAAATATAATATACATTTAGGGTCCAAAGGTTAGAATTTTCCGACAACACTTCTTCACACTATTATGCTTTCCTCTCAGCTTCAGAGCCAGCTTCTTTACACAATTATACTTTCCTCTCCAAACTTTATTAATGAAACAAAACTTCTGATATAGGATTTCAGTTAAGGTTTCAAAAAATCCTTTGGCGCTAGTGTCTGTGCTTCACACAAATCAATTTTTCAACCACATTATATGACTTGTCAATGTAGAGAATTATGCATAACAATTGATCTTTCTTCAATACTGAAATAATATATAGTATAGCACTGTCCATTGCAATACTGAAATAATGTGTTGTCTTGATTTGATCAGGTATGACATGCAGAGTTTTATTGGCTTTACTGTTGATGAGCTTGTTTTGAGATTCTTCAAGTTTCACTATAACAGGAGAAGCTTTTCCGCAAACAGAAAAGGTAAATAAATCAATTATAATTATCTACAATTAATTACCTTTTCAATGACCTAGATTTGAAATAATTTGGCACTGTTTCAGAATTTGATCTTTTATGACTCAATACAACAGAGAATTGAAAACATAAATTAAAGAAAATGTGTTTAAAATATCAAAAAGTAAATGTCATTGTACAGTCTCGAAGCTTTGAGACCCTTGAAAATTAAATTCAAGCTGAATCAAAGACTTGCCGCAGGTTTTTTTCTAAATGCTACTAAATAAACTTTTTTTCTAAATGCTACAATTTAAATAAACTTTGGCAAGGTCACATTCAGGTGTTTGTGATCCCAGAAGATCATTTTTGGCCTTGAATTTGGCTAAGAGTGGCACTTTTAAATCAGTTTTTATGACAACTTTTTCAGGCACTTTTGTGTCACAGCTTACAACTGTTTATGGCATAAATGCTGTTTTGAGGAATTCACAGTTTCATTTGTTCCCTAAACAACATTGCCATTTCCTGATAAAGGGGGATTCAGAATGACTTACATAAAATTTGCCTTTTCTAGTTTCTTGTTGATATTTTATTTTAATTGAATTTTGTGACTATTACCTTACATGACAAGTTCTGGTCCTAGTTTGTTTCTCACTTACTATCCCTTTGGGGCCTTGTGGTCAGTTTTTTTCAGTTGTTCTCTGTCCCTATGTTTTCAATTGTTTGTCAATGGTTTATAGGAAACCATGTTTCTTTTGTATCTGCTCTTTGATTCATCAAGGGCAGGTATTATTTGAAATGTTAAAAGCTATTAACATTTAAACCATATGGGTCTTTTCTACACTATAGATAAGGTGCTACTGTTCCTCGAAAATCGAGTCTGTAAGTAGCTTTCTACTTGATGACAAAAAAGTTGTTTTCTATGCGACATTTTGAATCAACTTATTTCATTGAAAGCAGGATTTATTTCAGTAAAGCATCGATTTGGAGGGGGCAGGATCTCAAAGGTACAGCTTGGCCAACACCCACAAAACCCTAGCAAATAGGTGTCTGCGACAAGAAAACTAAATTTCATGCCAAGAAAAACTAGGCTTTTTGAAGAGACAGTAAGTAACATCAATATCCACTGTTATTTTAACTGTGTTGAAATTGTCATAGAGTTTTCATTGCTTAGTGCTGAAGGTTTGATACATTCTATTGATTGTAGTAGGTTCCCACAATGGATTCAAACTTTAAACTCTCTTCCAGGTTTCTTTTTCTAAACAGAAAAAGCACCTGTGGATACAAATGTGTAGCATGTGCTTCCCGGAACTGATTGTTATTGTATGTAATTTAATAATGTCATCGTCTCTATCTGAATCTTTGTACTCTGTTGTTTGCACAGTATGTCTGTTGTTCTGTCTTGATGTGTTGATTAACAAACTGTGATGTTGTATAGAATGATTAGATCTAGATTGTAAAGATCAGTTGTTGGATTGAATATGAACATATGAACATATGAACTTGTATTTGTCTTCCTCGCTACAAATTTGGTGACAGGATTTTGTCTAGTTTAGCGATGGCTCAAAGTATATTACCCGAACGATTTACAGATGGCGATTTCGCTCTGTGGCTTCAACATTTTGAACGGTGTGCTTTGGCAAACTCATGGAATGATGAAACACGCCTTACGAAATTGCCTGCCTTTCTTCAAGGCCCCGCTGCTGCCTATTATGAAGCGCTTCCTGCCACTAGCAAAGATACAATTGCTCATTTGACGGAGAATTTACAAGCCTGTTTTTCACCGATTACTGATAGGGAGTGCCATTATCGCCTGTTTGACGAAATGACACTCCGCCCATCCGAAGACCCAACACTATTCTTATGGCGGCTGAAGGATACCCTTCAAAAGGCGGAACCAGGTTTGTCTGATACAGCCTTCGGTGCTTTACTACGCCGCCAATTTATGAAAGCTTTGCCATCGGATCTTCAACTTAAGCTTTTGGAATCAGAGCCCACACCCGACCTTGATACCATGCTGAAATTCGCCCAACGCATTCGTGCCCTCCGGGCTTTGCCTGGCAGGGGCGGTGACCTCACTACATGTGTTACTTTGTCAGCCCATGCGCCTCCGCATACCAATCCTCGTTTCCCTGAAGAAGCGTTGCCTCGTTCTGACTACAACGACCATAGTGAAGAAATTGAAGCCCTAACAGCCAAAGTGGATGGCCTAATTGAAGGACAAGCCAGTTTAGTTGCTGCCCTTGCAACATCAAGCCCTTCCATTCCTAAACCTGCTGCGATGGACAGAATCGTTTGCTTTAATTGCCAGCAATTGGGTCATATTGCCAGAAATTGCCCACACCGACATGGTACAATGGGGATGCAGCACTCAAGAAGAAGAGGACAAAACTGGCCTAATAATAACCTTTCCTGCTCCTTCTGCGGTGGACAGGGACATTTATCAAGAGAATGTGCGAATAATCGGACTCCAAATATATTCCATAGCGTTAACAATGTCGTACCACAACAGCCTCGTTAATGGGTTGGAACGACGAGCACCCCTCTATTTTTTGTGTTGGATCTGCTTCTGATAAAGTTTCAGCTCCTCACCAACCCCTTGTATTTTGTTTACTTGGTGGTGTGCAAGTGCCTGCTCTCATTGACACAGGGTCAATGAAGTCTATTATTAGTTCACAAGTATTTGCACACCTTGTTCAGGCTTCAGCACACTCAAAAAGTCCCCCACCTTCTCTCAGAAGCACATCCAACACATGTGTATCGATAACAGGCCAGCCACTGCAATCTTCTGGTTATGTATATGCCTCATTATCTTTCCCAAGTAATGATTTTTTGTATGCAGGGGAGTTTCTAGTCTGTGATAATGTACTACCACCCCTTCAGTGTGTCCTTGGATGGGATTTCCTTACCGGTAATCATTTACAGCTTGCTGTATTAGGGGGTACCTATTCCCTGGTAGGTCCACACGGCAGTACTCCTCTAGCACCTTTGCCCCTCTCTGCTGCACTCTCTACCCCTGAGGTCTCATGCTCCTCTGCTTTACCCCAGCAAGGCAACCTGCCTGTTTTTGTACAGTCTTCTGACCATGGTCCAGTTTTTGTGACTGTTGAATCTAGCATCTCTCTTCCCTGTAGAACAGAAAGTGTCATCCAGGCTAAGGTTCCTAAAAGTTGTGCTAATCTAGTGGGTATGGTTTGTAGTTTAGGCGAGTCCAGCGATTTATGTTGTTTCACTGCTTACACAGTCAGTAAAGCTGCAGGTAGAAAGATTACAGTTCGAATTTTAAATCCCTCACAGTCAGAAGTTGAATTACATGCAGGTCAAAAGATTGCCAGGTTTTGCCCAGTATCTGAGTTAGTAGCTGAGCCCCAGAATTCTTCTAGTGTAGTCCATAGTTTATGTGCTAGCCTTTCTGAGCCCTCAGTTTTAAATGCTCAGACTCGTTCTGAGTTAGAAACAGCTCTTAGTCCTAATCTTTCAACAACTGATAGAAAGAAAATTCTTGAAACCTTGATATCTTTTCCTGATGTTTTTGATGATGGCTTAGGTCATACATCAGTCTTGTCGCATCACATAAACACTCGTAACTTCGCCCCCATTCGCCAATATCCTCGACGATTACCATATCATTATAGAGATGAGGTTGATAAACAGGTTAAGGACATGTTACAGCAAGAAATTGTGCAACCTAGCACCAGTCCATGGGCCTGACCGGTGGTACTTGTAAAAAAAAGGATGGCTCTTACAGATTTTGTGTCGATTATAGAAAGCTTAATCTAGTCACGGCCCATGATGCCCACCCTTTGCCTCAGGTTGATGATATACTTGACTCCTTAAATGGTAATTCTTTGTTTAGTACCCTAGACCTCAGAAGTGGCTATTGGCAATTAAGTATGTCCCCAGAAGATCAGCAAAAGACAGCATTTATTACCCCTCATGGTCTTTTTGAATTTTTGAGGATGCCCTATGGGTTATGTACAGCACCAGCCACATTTGCAAGAGCCATAGGCATTATATTATCAGGCCTAACATATGATATATGTTTATGCTATTTTGATGATGTTATAATCTTTTCAAAGACCATTGACCAACATTGCCATCGTTTGCAGACTGTCTTACAGAGGTTTCGTGCCCATGGCCTTAAAGTCAAAGCTTCCAAATGTTCTTTTGGTGCTAATGAAGTTATATATTTAGGTCACTCAGTTTCAAGTACTGGAATTCACACCGATCCATCTAAAACTAAAGCAGTTCAGGGCCTTCCTCCTCCCACAAATTTAGAACAACTCCGATCTTTTCTTGGTTTAGCAGGCTATTATAGGAAATTCATTCCCAACTTTGCATCCTTAGCCTCCCCTTTAACTGAGCTTACTAAAAAGGGTATACCATTTACATGGACTGAATCACATCAAAATTCATTTCTAAGAATTAAAGACCTTTTGTGTTCTGCCCCTGTTTTAGCATACCCCAACTTTGATCAACCTTTCATACTTCAAACAGATGCCTCTAATATTGGGCTCGGGGCTGTCTTAGCTCAGTTTGATAATTACGGTCAGGAAAGGGTGGTCTCTTATGCAAGCCGAACACTAACAGCCAGGGAACAAAACTACACTACCATGGAAAAGGAAGCACTGGCTCTGGTATTCGCAACTCAACATTTCCGAGCCTATCTGTTGCGTCACAAAATCCAGTTGATTACTGGTAACAATGCCCTTAAATGGTTGCATTCTGTTGAGGCCAAAGGCCGTCTTGCTAGGTGGATTATGGATCTACAAGAATTTGACTTTACCATCCAGCATAGGCCTGGTTACACAAATGGAAATGCTGATGCACTTTCTTGTTTGAATCATACTACATCAGCTACGCAGTCACATCAGGCCTCCTTAATTGTCAAAAACAGCTTAGCCGTTAGCTGTCTAGTGGGTCTAGTTCCTCACACCAATTTGCAGCAAGCTCAACAGAGTGACCCTGATATTTCAAAGGTATTTGAAATGAAGGAAGGCCATTTTCCCAAGCCACCATTGTTTGTTTGGAAAGACGACAAAATTTTAAGATCATTATGGAATTGCTGGGATGAACTTTATATTAGCAATGGCCTTCTTTTTTCGGACCTATACTTCTAAACAGGGGTTTACTAGACAGAGAATTGTTCTTCCCCAGTCTCTAGTCCCACAGGTCCTTAAAGGTCTTCATAACAGCCCCTCTGCAGGCCACATGGGTATCACACGGACTCTTCTTCGAGCTAAGGAACGTTTTTTCTGGCCCAGAATGGATGAATGCATCACTGATTTTGTCAATAATTGCATCAAGTGCAGCCAAGGTAAGGATAGCCCCACATCAACCAAAGCCCCTCTCAAACCCATCCAGGTTAGTGAACCATTTCTCTTCTGGGCTTTGAATTATATGGGTCCTTTATCGGAAACTGCAAATGGCAATCGTCACATTCTTGTCATGATGGATCACTTTACAAAGTGGTGTGAAGCTTTCCCCACTAAGGACCAAAAAGCTTCCACTGTCGCCAAAATCCTTTTGTCTCGGGTTTTCTCCCGGTTTGGACCCCCTGTTGTTCTCCACTCAGACCAGGGGCGAAACTTTGATAGTACCCTTATGCATGAAATTTATGATATGATGGGAATTAAGAAATCTCGTACTACCGCCTATCACCCTCAAGGGGATGGACTTGTGGAAAGGCAAAACCGCACATTGCAGCAAATACTGTCTCACTTTGTAGCAGATAGTCCTAATGATTGGGACCCGTGGTTAGATCAGGCAGTATTTGCTTACAATACCAGCGTACACGAATCCACAGGTTTTTCCCCTTATGAAATTGTATTTGGTCACCCAGCGCGTATGCCTCTTGAAGTTGAGTTAGGCATCCCTCTATATAACCCTTTAAATCATTCAGAGTATAGTCAGTCTCTTAGAAAATCTATTCAGAATGCCAATATTCTTTCTAGACAACAGCTAGAGAAGGCTAGAAAGAAGCAGAGTGCACTTTATGACAAGGGTCACAAATCCTGGACCCCTTTGGAACCGGGTCAGACAGTTTGGTTATGGAGACCTAAGCATTGGAAGTTTGGGAGACGATGGACTGGACCATACAAAATAGTTTCCAGGCAAGGGGTTAATTACAATATCCAGTCCAATAGTGGGAAATTGCTTGTGGTTCACCATAACCAGCTCAAACCATGTCCCATTCCATTTGACCAAGGGCAACCCATACATCCAGTACCTGAAACACCAGGTATCCAGATAGGAGAAGCTCTACAGAGAGATGAGCAGGAAGGGGGCCAAGGAGGTCAGATTGAGGGTACTGCCAGACCTGCACGCCTTTGCCAAGTTATAAATCCACCAAGGCGATTTGGAGAGTTTGTGGTACATTAAGCAGACACACTGCATACCCTTTTGTACAAGGGAGGGGAGGGTGTAGCATGTGCTTCCCGGAACTGATTGTTATTGTATGTAATTTAATAATGTCATCGTCTCTATCTGAATCTTTGTACTCTGTTGTTTGCACAGTATGTCTGTTGTTCTGTCTTGATGTGTTGATTAACAAACTGTGATGTTGTATAGAATGATTAGATCTAGATTGTAAAGATCAGTTGTTGGATTGAATATGAACATATGAACATATGAACTTGTATTTGTCTTCCTCGCTACAAATGACATTGGTCGTCATTGTCATTTGAAGATTTTTCGAGTTTTTTGTTGAATGCAAAGCAAAGGTTTCCCAATTCTTCTGTAAGTATAAGGACTCCATTAATGAAATTTTATGAACACTTTTTTTCCAAACAGTTAAGGAAATTAACGCAGCCTACCAGAAGATATAAAGTTGGAGAGAATTGAGAAATTGGTATCAATTTATTTTTCAAATTAGGTACATGTGTATCCATCAAGAGCTAATAAAAATGAAATAATTATTCCTTTACCACCAAAATCTTCAAACATATTAGCATATTTTGCTGTGTGTAACATAAAACATTGGTAATTTGTGTGCCATCTTGTTGAAGGTAAGTAAATCCAAGTCCCTACAATGAAGTATGTGAATCCGACAAATGAAGTTTAGAAGAAGCGCTCTATGCTCTATGCTTCACACAAATTATGAGGATAAGAAATACACTAATAAAAAAGGGAAATCGCATTGCTGAATGTTGGAAGTGAACATTGTTCAAAAGATGAGATATTTATTAAGTTTTTGTCCTGGTGACTATAATGCTTCGGTTGGCTAGAAGCGATAAAATATAACTAAATATAACAAAATATAACAAAAAATGTTTGATAAATGAACTTATTATCTGCAATATTTAAAATTTTCAGCAATATTTACTGTCCGTCTTATTTACCTTGCTGAAGACGAAAAAATACAAGAAAGTGTAACGTCACAAACTCGAACTTGAAATTTAAAGTGATAATCGAACACGGATAGGGTATCTTAAAATGAAGGTCTTTTGTAATCAACCTAAAACCTAAAATACATATCGTTTGGCTATTCATTGGTTTGATGGCGAGGCTAAATTGAACTTGGCGCGACGAAATGCTGTCGAATAAAGGTAAACTTTTCGAAGTTAAGATACGCTGTTTGTTTTCATGCTTAGTTGGGAAGGCTGTATTCCATCCTCATCTTCTGCCTGGTCCCTGTCGACCGCCATGCCAGCTTCGCCTGGCTCCGCGTCCGAATTTTCCGCAGAAGAAACGAGTGGTTCATTCTGATAGGGTAAAGATAGCCCACCAGTGGCACCTACAAGTTCTTCTTCTTCACTTTTTTCGAAAATTGAAGCCATCAAGCTCGAATATTCGCTATCAGACATATTTGCAAACTCGCAAGTAGAACTGCGTCGTACTGTTCCTTCTTAGAAAGCAATCTAAATTTTCACTTACACAACCACTTTACGTCACTTCCTGTCAAACTCGACCCAATCCTCTGTGACAGATTTTGAAGCAAAAATCGACTTTCAAACAGCTATAATTTCGAAAGTAAGTCGCAAATGAAAAAACTAAGTTCACCATCGTTCCCAGCGATGTTTCTTTGATAGTTTAAGCGAATAAAAATTTCCGTGTCATATGCACTTTAAGATACGCTGTTTGTTTTCATGCCTACATGTTTTCATGAGATTATTGTCAATAAAGGTTTTCTTATGTACCTTAAATTTTCTGATTAACTATAAAAGGGTTGACCACTTGATGTCCATTGATACGCATTCAAGTAAGAAATGAAAAGTTAGGTAAATAAACTCAGCTTTCCTATTGATTCATGAAGATAACAGCTTTTATCTGTTTGTGTCTCATTGATGCTTTGCTCTTGCTCAGAATAACTCTATTATATCATTTTGCATAGGCCTGTAGCCTTAGCGTGAAATGCCTCCTTGCTATCTCCTTTGTTATTTGCAAAACATGGCTGTCCTCGATTGCAGGCTCATTTGACTCAGAACAGATCTTCTCTTGATCTGGAAAGAGACTCTCAATCTTACGTGCCACCTCTCTGATGCAAAAAGGTCATCATTTTCTTGCAGATGCCTTGCTCATTGGTAATTTTTATTTTCTTATTAACTATTTCAGTTTGGAATATTTTTTTACATGCTTTAATAATCCCAAAGACACCAATGCATGCATTATTAAGACCTCCCCTGTTTTCTTCTTTTTGTCAGGTTTGATCCGGTCATCTCAACAGCTGTACTCAAATGGTCATCAAGAGAATGAGGATCTTTTTTCGGTATGAAAAGAAAGCATTTTCAACAGCTTATTGAAGACTGAATTTTCCTACAAATGAAGCCGCTGATGTAGGAAAGGATGTTGTCATTCAGTTGTGAAAAAGTTTGCAAATCATAGATGTTGCTATCAGTGTTGTCTTCAGGACTGTTCTCTGGTAACTGAACATCCTTTAATGGAGATCTCCTCTTTGACCATTGCATGTTATGTACACTCTCCACGGAGATGGCCTTTCATTGGCATTTTGCATGTTTTGCATGTTGGTGGGGCTCTCTTCTTCAAAAACTGCTGGAGCTCCCTTTCATTAATCGTCTCCAATTGCAAAATTTCTTGCTCACCAACTGTAAAAACAAAAATTAATGTAAATTAATGAGCAGGTAGATTGATAACGACTAGAATTTATAATTTTTTGTTTGTTTGATGAAGATTGATAATGACTAGAATTTACAAGTTTTTGTTCATGTTCGATGATTGATAATACAAGTAGGTTGCTTCAGCAAATGAAGCTCATACCAGATTGAGAGTCGGTCTGGAAACTGGCGATTCAATGGTTCAGGCTGTTTCCCTTTGAATGCTGCATATGCTTCCTGCAATTCGTCTTCTGAGCACGAGAACATAACCTCTTTTATGTCATTAACATATCCTGGTGAAAAATAAAAGTAGCATAATTAAATGCATATCAGAATGTCCAGTTTGCTAATACTTTTAATGTAATGTCTTTATTACAATATTACAAGTTAACATGTCTTAATATAAATTCAAAATATATTTGTTACATAAGTTTGGATTTGTGCAAGTTTTAAAATATAATTACCATAACTTGGAGGTACTGCAACTTCAGGAACCACTTCTTCACCAAGTTTGAATTTTGGGTAAACAACGTTATAACACTTGTCTCCACTTGCTGTTTCCTTTTGAGATCGATTGATGTTCTCATTGAAGTGGCACATTGCAATAGTGTGTCTAAAAGAATGCAATGTATTTGAATGATTTTCTTTTCTGTCAGGTCAATGTTTTTAAATTTCTGGACAACATCACATGCTATAGCATCATTTAAGGAAAATGAAAATAATTGGTGCACCATACTAGTCATACCATTTATAAAAACACTTAATTACCTGCAAATTGTACCCATCCATGAGAAATGTGTCATCTTTGAATGCCAATGATCCAGGGTGGAATGAAAACCTTCCAAAAAACTTGTTTGTGCACCTGATGATAACTTTCTTATGTCTTCAACAATTGTCATATTTGCAAAGATCACATTCAACCGATCATATGCCTTGCTTCCTGGTATAAATAATTGTCATTAAAAAAAAGCCATTGGCTCTTGTATCTCAACATACAACAGAACAGGTGATGTTAGCATATATTTAAAATAACAAAAATCATAAGAGTTCATATAGTTTGTAAAATGCATCCTATTTTTTATGCGTACGTTTGAAAATGTATGATCTCAAACGATGACACCTATTTGCTAGGGTTTTGTGGGTGCTGGCCAAGCTGTACCTTTGAGATCCTGCCCCCTCCAAAATATATTTGAAGTAATGTTTTAGCCAAGCCCACATAAAAAACTTTTTCTTGGCTTGCAAAATGTGTTTTCACGTTTTACACAGGAACATAACAAAAAAGCACTTGACTGTTTTTATCCAATGACGTCTTTCCAGTTCACCATGATTGCATTCTGTGTAAAGGGGATCGGGATGATCTGTGTGTTTATTTGATATATGTCTCATGTATCTGTCTATATGTTACAATCATATCACCAAAGCCCTGTTTTGTTGACAGTGCACACCAATAGAGACGACGATGAATACCTTTGAGCCAAGAGAGTAGTACCTCATTCCCTTTTTCATTGCCTGTTTGCATAATTTTTTTTGGTGATACTTTTGCAAACATGCCAAAAATCAGGGTAATGCTGAGTGAAAGGTTTGGAGATGCGTAGCCATTTTGCTTTACCTCTATGTCTATCACTAATGAATGATGCGATTGTCAATCCTCTACCAGTAATATTTTGAAAACAACGAAACAAAACAGATTGGAAGAGAAAGCGATTTTGGTGGCGAAAGAAGGATCTTGTGCTAATCACTGACATTCCCATGTGTTTAAACATCAAGAAAACCTGATTTATGCCAACTCCAGACATTAGTATTCCAAAACTCAGCATGATGTTTCCTGCTGTGATTTTTTCCAAAAACGTATGGCTGGCTTCTCTATGTGAAATGCTTTCCACAGTGGTTACATCGCTGAATAACAGTCACCATGGTTCCATCCAATTTCATTTGGCATGTTGGATTTTCACTCTTGCAATGGAAGCAGAACATCCTAAACAGAGCTGCCAGCATCTAGTAGAATAGAGCGTTTTCATCACGTGACCAATATACATAGCAACCGTTGTTATCCGCCATGTCGATGTTCCATAATAAAACCTTGCAGCATAGAATCACTACGTTGTCAATTAATATTCAATTCTTGGATACTAAGTTGACGAGATATTTTAGGGAATCATTCCAGTATTTGTCTAATTTTTGTGTGAAATAATTATTCTTAATCATGGTTTTGTGTCTGATTGTCGGCTGTGTAGAAAAAACTGGAAGAAAGAGAAAGAGCAGCAAGAAACAAGGCAAAGATCAGAACGGCCTAAAATTTTTCCGGGTCCCAGCGATAATTACTCATCAAGGAGAGCAAACTGAATTATTAAGTACAGAGCGCAGACGAAAATGTATAGGAGCAATTAGCCGGACTTGACAGACAAAAAATTGGCAAATGACCGTGTTTGTGGGCATCATTTCGTCTCGGGAGCGGCTGCTAAAGACTGGGACAAGCATAATGTTGACTGGGTACCAACATTAAACCTAGGACACTCGAAGCATAAAAGCAGTTGCCAAGTCGAATCCATAGCTAAGAGAGCGGAAAGGGTGGCTGGAAGACATAAGCGTGCAATGGAAATACTTGAAAATAAGAGGAAGGAGGAAATGAGGCATTTCACAGAACCAGGATTGACGGCCAAAGAGATTTTCAACTTGGGATTTGACAAAGAAAGCAAGGATTTACCCAGCAGTGGTGTGGATGACCCTATAAATAATGATATTGAGGAGCCTGGAATGTCCAACAAAGCGACTGACACCAATGAATTTGATTTTCTAACTGCTAATACTCCAAAAGAGAAACTCCTTGATGAGTCCTATTTTAAGGGCGATGATTCAAAGGTGAAATTTTATACTGGAATGCCAAGCTTTGAAATTCTAAAGGCAACCTTTGAATATGTTAAAAGCAAGGTCAAAAACAAATCACTTCTGTCTTTATTTCAAGAATTTGTTTTGGTTCTAATGAAATTAAAGCTTAATGTGCCACTTCAGGATCTTGCGTACAGATTTGGGGCATCGCTATCCATAGTTTCCAGAATCTTTTCAGCTTGGATGATCAACCTTGATAACAGACTAAGTTTCCTCATATCTTGGCCAGAAAGAGAAGATCTATGGAATACTATGCCACAATGTTTTCAATATGCATTTGGAAAGAAAACAGCAGTGATCATAGATTGTTTTGAGGTATTCATTGAGAAAAGAGGTGAAAAGAGAAGTCAAATGTTGTATTGCAAACGTTGATCATATTCAACCCAAAAAAGTTTTAACCTTCGCAGACACATCCTTTCCAAACAGGGACCCGATGCAGTCAACTCAGCCGAGGAAGGTGGATGTGAATGCCCCACCTGCGGTCTGGAATCTACAGATCAAGAGTGGAAAACAAGCAGCGACAACAACATCTGAAATCAGGAGGTAAATAACTTTAGATACATAAATAACAAATAGGAATGTTGTATCAGTTGAATGAATAGAAAAGATGTATCAATATGATAAATTTTTCCAGCTTTTTTTGCAATATCTCTTGAACCATAGTCAATGGAAAAGGAATTGTATAGGAAAGCTTTAGTCTTTCAACAGCGACGTTATTGTTTGCGATTTCCTATGTCACGTGACAAGGTCTAATCAAGTCACGATATTGTTGAACAATGCAAAATGCCAGGTGAAAACTGTGGTTTTTATGGATGTACGAACAACAGAACTACCAACTGAAGTAGAGGAAGAAAAGATCCGTTGGTTTCTATAATTTCTTTTTGCCAAACTCCATCACCAAGCGAAAGAGACAAAACGAAAGAGAAAAAGATTACTACGATAAATGAATGGATAAGAATTGTTTGTCGAACACATGTAAGGGACAGCGATCTAGACAGACAGTTTAAAGGGAAAAAATTGTATTTGTGTGAAACACATTTTAATCCGAGCCCAGCTGCAAAGTATTTCGCACAGGATCAGTTCCCAGCATAAATTTGCCAAGGAAGTCGCTAGACGATAGCGAGGTGAAAGAAGAACGCCGGTCCCTTGTCAGGGATTTAGCATTGAAGGGGAAATACACATCCTTTTCGAAATTTATAAAAGGAGTTGAGACCTCGAAGATTCATCCCTGGTCTTATGAGGTTACAGATCGTTAGGTGAATTTCACATTGGCTGACAACAAATTTTGGGTGCCCCGGTTTTATGAGAGCATTTATGATGAATTTTCTGTGGCATGCTTTTACTATGGATGGAGGTTGTCTGACATTAATGTGCCTGAGATTCAACAGTACGGAGTTACAAAATTTGTATCTTCAATAGTTACCTGCTGGGTTTACTGGCAACAATACACTTAGTCATGGAGTGCCGCAGAGACCATCTCTTGATGAAACTGTCCTCCCATTTCTCTGCAAGAATTTTGTGCAGAGTAAAGCCTGTACTATACTTTTACAAAACAAATGCAGTGCTTTGTGCCAAGATCCATATTATTTTAAAATCAACATTGCAGCATCAGAACGAAAGATCTATTTTCTTTCTGATGTTCCACATTTGATTAAAACAACAAGAAATTGTTTGTTGTCTTCTGGTTTCTCTGCCAATTCAAAGCGCCTGATGTTGAATAATGGCAAGCATTTGCTATGGAGCCATATTGCCCAATCCTTTCACAAGGATTGTGAGCTGGGTCTTCATAAACTTGTCAAAATTGGACCAGAACATATAAATATTTCTCCATTTGGTAAAATGAGAGTATCATATGCAGTTCATATGCACTTGCGCTGACACATTACTTCCCAAATGGGGAGGCCGATGAGACAGCAAAGCTTTGCTCTCTGGTCAATGATTTCTTTGACATATGCAATGTGAGATCCACCACAGAGTACACAAGAAAGAGAAACAGCAATTTAGAGCCATTTAAGTCAGTGGATGACCTACGCCTTGCATGGATGAAGGATTGCTTTTTGCAATACTTTGAAAAATGCTTACAAACAATAGAGGAAACTGATGAGATCTCCAAGGAAGGTAAAAGCAAAATGTTGATCTCCAAACAAACATTTGAGGGGTACAAAATTACAATTAACTCGACAATTGAGCTTATCAGGTTTCTCTTACTTAACAGTGTCAAGTATGTTTTGACAGAGAGATTTATGCAAAATGTGCTGGAAGAATATTTTGGCTACCAAAGGTCCCATGGGCGAAGATGTGGTAAACTGATGGCCAGCGAATTTGGTTACAATGACCAAATTATTAACATGCAACAAACAATAGCACCAAAGGGCAATGTTAGGGGCAAACATTCGCTGAAATGGTCAAAAGTGAGTGATGAACCACTTCTAACAAAACAAATTAAAAAGTAACTGTTATTTGTTTATCGATTTTCATTAATAAGTATTAGAATACAAGAAGACTATTATAAATCACATATCAAATTGAAAATGAAAAAGCTTAAAGTTTCTACCAGCTTCAAAAGATTAGCTGTCGCCAACTTTAAAAGAAATAAATTTGTTCCTTCCACACTTCTATCAGGAAAAAATTCGAGCATTTGCACAAAAATCGTTATTCTGTATAGAAGCTATCTTGTTAGTTCTTGTAATGTGATAACAAATTGTTTATGGATGACTGGAGTCGTATGGGAACTTCACTTGGCAGTCTTTCAATTAATTCTGCACTGTACATATTTTCCTTCAATGCATTCTCCTTAAAGTGCATATGCCATGAAAATTTTTATTCGCTTAAACTATCAAAGAAACATCGCTGGGAACGATGGTGAACTTAGTTTTTTCATTTGCGACTTACTTTCTTCAAAAATTGAGGTTTTCTGACACCCACTCGAGCTAAATTGTGTCACAAGAAAAACGTGGTCGGGCCTGTGATCACGTGACCTCTGTGACGTAAAGTGGTTGTGTATTCTTCAAAAAAAGCTGAGCTGCTGTATGGATTCACTATGTGATGGCACTTCTGTTGTCCCCCTAATCGATGGTTTTTTGCATGATTATTACTCCAGCAATGTCATAAAATACCGGAAAATGATCTAGGTCAATTTTTGGGTAATTACAAAATTAATAAAAATAGAAATGACATGATATAATATATTTATATATAGAAATGACATATATATATTGCGTGCCATAGTCATAGTTTCGCACTTCGCAGTGCCAACATTGTTTGCAAGAAAGTCATATCCAAAAATAAATATGATTTATTAGAACAAAATTAGAAAACTTTTACTATAAAACAGGTACAAACGTTGCAGTAAATTAGTATGCACAGCTTTAAGGAACGAATATACCTCTGATGTGTGTTTTCAAAAAGTGTAAATTGAACTTACCAAGACTATCTGATTGCCGTTTTCGAATTCTACTTTCGAATATGTCACAAAAAAGTAGCAGCGGAGATTTCGGAGGAAGATATTGTTCTGCTGGACTACCATCTGGAAAGAGCTGCACCAACAGAAGTTCAACGCCTGATATAACTTTGCACAAGTTACCAAAAGACGAAAAGATACGAAAGCTGTGGGTGCAGTATATAAAATTGCATCGTAAAAATTTCGAGCCAGCATCTTACTTGACGGGACCGTTTCTTTGCTCAGAGCATTTTCTCCCAACTGATTTTTCACGTACGTTTTCCTCCATACCTGGTTTCGACACTAAAAACACCAAAACCTTTCTTTGACGAGACGCTATACCTTCAGTCCGCAAACCAAAACAAGATGAGGAACTTAGCAAGCGCGAAAAGCGCATGGTGAGTAATGTGCTTGCAATTGTTTTTAGTGATTGCCTGTCAAATTGCTATTGTTTAAAAGCTGAGATACGTTATTGATAATGCCTCAAAAACCCCGGGGGCACCCACATAATACTTTAAATGTGGATTTGAAGTTTTGTTGTCAGCTCCCTTCGTAGAGTGTTTCTTATCAAAACTTTCTATGCTTATCCAAGAAAAACTCGGGCGCGATATTTAGAAAATGAAATTGATTAGTCACATCAAGGGCAACAAGAGACTTCACAACTAGCAGAGGCAGTGTCATTCATCAAAACGAAATTAATTTCAGGGGATCTGTCTATTGGACTGCTTCCCTCTCAGTAATCTAAAATAAAGAGAATATAGTTCAGGTTGACAATTATTGGGGGCTCCAACCCCCTCTTCCGACGGCTTTGACATGTAGGGAGATACTACAAGACCTGGTTACTGGATAAACTACTACTTCATTAGGTATCTCTTTGGTTACTCCTTTCCTCTCTGTACATCATCCATGTCAGCATTTTAAAACATCAAAAACAACCAAAATGCTGATTTTTCAGTTAATTTAATAAACCTTTTAAAACTAGTGTTATACATAGTTGAACTACTTCATTATCTCCTGTCGTATTTGACTTTTTTAAATAACTTGTTAGTTTTCTTGTTAGTATTCGTGAACCCCGGACATTGATTTTCTGCAAAATCTTGAACTCAAATATTGATATGGACCCAGATGCAAAATAAAAGCGAGAATGTTGATAAGCAATGCACAAAAGCTATGTTCATATCTGATTATTTTACTTTATTCTTTTCATTTCATAGTTTTCCCATTTTAGAGTTTATTGTTAGTTGAACGCGATTCCTTAGATTCAAAAGTATTTGTCAAAAACCAATACAAAATTTCCTCCACAGCTCATAAAAGGAACAAACATTTCTCATCGACCATCGACTACAAAGGACACAGAATTAGCGAATGTTGCATCCACCTCGACTGCCGTAGTAGATATGGAAAGCTGGATAAGCGACACCGTTCCAATTGACGATGACGAGTCAGACCAAAAAGAGCGTGATTTTGGGATTCAATGCACAATCAAAAAGTGCAGCTCATGCTCTCGTAATGCCAGAAAGCTGAATACAGCAACCAAGAAAATCTTACGTCTAGTTGGCAAAATTCGCATACTCGGGAAGGAAATGGTAATTTGTCTTATTTCTTATTTCATTAGTGTTCTGTCTCAAATTGTGCTGCAACAACTATTTTGCTTCAGCTTGTTGAATTAATTTTTTATATTATAAAACGTCCCTTTTTAGAAAAACCCAATAGCTCCTGTTGCGACTGATGAGGACACGAACTCAGAGGGAGACTCAGATAGTCCATGCAAAGCTAGACAAGTAGTATACAAAGACATTTCAATGACCCCACATGAGGAAATATTTGGCGACGACGAAGTTGGAGAAGAAATCGGGGATGAAGAATTTTTTGACGAGGGTGCACACAGCGAGGGAATCGAAACTGATACTGATGATGATGAAGACAGTTCAAAACATATCAGGCAAGACTACCTTTAATGCTGTGTAAATAAAAAAAATAATGTGACACGTGACTCATAAAACTACATTTGTTAAAAGACATGATAATTTAACTAGTCCGTAATCATCATGTTTTCGTTTAGAAAAACATTGCTTCATCAAATTTTTGCTGTCGGAAGTTCACATTCAACCGCTGTAGGAGTACTGCAAATTTGTGTGCCTAACCACTGATTCTGATTTATTATGGACATTTAACAAAAATGCTGAATTCATATACGTTCCTTCAAAGATGTATGTTTATAATGAAGCATTAATAAAACAGTTTGAAAAAAAAGAAACAGGATGTGCTTAACTTTGCAAATCAAACTTATAGTGTGCACCGAACTGTGTCACACAAACTAGTAGAGTGCAATATTATACAATATATAAATATTTATAATTCGTTGTAAAATCTATTTGCTACAACTTTCCAAAATAATTAGCCAATGATGCTATTGGCAAGTATTCTGAAGAGATAGTGTAATTTATTCATTTTTCTTGCTCTCTTTTAGAGTTGATGATAATGTACCCATTCAGAAAGAACCACAGTTTGTTGCTTTCTATAGCATGCTAGTTGCACCTTTCTCCATGTTTTGCTTCAAATGTAAAGATGGGAAACCAACTGTGCAAATGAAGAAAAATGGAACAATGGTGACCATTTACCAAAGCTGTTCAACATGTGGGCCAAAATCTTTCAAATGGCAATCACAGCCGTTTCTTGTTGGTCGTCATCCTGCTGGGAATGTTCTGTTGAGTTGCGCTATTCTTGCTGCTGGTGCATCCGTCAGCAAAGTATTACTTGTTTTCAAGCATATGGGGCTCTCTGCAATTTCAGCAAGAACCTTTTTTTGGCAGCAGAAGCGTTTTATTTTTCCTGCAGTTCTTCGTTACTGGGAAATGTATAGAACAGCTATGATGGAAAAAATGAAGGGTTTGAAGAATATTTCAATTTGTGGTGATGGTCGTTTTGACTCAATGGGTCATTCAGCAAAATATGGTGCATACACACTCTTCTGCAGCAACTTATCAAAAATTGTCCACTTCGAACTTGTTCAGGTACCATGCTTTATCAGCTTATCCCAGGTGTAATCAATACCCATCTATACAGAGATTCCATGTCAACACTTGAGGTCTGGAATTATACAAAAAAATCAATATTTTAGGTCACTTTATAAGAAACATAATGAATTACATCAGTTTTACACTTAAGAACAAGACTAAATAATGGCATGTTAGAAAAAATATGATGTCTCCCCTGCAGCTAAAGTTATGGGGAACCCTCACTGAGTTTAACTTTTCCCTAAAACGTTTGCACTGTATATAGAAATCAAGTATTCAAATTCCTCTAAGTAGAAATTTGCAATATTATAAAAATATTTTATTCATCAAAGGAAACATGGATGATCTCAATAGTGGCATTTTATATGTCAATGGCTTCTGCCATTTAATTCAAAGAACATTTTTCAGAAATATACATTGAAATATCATCATGTAATTATACTGTACATACAAATTGACATCTTTCTAGGTCATGCTTGTTATTCAAAATAAATATTAAAATGTTATGTTACTCCATTTTTTACAGGCAAGTAGTGTAAAGGGATGCTCTCCACGGATGGAGCTGCTTGGGCTTCAATAGGCTTTTGAATCGCTTGGCAAGTGCTGGAGTTAAAGTCTCTACATTTGTTTCTGATAGACACCGAGGTGTAGCAAAATGGATAAGAGACTCTCACCCATCAGTATCGCACTACTTTGATATATGGCATGTGGCCAGAACAATAACAAAGAAACTCCTGAGGGCAGCCAAAGAAACAAATTGCGAGATTATCAATCGTTGGATACCATCAATACGTACCCACTTGTATTGGAGTGCCACAACTACAAAGGAAGGCTTTGGCTCGCTAATTCTTGCCAAATGGAAATCGTTCATTTGCCATGTCCAAGATGAACATGATTCACATCCTGACAGCCTTTTCAAAAAGTGCGCCCATGAAAGATTAGAAAGGGATCGTAAATGGATTAAAGAAGGTAAGAGTCCAAAGTTAAATGTAGCATTGCAGTTGTGTCTCTCTATCACCAAACAGCACACCAATGTCTGAGATTGATGCCTAAAATATGAATAAGATACCAAAATTACAAAATAATACTGATAAGCTTTATCAAGGAAATTTGGATACACAAAACATTTAACACCCTGAGACCTTTTTGGCTCTCACCTTCATCATAGTCTATACTGACTGAACTAGACAAAACAAGTAATGTTAATCTAATATTAAACAAGTAACATTTTGTCTTTTTTCACCATAAATTCTTTAATAAAATCAACTTGTTCCTAGAATTTTTATTACAGATCTATATATTATTAATTTAGGAACTGTTCCATTTGAGAAGTTGAATGGCATTCTTATGAACACAGCCATTTTAAATGACATCAAAAACCTGTCTTCAAATGATCAAACCAGTTTTTTGGGAGGATTTCATTCTACATTGAATCAATGGCATCCAAAAATGCTTCATTTCTCTTGGCTTGGAACTATGTGCAGGTTGGTATAACATTTTATGTATAATATTATCAGCATTATATATATATAAATAAATATATATACATACGTATATAGATCTGAAGAAGCATATTGCAAAACGTTAATTAAATTGTTTTTTTACTAATCATCTATTTTTACTAATCTTTTACTTTCTTCAATCTATGATATATCACGCTCTACGTGCTAACGTATTGAGCACTGTGCTACGGAAGTATCAAAAGACAAATTTCTGTATATAAATATATATATATTGTACAGTTGAAAAGACGTGTACACTAGTAAAAATGCAAATTATATTTATATACATATATTGATGTTTACTGATTTCAAAAGTATATAGTTTGTTTGCATTTTTTCTATCACGATTCAGAAAATCATATATTTTTTAGGCACATCCTTGCAATCTTCCACTTTAATGAAAATCTGAGTAGGGAGATACAGACTCGTAAAGATGGAGAGGAATATGTGAGGGTGCATTATCCTAAATTCGTGAGGAAGGTTCCAGTCCCAGCAACATACAGTAAGCTATTTTCAGTAACTTTGCTCAAATATTGTATGATTACAGAATAACACTTCATAAATATAAACAGATAGTTTGAGGTTTTCAAAAAAACATACAAAAGTATTACTTCTGAGCAAAGTTTTGGCAAATTGGAAGACTTGTATACTAATTTTCAATTTGTGTAATTTTCAGGTTATGTGGAAGAAATTCAAAAAGTTGTTTTTGGTATGCCTGAGTTCGAGATGGAAAAAATTATTAAGGAAGCAGAAGCAAAGATGCCTAGCTCTTTGACCTCAATGTTTGAAAATAGGATTTCAAAAGAAAAGGCATTAGAAAAAGCAAGACAACGACGAACACTGACAACCCTGCCTTATCCATCAGGTATAGACACCAGTGATCTTATATCATACAAACATTATACATTATACAAACAACAGCTAAACATTTTGCGAAATATATTTGTGTTGAAATTTGAAATGGGACAAATACTTGTTATAGATGCAGCAGAAAATTGACCCTTGGCACAGGGTTTTATAGAACTGTTATCAATTTTTCTTCAAGTTTTTTGCATTGTTTCTTTGTTATTAATATCAATCTCTCTTAATGACCCCTCCATCTACCCTCTTTCTACTGTTGTGAATCAGAATAATATTTCCTTAAAAATATAAATATTTTTCCATATTCCTTTTAAGTCCATGATCAAGAACAAATTGAAATTGAGGAGAGCAAAAGACAAGAAACTGAAGCAGCTGCCAAACAGTTTGGTGAAAAAAAGCAAGGCACTGTAAAACATGTGGCCAACCAATGAAAGGTCTTTCAAAGAAGTCATGCCATGGGGCACATTAAAATTTTCTTAATTTTCAGGAGTTATTGAACTTTAACGCTAATCAGTACATATAAAGTTTCAGAAATAAGTACAGAAAAGAAGCTTCATGCAAGTTATTTCCAGCAAAAAACATTTCCAGAATTACAAAATGCATTTCCAGAATTACAATAAGAACTTTTAGGCCTACCTTTTTATTGTCTTTCCTCGGAATCTTTATACCCTTTTTTTGATGTCCATCGCCATACTTAGTTCTTATGTATGTGTATATAGTCCAGGAAGGGGGCGTGCTTTGTCCCAACCAAGGTACCCAAAAATCCACCTCACAACCCATCTGTATGCAACTGCACGGAGATACCTATAGAACAAAAACTTTATGACTTTGAAACATTATATGAGTATGCAATATGCTGCAGAAGCTGTTGAAATGCTTTAAATGTGGCTAATAACGATTATATATATATCTTAATAATATAAAAAATGATATGATAATTTGGTAAATTTCAATTAGCTACAGATTCAGAAACATGTACATCTTATAAACATGAAGATAATGGTATGATAGAAAGATTTTTTCATACATATAATACGAGTATTAGTAATTTCCTGAATTTTTTCTCTGATGGGTTTGGGTCAAATAGATGTTTTCAAAATTTCAAACATACTCATTCTCAGATTCTTTGGCTGTCCTTTGGTAAGCCATGCCATTCCGCCTTTTCAGTAACGGGCCCACATTTAACAGCACGTCTTTGTAAACCATGTGGGTAAACCCCTCATATTCTGTTATACAGTTTACCCTGTCTGTGATGCCCTCAAAAACAAGTTTCCCATACGCAGCATGGACTTGGTGGCAGCATCGATAATCCCTTGCACCAACAAGAAGCTCAGTTCGCCACTTACCACACTCACACCTAAGAATTAAAAACAATCAAGATATAAACTAACCCCTGGAAGTTTTCGCTTTCATAAGTCATATTTCAACTTCGCCCATCATCAGCTTAGGCCTCTTCGGGAAAACTTTGATCAGGCTACGTTTGTGGCTGAAAGCAGCCACAATGCAAAGCGAATGCTGGACTTATAACTTAAAATACAATGACAATTCATATTACTCACCATTCAATCAGAGGAACCGTTCCTTGCCATTGATCACGCAGTTGGGAAGGCTGTATTCTATCCTCATCTTCTGCCTGGTCCCTGTCGACCGCCATGCCAGCTTCGCCTGGCTCCGCGTCCGAATTTTCCGCAGAAGAAACGAGTGGTTCGTTCTGATAGGGTAAAAATAGCCCACCAGTGGCACCTACAAGTTCTTCTTCTTCACTTTCTTCGAAAATTGAAGCCATCGAGCTCGAATATTCGCTATCAGACATATTTACAAACTCGCAAGTAGAACTGCGTCATACTGTTTCTTGTTAGAAAGAAATCTAAATTTTCACTTACACAACCACTTTACGTCACTTCCTGTCTAACTCGACCCAATCCTCTGTGACAGATTTTGAAGCAAAAATCGACTTTCAAACAGCTATAATTTCGAAAGTAAGTCGCAAATGAAAAAACTAAGTTCGCCATCGTTCTCAGCGATGTTTCTTTGATAGTTTAAGCAAATAAAAATTTTTGTGTCATATGCACTTTAATTTCTCTAGCAATGACAACAAAGTCTTCAGCCTTGAGAAATGGCTCTTTTGGCAAAGAATAATGATTCCTCTCAATGTGAACTTCTAGGCCACTTTTTGATCGGCAGATTCGTTGACACAAATTGCAAGGAAATTCTTGCGCACCAATCAGTTCAATAATATCATCGTCCGAAATGAATGTGGTAGGAAGACTTTCATCATCAAAAACAAAATCAATAATTGAAATAAGCGAATCTGAAAATGTAAATTCTTTCTTCAATAAAACATCTTGAGAAATGGCTTTGATTTCACTCACTTCACTGTTTGTCGCCATTGCTATAGAAAACCTTATTGGTTCGTTGTGTCAGATTTCCATATAATTGAAATAAATTTTCTGGTTTATAATCAATCTTTCTTGCTGGTTCATACAGTTAATCCATTTGTCAGTACCAAAAAACATCCTAGAAAGCTTGGAATTGAGAGAAGCTGCCTCAATGAAAAGAAACTGCCACGCCAAATAGATCTTCCCGACTCATCTTTAATAAATGTCAGCATTGATGGTCTCCAGCAAATATTTAGTGATGCTGCATGGGAAAAAGTTAAATCAATGAGTAAGTTCATATTCCAATTTTAATTCTTTTAGACTTTGGCATCAGAGATGAGATGGTTTGAATTATAAGTCTAGAACTTTTAAAACTTTAGAAATTCATTCCACTGCTTTAAGTATTTCTTGAAACAATATGCAATCATTCATACAGATAACAAAACAGAAGTTACTATTTGCTTCAATATTTTACTTTCAGTTGAAAATTTGAAAATGACTGGACATGTGCAAGATGCAATATCGCACATGTAACCCCAGTATACAGAAATGAGAATGTGTGACCTGTGTAAAGATTGGTATCACTGGTAAGCATAGCTTGAGATGTACATTGCAATTTAAATTGAAAAAAGAGCCGCAGGCAGACAAATCGACATGTATTGCATAGATTTAATCTTCAAAATGTTTTAATTTTCACTCGATTTTAAATTGTTTGCCGTACCTGATTCATATAAAAGTTGAAATGTTTTTTATATATTTGATATTAAAATGCAAGCTACATTTTGTAACAGTAACAAATGTTATTCAAACTGAATTGTATTTCAATTACCATTATCAACAACAATTGGAACAAACAAAATTTCAAAAAATTTCAGCAAATGGTTTTCTTGCAAACATACGGTAAGACTGTTAACAATTTTTATAATCTCTTGTGCATTTGCTAAAGAATGACTTTCTCCCTTACCATAGGAAATGTGTCAGTGTGCAAAAACAAATAATTGGTGGCTGGTTTTGTGGTTGTGCAGATAGAAAATGATCTGCATAGGAACTGAACATTCTATGTGTGCGAAAACAAAAAATGTCTAGGAACTGAACATTCTATTTTGTTGTGTTTGTTTTGAGAAATTACGGATCTCACAGGCCCCACATCTTTTGAAGCCATCAACAGCTTTTACTAGTCATTAAAATGATTAGCAAATTCGAATTCAAAACCATAATAATCAACATTTTGTATAGACTTGAAATTTTGAACAATCATTTAAGGGGGGAAGGGGGAACCTTACAATCATGTGCATATGACACTCTGTAGGACTTGGATGGCCACATATAATCAAACTTTTTCATTTTAATTACATTTGCATTTACATATTTCGTTTGTGTTCTCGGTATAAGTTACTTCTTGGATTATAAAATCATATTTTATTTAGCAATAGAGCTAAGTATTAACTAAATATATCGTCAATAATCTGTAACCTTATATATATATACTAATAATTTGTAGTGAAATATGTATTTGATATTGTGTTTGTCTAATCTGTTTTGGAGGCCAAGGAATCAGGCTGCATTCTATATACTGGTTCTGGGAATTGTCTCCAACTCCAACAAGAAAGTCATTTGAAAGTCGCAGTTTTGCAGACCTTTTATTGAAATAAGACTTGATGGAATGTAACAAGTATTCAGGCAACAAAGGAAGAGTTATTTCATTGGAAGCAGCATTATTTATTGCATTTTAACTTAGTGTTGTTTTAATATGTAAAATTGAAAAAAAAGAATGACATTTATCTCTACCCATCAGTTGTTTTTATTTGTAAATGAAACTTAAATACTCACCTAATTCTGGACCTAAATAGTCCATTGGCAGTAAAACTTAAGGCAATTAGCAAACGCCCGATTTCAAACTAAATCCAAAGACAGTAGACTCGTCCTTACTTTCAAGCAATTTGTGTATGGTATTGTCACAGAATTCTGAAGTGTATTTATATCGTGAACGTCATAGAATGGTGGCAGCTCAACGCACGCCGCTTGTCCGCATTTTCCATCATGCCTCATAATGGTTGCTTTGTTCCACTGCCCAATCAGAGAGGTGAGCAATTCCATGATCTAGCAATATGTTTCCGCTGCGGCTTGCACTAACGACATGAGCTCCCCCCTCCCTATCAACTTTCTTCAATGGAACATCTTGACAAATGCTTTTTCTGGGTTTTTCAAGAAAACCGGGAAGTTCAATTTCGAGTAATTCACAAATACACTGTATCTGCAGAATGCACTGAACCAAAAAAGCCTTGCAGTGAGAAAAAAACTGCTCATCAGCATGTTTTTCTACGAGCTCACTGATAATGCTTTAAAAAGTAATAGTTCCAAAAAAAAATTTTGTTAGTGAGACTGACTGATCTTTCTCTTTGGATTAAATCTAAATGGTCTCTTACTCGCACCTATTTCATTTTCATGAAGCCTGTGCATATCCTTTTAATAAATATCGAGACCTTTTGCTTCAGCTGATGCAGCAAAGGCATCCCACTCTGAAAAAGCAGGTTGAATGATGTCAAAGTGAACTTGTTATCAGTACCTCATATTATTCAATGGTTCTATTTACAAAAGCTTCATTGAGAGGCATCTTCTCTGCTAAGGCTGTTAAATTCTATGTTTTTCTGTTCCAAAGAAATCTTGAAAATCTTTCAAGCAATCCATCCAATTTGATGATGCATTAAAATGTGTATTCTGTACTTGTCCTCAAAAATTTTTGGCAGCGTTTTGGAAGCGTAGGAGGCACAAAGGTAAATAGAATAGCAGGAACATTTGAGTTAGACCATCAGTGATAGTTTGCCCTTTTCCCATCTAAAATTCTCACTAGAAGTCCGCAAATACACTTTTCATGCTGAACATTTGATAAAAAAACCAACAAATACTAAAAACCTACTACTGGCAAGTCTGGTTGGTTCAAAATTCTAAAAAGTTGATGCCTTTAACAGTCATAATTATTAAATCGTTGTTGGACAGTCTCAAAGCTTTGAGACCTCCACAGTTATATTTGAAGACATTAGTTTCAAGTATTGTTGAAAACATTGTGATTAATTTAGAAATTTGTTTAAATTGCAACAAACTTAAAAGTAAGAAAAAAACAGAAACATTTTGGGCATTATTCATTTTCTCCATTGTTTCCCACCTTTGAGGCATTCATATTCTTGCTACAGCTATAGAGCTATTTTGATTTTGGTAAGCTACAAAAAATTAGCGAGAGCCCCGCCAATTTAGGGGAAGAAAGGAGGTGCGCTTACTTGTTTTTGTGAAATGATCCACAAACGTAATGAAAGCTCCACATGCCAAATTAATGCAAGACTTGCAGATTCAAGGTACTTAGAATGTGGACCAAATGTTTTCCTATGCATAGATTGATGCACCAGCAGTCACAAGAAATGCAATAAATTCCACTATTCTGAAAAATGGCAGGAACAATACCTATAAATTTCCTTCTTGATGGAAATTGGTCCAGCAGTAAAAAATATTATAAGCAGTGGAGGATAATTCAACCATCAATAAAATCGACTTCATATTGCTTACTGTAATATTTTCCATTTGTTTCATGAAAAAGTTCATGACTGTCAAGAAAATATTTTGCACAGTCAACTAACCCGACCCCCTCCCCCTTGTGTTTGCTACTTTTTTAATGACCACAAAGGTTAAAAAGATTCAAAAATGTATTTGATTTACCAGAGCAGTAAATTGTATAGATATTGACATTTTCCATTTACATAATCATTTTAGGGTGGGACATTTGTTCCATTAGATCGTCCATCAATAAAGCTAGATCTTTGCATGGATCAGCATAAAAGCAAAAATCAAGAAGTTTCATAAAAAAATTTGAAAGTTGCTGCTGCTCAGTGTTAAGTTTTCAGAGATATTCATTTCTTTACTAAACCCAGCAATTCTGCACTGAAACTGAGTTGTGTAGCTTTTGTATTTTATCTTACCACATCCTTTTTTATTTACAGGTAGGCTGTTGGATACAGTTATGGAGTTATGCTGCTACAAACCAAATTTATACTTTATAATGAAATAAAGACTTCGGCCATGAAAACCAAAATTGCCAAGGATGGAATACATATTTGAATTCATGGATTGGCTTGAAGGATGCTTTTATGAAATTCAAGTGTCAGTGACTTCGTTTTGTGCAAGCATAAGGCTACAGACTTCAAGATCAATGCAGTTTGGCCTATTATAATGGCAACTTTTTATTTGTGTAACTTTTCCATGTATATCTTTTATATTTCTATCTTTTCAATATTTTCAATTAGAACTGCTGATCTGTGAGGGACATTAATCATTACCACGTAGTAGGACTATTGTCCTGGACTTCCCCCAGGTAGCTCACTTGTAGTCTACTTTGAGATGTTGTACAAGCGCAAAGCAAATTCTTCTCTCCATCTCTAAATTTTTCATGCATAATCTTGTTAGAAGGGAAAATGGTTTACCACTTATAAAGTTGATTTCTCTGTGGCGATAGTGCTTACTGACATTTTTTGATGATGTCAGTTTGATCTAATGTAATTTCCACGATACTAGATGTCTTCTTATCTCTTACAAATTGAGGAAAGTCCTCTTTTTACTTCCTTTCATTAACTAGCCTACTCACTACTTTTCCCCTCTTTTTGCACCCTTTTTTTGTTTTTGATCCTACATCTCCTGAAAAACATCTTGCTATGTCGAGTATTATTGAAGATTCTATATTTATGGAGAAAATACACGAAAGGGCCCCCATTTATTAAGTATTAATTTATTACAAAGACATTAACCAACTGCCTATCACCGAGGCGAAAATTCATCTCCGACCTTTCGCTATCACAACGTTTTATGTAAAGCAAATGTTAGCAATCTAAAATGAAAGCTTAAACTATGGTTCCCGGATACCTCATAACCAGAAATCAAAGAGTGCATGGTAAATTTGAAAGTATTTCCTCTTCAGTGATTGACCAGATTTTAGCCATTTTGAGGAGCATTGCTGGACAGCATATGAATGCGTTCTTTATGCGAAAATGTTGTCATTCACAGATTCACAAGACAGATGCAGCAACAAAGTCTAACCCAGATTCCTATATAAATCACACTGTGAACACCGCAGAAATGCACTTATTTTGTGCTGAAGAAGAAAGACAAATCAGCTAAGACATTGCCATATCTTTAAACAGCAATGTGGAACACACCTTCAGTTACAGAAAAAACCCAAAGATTTTAAAGATTTCCAAGTAAGACAATTAATTGAAAGGCAAATAATGGAGGGCAGCATTCAAATAGATGAAGCTAGATCAGTGCTTGCTGATCAACATTTTATTGAAATGGATGTTTGAAATGGATGTAAATGTTATATATGATCGACTGCTGTGCACCATAAAAAGAGGGTACTTGTGATGAAGCAAAAAAATTACCAGATGTAATTAAAATGGATGAAGAAAATCTCAGTCAGTCAGGAATGCAGCTGTGTCAATAGTGATGACAACAAACTGCACACTACAAGGACTGAGCAGAGAAGCATTACTACTGAAGACGGTGAAGAGATCCATAACAACATAGAAATAAACATCAAATAAACATGAAGGATGCAAGATTTTAGAAAAATTAGACACGGCAGTAAATAGTGATGAAAATAAAGTACCAATAGCTTTAAGAGTTGTCATTTAATCTAGATGTAAAGGTACTGCAAGATTCAGTTTACAAGTGATTGATTAGCAAGAGCTCTATGAAATTCTCAAGTCATTTGAAAGATGGAAAAGGTCAAGCATTCACCAATATCATAAAAGAATGCACAAAAAACGATTTTGTATGCACAGTCAAGACCAACAAGAAATACATTATCATACTGAGAAAGAGCTCTGTTTCAGCCCCATGCCGTCGAAATGGAGGTTTTGTGCCAAATTCTAGATGTAAAGGTACTGCAAGATTCAGTTTACAAGTGATGGGTTTGTTTTCATTTTTGAAACTTGAAAACACGCATAAGCTGTTACTATTCCAGTTCAATGCACCATCCATTGCATTTGATAATGGCTGTTTTTATGTTACTTCTTGCAAGTTTTCATAAACTTTTTGGTGATCAGATTTCTAGAATTGTTGTAATGTTCATTTTTATTACAGAAAATGATTTAATACCACCCTGAAAATTCACAGATTATAAAATAATTATATTCTCAGTAGTATGGGCTTTTTTCAAGAAAGGAAGCTATGAAATGTTTGACTTGAGCAGGTAAAATATCACTGACTTTTCATGTAGGAGAATTCATTCTTCTTGTACATTGCGTGGTGGAAGCAGTTCTGCATGTGTTTGCAGACATGGTAATTGTAGGCTTCAAGGGACTTGAATGCTTTCATAGCTTTATTGGTAAACTCGTTGGATGAATCGATCAAGTATTGAGTTACCTAACTCCACAAAGAATTTAGCAAGTTTGATATATCATTAGTTTTTCCCTGTTCCAGCAAAAACAGGTCAGGAAGCATTGTGCCGTTGGTGAACACTGAATTCGCAGAAGAATGCTTTTAAGCTGTTAGTCCAAGAATGTAGTCTTGAAGCTTTTCCTCAAAAGCCATTTTAGATTTTACCAGTATACAGAGACACTTTCATATTGTAGCTAGGTCACGTGTTAACACATATGGCGACCTGTTAAAGCCCATTTCCACTTTTTTTGCAATTTGCAAAATCACATGCGATTTTGTAGGCACAAACCCTCTGTCCCCACATGAAGCGAGTGATCATTCCAAGAGTGAGTGTGTGAAAGTGTCAACAAACACTTCACTTATCAAAAAGCTTGTGGTTTTTGGAAAGAGAAAGAAGAAAACAAGTGATGATGTTGATCATGCAATTCTGGAAGAATTAAGAGAGACATCACAGTCAACACCATCAAAAAGAGATGAAGACAGCCTAGTTATGAAGAGACTTGTCCCTCAATTAAAACGTTTAGAGTTCAAACAAAAGGCACGCGTAAAATGCCAAATGCCAAATTCCTCTACAGCAAATTTTATTTAAAGCTGAGTGTTGATGCCCGAATATTTAAGTAAAGTTTCTGGTTAATATCCTTGGCATAAAAAAGTATTGTTGTTGTATTACATTTTGTTTTTATGCGAAAATCTCAGATTACCACTTAGTATTTCTAGTACGGAACTTACAAAAATACAACCTACAGACAGCTTTTCTTAGGCCCTGGATGCACCAAACAAAATTCCAGGAAAAACTTCTGGCACACTTAATCTCTATTGTTCATAGAGATAGCGGATTAAGCTTGTTTGTAAACAAATGCTGATTTTCCAATGCGGCCACCCAAGTTGCCACTGAAGAAAATTTACTAAAGCTTGGTTTCCACTATGAGTTAACAGGAGTTAATTTGAGATAATTTTGTGATCTGACATGGTTTAAAAATTATCTCATAGTGGCAACAGTCATTAAAAATTATCTCATGAAAATTAACTTGTGTTAACTCACGTTATCTCATGAGCTTGGAAACAAATTTTTGTAATTTCAAGCTTATGAGTTAGCTTGATAACATTTTATCAAAAGAAGCCATTTTATCAAAAGAAGCCAATGCGTGGTAGAGGAATATGCTATAATTTGCACTGAAGTTCTCAGGCAACGCACTTGCACTGAGTATTACTTTAGATGTTGAGAACAGTTTTCTTTACTCAAAAAACATTTAATTGTGAAATAAGAGAAACATTTTCTCATTTCTAAGATCCTGTTCCAAGTGGTCGTATTCACCAAATACATATCTTTTTTGGTAGACTTTCCGTACCAAAAACCTTGGCGCAGATCGGGAATGGCACTTCTAGCAAAAAAAATATTTTCCTTCTAAATATTCTCAAAAGCTGAAGTAAAATAAGTTGTTCTTGTAAGACGCCTACTATAGCTGCAAGACTCAAATAAAATGAGATTTCTGAAATTTCCATACTTAATTCTCAAGTGGAAACCAAATCAGTATGTGGTTAATTTTGAGATAGGGCGCGTTATCTCACATTATTTCACACTATCTCAAGTTAGCTTGAATTTAGACCATGAGTTAATTATTTCACGTGAACTCAAAGTGGAAACCAAGCTTAAGCCCTCAAAGGTTCTGTCATCCTGCTGCAGAGCAGGACAAACTCTTAAAAACGGAAATGATTAGCAATGAACGCATTTTTCTGGCACCGCACAATACCCCAAGCCATTCTTTGTTTAAACAACTTCAGATTGAATAAACAGCAAACAGCTATTTTACATACCAACTGCAGATTCGTTGCCAAAATATTTGGTGAACTTACATTTCTGATAATCTTAAATTCCGGTTTAGGATGTGCAGCAGTGTATTTACAGTATACTAAGTTTCACTCCTGTTATAAAAATGATAGTCAACGAATCCCTCGGCTTCAATAAATTCTTCATCAGTTTTTTCAGCTCTCATTAGCAGACCAGTTTTGAAAATAGTTTCCTTTTAAAGCCAGGGTATTCTTTGCCAAGTTTCTCCTAAGCTTCTCCTAACAATTTTGTTATCAGTATCCTTCTTTCAGAAGCTGTAATATTGAATTTCTCTAATTGATAATCTTTTTCAAGAAAAACATCCATCTGCTCCCCTATTAATACTTTGATTTAATAACCTTCCCCCCGGTCAACTGGTTGGCATTTTCCTGTCTCCTATGGAGGTAGTGGATACACAACAGTATTAGCTATAGATTGGCAAGCTCTATAAAATTCTCAAGTCATTTGAAAGATGAAAAAGGTCAAGCATTCACCAACATCATAAAAGAATGAACAGAAAAGGATTTTGTATGCACAGTCAAGACCAACAAGAAAGACATTATCATACTGAGAAAGAGCTCTGTATGTGATGGGCTTAAGGCTACTCAGACACTTGTTTCTTGGAAGAGAGGGACAACTCAGAAAGTATAGAAAATTCTACTGACCACTATATTCACCTAAAAAACAGAACGGTATTAGGTCAAGGGCAGCAGCAAATACAGTCTGCCATGCCATACAGATTGCATCTCTCTTTATTCTAAAACTATCATAAGTTACTTTTCGAAGAATCAATTTTTAGACCTTTCACTGAAAAGTCACGAAATCTCGAAACCCTTGCAATACTTTTAAAAGTTGAATTTAATTTTTTGAAAATTCACTTTGTTACAACATGTCATCATTTGCTAACTTTTGAAATTTGAGAAACATGCGGGTAGTTCCTGCTTTCAAAAGTCTTCATCATTTCTATCTCCTAAATTTAAAATTGCAACGGACTGGAAGAGATGGGCCTGAAGAATTGTTCGAAATATGAATTCTTATGTCACAAGGACAAGAATAACCCAAAAATTTACCTTCAAACGCGTTATGTAAATGATGATTGAAAAATTGGCAAAGCAGGATTCCAACACTCACAGAGTACAGTCGCAAAATAAGTCATTATGTATCAGTTTAAAAGCTTCTCCGGCTAGGTGGAGCATTTTTACATGATCAGTTGAAAGCTATTGAGAGTTTTTGTCTTGAAAAGGGAAATTCTCTCATTTTTGCGTTGATCAAAGCTCTAGTAAAGACTGTATGCGTTGTTCGTCAGAGTTTTTTAAAACTAAGCTGAGTCTAATGTGATATTCAGATTTAAAGCAACTGAAATATGCAAAATTTTGGTTTTATGGGGTAACAGCAATAATTGACTTGAAATTGTGTTAATTTTAAACCCCTTGGATGTGAAGGTTTCCTATGGCTAGGTTTACAACGCTGTATTTTCTTAACAACGCAAAATTGAGGTCATGTTGCACGGTAGATTTGTGGGAAATTTATCTGTGTAGGGATGTAGTTAAAAAAATTTGAAATTTATTGTAGCAGATTTTACACGTTATTTTTTTAATGGACGGTGGTAAAAATGCCCAATTTTCGGCTTTGGCCTAAGTTTGTTTACACTATCTGGGGCTGTGATTGGCTCAGCGGTGAGAGAGGTCACATGATTTAGCGCAAGCTCTCAGCCAATCAAGATTTGAGCCCTATACTTAGGCCATGATATTGCGAGGGTAAAGCATATATCGAGGATCTTTTCAACAAAAAGTTAATCAGACATTCAAAGTCAACTTGGTCTTCATCATTAATATGTGTGAGGAAGAAATATGGAACGCTCCCCCTGTTTGTGGACTATCGTGGTTTCCACAGCAAAACTATCAAAGACCGCCAGCCACTGCCACAAATTCAAGAGACATTATAAAACCTTGGAGGTGGCCAATGGTTCACTGTCCTGGACCAGGGAAAGGCCTACCACTGAGGGTTTACCAAGCCAGACCTTCGCAATCTTCACAAGCCTTGAGCTATATTCTCAATCAACGTTCTATTCACACCATCCACTGATTGAAGTCCGTTTTCAAGCTGGGGCTGTTATGATTTTGAACAATGCTTTTGCAGTGTGTCAGTCTGATAATGCTCTGTATGCAATTTTAATAAATGTTGTTGCTTAGTTGTATTTACTAATTTAAATCAATCTTAATAAGCTAAGCTGACTTGTTTCTCTTAAGGTAAAGTGAAAAACCGAAGAGAAACTCTCCATGTGTCTCTCTGTGAAAACTTCATAACCAACTCAATTAAAAAATAGCTTTGTACAAACTAAAAAGTTGATAATAGAGAGTTATTGAATTTAATAGAAAAGGAAGAGAAAAGAGGCAGATGAAAACAATAGGGCTAAAGAATTACTGCGTAATTTCCAAACACAAGGTGTTCTCTGTTATTGTTTTGCGAGTTTGTTTGTATTGCGAGTTTTGTGAGTTCACTACACAATGAATAATGGAGACAAACGATCAGCGGTTATTGCTAAATTTAACAAGCAAAGAAGCAAAAGCAGACAACTCTAGATTTTTTGCTTTCAACAAAGAAAGATTGCATCCCATCTTTGATTTGCCATCCGTCACAAGCACATTTGCACCAAGAGATGCTTTGCCACCTATACATGGTCCTTCTTCCAAACATACTACTCCAGTTTTAAAGTCCTCCTCTCTGACTACAGAATGCAAAACCAAATCTCGTTTTCCAAATGACATTGGAAACTTTCTTGAAAAGGCCTCTGCTCTCACTGAAGATACAAAGTTTGACCTGCTTTGCAATGTTTGGAGGCGGGTCATAATTTTCCTCTTGACAAAATAAATAGAAGATTACAATATTGTTGGTTTTCTCAATTACCCTGGCTTGTCTATTCTGAAGTCCTAGATGGAGCATTTTGCCTTAATGTGCTTTCTCTTTGGTGGCGAAAGTACACACAACTCTTCAAAGTTTAAGAACTCATTTTGGACGTCCCTAAACACTTGGTCCTCTGTATTGCAGAAGTTAGGTGAGCATGTAGAGAAGTCAGAAGTTCATACTACAGCTACTTCGAGATCTGCTCAGTTTAATTTGGTTATGCAGCAAAAAAGGCTACATCTGCAGATCTCCTTCTGAATAAGGCCAAGCGGGAACAAATTGAGTGAAAGAAGCAATGCCTTGGGCCAATCGTTGATTTTGTGATGTTGTTTGGGAGGCAAAATATGGCTCTAAGGGCCCATAGAGATGATTCATCATATTATGAGGAGGAAAGTGTAAATCCTGGCAACTTTCAAGAAGTTCTGAAGTATTGGGCCAGGTTTGGTGAAAAGATGCTTGCGGATTTAGAAAGTGCCCCTAAAAATGCAACATATCGCTTAAAAACCACACAGAATGAGATAATTACCATCTTCGGGGAAATTATATCAGAGGTCATTCTGAGTGACGTAAAAGAGGCTAAATTTTTTTCTATCTTACCTGATGAGGCCACAAATTGCTCACATGTCGAGCAGTATGTCTGTTGTTTTTTGTTTGTCAACCAAAATCGATCCATTCGAGAGGAGGTTATTGGATTTATTCCATGTCAGCAAGCCTCTCTGGGGAAGTGATTTCAAATAATTTGTTGCATGCGGTCGTAAGCTTTGGTCTTTTCATGGATCACTGACGGAGCCAAGGTTACGATGGTGCCGGTAATATGGCAGACAGAATTTCCGGTGCTGCTGCTCGTATTCAGTCACTCTTCAACAATGCTGTCTATGTCCACTGTAGCTCACACATACTAAATCTTTGTGTTGCTTCCTCATGTCAGATTCAGTAAATCAAAAACATGATGGATAAGGTTCGAGTAGCATCAGAATGCTATGGTTCATTGTGGTACATTTAGTTCTGAGGCATGCCGCGATCAGGAAGATGCTTGTGCGATCTTTAGAAATTTACATGAATTGGTTATCATGTAATACTGGAAATACTTAATTGAATTGTTGATCAATTGAATGTGAGCCGTTGATCTGTTTGTTGATAGGATTTTATATCATTCGCAGATGGATCGGTAGAACTATCGGTGGTTGTTAAAGCCTCGTGGCGTGGTTGGATTGCTTCGGCATAGAGTTACTGATGTTCGGTAAGTTTCTTATTTATTTTAGTTTGTAATATCTTTTATGTCTCTATTTACGTACTATTATTTTCATGATTGATACCCTCCCTGTTTGCGTGTACAGAAGCCTATATAGATGTATTTTTGATTACTTGGTGTCATATATATTTTTTCGCTCATTACTCGTTTTGATGCGTTTGATGGATTGATGATATAATTATGATTCGCTTCTTTTCATTTCAGGATCAATCCAGACGCTGATGTCTACAGGCGGATTTATTTTCTGAAATGTTTTCAAGGATAGGACTTCCTCCGTTATTTACCAAGAAAATGTACCTACTTTAAAGGATAGAAGAATACATGTGCTGTTCGTGTGCGACATGGCCCTTGAATGGATTGAATTATATTTTCATAATAATTTGACTTTAATGAGGACTTTTAACATACTGGACATTTATGGATTGATTGATTTACTATTGTTATTATGTTGCATTGGAAGTATTTTGTTGATTCCATTAAGATACATCGCGTTCGAAATTGGAATCATTTTTCGCGCGATTTAACTCTTTGGAAAGGTATGTTGTAACTAAATCTACAAGATTTCTATTGTGTTTTTTGACGTAATTTTGCATTTTTTTCATACTTTTGAATGGCTTCGGCCACCCTTTTTGTGTTACTTTATAAAAAAATTTTCCAGGCGAATTTGCAATTTCACCAAATGTTTTAGAAAATTTGAGTTCTTTGTGTGCAAAGTTGTATAAATAGTTGCAAAATTTGACTCCTTGTAATACATTGTAGCGAAATTTCAGAAAGAAGAGATAATGTCTGACGATGAAAAAACAATGGAAGAAAGGCCAGAAACCGTTACTGTATGTTTTAAAAATGAAAAAAAGGTTATTATTTGCTTACTTCATAATACTAAATATATACAAGTATTTTCCTTGCAAATATTTTTAACTTACATTAAAAATAAATGACTTATATACAGACTTTGCTCACAATAAATTTCATGTAGTTGATGGTCAATCTTTGCATTGGGAATTTCGTATCAAATTTTACAGTATTTATTAGATAAAAAAATTTTTACTGTTGTATTGTAAAACTTAATAGTCACATTCTTATTCTCTTAGGAAATACCATTCGAAAAAAATTTTCAAAAATGAGAAGGACTGTGGCAAAAGATTTTAATATAAAAGACATTAAGGGAATTCTGTTCTTAAATAAAGAGAAAAAGAAGCTCAAGGAACTTAGGTATTTATCTTATCACAATTGTAAATCCTACTGTTGCACAGTAAAAATTTGTTCATTTTTCAATTTCTACGCTGCGAATATATCATTCTTTAAATTATTGAAATTATTTGAAGACGGTATATTTCATTTCTGATTGTTAAGAAATCTTTTAATATTTTAATATAATGTACAGGCCAATATATTCAATTTTTATTTCTCTAATTCTCTTTCAGACCAGGGATGACTATTATTGTCAAAATCGTTAATAATAAGAAGAAAAGAAATAAGCAGCAGAGGAGGGAATTTCCTTTCTATAGAAAGGAATTTCCCTCCTTTTGTAATAATTTCTATTCCGGAACGTTCCCAAATATGACAGTCAATAATAATCAATAATAAGTAGTTTTATTGTGTTCAAATATGTTCTGTTGTTTTTAGTAGTTTTGTTGTTTTTAAATATGTTCCGCTGTTTGTTTGTTTCATATCATATTTTAAATTATGAAATTTCAAAATGAAAGAAAAAAACGCAAATTTCCTATTTAGACATTTATATTGATAGAATGAAAAAAACTTTAAATTCTTCATAGTTGCTTCTGAAATATCTGGTAAAATATCTTCATAGTTGCATATCAGTATAAATTTAGGGTTTATTTTTGGCCGTTTGAGATGTTGATAGAATGGAAAAAACAAAAACGTTACATATACTTATACAGCAGATTAGAATAAAAAATATCATCACTGTCTGGATCGCAAGGAAGATCCTTCTTACGCTTAACAAACCCGTAAACAGGTTCAAGGTCTGTAGGAAGATAAATAACCTCCCTATTTGAAGAGCATAGAAAATAACCAAGGTTGTTGTGGTCAACTTCCAATCGACCTACCACCCTGGTTCGTATATACTTCTCCGTGTCAGAGGCATCCTTGGTTATTTTGCTATTATGCAAGGTAATTGACATATTGCTTTTGTGCTACAAACAAAGAGGGAAATCAGAAATGCAAGCAGATGGAAGCTATGATGGTGAACTGACACTAAATGGAAAGGAAAGGCATGGTTTACGCTAAATAGGTGGTTTTGTTTTACATAAGGTTCATAAGAAGTTTAAAATTTCTAAAAACTGGGCTGAGGATGTGCCACAAAATGCATGTCTATTCTCTGTGCAGGGAGATTGTTGGACTCTGAGGACAGCAAACCCTACGTAATATTTTTTGCATTGATGAATCGAGGTGGTTTCTGGAGAATAAATTCAAACAGGGAGACAATTCTTCTAACTGCCGAAAAGTTTTTTTCCGAATGAAACCAAGAAGCTGGTTGGACAAAGAATTGACTTCATGCAAATTTTGCAATCATCAATGGAGAATTAAACAGTGCAAAAAAACATACAAGATCTGGCTGACTCTGCAGAACTTGAAATTGGCATTAATTTGGCCCAAGATGTAACAAACAGAATTTTAGAACTTTATGTAAGGGTTCAATCATTTTTGCTTGCCAGAGACAATGACCAGGGTCACAAGATAAAAGCTAAACATTCTAAAAGCAATTAGAGAAAGGAATTAGAGTTATCACAGGAAGGCAAAGCAAAAAAAGCTGATGCAGATTAATGTTTATGCAATTAAAATTGCTTTCATGGATATTCTAAAGGTTTCTGGAAGATTGAAATTTGTAGCCATTTCTAATGCTATTCCCTTATTATGTGCCAAATTGCAAGCCTGGGAATGCCTCAAACTCAAATTTATATAACGACTGGTACTGGTGAAGTTTTCCGCAGGCAATAAAGAAAAGATTGCCATGTTCCAAAAGTGGCAAGTAAAGATTAATACCAGAAAAAGTGGCAACGCCAGAACTTAAATCACAACTTAAATACTAACAAGCCTCTACATAATTTAAGAACAGGTTTCTTTATAACTACTCTAGCATTTTGTTTTTCTGACTTCACTGAATTTTCTTCTTATACTGTCTATAATGTTGTTATATAGTTTAAATTGATAATATTCATGGTTTGAGTTCTAATTTCTAGGTGTCTACACCTTATTTCATGTTTTGATAGTTTTGAATGATTGACAGAATAATTAACATATTTTTTGGTGCCAAATGGAAAATATTCAAGCAGCTAGCATCCAAAACATTTCCTTTTTAAATGATTCAAAGCTGGATAGATCAATAATGCATATAGCTCATATTATTGTCAGTGTCCTCTAATGCTTTTCTACATTTTGCAAAATATTTAATTGCGTTTAGCGAGAGGGTCATTTGAAACATTCTGGCAACTTTTTTTCCTGTCATATTGACCACGGGTATTGCCACTCTCACAGGAAATGCTTTTCTGAATACGAATGGTATTGCCATTGTAACAAAAAGCTCACAAGTCTGGGTTATCGGAGCGCCTCCCGAGCTTTCTTTGATTTCCAAAATACTCCTCCAATGGATCCTGAGAGAATCTTTTGGGCAAGACAAATTCAGCTCCCTCAGCTAGCAAGAATTCAATAGCATCAATGTCGGAATAGAAAGTTACCTGAAATCCTTCAAATGCTTGCCAAGAAATAAACATTTTGCTTTGGTTGTCTTTTTCAAGTCTCCTTCCCTGCTATATTCTCTCTACTATATTCATGCTATATACTCTCTCCAATCTACATGAAACTGTAGAAATACACCTTGTAGCCAGGCAAACCTTGGGTCAGTGGAAGAATTGTATGGAGCAAGATTTTGTTTTCGTTTGTGTACATGCTCATTCGTGCTTCTAACATTCATGCAATCGAAAAAAGAGTCCATGAGTTGATAGAACTGTGCTGTAGCTTAGACTTATTTACACCAAAATGCAGAATGGCTTTGGGTATAGTAGAGCTTAACACCTGGGCAGCTAAATTCACTCGCATTTTTAATATGGAGTGAGATTTACATGTTCATATGTGATCTTTGGTATGACTTTCTAAGGATTCTCAGCACCAAGGGAATACATTTCAGATATAGGTTGCCAAAGTAAATGTTCACCTGCATTCCACATATATCTTGACTGTCTGCCACTACATGAATTATACAGGTAATTCCGTGCAGTTTTTAGAAGATGTGGAGCATCTGAAAAAAGTATCTTGCCCACATATTGTGTCTGTATCTTGCCCACAAATTGACAGTGCGATGACAAACATCTTTATTGCAATCACCAGCCATGTCCTTGTGCATCTTGAAAAAGTTTCTGTTGGCACCGGCCCCATCACATGTTGCCCCAATTACCCAGATATTGCAAGTCTTCTCAAGAACATAGAGAGCTTCCCAAAACAAAGGGAAAATCTGGAAACTTGTAACATTTGTTGTTGCAAAATATGCAAAGGTAAATTTCAGATTAAGTCACAACACGAGAAGCAAGTTTATCTTTGTCTTGGAGAGTTGCAAAATTAACACTTGGGTGCCCTAAGTCTGGGAATCCAATTAGTGCTCCAGTTACGTTGTCAAAAACCAAGTTAGATTGGATTTTCATTTCATCAAGAAGCAGAATAACAAAACGCTCCATATCAAAATATTCATGTGTTGTATGGATTAATTCCTGGATAACTTGCTTATTAAAGCCAGGTTTCAGTGGTATATGATTAGGATCGTCATGCAAAGTTCTTTGACTTGGAAGAACTAGAAAGCAGCTATTTCTCTTCTCTTCATAACAAGAGGATGATTTGCCTTCAAAAGATAGACAGAAAAGAATTACCATAGGTTGGAATCTGAGTCCCTTAGAATTTGAGGTACAAAGCTTCTGTTGTTGTTGCCAAAATAGGTGCATGAACGGTGTGATTTTTTTATATACCCCACAAAATATCCCTTGATTATGTCTTGGCCAACTTCCTTGTCAATGAATATTGATGATTTTCAAGCTCTGGTGTCTTTGCACGGTTTTATTTTCCAGCTGTGAGCAATTCAAGCGCTGTTCTTCAAGTGTTAATTTAAGGTGCTGGGGTGATGTGAAGGAAACAGGAGCTTTAAGTTTTGCAGGAACTTCCATCTTTTTTCACTGCCATTTTCTTTGTGCAAAACACTTCCATTACAAGGCTGACTGTCACAAAGAACCTCACAAGATAGATGCCTTCTACTGTTTGTACAGTTGAATGCAATGTAGTCAACTTTAAGTGGGTCAGGCAGGCCTTCCTGGGAAAGGCTTACGATCACACTCACACTCTTCAAGGCATTGCGAAGCAATGTCTTGAAGAAACTTCAGCATTAACCCATTCAGAGGCAACTCGACCTGGTACATCATAAAAAAGCTGAATATTGCTTAAAGAGACTGCAGAGTCTCTAAGACTCATGCGTACTTCTTTTCCTTTTTACACTACCTCCCACATGCATTGCCACTGACAGCATAATTGCTGGCCCTAGGTTGGCTTAGTTCCTCATTCAGTCTTGCTGTACTGACGAGCACTGATATGGGGCGAAACCGGTCTACAGCCGACTGTTTGAGGTGTCAGTGGCTTTCTTTACTTCACACTATTATATTGAAATTGGATATTAATTAGCGGTCTGGCAAAGTTCTATACTAACAATTTCCAAGCCTCGAGTAGTGATAAAAGCAGAGGGAATACCTGAGTACACTGAGTCATGATTTTCGTGCTACAACAAAAGACTCCTTTTAAAGATTTTTGAGCCAAAAACCAACACACAAACAATAGGTAATTTGTGTAATAATCCCTTCGTGGATAATCTAGAACTCCCTGTTATGGTAACTTTAGTAAAAGTTGTTTAGTAACATTACAACAGAAAGCTGGATCCAGAATAATATAAACCTGTAAATTGGTTGCTAGCCGCATACAACCTAGCAGATTTGCCAAACATCACACATTCCCAAACAATGCCTTTAATTTTTTACAAAGGGCTTCCATAGTAGTCTGGGCTCTCAGCACAGTATTTGACTTGAATTGTGCAAATTGTGATACCAGCATGAAAATGGGTACACTGGGGTAATTTCACATGCTGATGACGATGCCGAACAGACACAAGCCAAAAAATGCCCCCAAGTGCTATTTTGAGACTGGGGTACATTGATGACTGGGGTACCACATTGGATCTATTTAATTTGTAGCTTCTTCAAGTTATTGTTATAGAAGCTTTGACAGTGCATAGGATATGAGGCTTTGGTACAAAGCATATATCTTCCATATGTGGCATGTAAATGACATAGAGGGAAAGGCTGGGTGCAGAAACTTCAAATCCACATCATCATAAATTTCTTAAACAGAAATTGTGAAGCTAAGCCATTAATGCTGATCATATCGACAAATAATGAAGTCTAAGCATTTAACCATCAAATTTTCACCCACTTTGTCGATTTATGACCCTCCAACAATATCATACTTTATTGTATAGTAATTCTCACTTGAAACACGCTTAGCACCAATAACTGTTTCAGTGAGTGGGACGAAATGATGGAAGCTTCCAGTTCCAGGCAAGGTTAGAGCTTTCTGGTACATTTTATCAGGCTTAAATCTAAGTAGCTCAATCTCCTCTTTAGAAACAAAGATGCTGTCAACTCCTTTCATTTCTTTTACACAGAATTCATGTACTTGTCTTGCTGTTAGAATTTGGCCTTCCTGTGGTCTCTGTAGACTTGCCCTTGTAACCAGTCGCTTAATTATTCCTCCAATTTCATCACATGGTGATTTTCCATGGCTGGTAGCAAAAAACGACCACCTACATGAAACTGAGAAGTCATGATGGTGTAGGCAAACGTTTCAGAAAGTATTTATAATTTTTGTATTGACCACTACATCCATCACTAAAGTAGTGCACCAACTTCATTTCTGGATTTAGTTTTTCTTTTAAAAATGATATTGTTATAGAAATAACTTTGTAAACGAAACTGGTGTCATGGTCTAAATCATCTGATACGATGCAGAGTGATTTGTCACAAAGACTGTTGTTCCTTTTATAATAAATGACAACTACATGTTTGTTGATGTCAATAATAGCTCTGAATTTCATCTTGGCTGAAAAACTTTTGATTTTCCGCAAAGTCTAACAATATTATACAGTCATCTTGTTGAAGTTCTTCTCTACATTTCTTAAGGTGTTGGGCCTGGGCCTGTGCAATATATGAGTGTGTAGTTAATGCATCTATCTTATTTGCTTAAAAAAATATGAAATCTTCTGTTGGGAGGTTTTGGGTTATAAGTTCTGACCTGTCTACTGTTATCCATTTACTAAACGTTATATTCTCTTCAACACTGTCACATCATCATCGGTTTAAAGCTTTTCTTTAAGGAATTCTTTTAACTTGTCGCCCCCTGGACAGCCATGGACCATGCAGTCTTTGCTATTTTTGTCACAAACAATTTGCTCAATCAAGTCATGATAAGAATTATTTAAATCAACTGCATTAAGCATCAATTTAACATTCTGGTGAATGGGGAATGAGTTCCAGAGCTTCCAACCAGAATACACCATTTTGGTCTCAAAGAGCAAAATTTAGAAAAGCCAATTTTCTTGTCAGGATACCTACATTTACAAATTACAGGAATACAGAATTTAGGTTCACAAAGCTTTCTAAATGTTTAACAGTCCAGTACTTATTTATTGTGGATATGTGCATATAAAGCACAAGAAATCAGTTTGTGTTCATGCAATATTTTTAAAAATGTTGATTTCTGGACATGAAGATTTCTTCAAGATCTCCTATAGAGAATTTACAAGGCTGGTGCATGGCAGAATAGGAAATGTTGTATCTTTGAGGAATTGTATAAGTGGTCTGTGATCCGTTCTGGTGTTTTAGTCGAGACCACAGTAGAACAGCGGATAGCAGTGAACTCAATTTTATTGTATCATCGAACTTAAAAACATCAAGACAAAACAAACAACGTTCCAAACACCTGAAAAACACGAAACAAAAGTATACAAAAGGGTCATTGAAGATAATACAACAATAAAAGGTGAGAAGTCCTTTTGTAAGTCAACAAATGATACCGCAGCTCTTTCTTATTCAATAAGCGGCACCGCAGCGCAACTACACACAACAGGAAACAAAAGAATCCCTCTCCCAGCCTGTGCTTACAACAAAATCAGGCAAAAATTTCCTTCCGAAGAGACGACTGGCTATGAGTTCAATAGTGACTGAGTAGCTCACAATGTTATTTTACATTTTAATCAAAGTTTTTTCTATATGATAAAGGTCTGTAATATCATTCAGACAAAGTAAGCTGCTTTGTTTGCTGACTGAGTACCTTGCTCATGCAATTAGTATTAGCACAATAATAAACTAAACATTTAGTCAGCTCTATACTGTTTACCTGGTTTCGCCTGATGTCCTTAGAGCTGAAACCATTCATAGCATGGCCTGACAAATTCAACGAAATTTGCCTGATGTATTTCGGCGATATTATAAGAAGTGCAGAGTAATTATTGATTGCACAGAGCTTTTTATTGAGACCCCTTCAAGCCTCAAAGCACAGGCTCTTTGCTGGAGTGAGTACAAGCACCATTTAATAGTGAAGGTGTTGTTGGAAATAACGCCCAATGGAGCATTCAGCTATGTTTCAGATGCATATGGTGGCAGAGCTAGTGATAATTGCATAGTAGAAAGTTCAGACTTTTTACAACTACTTCAAACAGGTGATGCAGTGATGGCTGACAGAGGCTTCAAAATAGAGGATTTATTAGCTTTTTACCAGTGCACCCTTGCAAGACCACCATCAACCCAGAAGAACTTACAACTGAATGAGATAGATGTAGCTAAGACATCTAGGGATGCAAATGCAAAAATATATGTTGAACAAGCTATCCGTAAACTAAAGCAGTTCCAAATTTTAAAAAATGAACTGCCAATTTCCTTACTTCCTGTTGTTGATGATATTGTAAAAGTATGTGCAGCACTTGTAAACTTCCAAAAACCTCTTGTATCTTAAACTTTTAAGTTTATTTTCACATCTTAAAAGGATTCTTATATAAAAATGTAGTTTTTTAAGATGCACCTTCGATTTCATTAAAAATAACCTTGTCTAAACACATGTTAAAACCTTCCAACAAATAACTTCCCATACTTCCCTTTTTAAAAGCAAAATTATAATTTTGAGTTTTGAATTTTTAAAGGAGTAATGTGCCCATGAATATTAATTGTTTGTTTTTGGTTTTGTACATTTGAGCAAATTCTAAGTGCATTTGAGTGCCATTAAGACCACTTGAAATTCATTGAAAAAGTTATTCATTGCATTTGTGAAAAGTTTATTATTTATAAATACAATCATTCTACCACAGTTCATGGACAAAGGGTTTCTGTGAAGGTTTAAGACAAAAGAATGCTTGACTTTTTTAATGCTTCACTTGACATGATCATATCAAATAATTCATAATCATTTTGTGTCATTAGGTTTTTTAATTGTTTCTTCTAACCCTGATTGTTCTCTTTGCCTGTTTCTTTAAACACCACAGTCGTCACAAACCCACAAGGACATCAGACTGTAATTTTTACAGCAGCTTTTGTGAAATGTCAAGGAACATTTGCTGCAGTGTACCTGATCATTGCTCTGGCAACCACTTTGAGCCATCTCATTTTGCTCAAGAATGTGCTTATCAGATACAGCACAAAACTTAATTTCTCTAATCCCCAGCAAAACCTTTGCAACATGAAGTTTGAAAAACAAAACAAGGTCTGGGTAGAGTAAATTCCATAAACTAGGATCAAATACCACATTGAGTACAAGGGGTCTGGCAACTGTTGTCCATACAACAAAATATAAATGTTTGCAATCATTTGCAGCCATCTGACCTTGCACCTGAGTGTAGTACTTATGACTCTTGTTTAAGTGCAAAATTCCATCCTCTTGCTTCAAGTATGGTAGATCTTGCCACTTATCACTAACGCAGTAATTTCTTATAGAATATGGACATTTGTACTCCACACATGCCACTTCACAACAGGCACAAGAAAATATGTTGTCAGCACTGGCAGCAAGGAAAGGTGCACTCTTAAAAGCGTTGAGTCCACACATTCTTAACTTTGGGGATTTGTGCTCTGCTGCAATGGCTTGGAAAAATGCCTCTCTGGCATTGTTCACATTTTGCTTCCCCCATTTTATGGCAGCAATATTGTCAATTTTTGTGGCTTGAGTCAGTTTTACCAAAATAGGAGTTGTAGCTGGCTTAACAGAGCTTCTTGATGCAAGTATTTCTTTCATCTTGGTCTTCACATCATGAAAGTTTGAAGCATCAATTCGTCCTGTTCTTTGAACTGTCCACATTTTGTTATCTGCTTGCCCCTTTGTGAGCCTTTCAAGTTCACCTAACTGACTATCTCTGAATGAGATTTTATTCATAGCATGGCAACTTCTGACAGACCGGCTGTTGATTTAACTTGCTCTGCAATTTCAGTGATTGGTGGAGGGCAGACATTTTCTTCATCAACTGGAAAGTTCAGGAAAACTGCAGCATTTGGTGCACATTTTCGATTTTTTTCTATCCACTTGTTGCGTGTTCTCTGGTGTCTGCTCAAAAGCCATTTACAATTTAGACAACCAGATGTCTGACTTGCAAAATCCTCCATCTATAAAAATAGGAAAGCTTCATGTAAATACAATAATACAAAGCATTGTGATTCGCATATTTTGTTATTGGGGCTTCTGGTGTAAGAATTTCAGTCCAGAAAGTCACATAAAAGCAAAGCAAGTCATAATATCGTTACACATCAACTCTGGTAATTTATTCAAACATTCATGCATAAACAAATACATATATATATATATATATTATCTTTGTTTGCTAACTCAGTTCATGCTAAGGCAAATAAAGAGAGCTAACATGCTAATGCTAGTGCTGTGATGCTGATAAATTCTGAACAATAAAATATCCACCTTGGTGCTATTCTCATCCTGTACTAGATTTATTTGACTATGATTTTCTATGTAGTCTTCATCTTGTGTATCATTGTCCTCGTCATCACCATCAAAGTCATCTTCTTGTTCCCTGTGGGTTTTTTTCATTGCATTTATAATGAACTGCAAGAGAAACAAATGAAGGATTACCTCAAAACTAGAAGTAATTCAGCAACGGGTCACACCAGGGTCTAAAAAGGAGCATGCTGACATTGCTAATGTTAAGGGTTGCCTAGGCCCTAAGTGTTGCTAAGGTTTAGAAAGCTTCACAAATAATCATTTGAACACAAGAATATAAAAACTTACATAGTTCAATTTCTTCTGACTTGAAGTGCTTCTCACATGTAAAAACTTTGTCTTCTAATATCTGCCTTTTAAAATCTGCATTCTTTGAGGCTTCATTTACATGATAAAGTGACAGGTATCGATTTTAATAAAGTCGCAACTCGGATGAAAAGAAAGAATGTTATAATATAAACGTATTCCATATCATATAAATTCTTACACTGGTCGGTTCTTAAGGGAAAGTTAGGTACATGCGTATGCTTATCTAGTATGGAGAAAATCATGAATTATCAAAGAAAGTAGAATAGTGCTGATAATTAGCTGTCTGGCTGTTTTTGCATTCCACTGTTTCCGAATTTTGAAATTTGATAGATGGGGAAAGAAAGCAGTAATAGTTAACATGCATTTCTAAATTTCAATTTAGGCCTGCCCCTTTTTAAAACTACAAAAAATTACGCATATTTTATTAATTATGGGTGTGGGAGCACCACAGTTGTTAGGTTCAAAATGTTGAAAAGTGTTGAAATTTGGTTATACAAAATGATTGCTGTAGTTGTTGAAGAATGTCATCATAGCAAAATCTTGCTGTTTTGAAAGGTAAATCAATTCTTGTTCAATTTGTATTTGAACTGAAATCTATCTAAATGCATAATCGTATGGAATGTTACATAGCAAAGGGCAGCTTCATTGTGATAGGTTGCCTTTTTATAAATTCAAAGGTAGCTTCGTCTTTGTTGGTTCTCTTTAAACATGAATGAGATTGAAATTTCAAACGAATTTCCATTTTCAAACGGTGATTAATAATCCATTCTTCTCAAATTCTTTTATATCTGAAGGAAGAATGTAGTTCTTTGCCAAAGAAACTTCCAAGTCTTCTCCTTTGATATCCGACTTTGTCTGTTTTACGCAATCTCTCCTGACACAAATAGTAGTTTCTTGTTTGGTGGTGCCAAAACATATTTTTGGATGAAAAAAACGGCAGTGAACCATAGTGTCCAAACATGAACCGCTGCTTGACATTGTTGCTTTCCTCGAATGGAGCCTTGCATGTTTCGCACCTTCTGGCCCTTGTTTTGCTGTCAACTTTTATGAGTTGAAATTGGTATTTTGGCTTTTGCCCTTTCTTTTGTTGGTGTGGTGGCACAGATGGGGATCCCAGGTGTTTGGGAGGCTTCCGTTTTTTTGTTTGTGGCGAATATTAAAGCTGCAATACATGACTTGCAATCAAAGTGTTGCTCAAGTTCCAGCTGTCCCCTTTGCATTTGAAATGTAGCCAGCAATGGCACGAAACACGAGAGAGCTGCAAAATAATTAATGGCATTATTTTTAGAAAAATGTTATAGTTGATAGGCTTTAGGGCTGAAGTCATGTTTTGTAAGGGACTTTTTTGTATATGAAGCATGTGAAGGCTTACAGGCCAAGTGAACATTTTATGCAAAATTTTATTCAAACCTTTAACAGTTCTAAATGATCATCGATAGGAAATGATAAAAAGTTACTGATACTAAATTTTTAAATTTGAACCTCTAAATTGCTTTAAAGAACCTTCAAAGAATACATACAATTTTATCGTCACTTTCATACAATCCACACACACTGCACCATCTTGTGCGCTCTGAATCTATAAAAATAAACTACAATTACAGTCTGCATTTGGTAAATTTGAATAACCAAAGCAACACTGAAGCTGTACAAGCAAAAAAAGTGGTGTTTTTTTACATACATTCGTTGATCAGAAACTGTCATGTTTTTTCATTTCTAGCTAAAAAATTGAGCTTTTGTATGTAACTAATGAAACCATCACTGTTGGATTGTCAAGCTGCATTTTTCTAGGTCATACCTGTTTTTGAAAATGATGCAACGCAACGTCCGAAAATGATGAAACCCAATTTTGGCTCTACCTGTGGATCTGATCAAAATTTCTGCAATTTCTCCTCGGTAACTTGCCAAATCATATTTCTAGTTGAAACTTTTGGCTTTTGATTCTGAGTATGCATTCAGCAATCTGCTGAATGAGCACTTTAGCAAGGGGTTACATTTATAAAACAAACATTTGTTGCGACCAATTTATAGAGAATAGCTTTTCATAGTTCATATTTCACTGATCAAGCTCGGTATGCCGGAGCAACATATCAGTTTATATAAATTTTATCTCAAAATTCTATTATACAACATTGGATTCTCGTCGTTGTCTTGCCTTTTTCTTGACTATATACTTTACTCTTGAATCATATTGTTACTCATTGCAAGATTCACAGGTTCTGGCAAACAGCCAAGCTTATCATGTCTATCTTCCTTTTCACTTACGGCTTCTATTCCCCTAAATATATGTTTTTAATCAGATAGCAACTTAAACTAGTATAGAATACAATTATATATTCAACAAGACATCCGGTATTTTCTTCTCTATGTACAAATTCTAAGCTTGTGCTTGTTAAGCTGCAATAAAATTGTGTGTTCCAGTACCTTCAATATGTTAATGCCACGGTTGCATCCATCTTCCTGTTTTGGGTGCTTTGAGGCAACGTACTCCCATAGAATATCTTGAACATTTAAGTTAAGAACTCCGTACCTCCAGAATGTTCTGCAAAACAAGTAAGATCACTCTATGGACCCAGCGAATAAAAATAGCTTCCTTTTTTACAACGAGAATGTGCCCTTCTTGATAGAACTAATTTTTATTTTGCTTCATCAAGCGATAGCACTGCTTTTAGCGGTGTCAAATGACCCCGCGACTTTGCGTTGCATGGTTTTTGAAAATATAAATCATTGCCTAGATGAAAGAATGAAGAGAAGAACGGGGACATAAAATTGTATTGTATTGTATTGCTTCCCATTCAGTTCATTGTTCTTAAGGAAATATTCTACAGTTAGAGAATTACCACTGGCGAGATTTAGGGCTGAGCATAAGTAATCTACTTTGGTTTAATTTTTAGGCATAGAATAATACTGAATTTGAGAATTGATGTCCAAAGGGGTAATTTAAGTTTTATATAGCGCAACCACTATTTCAATATACTTTTTTAGGCACCTACATGCCATGTGTTACTAACATGGCTGTCACTAGATAAGAAGGTGAAACACCTGTCGCACCCCTATCTTCCTGCTTTTTAATGGCTGATATTCATTCTTCTTCCTTTCAAAACCTTACCATTTAGAGTAAAGCCCTTGAAAAAAGGAAACAGTTGAAAGAAGGAATCTAGGATAACTAACGACACACAAAATTTAGATAACACATCTTGGTTTCTTTGATCTAATTCTTTACTGTGAAAAGCATATATGCCAGATTCATATTTGAGTTACATTATTGCATTTTGTCATGAGGCCTACCTTTTGTTCAAAAATGCGTACACTCTTCTTGTTCGAAAAGTGATTATAACCAAGTTGTAAACAATGTACTCAGAATACAACACTTTCAACTAAATTGTAATAGGCCCAGCTAGAAGAAGTCTGAAAAGCATTTCTGAATATCCAAATTTTGTTGACTGCAGCAACAATTTTGCTCCACGTTGCAATGTTTCGTAGGCATTTGACAAATCCAAAAACTCGAAAAAATTGTTGTACAACTTGGACCGCACTTGAATCAGTCAAGGAAACAATATAACGTTATCAAACAATCGTTTTTATCTATGATACATGGCACCTTAAGAGACCCAACAGGACCTTGTTCCGGGACCAAGTACAACAGTACATTATTACTAAAAGTATGTTCTAACTGAGTACGTAATAACAAGGTGATATTTTAGTAGTGATCCCCGTCAATTTCCTGTGCATCATTGCTCTGACTTTTTAGCAATTCCAGTGCCTTGTCAAGACTTGTGATTGATGGATTTTGCAGTCTGTCTTCTCATGGTTGGCTATGAAACCGATATTTGAACCAATCCAGTTTTTGTTGGAATCTTTCCAAATCGGTTTTTTTTAAATTGCGATTCTGTTATGCTGTTTTCATGAAAAGTATCCTCTTGTTCAGCCATTTCGCTCATGGAACGTGTTACCATGAAAGTAGACTGAGCACTACAAATGAACGCCAATGAATTCAAATAGTGTTCTCATGTTAACTATAAATGATCAGCATAAATTTTTCCATTGGTAATCATCAATGACCAGTGATGATCTCCGATGATTGGTGACATACCAAATCATATGTGCTTATATATCGCAAGTATCGCAGGGGCTTCATCTGTGATGATCACCGACATACAAGAATGAGGCTTTAGTTTATTTTCACTTCGATATAAATACCACAAGTGTTTGTGCAAATCGTAATCTGCCCAGGCCTTAGAAAGGGCCTGTTTGGTATTCATTCAAATGGGTGAAAAAGGTTTGATTGATGAGCGAAAGCAACTGAATGAAAAATTTTGAAAAGCTTCTTCCCTTTGGTAGAGTATTTGGTAAGAAACCTGTTTGTTTTTCCACATATTTCTGAAAAAAGAGTACTCTGCTCACAAACTTTAGAACCAAACCAAAATATGCAAATTTATTCAATTTAACACTGTTTGCAATCACATTATGTTTATTGTCGCAATTTTAACATAATCAGGGGTTGGGGAATCGCCCCACCAAGCCCTCTGACTTCCCCCACCACTGATGACCAAAATGCTCTTTTTACCCCCAAATGCCTTGGCCATTGTGGGACCATTTCAAAAGAATGTGCTGGTAATTATATCAACAAGGTGTTTTGGTGAAATGAGGCTGGCGCATTAGCACTTAAAACATGATAAAATAGTGAAAAATGGAATCCCTATTGTGTTTTTTAAAAAGGTGATAAACTACTATGTAACTTTTTTAGTGTGCCCGGCAAAACGTATTATAGCTGGATTTTTCAACTTTGTCTAAGCCCTGAAAGGTTCCATCGTTGCAGGAACCAAGATGCAGGAATAGATGCAGGAACCAAGGATACCTTAAAGATGCAGGAACCAAGGGCACGCCCCCCCTCCCCCCGTAGGGGCTTGAGGATAGGAGACCTCTCGAGTTTTCCAGTTTAAGAAAGCATTTAGTAAGAAATGTTGCCTAAAAATTGTACTACGTTTTAAATAATTGCAAGAAAATGTCTCCAAAAAAGGTTCTGAAATTTATTTTTACCTAATCTAAAGGACATGGTCGCCACATTTTTTCTGCTCACTTTTCTTGCAAAGGGCCCCCAAACCCTCTCTTTGTTCACAATTAAACCAGAGAATGAAAAATCTATATAATTGTCGACAGGCTTCCAGAAACAACCTTTTTGAAAGGGTGACCCTTTAAACAGGTACTTCTCCCCTCACTTTTATAATGCTTTTCCACGTTTTTGTCTTGCCTTGAAGCAGGTCGGACTTATAGCTACTGAATTGCTCTCGTTGTTTGTCCAAGTTGAGAAAGCTTTTCTTGATTTAAAGGTTTGACAAAGATAATGGTTTGACTTGGATTCAAGTGCGACTAGCCCCTATAGCAAGGGTCATGACGGTTACATCCAATGGTCACACGACTTTGACTATCAGTTGCTGCAAGGTTCCTCTTTTGATGAACTGAGAAATTCATGACGGCTACATCCAATGATCACACGATTTTGACTATCAGTTGCTGCAAGGTTCCTCTTTTGATGAACTGAGAAATTCAGGGATTATCGTCTACCTAGTCGGTGCTTTATGTACGGATCTCAGGTGGGATTCAGTTCAGGTTTCATCAATGAGCTGAAGGAGGCTGTTGGAAGCTTTAAATGCCACCAGAAACTTTTTTGTGTTTCGTTTGATGAAATGAAGATATCAGAAGGCTTGGTTTTTTATACAGGTGATGATACAAGTATACAACTGACCCAGTTGGCTTCACAGAGTTAGGAGATGGAGAGATAAATGAAGCATGCCTTGAGAAAGAGAAGACTCTTGCAAGGTATGCTCTTTTATTTTTTGTCAGAGGAATTTCATCTGACCTGAAGTTCCCATTAGCATATTTTGCAACTGACAGTATCATAAGTAGCTTCCTTTGTTTTGAAGATGCATGACGGTTTTAAAGGTTAACATCAAATTATGTGTCATTGCCACAATAGAGGCTACAGCTGCATTTGCATGTTTTGCAGCAAAACAACTTTGTTTACACCACTTTGCCAAATAAACATTCTGCGCATTCATATCAACTTTCATAACGTATTTTGGGAGAAGAAAAAAATGCAGAGAAGCTGCTGTGCTGTTTGATGTACAAATCATCAGATAGGCAATAAAAAGATCTCGCATTTTATAAGATGCTGGAAGGCTCTACGCCATTTAAGAGACAAGAGAAAGACAACTGGATAAAGGCAATTCTGAGAGATGACAGGAAAAATTGGTTGGCGGAAAAAAATTCAAAAGCTTTCATCTGTGCTGAACACTTCATTACCAGTAAATTCCTTTGGAGTTCTCAATGTGATTTATTGTCTTCTTATGCATTGGAAAATATATATTCCTCAAAGATTATGAATATATATAAATTATGAAAATATATATTCCTCAAACTTTGATACAGCCAGCCTAAAGCTTGTAATGCTCATGAAGCTGCTCAATTACATCAAACAGCATAGGCATCTGTCTACTAGTCGCTATTATCAGCTGATGATCGATTCTCAAGAATAAAAAAAATTTAATTCAGATAAAGATAATTCAAAATTACTTAAAATCATCATTCTTGTGGCTGTTAATAGAATATGTAATAGAATTGAGCAGTACCTTTATTTTACCTTTGATAAAAGTTTGCCATCTAGTGGTGTAAGCTTGTAACAAGCTTATATTTTTTTTCTAATAAAAATTGAATTTTTTTTGCATACAAGATTAAATGACGTATACTCAAGATATGCCAAAGTTATAATGTTATCGAGGCTCTTTAAAATCATGTCATTAGTATGTATAGGATCTTCAAACACAATATTTGTAAAGTAATGTGCGAGTACATCATACTGTTCAGTTATACGGGCTGTGCATTGCTTCATAGAAAGCCATCTTGTCTGAGAGGCCTAAATGTATTTTATGCTTATTCGTTTCAAAGAATTCTTGAAACTCTTGTTATGCATCTCTATTTCTATCACTGCCAGTCTCCTGAAATGCTGATGAGCTGTGTGTAGATCCAATTGATAATTGTTGGCTGTTAGCGCTGTGACTGGCTGTAAGTCTTTCACTTGATGTTGAAACTGTAGATGCATTATCATTGATAATACTGTCAAGGAATTCTTGAATCTTAAGTAAGGTTTCTTTCATAGATAGTTCAATATCTGGTGTCTGTTTGATTTCATTTTGTATTTCTTCTTCGTCAATTAGCTCTAGAACCTTGTCGTCTAAATCCTTTAAAATGATTAGTTTGCTCTGAAGACTTCTTTCAAAAGTTTTGATGCGAGTTAATTCATCTTTTGAATGCGAGTCTGATGTAAGAAGACCTTTGACTTCATTCTGATGTTGAGTAGAAACAGCACGTTGTCCGGTTCTGATCTTTCTTAAGTGTTGCGATTCTCCTCTTTATTTTAAAAGCGATTATTATTCTTTTGTGAGTTATTGCTCCATGTTGCGGGCGCTATATGTTATATCTTTTCGTCTCTTTATATCTTGCATTCTCCACATTCTAACAAATGTGGATAAAGCAAAACCTAGAAATTATTTGGCATGGATACTTCAGAAAATGGTTTAACATACCTGTAAGTGGAACAGTTGAAATATTGTAATAAACTCAGGCATTGTTTGGATATATTGACAAACATACTATTTGTTAAGTGATTTTCCACAAGTGTCTGAAAAACTCTATAAATGAGGAAATTTGATATTTGGAGAATACAACATCAGGAAAGACTAAGATTCCATATAACTCATTCCATGCAATAAAGCTTGCACCAAAAAAGATCCCGGAAGACAAACAATTTAAGGTAGAGTCATTGCAGGTTCAGAGTACAGTAATTACAGAGTTATGTAATACAACAGATTCTTGGCTCAAAACGCAACATTCTTTTCCTAGGAACATCTTTAATTTTACCATAAGATATATGAACAATTATCTTGCTTGTTTTTCTAACTCAACAAGATGAGATTTAAACGTCAGTGCAAGCTGTACATTCTGTAGGGAGGTTCAGACCACAAAGCATCTTTTTAAACTGCTATACTTGCTGGCTGTTTAAACCGCTACACTTGGCGTCATAACTTGGTGTTGATAAACTTAGCTAACTTTTTGCAACAAATTCTCTGTTCCCTTTATTCTTGTGGTGCACAATGCATTGTGGATCCTGTGGTTAAGTGTGCGATGTTTACATTCACATTTCTATCGCAATCGTACACACTCTAGATCGTCAAACAGGTATCAAAATGGGTTATAGTGCAATTTTTTACAAATCTTTATCTCTTTCAGCTGCTGAATCTGACCCCAGTATTTTTTCAAAGCTCTTGTTTGGGTCAAGGAATGCTTTCAAGGGAAGTAAAGCTGAAAGAAGCGACAGTTGATTCCATTTTGGACATTGATTCAAAGTCCATTTTGGACAACATTAGCAACTCAAAAGTTGCAAAAGGTCCAAAATCAGCATCTTTGCATCGGGAAATGAACATGAAAAAATTGCCTTGAAAGAATATGAAGCACAACTCTGCCAGAATGAAGGTTTGCAAGTTGTTTGCTGTGGCTTGATTACTAATCCTATGTGGCCTTGGCGTGGAGCAAGCCCTGATGGCACTAGGCTGGAAAATGGCCATGTAGTTGGAGATGTGGAGATAAAATGCCCATTTGTATGTAGAGAAATGACAATTGCTGATGCATACCAGATAAGGATTTTTATTTGAAGGCAACCCCCTACTGGACCAAAGTTAAAAGAAAATCACTATAACTTTTACCAGTGCCAAAGTATTATAAACATTGTTTGCTTGCAATACATTTATTTTGTGGTATTCACTCTGAAAGACCTTCATGTTCAAAGAATCAAATGTGACAGAGAATTGTGGAAAAACAACATGCCTCCAAAACTGCTGTGGCGAAGCTGGCCTTAAGACAATGGTCATGCTTTGTAGGAAACAGAAAGCTGATGGGGGTCTGGGGAAAATTACCCACAACCACACCCTATAGATGCCTGGAAGAGGGGGGTGACGCCCTTTTTAGTATATTGAATCAAATAGCTCTTGCTTAGATCACAATCAATTCTGTCAAAGACTTCAACATCTAAATGCTCTTTCCACCCCATTCTCCAATCTTGTGTTTTTGGAAATATCTTTGGGACCATGTTTTTGAAAAATTGTGCAGTTGAAACCCCCTAAAAAACGCTACTGATCACACTTGAAAAAAACATTGCACATGGGAGAACATTATATTTACAAATATTTTTACAAAATCTAAACTTATTCAAGTCAGCAATGGCTAAGAAATATCCATTCTCTTACTATTAATTATTGATATTTTTGATGATGTTTCTGAATTTAGATAAATTAGGCAAGATAAGCCCTCAGTGATAGGTATGCCCTTCCTTGTTTATGGCACAGAGAATTGTGGGGTGTTTGTTTTTTGGTTCAGAATTTTATACTTAGCCTCAATTATATAAGCTGAATTTTTACATATCTAGAACAAATGTATCAAGGTTGGTGTGTTTAGTATATGCAAAAAGTTTTGATCCCTGTATTGAAGTTATAGCATGCCATAATAATCAACAAGTTACGTCCAACATCAAGGGCTTTCCTATAACTTTGGTCTTTCATGTTTAAGAAACCCCATAGTTTTCCTGGCAACAGAAAGCCTGGGGAAATCAAACTGCAATGAGAAGGTTGGCTGTGTGGAAGCTACATATATAGTGTGATTGAAAATCATTTCTAAATTCTATCCATCAGTAAATTATGGTCAAATTTCCAATAACAGGCAAATTCCAGAGTACAATTTCATTATCAGCAACAAGTCATGGTGTAATGTTAAATAAGAGGCAAATTACAGAGTACAATTACATGTATTAACAAAAGTTATAGATTAAATTTAAAGGGTACAAAATAAGCAAATTTAAGGGTACAATTTCATTTGTCAAAAAATGAGTTGGTGTAATATTGAATGCAGGCAAATTTTAGGGTACCATTTGATTTATCAGCAACAAGTCATGGTGTAATATTAAATAACAGGCAAATTTTAGGGTACCATTTGATTTATCAGCAAACAGGTTATGATGTAATATCAAATAACAGGCAAATTGCAGGATGCAATTTGAATTTCATTTATACACAACAAGTTGTGTTGTAACATTGACTAAACAACAAATTTTTAAGAGCACAATTCTTTCTATCAACAACAGGTTTTGGTGAAATATTGAATAAACAGCCAACAGGCAAGTTTTCAATAGACAAGTTTGTTCCTCTCAGCAACAAGTAAAGTTGCAATATTGAATAAACCATAATTGATGACAGGCAATTTTTATTGAAAAATCCCATCCATCAGCAACAGGTTATTGTGTGATTTTGACAAAACAGGAATTTTCAAGAGTATAATTCCATGAGCAAGAGGTTTTGGCAAAATACTGAATACACAGGCAAGTTTCAGGGCACAAGTTCGTCCATCAGCAACAAGTTATGGTATGATCAGCAACGCAATGGTAGGATTCTTCATCGATAAGGGTCGGCCTTTGGTTTTAAATTACAATTTTGGTTTACAATTACTTTGCTCAGCCACACGCAAGTGATCCCTGTAGTATTTAATAAACAATATATCGTTCGGAAATAGCTTCAATTGAACTCCCTTGCAGCAATGTTTCTCAGCTCACAAGTAGACCCTAGGTACTTCATGTATGGAAGATTAAGGTCGGTCATGCTGAAAAAAAATAGCATGACTTGGGTTCCAAAACGGGCCAAAATAGCATGCGCAAGATAGATTTCAGCCAATCAAATCAGTGCTAGGTTTATGATTATAATGACGAGGTCATGCTATTCCAAATGAGCATGACTTAACACAGGGATACCAACTGAAAAGTCATTGAAACTCAGCCGATTCACAACAGCTGTTGGGCTCTCTGCGTAAAGAAACCCAATGGCAGGTCATGCTCTCCAGAATGAGCATGACTAACCACAAGGGATAGTATGTATGCTAGGGTGCTTTTTTATTTCAATTCTTCTTGCACATAAAGTTGTGTCATTCATGGGGGTAGTTAGGATTGTGACATTAGAGGGGGGACCCGCAGAATTCTTTTTAAAACATTTAGAAACGAGTATATCAAAATTAACACACAATGGTAAAGTACAAACATGTACAATCCAACGCAGATGACGATAACTCAACAAAGATAAGAACTCCCTCCCCTTAGCTCTTTGGATAGCTGTACTGTAAAAAAGTGAATTTTCAATCTATTTTGATGCCAAGTTTATGATTTTGCCAAAATTGGCAGCATTAGCATTCTTCAGCTTCAGATTGACAAATTCTTTTCATAAAAATGTGTAGGTCCTGGTTTTTCTCTACTAATATTTTTTGTGAACAAATTCTTTACAAACTAGACTAGACTGGACTTACAAGCTAGACTGGCTTGTATTACTGTTATGGAAGACTCTTACAAGTAATTTTAATCAGAGAAGACACAATTGAGTTATTTTCTATTGAATAAGATTGATTAAAGATAATTTTGCAGTGTTGTTTCTTCTGTAATCAGAGGAGGAAATAATTTTGTTAGATATGCACAAACAATCCAAATTTTGTTCAGGTCAGCTGCCATACTTATTGGAAACACAGTTTTCAAAATTCTAAATGTGACGAATTGCACCTTCAACATGCACCCTGACTGAAGCAATACGCCTTGTTTCTGTTTCCTCCTAAATGGTTAAGCTTGCCTTCTCTCTTGAAAATGGTGGGATGTTCAGAGGTGTGGAAGGTGGCAGATCATCTGAAATTGCAAAGCCTTTATCAGCCATTACAGAGTCCCCTGGCTCCAGTAAATCATACATTTCACAATCTTTGCTAATCACTCTGTTACTACAGCATCCTGCATATAAATCAGAATCAAATGTGACTGAACCACATGCAGCAATTTTATTGTATTGTGGTGCTTAGAATTTGAATATGATTCATTTTGTGTCCGAAATGAGCTTGGCATCTTAATGAAAATCTCAGTTGCATCAATTATAACCCTGGTGCTTGGGTATGTTTTCTTGAAACATTTTGTCATTGTCTTAGCTATAGTTTCCCTTGTTGGCCACATAGGAAAAGGTCTTTGTCTTGAGTGCAAGAAGGCCACCCTTCTGGATAAATTCTGGATTAATGAGAGCATGAAATTCCAGCTCTATGTGCTATATCCACCTCTAACCAATCACAGCAAAGACATGCCAGCACTCGAAACAGTTCCTGCTCTCAGTACAATGACCTTTTAGGACCACACTTCCGACTTTCCTCTTATATTCTATTGGAGTCATGATAAATTATTTCTTTTCTGTCAACTTTCCAAAGGAATCATTTTTAAAAGTTTCATAATCAGCCAATCTTGTATAAAAACATAATTTCTTCTCATTGTTCTTAATAATGTCAACATGAAAAATGCCCTGGAAAATGTTTCTTTCTTTAGTGTGAATTTTGATTGAAGATCTTAAAGCTCAAGCATTTCCCTTTTCTGTAATGCATGCATCTCACCTTGCAGGGCAATAACCTGGTATTCTGGAGTTAGGGTGATGGCTTCACCCCCTTCACCATCTTTGTCATTTTCATAAATGCCATTCTGGGTGCCCCTATCAACATTTTTATTGGGATTTAAAACCACTAACACATCTCTATTTCTGGCCCTGAATGTTTTCCTTGGTTTCGGAATTGAAGGCCTTGTTGTTCTTGGTACAATCAAATATCTCTTTGCCCCCAGTAAGTGTTCAGAACATACTCTGTGACATTCCATTGGTGTTAATTCCTTTCTGCTTATCAACGAAATCCACTAATTCCTTAATTCAACTTTATCAGATTTAGAACTACTTGCAGATTGAAGGAAATTGAAAATGCCAGTCTCTTTTAGAATTCTTGAAACAATCAGGAATGGAACAACTGTAGCCACCAATTGAATACATTTCTGGTTTTGTAGTGTTTCTCCCTCAGCTCCATTTTTGTTTTTAGGGCATGTCAAATCTCCTTTTGCTTTCCAATATTTGTTTTTACCCAAGTCATTTCCTTGTTTTCCTTCCCTCGAAAGCATTCCCTAATCCGTACAAGAGCTTTGCAAAACTGGAGTCAAAACTGGGATTCAGCAGTCAAAAGAGATGAAAATTTATCAAAAACTGCACTAGAATCCATCTTGATACCTGATTGACGATCTAGAGTGTATACGATTCCAATAGAAACGTGAATGTAAACAACCTACGCTTAACCACATGACCCACAAAGCATTGCGTGCTGCAAGAATAAGGGGAACAGAGAAGTGTCAAGAAGCTTTACTGTGATATTCCATCGTTTTCCTCACCTGAATTGTGACTGGTAATGACCGAACCTGCTTGTTGTGGACATAATTATCAATTTCTTTATAATTGAGCTAACAGTAGGCCACGAATCTAGCGCCCTGGCAAATGCTACAAGGAAAGCAAAAAAATATGAAGATCTTTAAAATGATAATGACCTGAAATGTCTGAATCGAAAAATCTGTTCTGTGAATCTTGTGATGAATGCTGTCGGCATCTATTCAAAACATTCAGAGGTAATTTTCTTAAAAACTAACAGAAAATTGTATATGCTAGTCTTATTTTATTTTTGGTATGGGAACGAAAGAATGGAAGGGGCAGGATCTAAGGAACTACTAAGTTGAACCCTACCTTACTTTTTGTTAATTATTTTAAAGTATTTATGCGAATGCAGGCAGACTACGCCTAATTTGTAGTAAGTAGTCTGATTCTCTTAACATTTTTGGTAACTTTATCTTTTAAATTAATTTGTTATTCCAACTTTTTGAAATGATGTGTAATTTAGATTGTTATTATCATGAAAAGTTTCAATGTCTATTTGAATTGGGTTTTAAGATCAAACACCAGGTCACAACCAGTGACTCAGGGTGAGTGAAATAAAAAGACCAAACACCAGGTCTTCTGTTATTTATTTAGATACTCTTCTTAAAACATGTGCCATGCTATTCAGTACTATTCTTTGAATTTCTTGGATTGATGGATTTCCAGGTATTTTCTCCACATTTTGACTCGTTCCTTACTTTATCAGGCACAATACACCAATTACAACATGGAAAGTTACAACTAGAATGACACTTACTTTTCGAAGGCAGCATAACCTTGCAATTTCTCCTTTTTGATGTTGATACTTTTCTATTTTATCGTTCGGAAATTAAAATGGTTTGATAATCTACACTTGATTGAGTTTTGTTCACAGCCTGCCTTTTCTTGAAAATTCTTCTGTTAAAAGTTACATGTCTGAGTTTGTTGTTTTCTTTCCTCGTGACTAGCTCAATACTATATAAGGCTAATTGTTTATTCACGTTGCAATTTTGGTCTTTATCTGGGTAATGTTTTATAACATGAAACGAAGGCATTACAATAAAGCCCCCTTATCTGGATTTCAAAAGTTTTGTACTGGAAAGACAGCAATGTATAAAAATTTGATAAGCTTAATAAATTTCTTTCTGCGACTGACGAGTATCCAGTAGAAAACTCCCATTCCATTACTAGATCCCAGACATCTGACGGGGATACACCAGAGCTGTTTGAAAAGAAGGCAAAGTCAGTGTTTCAATCCAAATCTTCGCAGAAAAGTTACAGAACCAATTTAACTTCACCTTAAACCCCCAAATTTAGTATGAATCAGTTGAAAAGCATAAAATTAAAAACAAAATTTATTGCTGATTTATTCACCAGGATAGCATCCAATACAATAGGAGATGTTGACAATGATTTGGACAAATTGTTAAGAGATATACTGAGAACAGGGTCTAAAACACCCCTTCCACTTGGGAATCAAACACGTGATCCTCCAAACGAAAATATTTGTTGTGATTGGCCATCATGTACACTTTCTAACACAGAAGCAGAATGGTTTATTTTTGAAGGTTGTTGGCATACTTTTCATCAAATATGTACAGAACATATAAATTACTGTTTGATTTGCAATGCCCACCTAAAAAATTAGCTACATCAGCACAATCATCAATTTTTGGAGAGCACAATGCTGAAAAAATTGTTCCAGCCGTGACACAGGAGGCATTGATGATGACGATGACGATGATAATGACTTCACAATTAAAACAAGTCTTGATGATATTACCGAGGAAAAATCTAATTACATCATCAGCAAAATTTTGTCCAAGTTATTACTCTTGCATCCTGCAAAACCCAAAAATAGTGGAGAAAAGACAGCGATCACTAGAGTGGATGGGCAAACTGGGCCTCCCTATTGTAAACAATGCATGCAATCCTCACAAGGCCACAGTGGGAAAAAAGGGAAAGAAAGTGTAGCACGTGTCTGGGAAAAGTATGCTTCAAGGAGGGCACAAACATACCTTGTGCATGTTCCTGGCACTTAACATCTTCTTACAGTCCCGATATAACAGAAACTGACCCCTCTGTCTTTAAAATTGGGTCTATCACCCAAATAATTCTGCCCTGGAAATACAGTCAGACAGGACTGGCAAATCAAAACGACATCAATATGTTTGGCGGAATCAATTCCTGCTGTGTTTTTTCAACGATTGCCTGTCTTCTTTCTTTAAATGATTCTTTTTTGAGGGACGACGATAACCACGAAAGTCTCGCCAGACAATACATTCGCATAATCAAACAAGGCAATGCTCTTTATATAATATTGCCAAAAATAGATGGAAACCAAAACATGTTTGTTGAAGATATAATACAACAAGATCACGTTGATTTGTTTATGTCCCAGCCATGGAAGGCTGTGATGGATTTGCACGATCTGTTAAGACAAATAGGTAGGTTATCATCACAAAAAGAAAGGTTTGCAATGGTTGTGATAATAAACCCTGGCAAAGCGATGGCAATCTTCAGTAAAAATGTAAATATTTACATTTATAACAGTCATTTTCATCACATGAGAGGCAGTATTATATCTTGTGCCCCAGTCTCGAGGAATTCTGCACATTTATCAAAAGATTTCTTCAGAAATACTTTAACTCATCTACCAAAGGCTTTAATTTGCCCCCATTTGAAATGATTAAAAATTCCACTTTAAGTGTAATTTCGTGTTGAAGCAATAGCTAGATTTTTAGTTAGTTGATATTATTTCTCGTGGCAGTATTGTTGTTCACTTTGACTAGAATTCACGAGTTGAAATTTGTAATTTTAAACAGCCGACTAAAGTTCCCCGTCCTGCCAAAATAGGCAATAACTTAATGATAAATTATAGTTATCATGTAAATCCTTATAGTTTTGAAGAAACGGCAGTTACAATTTCGTGTTGTAGCAATAGCTAGATTTTTAGTAAGTTGACATTATTTCTTGCTAGCTATATTTTTTCAGTTAGTTGACATTATTTCTTGCGGCAATATTGCCTGTTGTTCACTTCTCACTGCAGGTCTCACTATTACCTTCAAAAACAAAAGTCTCATTTGTTCGAACACCAGAGAAAAAAGGAGAAAAATCGCTGGATACAAAATCAACCTTATTTGTTCTTCGAAAGGTAACAATTTCAGCACGAACAATAATATTAGCATCAAACTCATGGAGGAAGTCCCTGCCAACAAAAACACTGTACGCTAAACCAGGTATGACAAGAGTTTTACAGCTATATTTCTCATCACAAAGCAAAATAGGAAAAGTAACCAAACCTTTAACGGATATGGTATTACCCATTTGCAGTACGAACACAATTCATTGTCTCAGATCTTTCCAATAAAAAAAACTGCTCGCTTATAACAGTCACTGTGGCACCTGTGTCTACTATCACTTGAAACGCTTGGTGTTGTATTTTCCCCCAAATCAAAACGTTTTTGGTCTCCCCATTGTTACTAGCTACGTCAGGGGCAATTGCTGGAATTTTTGGCTCGGAGTTAATCTTCTTATCTGCTTGCCAATCCATTTAGTAATTTCGTATCATGTTTATTCTCAGCTTCAAAACGAGGAATGTATTGTTCTTTTTCTGCAATATCATTATTTTCTGTCCATCAGTTGCTCTTAAATTTCTGCCCCAAGGGGCACCCGTAAAACGATCGTAAATGGCAGCAATTACTTCATTTTTAAAGAGTTGCAATTCATTTTGCTGAAATTGCATGGTCAATTTTGTTTGTCGTAGGAATGCCCATAGTTTTGTGCAGGACACTCTCCAAAATTAGCATTTAACAGTCGGCTTGGGAGCTTCTGCTGGGTTGCCAACGAAACAAGGATATTAATCTGCCTCTCAAATTCTTTAATACGTTTGTCTTGTTGAGACAATCCTGGGGCACAAGACATTGGACTGGATGCCGGTGTTCAGTTAATGGCATCTGTCAAACGACATAGTCTTCAGCCTCTGCAAAAACTTTTTGGCTGCTTCAAAATAACGCTCTTTTAAATCTTTCGTTTAGGCCATTAATAAAGGTGTTCATCAATTCATTGTCAGAAAGAGAAAGCTGCTGGCATTTTGGTATAATGTCGATGTAAATATCGGTGTAAACTGCTAATGGTTAATGTAATTACGCTAAGATTATGCTTGAAGATACACCTGAAGATATAAAAGCTAATAATTAAAATGTCTATAAAGTCAATGCGATGCAACAGTTTCTATTCTTCTTTTTGATTTCAAGAGAAAGTCCTGACCAGTAATAGTTAAGCAAAGGATGCACGCAAATTATTTTCTGTGACCTTGATTGGAAAAAATCTCAACAAATGTTCTTTAATATCAACATCAAATAATAATCAAACTCCAATCTCAATAAACTCTATCCAATTTCGACTTGCAATGGTCAAACAGAAAATGATTGAAAATTTATTCATAAAGGGTTCTAAAAGACAACCAATGTTCTTTAACAGCATAAGATAACTTAAACCACACTTTTGCCATAGGGTTTAACTGTAAATGTTAAAGAAAGGCAAATCATAAAATAAACTTTTGACCTCTCAACTCAGCGACAGAGAACAACACGAAGAGAACAGCCAGTTCTGCAACATGAGCAAAACTCTAACTTTAACTCGTCTGATTTCTGCTACTCTATGTCTTGCTTCTTTCTCTTGTGATCTTTAACTTCTACTAATATGGGGTCAGCTTCTCGGCTAAAATTACCTCTCTTTAATTAATCATCAAGTCTTTCTCTAAAACTATGTTACCCCCTAACTGACTGCAAGACGTGGAGCATACTTAAAAACTACCAACAAAACAAAACATCAACATATTACCAAATATGGCTATAACAAAAGGGTCACGAAATGTCAAGTAATTTCCCCACACACTGCTCACGTTGATTTCAGGCATAGTGTCCATTTCCTTGTGTGTGTCTCCAACACATGCAATACCATGCTCTTGGAGGTTACCCCAAAACATCTCATACAGCCATTACTTGAAGCATCTGAACAGCTTTCATCAAGGTTATGTATTTCAGCTCTCTTTTTCTGCACATGTCAGAGTGAAATTACATATTTGAACCAAATTTTGGAATCTTTCCTTCCCATGGCGAGATATCTTGCCTCATCTTTAACACAGCCTATTGCCGTTTCAGAGCTTCTTTTTACTTCAAGCGCAATCAGCACCTCCTCAAAGTCAAAGCATCTAGCCAGCAGTCTTGAGACTTGTGCTGTACCATTGCCTAATCTGTTCTCTGCTGAATTTTGCCATTTCTTTATGGATTGATCTGATGGTCTTTCAATCCAGGTATACTTTGGTTTATGATCTTGATCTGGATGCACCACTTTATCATGGCTCAGCAATTGCAAGCCCTCGAAGAGCTCAACTTCTTGAAAAACATAGTTGCTCAGGTCTTGCAGATGCTTCATGAACTTTTCTTTTTATAACTTTATATTGCTCGTCCCAATCTAGGTTTTCATCTACAATTACTCCTAGAGATTTAGTCTTCGTGACATGCTTAATATCAGCGCAGTTAAGTTTGAGCGCGCTCAAGATATTTAATGCACTTAGGACCCGATATCATGAGAATTTTCAACCCACCTGGCCGAGTTTGAATTCCATCCCACCTCTCCATTTGTTCCTTTGTTTATTCCAATTTTCGATTACATGGTGAAAACTCAACCCCGGGGATAAAATAACAACCGGGGTTGAAATTTCATCCCACCTTGAGCTGGCCGAGGTAAAACTCTTGAGCTGTTAATCCCTATTGTTTTCAATACGTGAATGTCCATGTAATCGCAAACTTGTTTGTAATGATCAGCAGAAAATCTTTTTCACAACAATTTCATTGAAATATCGAACACTGATCCCCATCAATGTTTTGAAAGAGAGATCAGGCTGTAATGATAATGTTATATTGATTGCTCCTGTATGCTGTGATGCTTGAAATTTAAATTTGTTGGTTTATGGTTGTTTTTAAAACATTTTGCTGGCAACAACCATATGTATAAACACAATAATTTAACCATTACACAGTTAGGTACCATGTGAATTAATTTTCCTGCTGGTTGAGAAGCCAATTTACTTTCAAACTTATCTTTTGGAGGAACCATGGGAAAAATGTTTTGCTACATATAAAGCTGCATGAATTTTTATTGCATTGCAAAACTACAGGATGGCAAAGCTCGGACTATGGGAACAGTAAGCAAATCCCAGCATTCAAAACCACTAACAAAATATTTTGGAAGGCATTTGTTATGCAAAGATGTTATGTATCAATGTTTCTAGATTTGTTCACACAATTCACTTGTGACTTACACAAAAAAGGGTGCACAGATCTTTGTAACATTTGAGAAAGATGTCCCCTTGCCCCCCACAATCAAAATCACCATAGATATGAATATAATGGCTCCCTGGTTTTCCTGGTAACAAACATCTTTCACATAAATATTGACCTACCCCTAACAGCTTGTTTACAAAGCTTTGCTAAAAAATAATTAGTGTAAAATGACATCAAAGGTCAACTGTCAGGTAAGTTTGTTTAACATAGTTCTTCAGAATTGATCGACATATTCCCCTTCAGCATTATTGCTTGAGTATACTGGGTCAGGAGTGTTGGGTAACCACCTTTCTTCTATTTGATGTCTAAGTACTTAAGACTGAATTTCATCCTCATCAATGCGGTTTCCATTCCTTTAAATATAAAACAACATTCAAGTATAAAACAACAGTGTGCTACTGTGTAATATCTACAATACGAGTTAGAAATCTCCACCTGGCCTTGAGGCGTCCAAAGGCACATTCTATTTGGTTTCTTGTGGACCTGAGCATGGTATTGAATTATACTTCTTCATTGCTTGCACAAGTTTGGTACGCTTTCATGCAGAAAGGGGTTAAGGGATAAGCTTGATCACCAATAAGATAGTTTGGGACTGCCTCGAATCCAGGAAGAACAATGCTAAACGTCAGGGAAGCTGAGCCCTGTTAAGTTTCACGTTGATATCTGAATTGGAAAAAACCTTGGCATTATGAACTGATCCAGGCCACTTGCACTCGACATTGATAAACTGGCCATTAGCATCACAAACTCCTTGGATGTTTAATGAGAAGAACTGTTTATAGTTGAAATAGTCTTGGGAGTTTCTTATAGGTCTCTTGCTAGGAATATGGGTTCCAGCTATGCACCCAAATGCCTGAATCATGCCAAATTTCAGTTCGAATTCTGAAACTTTTTATCAAATTTTGTCATCAGATGTCAGGCTGGCTTATTTGTCAAATTTTTTGCTTATACACCCTGCCTCAAACCATTCTGCCTTCATTTTGAAATATCCTTTCAGTATAGGAACAATTGCATTCAATCTTACCTTGTTTAATTCTGATAAGATTTTTTCTCTTTGAAGGGTGCTTTCCTGGCCTACTGAAAAAACGCTTGTTCTGGCCAGAGGACTTCTGTCCATAGCTGTATTTATGTACTGTACTGTATGAGTATTCAAAAATTGAGGTCAAGAAAGAAATTTTATTGTGTTTCAAATAGAATTTTGTTTTAGAAATAACCCAATTTCTGTGTATTTTAGCATTGCCTATGGGATAATGATGCTTGTCAAAACTTTTTGAAAGCCATTGCGGGTGCTTCAAATTGAGTGTCCTGCAAGAATTGCTTCGCATTTTGCCCAAACAGCTTGAACCAGCTGATGCTTCACTGGTAGGGGAGAAAAACATTAATCTGTGGTAAGTGTTGTTAATAATAAGTATTTGGAATACTATGTTATTTATTTTCTAACCTGGTATCATTCACCACAGCCTTTTCACAGGTATCACATTTATGTTTATTAAATGTTTTCCTCAGTAAGTAGCCTGCCACATAGGCGATAGCATTTTCACTTATAATATGGCTCTGAATATTATCTGTCCTGTAGTCTCGTGATATTAATTGCAATGCATTAGACTGCAAGTGGATATCATTGCGTGCAATTTCATTAAGGACAGATAAGTTTGTTAGAGGCTCATCTTTGTCTTCCTCACAATTGCCACTGGCAACATGTAGCAAATTTGAGTGAAAAAGCTTTCTGTAAGCCCTCTTGAACTGGACAGGAGTAGGATTATAATTGTTACCACCTTGCTGTCTTATAGAGCCAAAGAAGTTTTCAAGAGGATCTTGATTTAGTTGCCTGGTAACTAAAAAGATGCAATACCTTCATGGTATAACTTTTCCCACAGGGACAAAATAGCTTTTAAAGAGACTTTCCAACCTGTCAAACACTTCAAATTGTCTGTTCGATCTTCACCTGTCGCTCTGTTAAAAAATTTTAAGGATGAGAAGAACCTTATTCCTTTTTTTAGCTCTGACAGATGTGGAGAGGTAGGAGAGAAAGGCCTGCGACAAAACTTTGGATCCCGGAAACTAAGTGAATTACAGCAATCAAAGATGGTATCCATTTGAGAAACAAATTGTGCAGTGCCAAATTGCATGTGTCTGGAAGATCATTTAATGCCACATAAGTGGAAATACCTGCAGCCACAGAGTGGCTAAAAACTTGAGATGCAAGTTTAACTTTCATCTTAAAAAACCCATTTAGGTTTAAATGCCTGTCAGTCAGTTTAGGAGCAACCCTGATTGGTAGCTTCTGGTCTTTCTCAAAGAAGGATTTTATGTCATTCCAGCTTGCAACTTTCCCATCAAATCCAACATCATATTTCATCAAGTTGTTCCTGACAGATTTCAGAAGGTGGGGAGGATCAAATATTGTAAAATACTTCTTTAGTAAAAGCGTTGTTGTTTCTTTTACCAACTAAATTTTGTGTTAGTTTATATATATATAACTTCTCACCTAGGTGTGTGCAGAAGCGAAGAGTTGAGACGACTTGTTTTTCTCTGTACTAGAACTCGATTAATCATTTTTACTATCTACACAACTATAATAAAACAGCTCATTATAGGGGATTAACTAAAACAAAGCGAATAGAAAAGCTAGGCTACAAAGCGAATGTAAATACAATAGGAATAAAAGCTGTTGTGCGTAAGTGCAAATATGTGGCTGAGTATATGGCTGATTAAGTGCAAATAAAATGACGTATTATAAGTTCACTATAAGAGCCCCCCCTCTAGAATGTAAGAGGAGCGAAACAGTCGATATAAGTTTGCAATATGGGGACTTCAGAAACCAAAGCGATCCGGAAAATGAACTTTGCGCCCTGAACGTGTCGTGCATTGGTGACTAGAAGAAGCTGGTGTGTTGTCAATCATTGGGAAGAGTTGGTTTTCTGTTGACATGTAAGAGTCACAATCAGAATCCAAGTGGGCCACTTTGAGGCGATCAATGCTGATTGTTTTATGTGAGCCAGCAATCTCTAGAACGAAATGCTTGTCTTGACGTTGAAGCACTTTGTAAGGCCCATCGTATGGTGGCTGAAGTGGCTTGCGAATGGCATCATGACGCACAAAGACAAACTTACAAGTTGCTAAGGCTGACGGAAGATGAAACTTGGTATCCTGTTTGCGAGGTGGTGTAGGCCGAAGACTTTGCATAGTAGATTGAAGACGTTGTGCATAAATTGTAGGGTCTAAAACAGAGGACTCTTGAGAAGAGGTAAAGAAATCACCAGGAAGACGTAGGTTACAACCGTACACTAGTTGTGCGGGAGTGCAGTCAAGATCTGGTTTCAGAAGTGTCCGGAGGCTGAGAAGAATTAGTGGCAGACTTTCACACCAACGTGATGGATCAGATGATGCCTTTATTGAGCTCTTGAGTTGACGATGGAGGCGTTCAACCATGCCATTTGCGCAAGGATGATAGGCTGTTGTGTGGATCCGTTTGATTCCAAGAATCGACGTCAGTGACGCAAAAAGAGCAGATTCGAACTGAGCCCCGCGATCAGTTGTGATGGTTGAAGGGACACCGAAAACAGAAATCCAACGTGTGACGAAAGAACGGGCGACAGTTTCAGCTGTAATGTCAGCAAGTGGAATGGCCTCAGGCCATCGTGTGAAACGATCGATGCATGTCAAAAGATATTTGAAACCTTGAGATGGTGGAAGAGGTCCAACTATGTCAATATGTATGTGGTCGAAACGAACATCTGGTGTAGAGAAAGTGCCAAGGGGTGAAACAGTGTGGCGAGTAACTTTCGACTTTTGGCACGGTACACAAGATCGAGTCCAGTTGCGAATATCCTTATTTATGCCTGGCCAAACATATCGCTGAGTGATAAGATGTTGTGTAGCTCGAATTCCAGGGTGGGACATGGAATGCAACTGGTCGAAAATGAGGCGACGATAACACAAAGGAATATATGGTCGTGGGTGGCCAGTTGAGATGTCACAGAGAATGGTGCCTGTTGAAGATTGTAGAGGAAATTCCTTGAGGCGAAGTGAAGAAGACTGTACAAGAGACAAATCAGGGTCGTTTTGTTGAGCTTTGGCAAGAAGTACAAAGTCAAGAGGTGAGGATCTTTGAAGAATGTTTATATCCGTCCTAGATAGGGTGTCAGCAACAACATTTGCACTGCCATGTATATGACGAATATCTGAAGTGAACTGGGAAATGTAATCCAAGTGTCTAGTCTCGCGAGGAGAATAACGGTCAGGTGTAGCAGATAAAGCGTGGGTAAGCGGTTTGTGGTCTGTTAACACGTAGAAACAGGGGCCTTCCAAATTGTGGCGAAAATGACGGATGGACAGATAAACAGCCAATAGTTCACGACCAAAAGTACTATACTTGATTTCTGCCGGCTGTAGACGTTTGGAGAAAAAGGCAATTGGTTTCCAGATGCCGTCAATGTGTTGTTGAAGAACACCACCAACTGCAGAATTTGACGCATCAACCATTAAGCAGTATGGAGCAGTTGAAGAGGGGTGTACCAAAAGCGTAGCATTAGCTAAGGCTGTTTTAATTGCTGTAAAAGCAGATGCAGCATCACCCTTGAGAGGAAAATGGTCGTGATTACTGTTTTTGGGAGACAGGAGGTCTGTGAGTGGCTGTAGAATCGTGGCACACTGAGGAATGAAGCGTCGGTAAAAGTTGATAAAACCAAGGAATTCTCGAAGTTTACGAAGAGAAGTTGGAGGTGGAAAATCTTTTATGGCTTTGATTTTGTCAGGCAAAGGATAAATACCACCAGCAGAGATTTTGTGTCCTAGGAAGTTGATGGACAGAGCACCGAAAACACATTTAGCAGGATTTATGACTATACCATATTCGGAAAGGCGTGTGAAAACAAGTTCTAAATGGTGTAAATGTTCCGATTCAGTAGAGCTGGCGATGAATACGCCAGTCGCCAGGTGTAGGTTTAGGGACCATGTGGAGTGGAGACGACCAACTACTTTCCGAAGGGCGAATGATGCCCAATTGTAGCATGTGGTCAAACTCGGCTTTGGCGACAGCTAAACGATCTGGTGCGAGGCGTCGTGGCCGGCAGTAAACAGGTGGACCGTTGGTTCGAATATGATGGGTAACAGTGTGTTTGACAGCAGATTCTTTATAACATGGACGGGCCAGTGCAGGGAACTTCTTGAGAAGGGCTTGGTATGGAGAAGTTGTGTCTGGAAGAGCAAACATTGGCCTTGGTGAAGAGTGTGTTGATTTGATACCATTTACAGATAAGGTAGTTGTCGTATCAATTAATTTACGTTGGCGCACATCCACTTTCAAGCCAAAGTGGGCAAGAAAATCAGCACCAATAATAGCAATTGGGACGTCAGCAATAAGAAAAATCCATTGAAAATTACGGCGAAGTCCTAAATCCAGAGCCAAGGATTTTTCACCATATGTTGAGATTGGAGATTTGTTGACAGCTTGGAGGGTGATAGAAGAAGGATGTTGCTTTTCAGAGCGTGAAGGAGGAAGAACACTTACGTCAGCGCCTGTGTCGACAAGAAAACGTGTGCCAGTAGGACGGTCTGTGACATAGAATAGGCGACTTTGGTGTAGGGTGCCAGGAAGACTTGTCGCCTCTAGCCGCTGGCGGGGAAGTTTTCCTGTTGCTGAGATGCAGAAGGCTTGAATGTGAAGGAGCATGGTGGATTGCATTTGCGGGCAGCAGAACCAAAACGCCAGTGATACCAACATTGAGAACTTGCGTGACGTTCAGTGCTTGAATTTTGACGATATGGAGAGCGTGATGGAGTGGGACTGCGACCACGTGGACCAGAACGAGGTTGTGAAGTATAACGGTTGGTCAGAGCTTGTACTTGTGCAGATAAGGTGCTTATTTGCTGACGGAGTTCGGCAACTTCGCTTGGTGGTGTTGTGTTGGAGGCAGCAAAAGCAGCAACAGGGGGTGCAGGAGTAGCCACTTCCATTATTTTATCAGCAAGTGTTGCTAGATTGTCAGTGGAAACTGATTCGGGAGTAGAGGCTAAAATTAGCTGAGCGTTGATAGGCAGCCGATTTAGAAATATTTTTCGCAACAGGCTGTCTTCTAAACGATTGTCACCAAGAAGTTGTCGCATTTTGCGGAGAAGTTGTGAGGGCTTTCTATCACCAAGTTCTTCTGAAGTCAAAAGCTGGTGAAAACGTTTTTGCTCAGAAGCTGATGTGCGCTTAATCAGTTCTGCTTTGAGTTGATCGTACGGCTCTGCTGTAGGAGGATTGACAAGCAGGTCGCGTACCTCTTGTGCAATTTCAGGTTGCAGTGAAGCCACCACGTAGGCATATTTCGTGACTTGAGATGTGATATTGCGTGTTAAAAATTGTGCTTCCACCTGTGCAAACCAGACAACGGGATCAGTCGGCCAAAACGGAGGGAGTTTTACGCTCACAGCAGCGACTGGAGCAGAGAAAGTAAGCGAACCTGTTGAGGTGCTGGCAGTTGGTGTTTCGTCATTCATTGTTAAGATTGAGCTTTATGAAAAATATGGCCTATCAAATAGAGAGGACACGAAAGGAACGGCACAGAAATGTAGGCAATTTGACAAGGGCAAATCAAATAAAAAGCGTGGTCACCAATTTAGTAAAAGCGTTGTTGTTTCTTTTACCAACTAAATTTTGTGTTAGTTTATATATATATAACTTCTCACCTAGGTGTGTGCAGAAGCGAAGAGTTGAGACGACTTGTTTTTCTCTGTACTAGAACTCGATTAATCATTTTTACTATCTACACAACTATAATAAAACAGCTCATTATAGGGGATTAACTAAAACAAAGCGAATAGAAAAGCTAGGCTACAAAGCGAATGTAAATACAATAGGAATAAAAGCTGTTGTGCGCAAGTGCAAATATGTGGCTGAGTATATGGCTGATTAAGTGCAAATAAAATGACGTATTATAAGTTCACTATACTTCTTTCTTTGCATATAAAAGAAAGGACGATTTTCAGTGACACCAGGTGTCTTAAACAATTTAAAAAAATTAGAACCCTGATCAGACACAACAGAAACAACATCTTAACCCAATGACTCCAAATTATTTAGAGCTTCAGCAAGGATTTTTTTCAACTGGCTACTTCCACTTGATTCGTTTACAAGAAAATATGCAATTGGCTGCTTCCAGTTGAAAAGGACACCTCTGACCATTAGAACGAGTGCAGAAGTGGCAGGAAGACCTGGACTTTCTCCACCGCCATAATCTTCCAAATCTACAATGTGGTCATCAGATATGTGATAGAAAAGATGACTCTTTAGAGACATTTCATCCATCATAAGAGAACATGTCTTTGCACTTTCAGGGATTGAAGCTATCCTTTCCTTTACCACATAAAGAGATTTCTCTGAGAAACCAGCTTCAGATGCAAATCTAGAGACCATTCGAGTGAGAGTTCTTTTGGTAGGTAAATGGAACAATTTAGCAAGAAATCTATATGATTTCCCGCTGATGTGGTACAAATTGAGGGCCCATGCTTTAAAAGCATCATCATATCTACAACCTTTTGGTTTCTGAGAGGACAATTTGATTTGGCATTTAAGAAAATTATGAAGTTCAGGAGAAATAACTCCATCTAGTAATTCCAAGGCCTTCATTGCACGCTTCTTGTTTTTCTTAAGGGGGGAGGATGAACAGAGATTCTTTCCAAATGACAATTTCTTTGATAAAAGGGCTATTTTGTTGCGTTTTTTCTTCAAAAGGGATCTGAGTTTTCTTTTCCTTGGGGTGTTGATAGTAAATTGAGCAGGGGTTTGGGAAAACTGACAATATTTGTTATTTTATTCATTTGTTGATGAAGGTGACTCATCTTTTCCTAAAAAATACAATGATTCAACAGAGATGTCAGTAGTCAGCAACAATCATATTAGGCCATTTTTAATTAAAATGTCTGCAAATAAAATATTTGATAATTAAGATTTATGAAAAGCAGCTTCTTAAAAAAAATATAATTGTACTTGCTTTGATCAGCAGCCTCTATAGGTGTGCTATCCTCTTCAATTTCATCAGGGTTACCTAACAAAATGCAGCGTATACATTTGCAATCTATCAATCATTTCGTATTTGAAAAAATAACAGTAAAGTTACAAAATGCAAAAAAACGGAATTACATTCAATACTTCAAAAAGTGCAAACAATAAAATACCAAAATTTATGATGTAGATTTTTGTTGCAGAAGTTGATTAAGAAAATGTCAACACTTACATTTATCAAATCTATCACCAGTTCCATAGTTATCCAGGTCCAAATTTTGTTTTTTTGAAATACCTAAAAACACAATAAAATGCTTGTATAGGTAAAACAACCCTTTTCGGTCAGGAACTCTATTTTTTGCAAAATAGCTATAGTGTTGAGACAACAGGCTAGCAAAGACCATAAAAAAGGAAAAAATACAAACAAATTTTAGAAGTAATTGAACTAAACTTACAAGCTCATCTTACGTGTTTTACAACATATGAAGGAATATTTGTATGTTTACCTGGTTGTCTTGGCTTTGGGGGGGGGGGGCTCTTTTACTTCCAACTATTGGAACGGTGGGGAAGGGTGGGGATTGCATTTTTTGATAATCGGGACCTTGCGTTAATGAATTTTGGCAAAAATTCCGTTTCAAAATGTTTGGAACAAACGTAGCAATTTTTGTTCAAGTAGGCGGTTGACTTGTTAAGCAGATCCTGTCGCCTGCTATTTTGTAGCCATTTTCTGCATCTATAAAGTAAAATAGATCTTTAACTCAATAAATATGAATTAATTTCTTTAAAAAGTTCGAGTGTTTTTTGTTGAAACAAGAAGATCCTGTTGAAGCGAATTAAATTTAGGCCTACTCACCGGCTTTTGTCCGATGGGAAACGGTAGAACTGAAGATTGGGGCATGACTTTCTGTTGTTATTGCAGTTAACAGCAGCGCAGTAAGCACCTGTCCCACTACGTTTAACATTTTTCACAAGTTTCGTCTGATAGGCCAGCATTTCAAGCGATCGCGAAGTTCCAGAAGAAGGAAAGTTTACTACTTGCGTGAATATTTTCCGGGAATGTTCCACCTCTAACCTCGTTTTCAATAACGCATGCGCGAGAAAATCCATGACCGCCGCGAAAGCCCGGAGTGACCCTTCTGCCTTATTTCTATTCTGTGACGAAAGTAACCGTATCTTCATATAGCTTCTCCCGTTTTTTGTGAGGCTATTTTACTGTGCGATTGATTGTTTGCGCAATTTAAAATATTTTGAGTATTAGTTTAAGAGATCACCATATTAGCAAGTAGCTCGTAGCATTTGTGATAGTTCATGTATGATCTAAAGTTGCAGAGAATCGATCAAGGTTGTGGCAGTCTGTGTCATCAAATCACTGATTCAGCAACCTTTAATGAATGCAGTCAATTGAGAGATCCCGTGGAGCGGCTTAAAGCCTGTGCTTTGGCTGAGATTGTCAAATCTGTGGACTTTTATCGCTTTGGAAGTAAGTGTTGAATTCTAACATTGATGTGATGTTCAGGGTCAACTGTATATACCAATCTCTTTTTATAATTGTAAATCTACATAAATTTACTCTTATGGCCGTTTAAGTGCTTAAGCTAATCGTTATGAAGTAAGAAAAAAAAGAACTATGTAACGGTTGCAAAGGACAATGTAAGCTACTCGAATTGCCAGTGAATTTGCCTCCACAATAAAAAACTGTTTTAGGGCTACCAATGATACTTAGAAATGGCGTCTTCCATTTTCTCGCAGTGAATTGACATAATTTTAATTTTTCTACAGCCTTGTTGCATTCAATGCTCATATCTGGGGCGATGAAAGCAAATATTAATTGCTTTTCAAAGCGAGAGGTTTTGGAGCAGAAGATATTGCAAGATGACGCAGAAATGGATGTTGCCATTATGTGGGTTCCTACTGTACCCAATGGTAACTTCAACCATGTTGTTCCTTTGATTGAACCATTGCGCAATACTTCGTTGCCTAGAGACTGACAACTGTGACATAACGTGTAACAGGGTTGCAGTGTGTGCGCGTTTCTTCGGACATGCCACTGAAGCACGTTTCATATCGTGTCACTACTGTCTTCGCCGTTACCACGAGAACTGTGTAGGTGAACGCTTTGTGCTAGGTGAGAAATGGAACTGTTCTTGCCACATTAACGTCGACGCTCTTACAAGGTAAGTCTGATGTAGCTAGAGGCTCTGACACTTTCTTTTTACTTTTTACTCTTAAGTATATTCGTCAGCTTTTCAATTCGCCTTGTCATTCTGGTTTCATCAGTCCAATCATGCCGTTTGTTCTAACGGCCATTTAAATTTGACTCGTTGATATCTCTCACTCATTAGTTTGCTTTGCTAATTTGTTCACTCTTTTGTCGTTTTCTTCCTGGAAGCTGTAAAAATGCTGATTTTTCATTTTCGTAACCGATAGTACTTCCATGAGATGGTACCTTCGTTTAAAGATGCTTGAGTAAGGTCCATTTCTGTAATTGTTTGCACTCGAGTGCGCTTTTCTTGTTATAGATTATAAGCTATATGACAAGAACAGTAGTAACGCTATTTGTGTATTGACTGAATTAATTAAGACAACTGGTATACAGCTGAGCACTCTCTTAAACTCTAGCTGTACTGATGAGCCTCAATATTAGTTGAAACCAGTTCCTTACCAATTATTATTATAACTTCCGTGTAAAGGGAAAGCATGCAAGCTAGTGCCTGCGAAAGGTTAGCTGTGGTGCATGATATATGAGCTTTTATAATTATAATTTTTGGCAGTCTTCCAATGCTCAACGATAAAGAAGAGGCTAAGAAACTTCTCCTCGCACGTTCAAAGGATATCGAGGTATCTTTTAATTCACTTATCTGTTAAATTCATCCAAGCGTTAGCAGAAAATTTGCATTGTGTGTGGACCTCTCCGATGACCCCCCTTTTTAACCATGATTACAAGAACTGACTTACCCCCGGGAAGAGGACTTTTTAGTTAGTTAGAGAGAGGGACTGTTCGAATCAAGTTAAGGAGTTGTAAAGAGTATTTATTTTTTTATAAAGGTTTGCATTGGAAAACTATGTCGTGTTTTGTGTGTTTATTGCTTGAAGCTAATTGATTTGCACTCAAACCGGGCCACATTTCTGGTGACCACGACGTGACAAGTAACTGTAAGTGCAAATCTTTTCAATTTTTTCTTTCAAAATTGATGTTCTCAAGAAGAAGCCACCCAGAAGAACACAGAAGTTGAAATGATGCAATTATTTGGCAATATCGTATCAAGATTTGTTGTTTTTCTCTTATGATTATTTTCGTGCTTTGTTGACGAGGCTTGAGTCTGATTTTCTTGTGTCTTTCTCGATCTCTCAGTTGCGTTTGTTTACGTTAGGCCCATTAAAGTTGTGCCATTGCGGATAGTCGAGACTGTTTTCGTGTATTTTAGTAGTATCAAAATGGCACTAACTGGGGAAGAAATCGATGATTTATTATTGGAATGTCATGGTCTACTGACAGGGATGCGCAAGGAGACACTTCATGAATTTTGCGATAAATTAGGGACAATCCCAGAGTCGACCTATTTGGACAAAAGCCGTTTCGCAACCGTAAAATTGATTTTCGAGGAAATTGCAAAACTAACAGAGAAATGGAAAGAAACAGAAAAGGCAGCATTTCTCAAGGATATTCTGAAACAAGTTACTGAGGTAAGGAGCGCAATTGCAAGCGGGGGAGATAAGCAACAGACACTGGCTTCTGTTAGACAGGATTTAGAGAAGGAAGTAACACTGTTAAAGGAAAAACAACAAAAAGAGATAGAAGCGTTGACTGATAAATTGAGTGCTGTCAAAATGAGGACAGGAGGCGACGTTCATATAGATAATGATTTGAATGGACAGGCGACATCTGAAACAAATTAGAGGGGCTTGCAAGCAATTCTGAAAAGAAAATTCAGAATTGTCGGGACAGTGCGGGCCCAGGGGCAAAAGGAACAGTTGTCCTATTTGAGCCTCAGTAGACAAGTGGAAAGTGGCAAAGAGCCCGGTTATTCCGAAAAGGAATTGGTTGACGGGCTCATAAAATGCATTCTGCCGGGAATACCCCTCAAAGATTATTTAGAGGCGATGCGAGAAATGGGGTTGGAAACTCTAATGAAAATTAAGAGAAAAATGCTAGTGAACTATATGCTAGCCTCGCAAATTTGGCCCAGTCACCAACGGAAGATCCTCAAAATTTTCTACTACGTGCCCTAAATTTGCGGGAAAAGATAATTTTTGCATCAAAGCAGGAGGGGAGCAAATTAAAATATGATACAAGTCAGTGTCAGTCCATGTTTCTGCATGCAATCGAGACTGGACTTCTTAGCAATACTCTCAGAACGAGGATGAGACCACACCTACAACCCCCAGATGTTACAGATGCTGAATGATTCAACAATTAAACCTCGCTGGTGCAGAAGAATCAGAAAGAAATGCCAAATTAGGAATAGGCCAGAAGGGAAAAGCAAAAGTTGCACAAGTCTCTTCGGAACAAAACACAAAGGGAAAAGCTGAGAGCCCCAAAAAGGACAAAGAAGCAGAAACAGCACTAGCTCAAAAATTGCTGTCCGAAATCCAAGCGATAAGAGCAGAAGTTGCCTCTCTAAAACAAGATGTTAGCCGCAGTCGTGCTCAGTCCCCCTTGGAAGGATAATAGAATATTATCTCAAGGGAGAGGAAGACTCCCTCGTGAAAACCGTCGGGGATGCAAGGAATGTTTCAAAAAAGGCCTTGGAGATAAGTGTACTCATTGCTGGAAATGCGGGAATAGTGCTCATTTTGCCTACAACTGCCCTCAAAGAAATTGACCGTGGCAGGAAAACTGCCCCCGGCTGCTGTCACGGGACAGCCAGTAGCTAAGGCAAATGATGTAGAGTCCCACCATTGTATAAGCTGCAAACAACTACACAAAAATATTTTTATTTGTGCTGCATGTGAAACATCATAATATTGTAGTAAGGCATGTCAAATAAAAGACTAGGCTAATCATAAACAGATTTGTCTAGCGATTCAGGAACTCTCCGATAAGTTTGAAAGGGTTGAGCATGGAAGAGGTGACAGTGAGGATCATAGAGTCTTTGTTAGCCATCTCTCACCTCAAGGACAAGAAAAACTGTCGAAACTAGTGGGTAGAAAATGTTTGATCAAGTGCAGTATGAATGGTATCGAGTTACCCGTACTTTTTGACACAGGTGCACAAGTATCAATCGTGAGTTCAAAAGAGCTTAGAAAACATTTTCCACAGTCAGAGATAAAAGATATCGCAGATCTCCTTGATCAGGACATTGAGTTAGAACTAACAACAGCCAATGGTTCAAAATTGCCATACAGTGGGTGGGTTAAGATGAATTTCAAGCTTCTGAATTCAAATGTAGATGCAGTAGAAGTACCAATGCTAGTAACTGAATTCGAACTTGAGCAGCCTATTATTGGGTACAATGTAATCGAAGAACTTATCAAAAGTCAACAACAAGTCCCAGATGAGACTAACCTTATCTCCCTGCTATCAGCAAGTTTCTTTCAGACGTCACAATCAGATTTAAATGCTTTTGTGCGTTTTGTTGACAGCAGGTCAACACCAATAATTTCCACTGTTAGAACAGGCAAGAAAAGCATTATTGTTCCAAAGGGCAGTACAGTAAAGATTTCATGTCCCAGCAAAGTTGGATTAATTAGCCGACCAACACCTATGCTGTTTGAGCCCGATAACGAGTTAAGCTTACCCTCTGGTTTGGAAGTACACGAGTCTTTGCTCACTTTGAAAAGGGAAAATTGCGACAAGGTGGGAATTTATGTCATTAACACTAGTGCACATGACATCACTTTGAAAGGACGTACAGAAATGGGTTTTCTGCAACCTGTTAGGTCAGTTACACCAGTTGAGTTGAAGTTCAAAGATCACAATGAAATGGATAAAGAAGGAAATCCAAAAGAACTCAAGTCTACAAGGAATGAGCAATAGAGGTCTATTTGAATTGCGTTTTAAGATCAAACACCAGGTCACAACCAGTGACTCAGGGTGAGTGAAATAAAAAGACCAAACACCAGGTCTTCTGTTATTTATTTAGATACTCTCCTTAAAACATGTGCCATGCTATTCAGTACTATTCTTTGAATTTCTTGGAGTGATGGATTTCCAGGTATTTTCTCCACATTTTGACTCGTTCCTTTCTTTATCAGGCACAATACACCAATTACAACATGGAAAGTTACAACTAGAATGACACTTCCTTTAGAAGGCAGCATAACCTTGCAATTTCTCCTTTTTGATGTTGATACTTTTCTATTTTATCGTTCGGAAATTAAAATGGGTTGATAATCTACACTTAATTGAGTTTTGTTCACAGCCTGTCTTTTCTTGAAAATTCTTCTGTTAAAAGTTACATGTCTGAGTTTGTTGTTTTCTTTCCTCGTGACTAGCTCAATACTATATAAGGCTAATTGTTTATTCACGTTGCAATTTTGGTCTTTATCTGGGTAATGTTTTATAACATGAAACGAAGGCATTACAATAAAGCCCCCTTATCTGGATTTCAAAAGTTTTGTACTGGAAAGACAGCAATGTATAAAAATTTGATAAGCTTAATAAATTTCTGTCTGCGACTGACGAGTATCCAGTAGAAAATTCCCATTCCATTACTAGATCCCAGACATCTGACGGGGATACACCAGAGCTGTTTGAAAAGAAGGCAAAGTCAGTGTTTCAATCCAAATCTTCCCAGAAAAGTTACAGAACCAATTTAACTCCACCTTAAACCCTCAAATTTATTAGGAATCAGTTGAAAAGCCTAAAATTAAAAACAAAATTTATTGCTGATTTATTCACAAGGATAGCATCCAATACAATAGGAGATGTCGACAACAATTTGGAATAATTGTTAAGAGATTTCTGAAAAGAGGGTCTAAAACACCCCTTCCACTTGGGTATCAATCACGTGATCCTCCAAATGAAAATATTTGTTGCGATTGGCCATCATGTACACTTTCTAACACAGAAGCAGAATGGTTAATTTTTTAAAGTTGTTGGCATACTTTTCAACAAATATATACAGGACATATAAATTACTGTTCGATTTGCAATGCCCACCTATAAAATTTGCTACATCAGCACAATCATCAATTTTCGGAGAGCACAATGCTGAAAAAAATTGTTCCAGCGGTGACACAGGAGGCATTGATGATGACGATGACGATGATCATGACTTCACAATTAAAACAAGTCTTGATGATATTACCGAGGAAAAATCTAATTACATCATCAGCAAAATTTTGTCCAAGCTATTACTCTTGCATCCTGCAAAACCCAATAATAGTGGAAAAAGATAGCGATCACTAGAGTGGATGGGCAAACTAGGCCTCCCTATTGTAAACAATGCATGCAATCCTCACGAGGCCACAGTGGGAAAAAGGGAAAGAAAGTGTAGCACGTGTCTGGGAAAGGTCTGCTTCAAGGAGGGCACAAACATACCTTGTGCATGTTCCTGGCACTTAACATCTTCTTTCAGTCCCGATATAACAGAAACGGACCCCTCTGTCTTTAAAATTGGGTCTATCACCCAAATAATTCTGCCCTGGAAATACAGTCAGACAGGACTGGCAAATCAAAACGACATCAATATGTTTGGCGGAATCAATTCCTGCTGTTTTTTCAACAATTGCCTGTCTTCTTTCTTTAAATGATTCTTTGGGGAGGATCCTTGCCAGGATGATCCGATCGCAGACGAAGAATGGATAAGAAGGTATAACGAGGAGATGGAGGAATTGAAACTTCTAAACGAAGAGCTTACTAGACGCTTAAACTGCAGCACTGACCTGAGTTTATGGTACGTAGTTACATTGCTGACTAGTTTAAGTTACGCCTAAGTAATTTGAATTTAAGGCCATACTGATTTTAGGCCATATGATAATAGGTTAGTTTTGCTCGGTTAACTCAATATTTTTAGGCCCTCGTTTTTGAAGTATGCCCTATGTCTATACTCTTAAAGTTTGTGTAATTTGAATCACAGGTGCCGTTGTGGGAAATGTGATGTATCCCTCCTGCAAAATGCGAAAGAATGTAAATGTTGCGTTGAGGTAGAAGGCTGCAGAAAAGCATTGGCTGATGAACTGGTTTTAGAAGATGCTGTTGGGGAGATCGTCTGCATTACACAGCACCCGGGCTTCAGACCAGTTGTTTTAGAGAAGTGGTCATTGCGACAAGCAGCCTACCGATATTCAACAAAAGACTTCAGAAAGTACTATAAAAAGGACTCTGAAAACGAGTGAGCACTTTTTTTAGAAAATTAAATTTACTTTTTAACTGATAGATAAACAATGTAGCCATCGCAAGTTGACAACCAAGCAGTGTGTTTCATAAAAAATTTCAATATTTGACACAAGGTTTGTGTTTTTCTTATTTCTTATAAAAGCATGTACCAGAAACGGAATGATAACTTCTCTTCAACACTGAAATGTAGTAATTATGGTTCTTTTTTTTAGCTTTCTTCGAAGTGTGGCATATCGGGAATTCTCAAGGCTAGTCCATGGAAAACTTGGAGCAAAAAGAATCCCTTTACCTGCATGTGCCTACCATGAGATAAGGAAGGTATTCCCAAACAAAGAATACAAAGGATATGAAGACTTAAAGGCACTGAGTGAGTAAATAGATGTCCTTCCCTGTGTATTATTTGCTTTTGGCATGATCACTCTAGTTTACTTAGATGTTGGCAACCACTGTAATTGGTTGTAGCCTTTTTTAAAAATCAAAACAAGTTCAAGTATTGTGATAAGTCTCACAGCAACCAAAAGTATCGCAAGTCAAAAGTCATTCTGTTGTTTATTTTCATTGCCATCTCCAATCATCATGTCTCAATGCCTTTGAAGACGCGCAGTTATTGTAGTATGTATGTAATATATATTTATGTATCATGAATATTTTAAAAGGATATGTACATTTATTAGTCATCCCCATTATAGTTGTGTATTAAGCAGACCTGGTCACCATAAATGGATTTAATGCACACACCTCCAACACATAGGTGCAGAATATTTTCTTCTGATATACTTTGTTTGGCAAATATCCTATAATGGTATTGTTTTACCACATGCTTGAATAAGGCCTGGATATATTTTCAGAAAATAATCATTTTAATCAACTTAAAAAAATTGTTCTCTGCACTTGGATATCTTTTGGTTAAGGTGATCACCTTGATCTTTTTGTTCTTTTCGATTTTGTGCTTGTTGCAATTGTTGGCTCTGAAACTGAAATGGTACTATATGAAATCATTGAAGTATGAATACAGATTATGGACTCATTTGATAAAAAAATTAATTCAGCATCAAAAACATAGATAATTCAAAATGCTGTTATAGCGAAAATAATGAAAATAGCAAAAAACTGGTATCTAGAATCTACCTGGGTTTGTCGGAGGAATGTCTTGTACAACTTTTTTCAGCCTTTCATTTCTATTGCAAATAGCATCACAAGGTGTCTGCTTAGTGTTGAAGCTGGAGCTAAGTGGAGGCGGTGCCATGTCTTTGAGTTTCTTTTTGTTGTCCTCAAGCATTGACCCATTGCATGCAGTTACCATTGTACTATAGATGTCATCAATATAAACTAAAAAGATAAATTTCCATATATGTGTTGCAGGTGATAATCAGCACTGAAGTCTGTTGTAATGAAAATGTTAGGTAACTTAGCCATTCCTTCTGTTAAGTCATAATCAATATTATCAACATTGTTTTTTGTGAATAAATTAAGGTTGCTTAGTATCATGAAAATATTTAAATACAAGTGTCTTGTCAGAATGCCTGTTTCCATACTCGTACAAATCGTTTTACTTTCAGCTGAATTGTAAATATATCATGTAAATACCATAGTTTGGAAGAATGCGGATATTTCTGACTGTTGCCTCGCCGTTTTTATACTTTGGGTAGTTGACATTTAGTTGGTCTGTTCCATCCTTTTTCTTCCTGACACCTCTTAGCACATTGTAGTTGAAATGTATTGATGCTATTGCATGTCTGTGGAAGAGATAAATTTTAGATATCCAGAATAGTTAGATTGCATATGAATATAGTTCACAGCTTGTTCTCTAATAGAGAAAGGAATCAAGTGGTTGAAAAGAAAGCAAATATGAAAAGAATGGACAGCGTCTTTTATCTACTATGAAAGGTATGATAGGTAACTCACCTACAATACATTCCAGCATGTGAGAAATTAATCATTTTAGGACATAAGCTAGGGAATCAACAACATGAAGACAAAAGGGATATTGGTCAAATTGACCTAATTTTGTATGAAACTTTACAGCTATCAATTCAAAGAGAATTAGACCAAGATAAAAATATGGTTGCTACAGTGCTAGTTTGGTGCTTTTGATTCTTCATGATCGTCAGAATAAACAGTAATTGATGGCTGCTACTAACCTTCTTTTAACCACATGTTTGTTGATATATCCTTGCTATGGAGGCACTTGTCAAAAAGAGGGTCATCAAATCCTTCATGGATGTTTTTAATATGTTGGAAAAATGCCTTGAACTTTGCAAATATGGCATCACCATTGACGTTAAATGTGGTTTTAACACTCCAGAACAAGTGACGTACACAGGGCTTGATCCAATTTGACAACTCCTCGCATCCTTTCATTTTGGCTATTTTGTTTAGAGTTTTTTGAACCTCTGAAACAAAGCATCATAAACATTTATAAGGAAGGAATGCAAAGTGCATCAATACTTTGTGGGAATGCAAACTTTAAGAAAAAGATTTACATAAGAAAAAGAGAAAATTAATCATTCACTTTTCTTTAAATGCCACAAATCAAAGTAGTGGTTCACAGTTGGTAATTTTTCCCTCATGTGCTTTGCAATAGGGCAGTGCCTATCAGATATAAATGCTGACATCGTGAGTCCAACACCAAACAAGTATGTCATACTTCGGAGGAACCCTTCAAACTCCATTGCTGAGCTTCCATTTACTTCGTTGCTCTGTATAATAGATGAGAATAAATGGTGAGAATTAGCGGGTAATAATTGGAAACATAAGTTAACATTTTCGATTTTTCAAATTCCCCTCTCTCTTGCCTAGGGAAAAGGAAAATCAAACCAATGAAAACCAATATTATCAACAAAAAAATTGACACATGTAAAGTGTAATCCAGGGTATTAGAAAAAAAACATTTTAAGGCCTAAAAGTTTAGAAAGGTATACACACCTGGACAAGGGAAAAATAAATGATTGTGGGAACAGTGCAAAGCATCAAAGTATATGCCCCGTACTTGGCACTGTGACCCATGCTATCATGACGTCCATCACCTGCCAAAACCAAGCTCTCTCCCTTACTTTTCAACTCAGAGATGAGTTTTTGCTTGTAGTTGACCCAGTGAAGGTGAATTGATGGAAAAAGATATCCTTAAAAGGAAGTTAAATCATTAAAAACTTTCAGTATAATTTGTATCTATTTCACAAAGATGAGAAAGATGTAGAAAAAATATACTTTCCAGATTGAAATGGATCACAATAATGGTATATGATGGAAATTGTCTTTTTAAACACCTAACCTGAGAATTTTTTCGACAACAAATTGATCATAGCTGTCTGTAAAACTCTGAAAATTTTGATATTTAATTCTAAATCTTTAATAAAAATCTTTACATTTTTAGTCTCTATAAATTCAAATCACTCATATGGCAAGCCCAAAGTAGGATAAATATAAATGATAAATATTTTAGTACTCATTGACTTAATTACAAACCCTTTGATGACGAAAGAATGTGGGAAGTGTGATGCATGAAACACCCATTATTTTCAACATGTGGAGAATCTTGCTAGGCAATCCACCTGCTAGTAGAATGGCGAACGAAAGGAGAAGATTCCCAGCAGTGAATAAGGCTGGCTATTCCAACTGTTATGCCGTTGTTGACAATGGTCATTTCCACAAGTAATCTTTATTTTGGCCATCGTTCCAACTTTTTCAAGTTCGACTAATGGGTTTTCCGACTTGCCGCTTGGACAAAATTTGAAAAGGGCCATAAGCTGTGTTAAAAAAACAATAAACTTTGGCTGCATCCTCAAAGTGCTTTCACTTTTGTCATTTCTAGAAAGAAAAAATAATTTTCTGTGAATTATTGGTTTCTTCCTATCATGATAGTGAAGCACAAATGGGGTGGTTTATCTGGCAGATAGATCACAACTCTGATTCTAATTTCAGAATAAATTTGCAATATTCTACTGCAATTGAGTGTTTCTAGACCACACCTAAGGTAACTTGGAAACCAATTACCCACAAAGCTAGCATATACATTCTACTATCAATATATTCTACTATCAAACACCAAATATAAGAAGAAAAAAACAGACTTTTGAAAAAATTTTGAATGCCAACTTCATTAGTAACATAGTTTTAGTATAACCCAATTTAAATTTTTTTTTGAGTCATTGATGTCTTTAAATAAAATTTACACTGGGAGCCCATAGTCATCTGATTCCACCTCCTCCATCTCTTCGCAAACATTTTCATCAAAAATTTCAAAATCACCATCATCCAAATCACCATCATCATCAAAACCCCCACCATCATTATCATAATCAAAATCTTCACCAGGATCATAATCATCATCGTCATCAGCAACATCATCATCCGCACAAAGCTCCATACCAAAAATGTTGGTTGGGTTTGCGCTCATCTTGGCTTCTGTCGAATCTCAAAAGTAGAGATTGGTTAATAGATAATTAATTCTCTAAAGAGTTAAAAAGGTAGAGCCAGATTTATGAAAATAACTCAGATAACTATGAGCAAGTGACACAACAAGGGCAGGTCAATGTTCCACTAACTGAGATATTAATTTCTAATAATTAAGTCAGTTAATTTCTGAAATCCAAGGCCATTCAGCTTAAAGGTGTGAACAAATTGTAAGTATACTTGACTTTCAGCAAATCCTAAACTAATTATACCTATAAGTAATGCGTTTCATTATTCCAATAATAATCTAAAATTAACTGTGTTTTATGGCTCTTGAAAATACGACCCTTTGAATTTCGTCCAAGTTTCAAAGTAAATTGCCTAGCCCTTGCTTATGTATCAAAAGTAGCCACCTTACTGATCCCTGTCAAATTAAAGTGTTTAAAAAAGGTTTACCTTTTTTCATTTCAAGCCTCGATATTTTTAATTTTAAATTTGTTCCGAGCCATTGGACCTTGTATTTCCGCACCTGTTGCACTAGGTCTGTACACTTGGAACAATCCGCTAGTATCAAGTCCGCTTGACAAGCAAAGTCATTGGCTTTTGGAGTTGTTGAGTCATCCTAAAAATTGATGTGAATTTTAGTTTGTTAACTTATGATGTAAAAATTATCAAAATTCGACAGAAGATAAATAAATACTCCGGGCCTTCGACGAAGGGGGCGGGGGGCCATGGCCCCCTCACTTTTTGCAAGACATAAGAGCTTTTTTAAAAAACCTTTTGTTGTCATTGTTATATTTTCTCTTGCCCCGCCTTCTTTCCAACCTGCACTGGAGCCCATGATACTATAATTACTAAATGCACTAACCATTACGGGGGCGTCCATTTCAAGTGGCATATCTGCTGGTTGAGTTTCCATGGGATCAGCACTAGAAGTGAGGACATCGGTAGACGTGGAGGCTGCATTCTTTAACAACTGAAAGAGACACGAACAATCAACTTCTGGTCGAGATAAGGTCTTCAAAATGTCATTTCCGTTTATTACAATCGATTTGAAAGTGAACTCAGTTACCTGTCTACGACTCCTCGCAGATATCACCGCGTTTGATCGCTTCTTGGGTTCTTGAACAGAGGGGGAAACCGCTATACCGATTTCATCAGTGATAAGGCCCCTCCTATACAAAGATTCCATTCCAGGTACCGATGCGAATGGTCTGTCAAAGTCTGTCGGTAGGAAATGTTCTGAACAGACCACAGAAAATTTGGTATTTGTCCATTTTGCTCTCTTTCTCTTTACAAAATCAGTCCATTTCCTCCGCCTCTTCTTAGCTTCAAGCCTCTCGACTCTGAAAAAAGGTATTTTATGAACAGATATACCAAGATTTTTGTCTTTGGTATTACTGCAGCCATAAACAACACACCTGTCAGGCATGATTTCGAATAAAAGCATATGTTGTTTCCCGCAAAGCTTCTTTTCCTGTTCAAATGCTGTTCAATCTCTTGCGAAAGTTCCTGTTGTGACGTAACCAAGGCTAGCTACCAGTCCTTTTCTCAATGCGCGGTAATTTTTAAAACTCCCCTCATATTACTAATTTTGTGGCGGCGCTACAAGGATTTCGTGACAAAGAATGACACTTTTATTCATAGATATCATTATTAACATAAAAGTTCTACTAAAAAAGCGGCTTTTGGCATAAGGTGGTTTGGCGTGGCGTGGCGTGGTTTGGTCCCACACAACCCGAACTTTGATGGGATCTTTTTGCAACTTATATTTGTTGAATTAGTTTAAGAATGAAATTTACAAAATCAGCGCATTTTAATAAGTCAGAGGTGCAAATAAACATTTTTGGGTCCATTGCACTTTAAGAAAAGTTGGCAGAACTTGAAGTTTATGAGGTGACATTTAGTCAGTGGCAAAGCACTGACAGACCAATTAAACAGTGAACAGATTCTGCCTCTTACACAGAGATGCTAGTCTACTCTTTTGATATCCTCACATCTCATTAAGCTGGCTGACAATGAGTGTATAGTACTGATTGACTTTGCAGAGAACTATCAACTTATTGTGCAAGATGAGGTGCAAAGCTTTCATTGGAACAACCTACAGTGTACTTTGCACCCTGTTGCAATCTCTTTTATGGGTGATGACGGCACACAAAAGGAATCATCTCTCTGCGTATGCGCAGATGACATGTTTTGTTCATGAGGTGCATCGATTGGCTACTGAGTTTGTAAAGGAGACCCATCATAGTTACTTATGTCCACTATTATACCAATGGATGTCCAAAGCAGTACAAGAACTATAACAACTTTTTGAACTTGTGCTTTCACCATGATGACTTTCTGTTATCAGCTGACTGAACTTTTTTCGCTACTAGCTACGGAAAGTCTCTATGTGATGGTATTGGAGGGACAGTTAAGCGCCTTACTGCAAGAGACAGTTTGCAAAGGCCTATTAACCACCAAATCTTAGGCTTAGATTCAATGTTCAGCTTCTGCTCTTCCAACATCAAACCCATGTGCTTTCATTAAATGGCAAAAGAGCAAATGTTACCCATCAGGGAGCAGCTTGAGAAGAGATATAAGGAGGGCTCCACAATACCTGGCAATCAAAGCTACCATCTTTACCAACAATAAGCATGTGATTGCAGATAATGAGTACTGTGCGGAGTATGCAATCAAAGACATGCCGATTCTAGAGGTTTTCCAGCCAATGCAATTCGTTACTTGCAGATATGATGGGTTCTGGTGGATTGGCCTAATAGAGAACATTGACAAAGAACTTAAAGATGCTAGAATAAGGTTCATGCATCCACATGAACCTACAACAACAGTGCATTGGCCAACTAAAGATGATGTCTGTTGGGTTCCTTTTTCAGAGATTTTATGTACTTTACAAGCACCGACTACATATTCTGGCCGTATGTACATTCAAAATGCAACAGATACTGAAAGAATAGATAAATTGCCAGGACAACAGTTAAATCAAAATATTGAGTCGAAGTTTTGAATTTACGCATATACTTGGTGGTTATCACTCATCAATGTGGTTAGTCTATCTTGTAAACAAGCTTAATATTTAAAAAGGTTTTAAACTTCAATGGGACTTTGTCTCAGAAAGCATACAATTGATCAATTTACATTAAAATGAAGGTTAACCTTTACCCTTCGCAAAAATAGAAATTAAACCTTCATAGTCACATGGCTACACCCCAAAATTTGCTTTTTAATTTTATGAGTCATCAGCCGTGACCTGGAGGAGCTGTACGAGACAGTGTGCGCTAGCACATGGGTACCTGCCTTTAGAGCTAAGCAAATGAGGCAATGACAAAGCATTGATATATAAAGGACAAAATAGGAACCCTACAGATAGGTTCGTTTAATTTTCTAATTCTATTTCGTCATCGTCCCAGCTCCCTACAGAGCTGCACGAGGTTTTAGAGCTTCTGTTGTAGAAAGTCCAATGAGCAACACAAGTGATAAACTCGGAATGGGTAATGATAAACTACACAAGGATGAATCAAGGCAACATGCCAATAAAACCGCATGTGAAGCCTGAGAAAGCCAGCTTTTTATATTCTCGGAGATTCAATGGTAAAAAAGATCAGCATCTAAATACCAAAGTTCCATATGCCAAAACATCAATAAAAACTTTCCCCGGTGCCACAATTTATCAAATGAAATCATATATCAAGCCTACTATAGACAACAAGCCAGATGGAATACTACTCGTATGTGGAACAAACAACCTACGCTCTGAAGTTCTCAAAGAAACAGCAAATAAATTAATTTAATTGGCCACAGAGGCGCAAAAAGGCATGAGAAATGTTGCTGTTTCCGGAATCATAAGAAGGGGAGATTCGTATGAATTGGAAAACAAGCGAAGAAAAGTAAATGACTTAGTCAAGGCAGGACTTTCTAGAAGCAAAATAAGCTTTATCGAACATGAAAATATTGAAAATAGACACCTTGATAAATGGGGACTTCACCTGAACTACCAGGGAAATTGTAGTTTGGCCGTGAACTTCATAAATTTTGTAAACGGCGAGTGACTAACCGTTACGAAACAGACATGTAACATTGAAATGGCCCATACATCCATTTTAATTAACCAAATCAAAAACCATCACATGACATATCTTCATGCGAACATATCGATTTGACCTTGTGTTCCAAATGCAAATCAGCTATCTACTCTAGCAACGCAAGTTCCCTTAATGTTAGTAAAAGCGATTCTTTCTTCATCCATATATGACATTGAAATAGAAAATGAAATAGATAGGATTATTCAGCTTGGAAAAAATATCGCAAGAATCCTGTTCTTCTATGTTTTCTAAACATAAATAGTCTCAGGTATAAAATAGTAGATCTCAGAGAAATTGCAGATCGATGCCTACCTGACGTTTTAGTGATTGTATAGACGGATTTTAATGCATGGCCCATGTTCCCCTCAGGATCATTTTGTAATTATCCCCCCCCCCTTTAGGAAACTAAGGAAATAGTCGACCCCCCTTTTAATTTCATCCACACTATCATTAGACACAGAAGAATGTAGACTCATGATGTAACTGATAATGTTTCAATTCACAAAGCAAGAACCATGTTTATTGTAACAGAATTAACAATAATCTGACATACTTTTTGTTAAACCCAACTGGAGAGAATGGTCTATTGTTTATTCTTACAATAAAAAAATAAAAAATCTACACTTCAAAAATGACAGAATAATTGCCTAAATATTATAGTCGGTGTCTTTTGAACCTGGATTTTGAAGATTATTCCAAGACTGCCCTCTGGCATAATTACCTTGAAATGCAAAACTGAAGTGTGTTTGAGGTTGACTGTACTGAGGATATTGACTGTTTTGGCTCATCAACATTTCTATGAAGCGTAGTTCCTGCTGGCGAGACCTTTCAGCTTCTTCTCGAGCAAATGCTATGTTTTTTAATTGGGAGGTTTTCAATCATGGTTTTTAACATGCCAACTACCTCATTAAAAGAAGCTTACATGTTGCTATTCTTCTTTCCTTGTAGGCACATAAAGCTCTGCCTGTACATTGGAGACTTCAAGGCTCTATCGCTTGCTCTGGTTGGCATGAGTGACGTGTTTTTACCAACGTAAATAATTGATTGAACCATGGTCCAAAACCCTTTTCTTGTTGAAATCACTTTATCCCACTTATACTTTTCATCGTTAAAGCAGCTTTCCTGCAGTCAGAAACCGCTTTCTTAAATCTTTTGTTTATTGTTTGAAAACTTTCATGTACATCTCTGATTCCTGCAATTTTTTGTGTTCTCAAAGATCAACTTTTTTTGAGGTATTCATCATTCACAATGATATCTAAAGCATCCATTTGCTTTTCTTCCTGATTTTCTCCATGGAGTAACATTTGACAGGGATAAGCTCGTACCAGAATCTTCAGAACTGCAAATTGAAACAGAAAAATTGCATAGTTTGAAGTGGGCAGAATACAAGTTAGATTGCACAATAAATGCTATGGAGCACGAGAGCAAGGAGGTCGACAGTATAAACATACTCATGCGATCAGTAAGTAATACAAATAAACATTAAATATGTCAGCAGCAACTGGATAGACATTTCTGCTTGACGCAATCATGAATAATTATCCATTGCAAATGCCTAAAAAATACCTTCCACTAAGATCCTTCAAAGGGTGTTTTTGAAGTGTGTTTTCAACTTTAATAGAAACCTACCATGGATATTTCAAACCAATTCAGAAAAACTGTAGTGTAATGTCTGTTTTGGCACTGGAGATCATCCTCCACAGTTATTCATAAATACGAATGAAACTTCAATAAGTAACAGGTAGGCAAACCTCAAGGAGAAAGCTTACTTGCCGGGCCCAGAAGTTCTTCTTCCCATTTTTTGGTCTTCATGATCCAGGGACAGGGTGCAGTCTATGCAGTAAGCTACAGACTTGCCTGCAATCCATCCTTCGCCTTTTTCATTTTGATCTTTAACTGAACAGACATTGTATATAGGTATACCACACGAAATATATGTATATTTTGTTGTTTTTTGCACTGAGAGCAATCTCCGTCGTTGGGGGCAGCCATTTCGAAATTTGAACACAATTTGGCCGGAAATTCGCCTCCATCTGGAAGCGAAATAAATTACTTAAATTCATGCATTGCATGCGACCCATTTAAAGTGTGATGTTTGATGCCATGTCGCACTAACGTTGCGACCAACCCTGTCGCATAAATATATTTTGGTCGACTAAAATTCAGCACATGCATAAAATTCAAATCAAACATTGCATTTTACATGTACTTAATTCTCAAATTATATTCGACACATGTAAAATGCGATGTTTGATCTAGACCTAACTCTTATCATTTCTTGGCCATCCTTTGTTCTTCTAGTCACTCTATCCAAGTTTTCATTAAAGTGACAGGCTGCAGGTATGTGCCTAATGAAAAAACAAAACTTGAAATTTGTGACAAAATTTTTTTGCAAATTACAACTTTTCTCCACTGATGTTTCATAACCTTTTATATGAAAGCAAATAATAATTAGGAAAAGATGTCAAACAAAATCATTGAATATACAGGCCTCCAGTTTGTCCCAGACCATGGATAATGAACTATATTTGGATGCCAATGGTTCAAAATTGCATGGAAAGCCTCGAGGCAACTAGTCTGTCATCACCAGACAGCTTCTCAAAATCCAACAACAAGTGCTTATTCATCAAGATTGCTGTCATTTTGTCATATGCAATAGTTCTGATAGAAAATAGCATGAAACCTTTATGTAAGTCATGTGCCATAGTTTCTGATAAAATAATTGCATGAAACCTTAATAATTGCATAAAATATAATTTATAGAGAGTGCGGGAAAATAACCGACCCAAGCGAGGCTCGAACTCACGACCCCTGACTTTGTACTTCAAGTGCTCTACCGCTGAGCTATCGGGTCGTGCTTTCAAGCGAACACCCAAGGCCGAGTCATTCACCCGCACTGCCCCTCTCTTTTACCAGATACACAGGGGAGCCATCGCAGCTCCATCACAAAGTGCAGAGGACCTGAAGAATGAGAGAAGACTGCCCACACCAGTCAGGGGTCGTGAGTTGTACAAAGTCAGGGGGCGTGAGTTCGAGCCTCGCTCGGGTCGGTTATTTTCCCGCACTCTTTATTAATTATCTTCGAAATCCTGTTGTCTGTAAAATATAATTTGCAGTATAGCCATAACTACAAACACATCCATTGAATCCTAGAATGTATTTATCTGGAAGTTTAATTTTATCCTCTGAATGGCTGCTGGGTGTCATCTTATTCCAAACAAATCTTTTTTACAATATCTCGAAACTATGAAAAATGATTTAAAAATTGTGTAAAACATTTATTATCAAACCATTTTTGATCCATTTCTATTTTTTTCTCAAGATGTCCATGAACACAGGTCTTGAACAATTGGTCATCATTTTCATGTTTATTTTGTATATGGTTCTGCAAGACTTCCATTTCGCCACAATCAATTTGCCAAACCCCTCTTTTGTTTAAGTGGCATACCAGTATAAATGATTGTGAATGGAGGTCGCCCATTTATTGATTGTTTCACATCCCTTCTCTTTTCCAGCTTCAAGCAGTTTCTTTGACAGAGATTTGGCAACATGCCAGATATCAAAATAATGCTTTACGAAAGGCATGGTTTCTCTGACCCATTTTGCAACAGTTGTATGCCTGTCTGAGATGAACTGGGCAATTTTGACCTTGGATTCCTCCAGAAATGCAAAACACCGTTTGATACCAAGCAGCTCCATTTGTGTAGAGGATCTCTTTTGTCTCATTGGCCTGTTGGTAATGTAAACATATGAAAACAGTAATATAGTTGTTTGAGCCAACCTTTTGAGCAACCCTGAGAGTTGTTTGAGCCTTTTCGCTACAGGATTTATTTCCTTAGGGTAACTGCATGGAAGATTTCTCGACAAATTAAAGGGATTTTAAAGAATACCTGAATAATTTCAAACGGTACAGTTTCCCTGATGTTGTTGCAGAATATGGTATATGCACCATATTTAGCTTAATGACCCATAGAGTCAAACCGGCTATCGCCACAAACTATCACTTCATTGGCATTTTATCATCTTATTAATAAGGGCAGACCTGTACATTTCCCAATGGCGAAAAATAGAAGGAAAGAGAAACATTTTTTGTTGGTAGAAGTAGGTCCTTGCTTTTTATGCTGCAAGACCCATGTGCCTGAAAACCAAGAGGAATTTGATTATTGATGCTACTGCAGCTAACATCCCAAAGTTCAACAACAGATTCCAAGCTGGATAGTATCCAAGAATGAATGGTTGGGATTGCCATCTGAAAGATATTCTTTCATTTTGGCTGATTTTATCTATGGAAATGACTTTTATTGTCAGTTGGCCAGAAAATTTGATTTCAATTCAGTTTTGAGTAATGTTTTATTGATACATATTCATACATAGAAAAAGAATTTGTCCACATTGATATTCTGATATGTATTTCAATACATGTTTAAGTGAATTTGTTCATGATTTTCCACTGAGAAAGAAAAAGTTAAATAATTTTCTTGGGTCTGGCTATTCTTTCATTTTGGCTGATTTTATCCATGTAAAGGACTTTTATTGTCAGTTGACCAGAAAATTTGATTTCATTTCAGTTTTGTGTAATGGTTTTTTCGATACATATTCATACAAAGAAAAGATCATTTGTTCACATTTATACTCTGATGCATATTCCGATACATATTTAAGTGAATTTGCTCATGATTTTCAACTGAGAAAGACAAACTGTAATTATTTTCTTGGGGCTATTCTTTCAATCTGGACATTGCAATGATGTGGCAGACATTGGTGATATAACTATCAATATTTGAAGATTGTTAGATATTTCATATTTCTCTTAATGATTATTAATAAAGGTTTACTACAAAAATTGTTTCAGGGGCACGGGCCACAGTATTGTGATTCACTACAATTTTGTTTGTATGACTTTTGAACATCTATTTATATAATATAGAAACAGCCTGAACCAGATTAGGGGGGCAACGTCTCATTGTTAGGGTTTTTGATGGGGACGTCAAGACAAATCGATTGGTGGTATTGTTTTTGGGGTTACACCTAGTAATGACGTTACTATGACCGGTTGAAGTTTTTGTACATTTCAGTACTGTATCCTATATAGCTACTATACAGTTCTTATATAGTATATAGGTTATACAGTATAGACTGCTTTTCCCCAGGCTTTTCCTATACATTTAGGCCCATTTGCTTCTTTGTTTACTTTAAATCACTTTTATAGGCAAATAGTAGGTATTTTATGGATCGAAACAAACGGAAATGAATTTCGACCCTTATGCCTACTATTTGGAGTAAGATGGTCATTTCCTATAGTGTTTTCCTATACATTTAGGCCCATTTGTTTACATTAGGCCCATTTTGCAGGCTGATAGCAGGTTCTTCTAGGGTTCTTATTGAAAGGGTTTATTTATAGATTCTACTTCCTGGTTGGGATAGGGGGACACATTGGTTGTCGGAGGGAGGATAAGGGGTAGGGGGTGGGGGGAGGGGTTGATAGGGAGGGGGAGAGGACTTTTTTTAATATACTCAGAACTCTCTGATACTTGATTTGGAATAGGGGCCACTTCTCTTGTGACAGCACAAAGACAGTTGCGAGTTCACACCACTCCCCCACCCCCTTTTTTATTCCCCAGGGGACTATTATGGGGTAGAGATGAGTGGTGTGTTGATAATCTTCTTTGTATCTTCAGATGCATGTTTGGATCTGTGTTTTCAAGAATGGCAAATAAATGAAGAAGATGAATCCCATTGTTCTATGGATTTTTTTGTAGATGACAATGCTTTGCAATAGCGATCAACAGGAGTTGAGTTTGATGCATTTGGGCCTAACATGCAAAGAACATTTTTCAATATTCTGTTGTACTGCTCAAGGGCAAGGTCGAGGGAAATATTTCCACCATAGCCATTCTGGTTTTTTGCAAGGCGATTCCAAATTAGATTGTAAGCTGCACAAGAAGAAAGAAGGCAATATGCTTGGCATATTAGGTAGAAAGTTTCAAGGCTGTATTTAGAACTTTGCTTGCAATCAGCTTTTAGGTAAAGCAGCAAAAATTTCCAACGTCGGAGAATTTGTTCACCATCTCATTCTGAAATGGCATCAATAAAATTTTCAACCACCATACCATAACCCATCAATGCCAATTGGTAGTTGTAGCAATCATCATAAAGTATGCAATCAGCATGAAAAGCTTCATGTTTTTTCCCACAACACCGCCATAAGCAAAGGTTTTAGAGCATCCAGAGATGACTGCTATCCACACGGATTAATGCATCTATAGTGGGGCTTGCCATTTTGTTGCGCACTTTGCTTTTGAGGTGGTTCATTCTGGAAAAGATTCGCTCTAGTTCAGCATTTGAGTAGGGTAATGATCATAGACTCAGCGCAAGTTGAGCCACATTATTGAATCGGGGCTCGCCAGCTGCATCTCTATACTGCTTGAAATGGCTCCAAAACATTATGGGGTCATTCTTCAATTTTTCAGGAACATCTATTAATTTAATTTGTCGCAGCTCCTTGTTTATGGCATCGACATCTGGCAAAATAATCTTAAAGCGCTCCGCCAATTTTGTTTAATCTTCAATTTGGGTTATCTCTTTAGGATGAATGCTTGTTAAAGCTTGAAATATGGTGGCATTTTCTGGATGTATCTGTTGAACTTCCTCTATGACGATGAACTCCAAGCATCGTTCTTTAATATCTTTCATCCTCCAATATGTTTAAGCGCTCTGCACTGGTGGTAAATGCATATCCGAAATGAATGCAGTTTACAGGCATCAAATCTTTTCTAAAGTCGTAACTGAAAAGGTCTTTTTGTGTGACCTTTTGAAGCTTGCTTGGGATCACTACTCGCTGTAGCAGGGATTGGTATAAATCAAGTAGATCTGTAACAAGACGGACAACATCCAAGTTTTTTTATTCTTGAAAAATCCTTCAGAACACCTTCAAGGAACACCAAATAAACGTAATTTCTTGAATCTTGAAACATGCTAGAGAGCTGTCGGGCAGTATAACATTTCTCCTGACCAGAAGTAAGAAATTGAATTGCTGTGTCAAGAACCAATCAAAACCAAAGCAAAAATAGAAGTAAGTGAAGGATTTCTGAAGGCACCGTTGGAGATCTGGCAATAGCTAAAGGTCTCTCGTCTGAAGATTTGTTAATAGCTTCTTCAGAATAACTTTCTGACTCAGCATATAGGAAATGTGAAGTTATTTTTTTACTGATTTCAATAACATAAAGGTCGAGGTTATAGACAGGTTAATAGGTAGTCATAGGAGGAGGGAAAAGTTTTTGGCAAAATCAGTTAAAAAGCGGTCATCCTCCTGAGTAAAACTATTTGATGCTTGTAATTAACAGTTAACCCCACGCTCTACTGATAACTGGTCACCAACAAAGCCTTGCTCTGAATATACTTTTTTCTCACCTTTTCCAGAACATGTGTGAATTCTGCATCATTTTCATAGATGGAACCATGAAAGACCTAAATAAAAAGACAAACAATTCTAAACAAAACATACAAAAATCACTTTTTCTAGAAATCTACAATTGATTTCATTTCTTCAGCATACATTCAGCAGTGTTACTGCTGTGGTGATGAAAATGTAGTGTTGTCTAAATACTGCGAGGATAATTATATATTTCCAAGACCTCTTTCTTCCCATGTGAAAGTAAAGGAAATAAAGTTATAACCTTTAAGTCCAAGCCTGTTCTCAAAACTCATCAAATAAAAGAGCTTGCATTGCAAAAAAACAGAGGCTTTTTGCTCATGTGGAATAATGAATTAAGTTAATTACATTTTTCAATCAGAACATTATTGAGCCTAAAAATATTATGAGTTTGGAAAGAAGCATCAAAATTAGACAAAGCTTAAAAGATGGCCAAAAAGTCTCCATTACAATATTCCCCAGCACAAACACCCCCCCCCCCTCCTAATAAATACTTTCGGACAGTTCCCTAACATAGCAATTGATTTATGTATGAGAACTACCCAGTCTTGGTATTTACAATATTTACTTGCACTACTCACTGTTTTTGTGGCATTGAGTGTTTCTTTAGAGTGTTTGTTTCGCATGTGTTTTCTGACAACACCACCAAGCACCTTCAGTCATTCAATATATTCTGTGCATAATCTTGCTTTCAGAAATATATAATCTTGACGTTGTCTTGAATAATCATTTTTGTTTAGAAGAAACATGGAATTAGGCAAATCATCAAGACCTTTGTGGCTCATTCTGGACCAAATGACTAGCAGTATTCGATTTTCAGTGGACATATACGAAGCCTAATGATGGGAAGGATTTTGATGACTCTCAATTGGGAAGGTTTAATTTCCATAATTCTAACTTTTCCAGAAGTTGATAGTCATTGACATCAACGCAAGAATTTTGACAGGGGCATGTGAAATATGAATTTAAAGTTAGGTCAAGCAACTCATTTGTCTCTAACATGGCAAATAAAAATTCATTTATATTGATGACAACTCCAATATTTGAGTACTTTAGAAAAGTTTGCCTACTGCCAAGGTTGGAGATGGAACATCTTTGATGAATCGGACATTTGCAAATTTGGCAAGGAATAGATTTGACAATGTCACAAACCTTCTTGTTGCAGACAGAGCAATTCCGTTCAAAGTCTGAAATATTAAGGGGATTCAAAGCTTCACCGCTTTTGACTAGCCAACATGTTGAGTCATGAAGCAATTTTAACAAACTATTGTTTGTCATGGATTGGAAAGGGAGTGATATTTTTAAACAAAAAGCACAAAACTAAGAAAGACTTTTATCCAACAAAAATGATTGAAATTGATTTTTTGTTAACGAGGAAAATTTGAAATGAAACCAGGAATCGCATAAATTGCAACAGATAGAAGGGTGATCATCATTAAACAATTCTTAAACATTTTGGATTTGGACAGATAGCATTAAAATTATTACTCATTAATTTTTTTCAAATCAAGGATAGTGTCAATGCGAATAGGGCAACTATTTTCATTACGTCATATTAAAATGGTCCCCTTTTTAGACCATACAAATTTGAACCCACGTTCATCTTTCTTAAGTTTAAGCTCCCTTATCAACGACTTGCGCTTTGCTGTAAGACTTTCGTTGATAAAATCTTACCTTGACTTTGAGCATTGCCATTTAAATTAAATCTGAAATCCTTGATGGTAACATTTCTCAATTTCTTTTTGGCGTCTATGAACTGATCACTTTCCTTTCTCTAGTCAAACTCCACAATGATTCCTGCCCTTTCATTTACTGATAGGTGAAGGCAAGCTTCGATGTCATCAGCACACAAAGGAACTTCAATTTGTTTTGCAAGTTGCAATCTGAGATTAAGTGGATTTTCCTCTGCAAATCTGGAAAAGCCATTTATCTCCACCATGGTTTTGTGCCCGTATCGTTCGAGATCATCAATTTTTTGCTGGGCAGGAATTGTTTTTGGAACTCTTCCTGCTCTTTTACGATGTTGTTATTTCCTTTTCAGAGATTGTTAAAATAACCATCAAATGATCCAATTTTTTTCTCTATTTTCTCTTGGTCACCTCATCTTCTCTTTTTTAGTATCAATTTCCATTTTACGGGTCAGAAATATCTGAAGTGCATGTGAGACTTTCTTCTCTACAGCATTGCTATGAATCTTCATTTGGCTTGCAAAGCTTTAGACACGGCTTCTTGGATTGCCTTTTCAAAATGTTTGGCTGATCCCGTCATGTTAGTAGTAAGATAGATTTAATCCATATGAAATAGCTTTGTATTTTGGCAAAAAAAATTTAAAAAAAGCGAAACAAAAAGAGAACAGCAATATAAATTTATAACATGAATATTCTTACTAGCCCCTGAGGGCAAATGTAAATCTATTTGATGAAAGCCACTCCGAAAAACAAGCTGGCAACGACAAGCATCCAAAGCGCTCATATTGTCAAAGCACTCATAATGTTAAATTTCCACTGCACTCGTCGTATTTCCAGAAAATCCTTCAGAGCTTGATTGTCAAAGAACTTATTAAAGAGCTTGGAACAATACTTAAATGTCTTTGCATTATCAGAATTGATAATGGCTGGTGTACCTCTTCTCGCACAAAATCTTTGATAGCAATTTAAGAATGTGGGAGCAGAAAGATCATGCACTAATTCAAGGTGTGAAGCTCTTGTCACACAACAGACAAATAAACATATGTAAACCTTTCTGTACTCACCATACTCTTGTTTAACAAACAGTGGTCCAGCGAAGTCAATGCCAACATTGCTGAATGGTGCAGCTTGTGTTACTCTGTATTCCGGCATTGCCGCTGTTGATGGAGGATGGAAAGCTTCTGCTTCAAGTTTCCTGCAAATAAAACAACGCTTCAGCACTTTTTCAAAAAATTGTCTTCCCTTGGAGACCCGGAACCTAGATCTGAGTTCTGGCAAGGTTGCTTTTACTTTACAATGACAAACCTAAAGATGACAATCTATGTTAGTTCTGCCAATTTATGGTCCTTTGGAAGGTGAATGGGTCAGACATTTTTAAGATTTGTAACCCATGGAGAAAACACCACATACAAAATTCCAGTCTTTTATCTCCCATGGTTTCCGTTTTATTGCGGTTTCAAAAGGGACCCTGTAGATTTCAAAAATTTCATCAATTCTCTAAGATAAAGAAGCTAATCAAGGGTTAAACTGTATCACTTGATTTGAAAATATTCCCAACTGACGTATAAATATTGAAAAATAGTAATGTAGTATAAAATCATAGTATAAAAAGCTTGCTATATTATGAAAGTGTATTCCTCGGACTATCAGAAAATGTTGGAGGTTAAAATTGCAATTCAAGTATTTTGAGTTAATTGCACCTTACAAAATGGGTATAATATCGCAAGAATTGTAGACAAAAACAAAGTTTTATTAATGGTTATGCCCCATAAAATACAAAGAGTTTTGGGTGAATCAATTTTGCAAAGCATGTGCAAACTTTATACCCAGCGTCTGGTCTGCTTGGCCATGTAAAACTCTGAGTGGGTCCAGGTGGGTGCATGAATTTTATTTGAAAGTCCTCTTCATTTTCATTAATTTCGAGAATCATGCCACGACTTATGGTGATATATGCAAGCAACATACTCATTCCTTCGAGCTCCAGCGCCATTCGCTGGGGGTATTAGAAGCAAAAGAAAAGGCTCCTGCAAAATCTCTATCGTCAGAAGTATATTGGAAAGCAATTTTTCGATCTGAAAGTGGAACAAGCTGATGGAAACTTCTGGTTCCAGGAATCATGCTCCCATGGGCAAATCGTGTAAGCTGCTGTTCTCTAACTTTCACCATTGAATCCTTTGATATGAGAAAAAACTCAATATCTTTCATATTTGGTAGAGCTATGGTAGAGCTAAACTGTGGTAGAGCTTTATGTTTCATTCAGTATCACGCTAAGGGAAACTCAACTAATGTAATGTAATTTTCACCATATTATTGACACACAAATATCATTACAAGATTATCATTCATCAACAACTCAACAACTCCTCCTTAATTACAAAAACAAGGCTTTTTATACTATTTACAGTGCGCATGTGCAATTAAAAACAAAGTATTAATCCTACTACAGTCACCCCTTTCTAAATAGAAAAAAAATGCAGTTTTTTTAAACAGTTAAAATAATTCAATAAAAAGATCATAAATAAGGTAAAGATAATCACTAGTTAAATGGATTACAATATCTAAGAGAATATTTACAGAAATGGTGTATGTACCATCATGTAAAGCATCTAAAATGTTGGACACTGAAGGGATGGGGTAACCATCACCATGTGTCATGTTATTTAATCCATGATAATCAACAACAAAGCAGGGTGGCTGTGGTTTTCCTTTTTTCTAAAGGTTTACACACTAAAATAACGGGAGCACCCCAAGCAGACTTACTAGGACGGATAATCTGTGATTGAACCATGCGTTCTATCCCAGATTTAATATCTTTGAGTTCGGCTGGACTTCTCCGATAAGGCAAACGATAAACTGGGGGCGAAGAGCCAGTATTAACAGAATGAGTAAATTAAACATACAAAACGACTGTTGTTTGGTATTGTCATTATAAGGAAGCTTTGTGTCACTCGATGTGTGATGTTTGCATGACGCAGAAGAAACACAAGTGAACTCATTAACAGGAGGGAAAGTCTCAGTACGACAATTGACATAATGACAAGCTGATGTGTTGCAATGAAAATACGTTAATATGTCATTATTGACACTCTCGGTCATAAAGGTAATAGCGACCTCAAGTAAGGTTTTGTCCTCTGTTGTTTGTGCTTGAACAAAGCCTAAAATTAATTGAAGGGCACACAAAAATTATCCCTGGCATAATGGACTATAACATTTGCGTAAAAAGGAAACTCTGGAGATGGCAAATCCTTAGTCCCAGAAGAGGCAGTCGTCTCGAGAGAGACAGCTAGCGTGGGAACAGGTCAATGTTGCCAAAATGGTGCAGCGTTAGCAGAAGGCGTGAAAGTGGGTAATTGCGAATTTAAGATCATTAAAATAAGGATATGTCAAACGAAATAGGCCCACTTAAAATAGATATCCCAGAGACTTCTAACCATAAAGGCTGAGTAAAGAATGCAGTGCCAAGTAAAAAGGCAGTGAGAAGAAGGCAAACTGGGATTAAATTAAACCCTGTCCTAAGAATAGGCGGTTCGTAAGAACGAGAAGGTAAAGGCATGGCAGTAAGCAAGCATATGAGTTGGGCGGAAGAACCATGGGAGCCTGAAGGGAACCCCAAATTAGGAAATGCCTGTAATGGGTTAGAGGACTCACACTTAACATTAAAATGCATGCTACTATGGTTAAAAAAGACATGATGCTGGCTTGGGAACATGCAGGATTTGTAGTAATTAAATGGTTGTTTCCGAACAAAATAGGCCATGCTAAATTACAATCACTGCCAAAACTCTTGAAACACTTGTGATATTCCAACGTTTTCATGCATCTGTTCCCCTCCTCCCCTTCAAACAATGTTGTGTCACAGAAAAGTTAAGACATACTTTTGTGGCAAACCTTTTTCTACTGATCGCTGTGATAAACTGCATTGTAAGCAACATTCTTTTAGGGGGTTTTGTCTATTAGAAACATGGGAAATATACGAAAAAAGCAGAAAATAGCAAAATATGTAGGTGTTCCAAGGAGTTTTGGCAGAGATTGTCTGAGTATAATTCTTAAAACTAATAGATATGATATCAAAACCTGTATACACCCCAGGGTATTCGGTGGTGCAGAGTTCATTTCTGCCATTTTTGAAACCAAATTCTGGACCAGTTCAATGATTTACAAGGGTAATTTCATTTTTTAGCAACTTACGTACGAAGTCGCCATCGGAAGTCGATAGAATGTATAAAATATTATTTAAGATGGAGTAAATATAAAGTAAATATGGCCTTTGTGAATTTATTGAGATCATAGTTGCAATTCCTTGGGTATTTGCATAATATCAAGTATTCCTTTTTGACAGTGTAAAAGCTGGAGCAACGGAATAAATGAGCACAGTTTTGCTTGTTCAGAATACTATTACGAAGCATACATGTTGTTAGAGGCCAAATAGTCTTAATAGGTAATGATTAAATTTTGTTAACAATACATATCTTTAGTCTTTATTGTATTGGGTTTTTAATATGATAGAATGAAACCTTCAGTTCCAAGTCTGAAATGAGGCTACGTGATAAGGAGGTTGAGACAACAAAAATCAATTTTTCAAAAACAATCTTCAGTTGTAAAATTTGTAAATGCAGTTGTAAAATTGAAACAATCGATATGGCAAGTGCAATTGAAGTTAGCGACAAGGGGGCTCCAGAAATCTTACCTACAAGTGTTTTAAGGAAAGTTTACCTTAAAACATATAGTAACGCAAACATTTTGCTATTCGACAAAGAAAAATTCTCTGCTGTTATAACCGAGTCTTTTACGTTGGCAGCCACAAAAGTCGCCGTAATACAATGGGCATGCTGTATGGAAAAGCACAAAAATGGAGCATACCATTTTCATATGTTTTTTTACTGGATAAATGTCAACAGTGATTAAAAGTAAAAAAGTACATCCAAGATCACCATCACATTATTGTGAATTTTTCCGGACACTCAGGGTATCATACTGCCTTCAACTATGTCGCCAAGGAGGATGAGGGCTTCATCAAGAGTGAGAACCATCCAGAGGTAGCTGCTCCATAAACAGCAAAGGCCACAAAGGCTAAATCTGCAAAGAAGGGTCGTAAACCATCAAAACAGCCAAGGCTGCGTACTAAGAGCGAAATTGCAAGGCAAAGCGAATTAGCGAATTAGCGTTCAGATAGTTTGTACTGAAAACAATATGCCTGTTCACATCAAGACAGAGCGATAGCGACACAGAGTGACAAGATTACTTCTCATGTATTTGATTGCTGCGAACAAAAGTAATAACAGCAATGGTGTTGATTAGATTGTTGCCATACAACGGATTATTTACTGGGTATAGTCTGACGATACTGGTCTTCAACCAGACCAGTATTAAAGCACATGGCCTCATATTTGGGGAAGAGGGTGGCCCCCAATAATTGTGCCAACTGTATTTAATATGGGAAGCAGAACAATAGACATCCCCCCCACCAATATAAGTTTATTTCCAACAACACTGCAATAACGAGTCAAACATAGATGAATACATTCTGAATCTGAAATAGCCTTGTCATTCCTCAACTGCGGCACCAATTAAAGATATTTACCAGATAAAAGCAAATATCTATTTTTAATAAAAATCAGTTTGTTCCTCTTCGGAAATCAATTGAATAAAAATCAGTTTCATGAACCCAGAACAGTGATGAGCGTCTGTATGAATTTGTTCTAAATAAAAAAGAAAAAAGTTACAGGAATTGGTTGACACTGCGTGGGAAATGGAGACATCAACAGAGAAGCTTCAAGGTGCTAAAATGATGAGGGTTGAGATCTTACAGCAGCAGCTATCTGTTGTTTGCATTTGCAAGGACGAGTGGCTCAAATGTGCCTTGGAGATTCTGGAAAACAACCACTTCTCAAGAGCTGTTTTTGCTGAGGCCATTTTGACGTTGCTTGACAAGGGTAGAGGCAAGGGATGTAACATTTTTATTGCAGGTCCAGTGAAATGTGGCGAAACGTTCATTTTAGACCCACTAAGAATTGTGTACAATGCTTTCCTGTCTCCTGCCACTTGTTCTTATGCATGGCTTGATGTTGAGGAGAAGGAGGTAATATTTCTGAATGATTTTAGGTGGTCACCTCTCATTCTGCCATGGAGTGATATGCTGCAGTTGCTGGAGGGGGCTGTGGTACACTTCGCTGCTCCAAAAACTGTGTATAGCAAGGATATAGAGCTCACCCAGAATATTCCTGTCTTTGCCACATCAAAGGCTCCAATTTCTACTATCGCAGGCTCCATGCTAGATGAGAGAGAGACAGAGATGATGAACGTTTGTTGACGAATATTAAAATTCAAACATCAGTTTGATGAACAGGTGCAGAAATGTGTTCCTGCCTGTGGTCATTGTTTTGCCAAATTTATTTGTGACATTAGGCAAATTGATCTTGTTAATCACAATAGACATTATTTGATACAAAGACATCCTTGGCAGGGGCAAGGCCTCCCAAGGCTTTCCTCTTGATGCGAACTGTGGCACGACTGTTAACCGTAGTGTGTTGTCTATTGTGTTTTAATTTCAATAGAACAATGTTCTACGATTGCGTTATAATAAGAACAATAGCAGTATTCACAGTTTAGCGCACATCTTTAGAAAGTGTGCACGCTGTTGATTTGATTTATAGTATATACAGTCACAAGTTGTTTTTCGAAATGCCAGTAGTATTAATGTTGATTAGGTTTCGAAGAGCCTTAATTAGGTTATCTGTATAAGATGCTCTAAAACATTACTAAATTAGATGCTCTATAACATTACTACAGTAGTGTTAACCGTGGCTGTTTTTTTCATCTCATTCGTTATTTAAGAGACTTTTTCACCCCAAAGCTCCTTAACAAGGTGTCTTAATTTAATCTACCCAAAAATCTACGTTTGGCCTGGATTTATTGCCTTAAAATGACAAGATTTGCAGTCTTTGTAATATGAAAATAGGCAGCGTGCAGCATTTCGCACGCCTAGTTTACATTGCGCGTGCGATGGCGTGCAATGCGAACTACTTTTTATTGGTTGTTTCTCATCCATGTTGTCACGAACTGGGTGCTGCTTTTAAGGAGACCTTTTGTGTTATAAACTGAACGGAAACCAAGGTAATTGACGGAGAAACTGTTCTTGTTCTTTTTTAAGGATGTTAAATTTAATTAGTCACTCAAAGAAATCTGGATTAAAAAAAAAATTCTATTACGGTGGACCCTACTCAAATTCTATTACCCATGAATATCTTAGCGGAGATTCATAAAAAATATCTTACCGTTAGATCGGTATTCCTTTGGAATTGGAATCAAATGAGAAGGAATGGGTAGAGAAATGACACAAATGTCGAAATGAACACACTTTCTTTGGGCACAAAAACAAGTTTAAAATAATTAAAAAAAAGTACAGTCACCATCAGTTTCTTCTTCATCAGAGCTTTTTTCAGCTTCCTCCTCCTTATCTAGCTTCGGTTTCTTTGACAAACTGTTGCAATTATCCAGCTTTCGCTTTCTGCTTTTCGAAAGATAGATCTCCGTTGCCCTTTTCAAAATATTCTCCCTTTCATCGTCAGTCCATATAATGTCATTGACTGCGATGCGAAGTCTCATCTCCATAACCCTGTGTGACATTATCTGACAATAATATGCTGAGAATACTGAATGCTCTCTCTACCGATGAATTGGAGCCAGATATTGCAACCATTATCTTTGCCAGAATGCACAGGTTTGGGTACTCGTCTACCCTGTAAGAAAGCGTATTTTTCCACAGCTTTCTTGCTTCAATCCCATAAGCATTATATTGTACGTATTTTTGAATGACTTCCATTCCTTGAGAGCTTTCGAAACGTCAAACTTCGTCTCGCTGAGGGGATGTTTGAAAATAGCTGCAAAAGCAGTGATCTCTGGGAACCCGTAATCCTTGTTGTCGTTCCATTGCTTTTGATCAAACCACTTCATCGTACTAAATACTCCATCAGCATCATCGAAGTAGCATCATCTTTTCTGACTTGAAACCGATAATTTCATTGTTTCCCCAACCAATGAATGTTGCCAGCTCCACTTTGTTTCTTTTCGCCATTATTACGGAAGAACAGAATAATCAATCGAACAGTGAAAACATCTCTTGGATCGAAAATTTAAATTGCCGGGTTTTGACAGTAAGCACCAGGTATTGATTGCAGATTAATCCCCCTTGGGTCAACTGAGCGATCTTGTCGTATTAACTGTTAAGCGATCTTTTTGACGCTGTTGTTAAATCGCTTATGGGAATACTTTAACAACACCTTGGACAACAACAGAACCGACTTTGGCGACTTTGTGTTGAGCAATTTTAAAAAATTTTTGTGGCAAATTCTTTGTTTTGCCCGTGTGATCATTAGCACGCCTTGGACCATTTTATGCGTGTGGAGGCGTGCATGTGCGATCGCACGCCTCATATTACAAAGACTGGATTTGCAAAACTCATGGTTAACACTTGAAAATGGAATAGTTTTAGATCATATCAAATTCAATTTTCAAGAAAAATGTAGACTGTGGACTGTTTCTCAAATTTCTCCTTTCTCATGTATGAAATTAAATTCAAAGTTTATAGAGCATTTGAAACCTAAATTGCACACTTGGCAAAATCTGGATTTGTTTTTCTCGTTAACACAACTTTGGCAAGCATTTTAAAAATCGTTAACCGTGACTGTTAACCGTGGGGAAGACATTTTTGGACTACAAGATTGGACTACGACATTTGAATACCAATAGTTTTCAATTCAATTTCGTGTAAGGTCTAATGATTTTAAGTATTGAAATATAATGAGATGCCAATTTTCTGCTATGATTAAGTTGAAGATTCCACACAAAAGCAGAGATAAGCATGAAATCTGAAGGAATCACAAAACACTTTCTCTACCTTGCTGATGTCTGTAGGTGCGAAGGAAACATGCTGTAAAAAATTCTACTTGTTTGTGATTTATGTGTGCATTTTTAGCCATGTCATATTTTACTTAGCTGTCTATAAACATATATGTTTACAACTATAAACAAATTTACATCATTTCAGTATTTTGTTCTGTATCCTCCAATTTTAGTTATCGTTTTGAGACGTTTATGCATAGTTTTGATAGTTCCATCAAAGAGTGAATCACTGCAATTGGCTAGTGTCCGTAACACCCTCTCCTTAGAAGCCTTCTCTAACCTTTCCTGTAATGCTTCTCTCAACATTTTCCTTTTTACGTTGTGGAAAACATTTTCTATTGGGTTCAGATCTGGTAATCCTGGTGGTATCTTGACAAGCTCAGGTCAAATTTCTTGTAGGGCATCTTTGGCTACTCTACCATTCTGGCTAGGGTCATTAACCATTACAAAAAGCAGTTTCTCTTTATTTTTTTCAAAACAGCACATTCTAAAAGTGCCTGTTGAAATGTTGTTTCAGCAAATTTTACAAACGAAGGTCCATTCATTTTGTCATATTCTTCAGCAATTATGACGCCTGATGAGAATGCATCGCCCACCATAACATGACATCTTTGACCCTCTGTTAGGCTTTTACTTTCTTTAATGGTGTATTTCAGACCCTCATTTGTTTTTCTCCAAACTCTTCCACTCTGCGTTGATGCATCCCTGTAAGGGTTCTGTTTATGTATACAGCATCTAAGTAAATGAAACAGCATCTAAGTAAATCAGGATGTCGTCTGTCTAAAAAATCTCGTCGTAAATTTTAAAGGCCTCCCTTGCATAACAAACTCTGTGTCTTCTATCTGCATTTGAAACTCTTTTTCGTCTGGGTCATATACATCTGTACCCAGCTTTATTCAATATTCTGACCAAACTTCTGTAGCCAACGTCCGTTATTTGGCTTTCTCTTGCTATATCCACCACTCTAATATTTGAATTTTCATCTCTCATCACTTTTAATGTTCTTAAAAATTTTGCTTTTACCTCTCTTTCAAAACTGTCGGACGTCCTGTACTTTTATTCTTTGTCTTCCCCCTCTTCCGTTCAAGCCCTCCTGACAAATGCGGACAACATTTGATGGAGAAATTGTACAAACATTATAAACTGAAAACCAAAACTGAAGAAATAAATTAAAAAATCGCGATTTTTTTATCAGATTTCAAATCAGCACCATCAAAAACCCTATGTTACCCCATGTTTACTTTACTCTACCTTTTGATATTCCAGATAGGATTCAGACAATCACTGTGAAAACTCTTAGAACACTTGTGATATTTTCAACGTTTTGATGCATCCATTTCCCCCTCCCGAAAACCCTATGTTACCCCATGTTTACTTTACTGTATCTTTTGATATTCCAGATAGGTTTCAGACAATCACTGTCAAAACTCTTAGAACACTTGATATTTTCAACGTTTTGATGCATCCGCCCCCCCCCCCCTTCAAACAATGTTGTCTCACAGGAAAGTTAAGACATACTTTTGTGGGAAACCTTTTTCTACCGATTGCTGTGATAAACTGCATTGTAAGCACCATTGTTTTAGGGGGGAGGGGGTTTGTCTATTAGAAACACGTGAAATATACAACAAAGCAAAAAATTAGCAAAATATGTAGGTGTTCCAAGGAGTTTTGGCAGAGATTGTAGGTACCACCAGAATTGACAATGTCTAGGAACGTCCATTTCCCCAAACTATAGGAACCTGCATAACACCAACTGCTTGCAAGCTAGCAGAAGGGTTAGCAACGGAAATGCTAAAAGGCTGCTCAATTTTGTTAAACTTAAGATGAGGACATTCCTTCGCCACAGTGTCCACATGAGCTTGACTCACGAAGGAGACTGAGCAACCACTGTCTGTGGGAGGCGGGAGGGAAACACCTGCTGTGATAACTCTGGTCCACAAAATGATTTTACCAGCAAGATCACCTCCGGAAACTACTAAGGCAGAGGGCGGAGAAGCTAATGCTGGTAACCCAAAAGAGGATCTTGCTGTGAAGAGGCAGGTGTGACAGAAGTGGAACGTTGAAGTTTTTCGAAATTCTGACACAAATCAGAAGAAAAAGTAGCAACATTAGCTAGGTGGTGATTAGGTTAGTTATTATAAGGACTTCTCCGTGAACTATTAAAACGAGAACTCTTATTCTGAGCTGGAGAAACAGATTTACGGTTGCTGTGAAACTTAGCCTTGCAATTAAATTTATGACAAAAAGTGCAACAGTGAATAAATCCTTTGGAGCATAAACCATTTGGAAGCTCACAATGAACATTATCAAATTTATGAAAATTACAACAAAGTTTTTCACCAACGGTTTTTCTCTGAGGAGCTGAAAAATGTGCTTCAGACTGCCATTCAACAAAATTTTTCTGCAAATCTACTAAAAGAGGAACCCGAAGTTCATACCATTTTGCTGCTTCGATGAGGGTGGCAAGAGACGGAAAAGCAAAATCTCTGCTGAGAAGTTCTGTCGAAATTTCCGTTTTCAGCTTTATGCCAAAGGCATGCAGAAGTTCGAGGTCATCTCCAGCAGCCAGACAGTGAATGCCTGGAACCAGCTTTTCTAGGGATAATGCGTTTCCTGAAAACGATGGGCAAAGTCAGCCACTGTTTCTACTTTTCCATGCGCCATCGTTCAATATCTTGACAGAAGGTGGCAGATACTCTCTTGGAACACCCCGCTGGTCCAACAAAACTCAAAGAAAAACCATTGACGATGGTCATCAGCACTAGCATCAAGCGAAGGGCAAGGACTCTTTGATTCCTGACTGCAAATGATGTCGTAAGCACGGGCATCTTTTGCCACTTGCTGCTTTAAATAGGGCAGCGATTGAAAAGAGGAACACCAGATGAGTGTAACACTGCAGTCAACTGCTCAGCAAAACAATCCAAGTCTTCCTTGCCAGTAAAACTTGGCAAACTTGGCAAATTTAAATTAGGCAGTCGCAACGCGTTCAAAAATTGTGTGACCCTTCAAAGGGTTCTGGGAAACAGTTAATAAGATTATAAATAAGAAAATAATTACGTGCATCCCGCCACTTATTATAAATGACATTTTAGTTACTAACTTTCAGAATAAAACTGAAATTTTCAATGATCTCTTCCTCAAACAGTGTTCTCTTCTAGACAACAAAAGTCAGATTCCTTAATGGCCTTTTTCTCTAGACATGAATAGCATGCAGTGACCTCTAGTGCAAACATGCTCATTGTTTATTTTTCCATGAATACAAAGTTGTTAAAAATTTCGACATTTGAATAATCTGAAATACTGAAGCCCCTCCACATACTACTTTCTTCATTGACAAAAATGATTCCGAAGAAATATTAATGCTCCATTGCAGCTTCAGTGCAGCTCCAAGTGCAGCTCTGTAAATCTGTTCTGAGGGAAATTACAATTTTCCAGACTGGAGCTTGCGGTCGACCTGAGCAAGCATTCACAAATATTTGATCATCAACAATATTTTTCTGCCTATAAGCTGCCTTTTGCGAATATAATTTGAGTGATACGTCACTTCAAATTTATTTATATTGTTTTTTTTCTTTTCTGACTGTTGAAAAGAGAAAAATAGTCTAGTCTTTCCGTCATAGTCTATTTGTCATGATCCGCATTCCGTAATTCAAGTCAAAGGCTTGCCAGTTGCCAGTATAATTTACAGACTAGGGCATGCGGTAGGCCTGGGCGCAAGCCGTTTAGCATTAGAAGTTATTCTGAAAAATTACGAGTAATTCAAACAGGAAGGCCAACTGCAGCACTGCCTCAGTTGAATGGTACTTATGCAGGAAAGTACACAAGACATTTTAGCGAAGAGCAATATAGGAGTACTCCTTGGCTTACAGGGTAATATAGGAGTATCTCTTCATTTAAATTATTTTGCTGGCCATGCCTACTTTTTGGAGTACCAACTGGTTCTCAAACCTAAGCACCCTTTCATTGTGGCTGAAGAGGCACGTAAATTCTCATAACCATGTGCAGTTCTCTTATCAATTGAAAATGTTCGGGACCCAGAGAATAGATACCTTGATTGATTCTCAAGCTACTGTTAGCAGACATAACAAGCTTGTGAAAAAGAACCACATGATTTTAAAACGGTTGATTGAAATTGTTTATTTTCAGGGAAAACGGGAACTTGCTTTTTGAGCACCTAATCAATCAAGCAGCTCGCTTAACAAAGGTCACTATCTTAATACATTGGAACTCATCAGCGAGTACGATACGCTGTTAGAGACCCATATGAAAGATGCCACTGTATTTAAAGGAACTTCTCCTGACATTCAAAATAACTTAATTCGTGCAGTTGCTGATGTCATTATAGATGAAATCCAAGTGGAAATTGTTAGTGTCTCATTTGTTTCTATTATGCTGGACAAAACAACAGATATAATAAGCAAATCTCAGCTCTCAACTCCTATCAGGTATATGTTTAATGGTCTAGCTTGTGAACGATCTATTGGTTTTACGGATGTAATAGAAGATAGGACTGCAAATGGACAACACATCGTTGAGACGGCAAATAAGCAAAACTTTGCAGGAAAACTTGTCTGTCAGACATACGATGGTGCCTCATTAATGATCGGACATGTGAACGGACTTCAAAAAAGTACAGGATAATACCCATTAGCTCTTTTTACCCACTGCTATATTCATGTTTTGAATTTAGTATTACAGCAAGGAGTTTCTGCCATTAAGGAATGCAAAATATTTTTCCAAACTTTTAATGGCCTTGCAGCCTTCTTTGCACATTCAACCAAATGCTCTCATGCTCTCACTGAGTTCATGCAAAGGAGATTGCCATCTGTTGCCCTCACGCGCTGGAACTTTGCATCCTGTCACTACCGAACAATCAAAGATTACCGGAGTCATTTAATTTACTTTTTTTCGAGCTGCATGGATAACCATCAGGGTATACTGGGATTATGATGCTACCGCCAAGGCTTGAGGGTATAGTGTTTTTTTGCAAGATCCTCAAAATGTGTTTTTTCTTAAAGTCTAGCCGCGTATTTGGCTATACTGACGTGCTTTATAATGTGCTTCAAAAAAATCTGTGACATTGGTTTCTGTATGAAGCACATCGAGGAGTTAAAGTCGCAGCTTGATAAAGACAGGGCCGAGGCTTTCGAATCACTGTGGGAAGACAGTCAAGAAGAGTGCCAGACCAAAGACGGACTTCCGAGAAAACGTAAATTTCTGAGAGAGAGCTATAAACAGGATCTAAGGAGACTCTTTGTGGAAATAGTAAAACAACATTTTTCAGCAAATTGAAACTCGTTTTTCTTCATACGCTCAGTTTGACTACTGCAATATCTTGAAATGAATATACCATACCTTCCTTGTCTGGCACATAGGATTAACACAACTGTGGAACATAGTCCTGAAGCTAGTGCCACCATTGCAGCTATGTTCAACACGCTAGAAATGATTTGTGTTTTTTTTTACCTCGAGTATCAAGCGCTACATTGCCCTCCAGCAAATATATGGATATAGAGAGTGCACTTGCACTGGGTTACCAGCTCAGACTCAATTACTGCAGTTTGGGCAACTTTTGACGGAATTGTTTCTGCCTTGAACAAGAAGATGGAATCAGCAGGTGCAAGGGCCAAAATAAAAGGAAAGAATATCCTCGGAAAGATCAGGTCTTTCAAGTTAATTGTGGCATTAATGTTTATGCCAAATGTTATGTCAAAGACAAAAATCTTAACAAAGCAAATTCAAGCTATTGATTTGAACATCGTGGATGCTTTAGAGGCCCTTTATGCGACCATCAACACTAAAATTTTTAATGGTGAATGAAGATGACATAAATCTTCAAATAGATGCTGCTATTGCTTTCAGTGTTAAACGTGGTATTGTTGCTCAATCTGAGTTTGCAAAGAGCCACAGAAGACGACTGGCACCAGAAGGAATTGACTAGAAACTAGACTAAAAATTGACTAGGACTAGAAAAAAGACAGCCAACATTACAGCTGTGTATCAGAGCCAAAGGGGAGCAAACATTTAAATCTACAATAATTTTTTGAGGAAAAGGTAATGTGACATTGCAAGAACTGACCAAACATGACAAGCGTGTTGATGTATACTTCCAGAAAAATGCATGGACGGACAATGAATCAATCTTGAATGGACAGAAAACACTTTAGTCCCAGGAGCAGCAGATAAGTCAAAGGAAAATGTCATTTTTGCTGACAATGTATCTTTCCAGTTAAGAAAAGAATTTCATTAAGCTTGCAGGACAAAATGCAATGCAAGTGTTTACATGCTGCCAAAGAATCAAGATGACAAAGTGCAGCCTATTGATACAGGAATTGGACGATTTATGAAGCTAAAAATTTGAAATTCTTTGGATGGGTTGCATGAAACGCTTCTATTTCATTTTTCAACATTTTGATTTTCCTAAATAAAATTTTGTTAGATAAAAGTCAAAGTGATTTTAAAGTTTTCTTTCGTTAAAGTGTATAAAATGCTGAAAATGCTGAAACTTTTATAATAATTGTGATTTTACTTCATCTTTAAAAATCAGAGACATGAAAAGATAAAACAAAATGAACTTGCATATTTGTAAACAATCTAAACGTAAAATGCATATATATATACAATTAATTAATGTCTTTTATTTCCAATAAAAGTCAGAATCATCCATGTCTTTTCCTATTTCTAATTCACAAAAAAACTCTTTGAGATTTTTCGTAAGAGCCTCAAGGCAGCTACAGGCACTTTGCAGCTTCGCTCTGCAAATCTTTCTTGGTTGGTATCCCCCTTCTCAATTTTGGAAAGGGATGTTTTGCATCCGTCAAGAAAGGTTGCCAGCTCCTTTAATTTCTTTTCAATGTTACATTGAGCCATTTTGTAAGCTATATCAAGAGATAAATTTTAAGTAAATGAAAGTTCAAACTGTATGTAAGCATCATGTAGCAATACTCTTTTGTATAAGAACAAGTAAATTTAAATTAAGGCTAACTGTTCTTAATTTTTTGGCAATCTGAGGCTGGATTGTTCTAAATTTGTTCTTAAATTAATTGGGTGTTCTTAACTTGTTCTTAACTTTTGACAAATTTTGAGGCTCCTGTTCTAATATAATTGTTCTTATAAAAAAGAGTGTAAGAGAAATAGACTGCCTATTAATTTCAATGGCACTGTAACATTTGATGGTATTGCAACTAATATTTTTCACAAACTTCATATTCAACATGCAAAAACCTTTGAAAATGGCGTATTTTAAATACAACTTGACTGGTGCACAGAACCGATGCACAGGTACGGATGTGCCCCTGGCATGCATTTTAAATGTGAAAGGTTCCGGTGTTACAGTTAAATTTGTTTAATGGTTCATTTCATAAACGTGACAAATACAACAAATTTGAAGGGAATTAATAAGTAGAAGTCCTGATCATTTAGAATTATCACTAAACAGAATAAGGTCAAAACTAGAATTAAAGAATTAACTATAGATAGGATTTTTTGTCGAAATGGCATAACGTGAAATTTCTCTAGGGGGTGCAAAACTAAATTGTTTTGTGTTAGAGATGGCTTGCTTCGCATTAAGATGGAAATAAGGCACTCTTGTAATTGCTTTTGATGAACTTCCATTTTGGGTCAATGTTTCTTAGTGAGGTGCTTCCACATGTACGCAGCTCTTTGGTTACCCACTGATAAATACATAGGGTAATTGTAAAATAATTATGAAACATATTTTAATCAAAAAAGTAAACAAGATCTTCAAATAAGTCATACGCAATATCAACGGAAAATCCGGAGTAAAGGGATGTTTAATGCATTAAATTATTTTGTCTATTCAAAAAATTTTACTACTGTAAATGATGAAATTAGGAAGTTGCAAATCAATGAATAAAAGGTACTTACAAGTTTGAATGCGTCAAAGTTGATATGCAATCAGAGATATGCGAAAGTGCAATGTGGGGTTGTTGTTCGCGGCTAAGTTTTATGAGGCAAAATGATCATGTGATCATTGAAAGACACTTGTCCTTATTTGGATCATGTGATTATCTGATTATGGAAAGACACGTGCCCTTATTTGGAAGTCAATGCCGAACAGGGGATTTATTGGGGAACGGCAATTAAATGCCAAACATAAATAGTAATTAACTAATCAGAGTATTAACTAATTAAAATGATACTATAAATTTAAAAGGCTGTTAAGAAATCGATTTACATATTGAAAAAAGCTGAAAAGGGGGTCAAGAAAACGAAAAATTAAAAGTTACTGTCTCTCCTACTTTCTTCTGTAATTTCTCTCTTGGTTTCCTGCAAAGATGCAGGAATACCTCATCCCCGGCCCTGTGAAAAAAATAAAAATTGTTGAAGGTAACCAGTCTTGAAATAACAATGTCAAGAAAACAGCTAAAAAAATAAATGTTAAATGACGAATAGATCTGTAGAGAGGAAGTTTCTATACCAAATGCTAAACACACCTTAATTCTCTTATGAGATGCCGAAGACAATCTACAATTTTGAATCTTGTTTTTTTGGTTAACACAAATGCCCTTGCAGCTTCTATTTTCAATCGGCGAATACTGCCGTCATTGTACAGGAGATTCTGTAAAAAAAATTTGCGAAAAAATTGTTGAGTGCATTTAATTTGTGAATATGGAAAGTGTTACAACGATAAAATTTGTAACATTTAGAGGATCCTTTTGCATAGTGTTATAGAGATAAGTGGCAATGACTCATATAAGAAAAAAGGAATTATTCTTTGCAAAGCAAATAGGAAATAATTTCTAAAGATAATATTTGAGATGGGAAGAGTACTTACTTTTACCTCTCCTCTAAAATGTACGACAACCGTTTTTTTGTCTTCGTTCATTTTTGGTAACAGTGGACTTTTTGGTTCAGAGAAGGAAAGATTGTTTCTTAATTAGGGATACAGAATATTAGGCACCCATGAACAAAGAAGGGTTTAAAAGAATGGAGTGATTTCCCTTGCTTTGAATTAATGGAAAAATTCTTCTTGTAGTAGACTTGGCAGCATTTTCTTTAGAAAAGTAATGGACATGACAAAATCATCTAGCCTTCAAATCAGACTGATCAGCCTTTGTATTTCCAGTAAATCCTTGTACTTGTTGGATATTGTACCCTTCATGTTAATATTTTTCAACCTTACCTGTTTACTCTCTTTACAAATTAAATCAAAATGAATCACCATGAACAATGCCCTCCTACACGCTTACAATTTTATATGGAATCTGAACACCAAATGTAATATCATACAGCAAGCACGCAAGTGCAATTTCAATAGCGACAGCCAAACATAATTTATCCAATTAATAGTCACGCCTTCTGTGAGTAGCATATACTATTGGCATTTAAACGAAAATCAACCCTTGAGAAAAAATCATTAACTAAGATTGATTGTAATAAGTGCCCTCCTATACGCCGCTAAACTGGAAGTCGATTCTGATTGGCTGACACAATTTTTCTTAGTTACGAGGTACCAACTACCAACTTCAACCTCTTACGTTTGTTCAAAACATTTTATTGCATCAGATTTTACAACCCCAAACATTGACACACCAACAGCGTTCAGGAGAAAACATCTCACCAAAACTGCAGTTCCTATTGTTGATATCAGCGGAAAAGGAGATGCAGTTAAAGGTCGCACAACTCGGGTTGCAAAAGGAGAAATCGTGCGTGGTGGATTCGAGCAAAAAGAGTCAGCAGGTTCAATAATTGCATCAGGGCTGCTATCAAGAAATCTACATGGAAAAAGATAAAGACCTGCAGGTTTTACCTTGTTGCCAGTCTTTTGCATGTAGTCTTTTATCGCCTATTCCTCATGCTCCCACAATATTTGCATCCTTCGTTCCCAATGAATACTCTCCCTTAAGTTTTTTAAACAAAGAAGGAGGGTATGGAGCACCGTATGCACCATGTCTCTGACTTGCCTTCAACACCTCCCCGAAGTTGCTTCCAGTCACTTGAAGTCTGTGAAACTGACCCCTTTTGTTGCTCTACTGTTTTACTTGGAAGCCAGAAAATTTGTTCTCTTGATACCTTGCATTTTTCAATAAATGCAGCCTTATCTAAAAAGAAGATTTTCAAAATATCTTCAATAAGACAAGGCGCAACTGGGTCATTCAGATGCACGTCAGGTTTGGGTCCTGATATCCACTGTAATCGACAATCAGTGTTTGCCTCTACAAGTCTTTCATGGAAGAACTCCTTGTCCTGCTGCGTTACCATCCTTGTTGTTGCTCGGTATTTTGGCTTTGGGTGTGGGAAAAAGTCAGCATCAATTCGAATCAATTTTTTTAGCCTTTTGGGCTTAGCAATCAACAAGTTTGGCAAATCGGTTTTTGAAAGCCCGTCTTTCTTGGCATATATTGCAGCTGCTGCCATGTGGCTACAGATCCAGTTTCCACGGAGGCACTGGCAAACGGCTGATGAAATGCCCCCATATCCTGTTACTGTCAATAATACAGAGTATGACTTGTCCTTCATAGATGCTCTTACTTTTGCAATTATTGTGTGATCAATAAGACGCAAGTCAAGTACGAAGTCAGAATTGTACTTTAGTTCACCTTTGCCAATAACGTCTGGGTCCTCCTTGAAGAAACTTACCAGTCCTGAGAGTGAAATAGCTTCTTTTGCCATCTCTAAAGCAATCCACTCAGTAGGCCTAGCCTTCGTCTCGTACAAACAATTCTTCGCGAAGAAAATGTCAGGAAAATAAAATACTTCATAAGTTAGAACAAATACGTAAAATATAATAAAAACAGATCCAAAACGTGATTTATCAAGCGAATAAACCAAATTAATTTGGTGCTCGACGGTAAATTTCAAGTCAGAATGCCTACAGGAATATTGTTTACGCAAGTTACTACCCTGTAACTAAGAAAAATTGCGTCTGCCAATCAAAAGCGATTTCCGGTTTAGCGGCATATAGGCTTACAATTTTATATGGAATCTGAACACCAAATGTAATATCATACAGCAAGCACACAAGCCCAATTTCAATGTGGCAACAGCCAAACATAACTAATCCAATTAAAAGTCACACCTTCTGTGAGTAGCATATACTATTGGCAAGAGCAAGAAATAATTGCTCGATAACAAAGTATTATTTACTTACAGCAAGAACCCTATTGAGATAAAAGCTTTTTTGTGTAGCAAGATAATGTTTCTTACCTTGATTGTAATTCAGTAAATCCTTTTAGAAAATAAACCCAAACTTAGTTACTTGCTGGCTCCAGATACCGATACTTACGAAATTCCTAATAGAATCAATCCAATAAGTAGTTCCTTGATTATTATGATTACCAATTAGCAATATGATAGCTTTCATCACCATCTGAACCCCTTTGAAATCAAGGTTAAAAGCACTCTCGTCTTTGAGAGGATAATCTTATAGCGGGATTTACTGGGAGCTAGTCTTCTGTTCATTGAAATGTACATGTCAATTTAAATATTTTCTCGGGTTACCCTCTTCATTTCTCCTGCTTACTCTAATTGCAATGTTTTAAAGTTGATCTTCTGTTATCTCCCAGTGAATCGTGGTGCTCGTTTAAATATCTTGCAGGCTTATCTAACAGCTCGGTTAATTATTCTGAATTCTACTTTGAACTTGACAGCAACATACTTCTGCCAGTCCCCACCATTTTCATGGATTCATCATCATCATCATCATCAGCCTGTCACGCCACTGCTGGCGGATGGCCTCCACATCTTTCTCCACTCATCACGGTTTTGGGCACTCTGGGTCCACGTGCTGCCTGCCTTCTGCTCGATCTCATCTCTCCATCTTTTCTTTGGTCTTCCCTTTCCTCTCTTCCTGTCCCACGGAGTCCATTCTGTCGTTTTCTTAACCCATTTGTGGTTCTTCATTCGTGCTACATGTCCTGCCCACTTGCCTTTGGCTTCAATCACTTTCTCGATGACATCCTTCACCCCTGTTCTTCAGTTCAGTTCAGTTCAGTTCAGTTTCATATTTTAAATTCTCTACATACAATTTATCATAACAAAACTAATTGATAGAAACAATTTACTAAACTACAATAATAACAATAATGCACCTAAAATTAAAACAACATACAAATACCGAACAAAGAACAAGATAAATTGCATGGGGGGAATTACTTAAAGGAGGAGCTCTCTCAGTAGTTAAACTAATCGAGGAGAGAGCACCCCCTGTTTCAAAAATTTCTCGTACAGATTCGATTATTTTAGGCATAAAAGAAACTATGGGCAGATGGTGAATTTATATATCAATAAGTTTACAATCAACTTTGGTAATGGTTTTGAAAGAGGAAGGCTTTGAGTTTCCGTTGAAAAATATTACCAGAGGGTGATTTCTTTATTTCCACAGGAATGTCGTTCCAGCATTTAGCTCCGCAATAGCGCACTGACCTGATACCATATTGCAGGGTATTTCTTGATCTGAAGTCTTCGTTCTTGATCTTATCTCTGCTCGTAACACCCAGCATTGATCGTTCCATGCTCCTTTGGGTGACTGCCAGTTTCTCTCTTTGGCGGTTGGTAAGTGACCATGTCTCAGCTGCATACGTCATTGATGGCAGTATGACAGTGTTCATGATCTTCCTTTTGAAACACATGGGCATTTTTTGATCTCTCCGAAACGTGCTGTACTGTCCGAATCTCTTCCAAGCAGATGTTACTCTCTTGTCTATTTCTTTCCCCATCCAATTTCCTAGTGTTAGCAGTCTTCCCAAGTATTTGTAATAATCCACCTCCTCCAGTTGTTCTCCATCCACAATTATTCCTTTCCTTCTCCTTTTCCTTGCTATTTCATTGCACATGATTTCATGGATTAATCCTAGAATTTCTCCTATTCAGTCAGAATGAAATTTTTAAGTTTTCCAATAATACACTCTTAGCCCTCGTCGACTTATAGGGCGCTTATTAATATTTTCAAAGGCCATTCTTAAAGCTGTAATGTTAATTTTGAATCCAACGTGAATATTTTTATCATAGCATTCCGTTCAATTCTTGTTCACTTGTGGCGCTGTTTTAAGATATAATTTTGGGCCACCTTCAAAGTTCCTCTGTTTATTTTGAATTAAACATAAAAGTTTTCATACATTAAATTCCTGTTAGCGATTATTGGTCCATGGTGCTCGTTTAGATATATATCATCTAAAAATTTCTCAAGAATCAAATTTCCTAAAAAATTATGTTGATTCATAAAAGAATGAACGACTCCTCTTCTAAACTCCAAAGATTTTTAGAGTTATTACGCAGTTCTATACATTTGAGGTCCACATATCATATCTTCGTCACAATTAGCTTTTGAAACACTGCAGGAACAAAGCAGTTAAGAAATAGAGAGATAAAAAACAGCCAAAGTTTTCTGCAACAGAAAGAAATCTTACTATAACAACAAATTAATAAAATACAATTTACTGACAACAGCTAATCTATATAACTTTAGTCCTTTTCTCCACATTCAAGTTTTTCTTGTTTCATCGTTTGATTTAACGCCAGCATAAATACCATAAATTTCGTTTCGAAGCTCCGAGAATCAAGTGTGCATCATAATTATTGCTTGAAACGACCTTTGATCTAGATGAAGGACAAAAAGAATAATGAAGATGTTATTCTATGGTTAATGAAACATGTTTAAAGAAATTTATAAACAGCAAATCCATTTTCCTTGAAGGACAAAACCGCGAATTGTAAAACATTAAGAGAAACACTTCCGTGGTGGGTCTAGCGACTCCTTTTAGCAACGGGTTTTTAGTGTAATTTCACCACAATAAGCATAAACTCATTTCAAATGGTTTCTTTCAGTACAAGAAAAAAGAGAAGAGGTAGGAATTCGCCTTTGGGGCGCGAGTCTAGCAGTAAGCGACCGGTTTTTAGTGTGATTTCATTAAATTAAGCATAAAATCATTTGAAATTGTTCTTGTTAAACAAACAATACAGCAAATCCATTTTACTTTAAGAACATAACTACGCAAGAGGTAAAGGTGGCGGCGGGTCTAGCGACCCCTTTTAGCAAACAGTATTTAGTGTAATTTTACCCAAATACGAATAAAATCACTTGAAATGGTTTCTAGAATGATTTATTTACAATTCCGAAAATGCTCTCAAAAAGCTAGAAATAATTTTCACTCAGGATCTAGGCAAATCCCATTTGTCTCGGCAGGAAAATCGCACAAAAAGTGAAATTTTGATCGCAAAATACTCACTTGTTGTACCAAAAAGTCAGCGAATCTGATCGTTTATCTACAATAAAAGAAGGCGGTTAGGAAAAGTTGCTGCAACGGATTCTCGTTAGCCATAAAAAGTTGGGAGCAGCCATTACATAATTTGCATTACAACGGATTTCCTATGAAAATCAAATTTTCTTGCGACAAGAATAAACATCAGGAAAACTCTACCACAATTCTTCATACTTTGATTGCAATAAAGCCAACCTAGTTTCCTTTTAGCACAAAACCAGGAGAAGAGGTAAAAAAATTTTGTTCGCGGCGGGGGTTTAGCGGCCGGTTTTTAGTGTAATTTCATCGAAATGAGCACAAAATTATTTGAAATAAGTAATATTGAAAACACGTAAGAACAACAACGCTTACTTGTATTCGCATGCCATCGATTCTGATGCCAGTGAAGAATCAGCCAGCAGCCATTGCTGAATGAAAAAACAGGCAGCAGCGTGTATATCGTACATAGCTACTAAAATGAAAAGGAAGATCGTCAAAAGCACGAATTACATGGCTCTTGCAAACGAAATCATAACAAACAGGGTTTCAATCGATCGATCGATAGAAAAAGGTTATAAAAAGTCAGCAAGACTCACCTGAGGTCTGTTGAGAGCACCCAGCACAACTGACTACTGGAGCTGGAGCTGTAGCGCTTGGAGTTTGAAAAGGAAAGCCAAGCAGCAGTGCAAAAAGATTTATCCTCCAAATCACCGAAATTATCGGCACACAGTAGATTCTTTGTGGAAAGCGAAACGAATTTGAAAAGCCTCCGAGAAAATTGAAGGGTTGCTGGAGGAAGAAGTTTTGAAATCTTTTGTAGAGAGCAAGAGAAAAGAGAGAAAAAGAACCTTTAGAAATGCGGGACAAAGACCGCGGAGAGCACTAATAGTGATCAAGAGGATTTCGAGTGAACCCGGGAGAACACCGTAAATATTGAAGAAACGAAAGGAAAAATGAGAAAAAGAAACCCCATCAACAAAAGTTTGAGGATCCAGGACAAAGTGGAAAAAAGAATTTCGGAAATCCGGGGAGCGGTTTTGGCTGGTAAGCGTCTTCAAGATCGGGCAGTGTGGATCATTTGTCTCGGGCTCATTTGCATACGAGCATATTTCTATTAGTAGATTTGAGGAGTTTATCAATCAACTGCAGGTGACTCTCGATCAGCTTTGAAGGGAAAGATATCATTCTCTGGTCTTGACTGGAGATTTCAATTGTAGGTCATCTCAGTGGTGGGATAATGATGTTGAAAACCACAAAGGAACTGCTTTGGATGAGCTTATTGTAATGAATAACCATTACCAGTTGATCCTTGAAACCACGAATATTCGAGATGAAGGATGTCCTGTATTGACGTATTATAAGCGACCAACCCAAAATGTTTGTGGAATCCGGGGTTCATCCTTCCTTCCTTCCTTAGAACTATTCTTTACCGACTCCACCTCCATACAAAAGAACGATCTGGGATTACTTAAAAACAGACACCGGCAAAATCAGAGATATGCTTAACTGCATTGACTGGAATTTGGGATTTAATGGCCTAGGGTCCGAAGAAATGGGGAAGGTTTTTACCAGTGCCCTGCTTTCTATTCTTTTGACGTATATACCTACCGAAGTCATAAAATGTAATGATAAAGATCTTTTTTGCAAAAGTATCGATCATGATCAGAGTGATTTTTTATTGCTGCATCCATTACTTGTTGGTTACAAAAATGTTTCTCAACCCTTGTTAGCAATTTCGACAACCTATCATTTGAAATCTCCCTTTCTGATCATTTTTACTTGCAGTTCCAATGTTAACCACAGTGCTTTTGTTGCTTTTTTCTTTCTTTGAATTTTGCTCCTTGCCTTGTCCATGACCATAGGTCTGGTAGGCCAGTCTGCATTTGCAGGATCATCTTTCCTTCTTTTTCTTTTGAAAAGGGATACCATTTCTTCAGTTTTTCAGTCATGAATGACGCAAGGGAAGCTCTAGCTTACCCATTAACTTCCTTGATCATTGTGCCGCAATGCATCCGAAATTAGTCCCCATCTTTTACTTTTGAACCACATGTTTGACAAAATGCATGCACCATTTTATGCTGGCGAACAGGCAGATGTTCATCTTTGGAGACATTTTAGGATTTTGAAATTTATTTCAAGATTGTGAAAAGTGTCTGTGATCTACAAATATCTTAAGATTTTGAAATTTTTTCCAAGGTTGTGAAAAGTGTTTCACGGTTTAAAAGTATTTCATGATTTTTCAAATTAATTTCGCCATTTGAAAATTTTGGGTCTTTGAAAAATATGACATTGGCAGCCAATAATTCAGTGTGGGCGGTATACAGCGGCAGTAAGACTTTAATTAACTTATAATGTGACCTTAGGTTGACATAAGATAATACTTTTAATGATATCTAGTTTGCTAATTAATGAATCCATTCAAAAACGTTTGCCTCTCAGCCCACTTGAAAAATTGTGCAAGAAAGTCACCAGATTGATACTTGGATGCTAGGAAGTTTCAACATTGCTACAATGTTTAGTATCCCTCCCCTGAGAGCTGCTAAGTTTGTAATTATTTCCTGTTCTGTAAGGTATATCCTCATGCGGCTGCAGCACTCGTAAGTAAAGATTAATCCTATAATCATAAGGTATATTAACTAACATTGCTACAGCAAAAGTCTAGAACATAGAATCAAAGAAGAAAGGATTTGATGGAAATGACAGTAAGTTGAATAACAATCATAGTTCAAAGGTTATGAGGAAGATGCGGCAGTGCAAAACCTCACCAAAAAATTGGAGAGCAGAGCATTTGATATTTATATTAGCCTGCCAGCAACCAAAAGGAAGGAAATAACCGATTAAAGAATGAATTATTGAAAGAGTTCAAAAAGGGAAATCAGAGTAGGGAAATAGCGATATTTGAACTGAAAAATCAATAAAGAAAACCAGATGAATCTGCCCAAAGTGCGTCATTAGGTCTCAGAGGCTTTATTTGCCCAATCTTGCCACGACATCTCCATAATGAAGGCTCTCTAAAGCTCTTCTCAGCTGCAACCTCTCTCAGGCCAGCTGCAAAAGAATCGGCTAATAAATGGTGACATATTTTCTCACGAAGTCTCAACTGTATCTTGTTATATATCTGGAAAGCGAATGCCTTATCTGTTGGTGGGATGTCTTCTTCTAAACAATAATAACCAAGGGAAATATGCAGCAATTTGAACCCAAATCCATTTAAAAAAGTATTTGCTTTGAAAATAAAATCAAAGCTGTGAATCATCATCAATCGGTGAATTCAAATCTTTGCTGCAAGATTTGTCACAAAGGAGCTAAAGTATGCAAGTATTTCATCAACTATCAGTGAGCTGGGCTGACTAGCTATGGATAAGAGACGATTTGTACACAGAGTAAATCAGATTCACAAATGCTTGCAAGGAAACGCTCCACAATATCTAACTGAACATCCCAAAAGTTATATGGATTCATGTTATAAGGTTCATAGGTATTATGTAATGATCTTATCATTTGTATTTAAAAAAATTCATTGCGTTATTTTATATTGTAAATTTAGGCACCACTATGAACAACCATGTAAATGGATAGTTTGTTATTGTCATCAATTAACTTGCTAGCACTGCACCAGAGGCCCCTTTAAATTTGTAGTAATAACATCGGTTCAAAACCATTACTTTTAAAGATTAAGGTTTTCCAAGCAGTAGGACATTTACTAGTTGTGTTGTAACAGTTTCCACAGGAATGAAAAAGAAAGAATATAAAATTTCCCCAAGGCCAATACTAAAACTGACCACTGACTCCAGTAAGCCATTTTTACGAATGGTAATTATTATTTGTGGCATTTAATAACCTTTTTGTATTTGCAACAGTTGGAATTAGTTTAGTTCTCTGTATTGTTGAATCAATCTCACTTAGACAAACAGACAGAAAATATTAGTGCCAAGATGTTGCTGTAAAGGTTAACTTACTACTGTCTTTAGTAGATGTGTTTGGTTAATTCTAACAAACAGCTGACGAACTCTTACAACTACATAGCACAACCTATTTACCATCATAGTTTTATAGCACCTTGAATGAGAGAGCCGTTATTTACAAGTTTGTGCATTTCTGTGTCAATCGCAGCATTTTGCATGTCTTCATTACATTAAGTGTAAGATGGCATGTGATCCGAACCTCTTTTTTATCTGTTGTTTCTTGTACCTGCTGTCAAGAACTATAGGGTGCTGCTTTCAAAGAGATCTTTTGTGTAATAAACTGACAGGAAACCAAGTAAATTGACGAATAAACTATTCTTGTTCTTCTTTGAAGTTAGTGAATTTAATTAGTTAATAAAGAAAATAAACAATATTTTTGTTAACACTTAAAGATATCAGGAATTTAAAAAAAATACTTCTACTTGTAGACCCCGCAATTTGTTGAGAAATTTGCATGCAGCGTCACTGGCTTCAGTACAGCTTCAAAAAAACCTCTCACTATTTGATCTGTATTCCTTTCGAATTCAGCGACCAATAAAATGAAAAGGAGTAGGTAGAGAAATGCCACTAAAGGTCAAAATGAGCACAAAAACAAGTCTAAAATAAATCCTAAAAAAAAATACAGTCATCTTTACTTTCTTCATTTCTCTCCTCTTTCTCTAGCTTCAGTTTCTTCGATAACTTGCTGCTCTTTGAAAGATGGATCTGTGTTGCCCTTTCCAAAGTACTCTACCTTTCTTTGTCAGTCCACATATTGTCATTGATTGCAATGACATTTCCATAACCCTGTGTGGCATTCATAATCTTCTATCTGACATTAACTAAACACTCAATCGTTGTATGTTTTCAGGCATTATTGTATTGCTTTTAGAAGTTTTAATTTTCAGATTTTTTTTGCCTGTGGGACTGCGTTGGCGGAGGGCTTCCTCTTTTACTGCTAGATGAACATTCTTCATTTCCCTTATTGTTAAGGTTGTTTTCCATTAGGCGGAAAAATGTGAGCGGTCCGCTCGTAAAACCAAGCGGTTTTTCCTCCTGATGGAAATTGCTTGGCGGAAAATAAGGGACGGAGCGTGGGAGAGACGAGACAAGATGGCCGCCGTAAGTTCACAAATGAAAATAAAGCTTCTGTTGTTGGTTCTGCTGCGGAGAAGATTAAGAAGAAATGAAGAAAAATACAAGAAAAAAATGTGGGTCAGAAAAATTTACCAAGACCGTCACTTGAAGGGTGAATTTCACTTGTTAGTGAACGAGTTAAGATTATTTGATCATGAGCTTTTCTTTGCTTGTTTTCGCATGTCACCATCTACCTTTGAAAAACTATTATCTTGGGTTGCTCCACACATAATAAGACAGACAACAAGGTTTCGTGAGCCAGTACATCCAAATGAGCGCCTTGCTGTGACTTTACGGTACTTAGCTACGGGTGATGCCAAGTCAACAATAGCCTTAAGCTATCGAATTAGCCCTACTACAGTTGGAAGGATTGTTGAAGAGACTTGTAAAGTAGTGTGGATGGTGCTTCTGGAAAGGAATTTTCTATCAGTTCCAAATAGTCAAGCTGCATGGAAAACAATTGCCAAAGCTTTCAATGAAAAATGGAATTTTCCACATTGCTTAGGGGCAATAGATGGGAAGCATGTTGTAATGCAAGCCCCTTCACGAAGTGGCTCTGAGTTTTACAATTACAAAAGAACACATAGCATCGTTCTTTTGGCGACCTGTGATGCTAGTTATAAGTTTGTCTTGGTTGATGTAGGTGATGCTGGGAGACAAAGCGATGGTGGGGTGTACACAAACAGCAAACTTGGCTTTGCAATTGAAAATCAAAAATTGAATCTCCCCCCACCGGAAGTGATACATGGAACTCAAAAAGTGTTCCCATTTGTATTTGTTGCTGATGAAGCATTTTCATTGAAGCAGCATATGCTAAAGCCATACCCTTGCCATAGCCTTGATGAACATAAGCGTGTTTTCAATTACAGGCTATCAAGAGCAAGGCGAGTCATAGAAAATACCTTTGGAATCGCGGCTGCAAGATTTAGGATTTTCCGTCGACCTATAATTGGAAAGGTTGACACTGTCATTGCTATAACAAAAGCCATTGTGGCTTTGCACAATTTTTTGATGTCATTGGATGAGACTGACAGATGCATATACTGTCCTTCAAATTTTGTAGATAGGGATCAAGACGTTGGAATGTGGAGAGAAGAGGCCCAGTCTTGTGAAGGCTTAATAGAGATCCAAAGTCAAGGTTCCAATAACTATTCAAAGGAAGCTAAAATAGTTAGAGATGACTTCAAAGATTATTTTTGCAAAGAGGGCACCCTTAGTTGGCAATGGCAAACAGTCAGATCAACTGCTAATAGATTTGATGAAGAATAAACTGGATAATCTCAAACATTTTATTGAAATATTTTCAAAATAACCATAAATATGCTATCAGACTCTCTTGTTTAGAGTGAATACCCCCCTTCATATAAGTGACACAAAAACCAGCTCCCTCCATTTATTACTTGAACAATTCCTAAGAAGAACATTGCTATTTAAGAAATTTGACCTGCTTGATAACATAACAATTACTTTGAAGTTTTGGAGGCTTTGAAAAACAGAATTTTGTAGCCTAGACTAGCATAGCCATATTAGCTTTTTTCTTCTTTCCCAAACTCTCTATTAGACAAAAGACAGTTATTCTCAAATAGTGGAGTAAACCCTTTTGGGTGCACAATGCAATGCCAAGTGGGGGTATGTTTCTCTAACTATATCATATATCTATATATAATATTGTATCTATATATTTTGGTCATACTTATAAAATTCTATAGATAGTGATCTTATTCATAGTCACTGTGGCAAATTAGGGGGTTCAAAATATTTTCTCCTTCTTTAAGGTGGGGGGGGGGTACTTGCAAAATATAGTTGTGAAGCAAAGGCCTTAGTTGTCTTCTATTCTGACCTTGAGAATATCTCTGTATACTTTTGGCACAAAATGTGAACAGAACAGTATTATTATAGCAAATACCATAAATTCTCTACTAAGCCCCCCAGGGGCCTTATTGATTTCAAGCACTCTAAAGGGGACTTATTAAAGAGGGAAGCCTAAAAGAGAGAGGGGGCTAAATATATTTCTCAAATATCAAAAATTCTCAGTAGTGCACTTTATTGAAAACTGTTGTCTATTGAGTGTGATCAGGCTTAATACAACTACTTTCTTCAAGCTTATTTATGACACTATTCAATGCTTTTGGGGGATGGGGCTTAATAGAGTGAGGGGCTTCTAAATTTTTTGCTTCTAAAAGGGGGGCTAATAGGAGAGAGGGGGCTTAACTGAGAGGGGATTTAAAAGAGAATTTATGGTAAGTAAAATTAGTCAAAAGATAACAATCAGTTTATGATACAAATCAATTTGGTGTTTCAAAGCTTTAGTCTGAAAACTCAATATTATATAGCAATTGCTGGATTTCCATTTTGGCTTCACTGTTCTTCTTTGGAGGTAGTCTCTTCAGGGTGGCAACACAGCTCCTGCAGAAGAGGGAATCAGCATCTTCATTAATGGATGTCTCAGTATTTTTTTTCTCATTTTGTGACATATCCTTGATAGTTGATAATAACATGGCATCAACTGCCAATCCCAAATCTTGTCTTGCCTTTTTCCCCTTCCCATTTGGAATTTCTAAATTTTTCCTTTTTACAGGCTCTTCCTTTGATAATAAATCTGTGCTTGGACAAACATCTCTGTCTGTTAATTCTGAACAGGTTGGTTCGGTTGGTTCAAGTGAAACATTGCTCTCTGTCTGACGACTAGAAACCTTGTCATGCATGAATGAAAGCTGATCAAAATATTTACATTTTGGCAACTTTGTGTGTGAAGCTCCAGATCTTGTTTCCTTGTTTCTTTTGTCCAGACATCGTTTCAAATTATCTTTTAGATACTTTAACTGTGTCTTGAGAAAATCAACTAGAGAAAAAATGTCAAGTTTAATTCAAGGTTTATTTTTTTCAAAAATTAACCCTTTCCTAGTAGTTTAAAGCAAATCTTCAAAGAAATAAAGAATTTTTTGATTGTGGATTCTCACACAACATTGCAGAACAGTAATAGGCAAACCCCAAATAGTATAGGTGTTCCTGGGATGCTCCTGGAGAAATCCAGATGCTCTTGGAGGAAAAATATTGGTGACAGGCTGACTACTGAAACAAAGCAACTCCATCCTTACCATTTTTACCAAATTTCTCCGATAGAACCATCCATGAATTTTGTTTCGTGTGCTTTTCGTGATAGCTTCTCAGTGAAGTATTCCACAAGCATGGGAAGTTCTTAAGTTCTTCGATGAAAATTTCCACATCAAATTCCCCAGTAACTGTCCAAGGCAACTCATCAGACAGAGGTTCTTGTTGCAAGTATGTGGCTTGTTGAGATGACATTGCATCCGACGACGAAGGCCCAGGTGATCCTTGCGATGCTTGAGCTTTTATCATTGTTGCAATAACAGATTGCAGATCTAGGGGAACCAAGCTTCCATCCATTGTTAACACAATTTCCACTCGGTCCGCCCAAAAAGTAGAACTTGATTCTACTTTTCAGCGTGCTCGAAATCTCCGCTTGATTTGGACTAAGCTTACCAATGCGCATGTCCGATGAGCGTGCGAAGCGGACCGCTCGCAGTTTTCCGCCTAGTGGAAAACAACCTTTACAGTAACTATCCTCTTTATGCAAATTGTCTCCAGTGCGTATAAGGTAAAAACTCCTAACATCTTTAACAAATTCTTGCAGTATTACCAGTAACAAGTTGCACATGTGCACATGCCATCTTGTATGTACGTCTTTGAAAACATATTGAGAAGTACAATGTTACAACAGATAGGAAAAATGTCTGCAACTGGTAAAAGTATCACGAGCTTATGTTCACATCTGTCAGTTCTTCAATATCTGACACGTGCCCAGTAAAATCTGGGAAGCGAATATGAAACTGTAAGGGCTAGTAAACAGAAATAAAATAATACTCTGTGAACAATGTTAATGATATTTACAAGGTGAGACGAAAATAGTTCCAGAATTTCATCAACAAGCCATAACATTTTTCGACAGCAAGTTTTCTTTACTACACCTCAGAATAGACGCTTTGCAATGCTTAGATATTTAAATAAAGGCAATGTGAATTGCTCACGATGACACTGCTTGTGTTTTTGTAAGTTGGAAAATATTCCCTCTAAGGCTACAACTAACCTTTTTCAGGAATGAAAAAATTAAATTGTGCAAAGTTGGCACAGCACCAGTGATAAGTTTTGAGTAGAAGATGGATCCAAAGAAGAGGCCAATACTCTAGTGTCTCTTATATACAGGCTCCCTGTCTATTAATTTCAGGAGAATTTGCCCTCCCCTTGTTGCTCATGTGGTAGAGCTTAATGTTTCATTCAGTTTCACACTAAGGGAAACTCGAATTTGTCTGTCCTTTTTTTTTCATATCACATAAAAAATTTTGCAGTGCATTCCCCATTTTTTTCTGGATATTTCCCAGACACCCTTTTTTCTTTATACAACATCTGTCACCAAATTGTTTCTTGATTTTGTCACTCACAACTTGAAATTTACTTCTATTTCCATCTGCAATGAAAGTGGTGTACTTGAGTTTTCTCTTTTCAATTGACCGGCAAAAACTTTTGGCTGCCCCTGCAGCTTCCATTGTTCTAGAGGAGCTTTCAAAATTGATGGAACAATGTGATTCGTGATTTTCCTTCCATTGAGAATGGTGCTAACTGTCCTTCTGACTATTCTCATGAACACTACATTCCTTGCTAAATAATGACAAGACTTCATAATCTAAAATTTCGCCTGTCAATACTCTAATTACAAAAACGTCAACAAACTTTGAAGAATATCCTCTCTTCTGCTAGGATCCATCAACTAATACAGCTACAGGAACAGCATTATCTTCATCATCTTCAGCAATTGTAGGGTTTTCCTTCAGCATCAAGTTTCTCAATCGATTAGCTGCATCTATCTATAAATTTTCTGCCTCATTTACTGCAGCTGTAGCAGAGACCTTTAGATGTTTATTGTAAGCTTTGTATGTTACAGGTGGTGGCATGTTAATCATGCCACAAAAGCTAACCAAACTCTTTCTTTCACCCTTTAGAGAATTCACTGCCAATACTGATCCACGGTTCACTTGGAATGCACCCTTCTTGATCTTTTTGCTGGTGTTAAAAAAAATTACATTGAGGCATGGTGAACACTTGAGGCTTAGTTGTAATGATAAACCACTCTTTTTTCTTCATTTGAGAACAAGGTGAAAGTAGACTTCTTTTTTAGGCAAATTTTGCAAGCATTATTCAAAAAACTTTCAAGACAGGCGAGGTATATAATTGCACAATCATTGACAGTTTTTGTTTTTCTTACAGGGCCTAACCTCTCAGTCTTTGCCGTCATCAATCTTTGTTACATCACGAATGTTCTCTAAATCTTCTGAAAATGAGCTTTTTAGGAGCTTTTTATCAATTGCTGTAGTCAGATTTTCTGCTTTGACAAGATTAACTGCTCCAGCAATTGACAACCGTGGCCTAACATCATCGGTTTTTTTATTGGTTTTGGATCCTTCTAATACCTTTTTTCTACCCTTTTTTGCTCCTTCGTCTTTTTAAACTTACTTGGTGTCATTTATTCGAAATTCTAAATAGCAAAATCCGAAAATTTCTCACAGTACATGCTACAGATTTGCCAACAGAGATTAGAACGCGAAGGTTGCTATGGCTGAGGGACCCAGAACGTAAAGTTGTGAAAAAGGAGGTCGGATAAGATGTGGGAAACTATTATTTTGACCCTAGCAACCTGCTAATTTTCGTTGCTAGGGAATTTTTCTGATAGTTGGGGATGAAAAATTTGAGTTTTAGGAACTTAAAGTTCTCTATGCTAAAAATGGAAAGCAGTATCAGATTCTGCATAGATTTTTGTAATCAAAAATCAGTATTTTTGACCTAGCTACTTCAAAAACTGTATAGTACCCTCTTAAACGCCTTGCAAAGTTCATAAGCATGAGAATATACACAAAGTTTGACATGTATAGATAGAAAACTCCTCTTTTGTCAACACAAGAAAAAATCTGTTATTTCAAAATCCAACCATCTGGTCATTAATTTTGAAAATAACTTTCTTTCTTATCAATGCTATAAATGTTTTATATGCATTTTCTGGCCACCCTTAGAATGTCATATTTCAGAATTTTTCTCACTGCCAACCATGGTGGCGGTTTTCACTAAACCCCTGAGCAATATAAACATTCTGCCCCTAAATTGCAATTCAGTTTTGCTCTGTCCTTTCCATGGTATCAATGTTCTGATGTCTTTCCCAGGCGTCAAAAGGAATTCCCAGGCAAAGTTCCTCAGTTTGCCAATCGCCAAACTGGCTTCAACATGCACCTCTTTACTGTCTCGAGAAAAGAACAAGACCTACCATTTGTTTTCAGTTGTTGAACTCTACTTTCTTTCTTTCCTTGTAAAGTTCATCAAATATGACCTCATTTTCAGCATCTACCAGACCTTCAGTTCTAGGGCCATCTTTCTCTTCTCCCAATAATGTTGTTAGCGTCTCTGTTACCTTTTCCGCACAAATTCCTTTAAGAAATCTTCTAGTCTCATCAGCCAGATGTGTGAAGCACATCAGGTGAATATTTGAGTGCAATTGATTGTTGACAGGAAACATTGTTGATAGCTGCTTCCATTGCCACTTCTCCATCAGTTCCATAGACTAAGCTTTTTACTCCACTAGAGAGCAACTGTCATGCCATATTTTCGTAGTCTGACTTTTCTCTTGTTACACTTGTTAAAATTGCTAGCAGGATTCCAGGATAATGACTATGCCTGTCTCGAAAAAGAGAGAAGGGGTGTTATATTGTAAGCCTGGTGACATCAAATGGGCTGCATTTGTATTTCCAGCAGGAACTGCTGCTTTTGGGTGAAGATTACAGAATCTTTTTATCCATCCAATTTTACAATCTCTTGGAGCAAAAACGGATAGCACTGTTGCAGCTTTTTTGCAACTGTTGCATCTAAAATCTGCAATTAGGCCCTACCATAAATAATTCTCTCTGTCAGATATCTCTCTTAACAAATTTCCAAATGCTCTGGAAATACTAGAATAATATAAATAAATTGCCTTAAAATGATAAAACAACAACAATGTATATTTAGCATTGTATAAAAATTGCAAATTGTGTACACCTTATGTGGAGGGGCAATATAGTATAACAATATAGTGTATTTATAAATTATGAATAAATTCTGAATGGTCCAATAATTATTATACTCATTCCAATACCACATAAAAAGATAAAATTTTCTTCTGCCTATGTACCTTATGGGGAAAAGGGTTGCATCTGTGTTAAGTCAAATTGCACATTTCATTCAGTACAAGTAATTTCAAATGTTCATTCAAATGATCAGAAAATTTAGCATATTGAGAATACTAAGCAGGGAAAGGTCTGCAATTTATAATTTTTTATGCAAAACTTACTAGTTATGAAATTTTAGTTAATGAACTGTAATTGATTTGGGAATTGCTTGATAATCTTTAGAAATGACTTCATAAACCCAACGAGTTTCAATCAAGTGAAAGACAATATTAACTCTCTTATTAGAATAAAACGGAAATATCAACTAAACTTAACATTTAGTTTATTGCAATTCTGTTCGGTGAAACTGTTAAAAGCTATGAAGTATTTGAAGCTTTCAATCAACTTACCAAAATTTGAAATGATTTTATAAATGTTTTTCTGCGCTAATTTATCTGCAGAAATAATGTGATACTTTATTGTAATTGATAAATTGAACTTTGATTGAATTGGTGAAACAAATAAATGAAGTCAAAAGTCTCCAATTATAATATTAACATAATTAATGTGCACAGACAAATTAATGTTCTTTACAAACTCATTCAATAAATGTACTTGAAAATTAATCTAAAGCTATAGTATTAGGCAGAAAAATAACAAATGTTATGATTTCAGAATAGATAAATTTCTATTAATAAGAATTCCTCTCGATAATGCGAACATGGTTTAGGGACATTAGCGATAGAATAAAATCCATGAAAATTATTTTCTGAGTTAGAAAAATCATGAGTAAAGCAGAAATGAAAAATTTCTGGCCGTAAACCATATTCAAGCAATAACATTGATGCTTCATTATAGTAAGAACAATTAAAAATTATATAAAATACAAACATACCTTCCTGCTCAATCTTTCTCTTCACTCCTCAAAACAATTTCAAGGCGAAATCGCGTCAGCAAAGACAAATTTCGCGGGCCACAGACAGGGAAACCAGAATGGGAAAAATACAAACCATTTCGAACGAGATGAATCTCAATGGAAATAAATAATATACAATCCAATTATCAGTGATACTATTTAACAGCAATATATTAATCAATAATTAATCAATCAATCCATAAATGTCCAGTCGGATTGATAGATGTCCTCAATAAAGTACAAGTATACAGAATAACCATTTTGACAATAAATCCCACTTTGACAGAGTCCAAGTTGCAATAAAAAATTGTTCCATTCCATTCCAAGGAATTTTCTTGGTAAATAATACTCTCCTTGTAAGCAACGGAAAATCCCTTTGTCCACAGTTTTCACAATGAAGAAAATCCATCCATGAGGATAATCGATCGAACCAAATCAGTAAATTAAAGCGGTTGGAACACGCGGGGTCAGCCACATTATAGTTGTACGCAACACGAAGCTCCGATTGATCCTGTAAAAAATCATAATTTTTTTATCAAATAAACGTCAAAAAGGGGTTTTTAAGTACATCGCGAAAGGGATGACTATCTCATTATAGATTAAAATAAAATCAAAATAAGTAAGCAACTTACCACTATTTCTTCCACTAAGCGAAAAACGATGAACTCACTGCCTGAATAATCCAACCATGCTGTCTTCAACAACACAAAATAAATGTCGAACGATCCATGTCTGATAATGAGATGAAATCCTATCAAACTCAGATCATATTCAATTGATTAGCAAAGTAATGAAGTAATTCGTGTGCAAAAGCCAATGCAATTAGATTAATAATGATCGCCTAGGCAATCAGACGATGACACGATCACCGCATGTCCACTACGAATTCAAACTCCATCAACGGCTGCATCGAATTTCACATGCGAATTCGAACTCCAAAAGTACCTGCTGTCTGGATGGGATATTTGATCTTTATGTAAACAATCAGCCAGAACAAAAGAGATTATCTGACTTTGTTTGACAATTAAGAAGATAACAGATAAACAAATTCCCTCAATCGTTTAAAATGTAGCTGCCAAATGATCATGGCTCGCATTAGGGTTAACAACAGCCTAATAATGAAGGTTTGAATTTAAATTCATCATAAAAAATAATCTCTTCACGCTTTGGAAAACTAATACCACCATTAGAATCGCTGCGATGAGATATTTCTATTGATGCAATCATTTCTGATATATAACATGTATTGAATTGATTGTTTTTCAAAAATCACTGCAATTCAATACTATGACGTCACCATGAAATTACAACCACGCCCAAAAACGACAAAAAACAACCCTAAGAATTTATCCATACAAAAACCTTCAAAATGATCCTTTGGCCCCTAACATACTATCTACTGTTTGAGAGTTATGACAATAAAGTTTGGAAAGTCAAACAGAAAATGACGGGTCGAGCCTCTTAGACACTGATTTACAAAAAAAGTGAAAACATCACTAAATCATCAATTCTTAAAATAAAACAAAAACCAATACCACCATTCGAATCGCTTTGATGAGATCTTTCATTTGGTGTTATTCATTTTGAGGTTCAACATGTATTCATTTAAATTGAAGACTGTGACGTCACTATGACATGACAGCCACGCCCAATCTGAAAATTAACCACCCCAAAAGATGCCCCTTGCGAAAAGCTTCAAAATGAGCCTTTGGCCTCTAACACACTCTATATCATTTGAGAGTTATGACAATAATGCCTAGAAATTGCAACACAAAATGGAGGGTCGGACTTCCTAAAGCTACTCTATATCATTTGTTAGTTGTGACAATAAAGCTTTGAAACTAAATCACAAGATGGACGGCAATGCCTTTTTAGACAGCTACCTCTATTGGAAACCGCGACCAATCTTCTATTTCATTATATGCATAACTTAAAATTGGAAATTTTTGCAAATTTATTTACTTTATAAATAACTGCAAATTCTAATCAGGACCCAAACTTGTCTAGTTAATTCAGTTAGAGAATTATATTGTGTGTAAGAAGTTAGATACAGAAAGAGCAAAAAAGGATTGTTTTAAAATTCTCTATAATTATTTAAACACAACAATTCAAAATTTCAACGTACAAAAAGTCTAAACAGAAATATAACATATAAATAGAAACATTAAATTCAAAATGATACGGACATCTATGAAGAGTGAATGAAATTAATATTCAAATAATCAAGAACTTTTTGTCAGATAAGTTATATTTTGAGCATAAACAGGCAGGTAATGTTTTTGTTTTTTCCATTCTATCAACATCTCAAACAGCCAAAAATAAACCCTAAATTTATACTGATATGCAAGTATGAAGATTGAATAAAACTAACATGCAGAATATGAAGGAATGTTGGTCATATAATTTTAAAGAAAACGACAATTTAAAGTTTTTTCCATTTTATCAATATAAATGTCTAAATAGAAAATTTGTGTTTTTTTCTTTCATTTTGAAATTTCATAATTTAAAATATGAAAAGAAACAAACAAACAGCGGAACATTTAAAACAACAAAACTATTACATATTTAACATTGGAACATATTTAAAAAGAACAAAACTATTTATTATTATGTACAGTCATATTAGGAAAAGTTCCTGAATAAAAATTATTACAAAAGGAGGGAAATTCCTTTCTATAAAAAGGAAATTCCCTCCTCTGCTGCTCTTTTCTTTTCTTCTTGATGATTTTGATAAAAATAGTCATCCCTGGTCTGAAAGAGAATTAGAGAAATAAAAATTGAATATATTGGCCTGTACATTATATTAAAATATTAAAAGATTTATTAACAATCAGAAATGAAATATACCATCTTCAAATAATTTCAATAATTTAAAGAATGATATATTCGCAGCATATAAATTGAAAAATGAACAAATTTTTACTGTGCAACAGTAGGATTTACAATTGTGATAAGATAAATACCTAAGTTCCTTGAGTTTCTTTTTTTCTTTATTCAATAAAATAATCCCCTTGATATTTGTAATATGGAAAATTTTTGCCACAGTTCTTCTCACGTTAACAATTTTTTTTTCGAATGGTATTTCCTAAGAGAATAAGAATGTGACTATTAAGTTTTACAATACAACAGTAAAAATTTTTTTATCTAATAAATACTGTAAAATTTGAAACGAAATTCCCAATGCAAAGATTGACCATCAACTACATGAAATTTATTGTAAGCAAAGTCTGTATATAAGTCATTGATTTTTAATGTAAGTTACAAATATTTGAAAGGAAAATACTTGTATATATTTAGTATAATGAAGTAAGCAAATAATAACCTTTTTTTCATTTTTAAAAGATACTGTGACGGTTTCTGGCCGTTCTTCTTGACTTGCAACTTCCATGGTTTTTTCGTAATATCTTCTTTCTGAAATTTCGCTACAATGTATTACAAGGAGTCAAATTTTTCAACTATTTATACAACTTTGCACACAAAGAACTCAAGTTTTCTAAAACATTTGGTGAAATTGCAAATTCGCCTGGAAAAATTTTTTATAAAGTAACACAAAAATGGTGACCAAAGCCATTTAAAAGTATGAGAAAATGCAAAATTCCGTCAAAAAAAGACAATATAAATATTTTAGATTTAGTAACAACATACCTTTCCAAAGTAGGAATATAATGAATGCTCTATAATAGCTCAGAGAACAAATTTATTAGAAAAAAATAAACATACCTTGAATTTCGTGCAAAAAAAATTTTTCAGGACTCAAATGTTGTTACATAGAAATGGCGTGAGCAAAGAGTTAAAACGCACGAAAAATAATTCCAATTTCGAACGCGATGTATCTTAATGGAATCAACAAAATACTTCCAATGAAACAAAATAACAGTAGTAAATCAATCAATCCATAAATGTCCAGTATGTTAAAAGTCCTCATTCAAGTCCAATTATTATGAAAATATAGTTCAATCCATTCAAGGGCCATGTCGCACACGAACAGCACATGAATTCTTCTATCCTTTCAAGTAGGTACATTTTCTTGGTAAATAACGGAGGAAGTCCTATCCTTGAAAACATTACAGCAAATAAATCCGCCTGTAGACATCAGCGTCTGGATTGATCCTGAAGTGAAAAGAAGCGAATCATAATTATATCATCAATCTATCAAACGCATCAAAACGTGTAATGAGCGAAAAAATATATATGACACCAAGTAATCAAAAATAAATCAAGTATATAGGCTTCTGTACACGCAAACAGTGAGGGTATCCATCATGAAAATAATAGTACGTAAATAGAGACCTAAAAGATATTACAAACTAAAATAAATAAGAAACTTACCGAACATCAGTAACTCTATGCCGAAGCAATCCAACCACGCCACGAGGCTTGAACAACCCCCGACAGTTCTACCGATCCATCTGCGAATGATATAAAATTCTATCAACAAACAGATCAACGGCTCACATTCAATTGATCAACAATTCAATTAAGTATTTCCAGTATTACATGATAACTCATTCATGTAAATTTCTAAAGATCGCACAAGCATCTTCCTGATCGCGGCATGCCTCAGAACTAAATGTACCACAATGAACCATAGCATTGAAATTGTTATGCAAATTAGTTCTATAAACTGACTCGCCATAAACGTTCGATCATTTGCATACAATCGATATGAACAAAGAAACTTCCATTACATTGTTTAAAAATGAAGTTTTAAAAAAATGAACAAAGAGCGGCTCGATTTGATTGTTCCTTTCTCTACCAATAAGATAAATGAGAAACAGTGACAGGCCGACGACTGGGCAGACAGCAACATGATAATTCGTGAATGTTTGAACATTTCAAAATGTTAAAAAATTAAACCTTTATTGCTACACGCGAACCAATACCACCATTCGAATCGCATTAATGAGATCTTTCATCTGATTCAATAAATTTTGATGTAAAACATTTAATTTTTAATTTCTTTTAATAAAATTAAAACCATGACGTCACAATGACATCACAGCCACACCCAATCTGGTAAATATTCAAACCAAATTTATGTTGGGCCCTCCTATGAAAGATGTCTTTTGTCCAAATCATCTACAAATTATCTCTTATCTACTTTTCAAAATCAAATTTAAAGACCTGCTACAGCATGTTTTCGTCTGATCTGGTGCATGCTTAGACACAAATAGACACCGTGTGAATGTGCACAGATATTTCAGTTAAGCGCCCCTAGACCAACGCCATAAGTGCAGATAGACACCCTGTGAACCAGGCTTCACAGATGATCCCGAATGAAGCAGTGACATTTTAGACAGGTATTCTCAGTTATGAAAACATTGTGAAGTAACAAGTATTTTAGGTCTTACGTCATATGCTTTTACCTGCTTGACTACCCCAACTACAATCTTGACAAAAATAGCTGAGACTTTCTTTTCAAAAAATGAAGTCAAATGTCTTATTATTATTTAACAATCACTGGTAGCCCACACCCCCTTCTCCCAATGTCAATGTTGGGTTTTATGATTGTGCTATAACTGGGGATAAACGCGAGCAGAATTACTCTCATCACAACATTGATTTGGGGGAACGGGGGATGGATGATTTGAAACTAGCTCAATTTTCTGCAAGTGTCTCATCATTTTTGCCAGGGGTGTCTTCAACCAGGCTAGTTTTATGCTTTTGAGTTAGAGAGTCTGGGTAACTCTGTTGTTTATTCAGACTTTTCTGGGGTGTGTTTTTTCGTGACCTCTGCAAGGTAGAGTGATGAGGTGGATATTCTGGGTGGTGTAATCCTGCTTGCATGCAGTTATTGTCTAGATAAGAAGACAGCTTCTTTTTTGGAACTGTTTGCTATCTTGATTTCGTGGTATCAAGAAATCATCAATTATCTCATCTGAAGTGCACCTTGCAGCTCTTCCACCTTTTTCGGCGGATTTTCCTCGGAATAAGCCGTTTTACATTCATATTTGAAAACTTGACAGGAAATCGAAAACGAAGCTAACGTTGTAAGGATTTTCTAATGGCCTGTGATCACAGTGGAGAAGCCCTACGTGTTGTTTGGTATCGTTGTAGCTTTGCTTTATTCATTGAGAAATGGATCAGTTCAAGTCTTTGTTGCCGGAAGACAAGGCCGTACATTGTCTAGATGACCTTCGAGATCTCACTGTCAAGGAATTGAAAGCGATTTTGGCAGCATACAAGGAAAGAATGTCTGGGTCAAAGGCTGACCTTATTCTGTACCACCTTATCTTGTTCTTCGCACCACCAAATTTAAACATATAATGTTGAAGAGTACAGGGTACAAAAAGCTCAAATCTTTCCAGTTCTTTTATGAAGGATATATTAAAAGAATTGATGTGGCAAAGGATTCAAATTTTACTTTCTTTGATGTGCGTATGAAGGCATCAATGAAGTCTACTTTATACAAAGTGCTGGTGGTTCTTGATGGTTCTAGCAATGTTTTCTGTGCTGCCTGTACATGCCCTGCTGGTGCTGGTATATATGGCCTTGGCAATTGTAATCATGTTGGGGGAGTTCTTTTTGCTTTGGAAGATTTCAATAGAAAAGGCTACAAAATTGCCCTGAACCTGTCTCTTGCACTTCTAAATTAGCAGCCTGGAATGTCCCATCTTCTTTTGCTTCAGTTTCTCCTGCATCTATTGATGAAGTTCTTATCAAGAAGATCAGATTTGGCAAAGATGATGTTCAGTTAAAAGCCATAAAGAATATTTGCCATGATTCTTGTAAAATTGCACATCGTAGAATAGATGAAGACAAGGTTGAAAACCCCTGGATGGTATCGTAAAGCATGGTCAAGACTCTTGGGGACTTGAAATCAAATGTCCTTGTTCAAAATTTTAATCTTCTCTCCATGACGCTATTGCACATAAGAAGTTTTTTTAAGAAAGACAAATGTGGTAGAGCTCAAAAAGAATCATGCCAATTACTACCAAATTCAAGGTCAAATGTTTTGCTCTAGATTAGGAAAAGTTGATCTGGTGGTCTGGTTTGGAGATAACCAACCCTTGTTCATTCAAACAATTATGTATGATAAACATTTTGTTCAAAACTTCAGCTGAACTTCTTCTATCGCAGAGCTGTAATACCAGAATTCTTTACAAAGCGTGTAAAAAGGGGTCTCTAATTATAGCTTCATGGTGGCTGGGAGAAGTTTTCTTTAGAATTATAAATTGTTTAAATATTGTGAATGTTAAATAATAAATGACTTGGTATAGAGTGTTTAGTATCTACAGTAGAAATACCACTGTAATAATCATTAGTATTGTCATTTGGCAAATTCCACTATGTCACACTATATTAAATACAATCTTTTGAAATTCCAATACCATTAATAGATATTTACAAAATAATGGATAAGCAAGCACACAAACAAACTCAAAATTAGGGATAACCCCACAAATTGAATTATGTCACAAATTGAACATAACAGATTATGTTTCAAGAGGAAGTAAACCATAAGCTACCACATTATCATTTTTATGTACTTTTCCTTTATCTTTTTATCTATGTATTTGACAATATTAAATAAAATATGAAAGAGCTATCGTGTAAGCAACAGTGTTACCATTAAAGCTCCAATGCAACAAAATTTTTGATAATATTTTTTTATGCAAAACCCAAGGTTTAAACCTTGCTCTATCACATGGTATAGTTTGTTTTGCGATCTTCCGTCTGCATTATCGGCATTTAGCCTTGCAATGTCGGCAGCTCTTGGCGACCTAGGCTTTTAGGGATCTGGGCACTAGTGACGTTGAAAGGTTTGCAGTTCAGAACAACAACAGTCACTATACATTGTGGTTGTACGGTTGTACGGGGTTGAGCAAGTTGTCGAAGTGCGAAAAGAATAAATTCGCGAAACTTTGAGGGACATAGTCAAAAAAGATGTCAGCAAGTGAACAAGACACATCGGCATCTGATTCAAGTCATGAATCATCAGATAGAGAGGATATTGGGGAAATATTACCGATAGTCGATCCATATGATGGGGAGCCATTAGCTTCCTCCTCAGATGATGATGCTAGTGACGAAAATATTGAAGCAGACGAAGATGGAATCCTCTACACAACGTTAGAGAAAAGATTCCGGCGAACCGAAGCTGTTGATTCATGGTAAGCAATTGTATACTAAATATAATTTGCCACACAGTAATTTAGGCCTCGGCCTAAATTTGGCGTTAGAAACGAAACAGTTGGTAATGCAAGTTTACAACAGTGGGCCTAAGCAAACTGAGATCAACGTGTTAAATTTGAGGTTAAACCTTTCAAAACCGTGTTGTTACGAGAGGAAAAATTATTTTGGGGGGGGGGGCAAAAAGGGGGTCTGCGGTAAAATACTCAAGAAATTTTTTGTGTGCGGATTACCTTAGCTGGGTGCTTTATTTACAGTAAAATCATAAATTTTTGCATAATTATCTCTCTAAATACACAGAATATATTGAAAATTTGCACTTTACGACCTTTATTATTAGGAGAAGGGCAGTTGCTGTCCTGCATGTGTTGTATCTTTCCATGTAGTGGCAAATACCATTGTTCTCCTTATATTTTCTCAGCCTTGCACTGTGAAGTGTTTTCTAAGTAAGAACAGGCTACTCCCTGATAAAGTAAGCATTTCAGTCTACAGAAATTGTATTTGAAAGTTTTCAAAACCTGTTGCAGGTGTAGCTGTAATGAGTGCAAAGTGGATCTTTTAATTGGTGCAAGAGAGTTTCGCTGCTGCTGGGACATTGCAGAGGCAGTCGGAAAACTGACTTTTGATGGCACCATAGATGAAATAAAATGTGTCACTAACCACCCTGCTTACAGTGCTCTCACAAACCAGACAAATTTAAAGATGGTTGCACCACTTTTAAAATATAGAATTGGTAGACCATACCGAAGAAGAGGAAATCAAACTGAAAACGAGTATATTGACATTTCAATATTTTCCTTGCTGTTAACAATTTTTTCTGGCTGCAAAATAAGAGTAAAATTCAAGTTTTAGTTGATTTTTAAGGTATACTTTCCTAAAAATTGAGCCCTAGATTAACTCCCTTTTAGTAAGAAAAATGGGATCGTTCTCAGCATATTTATGAAAGATTCAAAAATAAAACTTTGTTAAGTCATACCTTGCCAAGTTTTCTCAAAAACAGCTTCAAAATAGACCACTCCACTTAGGCAAGGGAATGTACACCAGACACATTTTGTTGCCGGAACCCAATTGTGTTAACCCCACCCCTCACTTACCAATAGAGAATTCCCAGTGGGAAATTGTCAGGAAATATTTTAAAAAGACAACCTTCAGCAAATTTTGATCAAATAAACAAATTAAATCCATGAATCCAAATAAATTCCAAGATAACATAGATGCTTTAATGAGACATATTAGACTCTAACAATGACACAGAATTGACAAAGACTTTCCATATAAGTATTTACAAATATACCAAAATCATTGTTGCACTGAATGTTTCTTATATAGATTTCATGAAGCAAAATAGTAAGAACTAAAAGCCACTCAATCATTCCTCTTACAGGTTCATAAGAGCAGTGAGTTACAGGTGGCTCATATGGCGGATCTTTGGTTATTGGGTGGAACAAAACACGACCACTGCCTGCTTGTATATATAACAACATAAGAAGTAGATTTCCAAGTCCAGCTTCAAAAGGATATGCTACAACTGAAAAAAGAGAATGAAACACTCTCATTGCTGTTAATAATTAAATTGTAACATTATGTTTGAATAAATAATATCTTGTTTTTACTAGTACCAGTGCCTCCTTTCTTTTCAATATTACCACTTAGCTAGAAATAGATTGTTTGTAATTATACCAGCTGTTTTACTCTATGTCAATGTTTTCTGACAGTAAAAAGGATGTGGCCTAGATTTTTAATTTTGTTCGCCTCAAAGAAGTTTTCAAAGTAAAATTAGATAATAAAAAATATAAACTGAAGAAAATCATTAGAAATCAACAGGTTCCCCACAAGATTGACGTGTGTGGCCTTTCATGGGCTTCTTGCACTTTTTGCACATTCTTTCTCTTTTTTCTGAGGCCACAAGTGACCCAGCTTCTACAGCTCTTTTCCGTGCCTTCAGCAGCTGTTCTTGTTCTTCCACTGTGAGATTTAAAAATAACAATTAGCTATTCACCAGCAATTTATATTACTAAGTTATATTACTGTTTTTATTGGCATGTAAAAGCTGCAGGGAAAGCCTTTTACTTATAGGAATGCAAAAAGTTTCAACAAAAGAAAAAGAAAAACCTTTTTATTGTGAAAAGTGCCATGTACATTTCATTGGTACAACAACTGCAGTAGGTCTCATGTATAAGTTACAATGTCTGTTTTGAAAAATAAGTTACTAAGACATAAGTACAAGAACAACTTTCAAATTTTCATTGCCAGAAAAAAAAATTATTTTCAAGAACCAAAGTTTATCCTCACCATTGAATCTCAATACCAGTCTCAGCATCTTCATTGATTGGGGGCATTTCGCTTTCCAGATCTACCTCCGTGAGCTCTTCAAAATCCACTGTTGTCGACGATGACAGCGCGTGTCGCTTGATCTGCAAAAGGCACACATGCTTTGATCTTCAAGGGGACATTTTTGAATAGCATATCAGCTATTAAAGGACTCCATTTCTTAACAAACGCTTTAATAATTCAGACTGCCACACCATTCAGCAAGAATATGCTTTACTTAAACTCTTTTCAAAATAAAACATATTTTAAAAATCAAACTATAGGATAACCCACCTGTCTTCGCTGTCTTGCCGTAGGCCCTTTCGGAATTTGGCGTTCAACTGCATCAATTGTCGGCACAGAGTCTTTCAGCAATCTGTTTTTCTTTAATTGTAGTTCACTGGGTATACCAGCGATGTCCAGCCGCCTTTCATAGCATGTAGGCTCAAAATGTACGCAGCAGAGTACCGATTTCGAAGTTGGCTTCCAATTGTGGCGATGTCTTCTCACGAAGGCTACCCATTTTCGTCGAAGTTCCTCATTCGATGGAAAAATAGTGCATTTTCACATCTTTGCAGTAGCTAGTATTTTGACAACTACTACCATTGGCAGTGCCAGCAACGCAAAACTTGCCGCCTCAGCGAGAAGGCTTCGTATGTGTTGACTGTTTAATTTCCGCCATTATTTAGAATGTCAGGAGGCTTGCAAACCTTCTGACGTCACGGGTCGAAAAGGAGTCAACTGACCGCGTCAACCGCTTTTTGAGAAGAATGGCAACTTTTCATCTAAAAATGTGCCTTGCCGACCCCCTCTACCAAAAGTAACAACAGATTCGTTTTCAGTGGCCTCAATTGTATATAATTAAGTGAAAATCTTTGAAAACAGTTTTTCGTTGCATTGGAGCTTTAAAGAATTATTTTTTACAGTCTTTTGTGTAATACAGATATGAAAGAGTTATCGTGTAAGCAATAGTGTTACCATTAAAGATTATTTTTTACAGTCTTTCGTATAATAAAAATATGAAAGAGTTATCGTGTAAGCAACAGTGTTACCATTAAAGATAAATTTTTTACAATCTTTTGTGTAATGGAAATATGAACAAGTTCTTGTGTAAGCAACATTTTTACAATTAAAGAACTATTTTTTACACTATTAAATGTAAATTAAATATGAAAAGTTATTGTGCCACCAGCAGTGCTATATTTATTAATCATATGTTCACTTACAATATAATACAAATTTTGAGAAATTATAATAATAAAAAGGGTTTTTTTATAGGTTATGCTTTATTTAAGACTGTTGCTCCTCTTTTTGTATAGTAGGACTGAATAAGATGAAATAATTTATTTACTAAATGTGGCAGGCTTAAATAAAAATGACCGTGATCTGCCATTACGTTGTCACTAGGTTCAAGGAGAGAGATGAGACCAGATTTAATTGTTATTTCTTTATCAGATACACGGCCTGACCACAGTTTAGATACAAATGTGTTTGCCCCAGTAGGAGATATTCCAACAAGGGCTTTACAGGTGTTGTGATGCTTATACTCTGACCAAGTTTGTGACTGAGCTTTCATAGATGAAGGGACCTTTGTAAAAATTTCTGTACAATCAATGATTCTTCATGTGGATGGGAACAGTTTAAATTCTTCTGGCATTAACTTTTGGATTTGTTCTTGAGACGGGAAGGGAAAGAGAGAAGGGAATTCATAAAACAAGAACCAAATCTATCTGCAAGATCATTTACAAATAAACCAACTTTCAGACGCATTAAAACCAAGACAAATTCTTCAAAGTTAGATAACTTGCGTTTGGGACCAGATTTCCCATGTTCATTTGGCCTGTCCTGCTTGTCCTTAGATACATCGTGACATGGATCCCCGCCATTAAGAAATATTATCCAACTTTGGTGCTAAATAATCAAAAACAGATTCCAGAGAAGAGAAATTTTGAAACCCAGTGTCAAATTTGACAGCCCCATCATCATATTTCAACTTATCAATGGAGAAAAGTGATTTTGTTGCAATGGAAAGTTCAGCATTCAATTCTAAAACTTTAAGGGACAGTTCATCAATTTTCTGTTGGAGAGTGACATATTCTCTCACGTCAGTTGAAGATAAAGGAGGTGCATAACAATGATCTGTCATAAGATTGGAAGAGGAAGCATCATTCAAGTAAACTGGCGGCTTGACAAAATTTGGTCTGAGTTTAACATGTTGAAAATACAGATGACTCTTTTTCAACAGTATCAAGCAAGGCAGCATCTTCTTCTTCATTAAAATCAGCAAAAGAACAGGTATCAGAAGCTGTTGAAGAGGAAGGTTTAGAATAAACAGATGCAGTACGACCCTTGGGTGCTTCTTGTGTTGTCCATGTAGTTGTTGTCTTCGGATCAACGAACAGCTTCAGTGAAGGAACAGCATCAGCCACCAACTTCCAGTTAAGTGAATTTCGCTTTATATCAGAAGCAGTGAAGTGTTATTTGCATAAAACAGTATTTCTAGTAATCATGAAGCCATCAGAGCCATGGCGTCTCTTAATCAAATTGCACCAGTGATTTTTCCTTGGATTCTTTCGAGGGAATGGAAAAAAATGTAGGCCCGTACCGTCCTTGTTATATTGAAAATTATAACATCCAAATGCTGCGGATTGTCTTCCTAACGATGGTTTCTTCTTCGTTTGATCATTGGAATTAGCCTCAGCGCTATTTTCAGACATAATGATAACAATAAAACTCAGAAAAGATAAAATAACAATGACAATATGTCAAACCTCCACTGATCACAGCTTCCGCAACTTTTCTCACAGTCTTAGCTTCGTTTTTCGATTGCCTGTCTCGTTTTCAAAGATGAATGTGAAAACGGTCTGTTCTAATTTGACAAGTACGCACCTTTTAGAAGTATTGATGCAAGGGTCGACAGGACAATTTCTGAAACGCAACACACAGTTTTAGAATCGGTCTATAAACATTTCTGACCATATCTGGCGCTGATTGTGGAAGTGAGCTCAATTCGAGAGCTGCAAGGCAAAGTTATATCGTCACATATAGCCAGGCTGATAGGATAAAGTTTCCAACAAGACAATCGTTTGCAGATGCAATTGTAGATGCATTTTCTCAGGGAAGTTCTAAGTCTGCGTTAAATTACTTGATATGCTGCGAGGAACAGCACCAGGTGGAACAATGTGGCTCTCATTCTCACATGGCAATTTTGCTGTCGGGGAATAAGTAGTGGCTTTCTGCAAAATTGATTTTTACTTCACACACATGGAATTTCGGTGCACTTTGCAGACAAGATGCACCACAATTACCACAGTGCATATAAATAAGGAATATTCTTATGCATTGCACAGCCCTGGGCACCCTGATTTGTCTTCTGGCCGTTCACCTCATACGTCCAAATCTAGTAAGATGCGAGCTGGCAGCTCTCGTTCTAGAGAGGAACATTCTGACTTGGTAAGTTCAGGTCCTTCTAGTTCGCCAAAGGCACAGAGACTGTCAAATATTGATGTTGCCGAACTAGTGGTTAAAGAAAACATCAAGAAAGACCTTTGGCTCTTGCGAAGGAGCAAAAAGACCTTGGAAAGGTGGATCTTGCCAACTTTGTCTTAGGAACACCCGCGAAATGCAGAAACATGTTGATCAAGAGTGGGTGGAAAATGCGAAATGCTTCAGCTACTATTTCACGTAATACAATGTCGCGAATGGCCATCGTGAGGGAAGCTCTTTTGGAACGTTGTGCTCATCTGTGTGGTGGTTTTTGGCTAAACTATGCCAGGCAGGTTTTAAGAAACAATGGGTTCAAGTTTTGTGGATGCTGTTAGGGAGCTATTAAGAAAAGGTCATGGCAAACATCGTAATATCATGATTGTGGGTCCTGTCAGCTGTGGAAAAACATTCATGCTCGACCCCCTAAACCATATGTTCAGGGTATTTACTAATCCTGCCAGTACCAGCTATGCATGGTATGGGGCAGAGAATGCAGATGTCATCTTTTTGACTGACTTTCGCTACTGACAGGAAATATTGGCCTGGCAAGATATGTTGCCTCTTCTCGAGGGGCAAACTATCCATTTTGCAGCCCCAAAGTCCACTCATACCAAGGACATTATGTTCAATAGAGACACCCCCATCTTTGCAACTGGAAAAGTACCGATACGGTATCCTGGCCATTACAACAGCACCCGTGAGCGGGAGAATGAAATGATGGACAGTCGATGGAGATACTCCATTTTTTCACTAACAAATTCAGGAATGAGACATCAGAGTAATTTCTAAATGCAAACGCTGCTTTGCAGAACAGTTACTGCTCGGCTCAAATGCCTAGAAACTCTCAAGCAACTCTTTGCAAGTTGATAACTTTCAATTAGTTATTCTATTACTTAGTTAGTAGGTATTGATTAATTTCTAACTTTTTTATATTGAATACTTTCATACATGAAAATTTAAATGATAATACCATTACATAGATAGGCTTTGTTTAATATTTTGTTTCAACTTCGATGTTTCTTTCTATTGCGTCCATCTTTAAACGGACTTTGACAATTCCAAAAAAATTCTCTATTGGGTTCCTATCTGGACTACGCAGTGGAATTGGCAGGAGAACTGAATTGACTCCTTTCATGGCCTCCCTTGATGCTGTGCTGTTTTGAGAAGAATCTCCATCTTGAACCCACATGCAAGATCCATTCCCAGCCTCTTTGACCATGTTCTGGAAGTGCATGTCCAGAAAACCTGCAAAGTAGTTTCCAGTCATTTTTTCGTATCTTTGGCATATTATAACCCCTTTGTCGCAAGGGGGGCAACTATCATCTTAACGTATTTCCTTCCTGTTCCGCATGCCTGTCCTTTGGCAGTACAGCCCTGAAGAAGTCCCTTTTTTCATTCGCCATACACGACCAGCTGGTGCCATGGCCTGGTCTCGTGGGTTTCTTTTGTAAACGCTGTCCAAATGGAAAGCAATTTTTTGTGTCGACACATCTTTGGGGTAAAATTGAAGCATATTTCTGTCAAACAGGACTCGCTTTTGTTTATAAGCTTTCCACATAAGCCCCTTTTTATGGGCCTGGACAAGGAAATGTGAAACTGTTCTTCTCGCCACTCTTCCATCCAGTAGGTTGACCCTGGTCATTAGTCTTTTTACGGTCCATTTTGCATTTTGCCTTCGTAATGTACCTACCAGCCTAAGATTTGTCGTTTATTTCTTCTTGATAGTTTTTCTGGCCGTCCACCTTTTCTTATTTGTTTCTGTACAGACTCTTTTTTTCATTCGCCATACACGACCAGCTGGTGCCATGCCCTGTTTTTTTCTTTCTGAACTCGCCCAAATCGTGTATATATGGGAGCACGATACTCCAGTTTACTTTATCAAATCATCCACCTCTGAGGCTTTTCGAAACTTTATGTATGCACCTATTTCTGTTGATACCAGTCGCACACGCCCCATTTTAACGATTTCTCCTGTAATCATACATCACAACTACAGTCAAGTGAGATTTGGATGGACATTGATAGCCTTGTATTCATGGCAACAGTTAATCATTGCATTAAGATTGGGTTTTATGATTGTGGTATAACTGGGGATGAACGCAAGGAAAATTACTCTCATCACAACATTGATTTGGGATGCTGGATGATTTGAGTGACTTTTCTAAAGACGAATAAACAGGTTGCCTACAACCTTTAGTTACGATGCACCTGAGCGGGAATTCCCCTAAATTCAAATTTGTGATATTCAGTAAGAGAGAATTCATTTGAATTAGCACAATTCATTAAAATCTAGTTTCAAGTTACCACTGTCTGAATATTAATACTATGTACCCTATTTTGATTCCAAGTTGCTAATCAGAGTCTTACATGAACACATCCATAGTGTTACGGGTGTTTTGGGTGGTATGGGTGTTGAGAGGGTTGGCTAGCACATATTTTATGTATGAATATTAAAAATTCTCAAAAAAGATTCTAATATCATCTTAAAAACCAGGCAGTCTTTGTCCATACAGTACAGTCTTTCATTTTAGTCTGCCTACTGTACATCCTTGCTTTAGCTGTTTGTAGCTTATTAACTTAGGCAGTTTTTAGTGAGAGGCTTTTAAAAATCATCTTGAAGCTGTCATGTAAATGATTGTGCATTGACAATTAAACTTAATATCCCTTTTTTAAAATGTGAATCGAAGTGCCAATTTTAATGGATTTTTGGATTAAATAGATTCATTTCAATGACCATCCAACTTTTTGTAGAATTAGTCAGAAAATTTTTTTTCAAAGATAACACATGGGAGAAAAACTAAAAAAAAATTTCTTCTATCTGAAAAAATTTGAGTAAATGGCCAGAGATGTATAAAGAAGGTACCAGCTGTATTTAATTGCAGTTTGAATTGTTTTTGGTCTATTCTTTTCTTTTTCGTTTGAATGAGACTGGCTTTGTATTTTACTTGTGTCTGATGCAGTCAACGCAATACCTACAGAAAAAGAAACAGTTCATCAGATAGTTATGATTCAGCTACTTGCAGTACAAAAATGTGGTGTCATTCTGGCTTATGATTTATTCCTTTTGTACATAATTTATTGCAGGCCTGTGATTTGCTTTAGCTCTTCTGCAGTTTCATAAAATTGGTGCATTGTAGTTTTTAGTAAATTTTAATTACAATTAGTACAGGACAAATCTAAATATGGTGAACAGGGGCCTGGGATTGGTTTTCAGACAGAAGCATAGCAACAATCATGGGGAAAAAGAGTATTCATGTGCATTTATTGTTTGTTTGGAAAAAATGGACCAAAGACCCCTCTAGAGAACAATAAATGCCAATTTTAATGATATAAATGCTTAGTATGTAAACCTTACCAATCTCAACTCGGTGGGCCTCCTTTCATTTTGAGGCATTTGGTATGGAACCAATTCTTTCCAGGGCACTGAAATTTGGAGAAGTGTGTTCACTAAAAACTGCATATTCCCATTCTTATCATGTATGGAAACTTGAAGCAGAAGCAGAAAATTGTAGGTGTGTGAAAATGCATCCCCAGCTTTTGCTAAATTGCTGGTTAAAACCCAGTTTAATCATGTTTGTTACAATAGATTGTAAAATATTTCAACTATTCTGTAACTCATGTGATGTTAGTTACTTTTTTGCATATACAATACTGTCGTTCACGACGGTTTCTCCCTCGTGGTAAAGATGGAAATTAACTTAGTTATTTGGAAGTTGATTTAAATGAATAATATCTGTAGACCTCTTAATATATTCCCTGTTTCAAATTTGCAAGCATAAGAAGAAAATCGTTATTTCCACCTACAATATAATAAGCCTACGTGAATACCTCCACCTTGGTCTTTCGATCTATACCCATACTGCTTGGTTTCCTGCCTTGGTTGCCTCTTCCTCTGCACATCTGTAACAAGATAGCTTTATAATACTGCTGTACAACGAGCAATCGAAGTAGATAACTGGCTGCTGAATTTAAGCATTTACTTCAACAAGATCATTTTATATTTTTGTGGGAATTAGGAAACTTACTTTGCACTGGATTATCAGCCTTTAGTGTGAATGACTGACCACTTTCCTCGTAATGTGCGCCTATGGATAAATATAAGGCCACATTGTAACACAAAAAAATATGGATAGTTCCTTTAGAGTGGAGTTATGAAATGAAAAAGTAGCAAAAAACTGGTTGAGCTTAAAAATTTATATAGAGATTATAGTTGCACCCACTTTGTTGAGCCACTATTAATCTCCCTGTATAAAATAAGGAGAAGGTAATTATTCGTATTAATAGAGTTTTTAATCCTTACTTTGAGATTCAGTAAATTGGTGAACAGGTATCTTATCTTGGGCCAAAAAACAAAAATGAATAGTTCCAGACAGTTTAGTCATCATCTCATGTTTAAAGTAAGTTACCCGTTTTTCTATCATATAACTGTATCTGCTTTTGAACTAAAATTTAGATATGGATAATGAATTTAAATTGAGAGTAAATCTTCATGAACTTCAACAAACTTATACATCTTCTCCAAATTCCCACTGCCCCATCGACAAAGAGATTTCTCTTTGCTGTAGGATTTCTTTGTGGCTCTTCGAACAAGTCATCTTTTGAAGGGCTGGTTGAGGCATCTTTTACCCTTCTTTGCCTTTGATTTGAGAGCCATTCCATTCCCTATTTATAATAATGGCTTCAATTATATTTGTTTACACTTCATGAAAAGAATTTAAAATATGAAATACAAAATCTCTCTTAAACTTTGATTTGGATCATATATTTTGCAGTTTTAATGTTTTATATTTTATGTTTTAACCTTGAATTAAAGATGCAATAAACTTATAAAGAAATATAATCTGCACTCTTGACATGACAAATAAAAAATGATTCCTTACACAATATTAAAGGCTTTGACAAAAATTTAGATGCACCTTTTTAAATGCCTCTTTTCTTTTTGGAGTATATGTTACATATATTTTTTTGGACCTTATATTGTGTCAAAATATCCTGTAAGGGAGATTCATGTATACATTAATGTTTACAATCGCCTTTTGGTGTTTATTATCAAATTGAAACGAAACTTGTTACACAAGCATTGTTTGGTTGTTGACATAATATTAACTCTTGAAACGTTAGAAATAGAGCAGGGATGTCTACTGAAGACAACAAAAATCCATATATCACGTTCAGTTTGATGTTTAACAGTACCTGGACAGGGTCGATATCATCTAGTGGGAACAAAGCTTCATCCAATTTTTTAGTAACGGTTTCTTGAATGGAAAGGAGTTTTGTCATCATATTCTGGTCCAAAGCTGCCGCTGTAGCTTCTTCAGTTGACTGTTCAACCCCATGGACACCATCAATTAAAACTAAATTACTAAATGTTTCATCATTCAAGCCTTTGCATGAAAAGATATTTGTTATGTAGGACAATTTCCAAATTTATGTTAAAATAGTTTACTTGAAATATTGGATTCAATACTCTTCAGGAAATAAGGAAGGAATATCGGTAAAAAAATGTTCACAGTCTTACCATAATGCAGCCATTTCAGGTTTTTTTTTCGAAAAAGTGGCCAATGGAACCTTGTCTGCTATTGAAAAACCATGAACACGCAATTTTTAAATATTCAAATCTGAACAGTATTTCCAAATGCCATACAGTCTTTTTCTCTGATATGAATATTGTATATAAGAATCATCCTTTTTAAGAATATCAAATGGTATTGCTCAGCCTCAACTTGAATGTTTTTGTTCCAGTTTTAACCAAAATTCGCATGAACGATATTTATCTTGTTTTATCAAAAAAGCATGGCTTTTTCAAGAGCAGGCAATGTTCTCCTAAAACCCTATCAGATTTAAAAAAAATCCTTTAATAATATACTCAAACTCAGAACGAAAATTTATTAATAATATTGAGGTTGGAAATCTTTAAAGAACTTATATTTCAAAATCTTAGGGAATAAAATTTCAGGAATCTACCAATTCCAAATAATTACAAAAACTTCGTTATGGATTGATACAAGTCATATTGTATCTCCTTCTCAACCACAGGGAATTAGCTCTCTTCAATTTTTACAAACAACAAATTAACAACAACAATATTTAGTGTAAAATAACTACCTTTTGATGGCTTCATACTATCAGTATTCATTTGAACAACCTTCTTTTGCTTTTTCTAAAAAGTAAACCCTCTGTGAAAGGCTATTATTTGAAAGCTTCTTTACCTCTGATTTCATCTCTTGGAAATGCATCTATTAATGATGAATATTCAACAATAATGCTTGGTTAAAGTTATGATTCTTTTCATTCTAAAAAAAGCTCATATCTCCCCCTCCAGTATCTTTCTATCCCTTGAAACCTTTTTCTAGTAAGACATCATAAATCATACCTTGTCATTGATTTCTGAAAACTCATTTCGTACAACTGTCGATTTTATTGCCACAAATTCAACAAGGTTGTTATTTTGCCTCACCATGATATTCCAATTTAGCCATGTAAGTAGCTAAAAAATAAAGAAAACATTTCAACGTTGATGCTTTAAGTCAGTACTTAGCCAAGGCATAACTTGTTTTTAACTCTTTTTGGATATACTCTTTGGATATACTGTTTGTTTTTCTAATATATGCATATAGGTTTACCAGATATTGAATGAACAAAGTGTGATTACCTTAGCATATTTGCGGCAAGTTTCTAGTACTTAGCCAAGGCATAATTTGTTTTTTATCTCTTTTTGCATATACTCAGTTTGTTTTTCTAACATATGCATATTGGTTTAGAAGAGATGTATATAAAATGTACTAAGTGTAATTACCTTAGCATCTTTGTAGCAAATTTTTTTTATGTTGCTATTTTCAAGTCTATTCATGAAAGGTGCGTTTTGCCCAATACTTGATTAAAAACGCTTCTTGCAATTTAAAACATTTGCCACCAAATCGTCTTCCAATCTAAGACAGCAATGTGAAAGTACTGCAATGTGAAAAAAAAATAATTACAAAGTTATAATCACAAGCTGCCAGTTTCATCTGACATGAATAAATGAATAGAAAACTTTTTTTCACATATAATGAATTACATAAATGTTTTCTTTCCTACTGTAGCAATGTATACACACCATATGCCTTGTAAAAAAAATTGTTGCAAGTATATGGCACCACCTTTGCTGCCTTTTTTGCACGAGTTTTTCAATTAGCTGGCTCAGATTTTTACAGAAATCGTCCTCTACCGTCATCCAGCTTTCTTCATGCAATATTGCCTATGCAGTTAAGAATCCCTGTCGACAAGTTTTGTATTTTAGTCACTTTTTCCACGCAACTCAAAAAGCATTAAAACAATCTAGCTTTCCTCTTACCAAGAGTTTCTCAGAAAAGAGTTGAGCTGTGTTCTTATAAAAAGTAAAGACGTTAACTATCTTTACACAACAGTTTTTGGCAGTTTCCATAAAATTTCTAATATCAGGACCATTATTCGGAAAATTTTTGTGTTTTATACAAAAATGTTTCCACATCATTTGTTGACACTGTCTTGCACTCTGCAGCCCTTGCTTGACCAAACCTCTGAGTAAACTTTCATGAAATTGAAGCAAAAATTCACTCAGTGACTCCATCGATTTTATGTCATTAAAGTGCATCAAAAGCGTGCTTCTTGACGACACTTTCCACATCATTTTCCTACAAAGAAGGAAATTATTCTAAATTATTCAGTGATGGAAAACTATTTTAGAGTGAAAAACAACTTAAATTATTTTTAAGTGAATTTTTTTAAAGTGGACATGATATTGATCCATCTGATAGCCTTAAATGTTGTGTTATTCATATATAAATAAAATTTTCCAGCTGTTTATTTACGTTTTCTGTCAAGGATATTAATTTTCTTTGCCTTTTGTTACATGCACGGTATTTGATTTGTTTGCTTGAATGATCTTTTATGACATACAGTACCCTGTGAAATACAATCTTACCAATAATAATTGGAGAAAATGATTGGTATCTTTGACGTACGAGAGTATAGTTTTAACAATTGGTTTTAAGAAATGGTCAAGAAATTTGGAGAGTTTCTCAGTGGGTGAGCCCCACCCCAAGATTATTGGTCTGCCCGTTTTTAATCTTTGGTTTGTGTATTTTTGTTAAAGGGTAGAATTCTGGGGTGCGGGGTTGGGGGCTTGGTTCAAGGAAATTATAACATTGCTGTGTGAGAAGATTACGAAGTAGTAGGTGTGTTGAGAACGTTGTGATCTGGGTAGATAGCATTTGTGTTCCATCATATTCTAGTTCACGGTAGTGGAGGGGGTTGGACAGCTGATTGTTAGCTTCCTTAAGGTAAGCTTCTATAGACCATAAGACAATGGCTCCCCCTTTGTCCGTGGGTTTGATAGTTATGTCTTGCGGGTGCATAAGTTTTTAATGCTCTCAGTTCCTATTGAGGTGAGGTTATGGGGTATGGGGTTAGCAGCTGACCTTATGATCTTGTTGATGTTGACGGAGATTTTATCAAAATATTGTTGTAATTGAGGGCAGACATCATCAGGGGGACCTAAAATGATTTCTTTCTAAAGGGTTCAGGTTCCATCCTGGGGGAACGGGAGTGGAAAAAGTATTGCAGTCACATTCGACCTATGGAGTCATTGAGTCCTTGTAAGATGAGATCATTGCCAACCGGACCGAGGGCAGCGACAAGCGACAGCCCGATGTTCAGCAGAGATATCTCTCTTGTTGAAATGTGAGCTGAGGATGGATTGACAATGTTATTGATTGGTTTAGTGGCCAGGATGGCCTTTTTGAGCAGCTTTTTATGTGCATTTTTAGTTAGTATATTGATATGTTTTCTTCGATTGATGCCAATGGTTTTCATGAGTATGTTGCGTTTGGAAGCTGTGCTAATTTGGAATGGCTTTTCTAACTCCAAAAAAACTTAATCAATGATAGCCAGAAAATTGACTCTGAGTGAATGGAGATTTTCAAATGAAGTTTACTGAACCAGATTTTTCTGTATTAAAAAAAGGGAAGCAATTTCACAATCAAATGCATTTCATGTTTATATTAACTGTGTACTATATCAAAAAGCCTTTCAGAATTGCTTTTAGAATCTATTTAAAATATAATTTTTGATTTTGTTGAATCTCTCCTGAGATAAATGTGTGCCTATTTTGCTGTTCTTTCTGAAATATTGAATTATTTTGCTGTTATTGCTGAAATATATGGTGTATGCGACATATTTTGCTGAGTGGCCCATGATCCATCTCCACAAATACTAAAAGCTTACCACCAAGTTTTAACTATGTCATTCAGTGAATCTTAGGAAAGTTGTTTATGAAAATAAAACCTATAAGCATACTTACTTGAACAAGAGAAAAGTCAATTATTTGGCTGTTATTGCTGAAATATATGGTGTATGCGACTTATTTTGCAGAGTGGCCCATGCTATCTCTCTCCACAAATACTAAAAGCTTGGCCTTTCTCTTTCAAATCACTGACAATCTTTTCTTGATATTTCTTCCAGAACAGATAAACAGATGGTACAATTTTTCCTAATAAAGACAGGTTTTCAGCTTAAATAAGATCAAGCTAAATAGAAAACATATGGTTCTGAATTTTATACCACATACAAACTTTCAGATTAACCGAATAGCTATAATTAACTATCATATTCATATAATATGTATGCACTTAAAATTTAAATGAAGAAAAAACTTTTTTACCATCTGATGCTTGAAGAAGATAATCAAAGACAAACGTGTGGTTAAAAACTCTAAATATTTTACTTTCTGATGCACCAGCCAGAAGAGTAGCAATGGACAGAGTTAGATTTCCAGCTGGGATCCTGGTTCCTTTGAAATCTGGCTGACTTCTCCATGCATTTCCATTTGATGGGCAGTGAATACTGGATATAAGTGGTTCTCACCTCCAGCACGTTTCCAATTTGATGTGTGGTGATGAGAGGATTTGCTGTTTTGCAGACATACAACAGCAGTAGCTGCAACATGAAAACAATAAACTTTGATTCAGCCCTGAGGTTGTCATCTTTTTTATGTTTGAAATAAACAAATGAACGAAAGAAGATGCATATAATTTAATACCAATTTAGGCCACATGGCAACTAAATATTATTTAATAAATTACTATCATTTAACAAGAAGGAAAAATTCTAATTAAGTTGTGAATAAAATTGAACACCTACACAGTAAGAGCCAGTACAAAAAATCCAAGTAAAAAGAGTAAAACATACCTGTCATCAAAGCCCATCTTTTCTACAGACAGATCCGTGTCTTTTTCAATGTCATAATCTGTATCTTCCATAACTTTTAGATATTCGGCAACCTGTCGTGTAGCAGCTTATGAGAATAATGTTCAGCTTATGAGATTAATCTGTAAAATCAAGGTGCCAATAATTGCACCTAGATTTTACCAATAAGGTAGGACAGGTGGGACAGCTGGCCCTTTTGGACTTCACTGCGACCATAGAGGCGTAACAGCCTCCTTGGAATGAACAAATCATGCAAAAAAACACAAAGACCATGGGAGTGCGATGGCCTGCTGTGCTTATATAACCTGTAATTGAGTGCTAACTTTGAACAAATTCTGAGTTGGTTGGCTACCCAGAAGGGAATACAAAGAAGAGACATCATGAACCAACTGAACAGAACACCTTATTAACTAAAGTGGTATAAACGGTTTAAACGAACGTTAACAAGAACATGTTTTTTTATACATAACACAAAATAACAGAAGCAGCAATAATTAAGCAAAAACTTAAATTAATAAGAGCCCTAGCGGTTAACTATTTGCAATAATTACGAAGAAAAACGGGAGAATAGTGCCATTCAAGAGTGTGTTATAAGCTACTTTGACCAAATTCAAGTGAAAGAACCTAAAGCAAAGTTTTAAAACCTTCTAAACGCTCGGCTGTAGTGAGGGATCTAGAAGCTGCTTGGAGACGGGCTAAAGAGGTGCGAATATAAACCTTGTAGTCCTTGCTAGACCATCGTCCTAAAGCCTTTATTAAAGATTCAGGAAAACCCAGACCAGCTGCAGTTGTAGCTGTCCCAATACAAAAACTATGAAGGGTATAAATAAAATAAATAAATAAAAAAGGGGGCCCTCCCCAGAACCTCTAATGCGCAGGTATGACATCTAAGCGGCCACTGGACAAATCGCAAAGTCTGATCTTGCCAGGACCACAGAGCGGCTTTTTCCAAAATGATAAGTTTTTGAAAATAACAGCCTAACTGCGACCATGTAAAGAATCTATTAAGCGAGTCTACGGAAAGATGCACTCCTTTACAGAGGGTGGAATCGTAAATTCTGCAGCTCGCAAAAAAGCAAAAAAGGCAACGCAAGAGGCCGCCCAGAACATTATGTCATCGAAACTGGAGAGGTACAGTAGAGACTTGATAGTGTGCAATACCAGTGCAGTAATTGGTAGTTTCGGAGAAATACCAGTTAAAGACTTAGAGCGCCTCAAACCCTTTATTACTAGAGGAATCCTTAGGAGGTTTACAAGAGGATCGCCATAGCCATGGTGGATGTGGAGGGTCCAGATAGCTGACAAATACACCCTCAATGAGGATGACTGCACAGCTAAACCGACCGAGCCAATTAAACGAAGTATAACTATTTTCTCAGGAGGCAATATAGATCCATCTGAGTTAGTTAGGCCATTGTTACAGCAAAACTGAATAAATCGTTTTTACACCAAAAATGAATTTTGAATAGCCAGAATAGTTAATTCACGTAGTATGAAGGCCAAATGTCTATCCTTACAAGCTAAGTTTTTTAAACATTTCATGAAAAGAATTTCAAATATGAAATACAAAATTTCTCTACAACTTTGATTTTGGTCATACATTCTGCAAAAGTTTTAATGTTTTATGTTTCATATTTTATGTTTTACCCTTAAATTAAATATGCAATAAACTTATAAAGAAATATAATATGCACTCTTGAATTGACAAATAAAAAATGATTTCTTACACAATATTAAAGGCTTTGACAAAAATTTAGATGCACCTTTTTAAATGCCTCTTTTCTTTTTGGAGTATATGTTTCGTAGATTTTTTTGGACCTTATATGGTGTCAAAATATCCTGTAAGGGAGAGTCACATACACATTAAGGTTTGCAATCGCTTTTTGGTGTTGATTATCAAATTGAAACGAAACTTGTTACACAAGCATTGTTTGGTTGTTGACATAATATTAAGTCTTGGAACGCGAGAAATAGAACAGGGATGTCTTCTGAAGACAACAAAAATCCATATATCATGTTCCAATTCAATGTTTAACAGTACCTGGACAGGACACAAAGGTTTTTCAATCTTTTTGTATCGGTTTCTTGAATGGAACAAAGTTTTGTCATCATATTCTGGTCCAACGCAGTCACTGTAGCTTCTTCAGTTGGCTTTTCACCTCCATGGAGTCCTGTGCAACAATTCAATTTAAATTACTAAAAGTTCCTTCATTCAGGCCTATGCTTCAGAGGATATTTGTTCTGTTAGAATCTAGGACACTTTCCAAATTTTGTTTAAATTACTTTGCTTGAAATATTGGATTAAAATTCTTCAGAAAATCAGAAAGGAACATCGGTAAAGAATTGTTCAAAGTCTTACAATGTTAGGAGCTATTCCATGATTTTTTTATGGAACCTTGTCTGCTTGAAAAGACTCTAGATGTTGGATTCAGGATGGAGACCCTTCGCAGAACAGCGCTTTGGCTTTAAATGCTATGAGAGAACTAAACTCAGAATTGTTATCAATTCCTGCTAGGAGTCCGGACATAAATCCGTTAGAAAATCTCTTTGGCATTGCAAAAAGAATGCTTGGTCAAGATGCCATTGACAATAACATTATTGTTGAAAGCATTGAAGCTTTTGAGAACAGAATTAGGCGAATCCTGAATGAAATACCAGTCTCCACAATAAACAGTATTATAGAAAGTATGAACAAAAGAATGCAGCTAATAGTAGATTGTAAGGGTGAACGCCTGAAGTACTGAGCATAATTTGTTTTTATATTTATAAAGTGTATGTATTCATGTATATCATCTCTGTAACTTATTAAGAGGAAACTGAATACTTTGAAATCATTGTTTTTCCGTTCTCAAATCTAACTAAATAGGCTAAGAAAAATGATGGCGCCAATGAGAAGACATGTATTCGATATTTCAGTCCTATCTAAACATTTATCAAATATCTGCGAACAAAATACATGGAAAATCTAGACACTCTACTTTAAACAAAAGGCAAGTCTATGAATATTTAGTCGACCAATAGAAGAAAACTGCATCATATAATAATTTGAAAACCAACTAAGAATTACTAATAACAATTTACAACAACATTATTGCACATAAATCACGGCGTATTTTAATGTTTTGTTAAGATTACGATTCAATATATAGCAAACAAATCTGAAATAGTAGTACTTTTTGGGAGGTATCATGGTTATACCTACGGTTAACCCCACGGTTAACCATATAAACAATAGCTTTTAAAACACAAATCAACGGTTAACCTCGGTTAACCCTTTGACTTTAAAATAAGTTAATGTATTTTTAATTCTGAGAGGGGTTAACCGTCATTTTTTAGGCATGGCCTGTTATTCTTGATAGGGTTAACCGTAAATACAAGGGGTTAACCGTGATTTTAAATTTTTAAAAATTCTCTCCAAGTAAAACAAGTTCACCGAAACAGTGTTCACATGGTGACATCTCCTTTTGCTCTGCTTGGGGTATTTGGTAGTTGAATGAAAACACCTTCCAACGGGCAGCCATCATTTCTGTCTCTCTATCGTCTACAGAGTTGTACTTTCCAATGTAGGTGATGGGAGCTTTGCTGGTTGCAAAAATAGGCGTATCTTGCTCCAAATAAATGTCCTTTGCATATGTCGTTTTCGGAGCAGGGAAGTGTATCGGCTGACCTTCCAGAAGTGAAAGAAAATCTTTCCAAGCAATTACTTCGCTGCTCCAGCGGAAATCGTTCAGGAAAATTACCTCGGCATCTTCCACTCCTAGCCAAGCGTAACTGGTTGTCGCGGGATTCTGAAATGTTTTAAATATCTTGTTTATCGGAGTGAGAAGGAATGTTTTGCCACAATTTGCAGGTCCCACAATCAATATGTTGCGAAATTTGCCACGCCCTTTCTCCAACAGCTCCCTAATTGCTGCAGCAAACACAAAGGGGTGCACATTATTTTTTCTCAAAACTTCCAGTGCACATTTTAGCCAGTTACCACCGCATCCCGCTACACACTGGATATCTTCGAAAGAACGTTTGACTAATGTCATTCGCGGCATTTTCTCTCGCTGCAAATCGCTAGAGGCATTGTGCATTTTCCACGTGAAGCAGATCAGCTCTTTAAGTGATTTCTCCGATCTGCCCAACACAAATTCCGCCAGATCGTTCTTGCCCTCGTTTTTTTGCTCATTGGCTAGAGCCAGGAGTTCCACGTCTCGTTTTATGCCATTCTTCAAAACGATTTCCGAAACCTCTAAGTTTGATAGGCGTTTTCTTGTCTGGAATTGCCCGATGTTCCGCATGCACCTCCAGACTCTGTAGTCTTCCTTGACCTGCTACGCCGGCGAACAGCTCTCGTCGAAGCTGTTGTCCTTGGAGATCCAGTGGCCCCTAAGTCAGGGTGATCCTTGCTATGTAAGGCGTGTGTGTCCTCCTTCGTAACATATTTGTAGGCAGTGTAATAGTTATCATGATTGCACGAAAAATTAACAACAATGCCATGTTTTTCTTGAATGGAATTCTTTGCAGCTTTCCATCGCTTTTGCACATTAAGCTTTATAGTCATGTGATAGTGATTTCCGCCATCGCGGTGTTCCTCTTTGCTGCACACCCAATGCTGAATGAAAGTTTTGCTTTCTTTGCTTTGGAAAGCCTGAACAACGCAGTCAGCAAACGATTCTCGGCTTGGAAATTTTTCCAGATTCGCCTGACTGTACGTGATCAAGTACGTGCTTCGCACAGTTCTGAAATGCAGTTCAGCGTCGACTCCGAATGTGTTTGCCATTATACCATTTCTAAAGCTAGTTGCCTTTCACATTTTGCTGATGGCTTTAAAGGGTCGCGAAACCACCCAAATTGTCAGCTTCAACATAGTGTGATGACAGATGGAAGATACTCTCGGGGTGAATTACTTTTTGAAAGTAGGATCTCACTGCCTCTCTGGCTGCCGCTATGAATGGATGGCTGCAACAACCTGATACAATTTCCGATATATAGTACATTTGTACAAAAATAGCAACATCCTGGCAAAGTTGAGACAATTAATACATGGCACGCAACTTCCTGCACATGAATTTCACACTAAATCAAATGCATGCCTTTGATTTAGCAGAATCCTCCTCAATCTATTCTTATGATAACATTAAAATTACAAACATGCCCAGCCATGATAAAGACAATCCTGGCCAAAACTTGTGAGACTGCTTCCCAAATGCAATTGGGTTCTTATTCAACGTGATCCCCTACCCCCTACATCAATGTTGGGGGTATTTGTATGGGCTGAAATCGAATGCTGGGACATTTAGCTCTCAAACGACACCAACATTGATATAGGGGGGAGAAATTGATATGTCCTCATTTTTCTTGGGAACAATTGATAGCATGCCGAATTTTTAAATCAGTGTCAAGGAGTTTTGGCCACGATTGTAGCTGCTAAAAGTACAACGAAAGAAAAGTTACGGTATCATGAAGATTTGTCTGAGTTTCAAAAAAGACTTCATGATAATGTAGAAAAATTGAAAAGTGTAATTCAAGACTATGGAAATCCGTTATTAGAGGAATCAAGGGCGTGTTTGGTTGTGATCAATAGCAGAGCTATGCTAGATAATGATGCCATAATGAATTTACACCAAGCTGAAAAGATCGGTAATAAGCAGTTAAAAGATTCCTTACCGAGAGGTCAAGTCAAGCAAATGTTTCTCTTTAAGATCCAATCAATTGAAACAAATTGAAAATTTTTACTACATCCCAAAGAAATTGAGGCTTCAAGCTCAACTCTACACAGTGAAGAATGATGTTTTGCTGTATTCAAAACTTATCACTGCTTGCTTTGAAACAAGTACCCAGGAAAGAGGATTAAACAGTGGTTGACAAAGCAGCATGATAAATTCAACAAGATCAGAGAGTAAATTGACATTTTAATCTTACGTTAGCCAAAGGTTTCTTCCCAGATTACACAACTGTTTCTCAGGTATAAAAAGAACGGACATAATCTTTGATGTTTATCATGAAAAATCATTGAAGAATACAACCAGACTCAGTCCAGGAGAAGGAGTACGAAAACCTGTGAAAGCAAGCGATACTGTCCCAAAGGATTGGAAGTCATTTCTTTGAAACACTGACAACAAAACCGAAATGTTTACATACATTGAAGAATATATTCACAGTAATCTTCAACCAATCGAAAAGAACATTATTGTAAGCACAGGCAATAATGCTATCGATTGGCCAAATCAAGACACAATTTTGTTACATCCATGCAACCATGTGAAGGCAGGCACAAGAATGATTTTGGACCTGGCTGATGCAGTTAATCAAGCATCCTTGAGAAAGGCAGCGATTTAACTGTTGGCACAGATGTCGCTGTTCTTCCTGTAAATGCTGTAGCAAGGTTGAAGATTTGGAAATCAAGATAGTTTTTGAATCGCAACATATCTTTAAAGCAATTGATGCCAATTTAATCTTCAAATCTTTTGGATACGACAAAGTAAGGGTATTAACTATGTTTCACCCTTTGTTTCACAAGTGTTACTGTTTCATTTTGTCACAGTAGAGGCAAAAAACTCCAACGGCATCATAGAATATGGTAATTGATGTTAATGGGTTCTTACTCAGAATAATGCAACAACCGGATTATATCAGAGAAGAAGACATGAACCCAATTTGGCAATTTATAGTTGTATTGTATGACAAGTCAATTCTGTCATCAAATGTAAATGAAGCACAATTGGAGCTATTTGCGAAGAAGAGTCATTCTCTGGAAAATATACCTCTGACAAAAGCCTGTTCGACCTGGAGCAGCATGTTGGTAGAGCAGCACCTCAAGCAAATTGCTGGGAACAAATGTTTAAACCTTCGCCAATTTTACCCCAGCCAGACAAATGTGGTTGGATTAGTGTAGATGGAGCATGGAAGCCAAGCTGGAGTGATCTTCCAGAAGTGGTGGAAACTTTGAGAATTCTTGTGAAATTTGGATGCAAAAAGAGGTGCAAGAAAGCCTGCACATGTGACAGATCCTGAATGAAATGTACAGCGCTTTGCTACTGTGTAGGGTAAAGCTCAGAATAAGTGACATTGTTGATTTAGATTGTGTTGTTGAGTTTGCAAATTTTTGTTCCATGTTTCGTTTTGCAAATATATTGATATATCATGATGTTATTTGTAAACAAAAACGAATTTCCAGACTTTTTGTTTCCAGCTACTTTAATTTTCAAAGGAGAATTTCTGGAGAAAGTCCACGCATGTGCATTACTTTTTTTAAGTTAAGTGCTCAATTAATCAAAACAATCTCTGCATGACAATTTCAGCTGCTGTGACTGCATTCTGCATTTGAAAGACAGAGCCTTTCATTGGTACAAGTCCTTATGGCATAGTCAACTGTTCATGTTGTGGCAAAGGATCTTTAGAAATCAAATGGTGTTTCAAGAATAGGCAAAGGTAAATAGAGGAAGCCGCCTATGAAGAAACCGATTTCTTTCTTGACAAGTCATAAACTATAGGTACTGCACACGAATGCAATTCCAAATGTATATCTTATAAGTGCAGTACAGTGATTTTCTTTTTGCCACTGATGTCAACAAAAAAATCATCAGAGTTTTATATGATCACCAATTCTGCATCAATCTGCAATCACTGCCAAAACAAGAATGCATAAGAGGCTGCTTGGCTGAAAATATCCAGCAATATTGGACTTGAAGGGCGTCCGTTATGTGCATGAGCAAAATGGCACAATTTGAGGGACACATATTGGAAAAAACTAAAAGCAATAACACCTAAATCTGTTGATGCTGGTGGATCAAAGAAAATTAGCTGACCATGGATGAGAGCCATCTAATTTATCAAGGCATTTTTTAACAAAGAAGTGCTGACTATCTCAAATTTTCGGAGAATTGGCTAGACCATGACACTGGCGAAGCAGATGGTGAAGAGGAAACACTAGAAAATGCTATTCTACAGTCAATGCCTCTCAACTTGATTCTGAGAATATTGAATTTCTTGGGATATTAATAGACTTCTGTGAATAATAGACTTCATTTTTGTTCCCTTAGCCTCTTTTGTTCCCAAACTTTCGTTTATATTTGCTTTTAAAGAAATAAGAAAACGAATCAATATTTACTAAAGTTCTGCTTAAGACGGACATCCTTCACAGTTGCAATACCATTATTGAATTTTGGATACACGATTTTAACTTTTGGTAAACCAGTGACAATGGATGTTCTCAGTTCACATTTAAGGTTTCTGTTAAAGTGTGTAATTGCCAACATATACCTGGTAAAAAACATTAAAAAAATAACAACAAAGCACTTTTTTGAAAAGCAACTAAATCAGAAACTATTTGAATGAACAATTCTGAATTTCAAACTTGAAATGTGCAGTTTGTGCAAATTTTCCATAGATATTCACCATATGTCATTACCTTATTACCATATGTAAAAAGATGTCATTTTTGGTGAAAAGTGGTTGAGAACTGAATGGAACCCTTCAAGGCAGCTTGTTTGTGGAAAAGGAAAAGCTTGCTTGACTCTGCTCTCAAAAGGCTTTTTGAAAAGTGCCTGTTTAAGCTTTACATGAATGTCAAAATCTGAGTATTACAAGAAATGGAAGCGAGTGATGATTTGATGAGATTTAAAGTTTTGATGCCAATGGAATTTTTGCATTTGATAGCTATTTTTGGCTAACGGATAATTTTGAAAAGATTAAATTTCTCCCATGTTCACAGAACATTTCCAAAAAATTATATGTCCTGAAAGTCAACCATTTCTGATCTTCTGTCTCTTCATCGTGGCTACATTTATTAAAGAGTTGGTTCTCAAACTGCCGGTGTTGGTTGACAATATGGTGTACAAATGATGAAAATTTTGCCCAAATAATTTTCCCATTTCCACTAGGTGTCGATGTGGCACTCCAATACAAATGATTTTCGCAGGGCTTAATCCACTCTGAGAGTTTATCACAGTCTTTTTTATTGGCGATTTTCAGCAGTACTTTTCGAATTTCTGTAACTAAAAACAATGTTTTACTACCATAAACTCATTCCTGAATACAATTCAAACTCAATTTCTTTTTTGATGCTTATCAACAGAAACTCATCACAACTTAGTGTCAGATATGATTATAAAAGCAAGTATCATATGGATAAATCCATTATATCGGTAAAAAGTAAAAGCATAAAAACATTGGATAGGGCATTAAAAATAAAAAATAGGGGATAAAGCATAAAAATTTGAAAATTTTTTTGATCATTTAGTACTTTTCCACAAGGAGATGGCGACACAATATCTTCAAGAATTATTGCTTCTTTAGAAGAAGTTCTCCCTAATCCTGAAGACAAACAAAAAGTTATAGCTCAATGCTATGATGGTACTGCAGTAATGAGTGGTTGTAACAATGGTGTTCAAACTTTAGTTAAACAATCATAAGCAAATGCTCATTATGTACATTGCTATGCACACCAGGTGAATCTTATTCTACAGCAGGCAGTATCTCAAATTTCACAAATTAGACTTTTCTTTGCAAGCCTTAATGGCTTTTCTGTCTTTTTCTCTTGCGCTCCTAAACGAGTAGAGTACCTGGATAAGTAAGTTCCAAGGAGAATCCCAAGATCTGCTCAAACAAGATGGAATTTTCAAATCAGGATTATTGATACTGTTTACAGATATCAAAATGATCTGGTTGAATGCTTTAAGGACAGAATTGCAAATTGGAATCGTGACCAACACATTCCGTGTCCTCTGAACGTTAAATAAGATCACACTGGTTGAAACAGCACGTTTGTTGTTTAATGGAAAATTTAGTCAATCATTGATCGATGTTCCGATGAACACTAAAACTCCATGAAGTGTGTGATATAATTATTTCATTTTGTTGCACTCTGTTTCACTTTACTGGTCATCTGATAGCAGCAAATTTTCTTGATAGTGGATCATTTGTCAAATTTGGAAAGAATTTTCCCTGTCAAATTCTAACACAGACTGTTGAATCATATCCTATACTAGATGAAGGAAAGCTCAAATCAGAGCTAGGAGTTATATACTCTAGAATGGAGTTTAGGGAATGCTGTTGAGCCCTAGCCTTGCTTCAGTTAATTGAAGAGAGCATTATTTTTCCTCAATTTTCATGAAATTCCGACTTTGGCTCAGTTATCTGAACATCAAAATCGGAGATTTCATCATCTCCCCCTATGGTTACATTGTCCTCCCCGTTTTCAAAAAAATCATTTGGAGCGATGGGATCGAATGTGTTTATGCTATCTTCAATTTGTTGTAAGGCCAAACGTACTTCATTGTTTATATGTTTGCTTTTCAAAACTAAAGTACTGTCTCTAATTAAAGCACATGCATCATCTAAGGTTCTACAGTTTATGAGACGTCCAAATAACCTCATCGCAAAATGAACACAACTTTCTAAATCCTCCCCACTAGCAGTGACGGCGCCAGCTCCAAAAAAGAGGGGGGAGATTTTTTCAGGAGCGTGCAAGAAGTTTTTAAAAATTGTGTCTTGCTGTTCTATGTGTACATGGCGTCCCAAAGGCACTCATGCAATGGCCAGAGGCCGTTGCCTAAAACAGCTGGGGTCTGGGGATTTTCTCATTTCTGAGGTCTCAAAATGGCTTAGGATTCTTTGATTTCTCTTTCTGCATACATTATTAGAGCAACACAACCTGTAGACTTTAATTTTAACTTGTTTATTGGGAAGTGCCAAACAAAAAGGTATCATTAATCTAAAACGAGAATTTAAAACAATGACAATGTCAAACAATCTTATAATAAACAACGTTCATAGTTTTTTTCAACACAACTTGATTATAAGGCCAGTTTCCTAGGTTTGATAGCGAATTGCTTTCGAATGGTCGATAAATCTATTTCTTTCGAAATATCCTTCTCGCTGCTTATCAGGACAAGATTTTCCAGACGATCTTCTGTCATTGTAGCCCGAAGATAAGTGTTAATTAGCTTCACTTTGCTATGACATCGTTCACAAGACACTATAGAAATGGGGATGCACGAGGCAATTCTGATTAACAAATGTAGATTTGGATAAAGGCTCTCAAGGTCACTCTGCTGGAACATCTTCAGAATTAATGGTAAACACAGATTCTTCCAGCCTTTCTTTTTCCATTCGTCCATTTCTAACAGCAGCTTGGTGAAGAATCGCGATTCTCTCAATAGCATGTATTCTTGACAGGTCAGCTGTGCAGGAATACCATAACGGCTCGCAAATTTGCCAACTTTTCCCTGGTTACCAGCATTCCAGTGAAGTGGGTTGAAAGCTGATAATTGCATTATCACCTCACATGACTCAACAGAGAACCTCTTTCCAAGCTCGTTGAGCATCAAATCCAAGAAGGGATAGTAGAAGACATGACGAAAATTATCTACTGCTGTAACCGACTGACTGGACTCTGAAGGAGTTGCAATGCTGTGGGTGAATGTTGCGTCAAGCAAAGTTTGACCATCTCCTAGGCGTTCTGGTAGTCTACTTGCTTCATTGAAGGTACTATTGACGTTACACTTAGAAGCATGAAGTTTGGCATTGCAGACCAATTCATCAAAATGCTTCTCGTCTCGAAGAGAAGTGATTCGTTGTATCAAGGTCTGAACAGCGTCGACTGCCGTTACCATATCCATATCGGCCCTTTGGAGATATTCTGATGCATACTTAAAAATCTCAAAGACTTTTTTCAGAATCATCAATTTGAGCACAAATTCAAAAGAGTTCAGTTGTGTTAAGAGACCAGCACACGCAGCTTCTTTCGGCTCCAACTCTCTTAATGCTGCAATCAAAGCCTGCAATGTATTTGCAGTGGCTGATAGATTGTCGACCAGTGCAGTCCAATGGGTGTCTGATACAGATCGGAGGGCCCTGCGTCCTTCATTTATGGAAAATTCTTTCAGCCACTTTTCAAAGACTGCTGTGCGTTGTGGGGAACCTTCCATGACTCTATAAATAGAGCCAATTGTGTCGAACACATCTTTGACCAGGGGTAGCGTTTCTGCTGTCTTCCCAAGGACTAAATTTAGACAGTGGGCAAAACAATGGAAGTACAACGAAAGGGTAGCCCCAGACTCGCTGAGATGTTGTTGGACCCCATTGTCCTTGCCGGACATATTACTTGCACCGTCAAAGCCCTTTCCTATCATGTTTTGCAATGGAATCTGCAATACACCCAACTTTTCAATGATGATGTCAGCCAATGATTTTCCTTTCAAGCTCAATACATTTTTCAGCCCAACAACCCTCTCTTGAATAACATTCTGATAAACATAACGTACGATAATATACATGTATGACTTTTTATGACTGGTGACTTCATCCCATTCTACTGAATAATACTTGCTTTCTAATATCTGTTCTTTCTTTGTCTCTATGGCATTTTGAGAAAGAAGATCTATCATTTCATTCTGTATATCATGCGAAAGCCAAGAAACATTTTTGGGACGACTGTCTAGCCATTTCTTTAAGGGAGCGTGATATTTTGCTAAAAACATTATCTCTTCTAGGAATTTTCCTTGATTTTCAGATGTTGGTTTTTCATCATGACCCCTAAAAGCCTCGTTTTGAAGACTGACATGGCAGATAACATCAATAATAACTTCCACCACCTTCTGATTTTCCTTTTTCTCAGCCTCTAGCTTTAAAATCCTTGCTGCTTCGGCATTTGAAAGCTGGACATTGATTGGTATGCTGGTCTTTCTTAAAATAGATTTCTCTCGGCTCAGCTGATGTGCTCTCGACTTCAAATGTTTCTCCAAGCGACCTGTTGCTCCAGTTGCCTTTTTCCAGTTACGGAAACCATCTTCTGTGAAGATTTTCTCAGAACAACCAACTGAAACAAACATTTTTTAGCATTTTTTATTTCAAAATTTGAAGGAAATTTACGTCGATGTCATTTTTAAAATCTTGTATACTTTCATTATTATATACGCTCGCTTTTGTCCTACAGTAACTCTGTTTTCCAGCATCTATCTCACTTTTAAGAAGCTTTATTGTGAGCACTTTCTTATAGTTGTTTTTTGTTTCAAATCATCAAATTAATGAATAGATGGACTACGACTAGGCAAAATAAGATAAGAATACAAAAGTCCTTCATGATTGCGGCCGTTTTTCAAGAATTGATTTTGAAAACTTTCTTAGGACTGAAAAATTTAGGACTTTCTTGAATATTTCATTACGAAAATTTAGGACTTTCTTGAGTTACGTGCTACATTCTTGCCACTATATTATGTGAAGCTTCAAATGTGGCATGAAATAAACATTTTCATACAAAGGTTATTTGGGTAGCCATTTCCCCACGTGGGCATTTTTAATTAGGAAGTTTTTAATATTTCTCACAGGGCTAAAGATGTCTCTCTAATGGTTTTTTAAATTTAGGACTGCGCCCGACTGTGCCCTTAAAAGATGGGGAAAACGTTTTATATACTAAAATATGACAGCTAGCCTAAGAATAACGATGGAATAACAAATAACCACAAATAATACGTAAAAACACTTACCCTGCTACCCAAAGATGGGACAGTAAAAGCAAAAGATTGCATCTTTGTCAATTGAATACTCTAACCAGTCATACTGCTCATACCATCTCTTCTGAAATCGAAAGTCTTTCCCAAAAAAAGCTGATTTTGGGAAATCGATAACCCGCTTAATTCGTCCCATTGCAAGGACATTGTCGATCTTCAGAACGTTTTCAGAAGACGGATCAGGTACAGAAGCACACGCCATTTCGTTGTCTTTCAAATGAATGAGTGAAAGTCAAGATATGCAGCAACAAATTCATCATTTTTTCTCGCAGAGAGCCGGAAGATAATTACTATTCTTTTTAAGACGTTTAAAATGTTGATGAAGTGAACTTCGTAAATATACGGAAACAACTATTGATATTCTCTTGCAAAGGATTAAATTATTATAATCTGACCCATTCATGTTTTCCTATTGTAAGAAAAATAAATCTTAAGGATGTAATTTAATAACAAATTTTGTGTTTTACATTGAAATAATCTTGCGACACAATTCACAGAACGTAGGCCTACCCCCCCCCCCCCCAATTTTCTCATCGGATTTGCATGAATCTCAGAGACCATCTTTCTGAAAAAGTGGGGGGGACTAGTTCCCCCCATTCCCTCCTGGGGCCGCCACTGCCCACCAGAGTTGTCTTTCGATGCATGCATTCTGTTGAGGCGCATTATATGGAATGAGCATATATGCAAAAATGTTTTGTTTAATTTAGATTGACAAGCACTGCCATGTATAACTCTAAATGCCCTGTTCAAATAATCTGTCATAGATTCCCCAGAAAATTCAAAAAGACAAGCATTATTTATTGCCATACTATATATAGTCAAGGAAAATTAGCCTTGGATTAACTGCCTTATCGTGTCCATATTTCATACTTTCCATTTCCCGGAGAGTGCTTATAAATCTTCTAATCGAGAATTGATTGTGGTTCGTAGTTATAGCTTCCGCAACCGGCACCGGGGGAGATTTATTAAAAGGGTGCTGAATAGTTGCTGCGTAGTAGAGAGTTTTTTTGAATCAGTAGCATCAATGAACAGGGCGATATCTTTAACATGTTCATGATACAACATAGCCATCGGTTGATCTACCAAAGTGATGCTTATTTCATCTGCTGTTACAGTTAGCCTTTGAATATATCCAAAATGATTTCTAAATGTCGCACACTGTTTTATAGCCTGCTCTTCGCCAGAGGATTTTATTTCGTTCTGAAGAGCAATTACTTTCTTGAAAATATTTTCTAAATGATCGTCGTCCTTCCGCCCCTTAGTAGCTACCTGCTGGTAGGCGATGTGATTTTTACCCACCTCAGTCATGTTCCCAGCAGCAAGCAAATCAGGATCCATGTTACTTAAATCTAGGCAATGTTTTTCAGAGGGTAAAAGTGTTCTTTCCTCCTGAAAGAGAGCTCGCAAATTATCTTTTTTCTGACCAGTAATACGTTCTGCTGCCATCAACCCTTTTTTATGGAGGATGTACCCAGTAAGACTTAAATGAATGTAATTTGAATCTATAGTTGGTATTCGGTAAAGGACGTTGAACTTACAGTTACTTATGCAACATGAAGCTCTGCTTTTGATTAAATCGGAGTTCCTCTTTCGAGAGCACGATTTCTGAATATGTTGATATCTGAACCTAAATACAAAAAACTTATTGACATTTTTGAAAAGTCCTCTGAGTAATTCTTTCCCTTGACATCAAATTCAAAAGACCTCCAGAAACATGTGTAGTAGGCTATTTATTGATGTTTTGTGAAGTTTCCTCAAATTCTGTTCACATTTGAAAAAGTTATTCGAGTACAACAAGATGTTTTTACCTGTTTATAAGGCTTCAGTATGGGGGTCAAATTCGGAACTTTACCCCAGAAAGTCAGAGATTCAAAAGACCTCCAGAAACATGTGTGGTAGGTTATTTAATGATGTTTTGTGAAGTCTCCTCAAATTCTGTTCACATTTGAAAAAGTTATTTGAGTACAACTGTGCTAAGAGTGCTGTGTGGATTTTGATCTGTTTCTCTGAAAATATTCCCGGAAATTGAAAAATATTTGCAGGTGAGCATGGCCTCATAATATACCTATATGTTTTGTTTTGAGTTTTTTTCATATTGGGTTTTTTCTTTAGAAAAAGAGTTTTTGCTTCGAATGTTCGTCAAGTTTCTCGAATGTCTATTTTTGGGCCTAAGTGTGGTCACTGTCAAAACCAATAGGTTTTCTGAAAAAGGAGAGACATTCCTCAGATTTTTTTTGCAACTGAAACAAATTTCAAAAGTGTGGCTTTATTTGTTTGCAATGGGTTATTGCATTACAAACCTTAATTTGCTACACGAAACCAAAACCCTCGGAATGTGTAAACAAGAACGGGAATGTCTAATCGAATGTGTAAACAAATGTCGCATTGTAGATTGCCGACCGATAGCAATGCATCATCTTTTCTATAGGTTGCAGCTTTCCTTATTCAACGTTTAGCGAAAAATCCACTGCTCTATGCAAGACGCCTTGTCAATGATTCAATGGAGTATAAAATTTGTTTATAAAATACACTTAAGTATAAGTATGTTTGATTGGAATTTGAAGTGACTATTCTCAAATTGTTATATATCGGTGAATCACAATGATACAATGGAAGGCAAAATATGGCTTGAGAAATATTTATTTCGTTATTGCTAAAATATGCTGATAGATGTCAAGCAATATTCTGTATTTTTGCAGCTTCGTGTTTTGATTGTACAGGTGTAGAACCAATTGCCTCATGAAATTTTTTTCGGACATGTAAGAAAATTGTTACTTTATATTCTTTAGCTGGACATTTCTTTGCTCTTTTTTGGCTAATTGCGCCTTGAAACTTTGGGTATATATCCATATTGTAACTTCTGGCACCGGCTATAATGGAATTCATCATGAAAAAATAAATCAAAAAACTTTTATCCCCTAATATAACAAGTACCTTCTGGCGACAAATATGTCTTATGATCAAAAATGTTACATGATGTGTCCCAAAAAATTTTGCTAAAAATTAACATGTTTTTGCTTTAAAAATGCAACCTAAATCCATAAGTACCAATACACAGGCCGCTTAACGTGTATGTATAGTCCATTATCTACCCAGTTCCCTGTGTCCATATCAGATACAACTGTGAAAGGATCCATATCTCTGGTCAATACTTTGAATGAACTAAAAGTATATTTTCTTACATTTAGAGCCTTGCTTGTTGTAATATTTCTGGTTGATGTGACTCTATAGTAGAGCAAACATACGGTTCTACAACTAGTCGCAACATTTTCCTGTGGGATTTTAGAAATAAGCACTAACTTGTCACCAGTTGTCTTTACACCTGGATCTTCTGTTCCCTTGGTATTCTTGTACATTTAGTTTCCTATTTTTGCAAAATTGCAGTATTAAATAGCAGTAGTCTATTTCACTATGTATTTGCCAGAAACACAAGTTGTTTTCTTTATCTAGCAAGTTTAGTTTTATATGTTGCTATTTTATTTAGTTGTAATTTTAATGATTCTTGCAGACCTTTGTGATTTTTCCAATGAAATCAGTCAACGGCAAAGGTGCATTTTTTTAAAAATCCAGGATCTCGTTTCAAACAATATGCATGCAAATGGCAGCTGTTGTCGTATAGTATGGCTTTTGGTACTGTGAAAAAGATGCACATCAATAATGCCATTTCATCTGTCTCGCTTACAAATACAACATACCATTAGAAAAGGTGATTTTCAGCACTGTTTATATACCGATAGGTTGCCGGTTTACAAAATGTTTTGAATTAGCGATGCTAGATAAATTGTTTCTAGTGTCAAGGTCACCCATTTCACCAATAGGGGCAACAGGTTGACTGGACCTAGAACCTCTAATGCAAATAATTGTCTTCCTTAAAAAAAGGTTTGTCACCACACCGCAGTTTGAATATAACAATTTGTTTGAATAGAAATTATTCGCGCAAGTTCTTAGGCAGGAAATAATCTAGATAAAAGTAATTATAAACTTGGATGTTTCAGCTCTACTTACATATCTGGTATAAAACATAAGTTGCTTATAGGTATGTATATAATAAAGTTTACATTATTATTCAAATAGCAAAATATACCTGTACCTGTTGGAAATCTCATTCGGAAAATCGTAAAGGGTACATTTGTCGATTCCTGGGACTCTTATTTCGAAGCCCTAGCAAATTCCTGATAAATAGAGAATTGTAGCATGTTCTTTTCTGTTATTTATAAAATTGCCTTCTTGAAATGTGTTTATCGTATTGAGAAATAATTCTAATGAAGTTTGTGACACGTTTGTCAACCACAATGGATCTTCACTCTCTGTCATAAGTAAACTCTACATGCTATACCAAAAAAAGCTAGACAATACATAGATAATGTGGATTTGCTGTTTGCTGTTACGATGATGGTACTGCAAAAAAGCATTACTTTAGTACCTTTCCAATATATTCATTCCAGCGAAAGAAATGCTATCAAACATGCTGGAGAAAACTACCTAGTCTTACCATAGCTTGCAGTATACAGTGAAAAGCCCAGGCAGCAAAGTCGTTTTTTAGCTCAAGAACACTGTACTGGCCAGTTCGGGAAAAAGGCAAGTCTGTTATTTTTCTGAGCTTTGGTAGCTGCAGGCAGTGTATGGGGTTCTTTGTTGTATGAGTTGCTCGACTTTTTCTGCAAGAGCAGGAACAACTTCCTCTGTTTATCGGGAAGGGGCAGCAATTGGATCATTGTCAGCGCAAACAGGAGCTACCTGCTGTATAAATGACATTGCAATGGTGTTGCTTCCAATTGCAACACCTTTATCAGTTGTTGAGCATAGCTCGCTAACATGGACACTGAGCTTGTTGTCTGAGGGCAAGTACGAGGAGACAGGTGATTCTGAAGCCAAGCATTGAAGCAAATCCTCTATGGAAGCAGGAATTTCGTCCTCATTTATTTCATTGCACCGTTTCATGAAATTGTGCACCTGATTTTGTTAGCAAGCAATAAATAAAACTTACAGCAAGTGATAAAAAAAATTAAAATTAACAGGCAGTAATGTAAGTGTGAGCAAATAAATGGATGGTTGAGTATTTTCTCCTTGTGTACATCAAGATACAATTGATTTATTCAATCGTCAAAGTCCTAGAATCTTAGATAGTTTCAAGATCATTAATAAAGAGAATCCTTTAAAGCAGGAGAACGTAACATGCAAACATTGCACTTATGTTTAACCCACTTCTGAGGCGGTTTTGGTAAATGTGCTTGTGACGTAACGGGTCCTGCTACATAACTACCTACAAATGAAAAAACCTTTGTGTTTGAAAATGATAAAAAACTATAAGTCATTTAACATTTTGTTTTGGTGGTTTTCCTAATCTGTTTGTCATTATAATACCAAAATCTTTTCATAGTTAAAGACTAAAGAAAACAGAAAAGACTATAAACCGATTCTAAACAATGGAAATGATGCCTAGCTTTGCCATCATTGTTTAGTTGAGCCTTTAGCAAAAACTTAAAAACTTTTTATGGTAATCACCTGTTTCCAATGAGGAATCAAAACATGTAGTCCTTCAAGACATCGTGCCCAACAAGAAAACAACCCATGTTTGAGAATTCCTTTGTTTGAACCACAATAATTCTGAACGACGGAGCAGTTTGTGTTGGGACATTTTCTCTCTAGAACAGAAAAAGTGAAATAAATCTAAATATCTTTTTACCTGCCTGTTAGCCAATGATAATCAACTTGTTTCAATACAAAATTACTTTATCGATTACTTTTAGTACAGAGTCTGGGATTTCATGTTCCCATTAAACCTTATTCCAGAAAAGAGGACCTATGAGGGAATAGGTAATTTAAGGAAGAACACTAGACATCCTGACGAGTTTCTTGAATAACCTTCTAATGTAACATGCTCTATAACCCCACTGCAAGAAAAAAGATTACCCATTCCTGGTGCAGAGAAATTCATGGTAGTTTGAATGCTCAACCAAGGATCGGACTACCTTTATGTTCTGGTAGCTTGAGAAAGCAAATAAAGCTATGAAATACCAAGCAGACCTTTTTTGATAAGAAGACAGAGTCAGTTTTTCAAGAACTTTTCTATGTCAAAGAATATACATACAGTGAGAAAAAAACTAAAAGGATCCCACGTACCACTCATGAGTTTTATGAAGCTGCGTGAAATGAGTCTTACTCAGGGTTGCCCAACAAAATGGTCATTCAATCTTTCTCCGCAGTTTCTACAATTGTTCCCATCAAAATATGGAACCAAAAGGCTGCCTTCCACTGTCTCCATAACAGCATTACTGTAAGACCCTACATAGACACTACGCTGATGTGGTAGAGTCTCCAAAGAAACTTTGCCAGTTGACACAGGATTCTAATGTACGCATCCTGGTGCCTTTTTCGCAAAATGTCACTCCTTCTGACAATCTCCTTCAAACTATCTGGCATTTTTTGGCTTTTTACGATGGCATTTATGTACTTTACATGGCTACACGAGTGCCTTCCATGTTTGCAGCAGAGGCATAGGCCCTATTCGCACTGCAAATATGATAATGTTTGTCAAACCCGATATTCTCACCCAAATTAAAAAAACTTTTTCAAGATTGACAAAGTTTGTCAGACTTCTGTTCTCATTAGGCAGTTTTCTGAGATGTTGTATTGTTATCTAACACGTTGTCAGGTTGTCATTAAGAAATTGTACCTTTTTAAATTGTGACATGATTTCAAATAGCACCCTGGACTTTTTATTGGTGTTAACATAATTCTGGCATGTCCGTCGAGTCACCCGCTGGTTATCATGGATTTTCATGAGATTGTGATGCTCAAGAGCTCTACGACGGAACCTTTGACCAATTAGTTGAAACGTTACAATTTGTCAGATTTCAGATTTTGCTGTTCGCACTCTACCAATTAAACTACTTCCTGACAAACCCTTGCCGCCTTTGAAGATAGAACAATAAGGGATTAACATTATCAGGTTTCTAGATGCAGTGCGAATAGGGCCTTACAAAGCTTTTTTTGTTGACAGCCACAACATACTGGTCTTTATCGTTGTCCTTCTCACTTTGCAACCAAAATCATTGGCTCACTAAAGTCTAGGGCTTTGATCACGAGGCAACCCTGATAACAAGAATAAACATCTGTTGAAACAGTATCCTGTGGCTTATATTAATGCGCAACATAAAGAAATCAGGAAAAGTCGAACAAAATAAAATACATCAATTACACAATCATTGGTCTGAACAATTATTGGCCTACAAAAATAAAGTGAAGGATGTTAGAATTTTTTAACCTCACCTTCTTCTCGTATTTTTGGTCTTATGTCGTGTATATCATCCCATACTGATATCAGTTGCTTGCAAGCAGCTATGAGAATGCAAGGTGGACGACTCGTGTTTTTTTTTCAGAAAATTCTAAAAGTTAAAAAAAATTGTTGATGAAAATTTCATAGTGAGGAGTATATCTCCAAGACAGGTAAGGCTACTTGAACTCCACTAAGTAGCAGTTCATAAAGATTTCTCAAACTGGAAAATAGGGTGCAGAAGCATGGGGGCAAGGGGGCTTATTGCGTTATTACTTGTAAAAACTGACACTCTAAAGAAGCTATGTTTGTCTTTGGTGAATGTTATCCTCTCCAAAAAAACTTTTTATAGACCCTTCAATCCTCTAATTCATGTCCGCGGTCCCTGGAACAAAAACATTAAAAATGCCAGCGATAGGACCCCCATTTTTTCAAAGTTCTAAGAGAAATAGAGAAGTGGCTTGAAATAACTAGGGTTGGTGTAGGCGTAGTTTTATATAATATACCATTGACCTTAAGCATGGTCATCAAATTAGTGAATTGGCACAGAGGCTCACATCCAATTGGTGCATTTTACATGTAAACATTTAATGAAAAGCTAGACAACCGTCTCCTTGAAAGTATAGATATAAGAAAGCATGAACAAATATGTGGTAGAGCATTAAATCAAATTTTTTCTTCACAAGCCAAATAACCTATTTTCTTGAAAGAAAGACTAGCAAGTAGGAAAACGCAGTAAAAGTATACTGCTTCAATGGCAATTTTCTTGAGAAATCTGTAGGATGGAAATAGCAAAAAAAATAAGATCTGTTTGTCTATTTGATCTGAGTCTAGCTGCTAGTGTATAGCCTGTTAAGGTCTTTTCAGTAGTTGAGCATTTTAATTCCCCTTTTCTTGCCTAACAGACATCTAGCGTTGGCTCAGTTGGCGAGAGGGGTTGAACTGATGGTTCAGAGTCGGAAATTTGACCAACTGAGCTTTCGCTGCTCGGTCTGTCAGAGTCAGATCCAGACTCTAGTGGAATACAATTACTCTACTGGTGGTCCAAATCTCTTTCAACTTGATTGCATTGTCTAGGAGCTGCATGAACTCTGACCTTGTTTTGCATAAAAGTAAAGCCACTATTACCGTGGTTGGAAAACAAAATACCTACAGTGCCTGCAGGAAGATTTGGAACATCGAAGAATTTTTCAATAGTCATAAATCACCCCAAACACTTTTCAACAACAGATTGATTTTTATTACTTTAAACTTCGAAAGACCATAAATTGGTCATTTTCAAATGAAAAGAAAACGGAAGAAGAAGATTGAGTGCTGTGAAAAAGTGGGGAACATTAGATTTCTTTGCAATTGACAAAAAAAATTTTTATCACTCGGTCATATTTAGGATACTTACTTTACGGAAATAGTTGCTGTGAATTATAGATCCTTTGCCGTTCTTTGTGGCTTTAGACAGCTCCATTCTTGCTTTTCCTGTCTTAATATTGCTAATTCAAAGGCTTGCGTTGTTTAGCGACCACCTTTTCATATGCAGATTGAAGTTTTTATATGTCACATTTGAATAGAAGTGTCTTCATTTCATTGTCATATTCTAAAAAGAAGGTTTTATCTTAGATATAGGAAGTTACTTATGTAGTAATGACCGACCCGAGCGACTTTTAGAGTGCGGGAAAATAACCGTCCAGAGCGAGGCTCGAACTCATGACCCATGACTTTGTAGGTCAAGTGCTCTACCGCTGAGCTATCAGGTCGTGCTTTCACGCCAACACCCAAGGCCAAGTCATTCACCCGCACTTTGAAGTTACTCATGCTAAGACAAGTATGTTAAGTATATTGTGCTAAGTACCTTTAGAAGCTAAACCAGTTTATCCTTAATAAAACAAAAAAATAAAGCTGCACAAATATGGAAATTTTCTTTAAAAATCTTTGTTTATAAGTACATTCTTTTTAATTTGCTGTTCAAGAAGTGTTGTGAGAATTGTCTCAAAAACAAACATTGACTTACCGTTTGTTGGGGTTACTGTGCGTTCCTTGACAACTACGTCATGAAATGTGCCTGAAAAGTGAAACAGTAAAGTTGTAAGTGAAATAAAATAAATTAAACAAATTAGAATGCTCTTGGAAATCTTTAAGTCCTGTGACCTAATAACCATCCATATTGAACATGTTGCATACTTAACCATGAGGAAACTACTGTACCTGAAGATGGTTCCCATCCAAGAGAAGCTGATCATTTTGGGATGCCAATGATTAAGGGTTTCATGGAACCCTCCTAAACAGTTTGCCTGGGCATATGATGACAGCTTTTTCATGTTGTCTACTATTTGTTTATTCAATATTACATCTTGTAACCTGTCATTAACTGTGGTACCTAAGGAACAAAAATCGCTGTAATAAATACAACAACCAACCTTTCAGGATCTAGGAACCTGAATCCAGAATAGGATGGGGGTTTGAGCATTTGTTTTTTGTCTTAACCTTTCATGTGCCATTATACGTGAATTTTGCCTGAAGTAATTATAAATCAATACACAATGTTAATAAACAACAATAACATTTTTTTAAACTAGGAATAAAAATTTTGAAAAGTAGAAAAGTTGGTTTTGAATATGATAGTTAAAATGTAAATCTAATCTATTTGTTTATGGGAAAGGGGGCAAAAAATAAAAAGGGGATGTTGCCTGTAGCGATGTTGCTTGTTCTTGGAGTGTAAGCACTCAGCGTAATGTTAGGTTTATGAAAAGAAAAGATGTGGAAATAAGAAAGCACGAAGTAACCAACAAGAACCAAAAACGTGCTGTTCAGAGTGACTTTAAAAAATCTTTTGATCCCCGCCCATTGGATGTAAGGGGCCATGAAAATGAACGATTGGGCAACTGTTTCAACAACTACGGGATGCAAAACCATCGGCAGCTGTCCTCAAATGCATTGACCCTCCTCGTGATTACGATTGCCCACCTTCTTTATGGGAGATTGCAGATGAGATTCTGGCTGAAAATGATGGAAAAGATGAGCAGGAATTGATACATTTATTTTCAAACTCTCTTCCTTTTAATGAAAATCAATTGAAGGAGCTCGAGAGAACAACAAGGGCGCAGGGAGGCTCACAAATCTGGAGAGACCTACTACAAAAATGGCTACAAAAGGACGGCTACAAAAATAAAAGATGTCTGCACCAAAGTCCAGTCTATTGCGAAGTCAAGGGGCAAGAAGATAAAAGTGACCCCCCTTCTAGCCAGGTTATTCAAAGACAAAGACATTAGTGCTCTCCCCACCGTGAAGTATGGTAGAAAGCATGAAACAGATGCAAAAAAAGCTTTTGGAGAGCATATCGTAAAAAAGCATCAATGTGGCAGATTGCTGGATTCAGGGTTGGTCAAGGTCTTTCCTTTTATAGGGGCAACACCTGACAGTATTTTTACGTGCAAATGCTGTGATGGAGGGAAAGTTCCAGTGGAGTACAAGTGCTCATATAAGTTATGCGATAAATGTATTGGTATTTATAATGTATTGGATGCATTCAAGGAGTTAGACTATCTAGAGGAAAGAGAGGGTAAAATCTGTTTGAGCAAAAGTCACAAGTACTACAGTCAAGTCACCACTCAAACTGCACTACTTGGGGCAAACTATGCATTTTTTGTAGTATGGACTCCCATTGGAGACCCGTTTAATGAAAAATTGACTTTGATAGCTCTCACTGGGCAGAGCTAGAAGGCAACGCCAAAAATTTTTTTAAATCATATGTGGTCAGCGTTTTACTGAAACGAAGAGAAATTTTATTTTGTGCCACATGCGAAAACCCTTGCCTTGAGCCTGAGAGGATGGATGGAACAAAAGGTTGTATTATAGAGTGCTCAACTTGTTTACTATGGCATCATTGGTCATGCGTTGATCTATCCACATCTCCTAAAGGTGACTGGATATGCAATGCTTGCATTAGTAGTGCAATGAATGAATCTTTTGGTATTTGCTTAAATTTACTGCTAGCTACGAAATCAAACTTAACTTTTAATATTATATATATATATATTTATATGTATATCAGTATTTTACATTTTAACAGAATAGGGATGGGTGCTAGCGGCAATAGCTCTCGGGGCTAGCGTACTCAACTGTCGACAGAAATATGCAAAGTAAACTTCCTCGTTAAAATATTTCTGTAACATATACCCTTGGTCACAAATAATATGATAATACTCGCTACCGTTAAATGTTTATACCTTTTTAGCTGAGTAAGTTAGATAGTAATACTATTCCAGCTCATTTGAAAATTTAAAATCGAGTGACACCCCATAAGAAACTGCCACGCCCCTCGACAGATTGGCATCAGCCAGCAACAATATAGTAAACAGTACATGAATACTTTTTTTTTTGCTTTAAACAAAGCATGTTGGTTCAAGATTTTAGTGAGAATCAATCTATACAATAAAGGAAGTACATCACAAACACAGTACAAGTTTGGGTAGTTAGTGGAAATTGAGTAAAGTTATGGGACTTTAATGGGGGGAGCAATTTGGAACATTATGAATGAAGAAAGGCTTTTATTTAGGAAAGGGGGTTTCTCCTCTATGAATTATTATAATTGTTGGCAGCTTGATAGTGCTTTGGTTTGTATGGGCAACTGTTGCATTATTGTAGGGCTTCATTTTGTAAATTGAATTCAACCAGTGTTTTTGGCCATGAATATCGTTTTTCTTTGATGATGGTTGATTTAAGGGCTCAGAGAGAAATAATTTTCCATTGAATTGTTGTTATTTGTAGTTAGAAAATGTAAGAGAATAATCGAAAATTTGCAATACTACAAGGAAGCCTTTGCCGCGTGCATAAGTGAGAAACCCCAAACACCACGTCAAGGAGCACCCTTTGTTTGGGGTTTCCTTTTTGTGTGGAAAGTTAAATTGGCAGCTTTGTAAATAGTTGTTGTCAAGAAATAGGTAAGTAGTTGTTGTTGATAAAAGTTGTTTTTGTAGGGAGTGTGAATTTGTATCAATATAATATAAGCTGCTTGAGTTTCCACTGGGAAGGAATCACATGTTCCCATAGGCAATATCGGAGAACATGCAAAAGCGTAACTCATAGAAGAGAGGAATAAGTTGATTAATAAAGAGTAGATGGGAAAAAGCGAGGATGTATAATATATGGAAGAGTATGTGATGTGTGAGGCGAGGTTGTTATAGATTTACGTGCTATAGAGGCATGTGTGAAGTTGGAAAGAGTGTGGGGGATGGTGAGGTTAGGAAGCATTTTTAATGTAGAACTTCAGGGTAAACAATATTTTTTTTCCCTGGGGCAGGAAGACTTTTATACCTGCAAATGATTTTGCTCTAGATATGGCAACGTAAAGCTGACCATGTGTGAAAACGGGTTCTGGAAGGTAAACGCCAACATACCTTAAGAACTGTCCTTGTGCTTTGTTGATGGTAAGGCAGTATGCCAATCTCTCAGGAAATTGCAGCCTGGCAATGTCAATGGGTAGGGCGGTATCTTTAGACGACACTGTGATTCATGGGATCATGACATAACGTCCCCAAATGAGGTGGCATTGTAAATCGCAGATCATTCCGCAGGGTTCCATTGCAAAGACTCTTCTTGGGATTGATGTTCCTCAGCAGGATGATTGTTGCACCAAGCTTTGTCTTTGAAAAGAAAAGTGGGTATCAGTTATAAATGTAGTGCATGTGGTTAGTTTAGAAGAATGTTATATCAGAGAAAAAAAGAAAGGAAGTGGAGTAAATGGTGGTTTAGTGAGATTATGTTGGAAAAATAATTATGGAGTATAGAAAAAGTTTCCTTATTGAAAAGAAAGGCCCGTAACTACCTTCAGTTCCAGTTGATGGAGTGGCATACCACTTGGTGTTTGTGAGTTGAGGAATTCAATAGGATATGCTGCAGCTTCCTCAGGATCATCAGTGATCACTCTGTCAGTACTGAGGTATCTTTGAGTGGGTGCATGTAGCCTGTCTAAAATGAGTTTATTGATTCCATGGGAGGCCTCATTTGTGGGTGTTAGACAGCAACGCTCTGACATTGATTCTGGATTGGCCATTATGTCCGGCTGTCCGGGTGGCGGTGGTGGATAAAGAAAGTCAACAATCTGGTCAAGTGATTGTACTAACATGTAATCGGGCAACGTGATTTGACCGTCTTCGTCCTGTGGTTCTTCTCAATTTCCAATTCTTATGAGCCAAGCTAAAATTGTCGGTATGTTTGGTCTTAGAATGCCCTCACGTTTCTGAGGAGTTGGAACGTGCGAAAATGGCGCCAAAGTGGTGAATTTTTCATTGTTTCTTGCATAATTCGTTCTCTACGTGCTTTAAGAATGACTGGAAGGACCTGTCTAAAGTCGCCACCAAGAAAGATGAATTTCCCCCCAAAGGGTCCTTCGATTTGGGTAATGTCCCTGAGTAGGATGTCCACAACTTTCAAAGCGTTTGCTAGAATTATTGAGGCTTCGTCCCAGATAAATACAGTGGTCTGCAGTAGCTTTTGGGCCTTAAAACTTTGACGTTTTTTGTTACAGGTCGAACCAGATAATAAAGGGATAGGAATTTGGAATGTGGAATGTCCTGTGCTTCCATTGATGAGTAATGTGCTTGCAATGCCCGAATAAGCACATTTCACAGTACTTCCTAATCCCTGGAGGTTATGAACAACTGTGTTGTACAGGAAAGCTTTACCTGTTTCTGCTGGACCGTCAACAAAGAAGCAGTTGTTTTTAGACAGTGTGTGGATAGCTTGCATTATGTTGTCGTAGATGTAACATTGTTTATCGTTTAGGACCTGTGAAGATCTGTTGTCCAAGTTCTCTCTCTTGAGCAATGTCAATGTTTTCTTCATCTTGTTCTGGGCTCTGGAAGTTTTGTGGCAGTTGGTGCAAGTCAGAAAATTCTGGATCTGTGATAGATTCCCATGGACTTTTAATAGGGTGTTTATGTCCCAAAGACACAGGTGCATGTGTCTGTCCTGAAAGGCAATCATAGGGTCATTGTGAAGGTGCCTGTGATGTCGGATGTAATCTTCACACATGGGCAGTTTGAATTGTTGAAAAAGAGCTGTGATGTCAGCCAGAGTTTGGAAGATGATGAGTTTTGCGAAGAGCTGTCTCATTTGTAGTGGCATGTTGATTGCTGCAGCTTTTTCTAGGCAATGTATAAGCTCACCATCATCGTCTTATATGCCCATGGCTTTAGCTGCATTCTAGCTGCATTGAAATCTCATCCGGAAAATCGTAAAGGGTACATTTGGCGATTCCTGGGACTCTATTATTTCGAAGCCCTAGCAAATTCCTGAAAAATAGAGAGTTGTAGCATGTTCTTTTCTGATATTTATAAAATTGCCTTCTTGAAACGTGTTTATCGTATTGAGAAATAATTCTAATGAAGTTTGTGACACGTTTGTCAACCACAATGGATCTTCGCTCTCTAACAAAAAAGCATAACTTTAGTACCTTTCCAATATATTCATTCTAGCAAAAGAAATGCTATCAAACATGCTGGAGAAAACTACCTGGTCTTACCATGCTCGCAGTATACAGTGAAAGGCCCAGGCAGCAAAGTCGTTTTTTAGCTCGAGAACAATGTACTGGCCAGTTCGGGAAAAAGGCAACGCCGTTATTTTTCTGAGCTTTGGTAGCTGCAGGCAGTGTATGGGGTTTATTGTTGTATGAGTTGCTCGAATTTTTCTGCAAGAGCAGGAACAACTTCCTCCGTTTATCGGGAAGGGGCAGCAATTGGGTCATTGTCAGCGCGAACAGGAGCTACCTGCTGTATAAATGACATTGCAATGATGTTTCTTCCAATTGCAACACCTTTATCAGTTGTTGAGCATAGCTCGCTAACATGTACACTGAGCTCGTTGTCTGAGGGCAAGTACGAGGTGACAGGTGATTCTGAAGCCAAGCATTGAAGCAAATCCTCTATGGAAGCAGGAATTTCGTCCTCATTTATTTAGCAAAAACTTAAAAACTTTTTATGGTAATCACCTGTTTCCAATGAGGAATCAAAACATGTAGTCCTTCAAGACATCCTGCCCAAAAAGAAAATAACCCATGTTTGAGAATTCCTTTGTTTGAACCACAATAATTCTGAACAACGGAGCAGTTTGTGTTGGGACATTTTCTCTCTGGAACAGAAAAAGTGAAAAAACTCTAAATATCTTTTTACCCGGCTGTTAGCCAATGATAATCAACTTGTTTCAATACAAAATTACTTTATCGATTACTTTTAGTACAGAGTCTGGAATTTCATGTTCCCATGAAACCTTATTCCAAAAAAGAGGACCTATGAGGGAATAGGTAATTTAAGGAAGAACACTAGACATCGTGTCAAGTTTCTTAAATAACCTTCAAATGTAACATGCTCTATAACCCCACTGCAAGAAAAAAAGATTACCCATTCCTGGTGCAGAGAAATTCATGGTAGTTTGAATGCTCGACCAAGGATCGGACTACCTTTATGTTCTGGTAGCTTGAGAAAGCAAATAAAGCTATGAAATACCAAGCAGACCTTTTTTGATAAGAAGACAGGGTCAGTTTGTCAAGAACTTTTCTATGTCATAGAATATACATACAGTGAGAAAAAAACTAAAAGGATCCCACGTACCACTCATGAGTTTTATGAAGCTGCGTGAAATGAGTCTTACTCGGGGTTGCCCAACAAAATGGTCATTCAATCTTTCTACGCAGTTTCTACAATTGTTCCCATCAAAATATGGAACCAAAAGGCTGCCTTCCACTGTCTCCATAACAGCATTACTGTAAGACCCTACATAGACACTACGCTGATGTGGTAGAGTCTCCAAAGAAATTTTGCCAGTTGACACAGGATTCTAATGTACGCATCCTGGTGCCTTTTTCGCAAAATGTCACTCCTTCTGACAACCTCCTTCAAACTATCTGGCATTTTTTGGCTTTTTACGATGGCATTTATGTACTTTACATGGCTACACGAGTGCCTTCCATGTTTGCAGCAGAGGCATAGGCCCTATTCGCACTGCAAATATGATAATGTTTGTCAAACCCGATATTCTCACCCAAATAAAAAAACTTTTTCAAGATTGACAAAGTTTGTCAGACTTCTGTTCTCATTAGGCAGTTTTCTGAGATGTATTGTTATCTAACACGTTATTAGGTTGCCATTAAGAAATTGTACCTTTTTAAATTGTGACATGATTTCAAATAGCAGCCTGTACTTTTTATTGGTGTTAACATAATTCTGGCATGTCCGTCGAGTCACCCGCTTGTTATCATGGATTTTCATGAGATTGTGATGCTCCAGAGCTCTACGGCGGAACCTTTGACCAATTAGTTGAAACGTTACAATTTGTCAGATTTCAGATTTTGCTGTTCGCACTCTACCAATTAAACTACTTCCTGACAAACCCTTGCCGCCTTTGAAGATAGAACAATAAGGGATTAACATCATCAGGTTTCTAGATGCAGTGCTAATAGGGCCTTACAAAGCTTTTTTTGTTGACAGCCACAACATACTGGTCTTTATCGTTGTCCTTCTCACTTTGCAACCAAAATCATTGGCTCACTAAAGTCTAGGGCTTTGATTACGAGGCAACCCTGATAACAAGAATAAACATCTGTTGAAACAGTATCCTGTGGCTTATATTAATGCGCAACATAAAGAAATAAGGAAAAGTCGAACAAAATAAAATACATCAATTACACAATCATTGGTCTGAACAATTATTGGCCTACAAAAATAAAGTGAAGGATGTTAGAATTTTTTAACCCCACCTTCTTCTCGTATTTTTGGTCTTATGTCGTGTATATCATCCCATACTGATATCAGTTGCTTGCAAGCAGCTATGAGAATGCAAGGTGGACGACTCGTGTTTTTTTCAGAAAATTCTACAAGTTAGAAAAAATTGTTGATGAAAATTTCATAGTGAGGAGTATATCTCCAAGACAGGTTAGGCTACTTGAACTCCACTAAGTAGCAGTTCATAAAGATTTCTCAAACTGGAAAATAGGGTCCAGAAGCGTGGGGGCAAGGGGGCTTATTGCGTTATTACTTGTAAAAACTGAAACTCTAAAGAAGCTATGTTTGTCTTTGGTGAATGTTATCCTCTCCAAAAAAACTTTTTATAGACCCTTCACATGTCACATGTGAATAGAAGTGTCTTCATTTCATTGTCATATTCTAAAAAGAAGGTTTTATCTTAGATATAGGAAGTTACTTATGTAGTAATGACCGACCCGAGCGACTTTTAGAGTGTGGGAAAATAACCGACCTGAGCGAGGCTCGACCTCACGACCCATGACTTTGTAGGTCAAGTGCTCTATTGCTGAGCTATCAGGTCGTGCTTTCAAGCCAACACCCAAGGCCAAGTCCAAGTCATTCACCCGCACTTTGAAGTTACTTATGCTAAGACGAGTATGTTAAGTATATTGTGCTAAGTACCTTTAGAAGCTAAACCAGTTTATACTTAAGAAAACAAAAAAATAAAGCTGCACAAATATGGAAATTTTCTTTAAAAATCTTTGTTTATAAGTACATTCTTTTTAGTTTGCTGTTCAAGAAGTGTTGTGAGAATTGTCTCAAAAACAAACATTGACTTACCGTTTGTTGGGGTTACTGTGCGTTCCTTGACAACTACGTCATGAAATGTGCCTGAAAAGTGAAACAGTAAAGTTGTAAGTGAAATAAAATAAATTAAACAAATTAGAATGCTCTTGGAAATCTTTAAGTCCTGTGACCTAATAACCATCCATATTGAACATGTTGCATACTTAACCATGAGGAAACTACTGTACCTGAAGATGGTTCCCATCCAAGAGAAGCTGATCATTTTGGGATGCCAATGATTAAGGGTTTCATGGAACCCTCCTAAACAGTTTGCCTGGGCATATGATGACAGCTTTTTCATGTTGTCTACTATTTGTTTATTCAATATTACATCTTGTAACCTGTCATAAACTGTGGTACCTAAGGAACAAAAATCGCTGTAATAAATACAACAACCAACCTTTCAGGATCTAGGAACCTGAATCCAGAACAGGATGGGGGTTTGAGCATTTGTTTTTTGTCTTAACCTTTCATGTGCCATTATACGTGAATTTTGCCTGAAGTAATTATAAATCAATACACAATGTTAATAAACAACAATAACATTTTTTTAAACTAGGAATAAAAATTTTGAAAAATAGAAAAGTTGGTTTTGAATATGATAGTTAAAACGTAAATCTAATCTATTTGTTTATGGGAGAGGGGGCAAAAAATAAAAAGGGGATAAAAAAAGGTAGTGGAATGCTTTTAAAACATTGTTAGAGTTCTTGTTTTTCTTTGTGTGCCAATTCTTTAGCACATGTATGTGCCAATTCTTTAGCACATGTAGTGGAAGGTGGTACTAGTAATTGAGATCATAAATTTTATTAAGGCTTTTTAAAAAGTTTTTTTGATGGTTCTTAGCTAGACTCGTTTTATTTACAAGATATTTCTGAAAAATTTATCAAACGCATTTGCAACTACCTTTTGGTCTGTTATTAAATTCCCAGCAATATTTAGCTGGAAATTTCGACTCTTATGTGACTTTCTTTAATGGAGGAGGTCATTGATGCCTTTCCAGATTCTTTTAGAGTCATTTTTAAAATTTTCAAAATAAGACTGATAGCTTTTTACACAGCTTTATAACGTGGTTAACAAGTTAACAAAGGTCTGTCAAACAATCTTTTGGTGGTACAAAACTCTTGGACTGACGTTTTAAACTCTAAAGGGTGTCAGACAAAAAGCTTTGGTTTACTAAATGCTTGCTTTTTCAAAGCCATTTAAAAGTTTGTCACTAACAAAGCAAAGTAAATTTATAAGATTTGAGCAGGCATTTGCTAGTAAAGCAAAATTACAAATACCTGTAAATAGGCAAAGTTAGTCAATTGTGTTACCAATTGATAACGTAGGCAATTACCTAAAGGTCTTTTTTCGATATTCAATAGCAATTCATCACATGAATCTTATCACAAATGATGAATATCACACGAGGCAAGAAAATCATCTTTGTTTGGAATTTAACATTGAACCACTGGAGTTTGAATTTATTGTATAGGAAATAAATAGCACACAGTCATAGCTATCATAATGGATTTTCTGAAGAAGATGTCACAGAAAATCATTGGAGACAATAAAATGTGCTAGCAATACTCTTGGGCTTAGATGTTCATTGAGTTCCAATTGGTAATTCAATATTCCATCGATTCAGTGACATTAGCCAGGAAATTTTAAATCGGCAACTCCAAACACACTTGAATTTGGTGGGATTGCTGAAGTTGCAAGTGCTGGGGTCAAACAAACATTGATAGCCTTTTGGGTAGAACCCTTGTTCTCATAGTTGTTGTGGAACTTGAAGTGGGCTCAAACCCTGTCAGCCTGACTATTTGATTGCAAAGACAAATTAATACAACTGCACTTTTTAATGCTGGTCACGGTATGAATATTTAATAAAATCAAAATTTTAACCTTTCTTTAGTATTTCCCTTAATCTGGGTGCTGCTTAAAAGCTTGACCGCGTGATCATCAAGTGCCAGTAATTGATTTTAAATTGTGGTTGTAATTGTGGTTATTGCACATGTACAGCTGGATTTTCCGAATGCTGCAACCACGTTGTAGCTCTACTGTATAAAGTTGAATGCGCAAATTCTAAAGGAATGATCGACCCCGCCTGTACCGATGTTGCTTGTTCTTGGAATGTAAGCACTCAGTGTAATGTTAGGTTTATGAAAATAAAAGATGTGGAAATAAGAAAGCACGAAGTAACCAACAAGAACAAAAAACGTGTTGTTCAGAGTGACTTTAAAAAATCTTCTGATCCCCGCCCATTGGATGTAAGGGGCCATGAAAATGAACGATTGGGCAACTGTTTCAACAACTACGGGATGCAAAACCATCGGCAGCTGTCCTCAAATGCATTGACCCTCCTCGTGATTACGATTGCCCACCTTCTTTATGGGAGATTGCAGATGAGATTCTGGCTGAAAATGATGGAAAAGATGAGCAGGAATTGATACATTTATTTTCAAACTCTCTTTCTTTTAATGAAAATCAATTGAAGGAGCTCGAGAGAACAACAAGGGCGCAGGGAGGCTCACAAATCTGGAGAGACCAGGGCGTAGGCTGCATCACGGCTACAAAAATAAAAGATGTGTGCACCAAAGTCCAGTCTATTGGGAAGTCAAGTGGCAAGAAGATAAAAGTGACCCCCCTTCTAGCCAGGTTATTCAAAGACAAAGACATTAGTGCTCTCCCCACCGTGAAGTATGGTAGAGAGCATGAAACAGATGCAAAAAAAGCTTTTGGAGAGCATATCGTAAAAAAGCATCAAAATGGCAGATTGCTGGATTCAGGGTTGGTTGCGAGCCATTCCTTTCCTTTTATAAGGGCAACACCTGACAGTATTTTTACGTGCAAATGCTGTGATGGAGGGAAAGTCCCAGTGGAGTACAAGTGCTCATATAAGTTATGCGATAAATGTATTGGTATTTATAATGTATTGGATGCATTCAAGGAGTTAGACTATCTAGAGGAAAGAGAGGGTAAAATCTGTTTGAGCAAACAGTCAAGTCACCACTCAAACTGCACTACTTGGGGCAAACTATGCATTTTTTGTAGTATGGACTCCCATTGGAGACCCGTTTAGTGAAAAAATTGACTTTGATAGCTCTCACTGGGCAGAGCTAGAACGCAACGCCAAAAATTTTTTTAAATCATATGTGGTCAGCGTTTTTACTGAAACGAAGAGAAATTTTATTTTGTGCCACATGCGAAAACCCTTGCCTTGAGCCTGAGGAATGGATGGAACAGAAGGTTGTATTATAGAGTGCTCAACTTGTTTACTATGGCATCATTGGTCATGCGTTGATCTATCCACATCTCCTAAAGGTGACTGGATATGCAATGCTTGCATTAGTAGTGCAATGAATGAATCTTTTGGTATTTGCTTAAATTTACTCCTAGCTACGAAATCAAACTTAACTTTTAATATTATATATAATATTATATATATATTACAGAACATCTCCTGAAGAGTGAGTTACTCACGAAACAGGCTTGTAGAGATAAACCATGTAGTTTTACTTTCTTCAATCTATGATATATATAAATATATATATATTTATATGTATATCAGTATTTTACATTTTAACGGAATAGGGATGGGTGCTAGCGGCAATAGCTCTCGGGGCTAGCGTACTCAACTGTCGACAGAAATATGCAAAGTAAACTTCCTCGTTAAAATATTTCTGTAACATATACCCTTGGTCACAAATAATATGATAATACTCGCTACCGTTAAATGTTTATACCTTTTTAGCTGAGTAAGTTAGATAGTAATACTATTCCAGCTCATTTGAAAATTTAAAATCGAGTGACACCCCATAAGAAACTGCCACGCCCCTCGACAGATTCGCATCAGCCAGCCACAATATAGTAAACAGTACATGAATACTTTTTTTTTTGCTTTAAGCATGTTGTTTCAAGATTTTAGTGAGAATCAATCTATACAATAAAGGAAGTACATCATACTTTATTCTTTAATTTTCTGTTCTAAATGAGATGCCTTTATGTTTGTAAATGCTGCACAAATTGTTACAATATCGTCACATAATGGTAGTAATAGAATAGGTGACTGCATCTTTAAAATTCGGTATTCTTTTATTCTTCTTATTGCCTTTTCAACAAAAATTCTTAGGCTCGCCACTTTAGAAGTAGTTGCAACGTCAGATTTTTTCATTTGAAAACTGCCATGGGTTGAGGGGGGGATGATCAATGTTGTTTGATAATACTCAAGGTTTTCTCGTATTTTGAAGCCTCTATCTGCCATAACCTGATCGTTAGGTAAAAGGTTTCTTGCCAGACCACATTCTTCTGTTATGTAAATGTCTGTTGCCCTTCCACCATAGCAATCTGACAAAAAGCTTATTGCGCCTTTTGGCGTTATACCAACCAAAAACTAGTGATGCTTGTATTGGCTCCAACAAATAGCAGCAAGCTCTAGACTTGATGGTGTTTCGATGAACACTTCAGTGCAGTCAATAATTACTCTGCATTTTGGAAAATATTTCCGAAAACCATCAGGTCGATATCTCATGACTGCGCTTCTGTCTGCCCACTTGATCAAACCCCTGAACTCCAAAGACATAACTCGTATCCACGTGTAAAGAATAGAAGTCACAAGGCCAACCGAAACACCAAATCTGTAAGCGAGGTCCTGGATGAGTAGGTCAGATTTTAACTTCATTGAGACCAGCAAGAATTCTTGCTCCAACAGTAACTTCCTCGCAGGACCTCGTCGCAACGTTGTCAGCCCTGCCTTCTGTGCTTCATCTTCGAATTCTACGCTGATGACTTTTGGATTTTCTCTCAGGGTCTCCTTGTCACCTTTCCAATACTGCATACGGCTAGCTACAGGGAACAAATGATCAAATACCATTTTAAACATAGCTGCATCCTCAAACACAGTGTAAAAATGAACTTTCGAATCTCTTGCAACCTGCTCAATACAATATTCAGGTCCAAGGCTAAAAAAGATTTGCTGGTTGTTTTCATCGTCGGTTTTCTTGATGAAGCATCACAAGGAAAACTAATTTTTCTTGGGCTACGACGCAGGTTTGCTTGATCAGGTATAGTCTTGTCCTCGGAAAGCAATAAATTTAATAAAATTTATCAAAAAAATTTAACAACATAGAATCGCTCTTTGTAAAAGTGCCATCAAACCAGCCAAATCTTGATGGTATACCAGAGAAACTAGACGTTGGTGATATAACTCAGAATGCTCTGCCAACTCAGAGGGGTTACCCTTGATGATGCCAAACAGATTTGCCCGCAAACAATTCAGCAGAATATTATAGTAAGTTGGTTCCAAGAAAAAAGAAAGCAGTTAACAGCTAAAATTTTCGGAAAGGTGTTTAAATGACAACAAAATAAAGAACCAGTTTCTCTTGTTTCCTCGATTATGGAACAGTCAACGAAAAGACCAGTATCAGTAGCCATGATATGGGGTATAGAAAATGAATTTGTAGCTATTAAAAAGTACATGGAGCTACCGCCAAATTCCATCGTGTGTGTTGTAAAGTAGGCAGAGAAGCGAAAAGGCATTTGATTGCATTTTTGAACTATTTATAAAAACATAACAAAATGAACAGCAATTTATTTAGCCATAAAAAACTCAATCACAGTGTCCAGCCTTGAATTATGTGCAACACGCTGTTTTTATAACCTACATAACTCGTGACTGCAGATCCAGGGTTACATTCCAACACACTCCCCAGTTTGATTGTGAAGAAATAATACTTTTAAATTCGAATACAATTGTTATACGATTACGAATACAAGTGTCCATATACCAATTTCTCAACAAATCAGGATCTATATTTACGTCTTAACTCATCAATAACCGCAGCTTTACCGGACTGTTGATTCTGAGCATGCGTTGTGGTATTCTGCGCTTGCGAGTTAGTGGTTGGCGCTTGCTTCACAGTGTACTATTGCTTTCCTTCATTTGCTATGAAAAAGACCAAAGTAATAGCATGACGGTTCTGTGGCTGAAGAATGAGGCTCCTCTCATGCCGTGGTATATTGGCTTTTGATGAAAGGTTTGATTGAATGTTGCTTCACTTCACTTCAATTCACACTCCTGTGACTATCGCTAGGAAGGGGGAGCCTTAAATAGAAAGGGGGTAGAGGCTCCCCCCTTCCTAGAGATAGTCACAGGAGTGCGAATTTAATGCGCACAAGAGTGCAAGCAATTTTTTTTATCACGTGACCTGTGCGGAGCCAATTTTTCCATGAAGTTAAATGATGGTAAAACAATTGGAGGTAAAGGTGGACTTAAAATATTTGCGACAAAATGCAAAACTTCTATGGACAGGCAATAAGAAATAATATTTGAGACAAAGACACAATATACAAAGGCATTTTTCAAACACATGGTCAGAAATTATAATGAGTCTCTTGAACAACAACACTCATCCTCTGATACATGGTGCAGGTTTTGGAGAAAAGATAAAGAATATTGTGATGACAAAAGGCTGCCAAGTGTCTTTTATGATGAACTCAAGCCACTTTTTGCAAAGCTGTCAGAAGCAAAACTGTTAAATTAGGTGTTAAATGGGGCTCACACAGAACCTAAATGAATCTGTAAATGGTTTGTTGTGGTCCACAAAATAAAAAATTTTTATTAGCAAGTGGTAAGATTTATAACATGTCTTCTGATGAACGCAGGGAAGAGAAAGATAGCGATTGTGACGCTTTTTCAGAAGTTTTGGAATATCTTCCACAGTGTCATTCTTTGACCTGGGCAGACGCTGAATCGAGCGAGACACTTCCAGGGGCATCAGCACGCTTACAGCATCCATCTGTTTTTGGTCCGGGACAAATACCAATTCAACCCCGTGAGAAAGATACGCATGTTAGCAGTGTTGCTAATAAACGAAAGTTCACAATTTCAGAACATATAGTACGTGCGCGAAATGTTCTAACAGAGCTTTATCCAAGAATTCGCGGCGTAAGCTTGGTAGAGGCTGCAGTCGACCTGCTGACGAGTAGGGAGAAGGCGGTTTTTAGGAAAAAGCTCCAAGAATCAGGCATGGAAAATGAGGTAAGTTGAATACATTATTCAGAGGGGTCTTTGCTTTTCGTGCCTAAAGAAGTAAAAATTGTAAAATACTGAAAATGACACCCTGTTTCGAAGAAAACTTTATCTTAGGGATATTAATCGAAAAATAGATAAACTTTGTGATTTTAAACTATTTTTACAAAAAACTATACTGATATATTCTGATCTAGCAGTTTGAAGATCGATATATAGATTTATATTTAATTAAGTTCAACATCCAGTTTTAATTCTAAAATTTAATTTTTTACAGAACTTTCGATACAAAGAAATCTGCAAGTTGGCTGCGGTAAGTCAACATTGCTTCGCACAAATAATGAAAATCGACGAGCAGCTGCAGAATAGGGAAATGAAGAAGAGCACGTCTGCCCAAAAAATTTCCCTATCCACTTTCGATTTTCTCCAAGGAGAGAAAGAGGATGAGCAGTATCGTCTGTTGAGTGCAATTGTGAATGGCGAGGCAACGCTGAAGCACCTAAATGCAGAAAAAAGGCAGCGGAGACGATGAGTTGCAACAGAACAGCCCTCAACAGCTGTAGGTTTTGCAAATATTTCATTATTTTATCTAAACTGTTAGATGTTCATAAGATAGTGTTGGATCAAATTTTAGCTCATACGTTGAAAATATTGGTCAATTCTGGGTGTGCAGCAGGTTTCTTTAGGTCGCACTCTCTTGGCCCCTTCCAATATATTCAGGGACTGCAGAACGGAGATTACTGAAAAGGCTTGGCCAAAAAAGTTCCAAAATGTATGTAAAACCATAAAATTAATTGCCTTGTTTTCGATTGTAAGCATGTTAACCACCACCCCACCTTCCCCCCAGAAAAGACTGTCAGCTCCTTGGTTGTTAATTTGTTCCGTTTTGCTGAATGAGGTCACTTTTGTGATAATATGTGCTGACAAGCTGAATTATAATTTTTATTTACTAAAAATATTTGATTATACCATCGATTTATTACAGTTTCTAACATATTCATGAGCTCGGATTAGTTTGGGTCCTAAAATCCAGATAAATTCATGCTTTCTTCAAATGAGTTACGTTGAATCAAGTTCTATCAGAATTATTTATGATAGGCTGTTTTCATATAGTTTGACCAGTTTTGATATCACAGAAATGATCTTCATCGTCGACTGTGAATTGCGATGAATCACAACAAAGTACTTATATGAAAACCAGCCTTTACAGTTCTTTTAAAAATACATGTTAGTGACAAGAATTTCCTAAATACTCTGTGAAATCAACATCATATCTTTCGAGGTGCAAATCACTCCAAAAAAATCTCGTATATCTTTTGTGAAAATCCTATTGTTTTATCTGAAAAATCCCCGGAAATCCTTCTGCTTTAGGGAAAATCTCGTACGCTATTTGCAAGAGTGAAATGCCCCTCAATGTCTTTAACCTTTCACTACTGATATCCTTAAAAAATATCCTCACATTTAGACAACATCTTCATCTGCCGAGGGTGATATGGACGCCCTGACTTTTAATTCAAAGCGCTGGAAAGCTTCCGAATTTTCTGAACTAAATGATCAGGGTATGTTGTGATAATAAATTCTTCCTTAACTTTATTTGGTCATTTATAGACTCTTAAAAACTCTAAATGTGATTTAGAGTGGAATATAGGCTTGATTATATATTGAATTTCTTAGAAAATAGTAGAACAGAAGAATTTCGGTACCAATTGATAAAAAGGCACTTCTTTTAGGTCCGTCGATTGAAAGGATACATCAAGACAATGAAGGCTGAGCTAAATGACGCAGAAGAAGAGATCAGAAAGGTGAGTGATCTGTTCATATATTTCAAGATAGCATAAGACTTCAAAATATGAGTTACGTCGAGACAGCAATGTCAATACAATCTAGACAAAGGTTTCATATTTAAGATAAAGTGACCGCGATGCCATCAAACAGCCCTTTTTGATTTTTTTGATAAGCCACCATCTTAATTTTCCTGTTCTGCAATAATTTTCCTGTTCTAGAATCGTGACAGTGTTGTTGTACTGTTCGATCATTCACTGGCATTCTAATAAGTTGAAGTATTATGCTGAAAGGAAGCATTAAATTCCTGTTTTGTAGTCTTCCCATTTTGCGTAGCATATTTGGGTTGGACCTGGATCAAAGATCTTTGATCTAGCAATATGTATCTTGGAGATTGTGAGTGGTGAATTAAAATAATTGTTTCGTATTTTTCCTGTAGAATCAACGTACTATTTTCAATTTCGAGGAAGAGGTGAAAAATGTTTATGATGCCCTCAAAAGTAGAAGGACTCATTTTGATGAGCTATGCTTTCTTTTTCGGACTAAACACTGCCTGTTTCAGTGGCAGCGCCAGCCACAAGGTTCTGGGGGAACAAACAAAAAATTTAGGCCACGTCCTATTTACAGCCCAAAATGTACTTTTATAAAAAAGAACGCAAATTTTATCTGCAGGAACGCCTATTACTAACTTTTGGTTACATAAGAGCTTCAAAATCGAAGGATTGCAACAAAATAAGTAAATTGCTAAATATTAGCCCTCCCTAACCTTTCCTCGAGAATTTAGACGAAATACAAAATTCATCATGCCAAGAACTGGGAGGCGTCTCCCCCAGTACCCCCCTCCCCCCATCTGTGGCGCCGCTACTGGCCTGTTCAATGTCTGATTTGTAAAATTTTTAGTAGAATATGATGAAACTTAAAATTTCCATTATATTTCAGTATAGAATTAATGTTGAAAGGCGTTTACAAGCCAAAGACAAAACTATAGCGGAACTCCAGTCTCAGCTCTCCAGCTTGACAGAAGACTGCAGTTCAAACCTGTTCAACAGCAGGCTATTAGAGACAAATGAGGTTAGAAACAAGTCGATAATCTTACCTTGACCTACCAATAGTGGGAGGGAGGGAGCTGAATCAATGTGTGTAAAACGAAGTTGTAATACATTATCAAATATGTTGAAGCTTCAAAGTTGATTCCAATTAAATCAACTGTCAATTCTAAGGGATGCACGAAGCACAAGATACTTATGATATTTTGTGTCAAAGGGCACTTTTGCCAGCCTTGATAAGACTGATGATGAGTGCCCTACCCATTTATATGATTCCTACGTTTCTAGCCATACGATTCCAACTGATGAACAAACGTTGATGCAAATTAAACTTAACTCTTGTCGAAATCCCTCCTAGTTCAAATCTTTTGATTAAGTTAAATGTTGATTTTTTAGATGTATCATTCAACTCCAGAGCCCAAAAAACTAGAAGAGGGCAACAGAAAATATACGAAAAGCGCTTTAAAGGTGCGTTGCTGGATGAGGTTGCCTGCAAATGATTATATTTTTCAAGCAAGATAAAATCAGATCATTTTATATATTTTGAACTTCATGCAGAAATTTTTTTCTAAATGTTTTGACATGATTTAAACAAAGAAAAAAGTATTTCATCAAGTCTATCATCAATCAAAGTAGCTTTCAGATTCGGTTTTGTTGTTGACAAATGTTACAAAATAGTAGCTTGGATCACACTGTACCTGTTCTAGTTCAAAATGGATAAGCTTTTGATTGTTACAACACATAACTGAATATGCACCATATTTGGCACAATGCCCCATACTGTCATGTCGTCCATCTCCACAGATCATAAGGTTCTCATTTGATTCTTACAAGGTTCTCATTTGATTCTTTCAATTTGGTTCTCATTTGATCCTGTGTATCTGGTAAAAGAGAGGGGCAGTGCGGGTGAATGACTCGGCCTTGGGTGTTGGCTTGAAAGCACGACCCGATAGCTCAGCGGTAGAGCACTTGACGTACAAAGTCAGGGGTCGTGAGTTCGAGCCTCGCTCGGGTCGGTTATTTTCCCGCACTCTCTATTAATTATCTTCGAAATCCTGTTGTCTGTAAATTGATTCTTTCAATAAATCAAGCATATTTTCTTGGTACTGCTTCCAATACAGAGAAATCGCTGGAAAGAGCTTTTCCTGGAGGTGAAAAAGATTTCTTAATTTTTCAAGCCAAAAAATGCATTTATTTCATCTCGATTATGAGGAGATTGTGACGAGGCTAAAAAACTGCCTAACCCAAGCAAAGTAAAAAACACACTGCTTACCCTCTGGTGTTTGAAGAATGTTTTCAACGATATGCATGCAAGTCCCATGTGGTCAAATATTCGTAGCACTTTTGTGGCAGTTCCTCCAGCAAGAAATATTGCAAATGACAACAACAGATTGCCAGCCGGAATACGAGTCCCTTCCATTTGCAGTTGGCTTCTCCATACATTCTCCCTCTTTTGACATTTGGGATTTGCACAAAGAAATCGAACCTCTGCCATTGTCCCTATCTTTTTTGTCTCAAGTAATGGATTGTCCTCTTTGCAGACTGGACAAAACTGAAGCAACAGAAGTAATTGAGATATAAATACAATGAATTTGGGCTCTTTCTCTTCCAGGTAGATGCTAAAATAATAAAGAATAAAGAGTTTAAGATTTTGTATATTTGAAGGAGTCTATGATTTTGTTCATAAAAGATGGTCTCATATGAAGGGTTTAGTTTAGCAGCCAAAAAAATTAAATCTGTATTTACCATTCAGGTTCATCTTCTTCTGATTCTCTATCAGTGACTTCTTCATCCTCTACAAAGCTTTCATCGGTGTCATCATCTTCCTCAAAACTCTCATTTTGATCTGAGACATTTTCAACAATCTCATCTACCTTAATTGTTTCTATCTCACCCAGATAATGTTTGTCAAATACATTATGGGTGGTTTTCTTTGTCTCTTTCTGCTGCATTTTTCTTGTTTTCCATTGCAAAATCCTCAACGTTCTTTTGTTTGACTTCAGTTGATTTTGTAACCTCCTATTTTGTTCATTGAGTATGTTACAGGATATACAATCCAAATTGCCTTGGCATACTGCATCTTGAAACTGATAAAAGATAAACTGTGTTTCAAAACTTCTCTAAATTGTATAATGTGGCAGAAATAAATGTTTGTAAATTTATTTCATTCATTTCAGTTAATTTTAAAATTCCAATACCAAACCTTATTCAATATGCAACAAGTGACTTAGATTATATAACAAGAATACAAAAGTTGGAAAACAGAAAATTGCTATAAATGAATATAGATAATTGATATTTGTATTACGGGGAGTTTCCTAAGGAGGGGCTCTCTCACTAGATATACTGAACATATATTCAAACCACTGATCTAAAAAAAACTGGATCGCGCATCTATTGTTCTAAAAGTGCGGCCGCTGAGAATTCGCAGCTGCCATGCTCTTGTGACCACTTTTGCAGACTTGTGGTCTTGTTTACTACGAGGAAATGCCGGTTCGGACAAGTAAAGTCGAAGTTTCTGTCGACAAATAGTGGCAAAGGTGGGTAAATCTTAATATATATGAGCGTAAAGGACCATCAAATTATTAAATGTTACATTTTATGGAGGGTAAGGCATTTTGGTTCTCTATTTCTCGTTGCTTTACGGACAGCCTACGCTTTTAGACCTATTACTAGTAGGTGGATTGAAACTCGAAAACAGAAATCAAACTAAGGTAAATCCAAATAAACATTTGTCTTTCGTTGTCAGCAGTCAAAAACAGTAATTAAACTGTTCGCTAAACTCAAGTCTCCACGGAGAGTCCAACGATGCAAAAATATTTATTCGAATCAGCAGGCAAGTGACTATATGACTAGCTAGCTACCTTTTACTTATTTGATCAAATTAGAGCCGTAAATTGCCATGAAAAAGCCACGTAGCAGCGATAATTACATAGAATATAAGTAGCTTTTATATGTTAAAGTTGATTTTAGTTGTTTCTCTGATAGGATATAACCCCCAAAAACATCTTGGGAGCTTCTAAGCAACCCCAGTGTAGAATTGAGTTTCTTGTAGATAGAAAATATGTTTAATTTGTGTAGCTGCTCTTTCCAAAGAAGTCTAGCCGTGATTTCAAACCTCTAACTTTTTGTGCCCATTGTTTAAGCAATACATTTTACATTGAAATGATGTGATATGAAACATGCTTACATTCAAGTGAATCACCGCTTGTACTAAATTTGTGACTTGTGTGACTTAGGACTAATTGAAGAGTGGCATTCCTCTGAAAAGCAATATTCCTCTGAAAAAATAAGCCTTAAGAATATGCCTGGTTGTACTTTTGAATCAAAATTTTAATATTACCTCTGACAAAGCATTTCTTTTTTTTACAGAATAAAGTGCAATGGAATGGCTTGACAGGTATTGAGGGATACAATCATATATAGTTTACTGAGCTAGAACTTAATAAGTAACAGATATTACAATGAATAGTAATTAAAAGATTGTGACATTGTTTCAAATGAATTTTAAGATTGTGATTTAAAAATTTGAGTTTTTTGAATTTGTTATGTATACAGCTCTTTGAGAGATATTGAGAGATAAATCCTTCAGCCCTGAGACAAAAGCTATGAGTGACAACACTTATATGAACTGAAGACTAATACGGTTCATAAAAAAGGCTTACTACAGCAAAACATTTGATTACATTGGTAATTTTGTTCCAGAAATAATCATAGATAACTGCATAAAGCTCACAAAATAAATTCATTTTACTGCTAAATGTTCTAAACATATACAAAATTTTTGTAGCAAACATTTGAATTTGTAAAATATGTTTAAAGAACCTCTTGAAACAATCAAAATTACTGTTTCCACTCCAAAATTAATGTTATGAATATTACAGTTTGTTTTGCTTTAGTAAGATTCAGCTGCTAGCAACAACTTCCATTGCTTAGTCACATCATAACATCTCAGTGATTGGTTCCTTTCCAAAACTTGAAAATGGCAAACCTTTATGGTTTTACAAACAGATGTTTATTTCATTTCAAAACAAGTGGTGAAAGCACATGTCTTTGTCAATCCACCAAGTCAAAGATGCACACAAGTTGATCTACCTAGAAAATAAAAATATAAAAGTATTTTTCGTGTATCTATTATCATGGGGAAACACAAAGATTAGGCCTAGTGCCATGTAAAAAATTATTACTTAATTCATAAACATTAACTATAGCAATCTATTTGGGTACCTAAAACCAGGCAAAAATTTCCAAATAGCTACCTACTTCAAATTAACCGACTGTAGCAATCTATTTGGGAAACTAAGGGCCCGTTTACACTGCCACAAATGACTTTTTGATCCGTATCAAAAGTGATATGGATTGGCCTCCCGTTTACACCACTCCAAGCTTTTTGTTGCAAAACTGATACGGCTAACTGCATCACTTTTGATCCTTTTAGCAAAAGGATTTGAAATGGTCCAGACTCGTGAAAACCCAGTTTAAAGGGGGCATAACTGTTCCTTCGAAATACAACGATCTTGGCCTACTAAAATAAAAATAGTAGTGTACTCACTGTGAAAAAGTGGAGCATAGCTTCCTTTTTATTTGCAATCCTTGATTCTCATGGTCCTTGTTGTCATTTATTCCCTTTTCATCGTCAGTTCCCTATTTCGCATTTCTTACAGCCAAAATAAATGCAGCGAATACCCTATACCCCAGCGTCCTAGCCATTCAATTTCCCGCTGAAGTGGTCACAAGCGCATGGCGCCGATTGAAATTCGCCGGCCACACTTTCTAAGGTTTGAGAACAATAGGATGCGCGATCCAGTTTTTTTTAGATCAGTGATTCAAACCAGTTAAATCCTATAACATACCAGCTCTGTGTGGTACTGTATAAACTCTGCAGCAAATTCCTCTGCAGCAAATTCCTCTGCAGAAAACTCAATGTCTGCATTTACAATTTCTGAAACATCAGTTTCTTGAGCAGCTTTTATAGTCTACAATATAAAGTATTGCTTTGACATCATTATGTGATAGTGAAACCTTAAAATAATCCTTGGCTTTACTTAGATACTAGTTTTAACTTCTGCTACCCTCAACCCTCCATTCCCAATCTAGATCAAAAGGTATGTATCATTTGCATCCTAAAATTGATAAATATACAAGTCAATATAGCTCTGAAAAGACCATCGCTAGCATAGAAGGGGGCAGTACCCCCGAAAAGCAAAAGTTGGTCTCTCAGAAAAATCGAAAATCTGCAATAAGCCAATGACTTCAGCCAGCATCTGAAAGGGTGTGATCACAATTTAGAGGAAAATTCATGTCAGGCAAAAATTTAGTAACTTATGAAAACTTAGTCAGTTGCACTTAAACAAAAATTTGTTTCGAACCTTTTCTAGACTAAAATTCTAGCAGGCAATTAAATTGAAATTAACCTATTCAGGTTATTAGCATAATTCTATATCACACGGAAACAACTTCAAAAATAAAACAATTAAAGGTAAATAAAAGTTTTCGAAAAAACACTAATGAAAATTGGGGGAAAATTGAGTCAAGAAAATTTGTTTCTCAATTTCCAAAAAATACAGCTTAGTGACCCCTAGATATAAGGCTGCAATATCATGAAGGCCCGAACCTTGTTCTCGTTTATTACATTAAGAATACCAGTATAATTTTTCTGGGGGGCCTTGGAGTTTAAACTGAAGGTAGATTTATTGTTTAGTCAGTCGAGCTACTGTGTATAATAAAAGAATGAATGTGACTGGCGGAATATGTTACTCACAGTAGAAATGATCAAGTCTTACCATTCGCCGTTGCCTGCTACTGGTTTTAGAACAGTCTCCTTCTTCTTGCTTATTTACAACGGGGTAAACAGATGGTACCGGAACAATGCCGATTTTGTCCTCTTTTAAATAAACTTTCATGGACCCAAAACCCGAAAGATTGGTCATCCTTCTTTCATAATCTTCTGGCTTAAAATTAGCAGAGCATATTACGGAGGATTTTATTGCACACCAATGAGCCCTTCGCCTCTGTACAAAGGCAATCCATTGCCTTCTTCTTCGCTTGGCCACTGGCCTATCATCCCCAAAAAATGGTATCTTGGGCAAGGAAATTCCTTTGGCAGAATGACAACATTGCAATTTAATATTCATTTTCAAATTCAGCGTATTCAGTTTAACTGAAAACGATTTAATCTCATTTAGGGTTATATGCACTTTAAGATAATATCTACATTGTTTTTGTAAGTTCAGTATGATGATCATACATATATTAGAAGTGGATAAAACCACACATACAAACAGACCCACAAACAGACTGACAGACAGACACACGCACACAGACAGAAACACACCCACCCTTCTTTTATATCCATTAAGCTATCATCGTGTGAAATATCCATTGTAACATCTTCTGGATTGTATGTTGGATCATTTATTCCATAATTTTCTACATCATCCTCATCATCGCTATAAACGGGGGTTGAAGAGTCAAACCAAATCAGGTTACATTGGAACCCTTTATCTACCATATTTGAAGCTTGAATTTCTAAAATGAATTAGAAGTTTTTAGTGAAGCAAGAGTGCAAATATAGCAATTATAAGTGACTAGGGACGTGAATAAAACTTTCATAATGTACATATGTATAATCTAATTGGTACAATCTTACATATCTATAACAACTACTATTGCAATATTAACTAGAAGCCTGTTATACATCAAACTCAATTCTAGTGTTGTTGCTACTAGGGGATGATACTAAAAAACATAAAATGAACTGTAAATGCAAACATATATTAATGAAACATAACAGCAAAAAGGGTAATAATTACTTAAGCTTCTTCCATTCACAAATGCTTGAGTTTTTACTGATCTGATAGAGCCTTTTGTAGATAATGAGGTGCCTGCATCAGACTCTTGTGGGAATTCCTCGTCCACATCTGTATCCGCACAAGCGACTGCCACAGCATGGAATTAGTAAAACAATATGTCCTCATTTAATGAACATAAATGTTGGCTTTCACAGCAAAAAAACTATACTTTAACAGTTATGGCTTATAATGCAACAATGATAATATTTACATCACACCATCAATAAAAATCACACCTTTTACATTGCTGAGAATCGATATTTTGATAAATGTTTTGCAGTGGTACAGATTGCATCAGGTCATTTATCCCACAGTGCATAATGATTGCAGGTGGCATTTTAGATAAGCTGTTGCAATTAATCTTTTAGTTTGGTTGATCCCATTCTATTGATACTGATTTTGTTCACCTGTGCATTTAATGTTTTGGCAAGCTTGTTGGGCTGGTTATCTTTTAACATGGAGTCTCCAATGATGACAATGGTTCTTTTGATTTTTTTCTGCTTTTGATAGCTTTATTTCGTCATTTTCTCTTATTTAGTCTATATCTTGCTCATCATCTGCATTTGAGTATATGTTCTGCCAAGTATATGTTCTCAAACATGTTCTTAGTAACTGTGAATCTTTACAGCACTTTCTTAGGAACTGAAGATGAGTACCAATCCGAATGATTGTATCAAGCATTTCAGAACCAAGGCCATTTTGCACTTTGGTCTTCACATTTGTGACAGTTGAAAAACCCCTTCAACCACAGGATTGCTGACTGGAGTCAAAACACAGGACAATACATAAATACTCCTGACCAAAATTTCATTGTATCGGTTCGGATCCTACCACTAAATACAGACTCTTTGTTCAAGCAAAGATGTAGTATTCTCCTGAACTGTTGCTCAATGTCAACTTGTTTGACAGCTAGAAGGTGCGTCACTGGAAAATCTTTGAAGACAGATCGCAATGTTTGGGTTCGGATCGTGCATGTTGAAAGGTCGCTGAGACCTTTAATATTGGCAATGGACTTTAGAAGATGTTTCTTAACTTGATTCAAAACCTATGTACCCATATAGCTACAAATTTGTTGCATTTCATTGACTTTGCCTGTAGATTCAATTGAACTGGCATCAGTATATGAATAACTCATGCATTATCTCTGCTCCAAGGTCACCTTTATCAATTGGCACTTATTCTCTCTGTCTGTCAAAAAGTCTGTCTAGCAAGCTTTTGTGATGCAATGTAAGCTCCTGGACCATATTCTCTGAATTTGCATCAGTGCCTTCTCTCTGTCTATCAAAGGTCTATATTGCCAGCTTTCATGGTGCAATGTAAGCTTCTGGATTACTACCCTTTGGATTAGCATCTGTGGCTTCAAAAAACAATTTTTATTGCAGTAACTCTCTTTCGATTGGGGAAATGAAATGAGAGTAAAGCACATTTGTAGGGTCAGACAGCATATCTAAGGTGTGGCACAAAGCATCTGTGGTAGGCAAAGCTTATGCAAAGTAGACCTGCTGCTCACACCTTCTTTAGATTGTGATTAAATGACTTAAAAGAAATTGGGTAAGGAAGGTTCCTTATTCCACAAAATTTTGGAAGTGCCTGCCTTATTCCCTTCATTCAATGTATTTGTGGCAAGTAGAGACCTGCAATTGATTTCAATTGTTCTATCCTTAGACCTTCTTCTTGTGCAAAAGGAGACATTATCTTGACAGGTTGAGCATCTAACTCCAAGGTCTTAAATGTACTCTTTATGATTAGTCAATTTGGATATGCTTTGAGATTTTATTAACAAACATTTTTCTTGCGCAATGCATAGCAAAAAAAGAGCACCCTGGAAATGTTCTCAGAAGAGAAAAATAGAACTGGCTTCGCTGTGATTCATAGATGAGTACCAATCGTACCATAGTATAAGCCATAGTACAATTTTGCCTTCTTTGTCGGCATTTTTTATTGAAATATTCTATATTTGTTTTAGGCTACAAATGGCCTCTTACTCCTCTTGAAATATTTGGAGGGTTATGGTAGTTTTATATGTATAAGTTTAAAACGTCTGGATGTCTGTTATCAAGATACGTGTAAATGTTGGGGTTTCGAACAGATTCAGGTTCCCAACTGGATTTCCCCCTAAATGGAAAGGCAGTTGTATCCTTTTTGTTGTCCTAGCAGTAGAGCATTTTTCTTTGGAATTCATTAAACGACTGTAATGTTGTATGTATATTTACATTTTTTGGTGTGACTACGAAGTTTTAGCTTTTATTTAAGACTTTTTTCTGTTAATGAGTTAAATTTCAAATCACTCAGATTGACAATATTGCTATATTGCATGTTGTGAGATTGTTGTATTTTGCTAAAAAGGTATTTGCGTGCTGATGATTTTTGTTTTTTTCGCTTTCACATGACGTTTCTTATTTGGCCTAAAATCTTTCCAAGGCGTGTTTTGGTATGTTGATTCGTAAATTTATGTGTACCGTCGGATCCTGTATGCAACCAGGACAATAGAAGACAATGTAAATGAGGTTTGATAGTATCGTTGTAAATAAAATTTTATGTATATTTTTATGTAAATCCAAAATTGTTCAACGACGTTCACGTTTCCGCTTGTTGCCTGGTGTTTGGCCCTCTCTGGTTCCTTTGTATTTTATGTGTTTGTCCATAGTTAGCGTTTCTGCTCTCGATACAATACCAACGTACGCACCGGGATATCTTTTTCGGGCCATGTTTTTTATAGTTTTGTGTGAGATCATATTGCGATGACCTCATTGATTCGTGATGAGAGGCCAGTATGTTGCACATGGTCTTTGGGAACGTGCAACAAGCCTCTTGTTTTTGCAAATCCGACGAGAAGTCACTTCTGTAATAGACGTTGACCCCTGGGTAGAGAAAGTCGGATATCGACCTTTCTCTGTGTGTTGCTGAAATTCCTGGTGGTAGAAGCTACTTGCCAGGCTGTTAGATGTAAGAGCAATCAATTTGCCGTTCTGCTCTTGGTGTTCCCCACCATTATGCTGGCTGGGGAGTGTTTTTTCAGCCCTCTTTTTGAGAGGGGTGGAGGACAGTTGTCTTTTTTTGGTATCTTATAACCAGAGAGGCCTTGCCTGGTGTTCTTGGGTTTGCGTTTGCCACCTTTGATGGGTTCATTCTTGCCGGTGGTTTCCAGCACCATGTTGAGAAGTTATTTTGTGTTATCTGTGCAAGTAAAGGTATAACAATGTTATGAGATATGTTGTGTGATATTACTCTATATATACAGAAATATATACACACATATGAATATTTGTATAGAGGTTTCACCATTTGGATGATGTGTATACAAAACTTCTTGTTCTCGATAGTTTTTTGGACAACCAAACCTGTGTGGTCATGCCTTTACCCTAAAGGTGGGTCGTGCAATGTTTCATAGGTTGTACAATGTACCAATGTAATAGATATATAGTTACAGATATATATTTTTCTATGTGTACATTGCGTTTGCTTTATATGTACATGCATATATGTGCACCGACAGGTGTATGCTTTGCGGATTCTGGTAAAAATTACTATAAATATGATTTTTAGCTATATATGTAACGAGTATGATATAAAATACTGGTATGGAGTGCTAAACCACGTGAGGAGAACGAACATTATAGATGTAGATAGTTTGTAATTTGTAAAGTAGAAATGTGGTACCTTGCTTGGTGGTGGATGAATCCTGTGTGTCTTCTTTGTCCTTTGGAAGGTAGTTGCGGGCCATTATGAAGTGGTGATTTCGTAGATACTCTTGTATTATCTTAGCAAGCGCAGGCATAGAGCTTAAGGGTTGTTGTATGCTGATTTGTGGAGCATATGATTGATGGATCTTGTGGTTATTGTCATGTCAGGCATCCACAGTGATAATGTACGAATGGCAAACATGACTGATGAGGGCACCGCAGTAGACAATCCTAAAGCGTTCTCTCGTGGAAAGATCTTGGGTTCCACCAACGCAGCAATGTTTGTTTTAACCATACAAATAACAAGCTCAGCTTGTCAGAAAACTAAGAAAAAACGGTGTTTTACCAATCACAGCCTTGCTGTACTGGGAGTTGTCCCACAGCCCTGTGCCGAATGAGATCTGGGAGCCAGTATGCTATTGGAGTACTGTACACACATTAAAGAGGCGTGTATCAGCATAGGCATTCTATACTGTTCATTTTCTTTCATATAGATATATGTATCAGTGTTATACAGGCAAAACATTTAAGCGATAGTGTTTTTTCTAAATATCTATATAAATATATATATCATAGAGTTGAAGAAAATAAGACTACATGGTTTATCTCTACAAGCCTGTTTCGTGAGTAACTCACTCTTCAGGAGATGTTGATATACTGGAATATTCCTCGATAAATAGATAATACGGTACAGAAGGTGTTACATAATGTGTGAGGGTATACAAAAGGTGAATTAGAGGCGGTACATAAAGGGATTTAGGTGTTACATAATAGTGTTATGGCTGTCGATACCAGAGCACAAAGGACTCATAGTTTTGGAAGAGATGTTGCATTAGATAGCCAAATAAGTTGTTCACCAAGTTGGAAACATAGTGTATCTACCTTGTCCCACTCTAAAAGTGTGCCACACAGATCAACAATGCAGCCTAAAGGAAAGGTAAGCCATCTGGCACCAGTCCCTTCTTCAGCATTTCCAAAATCAGTATCAATAGCAGACCTTCTAGATGCAAGAAAAATTATCTATCCATCTAATTATTAAAAACAATGTCACACGCATGAAACTAGATCTGAGTGCTTATGATGTTGCTAAAAAGATTGCCAATCAATCCTGTTTCAGTATATTTGCATGAGATAGTAGTTTTCACAGTCGAATTATCAACATTTTATTGTTTCAGACCAAATACCAATATGTACAATTAATTTTCACAAAACAAAAAAAATGTTTAACAAAAATGCATTTTCTTAGACTCATTCATTATTATTGCGGAAAGTGGGTGTATGAAATGATACTTTGAGTGAAAAAACTGCTGAGAACTTGCAACCACATTAGTCAACAGTAGATTGTAGTAGCTGACTTAAGGACAATTACGTAAGGTGACATGACATGCCAGAAAACAGTCACAAAAAAGCACACAATGGAATGCAGCCAAATTGGACCGACAAAGAAGCAGAAACCTTGCACCAACAAGCTAACGTTCATTTTGAGGTAAAAAATAGGTCCAAAAGAGATCAGTGGAATATTATCCATGATTGCAGTTTAATCCTGTGAAAGTGCCTATCAGGTCAGCTCAAATTTTTTCCATAAACTGACTTAAATTAAGGCAAAGTATTAATTTTGGCAACTTTAAACATTTTTAACCATAACAGTCTTGATATACCCTCAAGAAAGGGGTTTGGAAATGCCACATTCTGGGTAATGTTGCGCAAAATGACTGGGTCGAGCAGAGTGTATGACGTACAATCCCGAATGATGCTGACTTCTGCCTCGTTTTGCAAGAACTCCCGCACTGGGCTAAAGATCAACACGTAGACGTTTACAAACTTGTCTTTTAAACTTAAACATGAGTTCCGACTCTGAGACTGACCAAAGCCGTTCTGAAAACGCGAGTTTAAGTAAATTTGAGGAAGAAGATGAGGAACTTGAATTTGTTGTAAGGGAAGGAAGGGCACATAGCAACGATGATGATATGGATAGGCCTTTTACCGGAGAACCTATGGCGGACACGAACTGGGTGCGACAGTATTATAATCGGAGAGAAGAGGAGAGACAGAGAAACGAAATTCTTTCGATGCGACTTAGCGGTTATTTAACGACTCAGTCATGGTGAGTAGCATATTATAATCTGTAAATCTTTGGCTAATTAGGCCTCACTCGCCAACGTTGCAACCGTGAGGTCGATTATTGTAGTTAGGTGACGCATTTATAATTATTTCTTTTAGTTATTAATACACAAATAAATTCGATATTAAATAGACTATATCATCAATTCCATCTGTTAAAGGGCACAGAGGGCAAAGTTCATTATTAGTACCTTCAATTTTTTCTACCCTCGAGGATTGTTTTTATCACTGGAATGTGTACAACGTTCCACATGGCATTAACACGAACCATATACAATTAAGCTTGAATTTTTTTAACTGAAAATAAATAAAAGCATGTTTATTCCTTTATGTTAAGTGATAACCTTCTTGCAATGTTTCACACGAAATAGCCTGTTATTCTCTATTTTTATCTATCTGTTTTTTTGATTTTGTTTTTCATCTTATACCAAATTGATACCTTTTTGAACATCTAGGTGTACATATACACTGTCATATAGAAAAGCTTTCAACTGCAAAGGAGTGCCAGTGCTGCAGAGAGCTAGAAGCTGTTGCCACGAGTTCGAGTGATGAAAGGGTGTTTGATGATGTTGATGAAGTCCCTCAATGCATCATTCAACATCCAGGTTTTCAGAAGTTTGTCTGGCAAAATGTTCATTAAGACACTTGGCAGACAAATATAGAACAAAAGAAAATGTCAAATACAGGAAAACTGGTACAGAGAATGGGTGGGTTTATTGATCACTTTCTTTATCTTGGACAAATCTTATATTGTTCAATTTGCTATTAGATTAAGATTTAATTTACCAAAACATTTGCTGCTATTTTAGAAAAAAAACTTTAAAATCATATGCAGTGTCCTGTTTTGCATAAATGCTATTGTTGTTTAAATACTGGTGCTTAGATTCAAATCACCAAAAATGTTTGCCCTTTAGAACTAGACAAGTGACTTTATCTGGAATTTTCTGTTCTTTCTGTAGGTTCTTCAGGGCAGTTGCCTATAGAGAATTTTCAAGGCTTGTCCATGGACGTTTAGGAAACAGACGTATTCCACTTCCAGCATGTGCTTACCACAAAATCAGGACACAGTTTCCAGGATAGGAGTTTAAGGGATTTGATGATGAAGACTAAAGGATAAATTGAGCTGCAAAAATTATACTTTGTTTTTATTACCTGCTTTCTCTAAGGACGTCAGCTGGAGAGCAAAGCCTTTTTTACCAAGTAGTCTATCATTCTAGAGAAAAAAATATCACAAAAGGTGTGATATTGCATCCCATATTTATATGTATGAAAAAGCCCCTGGCTTTTTGCTGGAGGAAGGTGGGCACTCTTAAATTGTTTTATATGTATATAAACATGCTACAAAATAATATTTGACTTGATACTTCAAACAATGGGTTATTTTAATTCCTTCAAATTTCTTAGAGGTGCATGGAAACCATAAGAATCATATATTGTAAGGTTGCAGACTGAAAAGGCTTACAATGATAATTTACAAATAAAATGTGGTACACAAGTAAACCTCAACCGGGATTTGGTATAAATTTGAAATTGATATCTAAATAGAAATGGTTAGCTTAACGATGTGGGCCAACTCACAGTGAGTCCTGAAAATTGGTTCAGTTATTTTTTGGGCAGTTAATGACATTTTTATGGCCTTTTAATGGATTTTTGCATAGTCTGCATCTGCGAACATCCTTTTGGAGGCTTGTTTGCTGTTGCTCCATCTGCTGCTGTACCTCCTCCACTAAAATCAGAATAAAATTGTAAATAGAAACCTCCTCAGCTTGTGAAAGAGACCAAATTAAGTGCTATTTTACATTCCGATTGACTAAGGAAATTACAAAAAAATGAAGATTTATCAACAAAGTCAAGAAAAATTGGGAATATCACATTCACCATTAGCTACTTCCCTGGTTATGTTGTCTACAGATTCGAATATTGAACGATAAAGAACAATTTGTAATCGAACTCTTGAGTTCGAGTGTGTTTTGATACAATTAAATGCCAGAATAGGTTTCTCAAATAGGAATTGGTGCCACATTTGAACTTTTCTTATGCTGGAAAAATGTATTTTGAGAAAATTTTTTATCTGAAATTGAAAAGTGTCATTTACATGAACTAGTCATTTATATGGGCTAACAGTTGCAATTCCTTTTTTACGAACCTGGTGTTGTTGGAGGAACTTCAACTGATACCATTGCCTTCCTTGCAAAATGCTTTTCAACAGCAATCGTGCTGCTTTCTTTTTCAAACACATCGTGCATTGGAGGTGGCACCATCTCTTTTAGCGCCCTGCTGGTTCCCTCTAGTGACCCATCAATGATGGAGTCCAGAAGAGTTTTGAATATCTCAGTTACATAATCTATATTTTATAAAAAATTAAATTAAAACAACTGATAGTAACACCCGAGTCAGGATTGAGTGAATTTCTTGAAGTATTTATTTTTTAAAAAAGGGCATTAGACTTCATTTTGTTTGCCTTAGCCTCTTCAAAATTTGAATCAAAGTAAATCTATGTATCTTTAAATAGGAAAACTTTTGTTTATATTTGCTTTTCAAGAAATAACAAAATTAATCTGTATTTACCAAAGTTCTGCTTAACACAGACATCCCTCACAGTTGCAATACCATTTTTAAATTTTGGATACACAATTTTAACTTGTGGTAAACCAGCGGCAATGGAAGTTCTCAGTTCATGTTTAAGGCCTGGTTCAAACGTCGTGCTTCTCATGTGCCGAACCTAACTCGAGAATTAAGTACATGAGGGGCGCGATGTTGGAATCAATTTGGTACGGCAGATTTAGTTAGGAGCGACAGATTTAGTTAGGAGCGATAGTTTGGATCGGCAGAGCTTGCCGAGCTGCACGGCTCCAGCACGGCACGGTTTCAAGCGTCGAACTTGTCATGTACTGAACTCAATGCATAATTATATTTAATTTATTTTCCTTCCCAGAATTCATTTCTTTCTTGGAGGGCGCATGCGTTTCAAACAAATATTTGAGATTGCGCGCCTTAACCAAGATACTTCATGTAGCAATCTTAAAACCCATTTGGCGCGACATAATTAAGTTTGACGTTTGAAACAGGAGTCGCGCTAAACACTCTCAAGTGTTGCTCCAAACAGAGTTAGGTTCGGCACATGAGAAGTGCGACATTTGAACCTGGCCTAAGGTTCCTGTTAAAATGTGTAGCTGCCAAAATATGTCTGTGGGAAAACATAAAACACTTTACAATAAGTGATATTTTTGAAAAGTAACCAAAACAGAAAACTTTTTAAATGGACAGTTCTGAATTTCAAACTTGAAATTTGCACTCTGTGCAAATTTTCCATATATATTTACCGTATGATCATTCCAGTAAAGCTGAAAGATGTCATTTTTGGTGCAAAGTGGTTGAAAACTGAGTGGAACCCTTCCAGGCAGCTTGTTTGTGAAAGAGGAGAAGCTTGCTTGACTCCACTCTGAAAAGACTTTTTGAAAAGAGCCTGTTTGAGCTTCACATAAACGTCAGAATCTGAGAATAACACAAAATACCAATGAGTGATAAGATATTTTAAATTTTGATGACAATGGGATTTTGGCATTTGATAGACAATGGAATTTTTGCATTTGATAGCTATTTTTGGCTGATGGGTTTATTCTGACTTTGGAAAATTTTGAAATGATCCAATTTCTCCCATGTTCACAGAAAATTTCCTTGAAGTTATATTTTCTGAAAGGTACCTTTAGTCAACCATTTTCTTCTATCTCTTCATCGTGGGCACATTTATGGAACAGTTGATTATCGAACTGCTGGTGTTTATTGACAATGTGGTGTACGAATGATGAAAATTTTGTGTCGAGGTAGCACTCCAATACAAGTGATTTTCACAGGGTTTTATCCAATCAGATAGTTCACCACAGTTTTTATTTTTGGTGATTTTCAGAAGTACTTTTCGAATTTCTGTAATTTAAGAACAACGTTTTACTAACATAATTTCATCCTCTTATACAATTTTAACTCAATGGCTTTTTAGAAGCTTATCGCCAGAAAATCACCACATTTAGTGTTAGATATGATTATAAAAGCAAGTATTATATGGAGAAGTTCATAATGTTAGTAAAAGGCAAAAACATGAAAATATTGTATAGTTTTAAAAAGCATTCATAGTAAAAAGTATCTTCAAGGACTGACGAAACAATGTCAGCTTTCAAACTTTACTCTTAGTATTTTCCGCTAGAGAAGAAATAATAAATTTACTTGCTTTTTTCAAATGCCAAAGATCAAAGTAATGTCTGATGTTAGGAAGCTGTTCCCTTATATGTTTTGTGATTGAGAGGTGTCTGTCTGATATGAATGTCGAAGGCTCAAGATTTCCTCTTTGGAGAAATGCCATGCAGCGCTTGAAACCTTCAAACTCCATACCAGCACTGTTACCAACTTCATTAAGCTGTTAAACATAAAATAATTTAAGTACCTACAATGATAGGAAGTATAAATTGTTTTCATCATTCATCTGATTGAATTTGAAGAATTTGGATATCAAATTGTACACTTACGTTCAAAAAGTATAAGGACACCCTTCGAAACTTCGAAGACATTTTATGCAACAAATTCGGAAAGACTTTTTTAAAATCTTTCTCATTAAAAAAGTACGGCAGTTATTTCCATGAAATTTTCACAAGACATTGTTGATATTTTGAAGCCTTTCATGTACGCCAAAAAATTAAAAATACATCTACCATAAAATTTCTATAGGTCTCGAGACGAAAACATGGAAGCTCTGAAAACTCAAGAACTGAGTTAAGAGAATCGCTTACAAATTGCTTTCTACTATAATAAAGTAAATCGATTTTGCGATATTGCATCAATTCTCGGCTGCTCAATGAGTGCAGCTTTTCTGGTGTGTAAAAAGTTTTTCCGTACAAGAACAGAAAAAAAATTTACCAAGGGTTGGCAGACCGAAGAAGTTTACGACGCCGAGGGACGACAGTTCTTTACTGAGGGAACTGCGAAGTAATAGGTTTGAATCCTTACCAGACATCGTGTTGTCATGTAAAAAGAAGCTAAATAATGGAACATAAGCAAAAACATGGCTATAAAGTTATGAAAAATACAAATTTTCCAGCGTTATAAGAAAAACAAATGCTCTCTCAAAGTTAAAATTAATCATCGACGATGAGTTCAATGGCTTCTCCTTGAATGTTACGCAATTTTAAAAGTAGCTTGAATAAATGCAATAATTTAATAAAATTGTAGCATTTTCGTCGATGAAGTAAACTTTTTTTAAGCTTAAAAGTTTGATTTTATAATTTCTTTGATAATTTTTTTTGATATTCAAACGTGAAAAGAAAAAGTTATATTTGTTTGGACAGCTCTAAAATTTTTGAAAGGTCATGTGACTTTGCCATTGTTAGGCCATACAACCCTTCTGCATATTTTGTTGTTATAATCAGGAAAATCAGGAGAATCCTTTGTTTTCTTGGTTATGCTTCATAAGTTGAAGCATTTTCCTAACTTGTTATTCCATTTTGGGGAAACGTAGGCCTAGATTATTTGTAGAAAGACTGCCCAAATCTGAAAAAGTTTCCGTTGCAAAACCCAATCCAACGGAACGCCATAATTCGTTTATCGAATTCGTCCCAATACTTTTTGAACGTAAGTGTATTTTCCAAATGTTATAATGGATAGTTCCACAACAAATTGATAAAACTTGAAGTCGAACTTGAAGTTCTTATGAGAATGGGTATAAGGAATTGTTTCTTTATCTTCACTTTATCTCTGCTGTGATGAGCTTAAGAGCTTCCTGCTATAGAATAATTTATCATGGAAAAGAAAATGATTAATTTTGACCATCCATAATTATTTATAATACTCACTTTCTGATGCTTAAAGAATGTATACAGTGAGATACACGCAAGTCCCATATGGGAAAAGACTCTAAAAACTTTACTGGCTGATCCACCAGCAACAAGAATAGCAAAACACAACAACAGGTTTACAGCTGGAATGTTTGTTCCACTAATCTCTGGTTGGCTTCTCCAAACATTGATCCTTTTAGGGCAGAGAAAATTTTTGCATATTGTTTTTACCTCTAACATTGTTCCAACTTCTCTTGAACGAATTTGTGGGGAATCTTCCTTGCAAACAGGGCAAAATTTGAAAAGGAGAAGGATTTGCATCAAGAAAACAATGTACTTTGGATGCCTCCTGACATCTGTTTCAATTTCACTGCAAAATAACAAGATATGAGTATTCATATACAAGGTTTTTATTCTCCAGGTAGTTAATTGGGAGTCTCAAAATAAAACTTTGCAAAATTCAGCTTAAAATGTATCTGATTCACCTCTGTTTGTAAAACAGCAAGTTCTATCCTTCATCATATCAAAATGGTAAACTGTGCTTACCATGATACCCTGTAGAAGGAAGAAAAATTGCCTTGTATTTGGTTTTTACTGAACTAGCTGTAAACTGATCCATATTTTCTTCTATATCATAATCATCATCACAATCATCAACCTCATTATCACCATCATCTGAATCATCATCACATGAAAAAACTTCCATTGATTTGTCTGCTTGTTCATCCTCTTTCCCAACTTTGTTGATATTGCCCTGATCTCCAATATTGTCTAGCTGTTCAACTAAAATGTAAAATTCTTTTAAGTAACTATCAACCATTTGTAACAGACAAAGATAAATATTGTGTGTGTTCTGTAATGTTAGTCCTAAAGAATATAAATTGATAGAAAAAGTTCAATTATAACTGTTTCTCTTTATAGATGGTGGTAATCAAATGAGGCTTCTTGAAATATTAATTGTAGGAGTATACTGGAGGGTAATTAAGGAATTTTTAAAAAACTATTGTTTTAACAATTTTTATCATTTCTTTGTAAAAATATAAAAGTTACAAAATTTGATACTGACCACTTATTTTGTCTAGTTCAATGTTAAGTTTTTTGGCTTCTAATGCAACACCACAATTAGGGAAAGTAATCAATACAAGCAATAATGATTGTATTCAATAAATTGTAAATATCTTGCTGAATTACATGAGTTTGAATGAATCAAAAAATTGACAATATATGTGAAATCAATAGTTAGTCATCTTGTTCAGGTTGCTATAACTTTAACAGGTGTAGAAACACTGCAATGTATTTTAGTGTACCTCTGGAAAATTGAAACTAGCATCAATGAAATACATATTAGTCTTGTTTTTCCTATGGCTTTGTTTTGCCATCATTAAGTATTTTAATTGACTAAAGTCAAACTTACAGCACTATAGCAAAAAATGTTTGAAATAGCGTTGAAGCTTCATCGTTTCATTTTTCTGAGTGTTTCCTACCTTGTATGCAAAGAGCAGACTTTAACCATATCTTATTCTGTTATGCAGCAACAATACCAAAGAAACCTTTTAGGTCACCCAATTAGATGGTTAATGAGCAGTAATTATATATATGTACCCTTTCATAACAAACATTAACAGCTTGTCAAGAGGTGCAAAGATGAACAGATTAACAAGGAAAACCAAACAGCACAGCACAAATGCACATCAAACCATTTCATATTGGTTTGTTGGTCTGTATTGGCTAACTGGCACATAATGTTTACATTATATTTTTAGGCCATGTATAACCACCTTCCTGATCTACTCATGCTTTGCTCTAGGGCCATTTAATAAAACTGCAATTAAATGGAAAAATGGGTTCCACAAACAGTGAATATCTTACCTACTGATATTGATAATTGCTTCCTGATCTCAGAATTCTTGTTGAATTCCAACATCCAACCATCGATGTATTCCCACTTTTGCGTGGTCGGCTGTTAGCCGAGGACCTCACGCCCCTGCCCACTTTTTTGACCCACGCGATTTAACCTGCGTTTCATCAACCTGCATGACCTGTGTGTTCAAGTTCACCATGTGCACACTTTTTGTACGACTGATTCGGATGTTCATCATGTTTTTGCAGTATGACGCATCAAGGATCTCCACTTTGCAACAATCAACTAACCAAAGCCTTGCTTGGTAGAAAGGGCACACCAATAAAGATGCTTGCGTATTCCCTTGAGCCAAAATTTCAGTACTTCAAAGCCTTTTTCCTTGATGCCTTTCAAGATCTTCTTTGTGAGACCTTTGCAGACATGCCACAAATCATTGAAATGGGAGGTTTCAGGCTGTGATTCACGAATTCACTTTGCAATTCCTTTGTGCTCATCACTTATGAATGATGTTATTGTCAAACCAGCATTCTTTATAAACTGAAAGCAACGTTTGGCTCCATCAAGTTCCATTGCGTTACTTGACCCTGATTCATTTGCCTTAAAATTAAAAGGTTTCATTTCAGAGTCTTGAAATTCTTTGTTGCAGAAAGCTTCATCATAGGGCATGAAACAGGTTCTTAGATATGTATAGTGGGTTATCCTGTTTTAGAAATTTAGTATCTTTACAAACATTTACTATTTTTGATATCCTCTGGTCCATCAAATAGCTCAAAATAATTTGAAATCAAAGGGAATAGACATTGCTATATCACCTAGCCACTAAGAATAGGCTAGAGAAAACACCTAATGATCCCAATGTTTTGTTTGCTCCACAATGAAAGAGCACATTGTGAAGTTATCGTGTAGATAATATTTTTCTCATGGCCTAGGCCAGCTTTTAACCTGTTAAGTTGTCCATTCCTCTTAAGTTGCATGCAAATCACAAATGCCACTGCCATCTTTAATATGATGGTTACTTCTTTTGTGTTTGGTTGATACATTTTCTCTATCATTCAGTTGTTTAATCTGTGTGATGCATTGAATCTCTACCAAGTGCTGTATAAATCCTCTAAAACACTTTAAAATGGCAATAGCAGATTTATCTGTTTTCACACAAAATTGACAATTATACTTACAGTACTTAACTTTTTGGGTCGCTGTGAATAGAATTGAAAAAATATCTAAAACAAACACATGAAACAGAAACAAGGACTGTGAAAAATTGCTCACCTAAAGCAGTTCAAAATGGACCAGTTTGAAGATGGAATTTGAAAACAATATTTAGCATTTAGCATATAGACACCATATTTAGCATTGTGACCCATAGAATCAAACCTTCCATCTCCAGACCATTGTGCATTCTTGACCCCTCTCAATTTTTCAAGCAATCCCAATGGTGGAGCACTGATGGGAAGAGGAATTTCTTCTGATGATAAAAAAGGTCCTTGCAGAAATGGCTGACAGCCCCATGTGTCTAAACATCAACACAGCCTGTCTTATTCTCACACCTGATGTCAAGATGCCAAAACTCAGCATTACATTGCCTGCAGGATATTTTCCAAAGAGTGAAACATACTGTATTTTCTATTTTGTTTTGCCTGAATCTGGAGCTGAATGGCTTGTGTTGTTTTGCCTGATACTGGATCTTTTCAGACTGTAACTTACATTAAAGGAGAACTGAGATGCAGCATAGCGGACAAATATTGATTGGTTGTTGGCGAGATCCCCTTCTTGAAATCCTCCAGGCAATACACCAATCACGTTGCGAGAATCAACCTCAGAAGGCCAAATTTTAGCATTTTAACCACCTCTCGATTAAAAAACCCCGTGTAAAATTTGCTAGCATATTTTGGTTATTTTTTTCAACTAAACTACTCTTGAATCTTATATCTAAAAATCTACCCCAAACATTTGCTCAATCTTTCTCGGTTGAAGAATTACCGCTATTCAATTACAGTGCAAGTTGTACTTACCACTCCCTTGACATTATCCGCCCTCTTTGTTAAAATTTCTGTTTTCTTGCCAATATAACCACAAATTATACCAATTTTTGGAAATAAGATGCTTTTGCATTTGCCACTGGACTAGAATTTGATCAATGGCAACAATCAATGGCTCTTTTCATACTGGTTCATCTTTGACCTCGTGGTGTGGCCCTCATGGTACGGTTTGTGAAGAAGAAAAAGAATTTGTTTAAAACTGAAGTAAGCTCAATGGTTTGCAGTGCGACAACAATCAACATTTTCATTTTGATTTGATGTCCTAGCATGATGCAGGATTGGTGCTGGTGGTCAATTCGCATCTACCATCATGTTTTGTTTCGTACGGCATATGCAGTCTTTTAAATGTTCGAAGGTAAAATTTGTCTTGCTGAAATTGCCCAGCTATTGAACTAAATTCACATTCGTTTATGCTATCTAATTTTTTACTTTTGTTGCCTATAATTCGCGCATCAACCTAATCAATTACTTTTACAAATATAATGTAACCTGTTGAATTCAAACAAATCAATTTTGTTGGACTTGCATGCACCAAGCAAATATCTTATATAATAAGCTGATTACTATATAGCGATGTATCGCGATTGCTGATTACTATGCAGCGATGTACTTATTTTAATTTTACAAGTTTATTTGAATCTTTTTTCTTCTAACCGATTAACTTATTTCGAATCGTCATGCATGTTCCAAGCAAACACCTTACTTCATTAAACTTTTTTGACAGAATTCAAGAACATCAAAACTAGATGTCCAATATTAATCACAACAGTTGAAGTTCTTAATTCTGTATTTCCTTGAAAGAACACAAAATAAAAATTGAAAACAAACTATTCTGTAGAAGTTGCACCACAAACATAGATTTTTGAAATAAGGTTTTGAAGATGCTCAAAATTGAGATCTTGAAATTATTTGCCTTGAGAAAAGATAATCCAGGGTAGGTGCTTTTGGAGTTTTGTGTTCTCCAGAGGAAATGTAGTGATTTTTTAAGTTCGACATAGGATGTATGGCCCAGGAATCAGACCCCAGATGCATATTTTTTGCTGTAGTTGCAGGCATGATTCTTTGATGGTTGTAAAGCCATTAAAGCTCTTTGTGCTGTTTTATCCTCACATCCATTGTCATCGGCAGATTCCTTTGGAACTTTTTTGTCTCCAACATTGAAAATTGATCTAGCTGCTGCATTGGACAGTGATTTGATGGCACTTTCGAGTTCAGCTATGCAAAGTAGGAATTTATTTTCATTTCCATAACCCAAACATTCAGTATGGTATGAGTGGCCACATTCTGCTTTTTTGATCCTTTCTTGGTCTTTTTTCACTGCTGGCAGCTCTAAAGTTGACCCTGGAGTGAGATTTAGTGCTTGGCAGAAAACAACTTTGAATGTCGCACCCATTGTGAATTGACAAATTGCCAACATGACTGCAGTTTCTAATGTTTTTCTTCCAACAAAGGTTGTTTTTGGGCAAGGTGTGCAGTGACTCATTTGGATTCTTTCAATAGACTGTCATCTGATAATCGCTGAAAGATTGGAACCAGTTTCTTGCCAACTTCTGTGGGTCTCATGTTCACTATGCTTACCTGGTGTTTCTTTTTTAGCCAAAGCTCTTTGCCAGAAACACCAGGAGCTTGATCCAGGAGGGCAATGAACATGTTTAGGCAAATCATCTGTTGATGAAAGATGCAGCAGAATGGCCATGATGCCCTTTTCTAGGAGTGGAATATCCCCAGCATGATTTTTTATGGCCCGCCTATAATAATTTTGGATCTTCAGCATCTTTTCTTGAGTCAGTTTACCTTTTCCAGAAACGGGCTGTTTTTGTGCTTTTGACTCAGCTACCAGATTTCTCAAGGCAGATCCCATTCTCTTTGATACATGATTAATGCGATCTTCCTTTCCTATTTTGACATCTGGGCCATATGGAGCTAGTTCTCTAACAGCAGAAAATGGCTTGCTGTCACCATCACAAAGCATAGTGGTATATCTGAATTTATATTTTTGCACTGACCTTGATCACAGATTTTTTGCCCAAGCCTCTTCCATCGCATCAGCTGTTGCATCAAAGTTTTTGGGACAATTTTTGAGTGCTTCTCTTTCCAATCGCCAGATATTTCCTGGCCTTCTAAGGCCTTACACTTGAAGCAGAAATTGGAGAGCACTTCAAAATCTATGGGTAATCCAGTCAACATGTCTAGTGACATGTCACTTGTGACGTCAACCAAGAATTTAAATAACTCCTGGCGATAATCTTGTTTCCGCTTTGGGAAATTCCAGAGTCCTAGCTGTGATGTAATTGACGGATAAAAGTGAAATATTAGAAAAACGACGAATCTATGAAGAAAACTTTCTCCAGATTTGAAGTCAGCGACAAATTTTTCATAGATTAAGCCAAAGTTATTTTTGCGTGTCAGTTCTCCTTTAAGTCGTATATTAAATGATGAAACTGCAGTACAGTTTCTGTGGAAATTATTTTCAGCCTAATCACAATCAAAGATATTGTATTATCTACTTTGTGACAGCTCCTCTATATCCGCAACCCTGGTGTAACAGGACCAATCATATTGTAAACTGTAATCACGTGATATGTCAATTATAATTAATAGAGGTATATAAATCGAGAGGTTGGAAAGAAGAGGAGAGTGGGATTTTGATTTGAATACAGAAGAAAGTGGTGTTCTCTTTTCTCAACACTCTGCCCTTACGACCTGTCACAACTGGTGGAGGACCCGGTCAGTGACCAATACGATTTACGTCCACCCGAGGATGCCCTCGCTGACACACCACAGGATGAAACGATAACAGAAACCCCTGAAAACGAACTGACTCGTTTAGCATACCATTTTGGACGTTATTTATAGCTCCAGCCATCTAAATCATCTATTTCATCAGAAGCTTGTAAGTATATCTATCAACAGCTTCCAGATGCACAAGAGATCCTGTCTCGTCATGGGAAATTTCGAGGTTTAACTAACTCTTGCCCCTATCTTTCTTTAAATGGTAGCTCCCAGGGAGGAACTTATATTCTCACCCTTAACCAAGAGTTATTCAATTGTGTATGTCGTAATTAGAATTTAAAAAAAAAAGAAAACAAAAAAATTTTGAATCATGAACATTCAAGGACACGTCAGTATCGTAATTGTACAATTTATATATATCTATATTAATTTTCTTATTCCTTGTCATTAGTAGCCTTCTCTATTTCGTAATCAAAAAAAAAAATTTTCTTACAAAATTTTTTTTGCTAAGGGGGAGTAGGATGTAACAGGACCAATCATATTGTAAACTATAATCACGTGATATGTCAATTATAATTAATAGAGGTATATAAATCGAGAGATTGGAAAGAAGAGGAGAATGGGATTTTTGATTTGAATACAGAAGAAAGTGGTGTTCTCTTTTCTCAACGCTCTGCCGTTACGACCTGTCACACTACCCTAACTTTCAATATTCGGGGTCTGTGAATTACAACATAGACAAAATTTTTATATTTGTGGCAAAAATGCCTTGCATTGACTTCACATGAAATGCAGTGTGACCCTGAAGTTGCAAATCATATAATATATGTTTTGGTAATATTTAAAAACTTAAAAAGATCAAGAAGCTCAAGCTGAGACCATTCAAAAACATTGCAGTGGTCCAAGAAATAAATAACAATATTAGGGTCACCAAAACATTAGACTTTACATTAGACGCTAAAATCGATTTTCAAAGCAATCAATTTTTACCTTACAAGATTTCTTGAAACACTGACCATTACCATTTACCTTTGGTGTCTGTGGAGTCAGCTGATTCTTCCAAAGTTGGCCAGTCTTCCTCATCCTCATTTTCCAGGCTCAGGTCTTGACAGACATAAGCTTCATCAAGCCCATTGTCATCGGAACCATTATCCATTAAATAACCTGAAAGGCTACTTGCATCAATGTCTTCAGGAATAACATCCGTGTTTGTAAGCTTGCAAGAAAAGTGAGTAATGTCATTGTGGGTGTAATGTTACTTTGGTTTACAAATCTTAAGCAAAAAAGCTCCAGGGGTCAGAAGTTGTATGTGGAATGCACAGAAGTAACCAAGAGAAGGGTAACACTGAGTGTACTCTGACCAATGTCAAACAGAAACACAAAACCAGTTTTAAGGGAAAAGAAAGAAATACCTGCTCAATTTCTGCATACAGCTATGTCCTCTTCTTCTTCAACTTGCTGACCTTTTTTGCAGATATACTATTTTAGCTTTATGAAACTTGCAGTTCTCACAAGCAATATTGCTTTTGACTCGGTTATCCAATTCTTTATTATCATCTGCTTGTTCTACATCATCACCAATGTCTGATGTCATCGTTTCGATAGATTTTGAGGTTATAATAGCATTTCGAACAATCTGCAAAGAAAAAAGTGTAGACAATCAAAATAACAACTCAAAACAAATGAGTTTTACGATGGACATTGGTCTGAAAGTGAAAGAACAACAAACCAGGAAGTAGGCCAGAGGATCTGAATCTTTGCTCACCTGTCTTTGATCTCGATCTGACATTTCTTCTGCTATCTTCGGAGCTTCGTTTGCTACATGAACCGTTGGTACTGCATCAGGCTTGAGAAAAGACTTAACTCCGAGCTGAAAAGCTATACATCTTCGCATTGTGAAGGAAGATTCCTCAAAATGACTCCCACACAAAATTGATGTCTTCAAAGGGACCCAGCCTGGTCAATAATGCTGCACAAATTGGACCCACATCTGATGTCTCCCGTTGTCTATTTCTTTATCGGGAAAAAATGAACTGACACCCCATCAGTATACTGACTATTTCCACAGCTGACACAGCGCTTTCCTCATCAGCTCTGTTTCTCCACTTTACTCTCCATGTTGAAGTTGTTGTGATGAAGTTAGGATAGCATGCCCCATTGTTCTTTGAAATTCGTGTTCTACTTTCTACATCATCAGGCACCTAGATAAATTTGCTTGTGATCTGCCAAAATGACCGACTTTGACGGGCCATAAAAATATTTCTACTCCACTGAATTGAAATCGGTTTTCAGTATGGTAATCAGCGCATACAGATGTCTTGGAAAATGAAGAAAAAAATTTCAATTTCGTTGCAGTAGCACTTTAAGAATTTGGAAGTACACCCCATTCCTCCAGCTTTTTCCATTTCAACTTGCTTGAATGCTGCTTGCTGATCAGCGATTGCTGCATCGAAAAGTTCCCTTATCTCATCAAGAATATGGGGGTTGTTGAGGGGGCCAAAAGGACTTGTCGCAGCTAGTCGCTGGCTTGGTAGTTTCCTGACTGCTGGGTGGAGTTGTTGGCTGTGATCCTTCATGGCATGGTACAGGGGTGGGCATTTGAACAAAATCAGCGATGGTACCAACAAATGGAGCTTTGTAGGTGGGAAGCACTGGCATCTCGGCGATGAGTAGATGACTGCAAAAGAGCAGGACTGCGACTATGTGAGCGAGAACGAGAGTATGTGCGAGAACGTGGCTGGAATCGTCCTTGATTGACAAGTGTAGCCAGTTGAGTTGTTAGGCTGTAAACTTGGTTGCGGAGGTGGTGGATTTCCATTGCTACGAAGGAGTCGACTGGAGATGGCGAGATACTGGCGATGGATGGCTGTGGAGGAGCAACTTCAAGAATTTTGTCTGCTAGGAGGGCAAGCTCACCAAGTTGGCGGTGTCAGGGGTTGATGCCAAAATGATTTGGATACTTTGTGGCAATCGTTGCAGGAAAAGTCCCTTTAAAATGCTGTTTTCCAAGTTATTATCACCAAGCAACTGACCCATTTTGTTGAGGAGTTGAGAAGGTTTTCTGTCACCCAGTTCTTCAAATATCAACAATTGGTCAAAGCGCTTTGGTTCAGAGCCCAAGGTTTGTTTGATGAGTTCTGACTTCAAAACATAGTAAGGGGTCAGAAATTGTGCTTCGACTTGAGCAAACCAGACAATCGGATCGTTAGCCCAGTATTTCAAACCAAAAGCTTGAACAGTAGGCGATGTAGCAGAAGCAGTCGATGTTGATGTGGATGCAGCGGCAGTGGATGGTGAATCGTTGTTCATGGTGATGTTGAAATGGCAATGCAAATGGCGTGAAATGGATGGGCAAATAACACCAAATATGAACAAGTAAGAATCCAAGAATAAACAGCGAAAAAATTGAAGTAAACAGCAAACAATGTTGTGGTCATCAATTTAATAGGTCAAATTGTGGCTGTGCATGAATAATGACATATTAATAAATTAGTTGTAATTGTACGATCTCACCAATCTTTATCTTTATAATTAAAAAATTAAACAAACCTTGGTGTAGTTTGATGTAGATTATTTTCCATACCTAGAACCAAACGACGTGGGATTTATACGAGCAACGCGCGGCGTTCGACCTGATTCAAAGACATTCCAGTGGAGCCTGCCAGTCCTGAAAATGAACACTAGAAAAAGGGGAAAATACATAATTATTTGGGTCGGGTGGGCGTATAAATCCCACGTCGTTTGGTTCTAGGTATGGAAAATAATCTACATCAAACTACACCAAGGTTTGTTTAATTTTTTAATTATTTTCCATAACTAGAACCCAAACTCCTTTCGGTATTTATACGAGACTTCAAAGAGACTGGCAATGTGTTGATCAAGAAGACTTGAACTGAGAAATGATCGATTGTACGCACACAAATAATCAATATTAACAATCAAAATTGGCTAAAATGCTACTACCAAAGTTACTTTCATGAATTGTCTTATTATAAAAACGTCCAAAAGTACTCGAATTCGACCATCCTTCAGCTTTGTTTATAGCTGTTAGCGATAGGCCAATACTTCGTGCCTTGGATGTTGATGCAGCCCTAGTAGAGTGAGAGGTAAATACATTTATATCAATTCCTGCCAATTGCAAAGTGGTTCTCACCCAACGTGAAATGGTCGAGGTGCAAACAGATTGATGAGGAGATTTATAACTCACAAACAATTTCACTCTCGGACCACGTAGAGAGAATGATCTAAACAAGTACTGCTGTGTGTTAAATACAGGACAAATAGCCTTGCTATCAGGGAATGCACGGAAATCAAGAGGTGACTGATGAAAACCAGGTCTAGTTGTTTTGAGAACTTGATCAATATAACAAACAACTCTGTCATCAGAAACATCCATAAGTCTGATGTCAATAGCAGCAAATGTTTGGTCTCTCTGTCCTGATAGAAGACAAAACAATGTTACAAGACGAAAGGTAAGCATTTTAAATGGAATAGCATCTGCATCACCTAGGCCCTTTAGATACTGTAACACAACATCAACATCATAAGTGTTAACATGCTTAGGAATACTCGCCGGAATGTTAAACATCCCTCGCAGTAATCTCTTAACGAGTGGATTGTTACCAAATGACGAACTTGTATCTGGTGTCATAATATTGGATAATGCTGAACGAGCAGTGTTCATAGCAGAGTAGCCCAAATTATGTTTGTTAAATAGTTCTGTTAGGAAGTTAATTCCATGATTAATAGAATAATGTGTGGGACATATGTCCACTCTTTGACAGTAAACAAACCATCTGTCTAAATAGGTAGAATATTGTTTTGAAGTACCAGATGACCAAGATGAATCAATTATATATTTGGCTTCAGATGATATACCTATTGGTAATCTTTTGTTCCAGATATCATGCCAGCTAGCAGTTGCAGAGACTTCTGTAGTGGGTGCACAGCTTGTGGACGGTTTGGCAGTAACATTAGATGCTTGCTGGAAGGAATAACAATTTGTTCAGAAATCAACATTCTATTGTACAGAGAATACCAGGGACTATATGGCCAATTAGGAACAATTAGAAGACCAGTTGCATTGTCAGAACAAATCTTTTGTAAAACATTAGGAATAATTGCAAATGGTGGAAAGGCATAAAATTTAATGGTTGACCAGCTAAATGTAAACGAATCAATTGCTGAAGCCTCTGGATCTGGCCAAAACGATGCAAAAGGCTTAAATTGGCAATTGATTCTAGAGGCAAATAAATCAATGTCTAAGGTAACATTTAACTTTTTGATTACAAATTTAAACACAGATGGATTTAACTGCCATTCTGTTCGAAGCTCATAGTTTCTAGATTCAGCATCAGCTAAATAGTTCTGAACTCCTGGGATGAAGGACACAGATATGCAGTTTTGATTCTGGATAGCCCAATTCCAAATTAGCTTCACTTCTTCATTACAAGCCAAAGAACGACAAGATCCCATATTTTTAATGCTGTGTACTGCATTCATATTATCAGTCAAAATTTTAACATGTGTATTCCTTTGGTCAATCAAAGAAGCTAGCCCATACAAAATAGCCTTTAGCTCAAGCACATTAATATGGAGTTGTTGCTCATGGAGATTCCAAACCCCTCTTGTCCTTGTACTGCCTAAGACAGCTCCCCAACCAGTAGATGAGGCATCAGTAGCAATAACCATTTCAGGATTAGAGATTGCCATGTCATTAAATGAGCTTTCAACATTATCAATCCACCATCTTAAGTCATCATAGGCTGTTTTAGACAGTGACATGGCATGGTCAAAATTGCCCTTAGAAATAGCTAGTGCCTGAATTTTGTCATTTTCTAATGATCTATAGTGTAAAGGCCCAAATTTAACAGCAGGGAATGTGCTCACAATTAAGCCTATCACTGATGCAACATCTCTTATTGATAGGTTATTAGACATACACAATTTGGAACATTTATCTTTAATTTTCAATACTTTGGTTGATGAGAGGGTGACATTCATTGTTTCTGAATTGATAGTAAATCCTAGATAGGTAACACACTTAGAAGGAATAAAATTAGATTTTTCAGGATGAATAACAAAACCTAAGAAATCCAATAATTTGATTGTTTCAACAGTAGCTTTAATACAAGCATCATATGATTCATCAATTATTATGATATCATCAATATATGCTGAGACAATGAAACCTTGCTTTCTCAAGAACGCTAAAGCAGGTTTTAATAATTTTGTAAACTTCCTTGGACCAGAACATAATCCATTTGGTAACGCTGAGAACTTAAACAGTTTGTCTTGATACTTGAACTTCAGATACTTTTGACAGGATTCAGATATGGCTACTGAATAATAAGCATCCTTTATATCTACAGTACACATAAAACAATTTTGTCTAACTAATTTGATAACCTTGTCAAAGGTGTCCATCTTAAAATGCATATATGGCATAGACTCGTTCAATTTCCGCAAATTAAGAATAAGTCTAAAAGAATCACCATCTTTTGGGACAAGAAAAATTGGGGAGATAAATTCATCTCCTTCATGATCACATTCTGTTATAACATGTTTATCCTGTAATGTTTTAATCTCTGCTAGAATAAACTCATTTTCTTCAGCTGAAATTGGCACAGCATAATTTCTCTCAAAATTGAGAGGCAATGAGAATTCAAGCTGTAAACCAGCTACAGTTTGTAAAGTTTCAAAGTCACTAGTGACAGTATACCAACGTTCCAGATGATTTTTAAGTGCACCTGCTCTAAATATGTCAATCTTGTACAAAAGATATTTTCTCAGTTTAGGGAGAAATGAAATGAAATTATTTACATTTATCCCTTGTAGGGCTTCTGCTTCTGCCGATATGGACGAGACTTCTGGCCTTTCTCTAAAAAAGACTGCTGAGTAGGGCCATTATAAAAAGAGTGCTGTGTTCGCCTATTAAACACTGGTATCTGCCTATCATGTTGTCTATACCTAGTAGACTGAGGCATCGGTTGAGTAGCAGCAGAGGCAAGACGTTTAGACTCCCTTTCTTGCTTCAGGCGTTTTTCAATGTCGTCTCCAAACAAATGGTTTGAGACTTCACGAGTAGGGTCACATAGTCCCTGTACATCCTTGTTAAGAATAGGTCTTATATTAAGCCTTCGTAAATTTGAGATATTGACACTGGCATTAGAGAGAACAGATAGTGCATCAAAGGCTTTCAAAACAATAGCCTTTGTGTCAATAAGGCTATGATTCTTTTCTGCAAGAAGTAAATCATCAGCCAAAGTTGAAATGATGTGGGAGGATTTAGCAACAGAATGGTGAACATCATATAATTTCCTCTCCCTAGCCAAAACAGAATCCTTAAATGAAGGCATTTTCATTATCAACTTTGGCATAGCTGGAACAGAAATACTCTCAAGGTTAAGGGGGTGCTTGTGCCTCTTAAAAACCTGAGCAACTGCTTTTCTGCTGGGATTTTTCCACTGTTCCTCAATTTTTGAGGCCAGCTTATCAGAGGAAAGACCCTTGCCTTTCTTGTCTAAAACTGCCTCGGATAACTCATTATCAACAAAGTCCAAGACTTCTTCTTCCATGTTAAGATCTGGGACAGATGCCTCAGAATTCACTGTGGAAGGCACATGAAACAACGAGTCAATATCCACTCGCTTTGAACGTTTGGATGATATAGCATCCTGATTTTCAACGGAAGAAAAAGCTTCCGGATAACATTTTGTGTGAGACACAGAATCGTGCTCAAATGAATTATGGGTCATACAGACATTTCATCATAAGACCTCTTGCGACGAGTTGGTGAATGCTGGTCAGGTCTTACAGCTGTGCAGGAAGAACTCCGCTCTTTATCCCTGCCTATATTATAATTAACGAACTCTTTAAAAAGTCCAGTCAATTCGTTCAAATCTCTTCGTACATCCAATAAATCTAACGACGAATGCGTATGAAGAAAACCTGGTTGTGTTTCAGAAGAACACCCAGGATCGACTTCGACTCCTGAACCTTGCACGTGTGGGGTCAGAGGTCGAAGGTCACTAGTAGCATACAAATTATCTTGGTTATCCATAACTAAAAAACAAATTGTAACTAGTGTAAATATCCACGTTAGATGTAGCTTGAAAATAAAAATGGAATACGATAAATTCAAAACGAGAAAAGTAAAATACGGACTTGTTCAAACACGTGGCTCCACTGGCTTCTTATCAGCTCGAAACACCAACAGGTTGAAGGTCGAACGCCGCGCGTTGCTCGTATAAATACCGAAAGGAGTTTGGGTTCTAGTTATGGAAAATAATCTTGCTTCTTGGTTTACACTGCCTTAGGCCATCAACACAATGAAAACAAATCTGCTGAGTTTCTATGCGTCTTTTCTCCAGTGAAATGAAAACTAACTAACTACAATACAGGGCGTATACATATGATTACGCTACTGTGGTCACGGAGACAATGGAAGGTGTTAATGACGTGGAAGACATGGTTACGTTTGACAATGGTCACTACACCTGTTCCCAGTCCCCTTTTAGGTCTTTCTCTTTATATTTTATACTACGTAAATTATAAACCCGAAACTTAGTTTTCTGGCGTTACTTAACATGCTGAATAAGATGAAATGCAGAATCCACTTCAAAAACGCCCCCAAACTATTTTTAGACTGAGGTACTTGTATCCAGTCCCCTTTTGAGTCTTCCTTCATATCTTTTGAACTATTGAACATATATACCAGAAACATTTGTATTGCGCAATTTGATATGTGAGGTTAAGCAGCGGGAGACGCCAAAAAAGGGGGCTGAATTGAGCTCTTTGAAACTAACTCATGCATCAACCCTAAAAGTTCAGATGAGATATCTTCTCTATTCAATCCCTGCAGATATTCTATGCAAGCCACAAAAATCAACATTATGCAAAATACCACCAAATGTTTAAATTGCACACATGACCATGGCCTACCAATGCGATCAACAGTTGTAGCAAATGCAGGACCTAATGGCATTTTGCTAACAGAAGTTCATCCTTTTGCTGGGATTGAGCTTCTCATAAAGAAGTGTTTGAATAAATCGTGCAAAGCAGACATTTAGGCATTGCCAAATGAAGAAAGTGAACAATTTCTATGGTATAAAGTTACACTATTTATAAGAATATCTCAGTATTGTTTATAAAGGAAACAAAACATCTTCCTAATAAATTATGTTTTTTGACATTGTCGAGATTTTTTTATCAAAAGCTTCTCACCATTTTTACAATTTAAAACAGCTGCAAAGTATTCGAAACCATTTAAATGACAAAATGAAGCATTTCAAAAAGTCATGATTGAGGCATTTGAAATTGCTGAGGGAACTTCTCAATGTGACTGAGGACACCCACAAAAGTGAAAGTTTCCCTGATTTTCCTCAGTTGCCTCTCTCTTTTCAAAACCAACTCTTCGGACCTCAACTTTTCATAAAAGAATGGACCTTAACTCTTCCAGATTTGCAACCGCAATCTTTGTTTCAATTGGCCATTGAAAAGAGTTTACAACTTGTTCATAGACAGGTCCTTCAGCTGTGTCATCAAACGGTTTCTCAACATCATTATTTCATTTAATGTCAGCCAAAGCATTCAGGAAGCTCAGCAGAGTAGAGGAATCTGCATTCAGAGGAATTGAATCTTCATTTGACTCTCTTGATAAAATTCGAGCAATTTCATCTTACCTGCTAATGACGAAAAGCATCAACCAATGAGACAAGAAAAAGTAGCCCCCCTTGAAGTAGGCTGTGACCTATGACTATGGCAAATATTTTAAAAAGTTGGAGATTCCCACCAGAACGCTTTGGAATTAGATGCTCTTTGGGGGTTTCTTCAGACAGTTCTGATTTTGCAGCTTCAATAACCTTGACAAAAACTCAATGCTCAAGGCTCCACCACCGTGATATCTCCTGCTAATTCAATTTAAAGTTTCTTTGAAAGAAGCGACTGACGCTTTATCTCTAAAGTATGGTAACTGCCATCATTGAAAAGAAAATTCTCTCTGTAAACATTTACTTTTCCCTGGCAGGTGATAATTTTGCTTTCATCCTCACTAGATTTAGACAGAATGTCAAAAGCATCATTCATGGATGTTGTTCTGAGGAGTGTTGCAGTTATAGATGCCAAAGGTGCATTAGGAAAAATCTGAGCCTAGATAGCCACTTGTTGATCATTATCTAAGTAGTGAGATTCATGGGAGTTCACTGTCTGGAGACAGAAATTGCAAGAATGACTTTATCACAAAGACAAATAAAATCAATTAACATGATATGCCAATCAAATCATATGTTTTAAGGAGTATAAAGACAAAAAACGTAATTGCAAAACCTTTTTAATTCTGATAGGATTTGCTGATGCATCAGCTACAAGCCTTGTATGCCACCATAATGATTGGTCGATCGTGCCATGGATTTGCCGTCATGGTGTGGGTACTATGCTTGACCACACATTAAGTATTCCTATTTTCTTAAAGCTGAAAGAAGGGGTGCTTAGTCAACAAATTTTCATACTTATCAACAAAAAAGGATGGCTCGTCCACTTTGTTGGCAAATGGGTCCTCAAAACCCCCCTAACAGGATCATGGCTAGCGACGGACCTGGCAAAGAGGAAAGTTTTTGCTCATTTTGAATAGCACCTATGCATTTGAAGAGTACTTTTAGCAACTCTTTAAGAAGCAAAGAAGCTTTTACCTGATTCACTTGAACAATTCAATGAAAAAGTAAACCAATGAGTGGAAATTTCAAATTTGTCCTGTCAACATATAATTGGCCAGAGAGGGCTTAAAAAGTTATGTGGTGTCATGAATATGCCACCTCCAGTTACCATGAAATCTTTCAATAACATTGAAAAAATAATTCACAAACAATCGAAAGAGAGGGCTGAGGAAGAAATGAGAAATGCTGCAAATGAGTTGCTTGATCTAGCAATCATTGAAGACCCAAAAGACATCAGAGTTATGGAAGATGGTGCAATGACATGCAATGTTCCAGTAACTGTTGAGGGAACATGGCAAAAGCGAGGACATAGTTCAAAGATAGGAGTTGTCTTTGTTTTTTCTGTTCTAACAGGAAAAGTCTTAGATTATGAAATAAAGAGCCTATACTGCCATGAATGTGTTGCCCACAAGAATGGTATGATAAATGTACAGAAGCATACAAAATATGGTGGTCAAATCATCAGCCTACCTGTAACATCAATCACAAAGGATCAAGTGATTCTATGGAGCACCAAGGAGCAATTGACTTCTTTTTAAGATCTACAGAAAAATACGGCCTTCGATACACTACATTTGTTGGGGACGGGGATAGTAGCACATATGGTGATGTGAAGCAACATTTTTATGATAAATATGGAGAGGATTATTGCGTGACAAAAGAAGAATGTGTTGGCCACGTTCAAAAGCGGCTTGGAAGAGCACTTAGGGACTACAAACAGAAAAGCAAGGGTAACATATGTGGTTTTCGCGAGGTATATATCCTGTTCAAGTAATATTTTAAAACCATGTGATTAAACAAGGTCAAATTTGGCTTACATAAATATCTTTTTATGCTCTATGCACTGAGCGAAACAGATTTCTCTTATGTTAAAGTATATAGAAAATTTTCCAAAAAAACACTTTTTTCTGTGTTTACCCCCTGGATTTTACAATATTGAAAAAAGTGGTTGTTTAGTGCAGACTTTGTCTATCATTGAACAGTAATAAATTGACAGTTTAATTATCATTTAAACCATTAAGAAATATTTCTATGGAAACAAATTAGTTCCTTGTGCATTCTAGACATTACCCCCTGGCTAGCGTTGAATTTTTCAGAAAATTTTTTTGATATTCTTTTTTATTGTAACACTTTCTATATTTTGTGCAAATTTCATGATGATATTGTATATACTTTACATTTTATGGCTTTGAGAAGTGTACCTTTGCCTTCTTTATCAAATGTGTATCCAGCCATTAAGGCTCAGAAATATTTTGAGACATAACATAGGGTTAAGCATGTATGCTAACTTTATCCCTGCAGCTGTATTAGATGTTCTTTTTAGAGTCTTTACAAAATTCTTATGTTGGACATACATTTATTGTACGTTCATCACCATACCTCGAACACTTTATGCTCCTTCCTACCAATGGAGCCATCTTGAGTTTGTCTCTGAATCAACAGTATTAGCACATGGTCTAATACTGAGATTTAGTCTAAATAGTGCAACAGAAAGCCAAATCGTCAAGTAAATACATGTTTGTTTTCATTGCTGGGTTGTTGATTATGCCTCTAACAAACAACTAAAGTTGACCAGGTGGCGAGCCAAGGTTGAAGCTGATGAAGAACTTTGGAAGGCAAAAAAGGAAAAGGATAGGATAAGAAAGAAAAGATCAAGAGAAGCAGCAAAAGATAAAATTTCTAAAGAAGCGTGGAGAAACTACAGAGCTAAGGAAAATTCTAGTGTTAAACAATACAGAAAACAATATGAAAATAATAATAATAATAATAATAATGATTCATGACCAGTATCTCCACAGGTTGGCTTTTCATCTGGTCGTTAAATACTACACGATGTAAAAGTTGCTATATGGAAAGTAAAGATTTTAATAGTTTGAATTGGATAAAATGTAAATTGGAACCAAAAGAAGCGCCAAATTCAACCAAATGAGCAGGAAGTAGATCTAAATAAAACTGTCTCACTGTATGGCTCTGTTCTGACAATGAGTAAAGTGAGAACTTCTCTTCAAAAATCACCAAGGAAAAGGCAGTTGCAGCAGCCTTAGCAAAAGAAATTGACATCAATGTTGTAAAAAGCAAAGAAATAAGCAGCACAAATTGGTTCAGATGAAAATACCAACAGCAAGATTATTGAACTCTACCTAAAAGATGGCAAGTACCAGGGTGAAAAGATCATGTAATTATCAGGAGTGAAGATGCAAATGGTAAAAAACTGAAGATACACATGCAATACAAATACATGCTTTTGTCCCTTGCAGAATCATACCAGAGAAGTATTCCCAGTCTGCCCTTGGAAGAAGGAAGTTTTGTGAGCTCAGGCCAAAACACATCAAGATCTTTGATAAATACCCGATAATGTCTGTGTTTGCATGTACCATGAAAATGTAAGGTTGCTTTTAAATGCTCTTGGGAACTGCACAGAATTACCTTACAGCATATCACTGTTCACAAATTCCATTGTCTGTGACTCCAGCTCCAAAAGAGTGCATGGTGTGGGAAAAAGTGGTTGATGCCCCCTGATCTTCTTTGATTTTGTTGTTGTTGTCGCGTGAAATTATTGAGGAGTTGTGATGGGTGGTTTTTGCTTGTTGTTCGATTCAATCTGGAAAGAAGGATGCACGGATGTTGAAAAAGAAAAAGGAACATTCTATTCTGACAAGCATAAAGACAAAGATGAACCCAAGAACTCTTGAATCGTATTATATATATATTCAGGTGACATTGTTTTGATTTTATTCTGACTGGCTTTAGTTCTTTAATATTATTCTATTTAATTGATGGTTTCTTGTTTTCTTGATATTTACGAGTTAGAGTATTATCAACCTATTTAGTTTAACTTATATACAGTCCTCTTTTCTTGTATTTGAATCTATGGATCTCTAATTTTGAACCTTTTGGTGATTCTAACTTGTCAGCGTTGGAGAGGGAGTGTCATATATTTGTCACCTCTCTGTCTCCGACCCTGAACTGCGATCCTGTGGCAGGATAATTTCTACATGGTCCACAGCAATTGGTTTGTTTGATTTAATGCTCTTTTCTCGCTGGATTGATATTTTGTCTGTTTGTTTGTTTGCGCTTCATGAAGAGAGCGAGATTATTTTTAGTAAATGATTCTTTGCTGTTTTTCTCGTATTAAAGTAAGTCTGTAGAGACATGACGTCTCAAGAGGAAAGGACCACTACCAGTGGCGGCTGGTGGTCCTAGAAGTTGGTGGGGCAAGGTTTTTTTTTCATACTCCATGTTGCTAGGGAGCATGCTTAGAATACTTTGAGAGGGCAAGGTATGAAAGACTTTGAATGCATTCTTACTGGTGGCTAAACCATGATTGGATAGAGAAAAATCATATTGCTATATAAAGTTGTTTGATAAAGATAATTGGTAGGAAATTTTTTTGAAGCTTTTGTTATTAATAATAATCATGGCAGGGAGTAATTTTGAAACAAATTTATCAAATTAACAAGCATTGTCGGTAAGATTCAATTATGAGCAGCAATTCATAATTAGAACATGAAATTATCAAACTTTGTATGAAGGTATACTCAAAAACAATGATTAAAATCAACAAAACAATCCAGTAAAATTTGATAGAGTGAAGAACAACAATGAACTTCACCATAACTAAAATTCGTTTATGCAAATTAACCCCGAACAAAAGGTCCCCACCGCCCGGCGATTAAGAGGGATTCCAGCCAAAACGGCTCGGCCGATTTTCAAAATTCCTTTTTCCCCTTCATCCTCGATCTTTGGTTCACCATACTACGGTCTCCTTTTTCTCCTTTTCGCTTCCGTTCCTGAGATATTTACGGTTTTCTCTCGGGTTCGTTCGAAATCCTCTCGATCACGATTAGTGCTCTCCGCGGTCTTTGTCCCGCCTTTCTAAAGGTTCTTTCTCTCTCTTTTCTCTTGCTCTCTACAAAAGGTTTCAAAACTCCTTCCAACAGCAACCCTTCAATTTGAACGGAGGCTTTTCAAATTCGTTTCGCTTTCCACAAAGAATCTACTGTGTGCCGCCGATAATTTAGGTGATTTGGAATTGGATGATAAATCTACGTGCACTGCTGGTTGGCATTCCTTTTCGAACTCGAAGCGGTCGTCGACGGTCGGTGTCTTGTGCTACAGCTACAGCTCCAGTAGTCAATCGTGCTGGGTGCTCTCGACAGACCTCAGGTGAGTCTTGCTAGCTTTTTTTATCAACTGATGATTTTTTATCGATCGACGATTGAACCCCCGTTTGTTCTTATTTTGTTTGCAAGAGCCATGTAATTTATGGTTTTGACGATCTTCCTTTTCTTCGTTTTAGTAGCTACGTACGGTACGCACACTGCTGCCCGTTTTTTGGTTTTGCGATTGCTGCTGGCTGTTCCCCTTCTTCACTGGCATCAGAATCGATGGCATGCGAATACAAGTAAGCGTTGTTGTTCTTACGTGTTTCGATATTACTTTTTTCAAATGATTTTGTGCTCATTTCGATGAAATTACACTAAAAACCGGCTGCTAGACCCCCGCTGCGAACGAAAACTTGTTACCTCTTCTCGTGGTTTTGTGCTTAAAGGAAACTGGATTGGCTTTATTGCAATCAAAGTATAAAGAATTGTGGTAGATTTTTCCTGCTGTTTATTCTTGATGCAAGAAAATTTGATTTTCATAGGAAACCCGTTGTAATGCGAATTATGTAATCCCGCCAGCCCCCAGCTTTTTATGCCTATCGGGAATCCTTTGCAGCAACTTTTCCTAACCGCCTTCCTTTTTTGTAGATAAACGATCGGATTCGCTGACTTTTTGGTTCAACAAGTGAGTATTTTTCTATTAAATTTTCACTTTTTGTGAGATTTTCCCACTGACAATGAGATGGGATTTGCCTGCCTCTTGAGTGACAATTATTCTAGAAACCATTTCAAATGACTTTATGCTTATTTGGGTGAAATTACACTAAAAACCGGTTGCTGAAAGGAGTTACTAGACCCGCCACGAACGCCTTTCTCTTAATGTTTTACCTCTTCGTAGTTTTGTCCTTCAAGGAAGATGGATTTGCTGTATTGCTCGCTTCACAAGAACAAGTTCAAATGATTTTATGCTTAGTTTGATGAAATTTCACTAGTTTGATGGCTAAACCCTAGGGGCGAACCTTTTTTTCTGAAATTTTTACAAAGCATTATGACTATGGATTTCCTTAAAAAGTGCTTTCATTAACCATGGAATAACATCTTAATTATTTGTGATGTTCTTCATCTAGATCAAAGATCGTTTCAAGCAATAATTATGACCCAGACGTGATTCTTGACTGTGGAGAAAAGGACTAAAGTTATATAGATTAGCTGTTGTCCGTAAATTGTATTTTGTTAATTTGTTGTTGGAGTAAGAATCATTTCTGATGCACGAAACTTTGGCTGTTTTCTATCTTTCCATTTCTTAAGTGCTTTGTTGCTGCAGTGTTTCAAAAGCTAATTGTGACGAAGATATGATATGTGGACCTCAAATGTATAGAACTGCGTAATAACTTTATAACTCTTTGGGGTTTAGAAGAGGTGTTTGATTCAGAATAAACAGGGAGCTTTGAGGGTGGCCCGCAATTATGTCTAAAAACAGCTTCACAAGTGAACAAAGATTGAACGAAGTGCTTTAAAATGAACATTACAGCTCTAAGAATGACTTTAGAAAATATTTAAAAACGCCCCATAAGTCGACGAGGGCTAAGAGTGTATGATTAGAAAACTTAAAAATTTGATTCTGACTAAATAGGAGAACCTCTAGGAGTAACCCATGAAAATGTGCCAACGAGCATAAGGAATTGGTGGGACTGGCAGAAGCATGTTGCTGTCAAGTTAAAAGTAGAATTCAGAATAATTAACAAAGCTTTTAGATAAGCCTGCAAGATATTTAAACGACCACCACGATACACCGAGAGATAAAAGAAGATGGAAACTTTGAAAATTGCAATTAGAATAAGCAGGAGAATTAAAGAGGGTAACCCGTGAAAGTATTTAAACGAGGACCCCAACTAGATCGTGGCTTACAAAATATATTGAAGAACTTTTCTGCCTTGCCTCGATATTGCAACCGTTTATGTATCAAATTGGTGTGTACATTTTAATAAACGGAAGAGTAGCTCCCAGTAAATCCCGCTCTGCGGGCACCCTATGGACCCCGGAATGGAATAGTAAGATTAGCCTCTGAAAGTCAAGAGTGCTATTAACCTCGATTTCAAAGGGGTTCAGATGGTGATGAAAGCTATGATATTGCTAATTGGTAATCATAATAATCAAGGAACTACTTATTGGATTGATTCTATTAGGAATTTCGCAAGTATGGGTATCTGGAGCCAGCAAGTAATTAAGTTTGGGTTTACTTTTCTAAAAGGATTTACTGAATTACAATCAAGGTAATAAAGCATTATCTTCCTACACGAAAATAGCTCTTATCTCAATAGGGTTGTTGCTGCAAGTAAATAATACTTTGTCCTCGAGCAATTATTTCCTGCTCTTGCCAATAGTATATGCTACTCACAGTAGGCGTGACTATGGATTAGATTAATTATGTTTGCCTTTTGTCACGTTTAAAGTATCCTTGCCTGCTTGCTGTATGATATTACACTTTTTGCTTGCATTCCTTATTAAATTGAAAGAATGTATGAGGACATTGTTTTTTTATTCTGATTTTCAAGATAGATTCAACTTTAATTTGATTTGTCAGAAGAGTAAACAGATAAGTAAGGTTGGGAGGTCTTAACATGAAATTTTATGGAAAATTAAAACAGGAGACTTAGGGGGTAACACATTAAAATATTTAAGCGAGGAACACGAATAGACCTGGGCTGCAAATGTTTTGGAGCAACTTTCAATTAACGGAAGACTAGCTCCCCTACGAAGCCCGCTACGCGGGCTTGCCAGTGACCCTACGGTAGAGTACATAGATTAGCCTCGGAAAAGACAAGAATTTTCTTAAAACCCCCTGTGAATGATAGTAAAATTAGCCTCGGTAAAGACAAGAATTCTTTCGAAGCCCCTAATGAGTATGCAGATTAGCCTCGGAAAAGACAAGAGGTGTATCAAACTCGATTTGAAAAAAATTGGCTCCGCACAGGTCACGTGATAAAAAAATTACTCGCACTCCTGTGACTATCGCTAGGAAGGGGGGAGCCTCTACCCCTTCTCTATTTCAGGCGACCCCCTGACTAGCGATAGTCACAGGAGTGCGAGTAATTTTTTTATCACGTGACCTGTGCGGAGCCAATTTTTTTCAAATCGAGTTTGATACACCTCTTGTCTTTTCCGAGGCTAATCTGCATACTCATTAGGGGCTTCGAAAGAATTCTTGTCTTTACCGAGGCTAATTTTACTATCATTCACAGGGGGTTTTAAGAAAATTCTTGTCTTTTCCGAGGCTAATCTATGTACTCTACCGTAGGGTCACTGGCAAGCCCGCGTAGCGGGCTTCGTAGGGGAGCTAGTTTAAACACTAAATATTATAGCCATTCAAACAGAACAGAGATATTGCCAAGTCTAAAAGGTCCTTCAATAATTTATATAATTCACAAATTGAATAGAAATTCAAGAAAAAACAATCACTTAAACAAAAGTTTGCTCTTCTATTTTTCAAGTTTGCAAACTTGTCCACGACAGAGTTATTGAAGTTTATGGACTCTCTGATTAGCCTTTTTTCCATTGAAAGCATGGCTAAAGCATTGAGACTGTCTTCGGACATTGTATTTCTTAAGAATGTTTTTACCCTCTTTAGGGTAGAAAAGCATCTTTCAGCTTCACATGAAGACATAGGTGTGGTTATCAATATCTTCAAAAGCTTCACCACTTCAGAAAATGTCCCAGCAAGATTGCTCTCTTCAATTAACTGAAGCAAGGCTAGGGCTCCACAGCATTCTCTAAACTCCATTCTAGAGTATATAACTCCTAGCTCTGATTCGAGCTTTCCTTCATCTAGTATGGGATATGATTCAACAGTCTGTGTTAGAATTTGGCAGGGAAAATTCTTTTCAAATTTGGCAAATGATCCACTATCAAGAATATTTGCTGCTATTAGATGACCAGTCAAGTGAAACCGAGTGCAACAAAATGAAATAATTATATCACACACTTCATGGAGTATACATGATTTATCAGCACTTGAATTTCCAATTCTTGGTCTCCTGGCACTGGGACTTGTTGTCATAACAGTATCAATGATAATGTGGATTCTACTCCTCTCCTTGTTAATTGCATCAACAAAGCTGGTAATGCAGTTCTTGATAAATGTTGGGTCTATCTGGCACTTTTGCAGCTGAGCAAAAAAAAATTTCAACATGGGGAAAGATCATTGGAAAAAACTCAAGAAAAAGAAGGAAATTGTTGTCCTACAGCCAATGAAGAAGCCCACTTGCTTCTCTAATTGTGTGTTGGTCACCATTCCAATTTGCAATTATGTCAGTAAAGCATTCAATCAGATAATTTTGATATCTGTAAACAGTATCAATAATCCTGCTTTGAAAATTCCATCTTGTTTGAGCAGATCTTGGGATTCTCCTTGCAACATTCTTATCCAGGTACTCTACTCGTTTAGGAGAGCGAGAGAAAAAGACAGAAAAGCCATTAAGGTTTGCAAAGAAAAGTCTTATTTGTGAAATTTGAGATACTGCTTGTTGTAGAATAAGGTTGAGCTGGTGTGCATGTGAGAGGTTATAAGTGCCATTGACAGATTTGATGTTTTTCATGCGTTAAATTTGGAGTTTTCTCGATTTTCATGAATAACATGAGCTTTGATGTTATAATTGACAACAAAGAAACATTAAATTCACAGAAAAACGATAGTTTGAAAACAATTTTCTTCTGAAAACTTTTGGTGGGGCATTGCCCTCGATGCCCAATAGGACGAGCCGCCACTGACCACTACTCTGCAGACCCTCCTCTCCCAGCAGCAGCAGTTAGCAAAAGGAAAAGAGTAAGGGCTGGTTATCGTGCCTATGTTACTAAATTAATAACGGATGCTAAAACTCTGTTAGACGAAGAACCCTTTGCGAAAGTAAGGGCTGACCAGTTGAAGTTTCTTTTCAAAGAAAGGGTGACATTTTTGCGTAAAATCAATGAAGAAATCTTTGACTTAATTTCTGAAGATGAAATAGAAAGAGAGGTTATAAAAAGTAAAGAAATTCAAAGTGAGATATATTCTGTTATTTTTGAACTCGATTCTCGACAGAGAAATCTCATAGAGCGTGCACCTACAGCCTCTATTGTGCAGCCCCTACCCTCTCAACCCTCCACCTTGCAGTATCCTCCTGATATGCCAAATTTGCCTAAATTGTATCTTCCAAAATTCTACGGGGACCTAAAAAAATGGTAAGAGTGGTGGGACTCCTATGAAATAATACATGGAAATCCTAACTTATCTGATATCAATAAGTTTCGTCACTTGCGTACCTTGTTGGAGGGGCCAGCTGCCATGGCAGTTTCGGGAATTCAGACCACATCGTTAAACTAAAGCAAGGCTATTGCAATTTTGAAAGACATCATTGCGTTATTTACCTGTGGTACCTCACGTGCGGTACACTTAGAACTTGTGCCAGATTTAAAAACAGAAACATTTCTACTCTGTTTTAGAAGATTTGTTAGTCATTGTGGGTTGCCTCAATTAGTTGCTAATGACAACGCCAAAACATTTAAAGCCTTCTCTAAAGTGCTACAAAGAATTATGAAATCTCCATTAGTCAGAAACTTCCTCGCAGAACATAGAGTCCAATGGAAGTTCAACCTAGCCAAGGCCCCTTGGTGGGGTGGATTTTATGAAAGACTTATTCAAGGAGTCAAAACTTGCCTAAAAAAGTATGTCAGATCCGTGTTACTGTCATACGATGAGTTGCACACTGCTATCGTAGAGATTAAAGACGTAATGAACTCTAGACCTCTCACTTATCAGTATCCTGATGATCTAGAACAGCCTTTGACACCTTCACATCTCATCCTAGGAAAAAGATTGTTGCAGCTACCATTGCAGTTAGGTCCGACACCCAGAATAAGCACAAGGAATGGTTTCAACAGGCCGTAAGCATGGCAGCAGATGTAAATGTTCTTCCAACAATCCCACGAACCAATCAAAGACAAACACTTTATGTTCCTTAAATTCAGCTCAGATACTCTTGTGATAGTTAAGGGTTTCGCCATCATCCCAAGTCTTTTAATCCAAGGAGTAAGGTCTGGCAAAAAGTGGAAGGAAGAGTTTTTGGAATTTGCTTCCCACTATGCATCTGACCTGGCTCAGTCTGAAAGAGTTCTAAATGCTGAGATGGATACTTGGAGATTTTCTGGCTCCAAAAGTTTGTTGGAGTTGTTCCAGACACAATTGATAAAACGCTGCTCACAGAAAAAAAATTGGATCGACTTTTCCAAACATCTTTACAGCCCTAAAGTTATTGGCGACAATACCGGTTACTTCTTGTGAATGTGAAAGGTCAATTTCCTCCCTCCGAGGGCTTGCAAAAGTTGAGTGAGAAGTAATGCCGAAGACACATTCAGTGAGCTAAAAAATCAACTCAGTCATTCCTTATCCATGTCTATGTAAAAAGAAAGCAGAATGCATTCATGGAAAATATTCCACATAATGTGGACGGCCAAACAATTACTTTACAGGTAGATTTTTCATAAAACACAACACTGACATGTCAAAATGAAATTCAGTCTGCGCATTGGCAACATTCTCAAGTTACCTTATTCACAGCACATGCTTGGATCAATACAGAAGAACGAGAAAGCATTGTCATTATTTCAGCTTTATGCATTTTTGTCTACAATACTTTCAATGCTCAGAAAGAAATACCCTGATTCAAATCAAATCATTCTCAGATTGTCCTAGTAGCCAATTTAAGCAAAGATTTCTTTTTTCAAATCTTCATCAAGGTTCAGCTGTGAGAATCGCTGGCATTTTTTGCGCCATCCCATGGCGAAGGTATTATTGCGCCACCAATGTCTTATGAGCTGGCAGTTTAGAGAAATCCTTGCATCAGTATTATATTTGTTGCAAAAAGCCAAGTTGCTGAAAATCAATATGAAATACAATTGCACTGGAGCAAATCAATCCCAATTGCAAATACTCAACAACTACATTTTATACCCAAATTGACCATGTCACTTGTTGGTAGCTGATACATCTGACTCTGGAACATTTTGCAAAATGAAAATTCTGAATGGGGAGAGTGACGAAAGTAATTAAAGCAATGATGATGAGGAAACAACCACAGAGTTTTCAGTTATTTCAGAAAAAACCACCCAGAGAAGCTTGAGCTCAGCATAGGAGGATTGTTGTGCTCAGCATAGGAGGAAGTATAAAGGAGAACTGTTTCCAGGGGAAATAACTGAATTTGGTGGCACTGTTTCAACTGAGGTCAGTGCTGATGCGATGGAGTGGAAGGTTTTGGCAATGGCCCTCCAAAAGAGTTTTTTACTTTTGCAAGGATGTAGTGCGAAAGATTAAACCATCCTTTTGAGAATTCATTAGTTTCTATTATGATCACCACTATATACTTATCGCTAATCAGGCTGTTTAGTATTGTTCTGTTATATTCCTATTGTGTAGTTCCGGCCTTGTGATCCTCACGCTTGCTTTACGATTGGTCTACTTCTAGAATTTGTATCGTTAATCGATTGCTTTCATGTTATCTTTGGATACCTTCTTCACGATCCCCGATGGGCGGGGACGATCCCCGATGGGCAGGGACAATCCCCGATGGGCAGGGACGATCCCCGATGGGCGGGGACGATCCCCGATGTTATAAACATTATTGAAGGGCCAAAATTATAATTTTTATGAAAATTTGGGAATATAGCTGCTGATAAAGGCCAATAATATAGAAAAATCAACAGTTCGGTAACCAAACATCCAAAAAACCACAGAGATTCAAAATAAGTTCAACTTTTCTTAATGACGATCCCTTGTTACGGCAACTTCGCAAAACGGCACGAAATCAAAACGACTTTACTTGATGGCTTACTTCACAACTCTATCTAAAGACTTTACTTGACGGGTTTACGTAATGACTGATTTCACAAACAAGGGCACAGCATAAAAATCACATGACAACACACGCTAATCACGATAGCAAAATAATTATTTCAAACAAAGAAAAGGACTGATGACAACATTAGTGGCGATGAGATGATGCAATAACAGGGAATGTTGATGGCAAGGTGACAAACAACGGAACTATCAAGAACATCAAAAGAACAGGCAACTGAATATCACAAAACTAAATAAAACATAAATGTAATTGCATAACACAACACATTGACGTTTATGAGCAACACATTGATGATTATGGGATATATTTGCAAATGAAAATTCATTACAACAAAGTAAGAAACTTTCACTGCACACCTGTCAGAAAAATATTGCTCCAGAAGAAGCCATTGTTGCAATGAAATAAAAAAGTACAGGCAAATTCCAGTATGAATTTTCTTGGGAAAATTTCCATTTAGTGGATTATGTAATCATCATGACATAGCTGAAGATTCACTTAAAAAAATGATGAAATTCAAACTCAAGACAAGGAATCAAACTAGGAATTATAGCCACCTTAATGTTCCCTGTACTATCGAAAGCATCCCAGTTTTTCCGCGAAACAGTTACCCTCCCTTCAGTTCAAATGAACTCATTCTTGACAGAACATTTCTGATCCATTGTTCTCTTACCATTGTTCTTCGAAAAGCGTCAGGAAAGTCAAATTTCTTTCACTTTTGCCATGATTGGGGATGATCACCAATGGTTCCCGATGACCCGATGTCATAAACCATCGCAGACTGACATAGACCATCAAGAAGCTGTGTCAGGATCATCGCCGACTAATTACGAATATGAAAACCAGTCTTGAGGATCATTGAAATTTGTTTGATAACAAAATGGTTTTTATGGATGAACCTGTTGCAAATGTTCTGAAATTCGCTAAATTGAAAACCTCAGGATATTCAACATGTTGAATAATTTTGTGTACGAGTGAACATTTCCTCACAGTGTGCACGCGTTCTGAGCTGTCAGCTCAGCAAGCGATTCAATTGCTGCTGCGTTATTTTAATATTGCGATGGTGGAAGTTTAAAGTAGCTCTTTGGAAGATGAAGAGATTTTGCTTTCCCTTTTTTCATTGCGATGAAGAAGGAGGTGCTTGAGGGCCCGTAATCGAACAACGTAGATAAAATCTTGGGTTTCATGGCGCCAAACACAAAGAGCATGTGCTAATATAGTTTGTGAACAATTCAGACAATTCCATCGGCTAGACAGAATCTCTTTTGAGGAAATTTTAACATTGGTACCACCATTTATTGAAAAGAAAGACACCCAACTATGTGCCGCGTTAAACCCCATTGAACCACTGTCAGTGACAGTACGTTTTTTGGCTTCAGGTATGTGTTTGATAATTTATAGTTTTCCTCCAAGCTTTACTTGGTTCGTAATTGATTAATGCATTTTAAAAATAATCATGACTCTATGTAAAAAAAATTTTTTAGGAGAGACATTTAGAAGTCTTTCATTTACCGAATTGGTGAGAGAACTATATCAGGAATCGTAGAAGAGACGTGTTGAGCCTTGTATGAAGTTCTGAAAGACAGATATTTAAAGCTATAAATTTGACTTTGATATAGGAATAACTTTAACATAACGAAAAACAACATATATTATTTGCAGATATAACTGTATCAAAAAAAGTTGAACTTTGGGTAGCAACACTGTCATCAGGATCTTGCTCTGGTTCCGATTCAAGGTCTGAAGGAGTTTGACTTCGTAGAGCATTATTAGTTGCTCTAAATGACAAAGCTAAAATTGATAGTGAGATTTGACTAACTGCAAATCCTCCTTTCCCCTCCCTAGGACTAGGCCAGATAATAGATATTGTTCTAAAAAGGGGGGTTTCCATGTCCCATGTACAATTTGCCACCAGAGTGGGTAGACCAACCTTTATTGGCCTGCAAATTATCTAAATTGCTGCTCTTTTAACAATATTTTTCCCAAAGGGGTGTTACCCTTCACATCCCTCTCCTTGATGGCCCTTCCTTGGACTTGCTAATTGGATACGTTTTTTGAGGGGGGCGTATTGGCAGGAGTGGATTATAGAAAACTACCTGGAGGTCACCAATGGAAATAGCATTTTCTAAAGAATTTAGTTTTTTTTGTGCTCACCTTGAGAAACAAAAAATTTTGCAAGCCGACATTGACAAGGAAACATTGTGAAAGTGCTTCCTTAATTCTAGATTTATTTTTATAGTTGAATATGTCATTATCATAGACTCCGATCATGAATTGCTAAGGGTAGGTGCTTACTCAAGGGGGCTTAGAAATTTTTTACCTTGCGATATTCGCGTCTTGTTGTCGTTTCTTTGACATTTTTTAAGATTGCAGGGAAACAATTTTATCCCTTTTCAGTCTAGCTTGCTGAGCTTTTTCCAGACCCAGAAGAAAAGAAAAACAATCGTTTGAAATGGAACGAGCAGACAGCCGAATTAGGGGCTGAAATAAAATCTACCCAAACCTTTCAATGTCTTTTTGCTCCAGGATTCTGATCATTCCAGAATGGTATTCGATGAACAGATATACCTCTAGAGATATCTGGTACACTATAGAACCCAGAAACAACACACCTGTCTGGCATTTTGAGTATCCTTCTTTTTGTTAAGCTTGACATACAGTTCTTTTACTTATTTCCTGTTCTTTCATGCCAACATCCCTTTGAACGTCTTTAGAGATAAAATTTATATAGGTTTCTCTCAATTTTTTAGACTTCTTGACAATTTCCTAACATCTCAAGGAGTGAGCTTGGCAGGATGTCGCTTATTTGAGTGTCTTCTATCGCTTAAGTTATCTCCGATGGGTAGGCAGCTGTGTTTATAAATAGTTGTTCTTGAATGATGCGGACACCTCTGCATAAGCTGGGGTAAAGTTTCACCCTTGTCCTGATGTAAATATTGTAGGTGCATTGAAACATCGAAAGGAATTTTGTTATATTCTGATTTGAATTTTTATCGTCACTTTTCGCCATTTTCAAACAACTGTTCACTTCATTTCAAAACAAATAGCATAACTTGCCTCTGGTTGGCTGTTCATCTGCCATTAGGGATTTCAAAATTATTTGGAATATCTTTATAAGGGCTATAAATGTATTTTACTTAACTTGACATTGATAATCTAAATCAGATTAATGCATATCAAAGGCACATTGATTTACAACTTGCTTCATTGTACTGGGAAAGAGGGGGTGGTATTAGGTAAATTTGGGGAGATATCTGGAGTTCCAATGTATTTTGTCCAGTATTGTAGGTGTAACTAGATATTCTTGTTTCCGTTTAATAGTGAGTTTCTGAAACAGGACGGACGATGGTGAGGGGTCTTGGTCAAGCGCATGCCATGCCAAGAACCCTGAAGTAGTAATCTACCAATTCAACAGAGTGGTATTTGCATGTAGCTCATCCCCCTTTCTTCTTAACTGTGTTTTGAGATACCACATCAAGAAATATGTAAAGGAGGATCCTGATTTTGTGGAAAAAATGATAGGAGAGTTTTTTGTTGAAGATCTAGTAGCGGGTTGCGGATTTCATTTGTGGGACTTGAAGACTAATGACAAAGGGTTAGCAGAGGAGATAGCAACTAAGGAAATAAAGGGAATGAAATAGGAAGAAGCCTCTAAACATGAATATATATCGATTGCTAAGGAAACTCTAGGCATGCCAGACAGTACTACGCAGAAGACTTAGGTTTTGGGTATAACATGGTCCCATACAAGAGGTACCTGGGAGTTTAATCTGGGCAACAGAGGCGAGGTGATAGATGAAACAGCACAACTTACTAAAAGAGGTATCTTAAGTGCCTTAGCTTCTAAATTTGACCCCCATGGGCTTGTTAGCTTTATAGCAGTATCAGCAAAAATCTTGTTTTAGGAGTTTTGTTTAGAAAAATCAAGCTGGGGCGATCCACTAAGGATAAGGTTGCAAGCTGGACTGGTACCATTTGCCTTTCTAGGTGTGTTGTTTCCAAAAACAAAGAGAAGATATTGAGTCAGCAGTTTTACGGATTTGTGCATGCCAGTAAAAAGCATATTGTGGGATGGTTTACCTTGTATAAGAAACCATTGCGGGGACTGCTTCTTTGAAGGAATTAACAACACCCCAGCTAGAACTAATGTCTGCAAGGGTACTAGCTACACCATCCGCTTCAAAGTTTAAGTTTGATTGCATTACGGTAGATGAATACATTGGAAATTTTGATCAAATATCCAATTTTTTTTTCTTGGCCTTGCAGAGCATTTAATCCTTCTTTGCAGCAACTGCCAAGCAGGAAAAGGGTCAGAATCTAGTGGTAAGTGTCATTCTTCCGACAGAGTTGATAAGAAGGAAAGACATACTGCATACAAGGTCAATCGCAGATCTGTTTTGGCCACAATCGGTTATAGACTGACTGGATTGGAGAATTTCTGCGCTTTGATGAATCTACCAGAACCAATAGCTGAAAAGGCCTATAATAATAGCATGAAAACCATTGAAAGAAGGTGCATTGGTGTAACAGAATCTCACATGCTCACATGAGTAATGCAGCAAATGAATTGAGAAGAATAACTGAAGAGGAAAACGAGGATCAGATAGAGCAAGATAAAGACCACAGGAAGATTGCAAGAGTTGCAAGTGCAATAGATGGAACATGGCAGAAACGAGGATATATATCCAAGAATAGCATTGTTTGTGAGATATCTGTAAGAACAGGTAAAGTTCTTGACTATGAAGTTTTGTCAGTGGTTTGTTTTGAATGTCGTGTTCATGAAGCTGAAGCAAAAGACACAGACAGGTACAGGTCCTGGTGGCAGAAACTGAAGAGCTGAAGAGAAAATCAAGGGAAAAGAAGTTTTCAGATGGCCAAGGAATAGGGGGAATAGGAAGGTTGACTGATAAAAAGATTGATAGCATTCAGAACTATTATGGTCAGGCAATCAGACAAAACAGTGGAAATCTGCTGTCTATGAAATCAGCAATTATGGCTATTTTGAAGCTCGTGGCAAGAGGCAATAATGCATCACTTGAGGATCAGCATAGCCTTTGCCCTCAAGATACCACAACTTGGTGCAAGTATGTTAAGGACAAACAAAATAGCACTGCCACATTTGATGATAGCAAGATACATTGCTGAAGAGATGTCTTTTGGGTATTACCCCAAATCAGAATGAAGCCCTTCCTGGGGTTCTTTGGCACATTTGCCCAAAAACAAACTTTTGTCTTTATTTGGCAATTTCAGAGTTAAATGTTGAGCAGTCTAGTATTGCTGATATCATGCAACATGTTATTATTTGCATTACAATATTAATTATATTATTTGACAAACAATATTATTTGCATTGAGAAAGTTTGACACGAAAAGACTCACAGATACAGCTACAAATATTTTCAGCAAAACATTGACTGCTTCATGCAAAGAGGTTAAAAAAACTGATTATAAAAGGAGTTATGTTTCAGGTGGATATGGTTTGACCTCAACACCAGAGTTTTCAAAGACTAAGACGAGGAAAGGAGATTCAGAAAGTTTGATCTCTAGAAAGAAGCCTAGAAAAGATAATGCTGCCAAGAGGAAAGACATAACTGCTGAAAAACTGATCTATTAACTGATAAATGTCATTTTGAAAAGAATCTCCACCTTGTAACCAGAACCAAAATACGATGTATGCGCTTTCAAGCCGTATATACGGTATCTACCTACTTCTATACCGTATTTTTGGTTTTGAACCAATTACAAAGCCACATTTAAGCTTTTTAGTTGTGTGTATGTTTAATGCTGGAAACCGACGTTGACAGCCTGTTAAGTGGCAAAAATATGTGATGTATCGCCACTCCTTTGTACTGAACCTACTACACACAACTACGTGAATAAATTACCTCAGAAAAAGAACGTCCAGCTTTTTCAAAAAAACCATAGGCGTAGGAGATAAAGGGGCTGGGGTGGGAGGTGGGGGTTTGATGGCTGCAAGAAAAGCTATCGCATTTGGGCTTTATTAAGATAGTTTTATACCGATGAAATTATAATATTTGGCAAGATCCTTACCTATTAAGGCCACCTAAAAGCCTAACATCTGCTACGCCCATGCCTAAAACCTTATGATCGATGAGCATAAACGTATCAAAGTTGCATATTAATGATTGAACGAAATATTTTTGGAAACTACATGCAAAATACTTACCAACAGCGAGGCTACTTGCCAAATGTGAACCACTATAAAAAATTTGGACGATCGCTACTTCCCAACATTATTATGTGTTTTTCCTGCCAAAATGCTCTACAAAAGCCTTCCCTCGTTGGCATTAACTACAGATATACATGTATTGACAATCCATTATTTGTATGATTATAGTTGTTGCATGACTGCTTTTAACAATAGCTACTTGGCAGAAAATTTATAAAAATGAACACAGAAATATAGACATCTTCCTGATATGGCACGAGAAGTGGACAGCTTCTTTTGGAAGTAATGAGAAGTGGACAGCTTCCTGTGCTGGTTGCTTGATATCATGTTGATGTTTCATATTGTGAGCGGGAAGTTTTGTGCAGACGATAATTCAGAGACAACACAAGACATTGTTATAAAAGGAACAGTCAGGATTATGGTCATCATCGACGTTATCATTAGCATTTTCAGTAAAGTTATAATTCTGTTCTATTTACGATTAAAATCATACCCAAAGGAATTGTATGACATGCATTCAGAAAGCATCTACTCAAGCAACCCAAGTTTCCATTTTCAAAATAGAGCCACAGATATAATCTGACAAACTGAGAAATTGATAATTTATACCTACACCGACAAAAAATCCTAAGCTCGGCAAACGGTTTACTTGTCATCTAAATATTCCTTTAATGTTTTACAGCAAAGACTAAAAGATCAATGATGGGATAAAATAATCCTGCGATTTGTTACAATAGTGTTCCTGGTACACCATACGGGACTTGATTCATGTTTCCAAAAACCTTGTGGCCACATTTACCTCTTGTAAGTTACCTGAAATTAGATAACATGTCTATGAGGGGAAAGAACTAACTCATTGTTAAAAGCAACATCAGTCATTATGTGCCTCTTTGCATTTGCTGTCAAATAGCATTACAGTTATTAATTTATGTATACTTAGTAACCTCTAGTGACTAAAATCGGGCAGCATTTTTACTACTACTCTGGATACCAGGGCCACAAAAATTCGAGTGTGGCAACAGAACTCAGGATTAGGGAAGCGGCGTAGTGTCTGTCTGAAAGAAAGAAGAAAGACATTCTGCTTGGTTTTCTATTTAAGCACTCGAAATTTTGTGGTTCTGGAACCTAGGAAATTTCTATGCAGTTTTTTAAGATCTGAAAGAAGTTAATTGTTTGGTAACCAAAAAGTGACCAATTATTTGAAGCGCTAATAATTTGGAAGGACACAGGAAGAGAGGGAAAGATATCCTACGTAAGGGGCACTCCCCCAAAGCTCTAAGCGAAGAACTTCTTTAAGAGGAGGTCCTCTTTGTTGGAGATATGTCCATCTGGTGCTTTTCCCTCCCTTGTAACAAGGCTTGGGAATATATTATTGAAACTTACCGCCTTGAACTTCTGACTTTTGGCAATACGTTCTCGGACTGCATTTAACTTTTTCTCGACGTCTTGAGATTGTTGAAGGATGGGGACTGCCAGTTTTTCGTATACTTCCAATATGTGGAGATACCACCCAAGACCACCAGCAGTTTGCAACTGCTCTTCGGAATTATTATTCCAACCCGCCAGATTAGCTTTCTCTTCCACAAGAAACTCTCGCCACCACTGACTTTCTGCTGCTATGCACCGTTCGTCGCAATATTTTACACCGTTTTCTATTGCCTTCATTGAATTTTGAGCGGCATATGTTGCACTCAGTAAAGGTGGTTCTCCATATGGATATCCAGACAAAACATGGAAAGGCTTGCCATACGAGTTGCCAACCCAATCTCCTTCTGATACCCAGTGACAATACCACATATCAACTTTGCTACCATCGTTGGAAAGCTGAAACTTAAATGTATGTGGCCTACTGTGCTTTTTGAGATGAACGGGATCAACCAAGTTTTGATGTCGAACATATAACTTAGTCATTTAGTGTTGTGTGGGTGATCATAAGATATGTCCGTTTGTTGAATCAATGCTGGAATTGTGGCTGCGTTATGCTTGCTCAATTTAAATGCAATTCAGCTGAACAACTTAAAAAAATTGTTTATATTGATAATTTCACCTTAATGGCGAATATTTCAATTCAATCTGACAAAAAGCCATGAATCCTAGTTAACAAACTACAGGAAAAGGGGCGAATTTCCCAAAAGCTTTGGGGCTTAAGCTTTTGTTGCCTGTTGACTACAAACAGATGTCAATGAATTGATGTACTATCTATATGATAATAGTTCTAAGTAAATATTGGCGAAATTAATCACATCGCCACTGCTACATATTTTATAGAGTGTCCAATGAAAATTACATGGACCGTCAAGCCAACTTTCTCTGATATAACCATTAACTATGAAAGAAATATCACAGCATTCAGTAAAGTTCGAGCAGAAAATAACATTTAAAGATAAGATTATACCTGATCAATATCTTCATGATTATGACCCACTGTCAAAAATGATAACTGTTATCTGAAAGATTTATATTGAAAAAGCTTTTGAATCCTGAGGATTTGCCTGTAAATTCGTCGTGCTTTTTAAAAAAATAACATTTGGAGTAAAATTCTCTTCAAAGTATTCCACACCATCCTTCTTCCATTTTCAGAAGAAAGGTATTTACAAACGAAGGGCAGTTCTCTCCTGGGAACACCTTACGAATTTCTCACCAAAGCACAAGAATTCTCAAAGATTTTAAAACGAAACAATAGGATTTTCATGTGTGAGATTTTCATGGAGTGATATGCCTTACCTTGTGAAATACTCTACCTTGTGAAATACTCTTCTCTTGATCAAAAGGGCACATATGGCAAGAACATAAACATTTTTATTTTCCCACCAGCAATTACCATTTGCAGGTATAGTATGCCTGGCCAGTTAAGTGTGTTAATTTTACAGGTAGTATGTGATATTCACTTTCTACATGCAACACGACAAAGGGTGACTTTTCATTCAAATTTTTTTTTAGTATTAAGGTCCGTTTATCAGCTTTCGATGTCAAATTTTAAAGCCTTTCCAGGAGTATATAATTTGTTTGAAGTTCCAATATAAATGAGGAGCAAGATCAAATTACCACGATGTGTAGCAATAATTATCACATCAAACAGTCCATATACCGAAAATGGTAATAGGTAATATATTTGCTGCTTTAAGATAAATATTGAAAATTTTAATTTACTTTATCAACCTTTGTAAAATACCTTGGAAAAAGCAACCAACGATCGGAGCAGGATATTAATGGTCATGTTTGAATCATGAGGCCATTCATGACAATTGATATATAGGATGTAATGTTTATCCTCATGAGAAAGAACTCCAGTTATGTGCGTTTTGAAGAAATGAATCCTGTGACCCTAGAAGAATTTATGATACAAAGTCAGTTATAAATGTTGAATGATGTTAAACACTACTACCACAGAAAAAGCTAACTGGCCTGCCGCGAGGGTCGGGCTGACACCCCCAGGCCTCAACATGAGCAAGATCCAAAAAAGTTGAACAATTTATTTAAACATTAATTTTGTTTCTACATATGTTCCAATGCTACTGCTGTTATATCTAAATCAAAAAGAGTTTTCGAAAATAGTTTTCGCATAACTGGTTACTGACGTCATTAGTCAAACATTATTGACGTCATTAGGGCCCCATCTTTTAACTATCTCACACCCCATAATAGTTTCAGCAGGACAAATAAAGGTCATATTTCCAAAAAGGGTATTACCTTTTTTATCAGTGATATAGTGAGGAATGTTTGTTTTCGATTGGTCCATTGGTATCATGGACAAGTATTTTGCCGTGTTTGCTTTTGCCTTGTCTTGATGGCTATAGTACACTCTTCTTTCAGATCTACACAAAATAAATTACTTGGCGTGAGGCTTCGTTTGCTTCAGAAGGGTGATTCAGTTACCAAGTTATCATAGCAGCTTTTTATGATTTTTAGAATGTACCTTTGAAGGTCATTGTGACTCTCCTTCAGACTTTTGACGTCTTCTCTTGTAAGGGAGGATGAACATTCCTTTTTCAGTTCTTTGATTAAAGTGCATATTCCACATTTCGTGAATTTGTTTCTGTAAAAGGGAAAAAGGCATCATAAATGCCCGGAGCTCTGAACCAGTTGAAAAGGGGGAAGGCTCATGACTGAAGATTCTGCATAAAAACCCTTTGCTTTGATGGAAAATTAATTGCTTCTTAATTGTAGTATGAACATAAATTTCAACATTTTGAGGGTGCTAAAAATTCAAAAACAGTAGAGTATATATTTTTATGCAAACTTTGCATGTACAACTTTTTGAAAAAATACTGAACAATTGAGCTTTGTCCTTTTTTATCTGGTTTTCATATTTTAGATATCTTTTGATTATATTTCTTATTATGGACTTTGTCAAACAACCCCTCTAGTTGAAAATTATTTATAGATGTAAACTCACTGGTGCAATGGCGACATTGTGGAAACGCTGTGCCCAGTTGTAAAAAAACAAGATTTGCCAACTATTTCCGTTGAGTCTCCGAAACCATCCGAATGCATCTGGGCAACATAGCTGAAATAAATGTCTACTTTCGTGTAGCAAGTCGGCAAAAACATCTTCTCTTCATCCGGACCTCGGTCCCCACTTTCAACTATAAACTTCTCAAGCCAGTTCATCACTCGTACCACTTTTCGGTTTCCCGTTTAGTTCCATGCTTGCCGCTTCTCCCGCCAACTCTACCATAAATTTCAAAATCCTGCTTCAAAGAATATTGCCTGAAAAATTGAAAAAAGTCAAGCCATTAAAATCAGAATCTAGAATCAATATACCCTGGGTACCAGAGCCACATAAATTCGATTGCGGAAATAGAAGCTAGGAGCTAGACCTCGTCCGCTTCTCTGTTTGAAATTCTGTTTAAGCGCTTGAATAGAATCAATGCAACCAGCTTTGTTAACCTATTCTCGAATTCAAAATACACATTTTGTAGATTTTCTATTTTAATATAAAACAGTTTTCAAACCTTAAATCTATAAAATATTGTTTTATCTTTACAGGAATTTGCTAAAAGAACACTTTCCAGTCCTTTCGTTTTGGGTGCATTCTATTATCTTTTCAGAGAAACTAATTTTTTTCAGGTACAATCGTAAAATTTGACTATTTTCAGTAGCTTGAAAAGTTACATAAAAATTAGCAAGAAATTAATGCGATTTGGATTAACCAATCTTTGTTATTGCAAAAAACTGTAGGCTCCTACATATGATTGGAGATTCCATGAATGAACTGCCAAGCTTTGCGACAAATCTTATTGGTTCCAATGAAAAAAAGCCCAGTTTCCTTCTGTTGGTTCACAGTTTTATTCACTGTTACATCCTGTACTTTCAATATGCAAGGTAAACTACAATTCCACCGAAATAGAATCCCTTCTACCATCCATCGAGGCATTTTCTTAGCCACTCTTAATATACAACCAACTACTCTACAGACTACATTGACTACAAAACATTTAGCATCCAGGCAAAGGTAAACCTTTTAAAGAAATTACACCAAAGTCAGCAATGATGCTTTTAAACAATCTTCTTATATTTTGATATTGAAAACCACCTGGTTTGTTTCAAAATTGCCAGGTTCGTAAAGCCGCATTTATACGAGCAGGTTTCATTGACAATTTTTCTTTGAAAAGTTAATTTTGCTCGTGTAGATTGGGGTGTATTGAGGAAAAATTGCAATTTTTTCGTTGACAAGTGTACTTGTTTAATTTTGAAAAATTGGTGTGCCAGTTTTTTGCAAGTGCATTTCTATGGCACGCCATTCCTGTCAAAACATCAGAAAATTGTATCAGTAATCAGGAATCACAAACTGCATGACAGAAAATTTGCAACACGTATTAGGATTTGTTTGCTATATGGCATGCCATTCCTGTCAAAACATCAGAAAATCGTATCAGTAATCAGGAATCACAAATTGCATGACAGAAATTTTGCACCACGTATTAGGATTTGTTTGCTATATGGCACGCCATTCCTGTCAAAACATCAGAAAATCGTATCAGTAATCAGGAATCACAAATTGCATGACAGAAATTTTGCACCACGTATTAGGATTTGTTTGCTATATGGCACGACATTCCTGTCAAAACATCAGAAAATCGTATCAGTAATCAGGAATCACAAATTGCATGACAGAAATTTTGCACCACGTATTAGGATTTGTTTGCTATATGGCACGCCATTCCTGTCAAAACATCAGAAAATCGTATCAGTAATCAGGAATCACAAATTGCATGACAGAAATTTTGCACCACGTATTAGGATTTGTTTGCTATATGGCACGCCATTCCTGTCAAAACATCAGAAAATCGTATCAGTAATCAGGAATCACAAATTGCATGACAGAAATTTTGCACCACGTATTAGGATTTGTTTGCTATATGGCACGCCATTCCTGTCAAAACATCAGAAAATCGTATCAGTAATCAGGAATCACAAATTGCATGACAGAAATTTTGCACCACGTATTAGGATTTGTTTGCTATATGGCACGCCATTCCTGTCAAAACATCAGAAAATCGTATCAGTAATCAGGAATCACAAATTGCATGACAGAAATTTTGCACCACGTATTAGGATTTGTTTGCTATATGGCACGCCATTCCTGTCAAAACATCAGAAAGTCGTATCAGTAATCAGGAATCACAAATTGCATGACAGAAATTTTGCACCACGTATTAGGATTTGTTTGCTATATGGCACGCCATTCCTGTCAAAACATCAGAAAATCGTATCAGTAATCAGGAATCACAAATTGCATGACAGAAATTTTGCACCACGTATTAGGATTTGTTTGCTATATGGCACGCCATTCCTGTCAAAACATCAGAAAATCGTATCAGTAATCAGGAATCACAAATTGCATGACAGAAATTTTGCACCACGTATTAGGATTTGTTTGCTATATGGCATGCCATTCCTGTCAAAACATCAGAAAATCGTATCAGTAATCAGGAATCACAAATTGCATGACAGAAATTTTGCACCACGTATTAGGATTTGTTTGCTATATGGCACGCCATTCCTGTCAAAACATCAGAAAATCGTATCAGTAATCAGGAATAACAAATTGCATGACAGAAATTTTGCACCACGTATTAGGATTTGTTTGCTATATGGCACGCCATTCCTGTCAAAACATCAGAAAATCGTATCAGTAATCAGGAATCACAAATTGCATGACAGAAATTTTGCACCACGTATTAGGATTTGTTTGCTATATGGCACGCCATTCCTGTCAAAACATCAGAAAATCGTATCAGTAATCAGGAATCACAAATTGCATGACAGAAATTTTGCACCACGTATTAGGATTTGTTTGCTATATGGCACGCCATTCCTGTCAAAACATCAGAAAATCGTATCAGTAATCAGGAATCACAAATTGCATGACAGAAATTTTGCACCACGTATTAGGATTTGTTTGCTATATGGCATGCCATTCCTGTCAAAACATCAGAAAATCGTATCAGTAATCAGGAATCACAAATTGCATGACAGAAATTTTGCACCACGTATTAGGATTTGTTTGCTATATGGCACGCCATTCCTGTCAAAACATCAGAAAATCGTATCAGTAATCAGGAATCACAAATTGCATGACAGAAATTTTGCACCACGTATTAGGATTTGTTTGCTATATGGCACGCCATTCCTGTCAAAACATCAGAAAATCGTATCAGTAATCAGGAATCACAAATTGCATGACAGAAATTTTGCACCACGTATTAGGATTTGTTTGCTATATGGCACGCCATTCCTGTCAAAACATCAGAAAATCGTATCAGTAATCAGGAATCACAAATTGCATGACAGAAATTTTGCACCACGTATTAGGATTTGTTTGCTATATGGCACGCCATTCCTGTCAAAACATCAGAAAATCGTATCAGTAATCAGGAATCACAAATTGCATGACAGAAATTTTGCACCACGTATTAGGATTTGTTTGCTATATGGCACGCCATTCCTGTCAAAACATCAGAAAATCGTATCAGTAATCAGGAATCACAAATTGCATGACAGAAATTTTGCACCACGTATTAGGATTTGTTTGCTATATGGCATGCCATTCCTGTCAAAACATCAGAAAATCGTATCAGTAATCAGGAATCACAAATTGCATGACAGAAATTTTGCACCACGTATTAGGATTTGTTTGCTATATGGCACGCCATTCCTGTCAAAACATCAGAAAATCGTATCAGTAATCAGGAATCACAAATTGCATGACAGAAATTTTGCACCACGTATTAGGATTTGTTTGCTATATGGCACGCCATTCCTGTCAAAACATCAGAAAATCGTATCAGTAATCAGGAATCACAAATTGCATGACAGAAATTTTGCACCACGTATTAGGATTTGTTTGCTATATGGCACGCCATTCCTGTCAAAACATCAGAAAATCGTATCAGTAATCAGGAATCACAAATTGCATGACAGAAATTTTGCACCACGTATTAGGATTTGTTTGCTATATGGCACGCCATTCCTGTCAAAACATCAGAAAATCGTATCAGTAATCAGGAATCACAAATTGCATGACAGAAATTTTGCACCACGTATTAGGATTTGTTTGCTATATGGCACGCCATTCCTGTCAAAACATCAGAAAATCGTATCAGTAATCAGGAATCACAAATTGCATGACAGAAATTTTGCACCACGTATTAGGATTTGTTTGCTATATGGCATGCCATTCCTGTCAAAACATCAGAAAATCGTATCAGTAATCAGGAATCACAAATTGCATGACAGAAATTTTGCACCACGTATTAGGATTTGTTTGCTATATGGCACGCCATTCCTGTCAAAACATCAGAAAATCGTATCAGTAATCAGGAATAACAAATTGCATGACAGAAATTTTGCACCACGTATTAGGATTTGTTTGCTATATGGCACGCCATTCCTGTCAAAACATCAGAAAATCGTATCAGTAATCAGGAATCACAAATTGCATGACAGAAATTTTGCACCACGTATTAGGATTTGTTTGCTATATGGCACGCCATTCCTGTCAAAACATCAGAAAATCGTATCAGTAATCAGGAATCACAAATTGCATGACAGAAATTTTGCACCACGTATTAGGATTTGTTTGCTATATGGCACGCCATTCCTGTCAAAACATCAGAAAATCGTATCAGTAATCAGGAATCACAAATTGCATGACAGAAATTTTGCACCACGTATTAGGATTTGTTTGCTATATGGCACGCCATTCCTGTCAAAACATCAGAAAATCGTATCAGTAATCAGGAATCACAAATTGCATGACAGAAATTTTGCACCACGTATTAGGATTTGTTTGCTATATGGCACGCCATTCCTGTCAAAACATCAGAAAATCGTATCAGTAATCAGGAATCACAAATTGCATGACAGAAATTTTGCACCACGTATTAGGATTTGTTTGCTATATGGCACGCCATTCCTGTCAAAACATCAGAAAATCGTATCAGTAATCAGGAATCACAAATTGCATGACAGAAATTTTGCACCACGTATTAGGATTTGTTTGCTATATGGCACGCCATTCCTGTCAAAACATCAGAAAATCGTATCAGTAATCAGGAATCACAAATTGCATGACAGAAATTTTGCACGACGTATTAGGATTTGTTTGCTATATGGCACGCCATTCCTGTCAAAACATCAGAAAATCGTATCAGTAATCAGGAATCACAAATTGCATGACAGAAATTTTGCACCACGTATTAGGATTTGTTTGCTATATGGCACGCCATTCCTGTCAAAACATCAGAAAATCGTATCAGTAATCAGGAATCACAAATTGCATGACAGAAATTTTGCACCACGTATTAGGATTTGTTTGCTATATGGCACGCCATTCCTGTCAAAACATCAGAAAATCGTATCAGTAATCAGGAATCACAAATTGCATGACAGAAATTTTGCACCACGTATTAGGATTTGTTTGCTATATGGCATGCCATTCCTGTCAAAACATCAGAAAATCGTATCAGTAATCAGGAATCACAAATTGCATGACAGAAATTTTGCACCACGTATTAGGATTTGTTTGCTATATGGCACGCCATTCCTGTCAAAACATCAGAAAATCGTATCAGTAATCAGGAATCACAAATTGCATGACAGAAATTTTGCACCACGTATTAGGATTTGTTTGCTATATGGCACGCCATTCCTGTCAAAACATCAGAAAATCGTATCAGTAATCAGGAATCACAAATTGCATGACAGAAATTTTGCACCACGTATTAGGATTTGTTTGCTATATGGCACGCCATTCCTGTCAAAACATCAGAAAATCGTATCAGTAATCAGGAATCACAAATTGCATGACAGAAATTTTGCACCACGTATTAGGATTTGTTTGCTATATGGCACGCCATTCCTGTCAAAACATCAGAAAATCGTATCAGTAATCAGGAATCACAAATTGCATGACAGAAATTTTGCACCACGTATTAGGATTTGTTTGCTATATGGCACGCCATTCCTGTCAAAACATCAGAAAATCGTATCAGTAATCAGGAATCACAAATTGCATGACAGAAATTTTGCACCACGTATTAGGATTTGTTTGCTATATGGCACGCCATTCCTGTCAAAACATCAGAAAATCGTATCAGTAATCAGGAATCACAAATTGCATGACAGAAATTTTGCACCACGTATTAGGATTTGTTTGCTATATCTCAGAACTTGTGTGATATGTATCAGAAATTCTTGGCATTTTAAAATTGCAACAGATCATTGAAAATCACAATTCAGAAGTAACTAACTTTTCTGTTTGCTCTAGATTTTCTGATTACTGTAAATTTTCTGATTACTCTCAATTTCCTGATTACTCTCAATTTCCTGATTGTTCCAAATTTTCTAATTACTCTAAATTTTCTGATTACTCTCAATTCGAATGATCCCGTTCTGAATAGAAATCTTATCCAGAATACGCAGTTTATGTATTTTTTTACATGTACCCCCCAAGATCCTATGAAAATTCTAAATTCAGCCTCTCTTTCCATTCTCAATTCGAAATATCCCGTTCTGAATAGAAATGTTATCTAAAATTCGCAGTTTATGTATTTTTTTACATGTACCCCCCAAGATCCTATGAAAAATCTAAATCCAGCCTCTCTTTTCTTTCTCAATTCGAATTATCCCGTTCTGGATAGAAATCTTATCTAAAACTCGCAGTTATGTATTTTTTTACATGTACCCCCTAAGATCCTATGAAAAATCTAAATTCAGCCTCTCTTTCCATTCTCAATTCGAATTATCCGTTCTGAATAGAAATCTTATCTAAAACTCGCAGTTATGTATTTTTTCACGTGTACCCCCTAAGATCCTATGAAAAATCTAAATTCAGCCTCTCTTTTCATTCTCAATTCGAATTATCCCGTTCTGGATAGAAATCTTATCTAAAACTCGCAGTTATGTATTTTTTCACGTGTACCCCCTAAGATCCTATGGAAAATCTAAATTCAGCCTCTGTTTTCATTCTCAATTCGAATTATCCCGTTCTGAATAGAAATTTTATCTAAAATTCGCAGTTTATGTATTTTTCTACATGTACCCTCTAAGATCCTATGAAAATTCTAAATTCAGCCTCCCTTTCCATTCTCAATTCGAAATATCCCGTTCTGAATAGAAATGTTATCTAAAATTCGCAGTTTATGTATTTTTTTACATGTACCCCCCAAGATCCTATGAAAAATCTAAATCCAGCCTCTCTTTTCATTCTCAATTCGAATTATCCTGTTCTGAATAGAAATCATATCTAAAATTCGCAGTGTATGTATTTTTTCACATGTTCCCCCTAAGATCCTATGAAAAATCTAAATTCACCCTCTCTTTCCATTCTCAATTCGAATTATCCCGTTCTGAATAGAAATCTTATCTAAATGTCGCAGTATATGTATTTTTTTAAATGTACCCCCTAAGATTCTATGAAAAATCTAAATCCAGCCTCTCTTTCCATTCTCAATTCGAAATATCCCGTTCTGAATAGAAATGTTATCTAAAACTCGCAGTTATGTATTTTTTCACGTGTACCCCCTAAGATCCTATGAAAAATCTAAATTCAGCCTCTCTTTTCATTCTCAATTCGAATTATCCCGTTCTGGATAGAAATCTTATCTAAAACTCGCAGTTATGTATTTTTTCACGTGTACCCCCTAAGATCCTATGGAAAATCTAAATTCAGCCTCTGTTTTCATTCTCAATTCGAATTATCCCGTTCTGAATAGAAATTTTATCTAAAATTCGCAGTTTATGTATTTTTCTACATGTACCCTCTAAGATCCTATGAAAATTCTAAATTCAGCCTCCCTTTCCATTCTCAATTCGAAATATCCCGTTCTGAATAGAAATGTTATCTAAAATTCGCAGTTTATGTATTTTTTTACATGTACCCCCCAAGATCCTATGAAAAATCTAAATCCAGCCTCTCTTTTCATTCTCAATTCGAATTATCCTGTTCTGAATAGAAATCATATCTAAAATTCGCAGTGTATGTATTTTTTCACATGTTCCCCCTAAGATCCTATGAAAAATCTAAATTCACCCTCTCTTTCCATTCTCAATTCGAATTATCCCGTTCTGAATAGAAATCTTATCTAAATGTCGCAGTATATGTATTTTTTTAAATGTACCCCCTAAGATTCTATGAAAAATCTAAATCCAGCCTCTCTTTCCATTCTCAATTCGAAATATCCCGTTCTGAATAGAAATGTTATCTAAAATTCGCAGTATATGTATTTTTTTACATGTACCCCCCAAGATCCTATGAAAAATCTAAATCCAGCCTCTCTTTTCATTCTCAATTCGAATTATCCTGTTCTGAATAGAAATCTTATCTAAAACTCGCAGTTATGTATTTTTTTACATGTACCCCCCAAGATCCTATGAAAAATCTAAATTTAGCCTCTCTTTTCATTCTCAATTCAAATTGTTCCGTTCTGGATAGAACTCTTATCTAAAACTCGCAGTATATGTATTTTTTTACATGTACCCCCCAAGATCCTATGAAAAATCTAAATCCAGCCTCTCTTTTCATTCTCAATTCGAATTATCCCGATCTGAATAGAAATCATATCTAAAATTCGCAGTGTATGTATTTTTTTACATGTTCCCCCTAAGATCCTATGAAAAATCTAAATTCACCCTCTCTTTCCATTCTCAATTCGAATTATCCCGTTCTGAATAGAAATCTTATCTAAAAGTCGCAGTATATGTATTTTTTTAAATGTACTCCCTAAGATTCTATGAAAAATCTAAATCCAGCCTCTCTTTCCATTCTCAATTCGAATTATCCCGTTCTGAATAGAAATCATATCTAAAATTCGCAGTGTATGTATTTTTTTAAATGTACCCCCTAAGATTCTATGAAAAATCTAAATCCAGCCTCTCTCTTCATTCTCAATTCGAATTATCCCGTTCTGGATAGAAATCTTATCTAAAATTCGCAGTGTATGTATTTTTTTACATGTTCCCCCTAAGATCCTATGAAAAATCTAAATTCACCCTCTCTTTCCATTCTCAATTCGAATTATCCCGTTCTGAATAGAAATCTTATCTAAAAGTCGCAGTATATGTATTTTTTTAAATTTACCCCCTAAGATTCTATGAAAAATCTAAATCCAGCCTCTCTTTCCATTCTCAATTCGAATTATCCCGTTCTGAATAGAAATCATATCTAAAATTCGCAGTGTATGTATTTTTTTAAATGTACCTCCTAAGATTCTATGAAAAATCTAAATCCAGCCTCTCTTTCCATTCTCAATTCGAATTATCCCGTTCTGAATAGAAATCTTATCCAGAAAACTTAGTTTATGTATTTTTTTTCATGTACCCCCTAAGATCCTATGAAAAATCTAAATCCAGCCTCTCTTTCCATTCTCAATTCGAATTATCCCGTTCTGAATAGAAATCTTATCCAGAATACTCAGTTTATGTATTTTTTCTCATGTACCCCCTAAGATCCTATGAAAAATCTAAATTCAGCCTCTGTTTTCATTCTCAATTCGAATTATCCCGTTCTGAATAGAAATCTTATCTAAAACTCGCTGATATGTATTTTTTTAGATGTACCCCCTAAGATCCTATGAAAAATCTAAATACATCCTTTCTTTTCATTCTCAATTCGAATTATCCCGTTCTGGATAGAAATCTTATCTAAAACTCGCAGTTATGTATTTTTTCACGTGTACCCCCTAAGATCCTATGAAAAATCTAACTACAGCCTCTCTTTTCATTCTCAATTCGAATTATCCCGATCTGGATAGAAATCTTATCTAAAACTCGCAGTTATGTATTTTTTCACGTGTACCCCCTAAGATCCTATGGAAAATCTAAATTCAGCCTTTCTTTTCATTCTCAATTCGAATTATCCCGTTCTGGATAGAAATCTTATCTAAAACTCGCAGTATAAATATTTTTTTACATGTACCCCCTAAGATTCTATGAAAAATCTAAATCCAGCCTCTCTTTCCATTCTCAATTCGAAATATCCCGTTCTGAATAGAAATGTTATCTAAAATTCGCAGTATATGTATTTTTTTACATGTACCCCCCAAGATCCTATGAAAAATCTAAATCCAGCCTCTCTTTTCATTCTCAATTCGAATTATCCTGTTCTGAATAGAAATCTTATCTAAAACTCGCAGTTATGTATTTTTTTACATGTACCCCCCAAGATCCTATGAAAAATCTAAATTTAGCCTCTCTTTTCATTCTCAATTCAAATTGTTCCGTTCTGGATAGAACTCTTATCTAAAACTCGCAGTATATGTATTTTTTTAAATGTACTCCCTAAGATTCTATGAAAAATCTAAATCCAGCCTCTCTTTCCATTCTCAATTCGAATTATCCCGTTCTGAATAGAAATCATATCTAAAATTCGCAGTGTATGTATTTTTTTAAATGTACCCCCTAAGATTCTATGAAAAATCTAAATCCAGCCTCTCTCTTCATTCTCAATTCGAATTATCCCGTTCTGGATAGAAATCTTATCTAAAATTCGCAGTGTATGTATTTTTTTACATGTTCCCCCTAAGATCCTATGAAAAATCTAAATTCACCCTCTCTTTCCATTCTCAATTCGAATTATCCCGTTCTGAATAGAAATCTTATCTAAAAGTCGCAGTATATGTATTTTTTTAAATTTACCCCCTAAGATTCTATGAAAAATCTAAATCCAGCCTCTCTTTCCATTCTCAATTCGAATTATCCCGTTCTGAATAGAAATCATATCTAAAATTCGCAGTGTATGTATTTTTTTAAATGTACCTCCTAAGATTCTATGAAAAATCTAAATCCAGCCTCTCTTTCCATTCTCAATTCGAATTATCCCGTTCTGAATAGAAATCTTATCCAGAAAACTTAGTTTATGTATTTTTTTTCATGTACCCCCTAAGATCCTATGAAAAATCTAAATCCAGCCTCTCTTTCCATTCTCAATTCGAATTATCCCGTTCTGAATAGAAATCTTATCCAGAATACTCAGTTTATGTATTTTTTCTCATGTACCCCCTAAGATCCTATGAAAAATCTAAATTCAGCCTCTGTTTTCATTCTCAATTCGAATTATCCCGTTCTGAATAGAAATCTTATCTAAAACTCGCTGATATGTATTTTTTTAGATGTACCCCCTAAGATCCTATGAAAAATCTAAATACATCCTTTCTTTTCATTCTCAATTCGAATTATCCCGTTCTGGATAGAAATCTTATCTAAAACTCGCAGTTATGTATTTTTTCACGTGTACCCCCTAAGATCCTATGAAAAATCTAACTACAGCCTCTCTTTTCATTCTCAATTCGAATTATCCCGATCTGGATAGAAATCTTATCTAAAACTCGCAGTTATGTATTTTTTCACGTGTACCCCCTAAGATCCTATGGAAAATCTAAATTCAGCCTTTCTTTTCATTCTCAATTCGAATTATCCCGTTCTGGATAGAAATCTTATCTAAAACTCGCAGTATAAATATTTTTTTACATGTACCCCCTAAGATCCTATGAAAAATCTAAATTCAGCCTATCTTTTCATTGTCAATTCGAATTATCCCGATCTGAATAGAAATCATATCTGAATCTCGCAGTATATGTATTTTTTTACATGTAACCCCTAAGATCCTATGAAAAATCTAAATTCAGCCTCTCTTTTCATTCTCAATTCGAATTATCCCGTTCTGGATAGAAATCATATCTAAAACTCGCAGTATATCTATTTTTTTACATGTACCCCCTAAGATCCTATGAAAAATCTAAATTTAGCCTCTTTTTTCAATCTCAATTCGAATTATCCCGATCTGAATAGAAATCATATCTAAATCTCGCAGTATATGTATTTTTTTACATGTACCCCCTAAGATCCTATGAAAAATCCAAATTCAGCCTCTCTTTTCACTCTTAATTAGAATTATCCCGTTTTGGATAGAAATCTTATCTAAAACTCGCAGTTTTGTATTTTTTTAAATGTACCCCCTAAGATTCTATGAAAAATCTAAATACAGCCTCTCTCTTCATTCTCAATTCGACTTATCCCTTTCTGGATAAAAATCTTATCTAAAACTCGCAGTTATGTATTTTTTCACGTGTACCCCCTAAGATCCTATGAAAAATCTAAATACAGCCTCTCTTTTCATTCTTAATTAGAATTATCCCGTTCTGGATAGAAATCTTATCTAAAACTCGCTGTTATGTATTTTTTTACATGTACCCCCTAAGATCCTATGAAAAATCTAAATACATCCTTTCTTTTCATTCTCAATTCGAATTATCCCGTTCTGGATAGAAATCTTATCTAAAACTCGCAGTTATGTATTTTTTCACGTGTACCCCCTAAGATCCTATGAAAAATCTAAATACAGCCGCTCTTTTCATTCTTTATTAGAATTATCCCGTTCTGGATAGAAATCTTATCTGAAACTCGCTGTTATGTATTTTTTTACATGTACCCCCTAAGATTCTATGAAAAATCTAAATACAGCCTCTCTTTTCATTCTCAATTCGAATTATCCCGTTCTGGATAAAAATCTTATCTAAAACTCGCAGTTATGTATTTTTTCACGTGTACCCCCTAAGATCCTATGAAAAATCTAAATACAGCCTCTCTTTCCATTCTCAATTCGAATTATCCCGATCTGGATAGAAATCTTATCTAAAACTCGCAGTTATGTATTTTTTCACGTGTACCCCCTAAGATCCTATGGAAAATCTAAATTCAGCCTTTCTTTTCATTCTCAATTCGAATTATCCCGTTCTGGATAGAAATCTTATCTAAAACTCGGAGTATTTATTTTTTTTTACATGTACCCCCTAAGATCCTATGAAAAATCTAAATTCAGCCTATCTTTTCATTGTCAATTCGAATTATCCCGATCTGAATAGAAATCATATCTGAATCTCGCAGTATATGTATTTTTTTACATGTACCCCCTAAGATCCAATGAAAAATCCAAATTCAGCCTGTCTTTTCACTCTTAATTAGAATTATCCCGTTCTGAATAGAAATCTTATCCAGAATACGCAGTTTATGTATTTTTTTACATGTACCCCCCAAGATCCTATGAAAATTCTAAATTCAGCCTCTCTTTCCATTCTCAATTCGAAATATCCCGTTCTGAATAGAAATGTTATCTAAAATTCGCAGTTTATGTATTTTTTTACATGTACCCCCCAAGATCCTATGAAAAATCTAAATCCAGCCTCTCTTTTCATTCTCAATTCGAATTATCCCGTTCTGAATAGAAATCATATCTAAAATTCGCAGTGTATGTATTTTTTTAAATGTACCCCCTAAGATTCTATGAAAAATCTAAATCCAGCCTCTCTTTTCATTCTCAATTCGAATTATCCCGTTCTGGATAGAAATCTTATCTAAAATTCGCAGTATATGTATTTTTCTAAATGTACCCCCTAAGATCCTATGAAAAATCTAAATCCAGCCTCTCTTTCCACTCTCAATTCGAATTATCCCGTTCTGAATAGAAATCTTATCCAGAATACGCAGTTTATGTATTTTTTTACATGTACCCCCCAAGATCCTATGAAAATTCTAAATTCAGCCTCTCTTTCCATTCTCAATTCGAAATATCCCGTTCTGAATAGAAATGTTATCTAAAATTCGCAGTTTATGTATTTTTTTACATGTACCCCCCAAGATCCTATGAAAAATCTAAATCCAGCCTCTCTTTTCATTCTCAATTCGAATTATCCCGTTCTGGATAGAAATCTTATCTAAAATTCGCAGTATATGTATTTTTTTACATGTACCCCCTAAGATCCTATGAAAAATCTAAATCCAGCCTCTCTTTCCACTCTCAATTCGAATTATCCCGTTCTGAATAGAAATCTTATCCAGAATACGCAGTTTATGTATTTTTTTACATGTACCCCCCAAGATCCTATGAAAATTCTAAATTCAGCCTCTCTTTCCATTCTCAATTCGAAATATCCCGTTCTGAATAGAAATGTTATCTAAAATTCGCAGTTTATGTATTTTTTTACATGTACCCCCCAAGATCCTATGAAAAATCTAAATCCAGCCTCTCTTTTCATTCTCAATTCGAATTATCCCGTTCTGGATAGAAATCTTATCTAAAACTCGCAGTTATGTATTTTTTTACATGTACCCCCTAAGATCCTATGAAAAATCTAAATTCAGCCTCTCTTTCCATTCTTAATTCGAATTATCCGTTCTGAATAGAAATCTTAACTAAAAGTCGCAGTATATGTATTTTTTTAAATGTACCCCCTAAGATTCTATGAAAAATCTAAATCCAGCCTCTCTTTCCATTCTCAATTCGAATTATCCCGTTCTGAATAGAAATCATATCTAAAATTCGCAGTGTATGTATTTTTCTAAATGTACCCCCTAAGATCCTATGAAAAATCTAAATCCAGCCTCTCTTTCCATTCTCAATTCGAATTATCCCGTTCTGAATAGAAATCTTATCCAGAATACTCAGTTTATGTATTTTTTTTCATGTACCCTCTAAGATCCTATGAAAAATCTAAATCCAGCCTCTCTTTCCATTTTCAATTCGAATTATCCCGTTCTGAATAGAAATCTTATCCAGAATACTCAGTTTATGTATTTTTTCTCATGTACCCCCTATGATCCTATGAAAAATCTAAATCCAGCCTCTCTTTCCATTCTCAATTCGAATTATCCCGTTCTGAATAGAAATCATATCTAAAATTCGCAGTGTATGTATTTTTTTAAATGTACCCCCTAAGATTCTATGAAAAATCTAAATCCAGCCTCTCTTTTCATTCTCAATTCGAATTATCCCGTTCTGGATAGAAATCTTATCTAAAATTCGCAGTATATGTATTTTTCTAAATGTACCCCCTAAGATCCTATGAAAAATCTAAATCCAGCCTCTCTTTCCACTCTCAATTCGAATTATCCCGTTCTGAATAGAAATCTTATCCAGAATACTCAGTTTATGTATTTTTTTTCATGTACCCCCTAAGATCCTATGAAAAATCTAAATCCAGTCCTCTTTCCATTCTCAATTCGAATTATCCCGTTCTGAATAGAAATCTTATCCAGAATACTCAGTTTATGTATTTTTTCTCATGTACCCCCTAAGATCCTATGAAAAATCTAAATCCAGCCTCTCTTTTCATTCTCAATTCGAATTATCCCGTTTTGAATAAAAATCTTATGTAAAATACGCAAATTATGTTTTTTTCTACATGTACCCCCTAAGATCCTATGAAAAATCTAAATTCAGCCTCTCTTTTCATTCTCAATTCGAAATATCCCGTTCTGAATAGAAATATTATCTAAAACTCGCAGTTATGTATTTTTTCACGTGTACCCCCTAAGATCCTATGAAAAATCTAAATACAGCCTCTCTTTTCATTCTCAATTCGAATTATCCCGTTCTGGATAGAAATCTTATCTAAAACTCGCAGTTATGTAGTTTTTACATGTACCCCCTAAGATCCTATGAAAAATCTAAATTCAGCCTCTCTTTTCATTCTCAATTCGAAATATCCCGTTCTGAATAGAAATATTATCTAAAACTCGCAGTTATGTATTTTTTCACGTGTACCCCCTAAGATCCTATGAAAAATCTAAATACAGCCTCTCTTTTCATTCTCAATTCGAATTATCCCGTTCTGGATAGAAATCTTATCTAAAACTCGCAGTTATGTATTTTTTTACATGTACCCCCCAAAATCCTATGAAAAATCTAAATCCAGCCTCTCTTTTCATTCTCAATTCGAATTATCCCGTTCTGAATAGAAATCTTATCTAAAAGTCGCAGTATATGTATTTTTTTACATGTTCCCGCTAAGATCCTATGAAAAATCTAAATTCACCCTCTCTTTCCATTCTCAATTCGAATTATCCCGTTCTGATTAGAAATCATATCCAAAATTCGCAGTGTATGTATTTTTTAAATGTACCCCCTAAGATTCTATGAAAAATCTAAATCCAGCCTCTCTTTCCATTCTCAATTCGAATTATCCCGTTCTGAATAGAAATCTTATCCAGAATACTCAGTTTATGTATTTTTTCTCATGTACCCCCTAAGATCCTATGAAAAATCTAAATTCAGCCTCTCTTTTCATTCTCAATTAGAATTGTCCCGTTCTGGATAGAAATCTTATCTAAAACTCGCAGTTATGTATTTTTTTACGTGTACCCCCTAAGATCCTATGAAAAAACTAAATTCAGGCTCTCTTTTCATTCTCAATTCGAATTATCCCGTTCTGGATAGAAATCTTATCTAAAATTCGCTGTTATGTATTTTTTTACATGTACCCCCTAAGATCCTATGAAAAATCTAAATACAGCCTCTCTTTTCATTCTCAACTCGAATTATCCCGTTCTGGATAGAAATCTTATCTAAAACTCGCAGTTATGTATTTTTTCACGTGTACCCCCTAAGATCCTATGAAAAATCTAAATACAGCCTCTCTTTTCATTCTTAATTAGAATTATCCCGTTCTGGATAGAAATCTTATCTGAAACTCGCAGTTATGTATTTTTTTACATGTACCCCCTAAGATCCTATTAAAAATCTAAATTCAGCCTCTCTTTTCATTCTCAATTCGAATTATCCCGTTCTGGATAGAAATCTTATCTAAAACTCGCAGTTATGTATTTTTTCACGTGTACCCCCTAAGATCCTATGAAAAATCTAAATTCAGCCTCTCTTTTCATTCTCAATTCGAAGTATCCCGTTCTGGATAGAAATCTTATCTAAAACTCGCAGTTATGTATTTTTTCACGTGTACCCCCTAAGATCCTATGGAAAATCTAAATTCAGCCTCTGTTTTCATTCTCAATTCGAATTATCCCGTTCTGAATAGAAATTTTATCTAAAATTCGCAGTTTATGTATTTTTCTACATGTACCCTCTAAGATCCTATGAAAATTCTAAATTCAGCCTCTCTTTCCATTCTCAATTCGAAATATCCCGTTCTGAATAGAAATGTTATCTAAAATTCGCAGTTTATGTATTTTTTTACATGTACCCCCCAAGATCCTATGAAAAATCTAAATCCAGCCTCTCTTTTCATTCTCAATTCGAATTATCCTGTTCTGAATAGAAATCATATCTAAAATTCGCAGTGTATGTATTTTTTCACATGTTCCCCCTAAGATCCTATGAAAAATCTAAATTCACCCTCTCTTTCCATTCTCAATTCGAATTATCCCGTTCTGAATAGAAATCTTATCTAAAAGTCGCAGTATATGTATTTTTTTAAATGTACCCCCTAAGATTCTATGAAAAATCTAAATCCAGCCTCTCTTTCCATTCTCAATTCGAAATATCCCGTTCTGAATAGAAATGTTATCTAAAATTCGCAGTATATGTATTTTTTTACATGTACCCCCCAAGATCCTATGAAAAATCTAAATCCAGCCTCTCTTTTCATTCTCAATTCGAATTATCCTGTTCTGAATAGAAATCTTATCTAAAACTCGCAGTTATGTATTTTTTTACATGTACCCCCCAAGATCCTATGAAAAATCTAAATTTAGCCTCTCTTTTCATTCTCAATTCAAATTGTTCCGTTCTGGATAGAACTCTTATCTAAAACTCGCAGTATATGTATTTTTTTACATGTACCCCCCAAGATCCTATGAAAAATCTAAATCCAGCCTCTCTTTTCATTCTCAATTCGAATTATCCCGATCTGAATAGAAATCATATCTAAAATTCGCAGTGTATGTATTTTTTTACATGTTCCCCCTAAGATCCTATGAAAAATCTAAATCCAGCCTCTCTTTCCATTCTCAATTCGAATTATCCCGTTCTGAATAGAAATCATATCTAAAATTCGCAGTGTATGTATTTTTTTAAATGTACCTCCTAAGATTCTATGAAAAATCTAAATCCAGCCTCTCTTTCCATTCTCAATTCGAATTATCCCGTTCTGAATAGAAATCTTATCCAGAAAACTTAGTTTATGTATTTTTTTTCATGTACCCCCTAAGATCCTATGAAAAATCTAAATCCAGCCTCTCTTTCCATTCTCAATTCGAATAATCCCGTTCTGAATAGAAATCTTATCCAGAATACTCAGTTTATGTATTTTTTCTCATGTACCCCCTAAGATCCTATGAAAAATCTAAATTCAGCCTCTGTTTTCATTCTCAATTCGAATTATCCCGTTCTGAATAGAAATCTTATCTAAAACTCGCTGATATGTATTTTTTTAGATGTACCCCCTAAGATCCTATGAAAAATCTAAATACATCCTTTCTTTTCATTCTCAATTCGAATTATCCCGTTCTGGATAGAAATCTTATCTAAAACTCGCAGTTATGTATTTTTTCACGTGTACCCCCTAAGATCCTATGAAAAATCTAAATACAGCCTCTCTTTTCATTCTCAATTCGAATTATCCCGATCTGGATAGAAATCTTATCTAAAACTCGCAGTTATGTATTTTTTCACGTGTACCCACTAAGATCCTATGGAAAATCTAAATTCAGCCTTTCTTTTCATTCTCAATTCGAATTATCCCGTTCTGGATAGAAATCTTATCTAAAACTCGCAGTATATATATTTTTTTACATGTACCCCCTAAGATCCTATGAAAAATCGAAATTCAGCCTATCTTTTCATTGTCAATTCGAATTATCCCGATCTGAATAGAAATCATATCTGAATCTCGCAGTATATGTATTTTTTTACATGTAACCCCTAAGATCCTATGAAAAATCTAAATTCAGCCTCTCTTTTCATTCTCAATTCGAATTATCCCGTTCTGGATAGAAATCATATCTAAAACTCGCAGTATATCTATTTTTTTACATGTACCCCCTAAGATCCTATGAAAAATCTAAATTTAGCCTCTTTTTTCATTCTCAATTCGAATTATCCCGATCTGAATAGAAATCATATCTAAATCTCGCAGTATATGTATTTTTTTACATGTACCCCCTAAGATCCTATGAAAAATCCAAATTCAGCCTCTCTTTTCACTCTTAATTAGAATTATCCCGTTTTGGATAGAAATCTTATCTAAAACTCGCAGTTTTGTATTTTTTTAAATGTACCCCCTAAGATTCTATGAAAAATCTAAATACAGCCTCTCTCTTCATTCTCAATTCGACTTATCCCTTTCTGGATAAAAATCTTATCTAAAACTCGCAGTTATGTATTTTTTCACGTGTACCCCCTAAGATCCTATGAAAAATCTAAATACAGCCTCTCTTTTCATTCTTAATTAGAATTATCCCGTTCTGGATAGAAATCTTATCTAAAACTCGCTGTTATGTATTTTTTTACATGTACCCCCTAAGATCCTATGAAAAATCTAAATACATCCTTTCTTTTCATTCTCAATTCGAATTATCCCGTTCTGGATAGAAATCTTATCTAAAACTCGCAGTTATGTATTTTTTCACGTGTACCCCCTAAGATCCTATGAAAAATCTAAATACAGCCGCTCTTTTCATTCTTAATTATAATTATCCCGTTCTGGATAGAAATCTTATCTGAAACTCGCTGTAATGTATTTTTTTACATGTACCCCCTAAGATTCTATGAAAAATCTAAATACAGCCTCTCTTTTCATTCTCAATTCGAATTATCCCGTTCTGGATAAAAATCTTATCTAAAACTCGCAGTTATGTATTTTTTCACGTGTACCCCCTAAGATCCTATGAAAAATCTAAATACAGCCTCTCTTTCCATTCTCAATTCGAATTATCCCGATCTGGATAGAAATCTTATCTAAAACTCGCAGTTATGTATTTTTTCACGTGTACCCCCTAAGATCCTATGGAAAATCTAAATTCAGCCTTTCTTTTCATTCTCAATTCGAATTATCCCGTTCTGGATAGAAATCTTATCTAAAACTCGGAGTATTTATTTTTTTTTACATGTACCCCCTAAGATCCTATGAAAAATCTAAATTCAGCCTATCTTTTCATTGTCAATTCGAATTATCCCGATCTGAATAGAAATCATATCTGAATCTCGCAGTATATGTATTTTTTTACATGTACCCCCTAAGATCCAATGAAAAATCCAAATTCAGCCTGTCTTTTCACTCTTAATTAGAATTATCCCGTTTTGGATAGAAATCTTATCTAAAACTCACAGTTTTGTATTTTTTTACATGTACCCCCTAAGATTCTATGAAAAATCTAAATACAGCCTCTCTCTTCATTCTCAATTCGAATTATCCCGTTCTGAATAGAAATCTTATCTAAAACTCGCTGATATGTATTTTTTTAGATGTACCCCCTAAGATCCTATGAAAAATCTAAATACATCCTTTCTTTTCATTCTCAATTCGAATTATCCCGTTCTGGATAGAAATCTTATCTAAAACTCGCAGTTATGTATTTTTTCACGTGTACCCCCTAAGATCCTATGAAAAATCTAAATACAGCCTCTCTTTTCATTCTCAATTCGAATTATCCCGATCTGGATAGAAATCTTATCTAAAACTCGCAGTTATGTATTTTTTCACGTGTACCCCCTAAGATCCTATGGAAAATCTAAATTCAGCCTTTCTTTTCATTCTCAATTCGAATTATCCCGTTCTGGATAGAAATCTTATCTAAAACTCGCAGTATATATATTTTTTTACATGTACCCCCTAAGATCCTATGAAAAATCTAAATTCAGCCTATCTTTTCATTGTCAATTCGAATTATCCCGATCTGAATAGAAATCATATCTGAATCTCGCAGTATATGTATTTTTTTACATGTAACCCCTAAGATCCTATGAAAAATCTAAATTCAGCCTCTCTTTTCATTCTCAATTCGAATTATCCCGTTCTGGATAGAAATCTTATCTAAAACTCGCTGTTATGTATTTTTTTACATGTACCCCCTAAGATCCTATGAAAAATCTAAATACATCCTTTCTTTTCATTCTCAATTCGAATTATCCCGTTCTGGATAGAAATCTTATCTAAAACTCGGAGTATTTATTTTTTTTTACATGTACCCCCTAAGATCCTATGAAAAATCTAAATTCAGCCTATCTTTTCATTGTCAATTCGAATTATCCCGATCTGAATAGAAATCATATCTGAATCTCGCAGTATATGTATTTTTTTACATGTACCCCCTAAGATCCAATGAAAAATCCAAATTCAGCCTGTCTTTTCACTCTTAATTAGAATTATCCCGTTTTGGATAGAAATCTTATCTAAAACTCACAGTTTTGTATTTTTTTACATGTACCCCCTAAGATTCTATGAAAAATCTAAATACAGCCTCTCTCTTCATTCTCAATTCGAATTATCCCGTTCTGAATAGAAATCTTATCTAAAACTCGCTGATATGTATTTTTTTAGATGTACCCCCTAAGATCCTATGAAAAATCTAAATACATCCTTTCTTTTCATTCTCAATTCGAATTATCCCGTTCTGGATAGAAATCTTATCTAAAACTCGCAGTTATGTATTTTTTCACGTGTACCCCCTAAGATCCTATGAAAAATCTAAATACAGCCTCTCTTTTCATTCTCAATTCGAATTATCCCGATCTGGATAGAAATCTTATCTAAAACTCGCAGTTATGTATTTTTTCACGTGTACCCCCTAAGATCCTATGGAAAATCTAAATTCAGCCTTTCTTTTCATTCTCAATTCGAATTATCCCGTTCTGGATAGAAATCTTATCTAAAACTCGCAGTATATACATTTTTTTACATGTACCCCCTAAGATCCTATGAAAAATCTAAATTCAGCCTATCTTTTCATTGTCAATTCGAATTATCCCGATCTGAATAGAAATCATATCTGAATCTCGCAGTATATGTATTTTTTTACATGTAACCCCTAAGATCCTATGAAAAATCTAAATTCAGCCTCTCTTTTCATTCTCAATTCGAATTATCCCGTTCTGGATAGAAATCTTATCTAAAACTCGCTGTTATGTATTTTTTTACATGTACCCCCTAAGATCCTATGAAAAATCTAAATACATCCTTTCTTTTCATTCTCAATTCGAATTATCCCGTTCTGGATAGAAATCTTATCTAAAACTCGCAGTTATGTATTTTTTCACGTGTACCCCCTAAGATCCTATGAAAAATCTAAATACAGCCGCTCTTTTCATTCTTAATTAGAATTATCCCGTTCTGGATAGAAATCTTATCTGAAACTCGCTGTTATGTATTTTTTTACATGTACCCCCTAAGATTCTATGAAAAATCTAAATACAGCCTCTCTTTTCATTCTCAATTCGAATTATCCCGTTCTGGATAAAAATCTTATCTAAAACTCGCAGTTATGTATTTTTTCACGTGTACCCCCTAAGATCCTATGAAAAATCTAAATACAGCCTCTCTTTTCATTCTCAATTCGAATTATCCCGATCTGGATAGAAATCTTATCTAAAACTCGCAGTATATATATTTTTTTACATGTACCCCCTAAGATCCTATGAAAAATCTAAATTCAGCCTATCTTTTCATTGTCAATTCGAATTATCCCGATCTGAATAGAAATCATATATGAATCTCGCAGTATATGTATTTTTTTACATGTACCCCCTAAGATCCAATGAAAAATCCAAATTCAGCCTCTCTTTTCACTCTTAATTAGAATTATCCCGTTTTGGATAGAAATCTTATCTAAAACTCGCAGTTTTGTTTTTTTTTACATGTACCCCCTAAGATTCTATGAAAAATCTAAATACAGCCTCTCTCTTCATTCTCAATTCGACTTATCCCGTTCTGGATAAAAATCTTATCTAAAACTCGCAGTTATGTATTTTTTCACGTGTACCCCCTAAGATCCTATGGAAAATCTAAATTCAGCCTTTCTTTTCATTCTCAATTCGAATTATCCCGTTCTGGATAGAAATCTTATCTAAAACTCGCAGTATATCTATTTTTTTACATGTACCCCCTAAGATCTTATCAAAAATCTAAAATTAGCCTCTTTTTTCATTCTCAATTCGAATTATCCCGATCTGAATAGAAATCATATCTAAATCTCGCAGTATATGTATTTTTTTACATGTACCCCCTAAGATCCTATGAAAAATCCAAATTCAGCCTCTCTTTTCACTCTTAATTAGAATTATCCCGTTTTGGATAGAAATCTTATCTAAAACTCGCAGTTTTGTATTTTTTTACATGTACCCCCTAAGATTCTATGAAAAATCTAAATACAGCCTCTCTCTTCATTCTCAATTCGACTTATCCCGTTCTGGATAAAAATCTTATCTAAAACTCGCAGTTATGTATTTTTTCACGTGTACCCCCTAAGATCCTATGAAAAATCTAAATACAGCCTCTCTTTTCATTCTCAATTCGAATTATCCCGTTCTGGATAGAAATCTTATCTAAAACTCGCAGTTATGTATTTTTTTACATGTACCCCCTAAGATCCTATGAAAAATCTAAATTCAGCCTCTCTTTTCACTCTTAATTAGAATTATCCCGTTTTGGATAGAAATCTTATCTAAAACTCGCAGTTTTGTATTTTTTTACATGTACCCCCTAAGATCCTATGAAAAATCTAAATTCAGCCTCTCTTTTCATTCTCAATTCGAATTATCCCGTTCTGGATAGAAATCTTATCTAAAACTCGCAGTTATGTATTTTTTTACGTGTACCCCCTAAGATCCTATGAAAAATCTAAATTCAGCCTCTCTTTTCATTCTCAATTCGAATTATCCCGTTCTGGATAGAAATCTTATCTAAAACTCGCAGTTATGTATTTTTTCACGTGTACCCCCTAAGATCCTATCAAAAATCTAAATTCAGCCTCTCTTTTCATTCTCAATTCGAATTATCCCGTTCTGGATAGAAATCTTATCTAAAACTCGCAGTTATGTATTTTTTTACATGTACCCCCTAAGATCCTGTGAAAAATCTCAATTCAGCCTCTCTTTTCATTCTCAATTCGAATTATCCCGTTCTGGATAGAAATCATAACTAAAACTCGCAGTATATCTATTTTTTTACATGTACCCCCTAAGATCCTATGAAAAATCTAAATTCAGCCTCTCTTTTCATTCTCAATTCGAATTATCCCGTTCTGGATAGAAATCTTATCTAAAACTCGCAGTATATCTATTTTTTTACATGTACCCCTAAGACCCTATGAAAAATTTAAATTCAGCCTCTCTTTTCATTCTCAATTCGAATTATCCCGTTCTGGATAGAAATCTTATCGAAAACTCGCAGTATATCTATTTTTTTACATGTACCCCCTAAGATCCTATGAAAAATCTAAATTCAGCCTATCTTTTCATTGTCAATTCGAATTATCCCGATCTGAATAGAAATCATATCTGAATCTCGCAGTATATGTATTTTTTTACATGTAACCCCTAAGATCCTATGAAAAATCTAAATTCAGCCTCTCTTTTCATTCTCAATTCGAATTATCCCGTTCTGGATAGAAATCTTATCTAAAACTCGCTGTTATGTATTTTTTTACATGTACCCCCTAAGATCCTATGAAAAATCTAAATACATCCTTTCTTTTCATTCTCAATTCGAATTATCCCGTTCTGGATAGAAATCTTATCTAAAACTCGCAGTTATGTATTTTTTCACGTGTACCCCCTAAGATCCTATGAAAAATCTAAATACAGCCGCTCTTTTCATTCTTAATTAGAATTATCCCGTTCTGGATAGAAATCTTATCTGAAACTCGCTGTTATGTATTTTTTTACATGTACCCCCTAAGATTCTATGAAAAATCTAAATACAGCCTCTCTTTTCATTCTCAATTCGAATTATCCCGTTCTGGATAAAAATCTTATCTAAAACTCGCAGTTATGTATTTTTTCACGTGTACCCCCTAAGATCCTATGAAAAATCTAAATACAGCCTCTCTTTTCATTCTCAATTCGAATTATCCCGATCTGGATAGAAATCTTATCTAAAACTCGCAGTATATATATTTTTTTACATGTACCCCCTAAGATCCTATGAAAAATCTAAATTCAGCCTATCTTTTCATTGTCAATTCGAATTATCCCGATCTGAATAGAAATCATATATGAATCTCGCAGTATATGTATTTTTTTTACATGTACCCCCTAAGATCCAATGAAAAATCCAAATTCAGCCTCTCTTTTCACTCTTAATTAGAATTATCCCGTTTTGGATAGAAATCTTATCTAAAACTCGCAGTTTTGTTTTTTTTTACATGTACCCCCTAAGATTCTATGAAAAATCTAAATACAGCCTCTCTCTTCATTCTCAATTCGACTTATCCCGTTCTGGATAAAAATCTTATCTAAAACTCGCAGTTATGTATTTTTTCACGTGTACCCCCTAAGATCCTATGGAAAATCTAAATTCAGCCTTTCTTTTCATTCTCAATTCGAATTATCCCGTTCTGGATAGAAATCTTATCTAAAACTCGCAGTATATCTATTTTTTTACATGTACCCCCTAAGATCTTATCAAAAATCTAAAATTAGCCTCTTTTTTCATTCTCAATTCGAATTATCCCGATCTGAATAGAAATCATATCTAAATCTCGCAGTATATGTATTTTTTTACATGTACCCCCTAAGATCCTATGAAAAATCCAAATTCAGCCTCTCTTTTCACTCTTAATTAGAATTATCCCGTTTTGGATAGAAATCTTATCTAAAACTCGCAGTTTTGTATTTTTTTACATGTACCCCCTAAGATTCTATGAAAAATCTAAATACAGCCTCTCTCTTCATTCTCAATTCGACTTATCCCGTTCTGGATAAAAATCTTATCTAAAACTCGCAGTTATGTATTTTTTCACGTGTACCCCCTAAGATCCTATGAAAAATCTAAATACAGCCTCTCTTTTCATTCTCAATTCGAATTATCCCGTTCTGGATAGAAATCTTATCTAAAACTCGCAGTTATGTATTTTTTTACATGTACCCCCTAAGATCCTATGAAAAATCTAAATTCAGCCTCTCTTTTCACTCTTAATTAGAATTATCCCGTTTTGGATAGAAATCTTATCTAAAACTCGCAGTTTTGTATTTTTTTACATGTACCCCCTAAGATCCTATGAAAAATCTAAATTCAGCCTCTCTTTTCATTCTCAATTCGAATTATCCCGTTCTGGATAGAAATCTTATCTAAAACTCGCAGTTATGTATTTTTTTACGTGTACCCCCTAAGATCCTATGAAAAATCTAAATTCAGCCTCTCTTTTCATTCTCAATTCGAATTATCCCGTTCTGGATAGAAATCTTATCTAAAACTCGCAGTTATGTATTTTTTCACGTGTACCCCCTAAGATCCTATCAAAAATCTAAATTCAGCCTCTCTTTTCATTCTCAATTCGAATTATCCCGTTCTGGATAGAAATCTTATCTAAAACTCGCAGTTATGTATTTTTTTACATGTACCCCCTAAGATCCTGTGAAAAATCTCAATTCAGCCTCTCTTTTCATTCTCAATTCGAATTATCCCGTTCTGGATAGAAATCATAACTAAAACTCGCAGTATATCTATTTTTTTACATGTACCCCCTAAGATCCTATGAAAAATCTAAATTCAGCCTCTCTTTTCATTCTCAATTCGAATTATCCCGTTCTGGATAGAAATCTTATCTAAAACTCGCAGTATATCTATTTTTTTACATGTACCCCTAAGACCCTATGAAAAATTTAAATTCAGCCTCTCTTTTCATTCTCAATTCGAATTATCCCGTTCTGGATAGAAATCTTATCGAAAACTCGCAGTATATCTATTTTTTTACATGTACCCCCTAAGATCCTATGAAAAATCCAAATTCAGCCTCTCTTTTCATTCTCAATTCGAATTATCCCGTTCTGGATAGAAATCTTATCTAAAACTCGCTGTTATGTATTTTTTTACATGTACCCCCTAAGATCCTATGAAAAATCTAAATACAGCCTCTCTTTTCATTCTCAATTCGAATTATCCCGTTCTGGATAGAAATCTTATCTAAAACTCGCAGTTATGTATTTGTTCACGTGTACCCCCTAAGATCCTATGAAAAATCTAAATACAGCCTCTCTTTTCATTCTTAATTAGATTTATCCCGTTCTGGATAGAAATCTTATCTAAAACTCGCTGTTATGTATTTTTTTACACGTACCCCCTAAGATCCTATGAAAAATCTAAATACATCCTCTCTTTTCATTCTCAATTCGAATTATCCCGATCTGAATAGAAATCATATCTAAATCTCGCAGTATATGTATTTTTTTACATGTACCCCCTAAGATCCTATGAAAAATCTAAATTCAGCATCTCTTTTCATTCTTAATTAGAATTATTCCGTTCTGGATAGAAATCTTATCTAAAACTCGCAGTTATGTATTTTTTCACATGTACCCTCTAAGATCCTATGAAAAATCTAAATTTAGCCTCTCTTTTCATTCTCAATTCGAATTATCCCGATCTGAATAGAAATCATATCTAAATCTCGCAGTATATGTATTTTTTTACATGTACCCCCTAAGATCCTATGAAAAATCTAAATTCAGCCTCTCTTTTCATTCTCAATTCGAATTATCCCGTTCTGGATAGAAATCTTATCTAAAACTCGCAGTTATGTATTTTTTTACATGTACCCCCTAAGATCCTATGAAAAATCTAAATTTAGCCTCTCTTTTCATTCTCAATTCGAATTATCCCGATCTGAATAGAAATCATATCTAAATCTCGCAGTATATGTATTTTTTTACATGTACCCCCTAAGATCCTATGAAAAATCCAAATTCAGCCTCTCTTCTCATTCTCAATTCGAATTATCCCGTTCTGGATAAAAATCTTATCTAAAACTCGCAGTTATGTATTTTTCTACATGTACCCCCTAAGATCCTATGAAAAATCTAAATTCAGCCTCTCTTTTCATTCTTAATTAGAATTATCCCGTTCTGGATAGAAATCTTATCTAAAACTCGCAGTTTTGTATTTTTTTACATGTACCCCCTAAGATCCTATGAAAAATCTAAATTCAGCCTCTCTTTTCATTCTCAATTCGAATTATCCCGTTCTGGATAGAAATCTTATCTAAAACTCGCAGTTATGTATTTTTTCACGTGTACCCCCTAAGATCCTATGAAAAATCTAAATTCAGCCTCTCTTTTCATTCTCAATTCGAATTATCCCGTTCTGGATAGAAATCATTTCTAAAACTCGCAGTATATCTATTTTTTTACATGTACCTCCTAAGATCCTATGAAAAATCTAAATTCAGCCTCTCTTTTCATTCTCAATTCGAATTATCCTGTTCTGAATGGAAATCTTATCTAAAACTCGCAGTATATGTATTTTTTTACATGTACACCCTAAGATCCTATGAAAAATCTAAATTCAGCCTCTCTTTTCATTCTCAATTCGAATTATTCCGTTCTGGATAGAAATCTTATCTAAAACTCGCAGTTATGTATTTTTTTACATGTACCCTCTAAGATCCTATGAAAAATCTAAATTCAGCCTCTCTTTTCATTCTCAATTCGAATTATCCCGTTCTGGATAGAAATCTTATCTAAAACTCGCAGTTATGTATTTTTTTACGTGTACCCCCTAAGATCCTATGAAAAATCTAAATTCAGCCTCTCTTTTCATTCTCAATTCGAATTATCCCGTTCTGGATAGAAATCTTATCTAAAACTCGCAGTATATCTATTTTTTTACATGTACCCCTAAGATCCTATGAAAAATCTAAATTCAGCCTCTCTTTTCATTCTCAATTCGAATTATCCCGTTCTGGATAGAAATCTTATCGAAAACTCGCAGTATATCTATTTTTTTACATGTACCCCCTAAGATCCTATGAAAAATCCAAATTCAGCCTCTCTTTTCATTCTCAATTCGAATTATCCCGTTCTGGAAAGAAATCTTATCTAAAACTCGCAGTATATGTATTTTTTTACATCTACCCCCTAAGATCCTATGAAAAATCTAAATTCAGCCTCTCTTTTCATTCTTCATTAGAATTATCCCGTTCTGGATAGAAATCTTATCTAAAACTCGCTGTTATGTATTTTTTTACATGTACCCCCTAAGATCCTATGAAAAATCTAAATACAACCTCTCTTTTCATTCTCAATTCCAATTATCCCTTTCTGGATAGAAATCTTATCTAAAACTCGCTGTTATGTATTTTTTTACATTACCCCTTAAGATCCTATAAAAAATCTAAATACATCCTCTCTTTTCATTCTCAATTCGAATTATCCCGTTCTGGATAGAAATCTTATCTAAAACTCGCTGTTATGTATTTTTTTACATTACCCCTTAAGATCCTATAAAAAATCTAAATACATCCTCTCTTTTCATTCTCAATTCGAATTATCCCGTTCTGGATAGAAATCTTATCTAAAACTCGCAGTTATGTATTTTTTCACGTATACCCCCTAAGATCCTATGAAAAATCTAAATACAGCCTCTCTTTTCATTCTCAATTCGAATTATTCCGTTCTGGATAGAAATCTTATCTAAAACTCGCAGTATATGTATTTTTTTACATGTACCCCATAAGATCCTATGAAAAATCTAAATTCAGCCTCTCTTTTCATTCTCAATTCGAATTATTCCGTTCTGGATAGAAATCTTATCTAAAACTCGCAGTTATGTATTTTTTTACATGTACCCTCTAAGATCCTATGAAAAATCTAAATTCAGCCTCTCTTTTCATTCTCAATTCGAATTATCCCGTTCTGGATAGAAATCTTATCTAAAACTCGCAGTATATCTATTTTTTTACATGTACCCCTAAGATCCTATGAAAAATCTAAATTCAGCCTCTCTTTTCATTCTCAATTCGAATTATCCCGTTCTGGATAGAAATCTTATCGAAAACTCGCAGTATATCTATTTTTTTACATGTACCCCCTAAGATCCTATGAAAAATCCAAATTCAGCCTCTCTTTTCATTCTCAATTCGAATTATCCCGTTCTGGAAAGAAATCTTATCTAAAACTCGCAGTATATGTATTTTTTTACATCTACCCCCTAAGATCCTATGAAAAATCTAAATTCAGCCTCTCTTTTCATTCTTCATTAGAATTATCCCGTTCTGGATAGAAATCTTATCTAAAACTCGCTGTTATGTATTTTTTTACATGTACCCCCTAAGATCCTATGAAAAATCTAAATACAACCTCTCTTTTCATTCTCAATTCCAATTATCCCTTTCTGGATAGAAATCTTATCTAAAACTCGCAGTTATGTATTTTTTCACGTGTACCCCCTAAGATCCTATGAAAAATCTAAATACAGCCTCTCTTTTCATTCTTAATTAGAATTATCCCGTTCTGGATAGAAATCTTATCTAAAACTCGCTGTTATGTATTTTTTTACATTACCCCTTAAGATCCTATAAAAAATCTAAATACATCCTCTCTTTTCATTCTCAATTCGAATTATCCCGTTCTGGATAGAAATCTTATCTAAAACTCGCAGTTATGTATTTTTTCACGTATACCCCCTAAGATCCTATGAAAAATCTAAATACAGCCTCTCTTTTCATTCTTAATTAGAATTATCCCGTTCTGGATAGAAATCTTATCTAAAACTCGCTGTTATGTATTTTTTTACCTGTACCCCCTAAGATTCTATGAAAAATCTAAATACAGCCTCTCTTTTCATTCTCAATTCGAATTATCCCGTTCTGGATAGAAATCTTATCTAAAACTCGCAGTTATGTATTTTTTAACGTGTACCCCCTAAGATCCTATGAAAAATCTAAATACAGCCTCTCTTTTCATTCACAATTCGAATTATCCCGTTCTGGATAGAAATCTTATCTAAAACTCGCAGTTATGTATTTTTTCACGTGTACCCCCTAAGATCCTGTTGTGTATGCGCGCGCGATGCCTAAGATCCGCTGCGACCTAACGCTAGACCTAGAGAGCACACGAGACAAGACGCCATGTTTTCACTCCGACCCTGATCTAATCTCCTCTATCAACTCCAATCCGAGGCTAATATAAAATGGTTTATGCCTAATACATTACATTCTCCCTTTTCTTGAAATTGTCCTCTAGGGTTTCTATATGAGTTTTGTAAACGTAACCAAACAAACAATTAATATAAACAATGTTCTTCAGCTTTAGTCCTTCAGCGTAGATGATTGTTCTTCAGTGTCAGCAAAAGTATATGTGATATTCATCCATCAACAAAACAAATATATAATCTTCAAAGTTCCAGCTTCTTGATTATAATGAACATAACTAGTAGAACTCCAATGTGTTGCTCAATCAACTTGTGCAAAGTCAATCAATATAAATATATACAACCTCCTGTCTGTCCTTTTTATTCAGTTTTTCTTCTTACGACTCCTTCTTATTGGAAATTTCTTCACTTGTACTTGTTCTTGAATGGCTGTTGGAACAGAATCTGGTACAAAAACTGGTGTTCTGTTGCCAATATCTTCTTGTATGTCTTCATTGCTTTGTTTATTCCAATGATCCTCAACAATTCCTTCCTTAAACCTATTTTCACTATTTTGATGCATGTCAGCATTATCACTTTCATGCAAACTAGAATTATTGTTTTCATTTAAGTGTGGAGTGTTATTGGCGTCATTAGCATTAGTGATTGCTCTATTCGGTCTGCGCTCGGAACGCGTTGGCCTTGCGACATTTTGCGCATTGTCAATTAAGAGTTCCTCTGCTAAGATGTCTTCCTCTTCATCTGTGTTGTGTGTGTTCTCCTTTTGAGGTACTGCTTGTCTGCTTGATTCACTCTCATTGTATTTCTTGAGATGAGCTTTGTTCCTGTAAAATTTGTTTCCTCTTTCATTCTCTAGTAAAGCACTTTTCCTGTAGATCTTGATGACTTTGAATTTCTCATTTAACCAATTTGGAGATAATTTGTCATTTTTCCAGAGATTCTTTACTAGCACTGTGTCTTGTTCCTGAATTTCACTGTCTTTTGCATTCCTTTTGATGTCTGTGTAATTTTTCATTTTTCCTTTCTTTTCTCTGTCTTTCCTATCTAATTCTGTGTCTTGTGATTCATCCTTTGCATATTCTGGTATGTCATTCTTGATACCACGTCCAAAAAATACTGTAGCTGGGCACTGTCCTGTTGTTGCATGTGGGGTTGTTCTGTAGAGAAGTAGAAACTTGTTCAGCTCTTCTCTCCAATCTTTTCCTTCTGCGTGTGCACATTGATTTGCCTTTTTGAGTGATCTGTTGAATCTTTCAACTTCACCGTTGACCCATGGTGAATACGGTGTCACATTCCTTAGCTTTATCCCATGTTGTTTGAGGTACTGTTTGAATTCGTCTGAAATGAACTGTTTTCCATTGTCAGCAACTAATTTGTGCACGTAACCAAACATAGAAAATATCTTATCCAATGCTTTGATTACCGTCTTTGTGTTGATAGTTTTGACTTGTGCAACTACTGGATATCTTGATCTGTAGTCTATGAGTGCTATTAAGTAATCCTTTGTTGGATATGGTCCTTGAATGTCCAAAGCTACTGTGTGCCAATTTGTTGAGGGTATCTTTGTTACCTCAAGTGGTTCAAAATTGACTTTATTGGATCCTGTTACTTGACATGCATGGCAATGTTTTATCAAGTTTTCCACTTCTTGATCTATTCCTGGCCACCATACTTTTTCTCTAAGTAATCCTTTAGTTTTCACAATGCCTAAGTTATGTTGGTGTGCTGTGGCAAGTATTCTTTGTCTTAGATCTGTGGGAATTATTAGCTTTGTGCCTTTTAAAATAATATCATCTTTGATCCAGAGGTCTCTCCGGTTCAGAAAATATGGTTTGTATTGTGGACTTTTTGACCATTTCTCTGATTTGATCTGTTCTTTGATGTTTTTCAATATTTCATCATTTCTTGATATTTCTTGAATTTCCTCTATTGTGACTGATTTAGGAATAGCATCATAAACAATTGAGTTGATGAAATGTTCTGTATCATCACTTAACTTTTCTCCTGTAGCTGGTAAAGGTGAACGAGATAGTACATCAGATGCATTTGTGTGTCCTGGTTCAAATTGAACAGTGAACTTGTATGGTTGCATTTTTAGTAACCATCTTTGCAATCTTGGTGTAGGGCTTCCTCTTGCTGATAATAGTTTTTCAAGTGGTTTGTGGTCAGTTACTATTGTAAATTCTCTGTCATACAAATAGTAATGAAACTTCTGTGTTGACCAAAATGCGGCTAAGCCTTCTCTTTCTGTCTGAGAATATCTTTGTTCTGTTGGGCTTAATGCATGTGATGCATAAGCAACTGGCTTGAATTGTCCATCTTGTTGTTTTTGAGTAAGGATTGCTCCTAGTCCTACTGGTGAAGCATCTACAATAACTTTTGTGTCTGCATGAGGCTGGTAATAAGCCATTGTGCTTGCATTTGTAAGGCTTTCCTTTAACTTTGTGAAACTTGCTTGTTGTTCCTTGTTCCATGCAAATGTAGTTTCCTTTCTGGTGAGTTTCCTCAGAGGTTCCGTAAGTGTAGCATAGTCTTTGATGAAGTGTGAACAAAAGTTGACTAGACCTAGGAAACTTCTTACTTCTGTTGCATTTGTTGGGACTTTGGCATTGTTGACTGCATCCACTTTGGATTTATCTGGATGAATTCCTTTGTCTGTTAGACAATATCCTGCAAATGTGAGCTTTGTTGTTCCAAATACACATTTCTTTGGATTGATCTTTAAGTTTCTGGCATGCAATGCTTTGAATAGCGTGTCAAGACGCTCTGCCATTTCATCTCTACTCGATGACCATATCAGAATGTCATCTGATATTGACCTTGTGCCTGGGCAACCTGCAATGCTTTGCTCAATAACCTTCTGAAACTGCTCAAAGGCTGAACTGACTCCATACACAAGACGTTTTGATTGAAAACAACCTTCATGTGTTAGAAATGTTGTTATGTGCCTTGATTCCTCTGCTAACTCTAGTTGGTGGTACCCTTCTTTTAAATCAATCTTTGAAAAGTATTTTGCATTATGCAACTCTGGGAGGATTTCTTCAACTTTTGGAATCTGGTGTCTTTCTCTTACTATGGCTTCATTGGCTCTTCTCATATCTAAACATAATCTTATGGTTCCATTTGGCTTTGGTACTACTACTATTGGGTTTATCCAGGTACTCGGACCTTTAACTTTCTCTATGCAGTCATTTCTCAACAATCTTTCTAGTTCTGTAGAAACTTTCTTTCTTGTATGATATGGTAATCTTCTGATTGGCTGCTGAACGGGAATGACATTTTCATCAATATGTAGTTTTAACTTGTAGTCTTTGAATGTACTCATGCCTTCAAATACTTCTCTGTTGTTGTCCAGAACTTTCTGAATCTTAGGATCTATTTTGTGTTCAGTTGGCTTTTCTTGACTGATTTCATTTACTGATTTGTGAAGTGAATTTGTTGGATCTGCTTTAGAACCTAGAACTGGGCCTACTCTTAAAATATCAAGCTTTTCTGCTGTCTTTTGTCCTAGCAATGCTCCCCCTGAACCTTTTGTGACATAGAATTTTGCTTGGGTTTCTTTCCCAAATGCTTCAGCTTTTGCTCTGAATGTTCCTTTTAGTTTCAATGGTTCTTTGCCTAGATAAGTGAAAATCTTAGTCTTGCTGCTTTCAAGTTGTGGTTTTTTTGGCAATTTCTGAAATGATATCTCATCAATGATGTTCAATGTTGATCCACTGTCAATGAGCATATTTATTGGTGTGCCATCTATATAGACTGGATATACTGGTCTTTCCTTGCTTCCAATTTTGAATACTGATGTTTCATCATCACTTGAACTTTCTGTTGTGACTTTACTTGCTCTCACTTGATGATTTTCTGGTTTCTTTGGATTTTTGGTCTTGCAGCATTTTGCAAAGTGTCCCATAATTCCACATTTCATGCACTTTCTTCCTTTTGTCAGTCTACAGTCTTTACTGTTGTGATTCTTCATTCCACATCTTCCACATTGTTCCCTTTGTTGAGTGTATTTTTGATTTCTGTTTGCTTGCCTACCTTTGTGCTGGTATTTATTTGGCCTTATTTTATTCAGGTCTGAGAAAGATTCTTTCATTGTGTCAGCTGATGAGCCTGCACCATTTTGTTGTTCTATCTTCTTTGTCTGAAGGTCTGATTGTTCCATGAGCTTTCCTATTCTTAGAACTTTATCTAATGTGAGATCTGGCTCTTGTAGCAATCTTTTTCTAAGCTTACTTGATTTGCATTTTGCTATTACTTGATCTCTTATCTCATCTTGTGTTGCATCACCATATTCACAATGAATGATTAACTTTTTCAACCTAGTGACATATGAATCTATGTTCTCTCCTGTTTCTTGACCTGTTTCATGAAATACACATCTTTCAAATGGAATATTCTTCTTGATATCAAAATGACTATCTAACTTATTTACTGCCTGGTCATATGTTGTGCCTACCTCACCTAATGTTTCAAATATGTCTTGCACTTCATCTCCTACAAGATGCAAAAGTGCTGCCCTCTTTTGGCTATCATTTTGAATACCTGTTGCATTCAGAAAATAAACGAACGATTTCTTCCATTTTTGCCATCTTTGACTTACCGTGGAAGGATCTCCTTTTGGATCAAATTCCTCAACTGGAGGTAATTGAATCGATACTGGTTGAGGTTGCTGCGCCTGGCCTATTTGATTATCGTTTTCTTCCATATTTCGTATTCTCTTGTCGAAATTATTACTTTCTAATCCTTCTTTGGGTTCTTTAGATAACTCGTCGCCATAATATGTTGTGTATGCGCACGCGATGCCTAATATCCGCTGCGACCTAACGCTAGACCTAGAGAGCACACGAGACAAGACGCCATGTTTTCACTCCGACCCTGATCTAATCTAATCTCTCAAATCTAATCCGAGGCTAGTATAAAATGGTTTATGCCTAATACATTACACGCAGTATATGTATTTTTCTACATGTACCCCCTAAGATCCTATGAAAAATCTAAATTCAGCTTATCTTTTCATTCTCAATTCGAATTATCCCGTTCTGGATAGAAATCTTATCTAAAATACGCAGTTTATGTATTTTTTTACAAGTACCACCTAAAATCCTATGAAAAATCTAAATTCAGCCTCTTTTTTCATTCTCAATTCGAATTATCCCGTTCTGAATAGAAATTTTATCTAAAACTCGCAGTATATGTATTTTTTTACATGTACCCCCTAAGATCCAATCAAAAATCTAAATCCAGCCTATCTTTTCATTATCAATTTGAATGATCCCGTTCTGAATAGAAATCTTATCTAAAACTCGTAGTATATGTATTTTTTTACATGTACTCCCTAAGATCCTATGAAAAATTTAAATCCAGCCTCTCTTTTCATTCTCAATTCGAATTATCCTGTTCTGAATAGAAATCTTATTTAAAATTCGCAGTTATGTATTTTTTACATCTACCCCCTAAGATCCTATGAAAAATCTAAATCCAGCCTCTCTTTTCATTCTCAATTCGAATTATCCCGTTCTGAATAGAAATCTTATCTAAAATTCGCAGTATATGTATTTTTTACATCTACCCCCTAAGATTCTATGAAAAATCTATATCCAGCCTCTCTTTTCATTCTCAATTCGAATTATCCCGTTCTAGATAGAAATCTTATCTAAAACTCGCAGTATATGTATTTTTTTACATGTACCCCCTAAGATCCTATGAAAAATCTATATCCAGCCTCTCTTTTCATTATCAATTTGATATATTCCGTTCTGGATAGAAATCTTAACTAAAACTCGCAGTATATGTATTTTTTACATCTGCCCCCTAAGATCATATGAAAAATCTATATCCAGCCTCTCTTTTCATTCTCAATTTGAATTATTCCGTTCTGGATAGAAATCTTAACTAAAACTCGCAGTATATGTATTTTTTTACATGTACTCCCTAAGATCCTATGAAAAATTTAAATCCAGCCTCTCTTTTCATTCTCAATTCGAATTATCCCGTTCTGAATAGAAATCTTAACTAAAACTCGCAGTATATGTATTTTTTTACATTTACCCCCTAAGATCATATGAAAAATCTATATCCAGCCTCTCTTTTCATTCTCAATTTGAATTATCCTGTTCTGGATAGAAATCTTATCTAAAACTCGCAGTTATGTATTTTTTCACGTGTACCCCCTAAGATCCTATGGAAAATCTAAATTCAGCCTTTCTTTTCATTCTTAATTTGAATTATTCCGTTCTGGATAGAAATCTTAACTAAAACTCGCAGTATATGTATTTTTTTACATGTTCCCCCCAAGATCCTATGAAAAATCTAAATCCAGCCTCTCTTTTCATTCTCAATTCGAATTATCCCGTTCTAAATAGAAATCTTATCTAAAATTCGCAGTATATGTATTTTTTTTAAAATGTACACCCTAAGATTCTATGAAAAATCTAAATTCAGCCTCTCTTTTCATTCTCAATTCGAATTATCCTGTTCTGAATAGAAATCTTATTTAAAATTCGCAGTATATGTATTTTTTTACATCTACCCCCTAAGATCCTATGAAAAATCTAAATTCAGCCTCTTATTTCATTCTCAATTCGAATTATCCTGTTCTGGATAGAAATCTTATTTAAAATTCGCAGTATATGTATTTTTTTACATCTACCCCCTAAGATCCTATGAAAAATCTAAATTCAACCTCTCTTTTCATTCTCAATTCGAATTATCCTGTTCTGAATAGAAATCTTATTTAAAATTCGCAGTATATGTATTTTTTTACATCTACCCCCTAAGATCCTATGAAAAATCGAAATCCAGCCTCTTTTTTCATTCTCAATTCGAATTATCCCGTTCTGGATAGAAATCTTAACTAAAACTCGCAGTATATGTATTTTTTACATCTACCCCCTAAGATCATATGAAAAATCTATATCCAGCCTCTCTTTTCATTCTCAATTTGAATTATTCCGTTCTGGATAGAAATCTTAACTAAAACTCGCAGTATATGTATTTTTTTACATGTACTCCCTAAGATCCTATGAAAAATTTAAATCCAGCCTCTCTTTTCATTCTCAATTCGAATTATCCCGTTCTGAATAGAAATCTTAACTAAAACTCGCAGTATATGTATTTTTTTACATTTACCCCCTAAGATCATATGAAAAATCTATATCCAGCCTCTCTTTTCATTCTCAATTTGAATTATCCTGTTCTGGATAGAAATCTTATCTAAAACTCGCAGTTATGTATTTTTTCACGTGTACCCCCTAAGATCCTATGGAAAATCTAAATTCAGCCTTTCTTTTCATTCTCAATTTGAATTATTCCGTTCTGGATAGAAATCTTAACTAAAACTCGCAGTATATGTATTTTTTTACATGTACCCCCCAAGATCCTATGAAAAATCTAAATCCAGCCTCTCTTTTCATTCTCAATTCGAATTATCCCGTTCTAAATAGAAATCTTATCTAAAATTCGCAGTATATGTATTTTTTTTAAAATGTACACCCTAAGATTCTATGAAAAATCTAAATTCAGCCTCTCTTTTCATTCTCAATTCGAATTATCCTGTTCTGAATAGAAATCTTATTTAAAATTCGCAGTATATGTATTTTTTTACATCTACCCCCTAAGATCCTATGAAAAATCTAAATTCAGCCTCTCTTTTCATTCTCAATTCGAATTATCCTGTTCTGGATAGAAATCTTATTTAAAATTCGCAGTATATGTATTTTTTTACATCTACCCCCTAAGATCCTATGAAAAATCTAAATTCAGCCTCTCTTTTCATTCTCAATTCGAATTATCCTGTTCTGAATAGAAATCTTATTTAAAATTCGCAGTATATGTATTTTTTTACATCTACCCCCTAAGATCCTATGAAAAATCGAAATCCAGCCTCTTTTTTCATTCTCAATTCGAATTATCCCGTTCTGAATAGAAATCTTATCTAAAACTCGCAGTATATGTATTTTTTACATGTACCCCCTAAGATCCTATGAAAAATCGAAATCCAGCCTCTCTTTTCATTCTCAATTCGAATTATCCCGTTCTAAATAGAAATCTTATCTAAAACTCGCAGTATATGTATTTTTTCACATGAACCCCCTAAGATCCTATGAAAAATCTAAATTCAGCCTCTCTTTTCATTCTCAATTCGAATTATCCCGTTCTAAATAGAAATCTTATCTAAAACTCGCAGTATATGTATTTTTTCACATAAACCCCCTAAGATCCTATGAAAAATCTAAATTCAGCCTCTCTTTTCATTCTCAATTCGAATTATCCCGTTCTGAATAGAAATCTTATCTAAAGCTCGCAGTATATGTATTTTTTACATGTACCCCCTAAGATCCTATGAAAAATCTAAATCCAGCCTCTCTTTTCATTCTCAATTCGAATTATCCCGTTCTAAATAGAAATCTTATCTAAAACTCGCAGTATATGTATTTTTTCACATGAACCCCCTAAGATCCTATGAAAAATCTAAATTCAGCCTCTCTTTTCATTCTCAATTCGAATTGTCCCGTTCTAAATAGAAATCTTATCTAAAACTCGCAGTATATGTATTTTTTCACATAAACCCCCTAAGATCCTATGAAAAATCTAAATTCAGCCTCTCTTTTCATTCTCAATTCGAATTATCCCGTTCTGAATAGAAATCTTATCTAAAGCTCGCAGTATATGTATTTTTTACATTTACCCCCTAAGATCCTATGAAAAATCGAAATCCAGCCTCTCTTTTCATTCTCAATTCGAATTATCCCGTTCTAAATAGAAATCTTATCTAAAACTCGCAGTATATGTATTTTTTCACATGAACCCCCTAAGATCCTATGAAAAATCTAAATTCAGCCTCTCTTTTCATTCTCAATTCGAATTATCCCGTTCTAAATAGAAATCTTATCTAAAACTCGCAGTATATGTATTTTTTCACATGAACCCCCTAAGATCCTATCAAAAATCTAAATTCAGCCTCTCTTTTCATTCTCAATTCGAATTATCCTGTTCTGGATAGAAATCTTATCTAAAACTCGCAGTATATGTATTTTCTTACATGTACCCCCTAAGATCCTCTGAAAAATCTATATCCAGCCTCTCTTTTCATTCTCAATTTGAATTATTCCGTTCTAAATAGAAATCTTATCTAAAACTCGCAGTATATGTAATTTTTCACATGTACCCCCTAAGATCCTATGAAAAATCTAAATCCAGCCTCTCTTTTCATTCTCAATTCGAATTATCCCGTTCTGGATACAAATCTGATCTAAAGCTCGCAGTATATGTATTTTTTTACATGTACCCCCTAAGATCCTATGAAAAATCTAAATCCAGCCTTTCTTCTCATTCTCAATTCGAACTATCCCGTTCTGGAGAGAAATCTTATCTAAAACTCGCAGTTTATGTATTTCTATACATGTACCCCCTAAGATCCTATGAAAAATCTATATCCAGCCTCTCTTTTCATTCTCAATTTGAATTATTCCGTTCTAAATAGAAATCTTATCTAAAACTCGCAGCCTCTCTTTTCATTCTCAATTCGAATTATCCCGTTCTGGATACAAATCTGATCTAAAGCTCGCAGTATATGTATTTTTTTACATGTACCCCCTAAGATCCTATGAGAAATCTAAATCGAGCCTTTCTTTTCATTCTCAATTTGAATTCTCCCGTTCTAGATAGAAATCTTATCTAAAACTCGCAGTATATGTATTTCTTTACATGTACCCCCTAAGATCCTAAGAAAAATCTAAATCCAGCCTCTCTTTTCATTCTCAATTTGAATTATTCAATTCTGGATAGAAATCTTATCTAAAATTCGCAGTATATTTATTTCTTTACATGTACCCCCTAAGATCCTATGAAAAATCTAAATCCAGCCTCTCTTTTCATTCTCAATTTGAATTATTCAGTTCTGGATAGAAATGTTATCTAAAATTCGCAGTATATATATTTCTTTACATGTACCCCCTAAGATCCTATGAAAAATCCAAATCGAGCCTCTTTTTTCATTCTCAATTTTAATTATTCCGTTCTGGATAGAAATGTTATCTAAAATTCGCAGTATATTTATTTCTTTACATGTACCCCCTAGGATCCTATGAAAAATCTAAATCCAGCCTCTATTTTCATTCTCAATTTGAATTATTCCGTTCTGGATAGAAATGTTATCTAAAACTCGCAGTATATGTATTTCTTTACATGTACCCCCTAAGATCCTATGAAAAATCCAAATCGAGCCTCTTTTTTCATTCTCAATTCGAACTATCCCGTTCTGGATAGAAATCTTACCTAAAACTCGCAGTATATGTATTTTTTTAAATGTACCCCCTAAGATCCGAAGAAAAATCTGAATTCAGCCTCACTTTTCATTCTCAATTTGAATGATCCCGTTCTGGATAGAAATCTTATCTAAAACTCGCAGTATATGTGTTTTCTTACATGTACCCCCTAAGATCCTAAGAAAAATCAGAATTCAGCCTCATTTTTCTTTCTCAATTTGAATGATCCCGTTCTAGATAGAAATCTTATCTAAAACTCGCAGTATATCTATTTCTTTACATGTACCCCCTAAGATCCTAACAAAAATCTAAATCCAGCCTCTCTTTTCATTCTCAATTTGAATTATTCCGTTCTGGATAGAAATCTTAACTAAAACTCGCAGTATATGTATTTCTTTACATGTACTTCCTAAGAATCTATGAAAAATCTAAATCGAGCCTCTTTTTCATTCTCAATTCGAATTATCCCGTTCTAGATAGAAATCTTATCTAAAACCCGCAGTATATGTATTTGCTTACATGTACGCCCTAAGATCCTAAGAAAAATTTTAATCCAGCCTCTTTTTTCATCCTCAATTCGAATTATCCCGTTCTGAATAGAAATCTTATCTAAAGCTCGCAGTATATGTATTTTTTACATGTACCCCCCTAAGATCATATGAAAAATCTAAATCCAGCCTCTCTTTTCATTCTCAATTCGAATTATCCCGTTCTAAATAGAAATCTTATCTAAAACTCGCAGTATATGTATTTTTCACATGAATCCCCTAAGATCCTATGAAAAATCTAAATCCAGCCTCTCTTTTCATTCTCAATTCGAATTATCCCGTTCTGGATAAAAATCTTATCTAAAGCTCGCAGTATATGTATTTTTTTACATGTACCCCCTAAGATCCTATCAAAAATCTAAATTCAGCCTCTCTTTTCATTCTCAATTCGAATTATCCTGTTCTGAATGGAAATCTTATCTAAAACTCGCAGTATATGTATTTTTTTACATGTACACCCTAAGATTCTATGAAAAATCTAAATTCAGCCTCTCTTTTCATTCTCAATTCGAATTATCCTGTTCTGGATAGAAATCTTAACTAAAACTCGCAGTATATGTATTTTTTTACATGTACCCCCTAAGATTCTATGAAAAATCTAAATTCAGCCTATATTTTCATTCTCAATTTGAATTATTCCGTTCTGGATAGAAATCTTATCTAAAACTCGCAGTATATGTATTTCTATACATGTACCCCGTAAGATCCTATGAAAAATTTAAATCCAGCCTATCTTTTCATTCTCAATTTCAATAATCCCGTTCTTGTTAGAAATCTAATCTAAAACTCGCAGTATATGTATTTTTTTACATGTACCCCCTAAGATCCTATGAAAAATCTTAATCGAGCCTCTTTTTTCATTCTCAATTCCAATTATCCCGTTCTAGATAGAAATCTTATCTAAAACTCGCAGTATATGTATTTTTTTAAATGTACCCCCTAAGATCCTAAGAAAAATCTGAATTCAGCCTCACTTTTCATTCTCAATTTGAATGATCCCGTTCTGGATAGAAATCTTATCTAAAACTCGCAGTATATGTATTTTTTTACATGTACCCCCTAAGATCCTAAGAAAAATCTGAATACAGCCTCATTTTTCATTCTCAATTTGAATGATCCCGTTCTGGATAGAAATCTTATCTAAAACTCGCAGTATATGTATTATCTTACATGTACCCCCTAAGATCCTAACAAAAATCTAAATCCAGCCTCTCTTTTCATTCTCAATTTGAATTATTCCGTTCTGGATAGAAATCTTAACTAAAACTCGCAGTATATGTATTTCTTTACATGTACTTCCTAAGATCCTATGAAAAATCTAAATCGAGCCTCTTTTTCATTCTCAATTCGAATTATCCCGTTCTGGATAGAAATCTTATCTAAACTCGCAGTATATGTATTTTCTTACATGTACGCCCTAAGATCCTAAGAAAAATCTATATCCAGCCTCTCTTTTCATTCTCAATTTGAATTATTCCGTTCTGGATAGAAATCTTATCTAAAACTCGCAGTATATGTATTTTCTTACATGTACCCCCTAAGATCCTATGAAAAATCTATATCCAGCCTCTCTTTTCATTATCAATTTGATATATTCCGTTCTGGATAGAAATCTTAACTAAAACTCGCAGTATATGTATTTTTTTACATCTACCCCCTAAAATTCTATGAAAAATCTAAATTCAGCCTATATTTTCATTCTCAATTTGAATTATTCCGTTCTGGATAGAAATCTTAACTAAAACTCGCAGTATATGTATTTTTTTACATGTACCCCCTAAGATCCTATGAAAAATCTAAATCGAGCCTCTTTTCATTCTCAATTTGAATTATTCAGTTCTGGATAGAAATGTTATCTAAAATTCGCAGTATATATATTTCTTTACATGTACCCCCTAAGATCCGAAGAAAAATCTGAATTCAGCCTCACTTTTCATTCTCAATTTGAATGATCCCGTTCTGGATAGAAATCTTATCTAAAACTCGCAGTATATGTATTTTTTTACATGTACCCCCTAAGATCCTAAGAAAAATCTGAATTCAGCCTCATTTTTCATTCTCAATTTGAATGATCCCGTTCTGGGTAGAAATCTTATCTAAAACTCGCAGTATATGTATTATCTTACATGTACCCCCTAAGATCCTAACAAAAATCTAAATCCAGCCTCTCTTTTCATTCTCAATTTGAATTATTCCGTTCTGGATAGAAATCTTAACTAAAACTCGCAGTATATGTATTTCTTTACATGTACTTCCTAAGATCCTATGAAAAATCTAAATCGAGCCTCTTTTTCATTCTCAATTCGAATTATCCCGTTCTGGATAGAAATCTTATCTAAAACTCGCAGTATATGTATTTTCCTACATGTACGCCCTAAGATCCTATGAAAAATCTATATCCAGCCTCTCTTTTCATTCTCAATTTGAATTATTCCGTTCTAGATAGAAATCTTATCTAAAACTCGCAGTATATGTATTTTCTTACATGTACGCCCTAAGATCCTATGAAAAATCTATATCCAGCCTCTCTTTTCATTCTCAATTTGAATTATTCCGTTCTAGATAGAAATCTTATCTAAAACTCGCAGTATATATATTTTTTTACATTTAACCCCTAAGATCCTATGAAAAATCTATATCCAGCCTCTCTTTTCATTCTCAATTCGAAATATCCTGTTCTGAATAGAAATCTTATTCAAAATTCGCAGTATATGTATTTTTCTACATCTACCCCCTAAGATCCTATGAAAAATCTAAATTCAGCCTATATTTTCATTCTCAATTCGAATTATCCTGTTCTTGTTAGAAATCTAATCTAAAACTCGCAGTATATGTATTTTCTTACATGTACCCCCTAAGATCCTATGAAAAATCTATATCCAGCCTCTCTTTTCATTATCAATTTGATATATTCCGTTCTGGATAGAAATCTTAACTAAAACTCGCAGTATATGTATTTTTTTACATCTACCCCCTAAAATTCTATGAAAAATCTAAATTCAGCCTATATTTTCATTCTCAATTTGAATTATTCCGTTCTGGATAGAAATCTTAACTAAAACTCGCAGTATATGTATTTTTTTACATGTACCCCCTAAGATCCTATGAAAAATCTAAATTCGGCCTATATTTTCATTCTCAATTTGAATTATTCCGTTCTGGATAGAAATCTTATCTAAAACTCGCAGTATATGTATTTCTTTACATGTACCCACTAAGATCCTATGAAAAATCTAAATCGAGCCTCTCTTTTCATTCTCAATTCGAATTATCCCGTTCTAGATAGAAATCTTATCTAAAACTCGCAGTATATGTATTTTTTTACATGTACCCCCTAAGATCCTATGAAAAATCTATATCCAGCCTCTCTTTTCATTCTCAATTCGAATTATCCCGTTCTAGATAGAAATCTTATCTAAAACTCGCAGTATATGTATTTTTTTACATCTACCCCCTAAGATTCTATGAAAAATCTATATCCAGCCTCTCTTTTCATTCTCAATTTGAATTATTCCGTTCTGGATAGAAATCTTAACTAAAACTCGCAGTATATGTATTTTTTTACATGTACCCCCTAAGATCCTATGAAAAATCTATATCCAGCCTCTCTTTTCATTCTCAATTCGAATTATCCCGTTCTAGATAGAAATCTTATCTAAAACTCGCAGTATATGTATTTTTTTACATCTACCCCCTAAGATTCTATGAAAAATCTATATCCAGCCTCTCTTTTCATTCTCAATTTGAATTATTCCGTTCTGGATAGAAATCTTAACTAAAACTCGCAGTATATGTATTTTTTTACATGTACCCCCTAAGATTCTATGAAAAATCTAAATTCAGCCTATATTTTCATTCTCAATTTGAATTATTCCGTTCTGGATAGAAATCTTATCTAAAACTCGCAGTATATGTATTTCTTTACGTGTACCCCCTAAGATCCTATGAAAAATCTAAATCGAGCCTCTTTTCATTCTCAATTCGAATTATCCCGTTCTAGATAGAAATCTTATCTAAAACTCGCAGTATATATATTTCTTTACATGTACCCCCTAAGATCCTATGAAGAATCTAAATCGAGCCTCTCTTTTCATTCTCAATTCGAACTATCCCGTTCTAGATAGAAATCTTATCTAAAACTCGCAGTATATGTATTTTCTTACATGTACCCCCTAAGATCCTATGAAAAATCTATATCCAGCCTCTCTTTTCATTCTCAATTCGAATTATCCCGTTCTAGATAGAAATCTTATCTAAAACTCGCAGTATATGTATTTTTTTACATTTACCCCCTAACATCCTATGAAAAATCTATATCCAGCCTCACTTTTCATTCTCAATTTGAATTATTCCGTTCTTGATAGAAATCTTATCTAAAACTCGCAGTATATGTATTTCTTTACATGTACCCCCTAAGATCCTATGAAGAATCTAAATCGAGCCTCTCTTTTCATTCTCAATTCGAACTATCCCGTTCTAGATAGAAATCTTATCTAAAACTCGCAGTATATGTATTTTCTTACATGTACCCCCTAAGATCCTATGAAAAATCTATATCCAGCCTCTCTTTTCATTCTCAATTCGAACTATCCCGTTCTAGATAGAAATCTTATCTAAAACTCGCAGTATATGTATTTTCTTACATGTACCCCCTAAGATCCTATGAAAAATCTATATCCAGCCTCTCTTTTCATTCTCAATTCGAATTATCCCGTTCTAGATAGAAATCTTATCTAAAACTCGCAGTATATGTATTTTTTTACATTTACCCCCTAACATCCTATGAAAAATCTATATCCAGCCTCACTTTTCATTCTCAATTTGAATTATCCCGTTCTAGATAGAAATCTTATCTAAAACTCGCAGTATATGTATTTTCTTACATGTACCCCCTAAGATCCTATGAAAAATCTATATCCAGCCTCTCTTTTCATTCTCAATTCGAATTATCCCGTTCTAGATAGAAATCTTATCTAAAACTCGCAGTATATGTATTTTTTTACATTTACCCCCTAACATCCTATGAAAAATCTATATCCAGCCTCACTTTTCATTCTCAATTTGAATTATTCCGTTCTTGATAGAAATCTTATCTAAAACTCGCAGTATATGTATTTTTTTACATGTACCCCCTAAGATCCTATGAAAAATCTATATCCAGCCTCTCTTTTCATTCTCAATTTGAATTATTCTGTTCTGGATAGAAATCTTAACTAAAACTCGCAGTATATGTATTTTTTTACATGTACCCCCTAAGATCCTATGAAAAATCTAAATTCAGCCTATATTTTCATTCTCAATTTGAATTATTCCGTTCTGGATAGAAATCTTAACTAAAACTCGCAGTATATGTAATTTTTTACATGTACCCCCTAAGATCCTATGAAAAATCTAAATTCAGCCTATATTTTCATTCTCAATTTGAATTATTCCGTTCTGGATAGAAATCTTATCTAAAACTCGCAGTATATGTATTTCTTTACGTGTACCCCCTAAGATCCTATGAAAAATCTAAATCGAGCCTCTTTTCATTCTCAATTCGAATTATCCCGTTCTGGATACAAATCTGATCTAAAGCTCGCAGTATATGTATTTTTTTACATGTACCCCCTAAGATCCTATGAAAAATCTAAATCCAGCCTATCTTTCCATTCTGAATTTGAATTATCCCGTTCTTGTTAGAAATCTAATCTAAAACTCGCAGTATATGTATTTTTTTACATGTACCCCCTAAGATCCTATGAAAAATCTATATCCAGCCTCTCTTTTCATTCTCAATTTGAATTATTCCGTTCTGGATAGAAATCTTAACTAAAACTCGCAGTATATGTATTTTTTTACATGTACCCCCTAAGATCCTATGAAAAATCTAAATCCAGCCTATCTTTTCATTCTCAATTTGAATTATCCCGTTCTTGTTAGAAATCTAATCTAAAACTCGCAGTATATGTATTTTTTTACATGTACCCCCTAAGATCCTATGAAAAATCTTAATCGAGCCTCTTTTTTCATTCTCAATTCGAATTATCCCGTTCTAGATAGAAATCTTATCTAAAACTCGCAGTATATGTATTTTTTTAAATGTACCCCCTAAGATCCTAAGAAAAATCTGAATTCAGCCTCACTTTTCATTCTCAATTTGAATGATCCCGTTCTGGATAGAAATCTTATCTAAAACTCGCAGTATATGTATTTTTTTACATGTACCCCCTAAGATCCTAAGAAAAATCTGAATTCAGCCTCATTTTTCATTCTCAATTTGAATGATCCCGTTCTGGATAGAAATCTTATCTAAAACTCGCAGTATATGTATTATCTTACATGTACCCCCTAAGATCCTAACAAAAATCTAAATCCAGCCTCTCTTTTCATTCTCAATTTGAATTATTCCGTTCTGGATAGAAATCTTAACTAAAACTCGCAGTATATGTATTTCTTTACATGTACTTCCTAAGATCCTATGAAAAATCTAAATCGAGCCTCTTTTTCATTCTCAATTCGAATTATCCCGTTCTGGATAGAAATCTTATCTAAAACTCGCAGTATATGTATTTTCTTACATGTACGCCCTAAGATCCTAAGAAAAATCTATATCCAGCCTCTCTTTTCATTCTCAATTTGAATTATTCCGTTCTGGATAGAAATCTTATCTAAAACTCGCAGTATATGTATTTTTTTACATTTACCCCCTAACATCCTATGAAAAATCTATATCCAGCCTCTTTTTTCATTCTCAATTTGAATTATTCCGTTCTGGATAGAAATCTTATCTAAAACTCGCAGTATATGTATTTCTTCACATGTACCCCCTAAGATCCTATGAAAAATCTAAATCGAGCCTCTCTTTTCATTCTCAATTCGAATTATCCCGTTCTAGATAAAAATCTTATCTAAATCTCGCAGTATATGTATTTTTTTACATTTACCCCCTAAGATCCTATGAAAAATCTAAATTGAGCCTCTCTTTTCATTCTCAATTTGAATTATTTCGTTCTGGATAGAAATCTTAACTAAAACTCGCAGTATATGTATTTTTTCACATGTACCCCCTAAGATCCTATGAAAAATCTATATCCAGCCTCTCTTTTCATTCTCAATTTGAATTATTCCGTTCTGGATAGAAATCTTAACTAAAACTCGCAGTATATGTATTTTTTTACATCTACCCCCTAAGATTCTATGAAAAATCTGAATTCAGCCTATATTTTCATTCTCAATTTGAATTATTCCGTTCTGGATAGAAATCTTATCTAAAACGCGCAGTATATGTATTTTCTTACATGTACGCCCTAAGATCCTAAGAAAAATCTATATCCAGCCTCTCTTTTCATTCTCAATTTGAATAATTCCGTTCTGGATAGAAATCTTAACTAAAACTCGCAGTATATGTATTTTTTTACATCTACCCCCTAAGATTCTATGAAAAATCTGAATTCAGCCTATATTTTCATTCTCAATTTTAATTATTCCGTTCTGGATAGAAATCTTAACTAAAACTCGCAGTATATGTAATTTTTTACATGTACCCCCTAAGATCCTATGAAAAATCTAAATTCAGCCTATATTTTCATTCTCAATTTGAATTATTCCGTTCTGGATAGAAATCTTATCTAAAACTTGCAGTATATGTATTTCTTTACGTGTACCCCCTAAGATCCTATGAAAAATCTTAATCGAGCCTCTTTTCATTCTCAATTCGAATTATCCCGTTCTAGATAGAAATCTTATCTTAAACTCGCAGTATATATATTTTTTTACATTTACCCCCTAAGATCCTATGAAAAATCTATATCCAGCCTCTCTTTTCATTCTCAATTTGAATTATTCCGTTCTGGATAGAAATCTTAACTAAAACTCGCAGTATATGTATTTTTTTACATGTACCCCCTAAGATCCTATGAAAAATCTAAATTCAGCCTCTCTTTTCATTCTCAATTCGAATTATCCTGTTCTGGATAGAAATCTTATCTAAAACTCGCAGTATATGTATTTTTTACATTTACCCCCTAAGATCCTATGAAAAATCTATATCCAGCCTCTCTTTTCATTCTCAATTTGAATAATCCCGTTCTGGATAGAAATCTTATCTAAAACTCGCAGTATATGTATTTTTTTACATGTACCCCCTAGGATCCTAAGAAAAATCTGAATTCAGCCTCATTTTTCATTCTCAATTTGAATGATCCCGTTCTGGATAGAAATCTTATCTAAAACTCGCAGTATATGTATTATCTTACATGTACCCCCTAAGATCCTAACAAAAATCTAAATCCAGCCTCTCTTTTCATTCTCAATTTGAATTATTCCGTTCTGGATAGAAATCTTAACTAAAACTCGCAATATATGTATTTTTTTACATGTACCCCCTAAGATCCTATGAAAAATCTAAATCGAGCCTCTTTTTCATTCTCAATTCGAATTATCCCGTTCTGGATAGAAATCTTATCTAAAACTCGCAGTATATGTATTTTCTTACATGTACGCCCTAAGATCCTAAGAAAAATCTATATCCAGCCTCTCTTTTCATTCTCAATTTGAATTATTCCGTTCTGGATAGAAATCTTAACTAAAACTCGCAGTATATGTATTTTTTTACATGTACCCCCTAAGATCCTATGAAAAATCTAAATTCAGCCTATATTTTCATTCTCAATTTGAATTATTCCGTTCTGGATAGAAATCTTATCGAAAACTCGCAGTATATGTATTTCTTTACATGTACCCCCTAAGATCCTATGAAAAATCTGAATCGAGCCTCTCTTTTCATTCTCAATTCGAATTATCCCGTTCTAGATAGAAATCTTATCTAAAACTCGCAGTATATGTATTTTCTTACATGTACCCCCTAAGATCCTATGAAAAATCTATATCCAGCCTCTCTTTTCATTCTCAATTCGAATTATCCCGTTCTAGATAGAAATCTTATCTAAAACTCGCAGAACATGTATGTTTTTACATTTACCCCCTAAGATCCTATGAAAAATCTAAATTGAGCCTCTCTTTTCATTCTCAATTTGAATTATTCCGTTCTGGATAGAAATCTTAACTAAAACTCGCAGTATATGTATTTTTTTACATGTACCCCCTAAGATCCTATGAAAAATCTATATCCAGCCTCTCTTTTCATTCTCAATTTGAATTATTCCGTTCTGGATAGAAATCTTAACTAAAACTCGCAGTATATGTATTTTTTTACATCTACCCCCTAAGATTCTATGAAAAATCTGAATTCAGCCTATATTTTCATTCTCAATTTGAATTATTCCGTTCTGGATAGAAATCTTAACTAAAACTCGCAGTATATGTAATTTTTTACATGTACCCCCTAAGATCCTATGAAAAATCTAAATTCAGCCGATATTTTCATTCTCAATTTGAATTATTCCGTTCTGGATAGAAATCTTATCTAAAACTTGCAGTATATGTATTTCTTTACGTGTACCCCCTAAGATCCTATGAAAAATCTAAATCGAGCCTCTTTTCATTCTCAATTCGAATTATCCCGTTCTAGATAGAAATCTTATCTAAAACTCGCAGTATATATATTTTTTTACATTTACCCCCTAAGATCCTATGAAAAATCTATATCCAGCCTCTCTTTTCATTCTCAATTTGAATTATTCCGTTCTGGATAGAAATCTTAACTAAAACTCGCAGTATATGTATTTTTTTACATGTACCCCCTAAGATCCTATGAAAAATCTAAATTCAGCCTATATTTTCATTCTCAATTTGAATTATTCCGTTCTGGATAGAAATCTTATCGAAAACTCGCAGTATATGTATTTCTTTACATCTACCCCCTAAGATCCTATGAAAAATCTGAATCAAGCCTCTCTTTTCATTCTCAATTCGAATTATCCCGTTCTAGATAGAAATCTTATCTAAAACTCGCAGTATATGTATTTTCTTACATGTACCCCCTAAGATCCATGAAAAATCTATATCCAGCCTCTCTTTTCATTCTCATTTCGAATTATCCCGTTCTAGATAGAAATCTTATCTAAAACTCGCAGAACATGTATGTTTTTACATTTACCCCCTAAGATCCTATGAAAAATCTAAATTGAGCCTCTCTTTTCATTCTCAATTTGAATTATTCCGTTCTGGATAGAAATCTTAACTAAAACTCGCAGTATATGTATTTTTTTACATGTACCCCCTAAGATCCTATGAAAAATCTATATCCAGCCTCTCTTTTCATTCTCAATTTGAATTATTCCGTTCTGGATAGAAATCTTAACTAAAACTCGCAGTATATGTATTTTTTTACATCTACCCCCTAAGATTCTATGAAAAATCTGAATTCAGCCTATATTTTCATTCTCAATTTGAATTATTCCGTTCTGGATAGAAATCTTAACTAAAACTCGCAGTATATGTATTTTTTTACATGTACCCCTTAAGATCCTATGAAAAATCTAAATTCAGCCTCTCTTTTCATTCTCAATTCGAATTATCCTGTTCTGGATAGAAATCTTATCTAAAACTCGCAGGATATGTATTTTTTTACATGTACCCCCTAAGATTCTATGAAAAATCTGAATTCAGCCTATATTTTCATTCTCAATTTGAATTATTCCGTTCTGGATAGAAATCTTAACTAAAACTCGCAGTATATGTAATTTTTTACATGTACCCCCTAAGATCCTATGAAAAATCTAAATTCAGCCTATATTTTCATTCTCAATTTGAATTATTCCGTTCTGGATAGAAATCTTATCTAAAACTTGCAGTATATGTATTTCTTTACGTGTACCCCCTAAGATCCTATGAAAAATCTAAATCGAGCCTCTTTTCATTCTCAATTCGAATTATCCCGTTCTAGATAGAAATCTTATCTAAAACTCGCAGTATATGTATTTTCTTACATGTACCCCCTAAGATCCTATGAAAAATCTATATCCAGCCTCTCTTTTCATTCTCAATTCGAATTATCCCGTTCTAGATAGAAATCTTATCTAAAACTCGCAGAACATGTATGTTTTTACATTTACCCCCTAAGATCCTATGAAAAATCTAAATTGAGCCTCTCTTTTCATTCTCAATTTGAATTATTCCGTTCTGGATAGAAATCTTAACTAAAACTCGCAGTATATGTATTTTTTTACATGTACCCCCTAAGATCCTATGAAAAATCTATATCCAGCCTCTCTTTTCATTCTCAATTTGAATTATTCCGTTCTGGATAGAAATCTTAACTAAAACTCGCAGTATATGTATTTTTTTACATCTACCCCCTAAGATTCTATGAAAAATCTGAATTCAGCCTATATTTTCATTCTCAATTTGAATTATTCCGTTCTGGATAGAAATCTTAACTAAAACTCGCAGTATATGTAATTTTTTACATGTACCCCCTAAGATCCTATGAAAAATCTAAATTCAGCCTATATTTTCATTCTCAATTTGAATTATTCCGTTCTGGATAGAAATCTTATCTAAAACTTGCAGTATATGTATTTCTTTACGTGTACCCCCTAAGATCCTATGAAAAATCTAAATCGAGCCTCTATTCATTCTCAATTCGAATTATCCCGTTCTAGATAGAAATCTTATCTAAAACTCGCAGTATATATATTTTTTTACATTTACCCCCTAAGATCCTATGAAAAATCTATATCCAGCCTCTCTTTTCATTCTCAATTTGAATTATTCCGTTCTGGATAGAAATCTTAACTAAAACTCGCAGTATATGTATTTTTTTACATGTACCCCCTAAGATCCTATGAAAAATCTAAATTCAGCCTATATTTTCATTCTCAATTTGAATTATTCCGTTCTGGATAGAAATCTTATCGAAAACTCGCAGTATATGTATTTCTTTACATGTACCCCCTAAGATCCTATGAAAAATCTGAATCAAGCCTCTCTTTTCATTCTCAATTCGAATTATCCCGTTCTAGATAGAAATCTTATCTAAAACTCGCAGTATATGTATTTTCTTACATGTACCCCCTAAGATCCTATGAAAAATCTATATCCAGCCTCTCTTTTCATTCTCAATTCGAATTATCCCGTTCTAGATAGAAATCTTATCTAAAACTCGCAGAACATGTATGTTTTTACATTTACCCCCTAAGATCCTATGAAAAATCTAAATTGAGCCTCTCTTTTCATTCTCAATTTGAATTATTCCGTTCTGGATAGAAATCTTAACTAAAACTCGCAGTATATGTATTTTTTTACATGTACCCCCTAAGATCCTATGAAAAATCTATATCCAGCCTCTCTTTTCATTCTCAATTTGAATTATTCCGTTCTGGATAGAAATCTTAACTAAAACTCGCAGTATATGTATTTTTTTACATCTACCCCCTAAGATTCTATGAAAAATCTGAATTCAGCCTATATTTTCATTCTCAATTTGAATTATTCCGTTCTGGATAGAAATCTTAACTAAAACTCGCAGTATATGTAATTTTTTACATGTACCCCTTAAGATCCTATGAAAAATCTAAATTCAGCCTATATTTTCATTCTCAATTTGAATTATTCCGTTCTGGATAGAAATCTTATCTAAAACTTGCAGTATATGTATTTCTTTACGTGTACCCCCTAAGATCCTATGAAAAATCTAAATCGAGCCTCTTTTCATTCTCAATTCGAATTATCCCGTTGTAGATAGAAATCTTATCTAAAACTCGCAGTATATATATTTTTTTACATTTACCCCCTAAGATCCTATGAAAAATCTAAATTGAGCCTCTCTTTTCATTCTCAATTTGAATTATTCCGTTCTGGATAGAAATCTTAACTAAAACTCGCAGTATATGTATTTTTTTACATGTACCCCCTAAGATCCTATGAAAAATCTATATCCAGCCTCTCTTTTCATTCTCAATTTGAATTATTCCGTTCTGGATAGAAATCTTAACTAAAACTCGCAGTATATGTATTTTTTTACATCTACCCCCTAAGATTCTATGAAAAATCTGAATTCAGCCTATATTTTCATTCTCAATTTGAATTATTCCGTTCTGGATAGAAATCTTAACTAAAACTCGCAGTATATGTAATTTTTTACATGTACCCCCTAAGATCCTATGAAAAATCTAAATTCAGCCTATATTTTCATTCTCAATTTGAATTATTCCGTTCTGGATAGAAATCTTATCTAAAACTTGCAGTATATGTATTTCTTTACGTGTACCCCCTAAGATCCTATGAAAAATCTAAATCGAGCCTCTTTTCATTCTCAATTCGAATTATCCCGTTCTAGATAGAAATCTTATCTAAAACTCGCAGTATATATATTTTTTTACATTTACCCCCTAAGATCCTATGAAAAATCTATATCCAGCCTCTCTTTTCATCCTCAATTTGAATTATTCCGTTCTGGATAGAAATCTTAACTAAAACTCGCAGTATATGTATTTTTTTACATGTACCCCCTAAGATCCTATGAAAAATCTAAATTCAGACTATCTTTTCAGTATCAATTTGAATGATCCCGTTCTAAATAGAAATCTTATCTAAAATTCGCAGTACATGTATTTTTTACATGTACCCCCTAAGATCCTATGAAAAATCTGAATCGAGCCTCTCTTTTCATTCTCAATTCGAATTATCCCGTTCTAGATAGAAATCTTATCTAAAACTCGCAGTATATGTATTTTCTTACATGTACCCCCTAAGATCCTATAAAAAATCTATATCCAGCCTCTCTTTTCATTCTCAATTCGAATTATCCCGTTCTAGATAGAAATCTTATCTAAAACTCGCAGAACATGTATGTTTTTACATTTACCCCCTAAGATCCTATGAAAAATCTAAATTGAGCCTCTCTTTTCATTCTCAATTTGAATTATTCCGTTCTGGATAGAAATCTTAACTAAAACTCGCAGTATATGTATTTTTTTACATGTACCCCCTAAGATCCTATGAAAAATCTATATCCAGCCTCTCTTTTCATTCTCAATTTGAATTATTCCGTTCTGGATAGAAATCTTAACTAAAACTCGCAGTATATGTATTTTTTTACATCTACCCCCTAAGATTCTATGAAAAATCTGAATTCAGCCTATATTTTCATTCTCAATTTGAATTATTCCGTTCTGGATAGAAATCTTAACTAAAACTCGCAGTATATGTAATTTTTTACATGTACCCCCTAAGATCCCATGAAAAATCTAAATTCAGCCTATATTTTCATTCTCAATTTGAATTATTCCGTTCTGGATAGAAATCTTATCTAAAACTTGCAGTATATGTATTTCTTTACGTGTACCCCCTAAGATCCTATGAAAAATCTAAATCGAGCCTCTTTTCATTCTCAATTCGAATTATCCCGTTCTAGATAGAAATCTTATCTAAAACTCGCAGTATATATATTTTTTTACATTTACCCCCTAAGATCCTATGAAAAATCTATATCCAGCCTCTCTTTTCATTCTCAATTTGAATTATTCCGTTCTGGATAGAAATCTTAACTAAAACTCGCAGTATATGTATTTTTTTACATGTACCCCCTAAGATCCTATGAAAAATCTAAATTCAGACTATCTTTTCAGTATCAATTTGAATGATCCCGTTCTAAATAGAAATCTTATCTAAAATTCGCAGTACATGTATTTTTTACATGTACCCCCTAAGATCCTTGAAAAATCTAAATTCAGCCTATCTTTTCATTATAAATTTGAATGATCCCGTTCTAAATAGAAATTTTATCTAAAACTCGCAGTATATGTATTTCTTTACATGAACCCCCTAAGATCCTATGAAAAATCTAAATCGAGCCTCTCTTTTCATTCTCAATTCGAATTATCCCGTTCTAGATAAAAATCTTATCTAAAACTCGCAGTATATGTATTTTTTTTACATTTACCCCCTAAGATCCTATGAAAAATCTAAATCGAGCCTCTCTTTTCATTCTCAATTCGAATTATCCCGTTCTAGATAAAAATCTTATCTAAAACTCGCAGTATATGTATTTTTTTACATTTACCCCCTAAGATCCTATGAAAAATCTAAATTGAGCCTCTCTTTTCATTCTCAATTTGAATTATTCCGTTCTGGATAGGAATCTTAACTAAAACTCGCAGTATATGTATTTTTTTACATGTACCCCCTAAGATCCTATGAAAAATCTATATCCAGCCACTCTTTTCATTCTCAATTTGAATTATTCCGTTCTGGATAGAAATCTTAACTAAAACTCGCAGTATATGTATTTTTTTACATCTACCCCCTAAGATTCTATGAAAAATCTAAATTCAGCCTATATTTTCATTCTCAATTTGAATTATTCCGTTCTGGATAGAAATCTCAACTAAAACTCGCAGTATATATATTTTTTTACATGTACCCCCTAAGATCCTATGAAAAATCTAAATCGAGCCTCTCTTTTCATTCTCAATTCGAATTATCCCGTTCTAGATAGAAATCTTATCTAAAACTCGCAGTATATGTATTTTCTTACATGTACCCCCTAAGATCCTATGAAAAATCTATATCCAGCCTCTCTTTTCATTCTCAATTCGAATTATCCCGTTCTAGATAGAAATCTTATCTAAAACTCGCAATATATGTATGTTTTTACATTAACCCCCTAAGATCCTATGAAAAATCTAAATTGAGCCTCTCTTTTCATTCTCAATTTGAATTATTCCGTTCTGGATAGAAATCTTAACTAAAACTCGCAGTATATGTATTTTTTTACATCTACCCCCTAAGATTCTATGAAAAATCTGAATTCAGCCTATATTTTCATTCTCAATTTGAATTATTCCGTTCTGGATAGAAATCTTAACTAAAACTCGCAGTATATGTAATTTTTTACATGTACGCCCTAAGATCCTAAGAAAAATCTATATCCAGCCTCTCTTTTCATTCTCAATTTGAATTATTCCGTTCTGGATAGAAATCTTATCTAAAACTCGCAGTATATGTATTTTCTTACATGTACCCCCTAAGATCCTATGAAAAATCTATATCCAGCCTCTCTTTTCATTATCAATTTGATATATTCCGTTCTGGATAGAAATCTTAACTAAAACTCGCAGTATATGTATTTTTTTACATCTACCCCCTAAAATTCTATGAAAAATCTAAATTCAGCCTATATTTTCATTCTCAATTTGATTTATTCCGTTCTGGATAGAAATCTTAACTAAAACTCGCAGTATATGTATTTTTTTACATGTACCCCCTAAGATCCTATGAAAAATCTAAATTCAGCCTATATTTTCATTCTCAATTTGAATTATTCCGTTCTGGATAGAAATCTTATCGAAAACTCGCAGTATATGTATTTCTTTACATGTACCCCCTAAGATCCTATGAAAAATCTAAATCGAGCCTCTCTTTTCATTCTCAATTCGAATTATCCCGTTCTAGATAGAAATCTTATCTAAAACTCGAAGTATATGTTTTTTCTTACATGTACCCCCTAAGATCCTATGAAAAATCTATATCCAGCCTCTCTTTTCATTCTCAATTCGAATTATCCCGTTCTAGATAGAAATCTTATCTAAAACTCGCAGTATATGTATTTTTTTACATTTACCCCCTAAGATCCTATGAAAAATCTATATCCAGCCTCTCTTTTCATTCTCAATTTGAATTATTCCGTTCTGGATAGAAATCTTAACTAAAACTCGCAGTATATGTATTTTTTTACATGTACCCCCTAAGATCCTAGGAAAAATCTATATCCAGCCTCTCTTTTCATTCTCAATTTGAATTATTCCGTTCTGGATAGAAATCTTAACTAAAACTCGCAGTATATGTATTTTTTTACATCTACCCCCTAAGATTCTATGAAAAATCTAAATTCAGCCTATATTTTCATTCTCAATTTGAATTATTCCGTTCTGGATAGAAATCTTAACTAAAACTCGCAGTATATGTATTTTTTTACATGTACCCCCTAAGATCCTATGAAAAATCTAAATTCAGCCTATATTTTCATTCTCAATTTGAATTATTCCGTTCTGGATAGAAATCTTATCTAAAACTCGCAGTATATGTATTTCTTTACGTGTACCCCCTAAGATCCTATGAAAAATCTAAATCGAGCCTCTTTTCATTCTCAATTCGAATTATCCCGTTCTAGATAGAAATCTTATCTAAAACTCGCAGTATATATATTTTTTTACATTTAACCCCTAAGATCCTATGAAAAATCTATATCCAGCCTCTCTTTTCATTCACAATTTGAATTATTCCGTTCTGGATAGAAATCTTAACTAAAACTCGCAGTATATGTATTTTTTTACATGTACCCCCTAAGATCCTATGAAAAATCTAAATTCAGCCTCTCCTTTCATTCTCAATTCGAATTATCCTGTTCTGGATAGAAATCTTATCTAAAACTCGCAGTATATGTATTTTTTACATTTACCCCCTAAGATCCTATGAAAAATCTAAATTCAGCCTCTCTTTTCATTCTCAATTCGAATTATTCCGTTCTGGATAGAAATCTTATCTAAAACTCGCAGTTTATGTATTTTTTTACATTTACCCCCTAAGATCCTGTGAAAAATCTAAATCGAGTCTCTCTTTTCATTCTCAATTCGAATTATCCCGTTCTAGATAGAAATCTTATCTAAAACTCGCAGTATATGTATTTTTTTACATGTACCCCCTAAGATCCTATCAAAAATCTAAACCCAGCCTATCTTTTCATTCTCAATTCGAATTATCCCGTTCAGAATAGAAATCTTATCTAAAATTCGCAGTATATGTATTTTTTTACAAGTATCCCCTAAGATCCTATGAAAAATGTAAATTCAGACTATCTTTTCAGTATCAATTTGAATGATCCCGTTCTAAATAGAAATCTTATCTAAAATTCGCAGTACATGTATTTTTTACACGTACCCCCTAAGATCCTTGAAAAATCTGAATTCAGCCTATCTTTTCTTTATCAATTTGAATGATCCCGTTCTAAATAGAAATTTTATCTAAAACTCGCAGTATATGTATTTCTTTACATGAACCCCCTAAGATCCTATGAAAAATCTAAATCGAGCCTCTCTTTTCATTCTCAATTCGAATTATCCCGTTCTAGACAGAAATCTTATCTAAAACTCGCAGTATGTATATTTTTTTACATTTACCCCCTAAGATCATATGAAAAATCTATATCCAGCCTCTCTTTTCATTCTCAATTTGAATTATTCCGTTCTGGATAGAAATCTTATCTAAAACTCGCAGTATATGTATTTCTTCACATGTACCCCCTAAGATCCTATGAAAAATCTAAATCGAGCCTCTCTTTTCATTCTCAATTCGAATTATCCCGTTCTAGATAAAAATCTTATCTAAAACTCGCAGTATATGTATTTTTTTACATTTACCCCCTAAGATCCTATGAAAAATCTAAATTGAGCCTCTCTTTTCATTCTCAATTTGAATTATTCCGTTCTGGATAGAAATCTTAACTAAAACTCGCAGTATATGTATTTTTTTACATGTACCCCCTAAGATTCTATGAAAAATCTATATCCAGCCACTCTTTTCATTCTCAATTTGAATTATTCCGTTCTGGATAGAAATCTTAACTAAAACTCGCAGTATATGTATTTTTTTACATTTACCCCCTAAGATCCTATGAAAAATCTATATCCAGCCACTCTTTTCATTCTCAATTTGAATTATTCCGTTCTGGATAGAAATCTTAACTAAAACTCGCAGTATATGTATTTTTTTACATGTACCCCCTAAGATCCTATGAAAAATCTAAATTCAGCCTATATTTTCATTCTCAATTTGAATTATTTCGTTCTGGATAGAAATCTTATCTAAAACTCGCAGTATATGTATTTCTTTACGTGTACCCCCTAAGATCCTATTAAAAATCTAAATCGAGCCTCTTTTCATTCTCAATTCGAATTATTCCGTTCTAGATAGAAATCTTAACTAAAACTCGCAGTATATGTATTTCTTCACATGTACCCCCTAAGATCCTATGAAAAATCTAAATTGAGCCTCTCTTTTCATTCTCAATTTGAATTATTCCGTTCTGGATAGAAATCTTAACTAAAACTCGCAGTATATGTATTTCTTTACATGTACCCCCAAAGATCCTATGAAAAATCTAAATTCAGCCTCTCTTTTCATTTTCAATTTGAATTATTCCGTTCTGGATAGAAATCTTAACTAAAACTCGCAGTATATGTATTTTTTTACATGTACCCCCTAAGATCCTATGAAAAATCTATATCCAGCCACTCTTTTCATTCTCAATTTGAATTATTCCGTTCTGGATAGAAATCTTAACTAAAACTCGCAGTATATGTATTTTTTTACATGTACCCCCTAAGATCCTATGAAAAATCTAAATTCAGCCTATATTTTTCATTCTCAATTTGAATTATTTCGTTCTGGATAGAAATCTTATCTAAAACTCGCAGTATATGTATTTCTTTACGTGTACCCCCTAAGATCCTATGAAAAATCTAAATCGAGCCTCTTTTCATTCTCAATTCGAATTATCCCGTTCTAGATAGAAATCTTAACTAAAACTCGCAGTATATGTATTTCTTCACATGTACCCCCTAAGATCCTATGAAAAATCTAAATCGAGCCTCTCTTTTCATTCTCAATTCGAATTATCCCGTTCTAGATAAAAATCTTATCTAAAACTCGCAGTATATGTATTTTTTTACATTTACCCCCTAAGATCCTATGAAAAATCTAAATTGAGCCTCTTTTCATTCTCAATTCGAATTATTCCGTTCTAGATAGAAATCTTAACTAAAACTCGCAGTATATGTATTTCTTCACATGTACCCCCTAAGATCCTATGAAAAATCTAAATTGAGCCTCTCTTTTCATTCTCAATTTGAATTATTCCGTTCTGGATAGAAATCTTAACTAAAACTCGCAGTATATGTATTTCTTTACATGTACCCCCAAAGATCCTATGAAAAATCTAAATTCAGCCTCTCTTTTCATTTTCAATTTGAATTATTCCGTTCTGGATAGAAATCTTAACTAAAACTCGCAGTATATGTATTTTTTTACATGTACCCCCTAAGATCCTATGAAAAATCTAAATACAGCCTCTCTTTTCATTCTCAACTCGAATTATCCCGTTCTGGATAGAAATCTTATCTAAAACTCGCAGTATATGTATTTTTTTACATTTACCCCCTAAGATCCTATGAAAAATCTAAATTGAGCCTCTTTTCATTCTCAATTCGAATTATTCCGTTCTAGATAGAAATCTTAACTAAAACTCGCAGTATATGTATTTCTTCACATGTACCCCCTAAGATCCTATGAAAAATCTAAATTGAGCCTCTCTTTTCATTCTCAATTTGAATTATTTCGTTCTGGATAGAAATCTTATCTAAAACTCGCAGTATATGTATTTCTTTACGTGTACCCCCTAAGATCCTATGAAAAATCTAAATCGAGCCTCTTTTCATTCTCAATTCGAATTATCCCGTTCTAGATAGAAATCTTAACTAAAACTCGCAGTATATGTATTTCTTCACATGTACCCCCTAAGATCCTATGAAAAATCTAAATCGAGCCTCTCTTTTCATTCTCAATTCGAATTATCCCGTTCTAGATAAAAATCTTATCTAAAACTCGCAGTATATGTATTTTTTTACATTTACCCCCTAAGATCCTATGAAAAATCTAAATTGAGCCTCTCTTTTCATTCTCAATTTGAATTATTCCGTTCTGGATAGAAATCTTAACTAAAACTCGCAGTATATGTATTTTTTTACATGTACCCCCTAAGATTCTATGAAAAATCTATATCCAGCCACTCTTTTCATTCTCAATTTGAATTATTCCGTTCTGGATAGAAATCTTAACTAAAACTCGCAGTATATGTATTTTTTTACATTTACCCCCTAAGATCCTATGAAAAATCTATATCCAGCCACTCTTTTCATTCTCAATTTGAATTATTCCGTTCTGGATAGAAATCTTAACTAAAACTCGCAGTATATGTATTTTTTTACATCTACCCCCTAAGATTCTATGAAAAATCTAAATTCAGCCTATATTTTCATTCTCAATTTGAATTATTCCGTTCTGGATAGAAATCTTAACTAAAACTCGCAGTATATATATTTTTTTACATTTACCCCCTAAGATCATATGAAAAATCTATATCCAGCCTCTCTTTTCATTCTCAATTTGAATTATTCCGTTCTGGATAGAAATCTTAACTAAAACTCGCAGTATATGTATTTTTTTACATGTACCCCCTAAGATCCTATGAAAAATCTAAATTCAGCCTCTCTTTTCATTCTCAATTTGAATTATTCCGTTCTGGATAGAAATCTTAACTAAAACTCGCAGTATATGTATTTTTTTACATGTACCCCCTAAGATCCTATGGAAAATCTATATCCAGCCTCTCTTTTCATTCTCAATTCGAATTATCCCGTTCTAGATAAAAATCTTATCTAAAACTCGCAGTATATGTATTTTTTTACATTTACCCCCTAAGATCCTATGAAAAATCTAAATTGAGCCTCTCTTTTCATTCTCAATTTGAATTATTCCGTTCTGGATAGAAATCTTAACTAAAACTCGCAGTATATGTATTTCTTTACATGTACCCCCAAAGATCCTATGAAAAATCTAAATTCAGCCTCTCTTTTCATTTTCAATTTGAATTATTCCGTTCTGGATAGAAATCTTAACTAAAACTCGCAGTATATGTATTTTTTTACATGTACCCCCTAAGATCCTATGAAAAATCTATATCCAGCCACTCTTTTCATTCTCAATTTGAATTATTCCGTTCTGGATAGAAATCTTAACTAAAACTCGCAGTATATGTATTTTTTTACATGTACCCCCTAAGATCCTATGAAAAATCTAAATTCAGCCTATATTTTCATTCTCAATTTGAATTATTTCGTTCTGGATAGAAATCTTATCTAAAACTCGCAGTATATGTATTTCTTTACGTGTACCCCCTAAGATCCTATGAAAAATCTAAATCGAGCCTCTTTTCATTCTCAATTCGAATTATTCCGTTCTAGATAGAAATCTTAACTAAAACTCGCAGTATATGTATTTCTTCACATGTACCCCCTAAGATCCTATGAAAAATCTAAATTGAGCCTCTCTTTTCATTCTCAATTTGAATTATTCCGTTCTGGATAGAAATCTTAACTAAAACTCGCAGTATATGTATTTCTTTACATGTACCCCCAAAGATCCTATGAAAAATCTAAATTCAGCCTCTCTTTTCATTTTCAATTTGAATTATTCCGTTCTGGATAGAAATCTTAACTAAAACTCGCAGTATATGTATTTTTTTACATGTACCCCCTAAGATCCTATGAAAAATCTATATCCAGCCACTCTTTTCATTCTCAATTTGAATTATTCCGTTCTGGATAGAAATCTTAACTAAAACTCGCAGTATATGTATTTTTTTACATGTACCCCCTAAGATCCTATGAAAAATCTAAATTCAGCCTATATTTTTCATTCTCAATTTGAATTATTTCGTTCTGGATAGAAATCTTATCTAAAACTCGCAGTATATGTATTTCTTTACGTGTACCCCCTAAGATCCTATGAAAAATCTAAATCGAGCCTCTTTTCATTCTCAATTCGAATTATCCCGTTCTAGATAGAAATCTTAACTAAAACTCGCAGTATATGTATTTCTTCACATGTACCCCCTAAGATCCTATGAAAAATCTAAATCGAGCCTCTCTTTTCATTCTCAATTCGAATTATCCCGTTCTAGATAGAAATCTTATCTAAAAGTCGCAGTATATATATTTTTTTACATTTAACCCCTAAGATCCTATGAAAAATCTATATCCAGCCTCTCTTTTCATTCTCAATTTGAATTATTCCGTTCTGGATAGAAATCTTAACTAAAACTCGCAGTATATGTATTTTTTTACATGTACCCCCTAAGATCCTATGGAAAGTCTATATCCAGCCTCTCTTTTCATTCTCAATTCGAATTATCCTGTTCTGGATAGAAATCTTATCTAAAACTCGCAGTATATGTATTTTTTACATTTACCCCCTAAGATCCTATGAAAAATCTAAATTCAGCCTCTCTTTTCATTCTCAATTCGAATTATTCCGTTCTGGATAGAAATCTTATCTAAAACTCGCAGTTTATTTATTTTTTTACATTTACCCCCTAAGATCCTATGAAAAATCTAAATCGAGCCTCTCTTTTCATTCTCAATTCGAATTATCCCGTTCTAGATAGAAATCTTATCTAAAACTCGCAGTATATGTATTTTTTACATGTACCCCCTAAGATCCTATCAAAAATCTAAACCCAGCCTATCTTTTCATTCTCAATTCGAATTATCCCGTTCAGAATAGAAATCTTATCTAAAATTCGCAGTATATGTATTTTTTTACATGTACCCCCTAAGATCCTTGAAAAATCTAAATTCAGCCTATCTTTTCATTATCAATTTGAATGATCCCGTTCTAAATAGAAATTTTATCTAAAACTCGCAGTATATGTATTTCTTTACATGAACCCCCTAAGATCCTATGAAAAATCTAAATCGAGCCTCTCTTTTCATTCTCAATTCGAATTATCCCGTTCTAGACAGAAATCTTATCTAAAACTCGCAGTATATATATTTTTTTACATTTACCCCCTAAGATCATATGAAAAATCTATATCCAGCCTCTCTTTTCATTCTCAATTTGAATTATTCCGTTCTGGATAGAAATCTGATCTAAAACTCGCAGTATATGTATTTCTTCACATGTACCCCCTAAGATCCTATGAAAAATCTAAATTGAGCCTCTCTTTTCATTCTCAATTTGAATTATTCCGTTCTGGATAGAAATCTTAACTAAAACTCGCAGTATATGTATTTCTTTACATGTACCCCCAAAGATCCTATGAAAAATCTAAATTCAGCCTCTCTTTTCATTTTCAATTTGAATTATTCCGTTCTGGATAGAAATCTTAACTAAAACTCGCAGTATATGTATTTTTTTACATGTACCCCCTAAGATCCTATGAAAAATCTATATCCAGCCACTCTTTTCATTCTCAATTTGAATTATTCCGTTCTGGATAGAAATCTTAACTAAAACTCGCAGTATATGTATTTTTTTACATGTACCCCCTAAGATCCTATGAAAAATCTAAATTCAGCCTATATTTTCATTCTCAATTTGAATTATTTCGTTCTGGATAGAAATCTTATCTAAAACTCGCAGTATATGTATTTCTTTACGTGTACCCCCTAAGATCCTATGAAAAATCTAAATCGAGCCTCTTTTCATTCTCAATTCGAATTATTCCGTTCTAGATAGAAATCTTAACTAAAACTCGCAGTATATGTATTTCTTCACATGTACCCCCTAAGATCCTATGAAAAATCTAAATTGAGCCTCTCTTTTCATTCTCAATTTGAATTATTCCGTTCTGGATAGAAATCTTAACTAAAACTCGCAGTATATGTATTTCTTTACATGTACCCCCAAAGATCCTATGAAAAATCTAAATTCAGCCTCTCTTTTCATTTTCAATTTGAATTATTCCGTTCTGGATAGAAATCTTAACTAAAACTCGCAGTATATGTATTTTTTTACATGTACCCCCTAAGATCCTATGAAAAATCTATATCCAGCCACTCTTTTCATTCTCAATTTGAATTATTCCGTTCTGGATAGAAATCTTAACTAAAACTCGCAGTATATGTATTTTTTTACATGTACCCCCTAAGATCCTATGAAAAATCTAAATTCAGCCTATATTTTTCATTCTCAATTTGAATTATTTCGTTCTGGATAGAAATCTTATCTAAAACTCGCAGTATATGTATTTCTTTACGTGTACCCCCTAAGATCCTATGAAAAATCTAAATCGAGCCTCTTTTCATTCTCAATTCGAATTATCCCGTTCTAGATAGAAATCTTAACTAAAACTCGCAGTATATGTATTTCTTCACATGTACCCCCTAAGATCCTATGAAAAATCTAAATCGAGCCTCTCTTTTCATTCTCAATTCGAATTATCCCGTTCTAGATAGAAATCTTATCTAAAAGTCGCAGTATATATATTTTTTTACATTTAACCCCTAAGATCCTATGAAAAATCTATATCCAGCCTCTCTTTTCATTCTCAATTTGAATTATTCCGTTCTGGATAGAAATCTTAACTAAAACTCGCAGTATATGTATTTTTTTACATGTACCCCCTAAGATCCTATGGAAAGTCTATATCCAGCCTCTCTTTTCATTCTCAATTCGAATTATCCTGTTCTGGATAGAAATCTTATCTAAAACTCGCAGTATATGTATTTTTTACATTTACCCCCTAAGATCCTATGAAAAATCTAAATTCAGCCTCTCTTTTCATTCTCAATTCGAATTATTCCGTTCTGGATAGAAATCTTATCTAAAACTCGCAGTTTATTTATTTTTTTACATTTACCCCCTAAGATCCTATGAAAAATCTAAATCGAGCCTCTCTTTTCATTCTCAATTCGAATTATCCCGTTCTAGATAGAAATCTTATCTAAAACTCGCAGTATATGTATTTTTTACATGTACCCCCTAAGATCCTATCAAAAATCTAAACCCAGCCTATCTTTTCATTCTCAATTCGAATTATCCCGTTCAGAATAGAAATCTTATCTAAAATTCGCAGTATATGTATTTTTTTACATGTACCCCCTAAGATCCTTGAAAAATCTAAATTCAGCCTATCTTTTCATTATCAATTTGAATGATCCCGTTCTAAATAGAAATTTTATCTAAAACTCGCAGTATATGTATTTCTTTACATGAACCCCCTAAGATCCTATGAAAAATCTAAATCGAGCCTCTCTTTTCATTCTCAATTCGAATTATCCCGTTCTAGACAGAAATCTTATCTAAAACTCGCAGTATATATATTTTTTTACATTTACCCCCTAAGATCATATGAAAAATCTATATCCAGCCTCTCTTTTCATTCTCAATTTGAATTATTCCGTTCTGGATAGAAATCTGATCTAAAACTCGCAGTATATGTATTTCTTCACATGTACCCCCTAAGATCCTATGAAAAATCTAAATCGAGCCTCTCTTTTCATTCTCAATTCGAATTATCCCGTTCTAGATAAAAATCTTATCTAAAACTCGCAGTATATGTATTTTTTTACATTTACCCCCTAAGATCCTATGAAAAATCTAAATTGAGCCTCTCTTTTCATTCTCAATTCGAATTATCCCGTTCTAGATAAAAATCTTATCTAAAACTCGCAGTATATGTATTTTTTTACATTTACCCCCTAAGATCCTATGAAAAATCTAAATTCAGACTATCTTTTCAGTATCAATTTGAATGATCCCGTTCTAAATAGAAATCTTATCTAAAATTCGCAGTACATGTATTTTTTACATGTACCCCCTAAGATCCTTGAAAAATCTAAATTCAGCCTATCTTTTCATTATCAATTTGAATGATCCCGTTCTAAATAGAAATTTTATCTAAAACTCGCAGTACATGTATTTCTTTACATGAACCCCCTAAGATCCTATGAAAAATCTAAATCGAGCCTCTCTTTTCATTCTCAATTCGAATTATCCCGTTCTAGACAGAAATCTTATCTAAAACTCGCAGTATATATATTTTTTTACATTTACCCCCTAAGATCATATGAAAAATCTATATCCAGCCTCTCTTTTCATTCTCAATTTGAATTATTCCGTTCTGGATAGAAATCTTATCTAAAACCCGCAGTATATGTATTTCTTCACATGTACCCCCTAAGATCCTATGAAAAATCTAAATCGAGCCTCTCTTTTCATTCTCAATTCGAATTATCCCGTTCTAGATAAAAATCTTATCTAAAACTCGCAGTATATGTATTTTTTTACATTTACCCCCTAAGATCCTATGAAAAATCTAAATTCAGACTATCTTTTCAGTATCAATTTGAATGATCCCGTTCTAAATAGAAATCTTATCTAAAATTCGCAGTACATGTATTTTTTACATGTACCCCCTAAGATCCTTGAAAAATCTAAATTCAGCCTATCTTTTCATTCTCAATTCGAATTATCCTGTTCTGGATAGAAATCTTATCTAAAACTCGCAGTACATGTATTTTTTACATGTACCCCCTAAGATCCTAGCAAAAATCTAAATCCAGCCTATCTTTTCATTCTCAATTTGAATCATCCCTTTCTTGATAGAAATCTTATCTAAACTCGCAGTATATGTACTTTTTTGAGGCTGTCATGGAAACTGTAAATAAGGTTTAAGTTTCTGAAGGAAAAAGGACAAAGCATAAAAGCTGCAAACTTATGCCCCATAATGTAATAAAAAGTGATCATTTTCATTATTTTCTTTCAGCTTACCTTGCAAATCAAATAATGTTTTTGTTCTTGTTTCTTTAAATGTCCCACAGCTGTCATGTCCAGGACTTCTTACAATGAAATTGTTTGGAAATAGTGGAATAAATGTTCCGTCCTAAAATATAAAATCTCAAAACCACAGAGAATGTTTTGCAATAACCCAATACACCATTTCGGAGATCGCGACGCCATATTCCAAGTGGGGCAAACCCTGCGTGGCTCCTCCGTATTTTGTCAATGGCCGACCACGGAAACAGATAGTGAGATTAGAGAACCTTCTAAATTATGTCGTTTTAGATATTCAAATTGCGCTTAGGATTGAAGACTGACGAAATTTATTGTTGTTATTCCTAATTTTGTTGTCTTTTTGGAAGTTTTCATCTGTTTTTGGAGATAAGATCAAGAAGAGTTTCTTCCATTTGTTTGGGCCTAGGCGATTTCACGCAATTCGGTACGATACTTTACCTTTCATTTACTTTATCGTGATACTTTGATGCTTTCTTTCCTAACAACTTTTTTTTCATTCCAGGTCTTAACGATGGCCCTCAGCAAGTACGAAGATTTCCTTGAATTAGGAAGAAACGGTTTAGTGGATTTTTTAGCAGACTAAACACATCTGGGAAAAAAGTTGAACTTGTTGCACGTGCCTTTGCTGCGGTTGATATGGATCTGCCTATTTTAGCTTCACCTGCAGAACAACAAGCTAAACTGAAAATTGACTATGAAAACCGCCTAACAAAATTCAACATGTGTGACCCAGAGTCTGTTAGTGTTACTGAGAGGAGCAATGACATCTTAAAGTGGCCAAAAATTGATGTTGGGGCAATTTTCTCCTATATCCTTGAAGTTAGAGATTTTGATTATGATTATATTGGAAGGTATAAGGATCAAAAGGCCTACTCATACTTTGACAGTGGGTTTGTTGACAGCATTTATACACACCACCCAGTCAGCAATGAAGGTGTTGTCTTCCTTTATTGCAAGGTTCAAGCATCATTGTCAGTTTCTGTAACAAGAAACTTATGGATCCTTGTTAAAAATTGCCCCGTTGATATATTGACAAGCTGGTGTTCCTGTATGGCAGGAACAAGTCAGTGCTGCAACCACGTTATTGCAACCCTCTACAAAATTGACTATGCCCTTAGACAAGGTTACCTTGATCCCTCATGTACTTCAGTTCCATGCAGTTGGAATAAATCATCAAAGAAAGAAGTGAAGCCAAAACAGATTAAGGAAATAGCGGTACGAAAAAGATTCAGGTCAAAAGAGAAGGACAAGCCAAGCCGAGAGGAAGTCAGAAAGGATGAGTTAAGTAAATTCAACCCAATTCTCCCAGCCTATCGTGAAAAGACATATGAAGAAGTCTCCATGTTATTTAAAAATTTGTATAGAGTCACGCCACAGTCAGCAGTTTTCTTATGCATCCCAGTGGATGACTCACCTGAAGAAAATGAGAGCTTCATTTTGCAAAATGTTGCTAATAAAGTGATTGAAGATCCTGGAAATGATACATATGATAAGAAAATATCCAGCTTTCTTCAGTCATTGCCAGTGTCAAGCCAAGGTATATTATTAATTGAGAAGAAAACAAGGGGGCAAGCTGAAAATGATTTGTGGATGAAGCTCAGACAAGGACGTCTCACTGGCTCTACCCACCATGACATTCACACAAAAATGCATAGCATTATTAAGTGCACTGGTGCAACAAAACCTAAAAGTACACCACTCATACAAAAAATAATGTACAGGGGCAATGATCTTGGTCATATCCCTGCAATCAAGTGGGGAAGGCAACATGAAGACCAAGGTGTCAAATAATTTTTTATTAAAGAAGAAAAAAATCATGATGATTTAAAAATAAAAAAATGTGGCTTGTTTGTAGATGCCAAGAAGCCATATATAGCAGCAACCCCCGATGTTTTGGTTAATTGTAAGTGCCATGGCCTTGCAGCTCTTGAAGTGAAATGCCCATACAGCCTTCGTGACATGGAGATCAATGAGTTGTCTGTACAGAATTGAAAAGAAAACAGTTTCACTAAAAAGAACACACAAATATTATACTCAAGTAGTGAGCCAAATGGCATTGACTGGTGCAAACCATTGTTACTTTGTTGTTTGGACACGGAAAGACTATGTGGAAAAAATAAATTATGATAAAAGCCACTATAAGAAAATGCAAGACAGCCTAGGAATATTTTTTAAAAGCTACATTTGTCCAGTCTTGCTTGGCCTGAAAACATTGTTTTACTGTGGAGCTTGTGAGAAGGTTCTGCTTGGTGAACATGAAATTGAAAGCGGTGCTGAGGAAGAACAACAGAATAGCATTCAATGTGACATTTGTGCATGTTGGTACCACTTGAAATGCCAAAAGTTAACAATGCAAGAAGCTAACGATTTAAAGGATGAATGGCTATGCACATTATGTATAGAGTCACTAGAAAATATTTTATATGATATAGTGATAAAACCCAAAGCTTTTAAGCTCATTTAAGTGGATTTTTTAAATTGTTTAGTGCACAACAAGTCCTTATTATGTCATCAGCGATTGGCAGGTATAAAAGCTGCAATTCAGTTTTCAAAATCCTATAATCTTTCAAACATTTTATTGCCGGTTCCATATAAATTCGTACATTGGCAATTGTTGATGTTTTTTTGCTTGATCCTTTGTCATTTGTACCCCAGCTGCTGCACTGGGAGGGATTGCCAGAGAGCACTGATGCAGTGCTAGGTCTGTCTTGATTTTAAACCCTCTATCTGCCATGATTTGGTCATAGGGCTCTAAATTGTTTAAGAAACCTGATGTTCTTACTATATGAATATCTGAAGCTCTACCACCATAGAAAGGTGAAACCCATGATATCACTCCATTTGGTGTTATGCACACAAGGAATTTGATGGTTGTATGGTGCTTATAGTCACTCCATAAAAGACGGCGAGTATCCAAAGCACTGGGAGTTTCTGTGAAAACTTCAGTACAATCAATAATTGCTCTAGTTTTGGGGTACAGTTTTTCAAAACAAGTTGGCAATGTTTTTTTGACTTGCTGTCTTGAAGGCCAAATAACTTTCTGGGCAATTCTACTCAAAATTCGAAAAAAATCAAGTTTTTTTATTTTAAATGATTCAGGGTTCAAATTCTTTGAATTTCCTTGTGGTTGTCTCAGTTCTTCAAAATTACGACTCCCCTTTGATATTCAACCACTCTTTCTCACCCCACTCTATGGTCAAATTGTAGAAAATCAGCTGATTCCTAAAACCTGAGATTTAGACGTCGCTCGCTGCTTCCCGAGGCATCATTTTGATCCTTGGAGATTGCCTAAATTGCATATTATGAATTTGCCTATATTCTCATGCCTACAGTACGAGGAAGAGGCTCAAATGTTGTTGGGTGTGTTTGAGCAACATCAACCAATCACGGGATGGTTGATTTCTGCTGGTCCAATCAGATGAAGAGTTTCCATAACAACAAGCTACTTTCAGCCTGTGTAACGATATTCTAACTGTGTGTATGAACATAAATGTGAGCAACTTCGATTAGAAAACCGTTATTTCACACGTCAAAAGTTATCTGAATCTCGTGAAAAGAAGTTAGTTTTATTCGCCAATATGTCGTCCGAGGATCAATCCAATCTAAAAAGGAAATTTTCGAGTAAAAGACGTAGTTTAGAGGAGTTAGGCCAAGCGAGATCGTTTGCCAGGAAAGTCAAGAGCAAGTGGAGCTGCAACTAGCTGCTGAAAATGTCCAGTCTACTAAGGTGAGTGTTGAAAATTCATTTTGCTATGAAAAGCATAGGATAGGATAGTTGTGCCACTTTATGTGAATAACTTTTATATTTATATTATTCTGATATGTTGTCAACTTACAATTTGATAACCTAATGTATTCTGCTGTTTTCTTTTCGTTGTATTATCATTTACTACCTGGACAGTGCTATTTCAAATTCATTCATATTCAAGAACATAAACTTACAAAATAAAACGTAATTATGAAAGGAACAAATTATTAGTAAGTTCTTCTTTTTTTATAGGACATCCAAGACGATGTGCAAGGTGCTAGTGCACAGAAGCTTTCTGCCCAAATTGAGCCCAACTTTCAATCTGAAGGCTTTCGTATCATAAGTATGGAATTTCTGCAGTCACTTCTGGATATCACTGCAGTTTGCCAGAAATGTAAATACGGCAAGCTTTAAGTGAAGGAAGAAACAGAAAAGAAAATGGGACTAGCATCATTGATTGTTGCAGAGTGTCAGCAATGTTTGAAGAGGGTAGAAATGTACACCTCTCCCAACTGCAAAAATTCAAAGGGGTTTGAAATAAACCGTAGAGCTGTACTTGGTGCAATGGGAATTGGGGGTGGAGAGACATCTCTTTTGAAGCTTTGTGCTTATTTGAACATTCCCTCCCCAATGTCGCATGGCACATACAGCTCAACTATGAAAAGCATACAAGGTTGTCTGAAAAAAAGGTAGCAAAAAACATGCGAGGTGCTGCCAAAGAGGAGAAAGACCAGGAGACCAACCACACCGAGTGTGATGTGATACTTGATGGTACCTGGCGAAAAAGAAGTTTTTCCTCTCTGCAAGGCGCGTTTACTGCCATCTCAGCAAAGACAGGAAAGTGTCTTGATTTTGAGACACTAAACAAAGTGTGTCATGGATGTTCAACCTGGAAGCCCAAGCCAGATTGTCCAGAGAAAGAGAAATGGTTGGCCGAGCACAACTGTGCAACAAATTATCATGGCTCAGCTCCAGCTATGGAGCCAGAGGGAGTGAAAAGAATCTTCCTCCGATCAGAAGAACTTCACCAGCTGCAGTATACTGGATACATTGGAGATGGTGACTCCAAAGCATACAACAATGTATCCAGCCTAAAGCCATATGGTGAGAAAACAATCAAAAAGCATGAATGTGTCGGACATGTGCAAAAACGCCTTGGAACTGCACTTCGTAAAGTGAAAACAAAGTATGCTGGACAGAAATTGAGTGATGGTAAATCAATAGGGGGCTATGGTAGGCTAACAGCAGATAGAATTGACAGACTGCAAACCTACTATGGCCTTGCTATCCGCCGTCACAAGAATGATTTGGAGGGAATGAAAAAAGAAGTTTGGGCAGGATTTTATCATTCTGCTTCAACAAATGATGAGCCCCAGCACCAATATTGCCCTGAAGGGCCAGAGACATGACAGCTCTCAAGTCTGAATCTTACCATCATTCAAAGCCTCTACCCAAAGCAGTTATGGAAGTTTTGAAGCCAATTTATAAACGGCTTTCTAAAGATTCAGTACTTGAAAGTTGCCTTTGAGGTTACACCCAGAACAGCTAGAAGACATTGAATCACTTAATTTGGGCTAGATGTGCAAAGACTATGGCCTCTGGAAAAGTCCATCTTGACTGTGCTGCTGCTGATGCTGTAATTGTATTCAATAGTAGAAAAATGTGTGGTGTCCTTGAAGAGCTTGGAGTTGAACCTGGACGCCATACTGCCCATATATTACAAAAGCTTGACAGAAAAAGAATAAAAGAGAGCAATGACAGTGCAACAGAAAGGAACAAAAAAAATCAGAAAAACTAGAAGGACCCATGCAAAAGCTGCAGATGACAGAATGCAGCAAACTGAAGGACTAAGGGCCTGATTACATGAGGAGGGCTGGCCCTCCTATCCGGGATAGATGATTTTGGCGGAGATCTCGGTATCGATAAGAAATGTATTATGATTTGAGATTGCGATTACATGCAGACAGGGCCAGCCCTGATAGCCGAGATCTCGCCTACTCGTGAGAGGGCTGGCCCTGTTAACAGGGCTGAAAATGTGGTGTTTTCATCATGTAATCGATTGGGTAGGGCTGGAAAGAGGGCTGGCTTTCTAAAGACATAACTGCGCATGCTTGCGCCCGCTTGCATTTTCATTTTCATCATTCAAAATGGCAGACGCAAGCAAAGTGAATAAACCGAGTGGGAAGAAAAATACTGGTGCTAAAGCAAAAACAACAGCTTTCAAATAAACGGTTGAAATGGTAAATGACATGCTTGATTTTTTGCTTGAACACAAAACACAGAAGGAGTACAATAATATCGATTTTAATGCCGACAAGGTTCAACTTTATGAAGCGATTCGTTTGAAAATGGCTAGAAAATATTCTGAAGCAGAAGGAAGTATGTTTGGGCCTACAAGCAAAGTTGATGGTGAGGATATTGAGAAATACAAAACATGATGCGAAGAAGATAAAAATAAGGTTAAGAAAGGATATTCACGTATTAAGGTAAAGATTAAGGAACTCAGACAAAAGTTCAGTAATGCTGTGACACTGGGGACACGATCTGGATCTGGGAAGTTGGTTCTAGAGTTCTATGACCTCATGGTTCAAATTTGGGGAGGTGCTCCTGCTACTGAGCCTGTATCGTTTGGAGTAATGACTGCAGAAGAAGAGGTACAACGCCCTGATGCTGCTGAATATGGTGATCATACACAGGAGGAAGAAGAAGGCAATGATTTTCTTGAATCCCTGGCTACAAACATAGATAGGCCTACCTACTCTTCAACTCCCAGTTCCAAGACAATTTTTAAAACACCTGGTCAGAAACGAAAGGGAACAGAAGGTGCAGCTCCTTCCCTTATTGACAATAAAAGAATAAACATGGAACGGCAACTTTCTGCTGCACAGAGGGATAAAGTTCTTATGCAAGACAGCAAGGAAGAAAAAGAATTTAGAAATAATTTGGTGAAAGCGATGCAGGAGTCAAATGCCCTTTTTGCTGAATCAATGAAGGCCATGAGTTCATCAATGGTTGCACTGGCCCAATCATTGCAGAAATCAACAGAAATAATGTCTCAAGAACAAATTCCACGTGAATTTCCAAACCAATAGCAACACATGCCTTACGTTTATCAGAATGGAAATTACATAAATCACCAGGACATGGGAATGATGGGTCGACCGCCCATGAGCAACCAGAAAGAGGAAGAGCATGAATCGGATATTTATGTTTAATTAACTGTCTAGCTGGTTACACTCTCAAATGTTTCCTGAAACTGCAAAAAAATAAACATATTTTGTTGAAAGTCCATAAGAGTTGAGATGTATCAATTCACTTAGTGTAAGTCCAGGTTTAAAATTATCAATTTAGTAATTGTCTGGCAAGTTTGTATCAATGTACTCTACTAATGTTTCCCTTACTGATTCTCCTTCACTTGTTGTATTTGAATAAACAAGATCAGGCAAATTTTTGTTTTTGTCCTCTTCTAATCTATTTTGTTGCATTTGAGAGTTCACAGTTTCCTCATCAATGGTCTTTGCATGTAGCTCACAAAAATTGTGAAGCACAAAACATGCATGCACTACTTTTGGAATTATTTGCAGTTGAAGATCCATTTTCCTTGTCAAGATGGACCATCTGGCTTTTAGACGTCCAAATGCACACTCAATGGGATTGCGAGCACTTCGTAATATATTATTGAATATAACCTCTGCATTTGTTTTGCAAGTCTGAAACTCTTTCATGCAATTTGGGGTGAGGGGGTAGGCCGGATCTCCAATCAGGTAATTAGGGATTTGAACATGACCAGGAATCAGATGGCTGTATACTTGAGGCATTGTACCATGTTTTAATTTGTTGTTTACTACAGAGTTCGAAAACACTTTTGCGTCATGAATGCTGCCTGGCCATCTACAATCTATGTCCATCAAATAGCCTTGTGCATCACAAACAGCTTGAACATTCAATGAAAAAAAATGTTTGTAATTAAAATAGTCTTGAGAATTCATATGAGGTCTTCGGATTGGTACATGTGTACCATCGATGCAGCCAAAAGCATGAACCATTCCAAATTTTGTTTCAAATTGTGCTGCCTTTTCTCTCATTTCCTCGTGTGTTTTAGGTAATGTTATATACTCTTGTGAAAGATATTTTGAAATAGCATTACAGACCTGAACAATCATTTTCGAAACTGTACATTGATGGATACCAAATGTATTTGCTGTCATCCATATAGAGTACCGAAGTGTGACGTCAGGTTACCATGGAGTCACTTTTTACTGGTTCTAAACAAACGTCCGCTTGAACCAACATGGCGGCCATTACGATAAGTGCTCTCACGGCTTTCTTCTCGGACGAGCCGAAATCAATCCAACGAGGTGAAAATCACTTCAGATCCGACCATGTTGAATCTTTTTATTATTCTGATGGAGTAATTCGAGGATCAGTGCACGCTAGTATGAAGAACAAGTCCTATAAAGTTACGGTAAGCGAATATAATGTATCTTATTACCCTAGCTCCTAACATTATATTTTGTAGTAGGCCTAACGATTATTCATTATTATTCTTTAAGTTTATCATTCTTCTTCCCTTTTCATCTTAGAATTCCAAGTTAAATTCTGGTCTCTTCTTTAAATTTAGGTATTCCTCCGTAATGATGAAATAATATCATCTGAGTGTGAATGTCCTCGTGGAAGTTACAAGTGTGCTCATGCCGCTGCAATTATAATCCATGGGATCCACAACCTTAGTCAAACAGATGTCGAGTGCGAATGGAAGAAGCAGAAGACTCCGCTAGATGTAAAATCTGTAGAAGAACTCTATCCATGCCCAAAAGAATACAACTGTCTTAAACGAGAGGTTAATGATGATGATAGGTCCTGGTTCTACCAAGAACTCAAAAAGTATGGCAGCTTTACTGGTACTTTGTGGCTTCTCTCTCCCGAACCAGCAAAAGCTCTACTCCCAATTACCCCCGTTGAAGACATCATTGTATCATCAGAATTCATTAATCATAATAACCAGCGTGAATATCTTGTTAAAAGATTAGAAATCACTGCAGAACAGCGGTTGAAAGTGAATCAAGTCACCATAAAACAACGAGAAAACCCCTCTTGGCATATTTTACGAAAGGGAAGACTGACTGCAAGCAATTTTGGGAGTGTGCTAAAGGCTAAAAAAGCAACTCCATCGTTCATCAAGCGAGTCCTTGGCCAGTATGATTTGTCTGGAGTAAAGGCCATTCACTGGGGGATCGTTAATGAAAATGAGGCAAGGAAAGTATTTGAGCAGAAAACAAATTTAAAGGTAGAGGATTCCGGGCTATGGCTTGAATTGTCTGGCATCTTGGGTGCCTCCCCTGATGGCTTAATTGATGAAAATGCATTGCTCGAAATAAAATGCCCTTACAGCCAGAGAGAGTGCACCATTGAGGAAGCAATCAGATCAGAAAACTTTTATATAAAAAAATACGATGATGGTGTGTATCAACTGAAACAAACACACGATTACTGGCATCAAATTCAAGGCCAGCTTCACTTGACTGACAGGGAAGTTTGCTTTTTTGTTGTTTGGACAACAAAACAATCCCTTATTATTCAAATCAAGAAAGATCCTGCATGGGCTGAGAATCTGCTCATTTTGAAGGACTTTTACATAAAAAATATGATTCCTGCATTTGCAAAAGATCTTTTGTAATTGTATTTTACAAGTATTTGTCTAAATATTATAATTGCTTGTCTTTCAAATGGTGTATACATCAAAGTTAATAAAACAAGAAAATTTCACAGTACAATCCAACACAATTTTTGAGTATGATGTATTGATCAGTATGATTAAGTTTTTAATTAGTATGATTGATTTTATGGAAATAAACAGCATCCAGTTTTGAATATAAGACAATCTTTATTGCAAACTGTAAAGGGCAACCAAACATTTGAAAGAATGTTAAGTCCTGGGCAAATGAGCTGAACATTACATTCAACAACATTCAAGTTTGAGGTAAAGAAAAAATCCAACTAACTTGGCAATCTTACTCAGTCAATGAACATTTTAGTAAAGTATTTCAGTAAAGTTTTAGTAAACAAAATGTGGTTAGTGGCATGTTCATTTGATTTTGCCTCTCACCTGAAGAAATACTGAATATTTATCCACAATCTGCCTGTATAAATTTTGAACTGACCACAGTTGCTCACTTGGCAATGGGTATGTAATGTTCAGTTCACTTGTCCAGGGCTTTTTTAAGTCTGTAATTTATATGCTATTCAAAAATAGGGTTGAGGCTCAAAATTAATTCTAGTCAAGTTGATTTCAAATTTTTGTTTATGTTCTATTCATTTTGACATTAAAAGAAAATTATGTTAAATCTACAGTGTCTCTGATTTCTCTGATGAGTGAGTTTTGCAAGTTGACCAGCCCAGCACACAGTTTTAAAAGTGTTTCAGAGTAGCATCGAAGGTATGGTGGAATAAAGCTTAAGATCTTAAAATCTTTAAGCCTTGCGTTTGCTCGTTCCACGTGAATTCTGCATCGTGCAATTGTTTTTGTGAGCTTTATTTCACTTGAATTAAACTTTCCATTATATAAGAATGGGGGAATGTTCACGGAAACACCTGGGGGAAGAATATCTGTTATTAAAAACCCCTTGTCTGCCAGTATCAAATCTCCTGCTTCAAAATGATGTAACACTCCAGATTTTTCAACAATGGCTTTATCAGATGTTGAGCCAGGAAACAGTTTGCTTACATAAGTAATGACAGCATTTGGTGCAACCCCCATCAGTGTCTTGAATGAGTTCATTCCTCGGTATGTTGAATAGATCAGTTTCTGTTCACTCATCAAGCCAGGGGCAGCACCTCAATATCAGTGCAGTCAATGATCATTTTACAATGGCCAAACAATGAAAATGATTCAGGCATAGAGGTTCTGTTCTTTTCCCTTGAAGGCACAGTTTTTAAACAGTCCTCATAAAGCAGCTTGCAAAGTACATGAACAAATGTTAATATTATATTACTGATCGTTGAAGTGCTACAGTGAAAAAGCTCAGCCAAGTGCAGGTTTGTATAGTTCTGTCGTACTTTCATTAGGGTTATAAAAACTTGATCTTCCAACAAAATCTTGTCAACTTTCCAGCCATAATAGTAGTCGATATCATTTTGAGAACCGTCTTACAAAATTTACAACGATAAGGAATATATCCTTATTTGTTAGGCCAGTCTCCATGCAAATTACCTCATCTTTCAGTGATAATACGGAGTAAACTTCCCTCTGGTACGTCCCTTTAATTTTCAAATCCTTTACTTCCTTTCTTAGATTTTCTACTTCAATTTGAAGCAGAACTTCTTGAGTTGGCGTTTCTGTGTTGTTTTCTCTTGAAGTGGAGGCAGCAGAGGCGTAATACTGTTCAACGATGTCTGAAACTAACATTAGGCCACTTGGATTTTCGGGAGCTGGCTTTACCTTTTTAGCAATTTTCGGCTTTCGTACTTCAGTGGTTGGAAAGAATTTATCTGCATTTCTTTTGAAGATTTCTGGGCCATTTACTTTTAATTCGTCGCGGAAATGGCAGCTACAAACACGCGAATTACTTCCCGGAGCTCGGTCTTGTCGTCTAAAAAGATAAATTTAATACGTATCTATTTAATCAAGCATCTAACCATAATATTAGCTATGGTTTAAAATGCTTTTGACAATATAAAAGCCATTAAATCAAGACTACCATAAGACAAAGATAATTGCCATGAGGCAACACGAAGATAACACGAAGATAACACGAAGTGAACCAACTAAAACATTCTTACCTCAACAGCTTTTTCCACCGTTCAAACTCACTAGGGCTCTTAGGAAATCTATAAAATTTGCATGTCTCCCTTTCTGACTGATGATTGCAGTCCGGGGCAAAACACTGTACCATTTTTCTTCGCCTATGTTTTGCTACTCGAAACCAGACGCCATGATGAAAACTTTGTTTAGAACCAGTTGAAACGCTTCCATGGCAACCTGACGTCACGACTTCGGTACTCTATAGAACCAGTATCTTTTAGGTAATATAATGTTACTGCAATTTTTTTCTCTAATGTCAAGGCCCTGTAATTTGATGATGTTCCTGGCGAGATAAATGGTCGTAATTTATCACAAAGAAGAAAAAACTGTAATTTGGTCATTCGGAAGTTTCTTTTCCATTCATCTTCAGGTGAAATTCCCTCAATCATATTCGCCCACCAAGACTCCGTTCTTCCATTTCTGACCCAAGTACTTCTTTTCTTTCTCAACATCCTTTTCATCTGAATGTGCTTCGCTTTTCTTCGCATTCTGCTTTTCTTTGCATTCTACTTTTCTTCATTGCGCAATATGCAAGGATTTTTCGACACATAATTTTTTGTTGAAGTAAATACAAATAAAGAATGCCTTGGAATTGCATCAATAAAGACACAAATATTCCAATTTTACGGCAAATGCTTGTAAATCGTGCTCTGTTGCTTTTTGTTGCCGCCATTTTCATCAGCACAGAAAATTAAAACTTTCCCGCCAAATCATTGCGCAACTTATTGCACAGGGACGAGAGCTCAACCGCGAGATGAGTTTTTCTCATGTAATCGCAAACAGAAATCCGTCTCGGGTACTAGGGCCAGCCCTCTTGATAGGGCCAGCCCTCCTCATGTAATCAGGCCCTAACTTATGCATCTGGAAGTTTTTAATTCATCTTGTCATTATATTTCTCAAAAATTGACATGACCAACTTTTTAATTGCGTTTTTCTCGAATGTTATTTTTATGCTTATGTTCAATTTTGTGACACGTGTTTTATGCTGATCATAAGAGGAATATATATGAAAATTGGCTGACATGCACTATTTTTCATGCTCTACACAATGATAGAGAGATAAATCACATTGATTTAGTCTGAAAAAATCCTTGATACCCTGATCATGGATTTGTCAATTTTGCGATGCACTGATTACATCAATTTTTTACAACATTTGAAAAAAATATATCTATAGTTGTGAAAAGAAATGTTTTAAGATACTTAATCTAAATTATCAGACATGTGCTAGGAGCTGGATGGTTACAATTTGTGTCAGTACTTTAACACAAATTTCGTGATGTCACACATCAGGTATTCTATTGTTTTTGAAATTTTTGATATAAATTTGATTTTTTGTACCAATATTACTTTTTGACCAAAACATGTGAAGTTCAGGCTACCCCAACTGTGAATTCCAGCCCAACCCAGAAAGTGCCGTTAAAACAATAAGTTCTCTTGAGAGCAGTTTGATCCATGTGATAAATATCTGTGAGACTTTGCCTGTGGAAACCTTGAACCGAAAGGCTTAATCTGCCTGCATCAAATCAAGTCTTAAATTTCATCAAAACAAGTAGAAATCCTTGGTCCAGGTTCTGAATAATTTAATAATAGTTGATTCATATCTGTTGAGGACAGGATACTTTCCAATCTTGTAGCACAGGAACTGTTGCCTAATGTTTTCTTTCTTCCATCCCAGTAAGTCATTGTTGAAGCCTTGGAATAAAGGTACTCAAAAATGGTCTTGAAAATTCTTGAACTTCTGAATCCAGTAAAAAACCTGACATCATGCTCGCGTGTCAATTGTTCAAATGTCATTGATGGTGAATCTGTAATCATTTTCGCCCTTGCTCTTCTTATTATCAATTTGTTGATAAACAGTCTTCTCTTTCTAGGTGACTGCTTCTGCTTTTCTGAGGCAGATGGGTATAGAACTGGCAAAGAATTTTGGGTTGTGGGTTTACCATCAACAAAGTGGTTAGAGCATACATACGTCCAAGAACCAGGATTAAAATCTGCTCTGCCTTTGCTAATAAGAGATATCCACTGTTTCCGTTTTCCTGGGTCTTCTGTGAAGCGATGCCACCTTAGCTTTCCAACATGATTCCTTTTCACCAACTTATCGGGGTACCTCGTGTCATTGGCACATGAGCCAACACAGCACCTGTCATTCTTCTCCATGTTTGTATCAAAACAAAATAGAATAGTAAGAATTTATACAAAAAGACCACTCAACGTATGACTAAAAACGAAAAAAAGTAACGACCAAGTGAATTCGAAGGTGAAGAGAAAGTAAATGAAAGGTAAAGTATCGTACTGAATTGCCTAGGCCCAAACAAATGGATGAAACTCTTCTTGATCTTATCTCCAAAAACAGATGAAAACTCCCAAAAAGACAACAAAATTAGGAATAACAACAATAAATAACGTATAAGTTTCGCCAGTATTAAATCCTTGGCGCAATTTAATATCTAAAACGACCTAATTTAGAAGGTTCTCTAATCACACTATCTGTTTCCGTGGTCGGTCATTAACTAATTGCGGAGGAGCCACCCAGGGTTTGCCCCACTTGGAATATGGCGTCGCGATCTCCGAAATGGTGTATTAAAGATGTGTCAAGCTATTATTAACTAATCAAAAATGGAAAGAATGGTACAGTTATTAAAATGTCAAGTATACCTTCCATATTTCAAACAAATGAAACACATTTACACAACTGTGTATCTTTGTGGCACAAGTCAGGCAAAGGTAGAAACTTGGCCTGCAATCGTTGCAGCGACAAACTGCTCCCTGCCGCTTCCCTGTTGTTTTGAAGCAATTTCGGCATACTGCATTTTTCGGTAAAATAAATGTTTCTATAAATTTCGAACGTAATTCTGCACTTGCATTTGCCCACACCTTCTCTCGCTGGTATTCATTTACTGGAGGTTTTTCGCTGGATACAGAAGCTATATGACGACAGTAGGCCCCCATCGCTGTCTCTCCCAATCTGAGAATTCAATAGACCGACGTTTATTTCATTTCCCTGATTTCCAAAGTTTGGAACAACTAGTTTCCTTCCCGTTGCAACATCTGAAAATTTCATTGTCGAAGTTCGGCTCTTACAAATACCAGTGGTTGGGCGAATCTTTATTTTTTGTTTAAAAGGGCGAAACCTACTCGGCGCCATTTTCAGATCATAAATACACCGGTTTTCATGGCAACAGAGTAAAACAATATACTGGAGACACTGACGAGCATTTGGAGCATATAAGTGGATTCAACCCATAATCTAAATCATCGGATGGCAGAGACGGTCCTTTATTAGCAGATAGAATCCACGTTCCAAAATTTAGAATTGAAGGTTCAACCCATTTAGAACGAGAGGAACGGGTGACAGAGCAGCTGCTCCAGGCAAAATTTCCAATTTTTTTCATTGTGCCTGCTTGGTTAAACTTAGCTCTGACATTTGATTTAAACTTAGCTCTGACACTTCATAGGTCATAAATTTGTACTTCCTGATTCCCTGAAACAACCTTTGTGGACTAGATAGGTCCATTGGAAAACCTGTTTACATTTTGTCGCTTGAGTTGTTAATGTATTGACTGTGGAGGAGATGTTCACAATTTTGCTCTACATGAAACATGTCATGGTCAAATAAACCAATCAGACTACTGGATTTCGCTCCAGGTGATGAAAATTTGCTCCAGAAAGCGCTGGATAGCCAATCAAACTACTGAGCAACTGAAGGAAAATCCAGCTCTATAATTGTTCTGAATCTGCTATCATGAGCCAGTTGGAGAGCACTCTCTTCAATTGGGGCTTTTGTAACGTTCTGTGTGTAACAGGGCTTCGAAAAATAACTGACAACAAGGATTTGAGTTTTTTGAAAGAGAGATGACAAAACATGTATGTTTGCTAATGTCTGTTATGTATGTCATTTAAGGGAGCTGACTATTTAATGCTGTCATTGTGGACGCTCAAGAACCCAATGAGATAGGGGTTCACTTTGGCCTGTAAGCAGGTCATGTTATTTAACAGATTAATTTCTTATTACAAAGTTATTCGGAAGTAGAAATGGTACAGTTGTTATTGTTGTTGTTGTTAGAAGCAAGGGGCAATTCACTTTTTGAAATAGCTTGCCAGTTTCCCTAAAAACAAGATGATTTCTAGGGATTTTCAAAAAGAGCTATAGGGTTTCAACCGGTGATTTGCCCCTCAGTCTAGAGTGTTTTTTCAAGTACAGGGCTTTACTCCGAATTCAGGAAATTTTTGTGTAACTATGATATTATGATTCTCTTTGAATATACAAAGAGAAAGGATATCATATAATCGATTACAATACTCCATAAATTGTCTTTCAAACTACCGTTTGTCTTCTTTCATCATAGAGATAATAAAAGCTATTCACAAATGAAGCATTTGTTGATTGAATTGGCACCATCAGCTTTTTTTGGATTACAATTACATAGGTGAGTTTTTGAAACTGATATGAATGACACGTCACACAAACAAACTGCTATTTTCACGAAAAAACCACCGCAAAGGAAACTTTCAAAGGCATCAATTTGACTAAAGGGCATACACTGCCTTAGTAATTGGCTAATACAACAAAACCGTTTGAAGTGGCATTCCATTCTTTTGTAACTTGTCATTTCTACAGCATGAAATTTTACTGCCGTGAAAAAATGATTGTATTGCATTAATCAGACAGACCGAATGACACTGGACAGAATGACACTGGGCTGATTATGTAGTATATAAATACAAGATCTTGTAAATAGCTTTGAAAAAAGCAAACATTTAGTAAACTAAAGCTTTTCGTCTGACACTCTTCAGAGTTTAAAACGTCAGAACATAGATCGAAAACTCTACGCTAAGAAATATATATACCCAGTTGTGGATCGAAATAGGCCAATCAGAAACACGAGCACATGACCTTTACAGTCAAATTCATTCAGAACAACTAATATTGGATAATGGGACAATTTCTTATAGCAAAATTTAAATAAAATTTAGTATAATTTAAGGGTGTCCAGATTAGACTTAATTGGTATTCTGCTTATAGAATTGGTGTCATTTTTGTGTCAAGTTATACGCCAAGCTTTCACTTTCCTCTTCTTTCAGAGCATATGTCGATTTGTTGTTATACTCGAATCTAAATTAGAAGAATAAGTGGAAGAACGTTCCAACAACTGCCTGTCGCTATGAAGCAGAAACAAGTCAAAATTCATGAGCTCATTCCATGCAGAACGTTGAGAATCTGTAGACCAGTTGTTGCTACCTGTAGTGATTCAATCTGCACCACCATCTCAAGTTGCATCAAAATCGCAAGTTGCACCACTATCTCAAGCTTCAGCACCAATGGGAAATATCATTGTCCCACAGGAGCCAAAGGAAAAAACAACAGCTTTAATATCAGGAATACTTCATGATAAAGGCATTGGATATCATTATAATGCTGTGTCTATCCCTACTAAGGATGCTAGATATGATCTTCTGTGCAACTTTTGGAAGCCTGGGCAGAATTTCATTTTTCCAGCCGATGGGTCTAAGCCAAGACTTCGCTATCAATGGTTGGACACTTTCAAATCGCTTGGTTTTCCAGATGCTCTTGACGGGGCTTTCTGCGATAATTTGCGTGTTGTTTGGTGGAGACAGCAATCATAATTCTTCCAAACTCAATGGTCTTTTTAAAGCACCATTTAGTGATTGGGCCAAGGTCACTGTAAGATTTAATGATCACTGTACTAGGTTCCAGTTCAATAAAATCACAACCTTAAGAGCAACATAGATTCGTGAATGCATGGAAAACAGGAGAGTATCCATAGACAATATGATGCACTCACAAATTAGTGAACAAGTAAGGCTGAACAGGAAGAATGTGATTCATATTGTTGAGGTTGTCATTTTATGTGGTTGTCAAAACATTTCCCTTAGAGGTCACCTAGACAATCTGGAGTACTTACAAGCTGCTCTAAATAACCCAAGCAATCTTCAAGCGATTTTTGCTTTCTTGAAGAAATGCGGTCAAATTGAAGTTTTTGATCAGCATTTTGCTCTTACGCCAAGAAATGCCAAATATTGATCAAAACTACCCAGAATGAGCTGATAAACATTTGTAGTGAGATTATCACATAAACTTTGACGAAAGAGGTGAAGGAGGCACAGTTCTTTTTGGTTTTAGCTGATGAAGCAGCAAACATTAGCAACACAGAGCAAATGGCCCTTGTTATTCGCTTTATCGAAAAAAGATGGAAGCATACGAGAGGATTTGTTTGGATTTGCTCCCCATGTGATGAAGGTATTTCAGGTGAGGCTATTTCTTCAAAGATAAAAGAGAAAATACCTAGTCTTGGACTCAATATGAATAATTATTGAGGCCAAGGCTATGATGGTGGCGGTAATATTACTGGCAAATTATCTGGCACTGCGGCAAGGATTCAGCAATCATTCCCAAAAGCACTCTATGTTTACTGCCGTTTACATTTGCTCAACTTGTGTGTAGTCTCTGCATGTCAGATTCAAGAGGTAAAAAATATGATGTCACATGTACGAATCGTTTCATAGTTTTTCAGTGCACACCCAAAACCTGATAAACTCTTGAAGGAACAGGTACGATTGCTAATTCCTGAAAGTAACTACCAACATTTAATTGACATCTGCAGGACCAGATGGGTTTCTCGAATCGATGGTCTTGACATTTTCATTGAGCTGTTTCCTTTCATGGCTGCTGCTTTTGAGCAAATCAAAGACAACAACAACAGATCATAGAACACCGATTCTTCATGTGACACATCTGGACTGTTCTTCAACACTGTATCTTTCAGTTTATCGTAACGTTGGTAATTGTTTCAAGAACTTTGGATGTCACAAGACCACTTGCTAAGAAGTTGCAAGCCTCTGATATTGATGTAGTGAAATCTGTTTCTAAAACATCCCTTCTTGCTTCTATGTTCAACAAGCTGTGTAGAAAATTGTTATGGACACCCTATGACTTCTTAGACCGTGATTGATGGGTGTAGTCAATTATAAGTCAGTTCGTTTTAGCATCGTTAAAAGCATTATGTAGTATATATATTCATTTGCGTGTTCGTTTCAGCATCATGGCTTAAACTTATAACCATCATCTTTTCTTCGCGTCTTCCTTCGAGATGTAAGGATCAGAGACTTTCGTGTATGTTTAACGCACGCATCTATCACAATCTAATAAATTACAATATTTTGGTGACCCGGGAAGGTAACGACAATGGCGGAGAAAGAACTTCATCGAAAACGTTACTAGAAACGGACATCGCCTGGTTCTAAGAAATAACATCAACAAAGCAAAGGAGCTATTGCCACCATCTGGAGCTGAACATTGACATTGAGGTTAAGCCTAAATTAGAAGCAATAAGAAACCTTATAGAACATAAACGTACTACTGTAGAAGAAATCGATAATGAAATTTTGCAAAGTTGTGATAGTCATTCAGTGGAGAAGGAGATTGTAGATCGCAGTAAACTGGAATCGGAAGTCGAAAACATTCTTTGCCTTATAGCAAATGCAATTGTAGAGAAATCGCAACCGGAACCAACTACAAACTTGCAAGGAAATTTAGATTACAGTTTCGGCAGCAGTTATTCAATGGATAACATCAAAGTTAAACTTCCGAAACTTAGCTTACCCTCGTTTGATGGAGACATAACGCAGTGGACAAGCTTTTGGGAAAGCTTTTCATCGACAATACAGGAGTGTTCAAGCCTTGCAGACATTGATAAATTTAAGTACTTGCAACAAGCAATGAAAGGAAACGCAGCAGAAACCATTGCAGGTTTGCCAATATCAAATAGAAACTACAACCAAGCATTAGAACTTCTGCATAAAAGCTATGGAAATAAGCAAATTATCATATCTACATACGTTGAGACATTGATAGGCTTGCCAACCATAGAATCAAGCAATGATTTGCATAAACTTTGCTGTCTATTTGATAAGACAGAAGCAACGGTACGAAGCTTGAGAGGAGTGGGCGTGACAGAAGACAACTATGGAACAATCTTAACTCCCATTATCATGGTGAAAGTTCCTAGCGAATTGCAGATCATAATAAGCAGAAATCTTTGAGAGGAATAGGATTCAACTGGTGTGCTCGAAAACTTTGGCAAAGAGCTCGCATTGCGAGAAAAATGCGCCTTTGCACCCATTTTGAATAAAAAGACACAAAAAGTCAAGAAATGGAATGTACAAAGAAGCACCAGCAACTACAGCTACATTAATGGTGAATCAAGATGGTCAAAGGGTACCAACGTGTTTATTTTGCTGTCAACAACATTTTTCATCTAGTTGCACTAAGGTCACCAACCCAAACGTTAGGAAACAAATTTTTAAGGAAAAACGGTGTTGTTTTATTTGTCTCAGAGGAGGACACATTAGTAAACAATGCAACAGCAGATCGAAATGCTACATCTGCAGAGGAAAACATCATGTCTCAATATGCGGATCTCAACCGGACAGCCACCCTCAAGCAGTCACACAGTATCCATCAACACAACAACAGTCTGCAAAGGTTGCTCAGCAACCACCTGTAAGTACATCTCTACTCACAACTCGTGATGACAACAATGTATCTGTATTATTACAAACAGCAAAAGAAACTGTCCATAGGGTTGATGATGACTATCAATCATGTAATGTCCGTATCATTTTGGACTTGTGTTCCCAAAAATCATACATAACAAAACGTTTAAGGGAAAAATTGCAGTTACCATACACCAAATTGAACGATAAAATTCTCATTAAGGAATTTGGCAGTGAACAAGGTACACTTAAATATTGTAATATTCTACAATTGGCTGTAAGAGGTGCGGACAATCTTTTATAAACTCATACATAGTAGACGTTATTTGCAGTCCAATTTCTGGTCAAGCGATTGATTTTGCTCATTGGAATTCTCCCCATTTAAGAAACTTACCATAAGCCGATGGGGGTAAGGCTGAAAATTTAGAAATTGATGTTCTTATTGGAGCCTATCACATCTGGAGTCTCTTGGTTGACCATGTTGTACATGGCCTGGGTCCTGTTGCCACCTTGACTCGCTTTGGTTATGTTCTAAACGGTCCCATAATATTGCAGACAACAAATGAACACTCTTCATACGTTATCATAGCACATACTTTGAAAATTGGTGCTACTTTAGTTGATACTTAGCAAGAAGAAATTCACGACCCCCTTCACAAATTTTGGGATTACGAAACATTGGGGATCAAAAATAAGACCCCTCACAACTAATGATGAAGTTAATCCTCTTAAAGATAACATTGAATTTGATAACGAAGCAGGCAAATATGAATGTCAATTGCCATTCAAAGACGAACATTCGTCCATCTCTGATAATTACGATATTGCTCAGAAACGTTTAAATTCATTATTGAATCGTTTGAAAAGAAATCCTGAGACTTTGCAAGATTCTAATAACGTAATTCAAGACCAATTAAATGCAGGTATCATTGAACAAGTTTCTCACATTGACAAATCTAATGCAGGAAATGTTTATTATAACCCGCATAGAGATGTTATTAGCCCTGATCGGCCAACAGCAAAATTGCAAGTTGTTTATGATGCGAGCAGTAAAAGTAAAAACGAGACTAGCTTGAACGAACATTTGATTCTGGGCCAAATTTAGTGCCCTTGGTTTTCGACATCTTATTGCAATTTTGCTCACAAAAGGCAGCCTTAATTGGAGATTTAGAGAAAGCCTTCCTAAATATCATTATCCACCCTAGTCATGGAGAGTATCTCCACTTCCTTCGGTATGACGATGTTTTTGTAGATAATCCAACAGTAAAAACATTTCGATTTACGCGGCTTGTATTTGGCCTAACAGGATCTCTGTGTGTACTAAATGCCACAATTGGACACCATTTGAACAAATATCGTCAAATGTATCTTGAGTTTATTTCGACAGTCAAAAATTCCTTATACATCCACGATTTTGCATCTTCACAAAATTCTGAAGAACAGTGTTTTGAACTATGTCGAAAACTCAAAACAATTTTCGCAGAAGGAGGCTTTAACATGCGCAAATGGGCTTCTAATAACAAATTGCTAATATCTCGCATCAAAGAAGCCGAAAAACAGAAACTCGAAAAAGAAAGCAAATTCGCAACATAATTTGCAGTGAAGAAAACGTAAAAGTTTTGGGATTAACGTGGCACTTAAATGAAGACAACTTAGAAGCAACTTTTTCGAACCTTATCACTACGTCATTAAGCAAACGCGTAACTAAACGTGTTGTACTTAGCACTACCACCCCATTTTACGACCCTCTCGGTATGTTATTGCCAGTCGTTGTTCCGTTGAAGGAAATCTTTCAAAATATTTGCGAATTAAAGATAAAGTGGGATGATGAACTTCCGCCAGAAATTAGCTCAAAATGGCTAAAAATTGTGGAAGACATAATTGAAACCAAACAAGTAAAATATCCCAGGTGTTTAATGAGGGATATTGACATGAATGATGTGCAGGAAATTCAATTGAAATTCAAAGCTCGATATTTGTAAAAACGTACTTAAGGAGCACTATGAGTCAAGATAGGCTGAATTTCCTGGCTTTTCTACACATACATAGAGCAGTATGCCAGGAGACATCTTCGAAGAATGAAACTTGTGGATATTTTGATCTCAGATCCAGAATGAAGTTTCGAAGTATTTTCAAGCTAGGAGAAAACTAAGCCCTAGTTCACTCTTTGTTTACTAGCAAGCATAGGGTTAGTTGCCTGTTCTCGTTGAGAAGGAATACCGTCAACTAAAGTATAATTTCAAGCAGTTCTTTTAACAAAATTTTTATAATCTCTAAATTTCTACTAGCTCTATTTAAAGGGCTACTGCAATGAAAAAATCGACCCAGATTTTATTTGATTTTCTGAAAATTCAGTATTTTCTGAGTGCAATGGTATCTTTCTCGTCGACCTTTTTATTTTTCTTATGGATTTTATTGCCCTTTGAAAGTGGGCAGGTCGTGCGAAAAAAAAACGCGCCATGTGTGACGTCACAATTATGATCACCTCGATTAACTTCATATACAAACCACTGATAAATTCTGACCGGTCTGGTGGAAAAGGTGCCGGTTTTTTTCGTATATAAAGTATTTCCACCAAAAAGATGTCAGAAAGTAATACTAGTGACCATGAAAGTATTTCGACAGTGGGTATTTCTTCGGAAACCTCGGATGAAGAGAATTACGGGGTTGTTCTTCTGGGGGCTGCTGCTCCTTATCAAGGCGAGCCGTTGGCTAGGCCAGGGGGAGGACAACAAGACAACAGGGATGACAAAGATGGTCTTTCTCGTGAGACGTTGGCAGCTCGTTACGAAGGCCGTCATTTTGTTGAAGAATGGTAAGTTTTGGCTTTATATTTTCGTTTCCAATTTAACTTATGGCACATACGGGCAGCAGAGGGAGATTCTTCAATCTGTTTGGGTGGCGTCAGTTCTGTTGATTTGGTTTCGTTCGCGAGTTTTCTGGTGATGCAAAAGCGTTTTTCTTAGTTAACAACAACAAAATAGTCCTGTTTTTATTACAACTGGTAGGTGCCGTTGTGGAGAATGTCATATCGACTTATTAACTGGTTCGTTGGAATACCGATGTTGCCGGGAAGTCCAAGAGGCGATCGAGAAACTGGTGGGCATTGCAGAAGACACACCCGATGTATCACAGCGTTTGAGGGCATGTAATGTGGTTCTGACAAATGTGAGCCTGTTACTCAAGGGGAGAGACGGGAAAAAATACAAGAAAAGAGCCGATAATACAAGAAAAGTCAATTACATGTAATGTGGTTCTGACAAATGTGAGCCTGTTACTCAAGGGGAGAGACGGGAAAAAATACAAGAAAAGAGCCGATCAGAGCGAGAATGGGTAATAACCAGTTTCACCATTTTTATTCACATTTCAACCAGGGGTAAGGTAAGGGGTAAGGATAAATTTATTTCATATTACAAATAATACCATCAAATCACTGTCAAATTATTAGCAAACACAATAAAGGATCACAACTTATCAGGCTATTGCAGTTTCTAAAAACTTCTTTAGGCAAACTCGAATAGTAAGATTTCGCAAGTTATTAAACTCAATGGGGGTTAGAATCAAACCCAGGTTCACTTAATTAATACAGAATTTCATTTTAGGTTCATGAGGGCTGTTGGCTACAGATGGGTTGCAAGATACCTGTTTGGTTACCTAGGATGGAGCAACATTCGCCCATTGCCTGCATGCATTTACAATGATTTAAGATCGCGATATCCAACAAATCAATCCAAAGGTTACATGTCATCTCTGGAACGGGTTTGAATATAATATTGAAAAAAGTCAGCTGTTATTCTTTGAAAAATTTTAACTTGGTAAAGGAAGTTTAAGGTTTCTTTTCCACAAAAGGGAACTAATAATTAGAACATCTATTTGAAAGGTAGAAATGATATGGTTTTCGTAAACTTTTTTCACTATGTTCAAATCTGAGTGTATAAGCATACCAAAATCAAACAAGCAAACAGGTTATCAAGATAAAGCAGGTGAAGGACATTTTCCTCGTGGATGACCCTTCATGGGTTGATGACATTTGCGACAAGTGCGTGTGCAGTGTTCCTTTTGCTATTCATCTGTTGCTGCTCATCCTCTTTAAGTTTGTATTGCTGGTTTGCTGTAAACATATTGTTAAAATTATTGCATCCATGTTTTCTAGGCTACTATGCAAGGTTCTATGTTTATTACCCCTATAAAGAGTTATGCTCCAAATGTCACGATAATATTTAACTTTCAAATGTACAAAGTTGTTGTTTAATTATATATATTTTTTGTTATTATTCATGGACATGCAACACGCTAAACTATATTTACTGTATGTTTATTGCATGTTATCTATTCAATTCCTATAAAAATGAACACTGGTATCAATACAATCAGATTTGGTAAAAACAATTTCTATACCATCTGGGAAAAGTGTCGTTGCTGTCTGTTTTCTTTGAAGGTGGTGTCTGATAGCTTCTGCCTTTGATTTTTTCCTTTCAAATTGCCTGTCTAACGGTTCAGGCTCATGTTCTTTGCTTAGGTCAAAGATGTATTTCATTTCTTTCAATGTGCTGGAGAGCATTGTATTCTTGATATCACACACATATCCTGTCATGTAAAGGAGTATATATGTATGATATTATATTACAGAATACATACAGTTTGAGACAATTAGACATTCAACAATTAGAAATACAATGATCACAATTTCCCAATGTTCTGCTTACTATATGTTGGTAGAACAGCTACTTCTTTAACTACTTCTTCTCCAAGCTTGAATTTTGGGTACACAACATTGTATTGAAGTGAACCATCTTGCAATTGGTTTTGCTGTCTCAAAACATTCTCATTGAAATGACAAATGGCAAGAATATGCCTGAAATGACAAATGACAAGCTATCAAATTAGATATTTCACTGATATTCAAAGAATCATATGACTCAAAAGTAAATACATATGAAGGAATAGAAGAATACACAGATGAACAATTTTTCCAAATATGTTCAAATATCCAGCTCTGTTTTTAGGTAGATTATTCAAAAGTGACATTCTTGTGATTTTTTCCTTGAATGACAATGAAAATGAAAAAATTGATAGAGACTTTGAAATTTATGAGGAATAGTTGACATATTTCATTTATACCTGCACTTTGTACCAAGCCGAGAAAAGTGTGTCATTTTTGGGTGCCATTGGTTCAAGAGGGAATGGAATGCTTCCAGACAGCTTGTTTGTGCATCACTTGAAAGTTTGCGTACATCCTCAATTACTTGATGGTTCAGAATGATTGTTTTCAGACGATCATATGGCTGAGTTCCTGTGGAGAATTAGAAAACATTTGGTAAATGTTGTCTAAATTTCATTTATTTGCAATATGATTAACTAGTGTGTGCATAAAACACTTAGAAGTTCTTTTAATTAAAATCAAACATTCGAAGAACCCTTTCAAAAAAGAAATGTTTTCAAAAAAGATTAATATATAAACATACCAACATAAATCCAATCCCGTGCCTCTAGTTCATCATGAGCACATTCCTTGTAAATTTCATTAGGATGATTATCATGCTTGTCGGCAACGTGCCTGATCAATGACGCCCACTTTGCGACAATGAGATTACCAAAGCCTTGCTGTGTTGAAGTGGCCGACCAGTACAGGTGCTTCTTTATTGCCTTCATCAAACGTAATAAAATTTCGTTCCCTTTCTCCTGTCCCACAGTTCTAATCTTCTTAGAAATGCCTTTGCAGACATGCCAAAGATCATAGAAATGTGTTGTTTGTGGTTCACATTCACGAATCCATTTGGCAATGGTTCTGTGGCGGTCACTGACAAATATGGATATGTTTAAATTGTTATCCTTGATAAACTTGAATGCACGCTGTGCCCCGACTGGCTCCATGTTGTTACTACTACCAGCTTGGTTTGACTGGAATTAAATAGGATTCAAACTTAATTATTCTTATAAACTTCATTAAAAAGTGGTGACAACTAAATCTTAGAATTTTATCATTATACCACATTCAAAATATAAATAGATGCAAATGAGAAATATATATGCATGGGGCTGAAATTGTGGCACAGATAATTTTTTTTAATGAATAATCATTTGCCAAATGTTTACTGTCATTCTTAGAGTTTTCATTTAACTACTCAATTAAAGCATTTTAGAAGAAAAACTAGAGGTAGAGTGACAATGGCTGGTTTGTACAAACCTGTAACAGTTCAAAATGGACCAATTTTGAGATGCTATTGCAAAACATAGTATACGTTCCATATTTGGCATTATGTCCCATGGAATCAAATCGTCCATCACCTGACCATGTCACGTCGTTGAGATTTTGCAATCTTTTGATCAGATCACTTTGGTACTTTTTCTATTGCAGGATAACAGAAGGAAACAGCAACTTGCTCTGATGGTAAAAGTATGTCCAGATGAGAAATGGCAGATAAACCCATATGCTTGAAAGCAAGAAGTATTTGAACTCCAGACATTAGAATACCAAAGCTCATCATCACATTTCCCGCAGGATACTTCCCAAAAATAAATGGTTGGCTGTGCCATTTGTAAACCTTGCCACAGGTAAGACAGTCCTGCACAACTGTTACCATTGAGCCTTTTGCCAGCATTTGAACTTTTGGTTGTTCATGTTTGCAATTAAAACAGTATAGGCTGAATATTTGCACAAGCATGCTGTAGAAAACAACAAATTTTGGTTCATCCACAGGCCCTGTGTCACTGTCAACCCTAGAATAAAAATATCATAAAACTACCTTTTACCCTGTTTTTAGACAAGAATTGTAGTTCATTGTATTTGATAATATGCTGATATGATAAATTAAAAATTAGATGTAAACTGAAAGAAAAGTGAATCTTGGGAAGTTAATCTACTTACCAAACTATGTTATTTTTTGATTCATCAAACTCTTTATCGTCATCAGAATCATCAACATCCTCATCATTCTCATCATCTGTAGAAATAGACCAGGCTACAGTGGCGGTAGGTACCACCTCAGGGCGGAGAAATTCAAATGGATATTTTCAGGTAGCTATGGGTCTGGTTACTTGGAAAAATGATGGTGAACGGGAAATTGTTGGGGTTTATGGGGTAAATACGGGGGTTAAAGTTCGTCATATTAGCATATTACCTCTGCGGAGGAGCCACTGTTTTGTTTACGACTTCAGATAAGTGAAAGTGCTTGTTATCATAAAAAATGATCTAGAGGGAGTCTTTTAGAGCCTCTTCATTAAATTCCGACATATTGCTACAATAAGAGTAGTCACGTGACCAATTTTTACCCCTTACCATATTTGGAAGGTGAGCTTTTTTAACAGAATACCTTTGTTCTTTTTTTGTACCACGTATTCTTTTGTTTGATACTCTTGAATGTTAAAAGATGCAAGTTAAGGCAAAGATACCTGCATTTGTCATTGTTTATCCATTTTAGGTTTCATTTTCACTTTCTTTATCATCTCCGAAGGTCACGAAGTAGAAAGATCTGTCAAATTTATGGACCTTTCACCCGATGACTTCCAAATCTTTGCAATGATGTTTGATCGCAATATGTGTAGCCTCAGTGATGATTGGCATGGAGGCAAGAGTGAAATGTCTATGGCTTTGCCTTGCCTTACATACTTCTTGCCAAATAATTTTTTCCTCACATCATTGACATTTTTTGCCGATATCCATATAAATGGCAAACATATTCTTCAAGGTTAACAAATATTTGCTCATCAAGTTCCCATACCTGCCCAAGTAGGGAAAATGTGTTAACAAATCTGTTGTTCTTCTGGACAACCTCCCAACATTCTGATTTCCCTTTGCGGAAAAAAAAGACACATAGTTATTCCCCGTGAATGCATGAAAGCCTATCAGGCATTTCTTCAACCCATCTTCCATCTCAATATCAGACAAAAATAGTCCTTTTCTTTTCAAACCAACTCCAAAATCGAGATATACTTGACTTTGCTCTTTAATAATACTTAATAAAATTACCAAGATGTCGATGTCTGAGGATGGAGAGCATACAACAACTTTTTTCGATGGATGCCGAGTTAAAGCGCTTCTTTTTCCTTGTAAACTCTTTGTAGCAGAATTCATGGTGTTTAAATTCTTTAGCTATGAGATCAACATCTTTAATTTCATAATAAATGTTCTGATCGGTATTGGCTTCGACATCTTCTTTCACGTTAGTTCGGCCTGCTTTGTCGTGATCGTTATTGGTACATGATGTTTCTGTTGCCTCTTTACCCGGTACTTTTGGCAAAAATTACACACCTGGGGATAAACATCTGGTCTCTGAGTAGCTGCAGTCTTTAGTGTTTGTGGACGCTGAATAGCTTCAGTGCTAGTTTCTGCGAGGAATTTCTCACGGGACAGGATCTTTGTAAATTTTTTATAACAAGGTTCTAAGTGAACTCCGTGCTTATTTGGATCAACCTCGTCAGGAATGGAGCTGCATTGTTCTTCGTGGAGATTTTTGCCACCAAGTCGTAAACGAGTAGCCTTTGCAATTTTTTCTTTATTTATGTCAGACAAATCTTTAATATTACTGTACAGACAATCTTTGCTCGAGTAATGAACAATACAGCTTAGGCCTTGCATGTTTAAAAATATAAATAAAACAGGACCTCCTCAATACTTTAAAGGTACACAGAGTATACAATTTTCAGAGCGAAAATAACAACTTAAATAAAGAAAATGACGCTTAGAGCAAAACAATTCTTTCTTGGTAATGATGCACACAGGTCTTTTTGTTCTGCTAAGTATTTCAGTGATTTATTGAGTTCATTGCGTTACATATTTGTGTTACTATTTGTACAAATATTTTCAAAGCGATGAATTGCGAAAAAAGTTGCCCAGCATCTGAAGGAGATGTGGAGTCATCACGTAATAACCAAATGCGCATGAAATCAAACGGACCTAATAAATTATCATGTCTTCGCAACCATTATTCTATACATAGTTAAAAACAGTCATTAACTCAAAGTTATTCAGGGTATCTATCAACAACAGTTCGGTTGTAGAATAATCTTGCTGATTTGTACATTATTGTAACATTTAAGAGTATTAAACAAAAAAAATTTCAGGTATTCTGTTAGAAAAGGCTCACCTTCCAAATATGGTAAGGGGTAAAAATTGGTCATGTGACGACACTAATTGTAGCAATATGTGGAATTTAAAGAAGAGGCTCTAAAAGACTCCCTCTAGATTACTTTTTTATGATAACAAGCCCTTGTCATGCTCTGAAGTCGTTAACAAAACAGTGGCTCCTCCGCAGAGGTAATATGCTAATATGACGAACTTTAACCCCCGTATTTACCCCACAAACCCCAACGATTCCCCGTTCACCATCACTTTTCCAAGTAACCAGACCAATAGCTACCTGAAAATATCAATTTGAATTTCTCCGCCCGGAGGTGGCACCTACCGCCACTGTAGCCTGGTCTAAAAGAGCTGAAGTTTCTAATTTATGGTAATCCATATCCTCCATGTTAATGTCTTCTGTGTCATCCATGCATGCCTCATCATAATAATCTTCTTCCTCATGCTATATGTAAAAGACAATTTAATTTTTTCACATTTTATATACAGTTGTTAATGATGTGGGTACAATTAAATAATTGTCCACTTCTTGTAAATGGCAACTAGTGCAGTCCTTAGTATTTATAAAATCTGAAAAGTGTCCAGTTACAAAAAACAAAAATCAAAGATATGATGACAGGAACCTCAGAAGGGGGGCTAGGGGGGCTTTACCCCCATCCTCCAATAATTTCCAAAATGTACCTCAAACTATACAAAAATGCCTTGATCTTGGTTTTTTAGCATGTTTAGCCCCCCAACAAGGTTTTAGCCCCCTCAATCTGAAATATGCTCCATGGGCCTTGTATGCTGGAGCATCTTACCCCCTTCTCCTTGATAGTTGATAGTTTATGAGTATGCATTTAAATTATAGATACATCCAATTAAAACTGGAAAGAGAGAGAGGTGAAATGTTTTAAGTAAAGCACAAAAGTTGTGCTAAAGGGTAATTCTATATTCAATGGCACCTCTGCTTTGAGGTTCAGATTGCGATCCCTTCATTATGTCTAGCATTACAGGCCTAACTCAGCAACGTCGTTTGAGATGTCAGCAGCCAGCCTGTTGCCAATGAATCCTTACTCGCGTCTGTTGTTGCTAATGAATGCCGTAGTATCTTGAATAAAAAATTAGGAATTTTAAAATTTAATCTAACTTTGATTTAACTCTCTATAATTCAGTTGAACAATACTTTGGCCAAACAACCATTGAAAAAAACAGAGTAGAGTTTGTTAACATTTGCAAATGAATGAGTCTCACCTGTCTGGTACTCCGAGCAGATGCCTCTTCGCTACTTTTTTCAACAGAATCAGTGATGACGAAGGGTGCCACTTCGGCCTGTGCCGGCGAACAAAGCTTACCCACTTCCAGTACCTTCCCAAATCCGAATTTTTATCAGGAAAAGTGTGTATAGAAACCCCTTCCATAAACTGTGTGTTTTTGCAGCTCTGGCCTCCAGGTCCTCCTGCAACACAAGATCTTCCACCGCGTTTTGTACTAGGTTTCGTGTTCCCGCTATTAGACGCCATTGCGATATCTCTGCTTGATCATAAAGGCCCACCTGCACTTGGCCGCGCGTACGGTGCGGCCAAGTCAGCGCATGCCCAGTGACTCGGTACTACGTACGGCCAAGTGGAGGTCGGCCGTACGTCCGTACATAGAGAAATATTCTGTCCGTGCAAACGTCTGAATAAATTGCGCCAAAAATTATAAACAACATGGAAGCTGTGAAGCGAAGGCGATTGCTTCTCCTTTTAATACTGCGAAGAAGAGAGCAAGACTATGAAGACATTGAAAATTATCTTCTTTCGAAACTCCCAAGAAATAAAAGATTTTGGACGAGGCAAATATACAAGGAGAGACAACTGAAAGGAGAATATCATTCTTTGGTTGTATAGGCCCAGTTGTCAGACCCTGAACTTTTTTTCCAAATGTTTGGCATGACAGCAACAAAATTCGAGGAGCTGCTAAACTTTGTTGCCCCACACATTCTGCATGGTGCCATGAGAAGAGAGCCGATTAAACCAGCTGAACGTTTATGTGTTACATTGCGATTTCTCGTAACTGGTGACTCATTCAACACAATTGCAGCAAGTTACCGAATGAGTGGCACGACAGTTGGGAGAGTAGTGAAAGAAACTTGTAATGTGTTGTGGATGGTTTTGAAACAAGAGGGTTTTTTGAAAGTGCCCCAGACATCTGAGGAGTGGAAAGACCTCAGCAAAGGTTTTGAGGATAGATGGAATTTCCCTAATTGTGTAGGTGCCATCGACGGAAAACACGTCATAATTCAATGTCCTCCTAGGGGTGGCTCTATGTATTTCAACTATAAAAAGTTTCATAGCATAGTGCTAATGGCTACAGTGAATGCAAACTACGAATTTGTTATGGTAGACATTGGTGATTATGGGAGACTTAGTGACGGCAGTGTTTTCTCTAGCAGTCATTTAGGCCATGCCATAAATACCGGCTGTTTAAACTTGCCAGCACCACGTACATTGGGGAACACAAGAAAGAAATACCCTTATGTTTTTGTGGGAGATGACGCATTCCCCCTCAAACCCTGTCTGATGAAGCCATATCCAGGACAAAGAATGACCAAAGAAGAGCGAGTAAACAACTATAGAATATCACGTGCCCGTCGAATTGTAGAGAACAGCTTTGGGATAGCAACTTCAAGATTCCGGGTTTTTCGACGCCCTATTTGTGCCAACACTGACACTGCTATTGCTGTCACAAAGTCAATAGTGGCATTGAACAATTTTCTGATGAAAGGCAAATGCTTTGAAAGTGGTTACCAATACTGTCCTGGCAACTTAATAGATGAGGAAATTGATGGAAGGATTAAAAATGGCTCTTGGAGAACCAAATGTTTTAATCAGGCTCTTCTTAAAGTTTCAAATACAAGCTCAAACAACTACTCCCAGTCGGCAAAGGAAGTTAGAGATAACTTCAAAGCTTACTTCTGCTCTGAGGTTGGGTCAGTTCCTTGGCAGTGGACAGAGGTTCAAAGCACATCAAATACTTTTGATGAGGACTGTATATAATAACTTAACAAAATGAGAAGACAAGTTCATGTTCAAGATAAATTATGCTGAGAAGTTTACCACACCTAGGTCACTGATGTTATAGTATACAAGTATTAAAACTGTCTTCAGCAAGTTACAGTTTGAAAAAGTGTTTGCCTCTTCATACCCTAACTAATACAGTCATGTGAAAAAGTTTTCAAGGCAACATTTTATTGTTCCTAATTTCCTTGGCTAACCTCAAAATAGGCAGTATATGCATTATGTTTGATAGAAGCACATTAAATCAATGCACTAAATTTTTCTGTTGATTCAGAATAGTGTGGATGAAACAAATACATTGCATGTTATTGCCAAAGATTATGTAATTGCTACACATAAAAGGTGCATTTTTCAATCAATTTTTTGCAAACATATAGGTTGGAAAAAATCACTCCCTGAGATTCAACAGGGTAAAATTGTTATTCTACTTATCTGAGTGTGACAAGCAACAAATTGGATGTAAAGGTCAACAAAATAAAGCTGCTCTTGCATCGAGCATTGTGGACCTAATCTAATCTCCATTTAGTCTTCTGACTCTGACTTCTGACTAAATGTGACCATGTTCACATTTAGTGAACATGGTCTATCAATGTAGATGTTGTCGCAGGGTGGCCTAGTTTTTTCGCAAAAAAGTTAGACTTTTTAATTGTTCGCATGACAACAGGCATGCAAAGCAAGATAGATTGCAATTTTCGGGCTTGGATCTGATCAGTTTTTTTAGGAATGGCTCAAAATAGTGGAATTGCACAAGAAGCGCCAGAAATTTATTGAAATTTGGAGGTGAAGCTGAGGGTTGACAGTGTGGTAGTGTCACACTCCAAAGAAGTTAGGGAAGCAAGAGGAAGAGCAGTAACAATCAAAGAATTTGACAATGAAGTCTTTATTGAAAGTGTTAGAGAACAACCATGGTTATAGAACACCCCTTTGGCATCCTACAAAAAGAGGAACATGAAATAAAAAGAATGGGAACAGCTCTCCTCTTTGTTCGACTGGGATAGTGAGTACCTAAATTAGCCCAGCTTTTCATAGTCAACCTCTGCTCCCAGAAGTATCGTTGCTTTTAACAACAACCAAAACAGGTAGCATTTCATTTCGATTTGAAGTATGAATGTAATTCTAGATTCATATTTGTAACGAAAAATTCCAAAATAGGAATTAGGGCAAAAGATTATAAATGAAGGTATCAAACTTGCAGGTTTTTATCATCCTTAAATCCTTGGATGGCATCATTTCCCATTTTTTTATTTTCATGTCATATAAAGTCGAATTAATGCAATAATATATTACACACACATACAATACATAACAATACATGATCAATGTATTTTATAAATATTTTTACTATGGATACAATTTTTAATTTTATATAATAATATCAATAGTTTTTACAGATTATCTATTTAAAGTTTTGAAAAACATTTTATCTAAAGTCTATAGTTTTCTAGAACATGTAATATATATAAATAAATATATATTTATTTGTAGCCTTTCTTTGCATTTGAATTTTCGAAAACACAACTGAAGAATTAGAAAGATGCTTATAAGAAGTGCCTTCTTGACCGAATGAATAAAGCTACTAGATCTGGTTAGGTGCTTCTAAGGTCAACATATGTGAATTTTTCGAGCAGCTGTCTAACAAGTCATCTGAAAGTGACATAATCATTAATGAAGCTATTCCAGAAAAAATCTCCATAGCAGAACCCTCTGGCAAAAGTGTCAAGCACAAGATCCCTTTACTGGATAATTAAAAAAGTTTAAAATCACCAAATACCAAGGCTGTGTTAGATCTTGCAGTGGGTACAATACTCATTAAAACACTGCAAGGCTTGGGGACACAAAATAGAAAGGCAAATGAGAAGTCTGTTCCAAGGAAAGTGTTCATTCATTGTTTTGCTGTAGCCTGATCCCAATACATGTGAATCTAACCGTTAGGCAAAAGTTGAAATGAACCGTTAGGCAAAAGTGAAAATTCAACAACTACTTTTTGAATATGAATTTGAGGACTCTGTGACCTCATTATATAATAAAACATTCCCGTGCTTTGTATGAACAGTTTTTTTAATTTACATCTTAAGGTTTTTACCATATGCAAAAGTTTAAACTGTGTGTCACAATGTTCCTATTTTTTAAGGTCTGTTACCAGCATTATGTCATCTTCTTCCGTCACGGGGCAGGGGGAAACAGGGCTTCCACTGCTTCGGATTCCCGGTTGTCTTCTGCCGCTAAAGGGTACCTCAACAATGTATCCACCTTTGAGTGAAGTCTGGCCTGTATTTCACTTCAAAATCGTAACTTTGAATCTCGCTAATCCATCATGCAAATAGGTTATTCGGGGCACTCATTGTCTTCAACCATTCCCAGTCTTTAATCATGTAAAGGGGCCTGTGATCGGTAATAACCAAAAATTGTAAGGGCCATAAAGGTAAGGGTGAAAATGTTTTAGTGACCATACGATACCCAATGCTTCCTTCTGCATAACTCCATATTTCCTTTCAGAGGACTTCAGCAATCTACTGGCATATGCAATTACCACTTCACCATTAGGCATGTCTTAGGTGAGAACTGCTCCAATGCCATATTCGCATGCATCTATTTACAGCTAAAACGGTAAACTGGAGTCTGGGCATCTCAAAATTTGGGCTGTTGTTAGACAGTGTCAGAGGTCATCAAATGATTTTTGAGCATCTTTATTCCACACAAATTTGCATTTTTTCATCGTGAGGTCAGCTAATGGCTTTAGATGGATGCCAAACTCTGGAATGAAAATCTGTAATTGCATGTAAGTCCTAGGAAACTTGGAACATCAGTAAAATTCCGAGGTAATGGGAAACAACTTACTGATTTCACCTTTGCTGAGACGATATGACCAAGAAACTTCACTGATATTTGCATCCAGTGGCACTTTAAAGGTTTTAACGTCAGGCCTGCTTTTGCAACTCTTACAAAGACTAGATATGCTCTTCTTCTGTTGCAGCAAAAGCCACAATATCGTTTAAATATACCAGTCAGTGTGTCCAGTGCAACTCAAGTAACACGAGTTCCATCTGTCACTGAAATGTGGCAGAAGCCTTGGCTAGGCCAAATGAAATTACACAGAATTTTCAGTGTCCATGATGGGTAGCAAATGCTGTTTTTTCGATGTCGCTTTTCTTCACTGCAATTTGCCAAAAACCGGACTGAACCAAGCTGCATTTCCTAGGGCCTCCAGTGTTTCATCTATCGTCAGAAGGGGGGTTGGCATCTTTCTTCATCTCGGCATTCAACCGTGGGTAGTCCACACAGAATCAAAATTCACCATTTGGTTTTTCTACCAAATATACAGGACTGCTCCACAGACTGGATGAAGGCTGGATGACATTTGAAAGAAGCATCTTTTCCATCTTTTCTCGTAATTGCTCTCGTTTGGTCTCTGGAAAACAATATGGCTGTTGTCTGACTGGATAGGCCCCCTGCACACCGATTGGCTACTCTACAAGGTGTGTTTCCGCGAATTGTCCCGACCTTGGCCAAAAATGGTGTTTCTTAAGGACTGAAAGCAGATCTGATTGTTGTTTTCTTGACAAGTGTTTGATGTTGAGTCTTCAATGGGCACTTCAGAAATGTTTTCAGCAGCATAATCATCATGAATGGCATTCACATCTGATATAAACGGCTGCAATTGCACGACTTAAGTACTAGGCTGTAAAGATACTGTACTGCGAGAGTGTTAGTTAACTCGATCAAGACAGAATTATTGGAATCAGCTAAAACTCGATAATCAGCTCTAGCTAGCTGTCAATCCCCAAACAAGCTAACCCACAATGATTCTCCATGAATTCTGCCTTGACACGCACAGGTACCCCCACAGGCAAAACCACAACAAATTTCAAAATGGCAACACAATCAGATGGCAATGATTCAAAAGGAATTTCAGCAGCGCCCAGCATAAACAATTTCTTTCCATAATCAATTATTCATTCTGGCTCTTCAAAAAATCATCACCTAAAAAAAATCAAATTTGAAATTTTCTACAAGGAATTACTTCAAGATCTAAGCATTGGTGGCCAATTTTGGGCTAAACATTAACCTCACCAACAACTTTAAGATTCTCTGCCCTAGCACAAACTAAACAAACATGTGTATCAAGAATTTTATTATCAAAACATAATTTTCTCCAAACATCAAAATCAATTATTATGTACTTGGCTCCCGTATCAACAAAAAAATCAGCATCAACATTATTTACTCTACCTCTTATCCAAACACTGGTATGGATCGATTTGTGTTCTGCTGCTGACTTCTCCGGGTAGTTTTGTTGAATGTGCCCTGGCTGGTTGCAATGGTAGCACACAACATGTTCATTGGGTGTTTGTTTAGCTCCCTGACATCGACTGGGTTGAAGTGCAACAACTGGTTCTTGAGGGGCTAGTTGGGCTTGGTTGGCTGCTTGGGAGGTCAGGCTCTCTACAGCTTTTTTGAGGTTCTGTACAGCCTTCCAGATCTCTTTGTTGCTTTTCACCTGTTCTTCGTTGAATTTTTGGATGGTTGCCATATCAGAGATCATATTTACGCAACATTTTCTTCCAAATGAATTTAGAAATACTTCTCTGCGCTCTGCTGCGGTAATAGCTTCTTGGAACGTTTTCCCACACTCTTTCTTTTATGCCTTTTGTGAAAAATTCACACGCTGTACGATCTTTTCTTTCAAGGCTATCCAAGTCTCTTTATCACCAATTTGTCAATCTTCTCTGAGAATTCTGCAACAGACTATTTTGGTCCTTGGACTCTCTTGCAGCTGCTGTGGAGCTAGTAACTTCTTTCCCTCTGTATTAAAAAGATCTTAGAGGGTTCTTTTAGCCGTTCCAGGTCTTGTCTGTCTTCTAATGGGATTATCCAAAACATTCTGGCTGCTCGTCCACTCAGGTATGCTGGGATCAACTGAATTTGGTTCTCATTGGTCCGCCCCTTTGACAATGCTGCAGTATTCCAGTTCATCAGCCATTCTGTTATGTCTTCATTTTCCTTCCTGGTAAAAAGCTGGATATCGAGAATCGTTTTTCTAGGCCTAGAAATTGGCACTGGTCTTTGAGGGGCAACAAGAATTGCATCAGCTTCGTTTTCATCTCTGTGTGCCATCTTCTTTCTATCTTTTGAGCTCGTTTAAACGTTTATTTTAGTTAGAATCCCTCTTAACTGTCACCATAAAATGTCACACTGTGTGTTGCGAGACTTTAGTTATCCTAACAGTTGTCTTTAAAGACTAAAGGTATAACTCAGACAGCACAAACACAGAAAATTCTTGTACTTCTTTGAGCCACTTCAACTCATTCTCCCAATTGAGTTAGGGGTTTTAGAAATAAAATGCCCATGGAAATCCGAAATAACACAATTGAAGAAATGCTACAGATAAAATTAGGTAACAAAGAGGAAATAGATTTTTACCTAACAAAGTTAAAAAATTGCAAATAAGGCACAGTTTTTGGTATCAAGTGCAAGCTGAAATAGTTGCACTGATTGTCGCTTGGGCTCATTCTGTTGTCTGGACAACTAAAGACGTTTGTATCAAAAGAGTAGAGAAAGATCTGTATTGTGAAAAAATCACCCCCTATCCTGAAGGGTTTTTACATGAATGAATTGATCCTTAGCTGTTGCACGAGAAAAGATTGAAAAGAATCAAGATTGCCTGATAATTATTTTGAGCAGACTTCCCCTTAAAGTTGTGATTTATTATCCAATGTGTATTCTTCAAATTAGATTCCTTGTTTTACCTTCTCCCTTCAATTTTGACAATATCTTACTTTTGAAGTTCTGAGGCAGTATTAATGACTTATCATATTTTCCAACTTTAAACTTCAGAGAATATAGAACTTGTTGGATAACCTAAATGTCTCAATTCTGTTTTTCTGTGAAAGTAACAATGAAAAGATTTGTTGAAAGTTGTTGGCCTTAAAGTTTCTTTAAAAAAACTAATGTTACCTTTTTTGTTATAACTCTCAAAAATTTTTGCTATTATTTGTATCTGTAAATTTACAAGAACAGCACAGACTTGAGTAATTTATCAATAACATGTGTCGATTGTGTGTTCACATAAGCTAATATTTTGTAGCTTTTAAGTTTCTGTAATATTTCTAGAAAAGAGAGCTTCTTCATTTGTGAATTGGGTTTCACCACAAAGGAAAGCAGGTGGGATAAGAAAAACGATTTTTGGCAACAGTTCTTGAATCAAAAAGCCTCTGTCTGCAAGAATTAAATCACCAGCACTCAAGTGTGAGTGTGATAATTTCATCACTTGTGCTACCGGGAAAACCTTTGCTAATGACTGTTATGGCACCATTTTAAAACACAGCAACAAGATACTTTGCTGTCAAGTTATGCTTGTAGTTACTGTAAGCTGCTTTTGCTGCCTGCAAGTATTTTTGGCAGTTTAGTGGCATATATGCACTTTTGATTAGCAACTATATGGGTATTTTAAGAGCCTGAGAAGATTTTTCTGCTAATATGATTATGCTGCTCGCTGGTGATATTGAAACAAATCTAGGCCCTGCAGCTGTAGATTGCCTTAAATTTTGCTATTTGAATTGCAAGAATCATTTGTCACAGAAATCAACATTTCACTCAATAAGTGTTCTCTATAACTCTGTATTGCAGACCCAGTCAGAACAGTATGCAATTTGAAGATTTTGTCAACAACTACACGCATCTTTCATAGTTTTGTTCGATCATTTTCATAGTTTTGTTGGAATCAGTCAAGAGAAGTTGAAGTCATTAAACCTGACACTGACATATGATTAATCTGTTTTGTTAAATAAAAAAACTTAGAATGAATAAAAAATGAGGTTTTATGCAAAACTGTTCCTGTTGTCCAAAATCTTTCCTTCTTCCAAAAAGTTTTTAATTTACCCAATTTCACTAGATCGTATCTATCTTAGATTATCAAATAAAAATAGTTGCTGCATCAGGCCAGCAACACTTACATTACAACACTATGCATCAACAAGTCAACTCTTTCTAAATGATCATGAAATTTTAATTTTAGGGAAGGTGCAAAGTCAAATATTGCAAAGAAACAAAAGAAAAACGTGACAACGAGATAGGAAGGCTTTGGGAGCTTCTCAGATAAAAGGAGCGCCAAAACAAAAAACTTAAGAATTTAAACAATTTCCATTAAATAAAAATGGTATCAAATGGGATTGCGGTATAGAAAGCTTCTAGAAACCATCAACAAGGCAGTCAATTTTCGAGAGTATACTTTACTTTAAATGGCGACATTAGATAGCCATATTTAGTCTAACATTGTCTTGTTGCAACAAGGAATATATTTAATAGGTGACGTTCAGCTAAAAATTAGCATGATGATTGGTAACAGGCCAAATGCCCATCTTTATGAAGGAGAATTCCAAAGCATGACCTGTGCTGTTAGAGCTTTCAAAGGGGCACCATTTACAGCAGCTTTAAAGGAGTATCATATTTTGATGCTTTGAAGTAGCCATCCCTCTGTTCCTCATGCATTTGGTATTGTTAACAGGCTAACCCGAAAGTTTGATGTCAACATACATGAAGATGCATGTTCACCTGTCCAATTACATTTTTGATTCAAGAGAGGAATTGGGCCGATTTGCAGTTCTATGCATGGAGGCAGTTTCTCATTTACAGGAAAGAAAATTTTACATAATGTCAATCCCATCAATGTTTTGATTGAGAGACATCCAGGCAGGATATCACTTTGCAGCTTCAGCAGTGCAAGCTATGGAGGTGATGGGTACAACTTTAGTGGCATGTGAATGCTTAACTGGTATGGAGATTTGTGCTGCTTGCCAAGTGAAGAACAATCTAAGAAAACTCACCTTTCAACAAGCAGTGATTAATTTTTTTTGGAATACAAGATGATTACCTGACTAAGCCATTTCTAATGTTTCACAAGAAGCCTTTTCGTGGTTTTCGCAGCCATTATGGGTTAGGTGAACTTTTTTCCAAAATGGCGGCATGGAGAAGAACATCAAAGCTTCCTAAACTGTAAACAAGTCTTTGCGAATAAAAATTATCCTTGTTTATTGATATTTATCAGCAATAAACTTTGTTTGTTTAGTAAACATACTTATTTGACCATCTATTGTGTCTTTCGTCTTTGTTTTCTTTGTTTTCGACAAGCACCATTTTAGGAAAAGTGGCGACCCCTATCAAGGCTATTTTTAGCTTTTTCGAACCCTCTTGAGTTGGTCTCATTTGTCTTAAAGATTATGACGATATGCCTCTCTCTCCCGAAGTTGCATGTGATCAACCTTGCAGCACAGAAATAGATCCATCACCATTAGATAGATTGACCTTTTGTTGTCTATGTGCGCAGAAGTGTAACATGCGGGGATTGAAAAAGTTCTTTTGAATAGTGGGAGGACCTAAAGAATGTGATTCATTTAAAAATGAAGACTTTAAAAACCTTCACCAGCCATTTTTCCAGCCATTTTTTTCAAACTCCTTTCGAAGTAATATTGAAGATTTTTTTCACTGTTTTCGAAATGGAATCTGCATTAATTTGCTCATTGATTTTTTAGAATGGTCTGTAAATGAATTAAGATATTATCTTGCAGTGCCACGATTGTTGTAGGTTGGTTTAAAGTTGGATCTAGCAGGAAGAGCACTTGCAGCTTATGAGAGAAAGGAGTTCACTTGGGCAAGATTTAGAAGAACTGGAGTGAAGTTTGAAAATTAGTTCGTCAAATATGCTTTTTACCTATGGCATTCCAGATCCACAAGAAATAGGTGAATGGAAAGAAGATGTATCATTGTGGCCTTATGTTGACCTTGGAGGGATATTTGCATTTGTCATTGAAAAAAAGCATTTGGTACAGAATGTATAGGACAATATGAGGCAAGGAAAGACTATTCGTATTTTATGAGTGGATTTGTCCACAAATTATTAGTGCAACAATTGTTGGGTGACAAAATTTTACAAAAAGGAAAGGTGACTCCATCACAACAATTCAGTCAAGACCCCAGCAAAGTATAGGTTCTTTGTAATAAGACTGGAAATGTGTTATGTGGTTATTGCGCATGTACAGCTGAATTTGCCGAATGCTGCAACCAGGTTGTATCTCTGCTGTATAAAGTTGATTGCGCAAATGCCATGAATCAGAAGTTTGCCAATCAAATGTTCTAGTCCTTGTTGACAGCCAATTTTCTCCATATTTGGACTCTTGTGGAGTGCTTCTCTGACATCAATTAATTCTTGGTGCAAAAGAAAGTTTGAAAAGGTGTCCATAAAAGTATATTGGCAATACGTAGATGAATGGCCTGGAGAGTCACTGCGTCCATCACCTGCAACAATCAACTGTTTGCCATTTAGCAAACCAAATATAATGTCCTGCATTTTCGCCCACCATTCTTCAATGGTTGGTAAAAAAAAGAGTCGGACTATTCTGTTAAATGTGCTACAGGATAAGATTTTTAAGTTGAAGATGTATTGTCAATTATTGATAAGATCATTGCTACTTTGACAAAAAGTGAACCTGAAAAAAGCACTGTGCAGGCAAGGTTGAAAGTTGATGGCATAAAGCTTGTTCACTTTAAATGAAGAGTTCCACATGTTAGTTTGTCCAGTTTCACATGTGAACTGTACTTCAATTACACTTTCATTTTGTTTTTCGTGACCTTCATGGGAAGTGCACACTCTGGGCATCGTAGCCATTCTACCAGACTTTTTAGCTGCTGGAAAGTGCAAATAAATTTTTCGTCAGTCACCAAATCCATATGATCTTGACATCCTTGATTTATAAATGACTTTTCATACCCATTTGGCAACTGCTCCTTCATTCTTGCATTTTCACCTACCACAATTTGTCCAGGCTCATTTCCCAGGTATGTCCAATCCATATCTGTCACATCATGGTTTGGCAATTTTGTGCTCACTCCACTTACTTCCATTGACTTGTTACATAGAATAGTTAGATCTGGCATTGATCTCACTTGAGTCTGGCTCTGCTTCCTTTTCTCCAACAATCGACCTTTCCATTTCAATATAAGTCTTTTCAGGTGCCTCATCCTGGATGTAGTCAATCCAAAACTCATCACCAATTTTTACAGCATCAACTTCTTTTAACATGCAATCATCTTCTCCATCTGATCCAAAATCAGAAAACTGGTTTTCGAAACTGTCAGCTTCTATTATAGTCTTGGAAAATCTCTGAATGTCAATGTTGTCATTGACATTTGTGCTTCCAACATTCATGGTAAACCTTGAAAAGATCACACAGTGTGTTATTTTTCAAACTTCAACAAGGGATGGTTATCATTAGATATTTAAATTTTAAGTGGTTGTAATGCACAAAGTGTCAGTAGGTGTTACAAAGGAATCTGTTGAGGGGGAATCTCAAAGGTGAACAAGTGAAGTCTCCAAGCCAACTAGACATAAATCCGCCCAAAAATCAATTTATTAAAAAAATCTCGATCTAACATCCCATGATTCAAAGTTGAAAGTGGAAGGGGGCAAGGCTAACAAGAAGTAAGGGATGGAAAGACTTCTTTCACCTGTTATTGCATCTTTAAAAATGTTTGCTTTGGAAAAAGTGGGGGGGGCATGGCCTCTGGGCCTCCCTGCTGGCTTTGCCCCTATTTAAGTATACATGGGCTTATGTTGCCCTTTCGGTTTGCACAGTGACAAAACTCCATATAATCTGAAGCTGGGGAAAACATGACAACTTCGTTACCTGTCATATGTATTATCAAGATTTGAGTTACCACATTCAGATTCAGCCACAGCAGCATCAAGAATCAGCGATGTTTCAAGGTTCAAGAGCTTTGTTTTGGCTGGAGCAGGTGTTGAGATACAAGGCACAGCAGGGGTTGTAAAGTTCCTAAAATATAATTTTCAAGTTTATCAAAAAAAGGAAAAACAGTCAAAAGGACTAACTGAATAAATTTTTATAGGCTGCTTTTTAAAGACCTTGATTTCTCTAGAGATAGCTAACTCTTGATTTCTTTGCTACACTTTTTTATCAGGCCTAAAGATCGGCCTATGTCGTGAAGCAACTAGTAAAATCATTGATACGAAGACCACGTAGGTGTGTCATGATTAAACTAGCTTTTTCTTTACCATTCTACAATACTAGAAACGATTTGAGACTTTAATAGGCCAAGATTAAATAACTCACCTCTCTTTTGTTCTTTTGTAGAAGGCGATCAAGTGCCCAGCCATCGTCTGTTTTGAAACCGATGTCATCTCTTAGATCTCGCCATAAATCAAAAACCGTTTCTATTACTGTTATCCCTTTCGCAGCCAAGTGGGTCATTAATGACCCCCCCCCCCTTAAACAACCAATCAGAAAAGATCATTTGAGCTATCTTGAGCCTCAAAGCTATCAGAAAGAGGCTAACTAATGCCTATGCAATTGTTTTAAGCTACTTTCAGCCTTCGTTTACAATTTTTACTATCAAACAAAGGAATAGAATAGTTCGATTCTCAAAGTTCCAAGATGGCTGACCATCCTTCGACATCGGGCCTACAGACCACAACAACAATGGCGAAGCAGCTCTCAACCGAGGAAGCTTTGGCTACTTTTTTTGATGAAGATAATCAAGAATATATTGATGAATCTGAAACTGATGATGAAAATTCTTATGATGATGATTTAGATACCTCGGTTGGAGAAGATAACAATTTTATATTACCGCATCAATTTCCTGCAACTTTGCCTGAGCCATGTTACAGAGAAACACTGCTAGAGAGTGAGGTAAGTTTACCCCTTTCAAGCTTGATAATTCTATTCTAGATTTTGTAGAAATACAGCAATGTTTATTAGTTTATTCAAGTAAAATTAGAATTTGTCTGTTCTTCTATCGCAAGGATGTAGCGTTGTAGGCCAAAAGGGTCATTATCCTCCCTATAAATCTATAATATCCAATCTCATTGCAAAACATAACAAATTTGATTTTCCTTGACTTGAATTTTAATTTTACTTGAAGGAAGAGGTTATGCAAAAGGCAGAGGTTGTGAGTGCTGAGGAATCAGATGATGAGCCGGATTCTGACAATGGCCAAGTGCTACAGAGGGAGACCAATGAAAAACTTTTAGAAATACTAAAGAGTAGCTTTTATGGTTCCAAAAATGAGAGTAAATGCTTCGCTGTATTGCAGTCAGCAAGAACAAAGAATGTTATCAAAAAAAGGCAGTACAAAAAATAAAGTGTGCAAAAAGAAAGTAAAAACAAACAGTAACAAAAAGAGCAGATAACAACAAAGAACTGAAGAAAAAAGCTGATGGTGACTCTTCCTGGCAGGAAGTAACTGGGACGTTTGTCAACCCGAACCAATTTGAACCATTTTTGGAGTATAGCGGGCTGAGCAGAAAAGCTTTGAGTGCAAAATCCCCTTTGGATTTTTTCTTCTTATTCTTTTCCTATGAAATGTTCAAAAATATAGCCGAGCAAAAAAATCTCTACCAAGTACAATTGACAACTTTGAAACCTTCACCAATGAAATGGACGGCAACAACTGCTGAAGAGATAATGGCATTCATTGGTGTGAATATTGCTATGGGAATTGCTAACCTCCCAGAAATGGATGACTACTGGTCAAAAGGAAGTCTTTTTTATATGCCATGGTTTGCTGGTATTTTTACAAGAAACCGTTTCAAACAACTTTTGCGTTATCTTCATCTTGTAGATAACTCTAAAGATCTGCCCCAGAATGATCCAAACAGAGATAGGCTTTTCAAACTTGGAAATATTGTGCCCAGCCTGAATAAATCTTTTCAGGAAATGTACTGTCCTTCCCAGAATCTAAGCTTAGATGAACAAATGATTGGCACAAAGTCAAGAATTGGATTCTTGCAATATATGCCAAAAAAGCCTAAAAAGTTTGGGATTATATTATGGGCACTATGCGAAGCAATGACGGGCTATTGTCTTCAGTTTCAAGTGTATGCTGGCAAGACTGATGGCACAGCAGAGCATGGACTTGTACCAAGGGTTGTTTTCGATTTGATGGGATGTTATCTCGACAAAGGTTTTCATCTTTTCTTTGACAATTTCTATACAAGTCTCAAACTTTTGAAAGATCTATTATATAGAAAAACCTATTGCTGCGGAACAATATGAACAAACAGAGGTGAATTTCCCAGTAAATTCAAAAATGATAAGTTAGAGAAAGGCTCCACTGTCTATTTGCAAAATGGCAACATTCTAGCAGTTCATTGGAAAGATAGGCGGGATGTTTATGCTTTGTCATCTTTCCATGGAAACTCTGAACAAAAAATTGAGCGCTTTAGTGGAGAAATATACAAACCTGATATGATTTGTGATTACAATCAAAACATGGGAGGGGTTGATAAATGTGACCAGTTTTTATCGTACTATTTGGTTGGAAGAAAATCTTTGAAATGGTGGAAAAAAGTCTTCTTCCGCCTTGTTGAACTGTGCATTGTAAATGCAATGTGTCTTTATTTCCACGTAAATCCAGAATTTGCAAAAAAGAGGCAAGCCCATAAGAAATTAAGGATTTTACTTGTTCATGCTCTTGTGCAGGCATTACTAGACGAAAGAGGTAGAACGGAGAGTTCAAAAAGTCCGAAAACCTCAACATCAAATGCTGAACAGCCTAGGAAAAACATTCGCATTGCAGACGATGTCAGATTACGAGGAAAACATTACCCTATCCAGTGTTGGGGCTGCGATGGCCCTCCTGGTGTGGGCAGTCTTCTCTCATTCTTCAGGTTCTCTGCACTTTGTGATGGAGCTGCGATGGCTCCCCTGTCTATCTGGTAAAAGAGAGGGGCAGTGTGGGTGAATGACTCGGCCTTGGGTGTTGGCTTGAAAGCACGACCCGATAGCTCAACGGTAGAGCACTTGACGTACAAAGTCAGGGGTCGTGAGTTTGAGCCTCTCTCGGGTCGGTTATTTTCCCGCACTCTCTATTAATTATCTTCGAAATCCTGTTGTCTGAAAACATTACCCAGTAAGCTGCTACCCTTCTAGGCGAAAGTGTATTGGGTGTGCATACATGATTGATGCAAGAAGCAGGAAAAGAAAGGACAAAAAAACATGTAATTTTTGTGAAACGTGTGATGCTTTTATTTGCAAAGAATGCTTTCGTCCGTTCCATAGCAAAGCAAGTGTGAAATGATGAAGGGTGAGCAGCCTATTTTTCTGGACAAATAATTGAACAGTACTAAAACACACATTTTATTTTATAATTGGAGATAAAAGATTGATGGTGAATCAGCTTTTCTCAATTCACATACTGACATTATAAACAACCATTTGTTTGTCATTAATTTTACCTTTCTGATAAATTAGATGTAGATTTCTTCCGTTTTTCTGCCATTATTGTAGCTAACATTATGAATACAGGTACTTTAATTTTTTAAACTTTGACAACTATTTAAAGAGTTACAAGTGCTTACATTGCCAATCTCTATTATGAAAACAGTTTTTGCAAGAAAACCATACTACTGGAAAAAGTCAGTACAAAGTAATGAAAAAGTGCAAAAACCTGACAATCAAGAAACCAACTTAAAAACTTAAAATAAAGTTATTTTAGTAAGTTAGGAGGTTTTAGAGAGTAATTTTGTTCGCTCAATTCAAATTTTAAACTCTTTGGTTCAAAAAAATATTCAGTTTATTTTTAATAGCCATTTTAATAGAAATTTTATTATATTTTTTCTTTCACAAACAGCAATCTTGAGTTTAAACAATGGTTGCTAAGTTACAATTGTTTCAATAATAATTAAATTATCATAAAATGAAAGTGTGTTGTTCAAGGAATATGTTGATATATAACTTTCTAGTGTTTGTACAGAAATAGCATTTCAGAAGCAGAAAAGATCATTAGGTGATATTTTTATAGCAATTTTTCAAAAAGATGCTGGCTGCTAAAGGGTTATATGTACAAATTTCTTCGTAATAAGCGCGTTTTTGCGCCCTTTTTGCAGGAATCTTTGGAAACATCAGGTCATTTCAGTAATCCACCATCAACGATTGCATTTTCGATGTTTGTTCTGTGTTTGTTTGTTTCTAAGCGACAATTCCCATTGGTCAGATTAGGAGAAAATGGGACCGAGGTTGAATTTTTATGAATTTATTTTTGTTTTATTTGACCAAAATACCCGTCCCATCCTTTTCATTAAGACGAATCTCACGATACATTGAAGTGGACTTTGCAGCTGATGCCAGGCAAAACTTGTGCTGTTCTTCTCAGAAAAATTTCATGAAAGGAGGAACTTTTCTCTGATCACAAGTACTAAACAGTGATTTTAAGTCAGCTCCAAGCTTTTGGCTGATGGGTTTTGCTGACAGCTTCAATTTCATTTTTCATTTCTTGTAATTTAACTTGCAGCTGCTTACTTTGCAAACGGTTTTCCTGTAGTGCTAATATTATGCACTGTGGATTTGTTGCTGACAATGGTGCTTTCAGTTTTGCAGAAGTCTTTGTGAGGTTTTGCTTTCTGTTTAACAGCTTCATCTCATATTGAAACTTTGTTTTACATTCAATGCAGGGAACTGAAGAAGTTTCATCCAGTAAAATGTGACACCTAATAGCACGCATAAATTCACCCTGTAATAATGGCTGACAATAATGGCTGACTGTGTTCTGTAATAGTAGAAGGAAACTTTTTGAACCTTCCTGGGTTAGAACAGTCAACTTAAGACCAGGGCAGATAATAGAGTTCTCAATTTCCTTTATCAGCACAGTGAGAGTAACATTTTTCATGCTTCCTTAACTCTCTATTATATTATTGTTTTTGAGCATAAGACATGCATTTGGTAATTCTTTAACGATTACATCCAGTTTCAATGTCCTGATTCTTTTGATAAACTCTGCAAAGTCTTAAAAGAGTAGCATGTATTGATAAATCTGCAGCAGGTGCATGTTCTCTTTTTGCTATATGGGCACTTAAACGTCTAGCAGCAGCAGGTCTTTTGTTTGGCAGCAGCAGATGTGGAATGACACCTTCTGTCAGTGTTTTTCGATTATTATCTGTACACAACAAAAAAATTAAGCAAATAAGTATGATAAGAACACGAAAGTGAAGTTCTTTCAAGGGCCTCTCCACCCAAATTTCACACTTGCATTTTACTGGCTAATCAAAAGAAGTTGAACCTGCTGATTTCGAATTCGTTATTTGTTTTTCCACATTTTTTACAGTTTGTGAGATATAAGCTCTTGCATTTCGATAATCGAATTGAATTAACGGAAAAAATTTTTTCGGTTTGGTGACACTGTGACGCAATTTTGACGTCAAAGTGTCTTTGTTTTTGGCTGGAGAGGCCCTTTAAAGGGTAAATGCAAAACATTTCACTCTGGAAATTGTTATTTTTATGCTGGGATTTAATGAGCTAGGACAGGATTAACTGTTTGAAAAACAATGGAAAGGGTAGGAATGGGATTTGAGCACAATGGGCATGGGGTCACCAAAATAATAAGCTGGGAATGCTACTGAAAATAACTGGGCCTGTAGTCTAATGTCTACCCCGCACCACCAGGTACGTGCTGGGGGGAAATGTTTAATTTGATAGCTTAAACTTTCAAATACTAAAATACTCACATTGGTACAATTCCTCCTGGTGAAAGTGTTGCTCGCAGATGTATACACGATCTTCCATTTGCTTTCTCAGGTTTGCATCGACAGCCCTGTCCCAGGTAATCAATTCCAAAATCTTGCTTTTCCACTTCTTCGTTGTTTCATGTACAGCAGTAGGGACTTTTATAATTGATATACCTTTTTATTTCGGTGTTCTGCATGCTGCACAATAAAAAATTGCACAGTTAGCTCATGGCATATCAAATTACAATGACTAGGCTGTCGACAATACAAATCTATAAAAAAACACATTGGCTTGAGAAGTGAGAACTAAATACATTTTGCATCTCTTTAGCATTATTTACAAGTAAAATTGTTTTATTTGTGGGTGGGGGCTTAATATGTGTCAACAGTTTCGTAATCAAACAACCTTACATAACAGTTAAAGGAAATTTTTTTAACACTTTTACAGTTATGTACCTCACAATGTTTGATATGTACTTGAGATTTTTACAAAAATTTCAAATTAAAATAATTTTTTTATTCCTAACTTCTAAGGTAAGCGATCAGATGATCCTCATAGTTGCTGACTGGGCACCTTCATTTTTTATTACAACATCGCGGAAAGGCACTTGAAAATTGCACGGCAGAAACAACAACAGAGATACCAATCATTGTCGGAAAAACGCTCTCTTCATAATGCTTCTTCAAGCAGCTCCTTAGCTGCAGACCTTTCCAATAACCTAGTGAATGATTTGGAGTAGGGGGAGGAAATGGGTGATGCCAGTACTACACACCTGAAACACCAACAGACACAGCGTATTACTTGTCCTACAGAGATTAATGAGCTGCAGGGTATGCTGCAGAAATAAGAGCAGGAACTTTAAGTGCAAACTACGGAAATGCATGATTTAAGCAGAGAAAATAAATCATTGGAGGACAATCAATTCTTATTCCTTTCAATGAACACAAGTGACGAAAAAATGAACTTCCACACAAAGGTATTCCAGTGAAACTGACTGAAACCCCATCTGGAGGTGGTGACTGCATACATTCAAAGTGGGTCACTTACTTTTGGGCCTGCCCAAATTGAAACTTCGCCTCTACAATAAAGACATCATCTATAAATTTCAAGTTTCAACTTCTAATGTTTCAAAGATTTTTCGTTGCAACATAGTCGTATTATCAAGTTGTCACGAAATCTTATTGTATGGCCTGACGAGCAGTTATTAGGCGAAATTTGCCAGAGTCTTTCAAGAAAAAACTTAGGGATTCAGTGCCAGCGATTTGTATTTGAAAGTGGGGGGGGGGGCCAAAATGTGAAGATTATTAAGCAGGGCTGTAGGCTGAGTCCCCTTTGTTAATGCTGAAAATTGGAAATTTCTACTTTTACTATTTTTTTTGCAACATTTTGTGCAACAGCCCCCCCTTGTTATTTTTATAGCACTACACCACTGTATGAAAGGGTTTAGTAAAGGCCACCACCGTGATTGGCGATAAGGGAAGTTCTAAACATGTGCCATCCTAGGGATGCTCTTACAAACCACCTAAAATAGTTTAAACAGAAAACAAAATCAGAGGAATATGTTCAAGCTCTCTTTTAGCATCATGTCCTAAAGTTTTCTCCGCCTTAAAATAATAAAGATATTCTAAAGTTTTAGAATCGTTTTTTGGGCCAGATTATTTAAAATTAAATAAGCATGCAAAATAATAGGGTTGTCAGAAATGAATTAAACGCAGATTATAGGAAACATGGATAAGGAAACAATAACTGATAAAACTACATCTACGAAATGAAGGATTAAGCAATTTTACAAGGCTTGATATTATTTGACAAAATCTGTTTGCGAAAATTGTCCAATGTATTTGTGTCATGTTTGCTTCCAGCAATGAATGCATTTTCGACTTCCATTAGGTCAAGAGATGTTCTTTGTGGACATTCATCATGGCAAGTGAGTCAAACCTCTTGCTGCTCATTGTTGCACATAACTACGTTTTAAGGCATAGCGCAGTTGAAAACGTTCTTCCAGGGTGCAGGAGGTTGCAGGATTTACAAGCAAGAACTTGATAACGCGCATGATATTCAGGATTAGTGACTGTTCACTTTTCGACGATTCTTTCAAGCACCTGTATATATCCTTAAAACAGGTTATTTTGTTTCCCGTGACAATAGTACAAGGAATGTTTGTCTCAACTTTGAAAGCTCCAACATCAACTACATCTCCATACATTTTTGACACCATCTCCTCTGTCTCCTTGTTGACCTCTTGGGAATACAGTGCTTCTAATAAAAAAGACTCTAGCCTTGAAAAAACTTGAAAACTTGGCTGGTCAAAACCATCTTTGATTGAATTTATCGTAATGTCCAGAATTTCAAAGTAGATACTTTGACAATGTTCTTTTGGCAAGAAAGGGTAGTACGCTTCACCTTTATTTGAATCTCCCTCTACCACAAAATCTTCGTTCAAATTTTTGTAGTTAGGGTTTCTTCTCTTTCTTGGCAGGTAGGGGTCATCAATGAATTCAAACTTTGAGGCTTTTTTGATTACACTTTCAAACAACAAATCTGCTGATTCTTCAGTTTTCATATTCTCAATTGTTTTCTGAGTCTTTCTGACGGTTTCGTTCCCCCAACAGCTGACATTTTCACTTTTTGCAATGTTTTTGAAAGATTATCCGTGAACATATTTTGTGCCAGATTTAGGCCGTAGAAAAAACATTTACTTCAAAAAAGCGAAAGGTTTTTTCTCATTTCCAAGCTGGGAAACAATTTTGACTGCACATGCAAATTAAATTCTCCTTCCATTTAAAGTTAATCTTTTCACTTATATTTTCACAATGCAAATTTTTAAATTTTCTCACAGCAAAGCATCCTCTGCTTGATGGAATTTTTCACTCCAAAGATATCTGGCTAAGGCAAGCAAAATAACTTCAAAGCTAAATGAGGTACATAAACACATTTAAAAGCAAAATAATCATCATTACTGGACATTTTTTAATCAAATTGATTACAGCAACAGGGAACCCACATTGGCTCTTAATCTAAAATTCTTGCTCTTAATCCAAATCTCGGTTCAAATTTTTTTTTAGAAAAAATTGAAGAATTTTCCAAATGAGGCAGTAAGTTGATTTGGTGTATTCTTTTCTTCAGAAATTGTTGCAGTTTTTCATACTTTTTCATATTTAATGAATTAAACAAAATTAGCAAACTATAGGTTTTTTGCATTTCGCTAACTAGATTTCCAAGAAACGTGCTAACAGCAAGCTCCGAACATGGATTCCATCCATAAGAAATCATTTTTGATACTGCTGTAGTCATGCTGAAGGGAACAAGCTTAAGATACGATATTTCTGGATAGGACTTCTTCGCCATGTTCCCAATGACCATCAGTTCTGTGGACATGAAGAATTGCTAGAACAATGTGGCAATAAAGAATGGCAAGAGCCTGGTAGTGCAACCATGAAACTGCTTCGTGAGCAAATTCATGACCCCATATTGTTGAAGTCCTTGAATTATTATGTCCAGCATTGACACACTGGCATGCTAGAGGTTACTATCATTGACAATAGTTCTTAATGATAAAGTTAAAGTAAAACTTTGCCTTGACCTTATTTTAACTCGCCAGCCTTGCATAGAAGTGATCTGTTGAAGAAACTGGAATCACCAAAGACTCAGAACACTGCTGGCCTTCAATCTTATGGATAATTTTCCTGATAATGAATATAAATGTAGTAAAGAATATTCTCCTGCAGCGAGGTTACATTTATGGATCCAAACAGATGGTGAAGTTCTTCCTCACTTTCAATGGTTTCATCCTCAGAGATGGGTTTGAGCAACTGAGCAACAGGTGTGCGTCTTTTACTGGCCCTAAGGGAGAATATTGATCCATTCGACTCAGCCTCAAATGAAAGGACATTTGCCTTATTGGATGCCATTGTTGAGTTTCGCATTAATATTTGGCAAAAAGCTGTCTTGAACTGTACTGTGTTTGGATTGTTGTTGAATCCTCCTCGAGCACGTGCACATGAAAACAAAAGCTCAATGTAATCCTGAGAGAATTTGTAGGTCAGCAAAAATCTGTAAGGATCATTATTTCTCATAAGTAACTCTTCAGCTATGGAAAAAATTGACTTTGATGCTGATACAAACCCCAAGATGAATGTTTTGCGACGATGATTTACCAGAACTTGATCATTACCTGCTTTCAGGCTAAGAAGATATTCTGAGATATTTTGGATTTGTTGTTTTAAGCTGTTTAAATTTGTGGCTCTTATAGGTGATTTAAAACCTTTCATCATTGGGTGCCTAGAATTAAGAAAGTCAAACAGCCAGTCAATGTTTCTAATAAATTGGATTGTAGCAGCACAACCTTGGAAGCTTTCAAGATTCATGTCAGTTTTCAGAAACTCTAATGCATCAGCTACAGATGAGCTGAATGTTTGGGCTGCTAGCTTGACTTTCATTTTGTGTTTTTCCCAATTTATGTGTTCTGAATTTAACTTGTTTGCTAAAGTAAAACCTTCCTTGTCTTGCAAGACTGAAAGATTTGTTATGTATTTCCATGAGATACTTTCCCCATCTGATGTTTTGAATGATCCTAGGTTTCCTAAGGCATTGCGAGCCAATTTTAACATGTGACATGCATCTAATGTGGAATAAACAAAATAATATCTTGTAGGATGCTTAAATTTAACAATCATGGTGTCATATTTATCTGTGAATCTGCATCCAGGGTTCTCCAGTGTGCTTAAATTGGTAGATGTACCATCACATGTTATGGACCAGACTCTAAAGCCATGATCAGCTGCTAATGAAAGGCCTGTTTTGATTAATGATGCTTGTGATTCAGCATTTAATTTGTCTGTTAAAAAGTATCCAACTGGACATTTCCAGCGTGACTTTAGGCTGGTCAACATAAAAACTAAAGCCTCAGAAGCAAGGTTTTCAGAGTTTTCTGGAATGATGTTACCATAGTCAACAAAGCCAGAATACTTTGACTTGAGCTGATCATAAGTTACCTGTTTCCTGATTGACATTCCATCAATAAGCAAGGCTCAATCTAACATTTCTGGCTTATCTTTGGACTGGTTTTCAAGATCCTGAAAAACCTCAGTAAGGAAGCCTGGCTCACAGTTGACGGAAGCTGTCCACTGCTTAATGGATGACTCATGTGGTAGCTTAAAAGTTTTGCGTAGAAAATTATATGCTCTGTGCGAGTAGAAATTTACAGTCAGGGCAAATTGTTTTAATTCTTCGCTATATCGCCTTCCAGCTGGTTTACGGCCCTTATTTTTAACCTCAAACAGGTGCCAGAAAATTGATCCTTAAGGAGGTCTGCACTTGACTGGGAAAGAAGTTCTTTATTTTTCATAGTATCAATAAGGTCACCCATTGTTTTTGTTTTCTGATTTCGTCTACGCAGCTTTTGTTGAAGCATTTTGATTTTTATTCTCAGTCGCATTTTTGTTGGTAAATTGGGAGCAGATTTTCCCTCTAGGTTTTTTAACTGTTTGGCTTTTTTGCTGTTCCTTTGCCCCCTTTTTAAAGCATGGGTTCTTCCTCACTAACTTCCTTCTGGTTTTTGGTGGCTCTCTCATGAGGTGTTTTGGGAACTTTGGGAAAATGGATGGTACAGCAGAGGGGGCCAAATGTGGCCTTGGCTGACCAGGGCGTACCTTGTAATCTGTAACAAGGAAGTAATCGCTACAGATATAGGAGTATTTTGTAGGGTGCCATTTCCAACGCCTCGCTGCTGCAATCCAAAGTTGCCGAAAGCAGTACGCGTTTTACAAATCACACACTCGCAGAACACAACAACCCGTCAGAAAACTTTTGCAGTGCAAATGAAATTCTTCGAAATGCCTTGTGGCTTCAAGCCTCACTTTCATGCTATCTCTCTAGCTATTCTTATACCTCATTGGTGTTTACATCTGCGGTCAATCAAAGATGGCTACTTTGAAACTATGTACGTGTTGTAAATCTCACGCTAAATGCTGAATTTGCTGGAAACGAAATGAATATAAATGGACGAAGTCACTTGTTGGAGCTCCTAAATTTGTTCCTAAAACGTGGACAGACTGGTTGGCTACTGCAGGAAAAGGAGACACCGGAGCGAAGAGCTGGAGATTTTTCAAGGAGGCCTACGTCCATGATGTGTTGCTCGCCTTCAGTGATGAAGGGAATCCTACTAAAACAATTGTTTGGGCTAGATGTTTTTGCCCAATGAAGAAAATGAAGAGCCACACATAATGTATCTTTGTGCGGAGATATGCAGCTACACAGAAAAAAGGAAAGCACATTGCTCCTGCAAAGCTGGTAGCGAAGGCCACTGCAATCACGTATTTGCGCCACTTTTCCAGATCAACAACTTTTCATGCGGTGGATTAAAATCCATTCCAATAGACGGCACTTGCACAAGCAGACCCCAACAATGGCACATACCAAGAGCAAGCACAATTTCTTCATTGCCAGTAATGGGGACCCATTTTGCAAATCCAGCCACAGGTAAAAATGATGATACGTGAATAAGAAGTCCGGTGAAATGTAAACTTTATGACAACAAATCTGGAATGAATAGTCGTTTGAGTTCAGATAATATAATGAATCAGGTTTCCCAACTGAAGAGCCTGAGCAATGCACCACCCTTTCATACCTTTTGTCAGATCAAGAGCCATTTATGCAAGTCAACACGGTCTTGGGGAATGTTCCTGTAGGATCATGCCTTTCCTATCAACTTTTTGACTTTGGCAAGACCAGCACAAGATTTGAATTTACCAAAGTTCTTGCAACAGGAGATTCAAGTGTTTGCCTTCATTTTCCTGATGTGCCATGTTTGACATCAGACAAAAATTTCTATGCAGGAATACTTTTGAACAAGAATAACAAAGAATGGCCAGAAGCTAATATCATGATAACAGCAGATGAAGCTTGGGAACTTGAGAAAAGAACAGTTCTACAAGGAGAGTGTAAAGAATGGGGTGAACAACACAAAAAGAGATTAACTCCATCAAATTTTGGCAAAATAAATCGACAGATACAACGGCCATCTGCAGCAATGCTCTCCAACATATTTTGTCCATCAGATTTCTCAAAGGTCTCATCAAATGCTCATGGCAAAGCAAAGGAAAAGCTTGCAAGGAACATTTATGCAAAAAAAATGCAGCAAAAGGTTAAAAACTTTTGCGTGTTTGATGCAGGCCTCATTGTCAATCCAGCCTATCCTCATCTTGGAGCAAGCCCTGATGGAAAAATTTTCAACCCTGGTGTCAGCCCACAATATGGTCTTTTAGAAGTCAAGTGCCCTTACAAGCAGCGTGCCACGAAAATAGAGGGGGCACTAGCAGATCCAAGTTTTATATTTCATTACAAGATGGAAGTTATATGCTTAAAAAGGATCATGCTAGTGGCTACTTTGAGCAAGTTCAAGGTCAAATGGCACTCAATGGCTTAGAGTGGTGTGACTTCTTTGTATTTTCTTCAGAGTCAAATAAGATGTGTGTTGCCAGAATTGAATTTGACACAGAGCACTGGAAACAAAAGCTTTTGCCAAAACTCAATGACTTTTATTTTCAACATTGTTTGCAATTTTTAATACCAAGAGTATAAATTAGACTGAAACACAAAGCTTTCGATGATTTCAATGCTTAAATGATCTGTTACCTGCAAGGATAAATATAAAAAATTACAACTTACTTTTAAATATTATTTGTCTGTTGTTTTTAAGTACAGTAACATTTGCAAAACTACAAAAGTAAGTGTCCAAATTCTCAAAAAAGTTAGTGAAGAAATTAGTTTTTTTTCTGAAGGTAGTGGGCCAATGATCCACACTACCACCCTGGCCCAAGTGTTTTTGCTCCAGTATTGCTATAATATAATTGATTATGTATTTCTTATCATTACTATAAAACCTTATTTCAAGAGCCTAAAGAATTACCTGTTCAATAACAATACTTAGGTTTAAATTGCAAGTCTAAATTAAAAACATTGTTTAGCTGTTATGATAGTATAGGATTATGAAAGTAAGAAAGCAAGCATATAACTGTCCATATTTGATTAATTGTTCCTATCATTGCTATTGGAATGACATAGTGTAAGATACGAAATCGCTTTATCTTACACATGGCCCTCTCTACATGTATCCGATGCATTGCAATAGTCTGGGTTCTGAGGAGATCTGACTTAGAAAAACTACCTTTATCTTTCAAGTATCGTGGAATGTTGAGACCAAGGCCAAGCTCTCTAAGTTCTTCATCTATGTTGAAGCCTTTATTTGCCATGATAGTGTCTCCAGTTAGAATTTCTGAGATTTGAAGCTTTTGCGTAAGAATTTCCAAAAAAACAACATCTTCTAACAATCTCCTTTTCACTAATTGATCCTTCATACAGTTGAGATACAAACATCACACCACCTTTTGGATCCACACCAATAAGGCATTTGAGGGTAGCATGACTTTTATGACTGCTGTAAGTCTCACTTTGTTTTTGCAATGAACTTGGAACTTGTATCCTAATTTCTGTTGCATCTATAATTATTATGTTATTGCCATATTTTTCAATGAAAACTTTTGTTGCATTTTGTAGAATTATTTCACGAGTTGGCCATATTTTTAGGGACCCAAGGATAACATACAAATAATTTATCCAAGTTATCAAGAAAGCTGACACAGTGCTTTGGGAAATATTAAAGCGTCCTGCCAAATCTATATCTGTTAATCCCATGCGCGATTTCATAAAAACTAAAATAAATTCATCTTTGACAGACAATTTATGATTGTTCATGGTGCTCAGCTTCCCTTCCCAGCTTCGTCTTTTCGTGCCATTATCATCATCCTGGATATTTCCCTCGCCATCCAATATATTTTCCATATCAATTGCCCTTCTAGCAGCTTCTTTTGCTCCCCAGTAAACTAGTTTCGTCCTATCCTGGTTAGGCAGCAAAAAATTCAATGTCTCTATAAAACGCTGCTCTGAACTAAATCCAGTAAAATGGGTGCATAGTTTCTCTTCTTTTTTCTTCGATACACACTTTGAAACAAGATGTCCGAGTGAAAAAGCATGTAGACAAGGCAACCTGTCTACTTCATCATCACAGTATTCGCCAAACGTTTGGGTCTTTCTTGATAACTGCTTCTGCTTTTCAGGAAACAAAACGTCACCTTCCCCTTCGGAGGCAGTGTCGGTAGCTTCTTCAGCCTGTACACGACAACTTTCTAATTTTTTTAGTGCTTGCCATGCCTGTTGAACTTCTTCTTGCTGTTCACAGCTTGGAGTTGTCCATTTGAACCTACTTGGAACTGCAGTTGCCTTTAAACGCTTTACTTATGCAAGTGGGTCAATGAAATCATTTTTGCTAAAATGAACCTGAACAAATTTTCATATGTTTCGTTATGGTAAAAAATCTGGGATCTCGTTTCATCTTTGTTATCTAAATATTAAGCCTCTTCTTGTCATTTAACGGGAAACAATGAAATGAAATATCTTCATTGCCATCTGAGCTATTGATGCATCCTCCAGAACAACAAAAATGCAGCATTTTGAATGTAAATAAGCGCACGCATGCGAATATCTTAGGCCATTTGAGAATGTAAACACCCATTTCAGGTCACGTGACAGTATAACAACAACAGAGCCGAATTTGTCTATTATTTCTTAATCCTCTGACGCATGTTTTTTTTGTTCTATTGCTCAAACGACAGAGAGAACTTGGACAACCGCGAGGGCCGCGAAGCTGCAAGGTAATCAGATCCCTGTTTGATGACCTTTTCGTTGTTTCTGTGACGTAGGTCTTATTGTGCTGATGGCTTTTGAACAAAGAGTGCCACGCAGCAACGTAATAATTCCGTAGTTTCATTACCTCGAGAGCAGTTCCTCATCCTTCATGATTAGTAGAGTGCTTACAAACGACTATCACTGGGGTATTTTCACTACATTCTGAGCAAGAAAATCCAATAAGTCATGAATAGCATTTGTAATTAAAAAAGGATGGTTAGCCATGCCCCAGAATAAAATAAAAAGGATGAGCCAGTGAGTCTGTCTATGTGTTTATTCGTGGATATGTGGATGTAACAACAAAGAAGGAAGGGACATTTTTTATCGCTGGTCTCTTTGTGATGGATGGTTTATCAACGGTGGGTTTAAAATTTAATAATTTATTTCAGGAATATTTGCCATGTAGGGAAGTTTTATTTTGATAAAAAATTGAAGATTAAACAGTTTGAAGAGACTTGTAGTAAATTTAAAAAACCTTTCAAAAATACTAATAAGTGTTCTCTTGGAAAATTATTGTCCAGTAAATGCGCAGAATCGTTTATCCTGGACAAATAAGTCTGCATGGAATCTTTGCGTAGTGATTCCTCATCATTCCTTTCAAGGTAAGCAAGTCCACTTTTGATTACCTTGCCCTTTTTAAGGCTCACGAAAATGGGCCTTTCGCCGATTTGAATAGGTCTGTTATTTCAGAATCGTTTACAGGCTCAAAACCCGTGGCATGAACTGTCAGCCGTTCACTGCAACTCCGAAACAAAACCTCAAGGCATTTGGTTGTTGTGTTGTGCAGCGGAATATTCTGTGGTTGTAAGCACAGAACGGGAACTCAGACATTATGTAAATAATCAAGATCGAACTTAAATATGTTGGATGTTTAATGATGATTCTTTATGTACATTTTAGATGAAAGAGCCTTTTGTACTAAGACGCTATCATGGTTTATTTCGACAGGGTACAAAATGGCAGTCATCGAGCATCCCAAAACCAAATTCTACCCAACCGCACAGCTAGGTTATATCGATGTTCCTTGTGCATTAGAGAGGTTGTTAGGTACAAAAAAATGCATCAAGATATGCATAAATGGTTCATTATCACATTGATAATGTTGTATATTTATCCGCACAAGGAAAAGCAAGAGGGAAATTGGTTTCGAAATTGCTAAAACAGTTGAACCATCAAGCATACGATTCTTCACTATTCTTAGGGTTTTTGAAAGAGTGTGGTCCTGAAATTTTTTCCGGGTACTCCATCCCCGGGCCCCCTGGTGAATTCGCTCGCTTTGCTCACAAGTTTTTGATTACCTACTTTGCAACACTTGGCGCCGCCCCTGCTCATAGATTAACTTTGTGAAAGCTATATGGTCCCTTTTAAACCTTTTTGGCAAGGTGTTACATATATCCTTAAAAAAATGATTTTTCCTTCATGAATTTACATCATGGACAGGCCAGCACAGAAAGGAGCCACTGTTTGTTAACTTTTGGATAATTCTTACTTTTGAATTCTTACTTTTCAAACAAATCTATATCAAATTGTAGTAAGCCTATACAGCTGAAGTAAAAGTTTAAATTGGGGATAACTAAATTTAACAATAAAGGAGGGTAAGGGTGGCATTTGAAGTTGCATGTCATATATTTATGATAGTTGAAAAAGTCTAATTAGACTATTCCAGATTTTTGTCTTATAAACCTGACCAATCTAGAAACTGTATTGAACAGGGTTGCCAGATGGTCTGGAAACGAGCAGGCCAAACCAGCTTAAAAAAGTGGCCAAATTGGTCAAAATTAGGCCAAACTAAAATGACGTCATGAAGCATCGCTATGCGCATGCGTAGATATACATTAGGAAAACACATCATGAACCTCGAGAGCTGAAAGCAACTGAACAATTATAAAAGATAAACAAGAACAAATTTAAAGTTAATAACAAACAAAGCATGAAGCAAAAATAATAAAGTTTCACACAAGCTATTCATCTTGCATCATCACATCATCATCATCATCTTCATTTATTCCTTCTGTTGCATACATGGACGAATTGAACAGCTCTAACATCCTTTGAATGACACGAAAGTCTTTGCAACATTTATTTTCGAAATGCAAATTCGTTTTGATGCGCACGATTGCCTCAAGCATGACAGGAGACATCTTGTTCCTTGGCTTTGTTTTGACTGCAGTAGCGTAAGAAAATATTCTTTCGACAACAGTATTGCTGGTTGGTTTTGTGAGGCATGACAGTGCATAGCTTGCGAGTTCTTTAAATGGCCTCTCGCCCAGGGCGTTTTTGTATAAGAATACTGCAGCCCAAAATTTTGAGGAATCTTGTGGTATTCCTTCCTTCATCTCTTTGGCCCAGTCAATAAATTTTATCTTTCGATACTGTTCATCAATAGTTGACAGAACATCGCCTTGAATAAGGTGCTGCATGGGCAACTTTGCCAATGGCATACATTCCACTTGACTGAGTACACTGGAGGGGCTAAGATATGCAATGGATTGAAAAATCGCATTGGAATCTGGTAAGCGCTTTGCTACTTGAGCTGCAGCCTCCAGTAACAAGTGATGGCATCTTGCATCAATTTCCCTTCCTTGTTGAGCAGTTAGTTGCTTCCTCCCCATCATTTCGTTGCGTTCAAATATGTACTTAGCACCATAACCAACTTTATCTGATGCTACGTGGCTGCCATCAGGGAGATAAACTCGACTAGTCAGGCTGTTATGGAACAAATTCAGTTCTTTAATCATACAGTCTGGATCTAGGTCTGTTGCTTGGAAAAATGCATTTATCCTTTCAAATTTGTTTACTATGGGTGTAACGAAGTGAAAATACAATTTATTCACATTGTCTTTCATCATTTCTGCAATTAAACGTGCTTTGTATCTTCTAGAAGCATCAGCTTCTATTTCGGCAATTGAGAAGTAGGTTTTTAGCTCTTCCCAACTTACTAAGATGCTGTACAGCAATTTACCTCTGACAAGCCATCTTGTTGTGGAATTCTTCTGAAAGGCGCCACTTACTTTCACGGTTTCATCATCGCCATTGATGATCTTGAAGAGATCTTTGTATGCTTCACATCTTAGTGTGCTTTTTGAAAACCATTTTGGGATCTCGCTCAGCAAAAATCCAAGATTAGCAGGGAGTTTTTCGAAGGCATGTTTTATGCATAGGGAGAGTGAATGGCAGATACATTTCATAAGGATGCAATTTGGAGACACTATCTTCATCCTGGAATAAACAGAGTCATGCTTTCCGACCATTACAGATGCTCCATCGCATGCCAAGCCAACACAATCTTCTAAGTTTAATCCAGCATCTTCAAGACTTAGTTTTAAGGCATTGAATATATCTTCCCCAGTGGCGCTTACGAGGGAAACTAAACTGATAAATGCTGTGCAAATTTTCTCTTGCTTTTCTCTGAAATATCGCACTGTTACACACAAATATTTCTTGCATGATACATCTGTTGACTCATCTATGAGAACGGAGAACTTCTTGCCAGAAACATGGCTACGTTACTCGTCGTATAGGGCAGGAGAGATTACGCGTTTGATTAATTGGCTGCATTTTGTTTGATGAAGGTTCAGTTCTCCCAGTTTGCTCTTATCTCCGTGTTTCACAATTATTTCACCAAAATGGTCAACTGCCCGAATTGCACAATGACACGTTATAGCAACAGCAAGCTCAAGCTCGATCTTCTTCAGGACCTCATCATCTTTCTTCAAAAGAGTAACAATTTTTCTGTTCGAAGAAACTGCAGTGGAAGCTTTTTTATGTTTAGTAGAAGCCTCGTGTTGCTGAAGATGACAAAGCTTTGGGTTAACATTGACTTTACATAAAGAGCAGTATGCTTCATCTGTTCCATCCACAGCTTTTGTTACCCAAGGATGCTTTCTTTGCCATTGCGGCTTATACTTTCGAGCACTTTCATAGTAGCCTTTCCACTTAGTACCTTTGGGTTCCTTGCTTAAACTCATTATTGAAATCGAATTGAAATTTAACAGAGCAGTGAGTATTGCAATCGCGTGAATCTAAATGAAAGGTTTCTGATGTTTAGGGTTATATGAATCAAGTTTTTAGGGTCCGCAAGGCTTGTTGGAAGTGGTATATCCGATAAAACAGCCGATGTTTTGTTATGCCTCACATCGAGACATCCTGTTATTGTAGAAAACTAACTCGTGAATGTCAATTGAATATTTATAGCGCAGTGACCCCTGTAGCTGGTTATTCACAGCTTAACGTTATGTTAAGTGGCAAGTGATGAATTACATCACACTAACAATACAAAGCCCATGTCATGAAACTGCGAGAATACACTGTTTGAATAAAACTTTCCAAAGGCCAAAAACAAAGTAAAAAAATTATTAGGATAAATTCGAGAAAACAGGCCAAAAAAGGCCAAATTTTAGTCTCAGGCCAAATGTTATTTTTTCAGGCAAATCAACATGAAAAAAGGCCAAAATTGAGAAATTTGGCCTTAAAAAGGCCAGTATGGCAACCCTGGTATTGAAATAATTTTTAATAAACAACAGAGTTTAAAGTCTGTAGGGGAAAGTTCACATATTTTGCAGAACAATTATTCTGCAGCTGATAAAGAGAGGAACAATCGAATAATGTGTCGCGTTATCAATGAAAACAACTTCATTAGCCAAACCATTAGACGAGTAAACAATCGGGCAGAAAAATATACTTTCATACTAGCAGTTCAGCATTCAGTTCATCGGTATTCAACATAGGAATCAGTCGCCCGTTAATCTCTTACAAATGCAAATTCCGCTGCAATTGGTTTATTCTCTAACTCCAAAATTTCAATCACACAACAGTAAATTCAATTATGCTTTCATCGTCCTTGTCCAAGTCTAAGAAAATCTTATTTCATTTATGCCACCATGATATACTGTGCCTCAAATGACCGTACAAATGAAGGCCGAAATCAGAGTGCCTCATACAGCCAATCCTTGTTGTTTACCATTTCTTTCTCCCGAACTTTGGACTCTGTCTTGTTACAAATAAAATTTATGCAGCTCAACTGAGACAAGTTTTGCTGTCAAAAATAATATCATTGGTATTGCATAAGCAAGCAGGAAATCCACATTCACATTGCCCCGCCATAATACTTGAACTGGCCTCCTTGCTAGTGTCTCATAGCAAAACGAGAATGCACAGGGCAATTTTTGCAGTCCTCCTCTCGGAGATAGCAAGAAGAAAGGTTTTCAAAACAACGCTCTTTGACCTAACTAGGTGAACCCTTGACCAATCAAAATCACTACTGCTTACTAAATGTTATGATGATCATTTCGACAAGGTCCTGATCCCCAGATTGAGCAGGACTGCTCTTTGTTCTAGACTATTGTGAAGCAGGACTAAATTTACAGAAGCCCATTTACAGACTTAATCACAATAATCGCCCAGTGAAAACCAGGCTTTAGGTCCCAGCCACCGAATAACGTTTTCATGTTGTTTTCATGTATGTTTCAACATAAGCTATAGAGGAATATTACCATTTTTATTTTTGTGTAATCTGTTCTGAACAAAGCTATGTGCATCCTTAGGGCAGAGAAACATATACATCCGACACATCAAATATATTACTTCGAGGCAATGCTTTGGCTGGCACCATCATTCCAGGGGTATGGAAGGAGGAATTTTCAACATCTTATCAGCCGAATACCATCTCCTTCTGAAATTTCTATAATCTCTAAAATTGCTACTTGTTTGGGGATCAATTCAGACAATTGTTTCTACTACTTGATTTTAATCGCAGGTCATTTATACCCAGTGTTTGTGAGAATAATTATGGTCTTCTGTGATTTCATGAAATTTGGTGTGAGAATTTTAATAGTAGATCACAAATTTCTTTGGCTGGAATTTCACAAATTTCTTTTATCTCAATATCTCACTAAGGTGATCTACTTTCTTGTGCAAAAATGTATGAGAGACAACAAGTTTTTATTGATTTTAGCCTTTTTAATTTCCACTAAAATATGAAATATAATATCAAGCAAGGGCCCCTGCCCCACTTTTCACCATGCTACTGCAGAGATTTTCAAATAAATATTTCCAAAAAAATTACAGGTGGCCTTGATTCCAACACAAAAAGGTTCTCGATGACTTCCAACAGTCCATCGTTGTTTTGTTTCTTTCTCTTAAACGCACTTTTCAAACACTGGCTATCTATGGTTAGCATCGCGTTCACTCTTCACTGAAACTGACACGATTCTCTTCAAACTGCAAAAAAGGGGTTTCTACTTGAAACTCTTGTTCCATTGAGTGGTATTGGAAATTCACAGTTACAACTTTGCTAGTTGCCCTTAAAATACTTTGATTATTCTTAGCATAGAGACTACTAAATTCCTTGTGAATTTTTCTTAGAAAAAAGAGAAAATATTGGCTTACAAATATTCTGGTGTTTTAAGCTGCATTTTTGAGTTTGCCCCACGACAGATCATTGATCCAGCAGAAATATGATCATTAGGCAAGCTGATCATTGATCATTAGGGTTTGAAGAATTTTTCCAATCAATGTTATCTTTCAAAGCCAGGACCACCCGGATTTACCTGAATTTGGGTCTCCAAAAAACCAAAAAGTGCATAAAGGCTTGCAGAGCTTCAAAGATAGCGAAAGCGAAAACGAAAAAGCAATGATGGTGCAAATCCAGACAGAAAGTTTAAGCGACCTTGATGTGTCAGATTTTTTAAAAGAGAAAACATTGCTAGAAGCACTGAACTTCTTGCAGTAGCAAATGCCAAAAGGGAATCTGGGAAAAAAGATCTTGCAGCTTCTTCGTTATCACGGAAACCAAAGCAGGTAGAAGATCTTATTGGCACAACATGGAAGTTGGTAGAAGCGAGCAGTGACAAATAGAATGGAGCTACTGGAAAAAGCTGTTGAAGGGGGGATTGTGCTGCAAAATGTAATGGAGAGTGGCTTCAGTGTGCATTGGAAGTTTTAAGAAACAACCACATACACCCTTATGTATAAGCAGCATCATTAAGAGAATTGCCAGAGAAGGGGCATGGAAAATTTAGAAACATAATTATTATGGGGCCAGCAAATTGTGAAAAATCGTTTATGCTTAAACCACTTCAAGGCATATACAAGGTTTTTAGCAATCCATGTTTGAGCTAGAGATAAATATGCATGAAAGTATTCTGACTGTCGCACACAAGGGTGTGGTCGGAAATATCATTCTTGACCACAGCCATAGTTTTTAAGGATATTTGCCCCCTTCTCATTTGAGCAATCGACACGCACATTAAATTGGCGCACATTAAATTTATTTAGAACGTTCTCAAACTGTTGTTTATTCCTTATCTGAGTTTTTGTGACGGAGTCACTGAGTGCCACGAAGACACGTGATGAAAACTTACTTAATCTTTAGAAACATTACGTATGCGGTTGTTTTGTTTAAGACTTCCTTTGTTTATCCCCCGCTGACATTGCTTTGTAATTATAATTCATGGTATGCATAGAAATTTCTGGAACATTCGATGGTAATCTCGCAAGTATGATGTAATCACGGTAGGTATTTTTGTAAAGTTACGTAATAATAAGTAGCAGTATAAATAGAGGCTGTGTGCCCGTGAAGAGGGAATTCTTTTCTTAGTGGTGGTTAGTGAGTAGAGTTGTAATGATTTTAGTGATTATTTCGGCGTGGTAAAATTAAAGAAGGTCCATTTCTTGCTTCGTGGACTGTTCATGTAGTTGTTGCGTTCAAAGCAATATTGAGTTCACTACATTTTGGTACCAGAAGTGGGGTCATTTATCGCCGAGGAAAAATACTTCGGTAGGCGAGGATCACGTAAGTGGAGTAAAAACAGTTTAATTTGGTTTGAAATACTGTGGTGTGTTGGAATAGTACCATGGCAGCCGGAGGGAGACGAAGGAAAAGGCAGGAAGAAGCCCAGCATACAAGCGAAGAACGAGGGGAAAGTGGAGTAGTTTTAGAAGTACTTAAATGGATGACAGAAAACGAAGAAAAAGAGCGCCTCTATAGAGAGGAGCAGGATCGAAAGAGAGACGAGTAGTTTATGCAACTAATAGCCACACTTGGAAAAAAGCAATCCGACAAAGAAGAGCAAGTAAAGGCACAAGAGGCGCAGCGAAAACAAGAGGACAAGGCCCAGTTGGAAAAAATTATTCGTCTTCAGAATGAAGAGCGGGAAGCCAGAGAACGAGAAAATAGAGAGAGAAATTAAAGCAAGAGAACTGGAAAAGGTAAATCGTGAGCGAGAGAAAGAGGAAAGGTTGGCCAGAGAGGAGGAAAGAAGACTTGCGTGGGAAGCACAAGCTGACAACGAGAGAAGGCAATTTTTAGAGAAATTCGCAGAACTCAGTTTATCTAGCCAGGGACAAGAACCAATGATAAACCTTGGGAAGCCTGCTCTTAAAATGCTCTGTGAAGATGACGATATAGAGCATTTTCTCACCACATTCGAGCGTGTAGCGGAAACATATGGATGGAAAGCAGAGGTTTGGTCGGTGAAATTAGCACCATTGCTCTCTGGAAAAGCACAAGCCGCGTATGCCAACATGGACCCAGAGAAGTCTCGCATTTACGAAGAAGTGAAAAAAGCCATTTTGAGGAGGTACGATATTGATGAAGAAACCTATCGTCAGAGATTTCGAGCCACAAGGAAAAGGAACGAGGAGAGTTGCACTGAACTGGAGGTGAAACTGCGTGATCTATACTGCAAGTGGGTACATCCCTCTACAAGTACAAAGGAGCAGATTTCCAATGCTATCATAATGGAGCAGCTACTAAGTTCTCTGCCATTAGAGCTACAAATTTGGATCAGAGAGCGAAAGCCTACAACATCAGAAGAAGCTGCCATATTGGCTGACGATTACCTGTTAGCACGAAAGGCCACAATCAGGGGACAGGGTACCCAAGAAATTAGATGTCATGGTTGTAAAAAGACTGGCCATATTTTAAAGAACTGCCCTGTACCAAAACAAGCAGATACGACGGTACCAGTAGGCAAAAGAAAGCCTGAAAACGATACAATACAACATACACCTACAAGGAGCTCGACAATTCAGTGTTTTAAGTGCGGGAGACCAGGACACATTGCTCTCCATTGTCCGTCAAATCAGGCCCACAACAACAACAACAGAGGGAGACATACGGGATATTGTGTTAAACATAAAGACAAGTTGATCAGATCAGCACAATCATTTGACTTTGGAGAGCATTCAGTTGGTAAAATTCTAAAGGCTTTCAGCTGCAGAGGGGAAATAGAAGGGAGACTGGTAGACATTCTTGTCGACACTGGCTGTTCAAGGACACTTGTGCACAAAGACTTGATACCAGAAGGCAAAATCGATGAAGAAACCAGAGTTGATATACAATGCGCACATGGTGATTATGTCAGCTACCCGACTGCCGAAGTCAGCATAAAGATTCAAGACAAAGCGTTCTTGCAAAGGGTTGTGGTGTCTCCGAATCTTCCAAGACCGGTTCTGTTAGGCATGGACATAGTAAATGATGAGAAGTTTGAGAGGGATGATATTGAAGCTTTTATAGTAGTGACCAGAGCACAGGAAAAAGCACGGGAACAAGAAGAGGCGATACAGTTGGCCAGGGAGATCTGCTCGGGTGCAAAAGCGCGGGCTTTAAGCGATGCTAGCGGAGAAGGCAATCAATCAGAGGAAACTTCAGATGTAAATTACGAGATAAATTCTTCAACTCGAGATGTGGATAGAGACGACAATACCGAGGGGACCGTTGAATCGTTGTCTGGGTCAAAAGAAGTACAGACGGCGGAAACAGCAAAGATAAATACAAATGACGAAAATGAAGGAAGTTTAGAGATGAAGAATTTCAGTTGGAGCGCCGCAGAGATAAGAGAAATGCAGGGGAATGACACAACATTGGATAAATGTAAGGAGTATGCGCAGTTGAAGTCATCATTAAATGGCAAGGTGAGGTTTATAGAGAGGGAAAATAGCTCAGAAGATCAAGAGGAGAATGACTTAGTGGTACCTTCTATAAACAACGAATTTTCTAAAGATGGCTGGGAAGCAGTAAAAATTGAGGAAGATCTTAGTGACAGCCAATCAAGAACATTGCATGTCCTACTACAAAGATTCGCAACCGTTTTGAAAGACTCCCCTGGAAAAACAACAGTAGTAGAACACCAGATTCACACAGGAGATGCAAAACCAGTTAGGAAAAGGCTGTATCGTCTGCCACAGTCACAGTATGAGAAAATCAAGACGGAAATCGAAAAAATGGAAGAGATGGGAATCATCCAGCCTTCAAATAGTGAATGGGCAGCTCCAGTAGTGATTGTTCCAAAAAAAAGATGGATCGCTGAGAATATGTATTGATTATAGAGAATTGAACAAGGTGTCTTCATTTGATGCATACCCGATGCCGCGGGTTGATGAAATTCTTGACAGGCTTGGCAATTCAAGGTACATCTCCACCCTGGATCTGACAAGAGGATATTGGCAAGTCCCATTAAGTCCTGATGCAGTACCAAAGACAGCATTCACATGTTGTAATATAAGTTTAGAATAAATATCGTTGCTCTTTTGTTCTTAATATTATTATGCTGTCCGTAGTCGATATTGGTTTTAAAGCACGCTTAGCTGCATATTGTTGTGTTAAAGTAATTGATTGATGGATCTATTGTTTAGCTCAGTTGGAGTTGGGAGAGGCGTGCTCAAGTTGGAGAGTAGTTGATGATCGAGTAGTTTTGAAGTGAAGTTTTCAAGTGTTTAAAGTTGTCAAGATCGTTCGTTATCAAGAATGGAATTTATTATAATAATAACTTGTAAATAGTATATATATATATATCGTGTTTATTTCATTGTGGATTTTGCTACCATACACCGACCAGCCTTAAAAAGCACAACAATTTGGAGGTCCCACCGAGATGCGATGTTTACAAAATGCCTGGTAAGATTCCTGCAATTTCGAAGTTTAAAGGAGACAATTCTCTTAGTTTTCGACAATGGTCGTTGCAGTTTGAAGCACAACTGAAAGCGTTAGATGTAAAGAACGAAGGAACTAAATGGAGGGATTTGCTACTTTGCTGCACTGAAGCTAGTGCATTTGCGACCGTTTCAAATGCGATTTTGGCCGATGGAGAAATATCGTACGCTGATTTGAAGCATGAACTTGAAACCAAATATTGCGGTGCCGAATATAAGAGAACTTTGGAGACAAAGCTTCGTTCACTTGTTTTTAAACCAGGCGTAAATATCACAACATTTGCATTTGAAGTTAAATCAGTCGTACAAGAACTGTATGGAATTTCGGACGGTAACGTGATAGATTCAATAGCACAAAACCACGTACTATCGCAGCTGGACTCTTTGATTCAGGAGCCAGCCAAAATTTTGCAGTTAACGGGGAAATGTACACTAGAGAGCTTACTAGAGCTTATTAATTCGAAAGTTGCAGATAATCTGTATAATATTGCAACGGCAAAAGCAAGTTTTGAGACGGCCGCGACGAGTTATTCTAGCAATGATCGCATTGATCGTTTGGAAAAGATGGTTGAGAAATTATGTTTTCGCATGGATGAGATGTCTAAGGGTGCGGAAGGATTGAAAAAGGCGGAAGCATGCTCAAACTGTGGAGCAAACGGTCATGACAGGTCCCGCTGCTATAAGCTGAAAACATGCTACCAATGTGGTATGAAAGGACATATTTCCAAACATTGCAGACAAAAACGTGAAAATAGCCATGCACCCAAGAATGGCAGAGTCAGTTCATCGGCGGGTCGAATGACAGAGGAAAATCAAATTAATGTTGAGAATGGTGTTGCGTTAAAACCAGTCCCTCGAATAATGTTGAAACTGAACATTGGTGGATCTGATATGGACATCTTATACGATCCCGGAAGCATGTATACGATGATCACTCGCCGCGCATACGACGAATTGAAAATCAAGCCACCTTTGGTTCACGTAAACCGTAGCGGAATTGGAATTTCTGGTGAAACTTTCTGTTTGGATGGTGTTGCGTACTTGAATATCAAATTTTTATGTGAAGATGGAACGTCATACATACTTGAATACCAGCTGGTACTGGTGTCATCAGCTATTTCTTCTAACATTTTGGGCATTGATACCGAGTTGAATTTTAAAGGAGCTGTCAGAGATCATTTTAATAATTTAATAACATTTGTTCCCTCGTCTGGAGATCAAGTTGTTATTAAATATTGGAAGGAGAAGAAGGACACGAATACTGCATATGTTCATGTTGCCAAGGCAACTATTATTCCTGCAGAATCTATCAAAATGGTACCATCAAAGATAATCAATTCAAAGAAGGATGTTTTAAAGGACGCTCCATGTGTATTTGAACCAATTAAAGAGAGTCGTGATGGCCTGGAACTTAGCGATGTGTTTCTGCAGAGCGCTTCAAAAGTTGTTGATTTACCAGTGTTAAATGACAGTAGCGAAGATATGTTGTTATCAAAAGGTGAAGTCCTAGGAGTTATCAACTCAGTAGAGCAAGCACAAGAAACAATATTCAGAAACAGTGCTCCAAATGCATTAGCTGTACACGAGTCTACTTTATCAGAAGATGAACTCAGCCCTAAGTTTCAACACTTAGACGAAGTAACTAGATCTACAGTAGTACGCATTCTAACAGATTACCAAAAAAATCTTACAAAGGTGCCTGTTGTCAGTCATGCTCATCATGAAATCCATCTCAAGGAAAATGTACCAGTTTCACAGCCAGCTCGACGTCTTCCGTACAATCAGCGTAAAGAGATTTTATCACAAATTGTTCGTCATTTCAGAGTACCTATCGATATTCTGTATGGTACCTTTGATGAGAACACTGAGTCAAATTTCAGCTTACAATCATATAAAGATAATTTGAATTCAATGTACGATACTGCAAGAGAACACATGAATCAACGACAAGCTCGTTATGCTGCATATCATGATTAGAATGTTATTGATGATAAACTGTCTGTTGGTGATTATGTATATGTTTATTTACCACGACTTGCGAGAGTTAAGCTGATTGCTAAATGGAATGGACCATTTAAGATCATAAGAGCATCACATCCAGTCTACAGCATTGAAATTCCTTCGAATAAAGGTACATTGATTAAAACAGTTACGCGTGATAAATTGAAAAGAGCTCCGGAATCTGTCATGAACACTACTGTTCTGCATGTACCTACAGATGATGTTACCAACTCTCAATCCTCTGATGAGATTTTTGCCGAAAGCGACAGGGAGGAAGAGCTTGATGAACCATGTTATAACTTGCGTCCAAGAAGGAATGTTGTACGTTACAATGAAGAACTAATTTCGTTCGTTACAATGATTTCGTAACATTTTATGCATAAAGACACTCTTTTCAAGGGGGGAGGAGTGTTGTAATATAAGTTTAGAATAAATATCGTTGCTCTTTTGTTCTTAATATTATTATGCTGTCCGTAGTCGATATTGGTTTTAAAGCACGCTTAGCTGCATATTGTTGTGTTAAAGTAATTGATTGATGGATCTATTGTTTAGCTCAGTTGGAGTTGGGAGAGGCGTGCTCAAGTTGGAGAGTAGTTGATGATCGAGTAGTTTTGAAGTGAAGTTTTCAAGTGTTTAAAGTTGTCAAGATCGTTCGTTGTCAAGAATGGAATTTATTATAATAATAACTTGTAAATAGTATATATATATATATCGTGTTTATTTCATTGTGGATTTTGCTACCATACACCGACCAGCCTTAAAAATCACAACACACAACACCTTTTGGTTTATTTGAATTTCAAGTTATGCCTATGGGAGCTCCTGCTACTTTTCAGAGGATGATGGACAAGATACTTAAAGGAATGGAAAAATGTGCAGCAGCATTTTTAGATGACGTCATAGTATTCAGTGCTACATGGGAGGACCACTTAAAACATTTGGAGGAGATATTGACGCGTATCAGTAAAGCGGGGCTCACAGCAAATCCAAAGAAATGCTCATTGGCAATGAACGAGGCGCATTATCTGGGACATATTGTTGGAAATGGCAAAGTTCGACCAGAAGATGACAAAGTGAAAGCCGTCAGAGACTTTTTGAGACCAGAAAGCAAAAAGCAAGTGCGCTCATTTCTTGGTTTAACGGGATATTACCGAAAATTCATACCCAGTTATGCAGACATCGCAGCCCCATTAACGGACCTCACTAAAAAGGAAGTAAAAGGTGCGATTCAATGGACAGATGATTGTGAAAACGCGTTCAGAAGACTTAAAAAAGCTCTTCATCACCGGTCTTGAGAAACCCTGACTACAGCAAAGAGTTTTTACTACAGACGGATGCTTAGTCAAATTGGAGATGACAATGAAGAACACCCCGTAATGTATCTTAGCCGCAAGTTACTTGATCGAGAGAGACGCTATGCTGTTGTAGAGAAAGAGTGTTTGGCTATCGTATGGGCAATACAGCAGTTGCGAGTTTATCTATATGGCCGGAAGTTTTCAATTCAGACAGACCATGATGCATTAAAATGGTTGGACCAGATGAAAGAGAAGAACAGCAGGCTAACTAGATGGAGTTTGGCATTACCGATGTATAACTACAGAGTAGAGTATCGGAGAGGACAGGATAACTCAAATGCGGACACATTATCAAGGATTTGAACACGTTTTAAAAAGACAGTCAAAAATGTACCATTTTTGTCTACCAAAGGAGGGGGAAATGTGACGGAGTCACTGAGTGCCACGAAGACACGTGATGAAAACTTACTTAATCTTTAGAAACATTACGTATGCGGTTGTTTTGTTTAAGACTTCCTTTGTTTATCCCCCGCTGACATTGCTTTGTAATTATAAGTCATGGTATGCGTAGAAATTTCTGGAACGTTCGATGGTAATCTCGCAAGTATGATGTAATCACGGTAGGTATTTTTGTAAAGTTACGTAATAATAAGTAGCAGTATAAATAGAGGCTGTGTGCCCGTGAAGAGGGAATTCTTTTCTTAGTGGTGGTTAGTGAGTAGAGTTGTAATGATTTTAGTGATTATTTTGGCGTGGTAAAATTAAAGAAGGTCTATTTCTTGCTTCGTGGACTGTTCGTGTAGTTGTTGCGTTCGAAGCAATATTGAGTTCACGACAGTTTTCAATTGATACTACAGAATCATTTGGGTTGTTTCTTAGCCAAGCGTAAAGCAAGAAAGCGTATTGACGGTTTTCCTTTCATAATCAGGCAAACATTTGAGTCGTTTCTCTCGATTTGTTTATGGTATACGATGACAAACCAGGCCACGCAAAAAATGAAAAATATCATTACAATGAATTTTCATAACTAACAAAATAGAACAAATGTACACAAATATTCATAAAAACCTGCACTATTAACTAGTATTTTTAATAGCTAAACCAAATCAGCGTGTAAACATGTATTTTACTCCGAAGAAACCCCTTCGAATTCAGGGGAATACCCAAGCAAGTAAACTTTACCCGGAAATATCTGAAAGCTGATAAAGAACTGAGAATCCACATTGAAAAGATTCACTTTGAAAATTTTGTCCAAATAAAAATTTCACTCTGCCAATGTCCTGAATATCATTTCAAGTCCTGAATAAGAGCCAAATCGCAGGTATCACCCCAGTCCAGGGCATTTATTGACATTTGTAGGCCCTTGATCCATGGAGGAGGTAATGAATGTCGAAACTTGAAAACATCCCGTGTCCAATGTTACTCTGAAAATCTAGCGACCTTTGTCTTCCAAATTATCAGGTTTAACATACTCGTTATACATGTAGCCAGTCTACTCCATAACACAAAATTCCTTTTCGCCAGTGAAAAAATTCCCCATGCCAAGCATAAATAAGCTCAAAACTGTTCAAAGTAAGCAATGAGGACGGATTAATCTTTGCCCAGTGGTGCGACCTTACTAAAAAAACATACTGTGCACCGAAGTTCGCACTATCTAGCAATTTCATTGGTTAAATATTTTAAAACAAAAGCTGTGCGAATCAGTGCGAACGTGCTACTAATCATACTGTGCACTGAAATACCCTAATCTAACTACATTGGTACCCTGTTGTTTTTTAGTCAGGATGCTTTGAGATTTGAATCAGATTGAATCAAGATCGAGATTGAATTAGAGATGGTGTTTAAGATTTTGCTTGTGTTTATGGCCAGGTTTGAATCATGCATGATTCAGACCTTGGATCTTCCTGCTCCTGCACGGTGTTCAGTTTTCAAATATAACTAAAGCATAATTCCCAAGCAAATACACTTAAAACACAAATGTGAAATTTTTCCAATAAGCGAGAATGTTGTTGTTAAGGAAAAACCTCTTTCGAGACGGATTCTTAGCATAGTTTTAAAAGTTTGACTGTCGCATGTGCAAACGGTGCGAACGTCTAGATCCGCCCCTGTGCATCACCACTGATGCCCCAATATTTGCAACAGGTGAGTCAGAAGTTACATACATTGGCAAATACAACCAAACAGATGATAAGGAGACAGAGATGATGGCAGATTGCTAGAAAGTATTCAAACTCAGTCACCAATTTAAAGAAAAGGATCAAAAGGACATTCCACCCTGTTGTAAATGCTTTGCAAAACTAGCTGTTTTGGGAAAAGATGCCTAAATAACATGACTGCAACATTTCCTGCACTTAACCACACGTAACCCCACACTTAACCATATGACACTATGAGAGTAAGTACCAGAGAATGACACAAAACCACACGTAACCATCAGTTATTAAAAAATATGTATAGACCTTTCTTAATTTGAAAACGATGGTTACTGTTGGAAAAACCACAAAACAGTGTAGAATTAACAATGCTGTCAAATATTTTATGGTTACATGTATCGTTATGTGTGTGGTTACATGTGGGGTTATGTGTGAGCAATTTTTTAAATGGTGAAATACATGAACAGCTTCTACATCACATAGCTGTGTTTGAAACATGCTTATAGCTTTGTTTTGTTTTAAATACCTTATCTTTACCGACATATTACAGTCATATATCACAAAATTTTATAATTCTTTAAATGTTAATACTTTATTCTGTCACCTTTATTTTTTATTACCATGTCTAATCTTTTTGGCATCGATTCTAATTGATTGGTCAATCACAGCGCTGGAAAAATCCATCATAGTTTGCTTTATATAGTTACAAAATTCTCCAAAAGTCTCTTTCATGATTTTTCAGTGCATCCTTTTGAAGCTTCTTTCCAATGAAAAATGTGTTTGATCGGGTTTGGGTCTTGAGACCGAGCATGGATTTCAAGAACTTTGCATCCAATTGAATCAACTCCTCCAAGTGCTCTCTTGCTGTTTTTGTTAGGGTCCCCATCTTGAAAAAAGAGCTTCCCTCTTGGATTGGCTGAGACCTGAAACATGCCAGGAAAATGCTCTCTGATAAGTTTATAACGTAAATTGCCATTTATAGGTGAAGTATACTGAATTCATGATATTGCATCTCTTCCATATGAAATTGCTACCATGAACCTGACCATTCTACTTCCTGATCCTTCTCTTTTGCCCCTTTCCATGCAGTTTAGGCTCAGACTTGCATAACGTTTCTTCTTCCATGTTCATGTTAGTGTTTGTGCCGTTATTACTGTTTGACAGGGTTTGTCTTGTGCACCAAACCGGTTCCATCAAAAAAAGGTTACCCCTTACTTTCCAAAACTTTCAGGCAACTTCTGACATTTCCGAGCAAACTGCAATCTCTTCTCAAGATCTTTCTGTTCCAGTTGCCCCTTTTTCCTGTACTGTGTGTAAGAGTATCCTTCTTTTCATAAAGCTCGACATACATTTCTATTACTTATTTCCTGTTCTATAATGCCAAAATTCCTTTGAACATTTTTAGAGGTAAAATTTCCAAACGTTTCTCTCAATGTCTTTACAATTTCTTGTTCTCTACCTGCTTTACTGTTTATACTTCAAAGTCATATTAAATCCACCCATCCCACATCTGGCCCAAACTTTCAAGCCCTACTTGTGTGGTTTCTTTGGCAAGTACTGGCGAAGTGAAGATTTTGCTTTTGTAGGTATCATTTATTCATCTATTAAATGAGACTCTTCAGGACTCAGGGCTCTGCATTTTGAAAGCAGGCTTTCAACCACGGGGCGAACTTTGTAAAACTTGTCAAACCTAGCATCACCATGAGTTGGGATTGCAAGGTTGTCATTTACATGAAAAAAACGTTTCAGCTTTTGAAACATTGCTAAAGGCATTTTGAAGTAGCAACACATGATATTGTTTCTTGAACAGAATAAAGGTTTGTTTGGCCAACATCATTGATATTGACCCTAAGATGGCGGCGAGAGGTGCGTTATTTTGTTATGAATTATGAATTATGAAAAAAGTTATGAATTCAAGTTACGTTAAGATTGGATGGCAAGCAGCAAAATAACAACCTTAGTAACTTATGGAACCCAAACATGTGCTCCAGTGGATGAATATCTTGGGAAAGAAAGGAATTTTTGAGTAGTGTAGGGGGGCTGAAGCAAGTTAAAGCTTCATAATTTGTCATTTCTTTATACAAAAGGTTTTTCAGTTGGAAAAAGGAAGCAGCCTTTTCAATTCCTCCGCTCCGCTGCCCAAGAAAGTTCTCTTGCTGCTGATCTTGTGTCATCAAATGTGAAATCATCTTCTATTTCTTTGAATAGGGCAGTCTTCTACAAATCAGAGGCAAGCAGACACATAATAAATCGTTTAACCCTTGGAGGAAGATATCTCACTGGTTACAAGCTATTTCGGGCTTATTCACAAAGCTCTGCAAAAATATATTTATATATTTGCACGACCCATTGGCAGTCTCAATGCCAAGGAAAGAAAATGCTGAAAGAGCGCAAGGAACAAAAATTGTGACTCAGACGCAAGACAAAGGCACATGGGAGCAAGAAGAAGGATATTTAGAGAAGCAGGAGGCACCAACAGGTAAGACAAAGAAGATATATAATTATTTAGAATGTTACATCCGGGTACACCCTGTCCTAGGTGTAGGTTCGTATTCTATGTTAGGAGACAGTGACACCCTTTGGAGGAAATCTTTTTCAAAAAAGTAGTCTTTGGCCATGCAACAAAATCTTGTTGCCAGAGTTGCTAAAGCATCGGCAGTTACAGGATTGCACGCCCTGTTTGTTGTCAGAAACGTCTTGGGACCCCTCCCCCCAAATCTCTTGAAAACGACAGCTAGTTAGAGCTCTGATAGCAGGTAAGCAGTCAATTGGCGGAGACCCATCAACCCTGTTGTGCTTTTTTAACAACCTCTGCCTTAATCACCTACAAAATTTGGTGGCAGCATGTGGCAGCCACTAGCACTGGAGTGTAGAGTAATATTTGCATGGTGGCACCAGAGAAAATTTGAAGGTTGTTACATCTCTCCTCCTGTCTATTTTGCACCTAAGAGTAGTTAATAAAACTCAGCCTATAATAAAAAATCATGGCCTTGCGGCTGAGTCTAGATAGTATCGTCACTTTGTCATACAGCAACATATCCCTCAAATAATTTATACTGAAATTTTAAGCTCATAACTTGTTCCCGATCCAAATAATTACATATCATTTTACCAGAATTTGAAGCAGTGTACAAAACATGTGTATCTTGTTCATAGCTCTGCTGTTTTATCCAACAAGCAGAAACACTACATAAGTTGTTTACACCTGCAATAGATTTACTAGCCACTGCTATAATCTAACTTCCACAATGATTCAACTTCTAAGCAACATTTCCCACCTTAACCCATTCACCTCTACAATATTAAAATAAATGTCAAATATTAACTGCCTTCCCTGACAAACCTTCAACAATCTATACCCATTTTTCGACATAGTTTTGGGTATCCAATTGGCAAAAGCAAGGAATTCTACGGCATTTGCTGGGAAGAGTTCATAATAATTCCATTCCATTTCTGGCTTTGGAGCTAGTCAGAAAAATCAGATAACAAATCATTTTCGCAACCATCAATGCCATATAAAATTACGATTTAAACATGCCCCGAAGAGAGTATTCCCCTTTTTCACATCATTTTAATGGGCACACTATCATCTGATACATACTAATAGGATTAGCTTTGTCAAACTTGTAAATTTTGTGAAAAAGAATTCTTCAAAGAGCAAATTTTGGTGGGGGCTATGTTTGCTATGACGTTGTATTTTTTTAGTTGCTAGTTGCTGGATCCTTGTGCACCCGATCCAAATATATCTTAGGTGAAGGTAGGATACAATTTTGAAACACGATTACATGCTTCAGGCCTCTTGCTAATCAGCTGCACAATGCATTGCAGGAGATGTCTGATGAAGAAGAGCTAGGGCAATTCATGGAGGAGAAAGTAATGAAAAAGGCAAAGTAACAAGAGATAGAGTTGGTAGTGATGAAGCTTTTTTAGCTATCGGAACAAGAGAGCTATATTTGCTTAATGGCAACAAGCGTAGGACAATGTTCCCAAGACAACAAAATGGAAGAAGTAGAAGCTAGGTGCCATATGGTGAAGTTAGGGCACACGTGCAAGTGGACAGACGAATGAAGAGAGTGCAGTTTAGGAGTAATTTGACCGGAAGGGAGGTACAGGAGGCCATCAGAGGTGTTTTGTGGATGGAGATGAGGGAAAACAAACACAAGTAATGCAGCTTTTCAATTCAGCAACAATGCAATAAGAAATTTTAGTTTTTAAAACTTTATGAATCGTCAAAAGCAAGGTATTCTACGGTATTTGCCGGGAAGAGTTGATATTCATTCCATTCCATTTCTGGCTTTGGAGCTAGTCAGAAAAATCAGAGAACAAATTATTTTCATATAAAATTATGATTTAAACAAAGCAAGCATCAATGCTATATAAAATTATGATTTAAACATGCCTTGAAGAGAGTATTCCCCTTTTTCACATCATTTTAATGGGCACGCTATCATCTGATACATACTAATAAGATTGGCTTTGTCAAACTTGTAAATTTTGTGAAAAAGAATTCTTCAAAGAGCAAATTTTGGCGGGGGCTATATTTGCTATGACATATTTTTTTTAGTTGCTAGTTGCTGGATCCTTGTGCACCCGATCCAAATATATCTTAGGTGAAGGTAGGATACAATTTTGAAACACGATTACATGCTTCAGGCCTCTTGCTAATCAGCTGCACAATACATTGGAGGAGATGTCTGATGAAGAAGAGCAAGGGCAAGTCATGGAGGAGAAAGTAATGAAATAGGCGAAGTAACAAGAGATAGAGTTGGTAGGGACGAAGCTTCGTTAGCTATCAGAACAAGAGAGTTATATTTGCTTAATAGCAACAAGCGTATGACAATTTTCCCAAGACATTAAAATGGAAGAAGTAGAAGCTAGGTGCCATGTGGCGAAGTTAGGGCGCAGATTCAAGTGGACAGACGAATAAAGAGAGTGCAGTTTAGGAGTAATTTGACAGGAAGGGAGGTACAGGAGGCCATCAGAGGTGTTTTGTGGATGGAGATGAGGGAAAACAAACTCAAGTAATGCAGCTTTTCGATTCAGCAACAATGCAATAAGAAATTTTAGTTTTTAAAACACGTAATAGTTCATCATTTGGATGTAACTTGTGATAGGGGGGGGGGGTTACTTGTTATGGGGGTTGCCTTTTAAGTTCTGACGGCTAGTTTGAAAGGGTAGGGTGGCTGAAGCAAGTTGAAGCTTCATAATTTGTCATTTCTTTATACAAAAGGTTTTTCAGTTGGAAAGGGAAGCAGCCTTCTCAATTCCTCTGCTCTGCTGCCGAAGAAGGTTCCCTTGTTGCTGATCTGGTGTCATCAAATGTACAGATCAGAGGCAAGCAGACACATAATAAATCATTTAACACTTGGAGGAAGATTTCTCACTGGTGACGAGCTATTTTGGGCTTATTCACAAAGCTCTGCAAAAATATATTTATATATTTGCACGGCCCAGTGGTAGGGACGTGTTCAAATGCAGTCTCAATGCTAAGGGAGGAAAATGTGGAAAGAGCGCAAGGAACAAAAATTGCTACTCAGACGCAAGACAAAGGGACATGGGAGCAAGAAGAAGGATATTTAGAGGAGCAGGAGGCACCAACAGGTAAGACCAAAAAGATATATAATTGTTCCGAATGTTACAATGTTCCTGGGCCACCCTGTCCTAGGTATAGGTCCGTATTCTATGTTAGGAGTCAGTGACACCCTTTGGAGGAAATGTTTTTCTAAAGAAGTAGTTTTTGGCCGTGCAATGAAATCTTGTTGCCAGAGTTGCTAAAGCATCGGCAGTTCCACGATTGCTCGCCCTGTTTGTTGTCAAACCCTCCCCCCCCCCCCACAATCTCATGAAAAGAAGAGGCAGCAAGGAATTGGAAGAACTATGCCGGTGCTGATGGATTATGCAGAATGCTGAAAATTTGCTGTGTCGCTCAGCTACAGTTTCCTAGAAGCCAGACAAAAAGAGCCGGTAATCATTGTCCAGTTCGGTAAGAGATTGTTGAAAAATTATCCTTACAAGTAAGTTAATTATGGAAAGTTGATCGAATTGAAAGTTGAAAGTTAGGTTAGCAAGCCTTTGACCCCCTGTCAGGCCGTAATGAGAGTAACCCCCAACCTTCCCTCCCCCCTCCCCCCAGGAAAAAAAACTATTGTCAATTTTCTCCAAGGTAAACTCCTATGGTCAGGCAGAGAAATAAGACTGAAAGGGCAATAAAGTAAGAACTGTCCTATTAATTGGCATGGCAGTATGAGTAGCTATTAATTGAACAAACTGACTATTAACCATATAGCCTCGTCATTCTAGCTTTATGTTGTTTTAAAGTAAAAATGGTCATGTTAGTTCAAAGAGTTTTGTCAACCAATATAAATTTGTAAACAGAAACGCCTACTACCTCGCAGTATTCGCATGCCAAACTGCAAATTGTTGACCTAGTCTTGACCACGTTGGCAAACTAATACCAACCCATAAACGAAGGGATAATAACATGTGATTGGCAAAATTTTGGGCTTTAGGGTCACAGCGATGATGCAAAATACCACAAGGAATAAAAAAAACCAAACTGGGAATCTACAGGCATTGTTAAGTTTTCTTGTGAGATATGGCAATAATAAAATCTTTCCAGATCACTTGGTGAATGCTCCACGTTCTGCAACTTACAAGTCAAAAACTACGCAGAACCAAATCATTAAGATTTGTGGAGCCATGACAGCTGAGCATTTATCAATTGAAGTCAAGTCAGCAAAGTATTTCTTAGTGCTTAGTGCAACTGTCGCGGTCAAGGTTATGATTGGGCAGCAAATGTCTGGGAAGTGTAGTGGAGCTGCTACGATCATTCAACGGCAATATCCACAAGCATGTTACGTCCACTGCAAATCTGATGTTGTAAAACTTGTTGTTGCATCTGCTTGCTCTATCCAAGTTGTTCAAAATATAATGACCTGTCATGAGGTTGAGAAAAAGTAACAAGACGTTGTTTAACCTAAACTAGGCTTTAATTAACCCATAACCACTAATAATTAAAAAACAACTACGCTTCAATGCACTAATTAGTTTGAACTAATTAGCAATGTGTTCTTTGTTGAATGTCAACACAACCTGTTCAATTATTTCTAAGGAAGGTGTCAACTAAACATAAAGCTTCAAGCAGAATATTAAAAGACTAGTTTCACAACATGACCCTCATCAGGTCTGTAAGTGCCTTATAACACACCCAAAGCGTTTTCAGTTGTAAATACAAATGATCCAAGAGATTTTGCCTACCGCCCGTCATGAGCATCTGATTCATGTTTCCCGCACTCGTTGGCTTGCAAGGATACATGGCCTAGACACGTTTATTGAAATTTTTTAGGCAATTGTCATTTGCTTAGAAAAGGTGAAAGGTAACTATGACAGTACCTGGAACAGTAATTCTGTGAAAGATGCTAGTGGTTTGTTTTATGGGACAGTTGCTTTCGAGTTTAGCAACACTATTTAGATCCTGAATAGTAGACGGATTCTAATAATGTGACTTATAATGTGATTCAAGGTACACAGAAAAATTTAGCCTGAGTATACATTCCATTGCAAAGTTCCAAATGGCTACGCCAGAGAAGGACTAGGTGAGACATCTCTGTATAATTGTTTTTGTACTTTGTACTGATGAAAAAAGTTTGGGGGGGGGGGGTTATGGTAATTGTTCGGGAAATTTTTATATTTTACTTTATGTAACCAAAAATTAGTTTCTAGCATAACCTGTTGGTATAAGAGGTACTCACTGGAGTAAAAAAGGCGTTTTTAACGGTAAAAATTTTTTAGTCAAATTTTTCACTTGATTCCAACCACACCTTAGTGTCTTGTGGCGCCACTGAAAGTTCCTTGCTTCGCCTGCTTTAAATGCCAGCTCCATTACTGTCTCTTGAGGAAGAATAAAAGGGGATGCTAATGAAATGCTGTCATATATTCTAAAGAAATTTTTTAGTTTCTGATCTATCATTCTCTCCAAGACTTTCTTCGGAAAAAAGAGAAAAGGTGGGTTATTTTGTTGAGGCACAATAACAGCTATAAAATTAATTATCATATGATTTTAAATCTGCATTATTGTATCAATTCCTTACACTGATTAATCACATGGCCATACTAGCATTTTCAGTCCCAAGCATAAATGGGTTTTTTTATGAATAAATGTGACAATGAAATCTTTTAGAATATGGACAATCATTCAATGCTGAAAACCTTTCCTCTGTTGTAACAAAAATGCATTTAATGAGTCTAATCAAAATATTGCATTGCTATGCTTATGAACAAAAAGTAGTTATTTATCAAATTTTAATATATAAGTGTGTCTCTTTAATTATACCTCCTCGATTTACTTGCTACATGTGGCATCAACCTGATACTTATACAACCTTTCTCTCCAAATGAATATCCAAGGCTGAAGAGCTATTTCAAGGTTTTTTTAGATTTGGAAAAATTTTTAGATTTAGATTTGAATATGATTTTTTCTTTTATTGTATGTCATTTTTTATTATGCTTCGATTTATTGCTATTTCTCTTATTTTTCTGGAGGATATCTGGTTTCTTACAGGTATAGATTTAAGAGTTGTACAAGTACTGTACTGTGGCGTTTAAACAAATTGTACTAGTACCAGAAATCTAAGATTTGTACAGGTACAGAATTCCAAAGAATTGATCTGTACCAAAAAACATCATTGTTTGGATTTTCTTGTAGCGAAGAGAAGTTTCATTAGTGAAATGATGTTTTGAACTTTCAACAATGATAAATAATATATTTTACTCAGATTATTTGTTATCAGATCCGATAAATTAGTTATTTGTCAAAGATTCTTTTATGTCTCCATTTATGATACCCAGCTTTGTCTACTAGCCGATAAATAATGGGATTGCTCTTTGCGTTATCCTTTCCTGTATCCCTGTTCCCCAAAACGTCTCGAAGTAATTTCCTTCGCTGCCACTAATGGGATGGAATGCAGCGCAGTGCCCTATTTGAATTTGGTGTGAACGCCCTCTCATATCATAACCAAGGATCCTAACGAGTAATTGTCAAACTGGGAAAGGCTAATTCAAAAGTGGAACCTTTTTTTAGAAGCAGCCTAAAATATTACCAGCATCAATTTTCTTCCACTATTTGAGGCTGGTCATTATGCTTAAAAAGGCAGATTAATTGGGATAAACCTAATGCTGCTGAGGGGATACCTCAGCCCATGGGGCATAATCAATAATGGGGACTTATTCACAAAAATTACTTAAGGATGGGGGCTTATTCGAGGGGAGGGCTTATTCGAAGGTGACGGATTACGGTAGTTCTCTTAGGGCGTTTTCCAAACGCTGCATCACGCATATTACGTAATTTCTATTATCTTTCTAGGGATTCTTCACCCCGCATTACGTTCGCAACTGTGCGTGACACAGCATGCCTATCTTTTGTCTAAGGATTAACCCTGCATACAATTTGCTGAGGTAATGGTAATCTGAGAGAAATAAGATTACCTCATGCCCCTTTCAGGTACCATTTCTGCTATGTCATGATTTCACAACTGCTGACATAGCCCCCGCGTGTACTTCCTTCTACATAACCTTTGCCTATATATACCTCTTTAGAAACGTTGTTTAGAGATTCCGCTGCGTTGTACGTGTCATGCCCTATTTGCTTGTGAAATACAGTTATCAAAGAAGATAAGAACAATTTTGGATCCTTAAACAGAAACCAGATTTGTTTTCATTAGCAATAAATCGTGTTTCTTGTAACCTATCCAAAAGGAATTATTCAATCAAATTTTTGAAGAAATCAATGAAAACTTCGGTAAATTTGCATTATAGATGGAAGGCTTCGCTTTTACAGTAAGTACACTCTACTTTTTCTTAAAAGAACCAGTAAATTTAGATTCAGGCTGAATCAAATATATCGTTTTATTTTGAAAATCATTTTGAAACTCTGAGGCTGGATTGTTCTTAATTTGTCCTTAAATTAATAGGGTGTAAGCAGGGCGATTGCTAGCTTTTTCGCTCTAGGGAGGTGTACATGCCTCATTTGCTAACAAAGTGAGTGACACAACCTTCATTTGCGGCAAAGTTTGAATATTCACCGAAAAGCACTAATACACGGCTAAAAATCCGCATTTTACAATAGCTCAGTCTTAGCTTGTTCTTTATTTCTTCCTAACTTTTTACCAATTTCAAGGCCCGTGTTCTTATTTTTATTTTGAATTTTGAAGCAGCTTCAATCGCAAGTGAAGTTTACCAGTTATAAATTTCTAAAAAAATCATGTATGTAGATGCTTTCTTTAGTTGCTCTGACCACATTTTGACAAGCTGGCTAAAGTTACGCACTAGAAGACGCACTCCATTGCTGGTACAGTGCAGATCTAAATTGTACCACATATGGGGAAAAATTATGTAACCTTGAATTCTAGTTAAAGTTTGTTCAAATCGAGAAATAGAACGGAATCATCTTATCTGGCGAAATAGCCGTTGAACCAGGAAAGTTGCAGTTCTGCATTGATATGCTCTTGATAGATTTTCATTGAAAAATGCTTTCAATTTCTGCTCTTTTTGGCCCGACACGCTCTTCCATGGTACGAAATGTTGTAAATTTGGCCCAGTGGCGGATTAATCAAACCTAATACATTTTAGGGCCCAATTCTGTCAAGAAAATTGATATAATATTATAACAAAGCATTAACATCCTTAAAGTATATTGTAAAAGCTTGTAGCAACAAGTTTAAATGTACGACAATTACAAATTAAGATAAAATGTAATAAAAAAATGTCAAACATGCCTTTTTGCGCAATAACATGCCTAATGTCAACTTTTTTCGACTTGTCAAATCCAGAAATAATTCTATCCATCGAAAGCATATCCATTACATCGAGTCTGACCTATAATAGTTGATTGCAATTATGCCTTTCAAAACACTGAAGGACCTCTCGCCGCTGCAAAAATTTCAACCTGCATGTAGGAGTTGCAACAGAGAACATTCAAGTTCAATTTGAAACCTTAAACTAATGCATTCAAATGTTTTTCAATTTTAATAGTATAGCTTATGTTTTCACATTTTCAAAGAAAGTTGATTTGTATCGAAAAAGTCTTTCCATACGATTCTTTATTCAATACAGAAATATAAAATAAATAATTTCATATTTGTTATATTATAGATGTAAAGATGAAAGGGAATTAATTTTTGCAAGCACTCATTTTTGTCGAATATTTTTGCAAATTTATTGGGAATTACTTTGCTGATTGACTAAATTCGAATATTTCACGGGAATTCATTTAAAAAACTGCCGATTTTAAATAAGCTAAGGTTGGGGCGTATGTATAACCCCACATGACGTGTGTAATAGTTCCCATAAAGTACTCGGCCTTTGACTGAAATACCAGAAAAAATTTGTAGCCTCAGAAGTCAAGGCCGGTTAGTTTCTGGGCTGAGGGCCCCACAGGCCCCATAGGTAATCCGCCACTGCTTTGACCCCAGGTTAAAAAGGTTCCCCTTCCCTGTTTTAGATAAATGATTAGAATAAAGATATTTCGAACAGAAAAAATGGCATATACTTGTAGTTTTAAAATTTTCTGGGGGCCTATTGTAGATATCCGGTGCTCGAGAACCCGAAATATAGGGGGTCCAAACACCGCAAAACCATGTAAAAATCTGAAAAAAGTGTTGTGAAACTGCTTTTTGTGGAAAAACCATTGCCAAATCCATACACCAGATAGGGTTGGGACGTAAACCTATAATCGGCCCCCTTTATACCCTTTTACAATCGAATTTAACTGGTGATTCAGATGATAAAATTATCGGCAAGGTATCATTGAAACAGATAGATAAAAATAACACCTTGAAGACATTCTTAGGATTTTAAGGACAATTATTATAAACCTGACACTTTTTTCAGGATGGAGTCGCACGTCAGAATTTGAGACAATTGAATGACATCTTATACAGAATTATTGCCGAAAAGACGCCTATGAATGCGGAATTCCAAGACAGAAAGTGCCAAGAATCTTCAAGCTGGTCCATTTTAAATCTGAGCAACGAGAATGCGACGTCTTTTCCAGTCAGACTATTCCACCATACCATATTCTACAGAATTGGAATCTACAATTACTGCCGTACTGCGAGCTCGCAAAAGGTTTTCACTACATTGAAACTTCACAAGATCGGTATGGTCTCTGGGCAATTAATAATGCACTGCTCTTAGATAGAGCCAGAAGCATCAAAGCAAGCGTCGAGAAAGAATTGGACTGGTTTGCAGAGCCATTCTTAACACCCAAGTCCGTTACGAAACAACTGCCTACTGCAAGTATAAACAGTTTTAAATCGCTTTTACTTTCACATCCCTGTGGATTAACGCTCTCTGAACATAGGATGAATCCAAAAGAACTTGCTTTCCTCTGCTGTGACAGATATATATCTTGCGATCATGTACTTTGGACAGTAAATCGGCTGAATAGGCAACAGGTCTCTGTATACTGCATATATTTGAACTATGCCATGAGCGATCCTGAACGCCTTATTGCAAAGAGATTTTCCGGTAACAGACCAATCCCGGCATCCATTGTCTGCATTGTTAATGTTGGCAGAGAAGCCAACGGAAAAGTATTTCTTGGGAGTGATGGAAAACAAGGAAATCATTGGGCTACTATCTACGTTGATCCATCTATTAAGCGTATCACATACTGTGACTCACTCGGTTGGCCTCCGCCTGAAAACATGTATCAACGAGAAAATGTGGTATACAAAGGAATGTACGGATACGATATGGTAGGATTTACAGTCATCGGAGCCCATGGCTTCACTCAGACTCCATCTGGCAGTCACCTGTGCAACAAATTTACTTGTGCGACATACTTTCCTTTTCAGACATGTGCCCAAGTTTGTGGTGTTGCCGCCATAGTCGTAGCCGCAATAGCAACTCTTTCTCAGCCATTTTTTCGATACATTACAACTGTCCACCATAGACATTCGCAACACGTCCCAAAGCTATATATCCAGCAGCCAAGAAGGTACGCAAAATTTTTAAGACGTGCAATCATGTCATGGATTGGATCAGATTTGATTGATATCAGCCTTCTCGTTCCCCAAGTTGACACTTTAGAGGCAAATCTGAATCACCCATCCAACGCTGATTCTGACGAAGATGAAGACATAGTGCGAAGAGCAAATATCCTAGAAATCAAGCAAGCAAACATTAAATCAGAAATAATTGATGTTAAAGTGTTTGAAAATGCAAAAGAAAGAGAAAAATCCACGGAAAAGAGGGATCCTAAAGAGTTTGCAAAACAAGGTTTCAAATAATCAAGATTTGCCAGCCAAAAAACATACATGCAGTGAGTGTAAAGTAGTGTTTACTCGAGGATCAAACCTTAGCCGACACATTTTAAAAGTCCATCCAAATTCGAATATGACACTTGGAAATGCACAAGATGGTAACTGTTGTTGTCTATCATGCAATTATCGTTGCAGACGTATTGTAGACCTCCCAAAGCATTTGACAAGAGTGCACAATCAAGTTTTCAGAACCAAAAGCCTCTCCTTTAGCAATAACGAAGGTAATCTCCAAAATTATTTTAATGGTTTTATCCTTGTCCTCAATTCTAACTTGAAGCAGAGTTCTTGACGCTGCCTGAATGATATCTAAGTCTCATGAAGAATATATATTAGTTAGATGTGTCTTCAAGTGACTTTTTTGGTAACAGTATCTCCTTTGCCTAACGACAGAAGCAGTTTAAAGCAACCTGTTTGTTATTTAAAACAGTATGTTGTAGTATTCACATTTTGTAACACTCTTAACATGTATATGATTGAAGAAAACGTATACAGAAACAGCAAAATTTATATAGATATATTTGATTATATTTACCACCCTTCTTTGTAGATTTCGAGGAATGGAAAAACAACTTCGAGGAGCAAGAGTCGTGCTCGTTCTCATCCATAGGGGGATCTAAAACAAAAGAAGGCTCTACATTTACCTATTTGCAATGTAACCGTAGTGGATCTTACATTCCAGCCAGAAAAAGCAAAAGGTGACAGAAGTTCCAAGGTATCTTCTTTTTCATTCCCTAAACGACTTAATGCCATCAGCAGTAATGTATGGCCAAGAAACATATTCCTGCCCCATGACACTACGTATGCCATTTCTTGCTGACCCAGCATAACTTAAATTCATTGATTTTAACTTTAAATTTAATTCAATCTAAATGACCTAGCATCACTTAGAATTCAATTAAAAGGATGATCAAATATCTTGCTTTCGCATTTATCATGAATTACTATATTTCAGAAAATATTTCAGGAAGCATTGTTCAGTGAATTTCTGCCCGAGGAGTGAGATGGGGTGTTGTAAAGCAATTCAAACCTATCGGAGTATTTTGAGGCTAGCAAATAATTAACCCAGGCTGCTTCTAAACCAGACTGACTTCTCACCAATATAATAAATTCGATATTTTGGATAGATCAACAAGAACGCAAATCTTTATAACCTAGTTTAGTATGAGATTGATTTATGATGATAGGTGTATGAGATCGATTAAGGATGTTTTCGGTTTAAATAATTGGGTCTAACAATTTAGACTAGGCATGCATGCACCAATTCAATAGAATTGACGCAAAAAGAATGCTTTTTTCCTCTTTAGGAACCTGCAAGATAGAAACAAATTGCACTTCAACAATGAAAGTTACAAAAAACGCAGATTCGACTATCATTGTTGAAGTATGTTATACACACTATGGGCATCAAAAAGAATTGCAGCACATTTGGCTTTCAAAAGCCAGGCGACAGGAAATTGCAGCAAAGCTACAGCGTGGGTATCAAAAGAGCGGATTTTGGATGATATTCAAAATAGTCATCCCTATCGCGCCATCACCTTGTTGAATCCAGGAACATATTAACAACGATCATGACAACGATCAGCAAAGCGTATTTGCATGGATAAAGGAATGGGAAACAAGTGACTCAAACCCAGTCCTGTTTTATAAATTGCAAGGAGAAGAATGCCCTGATATATCATTGTCACTATCGAAGAATGACTTTATCGTCATCTTACAGACAGAAGAGCAGAAGCACCTTGCAAAGCAGTTTGGTCACAAAGGAGTTTGTTGCGACTCAACTCACGGAACAAATGCTTATGACTTCTTCTTAACAACCGTGTTAATAGTTGATGAATTTGGAGGTGTGCCAATAGCATGGTGTATATCTAACCACGAGGATTACAACATGATGAAAATATTTTTTTCAAAGGTGAAAGATAATTTTGGCTCTATATCTCCGGCTTGGTTGATGTCAGATATTGTGACACAGTTTTATGACGCCTTTGTAGCTGTGAATGTATGCCAAGTATAAAGTATCCGAGACAAGAAAACCAGACATCATCCTTTTGCTGTTGATGTATATATGTAAATAACACAACAAGTATCACATTATAACAGTTGCAAAACAAACAGTCTCAGTCAGTCTCTGCAGTCCCTCCTTCTGCCTTCCTCCTCCTCTTCCAACAACAACAACCCAAAAATGGCGGACACAACACCACTTCCCCTTTTTTAGTAACGGACGTAGTCTTTGAACCTAGCAGGTAAACGAGTTTCCCTCCGAGGTCTTGTAGCCCTGTCCTCATTTGGATGTTGCGCAGTAACGCCAGCTGGGGCAATTACTGGCTCTTCTGTCATGTCTGGAACCGGATCTTGGTTGTTCGCGTTTTCTGTTTGATGGGCTTGGTTCTCTATCCAAATAGTATGGTCCTCGATTTTTCCTTGGCTAACTGCAGGCTTTACGTCATCACAGTGCCTTCTGAAACTTTTATTATCAGCCAAACTTTCTAGTAACAGGCCGCTACCTTCTGTGCACAGGACTTTATACAGCTCTGGCCCAAAGATGGGATCAAACTTGCACCGCTGCATGTTCCGTATGTACACAAGATCCCCTGGAGTGTAGATGGACTTCTTTCTATGGGTCGACCTGTTCATTTGGTCCTCTCGAGACATACGTTGTGCTCTGTCTTGCATCTGAGCCTCGCATATCTGTTGCTCAGTCAGTTGCCGTCGCGGAAAATCTTTTCGATACCCACTACGAAGCAAGAGATCTCCCGGTGGTACTCCCGTTGCAGGATGAGGCGTCGCCCGACATGTTGCTAGGACTTCCTTAATAGCTGTATGTTTATCCTTTTTATTGAAATGGGCCGCCTTTAACGCTTTTCCGAGAGGACGCATAAATGTTTCTGCAGGGTTTGCTTGTGGGTGATACGGGAAGGTTTTAACATGATCAATACCGCTGCCTTGGGAAAATTCAGCAAATGCTTTTGAATCAAATGGTGGTCCATTGTCTGTGCGATGCATTTCAGGATAACCGAAATCTGTATAAATGTCATCCAATGCTTTAATGACAGGCTTAGCTGCGGTGTTTGGGACAAGCTTTGCTGCAGGAAATCGACTCATTTTATCAAGAACTACCAACACATGCTTACTGTCGGGCATAGGACCAAACAGATCAATGCTTACATCCTGCCATGCATGTTCCGGCGTTCTGTGAGATTGAATGGGTTCGTGCATTGTCTTGTTTGTAAATAGTTGACACTCTTTACAGGATGCCACTTTCTCTTCCACTTTTTGGTTCATTTTTGGGAACCAGAAATGACTGCGTAGGCGGCGTTTAAGGCTGTTCATTCCAGGGTGACCTCCCTGGTGGGCTTTTACAAGGGCAATGTCCCACAAACTCTCAGGAAGAATAATGCGTTCTCCTTTCATTATCAGTTCCTCATCTGAGATGGTAAGTTCCGCAAAGATCTTTTTGAATGGAGCGAGATTACCCTTTGTCTTTGGTACATATCCCTTTCTAATGTATTTCTTCAACTCATGAAGTGTTTTGTCTTTATCTGTCTCATCGATGATTCGACTCATAGAAATGGACTCGGTGTATGGAGCATATTGAAGAAGCCAGACCGTTTTTTCTAGTTCACTGGTTTCTTTTTGTTGATCTCTGCTGATGCTACTAAATGGTGTTGCATGTCGGGAAAGGTAATCAGCTGGGTTAACTTTCCCTTCCTTCCAGATTACTCTATATTTCATGTCTTGATGACGCAGCTTTATCCGGTCTGTTCTGACCGACCCTTTTCTAGCATTAGAAAAAATGCTTACCAGGGGCTTATGATCTGTAACGACTTTGATCTCAGGACCTCCTGCAATAAAGTAGCGAAACCGACGCAATCCAAAGTCAATGGCTAGTGCTTCTAAGTCTAGCTGTGGGTATCTCTGCTCTACTGGGGTTGTGGCACGGCTGGCAAATGCTACTGGCTTTGCACTATCACTTGTCTCTCCTTGCATCAGAATTGCAGATAGTCCTGAAAGATGCGCATCCACAAAAATAAATGTATCCTCTTCAGGATTGAAATGGCGGAGAAGAGTGTCTTCTCTGAATGCAACTTTCAACCTGTCAAATTCTCTTTGGCACTCCTTATCCCAAGTGAAGCGACTGTGTTTCTTTGTTCGCATCCGAAGGTTCATTGTTTTGCTTGCTAAGTCTGGTATGAAGTCTTTATTTGACTGGATCATACAGAGGAAAGATTGTAGTTCATCCTTTGAACGTGGGCGTGAGGCATGTTGCAATGCCTTGACCTTTTCTGGGTCCGGTTTAATACCATCTTTGCAGACACGTAGTCCCCAGAATGGAATTTCCTCCTTATCAACCATGCATTTATCAGGATTCAAAGTCATTCCTGATTTTGCAATTACTTGAAGGACGCGATTTAATGCATGATCATGTTGTTTCTTTGTTTTGGCTGCTATGATGAGGTCATCATGGATAACATGTGCTTCTTGAATGGGCTGAAATAGCGGAAGAAGCGCCTTTGTCAACTCGCCAGAGGCTGGTTTCGTGCCCATAGTAAGTTTTCGATACCGCATCAGTCGGTCACCTGCATGAAACACTGTGATCTTCTTAGACTCTTCATCAAGCTCCAGTTGATGGAATGCAGACTTAAAATCAAGTTTAGAAAAATGTTGACACCTTGCAAGTTGTGTTTTAATGTCCTCTACTCTGGGAATTGGAATGTTTATTGATTCAATTGCCCGGTTTGCTTGACGCATGTCAACAGTGACCCGAATACTACCATCATCTTTTGGGGCGAGCACTACATTTGAAATCCATGGTGCTGGTCCTATATGTTCTTCTATTATATTGTTCTCTTCCATGGTCTGTATCTCTTTCTCAAATCTCTTCCGTAAATGAAATGGAACAGGTCTGGCCGGTGCAGCTACTGGGGGAATATTTTCATTTATGTGAAACTTCACAAAATGGTCTTTTAATGTACCAATACCTGTAAATACCTCTGGATATTGCGAAATAATGCTTGCTTTAACGTCATCTCTGATTTCTGTGTTGCGCCGAATACTTGGCTGTTGGTTATCTGGAGTTGGGTTAAATGTTATGATTCCTAGCTCTTCTGAAACTCTTCCACTGAGCAAAGTTTCAAGATCCTGTTTGACCACGTATATGCATGCATTGGCAACTGATTCTCCATGCATGATTGTGCCTATATAGTAACCACAACATTTTACTGATTTTGATCCATATGGGCGTATTTTCATCTTCGTTTTTCCAAGGGGCAAAGCCAAAGCTTGAGCTTGTTTCCTAGACATTACGCAAATATCCGCCCCTGTGTCAGCAAATGCACTTACTCTTCGCTCTTTAATTATCACCTCAACTTGATAGCGTGATTTTTCTGATGTTTTGCGCATCTGCTGGCGAATACGCATGCGTCGTATTTTTGTAACATTCTTCATGAACCGTACACGGTTAATATTCTGGCTAGAACTTGAGTCACTTTCAGATGTGCATGTTTCAGTATCAGAGCTTTCATCCTTACTGCTACTGCTCTCTACCCGCCGAGTGCGAGGTTTAATCTTCTCTCTCTTCTTTTTACATATTGCCGAGCCTTTAAAATGTCCTGTTTTACCACAGTCAAAGCACTCACGATTTGCTGCTGGGCACTGCTTTCCTCCCTTACATACTCTCGATGAACAATTTGGGCAGTTGGAATATTTCTCTCGCAATTTTCCTTCATATTTTGATTTTGACCCTTTTCTGGAGTATTTTCCTGGTCTCTTTATTCTGGAGACAGGTGCTTCAATATTTTCATGGATTCTCTGTGCCCCTCTTGCTGCTGCCTCCAGTTGTCTCCCACCTTTAATCAGATTATCAAGGTCCCACTGGTTCTTTAGGGCATTTTTGCGAATTTCATTATTCGATGTTCCAATGATGATTTGGTCTCTGGTGAGGATATTCTTGACTGTACAAGTTTCACTGGTGCAAGAAAATTCACATGTGTTGGCTTCGTGCTTTACTCTTACTGTAAAAGAATCAAAACTTTCACTTTCCTTCTGAAACAACTTGTGAAATTCAAAATTGGCAAGTGTTTTGTTCCTACTGATATCATATCTTCCCTTTAGTGCTGCTGTCATCTCCATAAAAGTGATTTTACCCCTATCCTTTTCAGGAACAACTTCCTCAAAATCCCTTTGAAGGTTTCTTGAGGCAAACCTTCCTAAAAACATTTTCTGTTTATCTTGCTCTACCCATGCTGCTTTCTCTGTGTTACTACCTTCCTTCGGTGGCTCTTTGGCTATTGCATCATATTCATAATTAAAAGAATCAATAAAGTCACAAAATGCTTCATAAACATTCCCTTGGTGATCTTCCGGGTCAAACTTGGTCATTGCATGCAATCCATAACTCGCCGCCATTTTGAATCGGCCTAGTTTTTCTACCTTTTACGCTGATTCCTGAATTGGCCTAGTTTTTTTTTTTTTACCTCAGCTTTATCCTCGTCGCCATTATAAAGTCTCCGAGACAAGAAAACCAGACATCATCCTTTTGCTGTTGATGTATATATGTAAATAACACAACAAGTATCACATTATAACAGTTGCAAAGCAAACAGTCTCAGTCAGTCTCTGCAGTCCCTCCTTCTGCCTTCCTTCTCCTCTTCCAACAACAACAACCCAAAAATGGCGGACACAACACCAAGCAAAGAAGCTCCTTTGCACATGGAATGTAGATAAAGCTTGGCAAGAGGCAATACGTCAAAAGATAAGGAACGTCGGGAAACAGGCAGATGTGTACACAATGATGAGAACTGTCTTGGAAGAAACTGACGAGGCAACATTTCAAGATCGTTTGAGCACACTTGTTACTGGACTTGCATCCTCGCAGGAAACACGTAGCTTTTACGAATATTTCAATAGTTACTGGGCAAGCAAAACAAGCAAATGGGGATACTGCTACAGGCTACGAGAGGGTATAAATACCAACATGTTCGTTGAAGCGTTTCATAGGGTATTCAAATACAAATACCTACGCGGCAAATCCAATCGTCGACTAGACAACTGCCTGTTTCACCTTCTCAAGTATAGCCGAGACAAATGCTTTGAACGTATTATAAAGCTCGCCAAAGGAAAGTCAAGCAAACGCATTAACATGATTCATGGCAGACCTCGAACTGTCCTTCAATAGAATATCATCGACAGAGTCAAGCACAGTTTGGAAAATACAATCTTCTGAAGGTGCCGAGAAGTACAGCGTAGAAAAGATAGACGAAGAGTGCGATGTTCAGGAATGCATGCTAAGGTGCCACGAATGTAAAATTTGCTGCCACATGTTCGTGTGTAACTGTCCTGATTCCCTGATAACGTGTCATCTCTGCAAGAAAATATATTTTCTCCATAGGTACCTACAAGAAAAAAGTAGCAATGATATGGTATCAAGCAACTGTGAATTTGAGAATGGCCAAAATGAATCATATGCCTCTACAGAACTTCAAAATGCTGTAAAGATGATTGCAAGAAGTAGCCAAGAAGCAGATTTTGAAAGAGTGAAGACTAATACAAATGGAAAACTGAAGCTAATGCAGCAAGCACTGGACAGAAGCACACGAGAGGATGTAGAAGCAATTAAACAATTAAGTGCCCACCTTACAGCTGCTCTCAGCACGTTCCAGTCACTGGTCAAAAGAAAGGCAACAAAAATTTCACTAAAGGGCAAAGAGCCGCCAAATAAAAAAATTGCAGTTCAAAGATTTTTCTCCACTAGAAAGAGGAAGAAAATGACCAAAAGAATACGGTTTGCAAAACAAGATAGGAAAGTCATGGAGAAAATAAATGCAACATTCACAGAAGAGATGATCAGCATCAAAGGTCAACAGAGAGGTGGCCCTAACATACCTGCGAGAAATATTTTATGATACCAAATGCAAGATTTCAAAAGGTGAGGTTGTGCGTATTTCAGGTTAGACCTTTGTGGCAACATATTTCAGTACATTAGAATGGAAACAAGAGAAGTCATTTCTCAATTTCAATAGAAGAAAAAACTAACAAATTTTTCAGGTTCAGACAAATTCTAAAATAAAAATTTCTGCTCATTAAAGATAATTTACAATTTCTTTTAGATACATTAAAATTAGAAAGTAGGACATCAATCATACTGTTAAGTGATCTGTTGCAACATGAAATATCTCTTTCTCAAGCTTGAGTTAATGGTCATCGCTATTATCAAACATATTGCCAATTGGTAACTGACAAAACATATACCTAATAGCGAGGAAATTTGAAGGCAACAAATCACACTTCAATATTGATAGTTAAATTAGAAAGATAACATTGTTCCTTGTTTTTGTACAGGAGTGAGGGAAGTCTTCAATCTTTTTGGTGTCTCAAATGAGAAGTTGATGTCATCCTATTCTAGAGGCAGAAAATTGACAGTGTCCGATTTCATACTTGAAGAGGATGAAACTCTCCCTGCTGAAATCTTGAATCATGATATCTCCTTTGTTACTGAAGAAACTGTCAATATAGTTTCTAGCATGGGTATGATGCTTGCATATAATACAAATATGATTATGATACAATATATGATTGGCTCAAGCATGCTTATGTGTATGTTGTTAGGCATAATGTGCTTGCAATATTTCTTATGAGAAACAGATACTCCTATATCCTCTTGTTCACTCTGTTGCCCCTCAATGCACGGTAAAAACAAGTTGTTCATTTATTTGTAGGTATATATTTTCCTTGAAATTAACATCTAAATACTACTTTGGGAACTTCTGTTCTCAAGATAATTGGTATAAATGCAGAAAGCAGCCACTTTTTATGTATAATATCTTGCATAGAAAAGATAATGATGGAAGGCTTACACAAATTGATATTTTATTTGATTTGCGTCCATAAAGTGACAGATGTGGCTACTTCCTCTAACTAGGAAAAAAGGAGATAAGGAGTAGTCACTACCACCTTGTCACAGCCTCAAACTCAGAAGGGGGGTGATTGTGTGTGCCCTTGTATGTTTTGAGCAATTAGCTTGTAAGTGGGCAGAAAATGATAAAAAAGCAACTCATCAGCCAGAAACCCAAGAGGGACATTTCGGGGCTTTAATTTGGTATGTCCATTTCTCGTAGGCGCCCCTCGCAATCCTGCGTCCAGGATCACGGTTGCAAAGGTCAGGAAAAACAAATAAGAAATATATATATTATAAAGATCAACAAAAAGTAGCAATCAACACAGAGTGCTTACTAAAGTAGGACTGTAGAGTGTATGGAGGCATTTTAATTGAGTGGGTGAAGAGGATAAACATGGTACGGTGTGGCTCTGGGAATAAAGGGCTGGGAGAAATGGGAAGGGTTAAAAGTATCACCTGTGCATAACAGCATAAAGTTAGAGTTGGAGGGGTTGAATGTGGCTATGGGAAGGGCGTGCCAAATGGGTTGGGTAGAGGAAGAGAGAGGGTACCTAATCTGGGAATGGGTTTGTATGCATAGAATGGATGGAGGACAGGGCTGTTGAAAGTTTGGAACAAGGGGGGGGGGGGGGGGTGGGATGCCTAATCTGTTTCAGGGGCCCTATTTGAGGCCCCAATTAATTACTGTAAACTTTGTATTTTGACATGTGCATGTTTCCTTGTATCAGACGCCACAATATCGTTGTCCATAGAGAATGTAGCGAGATTATTGGTGGAAAAATGTTTGTTTTTGTTATAGTAACAGTTATATCAACGAGCTATAGTAACTACTCAAGGCATACCAAGTCTTTACCCCCATTTGAAATGAATAGTAGGATGTTGAAATCCTTTATTGCTACTGTGGTTGTGGTAAATGTTACCACCTCGGTATGGTCGTACCCGATCACCACAGAGACATCTACTCCAAGCATACCAAGTCTTTACCCCCATTTGAAATGAATAGTAGCATGTTGAAATCCTTTATTGCTACTGTGGTTGTGGTAAATGTTACCACCTCGGTATGGTCCTACCCGACCACCACAGAGACATCTACTCCAAGCATACCAAGTCTTTACCCCCATTTGAAATGAATAGTAGCATGTTGAAATCCTTTATTGCTACTGTGGTTGTGGTAAATGTTACCACCTCGGTATGGTCGTACCCGATCACCACAGAGACATCTAGTCCTATTTCAGAAATTTGAAATTGATAAGTAAGATTTAGATTAATGTATTTTTTTGCTTAATAACCTGTTTTAAATGAGTTGTGTTGAGTCATATAAAATAAATTTTTGTGTATTGGACATTTGTATATGTTAGCAACGATTCACCATCAAGTCATACTAGATAGTTTGATAAAAAAAATCGAAATTCACTTTACTGAATCGAAACTCAGGCTACGATATATTTGATAATTTCAATTTGAAAGCTCTGTAATGTGGTAATCAGAAAATATCTTGCAGAGTTGCGCTAAAAAGAAATTTTCTATGTGGAATCCAAGTATCTGATCACACCTAGAGAAGCCCCCTCCTTTTCTTGAAACTTGAGAAAAATTGCAATCAGGGTTGCCATATGGGATATTTCAATCCCAGATTTGAGAAAATTTGGGATTATTTGAAAGCCTTTGGGATTTAAAATTTAATTGGGGGTTTGGAAGTGATTTTGGGATACATTCGGGATTATACATAAAATGAGTCAACAAGGAAGGAAATCTGAAGGAATGGAGTGAAGGAATGAAGCAATACTTGACCTAAGAAATCATGCCTCACATCAGATTACTTGATTGCCAGACAGGGTTGCCAATTTGGCAATTTAGTTGCCAAAATTGGCAATTTTGGCACTTTTTCATGTTGTTTGGCAACTAAAAATTTAGATTTGGCAACTGTCTAAAGTTTGGCAATTTTTTGGCACTTTTTGAACATTTTCTCTTCACGAGTTTGTGACATTTTCTTAGTATCTTTTCGTGACATTCTCCCTTCAAATTCGATAATATTCCGTTAATGACACCCTGTGCCTCTCCCTGACACTTCTCGAAGTTTCATTCACTTGACTTGGGTGACCGGAACAAAGTACTTACATCTTGGTGTGACCCTGTGATGTCGGCAACTTTGCTAATGTTAAGGTGTGGTGTCGGTGATAGGAAACAATGTGTAAATATGTTTGCATACTGTTCACATGTCGAATGTCGTCATTTCTATTGATGATTTCGATTGGATGACATCGAAGGTACGTATTTTTCGATTCCCAATGCTGATTGGACAATATATTTGTATTTCCTTTTCAAAATATATAATAATGTGAGATTTTACAATAGAAATTAAAACATCTATTCACTGGTGTGCAATTTGTTATCATTCTGTTTACTAAAACTATTGTCTGTATTACTGTTTGAAAATGAGTTCAAAAAAGTCATCGATAGGAATGAAATGGAAAGGAGCCTATGACGATGGTAGAAAATTCAAACCAGAATGGCAAAGAGCGTATCCATGGGTGAAAAAGGCAGTGGATGGGTCAGACGATGCATACTGCTCTATCTGCAGAGTAAATTGCCAGCCACGTCTATCAAGCTTGAAAAAGCACCAAGATACCGCAAAACATTCAAGACTTACCTCTACAATTGCAAGTAATCGCACAATTACTGGTATTGAAAGAGAAGATGAGGTAGTCAAGAAAATAGAGATACAGATGGCAGTGTCAGTAACATGCCATTCAGCCATACTTGCTATCGATCATCTGGGTGAAATAATTGTTCGCCATGGCACAGGCAGCAAATTGTCAAAGATGAGACTGTATCGTACAAAATGCACAAGCATTATTATTAATGTAATTTCGAAGGCCTTATACGAGGATTTATGTAATGACATGGCTGGCCAGAAGTTTTGTATAATGGTTGACGAGTCAACAGACATTGCCTGTAAGAAGTTTTTGTGTTTGGCTGTCAGGTATTACAGCAAGAAAGAAAAGAACATAGTAACAGCATTTCTTGGCCTCGTTGATATTATCAGCGCCACTGGCATGGATCTGTTTACTGCAATGAAGGAATGCTTGGTGACTTCAGGGTTAAAGCTCGAAGACTGTGTTGGCTATGCAAGTGATGGGGCAGCAAACATGGTTGGCGAGCACAATTCTCTTTGGTTGAGGATTGTCGAGGAAGCCCCAAATTGCCTGCAAATGAAATGTATATGTCATTCTTTGGCTTTGTGTGTCAAGCATGCCTTCGAACTGATGCCATCACATCTGGGCTTTCTATTGAAAAAGATTCCGAAATGGTTCACTAAAAGCACGATTCGTCGAGATGCCTACAAGAAGCTCTTTGACATAATTAATGCTGGAACAGAGAGCTCAAATCTACCAAAACCATTCCAGAAGTACAATGAAACACGCTGGCTGGTGAGGAGTAAAATAATATTTAACATATTAATGAATTGGAATGAACTCAAGGCCTATTTTGGAATTGCAGAGCAAGAGGCTCAAGCCGGTGTACGTTACACAGCACGCCTAATCTCAGATATGCTAAAAGACCCTATAAACTATCTATATTTTCAATTTTTATGCCCTGTTGTTACGGAATTTGAGAAAGTTAATGGATTTTTTCAAGCAACCAGTATAGATGCCGATGAGCTGGTTCAGCAACTTCATCTATTCTTCAAAAGTTTTAAAAGTCGTGTTCTCAGCAGAGATGGTGATGCTTTGCCTATAGAGCAGGTTGACTTTGGCGGAAAGTTTATTTTTGAGGCCATGAAGACAATTAAGGACAGTAACAACGATCCAAATATGATTTTAAGAGTCAATGAAGCCAAAGGACGATGTCATTCAATGCTTCTGGAGGCAGCATCACAACTTGAAAAAAGGATTCCAACATCACATAATATTTTCAAAGGATTAGCTCAGCTACATCCTTCAAAAGTTTTGAGCCAGGTTGGAAGATCTGCACTACTTGACCTTCCCATGCAACACCTCCTGGCTGACAAAATGGCTGAAGTTGACATTCAGTATCGCAACATATTGCAAGTCAATTGGAAGGAAACTGCGGTATTTAATGAAGGAATTCCAACGGACGCAATTCGGTTCCGGTCAGGTGTGGCTGAGTATCGAAACCTACTTGGAGAACATCCGTTCGAAGATCTTTCTCTATATGCATTATCATGCCTCACTACACCTGTCAGTAATGCAGTTGTAGAGCGAATATTTTCGTTGGTGACAAGTGTGAAAACAAAGCCTCGCAATAGAATGGGCTCAAATCTACTAGAATCAGTTGTGAGAATTAGATCACATTTATGCTTTGGTGAAAGATGTTGTAAGGACTTTGTTGCAACTCAAAGAATGCTTGCCTTATTTAACACAGAAAATATGTATAAGGCAACTGTAACTGATATTGACGGTATGGCAGATTTGCTAGACATGTAAGATATATATATATTTCGATACACTTTTTATCTCTTTTTGATATTTTGTTATATTCATTTTAATCCTCGAGTTTCAATATGGAATATCAGATATGTTTTCAATAGAACAATGATTTTTTATGTCTCTATCAACATTGCCGATCTTGATTCTCGGACATGATAGTTAACTTTGGGCGTAAGTACGCATGCGTGAGAGTTTTGTGACGTCATTGTGAGAAAAAAACCTGTTTGGCAACTTTTGGCAACTTTTCAAACAGAATTTGGCATCTTTGGTCCCAGGCCACCTGGCAACCCTGTTGCCAGAGAAAATAGTGCAATCTGAATAATCAAATTTGAAAGAACGGTGTTGATTGACAAACCACATTTATCCAATCCATACTCTTCAGGGGAGCTATACATATGATTTGGAACTCAAGATGGCAAATTTATTTCTCTTTGGTTTCTAATTCCATGCTTATTCGAGATGTTTTCTCTGAATGTGTCCTGTTCCTTCTACAGCACTGGTATATACACATATAAAAGCAGCTTCCTGCAAATACGTAGAATACTGTAGCACAATTAGTAAGAAAAACAATATTGTCATGGAAAATGTAAAAGGAGTCTAAACAACTTTAAGGCTATCAAAGATCATATGGATCTTTGTTTTTATTCTTGATTTCAAAGAATTGGCTTCTCTAAATGCAAACCAAGCCATGTTGGCCAACATTATGAATACAATGTTACTGGATGTTCCTAGTTTGGAGGTTAGAACAAAAAATTATAAGAAATGAATAGAAACCTATCAATTTCATTTTGTGGATTGTAAAACTTATGTTCTTTCAGATATTGAAGCTGCTCTCTGAGGTAGGGTCCAAGACGTTCATGTAACTCATGCCACCACCCTCGAATCTACAAAAATGTTAATCAGTTGATGTAAATTAGAGGTTGAAAGTTTACAACCATTTACTTGCTACCTAGTTAAACCATTGGTCAGACCTGGAAGCATGAAAGTGTGCACAAAATGGCAAAGGCATTAAAGCAATTGAAAAAAACTGAAGGGTGCAAGTGTGAGCTGCAAATAGAGTTGAAAAAGTTCCAAGAGTTGGTAAGAGTCGCAAAAAGTAAACAATAGACCTTTTGTTCTCACATGAGAGCAATTTCATTTAACTGAGAGCAGCAAGCTTGAAAAAGTTGCGAGTTTGCAAATGAATGCAAGTTTTCTAACTTGGAGTTTACTGATTTAAATCAGCTAAATCAGCAAAACTGAAGGAAAATTTAAGTTCAAATTTTTACCTGACCTACCTGATTAGATGTTGATGAACCATAGATCACTGTGGCTACCGGATCTTCAATTCCCAAATTGTAGCCATGTCTCTTTTCAGTTCCTTTGTCAATGTAAAAATGCTGACCAATAAATCTTGTCTGAACAATTCTTGTATTCAAAATAGCATTTGCCAACTATTCTTGGCTCAGAATTAGTTGTCCAAATTTTCAACCAAAGTAACTTCCTGCTTGCCGAAGGAAGACATCTCTATATTTTGTCGGCAAAAATTTTGTCGGATAGTCGGAAAATCCAACATTTATCGGTAAATTTGAAATATTAGACAAAATGTAAGGTTTTCATCGATCCTGTCCAAAAGGTCGCATATTTGTTTAAACCTGTTGTGAAATAGGTAATACTGAACCCTTCTTACTTATTTTCATCAGGGTATATACCCGAATCATTGTATTGCTGAAATTTGTAAAGAAAATTAACGCTCTGGTCTCAGTTATTTTATAAACTCCCATTTCCGACAGTTAAAATTCAACTCAGTTCATTTCGAAATGATATTAAAGTTATTGTTTTCGGCATGACTTAGAAGAGGAAAATTTTGTCGAGCGACGAATACGCAGAAAGAAACAGATGCCAGTGGAAAATTGCATGGATGAATTAGAGGGAAATGGGGAATCCGTATATCATCGTGAAAGTAGATACATCTATCAGCTCAATGAATACAAGATTCACGTCTCATAAGGCAATTTTGACAGATTTTGCCTTGCTCAACCCTGAATCTTTTAAAAAAACAATTGAAAGGCAGTTGTGTGCAGTGTCATTCAAAAAGTTGCGAAGAATTACGGCCTGGATGATGAAAAATTAAGAGATGAGTACAGCTCTTTTGTCAATAATTACCGTAAATTTAGGAAAGTTAGAGAAAAGAGCAACCCTCTGCTGGCTGCAGGAAAAAGAGAAAACTTCCATTCAGTTCTTCAGTTGATGATAAGTACAACCTGCAAAGTGCCTTTCCACATCTGGTCCTTCTTTACAAGGTTCTCGTCACTCTGCCAATAGGTTCAACAAACTACAAAAAAGTTTTTCAAAGCTGTGGATTTTAAAAAAATCGGCTACGGTCAAGATGATGGTGGGACAAGACCGCCTTTTCTCTCTGATAACAATCAATGTCGAAAGTGATATTTTACAGTCCATAGACTATGGTGCCATCATCGATTTGTATGCTGCCACACCTCATCTGCCAAAGATGCTGCTTGAGTAACAGTTTATATAAAAATCATTTTAAAGTAAACTATTATTTTGGACGTGTTATATCTATTTAAGGTTTAGCATAAATAAATGAAAAGTAATTATGATGAGATTTAAAACTTGCCAAAATTTTATTTTGCTATAAACAGCTATAAACACTAACGTGACAGTTTATTGTCTAGTATAGCGAGAAGACTTGTAGGGTGTAAATTTATAACTTGTTGCAGCTTGGTTCATAGCGATTTATATTTGGTATGTTTTGTTAGAATAAAGGCTATTGTTGAACTTGAAGGTGTGTAAGAAACGATCCATTGGTTCACAATTTCCAGATCCATTCGTGATATTGTAGTATCAAGTGTTACAGTATATGCAGCAAGGGTAATGGTGGCAGAGGGTTTTGTGTGGCAGGAATTTTGTTACTAAGGTCTTCACCGACATTACAAAAATAGGTGTTCATATTTTCTGCAATAGCTTTGTGATTGAAATTTTTTTCCCCATCAACATCTAGAGTTGTAATCTGTGTGGTCTTTGACTTTTTGTTTAATACCAAATTGATAGTTTTCCACGTACTTTTAAGGTCACCTTCGTCAGAAGCAATTTTGTTCAAGAAATAATCGCGCTTCAGATCAATATTGACCTTATTTACTTTATACGCATTTGTTTATACGCATCAAATAACACTTCAGATTTAGACTTAATAGCTTTCTCAGTTTGTCCCTTGATGCACATAAAAGTTTGAACTCTTTGGTTATCCATGGACAGAATCCTTCTGAAACTCGCCTACTGCGTAAGGGAGCATGTTTCTCAAGTACAAGGGAAAACAAAGATGTCCATTGTTCCACTATGCTGTTAACATCATCAGTATGTGAGACTATGCCTTACCAATCTATTTTTTGCAAATCGTCAAGAAATTCAGCTTTGCTAAAGTTTTTCATTTGTCTGGTACTGATATTTTTGTGCTGTTTTTTTCATTGTGCTGAGTATTTGCATGCCGCAGTTTACATATGCACTTTGTTTCCTCTTTTGTCATTGTGTTGGATGAATCCACATTAGATTGTCTTGACTTCTCCATTCCCGACTTGTTTCAGTATTTCCTTTCTTACTATTGGATTTCTTTCCACAAACTTCCTCAGATTCTCCGCTATTTCTTCCAATCCCCAATTTTCCCACTCGTCAACTTTTTGTGTAATAACCTCTGTCGCTGGTCCAAGATTTGCCATCAGACTATAATTTCAGCAGATTTTAGTTTTCCAAGTTGTCACCAAGGTCCTTCTGACTCGTGAAAGTTGGTTGTATAATTTGTGAATATCTCTCAGCTTGCAAATATTTTTTACATAAGGTAAATTTTCCAACTCTTTTATAAGGGCTTTATGAACCTGTACATCCTTTCAGAACGTATCCTCCAGTATTCTATAGCTTCATTGTACCCCCCCCATAGAGAAGAATCTAGTTTAGAAACGTCTGGAGAATTTTTCTGTAGTACAGTAGAGTCTTTGTGCACGCTCACAGAAAAAAGGGGTTTATTTTGAGAGAAATTAGTATGTGCTTGACGCATGGCAGTGTTGCATACAAATGAATACAAATGGTTTGAATGGCATGACTGATGGCATGGGTAAATGACAATGTATAGTCATGTGTACCTAGTTGATTAATCGAGTCAGCATGGCTGTGAACATAAACGTTAGCAGTAGAAACGTGCATAGGCGCTGATATGACGTCATTAGCCAATTTATCCCGAGGAGCACTACCTGCAACCAAACTCAGAGGGATGGGACGGCTAATTGGACCTCTTAGGGTTTGCAAGCCTGGGGAAAATTGCTGACTTGCTAGGCATTGGGATCCTGAGGAAAAGAGAGAACACATAAATGAAATAGCTAAGATTAAGCTGACTGTCAAAAAATGTAACCCCTTACGGAGCAAAACCTGTTGGGTACCCCCGGAAGATTTAGGTAGTGGCGTTGCTAAGCATGTAATATTTGCGCTAGAAGCAGGGGGTATACTACCTTGACATTGCATACTAGGAAATACCGATAACGGATTGGAATCGTAACATGAAATTTCGAAGTTCATGGCAGAATCAGCAAAGTACACCTTGAGATCTTTGCTATAAATTCGAGCATCTGTCTTGCGTAAATGATTCTGCCCGAACAAAATAAGCCATGTCAAATTAGGAACAACAAGCATTGTAAATGTAACTGAGCGACCATTTTCCCATACAATAGGGACTTCCATTATTACAGCATGTAAATTGGAGGTAGGCCCAGCTACCGAAACAGGGACGTGCTGCTCAAGTTTAGTGAATTTGAGATTGGGATGCTGACGGGCTACGTGGGCAGCATGTTTTTGACTTACTAGGGACACCGAGCAGCAACTATCCAAAGGCGAGGGAAGAGAAACCCCTGCAGAAGTAACCTTAGTCCACAAGATCTGTTTATCAACAAGAGGAAGGGCCAAAAATGTAAGATTATTGGTAAAGGGTGGATACGGCAGGCATACCATAAAGTAGATCTTGTGGCGTAGCATCGGGGAGGTGGGTGGACGTTGAAAAGGGGAGATGTTTTTCTACCTCCTGTGCAATACTAGCAGAGAGATCCTGTTTTAAAGATGCAAGAGATTCATTAAATACGTTCTTTACTGTATCAATGATAAAGGCATCACGATCTGTGTTAATATGTGCATAATTGCTATGAATTCGAGGTGATACAGAATAGCGAGACTCGGGAGGAGAAGTACGAGTATCATGTGAATTACGTTTAAAGGTGTCTCATGGCTGTAAGTGATTCTGGCCACGAGAAGGCTTGTTACGTGTGGAATCATGAAAATTATGTAAGAATTTCTTATAATTAGACTTGGAACATTGCACGCATGTATGAATAAAGCCAAACTTACATCGGTTATTAGGTAATTCACAATGAGCTTTATGAAATTTATTAAAGTACCAGCAAATTTTTGTACCTGAGTGTCCAGAATTTAAGTTTTGCTGGACTGGAGAAGCTGATTGCGTAATAGCGGCAAGGAGAGATTCCGGCTTCCATGGAGTGGGCGTGTCTCGAGGGGAAAGGACATGCTGAACTGACTCATATCGTTTTGCAGCTTCGATGGCAGCAGTCAGATTGGAAAAAGGAGAATCACGACTGAGAAGTCCCTTGGATAAAATAGGAGAAAGTTTCATAATGAAGACATGAATGAGTTCCATGTCACCAGTGTGTGGGCTTGAAGAACGATGGATACCAGGAATGAGCCTTTCGAGGGAGTGCTGGGTTTCCAGAAAAAGGTGTGCGAAATCGGAAACAGACTCGCCAGGATTCTGGTGCATGGCGTAGTACGTGGCAAGAAGTTCTTGGATACGTTGTTCTTTGGGTAAATCACGGTGGGCTGTAAGAGTGGCCAAACATTGATCGTAAAGAGTCATGAATTCGTCTGAAGTCCGTGTAGAAGAAAATTGAATAGCTTTTTCGGACTCGAATATGCAGACGATGTCGAAGGCTCTGGTGTCTTTTTGACATTGTTGCTTTAAATAAGTCAACCAAAATTTTGGAGAGACACCAGAGGAGGAAAGGATGTGTGTGAGCTGCTCTATGAAACGATCTAGAGGTTCCCTGCCTGTAAACTCCGGTAGAATCGATTTTGGGAGACGTAGTGTAGGGCTGCTTGAATTTTGCAGACTAATGGAGAGAGACAGGTCAGTAACAGCTTGCGAGAGGCTTTGTAACTGTTGTTGCATTTCGGCAGTGATTTCTTTTGTGGTATGTTGTTGGGATTTCACCACTTCGGCAAGACCACCAACAAGACCAACAACTTCTTCGATAGTGGACATGACAGACGGTTATTTATGCATAAATGGAGAACCGGGTCCAACACCAATTTTTGAAGCGGGATCTTTATCGAAGAAGTGAGACAAAGAGAATCGAATTTCGTTTATATTTTCAGCTTCATCATCGAAATCAAAAGTCCTCTAACTGTCTACGTGCAGCATTATATATCATAAAGTTAAGTGCGTCATAAATACGATAACGAGGCTTATACTGAAAAGGAGAATATTCCTACTACACATAGTATGAATTAACCCGAGGATATCATCTCGTGGTTTTTCTTTGACAAGTTCCAACAAGTAGTTAGATTAACTGATTTCAGAAATTCCTGATTCATCAACTTCTACCATGAATTGATTCCAAAATCTCATCCAATCATTGTATTCACCTTTAAATGGAGTGATTGTATGGTTTTAAAGAGTCTCAAACTTTCGCTTGGCATGTTCATTCTCAATTTTGAGCTTCCTTTTGAGCCATTCTTCCTTTGGTTGCTTTTTCCGTAGCATTTTTCCTTCTGTTAATTTCTTTTGATACTGAGTTTGATACCGTATCCGCCTCTCTCTTTTAACCTTTAGTTCCTCCTTGGCTTTTTTCGTAATTCTTTCGTAATTCGTCTGTTTGTAATTTTCCCCAGTTTCTGAAAATCTTCCAAGGTCGTTTCATTGTCCAGCATTGCATTCATTACTTCTTCTCTCTCAATTTCCAATTTTTGTATTGATTCACAAATTTTCTCATATTCCATTTGAATGTCTTCTTTTTCACCGTGCTCCAAGATCTCTTCAGAATTCCTCAGTTTGAAAGCTAAGATCTTTTTCAATTTTTCGAACTTTTCTTGAGATGCCATCATTGTCGATTGAATTTCTCCTTCCTACTTGAAATGCCCTGGCAGGGTCGCCACTTTTGATGTGGGCAACTTATGTTTCCTTTAGAATTATTCCTATGCCCTTTTGATCTCCATTTGACACCAAAAAAGCACACCTTTGCTCGACTATGGTTTGGTTTCTTTGCCACAGATACCTCCATTTACTCTTACTCTTTGTTCTACTCTTCTCTACTCCTTCACTCCAAGCATAAACTATCCGTATTTATATGTTTTTCGTATTTATCAAGGAATATTCGAAAACTAACACACAAGTTTATTTCTATTTCGATCACATTGCATCACATTACGTCATTATAGAATCTTGCACAATTTTCTACCGAGTTCTTAATTCCGAAAACAAGGCTAAATCACAGTTCCTTGTTATTTGGGCCTAATGGATACATGGATAAAAGTTTGTAAAAGTCATCGAATAATTAGTTAACATAACTTCAGGTAACAAAAGGTCAATGATTAAATGTTATTAGAATAAAGGTAAGTTATTCAGCGATCAAAACAAAATATACATGCAGCCAGTTTCCACAAATAACAACCAGTCTGACACTGATAGTAGTGATAATGGAGCGGAGGTTGTTGGTGGAAGTGAAAACAGTGAAGCAGAAGGCACAGATGATAGTGACTATGACTTTGATGCTGACTCAGATGGAAGTTAGGATGACTTTTAGTTTTCAGTATTGAAATTTATGATGGAGTTGGACCATAATAGAACCTTCAAAATTCCAAATAATCAACTTCGGATGGTATGATTTTTTGCCATTTCATAATGTGAAATTAGATTTCTCTACAGAGCCCTACCCTTACACATGGGACTCTGTCTTTACGTTTGTTTAACTTTTATACCCAACTGTTTAACTTTAACGTTTATAACTACAGTTACTTTGTTTGTGCCAAAATTGTGCAAAGTGCCAAAATTGTTGAATTTTTTAATTCTACCACTTTAAAGACATGATTTTGAATTTTTGATGATCAGTCATGACAACAAACAAACCTTTGACATAGTAGGTCACTTTGGTTCCAAGAAATGCTCGTCTTAGAAGACTATATTGATACAGTAAAGCCAAAAAATTGTAAAAAATCCGCCAATTTGAGACATTCTGCCATTCTGAAATTTTCAGCAAATTTTGACATCCCCAATATCAATCTATTCCAACATGTTTCTTGGCAGGGAACCTGAAAAGAAAACCTTGACAAGAGAAAGGTCTGATTTTTCCAATAAATGACCTGTCTAATGGTTGTTTTGTTTAAGGTTAGTGTGTAGGCTTCTTACAAGATGTCAAAATGTGTATTCTTCGCAAAATATAATCCTTCACTCAGCATCAATAGAGAATTTATGAAAAACCAAAAACCAGAATGTCAATGTAGAGAACAGCCAAGTTGAAACTTAGATATTTTTAACAATACTACCTCTTAAACAGGACAGAATTATAAATTTTGTTCTTTAAAATCTACTTGTAAACCTACGTACTGAATGTTGAAGATAGAATGCCTTACTTGGAAAGTATTCGGTTTATATACACATCTGAAGACTTTCCCTACCTCGTCTCTTAGTTGGAAGGCAAGGATGCAAAAATTCTACCTTCTTATATTAAAATTGTGACTCACCTTTAATTATATGCATTGATTTTATTCTAGAGGCTAAAATGATATCATTTCAGAAAGTCTTTCGCTGAGGGGCTGGTCCTTTTAACATGGGATAGAATATCATTCCCATCCAATGCATGCATGCTTCAAAAGGGCCTTAGCCCCCTAGCATGCCAGTAGCAGCATTATAGAATACTGCACAGCCCATGTAATTCACTATGAATTGGCATGATTAAAGAAAATGACGATAAAAGACTATATAAGCATCTTTAACTTTCTCTTAAAGCTTTGATGTACAGTCCTACAATTACCACTTGGTCACTCTAACATTTACTACCATTTCATGAAGGTTATTGAAACGCATACCACCTCACTAGTGTTATCAGGGACCAATTAGCATACTACACCTTCATCTGCTTATATGATATTTGACATAAAGGTTAGCTAAAGAAAATCTTTCAAAAATTTGAAATCTTAAAGTAAATGAAAGAATGTATTTTTGTGAAGGTTCAGATGAACAAATCAGTCTTTGAATACTAGACAACAATAAGCAAGATATTCCAGATTATTGTATCGTGTGCAAATTGTTCTACAAATTTGATAACTTTTTCTATGTGGTTGGCTAGGACCATTGCGAGTAGAGCATGTAAACAACAGAGTAAGCTTTTGCCATCTACACTAGTGTATCAAAAGTATTTCACCACCTCGAAGGAGGAGAAATGGCGAATGAATGGCGAATGAAATTAATTCTGCTTTTAATTGGCGAATGGCAATTGGTTGAAAACAAAACATCTACCAATCAAAACTTCAATATATTTAAAGCATTTTTTTAAAGATAACTGTTGCAAACGTCTTTTAACAGTCTCAAATTTCAATATATTGACGGGTAGCAACAAACTTTTGAAACCGCAAAAACTCACCTTGAGAAGGACCCAAATATTTGGGAAACGTATTCTTGTGGAATTTCGTATTAGGCCTGGAAACCTCTTAGAATTAATGATTCTCTGGTTTTTGGACCACCATTTGGATCATGGTTTGTAACCTTTTTCCTGTGAAGTCAAACTTTTTAAGTGATGTCAAAAATTGGACTTTACTCAGACTGTGTCAAAGCTTTAATTTCTTTTGTTTAGAAATTAATCTTTGTAAAAACGGTTTCCCTTTACTTCGGTATATTTTTCTTTTGTATTTGTTCAAAACACTCATTATATTTTTTGTGGACAGATTTTGAGCTGCAAAACCTTTCCCAATATCGAGTCTCATTTCCTTTACTTCCCCTAGGTGTGAACGCTGTGAAATAAAACCGACAAATTCATTCTCTCTAACATCAATTTATTTTTGGTCGCCCACTTCTTGGTTTCTTTACTAATGTAACACTCTCAAGGAACCTTTTTTAATTTCCTGCCGCTGTTGTGTGGCTGCATTTATTTTGGTCAACATTTTTTTGAAAAAATAAGACCACTTTCCCATAAATATTTTATAGCGACTTGCCTCTCATTTGACAATTTTTCTTCCTTAGGCATGGTCTACATTTTAAAAACCAAAATATCTTCTTTTAATTTAAACATTTCTAACTAAGTTTTCTATGACGTCAGCAAAATTTGCAACTTTTTCCCGCCGAAATTTGCTTAATGATAAAATAAGCAGGGGAATCATATGCCACTTGTTGCTTTAAATAGGGCAAGCACTTAGAGAGAGGAACACCAGATGACTATTTTACTGCTGTCAGCTTCTGGGCAAAATGGCCGCTTTAAGGTAGGCAGTGATGGTCTGTGACAAATCAACTTGCATATATCTTAGTCAGGTGTTTCTTCTGGATAAGCATAATAACTTAATAAGTGGGCGTGGTATAACTATTTCCTATAACCTGTGACCTATTTGCTTAAGGTGAGGTTTTTACGCAAATGCTACTCGAAAACAACAAGAAGAAAATACTTGCATGACTAACAAAGAACCGGACGAAATCAATGAACTAATTGTAAAAATACACGTGCTATATGCAAAATGGCGGATTCCCAACAAATAGAGAGGTTGTTGTATATAATTTCTTTAATTTGTTTGATGAGTGGGTTGTTATCAGCATTTGGTCTCTTGACTGGTTTAAGGGCTTCATCCTGAGTGATGTTGTTGACTTTAATGATAGCAGACATAGTTATTTTTTTTCAGGGTATTGATTGTGATGGAAAAAGGATGTCATTTCTTTTGCTTTTTCTTGAAAATCATCGTTGCTGGAGTAGATGTGACAGAGACAACATAGCTGGGAGTATGGAATGGAATTTTCAGCATTTTTGAGAATGGGATGAAAAGTAGTCAAGAAAGCTGTGCGGATCTGTTTCCTTATAGAAGATAAAAGTAGTTGTAGAGTTGCTTTGGATGGTGAGCAGGATGTCAAGAAAGGGTAAATTGTATTTGGAGATGGTGTGTGTGAATTGAAGCGCTGAAATTTTGTAGAGATGGAAGTGGTAATGATGTAGCTCCGACAATGTCATCAATGTATCTCCTGATTAGGTAAGAGAAAGGACCATGATATGAACTGTAGATCAAGTATTTCTGATAACCATAGCTAGGCATGCATAGCTAGGACCAAGTTTACTTCCCATAGAAACACCAGTTGTTTGAAGGTAAAAATCACCATTAAACAAAAATGCATTTGTAGTTAACATAAGCTTGGCTAGACAAAGAGAGCGTTGGTAGGTGGGCTTTGTTTAGGGCCTTGATCGAGAAAAAACTTCAGTGCTTCTAATCCATCAGCATAAGGAATGCATGTTTAATCAACAAAATCAACTGCTCCAATTGGTTCCTTAAACAATAGCTTTTGTCTTCGAAATTGTGTCCATTGTTTTTTTTTTTTTTTTATATTCACATAAAAATTTACAACGACAGCAATTACAATACAAAAGCCTAGGAAGCATGGAAATGCATAACAACCCTAAGACTTACACTTAACATAGAGATACAAATTTTACAATAATAAGCTACAAAAGTGATTGGAGTGGCGTCGCCCATCGTTCCAATAGCGTTGCAGATATGACAAATACTCACAAAAGCTATTTTTAAAAGAAGATATCAAGTCTACCTATGTTTCTTGTTAATCAAACAGATTTGTGCCCAGACATGATGAGTGACACCACTCCAATCGTAAAAGGAATGCAATTTAGACAAAAGAGAAAATAATTTACATGAGAGAGATTTTCACGAGAAAGTTGATAACTTATTGGAACCGTTCTGAGGCCTGAATGTATTTTAATGTTGCATCAAGAATGTTTGTATTTGAATCAAAAGGTAACTTTTCATGGCCATAAAGGAGTATTTGCAATAGTTCTTTGTTTGGAGGGTTAGATAGGCCATGAGGACGCAATGCTGTATTAACGCTGTCGAGAAGATCACGTCTGTGTATGTCATAGGCACTGCAGAGCAGCAAAACTGCTCTGTATTCTCAATACCATCATTTATCAGGCACAGGGGATTAAAAGTATCCCTAAAATTATGTTTAAATTTGTGGTAATTTAGCTTACTTAGTCCAACGCGTAGCTGCGTTAAAACAGATAAAAGTTTTGGATCATGAATTCCGTAGACCGATTTAGAGGGTGGACGAATGAGTCCTAGAAGTTGTTTCTTGAAAACATTCACTGAGTGGGATTCACGAATTTCAGGGTCAAGTTGTCCATAGTTATTCAAACAGAATGCTTATACAACAGCCTCTTTCTCATTCTGAAATTACAACGTGGTCAAAAGCAATTGATTTTCAAAGATAACGAATTGACGTTTTTCGCAGAGCGCATAACATTATATTTCAAGTTGTAAAATTTTGAAGGTAAGTGTATATTTTCAAGTAAATAAAATTCCTGTGTATTCCACAGATACTGCCTGCTGTATGGCTGACTAATTCACAAGCGTGCATTTCATAAATGTTGTTGTGCAACAACATTAAGAAGACATGGACAAAGAAAATCATTTAGGCCCACGTTTCAAAATTGATTTACAAAGATTCTAGAGGGGTTTTGAGCCTATTATTTGGTGTTTCTAAGTAATTTATCTCCAATTTTGGATTGTTAGGGGTTTTTACAGTGATATTTGTGCTGTTTTTCATATTTTGAATTGCTTACTTGTAACTGAGCTGATGGTTTGTTGTACTCATTCTCTGCCGAATGCCGTTTGAAGCCAGAGGTTTTTATAAAAATAGTCTAACAAGACAAGGTGTGGAGAAGCAGCTTGAAAAGCAACACATCTTTACACCTGACCCTGAACAAAATGAAGATGATGATTTGGATAATGACAATGAGGATGACATTCAACAGGATCCTCAATTTCAAATTGATGAGGAATGTCTTGATCCTGCTAGTGATTCTAGTGCCTCTAAAGATGAACATGTACAAGCTGCAAGAAAAACAGTGAAAGCAAAAGACAATGGCAAAGCTAACGTCAGATGGAGGCATATGAAGCCAGTTACTGTGGATTCATCAATTAGCGGTGCTGCCTTCCCAACTCCACCAGATGAGATTCCATCTCCTGTAGAGTATTTCTATTCATTGTTTGAAAGAAAGTTGATGAGCCATGTAGCTGAACAGACAAATTTATATTCTGTTCAATGTATAGGAAGATCGATCCAGACAGACGAAAAAGAAATTGAGCAGTTTTTAGGAATTCTGATCATGATGGGAGTAATAAACTACCCTCAATATAGAATGTATTGGTCACCAGAAACACGAATTCCTCTCATTGCTGATACAATCAGACTGACCAGATTTGAGAATTTGAAAAGATTCCTGCATTTTAATGATAATAGCCAAATAACTGGAAACAGAGATGACATATATATAGCTAATACAAAGTACGACTCAATTCTTAGCAAATGCAGAAACATACCCCCAGAAGAATCACATTCTATTGATGAACAAATGATTCCTACAAAATGCATGTCAGCTCTTCGATAATATTTACCAAAAAAACCTCACAAGTGGGGCTTCAAAGTCTGGGCCAGGTGTGGGGTAAGTGGAATTATATATGACCTTGAGGTTTCCACAGGGAAGATAACCAAGAATTTGGTAAAGTTGGCTCCGTTGTGAAACGACTGGTGGATCACCTACCAAGAAATGTTGGCCAGAAAGTCTATTTTGACAATCTGTTTAGCAGTGTTGAGCTGGTAAATAACTTAAAGAAAGAGGGAATCTGGGCTGTTGGAACAATACGTACAAATAGGCTACTTGGTGCACAAGCTAATCTAAAGAGCAAAAGAGAGCTGGAAAAACAAGGTCGCGGAGCATACGATTCTTGTGTGGATGCCAACTCAAACACAGTCCTTGTTCGTTGGTTGGACAATGGTGTGGTGACCCTGATCTCATCATTCATAGGAAATGAGCTTGGAGATCCTGTGAAGCGATGGAGTAGAGCAAGAAAAGAAAAAATTGATGTCCCTTGCCCAAAAATTGTTGCTCAGTATAACAAACATATGGGAGGAGTTGACCTTTGTGATATGCTGTTAGCATTATACAGGATCAGGCTTGGAACCCGCAAGTGGTACATGCACATTGTGTATTATCTTATTGGTATATGCATTGTGAATGCTTGGCTGCTCGATCGCAGACATTGTGATCAAAATGATGAAAAAAGGAAGGTTCTGTTGACACTGCTGCAATTTCATTTACAAACTGCCCACTCTTTAGTCCTTGCTGGAAAAGCAGAAGGTTTGAACACTCAGAGCAAAAGGGGACGGCCATCAGCAGCAAGTTCTAGCCAAGAAAGAAAGCTAGGGCATACACAGCAGCAACACCTACCCCTCAAAGTGATGCAAGGCATGATTTGACAGGTCACTTTCCAATGTTTGGTGAGAAGTAAAAAAGGACATTGTCCGAAGGGGTACTCTCGTATACATTGCTCCAAATGCAACGTTTACCTCTGTTTGGTGAAAGAGCGAAACTGTTTTTTTGATTGTCATGTTAGAAAATAAAGAGAAAAAATGTAGTTTGTGAAATTTTCATGACACTGGTTTTGTTTTTGTTGTTTTTGATGATATTAATTTATCTTTCATTCAAGGACAGAAGCGTATTTTTTTACCGCCCTTTCTTAATGTTGTTCCACAACAACAATTTATTCCCAGGGGCGGATCTAGGGGAGTGCTACAGGTGCTCTAGCACCCCTCAAATGTTTCGATTTAAAATTCAATCAAGATTGAATTGAAATTTTGTTTTTACCTCGTTTCTTTGATGTCAACTTTTATTCCTTGGTTTATTGTTTGCTGATGAAATTAGAATATTTTGCTGCAAACAAAACAAATTTTGTTGGTTGGACCAGTTCATGAGGTTGATGTAATGTGTCTTTTCTTCATGTTTGGAAATTTACATTTGATGTATACCAATGGTCACTTATTGAATTGGAAACTTAGTTAAATATGTGATTTTCTGACAAAGTCATTTTTGCTGCCCAATCTCATCCGCAGGTCAACACCAAATGGAAACTGCTTGTATAACTCTTGCTCGTTATCCATAATTGGAGATGAATGTTTGTCACTGCACCTTAGATGCCTCAGCACCATTGAACTTCTTCTGCATTCAGGCTATTACGCTAGTCACCCTCAGACCTCTGGCCTAATAAGAGATGGAAAACCTCTTGATGAAAACACACTTTTTACCCTCATGTTGTCCCAAACTGCATTTAAAGTCTTTGAAAAGAACAACAAAAAACTATGTGTACAGGCTGAAGCCATTCATAATGCAAAGTCGTTTACATTTTCATCAATGTTGTGCATGCTTGCATTATCTAGTGTCCTGGGTATGACAATTGAAAGTTACTACCCTGTTTGAAATGGCAGTGATATTGGTGATAATAACATGTATGAATATTTTTTCAATTGCACAATTTCTCCACGCACATCAGCTCTCGCATCGAATCACAAAATTCACATTCTTCGCTGCTCTACTACACCAGCTAATTTTTTGGGTAAAGGCAAACATTCTCTACCTTATAATCATTATGTCCCACTTCTCCCCAAGAATTTGCATAATGTTGATTTTTCCATGCCAGATTGCTTCTCTGAAATAAGCAAAGAGGCTTCTGTGCTTCCAATACCACCTCTCAGCCTACCAAACAGCAAAGTTCAAGATGCCCCAGGTCCTCCATTTAAAAGGAGAAAACAGTCAACCCTGGTGAACTTCAAAGTAAAAGGTCTATCAGCTGATTTCCCTTCAGAATTAGTTAGACCTCAGCAAGAGTATTCGTCCTCAGACACTTTTGTTTCTCAAACTTCTCTTGACACGCCCCCAGAGAAGGATCAAATAACATTGAACTCTTTTACTGTTCCTTTTCAAGTTGATGTTGGTGAATGCTTCAAATATTGTAAAAGTTTGAATAATGAGCAGAAAGATGAGGTCCTTCAAAATCACTGGAAACCTGAGCCTGGCTATCTATTTCCTGTCAATTCTACACGTCGTAAGTTTCAACACAAATGGCTTGCAGAGTTTCCGTGGCTTGCTTACTCCAAACATGTTGATGGTGCCTTTTGCATCAACTGCTTAGTTCTTGGCATTACTGAGAAAAGTCAGCATGGGGAAAACAAGCTTGACCACTTATTTACATCACCACTCACTGCGTGGTCAAAAGCTTTGCAAAAGTTCCGTGACCATGCTGCAAAATCAAATGTTCACCGTTCTGCCACACTCAGAGCAACTCAATTTTGTCTCGTTATGGAGCAAAAATGCAAGCCCATTGATCAACAACTCAATGCTTTAGTTGATGAACAAATAAGAAAGAATCGGGCCAAGCTATTTCCGATTGTGGAAGGTATTATGCTTTTTGGACGTCAAAATATTTCGTTTCGGGGTCACAGGGACGATTCTGCTCATTACGATGACAATTCACATAATCCTGGTAATTTGCAAGAATTGTTGAAAGTTCTTGTCCGCTGTGGTAACAATGAAGCATTTAACGAGGAAATGACGAATGCCCCCAAAAACATGACATACAGATCTAAGACTACTCAAAACGAGCTAATCAACATCTGTGGCGAGTTTATCATTTCTAAGCTAAGCTTTTGGCTTTGCTACGGTGGCTATGGGATCCCCACCCTCTCTCTAGGTAGGCCAAAAAGTAATTTAAAACGTGAATAATACGGATTTTTATTTATAATTATTAAATAAAAGATCACAACTCACAGCTCATTAAGTACTATCTTATTTTTCCTCTGCAAATAAGTGTCTCATATCTTCATAAATGTAAACTTTGTCTCTGTTCTGACTTCTGATTTTGAAAATCTGCAAGCTTCTTGTTGAATTATTAATCGGAAATCGCAATCAAACATGCTGTGTCTGAATGGCAACATGACACACCACATAGAAGTAGACACAGGAATACAAAAACCGGAACATGGAATGGCATAAGGGGCACAAAAATAAGAAACTCACTTGACAATACCACAACAAATCGGAAAACTAACATGTTTTGGATTTGATAAGAAAGTAGAATAAATTAAGATATTTTGTGAAACTTGATTTTTGATATCTGTTGCCCTGCGAGAACTACTAATTCCTTCTGCTTTGCCCTCATAATGCTGTTTTTCAGGATTGGGGGGGGGATGAAACACCCCCCAACAGCTATGTCCCTGCATATTAACACCCATCAACCAACAACTGTTTTCCTTTGTCAAATAAACATGGCATGCCAAATATACTTCTTAAAAATGGTAACTTTATTGAAGAAATTCAATAATATGATTTTTGTCTCAAATTTTGTGAAATATAAACATTTTATTTTGCAAAAATTATTTTTTTTGAAAAAGGAGATGGGGGGAGACAGGGGCGGATCCAGCTCAAATTTTGAGGGGTGCTTAAGTTTTTTGCAGTTGAGGCAAGACGCCACTCCCTTTTCAGTTGCCAGGTAACACCCTTTTCAGTTGCCAGGTAACGCCCTATGGCCTTACTTAAGAAATTTTACTCGATCGGTTGAAGTCTCAATAACTACCAAGAAAACTACATAGAAATCCATTTACATTCTGATATCATAAAAACCAATTTATCAAACACAAAATATCTTCATCAAATTATTAACGATTTAATGAGCAACTATCGCATACAACTTTGACGGGTCAAACTCAGGATTTCTGAAACAATGAAAACCTAAATGTTTAATGAGCAACGAACGAACGCCACTTTGATGGGTCAAATTCAGGGTATCTCAAACAACGACAACTAAAATGTTTAAATGAGCAACAAGCGCAGACGACTTTGATGGGTAATAATCAGGGTATCTCAATCAACAACAACTAAAATGTTTATTTGAGCAACAAACGCAGACCACCACGATGAATGGAAGTCATAATAGCTCGATGAAAAACAACGCAGACCATATGGCTGGTCAGCAACGATTCAGATTTTGAATGCCCCAAAAGCACAAAAATTGAACTAGAAACTAATGTAGACCAGTTAGGTGAGTTAAAGCCAAAGTAAAGAAAACAGCAACTGATGTTGAAAACAGAAACAGCCTTAGATAGGTCAGAGCCAGTAGCTTGCATTATGTACTTTGCTGGTACTTATTCACAGTCAGGATCTGTGTTTAATATGTCAATCAACTTCATCCGTCTAGGATGCCTTCTTGCAAAACAATCAATTATCTCATCAGTATTGATCCTGACTCCTCTATGAACGCATAGCAGAGCTAGCCCATTTAATCTTTGTTGCAACATAGTGTTTCGAAGGTATGTCTTTAGCCTGCGAAGAACAGAAATATACCTCGCGCAAGTGCATGTTGCTACTGGCAATGTCGCTAGGATCTGGAAACAAGCATATATATTTGGGAATGTTAATTTGTCAATTTTCGGAAGAAGTGCAGATAATGTTGATGGGATGTTTTTTGAGGATTGCCAATGGTCTTTCCACATGATCAGTTCGGTCTTGATATATCTTGGCTCAGGAAGATCACTGATATAAAGATCGAGAAAAGAGCCGAATCTGTTTTCCCACTCAGGAGAAGCTGCAATCATATTCGGCATACCGTAAAATCCGTCTAAAACCGACATGTTTCTATCAGAGAAACGAGCTTGCATTTGGCCTGACAAGTGATCCAAGAAAGGGATTGCGACATCTCGTTTATGATATTGAGAGACTGATTCAGAAGGAGCATTAGACCGGTTAACTTGCGTTAGAACAGTGCGAGGCATCGCAGGAAAAATGGAGTTTGATTCAGCAATAGATGCTGCCTCGTCATACCAGCCTAGATAAATATCATCAATTTCAGATCGTAAGCGATGTAGAGAAGTACAAGTCAACGAAATCTTCTCTTTTGCAGCAACAACATCAAACGAAACCTTTTGAAATTGTTTAGTGAGAGTCCTGGTAATTTCAAGACAGCGTGAAACAACGACAAGTACCAATATGAACTGAAAAGATGTTGTTGAATAGAACAAACCACTCGCGTCACGGACCGAATCAGAATTCCACGATTTGTCTAAATTTAGCATGATAGTTTCGAGAGACCTTACAACGGCATCATAGAGCTCCAGAAATACATCTAGCCCATCAATTCTCTCGACCCACCTTCTCCGGCAAACATCGATGAGGTGGCTGCGACGCGAAGCAGGAAGTACCTCTCTGATGACTTTCTTCAGGATTTCAAATCGTGTAGTGCTTGAATTGAAAAATTCTGTGACAACACGCACATGCCCCATCATGTTTCTGACAACCTGAATCTTACAAGCAGAGGCTACGCAAAGATTTAGCACATGCGATCCACAATGAGTGTAAGGAGCATTAGGATATGACTGGCATATCCTAGCAGCAGCTCCAGAGCGTTTGCCTGCCATGTTGCCAGCACCGTCATACCCCTGGCCACGACAAAGGTTCAAGTCTAAACCAAAACCTTCAACAGCCTGAAGAATTGTATTGGCTATATCTTTGCCAACGGCATCTGTTCAATATTACTAATATCTGCTGCCTCATCAGCAAGAACCGAAAAGAACCTAGCTTCATGAATCTCTGACCGAAGCTTAGAAATGATGAGATTAAGTGTGCTAAAATGTTGTTGGTTTCGGCCGATACAACACCTGATCTTAGCAATAAGGATCAAATGGTTGTGGCTGCTGAATATATTGGTGAAAAAGGAATTGCGTGCGATAGAGTCATGGAATGAAAGAGTGCAATGACAAACATGGAGATAAGACAGCAGAATGTATTCTCAAGTGTCTGGAAGCAAATGAAATTAATGTGAATTATCCCTGATTCCAAACCTACGATTTCACAAAAAATATCTTCAAGATATATATGTTTTCTGAAGTGCCAGCTCCAAACGAAACAAAATTTACAATAAAGAAGTTCAAGAAGTTGATGAGTGCTCCTTGAAACTCCGCAACATGTCTAAAACGAGATGGGTCTACTCTTCAGAGTCAATAGAAGCAGTGTGGCGAAGTTTACAAAGCATACCCAAAGCAATTGATAAAGTTGTCAGTGACGACAACACAGAAATGAAAGTGAAAGTGAAAGGGTAAAGGCATAAAGAAAAAGTTTCAGTCATTTGACTTTCTTTTTACATTGATGTTCATGAGATTAATTATGAAGAAAAGAAAGATTTTGACGATGCAACTCCAAGCAGAAGAGCTTAACATCCTAGATGCGATGAAGTTAATTGAAGCAACAGTAGAAAATCTTAAAAATATTCGCATTGATAACAAGGCTATAGATGCAGGGTTGGATGCTAAAAACGAGTGCGCTAAACAGCACAGAATAGATTCAGCCGCTGAGTTTAGTAGAAAACATCGACTCAGGTTGCAGCCCTGGAAATTTGTTTCCGAAAAACTACGTTTTAAAAATATGTGAATACTTTATGAATATATCCAGGCTCAATATGGAATCTTTTTAAGAACATCGAGGTGGGGCAAAAAGTTAGACTTGTTACAAAAAAGTCTAAAGAATTTTGTGCCATATCATGAGCCACATTTCTCAAACCCAGAAACCCAGAAGCCTTTAAAAACGAGTTGCAGCGTCGATAAACAGAAGATCTTATGTACTCTTACCCTTGAAATTTTCACATGCCTAAAGTCCTCTTTCCACATTTTCTGAAAAGCTGTATATCCGAGGACTTGTCCTTCTTTAGTGTCTGATCAATACGTGGCATACAGCCCCTTTCTAGAAAAACAGCATGGCAAGTATATTGTTTTGTCGTCATTCGGGAGAATTTCGCCAATGCTGCACATTGCATTCATCCAATTTCTTGCACCTATTCTTTTTGCAGACACACTTTTTACACCTTCTCTTGATCCTGCAACATTCGCGTTGAATTCGTACTTTCTCGCAAGTTGTAATATTTCTTAAAACTTTCAAGAAAATTTAAAGCAATAATTGATCACCATAATGATTACAGTAGACTGTATTATATAGAAAATCAGAATATTATAATTTCCGTAGAAACTAGGCTTTTTCTTACCTGGTCGTTGAGCAACCATGAAATAGACACCAAGTGCTAATGCTAACCCTTTGTCCGTCTATATACAATTTGGGCTCTTATAAAGGCGATTGCGTTATTTCGTCTAAGATACACTGACGCTGCTGTTTTTCCCCCTTTGTTGCGAATCGATGACGCAGTAACCTCATTAGCTCAATAGTCAGCTTTTGATAGCAGCCACGTCAACAAGAAGTTTTGACTCGAAAAGCTCTGTAGTCCTCCTGGATTTTCACATCTGAAGTCCACCTTTCATACCTTGATTCTCTGGGTTTTGTCTAGATAAAAGCGTAAAGTTTTCTATATCAATTTAGGCTTTCTATTAGTTTTTAGAAAAAGTTTATATTTAAGTTATCCGATTGATGCATATATATTTCCTTATTAAAAGCAAAACATTCCTGACTCAAAAAACATTCTAAGTTTAGTCAGTGTGTACATAAGTTAGAAAATCTGCTTCATCTGGGAAGTTTCACAAAATTGCTTCATCTAGATTAAGGCCAGCTACAAGTATAAAGGCTTTCAAACCTTTTCACAGGGGACATTGTTCTCTTTTTCGGAATCAGAATTGTAGAATTCCTTGTATATTGTTTCATCTTCCTGAAATATAAAGTACAATAAATGGAGCAATTAAGAGCAATGAAGAAACACAATGAAGTAACACAATGGAGTTGGTGGTGGACACGTCCCTCTATTTTCTTGCAGCATTGATTTTTTCACATCGTCTGAATTGATGAGAAATGTGGAGAAAGTATAATTTGTGTTGTGTTTTCACTATTTTGAAACTATATTTATGTGGCCAAAAGTTAGTCATTGGTGTGCCATTTATTAAATGGGGCGTACCCTGTTCTTGGAAGGGGGTCTTCTGATTGTAATAGAGAGTCACCTAAAAACGTTTTGTCGCTTGAGTTTTAACTTGCCATGAGATGATTGAATATGATATGAAAGGAAGTGAGCAGAAGTTTGAGCCATTCTACTGCAGACAGAATGATATACGTAAACGCAACAGTATGAACAAACAAAAATGACCAAGCCGGGAAAGCGGATGAGTAGGATGATGTAAAAATATATTAAAGTGAACCTGCACGTAGCGGTATTACAACCAACAATGTTAGTCATAAACATGAGTCAAAAATGTGAGTCATCGAATTACCCAATGTTACTAATCACGCGACTTTCACTTAATGCCAAAAAAGGTCATGCTTGTCAGTGTCCGAATAAGCACCTAGCAAAAAGAGAACTAATAAAAGTGGGTAAAAATGCTTCAACTTTCATTTGTGTCTTTACGTATACGGGATTACTCCAGAAGTATTTGGAAATATAATGGCACAAAATAAAAAATTTTTATCAGCAAGTGGTAAGATTTATAACATGTCTGCCCAGATTTATAGCAGGGAAGAGAAAGATAGTGATTGTGACGCTTTTTCAGAAGTTTTGGAATATCTTCCACAGTGTCATTCTTTGACCTGGGCAGACACTGAATCGAGCGAGACACTTCCAGGGGTGTCAGCACGCTTACAGCATCCATCTGTTTTTGGTCCTAGACAAATACCAATTCAACCCCGTGAAAAAGATACGCATGTTAGCAGTGTTGCTAATAAACGAAAGTTTACAATTTCAGAACATATAGTACGGGCACGAAATGTTCTAACAGAGCTTTATCCAAGAATTTGCGGCGTAGGCTTGGTAGAGGCTGCAGCCGACCTGCTGACGAGTAGGGAGAAGGCGGTTTTTAGGAAAAAGCTTCAAGAATCAGGCATGGAAAATGAGGTAAGTTGAATACATTATTCAGAGGGGTCTTTCCTTTTCGTGCATACAGAAGTAAAAATTGTAAAATACTGAAAATGACACCCTGTTTCGAATAAAACTTTATCTTAGGGATATTAATCGAAAAATAGATGAACTTTGTGATTTTAAACTATTTTTACAAAAAACTATACTGATATATTCTGATCTAGCAGTTTGAAGATCGATATATAGATTTTTATTTTATTAAGTTCAACATCCAGTTTTAATTCTAAAACTTGATTTTTTACAGAACTTTCGATACAAAGAAATCTGCAAGTTGGCTGTGGTGAGTCAGCGTTGCTTCGCACAAATAATGAAAATCGATGAGCAGCTGCAGAATGGGGAAATGAAGAAGAGCACGTCTGCCCAAAAAATTTCCCTATCCACTTTCGATTTTCTCCAAGGAGAGAAAGAGGAAGAGCAGTATCGTCTTTTGAGTGCAGTTGTGAATAGCGAGGCAACGCTGAAGCACCTAAATCAAGGAAAAAGGCAGCGGTTAATTTGTTCCATTTTCCTGAATGAAGTCACTTTTGTGATAATATGTGCTGACAAGCTAAATAATAGTTTTTATTTATTAAAAATATTTGATTATACCATTGATTTATTACAGTTTCTAACGTATTCATGAGCTCGGATTAGTTTGGGTCCTACAATCCAGATAAATTCATGCTTTCTTCAAATGAGTTACGTTGAATCAAGTTCTATTAGGATTATTTATGATGTTTTCATATAGTTTGACCAGTTTTGATGTCACAGAAATAATCTTTATTGTCGACTGTGAATTGCGATGAATCACAATGAAGTACTTATATGAAAACCAGCCTTTAGAATTCTTTTAAAATACATGTTAGTGACAAGAATTTCCTAAATACTCTGTGAAATCAACATCATATCTTTCGAGGTGCAAATAACTCCAAGAAAATCTCGTACATCTTTTGTGAAATCCAGTTGTTTATCTGAAAAATCCCCGGAAATCCTTCTGCTTTAGGGAAAATCTTGTAAATCAAAAATCTCCTGCTATTTGCAAGAGTAAAATGCCACTCGATGTCTTTAACCTTTCACTACTGATATCCTTAAAAATAATCCTCACATTTAGACAACATATTCATCTGCTGAGGGTGATATGGATGGCCTGACTTTCAATTCAAAGCGCTGGAAAGCTTCCGAATTTTCTGAACTAAATGATCAGGTATGTTGTGATAATAAATTCTTCCTCAACTTTATTTGGTCATTTATAGACTCTTAAAACTCTAAATGTGATTGGAATATAGGCTTGATTATATATTCAATTTCTTAGAAAATAGTAGAACAGAAGAATTTCGGTACCAATTGATGAAAAGGCACTTCTTTTAGGTCCGTCGATTGAAAGAATACATTAAGACAATCAAGGCTGAGCTAAATGACACAGAAGAAGAGATAAGAAAGGTGGGCGATCTGTTCATATATTTCAAGATAGCATAAGACTTCAAAATATGAGTTACGTCGTGACAGGAATGTCAATACAATCTAGACAAAGGTTTCATATATAGATAAAGTGACCGCGATGCCATCAAACAGCGCTTTTTGATTTTTTTGATAAGCCACCATATTAATTATTCTGTTTTGCAATAATTTTCCTGTTCTAGAATCGTGACAGTGTTGTTGTTCTGTTCGATCATTCACTGGCATTCTAATAAGTTGAAGTATTATGCTGAAAGGAAGCATTATATACCTGTTTTGTAGTCTTCCCATTTTTAGTAGCATATTTGGGTTGGAACTGGATCAAAGATGTTTGATCTAGCAATATGTATCTTGGAGATTGTGAGTGGTTAATTAAAATGATTGTTTCCTATTTTTTCCTGTAGAATCAACGTACTATTTTCAATTTGGAGGAAGAGGTGAAAAATGTTTATGATGCCCTCAAAAGTAGGACTCATTTTGATGAGGTATGCTCTCTTTTTCAGACTAAATGCTGCCTGTTCCAGTGGCAGCGCCAGCCACAAGGTTCTGGGGGAACAAACAAAAAATTTAGGCCACACCCTATTTACAGCCCAGAACGTACTTTTATCAAAAAGAAATCAAATTTTACCTGCAGGAATGCCCATTACTAACTTTTGGTTACATAAGAGCTTCAAAATCGTAGGATTGCAACAAAATAAGTAAATTGCTAAATATGAGCCCTCCCTAACCTTTCCTCGAGAATTTAGACGAAATACAAAATTCATCATGCCAAGAACTGGGAGGCGTGTCCCCCAGTACCCCCCTCCCCCCATTTGTGGCGCCGCTGCTGGCCTGTTCAATGTCTGATTTGTATAATTTTTAGTAGAATATGATGAAACTTAAAATTTCCATTATATTTTAGTATAGAATTAATGTTGAAAGGCGTTTACAAGCCAAAGACAAGACTATAGCGGAACTCCAGTCTCAGCTCTCCAGCTTGACAGAAGAATCCAATTCAAACCTGTTCAACAGCAGACTATTAGAGACAAATGAAATTAGAAACAAGTCGATAATCTTACCTTGACCTACCAATAGGGGGAGGGAGGGAGCTGAATCAATGTGTGTAAAACGAAGTTGTAATACATTATCAAATATGTTGAAGCTTCAAAGTTGATTCCAATTAAATCAGCTGTCAGTTCTAAGGGATGCACGAAGTACAAGAAAAAATTTACTTATGATATTTTGTGTCACAGGGCACTTTTGCCAGCCTTGATAAGACTGATGATGAGTGCCCTACTCATTTATATGATTGCCACGTTTCTAGCCATACGATTCCAACTGATGAACAAACGTTGATGCAAATTAAACTTAACTCTTGTCAAAATCCCTCCTAGTTCAAATTTTTCGATTAAGTTAAATGTTGATTTTTTAGATGTATAATTCAACTCCAGAGCCCAAAAAACTGGAAGAGGGCAACAGAAAATATACAAAAAGCGCTTTAAAGGTGCGTTGCTGGTTTAATTCTTTAAAATTTTGGCAAAAGACTCTCACTCTCGGTATCAGACTGCTAGTGAAAGAATTGGTCGGCGAGAGAGGGTCAAGTCAAACATTATACACACTTTTTATAAGAATACCTAATTTTTTGTCGAGCCTCAATATTATGTAAATTCGTCTTAAGATCAAGAAAAATATTAGATCTTTTTTGATGTGTTGCTTCATTATAATTTTCAACAAGTGATAGTAAATGCTTTGGGAGAAAACTCAGATTAAGGAAAAATTTTAGTCTTGATGAAAGTTGAGCAATTTTGAGCCTCAATATTCTTATATACTTTATTCTTATAAAAAAGTGTTTATTCTTGGTAAAGTATATATACCAAAATAGCAAAAGCTGTACGAAGGGGCGAGGATATGGGGGGAGAGAGATGCAAAAATGCAGCTGTCCTTACAATTATCAGTAAGATCTACTGTTGCTAACTGATACCAAAACTCTTTTAATTACATCCATACACTCTACTTTAAAATTTCAGTTCAAATTTTACTTTTTATGTTGAATGTGCACATCAAGTTAATATCTAAATGAAGAATAGGTTGCCGTAATCTCCTATATGAACGTTTTGATTTTCAGGCACTACCTTTTACTGACATCCTGGAAGAGAATTCAGCATCAACGGATGCAAGCGAGATGACGAGCAGGGTAAGCATTATTCCAGGGCTACAGCCCTTTTTTAATCAATCGTTTATTTGTCAGCATCCTCCTCCTACCAATCCCCCGAATAAAGAAATTAGTTCCATTAACACATGTTTTATATCTTATGTTTTTGAATTTTTAAACTTATTATAGAATTTGGCATTTCAGAAAAATAAATCTTTGGCTACTGTGTCTACGACAGCGATAGATGACGACTTCGAGGCTTACGTTGCTGGACCGGCAGAACTCGAAAGTTCATTCACGGAGCCAGAAGCCAAAGGAGATTTGTGTGAAGAATCGGCTGCACAAGGTTTTGAGCTACTACAGTCCCTGTCATTTGACTATGAAAGCGACTCAGAACCCTCAAATGACCAAAGACAAAAAGTATGATTTTTTGTTATCTTTCTTTCAAATTTGCAATATCTTCTTCCCGATGACTTCAAAAATTGTACTATGCAAGACGTTTATGAGTTTTTTTTCAAAAGATAAAATGCTAATGTACTTGACATTCAAACTACAGCTAAATAAAGTACATTTTTCCAATTCTTACTGCAAAAATTACAGCATGAACATATATTAGAAAGTAAGTCGCCCCAGTTACGTCTCTCATAGCGTTTAGAAAATTAACTGTTCTATCTTTCGTAGATGATCCTGAAACATGATGTCTTTGTGGCGTACACCTGCCTTACAAACACCTTTTACCTTGGTCGTGTCCTTCTTGGTGGGCCTGAAGTAGCCGAGGACCAAGTAGCCGTTATATATGCCACTGCAAGGCCCAACAATATGTTTGATTTTAACAAAAAGAAAACTGACGTAATCAAAAAACAACAAATTTTCAAGTGGGGCTCTGCACTAAAAACAGAGTTTGTCAAATGTGGAGTGTGGAGGGTGGACAGAGCATCACTTGAAAAGGACCATCCAATTGCGGTGAAGATCCTTCGTGAAAAGGATGATTTTTCTCTAGATTGAGTTGTCATTTACGATCATCAAGGGCCACTCAAATTTACAACAAAAATGTACAGAAAGGGTCATTACAGCAAAGTTCAGCCCTTAAATATAGGTTTCTACGAGTTTCTATCTACCAAATGACCAAAAAATAGCCGATTAACAAATTATCTTTACCTTTAAATGGTTTTATCAATTTCGAGAATGAAGAAAAGATTAGAGTTTTTTCAACCTAGTACCTAACAGAATAAGATTAGATTTCTCAAAATTTATTTCATCACAATGTCTATCGCGAGTCAAAAAATTATGCAAAAAATTGCCAGTTGCAACGAGACACAGAAACAAAGTTTCTTGAAGTGATAACACAGTAGCAAGATTAAATAGTAGTTCTATTATTTATGTCAGCGGTAGGGATTATTAAAATTTCTAAATTACTCAGAACCTTTAGTTAGTTTTAGTGAGTTTTCTTACTAGAAATATAAAAAAGCTCTCATTTAATTTCTGTAACGGTTACACCCATCAACATAGTACTTCTGCCCAAATTAAATGCTCGGCTCTTTTAACTAAGATCGAAGACAACAGGCCCCTGAAAGTGTTTCTCATCGTAAATGCCGTATCCCTTTCTGGCCTGCCCTCGAAACTTTAATCTTCTCTAACGAACGCATACCAGTGTATGACTGTTATGTAAACAATCTGGATAAAACGAGTATTCAAGGAAAGAAAATATTAAATGTACCCCCAATAATTGTAAAAGTGTACTATGTTTCCTTATTTCCTATACAGTACATAATATCTTTAATTAATCATTTCGCTACTTACAAAAAATCCTGTCCCCAAGCCTCTATTTTCGCTATAATTTCAACATAAGTTGAAGATAAAGAATTCAATATTGTAAATCTGGTAGACGTTTGTTTTGAAAAAAACTTTCATGGCTTGGCTGTCCGTTTTTGTAGAGCCCGGTTGTCGAGCGGTTTTACCGTAAGATTTTTTGGAATTTGTTATGTAACTAGCTTTGTATTTTATCGTGTAGGCTTTTTGCTGTCATTGGAATCCGATTGTCAACGATTATGAAAGTAGAGAATGGTTAACTTTGTATATTTGTACTAATTTGAAACAATGATTAAAGCGCAGAGCTAGCAGCAAAGTACATGTCTATTGTCTTTCTTGCATAGTTTTGAATTCCTTCAGACCACATGCGGATTGATGCTGGTAATAGTCCTTGTGTAAATATAATTTGACAACCAAACAAGGTTTTAATGTGTAATTCGGATCCCTGTGGCGGGCTATATGTCCATAATGAAAAACTGTAACCTGATTGGCCAATACCCCACATTCTGCCTATGAGGTTCTGTCTGTGAATATATCAGACAGATTTTGTCTATGTCCGTATTGCAAGTGACAACTCCGGTTTACAAGTGCACTCTGTTTTTGGCTTACCTATGTGGATATGTTTGTGGAACACTTTATCAAAGACTCCGCAAGGCTACAAGGGGCCAGAATTCTAACCTTGAATACAACAGGAAGCAATAATTGGCCTTGTTACTTACAGCTAAGGTTGATATTGATGATGATTGTCACACACTCAAAATAAATGACGACACCTATACGATTTGTAACATTGCAGAAATACTTTTTGTGCAACTGCCAATACTGGAAGTAGAATTGATGCAGAGGTGATGGTAAATACATTTTTAGCTTATCCAATCATCTTGAGTAGATGGAGCAATGTTGCTAGATCGGCTAAGCTTGAAGTTTTCTTAGGAATTCAGAGCATTCTCATATGCTAAAGATGTAAAACAGGCGCACAAAAGAGCCCGAAAGAAATTAAGCCAGAAATCTTTGAGAACTAAATTAGAGAGAGCCAGATGTAGTCTTAGTCAGGGGTAGTGAATAGATCAATGTCAGCTATAGTAGTGAATAGGTAGTGAATAGATCAATATCAGCCTACTTTTTTTACTATAACCCTTTTTTGGAGTTGTATATGGCAACAATAATTTTAGGGCTCTATTTTAAAATGGCCTCATTTTCATAATGTAATGTACCCAATAGGAGCATAGGGGAAAAATGCATGACCGAAAAGGAATATGAAAGAGTTGAATTGCTGCGAGAAAAAGTGTAACCTACAGAAAAATATAGATATTGCTACAAAACGAAACTATTGCCAAATTAAATTGCCAAGCATCAAGGTTTTCCTTGGTTATTATCATTTCTTTTGATTGTATTGCCTTTTTATGTAAAAAGAAGGGAAGTTGCCATTACTTTTGAACATGAACAATCATAAAGTCACATGTATGACCGTTTGTTCATTATGATTTCTGGCAATGTTCGTTCAAGGATTGTGCCACTCTAGTTCTTGACAATTTTCAATTGATTTTCATTGCCTAAAAAAACAGTTTTTGGGTGTATCATTTCCTATCCTTAATGGGGAAAACATGTACATTTTCCTGGATTCTTCAAACTTTGGTTGCAAAATGTCCTCAACTTTCTAAAGGTTGGTGTGTTTTCGCCCTTTTCTGCTTATTGCATCTAAATTAGGTATTTTATTCTTTGGTGGTGTGTGAAAATATGTACTTGTATGCAAATGCATTTCCAGATTGGAATTTATATCAGTTTTAATGGAAATTTTAATCGAGACACACTTAATGCCTATTTTTTAAAGTGTCATCTATGTTATGGCAAAAGAACTAGTTACATTTGTTGCTACAACAACCTTGCAACTTTTGTGCTGCCTTTGTTTTGAATATGTCAATCTATCAACGAATCTTTAATCATTCAAAACAATGTGGGGTATTCGTCCTGAAATGTTGCGTGAGCAGTGTTGACATTTGCTGTAACCCCTGTGATTCATCGCGTGCATGCAAGTACATTTTTTCCCTATGATCCCAGTAGGCTATGTCTATTGCTACCTGATACGCATGTTGCTAAAGTGACTTGGCCTGTGACTCAAGAACATCTGCTGCAATCTTGATTAGAACAGAAGGTGGTTTCGGGTGAGTAAAAGTGGCAAAGTTTAGAATTTTTCACTCCATAACAATAATGTTACTGCACAGCAACTCGAGATTTTAAAGTCTATTTTCTTGGAAAAAAGAGATACATTTGGTCTGCTTCCAACCGGGCATGGAAAATCTCTCCCCTTTCAAATAGCGCCATGTATTGCAGCTCAGTTGTGTTCGCAAGACAGGTTTTCCTGGCTTCAAGGGAAAGATATAGTTATAGTTTTCTCCCCGTTGATTGCGATAATGAAAACACAAGCTGACTATTTAAATAAATGTAGTATTCCAGCATGTTGTTTAAACGACTGTGACTTGGATGGAAATGGGCCTAACTCGATCAAGACACAGGTGTCAGAGGGTAAATTTCGGATTATTTATGGGACTCCTGAAGCTTGGACAAACAAGGAATGGCGCCTAATGATTGGGTCAGCTATCTACCAACCACGAACACTTCTAATGGTTGCGGATGAGGCACATTGCATTCCAAAATGGTACATAAATCATTATTAATTCTAAAAACATTTGTATCATGGTATCAACTAACAAACTTTTACAGCACGACGTTTCTCAGTTGTTATAATAGCTGAATTTTAATATATTTCTCCAAACAATTGAATATTCTTAGTTACTATTAAATACTTCCTGTGACTTTATCAAAGCAATGTTGTTATATTAACATTATCCCTTATATAGGGTCAAAAACCACATAACATTTACAGTCGAAAACATTAAATTTTCTGAACTAAAGACCTGTAAGAACTGTATATCTCATGGAAAACAAATCAAATATTTACAGCTGCTAATTTCAACAGCTAATACACCTGCTTTTTTATAATAATACTTGGCTCCAGTTTTAGCCTCGTGTTTCTTATTTTTCAATGTAAGTTCAGCCAAACATGTTTCTTATTCTGTCACTTATTTTTTTAATATAATTTTCTGTGCATAGTAGTGTCAAATTTGAGCCTGCCTTAGTTCTTAGTATTATGTTCTTAGTTTTAGGCAAGTCACAGCTTTATGGGTTGCTCTTTTAAAAAAGTTTGTTTTCTACAATGGTAGTCTTATCCTGTGAGGTTGACTATAACAATAGAAAAAAGGTGATCCAAAGGGAGGGCTTCTCTCATTTTTTAACATCTGCTTATTGATATAGAGCATATTCTACTTTACAACGTTATAGATATAAGTTTCTGTGGGGTTAGCAATTACAATAGCAACAAAAAAGCATGTTTTCTTTGCTAAGAAAAAATCAGTTTTCAATGGTATTTCTTTGCCAACTTCATCAAATGTCCTTTGATCCATTTTGAAAAGTCTGTGATGTTAAGGCTTGATAAAAGGTTTCTATCAAAGTCATTGAACTGAGAATGCCCTCTTTCTGGGTTAATGTGAAATATTTCTTTTGCCGCAAGGTTATCCACAATTGTTTGAAAATCCTTTGTTTTGCTTCTCATTTTGCGATGGCCACTTGGTATGGAAAGCAGAATGTCTTTGTCAATATTTTCCAAAACTTTTTCTATAAATGCAATAGCATGGGATTCCCTTCTTGCATTTTTTTCATCTAAATTGACACCAACATATTTATCCTATTTATTGTTCTGTTCCACACAAGTTGTTCTGCATATGCTGGGGTAAACAATGGTGTCAATTTGGATATTAATTGAAATGCAGCGAATGCATACTTGTGGTGATGTAGTTTAACGTGAGTTTAACGTTATGGATCATATGATGCATATAAAGATGCATGTGATGGAGAGTCACAAACATTGGACTGCTGTAATCTAACCAAAATTTTTAAAAATATCTCTAAAAGTACATATGCACCGAAATAAAGGAGAAAGAATCTCCAGCACAGAACTATTCTTTCACCATCTCCTTCTTTCACAGCATCTTCTATGTTATTTAGCAACATACCAAGGTTTAACCTTGCTACTGCATATGAATACTGATCGTCTTTATATGCTACATCTCCTCTTGACATATGTTGCATTGACTGTGTACCTGCTTGAAAAATTGTTCCACGAACCTTTTATTCATGGTTATCTCTAATCTTTCGGTATTTGTAGCTTTTGCTGCAACCTGAATATCTGCATTTTGTAAGGATTTCTTGATCAAAGACAGTTGTGTTGCTACAGACAAATGACAGCTGGATGTCAGGTTGAACAAGATGTTCCATCAGCATTTTTCGCACATAAAGCCATTTTGCTTTTTTTTCTTTTGATGCAGTACATATCCCTGGAGGGATTACTGCTTCTTTGATTTCATCCAAAGTCTTCAAGCCGAAGGTCTTTATTGCAAGTACAACCATCAATGCATTTGTTTCGAAGTTGACAAACTCTTAACATGCATTGAAGTTACTCATAACATTGCCTCTTGCATTGTTATTTCTTACAAGATTCATGTTATATGTCATTTTACCAGGTTCTTGACCAGAATTGGGATGATAGAAGATATTGTACAGAATCTGGAAGCAAAAAGAAGCTAATATAAATATGCTGCTCAAATTATCAAATTTTTGAGTTAAGTAAATCATGGACTAGTAGGAATCAAATGTATTGTTGTTACTAGCAATAATCAATAGCCTGGTAAAACAACTATTGTTTTTATATCAGATAACCTCCTATTTGAGGAGGGGCATTGTGCAGTTTCAAAGCCTGGAGATTCATCTTTGCGGTATGATTTTGTAAGTCCATAGCCAGCTGTTCAACATCACATTTCATATCTTTTAGAAGACTGTCATGACTTTCCCCTGCTTCCTCCAACTTTGCTAGGACTCGCTGGCTACGCATTGTAATGCCAAAGATTGACAGTCTCTGATATGCCTGAGAAGATTATAAATTTTTCTGATAGGTTACTGTTTTCCATACATCCCACTATACATTTTGAAGAATTCTCTACATTTAAACTAAGAAAGAAAACACAAGTTGCTAAAATAAACAATTTATCAACAAGCATTTTATAATTCTTTTTTTATAGACAGTCATTTTCCAATTGCAAACATTGTTTGATTTTTTAGGGGTGAAGTTAACACGCTATCAAGAAGCTTTTGTAAAAGGAACTACAAGGAAGTGAAAAAAGCTTTTAGAGATGCTTTTTCAAAGTTAGGGACTTTGAGAACAGTTCTTTTGAATGTTGGCAACTGCAAATAGAGACAGAAAAGAATATAATAAAGTGTCTTGGTATGAAAAAATACTCTGTTATCAGAGTATGTCCAAATAGGCTCAATATCTTCCTTTCTGTGAAAAAAGTTACGCAGTTGAGTCCGTCTTATCCTTCATGGGTTGTGGAAAGGTTAGAGAAAGAAAAGGAGCAATTTCCCAAGACAATAATTTATTGTCAAAGCATTGAAAATGTTTCAAGGGTTTTTGCCTTCTTAATATTGAAATCAATAAAATATGCTAATTAGGCAAAATGGCGGCAATAACAATAGCAAAAAAATGGTGCTGGCTTGTGACAAAATATTTTCACTACTACTCTATACTGGGTGCTGCAACATTTTTTAAGAAGTGAATATGGATAAAGCTTGTGCCTAGGGGTATTTTTACCTTCATACATAGAATGTAGGCTATGAAAAAAGAAAATATACAGCAAACAGTGGAAAAACCTAATGGGTAATGAGGTTTTGATGACTATAAGTGTTTTTTCAAAGGTTCTATAAAAGTCAAATTACTTTCAATCACTAGAGCTATATTCCATGTATACTTCCTGAAAGTTTCAGGTGAATTGGTCAAGCAGGTACAAAAAAATGTTGTTACAAAGTCACAAAAAAGTTATTTTCGAGAAAACGATGAAAAAGCTAAACAAACTTTGAAACTGAGTTTATATCTATGAAAGTGCAAAAGAAGTGTTCAAAATGCCCCAGATTCGTAAACAGTTACTTCTTTTTCTTTATCAAAGTCCCAAAGTCCCTTTTTTATGGCTCTGAGCCTTTTCCTTCTTATTTTCACCCTTTCACTGAACTTTTCTTCTGCTATGGCTAAACGCTTTTTGTCAGTTTTTAAGACAGCTGCCATGGTATTATTTCCAGGAATGATTCCCATTCGCTTAAATACTGCTGCAATGGATGATGCACCATCATTAAAATGTGTAACTGCACTTGCAGTGCATAGCTCAACAATCTTTTTCCCTTTGTAAATCTATTTAGGGCATCTTTTCCATATAAGATTATTGAGTGATTTGTTTGGATTCTGCGTATATGAATCCAAACACCGAGATAGCAAGCTTTCCTCCGACAATGCTTCGAAAATTGGCTCAATTACTTCCACAATTGAAGGAGGAAGACCATTCTTAGAATGAAAAAGAGAGGTTTTATTGGCCACATCCCTTTGCCATCCACACCATGAGCTGCTGCCTTTAGGACACAGATGGTGCTGTGGGTTTTCTTCTGACGAGGCAAGATGATAGAGACCAGCTTTCACATCATTGGTCATACCCTGGAGGTTGTGCTTATTTTGCCTTATAGCAAGACCATAATAATTTTGCATGGTGTCTATCATCTTGTCTGTCAGTCTGCCCCTGCCACTGATGCCTTTGCCATCTGACAGTTTTTTCTTTGAGTAAGAACTTTTCAATTTTCGCAAACGCGTTCCTAGTCTCTTTTGTACGTGTCCCACACACTCTTTCTTAACTATAGTATGATCTCCATAAGGCTTTGCATCTTTGATGGTTTGAAATGTAGAAGAATCACCATCTCCAATGAAAGAAACATATCTCAGACCGTTTCTTTCTACTGACCTTTGATACATTGCCATGGTACCCCCTACTTCCATGGAACCAGATGACCCAACATGGTTTGTTCCGCATTCTAAACTATGTTCTAGTTTCCAATTCAGATACTGTTCTGGAGATTTATCCCTTTTTTTCATGGGTCTCACAACCTTTGCAACGCTTTGATTTGACTTCAAAGTCAAGCACTTTGCCAGTTGTTACCGATTTGGCAGAAACAACCCCATTTAGAGAAGCATGGCCTGGTTTTTGCCATGATCCATCAAAGCTTGCAGCAATGTCTGCGGATTGCTCTTTTTCTTTGACTTCTTCAGCAGCTATCTTCATGCTCTGCTCAGCTTCTGCCATATAACTCTCATGCAAGGAATTAACAGTTCTGTTATAATTGTTTCGGGTCATGGGCTTCTTCATGTTCAACATCATGCAAAACTGTTGAAGGCCATCATAACCAATGCCCAGGTTCCGTAGCGCCATGATTAGTCTAACATTGACTTCCATATTATTCTTTGTTTTTTTGCCTGGGACATTGGTATAACGCGACGATGAAAACTGATGCTCCCAGAGGCACGTAGAGCACTTCAACCTGAAGGCAACTGCAACACCTTGCTTCCTCTCACAAATCTCCTCCAACTCAACTCCTTCCTGCTTGCATCCTGGGCAACAAAGAACTGAGAAAACGTTTCTCATTACAGCAATACAAAAAATTACAAAACCATCAACTGATACTTGCACGACATCATCCTCAACATTTCTAATTCGTTTTGTAAGTTTTTTCGATGAACTCAATATTTTATCCGTGTTTTGTCTTGAAAGCGGTGATTCGCCAAACATCGGTATGTCTGGCCTAACTCCACCATCGCTTTGTTGCATTTTCTCATCAGTAAACTTAGCTAGTTTTTCAACTATACCGTGAAGTTTTGTTGCCTTTCGTTTCTGTGAAGGTTTGCGTGCTCTATTTCTTGGATTCCCCATCGTTTTTAGTCTAAATTTGTAAAATGTCAGTAACGTGTGCGTTTTTGTTTTGCCTTCGATTTTGAATAAACGCAATTAATATATACATTGCAAGTACTTCATGTTGTATGCTTTTAAATGTCTCCTCCGCACCTACTAACAATTCAGCTCAATCCCAGGAAACAATATCCATCTCTAGGGGCTGAGTTTGGGGCAAAGTTTTCAATTTTCGCGTTTCTAAGGCGTTGCTAAGAAAATTTTACAAGACCTGTAATTTTGAAACCCCCCCAAAAAGGGGTTTTAGGTGTTTTTCGTACAAGAGAGACAGACCACCTTAAAGGGTATACTTCAGACCTTGATTTAAGACATTTCCAATATTTTTCAAAAATAATGATTTTTTGGCAAAATGTTAGGGGTGTAACGCCTTAAAAGAGGAGCTGGGGGACAATGCATATGACTCTAGATTAACAGAGAAAAAAACAGATGCCCTTTTGATTGGCATGTACCATCGAAAAACACATGAATAGCACAAGAGTCGTGTGTTGAAATGCTTGTCGTAAAGCAATGGTTCTTTTAGAGTGGTTGTAGCAACAACATCTTTGGTGATGGGTGTTGATAGCAAAGGTCTGGAATATGTTGTCCACTATGGCCCATCATTAGACATAGAGGACTACATTCAGGGGATTGGAAGGGCTGGAAGAGATGGTCGAAAAGCATATGATGTTCTTTTTTTTCTAGTCACCAGCTTGGAAAGGTTTGATCAGCCATGAAAACTTATGCCAAGAGTTCTGAATGTTTAAGAGAAGCTCTGTACAGCAATTTTACAAAGAGTGGAACAAAACAGCCTAATACAAAGCATGATTATTGCATATATTGCTATGGACAATGTAAATGTTCTGATGGTATGAGCTGTGAGAAACCACAGTTACCATTTAATGAAGCAGAAAACGTTGAAAAAGATGCAAAATTTCGAATAATTTCGAAAGAGGAAGGGAACCTTCTAGCAGAGGTTTTGCAAGATTTCAAGTCTAATGCAGATCAAGAATTTGCAGGATGCATTGCATTTGCTGACAAACAATACCTGACAGGAATCTCTCAGTCAACCTTAGATGAAATTGAAGAAGTAGCAGAATACATCTCAAGCATAAGATATATTTTGGAAAATACCTCTGTAATTTCAAAGAAGCATGCAGCTGACATACTACTTATGTTTGATGAATTATTTGAGAACATCCCTGTAAATGATCAATGATGAAATGATGATGAATGATGAAATGTAAATGATGAAATGAAATGTTTTGATTGCAAATGATTAACTCCTCGTCTAAAAAGCCTAACTTTTTGGCTCCATGTCTTCATTTCTCTCTAACAATATGAAGTCAAAACCACATGAGTTTAACGTGATGGAGAGTCACAAACACTGGACTGCTGTAATCTAACCAAAATTTTTAAAAATATCTCTAAAAGTACTTAAACTGTCAAACCCCCTGATTGAGTCAAAATTTACCTTATAATCCCTAATAATGATTATAATCCTAAGCAAAATAATATATTGTGTATCATAATTCTTGATTGTGGAATGTGTATCACAATTCAATTCTTGAGCTTTTCATAATTTTGAGATTTACCCTTTAGATGACCCTTTTTATGAAAAGATAATTTGTCATGTTTGGATGGCGATATAAGATCAAAATACTTACCTTTTTCTTTGCACCACTGTGATGTAGAATGAATGATGTTCTGTATGCAAGAGCAGACAGTGAAGGGCACCTAGTTCTCAACAATAATGCAGCTGCCAGCGCAAAACCAGGAATGGTGGTATCCTTTGCTGTTCTTTCCAAGATTTTTGTCTGGCGATTTTTGCTCAACAAAACACTTTCTAAAACTTTGTGCAAAGTTGGTGCTCTTGTTATTATTGAATCATTTTTAAAATTTAGCAAGTCCTGGCAGGGTGTTTTTGATAAGATGCTCCGGTCTTTTCGACTTGTAATTCTTCTTGTTTCCTCTTGTATGACTTCTTCAATAACTTTAAAAAAGTGTCCCTTTAAATGTATGCATGTGGCAATTTGCTAAATCCCATCAAAGTATTTCCCATCAGCCAAGTATTTTATAATTAAAGCAACTTCAGCTGAGTTTATTGCTGTTACCTTTCCTCCAGATAAATAGCTGATCATCACCTTTGGAAATTTAAAGAAGTAAGTAAACAACTTTTTCAAGACCTCGGGCCTAATTCCTAAACAAAGTGAATACCGACAGCTACATTTATAAAAAAGAGTGAATGTTAATCATAAAGTCAAGAAAATAAATTAGTCAAATCATTCAGTAAATGCATTTTATTAAAAAAATGATAGTACGCACAACTGTCTGTACGCTAAGTATCAATAAAATAAGGCTTTTAACTGTTCAGTCTCGTGTTCGTTTTGTGTCGCTCGGTCATATTGACTTAACATTTCTGAGTCGTCAAATGGAAGTGCATCCGAGATAAAACAGGTAGGAGTGATAAAACCGATTCTTTGATCATATATTTTGACTGGTGTACTTTCGGTCATTATCAATCAAAACATAACCTAATCTGATTTGTAATCATGGTTATCATACGATCGCATATTACGATCACAACCACAGGGAAACAAAGACAATAGTGGCATGGATGCAACCAGAGCGTCTTCCTCTCTTCTCTCCTCCTCTGCACTCTCCCGCAAACCCCCTATTTCCTCGACACTGACGCTCTGGAACCCAGGGTAGTTTCAAGGATGCTCTTGCATTTATTCTTGATGGAAATGAATCAGACATATCTGGTTTTAGTGCTGATGATGCATCAAAAGATGATCCTGTGTTACTAAATATGCTTGAAACAGATGAACAGAAGCACCATCACATGTAACTGATAAGATTTTCAAGTTACACTGCATCTCCACAATGCTAACAACCTTCCAAAACCAGGGAAACAATTGAAATGATGATGCTGAAGTTGTAGCAAAATAAGCAAAGCTAAACTTGATTGGATTTATCATGCTCCTCAGTGAAAACACCAGAACATGACTAGCCACTGTGTTAACTTTTCCCTGTATAGGTTCCATAATCAAGTTCTGTGCCACCGAAGTCAACAAAGCCTATCAAGTTACCAGTGTTCTTGTCCCACACCAAGTCTTCTTGAATTTTCATTATCCATTGCTAAGACAAAAAATCTTTCAGCTTAGGAAAAATCTTTTGTTTTTTCAATTAGCTCTTGCACTATTTCTGCATTAAAACCTCTCTGGGGACGGATGTAATTCTTGTAATCTCTCAAACGCCGTCTGCTTGGAAGGATTAGAACTCCAGTTCCTTTCCTTTGATCATAATGTGTGTCATCATACATTGCGGGAGATTTTGAAGAAAGGCATAAACAATATCTGATTATCAGCGAATGATATCAAAGATCTTTGCTTTATGTTTTCAAATACTGCTGGTGCTCACACCAAAAGAGCTTCTTCTACACCTGACATGATGGTGACTAAATCTGAATCCAATTTTCTTGTAACAGGCAGAGCATTGTATGAAATCTCTTTCTTTATTTTGCATATCTCATTCATTAGCACTTTATTCTGGGCACGCTCCTGCTGCAAAGATAGTTTTATTCTGGATGATGATGTCATCGATACAGGGGCTTTCAAACTTGCAACAGTTTCAAGTCGCCTTGATTTTTGTTTGAAGGATCTTTCCTCTACCTTAGAAAGCTTTGAACAGAAGATGCATGGTGATTTCTGTCCGAACTCTGGTAACATTATTACCAAACATGAGGATGACCTTGAATACTCAGTCTGATCCAATGGTTTGCTTCCTTCAACAGAATAATAATGCTTATCAGGCACATTATGCTTTACAAAGGACAATTGTAAAATTTTGTTATCAATACCAGAACAAAGACTACTATTCTCCAAATAACACACAAGATTAGAGTTACATTTTTCATGGATCTTGCAAATTTTTGGTAAAGCATGTGATTTTCTGGAATCTCCCAAGCATAAACCCTCACTGTAAAGCTGAGGGAAGTTTCAATGTGTACTTCAAACCTATTCAACTCGAATGAATCATCTGCTCTTTTAATAAATAAAAATTTATTTTCTGATGCTCCACTGGTCCAGGAATCAGGTAGCTTCAAATTCTGGCTTCGAGCACACATTTTCTCAAATGCATTTTCAGAAGAATGTTAAAATAATCATTGTCCTTCATAGCATGAAACATATTTTGAAAAACTTTAGGCTATTTAATATTATGTCTCCTCGGTAAATCTTACTTAAAAATGCATTGCAAATTAGATTTTGCTTCGGAAGGAGAATCTAATTATATTTTCTTGAATCAATTTCGCTTAAGTTTCCTTAAATTGGTATTGCCGCCCTGTAGCACTTATGGTTGCTGGTCCATGATCTCTTACCAAAGAATGTTTTCCTGAATCTTCCTGCCTTCCTATGTGATAAATCACAATTGACAAAAGAGGAAGCTGTTTTTTCAAGGAAAATATCAGGCTGCAAAATTCGCGGAAAGCATGCTATTGAGCGTCAAAGAATTAACAAAATCTTGGACTTTAAAAATCAGCCTCTACGTCTATTTGCAGATAAAATAATTCAAGTCTTTGCAGTGCTAGTAAATAGACAAACCCCCATAATTGCTGGAGCTTTTGAAAACTATACTTCTCTTGTGTCCTAGGGTAAATAAGTCATCAGAACTACGCTTTGAGGGACATGAAAACTACTCTTTGAGGGGCACTCCCCCACTTTTGTATAGAATAGTGTTTCACCTTTATACAGCTTTTCTAGAAGAAGATGCCATAAAAGACTACTTTGCATTTCTTAATATTCTAAAAGCTTTGAAAGTGTTGCTGTAGCCCGGATAAGCAGAATTCTGAGATTATCCCCATCCTTAGTGACCAGGCCCCTCCACTTTGAAAGTTATTTTGATCTCCCTGATTAATGATGTATATAATCAAAATCTGTTTCATTATTTCAGGTTTCTGAAAGGTAAAGCGAGGGAAGAAGTTCATTTGAATAAAATTTGGTCAATACTGGGATATAAGTTTTTTCATGCTTTATCTTCTTCCACTTCTATGATTTTGACGTCAGTCTTTGTCCAAACAACAAAATGTGTCCAGTTTACACCAACTGATGCCATTTCTGCTTTACTTAGCCAAAGGGCTTTAGTCAAACAAAAACTTTGTTCTTCAACTTATGCTCTACCGTCATTTCCCTGTATTTCCAAGAAAATTTGATTTCTAGGACCCCAAAACCATTCAAAATAGCAGATCCTTCAGTTATAATGCCATCTAGACTGCTACCAAGAACCGACAAGGAATTAATGCAGTCCGGTTGGTACAACAGTATTTCCACTAGCAGCTTTGTATTGCTCCAAGGCTGCATTTTCTTGCATTTGGCCCGACATAATGGAATCTTTTCCACTCAAGCCATACTTGCCTTTCAACTCTGTGCTCTTTCCATCAATGGACGTTCCATCAAGACTGTCCTCTTTAAATCATATACATAAGATTGGCTTGGAAATTAAGTTGCACCAGCTGGACTATTCTTTATTTTTACCAGAATATTGCAAATGCACTGTGCAGAACTGAGCTTTAGTTCTTCCAGGTCTCTTGAGAATCTATATTTCTTGGTCAAAATGAAAACAGAGGCAAAATCAGATCCAGGCTTTTCATTTTATCAACTGTCCTTGCCTTTTGTTGAAGCTCATTGCCCGTGTAACTTTCTCTAGTTTGGCTGCCAATGATTGAGTGAAAATTATAGACTGGATACTCATCAAAAAAACTCATTAAATGCATTGTTGCAGGAGGGTATCAAAAAGAGGATGTTGTTGCTTTTCCCAGAAGAGGAAGTAACTCAACCAAATCAATGGAGCTTTGTTGTAGTGGTGTCTCCTGTAGCAAAAGAACATGACCCAAAATATTTTGGAAAGCTCAATATTCAGGCAAAATGCACATTTTCATGCATTCAGTTGGATATGAAGTGGACCATTAAAAGGAATTATGTTTTCCAACAAAGATGGTTTTGTGCCAGGTGCATTGTAATGCAGTTGTTGCATAAAGAACTGTGCTGGCCAGTCTCCTGGTTGTGGGCAGATGAAATTCGTTAAATATTTTCTAAGATGGGATGCAGCATGATAAAAATCTTCACAAAGTTTTTAAGGAATGCTCTGTTTAATCTGTCAATCTACAGTCGTTCATTGCTCTCTGCTCTATTAAAGATTGGTAGGTCTGGTAGTCATGGACTGTTATTCATTTCCTCTCTTCTTCAGGATAAAAAAATGCAACACAGATCCATGAAGGCATGGTGGTAGCAAAAGTTTGAAAAATGACTTTTCTAAAGCTTGGTTTCCACTATGAGTTAACGTGAGATAATTCTGAGTTAAATTGAAAATTAACTCATGGTCTAAATTCAAGTTAACTTGAGATAGTGTAAAATAACGCAAGCTATCTCAAAATTAACCCATGTACCGATTCGGTTTCCACTTGAGATAGAATTAAGTATGGAAATTTTAGAAATCACATTTTATTTGAGTCTTGCAGCTATGGCGGGCAGGCGTCTTACAAGAACAACTTATTTTACTTCTGCTTTTGAGAATACGTAGAAGGAAAATATTTTTTTGCTAGAAGTGCCGTTCGCCATCTGCACCAAGGTTTTCGGTACGGAAGTCTACTAAAAAAGATATGCGTTTGGCGAATACGACCACTTTCAACAGGATCTTAGAAATGAGACAATGTTTCTCTTATTTCACAATTTTTTTAGTAAAGAAAACTGTTTTCAACATCTAAAGTAGTACTCAGTGCAAGTGCGTTGCGTAAGTACCTCAGTGCAAATTATAGCACATTCCCCTCCCACACATCGGCTTCTTTTGATAAGATGTTATCTCAAGTTAACTCATGAGCTTGAAATCAAAAATTTTTGTTTCCAAGCTCATGAGATAACATGAGTTAACACGAGTTAATTTTCATGAGATAATTTTTAATGACCGTTTCCACTATGAGATAATTTTTAAACCATGTCAGATCACAAAATTATCTCAAATTAACTCACATTAACTCATAGTGGAAACCAAGCTTAAAAGATCAACTAGCAAGTCAGTACTGACACCATCTAGGCTGTTTGCTGAATTTTCTGTCAGTGCAGGAATTTCAGCAACAGATCTGAAGCGCTTTATCAAAATTGTCTTGCAACAGAGGTCATTTCATTTTTTTGACGCTGCTTTGTGTGGATGTTTGTAAAATCATCTACCATTAGCCCTATCAAATTTGCAGGATAGAGTCATCAATAAATTCAACGGTTGAATGCTGGTGGCTTTCTGCTGAGTTGCAAAGCTTGCGTTCTGTGTTGATATTGCAATGCCACTCTTGTTAAGAACTGCTAAACCTGTTTCACTTAATCCAGTTCCTACAACTTGATTCGATAGTGCTTTGCAGCTTGCTCTTTTTGTTATTGCCTTTACATCAGAATATTAATAATGGCAACACATTTTTTCTCATTAAGAATTTTTTGATTTGTGAATGGCCAACTGTTAACATAGTAGACATCAGAGTTTGACACAGGTTATTTGCCCCACACATACATACAAACATACATACATTATCTATTTTGTATAGCAGGTCAGAAGAAGTCAGCATAAAGCTGATATTGACCCAGCAGCCTGGCAAATGCTCTTCATTGATTTAGAATTAAAGGAAGGCATATTGTCTGACCCAAATTTGGTAGAGATAAAACTGCGGCATTTGGCTACTTCCTATTGTAAATCAAATCTTTTATTGATAATGAAAATTAATTTTTAAAGAATACTGGTCGTAATGTAAGTAAAGTCATTGGCTATTTTTAATGAACCAATTCCGTCTATATATTGGAAATTAACAGAGCTTGTTGGTGCAAACTAAAATAGATGTTTTGGCTCAAGACAGTATACCTCTCCATCAATTTTCTATCTCTCAAACATAGATTTCTTCTCTTCTCTGTGATTCAGGCCTGGCCAGTGAACTTATTGGTGAATTTAGTGAGATCAGTTCGTGGCTGTAAATGTGTTCACTTTTGGCTTCAAGCCGCATAATCAGTTAGTAACTCCTGAAGCTAGGGCAGAATGTAAAATTAGATAAATGAATGGAAACTTATTGAATGGATATCTTCCTAACTAGTGAAATGTAATATATTTAATAAAGGAAAGTGGGTTTGGAATCTGAAGAAATGTTTAATAAGAGGATAGGTTGGATTAAGGGGGTTGTGAGAAAGTTGATTGTTAAGAGACAGTTCTATTCTTAAATTTATGTTTTGCCACCCACAGAGCGAGGAATAGGTATTAAAATTTCTTAGCCAAACTTAATCTACCTGAAACTCGTCACGAAATTGGTGATCATTTGAGTGGTGGTAGTTTTAATTATTCTTTGCGATCACACAGTGGCGCCAATATAGGTTAAATAGAAACGTATGATGATCAACTTGACAAAATTTCAGGCGGAAATTTGTTTTGTAGAGGCGAGCGATCGCGACAGAGAGGCGTGGTAAAAACACGCTTAAATGACAAAATGGGCCTAATTCTACCTGCGAAGTGATTTTGTTGATCCTGTGTGCTGATTGGCTTATTTGGCTGAGCCATCAAAGATTTGACGGCTACAACAGCTCTGGTAATATGGCTGGAAAAAGTAGCGGAGCCTCTACTTTAATTCAAAAAATCATCCCAAAGCAGTTTATGTTCACTGCCGAGCTCATGTTTTGAATCTTTGTGTTACATTTGCTTGTACTATTCATCCGGTGCACAATATGATCTCTCATGTCAAGTCTGTAAGTCAGTTTTTTAACATGAGGGGATTGCTACACTGCTGCTAAATGCCAGACACAGTCATTTTTGGATCTTTGTCAGACTTTCTGGCTTACTAGAATTGATGGACTGAATATGTTAATCAAAGTCTTTGAGGCTGTTGTCAGTGCACTTGAAGCAATAAAGCTAAAAGTAAGTGGCAAATGGAGCATTGATTCCATAATGGATGCCTCTTGCCTTTTTTACAGTACAGGATAGTATCATTTGAGTTCATTATCTAGTTGGTAATTGTATCCTGCCTCCTGGAAGTAACAAGGTCGTTAACAAAGCAGTTACAGTCTCCACACATTGATGTTTTTTTCTATGAATGAGATTTAAGAGCTGCGTCAAGAATGGTTTGTCTAGGCAGTAGAGCTAGCTAGCTCGTCCAGCATAAAAAAAGCTTCATCCCCAATAAACCTTCGGACTCACTGTCTGAATACTACCGCCGAGTGACCTCAGTTAATTTCCTTTATCACAAGACATCCCAAATTCAAACACGTATTTCCGCACAGAACATCACACTTTTTAATGCTAGCTCCGCTTTGCCCAACAATGTTTTGTTCACCAGAGATTGGAAAGTAAAATTCCAGGACCTCTTGTCTCTTAACAAATAAGACCTTCCAGAGCCACAATATCTTTCTCTGGAGCTAAAGACCTAGGAAAATAAATGGGCGATGCACAAAAGATCTATGCCCAAATTTCTAACTTCACAATCTTGAAAATTGCTGTAACTACTCCGGTCACATCTTGCTCTGGCAAACTCTCTATTTTGGTTTTGAGGCGGTTGAAAACCTACTCAGGGTTGCCAGATTGAAATCTATAAAAAACCACATCAAGACCTATAAAATCCCAAAATGCAATAGATTAGTCAGAAAATCCCGAGATTTTTTTGTGATGTTCTGATGACAACATTTACCACAGGGACGAGATTTTGACCTCTGTGCAACGACTTTTTAACTTCTGTATCTTGTGCAACATTGTAAATGTACGGATCAAAGCATTGACAGAGGAGTTAAAATTTTGCTGGACATGTTTATTTCAGTTGCAAGACAAGAAACAAAAGGGCACAATTTTAGACGAAAAATAGCTGTTAATCCTAAGTAAACTGATGACACTAATGATAAAAGATAAAATTTATTAAATAACATAACAATTAACAAATTCAACTGAATAAAGTCAGCATTTGTGTAGGGTAATGAGTATAGACTCAGTGCAAGTTGAGCCACAGAATGGAATCAGGACTCGCCAGGTGCATCTTTATACTGCTTGAAATGGCTCCAAAACCTTCAATTTTCCAGAAACATCCATTAATTTAATCTGTCGCAGTTCCTTGTTTACAGCATCAATATCTGGCAAATATTCCGCCAATTTCGTTAAATCTTGAATTTGGGTTATCTCTTGAATTTGGGTTATCTCTTTAGGAGAGAAGCTTGAAATATGGTAGCATTTTCTGGAAGTCTCTGTTGAACTTCCTCTATGGCTTTGGTGATGAACTCCAAGCATCGATCTTTGATATCTTTTATGTCCTCCTCCAATATGTTTAAGCGCTCTGCACTGCTGGTAAATGCATATTCGAAATGAATGCAGCTCACAGGCATCAAATCTTTTCTAAAGTCGTTACTAAAAAGGGTATTTCTGTGTGACCTTTTGAAGCTTGCTTGGGATCACTACTCGATGTAGCAAGGATTGGAAGAAATCAAGTAAATCTGTACCAAGACAGACAACATCCACGATGGCGAGTTAAAAGAGTTTGTTTATTCTTGAAAAATCCTTCAGAAGACCTTCAAGGAAAACCAAATAAACCACTTTTGGCAAATCGATCCATCTTGGTTACCATACAACTTCATTGTAATTCCACCCACATTGCTCTGCACTAGCTAATGACTGAACAGGATTGAACATTTGTTCCCAAGTATTGGAAACCAATATGATCAAGGGATTTCTTGCAACTGAAAGAAAAGAATGTGTGACATTCAGAGCAATTTTCCATGTTTTCAATGCAGAAGAGGAAACTGTATGTGAATGCATGCAACATGTGAACTCTGGCTGAATTTTTTAGCGACCTCTCAAGGTAGACATCAAAGACAACATCGATTGACAATGTATTCGCTGACAGTTCTTTTAATCTAGAATAAACTGTCTTACAGGCATAATTTTCAAACATCGCTCTGTATTCTGGCTTCAACCCGTTAACCTCTATTTCAGGTGATTCACAGCTGGAAATCGTGTCATCCATGTAAATACCATCAACAAAGCCATTATAAATTAATGAAGCCACTGAGTGCTTTTTGTCATTGTTGCCTGCTCGTCTACCTTTTTGTTACCATAATGAAACATAAAAATATAATTTTGGTTTTTTGCAGATTTGAGGACTCAAGTGATTAGCAAAAAGTGACGCATGAGCAGTAAAATTTTGGCACTTTTTGCACATTTTGTTGAGATAGACCTCACGCATGTGTAGGCAATGCTATGCCAAGCATCAATCTCGATATAGTTAATAATTTTCTTTTTTCAATATCATATATAAATTTTGCATTTATAACGTCATGATGGCGTCAAAAATCTATTTTTAGAAGTGGCTCCAAATCCTAAATTGATCAGCATAGCACCTTGTCACCAAGTTTCATATTTTTAACATTAGTTGAACAGTTTTGATGCTTTTTAACAAATATCCACTGGACAATATCTAAACATTTATCAAATATCTCTGAACAAAACACATGAAAAATCTAGACACTCTACTGTAAACTAAATGCAAGTCTATGGATAAGTAGTCGACCTATAGAAGAAAACTGTATCATATGATAATTTGAAAACCAACTAAGAGTTAACTAATAACAATTTACAACAACTTTATTACAAATAAATCACACTGTATTCCAATGTTTTATTAGGATGATGATTCAACATTACCGTACAAATCGGAAATAGTAATACTGTTGCGAAGGTATCATTGATTCCATGGTCGTGGTTAATAATATAAACAAAGCTTTTAAAACACGAATCAACGGTTAACCTTCCTTAACCCTTCAACTTGAAAAAACTTGATATATGTTCAATTCTGAGAGGGGCTAACCCTCATTCTGTAGCCATGGCTATTCATTCTAAAGAGGGTTAACCGTGGGGCTAACCGTAGGATTAACCATTAATACAAGGGGTGAGCCGTGAATTTAGATTTTTAAAGTTCTCTCCAAGTAAAACAAGTTAACTGGAACAGTGGTCACATTGTGACAGCTCCTTTTGCTCTGCTTGGGGGTATTTGATAATTGAATGAAAATACCTCCCAACAGCAGACATCATTTCTGTCTCTCTATCCTCTACAGAGTTTTACTTGCCAACGTAGGTGGTGGGAGCTGAGCAAAATACAGAGGGGTGGACATTATTTTGCCTCAAAACTTCCAGTGCACATTGTAGCTAGTTACCACCGCACCCAGCTACACATTCGATACCTTCGAAAGAACCTATGACTAATGTCATTGATAGTCCATAGCCTCCAAATCCATCCCTCTTTTTCACTTACTCTACCGTTACCCTGGAATGAAAATTGTCAAACAATGAAATGCTTTTCAGCAGAATTCGAATTTATTTCATATGCTAAACCTAGGTTTCTTTCCAAACAAGTCAAGGCGTTTAATTTCAGTTACCAAAGAGATCCTTTAAACACAAGTGACTTTGATGCGTTCATTTTGCCTACAGCTGTACATAAGAAAAAGAGAAATATTTTACTAGGAATGGAAAGCAATGAAATTGGTCTGTAGTTACAAGTTTCGGTCTTTAGACCTTTCTCAAATATTGGATTACCTTCGGATATTTTTAAGCCATTTTCATCAACTAAATATGAGAATGTATCAGTATTTTTTCGTTTGAAACTATTTTTATCTCTAATACCTTTCCACAACATTTTAATATTGCTTTTGTTTTCATCAAAGTACTGCTGGTAATAATTCTTCTTACTGGTAGCGAAGGATGTCTCCACAAGGAGATCATTGCACAAAGCTTATCAAGCGAGCAGTGACATTCAAAAAGGAGTTGAGTGAAGAGATTCATAAGTTGCAAATCAAAAGCAAATCTTGGTCTTCCTATTATCCCATGCCAAAATCCCATGGACACTAGAGCCTTTGCATCTGACTGACATGAGCAAAACTGTACTTTTTTAATATGCTGTCCGCCTGTAAACAAAATAATAATGTTACATTCAAAACTTTTAATAATAATGGTGCATAAGTAATACATTCCATATAATTTTGCACTCACACAAGCATACATTTTTAATTGATTAATCATTTATAAGAAAAAGACTGCTATTTTATGACAGTTTTTTCATTTCAACTCACTGATACATGACTCAAAATACTTTAGCAAAAATAGCTATTTTCATCCGCTCAACAGCTCAACCAAATTTAACTACAATTTAAAAGTAACTTAATCTAAAAGTAACAATTCTTGCTAAATTTATTGATGTTTGCCGATTCCAAACTTCTTTGCATGGAGACGTCATGGCACTGTTTTGAGAGTCTCTCTAAAAATTAATGTACTTTATTATAATATAACAAGTGTCTATGAAACCTATTATACTATCTCTGTCTTTAGCAAATCTTATTAATTAGTACATTGCAAGTCTAAGAATATAATTTCTCTGATGTCATACTGGTGCCACCTGGTGATGTCTTGACTTAAATTTTTTGTGTTGGGAAACAGGGGGATGAATGCACCATCCTGTAAGTATGAACAAAATGCAATCAGTATCATATGTATACCAGTAAACTTAAAACATTGTGATACAAAATCTTAAACAACTTTTTGTGAAAACATCGAACATTCAGTAAAGTACTTTAGATTTGTTCTGTTTTAACTGCTTGAATAAGTGATGATTTGAAATGTGATTCAGTCATGTATTTTAAATAATTATATGCTTTAATGTACAGGTGCAATTGCTACATTTCCTAATCATATGGGTAGATACTAAAGAATGCAAAAATATGAAAACAAGAAATGCAAAGGTCACCTTCCATATATACATGAAAAAGGTTGCGGTCAGTATGAATTGATGTGGCAAAACTTAGGCAAAAATCCTGCTTCCAGCCACAATCTTTGCAGTGGCATACAGCCATGTTTGGCAGTCGTTTCCAAAATCTTCACATGCAGCAGAAATTCTGCTGTTAGGCAGAAACTGCTGTGACACGAAAGCTTCTTACAATTTTTCTCCAGAATTTTCCCATGCAGTCTCTTCTCTTCGTTTTCTGGTGCTGTAGGAAATGGCCTGTGGTTTTTCTTGGGCACGTCTGTTAGCAATAATATCTGTTTCAATATCACATTCATGCAGTTCACAAGGAGGAAGGCTTTTTGGTGGTGGTACCAGGTTAAGACATAAATGAGGCCACTCAGCTTCTGTTTTCTTAGCACTAGTCAGAGCAAGATGATTGCATGTTAGTGAAATCTTTCTCACTTTTGAAATTCCAATGCACTTTACCTATTTGACAGAACCAGGCATCACATGCTTTGTTACTGCATAGAAACGCCATACTGGAGAGCCTGAGATCCAGCGGCCTATACGTAAACAATACTATCGCACGTTTTCTTCGTGCATATTCAGAGTTTAATCGCAGTTTTTGAAGATATACCAGCAAAATTTACCCTTTTTAAAATATAACATTGTCTTTTTAGGCTTTTTACTGCTTTTCTGTCGTTTTCCCATTGCATTTTTTCGTCACTGAGGTAAATCACCACAAGCTTCGATAGAAGATTATAGAACAAACAGTAGGACGATATTTTTGTATTTTATTTTCTTCCGTTTCTCTAGTTTCGATTCAATGTATTGGTCATCTACATAGATTCCTTCTACTAATTTGCTTACAAATTCTGGATCTGCTTCCTTAATTGTTTCAATATGATGACGTAAAACTGCATTTAAAATAAATGGTGAAGAATTCACACCAAAAACAACTCTGTTAAAACAATAAATTACAATTCTGGGCTGTTCTGCTGAAACATTATCAACGTAACGTAACGTAACGTAACGTAACGTAACCATACATTATCATTATCATCGTTACGTATTACAAAACGTAAATAATCTCCATCAGATAAGTCAATTGCGATATTCAAAAATGCTTTTTCAATTTCTTCTATGTGTGCAACGTTATACTCTCTAAATCTTAAAAGCAGTTGAATAATAAGAGGTGTTATAGGTGGGCCTACATGAAGACAATTATTAAGACAATTACTTAACTTGCTAGCCTTACAAGATGCATAAAAAACAATGCCCCCGTTGTGGTCTCGGCATTGTCCCTTACAACTGCCTGATGTGCTAAATAATGATAACTGCCAACATTTGTTAATGCCGATACTCTTTCTATTATACCCATGTTTCTTGGTCTCTAATAATCTTATCATATTCTAGCAAAATTAATGGATCCCTTCTAGTTTTCTTAGTTTCCCTGAAAGCACCCAACCATGCAGTGGCTGATGTGGCCCCCTCGTTTCATCTGCCCACTTATTAATTCCCAAAGAAAATTTGCACTTATCAATATATAAACCTGTAATAAGTCACCATGCCTTGTGGCATCTGAAAAATAAATCTGCTTCAAATGATTGCAATTCTTCTTAACAATATCAATCCTTTCATTTGGGATTGTTGCAATATCATCTACAACATAGCATTTAACTCTACAACTCCTGATACCTTTAGATAACTTCTCTTTCTTAAGGGATCTTAAACCTAAGCTAGATACAGTCTTAGAAGTAACAAATGACTGATGAGAACCAGCGTTGAAAAGAACTCTCTGTACCTCACTGTACCCTCTCTATCTCCATTTATCTTTGCTAGCGCTGTTTGCAATGCAACTCTTTCGCCACTGTTGGAACTTCCTACCCAAATTGTCGCCTGCTGGTTAAGTGTTGCAGACCTTACATTAGGAATGGGTTCCTTGCTAGATCCTACATTCAAAGATTCATGCCTAGGCCTACCACATAATGAAATATGATGACTACCCCTACAATTCCTACAGAATACACCTGATTTACATTCAAATGCCCTATGACCTTGCATTAAACAAAAAAAACATCGACAATATTTTCTAAGAACATTCTTACCTTCAGCAATGTTTCTTACGGTTCTGCAATCGGCATGTTCGTGTTTATTGAGGCAGATAACACACTGCGGAATTTTTCGTCAGCAATGCATTTGCTGTGCTAAAGCCATCATTTTTTTTCTCTGCGGTTGGCCTACTTCTCGGCGTTCTGTCTGCACCAGAATTTCCGATCCCATAAGCGCCAACACCAGAAGCTTTCAGCGGCATGTGGCTTTAGCTCACTCCAATTTCCTTTTTGAACCCATCCAGGAAGTCCTTCAATGTCCATTCCAGTTGGTCCTTACTGTTAAATCAAATCATGCTCAACCGTATTGTCTCCGGAATGTGGTCCATCAGTACAGGAACTATGAAGCCAGAGTATGTCGCCACATCAACTCCAAGTGTCTCCAGCCCATGTAGTGGTGTCTCTTTTTACTCGAGTTGCATTTACTAAGCAAATCAACAGCGATTTCATACGAGGCACCCATTGTCTGAATTTCAGCAATTACAGTCCTAGCCTTTTCCTCAAAATACCCTTTCAAATAATTCAGCTTGTCAACATTAGCGAGGTTACCATTCTGATGGATCCCACTGTTAAAAGCCTCCAAAAACTCTTGCCATTCATGAATCCGACCAGAAAAGGATCGTAGATTGAACTTTGTAAGTTTTTCCTGTAGTTTCTTGTCTCCCCCGGAGGTGAATGTCGTTGAATTTAGACTCTCCACGTTGAATTTGAATTCGATCTCGACCAGGTTTCTGGTTTCATCTTCTGTGTCGCTTTCTTGATGGCTAGAATAGTGCATCCAATCTTTTCCCAATACTCGTTAGTCTCGTCTTTCTCCTTGTTAATTTCGTCATACTCTGCATCTTCAAGCAAAGTGTCGAAAATTTCATCCTCAAGCTTCTTTAATTTTACTCATTTCTCCTCCAATTTCCCCCATTCATCACCATCTGAACCTCTTCTCAGAATTTCTTTTTCTCTGTGAACCAAAATAGTTGCTGTCTGTTGCCTGGACGTTCTTTCCTTTTTGGATTTTTCAAAATTGCTCCCAAAGAGAACCCAAGAGCAGAAACATAAAACCAAGAAATTACAACTATTTGCTTTACATCTCAATTTTTTCCAAAATCTCAAACCATTACAACACTTAGGCGACTCCTGCGTTTCACTTAGGCGATTCAGTACTTGAAGGTTGCTTTGGAGGTTACACCCAAAACAGCTGCGAGCAATTAAATCATTTGATTTGGGCAAGATGTCCAAAGACTATGGCCTCTGGAAAAGTCCATCTTGACTGTGCTGCTGTTGTAATTGTATTTTATAGTGGAAATATGACCATGTGTGGTGTCCTTGAAGAGCTTGTAATTGAGCCTGGACGCCCTACTGCCCATATATACAAAAGCTTCACAGAAAAAGATACACATACAAAAGCTTCGTTTACCACTACCTAGTCGAGTCCATCTCAAAGTTTGCCACGGGAAACAACGACGAAGACAGCAACAACGAAAGCAATACTGGTTATACCGCAACTGCAAAACCGCTTAGAAAAGGTATGAATTTGATGAAAAGTGATTTCATAAGTGACATTCAAGACAACCAAATCGAGGATTCCTACTTTGTACGTGTCCATGTGCACCACTCAATGAAAAATGATGTGCCATTAAATGTTGTTATTGGCCTGTCAAGCATCAGTGAAATCAGTTCAGCTTGCTAAATGCAATTTTAAAGCCTCAGCACTTGCAAGATGTAGAGCTCTGGAGAATCTTGCCTGGCTTGGGAAATGGGAAGAATTTCGTACCTTCCGGCATTCGATCGGGGTACCTTGAATCAGAGTCACAGGTTCCCCAGCAGCAATGTTTCGTTGCACCTTTCTTTGCCATCTCAATTATTGTGATTCGTGAATCGTGATGTTTGACCGACTTTTGATCCCGCGATGCTTTGCGGCAAACGAAAACGTTCAAAAGCGTATGCTGCTGCTTATGATGCTGACGATGCTTATGATGATGCTAATGATAATGATGGTGATGATGATAGCACCATTGGATTTGAAGAGGGGCAAAAAGGAAAACTTAGATCAACAATAATTCAAGTTCCTTTGTAACATTTGTTACAGTTTCAGGATGGGCTGCTAGCCCTATTTTCCTTAATGCCTTTACCCCTCTGTCTGAGACTGCTAGACCTCGTAGGGGCCTGGCAGTGACCACCTGAAATCAGTTTGCTTGCTGGGACTGACCATAGATAAGTGTGTAAATTATAGACATTGCTCTTAAATCGTTGATTTCTTTTCTCTTATTTGACTGTCTATTTGTTTCCATAGCATTTATGACATAGTCCAATATTTTTCAGTACCAGCTTCTCCACATAACTTTTTGAAATTCAAAGGGTCAGACACTGGGGTGCCCCTATTGCCCAACTTTTTCATGCATAGACTCTTTAATTGTTCTACTTCTGCTTTTAGATCACACTTGCTCGAGACTTGAGAAACAAGCTTGTGAAAAACCACCTTCGGGAGCTGCACAATATCTCCATCAATGATTACGATAGAATCGATTTCCTTGCAAAATACAGTTTCTTCACCTCAACCAGGACTTTCTAATTCTTGGGAGCTCTGCCAGAGCTTTTGACTTGGAGAACTTAGATTAACCATAATTTCTGAAACATGTGATGACTTTGAATCTTTTTCATTATGGTGTGGCTTGTGAGGGAACCTTTGACATACAAACCTGAAAGTTCGCCATCCTCGCTCACCCTGAATCGGTGCATGTAGCTGTTTAAAAATTCTTCATTTGTCCCTGTTTCATTCAGCTTGTCTTCAAGCTCGTACGTCGATCTCGAAATTGCACTTCGAAGGGCATCAGCATATCCGCCTCAAAAAGGAGTGAAATTGGAACCATGCAATCAAGAAGGTCCAGGTACAGATTCACATAGCTTAGAAACTGGTAAGACCTCAACTTATTCAAGAGGTCAGAAAACTTGCTCCTGACGTTTGCTGTGTGGAACTTCGTAACAGCGGGGATATTCTCATATGCCAAAATGTATGCGGGCCATGTTTCCAACAGGACCTTGAAACCACGTCTTTGATTGCCAATGAACCGGGTCCCATGGATTTTTGGCAAAACATGAAAGTCTATACCTAGCCCTTTAGCACATTCGCCCACTTTTCCTTTTATTCTACTAGAGTTTTTACTAAGACAAAAGTTAGTCTTGTAAAAATCTTCAAAATCCTTAAATGCAGGTATATCAAATGCAGATTTTACGGCAAGCTCAATGCGGTGGTTTGCACAGTGCATGGTGAGAAGCCATGGTCGTTCGTTTCGCATTTGTGTAAGAACTCCCAAATATTTCTCCATATTCAAACTGGCACCATCAGCTGTGCATTTCATATACTGCTCTTCTTGTGTTGCAAATTTTGAAGGTTTTTTGAATTAACTGTCAAGTGCTTCCTTGATATCATCTGCATTGCTCCCCCCGAACTGCTGCATTCCAAGCAGACTAAGCACCATATATGTAGGAATACCATTCCTTTCGCATCTTATAAGAATAAGTTCCTTTTCTTATACGGTTTTTCGAGCGATTCAACGGTTTTTCGAGCTTGGCTTCTGTAGCTGAGTAACGACATAAGCTGTGTACTCCCGAGAACTACTGCGCATCTCTCTTAAACAACCTCTGCGATACAGTGGACGAATTCCCTACTGGTTCTACCATCTTCTTTTCTCTCAATAAGCCGCACATTATTTTCTTTATTCAACAGGTCAAAAGTGTTTGTGAGGCATCGTGGGCTGAAGAGCCATAGGCACATCGCATTAGCTTTGTGTAGGCATGTCTCATAGCTTTTTCAAATGATGAGAGTACATTTGTCTGAATCTGTTGAAAGTAAAACAGTGATGTTAGAACAATCTATGCTCGCACAAAATTATTTTGACAAACAGTAAGAGAATATAAATCAATAGAAACATATCAAGTTTATCCATATACACACATTTTTCACAAAAAGCTGAGCTCCAAAGCTGTACTCAAAATATTCTGAGTTTCTTTAAGTCTGAAGTGTTACAACCCTGCATTTTAAATAAAGGTAAATGTGCAAATTCTAAGAGAGAAAGATAGAAAATTTCAGTGATGGCTCTATTTAGCTAATCACTTCACTTCAGATGACATTTAAATTTTCTTAAAAATGTTTTTTGTAATTTTCTCGAAAACAATCTTTCTAAAACCCATAATTCCCATCAGTCATTTGATCTCTGTCTTCATCCAACTACATTATGACATATTTTTCGATTTTACAGATATAAGCAAACTTCTTATTTTGATATAAAATTTGAGGCTGGAGATTTTCTGAACTTCATCTTAGCATTTTGGCATATTCAGGGTAATTTTCTTATGAAATGAGTTACTAAAAAGTATATCGATATTTCTATTTTTTGGTAGTTTTTCAAGATGGATGGTAATAAGTATTACAGTTTTTAATAGAAATGTGTGCATATATGTTAATAAAACCTAATCTTCACTAAATTCAATGTCAAATAAAAGTTTTTGAATCTCGATTTTAGTTTTTCTGTTCTGTCTGCATTATTTTCTTGTGAATTATGATTGTTAAGATATTGTGAATTAGGGCAATCCAAAGAACTTATTGATGGTTGATCATTGTAAGTCTCTTGCCTTTCCCTCGATGCAAAAGTTCTCTTTCTTTTCATTCGTGCTGTTTCTGCAACACTGTGCATAGGCTCTGGAGTGGAGCATGTGTTCCCACACTGGGTACTTGAGGATTTATCATCAGTAAATTCAAGTTCACCAGTTTTTTTTCCAGTGAAGGTTGTGGGATTCAAAGGTTGCTATGTGTAACCCTGTTTGAAACCTTATCTTTCAAAAATTGAAGTTCTTTAAAAAATTTGCACTAGGCAACTCAGTTGCACCTGCAACAGGTCTGCTTAATAGCTCTCTTTTCTTTCCACATTTGGAAAAGTTGTCCCGTAGGTTCTTCCAAATCCAAATCATTTTTCAGTACATTCTCTATGAGAGAAACATTAAAAGGAAATCTACTGCTGGTAATTGCAACCCAAAAAACAAGTTCATAAACCCACAATGTTCAAATTTTACCTTGTGATTGGCATGAACCTAAACCCATCATAGACTTCAAAGTCATGGTCCCACCAAAAATTTCAATAATTTAAGAAACTCTTAAAGGTCTAAGGCTCACAAGAAAAACTAAGGAACTGTTAAATTTCTACTTTGGAAAAGAGAGCGTTGTCTTCTTTAAACAGTGTTTGAAAGCTTTCTTATCCATGTCTTCGATTTTTTGTTTGGAATATGTTTTAGCATTTGATACTGATCAGCATCTGCTTGTTTCGCAAAAACAGTTAAGGCTATTTAAGTATCCAATGGAACAAAGACGATGGAAAGCAGGCTCACCATCTTGCTTTAGCTTCATGGCAATCTCCTTCCAAGCCTGTTGTTTCTTTGGATGTTCCTTGAACGCTCTACATGATACGTCCCAGACACACCGATAATCTTTCATTATTTTAATCAAATCGCCTTCTGGGCTCCGTCTAAACTCAAAACTTCTTTCATTTTGAGCTTCGCTTTCACAAAGGGTCACTTGTGTGAGATAGCCTAAGATGTCTGTGGCTGGCGGCGAAGAATTTCCAGAACCAATTTCCGAGCTTTCATGTTGTGAATGCTCATCAACTTCATTCGAAATGCTAAAAGTAAGTCCAGAGAAAGCAATCCCGAGCCAACATCTGTGCTCTCACAGGTTTATAATTGAAGTGCACCATTTTGAATTTTGGTCGATGAAGTGCTGGCAAGTGAATATTCGCTGGCGATCGCTGAGAAGTTGAACAGAACTTAACTACTGAGCAAACCGCAGCGACCAGTCGTAAGGTGTGAAAATATTTAATGCGCATGAGCACTATTCGCTGGTCGCTGGCTTTTGAGAGATTCCCTCTAATGGATATTCTGCCTTTACACCGAACAAAATTTACAAGCTCGCGACCGCCCACTTTCTCTACTTTATAACCAATCACATTATCTTTTCCCCACTTTTTGAACTTACACAAATCAACTTTACTTCCTTCATTCGCCATTGAGTCGAATGTTTTTTCAACAACTGATTATATCATTTTTAATCTAACAGGCTCAGGCATTATTTTGATTAATGAAGGTACAACTATTGTCGCAAAGAACAAGCACTTCTAACCCTCTAAGTGTGTTTCAATTGAATCATATAATTCATGCATTTTAAGAACATTCCTTTCATTAAATACTACTGGGGCATTGATAAGATTCATCATTTGCATCTTTTCAATCAAAGATGATTTTGCAAATCAATGTTTCAATAAATCTAATGCAGCTTGAAAATGTTTTTCTGTCAACTCGAATCTTGAAATAATTTGTTTCCCTGAATCTTCAAGAAAATACCTTTAATTGGCAACTTTAGAGGCTACAGAAAGTTCTAAATTTCCGTGTACTGCAGTGAAAACCCCATTCCAAAACTTTTCAGCTCTAGTTTTGGCAGTTTGGCTTTTACTTTATGGAATGATGATGAGCTACTTGAACGGTCTATAGAAATTTAAGAACCGCTTCGTCCTCATTTTGGAGTTGATGTTCATAAAAGGGTTTCAAATAGTCCTTAATGGTAATAATTGCCAAATTTACCTTTTCTTTGAAGCTTCTGCATTTCTCTATGATCCTGGTTAACTCGTCCTTGGCTTCGTCATCATCTCTTGCCTTGCTGACCATTGAATTGAGGATTTTCTTATCAAGTGGTTTCAGAGCCTCTAAATGTTCCTTTGGTTGAGCTCTTGCTGTCAGCCTTGACCAAAATTCCTGTGGCCTCCGCATGTTCTCTTCAACTTTGGCAGTTCATCCATGGCATCTGTTTACTTCAAAATCCTTGCTTGATGGAAGGCGAGACTATTGCTAATTCCCCAGTTGCTTATTCTTAAGATTTGTTGCAGTATCTAAAGATGAACGTTGAAGAAAAACAAGATCAATTTGCTCTGCTATCTTGTTATTTGGTATTAACCTTCGTGTTAACACTTTAGGAAGGGAGGAGCCTTAAAAGAAAGAGGGGGTTGAGGCTCCCCCTTCCTAGCAATAGTCACAAAAGTGCGAATATAATTCGCACAGGAGTGCAAGTAATTTTCTTATCACAGGACCTCTCCTCATTTTAGAATCGAGGTTTATCACAATGTTGTCTTTCCAAGGCTAATCATAATATTCAACCGTAAGGCATTTGGCTGCCAGCGTAGCGGGTGTGGTAGGGGACTAATCTTCTGTTCGTTGACAAGTACTTTTGCAAGCATGAGCTTCAAATCTTTGATTGGATTATACAGCAGACACACCCCGAGTTATGACCAATCAGATAACAAAAAACTGTAAACAAACGCATACGAAGGCCACTTTTATTTATTTTAGCGCTACCCACTAAAATTGCCCAGTGTAAAATCTATTACAATAGATTTCAAAAGTTTTAACTGAATCTGGGCACAGAATAGAAATAAGGCAGAAGGGACAGTCACTTCGGCACCTTTGTTGTTGTCTTTTGCGGTTCCGAGGTAACGTTCAGAATGGTGCTGGAAAGAAAACAGCGTGCGTAGAAGCTTCGAGTTTTTAAAGTTAGAAATTGAGTTGGCAAATGGCGTGGAATCATTCAGAAAGCACGACATATGTCATTTATGGTTAAATTTTGATATTTTTTAAATTTTAGCGAATTCTAGCTTAATTGTGTTTTACAGTTCATGCTCCGTCTGATGCGATGAAATATAACGATAACATCAAGAAAGGAACAACACAAACAGCGACGAGCATAAATCATAAAGAAGGATGATGACCCTTGAAGCGAAAAGGTTATTTAGCTTTGCAAAAATGATTAAATTTTATACAATATTTCACTCCACACACGCTTTATTCTAAAATTGATGAGCTATCATTTAGTAGAAGTGGAGGGCCCATATGATATGGTTAGCATTAGTCATTGACAAACATGGTATCTTGTTTTAAAAAGAAGGGGGCATCGCCCTTCCTTTGGCTCAGCCCCTGGTGGATGAAGACAAGAAATTTCCCAGTTTCGTTAGTAACATTTATGATTTCATAATGTTGATGTGTGTTAGCTGTAGACCAGAAACTTGTGGTTAGTTAATTTTTTAAATCTTGTAATTGGTACAAGATAATAATAGGTTTTACTTACAGTTACAGGAAACAATTTAAAAAGCAAATGGGCCATGGATGATTTTCTTCACCGTTACCCTGGCTTGGGAGGCTGAAGAGGTAGTTTGCACTTGCCCACAGTACAACCCCAAGGCCAGCAGAGGAAAGGAGGCACCTCAGGTCTCCTTTGTTAGATTCATTGTCCTTACCTGCATACCCAAAAGATAACTGATAAAAGAAAATTTAATATTGCATAGGATCATGCTGTTAAGAATTCAAATAATGTAAGGCTTTGTGAAGATGCAAAGAAGTTCTGATCTACAGATGGACTATTTTTAAATATTTTCTATTTTATCCTTTTTGATGACTTTAACTCTCTGTTTGCAAATTTTGAGCAATAATATATACGCATTCTAATAAATAACATAGGAAAATATTTTTTTGCAAATTAAGCACATGGTTGTTGAATAATGACTCTATCCACGATGTCTAGAAGCTCATTTCCAACTCCTTTTGTTTTTTCGGCTGGAAAAGTAGCCTACAAATTGATCTTCCAATTCAACAACGTACTGGAGCATACTTTAAGAGGGCACTATCAGTCCTTCATGAGTAGAGGAATTTGCATCATAAGATTTAAAATGCAAAACAATATGTCTGATGTTTTTAGTGGTATCATTCACCACAGCCTTTTCACAGGTATCACATTTATGTTTATTAAAGGTTTTCCTGAGTACATAGCCTGCCACATATGTGAAAGCATTTTCACTTATAATATGGCTCTGAATATTTTCTGTCCTATAGTCTGGTGATATTAATTGCAATGCCTTAGACTGCAAGTTTGTTACAGGCTAATCTTTGTCTTCTTCACAATTGCCACTGGCAACATGTAGCAAATTTGAGTGAAAAAGATTCTTGTACTGGACAGAGGTAGGATTATCATTGTTACCATCTTGCTGCCAAAGAAGTTTTCAAGAGGATCTTGATTTAGTTGCCTCGTAACTAAAAAAGATGCAATACCTTCATGGTATAATTTTTTCCACAGGGACAAAATAGCCTTTAAAGAGACTTTACAACCTGTCAAACACTCAAATTGTCTGTTTGATCTTCACCTGTGACTCTGTTAAAAATTTTAAGGATGAGAAGAACCTTATTCCTTTTTTAGCTCTGACAGATGTGGGGGTGGGAGATTCAAGGGCTCTGAAAAAACCAGTTTCAGATGCAAATCTAGAGACCATTCGAGTAAAAGTTCTTTTGGAAGGTAAATGGAGCAATTCAGCAAGAAATCTATATGATTTCCCACTGATATGGTACAAATTGAGTGTCCATGCTTTAAAAGCAACATCATATCTACAACCTTTTGGTTTCCGAAAGGACAATTTGATTTCACATTTTAGAAAATTATGAAGTAATTTTGATATTCAATAACTCCATCTAGTAATTCTAAGGCCTTCATTGCACGCTTCTTGTTTTTCTTAAGGGGGGAGGATGAACAGAGATTCTTTCCAAACGACAATGGCTATTTTGTTGATAAAATGAATCTTTGATAAAATGGCTATTTTGTTGCGTCTTTTCTTCAAAACTTCAATCTGTCCCTAGCCAAATTTGATTCCTGGGTAGGTGGGTTGGGGGTTTTAATTTTAGTTTCAGTTTCATTGTCGTTTCTGAAATACTTTTTTCTGAAACTGGCTACTTTCTGAAATATTGGATATCGTTTCCAATTTTTGAAAAACTGGTAGAAAATTTGGTGTCTTGATTTCATATGATATGTTTCCTTGGCTTTTCTCTGATAAAAGGGCTATTTTGTTGCGTTTTTTCTTCAAAAGGGATCTGAGTTTTCTTTTCCTTGGGGTGTTTATAGTAAGTTGGGCTGGGGTTTGGGAGAACTGACAAAATTTGTTATTTTCTCCATTTGTTGATGAAGGCATATTTTAATGTTTGACTGGTTGCATTGGCTTTGCGGGGGCTCTTTTACTTCCAACTATTGGCGGGGGATTCGGGACATCAAAAAGGGTGGGGAATGCATTTTTGGATAATAGGGACCATGTGCAAAAATTTGGCAAAAATTCTGTTTCAAAATGTTTGGAACAAATGTAGCAATTTTTGTTTAAGTAGGGCATTGACTTCTTTAGCAGATCCTGTCTGCTGCTATTTTGTACCCTTTTTCTGCATCTATAAAGTAAAATAGATCTTTTAATCAATAAATATGAATTAATTTTTTTAAAAAGTTTGATTGTTTTACGTTGAAACAAGAAGATCCTGTTGAAGCGAATTAAATTTAGGCCTACTCACCGGCTTTCGTCCTATGGGAAACAGTAGAACTGAAGATTGGGGCATGACTTTCTTTTGTTATTGCAGTTAACAGCAGCATAGTAAGCACCTGTCCCACTACGTTTAACATCTTTCACAAGTTTTGTCTGATAGGCCAGCATTTTAAGCGATTGAGAAGTTCCAGAAAAAGGAAAGTTTACTACTTGCTCTTGAATATTTTCCAGGAATGTTCCACCTCTAACCTCCTTTTCAATGATGCATGCACAAGAAAATCCATGACCACTGCAAAAGCCCGTAGTGACCCTTCTGCCTTATTTATATTCTGTGATCGTGCTCATAAAATGTAAGAGAAAATTTTTGTCGTGAACTTTCTCTATATTCTAAATACTCTTTAAATGAGAGCATCCTAAAGATGACGATTTCTACACTATACACTGCAAACATTTATCCTAAAATACTCCTAAGGTGAACGAAAAAGTTGGGAATTGAAATAAAATACTTGAAAACATTTCTCCAATAAATCTACGCAAACGTCATTTGAAAGTCGCTTTTCTCGATTGATCAGCTTGGTTTTTCATTAACTAGTCAAAATTTTATGGTTTTATTACTTTAAAACTGCTGCTATACAGACAGAGTAAATCTTTTGAACAGAATCATTGATTAAAAATAACATTCCCTTTGTCATTCATTCACCATTCTACACCGACTTTCTGCTACAATGTACACTCTTTCGATGAAAACTTTAAATAATTTATGGATTTTAAATCAAGATGTTAAAATTTTGTTACAGAGTAGCTTTGACCACAGATCACTGTGTTCATTTCATGAAACGATTGCATACACCCAGCAAGCTACATGGCATAGACAAAGAGACTAGTATGAGAGCAAACCTGGGTGGATTGTTTCCACTGTCTTCATCCCAATCCAATAGGCTGATCTATATCTGGCATATTTTTTCTGTCATATGCAAAATACTATGGCAACATAGCCCTGAAGGCTGACAAATGAAGGTTCCAGTCAACTAACCTTGTAGCTCTGATAAACTGTAACAAGCAGGGGCGGATCCAGACATTCGCAACATTCGCACTGGCGAATGTCAGATTTCCACATGTCTTTTGGTAATTGTCTCTTAATATCTTTCAGCATTGTGAATATTGTACTAGAAATGGCCAGATAATAAAAAAAGGTCCATAGAATACAAGAAATAAAAGTTTTTTTTCCTGCTCTAGTTGCTATGATGTCACCTTGTTGTTTACTTTTTAGGTTTTATTCCCTCGTTTTCGTGATTTAGAGATGATATATTCGAAAGAGGGCTCCCCCTTTTACGCATAAATTCACAGAGCACCAATAAGGTTTGATGCGAATGTCGAATGGAATTATAATATATTAGGCTTGCGTGCGCAAACAAAGTAGTACTGAAAAATGTATGCTAAAAATTTGTGCGAATGTCAGTCCAGCTATGTTATTTAGCCATCTGAAAACCAATAGGAAATGTATATGGGAAATTTTTTTGCGAATGTGGCGAAGGTAGATGCGAACTATGTTCGGTAGCCAGTTGAGGGAGAGAACCTTGGAAAGTGAGTAGATAGAAACCTCGCTTCCAGATCAACGGCCATGATTGTTGTTGGAAAGCTGTGGAGACATTTGCTTGCAGATAAGCAGCAATTGTACTTCAGAGTGAGTGAAAGGAGTCAAGTATAAGATGATTTTTAATTTGAATCAGCGGATTTCTTATGAAGATGTTCAAAGTTTGTCGAAGATTTTGGTTGATGGATGGAATTTGATAGATGGCAATATGCGAGGACAGTTCAGTTTGACCTAAAATTGTTGAACCAAAATTTTGCCTATGTTTTCATTTTCATGATGGAGGACGTTATTTAGACAGAGATTCAGACTCAAATAATATTTTGATGACTACATGATGCTTTTTAAGGTAAATAGCCATTTTTATGCAGGCTTTCAATCAGAACTTTTAGGGTTCGAGTCAGGTACATGATGTAATACCGTACATCTTGATAATGATGATGTAGCATTCTGACGAATGATGCTGTTCTATAGATATCTTGATGAATTTGAATATGCTGGATTTTAGAGTTCTAAATATTTTTTATTGATAGATGTTGTTATTATCACAAACCTGTAAATAGTTTGACTGTGCTGGGGATTTGTTTTTGACTAAGATATTGCATTTTCTACGGCGTATTCTTTTCTTGTTAATTTTATGCTGTCAGTTTTGGAAAAATCTAGACTGCCATATTTGTAAATGAAAAAATTGTAATAGTATTTTGATTTTATTTGTCTGGTCATGCCATAAATATGGTAACCCTTTTCACAAGTTTAACCTCTAAAACTAGTAAAATTATTTGTGGATTCCACACTATAAGAGTATACCATTTGAAACTTTTGGTTCTGAAATACCCTTAAGATTCATTAATTTTTGTTTATGAATTTGCAAGTGACTGACAGTTTTCTTTTCTATGTAATTGTGTGTGTAAATAAATGTAAATATGGGTAGTAAATAAGTGCAATCAATGGAATGTTCCTAATGGGGGAATTACTACATTATTAATAAGAAATTCACAGCAAGTTGGTTCTGCCAAGTAAATATCTTTTATAAATCCATATAGTAAAAGTTACCATGTTTGCCTTATTTCTTTGCCATTACTGACTTTGTTTGATGTACATTTTAAATTTGTATATAATATATCTATGATGTTCTTGTTATGGAAAGACAATGAATTGTTTTAAATTCTGTTACATTTGCTGTTTTACCAACACCTGAAAATACTAAAATTGTATGATGTGTATTGACCTAACTGGTATTTTTGGCCATGTTTAAGGCACATCACACAGCAGTTTAGATAGAAAGGCGAATGCACAAAATAAATAACAGAAAGCCCCTAAGGTATTTGGTGTTGAAGTCAAACATTTGGGTGGATATTGCATTGAAAATTCTACACTTAACACAGTATTTGATTGTTAAATAATATCATTGTATAAATAGAACTAAGATTCCTTTCTTTAAATGGCTGTTTTTTAAGTGAGTGACGTAAAATGTTTTTCATGAGTTTTTCTCCCTGAGAAGGGGTGATACACACACCTAATATACCCTTATTTTAGCTCATCCTCTTTGTTCTTGACAATTTGTGATTCTGTGCCTAGACTTGCCATTAAATCATCATTAGAGCATTTCAAATCTTTGCTGCTGTTTTTCCATCACAAAAGCCATGTAGGAAACAAAACATGCCCACACAACAAAAGCTTGATGAGTGTTTCTCAAAATTTTTCCAGAGATCTCTTTTCTTGTTCACTCAATAAGTAAAATGCCAAATTTTCAATGAAATCCAGACCTGGCTGTGATTCTTAATATTTGTCCTTAAATTTCTCAACCTTTGAGCCTCAATATTTTTATTTAATCTATGCTGTTTAAAAAATGTGTTGTTAGTTTCCTAATCCGAAAACTTAATATGAGGAAAAATGCATCTTTAAGTGGAAAACTTCGATTCTGAGACTATAGTAAAATTTGACTGATTTTTTGGGCGTGGTCATATAGGCGTGGTCGAAACTTTGCGAATGTCAGATTTTTTTCTGCATCCGCCCCTGGTAACAAGATCCCTGTTTTGATAAGAAATTTAGCAGTTTTAATTATACACAACTAATATCAAGGTTTTGAGATTAAAATTAACACCAATAAACTCTATGGAACATTGAAATATATCACAAATCACACATGATGAATATAATCAGCAAACCACAGTTTGTTGAAATCTCACACATACCCTTCAGCCTGATGTACATACTCCAGAAAGCAAACAATCTTGATTTTGATGATGAGGCCATTACAAAGCTGTTGAACTTATCGCAAAGCTCTTAAAAAACAGGACATTTGACATAATGATTGAGTGGGTCGTCAAAAAAGGCTCCGACATGCATGAGATAAAATCAACTGTGTTGACTCTTTGACTTTATCAAATCTTTCTAGGAATGCTTCAACTTCACCCATTACTAGATCCTTTGCTGATGATCCCAGAATCAATGGAAATATCCGTCCAAATGAATTGTACTTGTTTATATTACAAGTCAATTGTTTGCTGCATATTAAATTGAAATTGCTTCACCTTCCCTTCAAGAAGAAGCTGTTGTATGGCAGTAGCCACTTTCAGAGACTTTCAGAGTACTGCCTACATAATGGCTGATTAATTTACTGAAAGAATACTTACACTGAGACTTGCATCTTCATAAACCTTGGATATTTCAGAGAAATACGACAGATATGCATGGAACTTGCCAAGTCTCACTACAAAACGATCATAACACTCTTTCTCTTTCCACCTAAGTTCCTGCACAACACCTTAATCAAAGACTAAAACTGCATACTGCAGTTGCATCTTGATTCCTCAGGTATGTTGTTATGGCACAACATTGTTTTGAAACCACTCCATCCTGGCAACAAAACTCCATCTTTTGCTACATACTTAAAATAATCACAAAAGCAAAATCGATTTGTTTTGCATTTTCACTTGATGTGTTGAGCTTTTCATTAAGGGCAACTTCATGAAACTTCGGTGTTTTCTGGCTCCTGGTGGTGTGGTGTTATGGTGTTACATCTATGTAAGGCATGTTTACAGATCATTGTGATTTTGCTATTTGCACATTGTGACCTATCCTGTGCCCTTCTTCAGATACTTTTGTATTATGATACCATTTGTAACATGGGTCTGCTTCACTACCTATTCCCGAAAAACCAATGTTGTCATACACTTAATTAATAAACTTGCCAGCATAAAATTCTCGTGCTACAACTGTGGCTGTATCGATAGCTAGCTGGGCAAGACCAGTGTCTAAAGACATGGTTAAAGATAGTGAGACAGAATCTCCTTGTAATGAGAGAGAAGTAAACTGAGAGAAACCAAATTCTTAGATAGGCACATTTGAGGCTTTTTTCAACAAAATTAGTCACAACTCGAAGTAACGTAAACAAGGTAACATAAACAAAAGCAACAAACTCAATAGCAAACTCAATAGCACACATACTATTGTAGATAAAGAAAGGTTGAGGACATTGTCTTTCACAACAGCCCTAAATCATTTATGACTGTTATTAACCCATGAACAGCCAGAAATTTGTCTCAAAGCAGTAGCTTTGGGGTCTGGTATTTCCCCTGCTGCCATTAAAGATTAAATCTTGGCAAACTGAAAACAATTTTGGAAAAACCTTCTCATCAACATCAACAAATGTTGCTTCTGAATCTGTTGAAAAACCTACCATCCATGCAAGATAATTGAACAAAAGATGTAGCACAACTTTCCACACCCTATTGCAAGACATGTCAGAAGAAAGAGGAGGCCACTGATCATACCATTTTGTAGGTGTGTTTATGACACTTTCTCTTAATGAAAGAGCCACAGAATATATTTCTCTTAAGCTTGAACTCTTGTTTTAAACCTGGGTTTAGAACTTCAAAACCACTTTCTTCCTCACTGTTGTCATCTGACTCTGTCATTGGCATTTCTGTTTTCTCAAGATAGGTCTCTACTTTTACTTATATCCTCAACATATACTATCTCACTTTTGTTCCTTTTCTTTGGTGTGTAAAATACCAGCTGCGGATTTCTTTGGTGTGTAAATTTTCTTTGATTGCTGCCATGTAATAGTTTTTTCTTTCTCTATTATTTTAGGTCTAATAAACTTCTCACATAATATATCAAAGGACTTTGCATACAATCTTGAACCATATTGCAAAATATTTTGATATGGTGTAGCCGTTTCATGTCGTAAAAATGAGGTATAGCTGGAGAAGCAACACCTGTGATTCTTGAATTCAAGGGCAACAAAATCTTTGTCCTCAATGTATATCGGAATCTTTTGGTCATTTTTTCTTTTAGCAGCCTCTCTCAACTTTCCCCCATCTAGGGCTTCTGCAGAGACAAGTTTATCCAATTTCCGAGTTTTTGTTTTCTGAGAAAAAAGTTTAGTCTTACATGTAACTGATTTTCGACTCCAATTGAACATAAAATTGGAGTAGCTAAATGACAGATTTTTAATTTCAAAAAGTTTAATACCCCTCTTCAATGAAGAGGCCAAAAATTTCTTAATGGACAGGTATTATCGCCCAATTTTTGATAGACCGAAAAGGAGTAGAAAAGTTTCTCAAAAAGTTCGATTTAGCTAAAGCTTTCTTGAGTCATAATTGAGAAAAAATAAAGACTGTAATGAGAAACGAAAAACTTTAAAAATTAAAGACAAACCAGGTCAGTGTAGTAAAATTTTTCTTGCTTGCAGATGATACAATATGGAGCGATAACATGCTTTTTCTTTGGATTTGCAAAGGAACAGGAATTCTTCTATGACTTTTAAAGCTTTGTTTTTGTTTGTTAGCCACTATCAGCCGCACCAGCAGTAGAAGACTGGTTCTTTTGTGCAGTAGAAGACTGGTTCGATGCTTCTTTTTCCTTTTCGTCAGACTTCAGCATGTTTAATAAAGGTTTTCGTTGTAAATTTGCAATATCAGTTCCTATGGTAGTAGAGAACAAAGAATGGTAGGTTTCAATTCAACGGTTTATTCCATATAATCTATTAAATTTTTGTTCAAAACTTTTCGTTAAATTGTGCCACAAAGTCTTCATTTTCATTGTTCCTCCTTTTGGATCATTTTAGCTCCTAAGAATTGATGAAGCCACATTGGCACATCCTCTAATGCCTATCAAGCCTAATGGGCAAGTTACTTCGCATAGAAGAAAAGCCAGCACTGAACATTTGGGTCTAGAATCAGCCCAGCCAAAAGTAAGCTTTTTAATCAAACGCATATACTTTTGCTATTGACTATTTGTAAAAAGTCTCAAGATAAACCTTTTCAAAGGTGATTCCCCTCCTATGCAGGCACTGCAAAACGTTGAAAAAAGTGGAGGGGGGCTAAAACCTTATAAAAAGAGGCTTTTCCGGTAGTTTGATATTTAATATTTGGCATTTTTTGCAAAAAGTGGGGGGAGCTAAAGCCCCCCAGCCCCCCTGCTCCATGGTGCCTGCTATGAGGGATGGAGAATTCCAAACAGCTATCACTGGAAACATTTAAATTTAGTCTCAAATTAAGGAATCCTTGATTGTGAGCTATCAAAAAGATGCTTTCTTTTTGCCCCCTATAAATCCAAGGTGAAATAAAAGTAGCACAAACTTTGGAAAGTGGCCAATGGGGCTGATGATAGATATCATCCCAGGAGTAAATTATGTATTACTAAAATATATTGAGCTTTTTTTCATTGTATTTTACTATATTATGATATAATTCAGCTATAATTTCATATTTAACCTATGCCCACTGTAAATCAGTGTAACTTAGACTGAAGGACTACCATTCCAGAAGTCTATATTTTTCAAGTCAAAAGATGCTTCCTGTGAGACTGAAATCCCTTGTCATTCATGCCAAAAACCACAGTTGGAATTAGAGTCTCCAAGACAACAGTTGAAAGTCAAGCAAAGTAAGCTGAGAAAGGCACAGTAGAAGATTCGTCAACTGCAGCAAAAAATAAAGATGATGATGACGATATTATGGATTCTTATTTATGAGAAGATGATTGGGACGGAGTTAGGTGGGGTTGATGCTATATCTGCTGAGGCTGAGGATACAGATGAAAATCAAAATTATGATTCTGACAATGACTCTGAGTTCTTGGCAGATGATATCCGTAATGATTGTGTGATTCTGATGAATCCTCATGGAGACAAGGTAGATATCTCTTAATCTGTACTTCTCCTTAAAATTGTAATTTTGTATTGATTCAGAGCAGTCATCTTTTACAAATGTCTTTTTCATATCTGGAAACCCCGAGGTAGTGTGTCTCTGTTTAATCAATTTTAAATAATATTTTTTCAGGCTTTCTTACCAACAGCTAAATGTTATGGTGTAACAAAATTGTATAGCATGTATGCAAGCTATATCAACAGATAAATTTTTTATATATTTCTCATGTTGATGTAGATAGGAGTGTGTTTTATCTGATCATTTGTGTATCATATCATTAATCCCTCAGCATCTAAAGTGTTTAATTTGATGGGTTCACAAAGTTATTGATTGCTAAACATTAAATGGTTCAAACAAGCATGTAGGAATGGGTAATACATGTTTAAATCAAACTGTGTTTAAAACAGTCTGAATATTGAAATTTTGCTTGTAGGAAAAGTTATTCCCATCAATTCTATTGTTCTGGAGCAACTATCAGAGCCAAATGATCACTGAGATACAGAACACAGGTGAACAACTCATTATTGGTGGAGATGGAAGACATAACAGCATGGGCCATAGTGCCAAGTTCGGTGCCTACACAATTATGTGCTTCAACAAGTCAAAGATTATCCACTTTGAACTGGTGCAGGTGAAAACTTATTTGGTGCAGCTGTTTTAGAGTAGACTGATTTTACCATTTATATATATATATACCAATAGATCTATATATTTGATAAAACATATCTGAATATCAATATATTTATATTGACCGCATGCAATATTAAAGGCATTGAGTCATGATAAATAGACTGGGTATACCGAAATTGCCAAAATCCGCTGAGTCATGAGTTCCATGACTGGGATGCTATTGGTTGACCTTGAACTGGTCACATGAACTCACCTTGTACTGATTAACATAACAGTTTCCATCAATAGCAAGTTGTCAACAACGGATGCCAATATCACATGAAACAGCAGCGATCACGCCGAAACCAAATGACCCCCTATAGAGAAAGCCTATTCACCATGACTCAATGCCTTTAAGTTGCTTTTATCTAACACAGCTTTACACAGGGTTTGCTAATGATCTCACTGACCATCTCCAATGAAGGCGATATCTAAAGGGAAATAGAAACATGATGAAAATTGGAGGGCATAGTGAAAAGGGGGTATTGTCTTCTACAATAGGCAGGTGCAGCACCTTTTTGATAAAAATATGCACTTTTCAAAAAAGAGTGGCATACCAAATGCCGCAGGAAAATACGAGGGAGGGTGTATGTATCCCCTTAATGTCCTATTTCTATGCCACAGTCTCTCCTGGAAATTGTGCCCCAGAATCTAATAAAAAATTGGACTCTGGCTCTTTTTTTACGTAATTATTCATAATTTTGACTCTACAGAGGAATGAGATTGGAAACAGTACTGGACTTAAGTTCAAAGGGTTCTTAAGAAGCATGCATTTTTTAAGGCTGAACGAGTTATATGTGTCAAAATTAGTTTCTGACCGTCACATCAGTATCACAAAGCACATGAGAGAAAAGGAATCAAACACCAGACATTACTTAGACTTATGGCATTTGAAAAAAGTAAGTTTTTTATATATGTAACAGTATATCTTTTACAGAGAACAGTATATAGTAATTGATGAAGTGATTGAGTGGCAAGTTTTATAATATTGTGTATTTTTATGAGTAAGTATCAGTGAGTGCATTTTTTCAGCATTTTCTCTGATCATTGGCTGAGGAGAGTCTAATCAGAAGTTTTAAATAAACTAGCTTACCTTTATTGTTATTACAAAGGATTCACATTCCATTTCAGATATTCGTGAATTTTTTCGAACAATAGTTGTCTACTAGATAAAAAGATTAGAAACCAATTTAGAAAAGTTAAGATATTGGGGTTTACACTCCCGGATTAAATAACTATATGAAACCTTCAAGGGCAAACATTTTGGATTTCTAACATGTATTGAAATGATCTGCCCCTCGGCTAACAATGCAAAGCAAAAGCCTATATGAGTGAAAAGCTTATAATCAAATGTGAATGAAAGCTTGTAACTCCCATAAAAAACCAATTAAAAGCTGTGAAGAAGGGTTTTTATTGACAATGAAAAAAAAATTTTGGTATTTTTGGGTTTTCAAGGTTTTTGGAGTGATTAACTGTTTTGAAAAGAATACAACACAATTATGATTGACAACAAAATGTTAAATATTGTTACACATGTAGCTCATTATCAGTAATTACCTCATTCCTTATCAGCATTTTGCCTGAAAAGAATTTGAACATCGGATGTTCTTTAATTTCTGCAACTTTGCCGATTATGTGGGCTCTGTCAAAAACAAGGTTGGGAACATCAACATTCAATTCCTTGAAAACTTCCTTGACATTCTCAAGACACTTTTCACCCGACTCACTGACGTCACCTTGTCCATCTCAATCCCATCTATACTGAGGCAGAGCCTCCATTGGTGTACTGCACGATTTCAACTAGACCTTTTTCTAACTTCAACATCATGAGGATTTAAATAAGAAATTGGCTGAACTAAAGAAAGACCTCGCTACTAAAGAATGCATTGAGAGTTTCAAAGCCATGATTTCAGCACAAGTCAGAAAAATTAAAATTTTTGAAACAAATGCCATCATAATGCGAAAATATATGATCAATTTGGCACCAGGTCAACCATGGATGTTATTTTTTGATACTTTTTCTCATTAGTAGATCTCATTGTCCCATTTTATGAGAAAGAAATACTGGGACCAGCAGATATTCCTTCTAATTGGAATGTCCTGGTAGTTGAAATGTCAAATGAAAAACTTCAACCTGGTGAGATGTTGTGGTGGATGAAGGACCCCTTAGTTGTTGTTTGCAAGTGAAAAGATACCAAAGATGTCTTTACAATCAGCAGCATGAGCAGGGCAGTTCTATAAGAAATGATGTTGTCAAAAAGGTGCAGAAAGGCAATGCTGAAAAGATTCTCAAGTAATTTCCTTTGTAATGTTCAATTGCTAAAGTAATTTCCTCTCCAGTAGATTCATATTGAGATGAAGTTAAAGATTCCTAATGTTATTTGAGGGTGGATAATGTTATTTTTTGTTAATAAACAAGGATATACCAAACGATGTCATGTAATAATGTTTCCAATCTGAATATATCAAATGGGCCCAAAGTGGCTGGCATACAATATACCCTTATCCTAATTACGTCATCATTGCGAATTTGCACTTTGCATTCTGTTGATTTGTTGATTTTTTTAATCGACCTCGTGGAAAACAGCTTAAAACATCGTACAAATATGTCAGAAAATATTGATTTAGCCATAATTCGAGCAAGAAATCAAAGCCCTAAATTTTTTAAAATACCATGCACTGGCACAAAGTCAATTTCAGTGAGCCTGGCGTTATTGAATCAAGAAGCTATGAAGGTGATAGACCAGGAACCGAAGATGTCAAGCAAAGATGAGAAGGAACAAGAGGATACACCTATTCTGCCCTGTGTGTTTCAGTAACAGAAAAAGAGACCCTCACCTCTCTTTTTACAATTTTCCTGATGGTCAGTCAGAGGAAATTGAGGCTTCTGAGGAAGAGGTGGATTCATCTAGTTGGCAGGAAAGACTTCAAACTGACATCAGGACATTGAGCCTGCTCAAAGGATTTCCCAGGCAGCAAGAAGACCAACATGTGCAACACACCAACTTTGACTCACAAAACATGAAAAGCCAATCAATTTAAGATCAACAACCAAGCCCAGGAACAGGGTGCCCTTTGAACCCAGTGCAAAGAGCCTTTTTTCAAACCGATGACGAGAATTTCTGTGTCCCCTTTCAGTTAGGGGACACAGAAATTAATGTTAAGAAAGATTTTCGGGACAGAATTCAGTTACTAGAAGATGAGAACTAAAGTCTTGAGAATGAGAACCAACACAGGCGACAAAACTCATCCACCAGTGGATACCTCTGAAGCGTGGGGTGAAGAATTTCCATTGACCAAGTAATCTTGAGCACGATTTGATAAAACTGCTGCTCAGTAGTGAACACAATGATTGTTTAGCCTGCTGAACTAGTAGTATTTCCACCGTCTATCATCGCAGTTAAGAGTTCTATCCAAAAGTGGGGTAAACTCAACGTCTAAGGGATAAAACAATACCAGAATACATTAGATTGCTGGCCCATGATTCTTCAGTAAATATTGTTATTCAGTATGCCTGCCTACGTTTTTGTGTAAAAACAAGAGAGAACTTTTTAAAATCTTTGGCAATTGGCCCTCAAGTTGCCCTTGCACTCCCCCCCCCCCCCCCATTTTCCAGGTTGCATTTTCCAGGTTGCATCGAAGCCCCTGTCAAACAACTATTTAAAGTTGTTAAAAGAGAGTAATTTAATTAATTGCAAAAGGAAGAGAAGAGAGGTAGATGAAAAAGTAAGAGTAAAGATAAGTGCGTAAGTTGAAGAGAAGTGTCAGGGAATCCCCATCGCGCTTTCTTCGGTATTCTAGTAAATTCTTAACCTATCATTCTTAAATCAACATGTTTATTTTTTATTGTGTATGCTTGTGTAACATAACTACGGAACTATGCAATTTATGTAAAAGCCTCACTTTGAGGCCGAGACAGTAAATTAGTAAAATCAAAATCTGCTGATATTGACTTGTTGACAAAGCACATTCAAAGGTAGCAGTTTATGATGGGAATTGGACTTTGTCTTCTTCAAGTTTTAGCCTCTTCATTTCATTGTCGGAAAGTCTCAGGAAAAGTTTTGGTTAAGGTGGCTGATGGCTTTCAGAAATAAACGATTGAGTTGCTATGGTGGCTAGGCCAAGAGTATTCTTTGTTTCATTTTGTGAATGAACTTTGCATCGAAATTATCGGATACAATTTGAATCAACCCTTTTGAGGCATCAAATTTACTTTTGAGGAAGAAGAGGAGTATAATAGTATTGATCACTTTTCTAGAATCCTTCCCCTGACATCCTTTCTGAATCTTAACCATTTGTGCAAGTAACTAACAGTATTTATTATAGTAACACTAGCAATAATTCTTTTTTTTGATAGCTGTTTGGGTGGCTTTGGTAATTTGCCAGTAGATATGCAGTTGAAGTTTGTTAATGTTTATTCCTCCTGTATTTAAGAAATCTGTTTACGAATAAGAATATCGTACAAACATTTTCCGATGACTGCCTTTCAACTTATATGTCAGCTGTTATCAATCTTCATGAAGAAAGCCAAAGAAGTTCATATACATCATGCTGATGTGCTTTCTCCAGATCAACTATTTGATTTAAGAGATTTAAATGTCAAATAGAGCTCAATGTTCACAAGGAACTCCAGAAGATGGTGACATACTTGCAACAGGACTCAGGATGAGTAGTTTATCTTGCTTTAATGGAGCAGATGCATATTCCCTTTCTGATACCACAAACTCAACATTATGGTTCCGATTTTGTGATTCTCTGTCAGCCGTGAAAGATCAATGGCAAGTGATTGTCAGGATGTAATTGCAAGTAAGTATGGCCTAGGGGAATAATATACGTCATGAGGAACAATAAATTCACATATTTTCGAAGCCAAAGTGGATGTTCCAGGTATAAGTTGACATACTTCGCAAAATAAGGTACAAAAGATGGATTTTGAGAAATCTTCTGTCATACAGGATGCTGGATGGATGTTGGACATCTTGAGAAATCTATGGGAAAATCCTGGTGGTAGGTTCTGGATAAAGGCAGGTGGGTGTGATGTGAGTATCCTTCTGAAGCTGGCAACACTCTGTTACAAGCTTCAAAAATCTCTTCTGGAAGCATTGAGATGCAGGTACGTGTCTATTCATTTGTATAATTTCCAGTGAAAAGTGTGCAGTTCCTCTAAGTGTGTCGCCATTTCATTCTATAAGTGACCAGAAAGTTGGGGATTTAAGAGATGAGTTGAAAGATGCTGTTATTGTAAGCAGTCTGATTTTTGTTGGCTTTGTTATCAACCAGTGTCAGTTATATAACTAATGACGGATACTAAAAAGCAAGCAAACAAGGTTCATATTAATAGAATAGAGCAATGCTTAACATTCAGTAGAGCCAAATTTTTGCCTTCAAATATGATCCATACCCTTGGTCTTGTTACAAAGTTAAACAAACAGTTTTAGGGAACGTTTCTTTAGAAATTTAAATACGAAGGCTTTTTTATAGAAACACTACAAGACCCAAAACAGGCCTAGCTAGCTCTGACAGGAGAAAGGCAACAAAATGTGCTTGGTTGTGGACTTATTTGGTCAAATGGTGTTCTTGAATTCAAGGAGAGCAAGTCACGTTCATTAACTAAGATATCAAAAGCACAAAAAACTCTTAACGGTTGTCTGAAGATATCAATAAATGTTGTACTGAAGAAGGCTATAGTAATTGCCATGGGGCTAACTTTGTAAGCATTCAAAGTGCTTCCCCGTCCTGAATGGTTATCTTGTTCATTGGAAGTAAAAAGACAACCATAGAGCAGAGAATGGGTTTGCAAACAAACTATCCTTGACTTGCCAGGAGTGTTTTCGATCCTATGAATTTTGCACCTCCAAAAAAGTTAAAGGAAGTTATGAAGTGAACAGACATTTTGCTTATGCAATCAGAAGGACTGGAAATGGTTGTGCATGTGGCAAAATGTTTTGTGCTGTGATGAACAACAAAAAGGGGGATTTGTATATTTAAATGGATGTGTAATCATAATGGATGCAATATCCATGGGTACAGGAAAAGATGGTAGACGTTCAGCCTATGTCAAGGCATTCTAAAGGATGCGAAACACATTCCAATCTTGATAGGAACTCTATAAATTTGAGAGAAAAGCATATATGCAAAGCAAATATTCATGGTTCTGCTGCTGCCATGGAGCCTGAGGGAACAAGAGGAATTTTTGCAAGGTTAGTAGAGAAACATGGAATGTATTACACAAAATTATATGGTGAGACAGTAAAAGTTTTCACGCTGTAGAAATGATATATGAAGAAACACGAAAACCAGTTTAGAAGCTTGAGTGCATTGGTCATGTGTAAAAAAGGATGGGAACAGCATTAAAAAAGTTAAAAAAAGGAGACTAAGGGCTTAGAAAGGAAAGGAAAGCTGATTGACAAGTTAATTGATAAGATTCAAAGCTACTATGGTATTGCAATTTGTAGTAATTCTGGTAACATTGAATCAATCTATATTGGCTGTTTTATGTCATTGTGCTTCATCGAAAAATGCTGTTATGCTTTATGTCATGGATGCAATATCATTGTGCTTTATCTCATGTAAAAACCGAGTATGTTTTAACTAGATTCTACTGTAACAAATTAATGCTTTGGCGGACTTACTTCTCTTGATATTATTTCAAAATTATATCATCAAAGGTTTATTACAAGTGCTTTGATATGAGAGTCAGAGTTGTAAGACAGGCAAACATTTTATATGAGAGTCAGAGTTGTAAGTTGTTGGTTGTGGGTTATCACAAAAACCTTCAGAAAAATACTGTATGTGTAGCCCAAAGAACTCCATTGCCAAGGAATTTCCTCATTCTGGGGGTGGGAAAATTGTCTTGCAGATGTTCCAGATCTTTCTTGAAAAAGAAGAAGTAAGTTGACATTTACTGCTCAACACACCACTTCTGATCTTTTAGTTTTTTAGTCACGCATGTGTGCAATATTTTCATTGAGCACACATGAAAATAAAAAAAAAACTGTACAACTTAAAAACGGTATTGAGGTTTTTTGGGACTTTTCTTTATTGATTTTGAGAAAATTAGAATTTTTAAAACCCAGATAACATTGAAAAATTGTCTTGAAAACGATTAATAGCGAATTGCCTAATTTTATTATTAAAACATGTTTGTTTATGGAATTTCTGCTAACATTTCATGCGTAGTTAACCCCTGTTTTTTCACCTAAAAGAAATTCTTAATCAACCGGCATTTTGGCAACAAAGTAATATAAATTTTTCCTATGAATAATCATCACAATTCAGATCATGGAGGAAATATTACAGTCTACTTGGAAGGGAATTTTATAATTGACATCTCATACTGAAGTTATCTTTACACTTTCAAGCTTTTCAAAAATATTTTCAAAATATTCGATAGGCTGTATCTAAAAAGAGCCTATAGCTAAATCTCTCTTTATATAAATGCCTTTTGAATGTATTTAATTTTGTTTCCCATCAATTTTAGTTTCTCAAATTCTGCAAACCTTTGTGCTGTTTTTAACTCACCTGGAATACCATGTTGGTTGGACACAAACGTACCAATAGCGGTGATATTCTTCTTCAGCAACCATTGGAATAGGCTGTATGATTTGTAAAGCCTATCCATTGAAATATTGCAAACTTGCCATTGTTGGCTGCTTTGTAGCTTTACAATGAGATGCTTGATAATACTTTCTGTGCCACTAAGATAATACGGTCCCTGTCCCACTTCTGGCTTTCCTGCATACACTGCAAATGTATATGTGAATGGATAAGGTGCATCATTTATGGACTCGAACAAAAGGCCATATTTTGCCGGCTTGTCAGGATTCTATTGGCGGAATGCAATTTGATGGCGCATTGGATAGAGGGTTTCACCTAATGACAAGAAAACCCTGCAGAACGTTTTTCAAGCAAAGAAGTTCCCAGGCTGAATTCTCCTTTTCAAGGTTTACAAGCTAAACTTATAAATGACCTTGACTCTATGCCATTTAATAATTTTTATGATATTTCCTCCCCTAAATGAAAAGAAATGATGGATTTCCATAGTCAAAGTGACAATGTATTGAAAGAAGATGAAATTAAAGCCAATAATAAATTAACAATTGGTCAAGCATTGAATTGTTATTGGAAGCAACAGAGGATGTACTGAATAACAGCCTCCAATTTCTACTCAGCTGCTGTTGACACAGTTGAACCCTCTTCAAAGCTAAGTTCCATGTGCTATTCAACCTTCTCTTCTCCATCAATTGAACATGGAAGATATTATGTGTCACATGTTAGATTACTATATTTTGCATACATGGTCCAAAATGGTTTTGCAAATATTTCTGTGGAAGATGCTGGGTTATTCTTATCAAATCAATATTCTTTTCTTGGAGCATCTTTGGATGGAGTAGTTAATTGTGATGGGCAAACCTGGGGGCTTGAAATAAAATGCCCTTACTCGAAATTCAATTCTTCTCTTGACAAATCACTACAAGATAAGACATTTTTTTTAAAAAAAGGAAGGGAAGTGGAGCTGAGAAGAAGTCATCCCTATTTCTACCGAGTGCAAGGCCAGATGTACTAAGCAAAATAGGCAGTTAAAATTGGGAAAAACACAATACATATATTTACTCAAATTAATTATTTGACGGTTAAACTAAAAAGGATAATAAATTAGTTAAAGAGCAGAAAACAATAAATATTTGATTTGCAACAGGATACAAACTTAATGGCAAGGTCCCATCAAGAATGTGGTAGTTTTTTACACGACCAAAAGCTTGCTCCACATATATTCTGACAAAAGCAATTTGTGCTGTTTCCTCTGTTTCTTTATGGGTTAGTTGGTTACGACAGCCTTTAAAAGTTTGGCAATGTTTAAGGTCACACCAGATGGCAATATTTCTTTAATGTCAAAACCTCTTTCAGCCATAACATTGTCAAGCACAATGTTATTCAGCAGGTCAAGCACACCAGGTTCCAAAAGGTCAAGCACACCAGACTTCTTTGCTATTTCCTTCTCTGAAACCCTGCCAGACCAAAGCTTTAAAACAACTGTAATGGCACCATTGGGTGATATACCAACAAGTACTTTACAAGTGTTGTGGTGCTTGTAGTCTGACCAGGTCTGATTGTGCTTTCATAGGTCTGAAATTGTGCTTTCATATAAGAAGGCACCTCAATAAAGATTTCTGTGCAATCAAGAATGATCCTTGTTGAAGGATACTGCTCAAATTCTTATGGCATTAGCTTGTTAATTTTTGATTGAGAAGGAAAAGGAAATAACAATTGTAGCTCATTGAAAAGAAAATTGATCCAAGTTGTGAAAATCGTGGAAGATTGTGCCACTGAAATTCCAAATCTGTCCGCAAGATCATTGAGAAAGAGGCCAGGCTTCAGTCTCATTAAAACAAAAACAAACACCTCTAAAAGAGAAAGCTTTCTTTTTGGACCAGCCTTGGATGAAGAGTCATTTTTGTCTAATCCTTTCTCAGGATTAACAGAGGTGGCCAAACCACGCCAGTATGTCATGTGCTTAAGCTTTGGTTTGAAGTAATTAAATATATCCACGAGTGTGGCATAATTTGGAAAGCCAGTATAAAATCGCACTGCTGAATCATCACACTGCAGTTTATCAAAAGAAAAGAATTTTCCTTTTATATCTACAATTTCGTTTTTGAGGGACTTGACTTCTGATTTCAACTCTTTTACGTTCTCCTAAAATATTTAAAAATTGGTCATCAACCAGTGGATCACAAGAGTAACCATGCTCTATGGGAGCTGAATAACCATCACTTTGTCGAGAAGCATCCAGAGTCGTAGAACAATATAGTTTGAGAAAAGGGGCTGCACCAGGAACTAGCTTCCAACGACTAGGATTTCGCTTTATGTCCTCTTCTCTAAAATGTTCCTGACATAAGCATGTAGCAGCAGTAACACGAAATCCATCTAAGCCATCAAATTGTTTAATGGTTTAATGGTAAACACTAAACACGTTTTTCCGGATTCTTTTGAGAGAACTTGAAAAAATGTAGGCCACTTGGCGTTCCGTCGTAGCGATAAAAGGTATTTGAGCAACCAAAAGCCGCACACTCTCTCCCATCCAACTTTGACATTTAAGTATCCAAAGACGTCTCTTGCAGTACTTTCGTTCGCAAAAATATCGAGTAGTTGCCAAGAAATATGAGTCAAGCAAAGAGATCTACCTCTTTCGACAAGTAACGATGAAATAATCTGTCGAGACATCATTGTTAGCCTCATTCGAAAAGGAAATCTCTTTTCCAAAAAAGAATGTGAAAGTGACTTATTGGACTGATGAGGACAACATGAGGTGCAGAGAAGTGCTTGTCGTAGAGCCCTACAAATTTAAGAGTGGCTCACAGATACGTGGATCTTGTTAGAAAAAGCTGGCAAATACTTTAAATGGTATTGAACACCCTCTGTTCATTGTTGATAAGTGGCTGTTTGAGACCATATGCTTAAATTGATAAGGGACTTTAGAAGAAAGATGGCTGCAGAGGAGAAGGCAAGTGGGATAAATAAGAAAATGTCTGAACTAGATGGGGCTATTGAGTCTGTAAATGGGAGAATGGAGGAAGCAGAGGAAGGAATTTCACAAGCTGATAAAAGTAGGTGTATAGAGGTAGAGAGAGAGAGAGAGAGAGAGAGAGAGAGAGAGAGAGAGAGAGAGAGAGAGAGAGAGAGAGAGAGAGAGAGAGAGAGAGAGAGAGAGAGAGAGAGAGAGAGAGAGAGAGAGAGAGAGAGAGAGAGAGAGAGAGAGAGAGAGAGAGAGAGAGAGAGAGAGAGAGAGAGAGAGAGAGAGAGAGAGAGAGAGAGAGAGAGAGAGAGAGAGAGAGAGAGAGAGAGAGAGAGAGAGAGAGAGAGAGAGAGAGAGAGAGAGAGAGAGAGAGAGAGAGAGAGAGAGAGAGAGAGAGAGAGAGAGAGAGAGAGAGAGAGAGAGAGAGAGAGAGAGAGAGAGAGAGAGAGAGAGAGAGAGAGAGAGAGAGAGAGAGAGAGAGAGAGAGAGAGAGAGAGAGAGAGAAGCAACATAGAACATTAGAAAGAGGGCAAAGGAAAGTATCAAAGAAAGTAGGGAGAGGGAGACATCTGAAAGTTGAGTTAAGAAGAATATAATAGAAAGAAGAGTGGATACAATGATTTATTTGAAGGAAAGGCACGATGCGGAAGTAAATTTGAGGAAAGCAGAGGTAGATCTACGAGAAAGAGAATTACTGTTGAGAGAAAAGGAACAAGAGCAAAATTATAAGCTAAAAAACAGGGGTTGGCATTGAAAGAAAGGGAAAGAGAAGGTTACTTGCTTTGATCCAGCAACATCAGTTACTCATCAGTCAACTTTCTCAGCAAAAATGTGCAGATACTCAATTTGCTGAAAAATTTGTTTTTCTTTGGTACAAAATAATGATTTGAATTTTTGTAACCTGCCTTATGAGATACAATTATCCCATTGGCAACTCATAAATATTTATCAGCCTGCATTTAAATCTAGTGTAATGCTGACAAATGTTGTTGCCAATTCCAAATTTTCATAAATTTAAGCTGTGACTACAATAAGTTATTAGTAGTTTCTTTATCATAAGTTGCAAAATAATAAGTAGTTTTTTAATGTCACAAAAATTATGGTGATTTGATATTCAATTTCATTTCACTTTTTTGTACTCAGAGATATTATCAAAGGTAAACACAGAACTAGATTTGAAATGATTTTTTAAGTAAAAAATATTTTATCAATAGGCGAACCATCGAAAACATCAACAAAATGAAATATCTATAGACTTTGCCTTATTGTAACTGGAAAAGATTTTTGATGCTAAAATTCGCAGTGGCAAACGAATTTTCTTTGGATCAGAACACAGTTTTTTGACTCAAGAATCCAGTATCAATACAAATCACTGAACATTTAGGCTTAGCTTGAGTTGGTGGACCTTTAAGCTCTTTTCTATCAATTATGATCAAATTGCAACTTAAATCATTGTGCAAAAACACTCTTAAGGTTAGTCTGATTACTCATATTTGAAAGCGGGGTTAAACAGGCAACATCAATGACTATGGTGATACCTTGTTGTGGTTATTGATTTGTAAATTTCTAAAATATCACAGTTTGGCCTTGGGTACTTACAATTGACATATCTGCTGTGAAATGTGCTTAATTTTCTCTTCTACATTCTATGACCATTGAATTATCACTTCTTTTAATTTGTTATAGGTACAGATGGAGATATATAATAGGGATATAGGCCTCTGTGTAAAATTTTTACAGTGTTTTTCTGTTTTCATGATTTGAGAAGTTGCCTAAAACAATGCCATGACTTGTCGTGTGTACAGGTCTTGGTACTATTGGTGGCTTTTACAAAAACGGTTTCTGTTGTCTTGCAAAGATGTGTTACATGAATTTGTCTCTTTTGCCAGAATCTTTGATGATATCTCGAAAATCAACCTTACCTAAAATATTCATAAATGTCTGGAGGTTTCACATTGAAGAAGGCTGATGTTGTGGAGCGATATAAACATGTCAGGGCATTTCTTAAGAGGGCACAAACTACATAGATTTTCCTAACAGCATTCATTCTAATTTTAAGGTCTTTCTTAAAATCTATAAATTCAAAATAGTTTGCAATGTCCCCAAAACCCATTCAACAGCTACACGAACCCTACTTATTGAGTTATTCAAGGCTTGTTCATCTTCTGATCTTCTGTTAAAGGTCTCTCTCTTAGGATAGGACTTTGCAGGTGAACCCTGTTTGGATGAGCAGGATCACCATACATGCAGGATCACCATATATGAATTTTTTTAGTACTAGAGACTGGTGAAAAATTAAGAAACTTTTAGTACGTTTCTTATAAAAAAACGTGTACCTATAATTTTGTGGTTGTTTTGTTTATTAGGTGCTCTCTTGCAGGAACATGAATAAGGCCTCTTTGGGTTAAAATGAATGGCAAGCAAGCCATGCTGAACAATGTGAAATCAACCACTTCATGTTATCAGGAGACACGGAGAGCAAAGTTTCCATTGCAAATGTCATCAAGATCCTTGATTTTGAGAATATGCACATAAGGCAAACAGGTGAATACTCCAGCCATTCTTTGGAGGAGAAGAGAATGAAGAAAAGGCAATCAAAGCCCTAACCAAGGTGTTGATAAAAACATTCAAATTAGAAAATTTGGGCTTAGGCTTCATAGAAGAATAATTTCATTAGGGCATCATCAGATGGAATTGGAAGATGCAATTGTTATAAAGGTTCTTTGATAGAAATAAAGTGCCCCCCCCCCCCTTCAAGCACAAAGAAAAACTACCAATTGATAATGTTTAGAGGATCATACATTTTGTATTGGCGATGACTTGCATCTTGAAATGGACTATCCCTATATGACACAAGTTCAGCTGCAAATGAATGTCCAGAAAATCTGGAAATGTTACTTTGCAGTCTGGAATGCACAGTTTTGTTTTTTACAGCGATTCGGTATAATTGAGCCTTTGATAAATGTTTGCAAACATTGGTCAAATTCCATTAATTCCCACACTGCACCAGAGTTGCTTTCAAGAAAACTCAAGCTGGAGACTGCTCAAAAGAAATTGATTGCATTGGATAGCAATGCTGAGTATTTTGCATCTGTCAGCAGCCAGAATGCTAGGGTGATGAAATAGTAGGATGCGACAATCTATCATCTAAATATAAGTCCACTTTACCTATATAAAGCTAAATAAAGCCCCCAAACGGATAAAAACATTATATAGATATAAGAGACAATTTTCAACCAACTTTTCTTTCTATTTTTAAACTGTTTCATGGATGTATAAGCCACAATAATCTGTTTTCATGTTTTCATGTGTCAATCTTTTTCTTCTTCATTGCCTTCCTTATATACAATGCTTCACAAAAGATTTATCAAGCATGCATATACTGTAACTAATTTTTATTATACTGTAACTTGTAGCTTGTAATTTGTAACTAATATACTGTAACTGCATATACAGAATTTTTATTTTCAATTTTGGAGGAGTTGTATCCATGACTTCATTGCTTATTACCGACAAACAGGGTGTGTCTCAGCCTTTTGGAGTGGCCATAATATTTTTATATGTTTCTGTGTGTTTCTATTTTTTATTATTCAGAATTCTAAATTTTCAATTTGAAGTATTTTAGTGCATACTCGGAAAGTTATGCTGTTACAAACATTTTAGCACCTCACAACTTTTTGAAAAGATTATAATTATAGTAAAGAGTGAGGAAAATTACATTCTGAAGGAAAAAGTGCCCTCCTTCAGGGATGCCCTTGGTGAGCAATGCCGAGCTAAGATCAGCTTGTGAACTGATTGGAACAAAAAAAGGCAGTGTTGAAGACAAACGCAAGGAACTGAGGCTGGACACTCCGTGTGATAGTGTGTGGGAAATTTACTTATATGTTGATGTTTTGTTTTGTTGGTATGTCTTAAGCATGCTCCTCCCTTTGAAGTTAGTTAGGGGCAATTCTATTTTGTTACAGCCTACGTATTACAGAGTAGTACAAGAGAGAGCACAGCACCCGCATAAGCCCGTTGCACTGTCATGTCGGCAAGCCTTGACTCGGGTGTCTTTTAAGCATCAGAATCATTGTCTTGAATCAGGGAAGAATCTTGAAATTTTCCTGGTTTTCTCGTCTGAAAAGATAAGTAGCATTGTTTTTTCTTATCTTTGAGTTTATTTTGTGCAATACACGCTATCATGAATGATAAGAAAAAACCTCTATCACGATGGAGGAACCGCCCTTCTCTGACTCCAATCAGCATGATGGTTCTACTTTGGACCAGAATGTTGGTTTAGTTTATCTTTTGCTGACTATGCGACAAAGCATGATTGATAATAACAGAATTTTACATAAACTGACAATTCAAACATGTTTTGACCCGTCTTCTATGACCCATTTGCCCACGAGGCTTCCGAAGGAACAAACACACCAGCTTTAGAGGAAACATGCACGTCAGCTTCAGAGGAAGCAAATGAACCAGCTTCAGATGAAGCATTTACAATATCCAAGAGAAAAAGTGCTAGGATTGGTGCAGAAGATCCAATGAGTCTGCTTGTTGGAGATGACTTTGAAAATGAACAAAACCCCTGCTGGTGATGATACTTCAAAAAACTTAGTGAGGGCCTTGTAGGACTTTGAAAAATTCAATATCTTGCATTTAATACAAAATGAGTTATTTGGTACTCTTTGTAACCCTAGTTCACTGGCGATTAGAAACGCAAATATCTGAAGATAAGTCCTGTTTTGTTTTACTTTTTACAGAATATTTCCATTATATATCCATTATATATCCATTATATATGTTTCCAAAAACCAACTATAAAAGGGAACAACGCCATAATGATAGGTGCAACAGAGCTTTAAACTTTTAACATGCATGTCTCCACTGACGTACCTATACTCAGCTACTGTAGACCTAAAAACCTCTGGGATATATTGGTTCGTGCAAAAACAAAAAGTGACACACCCAGTTATCCCAGAGGCACTTGCAAATGCCACTCACGACGTAACTGCATAACATGCCAATACATCACAGACAGTACTACTTCTTTTAACCTCACTAACACTGACAAAGAATATGACATTAAACAATTCGACTATTCGTCCCAAGAACTCTTTAGAAAGCGAATATTTAAAAGTCATCAAACTGCAATCATCAAACAACTCGTCAATTATTACCAAAAAAACATAGCCTGAAAATAAAGTAAGCAAAGTCCTGAAAGACTTGGTCATCTCATCTTTCCATTTCCACCTGGTTTCTTTTTCTTTTGCCTTTGTCTTTCAAGCTTCCAACTGAATGGGTGCACCTGACTGACTGCCTTCACTTTCTAGCATCAACCTGGAAAAACAACAAGTTTCAATCTTTTTGCAGAGCACAAATAAAATATTTGCTCTTAGTTACTCTGAGAAATAGTTATATGTGGCAGGTCAAAGAATTAAAAGCTCTGTTAAGAGATCTTTTTAGCAAGTTAAGATTACAAGATACTACAATGGTTTTAGCTATCCGTCAACCAACTTTTAGGGCTACACCCCTGCAGTTAGTTGAAATGTTTTGCCCATAGATTTTTAGTTTTGTAATGTCTTAACATTAGAGCATGTGTTTAAAAAATTATTCTAAATATTAATTATTTTTGAAACAGAGTTTAAAATAGAAAGGTAACAAACTGTTTACATACTGCTTGCATCTATTTGGTCTATTATTTCATCACTTCAGTACATAACTCTCTGGAATATTGCAATGTCTACATTTTGATTGTGTAAACATGGCCTACTGAAAATTCTTGATACAAAGAAGATGCATGTTCCTTTTCAGGAAGTAAAATACTTTCAATCAATGCAACAGCTTCCTGTCATTCACGTTGATATGCACTCTGAAACAAAGCTGACTCTTTCTTTCCCCAATGCATGTCACTGATGTTTTTACATGGCTCCTCCCATTTTGAATTTTTCCTAAAAATCAATGATCCAGTGAATTCATGAGGAACGTCAAATTGTCTATATGCAAGGTATCACATTTACATGCTTTGCAAAACTGATTCATCCAAAACAATCACAGGTCAAACTTAGAGCATCAGCTACAGTGACTATAAAGCAGTATCTCAACTTTTCCATGGCTAGGGATCATTTTTATCTATTATTTGTTGTCTTTGAAAGTTTAATAACGAATGATTCAATGTTTTTAGCTGCTCTTTCTATTTCATGAGATATTACCTAAATAAAAAATTATTTTTGCTTCAATTCTTGCAAAGTATTACCCATTTTGCAAGTGGCAAAAAAAACAAAGTACTTCATTTGCAACTGTAATCTTCAACATTTTCTGATAGCGCGGAGAATAAACTTTCAGAATATAGAAAGCTTTTAATGATTTGATTCCAGCTACAGGACTTTTTTTCAATTGGTTGGTACACTAACACATGATTATCTGCTTTCTTGGAGAACTGACAAATTCTGGTGCAATATTTGAAGTCTACGGTATCAAATGTAAAATTGCCATTATTTTCAAGCAAATATGGACAATCGTAGAAAAGTTACATCTATTGATAGAAAACCCACCGATCACTTGGTGAACTGGGTGTGGCATATTTGGCTAAAGTAGGTCACTTTTGAAACAGCTACAAAACTGAAACCTTAAAGGATATAAGGCTGAAATTTTGTATGTGGTGTTTTCACCAAAGTGGCTCTTTGTTGCAAAAAATTAGGAAATTCTAAGACTATATGTATGTAACATTCGGCCTGACTTTGTTAACATGAAATAACCCAAACCCTTTTGATACCTATGGGTCAAAATAGCAGATCAAAAGCAGGAATAAAGAAAAATATACATTTAAAGTTATAAGTATAAGAAAAAGTCTAAATTACTATGACTTATGGTCTCTTATAAGATTATATGTTCAACAACAAGATGCTGTATTTTGATATTTTTGGGTTTTATGGACACTTTTGAGCTGATAATTTTGGGTCTGTCAAATTTTGTTTGGATATTTTGAGGTGAATTTTGATAATTGTGACTGAAGATATCCATACATAAAAAGTTTGAGTGACTCCTCTGGGCTATGTGTTGGACAATGTCCAAACAATTTTGTAATAGGCCAATCCAAAATATGTAGAATCTATAGCAGTGACCGCTTCTTATTTGTTTTAAATTTTCTACACCAATGAGTCTTTTGCACTAGACGCATCCTTTGAAATCTAATTGATTGCAAAGATACAAAGATCTGTTAAAAGATAGTCTCCTTGATTCGTCTTGTCAATTGATATCAATCGTATAAATTGATTACTCTTATATAAAGATACTCTTTTAATTTATAGTCATTGAAATATAAAAATGCTGTTTATTAAGTATATAGATAAAAACAAAATTTTTCATCCTAAAATTTCTAGACAGGCACACGGGACAAAATTCTAGTTGGGCGAGCAATGACTCCCCATGATCCCTCTGCATTGTGCCTGTCCCTTTCAATGTTAAAAAAAACAATACTATAGAATAAATCAAGGAGTTTTCTTAGACTTTATACCTACGACTTCAGAAAAAAGGCAGTAAGTATAGGCGAAAGTTTCAAATAGCATAAAAATAATATGTGAAAGTTGAAAGTGAGAATGAAAATCAAACGTGGACAGATCTACAGAGGGAATGAACTGAGATTTTTAGATGCTCAGAACTCAGTTGGTTTCCTAAAATGAATTTAAGAATAGTTTTCAATGAAAAAATTTAAACAAAGAAAGGTTTTCACTTCCAACCCCTCCCCCTTTTATCATGATTAACACTGCTAGAGTCTAGCTACTATCAGTCTTGGAACACAGAAGTAAACTGGAGGTTAACAGAATAATGAAATTCTAGTTAGAACTCGTCCAAATCCACAAAACTTACTTATTCATTGTCCAGAAACGTAATAACACAGTAAATAACGTTACTCCAAGCAAAATATGCAATATAGGAGGAACAACAAAATCCAAGTGTTTCATGGGAAAAAGCATTTGATCTATTACACTATTGTTAAACTTACATTTATCATGAAGGCAACCATTGGACAGACTATCTGAAAGATTCTCCTTGTAATTAAAGACATAATCATTAATAGGTCTTAAACCAATATCTTTACAGTTTAGTAGAGTGTGAAGCTCTCTACCATTATTCTTTATTGCACTAGTGTTACTTAATCTAATCAACTTCAAAATGTTGATGCTGAACCCTGTTGGCCGAAATGAAAATCACCTCCTCAAAAACCTTCACCTTTTTACCATTAATTCGAAAATCTTCCTTTCGAATTTTTATTACCTCTTTACGAAAAACACCTAAAACTTTTCACAGATTTTCTAGATTATCTGCTTTCTCAAACATGCAAAAAAGATTAACATTGTCTACAGAGCCTGATGTTATACTATTTATAATTCCGACATTAAATTTGATATTACCAACACCTTTATTATCTAAAAACAAGGCTAGTTATTGCCCTCTCCAGATAAGGGTCATACCCTCCTAGCAAGTTATTCACTATTTCCTGCAAAAACTTTGAACTCAGTTACTCTTATGCTCATTTATAGGGAAGGAACTTAGTTTCCTCAGACTAAGCTGTCCTTTTCAAATGAATTTAGCAAGATTCTACCTTAGAGCTATCAGTGACATATTTACTTTCTAAACTCTAAGCTGCTCTCCTTCTACTCTCAGACGATCAAAAGTTGCAACCCAACTTATCTAAGCAACTTGTCTTAGGTCTTTAATATTGATACTTTTGCTTCAAGACCAATAGCATCAATAACTGATACTTTTGGTGCCTGGGAAATACCTGCTGTAGCTGCTGCCTGCTGGAATAATTCAGGATTTTTTTCATCAGCTCAACTACAAGTAAATGCCTTCAATGGTAGATTAGAAGAAATTTTTACATATGCCTCAACCAGGCCACTACTTATTTTTTCTTATCACAATTTCCAAAAATCTTCACATGTTCAAACACTTCTTGATTATCGTCTTTATCAACAGGATGATGAACAACAATAATTTAAGATAATTTTCTTCTGTGTTCTCCTATCTTGTTTTTGTATGAATCGAGTTCTTCTCTGTTTATACTAAGCTCTTCTTCCATAATTGCTTTATCCTGTTATACCTTCCCAAGTTGCTTCTCCAATTTTTCCACCTCCCTCTCATTTTTTCTCTCGCAACCACATGCTTGAATATCTTGTTCTCTCGATCGCATTTCCAGCTCTTCCCTGTCAATTTTCCCCTCACAAATACTCATTTTGCACTTTGTTTTCCTGATTTCTTAATTGTATAATAAAAGGAAATGTTAAATTAAAAGACTTGCTTAGAAATTTTTTTTTCTATGACGACTTTGCATTTTTTCTTTAATTTTCTAAACTTTTTGCCTGTTTACAGAACCTTTAAAAGCTTTTTGCTAACGCTTGTGCTTTCAGCAGCTTTGCAAGTTAAGCTCCAGAAGAAAATCTTTCCCATGGCAACATGGTCTGGATAGCCCTGTGCCTAGTAAAAAAAGGTGTTTAAACTTAAATACTGTTTTAACGTATTGTATGAAAGTGTTGAAGCACAGGTTGTAAAGAAGGGGGCTGAGGCAGTCACCTTGCAATACAATGCAGCCAACAAGAATTGCAGGGCTTTGGAATTCATCGGTTATGATACAGGTCTTAAGTGTAGATATAAGCTTGAGATCAATGACTGAATTTCAGAAAGTATATAATGATCAGCAAAAATAACTGGTACCAGCTTGTAGTGAACTTCGCCAAAGGCGTTTTTGAGATGCAACAAAGATACCACTAAAGATCATGATAATAAAAATAATAATAATAATTATCATGATAAGAAAAAAAATGAGACACTGGTTTAATTTCAATTACACTACAATTACAAACCTCTCTTTTATATAGATATTTTGCAAAAGAAAAGAAAATACTGTTATGTACCCCCTCGGAAAGCTTTTTGCTTTCAAACGAATATGGTTCTAATTCGTATCTAAAAGACAAGTTAAATGTGTTTCCAAATAAATTTTTGAAGCATTTGTGTGTAGAGATCTGTAGGCAAGACACATAGAGCATGAGGAAACTGCAAGCACTCTTTTTTTAAACATAATGGACAACTTTGTTTGCAAATGATGCCAGGTTAAACTAAAAACTCATTTATTTAAAAATCTTTCTAATGACGCTGATTAAAAGACTTGAACCTATTTACAACATATTTCAAGTTGGTTGCTCTGAAACTGATGGAACAATTGAATGTTCCACTTGGAGAAAGATTCTCTTTTCTTGCTTGTAACATCGTTGATTTGCTTGGTGACACAACTTTCTTCATTCTGCTGAACACTCTTTTGCAGTGAACACTGGTAAGTGGTGTTGTGGCAGCCAGTTCTAGCGAAATCAAAGCCTGAGGTAATGCTTCTTCAAGACTAGCTGTTTTAATCACTTTTAGCAAGTCTTGAACATTTGGCTTCCCCTCTTTATATTTTCCTTCTTGACTGCTCCTCCTGGTACCCTTTTCAAAAGAATCCTCAACTTCTACTGTGCTTCCATCCGTCTCTTTGTTTTCGTTTTGCTCCTCATTTGCTTGCTTCATTTTATGCCGCCTCTCTCTTTTCTTAGCTGCCAGTTCATCTCGTTCTCTTACCATTTTATCTAAAAGATTTTTTATTTTATTGTTATCATAAAGCACCCTTAGGTTATGTTCAAGTGCTAAAGCAACAGGTACTGCTAATGGATAAAGTTCTTTGACTTTACATATAAGTTCTTTTTGCTTAGCTCGTGGCATCTTTCTCCTCTTGTCAAATTTCGAAGGCTGGATTAAATCACATCAATTTGAATTTTGTGAGATTTTCAAACCCACAAAGCAGTTGTTGCAAAATTGCCAGTAAATTTCCAACTACCTGTTGAATCTGCTGCTTCCTCGACTCCCCTCCATACATTTCGTTGGCGAACTGCAGGCATCTTAGGATCCAGGTGCATTGCATCCTCCCAAATCTGGTTGCAATCCAAATTGTGCAAAAATCCCTGAAAATCTTCCAGCATTGATGACAATTGCACTGCGTCAATGATCGGATTTTGCATGACTGTTATTATTGGGTCACAGTGGGCAAAAATTTTTCTTTATATTTACAAAAGAAATACGAATTTGATGTGCTGAATTTGCAAACAGATCCCTCAAGCAGTGACTTGTGTCTCCGTTTTGTCATCTTTATCATTGGCCATTTCATACAATCATGCTCTGATTGTTTCATACAATGAATCAATGACCCCAATTGCTGCATCACGTGATAACCAACGTATTCACCAGGTTTCAGTAGACTATGGCCAAGTTGAGACGTACGCTTTAGACTGTTTCTAAATAAACGTACAAGTTTGTCAACAGTGTCAAAAAGTTTAGCAACTTTTGGAATTTTTTTTTGCTGATTATGAGGCACAAAGTGATATCCTGTGAGCAAGACAGTGGTTGTCATATGCAACAGGAAACCTTCTTGAACCTGCTTTTGGACAGCATTTAATTCACCTGACATCATAGGGGCACTGACATAAGACTGCACGGTGAGCTCGAATGAGTGTAGCTAAGGAATTCGATATATAGGATCCTAGAATTTTCAATAAATTTATTTGAATACTGTGTGGCCCAGAAGACTTTGATGAGTCCAATTTAGAAATTTCATTCTCAACTTCTATATGATCGACTGGAGAGAGTAAGATTAAGTTTTTATTATCAAGAAAACCAAAAGGTGACTCTGATCTTTTGGCAAAGTTTTGGTAATATTCTCAGCAACATTGACAAAGTACTTGTTTAAGATATTAAAAATTTTAGTTGTATCTGAAGTTATTTCTTGTTTATCCTTGCTTTTGCCAATACTTGCAAGGACAGAGCCCTTATTAGAAATAATTGATTTAATGCCTACCCACAGTTTTTTCAGATTTTGGCAATTTGTAGAGAAATAGTCATGGAAATAGATTAGCTTGCTTTTCTTTATCTCATTTGTCATCAGATTTCTAAATTTTCTGTAGAGTTGAAGATTGCTATCCGATCTATTTCTTTTCATTTTTCTAAACATGTGATCACGAATTCGCATCATTTTTTATATTCTGCTGTTGATTTTGAGATGTTGATTGGAGAACTGAAGGAAAGAACCCCAAGGTTTTTTATTCATATTCATTTTTTATTCTTTTTTGTGCACTTTATAACTGGTACATGTTTTTCAACAAGCATATTAATGTCTTGAGAGAATTTATTATCGTTTCCATTAATATCGGTATCATTATCGATATAGCTCAATTCTAATTTATTAAAGCCAGAAATAAAAGACCTCTTCTCAAAAGATGAGTAGTCATGTTTATAGGTAACTGACCTATTGTATTTCATATTAGCGTTTATAAAAATTAGTAATTGCGGGAATGGTCGGAAATCTGGGTCAGAATATTTCCACATGTAATTTCCAAATTCGTTAAGTTTGTGAAAATGTTATCAATTATTATTGACGAGTTATAGGAAATTTTTGTTGGGTGATTTATACGGTATCGAACAACAATTAAAAAAACAATAAGAAAAGACAGGCACGTCTAAAGAAACGAGTTAACCTATCTAAGATCATTGTTTCTCAGCCTCTAAAGATCTTCCACATCATTAAAATAAACGAATTCTCCCCTCCTAAAACAGCACAAATTGCAATAAATGTCTGCAAATGCAAACGATTCATTTTCGTCTTTTAGAATTTCATTTGTCCTTTTAATGATCTCTCTTCTTCTCCTTGTTAGGTCTAACATGACCCTATACCTCGTGGTCTTCTTACGTGCTTTATAAATTGCAGTTCTATGCTGCCATATGGTTAGTCACACAATCATCTGCTTTGTGCGCTTACCTTCATTTGTGACCAATTTCCCAATACTATGAGCACGATCAAGCACAGGTCTGGTACGTCCACACCAATTTCATCGAAAACCTCCCCTATCTTTTGAAGATATTCTTCACTTGATTCGCTTTTCCCTGATGTTTGCAGATCAATACCGCTAATACTTAGACAGTCTAAGTCTATGTTGATATTGTTCACCATCATCATTTTATTTTGCAAAAAAGCAACATGCTTTTCCAGTAAAACAACCTTGTCCTCAGTTGCCAAATTTTCTTGGATTGGTCAACCTTTATTTTGATGAGATCAGAAATGCAATCTTATATGGGCACCCTTTCTGCCTGAACCATTTTGCTCTTTATATTAGGGAATTGTGTTGGAAATGTCGGAAAAATAAAAAAACTACAACTTGCACCACAAAAAATTACCTGTGATTTACCTTGAAAAAATTACCACATGAAACTTACTATAATTTTATACCCAAAAATTTGGGCTACATTACCTTAAAATGAGTTTCTATCTTTCATGCTGTTGTTTTAAAAAGGAAACAAATCAACTTCCATTTTCACACATGCCTGAAATTTCATGTTATGTTCAAGTGAATATAGTATGTCTTCAAAATAAAGATAATCTAAAAGACTTACAGTCAAAAGAGTTATGCTGCAATAATATTGAAATGATCAACTGACGTGCTGACACGTGAGACAAACGATTTTTTGCACAAATTGCAGCTGCCATACATAATGCTGGTATCCAGGTAACATTTCCAGTCTCTTCCTCGGGTTTAATGGGAAGTTCGCTTTTTATTTATTAATGGGAAGTCTGCTATTGAAGTTTTCAGACAGGCAGATTTGAGCACCCCATGCAGAAAGGGGTTCTTTTCTCAGTTCTCTGTTCAACATCTCAAAATCAAACTGAAGAAGGTTGTCCTTCTTTGACCTTCAAAGCATGCTTGGGACCTTCCTTGAACATAATTGCGCCGATTCAACATGTACAGCTTTAAGCAGCTCTTCCAACAATGTATGGTCTGAGGGCATACCTCCTCCATACCTCCAGACGACAGCAGCAATCTGCTGGAAGGTTCCCCTTAAAAGCATTTTCCCAACAAAGCATTTGCAGAGAGAGTGGGAGTTTCCTTTCTCTGATTGGCTATTCCAATTTACACGGAAATAATATAACCTTCAGTTGTGAAATCTCCAGCATCATGATAATTGGCAGCATTGCTTCCTGACGAATTAATTATTTTATCAGCTTGAGAGCTTATGTCCCTTGTTTCAGATTCAGCGGCAATAATCTTTGTGGGATGCATGCCTCTATCTCTCTCTTCTTGCAAGCTTTCACCAAACTTCATCTTCAAAGAAATGTTTTATCTGAAACACGCTTGTTTGTGTGTCTCTAACAGTTCTCAAAACAGGACCCTCTCCTTCCATTGCCTAGATCCCAATCCTAGATTTCTCTTTGCGTGGGGAAGTAGTATTCGAAATTCAGTCCTTGACTGATATCGTGGTCAAGTGAACGGTATTAGTTAGGCCAAACCCAAATGTGCAATTTCACAGGAAAGCGGAAGGGCCTTTACTACCAAAAACTGAGTCAAATTAGCTTTCTCACACGTAGCTAGCCAATGAAAGTTACAATATAATCTCTTGTGGGTAATTTTTTTAAGTGAACTGTCGCTGCAGCCACTGTGAATATTGTCAGAAACATCTCCATTCCATACAAACACCATTTGAGAAAATATCAGTATGCTGCATATTTTACGCATAAATTATTCTTCCCAGAGATCCTGGGAAAAGCTCGTATGAGGTATCGCTCTTGGTTACGCAGACCCTCTACTTTCAAGTTAGGGGTCTGAAACACAGGCTAGTAGCAATGTGTATGGAAATAACTATTAAAAAGGGATTGGCTAGCAATACAACGCCATGCAGAATGAAGTTTCAGAGATTTGTAAAGTTGCAGTTGTTGATAAGATCAATAGTATTTTACTCTAAGCATTTACTGTAAGATTTTGCAGAGAAGACAGAAAAGATTTAGAAGCACCAACCCAGATATGAGAGCAATACACCAAGAAATCATGGCTTTAGACCTATCAGAGATAGTGCTGCCAATCCACCTAATAAAAGTGCGTTGTCAAACAAACATATGGTTTTTAGGATGACAAAGTTTTCTGCCAGACAATATAAAAAACATTAAAGGAGTCAATAACAGAACACCAAACGTGAACAGCATTAGCTGGGAAAGCCCTTCACTAATTGTTTACTCAACAATAGACTAAAGCTCAGAAAAGGTGTGCTGGAACTCTTATAACACCCCCCAGACTTGTCAGTGAGTAAATACAAGCAGTTTCTCTAGATAAAAAAGTAAAAATGTATCAAAAGCCAGAGATAACTACTTATACTAAGTGCTTATCTTTATCTATAAGAATTTAGAGAAAGAATCAAAGAAGGTGATTGGTATATTCTTCCTAATGCAGTAGAAGATCATGGATACGGTACACATTACATCTTAGACAAATAGTTCACAGGAAAAATGTGACTTTGTTAAATATTGACCAACAGATGCCACATTTGGTCACATGAACAATATGTCCTTATTTTGGTCAACTGATCAAAAGCAGAAAATCTACATCAATCTGTAATAGTTTTGTCGTTTTTTATGTTTACTAAAGAACATGACCTGACAAAAAATCAATATTTTGGTCAATTTACATCAGCTTTGCCAATTTTACATCGTTCACATATTTTTTCTTTTCTTGTCATCCATTTCTGAACAATCTGATGCCCCCTTTGCTTTAACGCTAACTCTAAGTACATGCTTAGTCTGCTCAGTGGTTAATACGACCCTTGATACAATGTTTCGTTACCTAAATTTGCACATTGCTGGCACATTACACAAAACAGTTTTGATATTTCAGGACCACTGCGATGATGGGTGCGAATTAAAGTCTGTTTGGCATTGTTATCATATCTAAACCAAGTTGCTTTTAATTGATTTCATTTTGAGCAAAGTTGTAGAGATAAGCGTGTTAGAGGTCTTGAAAGGTATACATGGCCTAAAAATAGTATTTGGGGGCATTTTGATAACGGATGTGAATCTATATCGCGTTTACTTGCTATGATTAGTATCAATGCCAATTTTCATGTCACTGATTTCATTTTCAACATAGTTATAGAGATAATACATTTAGGAGTCTGGGAACAATAACGCATTCTAAAAATAGCATTTGGGGGCTGGGTCCCAACCCCATCTTATTCAGCATATCAAACTTTGTAGTTGTGCAGATTTTCATGCTTTTATCACAATTTGCGCAAGATTGTCATTTCAGAGGCCTTTGCTTCTATATTATCCTTTCTGTTTGTACAATCATGCTGCCACTTGTTCTAGTTGTAACAATATAGGTTACCAGAAGCAAATGGCATCAGATCCTTATGATATCTCTAATGAAAACCTTTTAGAGTCAAATGAAGAAATTCTACAAAGTACACCTGGAACTTTTAGGAAACTGTTTTTTCTAAACCTTATTATAATGTAACCAGAAAAAAAATTGTCTTCTATCTTCAATCTGTTGTAACTTATTGATTGTAGAAGCAAAAGAAAACCTACCAAGACAGGTTTTTGAAGGGTTTGCTTGTTTAATATGTTAGGAAATTGCAGAGGAAGCCGTTGAAACAAGCTGTTATCACATCATTTACTGTGAAAAAATGCTTATTACAGGTAATAATGGGACTCAAACCACAATGCTGAGATCGATTGCAAATAAATTGCGATCAAGAAATAAAGAATCAATTTTGAAAACCTATTGACAGAGATAGATCACAACAAAACAACAGTCCCAGAAGAGTTTAAATTTTGAGATCAGGTGGTCGGTCTCTGTGTGAGAAGAAGAAAAAAGATAGCTTTAATTTTGGGAGAGAAGAGATCAAAATATTTGATTCAATTGCAAGAGAAAAAAATGAAAACATGACAAGTTTAGTTTTAAATTTTACGTCACCTTTGATTCTTTAATCGTACTCAAGTACAACTTCAGTATAAAAAAATTGTTTTCTTTCCTTGCTTAGCTTAAACAATGTGCTTTAACATTTAATATTTTGTATAATAATTTTAAAACAGCCTATAACATTATTTATTCCCTTAACAGGTCTGTATCTTCTCCAATTCCCAATTAAAATCTATTGTCGATGGGACTGTTGGCTGTTTAGATGACTGGTATGACTAGATGATTGCTTTATTTGATTTTTTATTTATAAACAGTATTGGAATAAATACTAAATAACATAAACAACTTTATTTTGGTGTATGCTAAAAAGTAAACTGATTAACTACTTTACCTCCATAGATATATCCTTATTCTCTGAACCCTGGTGGGATCATGCCACCTGAATTAGGCAATTGAAACAATATGTAGATATGATTAGCAGTGGCTGGCTCAACTGTAAGAATTAACAAATACCCCCCTAATAGCTTGATAATTTTCTTTGTCATGATTTAGCATGAAAAGCTAAGAAAACACCACCCATCCACAAAATCATTTTTGATTCATTTATTGTCTATGCAGCTTAGCCTTGTAGACAGTAATGGAGTGGCTAGTTTACTGACAGTAAATCTGAGTGTGATGTTCTACATCTAATACAAAATATGTCAAGTTGCATCTTATCACAAAATTCATGAATAAGACACTAGTCATACTTTACCAATGAATTGTCACATGCCTCTCTATTCTATTTCTGGGTTTTTCCATCTCTATTCTATTTCGATTCGTTGTTCTTTAATGGTGGTTGTCAGCAAAAATTAAATTTATTAATTCCATGGTGACTTCTTTGGCAAAAAATTGTCTTCCTTTTTTATGAAAGTACAAAAAGTTTCCCTGCTGCTCTTTTTAAGAATATGTTGTGATGGAAATTATCTCAAATTTGCTAAAAGATTGCAACACTGAATCTTCTGCTGCTCAAGTTCCTTCTGTTTCAAATATCCAAGGTACTTTAAGAAGTTTTCTAGTTGTCCCAGCAAAACAATCTCTTCTTCCAAAACCAGTGCCACAGGAGCTCTAAGGAAACAATGCAGTATCATGTAAAAGAAAGCAGAAATTAATCTTGGAGAGCTTTTCATTGAAAAAGGCAAGAATTTTTTTTTGAAGACAGTCCAGGTTCTAAAGGAACTTTGTAACAAAATCTGTGCCTAGTAGCTCTCTAATGGTGTCTTCAGCTACAGAATCAGTTTCACCTTTCAAAGTAACTGAATCAAGAACTATCTCTGTAACAGTGGAATCCAGCAGGAATGCTCCCCCGGATTCTTCATTTGGTTGGCATTCCGTCAACATGTCATCAAATCAGACATCAACATCAAACTCTTCAAATGAAAGTGATATTGGAAATTTCTATAAGAGCACTTAGCCTTTTTCTGACTCTCAGAAGTATCATTTTCTTATCTGCAGATGGACACCTTCATCATCATATTCTTTCCCACTGAATTCTTCTGGAATGAAGATTTCAGTTCAAGTTGCTAACTACCTTTCGTTTGTTATGTTATTCAGAGGTACTTGATGGTGCTCTCTGTATCAACTATGTGCTATTTGGTGGAGAGGCATCTCATAATGCATCCAAGTTAACATTTTCGTTTAAACTGTCATTCATCCAATGGGGAACAGCTTTAAAACGCTTCAAAGATCATCAGTTGAAATCACCAATTCATCAGACATCAACATTCAGAGCTACTGAGTTTAATGCTCGCATGGAAGGAATGGCAAAGCCTATAAATATAATGTGTGAAAGCATGATTTCGAAAACTGTGGACCTCAATCGATGTAAACTGCTTCCAATTGTTTCTGGAATCATTCATTGTCCTGGGCAAAATATTTCACTAAGGTCGCAGCATGATGATTCACAGTATCGCAACTACATAAAGTATAGCCCAGGTAACTTCCAAGCAATCTGGCAGTACCTCTCAAAGTGAACCCTCTAAAGTGAGAGATCTTAAATTAGGAAGAAGTGATTTTGGGCGTAGAAAAAAAAGACAGAGGAAATAAATGCCTCACCAAAGAAGAAGTTTAACCCTCTAAGCAGCACTAATCACAAGCTTTCACTTCAAGATATTGCCATGGCACTTAAAGATGTATGCAAAGAAGAAGATAACATAATCTTTACTGCATTGGCTAAGCCTCATCTGAACAAAAGTCAAGATTGTCAAATGAAATTTTCTGTTAAGACAATCAATGAGCTTTTCCTTGCATTATCCACTGGAGATGAGTTCCTCCGTTTCATTTTGGGGATTGATCAGGATCAAATTGCAGAAATAGAGAGAGTCACCAGAGGTCGGTCCATAACCCTCTTTGGTTGGCATTCCGTCAACATGTCATCACAGCATCAAAGGCACACAGTGTGAAAACAAGGATTGAAACAGCAGAGAGCAAAGGATTTGCTGATGCAAATTTTGATGCAGTTACTAAATGTGTTGCTGGAAAGTCAGAACTTCATAAAAACATTCCTGCTATAAAGTATGGTAGCAGGATGGAAAAAGAAGCTGTTCAGAAATTCTACCATGAATATTTAACACACCATCAAGATGTACAAATCAGAGAGTGATCATCAAGTCGGAAAAGGAAAACCAGGTGAGTGATAAGAGTTGTTTTGATCAAACTGAGTTGCTTGGCCTAGAAAAAACTGCCACTGGCAAAACCAAGGTCTTAAGAATTGATTGGGATTTTCAGAAGGATAATTTTGACTTTCAGCTAGACAAAATGATTGCAGATCTTCAGGACAAGACAGAGACAAAATAGGGTATTTGAAGTGCTTTAGCTAAGCTTTTTTGAACCTTTGGGACTGGTAAGCCCATTGACAGAAAAGGCTAAATCTGTTTTTCAAGAATTGTGTGACATGAAAATTGATTGGGATGAAACTCCAAATGGTCTAAATTCCCAGCTTGTTTGTGCTAAGAACAGAATAGCACCATTGAAAGTCCATACTATCCCAAGGATTGAATTTGCTTTCAGCTAGAATTTTAGCAAATCTGATTAAAACAGTGTATGATTCTCTTAAGGATTTTTGCACATGTTTAAACCTTTGTTATTCTAATATCCTACAACATATAGATTTGACCTATATCTCATCTGTCAAGGAAACCCTACAGGTCTTAGGTGGAGAAAAATAATTAGAAAAGCACCCCCCTAAAATGAGAAAACGCTTGTTTGAAGTTGAGGATTTTGTGGATCAGATTTCAAAGTGAATGGTTATGCTTAATTCAAGAAATATCTGTTAGAGAGGTATGAAATTCAACAAAAACAAAGCTGAAATCACAAAGAATGCCCCAATGTGAAATTTACTGATGATTCAATCTGGTTGCTATGGTAACTACCAATGAGGGAGGCTTTTGCAACAAGTATAAATTTTAGGACAACCTTAGAAAATTTTTAAAAAGAGCTCATAGGGACATTACTAGATTTGACAAGACAAGTATTTCTGCCAAATCTCTTGCTAATATTTTCAAAGGTTATGAAAATAATCATATTGGGCAATCACCTGCTATGAAAAACAGGCGTTTTGAGTAAATTGCGATTGAAGTTCATCAATGTTTCTTAGAATGTTATTCAACTGGCAAATGCAATTTTAGTTCAATTTTTGCTTCTTTTTTATATGTCCTTCTCTGTTTTGCAGCAGATGGTCCTTGATCCTCCTCATTGAATGCCCTTGCCACATATATCACCCCTACCAAACTCTTGAGCCATTCTTCTTCTTGAGCTTTTCTTGGCGAATAACTTCTCTGGCTCTTTTAAACCTTTGTCTCAGTCTTGCTGATGACTGCACAATCCTTCTCTGGTCTTTCTTGTTGCTACAATGTTCTGTATAATTCCCCATTGCAATACCTAAAATATCCATCACGGCATGTTTTCCAGTTGCTCCAACATTGAATTGCAAAACAGCTGAGCCTGTTGCTACCTCATCAACCTTCATTCGTTTGTTTTGGTGCTTTGGACAACGTATCCAAATCAGAGAATCGAAAGATTCATTCACATTTTGGGAGAGCCCTGGCAAGCACCTTTTTCGCAAACTGGTACTGCACAAACGGTCAAAGAGAGGTAGCAAAAACTCTAAGAAAACTTCATCAAGATGATATGGCTTACCTACAAATGCTTCATCTGTGTAACATCTATTGTTCTTGCAAGCACAACAGGAGTTTGAAAGACAAAAATCTTTTCTTGTTCTTTCATCTTAATGCTGTGATATAGGACGGCCTTTTTTTTGCATTTTCTCTACTGCTTTTTGTCCTTTTTTTGCGTCCCTGTCAACAGAGCTTCTAATAGCATTTTCATAATATTTTCGAAGCCTGTCTATTACTGGTCTTGTAAGCCTGCCTTGCCTCCCTCCAACAGCCTTTCCATCTGAAAGCTTTCCACCTGTTTTCTGCACGCTAATTAGATTTTTGCCCTCTTTTTTTGGATGTGACCAATACAACCAAGTTTCTTGACACCGTAACATTCCCCAATCCCATTCTCATGTTCATTTTCCCATCTGGTGTATGCTGCAAACTTCAGCCATTTCTGATAATGAAGCGATCTTTTGTCCATTGATGAATTTCTATTACAGTCCTCACACCCGAGAAGTATCCTTAACTTCCGAACAGACTTTGCTATCTTCATCACACACCATCTCTTTGTCATGGAAGTTATGTTTTGATAAGGACCGTCTCAAATGATCTTTGCAGCTTCCTTCTCCATGGCAGTACTTGAACCTTCAGTTCTTTTTGCATTATCCTTGTCTTGCATGGTTTGTTTTCCATTGCTTCTATTTTTCCAAGTTACATTTCAATTTCTCAACAGCCTTACATTTTTTGCATGACTTGGACATAACTGCATAGTCCAACATTTATGTCTACTGCAATTACACCACCTATGCCATAATTTGCAGTAAAGCCTCGCTTGCTCCAAATACCATCAAATGAAACTGCAATGTTTATTGTATCAGTTTTGCAATAAAGTTTCGATTTTAAGTGTGAAACCAGTCAACCTGTCTTTTAGATGATATCAGAAATTCTGGAAGAGGAAAAGAAAAATCATGCGAATTCACCCCTGATGATTTTGTGGATTCACCTTTGGTTTTGGTGAAGACAGAAGATGCTGTTACGGAACAACTAAAAAACGAAAGGGAAGAGAACAAGACACCATTTGGTCATTATTTTCGTGGAACACAGACAAACCCCAGAATATTCTGTAACACGTGGTAAGTATTCTGTATTCAAGACTTCGGTAATTTTATTCTGGAAACACCCGCCCCTTTGATCTTCCCATTAATTATTCCCATAAGCAGATTATACATTGTATGAAAAGCGTTTTTTTATTTTTAAGGCACTCAAACAGAAACACATGATACCACTCTGTCAATCATGGTTGATCAGGAAAAACAGACAGAGAGCCATTTAAAAAATAAGACATCTATAGAACCTGTAGATGAGATGAATGATGAATCTGATGAGGCACCAACAGGACAATCCACAATGGAAGATAAGGACTGAATAGGTAGCACTGAATAGTCTGATACTGAAGATTCAGAAAGTTCTGAATCTGAAGCTGATTTTCAAGAACCAAAGACATACCTGAATTCCGAATCTTGCATCGTCACGTTTGCAAGTTGCAAAATTTGTCTTGCCCCAAGCACAAATGTAAGAAAAACTCTTTGTGGGTCAATGTTGCGTATAGAGGCTGAATGCATTAAAGGGCACAAAAGGGTCTGGTATTCCCAGCCAATGCACAAGAAAATGCCATGGGGGAATTTTCGAATAGCTGCTGCCTGTTTAATTTCTGGCAGCCAGCCCTCAAAAGTTTTTTCTTTTCGTAAACATTTGAATATGGCAGGGATATCAAAAACGGTATTCAATGCTATTCAGAGTGCATATCCTATACAATCTGTCTTTGCTGTTGGGGAAGTCTGAAAAAAAATTTTTCAAAAATTACAAGGGAAACAATTAGTTCTTGGTGGTGTTGCATGTGTTGATTCCCCAGGCTATTCTGCAAGTTATGGGTCTTATTCCTTAATGAATCTGGAAAGTAATAAAATTATAGATACACGGCTGATTCAGGTATTATTGCTATTTATGCAGTCTATATTGTCTGTAAAAAAGTAATGTTGATTTATTTGGTTATCTTTTAAAAGCAAATAGTCAGGGAAATAAAGTGCTACTAGTCTTGACCATACCAATGTCTTATTTGAGTACACATTACGACAAAAGCTCAACAAACATTTTTTAATGGAAAGTAAACATTTTTATTAGTAGAAATGAAGTTGGAGGAGCAGGCTTCATGGAATTAGAAGGTCTCAAGCAGGCTCTGGGCAAGATAGAGGGAGAAAAGATTGAGTACAGAGCACTTGTAACAGATCGCCATGGCCCTGTTAGAAAGTACATCAGACTGCAGAAGAAGGACAAACAACACTACTTTGATGTTTTCCATGTTGTAAAGTGTGAGAAGAATTTGAAATTCTGTTTAAAATGCATCCTTGTCTTCAATCCTAGTAAACATGAGCAACTTAATCGATTTCTTCTTTCAGCTTTTGCATTTCTTAAAATAATTAAGAAAAGTTTCTGCCATATGGGATTTTTACCAGAGATGTTTGCTTTTCATTCTCTTTAAAGCAATTAGGAAAAAAGTTGCAGTACTTGATTGGGTAAAAAGCATAAAAAAATCATGTTTATTGCTGTGCAACATCATCTATGGGTAGCACCATTGAAATGAAAGAAAAACGCCTGTCACTTCTTAACCATGTTATCAATGTTCACGAAGGTCATGGGAGTACTTACAAGAAATATCCTCATGGCAAACTTGTGCGCAACTGGTTACGCAAAATTACAAAACGCAAGGGTAAGTCGTTTATTAATTCTATTTCGTCATCGTCCCAGCTCCTTACAGAGCTGCACGAGATGGTGTGGGTTAGCGCATATTGTGTATTCATGCGTTGCGAACAAGCTGAGAATTTGATACTCTGTTCAGAGATTTTTTGACTTTCGAGCATCACCTGGTAGACATTCTGTTTTATTGTTCAGATAAGTACAGTTATTTTCTTAATTGTTCTTTTTTTCCACCGTTGTCTGATGGCTAGGGAAGAAAGTTTCCTAGCCCCTGATTTCAACTTTGAACCCGAAGAAACTTCTTCCTGTCTTAATGATGTTGTTGACAGACCTTCCCAAGAGCCTAATAGTATGGTCTCTATTCTAAATATAATGATATTAGATTCAGAAATGGACTTCCAAAATTTGGTGAACAAAACCACTTTTATAAAACGAGTAAGCCTTTCTGATCTTGTTAGACTGGGCTGTTAGAACATGAATCGTGCAAATTGTGATACCAGCATGAAAATTTGTATATTGAGGTAATTTCCCACGCTGATGACGATGCCGAACAGACACGAGCCGAAAAATGCCCCCAAGTGCTATTTTTAGACTGGGGTACTTGGTCTCAGTCCTACAATTGGGCCAATCTCTATATGTCATTATTGATTTATGAAAAAGTGGGAAAGGAAAGATTTAGGCGCATTATCATATATCAAAATATATTAAGAGAAAAGGAAATGAAAGAATGCCCCTTTATGCTATTATTAGAATATGCAATTGGTACCCATGTCTCTATTTAGGCATTAATCTCTAAATAATTACTCTCTTTTATATGAATATGAAATGTAGCTTTCTCCATTCTTTCAACAAACCTGCAAAGCTTTTTCTCTGCAGATCAATTGATGATATTCTTTGAGGCTTTCCTGAACTATCCTATTCTAGATGCGATGGCTACTTCAATTGAGACTTGTGTTCCCCAATGCAATCTGAAGCTGCTGCGCCGTTAAAAGGTGCTTGCACTCCGGAGATTTTCCATTATTTGCTAGATGATTGTGAAAGTTTGGTTTAATGTTTGGAAATGACAATATATTGCCAGATTCATTTGGCAATCTAAAGAAGCATCTGAAAAAACATTTCACCACCACTTTGCATGTCATCAATTTAGAAGCCTGGGAGAAAAAAAACGTGAAAGAACAACACAAGTTGCAAGAAATATTGCATTTCGAATTTGGATCACTGGTATATGTTACGATATTTATCAGGAGGGAAAATCATTCAGATCGTTCGAGAAAGAGATTCTAAAAGCAACTCAGAATTGATGTGATATGGGAGATTTATATCACTCCTTTCAGTTTCTGAGAGATTTTCAGCCATTCGTTTCAAAGGAATTCAGTAGATTTCATTCTAGAACTGTTAAGATTTTTGGCAGAAGAACACAACAAAATGGCTTTCTTCCAACAGTAAATTTTCTTGCTGACAAATGAACCAATGTGCACAGAACAAGACTATTTACCGGTGTCTTGACTACAGTTCCTGACAGTGGTACTCCCATCTGCTTTGTATATTTTGGCCAGCCTATTGTTAAGGACCACAGTGGCAAAGGAATAGCACAAAGCGTGGTCGATCAAATCTTGCGATTTAATATCAAAGATTCACACGTGGAAGCTGCTAGCTATCTTTAAATGTTCCAGACCATATGTCATAGCTTTATTCACTACCTTCTACGTTTTTGGCAACATGGGATCCACTTCACAAAGCAGGTCTAGTGGACAATAAAATAAGAAAAGCTGCGAATTTCAAATGGCTTGTCGATTTACAAAAGAGATTTAGCGAAATTTACAAAAAGTTTAATTGGGGCAAGAACTACGAGCTTTTGGTTGAAGTTTGTGACATGCTGGAGCAGAATTTAGCTACACTTCATAATTTTCAAGTGACCAGGTTTGCTAACAGTGTATGTTTCATGTTTATAAACTTAAGAAAAGATTAAAAACCTGTTTGTGAGTGCCTAGAGAGGATTATAAATGAAAACAAAAATGGTACTGCTAATGAAAACACATAATTTGTACTGTAGCTATCAAAATCTCCATCAAAAGTATAGTAGAGAGCTTAGTGTCAAGGTATGAGGTTCATTTTGACAAGGAAAGGCAACTCAAGGAGGAACATGCGTTAAATGGGATGGAAATAGCTGAGAACGCACCAAAATTTGCAAAGGCTGACCAAATCCTGAAAGCAGCAACGGATATGTACTGGAAAAAGAAGAGTTTCTTGGGCGAGTGGCACTTTACACACAGATCAAAAAACATCAGGTCCTTCTCGGGAAAAAGCAAAGTAATGACAGAACTAATGAAAGCAACTTCAAAATTTTCGTTGATGGATGACTGATAATATATAACGCATGTTATCCTATCTGTTTCAAGGTGGACATATGGCAGATTTTGAGAAAAAATGGAAATATTCTCAAATTTGATTTTTTTGTGTTTTCTTGAGAGTTTAATATATGTAGTGATAGAACCAACTTCATTTGGTTGGAATTGGGCATGAACAGTTGCAATAATTGGCCTTGCAAAATGCTTACTTCCTTTAGCAACGCAAAAATTGTCTTGCTAAGGAGCCGTTTTTAGAGTTTTCCTCTAAAATTTGGTCACATTTTGTGCCCTACCAACTATTTTCCTACATTATTGAGTTGAATGTATTCTGTGTCTTTTACATAGAGAAATACCGCAGCAAAATGACAAAATTTACTTTGACAAAGCCATTTTTTTGCTCACATACTTTATTGTAAGAAGAAAATAGAAGACTTTTTGGTACTTGAATGTTATGTAGACTTACTTTTGTAATGCCAGGGAATAAGTCAAGAAGTAATTACGTCAGGAAGAAAAAGTTTGTAGGCCTAAGGAGACAGGATTGACGAACGATGATGATAATGAAGGAAGGCCTAAGAAGGATGATTCTAGGCCAGGTGCAAGCTATACGCCAGATAAACTTAGTAGGGCATTTGAGAAAGTTTCCGAAAACTGTCCCATTTTAAAGTCAGAAAGGAAACAAGTCCTTATATAGAAACAAGGCAGAAGGCTTTTAATCTTGGTTTAAGAAGCACTATTTCACATCCAAGCACAGAGGCATTTGGCAACATTGTTTTTAATTCAAAGTTGTTGGATGTGGCTATAGAAACGGCAGCCATCTGCAAAATTTGCAGATCATCGAAAGGCTGCTCGAAACTTTTTCAAGTAGACTGAAGGAGACCTTGGCTGGATGAGTCACCTTTTTTGTGCCAAAACTGCCATCACAGTGTCAGTTTACATACAACTGAGAAGGTTGACTGCCTTGGCAAGCAGACTTTTTCAAACAAAATCTCAGACTTGTTCAAGTAGGTTTTTATTCTGATCTGACAATGGACACACAGATCTTCAAAGAATTTGTGGTATGTTCGATTTACCTCCCCCAATAAACAAAGCATCATACAATGGTCATCTTAAAGATTTAGAACTTGTAAGTGCAAAATTGGCATGTCTCAAGCATCATTCAGATTAAAAGTATTCTGAAGGTCAAAGAAGAGGCATGTTAAAACTTGGATGCTGAGGAAGATGTTTTTCCCATTGCTGTTACTGTCGATAGTACTTGGCAAAAACGCTAGTGGTATTCTTCCTTGAATGGTGTGGTATTTGTCATGGCAGTTGAGACAAGGGAGGTTCTAGATTATGAAGTAAAATCCAAGTTTGTATTGAAAATAGTGAAAGATGCAATTACACCATTCATGAATATTCCAAGAAAGAATCTGCCACAACAAAATCAGATTTTGATGGTTTTAGTGTGCCTATGTCTCAAACTACCATTTGAGTACCTTAGCATGCAAACTGGCATCTCCCCGAGTACCATCCATTCTTGGTTTCAGAAAGTAATTGATATAATGTATAGAAAACTGAAATTCCTTATTCATTGGCCTGACAGAGAATTCATCAGACAGACACTCCCGCCAGTATTTAGAGCCCAGTTTCGAAGACTAACGTCTATTGTAGACTGCTTTGAAATATTCATTGAGCGTCTTGCTAATTTGAAAGCCAGAGCCCAAGTGTATTCAAATTTTAAAAAGCACAGCACCATAAAAATTTTCACATGCTGCAGCCCTCTAGAAGCAAGCACCTTCTTGTCACCTGCTTGGGGAGGAAGAGCCACTGGCAACCATATTGTTTGTCAGTCAGGCTTCATCCATTCTAAATATCATGAATTTGGTTACCAAATACTGGCAGATAGAGGGTTTACTTTGGTTGATGACTTTGCAGTTGCCTGTTAAGCAGAGCTTGTCAGTCCTAGCTTCACAAAAGAGAAAAAGCAATCGTGCAAAGGAGGTAGAGAATACGAGAAAAATTGCTAACATCAGAATTCACATCAGAAGGGTCATTGGCAACTTGAAGAGGAGATTTGGAATATTATCTCAAGGGTCTCTTCCAATTAGTTTAGTGAAATCAAAAACTAATGAGCTAAATGATGATGACTATCCAAATATTGAAAAATTGATAACAGTTTGTGCATGTCTTATTAACCTAGCACCCAGCATTGTATATAAGGACAGTTTTGTTACATATAAGGACATTTTTTTCAAGTTTTGTTACAAAAATTTAATGGTTAAACATAACAAAATAAGACGATAGTTGCATAGCCACTTTCCTTTTGGGGGCCGCCCCATACTGATGCAAGAGAAATGAAACCATTCATATTTGCAGGATGGATTGTCACATCCAATCATGTTTTCTTCTCTTGTATAGGCTTTTGATATATACAGTACAATTTCATTGTAGGGGTTCTTTCTTTGGATTTTTCCATTTCCTTTTCTTTTTCAATTTTCCTTATAATTAGCTCTTTGGCCACACTGCTTTTATGAAATTTGACAAGACTGTCAATATCATTTTCAAAAGTCTTGTCATGCCACTTTTGTTGCATAGCAAAACTGGGGAGCCCAAACAACAAGGAAACATGTTTCTATCTCATATACAGCCATTTGCATCTGCACTTAGATCATGTATTTGTGTTTAGTTTTTAATAGGAGATTTTCATTTAGGCAAAAATCTTTGTCAGCAATACATTCTTCAATGTTTTTTTATCTCTGTGGCTGTGTGGGCATATAACTTCAATAAGAAATTCACCATGGCAGACACATTTCCCTATAGCATCTGAAGAAGCACCTAGAACAGGAAACCGGTTGGGTAATCTGATTCCAGATTTACTTATAACTACAACTTCATGCTTCCTTTCTAGCTGGCAAGAAAATTCCCTTATGGCATTTTCCTCATTCTTTTTCCCCCAAATAATTGAGGGAACTGGGATAAGTATGCTTGTCAAACAAATCTTCAAAATTAGAGACTCTGATGGCCTTTCTTGATTTGTATGCAAGACGCAATTGATGCTGTAACTCCGAACTTGTCTCCAGGCAACTGAATCACTCTGACCTAAGGTTGCATGCTCAATAAAGGCAATGTCATCTTTCGTAACTTTTTCTTCATACATTGACTTTATTATGAACTCAATGTCATCTGTATCAAGACTGTAATAGCTTCTCAGAGGTTTAGGAAGTTTGGGAATTAGAGGCGAGGCTTCTTTCTGGTGAAAAGAAGCTGAAAATTGACTAAAAAGACTCAGTCCAACTGGCTGATCCTTAGCTGGTAGACTCTTCAGTCTTCCAAGAATATTGTTTTGTTGTAGCTCTGATGAGCATGAAAGTGTTGTGCTCTTGGGCTAGAAAGTTCTTTTTTCTGAATTTCTATACAATAGAATATCTTTGACCCGGGCATCTTGTATTTCAGCAACAAATTCGTTATTCCATTCACATGACCTTGATGTGCAGGCAACAGACGTATACCCAAGTCGAACTGCTGCCTCAATTTTAAATAACAGTGCAACAATTTGAGAGCAGGACTCTCCAAATCTGAAAAAAGAAGTAGCATTAAACTCTAAGAATTAGCAAATATTTTTGAAAAAAGACATCATGTTAAAAAAATTACTCAATTACTTTGTTTCCTTACATTGCTTAGTATAATTGCTTAGTATGCTTTCACTCTAAATAGGCACCCACCTTTATACCTTGGTTTGTCTTTAGTAAGCCATTATCAAATTTTTATGAAACCACATTTTTCTACTAGGGCTAGTAAGAAAGGCAGCAAGCGAAGTTCTCTTGAAAAAAGAAAGAAAACTTTGTATGGCAACTTCTCGTAATAATTTATGTAGGTTTCATTGCCCCCCAACCCCCATGGCCAATATCCCCTAAAATAGACTTCAAACAAAATTAAAATCTTAACAAGTCCACTATATTCATTGTAATTTTAACCTTATCTCCAGATCATCGAGTCACCATAACATGTTCATTTACCTACCCTGCCATACCGTTACAATGTCCACATATGATTGTCCATCCATTTTTGCAGCTACGCAAGGACTTAGTGGCTCCTCGTTAAGTCTTTGAGAATGAAGGACTTTAACTGAAAGTACAAAGAGGTTTTCATCAGTCTTGAGCAAAACCACTTTTTGAACCCATCCCAACTGGAACTGGTTGTATGCCTCTAAGTTTTTTCATTTGTTTCATTGCTTCTCTTGTGTTTTGGCCTGAAAGTTATCACAAACGGGGAACAATTATTGATACCTATCTGGCCTAAAAAATCAAGAATTAGCAGAAATAGGAATACATTTCGATCATAAAATAGAAAGAAGATCAATAAATTACCTGCAGTATTTATCAGGTATTCATAGATGTCAGGATATTCTACACTAGGCCATCCACTCATTTCACCAGATCACAAACCTTCTGGCAGAAGATATGGGTATTCTTTTAGTTTAATCACCTCCAATTGTTCAAGATATCGCTATTTTGCTACGGACGTTAATTTGTCAATGTAAGGGTAAGACATTTTCAGCCAGGAAATCGATTCTTTCACAAAATATACACACTTTTACTGACTAAGATCTATACAGGTTTTTGCGAGACGACAGCATTATGCCTTCACTTACTGATTCTGGGCGCTATGGCAAGGAGCGTCTGTGACATCAAACTGAATCGATCTATTTTGAAGTGTTCAATGGAAAAGCATAAGCTAAAATACAATACCTATGTAGGGGAGACTCTTCATCATTTGCAAAGTTTCCACGGCATTGTTTGAAGAATATGGCTTAGAATACCAAATTTCCAAGAAAGATTGTATTGGCCATATACAAAAGCACATGGGAAGCAATCTAAGAAAATATATAAATAAATGTAAAGGCAGAAAGCTTGAAGATGGTGCTACAGTTGGACGACATGGTAGACTCACTGATGCAGTTATAGATTTCATTCAAAACTATTATGGTCTTACTATTCGCAACAACATTGGCAATGTAAAAGCCATGGAAACTGACATCTGGGCAATCTTTTTTCCACATGATAAAGGGCCAAAATGAGGACTTTGCTGTGCAACACAAGTTCTGTCCTTCTGGAAAGGATTCCTGGTGTAAATACCAAAAGAGATATTACAAGCAAACAAATAAATACAAATGTAGCAAATATGAAACACAGCAATACGCCGAGAATAAACAACAATAAAAACACCTAAATCAGTAAATCAATACAAGTGTTCGCCCCAACATACGGGGCTTCATCAGAGCAAAAGTTAACGGGCTAAAATTTTTTTTTGTAAAACAAATAAATACAAGCCATCAAAGTGCCTACCTAATGTGTTCAGAAATGAATTGAAGCCAATATTTGAAAGATTATCTGAAAAGTCACTTTTAGAACAATGCCTGATGGTTACACGCAAATCAGAATACCTACCCAAACCCATTGGGTTACCTACCCAAAGACCCAGCTCCAGTGTTTAAAGTGGAATGCCGGTTCTTGCACCTACAATCCGTGCAAGCTCCTGCACTGTTGCCAAGTTTGTAAAGGGCTTCACCTTAAATTTATGTGCCCAAGGAACACGTTTCCTACTAGTCAGACAGGGCCCCAGCCTGTGGTCAAGCATGAGTCCTCTTTACCAAGCAAGCTATCTCGTAAATTACTGCCTTCTGATAGCCAACCTTCGTCATTTTTTTCCATTATCTGTTTGCAGATCTATGTATAGTTTACCTGAACCTATGACGATCACGCTTTTACATATTGACACTTGCATTAAATTTTTAATGGATTCAGCTATTGATGATACAAGCTGGGTTTTTGAGAGTCTGAAGCACGGTTTTTTATTGGGTATTCATTCAGCTTCCACTATGTCTGCCAAATGCAATTGCCCTTCAGCTTACCAACACCCTGAAATTATTAACAATTATTTGCAGAAAGAGCAACGAGCAGGATCCATGGCTGGGCTCTTCCCTGCTTAACCTATATAGAATCTGCAGATAAATCGTTTTGGGGTTATTCCCAAGTCTACACCAGGAAAATTTAGGCTTATTACAGACCTATCGTTTCCAAAAAAGGAAGTTTTAATGACTTAATTTCTGACAATGAAGGAACCACTTCTTGTGCTGGCATTCCGGAAGCAATACAGTTAATTATGCGGCAGGGTAAAGGATGTATGTTGGGAAAATTTGACCTTTCTAGGGCGTATCAACTTCTACCCATATACCCCTCTTTGCATTGCCTTTTTGGCATGTTTTAGCAGGGCTAATTTTATATCGATTTCACCTTTCCATTTGCCCTAAGATCAGCACTTACTCGTTTTGTGGATGTGCTGCAATGAATTTTTAAACAAAAGGGAGGCGTCGCGTACATTCTGCATTATTTAGATTGCAGGGCTCTGGCCTCAACCCAGGCACATGACTCACTAACGACTTGTGAACAACTTTGCGTGGCCCTGGGGATTCCATTGGCAAGAGAAGAAACAGAAGGCCCTTCCACCAACTTGGAGTTTACACCCGATACCCTTAAGCAAGAACTCTGTTTACCGCCTCCTAAACTTCGCAAGATTAAGGCCTCTCGAAAAAAAATTGGCTACATCATAGTTCATGCACAAAACAACTGGGTTCATTTTCAAATTTCCTACAGGCAATCAATTGTAATAAACGGAAATGACATTGTGAAGACACTATCTCGACCAGAAATTGATTGTGTCTCTTCCAGTTGTTAAAGAATGCAGCCTCCACGGCTACCGATTTCCTCACTTCTAGTGCTGATCCCATTGACACTGAACAAGCAGATATGCCACTTGAAATGGACGCTCCCGTAATGGTTAGTGCATTTAGTAAATATAGTATCATGGGCTCCAGCGCAGGTTGGAAAGTGGGCGGGGCAAGAGAAAATATAACAATGACAACAAAAGGTTTTTTAAAAAAGCTCTAGTGTTTTGCAAAAAGTGAGGGGGCCATGGCCCCCTGCCCCCTTCGTCAGAGGCCCGGAGTATTTATTTATCTTCTGTCGAATTTTGATAATTTTTACATCATAAGTTAAGAAACTAGAATTCACATCAATTTTTAGGATGACTCAACAACTCCAAAAGCCAATGACTTTGCTTGTCAAGCGGACTTGATACTAGCGGATTGTTCCTAGTGTACAGACCTATTGCAACAGGTGCGGAAATACAAGGTCCAATGGCTGGGAACAAAGTTCAAATTAAAAAAGTTGAGGCTTGAAATGAAAAAAGATAAACCTTTTTTAAACACTTTAATTTGACAGGGATCAGTAAGGTGGCTACTTTTGATACATAAGCAAGGGCTAGGCAATTAACTTTGAAACTAGGACGAAATTCAAAGGGTGGTATTTTCAAGAGCCATAAAACACAGTTAATTTTATATTAATATTGGTATGAAGAAATTATTAGTTTGGTGTTTTAGGATTTGCTGAAAGTGAAGTATACTTACAATTTTTTTACACCTCTTATCTTTGGATTTCAGTAAATTAACTGACTTAATTATTAGAAATTAATAGTTCAGTTAGTGGAACATTGACCTGCCACTTGTGTCACTTGCTCACAGTTATCTGAGTTATTTTCATAAATCTGGCTCTACCTTTTCAACTCTTTAGAGAATTAATTATTTATTAACCAATCTCTACTTTTGAGATTCGGCGGAAGCCAAAATGAGCGCAGACCCAATCAACATTTTTGGTATGGAGCTTGGTGCGGATGATGATGTTGCTGATGATGATTTTGATAATGATGATGGGGGTTTTGATGATGATGGTGATTTGGATGATGGTGATAATGATTTTGAAATTTTTGATGAAAATGTTTGCGAAGAGATGGAGGAGGTGGAATCAGATGACTATGGATTCCCAGTGTAAAACAATATAAAGACACCAATGACTCAAAAACAATTTAAATTGGGTTATACTATAACAATGTTACTAATAAAGTTGGCATTCAAAATGTTTTTTAAAAGTCTGTTTGATAGTAGAATATATTGATAGTAGAATGTATATGCTAGCTTTGTGGGTAATTGGTTTTCAAGTTACCTTAGGTGTGGTCTGTAAACACTCAATTGCAGTAGAATATTGCAAATTAGAATCAGAGTTGTGATCTATCTGCCAGATAAACCACCCCATTTGTGCTTCACTGTCATGATAGGAAGAAACCAATAATTCATAGAAAATTATTCAGCCAAGAAATTACTTTTTTCTTTCTAGAAATGACAACAGTGAAAGAAATTGGAGAAACCAGCCAAAGTTTATTGTTTTTTTAACACAGCTTATGGCTCTTTTCAAATTTTGTCGAAGCTGCAAGTCAGCAAACTCATTAGTCGAACTTGAAAAAGTTGGAACGATGGCCAAAATAAAGATTACTTGTGGAAATGACCATTGTCAACAACGGCATAACAGTTGGAATAGCCAGCCTTATTGGGAAAATACAAAAATCCCTGCTGGGAATCTTCTCCTTTCGTTCGCCATTCTTCTAGCAGGTGGATTGCCTAGCAAGATTCTCCACACGTTGAAAATAATGGGTGTTTCATGTATCACACTACCCACATTCTTTCGTCATCAAAGGGTTTGTAATTAAGTCAATGAGTACTAAAATATTTATCATTTATATTTATCCTACTTTTGGGCTTGCCATATGAGAGATTTGAATTTATAGAGACTAAAAATGTAAAGAATTGTATTAAAGATTTGAAATTAAATATCAAAAATTTCAGATTTTTACAGACAGCTATGATCAATTTGTTGTCGAAATCATTCTCAGGTTAGGTGTTTAAAAAAACAATTTCCATAACATACCATTATTGTGATCCATTTTAATCTGGAAAGTATATTTTTTCTACATCTTTGTGAAATAGATACAAATTATACTGAAAGTTTTTAATGATTTAACTTCCTTTAAAGGATTTCTTGTTTCCATCAATTCACCCTAACTGGGTCAACTACAAGCAAAAACTCATCTCTGAGTTGAAAAGTAAGGGAGAGAGCTTGGTTTTGGCAGGTGATGGACGTCACGATAGCATGGGTCACAGCGCCAATTACGGGGCATATACTTTGATGTTTTGCACTGTTCCCACAATTATTCATTTTTCCCTTGTCCAGGTGTGTATACCTTTCTAAACTTTTAGGTTTTATAATGTGTTTTGTATTTTTCGAATACCCTTGATTACACTTTACGTGTGTCAATTTTGTTGTTGATAATATTGCTTTTCATTGGCTTGATTTTCCTTTTCCCTAGGCAAGAGAGAGAGGAATTTGAAAAATAAAAAATGTGAACTTGTGTTTCCATTTATTACCTGCTAATTAAATCTCATCTATTATACAGAGTAACGAAGTTAATGGAAGCTCAGCAATGGAGTTTGAAGGGTTCCTCCGAAGTATGACATACTTGTTTGGTCTTGGACACACAATGTCAGCATTTGTATTTGATAGGCACTGCCCTATTGCAAAGCACATGTGGGAAAAATTACCAACTGTGAACCATTACTTTGATTTGTGGCATTTAAAGAAAAGTGAGTGATTAATTTTCTCTTTTTTTTGTGTAAATCTTTTTCTCAAAGTCTGCATACCCACAAATCATTGATGCAACTTTGCATTCCTTCCTTATAAATGTTTATGATGCTTTGTTTCAGAGGTTCAAGAAATTCTAATCTGAAGATGAAAAAAATATGCCAGAAGTATCATAAATAAGAAGAGTAGAAAGAAGAGGTGCTTTCAGATTTAGCCACAGAGTTACTTGAGAGAGATGAAGAGCTTGCAGAGAAGAACCAGGAGATAGATGGAGTTAAGGAGATATAGAAAATCTAGACAAAGCCATCCATGAAGAATTATGTGCACAAAAAATAAAATTTCATTGCAAAACAGAATTAGGAAAGAAATCTATTGAAAATAGCACCAATATATTTAATTCAATGATTGATGATTTGAAAGAAAGGATAACTGAATTAGAGAATGAGAAGTTGGAAATTGAAGAAAGATTAAATGTTTTTTGAAGGGAGATGAGATTTGTTTTTTTGAAAATGTGAAATATGTTGATGAGATTCGAATGCTGTATGAATAATGTTGAAGATGTTATTAGGAAATGTTTGAAAGGTGTTGGAGTCAATGTCCATAATCTCAGAAAGTCCACATTTGCTAAGTATATGCTCTTTGAGGCAAGGGCGCTGGCACAGCCACAGCTTCATGTTTTTGACGAAAGAAAACTGAAATAGTGATAACAGGACTTTCCATTCTGATGGAACTTCAAAGAAAGACAAATCATTTATAACATATGATATTGTCAAAAATGATGCAGTATGTTTATTAACTGGCCTGGTTTTAACTGGAAGTATATTTTAACAGCAGCAGTTCTTTATTCAACATTCTAGTGGTTTCTGTTTATTAAAGTTTGTCATTTGTCTAGTCTTGACTTCTCAAAATAAACCTGGATTTTACAAATTATATGATAAATCTGATTCAAGGCAACAAAGACTTCACTGTGTAGGCATTCTATATTGCAAAAGTATTTTCTGTTATGCTTCTAGATATAAAGAATAGTTTATAACAGGATGTACATAAAAGATTTGTTTTCTATGCTTTCTATTGATCTATGTTTTCAATTTTTTAAGAAGCAAAGAAATTCCTTATTGCTATTATGTTACTACAGGATATGCCAACAAAATTACCATGCTACTGTTTTCAATGACATCAGCAGAGTTGGAGCAGATTTCAGTCAAAAACAACAATCTGGCACCGAAAAACTTCATCTCAAAATTTGAAAACAGAGCGTCTAAACAACAGGCAGTGACAGAATACAAGAAGAGTAAGGGTTAGTGACAGCATTGTATCCAGAAGGTAATAAATGTTCTTCTGATTAGCTTACAAAACAAGTTTTAAATCTCAGGCAGGGCAGGACCTTAATAACAAGATAAAAACTTAATCAAAGCCATGTCATTGCACACATTATGATGCGAGTGTAGGTGTAATGTCTTGAAAAGTAGATATTTTGGAATCTTAAAGATATGGAATCAATTATCTCATTAATTTTCCCCCTTAGAGGCAGAACAGTCATCAATGAAAGCGGAACTTGCAGCAGAAGCATTGTTTTCTACAGCTCAGCCAGCCAAAAAGAAATGTAAGGCCCCAACATGAAGTGTAGAAAGCCAATGCGTGGCCACCTTAAAGGTCCTTGTATTGGAGGAAACTGATGTAGAGTTTTCTATAAAATTATCAAAAGTGTGACTAAACTAGTGACATGGTCCAGGGATGACAAGATATGGCCATGAACGCACTTGTTATATTTGGAAATCATTTCTAAATAGTGATTAGTCCTAAAAATGCTCCCATGCACCCTTTTTCTGGCCATACCATCAATAACTATAAATCATTTAGTGAATAATTTTCATCTGAAAGTCATCAGTCTAAATCATACGCATCTAAACATATATTATATTGTCTAGCCATTTCATAGAATGAGCTTTTGAATAAATATATATCCATATAAAGTTGGTTATCATATATCATACATTTATATAGTTATAAAGACCTTGTCAAAACAGTTCTAAGATGTCTTGGTGAATAGCCATGAATACAATGCTTTTAATAGTTAGATTATAATTATTAATAATTATTAAAACAAATATCTCTACCAGATTTTTGATGAAAGATACCTTTTATATGTTCACATGTTTATGCTTTATATACCTTTTTTACTTATTACAAATACATTGAAATCCTGCCATCAAAAACCCTGCCTTTAGCAAACTTCTTTTTTTGCTATAACAAACTAAATGCCTTATCTATTGGAATAATCATTGTAAAACGAAATCCAAATTCCATTACAAACTTATTTGTAGGGCCCTACACAGTTTGAAATAACAGGATTTCACTGTGTTTGTAGTAGGTATCTGATCTAAATTTTTTGTTTTTACTGTCTCTCTTCGGAATTTGCCTTCTTTGACTAAAGTTCCTTTCTCTTATATTATTATAAATGCATGCTGAAAGTGGTCGAGTCTTGTTCCAGCCCAGATATCCAAAAATCCAGCGAACCAACCATTGATTGGCCACTGCACGAAGATACCTTTCAAAGTAATGAAATTAATATATTTTGGGCATTTTATGCACGTCTATTCAATGTTACCAGTTGATAAGAAAATACACCAAACAATGTATAAATGTGGTTATATCTAAGCAAATATTTATGACATTGTGGCATATAATATTTCTTATCAGTTAAAGGATAGATTATATTTACGTACTCACTCTGTTGCATTTTTGCTTTTTTTATAATGTTTTCCTTCTCTGGTGCATAGCGAAGGGCCAACGGTTGAAATTATCGCACTGTTGGTAAATGCACTGTAATCTGGGTGCAGTGTGATACAGCTTACAGTAGCCTTCAAACACAACTTTGCCATACACAGGAAGAATTTCATGGCAACAGGAAAATTCTCTGCATTTTTGAGCATCTCAACAGCACACTTTCCACATCTACCCCTTACAAAATAAAATAATTACGTGAAACCCAAGCTGCGTAACTGTAACTCAATTCTTGTTGTTGTAATTATTATTTTAAAACTCCAACAAGGGGCACGACATCCAGCAGCAAAACATGACCCCTATCCGGATTCGCCATGAACGCCGACGACAGGGACTGATTACGAGAAACAAGAAGATGAGAAGCATAGTCAGTCATCTTACCATTTATTTACTTCTTGTATCATTACTTGTTGTTTTTTCTTTAATGTGAGCTTTTTTCCACTTGTTTCTTTTTACACAAGAGTGGGGTCCCATGATACCCGAGAGTGCTGTGGGACTTGTTGCTGCTGATGGTATTGTTTGTCTCTAACAATTTATTTCTCAATACTACCCACTGAGTCCGTTATGCATTGTTTGATCAAGTTTGTTACATCCGTTTGCTGTAGATATCCTGTTTCTTTGCATCTTAGCGTCTATGTTGTAGGGGAATCTTACAATCATTTTTCCGCCTACAACTGTCTTTCTGTTGCTTTTCATATCTTTATTCCCCCTTCCTTAAACTTTTAATCTTACTGGGGGATTTTGACCTGATTAGAATAAGGGTTTTGATAGGTTGATGTTGATAGAATTGGTTGGGTCTGTTGCTGGTACTGTGTCTGTTGTTTTTGGTGATATTAAGGTTGAGGTAGTTCATGTTGTTCCTCTGTTCTTATCCTCTTTATTTATTGCTCAATTCTCTTTAATTAAAAAGGAAGCAAAGGAAAATGAAAATGAATTGCCACCTGAAGCTCAATTTACAAATATGCTTTTTTAAGGTATTTGATTTTTCCATCTATGTCAGTTTCTCTGCCAGTTCCTTAAAGGCAGAAGAAGCGTGCACATCACACACTAGGACAGAGCTGTTTTTCCCTAAGGAACTTCAGGCTCTTGGATTCCAAAAAATGAAGAAAACCAGAAAAAACTTAAAGAAATAGAAAAAAATGAATTAAAAAATCAAAAAATTAACAATTTAAAAAACAATAAAAAAGGAATAAAAATTAAAGGTAAGAGAAAAATATGAATGGAGAAAATGAGAAAAAAGTTATAAAATTGAAGTAAATTGAAAAAATTTTAAAAGGAATACAAAATGATCCTTGCTGCACATGCTTAAGTTGGTGGAGGGACTTAGACCTACCTCTAGTTCACTGAGCTTCCTTGATGTTAATCTACCTGAAGATTTTTCTAGGGACAGCAGTGGAGGGCTACCTTCCTGCTTGTTTCAAATATGGCTGCCCATTTGTAGCAATATTCAATCAAATGTGTTTTTCATTCAATACCCGATTTAATACTTGTTTTAATTGCAAAATTCTTCATTTAAAGGATGATTTAATGTAAAAGCTATAATAAATACAAAAAATCTGTATTCAGTTCAATAACATGTATTCAACTCAAAAATTTATTCAATGCAAAAAGGGTTTTCATTGCAAAACATATGCTCAATGCAAAAAAAAAGAATTCAAAGCAAAAAGGCACCCCATGAAAAAAATGTGTTCAATGCTACCAAACATAGCTATTCATTGCAAAAAAGCTGTTCAGTGTCGAATATATGGAGAGACTGGGGACAGCATGTCTTTTCTGTATGCTTCGTTTTTTATTAAACAACCTACTCGAGTCACAACATGTCAAAACTAGTCACAACATGACTAAAGTCTTTGAATGTGAGAACACAAACAAAGGCTGATAAAAATGATATAACCAACAAGGCTTCAGTTCTGCTGGAGGAGGCTTCACAATTTCTCAGAAGTAGGAATTTCTCAAATTTTCTAATACCATAATTGTCACGAATTCTTGATGGCAATAGTGCCTAATTCTTATCTATCCCTTTTAAAAAATGCGACAAAACAGTTCTTGCAAAATTGTTTGTGCTGCATTTCAAGAATATAACTTTTCTTGACTTTACATTGATGCAGCCAGGTATCACGAACTTCCATCTAATCTGCCCAATTGTAAAATTACTTCACTCGGTATATACATTCACGAATGATGTACATTCCTGTATTCAAAAATGATTACACCCTTTTTTACAAAAATCAGTCAATTCAAGTTCTGGCAGATATTATTGGGATATGAGCATTTCAATTAGTAGCTAGAGTGCTATAGGGAAGTGATCAGGCTTTGTTTGCCAAGAAAGTGAGTGAGACATATTTAATTTGACAACAAGTTTGAAAATTCACCTACAAAGCAACCCTAGATGCCAAAAAACTCCTCGTTTTTAGGACACAACGTTGTTCAAAATTACATTAACAGTAGCTCAGCCTCAGTTTGGTCTTAATTTGTTCTTAACTTTTGCCCAATTTGGGGCTTTTGTTCTTATGAAACTGATTTTTTAAAAAAATGGAATGTCACGATTATGGTAATTTACGATAATTGAAATCAACTTCCTTTACAGAAGCAAATCGGATGAGGTTGGTGTGGGGAAATAATAATGGAACTTATTTACCTGGGGTGACTAGCAGAGTTCTTCCTGTAACTTGTAGAGCCTTTAATTGCATCTTTTGTGCAGATTTGATCCCTTGTTTCATGCAAAAGAGGAAGAACAGTATTCTCGAAAGATAGCTTGCGGACACAGTAGCTGGGGATTGATATCAAGTAAACTTTCCAAGGGGATGGAAACTGCGCGTCTACATTGTTATAATCAACATTTTGCAAATATGAATTTGTGATTTGAAACTTGGGGTTTGTGGTTGCAATTTGCTTTTCGAAGAAAGAAGATGTTTGTGTTTGAGCTTGATAGATATTTGAGCTTGTAAAAGTCATTATTCCCCAAGAAGAGCTTCTTTCTTTAAGTGCATCCTGAAGAGAGGTTGAACTTTGATAATGGACATTTTATTTCCAAAACTTTTCTTTCATTCTTACAAGAAACCATGCCATCCAAAGATGCACCAAGAAAAGGGGAAGAAGACGATTGCAGGCCAGTTTCAGAAACAATGACATTCAGGCCATGCTCTTTCATGTAGATTGTGTAGAGGTCAATGGCATGTCCTTCAAATTTCTTGCCATGGCTGGTTGCTAAGGTTGAGAAAGAATGTTAGTCGTTAAAGTCGATACTCTATCCCAGGGACCGTCACTAGAATAATTTTTTTTGGGGGGGGGGTGGGTGTGTAAACGCTATTGCCCTGCAAAATTTTTCCCTGTAAAACAAGTATAGAAGTATTGTACTTATGTGAGTACTGTGCATATATTATTTTCAAAAGCAACACAAACCAACAATTGCAATAAAAAAGTCAATAATTAGTCCACTTTCACACTAATTTACTTAATTGAAATTCTTCTCATTTTTTTTCATGCCATACTTTTAATACTTTATCAAGTGGGGGTTCAGATAAAAAACTGATGCGTTTTTGACTGATATTTTCACTGTTTCTAGCAAAAGGTATCAATACTTGTTGCATGCTCTCTTGAATTGCAAAAATCTTGTTCTAAATTTGAGAATTTGCCATGCTTGAATTAAACTTGTTTTTTCCAAAATTATCAGGATTTTCTGAACATTGAGGCCTAAGAACTGACACTCGCATACTTCCAAAGGAATAACACAAGCTAAGGTATGTAAAACCTTGGGAGCAATACACCTGAAAATTTTGGTAGATTTGCTGCTTATTTTATGTTTTACATGGCTTATATCACTTTGAATCTTCTTACACTGTGCATTGCTGGTAAAAATCTTATCATAAAATGTCATTGTTTAACCATCTTATATGGATAAATGAAGGGGCACACTGAAGGTTAACGTTTCAAAATTCTTGCAATTGGAATGGATTTATAACCAGAAATTTCACATAAAGACCGAGGTTTGATAATCTTCATTTTGAAATTCTATGTTTGCACTGCAGAGGTATCATGAAATTAATAAAATAGAAGGCCTTGTGCAACTGTGTACCTTGTCAATGTGGTGTATGATGGTGAGGTTGGTTACATCATCAATGGTCGCAAAACTGATGGCCTCTGAGAAGTCACTTGTGACCAAGTATTTGAAGGATGCTGGTGAAAAACAACCCATTCGAACACCTGCTTGTGTTATTCTATGTGCATTTATTCTGCCAACTCGGCCAAAATATCTCCAGACAACACAGTACTCCTCCAGCACTGCATATTGGCGATTTACGATTAAATTGGCCTTCAAACAAAGGAGGAACATCTTCATTGCCGGTAACCAACTGCATGAGAACATCTGTGAAAAATTGACGCAGTTCACCTGCTGTGTCAATTTCTGATTGACCCCGATACTGAACATTCATCATTAATGCAGTGTTAAACTCCAAAGCATTTTAGTGTGCCAATGCTTCCTGCACAAAGATTTTCGAGAAAAAAACTTGACAATCTTTGAATTGATACAAAAGAAACCCAAACAAGAATGAACAAAGGACGGATGTGAATAAGACAGTATGAATATGAATGGAATATGAATGTAAAAAAGGGTGAATGTGAATGGAAGAAAAACGCGAATGTGAATGTAAAGGCGTGAATGTGAATGTAAAAAAGCGTGAATATGAACAGACATAGCTTGAATGATCAGAAGAAGCCATGAATGTGATTAAAATGAGTTTGCTACAAATAAGCAAACATACTTTTCAATATTAGTGTGCTAAATTTGCATCAAGAGACTAGGACCAAAATTTGGTTGTAAGGGTTGCCAATGTTTATTGGCATCTTCTAACTGCTCGTATTGATTGATTCATTTAAAATTAAATTAAAAGTCAATTAAAATTAAAAGGAGACCTAGGAATATACAAAAAGTGTGAAAAATCATTGAAATCTACAGGAGATGTGCCTTTTTCCGTGCAAAAGGCGAGTTATTGAACTTAGTTATTTAGAAGAGCAGTGCAATGGGGAACTAGACATGTTGAAATTGGAAGTTCAGCATCTGCTAGACTGGTGGATGATGAAGATTGACAAATTAAATGCTTGCATTGAATCACTACTTTTAGAGGACAACGCTGTTTCGATGGGCCTTTCAGCAATTCTGAAGTGCTAAGTTTTCCAAATACAGAACAATGAGACAAACATGTGTTCAAGTATTTGGTAACGGGATTCCAGTTTCCTTTAGTGAACCTGAGATTCTCAATCAGACAGAAGCTGTTTTTAATGCAATATTTGAAGAAAAGAGAGATAGTGAAACTCAAGACAGTGAACACAGCAAGAGTGACGTTTCTGGTACTAACACAGACAAAGACTTTAATGTGGACATTTTTGGCTTTTGAATTACTTTACATTCTCTTCAGTAATATACAGGGAATAAATGAAGAATATTTTATATCCTTCTTTCATTGCTTTTGTTCATTTTATGGTTGAGTTCTGTTAAGCCGTACCTCTGATAACTCGAGCTTTCACTAAGTTTGACAATTTTCCATTGAAGTTTCCTACATTAAAAAATATATTGAAAAAATTGACCTACCTAAATTTATTTATGCTATTGTAATTTGCTAATTATACTTTAATATTAATCACTTTATTGACATCAAATTTTGTAAATTGTTGCTGAATATGAAATGAATTGGAATTTGAATCTGCTGCATGTTTTACGTTTTCTTTTAAAATTTCTGAATTTTTCTTATAATTTATTAAACTTCATCTGTTTCTTTAAGAATTTCGAAATCTTTCAAGAATGATTTGCTTCTTTTTTTACTAAGGGTTAGGCTGTCCGATTGAATGTCTCTTCCTGAGCTTTTACTGCCACCCTCACCTAATAATTTGCTTTCATCGTCGCAATTATTCAATGTCCTTTCACAAAATTGGACATGGAGCATCTTCCAATTAGTAATTTGTGTCACCGCTGTAAAAGAAGGACACCTTTCACCATCACATTCATACTTTCTTTTATCCAATTCAAAGCTTTTCAATACATGCTTGCTTGATATTTTTCATTGTAAGAATAGTTACAGGTTGACAAGAATAACAAAGAAAAATTAATTGAAGCTATAATTTTGATTCTGAAATTGAAATGTACCTTTATGAAAAACCACAAACTACTACTTATTTTAAGCAATCAACTGAGATCAGTCTCACACAAACCTTATCCGTTTTCTCTACCTAAACAATTTTCCGAGCTTTTAACAGTATATGTCAATTAAGATACATTATTTTAATACATATATAGTTACAAAAAGTGCTAACTTAAGGTTGCAAATGTGAATGTCTTCAAATGTACGCATGTTCCTTTTGATAGCTTTCAAGGCATTTTTAAATGCCTTTAAAAAGTGTCTCGGAACATTGTAAATGTCTCTAACTTTATCATCAAGATTGATCCATATTAAAATTACAGGTTGGTCTATCCGATGTTTTTATAGGCATAGAAGGTAAAAACTAAAAAACCAATATGTGAATCAAAGTATCAAATCCAAAATAGAAAAATGAGAAAAAAGGAGATAAGGAGTAGTCACTACCACCTGGTTACAGCCTCAAACTCAGATGGGGGGTGGTTGTGTGTGCCCATATATGTTTTAAACAATTAGCTTGTAAGTGGGCAGAAAATGATAAAAAAGCAACTCATCAGCCAGAAACCCACGAGGGACATTTCGGGGCTTTAATTCGGTATGTCCGTTTCTGGTGGGCGCCCCTCGCAATCCTGCGTCCAGGATCACGGTTGCAAAATAAATATATACGCAAATAAAAATGAAAATTAATAATCACCCTTAGGTTATTACTGTGCCTCTAGTGTAATATTTACATATTGTAAAAGTTAAGGGCGCATGATGCTTCGAGAAGCGGCTTTGTATTGATGGCCTATTTTAGAGTGTACCAATCGATCCTTGAGGTTAGGCCTTCTGGTGAGGGCTAGAACCGGTCTGGTGTCATTCCATATTTGTTTAAGATGAGCATCAGCTGAGATCAAGTGCCAATGTTTAGTAAGGACGGAACCTATATTTATAGTTTTTATGTCGAATGGGACAACAAAAGGTAGGACTTGTGGTTTTGGTGGAGGGGGCTCGAAGTTGAGGTGCTGAAGGGTGGTTTCATCGTTGGCGGGGTTTCCTGGGAAGAGGAGCTCGTATTGGGTGACATATGTCAGTTTACTAAATTCGGTGGTGATATCTTGAGATTCATAACCTCTTATGATTAGGTTTTTTTGGAGTGCTTTGAGGTGTTTGTGGAGTTCATTGTTGTCTGTGATCAAACGTCTGAAGCGAAGTGCTTGGCTGTAAATAACACTTTTTTTACACGAAGGTGGGTGGAAAGATTTAGCATGTAAAAGGGTGCATATATCAGTGGGTTTCACAAATAGGGTGCTTTCCAGGAGACCACTGTTGTTATTAAGATAAATTGTGGTGTCAAGGAAATTTATTTTTGCTCTAGATTGTTGTGCTTCAAATTTAATCGTGTTGTGCACATTGTTGGTATGGGCAAGGAATTCAGTGAGGGAAGCTTCATCATATTGCCATATCATGAATATATCATCGATAAATCGTTTCCAGAGTAGAGGTTTCTTCCCCTCGGGGGCTGTGGAGAGGATATATTGTTCAATAACAGACATAAAAATGTTTGCAAAGTTTGGGGCAAAAGGGGTACCCATGGCAGTGCCATGTGTCTGTAGATATGGCTGTCCATTGAAGGAGAAATAATTCCCTTTTAATATAAACTCAAACATTTGTTGTAGGTGTGTGGCTGGTAGAGGTAGTCCAGTGGCATAAAAATCAATTAGCGCCATCATGCAGTGTAGAATACCCTCATCCTGTGGTATATTAGTATAGAGGGATTTAACATCCAGGGTACACAGGATGATACCTGGTGGAAAATTATGTCTCTCTCTAAATATAATTTGGAGAAAATGATTGGTGTCCTTGATGTATGAGGGTATAGTTTTAACAATCGGTTTTAAAAAATGGTCCAGAAATTTGGAGAGTTTCTCAGTGGGTGAGCCACACCCCGAGATTATTGGTCTGCCCGGTATGAGGTTGTTAATCTTTGGTTTGTGTATTTTTGGTAAAAGGTAGAATTGGGGGTGCGGGGGTGGGGGCTTGGTTCAAGGAACTCATAACATTGTTGTGTGAGAAAATTCCGACCTAGTAGATGTGTTAAGAACGTTGTGATCTGGGTGGATATCAGCTGTATTCCATCAGATTCTAGTTTACGGTAGTGGAGGGGGTTAGACAGCTGATTGTTAGCTTCCTTAAGGTAAGCCTCTATAGACCATAAGACAATGGCTCCTCCTTTGTCCGCGGGTTTGATGGTTATGTCCTTGCGGATGCATAAAGTTTTAATACTCTCAGTTTCTATTGGGGTGAGGTTATGGGATGTAGGGTTAGCAGCTGACCTTATGATCTTGTTGACGTGGACGGAGATTTTATCAAAATATTGTTGTAATTGAGGACAGACATCATAAAGGGGGGGGGCCCAAAATGATTTCCTTCTAAAGGGTTCAGGTACCGTCCTGGGGGGATGGGAGTGGAAAAAATATTGCAGTCGCATTCGACGTATGAAGTCATCGAGTCCTTGTAAAATGAGATCATTGTCAACCAGACCGGGGGCAGGGACAAACGATAGTCCCCTGTTCAGCAGAGATATCTCACTTGTTGAAATGTGAGCTGAGGATAGATTGACAATGTTATTGATTGGTTTAGTGGCCAGGATGGCCTTTTTGAGCAGCTTTTTGTGTGCATTTTTAGTTAGTTTATTGATATGTTTTCTTCGCTTGGTGCCAATGGTTTTCCTGAGTATGGTGCGTTTGGACGCTGTGCTAGGATTGGCCGTGTACATATTGCAATCTAGATAGCAGAATAATGAGTACGAATAAAGCAACATCGTTTATAGGTAGACAGAGTTTAATATTGTTGATGAAAAGGAATTAAAATAAAAATATACAGCTGAGCATGTTTGTTATACCATAATTAAGCAGCAAAAAAATGTTTTATTATATTAAAGTTAAGCGGCAAAAATACAGAAAGAAAATAAGGGGGGGGGAAGAGGAAAGAGGAAACAATGTCAAAAGGTGGAGTACTGGTGTTGCCTCCTGGGCTACACCAGTACATGAGCTACATGCATGCGACTTTGTAGCCTGTACATATGACAGCAAATGGTGGATTGGGTTTTTCCATGAGGTCAATGATGAAGAAGGAGATGCGCTTATCAAATTTATGCATCCTCATGGGCCAGCACGGTCATTTTCATGGCCTAACAGTGAAGACATTTGTCTGGTTCCAGTTACCCATATTTTGAGCATCATAGACCCTCCAACAACTTCCACTGGGAGACAGTACAACTTGTCAAAAAAGGATTTCAAATTTATAGTGTCTAAATTTATTGAAATCATGAATTAACATTGTAAATGCAGTTTTAGATTGTATTTTGTCCTTGCTCAAAGTGGCACGTACAAGCAGTTTTATGACCACCTTATTTAGTGAACTTAACCAGGTAGTACCACAATGAAACTTTTCAAGCTGGTGCACACAACATTTGTTTTTGAAAAAAGTTAACAATATTTGTGGTGCTACCTGGGCCTTTCAAGGGGGGAAGGGCAATATAAACACTGGTGGTTGTGAGAAGTTTGCAGCTGTACCTGAAGATTGAGCCATATCTCCTAAAGAAAAGGTGGAAGTGAGATTTATATGTGTTTTATGGAATCTACATGCTTGAAAACCTAATAAGGCCAAATTTGCGTAGCACAGCAATAAACCATTGGATACTACAAACAATTAAACCCATGCAAAACTGCGGCTCTGATATTTGCCCCTAAATTGGGCGGGGCTCAAAGACTTTTCTAATGCCCATAAAACCTGAACGGATGGGAATTTTGAGAAAAAAATTTGTAGCAAGTCTTTTAGCCATAGTTGCAACATGATCACCAAATTTCATGTAATTCTGAGATATATGGTGTCAAAACTCATATATTCTACAAAATTTCATATGGAATGACCCATTACTTTCAAATTACTTTCAGGTTCCCATCTGATCCTCAGAAAAGATCTGTTTGGCAAACATGCATCGTCAAGACTGGAGTCCAAGTCAATACTCAAGGATCTGTTCAGACCATTTCAAAGAATCCAGTATTCAGCGAGTTGGTAGAAAGGCAAAATTGAAAGATGATGCAGTACCGACAAGATTTAAACAATTCCCAAAATATCTTAAAAAGGTTAGACTTGATGCTGATAATATAACCACTATACATTTTACATGATAATATAACCACTATACACTATACATTTTACAATATAGCAAATAATATCTTCTATGAGAGAAGCACAAAATAAAAAAATTATGCAACAATGTAGCGAAATTTTATAAAGATGCAAACATGCATTTTATTGAACTCTTTAAATTAGTGTATTCTGGACTGAGCTCTTATTTCTTCAGATATCGTGGTTGTTGAATGATTTTACTTTTTTAATGTAATTTCCCCCAATGAAAAAGAGCTATATAAAAAGAAACCACTATTTAACTTAGTAATAGAGATATGGTTGATAAAAAAGACATAATTAAAAATTTCTTTTTAGACAACAAAAGAGAGGAAGGGGCCAGCTGAACGAAGCATGCAAGTTTCTCCATTAACAGACATGGAAAAGCCAGAATGCTATGAGCCACCTACCAAAAGGAGAATTCTTGAGTGTGTCAAGGCAGATCACACCTACAGTTCAACTGAGACATTCAACTCTCTCGCAAAAAAGTTAAGCAGCTGCAAGAGTCACATTAATTTACTGAAGAAAAAGTTAAAATGATCCAATCAAAAGTCATGTTGTCTAAAAAACAACATTAAATCATTGAAAAGTGTTGTTAAAGCCTTGCACAACAAGAATATGATTTCTTCAAATTGTGAGGAAAGACTAAACAAAGGTATTTCAGAGGTTCCACTGGCAAATATCAAACGATTAATTTCAAAAAACGTTAGCATTAATGGCCCAGCAGAGTGGTTAGAAATTTTTCTTGTTAAGGAATATTTAGTTTCACTTACTCTCTTTCAAAATCCTCAAAATTTCAAAATCTGAAAGGATGGTGATTCAATGCAGATAAACAAACTTGATTACTGAAATAATAACTGAAAATTGATATTTAAGTGGCATTTATAAATTACATTTTACAAATTATGCTAGCTACAAAGTCAGAATCTTTTCAGCCACTGGTTTTTTATTTATATACAAGGCTTTAACTTGCTTGACCTCTAGCTAGTTTAATCCTTCTCGTTGTGGTGATAAGTCAGCCCATACTAGGTCTAGCCCAAATAATTTAACATATATATAATTTGAAAGAAATTTTCAAATTAATTTTAGGTAGCTGCGAATAAAAGGAAAAAGAAAACTCAGTCAGCTGAAGGGGCCATCAAAGAATTTCATGTATCAATGGATGAGCTTTTGTCCCAGAGGGAAACCAAAAGAAAGTTTTTGTGCAAATTCAAAAGGATTCTAAAACAGGCCAGCTGATTACAAAACCAAGAAAAATCTATGAACGCAAGAAACAAGCTAGTACATGTAAGAAGAGCAGTGAGTTGCTAATAAAGAAATTCACAACAAGAACCTTAAAAAATTATGTTTTCCTTGTATCTGGATGATTGCACGAATAAAAAGGTAAGTTAAATTCATGAACACAGGAAATAGAGCAAGTTGCTAGAAAAACTGTAAAACTTTATTTTAGATTGAGTTACATTTTCATTAAATGAAGGTACCCTGAATTACTCTAACACATTAGGTTCTAACATATTGGAAATGAAAACTGATTTGGGAAAAAAGAGCATCGCAATAAAACAGCCAAGCAAAGGACTGCTGCTAAAGAGTAATTTGTTTAATATCAGTTGCTGATAAAAGCTTATTATTCATTCTGTTTGAATATTCAAAATAAAATTTAGTAAAGCTGCCTTTCTTGTCAATCGCTGGCTAGGCTGTCTTTCAGGGCACTGGGCTCAAAAGGTTCTCCCAGTGTCCTGGGCAACTTCAACATTTAATATTTTGATTAGTTTAATTATATTGTAATTAAATTGTGAAGGTTGATGAATCACATGAATTTAAATTAAATAATAAATTTTTCTTCTGGTTTAACATTGTTTTTGATTGTCATCAGGATGCTCAAAGAAAAGTGCTTCATTTTTAGCTCATTCTGGTAAATCATCAGAATCATCAGCAGCATCAGCAATGTCACCATTTACAACATTTGATACTAATGATGACATCACAGAAAATGGTAAGTTTGGTCATCTCCCTCCTCATGTCCACAACTCTATCAGACTACACAGCCTCTTTTTGAAATTGCAATTGTACTGCTTAACTTGTTTTTTGATAAATCATAAAATCTGCATCTTGTAAAATTTTGATGATTTTGTTTTTTTCAGATGACATAGCTGTTACAGATGATTCTGCTCTGGAATCCTTTGTCAAGTTTCTTTCAGATTTGAAACTTGAAACTTTTGGATCAATGGAGGGTGGAGAGAAGGAGTGGATGAGAAGAAAGCGTGCCTTAGATGAGAACTGGACAGGTATGAAAGAAAAGCTACATGCCTGGTCTGTCATGAAAGAAATTATGCCACTTGATGGGTCTAAATGTGGATTTTGTGACAATAATGCAGAATTACGTTGTGCATCATGTAGAAAGATCCTATGTGCATCATGTCATGGTGAAATACATGAAAAACAGCCATTTCACGAACGTGAGATTTGGAAAAATGGTTTCTCTGAGAGAATTTCAAATCGGGAAACTCTTTCTGAAGGTGCCATTTGCGTTAAAGTTAAATTTATTGTTTATAGGAACAATATTAATCAAATAAATAAAAAGCTGAATGTTAAAATATTTTGAAACTTCATTATTTGATGTTTTCTAGTGAGCAGCCGCTTGAACTGCAAGTTTAGCGGCCATATGATGCAAAAAGTTTGATAGTGAACTATTACAAATACTGAATTGTTATTTTCGCCAATTTATACTGTGATATGCTTCTAGTTTCCATGCTGTTTGATGTTTTACAGTCCTAAAAGGTTTTTTTTCAAATTTTATGCTCTTGCAGAAATGCCCCTGCCGGTCTATTCACCACAAACCTGCCCACAATGTAGTGCTACTGCGTCCTTTAAATACAGGTGTGTCGACTCAGTTATTACCATAGTAACAGGAAGAGGTGTGTATTTCATTCTTACCCTTATAGTTTTTGCTTGGTTTTTTTTGCTATATAACTGATATTTCTAAAATTCTACAGGATATTTTACTTTTTTATAAGACGAATTGGTTATTTCAAAAACTAGGTAATTAGGAATTAATGTGAAGAGGAGAGCCAATAGACTTCTAGAAACTAAAAAGTATTGTCTCTGTATTTCCACGGAGCTTTAAACAAAATACAACTCGTTTTGAAGGACGATTTGAATTCATTGATACACTGTACCACTGTTGAAACTGCCTGCATTGTGTTATCGGTGGTAGTCAGCAGAATATGGTCCTGTCTGGTTATTGGCCGGCAACACCTCAACTTGGGCTGACATACTATACGATTGATCTATTTGAGCAGTGGAACACAATCAGTTGCTAGTCTCCAGGAACATCGTTGTCATCCTTCGTCAAAAGTATAAATTGTATTTCTGCCAACGCTGGGAAGGTATGCAAATGCTGTATTGGATAATTTTCTAAGAAAATTTTCTAAAGTAACGTGAAGTTGCTCCTATGTAGTTTACATACAACGTGATGTATGCAGTAACGATGATTATTTGAAATTCATTACAGTTATTAAATTTTGTTTTATTTTTTATGCTATTATGCCTTTTATTTTATAGAAATGTAAGCATTTTTGACAATAGGTTTTTTTACAGCAAAGTCAAATGAATGCGACTTCTTTCGCAAAATCATTCCGGGAATGGAAATACAGCCAACATTTGGTTGCAAGTCATTTCATCGAAGACTCTTTTGCATGCCCTGTATGCATGAATAAATGCCATTCAATTCAAGTTGACGGACACCGTAAAACATATCGTTTCAAGAAAGTACCACGGTAAGCCACTCACCAAATTTTCAATAAAGCCCCGTCTGACATTATCTAAAGTTTGAAAAAACAGATAAACTATGAACAAGACCTTTGCTGCAACGTAAATATTACCTGGGATATGTAAAGCCCATGGTTTCATGTTAAAACTGAACCATATTCTTTGTAACCATGATACAGAAGTATTTTCAGCGAATATTCTAAAGATTGACTTTGTTTTGACCCTTAGACTGCCCTAGGTAAAGCTATCTTTCATGAAAGAAGTATCCATAAATATTTCTCTTCTTTTACCATTTCAGTGGGGTAGAAGAACCATTATATGATAACACGTTTATCGCAAATGATGCCGAAGTTGCACAGCATATGAAAGCTGTTTACGACAAAATGGGTAGCCAGGTAAAGTATAATACCACATCCTTTCTCAGAGAATATCAGCGAGTCTTAAAATGCCTAAGTTTATGAATTGACCTTATTTTGTATTTATGATATTGTTAGAAATTGAACAGTTTATAATAAAGAAATTAATTTAAGGAACTATTCCTTACAGGATTATAAATAAGGTCAAATGTGTGGCCCCTCTTACTGGCAAGCAGCCCGCTCCAAAGCCAAAACTGGTTTTGAAACTCTGGATGAGACAGGACTTGTAGTAGCCGGCTGTCGCCATGTTATTGCTTTGAAAGCTGTAAATATGTTTGCAGGATAACAGTATGGGTATGCTCTGTATCTGCACAAGGAGCTAATGTCGAATTTCAACATCCAGTTTTTATGGCAAGATATCATGGGCAAATACTGGCCATGGCTTGAGAAAGTCAGCACAAGAACGCCAGAATTGTCACACCTGTTGTCCATGTCCACAGCATTATCTGTTATGCATGCTAAAGCCCATTCACTTGACTGTCAGGTAACTTGTCTAATCTAATGATAATGATAAATTAGACGCTTATTTTAGAACACAAAGCCTCGTGTTTTATAGGAATAATAGCCCCAGTTATGCCCGCTGTGCTGGCATGCTGCAGGCCTTCTGTCCACGTGAGTGAAATATGTCAAAAGAGTTTTTGTTAATGCAACACTCTGTTAATGCAAAGAGTCTTTCAAAATTGCTTTCGAGTTTAATTATGTTTTTCTCTACCTACAATGTCTTTATTGTAAAATAACATTTTTTTAGATTGTCTGGGAAGGCTTGTACCAGGAAAAAGCAGCTTTGTCAACTGGCGAGTCCATGGAGCAGTTTTTCTCCATTTAGCAGTTAACTACCAAGAACATGAATGCAGCTGGTATCTAATTTTTTAAAAATACTTATCTAGACGAAGTTAAACCAAAGTTATGGAAAATGTCTTGAAGGAATACAAAACATCGAGTTTTGTTTAATTTTCAAATTTATTAAACATTTTCGTTGATGTACTTTCTTCGAGTACTTGTAATTTAAATGAAAGTGAAGGTCATCTACTGTATGTTTCTTATTTCAGCTCGAATAGATTAGCTAACAGAGCACATGATGTTTTGGAACAAAAGAAAAATTGATAACTTGGCATTTCCATTGTCAAAGCAATACACAAAAGTGTCATTTTAATTTTTTTTGAGTTTCTTCATTCTTTTTATCTTCTTCTCTCCTTTTAATCTCATTCTTTCCTTTACAAATCTGTATTACATAAAAATATAATAAATTCTTAATATCCAAACCCACAACTATTTGTTTTAAAGAAACTTGAACGAAATGAATTGGAATGAATTCATTGCAAGTTGAATTTAGCGTCAATATAGAAGAGGCCTGAATTCAAGACTGGTAAAGAGAGTTGCAAAGAAATGTCTGTGGTAAGGATTTGGATGTCTGTGGTAAGGAATTAAAATATTTCTTACGTTTCTTTAAAATGAGGGATTTGCAGAAACTCTCATAGTGCTAATTAGATGATGCCCTATTTTGATCTAATTATTTGGATTTTGACTGTGTTCTAGTGTCTCTCCAGCAACGCAGTTCAACGACCATTGTTGAGTCTTTAGAGGAGTATTACAACGAGCTTGAGATGCATCCTCCCTCCAGACATTCATTGCAAACTTGAGCGAAGCCAGAAGTATAATTAAAGGTTACATCCTATTTGTATTAATTTGATAAAAGCTTTGCTCATCGCTCAAAAGGATAATCTCTTTTATGTGTGAATCATGTTGCCTATACTACATTTTCAATTCTGCTGTACTGTATTATTTTTATATAATGTAGATCTGATGAAATTTGTTATTGTATTTATTGAGACATATTGATTTGTTCTTATCTGTCTTTTGCAGTTTATCTGGATGACATACTGGTCAGTGGTTCAACTGCAGAAGAGCACCTTACAAACTTAAACAGGTTGTTTAAACAGGTTGAGTGAGAGGGGACTATGTTGTCGTTTCAAAAAGTGCTCATTCGCTCAATCATACGTCGAGTACCTGGAACATCTGTTGCCCAGCAAAGGGATAGCAAAAGGTCCTAAGGTTGATGTTGTTTTGAAGATGCCTGCACCCAATGATGTTTCTGGTCTACGATCATTTCTAGGATTTCTAGGATGACTGTCAAAGGCTGCTATTGTGTCATTATTCATACAAAAAACAATTGAATGATCAGGCTGTAAAATAAACAGAAGACATTTCCTGCCAGGTCTACTACAAGCATTTGCAACAACAACCTCAAAGGAGGTTTCACTTGTATCATCAATCATAATGCCCCTTTAAATTACCAGGGTCCCTAAGTGGCAGTCGAACTTGGGACAAGACATCAGTAACAGAAAGATTTGGTTGGTTATCAGGTGGGTTATGGATGTTCTCATACACTGATACTCCAAGCTGGATGCAGGCCTTATATTACATGGCTAATTCTTCAGTGATGTCCCCCGAGGAAAGATGTAAAGTTTTGTCTAGAAAGGAAATGCCTGTATACAAAGAAATTACTGTACAAGCATTGCACCAGAATGATCTTGCCATCTGCTCCTTTGATATCTGAGAAGGGAAAATGCATTTACTGATGTGATCTCTGACAAAGAAATGTGAAGAGAGAATTAAACATACTTCATGGGTACTCACTTCCTGCTGGGATGAATGAAAATCACAAGTACATGGAATGCAAAGTCCTGAAGCAGAATAAATACTTCCTGGGCAAATTGGACCGTGCTTTTATCGTCAGATATCTTTTTTTGCCCTTTCATTTCATGCTGACAGATTCTACAATGTGGGCAACGATTATAATTACTTGAAATACAGTCACTAGAAGAGAGTCCTTCAGAAATTAAATAAGAAAGAGGTGAGAGACTGTATGATTCTTCAGTTAGTTCCCCAATTTTGTTTATTACCTCTGCCTTTGTAATATCTTCTACACATGGGTCATCATCAACTTCCTTATTTGTTTCATTAGATATATTATCATTGATATCATCTGTAACTTCCTGTGATAAAACTGCATTTTCTGCAATTTTTGCCAGCCGCTCAAGCTCTTTTTTGAGAAATGTTTGACATATAGGGCATACATCTTCATTTGTCAAACATCTTTTATGGAATGCATGTGTACATCCACCAAACCGTTTCCAACAAATAACATCTCCACTATTACAACCTGGGAGGTCACACAACTTATTTCATTGGGGAGGAAACTTGCTTTGATAACCTTTAGGAAGACATTCAAGAGGAATTTTTTCACATCCCCACAAGTCCTTTTTCATGCTATAATTGCCAGAAATCTCTCTTTCTCTAAATTTGTTCTTTGAAAAGACCTTGCATATTTTTGTATGAAAGTCCATTTATTTTCGTCTGCTATAGTATCTTTCATTTCTGGATATTGTTAGCAAACTGTTTGCAATAAGTACAACACATAAATATGTATCCAAGATTAAAGTCTGGCGTTCTCCTTTGGTTTCACCCAATTTTTTTAATGTGTTTATAATGGTCCAGTCTACAACATTTTGCAGTAGTTCGTCCAATTAAAATAATTGTAAATATTTGATTGGCTTTGCATCCAACATTTGCTACCTCTGCAGGTTTCCACCTTTCATCTACAGTTTCAGAATCAGCTGATTGTCTTCACATGACCAAGGCATGTGGGTGATACCTTTTCTCCAGTAATCCTCTATTGTTGGGAGTTTTGCCAAACCCATAGCTATATTTATGCCAAGAAATGCCAGAAGCTCTTCTCTTGTCATCTCGAATGGTTCTCCTGACAACTGCTTTTCTGACCTAAGTTGTTGATAGTATGTATTGGTCTCATCGACAATTTTATCAACAACATGTAAAGGAAAGAAAAGTAAAAAATGGTCCAGCACTGACTCTGCATTAGCTGCTGGCCTGTTGATCCCTGTGTACTCCAAAAAAGGAGCATCTTTATTTGGATTCTGAAATGTTTCATCAATGTCCTCCCAAGCAGGATCTCCATCCACTTGTCTTGGTTTTTTGCTTGGACGTGATTTTCCTCTCACAGACATTTTGGTGTTTTTCCCTTTTTTATTAGCTTTTATTTCATCAATCTTATCAGCACTTTCATCGGAAGAATTATCCTGCAATAAAAAAGTCTCCATAAATTTTCTAGAATCGATTTTGAAAATGCATGATGGATATTCAAACGTTAGGCCAATCCTACATTTGGATAATGGCAACAGCAAGTAATAAAAACTGTAAGACTGCGAATTTTGCAAGGTATTCTCACCTGCTCTTGTAATTGACTCTCTCGGAAACATGGATCCGGTACGTTTTCCGCATCTGTATCAATGTACATAGAACTTTCTTCATCAGAAGAAAGCAAAGATTCATTATTTTCATCATTAGAGTCCAAAATTGCTGCCAAGACCTCTTCTGCTGTCATATAGGGGTGCCTTGTACCATGCGAAGCCGAAGGTAATTCCACCATGACAGTTTGTTTTGAAGTGAGCAGTCTCGCACATTTACATTAGCAGCACGCCCCAAAATAGCAAGTCAACCAATAAAATACCACAATTCCTGAATGATAGCTATGTCAATGTGAAACAGTCACATAACCCACTACCTCAGATTTGGATGATTTTTGGTAGACATGTTGAAAACCATGACATGAACATAAACTGAAAATTTCATCTTCATATCTTTTACTATTAAAAAGTTAGACGGGTTTGAAATTTTAATAATTTTGGCACATTTTTCAATCATCTGCCATTTTGAATTTTTGCTATTATTTACTTAAATTAGAACCGATGAAGAAATGACACATTTGAAATGAAAATAAACCAGACAAGCTAATCAACTATGTAGATGTCAAAAACATGATCAAAAATTTCCAGTCACAAACAAAAGTCATTCTAAATATAGAAAAAGAAGGGGAAGTTGTTGCCATGGCAACGGCCGGTGAGGATAATGGTGTGAATTTCATCATGTTGCTTAAGTTGGAATGATTTGAGTTTTTAAATTTGATTAGAGTACTAAAGGAACAAGCAAGATAGAAAAAACTGTTAGGGTGTTTTCTTCCGTTATTGAAATATGGCATGTTAAAAATTGCCCAAAATTAGCATTTTGACCATCACTAAATCTAAATTAGTTTTTTCTTGTAAAACCAGGCTAGCCAATTGCAAATTACCTTGTAATAGTGAGATTTTTAATTGTAGTTTAAGTTGAATTGAAAATGAAATGTTTCCATTTTTATTATAATGTACATTTCTTTATTCCAGGGTATAATGGGCAGACTTCAGATACTGAGACTTTTGCCATCACATACTCAGTTTTATCGAAAACTTCAGGCTTATGGAAAAGTCCATGACAAAATACTGAAAGACATCATTAGAAATGAATCAGAGAGATTAGAAAGTACAACTATGAGAGAAGGTTCCAGCTTAGAAGAGAAAAATAAGAGCACAGTAAGCCGTATTGAAAAACACAAATTGTCACAAAAAGAAGAAAACGATAATGAAAATAAAATTAAGGCAGTGAAAAGAATAAGAGAGTCATTGCAGACAATTGAAGACGGGAACGATAATGGCTGATTTGAGCCACCAATTAGTGCATTTGCCAAACACAAGGCATTAAGGTTAAAAACTATCCCAGTAATTAGTGAACCAGAAGTCATTGTTTCGGAAAAAGCAAGTGAAGTAGTGCTGAAAACTAATGTTGTCAAAGAACCTTTAAATATAAGATGTGACACAGGAAGAAAAATTGTTCTGGATAACATTGATTATCATCAAGTTACCCATGATATGACTGAAGAGCATAAAGATAATGATGTGCATTATTGCAGCCACATGGCAACTGAAAATAGAATTACAGGTTGTCATCTTGACGATACAAAACCTAGAGGGGATTTAATGTCATTGGAAAATGGCATATTCAGCCCAAGCAAATGTGAACACCAAAGTCAGAGAGAGAACTACATTACATTGGTATCTCGGTATATCACAGATGAAATAAAATGTTTGGAGTTCTTGCAATGTGTTGTTACAAGAAATATACCACATAGATATACAGAGAAGACCAAACAAAAAACAAATACGGTATGTGAATAAAATATTTGATAATGTCTTTTCTGCTGATACCTTTAAAAGCAAATACAATGCAGTGTCAAATAGATACAGTTTCAACTAAATATTCATGTACATGCCAGAAGGCACATATGTATTTTAAAAGTGATAAAATTATAGAAAGTTAGGTTTTTTTGTTCCTAGCCTCCCCCAATACTTGTCCTTAACTATCATTACCAAAGAAAATTAAATTCCAATGTTACTTAGAGGGGGTGATGGCTTAGTATCACCTAGAGCGCACCCAAAAGAAGCCTTGGAGAGCGATTTATAGAGCCCCTTAAAATGTAAAAACAATATTACCACGGAGCAAAATAATTTCTTGGCCTTTGTCTAATAAACTTGATCAAGCATAAACAATCTACCCAATAGACCGCAATATTATGATTTGCGTAAGATTACCCCTTGAGAAAAATTCAGCAAATTCAACGTTGGGTTTTCGATACCGTTTTTAATCTAATAGCCCTCTAATTACCACCAAGGACACAGGCCATCAAGAGTATTCTCCTGCAGATTTCTTTGATTTTCGAGCAAGCGTTAATTTTCTGTTGAAGTATTATTTTCTGTTTTTTCTTAATAATTTAAAATCATTTTTGCAAATCAGAGATCACATTTCCGTCTAAATTACCGCATTGCTTTTCAGTTTTCATTCGCTTTCCCAAGTAGTTGATGTTCTAGTGTGTCTTATAGAATGGATAGCACAAAAAGGGAAACAAAGTTAATGTTCGACTTAAAGCCATGCGTTTTCCTATATTTCTATATTTGTATTAACAAAGTGTTCGCTGCACGTTTTGTTATTTAATATTATGGTGCTTTTGGTATCACCATTGAATTTCTTATTTAACACTCTTCCAAAGCTTTCAATATGTAGCCCTCTATCTTCCAAAGCTCTTGAAAGTTGCTCTCAAGGATATTTTTTTTAAAGGTGCGAAATAGAGCGCCTAGAGTTTCTAAGGGGCTCTTTTTATGGAGCACCTTCATTTTGCTTAGAGCAAGGCCTGCTTAGTATGTATGCTTGAGAAAGGGAGGGACCAAAATTGACACATTTAGAGGGTTGTATGACCTTAATTATTGTTCATTGATTTTTAATTTTTCAAGACCTACCTTGGAATAATTTATGCAAACGAGAACACTTGTGATGGAATGGGGAAAATTCTTGAGACTGTACACCAATATGTGCCATGTTATGAATTTCAAGGAGAGAAGCATTTTAGCAGCCAGGCAATTGTGGGTGATCAATTGACGGTAGAGAGAGGAGTAAATGGTTTGATGGATGTCTCAAATGGATTCACATCTGAGGAGCGTAGAGAAGGTCTTCATTTTGAGATTGCTGACTTTCATGGTGGAATAAAGTTCTTAGAGGTGATTATTGGTAATTAGAGTTTTATGTTGAAACCATCAGAATGGATTAAAATAGGGTGAGACAAATACTTATGGAGTTCTTATTTTAGTCTATCTAATCGCTCCGGTAAGTTGAGCACTCTAGACAGCAATATGATAATTAATAAATATATATATTCCTATATATATATATATGTTCCTTAAGACCTTTCTTTTGATATATTTAGTTATTGAAATCTGCATTCTGTATTTTCAATCTTACAAAATGACCTTGAAATTCAGCCAGGCTCAAAATCATGCTACATAAACCTTAATAGTCTCTTTCAGGTTTGGAAAGAGCTTCTCATATGATGTATAATTTAGTTCCTGAAATATCTATTTATTAAAATTTGTGTTGAATTTTTCTGCAGCTCATATATGAGGCATTCTATCATCCACAATCAGCAAGTGATAAATGCACATTATATTGTGACAGAAACCTAGTTGATAGAAGAAATGTGTCAACAGATGTTAAACATCGAGTAAACCAATCAAAGAAGTTTCTTAATTTGGCAGTCAAGGCACGTGTGATTGCTGGAGCATTAAAACTGTTGGATCTAAGATCTGTTGATGATTTGCCCCTGCAGCATATGATGCAAGCCAATGAAAGGTCAACTACAGAAGAAAAAAGGAATAATCTTCACTCTTTGGCGTCAGAAATAGTTGACAAGTTTATTTTGAGAACTGAAAAGGTGGAACACATCTTGAATAAAGTTGAGGCTGAAAATGAACATGAGAAGCAAAAAGCACAGAAGCATTTCCAGTGTCGTTTTTCTGGATATGGCAAAGTTTTTAAATATGATGGCAAGGCAAGAAGGGAGCATGAAGCTACTCATGGAATGACACATTCTGTGCAACCCTCCAAAAGTTCAGGGGCAGTAGATGAGAACAGAGATGATATGCTTAACTATCAGCTGGCTTTGTTGGAGGTTGGGATGCTGATCCAAAATTTCTTTGATGCCATTTCTGAAGGTGACGGGGAAAGAATTGTCAGATGCTGGAAGTTCTTTCTACCATATTTACGTTTTGATGGGCAAGGAAGCACCAAATATGCACTTGAGGCATTTCATTTGCTATGTCAGGTGAATGCACTTCTGACTCCAAAGGCTGCACACGAGCTTAAATGGAACAGATTTTTTGAAAACAAAAATGGACCAGGTGGAAACATACCCTTGGACCTTGCACTTGAACATCACAACAAGCTGATAAAAACACTGATGCAAAACCTAGGCCCAAATGCAACCAATCAGCAATGTCTGAATAGATATATAAAGGCATTAAGGGTCAACAAAGATGTGCTTGACAGTTTGACCAGCAAATATTTTTCAAAAAGCGATCAGGAGAACATAAGCGCCGCTGTGAAAAAGCAGATTTGCACAAAGTTGTTAATGAGCTTGTTGACTATGATGCATTGACACATAAGAATGGCCGAAAATACAAGCACTTTTGTAATGTTAATGACAATATCTTGGATGGATTTGACATGCATGCCATGTTCGCATGGATGAGCACAAAAGAAAGTTTTGCAAAAAAAGTGTCCAAGATAATTATATTATATATATAAAACAAGAGAACATGTTGCATAATTTGTATCTGTTTTGGTTTATTTAACAAATTTGTTTGCATTTAGGGTTGATCTTACTAATTGCAAGGTGTTATGGAGCTGTAGGGCAAGGGAGGCTCATCTTCATAAATATTTTTGCATATCTTAAAATTTTTCCCTATTTTCCATTAGCCAGCCACCACCTGTTAGAATAAAAAAGTATTGAAAAATAATGCAAATAACACAACCATCACCACACATGCAATGTGCCTGAATGCTTGTGATATTGCCAACTTTTGCTTAACAATAAAGACCCGGCCTACATGCAAACCCTCTGAAACAAAATAGTATCGAGGTACCTTTAACGTTTAATTCAAATTTTTTTGGAGGGGGGTGATGGCTTAAACCATATGAAGGCTTGGAGGAGTAGGTACTGCAAATTGATGTAAAATGGAACAGGGTGTCCAAAATTGGGGTATTTAGAGCATACATACTTTTTAGACAGCCCTTTAGTGCACCAGTTATGTTAATAAGTAATTAAAGCATTTTTTAGTTGTTTTACATAACAAATAAAAAACATGTTTTACCAAGCAAATCACATCAAATGTTACATTTAGATCATTTTATTCGCTTCACAGCAAAGTTCAGTTCTCCATTTCAATGTCCTCTTCTTCATGTATTTTCTCAATGGCTGATGACAAAAAGCCTGATATACTGCAGCTGCCATCATTGTCACTTGCTAACCCTACATTATCACTTTCATCTAAAGCAAGTAGACTGGATGTTGTGGTATTAAAAGTGTTTGCATGTTGCAAAATTCCCCAATCCTCATGAATTATTTCCATTTGCTCACCAGATGATTCTTCATCACTACAACTGATATCTTGTAGATTTATTTCAAAATCTTGAAAAGTCTCATACAAAAGGTGTAAGACCTGTACTGCATGATTTCGTCGCCAGATTTCTACATACAGAAATATGTCTTCAATAGAAAAGATGTGCATACGCTCAGCTATTATCTGGTGCACTTGAAAATTGCAAAATTCAAATTTGACACTTGTGGTTCCAACAGGTTTTACAGTTGCTAACTCAGCTTCTATTTCCATCTTTAAATTGTAAAGTTTTTTCGGTCAGTTCTTCTTTTTGTTCTTTTGTGACATTTCGTTTTCTTTTTGGTAATGGTAGTTCAGTTTCCATTTGTTTAGAGAACAAGGTAAACTTGCTGTCACCTTTAAGACATTGATCACTGCAGTTGCAATCCATGGCACAGTTATCGCAACACATACATTGTTTTGGCATCTCCAATGAAGAAAATGCATTGAAATGTTTTCCAATTTCTCTTCTTCTGCACATTTCATGCTGTAGGAGAATTTTCATTTTGATATTGCAACGTGTACTTAGGATACCATTGTATAGCACATAAGATGTTGCTGAACTTCCATCCCTTCCAAGCCGGCCTGTCTCCTGCAATAATGCTTCCATTGACTTTGGAGGACCCAGATGAATACTTCTGTACAAACCTCTACAATTTATGCCCATCCCAAATGCAACTGTGCAAATGAGTACTCTCAAACAACTTTCTGATTTGGCCATCTGATTAATAACGTGTGATTTCACATTTTCTGGGGTTCCTGCATGAAACATGTCCACTAATCGGTTACTTGGCAATAATTCACTACTGGCAAAAATTTTTTCCCCCAATGAAATTGAAAATGCTCTAAATAAAATAGAGCACTGTTTTCTTGTTTGGCAAAATATAATTGTCCTTTTCATATGTGTCTTACAGTGTAAAACCTCATCAATGATTGGCTGAAATATCTCATCTAAGCCTTTATTCTTATTGACATATTCAAATATGTACATTATATTGGGTCGAACTAGATTCTTCTCTACACAAAAAGTTTTTGCAGCATGCAATTGAAGCATTTCAAAAATCAACAACTTTGTTTCTTTCGTTGCAGTTGCTGTGAAAACTCCTACTGGTGTTTTCTCTAATATAAGTGATTTTAATTCCACAAGCTTTCCATACCAATGTCGAAATGGTGCATTTGAATCTAATGAAGTTGCCCTGAAATAGAATAATATTGGTGTTCCATAAATGTAATCGGATTTTTAAAAATGTAACTGGCTTGATACTAGGAAAATTGTATATTTATATATTTTGAAATGATAAAAATGTTTTCATTTTTAGTTAATTTATTGGGTTTTGTATTTGCCAGATTTCGAAGCAACAAGTTTAAAAGAGCATCTCGTCTCGAGCCCACCATCATGATTCTATCCCTTAGGCCTATATATTGTGTGACGGAAAAATTCCCACTTACCAGTGAATAAGACAGTGTGCTTCATCAATAATCAAGCTACCACAGTTTTTTCTAAATGCAGGCGATGATGCAATGGTTCTCCAACGTTTAATTGAAAGCAAAGTTTCAGGTGATGCGTAAATCAATGATATGCAATCTTCAGTAATATGTTCAAATAATTCATCGCTTTCCATCTCATTTGTGTCTGTCAATGCGATGGCCGTAATTCCTGTCTCTTTATTTAAAAAGGAAACTTGGTCGATCATCAGCGATTTTAACGGTGATATCACAATAACTGTGCTTGTTCCTGGGAGCTGATCCAATATGATGTCAGTCATTATCGGTAAAATCTGAAAAATCAATGATTTTCCAAAGCCCGTAGGAGCACTGATAAAATATATCATTTCCTCCAAGTAGTTTTCGCATTGCCTCTCTCTGCTCCTGATGTAAATTTTCCTACAAGTTTTCGATTGACATGTACCTTCTACATGCCAGTTCTAAAGCCTCCTCAAATTTCTTGTCAGTAAAGGAGGCGGACATTTTGAAAGATTGTCGGTCAGCAGCGATGCCTTGAGTACTTGAGTCATAAATTAAAACTTGTTATTATTTCCATGGTTTCAATGCATAAATTACTTCCGCAGATTCATGGAAGTAATTTATGCAAGAACAAGCTTCGGGTCAATTGTTCGCAGACCCTATTCTCTTTGGAGGATTGGGTCTGCGGCACAGGCTACCTAGATCAGAGAGCATCGCCTCTTCTGTTTCGAATTCCTTTTTTAAAATTTTTAAAGATTTCTCTACAGCGGTGATTCTCGCCTCCGCAGACATGATGTGGCCTTTCATTTTGGTTATTTCTTTTTGTTGTTTCTCCATATTTTTTATTTGTTCTCTCAGGTCCTGGTTTAAGCATTTGATCATGAGTTTGAGACTGTTTATTTGCATGGCGGTGTTTGAGAAAATTTCGGTTGTGTTGGTTTCCATCCTGGCGTGATAAGAACACAAGGAGAAAATTAATCGTCTAGAGTCAGGAAGCGAACAGCCAAATTTATTCATATATGCGAAAATGCATTGGGAATAGGATTTTGGTGAAAAGGAGAACTTTGTTACCGGAAAATGGTTCGAATTTTAAAAGGTGACGAAATCAATGTATTGTGAAAAAAAAGAGTCAGATTCATTTGTCTATACCAAAATGCATTGAGAATAGGATTTTGGTAGGAAGAAAAAGTTACTTACGCGAAAAGGGGTTCGAATTTTAAGGCGTCTGTTGTGAACGTTAGTATAGTACAAGAAGCACGATAATCTGGTGTAAAAATAGGAATCAGAGGTAAATTTATATTGTAAAATACGAGGTGGCGAAATCAATGTGTTGTGAAGGAAACAACTCAATAAAGATGAATCTTGAGATAAAGATGAATATGATTAAAAAGGAACTTAAAAGTATATATTTAAAGATACTTACCGAGTTCAGTTTGTATCAACGTCTTAGAAGCTGTGTTCATGAAGAATTGAAATCTTTGTTCAGTTTTCCCCTTTTATATACTTACGTGAGAATGACGACCCAAATATTGCTCTGAAGTTTATTTTTTGTTGATCATTAGTATTAACAGGGTCAGGGTTTCGCTTCTTGATCTTTTGCTATATGATTAACAAATATGATTTCTTGTGTAATCTATTTGTGGCGAAATCCTTGGCTTTAATTGGGAATTCTCGTATTGGCAGGTTTCATTTATAAAGTAGTGATGAGGGAAATATTGCTGCCAGGTTTTATTTTTCTTCATCATTATCATTAAGAGGAGTCAAGATTTCCCTACTTGGTGAATTGCTCATGGTTTTTTGCATGATTAACAAATGTGATTTCTTGTCTAATCTAGTTGTGGTAAAATTGTTATATTTAATTGGGAAATCTGGTATGGGCGGATTTCATTCATTGAGTGAAGGTTGTCCCTTAGCTAGAATTTTTTGGCCTAAAACAACGGCATTTTTTTAACGACCCGCAATGACAATCAAGTTGGCGCTTAATGATCTCGCATTGATGCTATAGTTTTATATCATGAAGGGAAACATCCTGAATCGTCCGCAACCAAAACAAACTTTTTTCTAAACTTTCATTGTGGAAAATTTCGGCATTTTTACGTCCGTGTTAACTTCAAACGTATATTTTGAAATCCTCAGTGACTTTTTGTGCTGAGTCCATGCGAATAGGTGTTTCTTGTAATTTTTTGCGAGCGACCATTCCTTTGCTGTCTATTCGGAGGTGGCGGGGCTCGTACCCCCACACGGACAGGATTTTTGCTAAGTTTATCGTTTACGGTGCTCTTGTCGATGCTAAAATGTCCATTAATTTGCTTTTCATTTAAATCACGGAGCCCTTTTGAAAATCACAGAGTTTTTTGGCGGTTTGACATTTATTTTTTTGAGTTCAACACGTAAACAAAGACACATCAAGAAGATGGCAAAACAAACACGTGATAGAACGCATACAGCTAAAATCGAGCATGATAACCATGAGCGCCTAGTTTAAACAATGCGATCGCATTCTTAGCATTGCAATCAGCTTTTGGATCAGTCGTGTGATCATTTTAGAAATGCATGAGTGCATGTTAAAGCAAAATTCATGGTATTTGGCAGCAATTTGACTCCCATACCTGTCCAGAATTTTTTTTTACATTATGTTTTTCAAAATTTTCTAGTATTTGATGCCAGAATTATTATAACAGATCCAACAAAGAATTTCGTCACACTTTATACCAAAAAGGTCTACAATCCAGAAATGGCAGAAATGCTTTTTTTATTTAAAGAAGGCTGTATTGAACCACAAAGAATTTTTTTGAAATACTAGTTTGTTAAAATTTGAACATAACAATAGAATTTAATAATATCAGATACATTCATGTTGATTCGGCTTGCAGTCACAAAGATGTATGGTTAAATCTAATAACTAAATTTCAGCTCTAGGTATGAGGTCTCATGATGGGCTTTATCAGATCATGCTTAAGAAGCTAGAAAGCAAACAAACTAACCAGCTAGAAAACAATATTTTATATTATATTGGGCCTTATGCCTACTCTTCTAATTTAAAACTTTTAACCAGAAACTAGTGGAACTTACAATGATACTTTTGACAGACAACAAGAATAATAAGATAAGAATCTACTAAAAATACTAATAAAAGAATAGTAAGATGAAAATCTATAAATATGCTCCACTATTCTTGGCAAAAGAGCTTTTTGTGTAAACTTTGGTTGGCAAATTTGTGGGATCTTTGAAAAATTTTACCCCCAACTAAGTGAAAGTTCCAGTTATCTCAAAAATGTTCGCATTGGTTCTCATTTCAGGGTATTAGGTTTTGTAGTCCTTGTTCCTTAGGTATTAGTGTTTTCTGAGTTGTACATAGATTTCACAGTCTTAGGTTTGATTGTTTCTGGTCTTGCAATTTCAAGTCTTCCTTCTCTATTATCCCAAATAAATACTTTTTCTTAGTTAAAGTTTAATTATCCAGCCTGAGTACCTATATTCTTAAAACACTCACTGCTGTAAAAGTTTCCAGCACTCACTGCAATACCACAAGTCATTATGACATTGCTCTTTTACAGCATGCTGACAGTACCTGTGGAACTTTTCACTGCATACGTTACATGTCTGCATTATGTCTTCATTGTCAATAGGCATGCGACATATGCAGTATACTCTGAATACATGGAGACTGCCAAGGTGCTCATTTTTGTGTATGCCAGACAAAGGGAAGGGCTCCAGTCTTTTAGCTTCAAGACACTTGAATAGATGATTTTTCATTTTTGAAACATCAAATTGAAGGCACCTTGGGTTTTGGTGAAAGCATAAATGAGTGGCAAATGCGATGGCAAACAAACCACAATTATAGGAATCTGGCTGTTGTTGTACATTTTCCACTTTGACATGGATGACTCGATTTTTTGTTGCTGCCCTGATGGTTTATCCCAAGGGTAGACAGTGTCATCCAATAGTTTCCCGATTTATTGATAATCTGCACAAACTCCCCAGACATTACTTTGAATTGATGCTTTTTTTGAAGAAGTGTATCTTGGAATCCTTCAATGAGTGGAAACTGCTTCTTCAAAATAAGCTGTGCTGCATTTATAATCTTGTCATTTAGCCACATATCAGGGAACTGCAGAATTTCTCTGTCTTCTGGGGTTAATTGTAGTGAACCAATAGAGATCCAGTTTTCATTGATTTTATCATCTTCATCACTACTTTCAATGAGCTGATATGCATTTGCTGTGCTGTCTACAGGATGCTCTTCTAATTCTTGGATGACAATTTCAGTTTCAAGTAATTCCTATCAAGAAGAACATTTTATGGATATAACATTATTTAGAGATTTGTAAATGGAATTGCCTAATTGATCATTTGTATGTGCCAAAAATATTCTGTACTATCAAAATATCTAATTAGTTGTCCCATTGTGTGTCTAGCCCATCAAATTACACTACTGCCTGTAATGAATCTGCATGCTCTTATAAGCAGATTCCTCCAATACATGCTATCTTGCCTTGTGTTCATTGTGTTTATTTATGTAACGTAATATGTCCTGAAACCTGAAAACACCATCTGTAAAATCGTTCTGTCTTTTCTATAACTGCAACAGTAAACAGTAACTTTGTTGTTGTAGTAATACAGTAGTGCAGCATTTTTTATATTTTAGATATTATCTTTTTCTGTAGCTTGCATTGTTTTAGGGTTGAAATGTACCATTTCAAATGAATTGAAATTAAAACTTCATGTTTAATACACCTCTTCACTGAGCTACCTTGTGGGTTTAAAATGCGTCATTCAGAGGTAGTTCAGTGGTGTTAGATGCATCTAGTTCAGTGGTGTATTGGTCTGCAGAATTTGCTTTTGCTCCCTCTTCTTTCTCATCTTGGGATGGTTTGTGTACTCTAGATGGTGGCAAGATGTCTTCTCCTTCTTTATGGTTTTTTGCCCCTTCCTCTTGTTTCTGAGTATCAGCAAAAAATTCTTCGTCAAGTGTGAATAGGGCGAGTCACGATAATCTGTGCAAATGCTCTCAAATGGGTATTTCGGGGGATGAATCATAGCCGAAAACATGTGTTTGCATGGGAGGTAATTCTGCTGCCAATCATCACATTCGCAGTGTGGCATTACTTTTTCATGTAATGTAACCTTGTACTTTTGAGCTTCTGGTTTTCGACTGCTCTTGACTTCCAGATATCCTTTTGACTTTTCCTTGATGTAGCTTTCTGGAATACTTTTAGCTGATTCAAGTCTTTCCATGCAGTGCAGGATAAATGAACGTGGTCGATTGTGCAAATAGGCAGGAACAGCTTTAGAATACAAACGAAATGAGGAGGAGTACTCCAGGTTCATGATGGCATACCTGAAATTATGAGAAGAGCATCGCTTTTCAACCGTTGCTAATGATATCTAAAGGTCCAAAGTCTGACAGAAAAAATAGAATGTTTCCAGAGAAAGGAACCACTCTTTATTTTTTGTCAGGAGTTTGTTGCATCATAGTCAAAAGAGAAAGCCTTTGTATATTTATTATGTCGATAGATCCTTAGTGCTTGGGTTGTACTTTATTTGTGAAATTCCCACAAAAATAAGGAGTTCGATTTATTGAACAAGTTGATTAAAATCATAAATAGGTAACCAATACATAGATACATGATGAAGTGTTATATTTTTTCACAACCAATTTCGCCAATCTCTTGCGATGCAGATGGTCGGAGGCTATTGTGGAAGGAAAAGTGCAATGAAAAAGAACATAGCCTACAACAGATGCGACCCAGGAACAATAAGGGAAGAGGCAAAATATGGCCCTTTATTTGTAAAATTGAAGGCAGAAAAAAAGAGTGCATTCAATGCAAACGCCTCGGCAGGAAAACACCGAAGAGAAGGCCGAGGGAGACATCCTGGAAATGCAGCCACTGTGACATCCCTCTCTGCAAAGACAATTGCTTTTTAGAGTACCATTCCTAACAAACACTTTTTTACTAACCAGAACATTTACCTTCTAACAGTGTGCTACTAATTGTCATTTTGTTTGTTATAAAGTTTGTTTATTTGGGATTTATGATGAAAAACGTTGACCTGTCTTTTGTTTTCGCTTGATTCTACCGCTTGAAGAAAATATCGAAGGTTATTTTGCAGAAAATTTTTGAAAGTATGACACTTTGAGATATTGCAAAACAAATGTAAAAGTTTTTTGGTAGTTAAATAAACATAATTTCTACTGCGCACGTATTTTTTTTGCAGTACTATGCTACTGCTGCATAGGCCTGAAAACGGCCAGTCCCACGGTGAGATTTTGGTGCGCAAAATTCAGGCAGGAAAGGGTTAAAGCAGCTAACAAGTTGGAATCAATTTATCTGGATATTAAGTCAAGAAGACTTAACATGTCTCAACTTAGTTGCCACATTTCTATACAAATGCTTTGAAACAAGATTGAAAGAACAGTAGAACAATACTGATTCCCAAGATGTTAAAACCCCAGATTCTAATTATTAGTTGATTGTATAGATTTTTCGCTGTAAAATAGCTTTTTGATATTGCGTATATTTAATTCTTTTGTGCGTTTGTAATTAAAAAATTGTACTTTTCAAAATTGAGTTGATATTAACGTTTGACAAATTGCTGTAGAGGTAATACTATCAACTTTTATTGTTATTTTATGTTGTAATCAGGTTAGAGGCCATCTTGGCCTAGATACCTTTTTAATAAAAAAAAGTATTTATCTTTTCTACTTAGAAAGAGCTCAATTTTCCGCAAATTTCTGGGTTGACTTTGGGTACAAACAACGATTTGCAGTATTTTGGGACCTTGCACTTACTAAGAATTTCTTTACTTTTCAAGGTCAAAGTCTGCAGAAAATTTTGTGTTCACATTGAATGGAATATAATTTGAAATTGGAGACCCTTTACCTATTATGGCACAAGGGCTTCACCTATCACCGAAAGCAAGGCATTGTTGTCAACGTTCACACCTTCATCCTAATTTGCATCAAAATCAAGACCCCGTAAAGGCTCATTGCATCCTCATCAGATGGCCTATATGCTGATTGAGCAGCAGAAGTGGTCGCATTTGTTGATGCTAACGTATTTGCATTTGTGACTGCCACATTATTAACACTCGTGGATGCTACATTGTTTGCTTTCAAAGAAGCTACAATAAAGGAATCGAGGCAGGGGAACAGCAGTCCTCAAGCTAGGGATCTTGTACGTTTTGGGAGAGGTCCCTCAATCTCAGAGAAGGAGCTTTTATTCCTCTCAGGAACTAGGGAAGCGAAAACTTGACTGTTTTGAAATACATTCGCTGGAATACTCTAAGGTCCTTAACAGAAGTGGGGTAAATCTCTCTCTCTCTCTCTCTCTCTCTCTCTCTCTCTCTCTCTCTCTCTCTCTCCCTCTCTCTCTCTCTCTCTCTCTCTCTCCCTCTCTCTCTCTCTCTCTTTGGTACCCACTTTTTGGATTCGGAAAACTTGACAGCTTTGGGATTCGAATACAGTGTACGTGGGCTCAGGGAAATTATCCACTTTAATCTTGGAATCTGTTTACTGTACAGATAGTGGGTGTGTAAATGCGGAGATTAAATGAAGTTATTAATTTGCCAAATAATAGCAATTTGGAAGTGATCAGACTTTTGTTAATGTGGAAGATTTTCCTGGATGAGACTATTTTTAGAGATAATAATTGAGATAATTCTACATTGTGTAAGATCGTGTTCGTTTTGATAAAATGTGTTGCATTCTCTTTTTTTAAGCTGAGTGATTTCACACTTGTTTGGGTCTCGATTTAAGGTTGACTGCTGGTTTTTTGGATTATGTTTCACATTTTGAATAAATACAGCGTATCCCGTCTCGGAAATTGAAGTAGGCTATTCATGGCTTTTTCCATTTCATTAAGCATTTCATAGTTAAATGGACTGTGGTGAGAGATTGTTGTAAGGAAATAAATGTTTGTGAATGGGTACATTTATAAGAACAGAACTGTTACTATATCAAGAGAAAAGGGAGTTATTTAAGCACGAATTTAAAGATAGTGCCAAAATGAGACTAAATATACAAATTATTTAAAGACGAATTTATAACTGGTGCAAATACTTCATAGTTATATGGTCTGTCGTGCGAGATTCTTGCAACGAAAAATATCTTAGTCCAAGGAGTGTTACTATATAGAGAATAAAGGAAGTTATTTAAGCAGGAATTTAAAGATAGTGGGAAAAATTAGACTAAATATACAAGTTATTTAAGGAGGAATTTATAAGTAGCATGAAAAGTTACTCTTTAAAGATGAATTTAACAATATTGCGCACAAAATGATGGTAGGAGGGTTGGAGATGCTCACAGATCTGGGAGGCAAAATAAAGGTAGAGGAGCTGATGTTAATGGGAAAAGCAAGGACAGCAGAAAACCAGATACATTTTCATGGAGAAGTTATTGGGAATTGATCCGTTAAGTAGCAACCGAGCTATTCAGTTGCTGAAGAGGGGCTGGGGCGAGGTTCTTCTGACTCCTCCATTTCCGCCATAAACAGAAGCTCCTCATTTTTACTGGTGTCACCTAGATTGGAGAGCATCGCCTCTTCTGTTTCGAATTCCTTTTTTAAGATTTGTAAAGATTTCTCTACAGCGGTGATTCTCGCCTCCGCAGACATGATGTGGCCTTTCATTTTGGTTATTTCTTTTTGTTGTTTCTCCATATTTTTTATTTGTTCTCTCAGGTCCTGGTTTAAGCATTTGATCATGAGTTTGAGACTGTTTATTTGCATGGCGGTGTTTGAGAAAATTTCGGTTGTGTTGGTTTCCATCCTGGCGTGATAAGAACACAAGGAGAAAATTAATCGTCTAGAGCCAGGAAGCGAACAGCCAAATTTATTCATATATGCGAAAATGCATTGGGAATAGGATTTTGGTGAAAAGGAGAACTTTGTTACCGGAAAATGGTTCGAATTTTAAAAGGTGACGAAATCAATGTATTGTGAAAAAAAAGAGTCAGATTCATTCGTCTATACCAAAATGCATTGAGAATAGGATTTTGGTAGGAAGAAAAAGTTACTTACGCGAAAAGGGGTTCGAAGAAAAAAAGTATATATTTAAAGATATTTACCGAGTTCAGTTTGTATCAACGTCTTAGAAGCTGTGTTCAAGAAGGATTGAAATCTTTGTTCAGTTTTCCCCTTTTATATACTTACGTGAGAATGACAGATCTCCTTGATCTCCAACAAACACAGCTGCTATTTCGGAAATCAATGGTTCATTATAGCGTCAATCTTGGAGTGCACAATGTACAATGATCATCCATATGGGTAAAACTGGTTGATTGTTTTGGGCTGCAAGGGCTCGTTGCTGTCGGATGACTTCTGCCATGTTTTTGTACTGTCTTGCGAAAGGATTAACAGCCATAAGTTCATGTTGGAGGAGCTCCAGTAGCTCAAGTTAACATTTCTGGGTTCGGCTATGCGTTCGTGGATGGCTTGATTGGTATCTAGTATGTAGAGCTGATTATATTGTGGGCGTTCACCAGAGAGTGGTTCACCAGCACTGGTAAGATGGTAGGCTTGGCCGTGAATGGTAATCACTTTAGGACCTCTTCCAGGGTGGTTGATGGGAGCGTTCCATGAAGCCATTGCAAATGCGCAGTTGTAGTGGCGGAGATTCTCAATAAAATGGCGGGAAGTGGGCGATTCACCGCTGAATAGTTGAATTATGTTCTGTGATGGGGGAGCAATTGGTGGTAGGTAGATTCTTCCTGCGAAGCAGCATTTTGTGTAAACGCCATTTGTGTTCCTTTCTTGTTGAAAGAATTTTGCTCCACAATAGTTGCAAATATGATTCATCAATCGCATGTGGTGTTGCATTTGTAGGTGACCAAGTGGTGGTGGTTGAAGAGCAGGTGGTGGTGGTTGATGATGAGGTGGTGCTTGGATAGGGTGTGGTGCTTGAAAAGGGGGTCGGGTCTGAACTGGAGGTGGTGGCTGATTTTGAGGTGGTGGGTGAGCTGGAGGTGGCCCTTGAAGAATAGGTGGTGGTTGGAGAGGTTCAGTGTGAAGGTTGTTTTGCCTGAAGTGGAGGTGGTGCCTGAATTTGAGGTGGTGCCTGAAGTTGGTGTTGTGGGTGAAATGGAGGTGGTGGCAGAAGTGGATGTGGTGGGTGAATTGGAGGTGTTACCTGAACAGGAGGTTCTTCGTGAACACGAGGTGGTGGTGTGTGAAGAGGAGGTGCTAGCTGAAAAGGAGGTTGTGGTTGTAGTGGAATTTGTTGTGGAATATTTTCGAATGGGATTTGAGCATGGTAGTGTTGTGTTGCAGGAGGCACTGGTTCCAACTGGTGAAGCTCTTGCAGAGCTTGGGCGTCGGGTTGTTGCAAGAGATTTTGATTTTCAAGATGTTGATGTTGTTGCCGTCTCTGGCTTATCATTTCTCGATAAGTAAGGGGTCGGGGATGTCGCCGTGGCATGTTTTCACAATCTACAAAGTTGGAAAGATAAAAGAAAATAATGTGAATGAGAAATATGGTAGGAAGGTAGCAAGATTGAAGAGGCTTTTCAATTGTTGAAAGAAATACACACTGAAATGAATATGATCAAAGGGGGTAGTATATGAAATGATTCGAAAAGGAGGTGTGTGACTATACAATTCAAAAACAAAAAAAGGTTGGAAGAAGTATGAAAATATGCGTATATGAAAAAGAAAGGGTTATATAGATTTTGATAATATCTAGAGACAGTGAACGCAAAGATGTGTGAAAAGTGTGAAAGTATGGCGTTCACAGGGATTCTGACCTCACCGTATTTGTGCCTGGTATTTATAGTAAATGGCACTTGTTTTATGAAGCTCTGTTGGCCAAACATGATGGAGGTTTTCGATAATCGAAATCACCTCGGCTTTACATCTTATCGCAACATTTCCGAAGGAAAATTCTTTGGTAGAGCAGCAGTTTGGGAAGGAATATCGAAGGGCCTATTCTCAGCGCAAAGCAGGTTAGCCAGGCGGAAGAAGACAAGATCATTCCACCACCAATGTAGTCTCAGGCAGTATATATCTGTCATGATAATCCTTCTCAGTGGTGATGTTTCTCTAAATCCTGGCCCTGTTAATTTGGATACCAGGGCCAATGTTGCTTCAAGAAATTGCGAAGATCTGCAGACTCGAGGGTTGAAAGTACTGCATCAAAACATCTGTGGTCTGGTATGCCATAAAGTTGGCCTGGATGAGTTTCTCTCCCGATCAAATCTGGGGCAAGCTCATATTATTGGAATAAGTGAGACACACCTACACCATGATATTTATGACAGTGAAATTGAAATACCAGGTTTTCATCTAAACAGAAATGACCATAAAAATGGAGCAGGTGGGGGGGTTGCAGTTTACATAAAAGAAACACTAACCTATCACCGCATATTTGATCTCGAGGATGGTATTGAATGCGTGTGGCTTGAAGTGCTATTTAATAAATCACAACCAATGTTCTAACAACCTACCTTGTGATTTTAATGATAAATTAATGATACTCTAAGGTCCTTAACAGAAGTGGGGTAAATCTCTCTCCTACTTGCCTGATGTGGGATACAGGCAGGGCAAAGTTACTATGAAAGATTGGTGGTATCATACATTCATATTTAATCTATAAAGGCTTAACTACGCAATCAGTTTTTACTGATCACTTTCAACCACACAAGTTTCTTCGTAAGTTTCTTACTAATCAATCTACCCATTTAAATGAACAGTAAAATATGATGATCTAGTATTATTTTCCATTATTTTTAAAAATGGAAGGCGACACAGAAGGTGCTCCTGTGGCATTAGCTATAGCTCTAGTTTTAAAATGAAAAATGAAAGATCTCAAGAGATATTAACATACCTGACATAAATTGTTGCTTCAGAAAGGATGATATTGTCAGCAGCTTCCGTGATTAAAAAGTAGTAAACTTTCTATGAACGCATTCCGTATGACCTCTCACTTTGCAACTTTTGCTCTTTCTTTCAAAAACGTTCTTTTAGGTTTATCTTTTTTATCTATTCATTCAGAAATCTGCTACAGTTTTGAAATGATAAAATTATGCGAACTAAATTGCCAAAAGGTATTCATATTGATTTTTCACATCAAGCCATGTCATAATAGGCGATTTGATCTTGAATGACTCCATGGCTTCACTTTTTGAATGACTTCACATTTTCAGCATCGTTATTCCTGCATTTACAAATGGCAAAAGAACTTTCTGCTAATGAAGTTGAAACAACAAGAAAGGTTGAAAATGTAAGGATTCATGTGGAAAGGGTGATTGGTCTAATAAAGAAAAGATTTGCCATTCTACAAGGAACTCTGCCAATAACGTTCATTAAATCTTTAAATAATGAAGTTTCTGGAGAAATACCTAATATTGATAAACTTGTAGTGGTTTGTGCGGCCCTAGTAAATCTAACAACCTGTTTTATAGCGATTGTTTATAGCGAACATTAACAAAGTAAACATCAAATTGCTTTATTGTTCAGTAAAATGCATATAAAATATTGTCACCAATATTGATGTGATCAGATGAAGATAACTTTCATTTGCTTCTTGGCTGACTTTTGATTTTGGCACATTGGAAATGAAACCACTGATATTTACAGTTGTCACAACCAACCATTTTATCCCCTTCTTTATATGGCTTTTGGCAATAGCAAAAGAGTTGAGGACCATCTTTTCGCTCTGAAACAGGGACTTCACTTTCTGTTCTTCTTTTGATTAGCTCTGGTCCAATGAACTTCCTATGAAAGCAAATTAGTGTGTCAATACTGGCAGAAAAATTCTCATCATATTCAGCAATTAAACCCCCTACAAAAATTTGGTCTGTATTTGCATCTGAATCTGGGTGCAAGATGCATGGGTTTTTTTAATTTTCATTAAACTGTCAATGCAAAAATCTTTGTCTTCGAAACATTCTTCAATACATTGCTTATCCCTGTGTTTGGAGGGACACTTTATTTCAACGAGAAATTTGCCATGGCAGGCACAGGAAGCTATTGCATCAGCAGATGCACCAAGGGAATTATGTTGATCATCAAGCATGAGACCAGAGTTCTCCAACTTCAGATTAACATGGCTGCTTTGAAGATGACCCTCGTATTATCTAATTGCCTCTGCCTCATGCTCTCTTCCCCAGGAAACAGCTGGGACATTGAGAGGGGAGATAACCTGCATATTTTCAAAATCAGTGATTTGGACGGCCCTTCCTCTTGCAGTATAAAACTTCATGGGCAACAGAAGCTGTTATTCTACCAAGTCGCATTTCTTTCCAGGAAATTGAGTCACTCAACAAATTTCCTTTCATCAGAGGAAATTTTCAAAGCGTAAATTTCTTCAGTCTTTTTAATCATTTCTTCTGATGACATTGCTTGAGGGCAGAAATAATTGCGCAGTAATCTTGGCAGGGTTGGCCTACTGGGAACTGGAGCTTCATGAATGAAAACAGAACAGAAATTTTTAAAAAGACTGAAGCCTACTGGCTGTTCCTTAGCAGGTAATTGTACTAGGCTATCTAAAAGTCATCCCTTTCAGCATCAGAGGTGTTAGCAAAACACCTCTTTTGAGGTCTCTTTACTTCTGTTCTGTTATGGAGTTTTATTTTGGAAAATTCAGTTCCTTCTATTTTATTAACAAATTCATCATCCCACTTGCAAGAAACATCTGTGCTTGCTAATGTTGTGTAGCCGAGTCTCACTGCTGCTTCTATTTTGAAAAGAATTGCTCAAATGTGAGATCAAGATTCTCCCAACCTAGAACAGATATTTTAACAAAAATTAAGATCATTCAATAAAAACCAAGTTTTTATCTACATAATAATGACAGAGCAAAGATATTGTTGTGATTTTTTAAACAAAATTATAATGAGGATCTTACATCTTGTTAAAGTTTTCTTAGATGCATAATTATACATCAGAAAAGTGAAGAGAAAAGGACACCAGCCCCATGGGATTTTCAATCAAAAATTTACTAATATCCAAGTTGTTCAATTTGTTTATTCATTTTAAAACAAACTATAACGTTTTGAAAAACATCCTATTGAAGCAATAATAAGACATATGGTTTGGAAGTTTCAAAATTTCACAATGAGTTTTAAAATTGATTTCAAATATGTTTTTATAAAAATACCTAAAAAAAGCAGTTATTTACCCTGCCATGCAGTTGAATTGATCTGTCTTTCTTTGCATATAATCAATGGCTGCAACAGTTGTTCATTGAGATGCTGGGAGTGCATTACAGAAGCTCGCAGAATTGAAATGCTGTTACTGCTTCTTTGGTAAAGCAATACTTTGCCAACCAATCCGGATATAAATTGGTTATATGCCTCCAAACCTTCATGTGATTTCATCGATTCTCTTGAAGAAACACATGCTACAATATCTAACTAGAGTCTATTTGCTCTTTCATGTAGATACAAATGCCCTTAAAAAAGTTTTCAAAAACCTGAGAGTCTGGAAGTGCTGGAGGTGTACCATTGGAGACTTCGTGGCCCTACTTTAGACTGCTTGAATTTTTGGCTCTCTTTCTGAAGCACAGACAGACGGGAAAAATCTACAGATGGTCAGCTATGACACTGTACAAGCCTTCTTAAAGGCATCAAAACAGTATTTAAAATGGTATAAAATGATGTTTAGCACGAGAAAGATATGTTTTCGAGAAATAATTGATTTCCATACCCCCGGTTCGAAAGATGCCCATATATGGTAAACGCAGCAGGTATCGTAAGTTTAACAAAGATTTTCTTATTCAGCACAAAATTCTACACCGGAAAAACATTATGTTATAAAGTTCAGCTCCAGGTTACCCCTACCTCATTTTATGTCTGGTCTACTATAGGTTTGGGCAATAGCATCCAGATTAGACCTTCTGTATCACATGTATCTTGATTTCTGTGCAATCTATGGTCATTCTACATGATGAAAATTTTTCAAATGAACCAGGTAGACTGCATTTATTTTGCTGCAGGGTAGGTCTTTTCCTACTCATGATTGCTATGTACAAAAATTTATACAAGACATTCAGAAAAGTGATGGAAATGTTGTGAGCTGTTTCCCTGAAAATGCAAATCTAAACGCTAAATCAAAATCAGTTGGATTTTTCTTGAGTTTAATAAGACACAAGAGTAGCTGATCTTTTAGTGATACTGATGTAATTCTTTTATCAGTGTAGTAGCTAATAGGTTGGAAAGCCCTGTATACATCTGCAATAATTCATCAGGCATTCTTTGGTCACTGAAATTAGTTATCTTCGTTACTGCATAGTCTTGAGTTAAAACATTAAGTTTCCTTATAGCATCATCATGTTCCTCTTTTAATGTTGCAATTTATTTATCTTTCGGATCAGACTCAAGTTCTAGATTCATTTCATTAGTAAATATGCCTAAAGTAGAAGGACTATCAGTCCAATTTGATGCAAACGAGGGTTGGCCTATGCTTTCTAGCGGCTCCATGGTTTTCTTCGACAAAGGACTTTTCCTTTGTTTCACTTGAGCTTCCGTTTGACCGCTCAAGTTAAGGCTTGGCACGGCATCATGTGCCAAAAGACGTTTCCTCTGAAATCCCACCGGTGTATCTGACTTGGCTATCAGAGATTTAAAATCCGATTCTGCAAAATGCAAATCACAGCTTACTGAACTCAAACTAGGTGACCGGTCAGCTCTTCTTATTCTTGATGTCAACTCTTTTTTCAAAAAATCTGATTTTGGAAAGGGATAAAATGTTCTGTTGGCTTTATATCCGCTTGAGGAACACCCATAAACGCAGCAATATTTTGGCATTTTTTAACTTTCTCAGACGTTTAAACTTCCTACTAATACTTCGCCTTGAGGAGGCTTGTTTACTTTGTAACGCATAGCAACCAATTCGAACCAATCAGTGATAAGATCAGGTCACACAGCGTATTGAGAATGTTGCTTTTGCCTTTGAACATGATATTTCCTATAATTTTGAAAATAATTAACAGGAAGTATTCAGATAATTAACAGATATAGTTACCTGAACCAACTGCAAATCAATGACCTTATCAGTGCCAAGGCACATTAGAGAATAGGACCCATAATTTGCAGATTGTACTAGAGAGTTCATCCTTGCATCCACTCAGAGTAAAAGTTCCATGTTTTACCTAACCATAAACAGTTCCTGTTAACACTTTGCCCATACTGCATTTACTTTTGGTATCAAGTAGGCAGGTTGTATGTCACTGTATCTACGGATTGCAATTGATTGCTTCTAGCTTAGCCTGTGGATCAAATTCTATTTTCAAGATTTTCCGAGACCCCAAAAGTATTCAAAAACAACCTTCAACTATAAAAAAGATATTTCAAATAATTTCAAATTTATGTTTTACCTCTTGACCATGATCTAGTATTTGATTGGGCTCCTTTAGATTGGGCGCCAATAAACTGGGATCTGTGTTCTCACGTTAGTTGCAGGGTAGAGCTCTTTTGAAATGACTCTAGGTTGGGTCAATTAATCAATCATCTGATCATCTGTCTGTCAACACTGATTTCACTTTCAGAAATTTGTGATCCAACTTGTGTATTGGCAGTTGACTTTGTTCCAAGAGATTGGCCAAGCGAGTGACTGTTTGTAACATAACAGATACCAACTATCAAAAAATTAGCTGGCATATTCAAAATAGGAAGATTAGTATTATGAAAAAACAAAAAATGAACAACAATTCAACTCACAAGGCCTCTGGAAGAGTATTGTTTCATTCGACAATGACAAGTCAGGTAAAATAGCTAAATTTAAACAACACTGTATTTCTCATTTGAACAGCTCAAATTTTCATGAAACACAACTGATGAATTGGCAAGAAGCATTTTGTTGTTAGTTGTTGCTGCGATTTTTTACACATGCACCCACTAACTGAGTTTCAGACCCACCTGAATTTTCTCATGTGAGATGAATGCCTGAGACACCAGATAGACAGAAGGACATCTTTTGAATGGTGTAAATAAATCAATAGAAAAATAAATCAATCCATTGTTTCCCTTTCAATCCAATTGTGCATGAAAGTCATTATGTTGGTGTTCTACGTAAAGAAATGGCGGCATTTTTAAATTAAAATTTTAGTAGATCTTTCACTTTCTAGAAAAGTCTAGATAGAAGCATAATTTGACACTAGATGTATTTATGGAGATCTTTTGAATTGGTATATCAATTGCTTCTCAGCAAATCCATTGAAAAAGAATTTGTCTTTGAACCCATTTGAAAAATTGTGCATGGAAGACACCATGTTGATGTTCGGATGCTAGGAAATGTCAGCATTGCTACTTAATGTTTTATTTATTCGATGATAATTTCAGAATAACTAGAGGAACAAATGCAATGTAACAGTAGATGGACCTGAAAAGCTCAAAAAGGTTTACTTATAGATTGCCACACTATAAATAAACGAAGATAAACTTTCCCTTTCAAACCACTTTAATAGTAGGTATTGAAATCACGACATCGGCATTCAGAAGTTATTTAGTTTAGCATTGTTTCTGAAGAATACGTTTTGGAGTTAGATCTTTATAACATTTAAAATGCATATACAATATTAAAATAGAATAAGTAACTTAGAGAGGATATGGTGGGATTCAGCACGTAACATGGTGCACATATTAGTGGGCTTTAGAAACAGGGTGTTTTCAAGAGTTCAATGTTATTGTTAAGGTCACTCTAAGAGTTATGTAATATCTAGCTACCATTAAAAGTTCAGAATAAAATATCTTGCTAATATAGCATTTTTTATCACAAAAGGAGGGCTTACACAGAAAAATTACCAATTAATCAAATCCTTCATGTCCTCACTGAAAGTATAAACATTTTGTGACAGCAACTGATGACAGTAGATAAGCAGTTATTCCTTTGTAATTTGATAAAATGATAAGTGATAGTTACTCTATGCAATGAACTGTCAAACATTTTTTCATTTATGACAAAATTGCCAATCTAATTGGAGGGGGGTCTGGTTTAGACAATTTAGCAAAATTTGATCACTGCCTGTGGCAAATCAACATATCACAACTGAAATCCCTTAGTTAGTTGCAATCTTTACAGTCCTGTTTATAATTGGTAAAAATTTGGCAAGGATATCTTAAAAAATGAAATTTTAAGAGGTGTCACAAGATCGTTCAAACATGGAATTGTTGTTCCCATAAAAACAGCTTTCAACACAAGTGAAAAGAAACAGACATAAAATGTCTAAAATCGTCCTTAGAAGGCCCCTGCCTCATACAAAACTCCCTCCTTGTCAATCATACTGTCTTCGATACTTTTTTTTTCTTTCTCCTCCTGGACTATCTAATCTGTTTGACCACAATACTAGCATTAATGCCACTCTCCCTTTTCCCCTTGCACGGTTCCTTGCTGAGTGTCCTAAAAGCATGTTGCCCCAGGGTTGATTTCACCATGAGAGAAAGCATGTGGGAGGCCACTGCTACCATCATTGAATGCCACTACTACAGCAGCATCCAGGTCATCTCCCCCTGAGTGGGAAGTTTTTGTACACCTTGACCGAATCAAATGATTTGTTGCCTCATAACTATTTTGCGTGTAGCCGCCAAGGCATCCATTTAAAATGGCATCATTTGTCAGCTTCTTGTAGATGGGATTTTTTCCAACTACAATGGCAGTAGATTGCTGTGCTTGAATCGTTTTCTCTGCAGCATCAGCAAGATCTTTCATTTGGTGTCATTCATTTCGATGTAAACAATGCTTTTGTTTACTAATAAGAACTAAATCAACAAAATAATGAACAGTGACGTCACTATGACCTAACAGCCAAACCAAATCTTGATAAAAACCACACCAGTAGATGCCCCTTTCAAAACCCTTGAAAATGAGCCTTTGGCCCCAAAGCTACTTTATAGTATTTGTGAGTTATGACAATAAACCTTAAAAATTAAAATGCAAAATGGACCGCAATGATTTTTGCAGCCACCTACTTTTGTACTGGAAACTTTGAACAATCTTCTATTTCATTATCTGTGTAACTTAAAATTGAAATTTTTTGTATTTTTATCACCTTTATAAATAGCTGCAAGAAGAACTGAATTCTAATCAGGACCCAAAGTTGAATTATATTGTGTGTAAGAAGTTAGATACAGAAAGAACAAAAAAGGATTGGTTTAAAATTCTCTATAATTGTTTACACACAACAATTCAAAATTTCAAGGTACAAAAAGTCTAAACAGAAATATAACATATAAATATAAACATTAAATTCAAACTGCTACAGACATCTATGAAGAGTAAGTGAAATTAATATTCAAATAATCAAGAACTTTTTGTCAGATAAGTTATATTTTGAGCATAAACAGGCAGGTAATGTTTTTGTTTTTTCCATTCTATCAACATCTCAAACAGCCAAAAATAAACCCTAAATTTATACTGATATGCAACTATGAAGATTGAATAAAACTAACATGCAGAATATGAAGGAATGTTGGTCATATAATTTGAAAGAAAACAAAAATTTAAAGTTTTTTCCATTCTATCAATATAAATGTTTGAAATTAAAATTTTTGATTTTTTCTTTCATTTTGAAATTTCATAATTTAAAATATGATATTAAACAAACAAACAGCGGAACATATTTAAAAACAACAAAACTACTAAAAACAACAGAACATATTTGAACACAATAAAACTACTTATTATTATTCACTGTCATATTAGGAAAAGTTCCTGAATAAAAATTATTACAAAAGGAGGGAAATTCCTTTCTATAAAAAGGAAATTCCCTCCTCTGCTGCTCTTTTCTTTTCTTGTTGATTATTTTGATTAAAATAGTCATCCCTGGTCTGAAAGAGAATTAGAGAAATAAAAATTGAATATATTGGCCTGTACATTATATTAAAGTATTAAAAGATTTCTTAACAATCAGAAATGAAATATACCAATAATTTAAAGAATGATTTATTCGCAGTGTATAAATTGAAAAATGAACAAATTTTTACTGTGCAACAGTAGGATTTACAATTGTGATAAGATAAATACCTAAGTTCCTTGAGCTTCTTTTTCTCTTTATTCAAGAATAGAATTCCCTTAATATCTTTTATATCAAAATCTTTCACCACAGTTCTTCTCATGTTTGAAAATTAGTTTTCGAATGGTATTTCCTAAGAGAATAAGAATCTGACTATTAAGTTTTACAATGCAACAGTAAAAATTTTTTTATCTAATAAATACTGTAAAATTTGAAATATAATTTACAATTTATAAATTATATTTTAAGTTACAAAAATTCTTAAAGGAAATACTGAGTTTAATTGAAATTGTTGAGTTCATGAAGTAAGCAAAATAATAACCTTTTTCCATTTATGTAAGACACGGTTATTCTCTCTTGGATGATTTCTTGCATTTCTTCAGTCTCAGACATTTTGCTACAATGTATTACAAGAAGTCATATTTTTCAAATATATATACAACTTTGCACACAAAGAACTCAAAAGTTATAAAACATTTTTTGCAATTGCGAATTCGCCCGAAACAAATTTTTTAAAAAGTAACAATAAAATGGTGGCCAAAGCCATTTAAAAGTATGAGAAAATGCAAAGTTCCGTCAAAAAAGACAATATAAATCTTTTAGATTTAGTTACAACACACCTTTCCAAAGTAGGAATAAAATGAATGCTCTATAATAGCTCAGAGAACAAATTTATTAGAAAAAATAAACATACCTTCAAATTGCGTGCAAAAAAAATTTGAATGAAAAGCTGAAAATGAAAAGCATCATAATCATATCTCACTAGTGGAAAGATTCACTAGTGGCTCTGGAAGAAAGTTATTAGCACAATCTGGAAGAAAGTTATTAGGACACTCAGCATCACTGTCAGCACTATCTGTATCACTGCCACACCATTTTTTTAAGATTTCTGTATATCTAGATCTTCCTTGTGTATGCTGGTAAAAATAGTTGTTTCGGATTAAGAAATACAAAAGAATGATACTTATTTTGTCTAGGGCCTAGTTCACTTACTTTTCATTGTTAGCAGATGCCATTCTCCGTTTGTAAAAATAAGTTCAAGAACTGTGATCACTGTCGACATAACAACATAAACAGGCTGAATATTTTGCCTCTCGGTTGGCGTGCCCATATTTGTATCCTCTGGCTGTGAAAGGGGTTTATAGCTGCCCTGACATCTTTTTCGCAAAAATTGGTCTGTTGTGGCGAAAACTCGATTCCTTCAAAAAACACTCCCTAAAGAGAGTTTGCATTCGCGCCCCTGATACTGAGTGACAGAGTTATTGAGGAGATCACTGAAGATTAAAGCATAAGCCAAACGAGCAGTAGAAACTGCCAAAGAGTCTGAAGGCAGATTTCCACAAGTGAAAATTTTTCGCTCCAACTTCAAAATTCTGCTCAAAATTTTGTGACCAGAATACTGAAACCATTTCCACTGCGCTTGTGTTTTGTGCGCGAAAGGCAAATCGAATTACTTCAAGATTGCGGCTCACAATATTCGTTTTCTGCTGAAAAAGTTTATAATCATTCAAATATTACAGCAACGATTTCAGAGAAGATGACGTAAATGTAAAAGGTCGTTTTCGGCGGGATAAATAAACCAGGAGTGTAATGAAAAAGAACAGTTTCATTTGCTGGTGAAAGATCTCAGACTGATTGATCACTTGTTTTTCTTTAAGTATTTTTGGATGGGTCCTTGTACCCACAAGAAATTGCTTTCCTGGGTAGGGCCTTTTTTCACTAAGCAAGACACAAATATTTTGAAGTCTATTGGGGCTAGTGAAAGACTTTGTTTGATTTTAAAGTACCTTGCAACTGGCAATACACAAAGAAGTACTGCCACAAGTTATAAAATAAGTGCTGTTGTGGTTAGTCGTGCCATTAACGAAACATGCAGGATTCTATGGAATGGACTTTAAAACAGAGACTTCCTACGAGTCCCAAATACCATTGAAGAATGGAAAAAGGTTGCGAAGGTCTTTGAAGAGAAGTGGAATTTTCCTCATGCCCTTGATGCCATTGATGACAAACACATTGTGATGCAGTGTCCTGCTAAAGGGGGGTCGGACCTCTTTAATTACTAAAAACAGCATTGCTTTTTTGGGAGTCTGTAATGGAAAGTATGGATTCAACCTGGTTGACATCGTTGATTCTGGGAGGCAAACGATTGAAGCGTTTACAACAACAGAAGAATTGGCTACTATATTGATAATAATATTCTAAACTTTCCCTCCACCGAGAAGGTAACCAATTTTAAAGAAGTACCCCCCCCCCCCTACGTGTTTCTAAGTGATGATGCCTTTGTCCTAGAATCAAATCTTTTGAAGCCATACCCCGAGCAAAACTTGCCAATCCAAGAACGAATCTTCAACTATAGACTTTCAAGGGCTCGGACAATAATTGAGCACCTTTTGGCATTGCAGCTGCGAGGTTCAGATTTTTTTCGCAGGACAATTATAGACAAAGTTTTCACCGTTAAAGCGATAACGAAGGCTCTTCACAGATTTTTAATAGCTAATAGAGTACAAGAAGAACCATACAATTACTGTCCCTATGACTATGTCTATCAAGAGGTAAAAGGTAAATTCAAGTAATGTGAATGGAGGAAAGACTCAGACAGTTAGGGAATGTTACCTATGAATCAGTGCGAAGGAAATAGGAAACCGATTTAACAACTGTTTTAAATTTGGCGGAGGCAGTGTTACTGGGCAAATTGATTTAGTTAATCATGTTTCAAATCCTGGTGAAGAATAATGCAAATAAATCAGCTTTTGTGATCAACTTTCAATAAAGTTATATCTATACTTTCACACGATGCTATTTCCATTCCATCTTGATTGCTATTTATCATCACTGTTTACTTAATCCCTTTGAATAGTGAACCCTCTTCCTATTACTAATTATCAACCTCTTTTTCGTGATCGTTTACGCCTTTCCTTGATTTTTTCGGTATATGCTATTAGAGCCTGACTCGTATTTTTTGCAATATTTTCTCATACCAACCCTTCCTGTTTTCCTAATCCCAGATAGTCAATCTTAAGCAATCATTTCCCTAATTTATTGATACAAATATGTAAAACCTGTGTTTAAATTACCTTCAAATTCCCTTAAGCTGATGCATTAAATCTAGAGTTCTATTCGTGATTGGTCCACGCAGCATAGAAGTCACATGAGATAGCACACGAGCCACCAAGTGTCAGTTGCATGTGGAGAAGCCAAGTGTTAGTACTAGAGTGATTTACTGTTACAACAGCTTATATTAAAACGTGTTCTTTCAAATGAAAGCTTGAGTTAGCTTGCATTAACATAATAACTGATAACAAGCTTTACCCTCTCCAAAGTTCTTTTGAAATGTTCCTGCCAAACTTAAGTTATAAGAAACTAAATTAAGACAAGATAATTGAGATTAACTGTATTTTTTCCATGAGGATAAGCTTACATCGAATCATCAAATTCTATTTCAAAAAGCAATTGCTGTATTTTCATTTTAGCACATCTATTTTTTCAAGTCCTTTTAAAATTGGAAAAAGACCTTGACAAAAACAATTATATCCGTCTGTTTCTTCAGTTTTTTCCTCATTCGTTATTTCCAAGCTTTGTAACGTTTGTATTAGCATTGTATCTGCAGCGAGTGTAAGATCAGCCTTCTCTTTGGCAGACTTCATGGTTTTTGCAGGAGGGGGTGCAAAGGTAGATGGAGATGTGGCATTTCTTTTGACAGCTTTCTTTGCATCAGACAGATTTAACTCAGACAGTCCGACAGACCAATCGTCTTTCCTACCAATGGCAAATCTATTGGCAGCTGCAATTAAGTCAAGTTTACACGTGAGTAAAAGAGAAGCATCAAAAAGTGGCAATTCCCAAGCCAAAGTAGAATGTAGACTTTGAATGTTTTAAACCAACAGGCGGGGTAACCTTAGAAGACATGTGCACAGGAAACACGGTGAAGCAGCAGTCAGATCAGTTGAGAATGGTGCCTGCCTTTGCTTAGAGTGTGGACATTTTCTGATAAAAGATCTTTGTACACACTTAGCAGAAAAAAATGGCTTCACTTTCAGAATAACAATAAAATAGTTTCAGTCATTCGAAGGTAAGAAAGTATTCACTTTTGTGTCATTTTTCTGGTTGTCTATTTTTGAATTCTACCTTTTCTGTTCAATCTTCATTGAGAATTTTTGTTGGGTACACATCTCGATTCCTAGGTCAGTGCTATACAAGAATGTCTATGCTTTTACCTTCAACCCATATCAACTGAGGATTTCTGATCGGTAATATTTCATTGTATAACAGCATTAATGTCTGTACTCGATTCTTTTAGCAAAACGGTACTGTAGAAGTGTGTAGATTGATATTTTGATATTTTTACCTAAGAATTCCATGAGTGGAAATCCGAAAAAGAAGAAGAGGAAGAAGAGGAACAGATATAGCTCAGAGCATACAGACGTGCAAAGAACAAGCTAGGCCAGACGGTCAAATACTTCCAGTGTAATCGTTCTGGAGTTTTCAAATCGCAAGTCGACAAGGAGAAGAGGGGCAGAAATTCAAAGGCAGAAGGTAAAGTGACCAATTCAATTGCTTTTGGAATCATCAGTTCTAATGATATTGTGTTCACTAAACGTTTTCATTAAATATATCAATGTTCAGTAAAGCATACCCTTTACGACGTAAATGCAAAATTTTAAGCTGAGGTTCTCAAGATTTGTTTCAACTTTAAGGTTCTAATAGAATGGACAGAAACTGCACCTGTACGATGAGAGCAATAGAAGATCCATCAAAACACGTAATTGTTGAGTTCTGCTTATCTCACTTCGGTCATCACAGATCTGTGCAGTGCCTTTGGCTGTCAAAGAAAAGAAAGAAAAAATCGCAGCGAAATTGAAGCAAGGAGTATCAAAAGAAAAAGTGTTGGATGGGATCCGAGAAAACATTGGTGCAATTTTTTCTAGGGATGATTTAATCAATAAACAGGATTTGTCAAGCATTAGAAGGGCATTTGAAATTGACGAAGTAGAGCAGCATCCAAACGCATGACAAGTGTGTTAACTTGGATACAAGAATGGCAGAGCAGTGATAAAAACCCCATCCTCTATTATAAATTGCAAGGGCTTGCTTGAGCATGATTTGATGAACATGACTTAACAATGATTTAATTAAAGTTATGGCTATGTAGATTCAATGCAACAGAGTGTCTACAAAGTTTTCCTTGGAAAGCGCACGCGTAGTATTGCTGAGATCATGAGCAAAATGCTCAGACCCCCGCACACGGTGCGCAAACTGCCACGAGTGACAAAAAATGTCAAACTGGTTTGATTTTTAAAAATTTGGCACGTGGGCAAAATTCACACAAAAGTACTGCCACAAAGTAAGGCAAATGTTACTCGTGTCATTTAGCTCAGCTAAAATCTCTTGTGTGCCCCTAGCATTAATAACCAGAACTGTTCAGTAACATAGCTTGATTTTAGGTAGAACCTGGCACCATAAAAAGGTTGCAAACTCAACTAGGTCTTCTTTACTTCTTCAATTACAGCATACAGCAATCTAAACTTAATTTTGTTTACTTCTGTCTACAACCCTATCAACCTGATTTTCTGACCTGAGTAAATTTGAAAAATTGGCTCTTAGATTTATTTCATTTGACTACAGGTATCTGTTACCTAATGTATAACCATCAACATCTTTGCTAATTAATACTCTTATCATTCTGGTAGCTGTGGCCCCAAATTTTGCTTTTAGAAATTTTATTAGCAATTCTAGAAATAAATTTCATATTTTAGGAAAGTATTTAAGGCTTCAAGAACTGCAACACAGTTTGGATGTTTGGCATAAGGCTATAAGTTTCAGTAATATGCTCCAGAAAGCTGCAAAAGATAAGGAAGCAGCAGCACTCAAGCCATGGAGACCTAGCATATCAACCACTTCTGGTACTCCTGGCAAATTGTGAATGGAGACACACAAAAGTTGAAGGATTGCTTGTGGGGAACAAACATGGTCTGGCTCAGCCTGTCTTCATGGCCCAGTACTAGATCAGAGCCCAAGCAGGTGCTTGAAAGTTAATTAAAGCCAGCCAAAGCCTTGCCTGCTGTTGTCTTTGACACAAAATTTCTTAGCAACTTGGAAAAGTACACAAGTTTCAGGCACGCTGGGTCAGTTAAAAATTTTAATAGGATGCTCACAAAATACACACCAAAAAATTGCTTTTGAATATATATATTTTGTTTGCCGCATGGCTTTAGCTGCAGTAGACCACAACTTGCATCTACACAAGACATGGGAAGGGAATTTTCAAGGTGAAATACAGCAAAATGACAAAGCCACACCATATGACGAGCCTGTGAAGGTCAAAAAAGAATATACATACATTTCAAACTTGCTGTCAAAAATTTTGCACTGTCACAAGGAAACCACTGCTTCTGTATTGACCAGAAACATTTGTAGTGAGAAAGATCCTAAGAAGATAGCCCCTTTACTGTCCAATTATTCAAAATTCATTTGAAAAAATTATTCTTCTGGTAATTTACACTCTAAATGCATATCTAAAAATGAAAATTGTTTTTTTTTCCAAAAATTTCATTATATTCTATTGTCTTTTAATGGTTGCCGTATGGCAACTATGGACATCAAAGGTGAAAACACAAAAATAGATATGTTTCATAAAATCAACAGAACATTATAAACATCATACATCCATACAAAAGCAGTAAATCAGAGCTAAAATCCACTAAATAGTACTGTTCTAAAGTGTTCTAAATTGACTCTATTACAAATTGTGAAAGTCGCGAAAACAGTTTTTATTAGAAGTGAGACACAAGCACACTTTACATTTTTCACAGTATGCACGACTGTAGCCCGTTTTGCAAAGCCTGCATTTATTTTTCTTCTCATCATAGTAAGGCCAGTGACCCAGCTGGTCATATCTTGAATCAGGATCTGGAAGGACAGTTTTTGGAGCTCTCCCCTTTTTCGGTTGATGTTCATCAAACATTTGGGATGAACTCCTTTTTGGTCTGCCCACTGATGGTTTGGTCATTGCCTTTCCTGCTTTTGTCAAGCTTTCAGCAATTTAGGCTGTGAAAGTCAGAGGGGGCAATTGTTTTTTTGAAGGTACTTTCATTTGAGAGCAAAATCTTCTGTAGAGTAACCAGCCATTCACTTTTGCAATGTCAACTGCATAAAAAAGAATTACAAGATACCATCGTTTGGTTTTTATCTTGCATCTATACAATGCTATCAGCATATCTGCCAGGTCCACACCCCTCATTGATGTGTTGTATGCCTTGACAATCATTGGGCAGGTAACATCTACATGTGTTTTACTAGATGAATTCCATCTTTTAACATTTACTGTTTCATCAACATTGAGGTATGTTGACACAAGTGTAACACACTTGTTGTCAAACCAGCGCAAGACAACCATCCCAGTATTCTGGTCTGTTTGGAACCCAAAGCTGCCTCTTCCATCCTTTTTCATCTCTTTTTCACTTTTCAGAGTACAACCAGCAAGACGATTATTTCTGATAGTGGCTGTCGTTAAAATGCCCCTTTCCTTGAGAACCAGGCAAAGATCTAACGTTGCAAACCAATTGTCAAAAAAAACTTTATAATTGCAACCAGTCAAGACATTCTCACAGAGCTTTAAGACAACATTTTTTGCAGAGGTTTTTTCACCTCCAGCACTAGCAGCTCCAGTATAAAAGAAAAAGTCATAAATCATGCCACTCTGACCTGCTCTCACAAAATTCTTGAAGCCCCATTTGTGGGGTTTTTTAGGATTGTATTGTCTTATCCCACTATACTTTGTCTTGGCAGGGACAATCTGCTCGTCGATGGATTGGAACTCTTCCTGCTCAATTTTTTGGCAATTTTCACGCAAAGATTGAAGAATTTGATCAATCTTGTACAGCTTGTTGCCTCTACTCTCTGGATTGTCCTTCTCAGAGTTATCATTTGCATGAAGAAACTGTCTTAGCTTTCTGTATCTGTTTAACGCCATAACATCAGCAATAGGAGAGTATTTTGTCTCACCTGCCCAATAACTATTGTATTTTGGCATTTTTACTATGCCCATTTTCAACTGGATCCCTATTAGCTGCTCAATTTCATTTTTGTGGGTCAGTATATTTGTACCAGTCTTTTGGACACTATACAAGTTTGTTTGCTCTACCAGCTGATTGGTCATGGTATCATCCCAGAACTGGTTAAAATACCATAGTGGAGTAAGCTGATCAAAATTGTCAGGAGGTAAGCTAAACTGTGGGCCGCTAAAAGTAGCATCTGTCACTGGTGGCTTACGGCTACTCCAACGATAAGAGTGCTTTTTTGTTGCTGCACTACTGTTTCCTTATTTTCCGCTGTTGACCTCATCACTTTGGCTTGCATCTTCAATTCCATCCTTGATAATTTCACATAATATCAGACATGACAGAGGCTTCTTGGCATGGTTCTCTTTCTAACTGTATTTTATCTAGATCTTCACCATCATCATCTTCTAGATCGGAAATCTCCGAGTCAGACCCGGGTGTTACCACGTACTGCAAAGCTTCCTCAAGATTGTATCTAACTTTGCATCTTGTCTCCATCACTTATAAACTGAAATTGAAATATAAAGTTTAAAAATCAAGGAACAGTCCAACAATGCAAAAATCACCATTGAGTTTCTGTAAATTCGTCGAGAAGACGACTGTAAACATACTTAGGCCCATTTAACAAATTCGACCATGAATGACCATAGTTGCCAAATGACAACCAAATTGTTAGAAGCAAATAAATGTAAGAACCAACCTGTCGATAAATAAATGTCGTCTTCCACATCAAAATATGATCTTTGAGAATAGACTATCCAGTAATAAGCAATATATTTGCGAAACTTTTAGCGATAAAATTTCCAACCGATGAAAGCCACTGAAAACTGTGATGAACTGTCGCTGCTCAAACCGCCACTTCTCCCTCCCAACAACAAAACAAACCAATCAAAACATTCAATTCAATAAAAGAGATATCCATAGCAACATCACAAAAAGATTTGGTAAGCTAAAACACAGACTACCTGTACAGAACAACCAATGATTATTTAGTTGCCATATGGCAACTGTGGACAGTAAAGAGTTAATAGATCCTATGGTTTTACCACCAACAAAAGATTTGCTTGTAATGGAACACGACAAAAAGTAGACTAGCCTTGTATCTTGTAGTTTTGACCACCCATCATCAAAAATTTTGCCAGCTATACTTTGTATTCTTTTATTTGTCCCATATGCGCATTTTCAATGTTGAAATCCAAGGAAAAACTGTGAAACGATGAAGGTAACAGACCCATTTTGGTGAAGGAGAAAATGAAAATGAGCATATTGAAACACAAAATGTCAAAATTCTTCAACTCCAAGAGACTTGCAGATATAATTTCAACAATAGGATTCATTTAATGCCAAAATATATGAATTAAAATGAACTTTATATGATGAAATGTGTCAATGACAGGATTCTTTATTTTCATATAGAGATCTTAGTTTAGTTTAAATCCAATATATTAAGGGCAATATCCTTCTGTTCAAACAACCGAGTTTCCCATATTCCCAAAGTGCATATTGCTGATAGGCAGCTTTTCTCAACGAATTTGTAGTGAATTCCATTGGTTCAGCTTTAAGATCACACCTTGCTAATATTTGAAGCCTGAGGACATCTCTGTCCATCCAGATTTTACAAAACATCTGTAAGGATGTGACACATTACCTAACATTTGTTTTCATCAGGGTCAGGCATTGCAATTAAAACGTGCAATTGGCATTTCAGGGTGTGAAATTGAGTGCACAAGGTTTTCATATAACTGGCACTTCCTTCCTCAATAGCTCCCATCTCTACAACAAGTTGCTGTAGAACTTTCCGAAAGAGAAAAAAATTTCTATTATTTCTCTTTTCTGATTATGATCTAATTTTGTAATTTTGTAGAAATGTAAATAGTTGGTATGAATTAGCTCTTCAACCTATGTATGGCACCAACAGGAAATAATTTTATAATAAAAATAATAATAATAAAGAGATCTTTTACATCTTGAGTTAAGAATTGCAACAAAATTTGCTTAATCATGAACAAGCAAGTCACTATAGATATAAGTTCTGTGTGTGCGCATGAATCGCCTTGTACTATTTGGAAAATGGAAGGACTTTAAGGAAAATGGAAGGACTTTAAGGAAAATGGAAGGGCAAGAAATGCATAACGCGACAGTGCTAGCTGAACCTTGTGTGAGTAACAGTTCTGTCAATGGTTTTAATGTTTGTAATGATAATTATTGTGTCGTGTCATTTTTAGCTATCTACAGTTGTTAATCAAAAGTTTTAATATTCATTCTATATTCTGTATTCAGTTTCACTGTCATATCTATGCCAAAATTCTTCAAAATTTAACTAGATTATGTCAGAAAAAAACCGTTGTCTGTGAAAATTTTATCTATTGTTCAAGGAATATCAAAGCAGTCCTCAATTTTAGGAGGATCTTAAACAAAATACTTCCATATAAGCAGCATCTTGCGTTTTTAAGCAGTGTGCATACTCTGTACATTTTGCCAAGAGAACTTAATTGTACTTTAAATTTCTTTTAAAGTCAATCAAACGAAAATAGTTTATGATGTCTCCAAAGAGCCATTCAACGCTAACTCTTACTGAGCTCATTCTCTTGTCTCACAGCTGCTGCTCTGTTGTTAGTTGTGCCCCAATAAATGGTGCTTGTAATTGGGGCCGCAGCGGATAGTTTTCTTTTTGTCCTTTTTGTAGTGTGGACCTTCGTTTTTCTTTGACTTGTTCTGGTAATAACTGTCACGAGAGCATTGTACCAGACAGTTTTGAAAATAAGTGCTCTATTTCAGCAACTCTGGCTTCCGGCAGTATATGGGGCTCTTTATTGCATAATTTTTTCGATATTCTCCCAGAAGAGAAGAAACAATTCCTTCCAAACATTTAGTAATGGTGACAATTGAATTGTCGCCAGAGTATTAAATATAATTGGAGCAATTTTTTGGATTAAGGTCATTGCATTGATGTTGCTTCCAATTGCCATCAGTTGATAAACACAATGCATGCATATGGAAATTGAAATCGTCGTTTGAGAGGAAGTAGGAGCAGACTGCCGCGAATAATGTCATCAGGATATTGCTCATCACACCTCTCCAGAAAAATATAATATTCTTCAATCTTAAAATTAACAATATTTCTAAGAATATAATAAAAATGAGGGTCGAAATATTTGTTCAGAGAATCCTGTATCCAATAACTTCTCAAATGAAAATAGGAATTGGGATTTTCATCAAACCTTGATTGCAACAGAGAAATCTTTCACTTTCCAGAGGATATTCTGGAATGACTGGCAAGCTTCCCAAATCCAATCCATTTCTTATTCAATATGCTGGGACATTTAGCTCTCATACAATACCAACATTTATATATTGGGATGGGAGAAATAGATGTGTCCCTATTTTTCTTGGAAACCACTAATAGCATGCAAAACTTTTTATTCAGTGTCAAAGTCGTGACAATTGTAGATACAAAAACGATGAATGGTGATAAATATTGAAAGACAATCAAAGCCTTTACATTGCATGTTAATCATTTTGTTTTTCTTTAATACCGTAGTTAGGAAAATCTTATTGTCATTCTAACAAGTTTTACCCAATTGAAATATTTATATTTAGGCAATATATATTTTTACCTTCACTGTTTTAAAAATGAAATATGAAAAACTGGTTCTGTGGTTGAAAGGTAAGAACATTTAACTCAATCTAAGAACACTTAACAGCATGGACTGTGACAGGCTGCAATAACATACAGGGTTTCCTGTCAGATTTTTAGGAGCATGAGAAAGGCAGCTCTTAAAGTGGCCTATAAAATGTGGAAAACTTTTGATGTTTTTGAGACAGTTGACATTTCTCTTTAGAAAAAAATAGAGGGAGTGGAGCATTTTAACGAGAAAGTAAAACAGAATAGGAGTATGGCAAATATTATTTCTGAAGTTGAGCTTATCTTAGCAAACAAGAATGAGCATTCAGGAGAAAGGACAAATCTAGTGCCAGTTTGAGCAAGGGAAACTACAGAGAGCTTTTGGAGCTTGAGTTAAGTTTTATCCTCTTTATGATTGACAGGAAGATTCAGAAAATGTAAGTGCAGAAGGTGGGCCTTGTACTTGTGTTTTAGCAGATGACCAGAATGATCTAGTTAAATCAAGGTAAAATAAGAAAACTAAGATAGTGTTACTGAACCAACGTGATTTACTCATTCTTTGTTAGACCCTTGCTTAATCCTTATTAGATCTATTAGATTTGCACTGTATTAAGATGAAAGTAAGGCATTCTTATAAATGCTTTTGCTGAACTTCACTGTTGAGTCAATGATTCTTAGTAGGGGAGGGGTGGTTTCGCACCTATGCAGTCTTTCGTTACGCCATTGATAAATACATAGAGGAAACGCAAGAAAATTATGAAGTTTATATGAAATTGCATCAATAAAGAAACTAAAACCTTAAAAACGATCATATGCAATATCAACGGTAAAATCTTGATGAAAGGGATGTTTTAATTTTGCATAACATTTGTAAAATATTGGACATAGCAACATTCGCTGCCTCAGGTTACTATATATGACATAATTTTGATGACTTTGGATACGAAATTTGAATATAAGATGGAGTTGCAAATCATTGAATTAAAGGTACTTATAATTTTGAATGCATTGAAGTCGAAGTGCAAATGGTTGTCATTCAACAGCCAAGTTTTATGAGGCGAAATGGTCATGTGATCATTGAAAGACGCTTGCCCATATTTAGACTATGTGATTATGGAAGGACACTTGCCTTTATTTGGGGTTTTCAATTACATACAGGGATAATTATTGGGAAACGATGATTAATTGACAAAATTAACTAATCAGCCAATCTACTAATTAAAATTATACCTTTAATTTAAAAAGCGTTAAGATTAGGAAACTGAACAGGAAGATTGAAATTAAAAGGTAGTTATGAAAATGAAAAATTGAAAGTTACTGTTTCTCTAACTTTACCGCCCCTTTTGTTTCTTGGTTTCCTGTAGAGATGCAGGAATACCTCATCCCCGCTCCTGCGAAAAAAAAATTTGTTTAAGGAAACCTGTCTTGAAATATCAATGATGTAACTTTTAATTGAACATTTGTTAAAAATAGAGAAAATAAAGTCAAGGAAACAGCTAAAGAATAAATGTAATAAGACGAAAAGATCCGAGGGAAGGTACCTTAATTCTCTTACGGGACGCCGATGACGATCAAGGAAACCGAATTTTGTTTTTTTGTTTTTTTGTTTCAAGGAAACCGAAATGCCAAAACCATCTATTCTTCAAATTAGATTGATCAGCCTTTGTATTTTTAGTAAATACTTGTAATTGTTGGATATTGTGCCTTTCATGTTAAGATTGCCCCACATTATTAACCTGTTTACTCTCCTGACTTGACAAATCAAATCAAAATTGGTTCTTTTTAAAAATAAAAAAAGTTCCTATAAATAATGCCCTCCTACACGCTTACAATTTCATAAGGGATCTGCACCAAATGTAATATCATACAGCAAGCATGCAAGCGTACTTTCAATGTGGCGTCAGCCAAACATGATTAATCCAATTAATAGTCACGCATTGTGAGTAGCATTTAGTATTGACAGAGGAAAAAGTATTTACTTGCAGCAAGAATCCTATTAAGATATGAGCTATTTTCGTGTGGGACGGGAATGTTCTATTACATTGATTGTAATTCAGTAAATCCTTCTAGAAAATTAAACCCTGGCTTAATTACTTGTTGACTCTTGATACTTGAGAAATTCATTATCATTATTATTACCATTAGCAATATCATAGCTCCCATCGCAATCATGCAAGATAAAGCATGTCTGTGCTTCATGAAAAAAAGTAAAGTTAATCTATATAAAGAACGTGTCATTCACACACAGTTACACTGACTATAATATGCATTAACAAAATGGCTAATATAGGTTTTGTTGCCACTGCTTATTTTTAATCAAACTCAGATTTAAAACGTTTTAGCTGTACAAAGTCGGTAATACAAACAGCATATCTGAAACTGTCATCTTGAACAAGTAGAGAAAACGAAAATGACATGTTTTATGAATTAGCTTTAGATGTTGCATCCTTGCATCAAATTTTTACAATCAAAGAGCGAAATTTGCGGGCACTTCAAATTTATTTCATTAATGATTTGAAAGCAAGACCCTTTTGAGAGGGGGTTTTCCTTAAATATCAAATTCACGAAATATGTTTCTCTTTCCTGATAGCACTTGCCGTGAGAGAGGGCTGTTCAAAATTTCAAAAAACAAAGTTAAAAGTTTACCCCCAGTTAATGGAGTCAGGTATAATTCATATTGTGTATTACTACTACCTTCGGTTAGAATGTTTGGAAGCCGAAAGAAACTCAGGATCCATGATAAGAATAAAAACAACATGGCGGGCTGTACCCCCCTTTCTTGACATGAAAGACAGTTTAAAATTGCTGGCATTTAACATATCAAGCAAATATAAAAAGTTCACCCCAATTTAAAGCGGCAAGTATAAATTATGGTGCGCATCGCTACCCTTCTTCAAATGTGTTTGCAAGAAAAAACCCGAGATGGAGTCGCCACAAGAAGATGGTTTCAAAATCCCAGCATTTAGTTCACCGTGCCAAGATTCAAACTTTTTGGCACGTCAGCCTGCCAAGTTATATATTTTTTAAATTTATTGTTGCTAGCTTCAACAAAGGTGCTTGCAAGTCCAGAGAAACTCAAGATGGGACTTCTTAGTAAAATAGCAAGGTGGATTTTCTCCTCATTGTCTCTGGAAGACAGTGTACCTAGTAATTAATTTGATATCTCGCAATATCAACTGATTAACTATCTTTAATTTTTCTTTAGGCTGGTAATTTGCAGATTTAGTCCCCTTTATCGAGATGCATTCTTTGTACAAGATTGATGCATAATTTTTTTTGTCTGATTTTTCACAAACTTCAACATGCTTTTACAACAACTCTTAGAAAAACATTATCAGATCTTACTTTTGTCCCATGTTTATATCTTGTCAAATAAACCCAGGAATGTGAAACTACTTTATAACAAACAAAAAGCACACTAAAGGAAATCTATAGCCAACATGCTTTTTCGTAAATTCATTTAGTTTAACTTCGAGGACAGTGTATATCCTGTAAAAGGCCTTCTTCACAAAAATTTGTCAGTGGAAAAATCGCAAACACTTAAGGCGGCGAGGGAGAGTTGCAGAAAGAGGAAAAACAGGGGGCTTACTTATTAAGAAAAAAATTTTGAGTTCTTTAACCATACACTTTTAGCCCTCGTTGACTTATGGGAATCTTCTTTATATTTTCTAGGGCCTTAGTTAGAGCTCTCGTGTTTAATCTAACAATAAATTTCTGTTAGCCGTCGTTGGTCCATGATGCTCGTTGTGAAAATATCAAAAAAATGAACTATTCGTGATGATGAGTCTTTAAAACAATGCAGCAACAAAGAACGCAAGAAATTGAGCGATAGAAAACAGCCAAAATTTAGAGCATCAGTAAGAAATCTTACTCCAACAACAAATTAACAAAATACAATTTACAGACAACAGCTATCTATATAACTTAAGTCCTCTTCTCCATAGTCATGGTTTTTTCTTGTTTCTTTGTTTGATTTAACGACAGCATCAATGCCATGAATTTCGTTTCGAAGGTCCGAGAATCACGTCTGCGACATAACTATTGCTTGAAACGATCTTTGATCTAGATGAAGAACAAACAAAATAATGAAAATGTTATTCCATGGTTAATGAAAGCACGTTTTAAAGAAATCGATATACAGCCAATCCATATTCTTTTAAGCACAAAACTACGCAAGAGGTAAAAAATTCAGAGAAACACGTTCATGGCGGGTCTAGCGACTCCTTTCAGCAACCGGTTTTTAGTGTAATTTCACCCAAATAAGCATAAAGTCATTTGAAATGGTTTCTAGAATGATAAATTTTCAATTCCCAAAATGATGCAGGCACAATCTACCGTAGCAATCCAGCTTTCTTTCAGTACAAAACCATGAAAAGAGGTGGAAATTTGCCGTTTGCGGCGGGGGCTAGCAGTAAGCGACCGGTTTTTAGTGTAATTTCATCAAATTATGCATAAAATCATTTGAATTTGTTCTTGTTAAGCGAGCAATACAGCAAATCCATTTTCCTTGAAGGACAAAACTGCGAAGAGGTAAAACATTAAGAGAAACACGTTCGTGGCGGGTCTAGGGACCCCTTTGGCAACCGGTTTTTAGTGTAATTTCACCCAAATAAGCAAAAAGTCATTTGACATGGTTTCTAGAATGATTTATTGATAATTCCGAAAAAATGCTCTCAAAAAGCTAGAAATAATTTTCACTCGAGAGGCAGGCAAATCCCATCTCAGTCTCAGCGGGAAAATCGCACAAAAAGTGAAATTTTAATCGAAAAATACTCACTTGTTGTACCAAAAAGTCAAAAAATCCGATCGTTTATCTACAAAAAAAGAAGGTGGTTAGGAAAAGTTGCTGCAAAGGATTCTCTATAGGCATATATGGTTGGGGGCTGGCGGGATTGCATAATTCACATGACAACGGGTTTCCTATGAAAATCAATCTTCTTGCATCAAGTATAAATACCACAATTCTTCATTCTTTGATTGCAATAAAGCCGATCCAGTTTCCTTTTAGCACAAAACCACGCGAAGAGGTAAAAATTTTTCGTTCACGGCGGGGGTCTAGCAGCCGCTTTTTAGTGCAATTTCATCCAAATGAGCAGAAAATCGTGTCAAATAATAAATTTCGAAAACCTGTAAGAACAACAACGCTTACTTGTATTCGCATGCCATCAATTCTGATGCCAGTGAAGAAGGGGAACAGCCAGCAGCCATCGCAGAACCCAAAAAGCGGGCAGCAGCGTGCGTACCGTACGTAGCTACTAAAACGAAGAAAAGGAAGATCGTCAAAACCACGAATTATATGGCTCTTGCAAACGAAATAAAAACAAACGGGGTTTCAATCTATCGATCGATAAAAAGGAAAGAAAAATAGCTAGCAAGAATGTTTATAATAAAAATCTAGCGAGACTCACCTGTAGCTGTAGCACTGTAGTACTGTAGCACAGAACACGACCATCGACAACCGCTTCGAGTTCGAAAAGGAATGCCAACCAGCAGTGCACGTAGATTTATCATCCAATTCCAAATCAATCAAATCACCGTTGTGTTAAAAACGAAACGGATTTGAAAAGCCTCCGTTCAAATTGAAGGGTTGCTGGAGGAAGAAGTTTTGAAATCTTTTGTAGAGAGCAAGAGAAATGAGAGAGAAAGGACCTTTAGAAAGGCGGGACAAAGACCTCGGAGAGCACTAATCGAGATCGAGAGGATTGGAGTGATTTTGGAACGAACCTGGGAGAAAACGTACAAATATCTATAAAAAAGGGAGGAAAAACGAAAAAAAGAAACCCCATGAGCATAAGTTTGAGGACGAAGTGGAAAAAAGAATTTGGAAAATCAGCCGAGCGGTTTTGGCTGGTAAGCGTCTCCAAGATCAGGCGGTGTCGTTTGAACCGCTATGCGATTTTGACCCAGGGATCCGCTGGAGCATTGTGTTTGGCTTTTGTTGTTCGAGGAGAATAGAAGAAATTTGCATATCCGCATATTAGTATTAGTAGAAGCAGAATGATAACAAATTGCACACCAGTGAATAGATGTTTTAATTTCTATTGTAAAATCTCGCATTATTATATATTTTGAAAAGGAAATACAAATATATTGTCCAATCAGCATTGGGAATCGAAAAATACGTACCTTCGATGTCATCCAATCGAAATCATCAACAGAAATGACGACATTCGACATGTGAACATATTTACAAATTGTTTCCTATCACCGACACCACACCTTAACATTAGACATCACAGGGTCACGCGAAGATGTAAGTACTTTGTTCCGGTCACCCAAGTCAAGAGAATGAAACTTCGAGGGAGGCACAGGGTGTCAGGGGGAGGCACAGGGTGTCAATAACGGAATATTATCGAATTTGTCACGAAAAGATACTAAGAAAATGTCACAAACTCGTGAAGAGAAAATGTTCGAAAAGTGCCAAAAAATTGCCAAACTTTAGACAGTTGCCAAATCTAAATTTTTAGTTGCCAAACAACATGAAAAAGTGCCAAAATTGGCAATTTTGGCAACTAAATTGCCAAATTGGCAACCCTGTAGGCAACTGCTCTGAAGAACCTACAGAAAGAACAGAAAATTCCAGATAAAGTCACTTGTCTAGTTCTAAAGGGCAAACATTTTTGGTGATTTGTATCTAAGCACCGGTATCTAAACAACAATAGCATTTATGCAAAAACAGGACACTGCATATGATTTTATAGTTTTTTTCTAAATTAGCAGCAAGTGTTTTGGTAAATTTTAAATCTTAATCCAATAGCAAATTGAACAATATAAGATTTGTCCAAGATAAAGAAAGTGATCAATAAACCCACCCTTTCTCTGTGCCAGTTTTCCTGTATTTGACATTTTCTTTTGTTCTATATTTGTCTGCCAAGTGTCTTAATGAACATTTTGCCAGACAAAGTTCTGAAAATCCTGGATGTTGAATGATGCATCGAGGGACTTCATCAACATCATCAAACACCCTTTCATCACTCAAACTCGTGGCAACAGCTTCTAGCTCTCTGCAGCACTCCTTTGCAGTTGAAAGCTTTTCTATATGGCAGTGGCCACATGTACACCTAGATGTTCAAAAAGGTATCAATTTGGTATAAGATGAAAAACAAAATCAAAAAACAGATAGATAAAAATAGAGAATAGCAGGCTATTTCGTGTGAAACATTGCAAGAAGGTCTTAACATCAACACCCTTAACATAAAGGAATAAACATACTTTTAGTTATTTTCAATTAAAAAAATTCAAGCGAAATTGTATATGGTTCGTGTTAATGCCATGTAAAAACAATCCTCGAGGGTAGAAAAATTTGAAGCCACTAATAACGAACTTTGCCCTCTGTGCCCTTAAACAGTTGGAATTGATGATATAGTCTATTTAATATCAAATTTATTTGTGTATTTATAACTAAAAGATATAATTATAAATGCGTCACCTAACTACAATAATCAACCTCACGGTTGCAACGTTGGCAAGTGAGGCCTAATTAGCCAAAGATTTACAGATTATAATATGCTACTCACCATGACTGAATTGTTAAATAACAGCTAAGTCGCATCAAAAGAATTTCGTTTCTCTGTCTCTCCTCTTCTCTCCCGTTATAATACTGTGGCACCCAGTTCGCGTCCACCATAGGCTCTCCGGTATAAGGCCTATCGATATCATCATCGTTGCTATGTGCCCTTCCTTTCCTTACAACAAATTCAGGTTCCTCATCTTCTTCCTCAAAGTTACTTTAACTCGTGTTTTCAGAACGGCTTGGTTGGTCTCAGAGTCGGAACTCATGTTTAAAGACAACAGTGTGTAAACGTCTACCTGTTGATCTTTAGCCCAGTTGAGCTGAATTCACACTAGAGGCGTTTTTTTGCCACTGCCCATATAAGGTTAGCGTTTTTAGAGGCATTGCGTGCGCATCACGTTTTTTTTAGCAATGCTTCATAATGCGGCAAAGTTGGATAAATCCAACTTTGCCATGACACGCCGCGTCAGAACAATAGTGCAAGCCTTGCAGACAAGTTCAAATTTTGATAATGGCGGCGGCTATCTTCGACAAGGAACGTTTAATCAAAGCAGTGAGAAGATACTCTTGTTTGTACGATACGACGAAAAAGGAGTATAAAGACGAGTCAATTAGGGAGAACGCTTGGCGAAATGTTTGCAATGAAGTACTTGAGAAGACGTACCAAAACGAAAAAGAACTCATTGAAGGTATGTGTCCTAAATCTTTTGCATTCCTGTTATGAAATATCATGCATGTTCTCGATTTATCAAAGAAGGAATGTCGATTCTACAATTAAAGCAGAATGGGAACAGGTAATTTTTTTTAATGTAGGATAACTTGGCACCTTTCAAATAATTCCTGATTCTTTCATTGAATTTTTCGTATCTCAAGGGGAACACAAAAATAGTCCTGAATTGTAAGCATGACTTTACATGACAAGCGTGATATTTTGAATGAAAAACGTCGGATAAGATTGAAGTTTAAACTCTTTTGATAAGAGTACTTTATAAGAACACGAGCCACCAAATGTTTTCATCAGTGGTATATTGTTCATGTGTAGATTTCTTGATGAACAAATTAAGAACAACCCAGCCTATGAAAAGTTTTTATGCTACAATATTTAACTCGAGTCTATTTGCTCTTTCATGTAGATACAAATGCCCTTAAAAAAGTTTTCAAAAACCTGAGAGTCTGGAAGTGCTGGAGGTGTACCATTGGAGCCTTCGTGGCCGTACTTTAGACTGCTTGAATTTTTGGCTCCCTTTCTGAAGCAGCTGTACAGCTCTTTCTATATGACATCAAGTGGTCTATGGCTTATCATCAAACGGCAGCCTTCACTAATAAAAGACGCAGATGATGATTTTAGTGAGAACAAATGAAAACAATAATGGCTCAACAAGAATGTAAAAAATTACAAACCTGCAATTCTACAAAGAGAGTTGGTCAAATGAATTATCGTATAGACTGTAACTTCCAGATGATGTTGGTGCAACAAAAATACCTTCTTGTACGTATTATCTAGGCCATTGTGGATAATGATCTGGCTACTGGCGAATTTTTCATTTAGCTTGACATACTTTTTCTGAAGTGCTGCATGTCTTTTGGCGAATAGCTTCAGTGGAAGCACTGCAATTTTCAAAGGAACAACGGCTTCAGCATCACATACGTATTCCAAATTATAGCTCAACAAGAATGTAAAAAATTACAAACCTGCAATTCTACTAAGAGAAATCTAAACTGCACGCTGAACTGGAAAAACTCAAAACGATCTTCTTGGACAACGGCTATCCTGAAGACGTCATTTTATCTTATACTAAGGAGAAGATCGCAAGTTTTTCGGCTGTTCAAAAGTTTGGTCCGCAAAAGTGCCCAGTTTATTTGAAACTACCATGGATTGGTAACACTTCCTTGCGATTCGAGAGTCAAATTAGGCAAGCCATAACCAATTGTTTCTTTGCTGTCAATCCTCGGATTGTTTACAGCACTAGGAGAGCCCTTCCATCCATTCAAAAGGATTGCGTCCCTACCAAACAAAAAAGTTCCGTCATTTATGAATTTACGTGCCAATGTGATTCTGGCTACGTAGGGCGCACAACCCAAAGATTGGGGGATAGGATAAAACAGCATGTTCCTTCCAACATACGAAACAAAATTGCCCCTCAAAGAGAACAGCCTCCTCGATCTTGTAGGTCTAGAAACACTGTTAGAACAAGTGATTCTGCCATTGGTCAACATCTTTTAGACAACCCAGATTGTGCAAAACTCTATAATGACGACATGTTTCGGATAATTGGCAGAGCCCGGTCGTCCTTCCATCTAGCAGTTTTGGAGTCAATCTACATAAAAACGAAAAAGCCGCCATTGTGTAGACAAAAGGAGTTCGTTTTCTCTCTTGGACTCCATTGGTAATTTTTCTTTAGGCTCGCGGCACTGATTGGTCAACTATACTGGTGTTGTGCTTGCGTTTTTCTGATTGGCTTATTTCGATCCACAACTGGGTATATATTTTTCAAACGTGTTTTTTCGGAACCTATTCTGACGTTTTATGCCCTGAGGAGTGTCAGACGAAAAAGCTTTAAGTATGTTGTAAAATGTTGGCTTTTTTCAAAGTCATTTTCAAATTCTGTACCGCAAAAAAATTGTTCTACTAAGAGAGTTGGTCAAATGAATTATCGTATAGACTGTAACTTCCAGATGATGTTGGTGCAACAAAAATACCTTCTTGTACGTATTATCTAGGCCATTGTGGATAATGATCTGGCTACTGGCGAATTTTTCATTTAGCTTGACATACTTTTTCTGAATTGCTGCATGTCTTTTGGCGAATAGCTTAAGTGGAAGCACTGCAATTTTCAAAGGAACAACGGCTTCAGCATCACATACATATTCCAAATTATGGCTCAACAAGAATGTAAAAAATTACAAACCTGCAATTCTACAAAGAGAGTTGGTCAAATGAATTATCATATAGACTGTAACTTCCAGATGATGTTGGTGCAACAAAAATACCTTCTTGTACGTATTATCTAGGCCATTGTGGATAATGATCTGGCTACTGGCGAATTTTTCATTTAGCTTGACATACTTTTTCTGAAGTGCTGCATGTCTTTTGGCGAATAGCTTCAGTGGAAGCACTGCAATTTTCAAAGGAACAACGGCTTCAGCATCACATACATATTCCAAATTATGGCTCAACAAGAATGTAAAAAATTACAAACCTGCAATTCTACAAAGAGAGTTGGTCAAATGAATTATCATATAGACTGTAACTTCCAGATGATGTTGGTGCAACAAAAATACCTTCTTGTACGTATTATCTAGGCCATTGTGGATAAGGATCTGGCTACTGGCGAATTTTTCATTTAGCTTGACATACTTTTTCTGAAGTACTGCATGTCTTTTGGCGCATAGCTTCAGTGGAAGCACTGCAATTTTCAAAGGAACAACGGCTTCAGCATCACATACGTATTCCAAATTATGGCTCAACAAGAATGTAAATAATTACAAACCTGCAATTCTACAAAGAGAGTTGGTCAAATGAATTAACGTAAAGGCTGTAACTTCCAGATGATGTTGGTGCAACAAAAATACCTTCTTGTACGTATTATCTAGGCCATTGTGGATAATGATCTGGCTACTGGCGAATTTTTCATTTAGCTTGACATACTTTTTCTGAATTGCTGCATGTCTTTTGGCGAATAGCTTCAGTGGAAGCACTGCAATTTTCAAAGGAACAACGGCTTCAGCATCACATACATATTCCAAATTATGGCTCAACAAGAATGTAAAAAATTACAAACCTGCAATTCTACTAAGAGAGTTGGTCAAATGAATTATCGTATAGACTGTAACTTCCAGATGATGTTGGTGCAACAAAAATACCTTCTTGTACTTATTATCTAGGCCATTGTGGATAATGATCTGGCTACTGGCGAATTTTTCATTTAGCTTGACATACTTTTTCTGAATTGCTGCATGTCTTTTGGCGAATAGCTTCAGTGGAAGCACTGCAATTTTCAAAGGAACAACGGCTTCAGCATCACATACATATTCCAAATTATGGCTCAACAAGAATGTAAAAAATTACAAACCTGCAATTCTACAAAGAGAGTTGGTCAAATGAATTATCGTATAGACTGTAACTTCCAGATGATGTTGGTGCAACAAAAATACCTTCTTGTACGTATTATCTAGGCCATTGTGGATAATGATCTGGCTACTGGCGAATTTTTCATTTAGCTTGACATACTTTTTCTGAAGTGCTGCATGTCTTTTGGCGAATAGCTTCAGTGGAAGCACTGCAATTTTCAAAGGAACAAAGGCTTCAGCATCACATAGGTATTCCAAATTATAGCTCAACAAGAATGTAAAAAATTACAAACCTGCAATTCTACAAGGAGAGTTGGTCAAATGAATTATCCTAAAGGCTGTAACTTCCAGATGATGTTGGTGCAACAAAAATACCTTCTTGTACGTATTATCTAGGCCATTGTGGATAATGATCTGGCTACTGGCGAATTTTTCATTTAGCTTGACATACTTTTTCTGAAGTACTGCATGTCTTTTGGCGCATAGCTTCAGTGGAAGCACTGCAATTTTCAAAGGAACAACGACATCAGCATCACATACGTATTCCAAATTATCAGGTAGCTGATCCTTTTCTTGCAAAAGCATGTACAGCATGACTACAATCCTGGACAAAAGGTTATGAGACAATTACTTTTTAAGTGATTTTCTGCGTAATTGCCCTCAAAACCAGTGGTATGCCCCTCCCCCCAATGTAAATGTTGGTGGTGGGTAATGGCAGTTGATTGTGGAAGCCAGAAATCCTAAAATATCAACATCAACATTTATATTGGGGGCATGCGGTTGGGTGCTTCTGCAATAAATGATTATAAAAGCAAATGTCTCCTAACTTTTCTTGATGATTGTCTGTGTTTGGAAGTTATTGTGTGTTATTGATATAACAATTGTTTTACAAGTTTTTGTTACAATATGTCCCTTTTACTGAAGGGTCACAATAAAGCGTCATTTGCACCTTTCAGGGGGTATAGCTATTATCTTGATTATTTGACGAAACGGGCCATTTGACTTAATATCGAATAAGGGTTAAGGCTGTTCTGAAGCACTCAATGAATGCAAATTATTAACGATGGTACATCCAAGAATCATTTCTCCAAAAACAAGAGCTTATATCAAACTAAACAGGACCAGAAAAGTAGCCAAATTGATTGCAAACACTGGAATTTGTAGAGCTCATATTTATCAAATATGGAGTGAGAGTTTGAAAACTAGCTGAAAAAACAAGAAGAGATAAATTGAGGGGAGACCATCTAAACTATCTGTAAGACACAAAAGGCGACTTCTCCGACTTGTGAAATGTGTCTGTTCTCAGAATCCAAACTGGACAATAGAAAGACTGATGGAAAGGATAGGAGGATAATTACCAGATGAAATTAAGACTGAAATTTGCAAAATGGATATTGAAGGAAAAACCTAAAGATTTTTGGTGTAAGAACATAAACTTTTATCTTGACAGAGTTAGTTTTGTATACAAACAAAATCCCAAAGACCAGGCTCTGGCCCCCAACAGACGAGTGTGGAGAAAGAGAAGCGAGGGACTTGTTGAAGATTTCATTGCTCTATTGGGGTTGCGACTAAATGGCACAACCCCAATAGAGCAATGGTAAGGATTTGTCTTTCAAAAATAATATGAATGTAGCTAGTTTCATTCATTCAATTTGTATGAGTGTTTTCATGACTAATAGCCCTTTGTTTGCAACGGATTATTGAAGAAACTTGATATGGGCCTAGAGGCTACGGGCTATCGTAAAGTTACGACACACTTGCAGCAGATCATGTTGTATAATAAATCAGACTGAGGTTAACTATACTGACTAAAAATTCATTAAGCGTGACTTAAAATTCATACAAACCATGGGAGGTACCTCGAATCATTGAATTAGGCCTATGAGGCTTATTAATTTGCAACGTTTTTTGGTGTGAGGATTTATTCTAGTACAAGGCTTTTTACAGGGGTGGCTTATAAAGTATATATTTATTTATATACATATATATATATAATATGAAAGTGGCCATAAAAATATTTTGCAGGAATTAAATTCTTGTAGATCATCATAAATGTTGTGTTGTCGTGAAAATGCTTCGTTTGTTTTTGTTTCTTGTTTATCTGTTTTCTTTATAATTGGCTAAATAATGCATTGCAAAAATAAGCATGTAGGGGTAGCGGTTTTTCACATCCACAGTAGGGGCTGATTGGATGGGGCTTATTTACAGGGGTGCATTTGAAAATATTATTATATGTTTCTGCCTTTTTGTTTGCACTTAAATTGGATACTTTTTGGTGACTGGCAAAGGAAATATCTAAGCTTTGTCATTTCAAGAGATCAATCTCCAGAAATTAAGCTTTGTCAATTTTTTGTTTCCACATCTCAATTGTAAAAAACAAACAAAAAGAAGCAAGGGTAGACACCATTAACACTTTTTCTGTCAGAACCATCATTTTTATAATACTTTATTCTTAACTTTTCACTTTTTCCTATATTTTCATTTTCTTCACTTTTTCCTATACCTTAGGTGCAAGTGTGGTAATTGCAATTTGACTAAACTTGCAAAACCAAAAGAGTGTTGCTGTTGCAGTGATCTTGAGGCTGTCAATGTTTGTCTTTCAGACAAAAGAATTCTGGCAGATCTCAATGATGTACCCAAATGTGTAACTGAGCACCCAGCATTTGAGCCAGTAATTCTTGGAAAATGGTCACTGAGGCAGGCAGCAGATCGATACAGGACAAGAGAAAAAAGCCATTATAAAAACACTGGTGATGAAAATAAGTATGTACAACATTTGTTGGATACTTATTATATTTGCATACTTGTGGACATCAGTTATTATATCACAAACTGAACAAAATTTAAATGTAAGGTTTATCTATTAAATCTATCTTGGCAATTTGTACAGAATTTAGCTTCACAAAGCTTTCTAAACGTTTTCCAATTCAGTACTTATTTATTGTGAATATGTGCATGTAAAGCACAAGAAATCAGTTTGTGTTCATGCAATATTTCTAAAATTGTTGATTTCTGGACATATACTCATAGTTTATTATTTTGAATCTTTTCTAGATTCCTTCGCGCTATCTCTTATAGAGAATTTACAAGGCTGGTGCATGGCAGAATAGGAAACAAAAGAATCCCTCTCCCAGCCTGTGCTTACAACAAAATCAGGCAGAAATTTCCTTCTGAAGAGATGACTGGCTATGAGTCCGATAGTGACTGAGTAGCTCACAATGTTATTTTACATTTTAATCAAAGTTTGTTTTATATGATAAAGGTCTGTAATATCATTCAGACAAAGTAAGCTGCTTCAACACTTTCCGATGATTTTGGGTCAATACAAAATGTAGAATTGAGTTCCTCATAGAGGCAAACTTGAAAGCAAAAAAGCAAACCACTTCTAAGATAGTTTTAGCAAAAAGAAGCTTTTTTGACTCAGCTAAGGGATTTATTTATTGGTTTTTCGGGCATGTCAAAATGTTTTTGTGACCTTTCATTGAGTTATGACAGATAGAACATTGAGGGGGTGCACGTCGATTTTGCTGTTGTTTCCTGCTCACTACTTCATCAACTGAAAAGATAGAAAAAGAACCACTCATATATTTAAAGCCTCCCTTGATTATCATGGTAAAATGGTAAAACTATGGTTCAAATAAAGAAAATTTGGTACCTGATGTTGATGGAGGAACTGGAACAGTAACTGCTGATTTACGGGCAAAATGCTTTTCAATGGCAGCAAACCTATCTTCCTTTTCTATTGCTGAAGACATTGGACAAGGAGCGAGTTTATTTAAATGTTCAACTGTAGCATTCAGGTTGTTAGCAGCTATGGCATCCACCAATGTCTCATAGATATCAGGAACGTAATCTATGTTTGGGAATACAATGTCAGTACTGCACTTATTGTGTTACATATTTTCAATGTTGATTCTTTCTATTGTTTGAGTTTATTCAATATCGCAGACAATTAAACAAATGAATATACTAAATTATATGCTAGTGATCTTCAAATGCCCATACCAAATCTCTGTTTTACTTTGACTTCCTTGACAGTTGCTTCTCCGTTCTTGAATTTTGGGTAGGTGACCTTAACTTGGGGTGTACCAGATCCATCCTGTGTTGTTTGTACATCACGGTGCAAGTTTAAATTGAAGTGAACAATTGCCAAAATATGTCTTAAAAAGAAAGGAATATTTATGCAACAACAATGATCATGCCACTTTTACAATCTTAACAAATTCTTGAAAAGTGATATATGACAAGGATAAAAATATGCTTAATACAACCTACCTAATCAACATTCCTGTATAACTGAAAGCAATCATTTTCGGAGCAAAATGGTTCAATACAGAGTGGAAACCTTCTAATGCACTGGTCTGGGAAAGTGGAGATGCCTGTTTGATCCCATTTTGAAGGCTCTTCTTGGTCAAGGCCTGCCTCAGCTTTTCGTATACAGTTGTATCTGTTCAGTAAAAAAGGTAGCGCATTAAAATAAAATATGTACAGATGTGTCCAATTTTTTTATAATCTAACAGAAAAACAATTTATCAATATAAGTATGCTATCTAAAATACTATAGGAAGATTTTCCAAACAGTCAAAGTATTTTTTTTAGTTTCTCATAGGGAAGAGCCTAGTGTCTGTATTATATTCCTCTAAGAGAAAAGAAGGAACACTAAACAGAAACCATTTTTGACAAGTTTCGGTATAATTTTTCTAGGGAGACCAAACAAGACCAAATCAAACATTTACCTTTTTCTAGCCATTTTCTTTCTTCAATGTCTTCTCCGTGTGCGCAGTGGTCAAAAAGTGGATCTTCAAAACCAGTATGCTCATCCAAAATGTGCCAAAGGAAGGAAACAAATTTTGCCCAGATAATATCTCCATTGCCATCAGGTGTTGATGTGGCACTCCAGTACAAATGCCTTTCACAAGCCTTGATCCATTCAGACAAGTCTCCACAATCTTTGGTATTTGAAATGCTCAGAAGAATCTTTCGAATTTCTGAAAATAAAACAAGAAGATTCCTTAAGTTAGGGTCGCTGAACTACAATTAATATTTTCTTTTGCATTAAGTGGACTAACTGAGGGTTAACTGGGGAGTGAGATTAGCTTTTTTGGCAATGGAATTAAGAATGATCATCAAGCAACTGGAGCTGGAAAAATAAATTCTAGTACTGGGACCATTATTTCAAGGAGTGTTGGACTTTAGTGACCAATCTGCAAATAAGGTAAACAACACCTACTTTTCTTCAAATGCCAAAGATCAAAATAGTGCAATACATCTTTTCGCTCCTCTCTGAAGTATTTAGCGATGGACAAGTGTCTGTCAGAGATGAATGTTGTCACATTAAGTCCATTGTTCTCCAGAAACTGTAAGCTGCGCTTGAAACCCTCAAACTCCATGGCAGTACTACTTCCAATCTCATTGCGCTTTCATTGAGTATAAAAGGTAATAACAATATTGTGAATACAAGAAAACACCAGAAACTAAAACTAGCTTTTAACCTTAAATGTTATTAGGATCTGTGATGTATTTTGTTGTTATCAAAGAGAAAACTGAATCAGTGAATGTATTAGTGATGAAATATAAAAATATACCACAAAATTTAAAATTTGAATTACCTTATACTCACAGAATAGTTTATAGTCATTAAACCATATAGTCAAAGTTTTCTGTGAACACCATTTGTTAGAGTCAAGGAAAAGAAAGATACCTGAACAAGAGAAAAGTGTATGATTTGTGATGTATTGCAGCAGAATAGGCTGTAAGCTCCAAACTTGGCACTATGGCCCATACTGTCATGCCTCCCATCCCCAGAAACCACCAGTTGTTCTCCAGATTCTGTTAATGATGAAATCATTCTATTTTGGGTATTTATCCAGTATTGGTAGACAGCTGGGAAAAGCTTTTCCTAAAAAGTGAAGGAGGGACATTGATTACATCTTGGACCACCTCACTCAAGCAAGTTATTGCATTTTGTTTCTACAGTGATGGTAAATATAAGCAGTGAGCATGTCAAAATGTAAATACTGTTCACCTTTTGATGTTTGAAAAATGTTGATAATGAGATGCAAGCAAGACCCATATGATTAAAGATGTGTGAAACCTTAGTAGCTGAACTACCACCAACAAGTATTGCAAAGGACAAAAGGAGGTTTGCAGCAGGAATCTTTGTGCCAGGAAAAAGGGGTTGACTTTGCCATTTGTTTTCATTTCTTATACAGTCTTCATTCTGACAAACAGTCTTGACCTCAATCATGGTTCCAACTCTCCGCATGGTAATTTTTGGGTCATCTGATTTGCACAGAGAGCAGAATCTGAACAGAAGAAGAAGCTGCGACAAGAAGACAATAAATTTGGGTTCTTTTTTATGATCAGATTTCTCCTCACTGAAAAATGAAACAAAATCAAGTTGAGCTGAAGAGTGGGAAATGGTTACATTGCAACATTGACTCTGATAATTTCAGAACAAAACTACCTTACCTATATAACACAATGTTTAGAGTAGAATTTAATAAATTCCCCCAGACTTTAAGATTTTGAATAATCTTGATGTTTTGCCTTTCAAACTCTTTAAAGGCCTGATTCAAATAAAATTCATATCATTTTATAACCTTATGTCATCATCACTTCCAACTGCTTGCAACTCTGTTTCTTCCTCAATGTCAAAATAGTCCTCTGATTCAGAGATATTGTCCATTGATTCAGCTTCATCTACTGGTGACTCTACATTGGCAAAAGACGCATTAAGATCTGCCTGCATTTCTGACCACTCCAACTTTGATAATATTTCTAAAAATGAAAAATTCCAGTCAATTGTTGAAACAAGGCAACAAAGATTTTCCTAATTTGTTAATGCAAAAAAGGTCTATAATTTTTGCGGATGTATAATATCTTTATCAGAGCGAGTAATTCTATTACTTTTTATCATGGCAGTAGCTTATCAATTATAGTATATCTCACTCAATTCAAATGTTACATTCTGGGGCATTTTGAATGTATTTATATTAGTTTGTCTTAACTTACCATTTTTAGCCTTAATTTCTTCCTTAAGTTTAAGAACTTCAGACTTCTTTGCTATCCACATGTTGCGTGTTCTACGGTGTCTGCTCAAAAGCCATTTACAATTTAGACAACCAGGTGTCTGACTTGCAAAATCCTCCATCTATAAAAATAGGAAAGCTTCATGTAAATACAATAATAATTGTGATTCGCATATATCGCCATTAGGGCTTCTGGTGAAAGCATTTCAGTCTAGAAAGTCACATAAAAAGCAAAGCAAGTCATAATATCATTACACATCAACTCTGGCAATTCATTCAAACATGCATGCATACACACATATATATTTATAGTTCTTTGTTTGCTAACTCAGGTCATGCTAAGGCAAATAAAGAGAGCTAACATGCTAATGCTAGTGCTCTGATGCTGGTAGGATAAATTCTCAACAATAAAATATCCACCTTGGTGCTATTTTCATCCTGTGCTAGATATATTTGACTATCATTTTCTATGTAGTCTTCATCTTGTGTATCATCGTCCTCGTCATCACCATCAAAGTCCTCTTCTTGTTCCTTGTGGGTTTCTTTCATTGCATTTCTAATGAACTGCAAGAGATTCAAATGAAGGATTACTTCAAAACTAGAAGTAATTCAGCAAGGGGGTCACACTAGGGTCTAGAAAGTAGCATGCTGACTTTGCTAATGTTAAGGATTTATTGAACCTTGCCAACGAAATAAATTTATACTCAAGCAGAACATGAATTTAGCAAAATTCTTTGAAGTTTCACAAAATTTGTAGCTGTATCTTTTGCAATACTATCAAAAATTAGGTTCACCCCCCTGGTGGGATGCCAATGGGGGAGGATCTGCCAGATCCTTTTCATATTCACAGATCTCAAAAAAACAATTTTGCAACTGAAACACACTAAGAATAGCTTCAGAGTACTTATGTTAACTTTAAATATTCAACGGACTTCAAATATTGGCATGAACCTAACCCCCACCCCTACCCATTTTGAAAGGTAGCGAGTATGAAATTAAATAAATGAAAAGAGAGAATCTGTCAAACAAACCATTCGATGCTGGCGTGAGGTCCTTGGCCTCTTGACTCCTTTATTTGCAGCACTCTTTCCTCCTTTGGCTGGTGCCGAAGTGCTAGGCCCATCCTGATCTCCGTCTGTTTCGCCCGTCTCCACTTCCATGCTTGTCGCGAATATCGAAGGAACCGCACTTACCCCTAAATCATCTCTAACAAGGCTCCTTTTTAAATTGCTAGTAAAACCTTGAATTGCAAAATTCTGCCTTTCAAAGTCTTCCGGCTTAAAGTGAACGGAGCATACGGAAGAATACTTTGATGGCTGAAAATTCGCTCTTTTGGTCCTAATAAAGTTGACCCACAGCTTTCTTCGGCGACAAGCTGCTGGATTTTCATCCTGCCAATATGGAATTCTATGTAATGAGATGCCCTTTACCTTAGAATTTTCATTGGAGCACCCATAAACGACACACCTGTCCGGCATTTTGCTAATTCGTGTATAGGATAGACCACACTACTGCAATTACCGGGAAGTGTTTACTTTGCGGCTTCCCGGAATGTACGTCACAAGAGCTCGCCCCATGCCTTTTAGCAAAAGCGCGAATTTTTGAAAATTTGGTCCAAAGCCGCGGTTAAAAGACTGCATTTCTCTTGAAGAGGAAAGGATTTTCGAAAAATTAAATCAAAATCATAATCAACTGAGCATTTTGCAACATTTATGATCATATTTAAATTGGGCTAGATAGGCACTTTAAAACAATTAGCTTGTAAGTGGGCAGAAAATAATAAAAAAGCAACTCATCAGCCAGAAACCCACGAGGGACATTTCGGGGCTTTAATTCGGTATGTCCCTTTCTCGTGGGCGCCCCTCGCAATCCTGCGTACAGGATCACGGTTGCAAAATAAATATATACGCAAATAAAAATGAAAATTAATAATCAGTGAATGCCGTACCTTAGGTGTAACTGTGCCTCTAGTGTAATATTTACATATTGTCAATTTTAAGGGCGCATGATGCTTCGAGAAGCGGCTTTGTATTGATGGCCTATTTTAGAGTGTACCAATCGATTCCTTGAGGTTAGGCCTTCTGGTGAGGGCTAGAACCGGTCTGGTGTCATTCCATATTTGTTTAAGATAAGCATCAGCTGAGATCAAGTGCCAATGTTTAGTAAGGACGGAACCTATATTTATAGTTTTTATGTCGAATTCGACAACAAAAGGTAGGACTTGTGGTTTTGGTGGAGGGGGCTCGAAGTTGAGGTGCTGAGGGGTGGTTTCATTGTTGGCGGGGTTTCCTGGGAAGAGGAGCTCGTATTGGGTGACATATGTCAGTTTACTAAATTCGGTGGTGATATCTTGAGATTCATAACCTCTTATGATTAGGTTTTTTTGGAGTGCTTTGAGGTGTTTGTGGAGTTTATTGTTGTATGTGATCAAACGTCTGAAGCAAAGTGCTTGGCTGTAAATAACACTTTTTTTACACGAAGGTGGGTGGAACGATTTAGCATGTAAAAGGGTGCATATATCAGTGGGTTTCACGAATAGGGTGCTTTCCAGGAGACCACTGTTGTTATTAAGATAAATTGTGGTGTCAAGGAAATTTATTTTTGCTCTAGATTGTTGTGCTTCAAATTTAATCGTGTTGTGCACATTGTTGGTATGGGCAAGGAATTCAGTGAGGGAAGCTTCATCATATTGCCATATCATGAATATATCATCGATAAATCGTTTCCAGAGTAGAGGTTTATTCCCCTCGGGGGCTGTGGAGAGGATATATTGTTCAATAACAGACATAAAAATGTTTGCAAAGTTTGGGGCAAAAGGGGTACCCATGGCAGTGCCATGTGTCTGTAGATATGGCTGTCCATTGAAGGAGAAATAATTCCCTTTTAATATAAACTCAAACATTTGTTGTAGGTGTGTGGCTGGTAGAGGTAGTCCAGTGGCATAAAAATCAATTAACGCCATCATGCAGTGTAGAATACCCTCATCCTGTGGTATATTAGTATAGAGGGATTTAACATCCAGGGTACACAGGATGATACCTGGTGGAAAATTGTGTCTCTCTCTAAATATAATTTGGAGAAAATGATTGGTGTCCTTGATGTATGAGGGTATAGTTTTAACAATCGGTTTTAAAAAATGGTCCAGAAATTTGGAGAGTTTCTCAGTGGGTGAGCCACACCCCGAGATTATTGGTCTGCCCGGTATGAGGTCGTTAATCTTTGGTTTTTGTATTTTTGGTAAAAGGTAAAAATTTGGGGGTGCGGGTGTGGCGGCTTGGTTCAAGGAACTCATAACATTGTTGTGTGAGAAGATTCCGACCTAGTAGATGTGTTAAGAACGTTGTGATCTGGGTGGATAGCAGCTGTATTCCATCAGATTCTAGTTTACGGTAGTGGAGGGGGTTGGACAGCTGATTGTTAGCTTCCTTAAGGTAAGCCTCTATAGACCATAAGACAATGGCTCCTCCTTTGTCCGCAGGTTTGATGGTTATGTCCTTGCGGGTGCATAAAGTTTTAATGCTCTCAGTTTCTATTGGGGTGAGGTTATGGGGTGTAGGGTTAGCAGCTGACCTTATGATCTTGTTGACGTCGACGGAGATTTTATCAAAATATTGTTGTAATTTAGGGCAGACATCATCAGGGGGACCTAAAATGATTTCTTTCTAAAGGGTTCAGGTTCCATCCTGGGGGAATGGGAGTGGAAAAAGTATTGCAGTCACATTCGACCTATGGAGTCATTGAGTCCTTGTAAGATGAGATCATTGTCAACCGGACCGGGGGCAGGTACAAACGATAGTCCCCTGTTCAGCAGAGATATCTCACTTGTTGAAATGTGAGCTGAGGATAGATTGACAATGTTATTGATTGGTTTAGTGGCCAGGATGGCCTTTTTGAGCAGCTTTTTGTGTGCATTTTTAGTTAGTTTATTGGTATGTTTTCTTCGCTTGGTGCCAATGGTTTTCCTGAGTATGGTGCGTTTGGACGCTGTGCTAGGATTGGCCGTGTACATATTGCAATCTAGATAGCAGAATAATGAGTACGAATAAAGCAACATCGTTTATAGGTAGACAGAGTTTAATATTGTTGATGAAAAGGAATTAAAATAAAAAAATACAGCTGAGCATGTTTGTTATACCATAATTAAGCAGCAAAAAAATGTTTTATTATATTAAAGTTAAGCGGCAAAAATACAGAAAGAAAATAAGGGGGGGGGAGAGGAAACAATGTCAAAAGGTGGAGTACTGGTGTTGCCTCCTGGGCCGTCTTCGCGGGTGCTGTGTGTGTCTCTCCCTGTTCCCAGGGGCGGACGCTGCCTGTCTCTTGGCATTGCAGTTTACTATTCTAATTATGTCCGGATTATAATGCTCTTCCATCTCTGACCGGACTTGTGTGGCTTTGGCCTCCTCCTCTCTGGCCAGATCCAGGTGGTGGGATGCCATTATGTGGCAGATGTCTCTGCGGAGGTTCGCAATGGCCTCGTTTAGCCGGGTTGCGTTTGGGTGTGACAGGGGCCAGGTGAAGTCTGATGTGAACGAGGGTTTGGTGAAGGTAGGGAAATGGCCAGACTCTGCACTCCGGGAGAAATATTCATGCTTGTTTTCGTGGGATATTTTTGAGCACAGATGTCTGGCAAGGTTGTTGACGAAGGTTTGGGGTGGGGGCAGGGGGAGGGTTTCTAAGAGGGCCTGTGGTGGGTGGAGTTCAGGTAAATTAATAGGGAATGTTGGGACGGGGAGGGGGGCGGTGGTGGTGGGGGCAGAATTGGAGTGGGTTTGTACAGAAGTAGGAAAGGTTGCTGTGGAGGCGAGAGGTGCAGACCGGGTGGACATAGTGGCGGTGGGTGTGGTAAAGGGAGGGTGTGGCCAGGGGCCTGGACATTGGAAGGCCTTGCGGGTCGTTTTGGAGTAGTCGGTAGGGATTCGGGAGGGGCCAGGGGTGGGGCTTGGTGGGTTAGGGTGGGATGGGTTCACAGACTTGACTTTTTTCTTTTTTAATCCCAGTGAGAGGCCTTTGTCGGATTTTGTTCTGGTGTAATCCTGCTGGGCAGGTTTTTTTGGGGAAGATCGCACGGGGGTCAGGTCAATGTCCATCAGGTCGTTCAGTTTGGTGGTGGCTGACGACACCAGTGACGTCACCATGGTGGCGAAGGCAATTGTGCTGGTTGCCATGTTCGGGATACCAGATCTGCAGAGCACTAAAAGTAGGAGGCGGTGGACGTTTATGGGGTTTGGATAAAGAGAGAGGAGGTCGAAGAATGGATGACACAATGGGTAGGGTAACGGGATACGAAAGGAGGCCTATGTGTGTGTATAGGTCATAGACGAGATATAAAATAGTAGAACAAGGTATCAGCTAGTAAATTACGATATTTACCGATACGAAAATTACGCAACGTTGACGGTGGTTGTGGCCGGTGATGGCTACGGTTGGCACGGGCGTAGGGGATAGCAACTAATCAACAAAAGTGTGGAAGAATAAATGAAAAAATTATATAATATATAAAAAAAGAGGGGGGACGGTGGGAAGAATAAAAGGGAGGAGGGTCGTAGAAGATAGGCGGGGGTTTGTGAGGAGGGGGAAATAATGCAAACTGCGTGTGTGGGCATGAAAGGGCAAACCATGGGAGGATAAGGGACGGAGGATGGCAGCGGGGGGTGAAGCTCGTGGCAACTGTAATGGCGTAAGCCACCTGGCAATGACAATTGACCAATCAATAAGCGTGTTTAAAAAGTTCTCATCTGATCAGCCCACTCTCATGCTTCATACATTCACTATGAAAGTATGCAAAATCCAAAGTCTTGAAGGAATACAAAACATCGAGTTTTGTTTAATTTTCAAATTTATTAAACATTTTCGTTGATATACTTTCTTCGAGTACTTGTAATTTAAATGAAAGTGAAGGTCATCTACTGTATGTTTCTTATTTCAGCTCGAATAGATTCGCTAACAGAGCACATGGTGTTCTGGAACAAAAGAAAAATTGATAACTTCGCATTTCCATTGTCAAAGCAATACACAAAAGTTTCATTTTAATTTTTTTTAAGTTTCTTCATTCTTTTTATCTTCTTCTCTCTATTTAATCTAATTCTTTCCTTTACAAATCTGTATTACATAAAAATATAATAAATTCTTAATATCCAAACCTACAACTATTTGTTTTAAAGAAACTTGAACGAAATGAATTGGAATGAATTCATTGCAAGTTGAATTTAGCGTCAATATAGAAGAGGCCTGAATTCAAGACTGGTAAAGAGAGTTGCAAAGAAATGTCTGTGGTAAGGATGGGAATTAAAATATTTTTACGTTTCTTTAAAATGAGGGATTTGCAGAAACTCTCATAGTGCTAATTGGATGATGCCCTATTTTGATCTAATTATTTGGATTTTGACTGTGTTCTAGTGTCTCTCCAGCAACGCAGTTCAACGACCATTGTTGAGTCTTTAGAGAAGTATTACAACGAGCTTGAGATGCATCCTCCCTCCAGACATTCATTGCAAACTTGAGCGAAGCCAGAAGTATAATTAAAGGTTACATCCTATTTGTATTAATTTGATAAAAGCTTTGCTCATCGCTCAAAAGGATAATCTCTTTTATGTGTGAATCATGTTGCCTTTACTACATTTTCAATTCTGCTGTACTGTATTATTTTTATATAATGTAGATACGATGAAATTTGTTATTGTATTTATTGAGACATATTGATTTGTTCTTATCTGTCTTTTGCAGTTTATCTGGATGACATACTGGTCAGTGGTTCAACTGCAGAAGAACAAACTTAAAAAGGTTGTTTAAGCGCCTGAGTGAGAGGGGACTATGTTGTCGTTTCAAAAAGTGCTCATTCGCTCAATCATACGTCGAGTACCTGGAACATCTGTTGCCCAGCAAAGGGATAGCAAAAGGTCCTAAGGTTGATGTTGTTTTGAAGATGCCTGCACCCAATGATGTTTCTGGTCTACGATCATTTCTAGGATTTCTAGGATGACTGTCAAAGGCTGCTATTGTGTCATTATTCATACAAAAAACAATTGAACGATCAGGCTGTAAAATAAACAGAAGACATTTCCTGCCAGGTCTACTAGAAGCATTTGCAACAACAACCTCAAAGGAGGTTTCACTTGTATCATCAATCATAATGCCCTTAAAATTACCAGGGTCCCTAAGTGGCAGTCGAACTTGGGACAAGACATCAGTAACAGAAAGATTTGGTTGGTTATCAGGTGGGTTAAGGATGTTCTCATACACTGATACTCCAAGCTGGATGCAGGCCTTATATTGCATGGCTAATTCTTCAGTGATGTCCCCCGAGGAAAGATGTAAAGTTTTGTCTAGAAATGAAATGCCTGTATACAAAGAAGTTACTGTACAAGCATTGCACCCAAATGAACTTGCCATCTGCTCTTGTGATATCTGAGAAGGGAAAAAGCGTTTACTGATGTAATCTCTGACAAAGAAATATGAAGAGAGAATTAAACTTTCTTCATGGGTACTCACTTCCTGCTGGGATGAATGAAAATCACAAGTACATGGAATGCAAAGTGCTGAAGCAGAACAAATACTTCCTGGACAAATTGGACAGTGCTTTTATTTTCAGATATCTTTTAATGCCCTTTTATTTCATGCTGACAGATTCTACAATGAGGGGACGATTATCATTACTTGAAATACAGTTACTAAAAGAGAGTCCTTCAGAAATTAAATAAGAAGGAGGTGAAAGACTATATAATTCTTCAGTTAGTTCCCCAATTTTGTTTATTACCTCTGCCTCTGTAATATCTTCTACACATGGGTCATCATCAACTTCCTTATTTGTTTCATTAGATATATTTTCATTGATATCATCTCTAACTTCATTGATATCATTTTTTGCCATTTTTGCCAGCCGCTCAAGCTCTTTTTTGAGAAATGTTTGACATAAAGGGCATACATCTTCATTTGTCAAACATCTTTTATGGAATGCATGTGTACATCCATCAAACCGTTTCCAACAAATAACATCTCCACTATTACAACCTGGGAGGTCACACAACTTATTTCCTTGGGGAGGAAACTTGCTTTGGTAACCTATAGGAAGACATTCAAGAGGAATTTTTTCACATCCCCACAAGTCCTTTTTAATGCTTTAATTGCCAGAAATCTCTCTTTCTATAAATCTGTTCTTTGAAAAGACCTTGCATATTTTTGTATGAAAGTCCATTTATTTTCGTCTGCTATAGTATCTTTCATTTCTGGATATTGTTAGCAAACTGTTTGCAATAAGTACAACACATAAATATGTATCCAAGATTAAAGTCTGGCGTTCTCCTTTGGTTTCACCCAATTTTTTTAATGTGTTTATAATGGTCCAGTCTACAACATTTTCCAGTAGTTCGTCCAATTAAAATAATTGTAAATATTTGATTGGCTTTGCTGCCAACAAAAGATTTGCTACCTCTGCAGGTTTCCACCTTTCATCTACAGTTTCAGAATCAGCTGATTGTCTTCACACATTTCCTCCCAACCGGCATCTCGGCATTTCGAAACGGAATACCTCAAACTCCTCTTCTTCATCATCCGAATCTCCAAAAATATTGTAGAATTTATCAATACATTTGTTACTAAAATCTCCGATATCGGCAGGAGAGGAATCGCTACTATCACTCAATGCACTACAGTCACTCGAGGCCATGCTTCTTTCGCTCAACAAACATGGCCTAACTCAAAACAAAGTTCATCGCTTGATATTTCTGAAAGCACAACAAGCATGCAAAAAATGATACCAGGATGGAAACTTCAGAACTTATGTAGTTTGAGCCGTAGAAAATAATGCGAAACAGATCCAAACTGAAAAATTCCTTTAAAAGCTTTTTTTAGAAAATTGAACTTGGTCCCATTCCTCAAAATGAAAAGAGTCAGTTGCGAGCGATGTAACAATTATATTTCCACAAAATTTGTTATTTATCTACAGTCAATTAGATATTATTTTATTCAAAGCAAATAGAGCCCATTAAGTATCTCATTTTATATTTTGAGAACATTGAACTTGGTCCCAGTCCTCAAAATAATTAAAGTGATTTGCAAGCGACATAGTGAGTGTATCTGCACAAAAATTGATCATAGATCATAGATTTGATTCGTGAAATATGATACAAAGCCATGAAGACTACGACCATAATAAGACCCCATTTTCTATTTTGAGAAATGTTAGCTCGGTCTCTTACCCTGTAATTGACAATAAAATGCAACCAACGAAAGTTCCATTACCAATCGCGTAAAACAGAAACATTTATTTTAGTACTTAAAAACGTATTTCGCAAAATCTAGCACTTAATTACCTTAGATCAGTTTTTAGAAGGGGGCACTTGGCTCTAAATTTCAAATTTCTAATATGATATTTAAACTATTTATATTTCAAGATCAATATATTGTCCACCACATTGACATAGTTCTGTGCACTCTAGTCCATAACGCTTGCACTTGCATCTAGGGGAACAATTTCCCTTGAAACCGCATTTTACAAGCTCATGACAGGCCTGTGATGCTTCAGGGATCAGTGTCCATATTGGTGTCACTATCCGTAATTCGCCATCTGTCATTTGCCATCTGTCATTTGCCATCTGTCATTTGCCATCTGTCATTCGCCATCTGTCATTCGCCATCTGTAATTCGCCATCTGTCATTCGCCATCTGTCATTCGCCATCTGTCATTTGCCATCTGTCATTTGCCATCTGTCATTCGCCATCTGTCATTCGCCATCTGTCATTCGCCATCTGTCACTCGCCATCTGTCACTCGCCATCTGTCACTCGCCATCTGTCACTCGCCATCTGTCACTCGCCATCTGTCACTCGCCATCTGTCACTCGCCATCTGTCACTCGTCATCTGTCACTCGCCATCTGTCACTCGCCATCTGTCACTCGCCATCTGTCACTCGCCATCTGTCACTCGCCATCTGTCACTCGCCATCTGTCACTCGCCATCTGTCACTCGCCATCTGTCACTCGCCATCTGTCACTCGCCATCTGTCATTTGCCATCTGTCATTTGCCATCTGTCATTCGCCATCTGTCATTCGCCATCTGTCATTCGCCATCTGTCATTCGCCATCTGTCACTCGCCATCTGTCATTCGCCATCTGTCATTCGCCATCTGTCATTCGCCATCTGTAATTCGCCATCTGTCATTCGCCATCTGTCATTCGCCATCCATAATCAACAAAGTTGGGTACAGTTTGCCATTGGTTAAGAGATTGGCCCCAAATAATTCTAAAAAGCAAAGCGTAAGTTTGTATCGTCTGAAAATGTGTAGGCAAATAGATTTGTGGATTCCTGAAATTTTATTGCTCAGCCTTTTAAGCAAGAATTATTAATATAATTATTATAGCAAGAACTTTTTTGGGATTCATTACAGGATGAAGTACATTTTTGTCTTCGCCTATAAATATATACAAAACTTAAGCCTATATAGATCTTTGGTCGTTGGATACAGTACAATAACAAGTTCAAAAACTGGTTCAGGGCAATGAATTATTCATGTAAGTGGCGCCTTGTAATAGTTTGCACATGCAACATTTAATAAAAGCTAAATGGTAATCCTTACCCGTCTTGGTACAAAGCCCTTCTTGTATGCTGCACTAACGCATCTTATCATCGTATCTATTCTTGCATTGCTTATGAAACTTGGCATCGTTTTCCAAAAGCTTTTCAGCCAGATTTCTTTGACTTAAAAAGTGAGTCCTCTGCTGGATAGTACCGGGCAACTCTCCAATCTCCTCGAACTTCTTTAATTGCTCTGTAATGCTTCGATAACCAAACGATTTATCTAGTTGTCTGCTGTTTGTTGCAGGACAAACTAGACTTTCTTGCGTTGCCACTTGGCAAATGAAACAGACATACCATTTTGATTCTTGCTGTTGCTCTATTCCCTCAACAGATTTTAGGAAGTCTACAGTCGTTTCAAACAAGTATCCAGCACTCGTTGCAATACCACAAGTCACTATGCCATTGCTCTTTTACAGCATGCTGACTGTACCTGTGGAACTTTTCACTGCATATGTTACATGTGAAGGAACCTTGGGTTTTGCTGGAAGCATAAATGAGTGGCAAATGCGATGGCAAACAAACCACAATTATAGGAATCTGGCTGTTGTTGTACATTCTCCACTTTGACATGGAAGGCTCGATTTTTTGTCATGATGACAGAAGCAATATTGTGATTCGGCACTTTGGAATTCATGCTGTCAAAAATCTTGATGCTGCTCTGATGGTTTGTCCCAAGGGCAGACAGTGTCATCCAATGGTTTCCTGATTTATTGATGATCTGCACGAACTCCCCAGACATTACTTTGAATGATGCTTTTTGAATAGGTGTATCTTGGAATCCTTCAATGAGTGGAAACTGCTTCTTCAAAATAAACTGTACTGCATTTATGATCCTGTCATTTAACCACATATCAGAGAACTGCATAATTTCTTTGTCTTCTTTGGTTAATTGTAGTGAACTAATAGAGATCCAGTTTTCATTGATAGTATCATCTTCATCGCTACTCTCAATGAGCTGATATGCATTTGCTGTGCTGTCTATAGGATGCTCTTCTAATTTTTGGATGAGAATGTCAGTTTCAAGTAATTCCTATCAAGAAGAACATTTTATTGATATAACATTATTTAAACATATGTAAATGGAATTGCCTAATTGATCAGTAGTATGTGCCAAAAATATTCTGTACCATCAAAATATCCAAGTGGTTGACCCGTTGTGTGTCTAACCAATCAAATTACACTACTGACTGTAATGAATCTGCTCTTCTAGGCAGATTCCTCCAATGCACGTGTTGGGATCTCACCTTGTGTTCATTGTGTTTATTTATGTAATGTAATATGTCCTGAAACCTGAAAACACCATCTGTGAAATCGTCCTGTCTTTTCTATAACTGCAACTGTAAACAGTAACTTTGTTGTTGTAGTAATACAGTAGCGCAGCTTTTTTAATATTTTAGATATTATCTTTTTCTGTAGTCTGCATTATTTTAGAGCTGTAATGTACCATTTCAAAATAATTGGTATAAAAACTTCATGTTTAATACATCTCTTCACTGAGCTACCTTCAATGTTTTGACGTAAATGCGAAAAACCACAAAAAAACTACTGTTTAATATTCTTTTAATTTTCTATAAGTGAAATGCAAACCATTTATGGAAAGGTATACATTTCCTGAAAGCTTATTGAATGGGAAATCATTTTTTGTAAAATTTTTTTAATATTTGTTGTCATGATAGCAGACAAACAATGAAAATAAGAACAATATTGCAAAATTATTTACGAAAAGTAAAATTTTTGCAATTTTTTGAAGCTTTTTGTCCTGAAATACACTATAAACTTGCAAAAACTTGTTAATTTTATGTTGTAAATGTAGAGAGCAATGGAAAATTTGAAGAAAATAACAGATATTGTATTTTAGCAAAATTTTTTGGCTAATAGAAGCATCCTATGTGATAAACAGTTTTTGTGTTCCGAAAACTTGTTAGAGTATTCTTTCATTCCAACTTTTTTTTGGCTCTAGAGAAAAATTAGCATTAAATGACAAGCAATAAAACTGCAAGGAGTAAAAATTAATTAATCTTTATAGAAAGGAATTACATATTGCCTTCTTTCTTACAATGGATGCAAGAAAAATAAATGTAGGATCGTCACAAACAGTCTATGCAAGATTGCTTGCAGTGTGGAAGTATTTGAAGCACTTGCCGCAAATGTATTTTCTGCACTTTTCACAAAAATGTGTTCTAGTGTTTTTTCTTTTTCCAGTCTCTTGGTTGATCTTATAAGCACAATTGCTGCATTTTCTTCTTGTTTCTTTTTTTTTGTCGTGTAGTGCTTCCCAATAAGCCTAACATCATCATCGACTCTACGTTGCTTTACCGCTACTTCAATCATTCTCTTACTTGTCATTTCCTCATTAGCAATTTTGTCAAGATATGGTTGAACAAGTTGATAAACAAGTACTTCACGAAAAAGCTTATGGGACCCTCGTCTTCCAGCAAAATCAGTATTTTTAGCAAAATCAGTAGATGGAACTGCAAGCAATATCCAGATTTTGCTTCGCACAAGACCCATACCTTTATGCCAAACTTTTTTGGTTTTTTCAGCATGTACTGAAGGTAGCCTATCCTTAACTTGGTACCGATCATCTGCTCATCAATAGAAAGATTCTGCCTGGGAGCATACATTTCTTTGAAGCATTTATTGAAGCAAGCCATCAAGTCCCCTAACTTATAGCGCTTATTGTAGTTTGGGTCAGATCTTGGTAGCTGTTTGCTGTTGTCTGCCAAATGCAAAAACCTGAGTACTTGTTGAAATTTTCTCCTGGGCATAACAGAGCGAAACCAAGGCATGTGGGTGATACCTTTTCTCCAGTAATCCTCTATTGTTGGGAATTTTGCCAAACCCATAGCTATATTTATGCCAAGAAATGCCAGAAGCTCTTCTCTTGTCATCTCGAATGGTTCTCCTGATAACTGCTTTTCTGACCTAAGTTGTTGATAGTATGTATTGGTCTCATCGACAATTTTATCAACAACATGTAAAGGAAAGAAAAGTAAAAAATGGTCCAGCACTGACTCTGCATTAGCTGCTGGCCTGTTGATCCCTGTGTACTCCAAAAAAGGAGCATCTTTATTTGGATTCTGAAATGTTTCATCAATGTCCTCCCAAGCAGGATCTCCATCCACTTGTCTTGGTTTTTTGCTTGGACGTGATTTTCCTCTCACAGACATTTTGGTGTTTTTCCCTTTTTTATTAGCTTTTATTTCATCAATCTTATCAGCACTTTCATCGGAAGAATTATCCTGCAATAAAAAAGTCTCCATAAATTTTCTAGAATCGATTTTGAAAATGCATGATGGATATTCAAACGTTAGGCCAATCCTACATTTGGATAATGGCTACAGCAAGTAATAAAAACTGTAAGACTGCGAATTTTGCAAGGTATTCTCACCTGCTCTTGTAATTGACTTTCTCGGAAACATGGATCCGGTACGTTTTCCGCATCTGTATCAATGTACATAGAACTTTCTTCATCAGAAGAAAGCAAAGATTCATTATTTTCATCATTAGAGTCCAAAATTGCTGCCAAGACCTCTTCTGCTGTCATATAGCGGTGCCTTGTACCATGCGAAGCCGAAGGTAATTCCACCATGACAGTTTGTTTTGAAGTGAGCAGTCTCGCACATTTACATTAGCAGCACGCCCCAAAATAGCAAGTCAACCAATAAAATACCACAATTCCTGAATGATAGCTACAGGGTCATTCCATGTCAATGTGAAACAGTCACATAACCCACTACCTCAGATTTGGATGATTTTTGGTAGACATGTTGAAAACCATGACATGAACATAAACTGAAAATTTAATCTTCATATCTTTTACTATTAAAAAGTTAGACGGGTTTGAAATTTTAATAATTTTGGCACATTTTTCAATGATCTGCCATTTTGAATTTTTGCTATTATTTACTTAAATTAGAACCGATGAAGAAATGACACATTTGAAATGAAAATAAACCAGACAAGCTAATCAACTATGTAGATGTCAAAAACATGATCAAAAATTTCCAGTCACAAACAAAAGTCATTCTAAATATAGAAAAAGAAGGGGAAGTTGTTGCCATGGCAATGGCCGGTGAGGATAATGGTGTGAATTTCATCATGTTGCTTAAGTTGGAATGATTTGAGTTTTTAAATTTGATTAGAGTACTAAAGGAACAAGCAAGATAGAAAAAACTGTTAGGGTGTTTTCTTCCTTTATTGAAATATGGCATGTTAAAAATTGCCCAAAATTAGCATTTTGACCATCACTAAATCTAAATCAATACTGAAATTCTCTGTTTGGAAATCTTCTGTATGCTTGTTTTGTTTTTCTATCTTTAATTCAGCTTGCTTTTAATATACTTTCATTATTTAGCTTCAAGTTTACGTTTTGCTAACGCTGATAGAGATTTGCCAGTCTTGGATAGGAAAAGATACATATTGCACTGATTTACATGATATAGTGATGATGTATATTAATTGTTTGAGCTCGTCAAGTCAGGTGTAGTTAAAAAATTTTTGCCCTTGATTTGATGACATTTCCTATGCGTTCCTTTTGATTTTGCTAATTTTCTCTTTCAAATCTAATTCAAAGAATTTATATTAGCTATAAAACTGTCTATAATTTTTAGGAAATTCTTTTATTTTTCATTGGTCTGCTATTGGATTCAATTCAAGTGAAATTCCTTAGAGATTGTATTGCTAAGACAGCTATTGTTGCTCCTTGATAATCCTCTTAAGATCTATTTTGTAATTTTCACACCTTTCTAGGGTGTGTCAAAACTACATTGTCTGCAATACAAAAAGTTTTCCTTTTAAAGATCCTGCAACTACAATGTGAAATTGAAAAGTCCAGTGTTAATGTTTGCAATGCTTTTTTTTATTAATTGTCACCTCTTTGAATTATTTAAGTAAGCATTTCACAAGAATTTAAAATAGTTTCAAAGACACAGGAATTACATCATGATTATCATTGTGAAGAAAACAAGTTAAAAAACCCAATGAGAGGGATGTTGGTCATTTTTCAGTTTACTATTGCCCTGTTAGACTACTGCTCCTTATGGCAACTCATATTGGTAACTCTTGTTCAATTGGAAACTCATTGGGAGATGCCTGTCATTTGTTAACCTACAGTAGAACAACTGGTCATAAAACCATTGAATCTCTGCCGGAAAATGTCAGCGAACTGATATTTTGGAGGTCCGAATTGTCCATTTTGAATGTTAATGCAAATATATGCTACCACCATGAATATATGCTGACTACAAGATTCCAAATGAACTTTACTCGTTGCGCTGACCCATTCAAAAAACACAGAAAGCCTGTGAAAGGTTTTTAGAAATATTTCAAATTCACATTCAATTTTTTTATTTTTAATAAAAAATCCTGCTGTACATAATCTCTTTTAAAATACTACTAAAATTTCGTTAAATAATGGTTTTAATGAGTTACAAATGTGGTGTAGTTTTTGTGAAGATTTATGACTGGATCAGGCTAATAATTTTTCTTAAATATATATATTTTATTTATGTATAAATAAAAATTTTCAAAACTGAAGCTTGTATATTTATTTCAAAATGCATTTTTTATTCTTAGGTGGATTGAAAGAAGTAAAGTTGTCACTGGCACAGTACATGGTCACAATTGGTTTTATGATTGTTCCTGGAGACAAACTATGTCCCTCTTGTTTAAAGGAAATTAATGACCTGAAACTGGAAGTAGAGGAAAAGCAGAATTCACCAATGGCAGAGGACAACAAGTTGATTGAAAAGTTAGAAAAGACACATCTTTTGAAAACGAGAGGAAGTTTTTGCATGAAAAGCTGACTACTCTTGATGTTTCATCGATGAAAGTGCATTCTCTGCCAAAATCGTCAAAACTTAAGCGAGGGAAAAGAAAGTTGCGACAGATAAATGAAGCCGCTTCAAAGAAGGTTGCAGCAATCTGAAGCTTCTTCTTGATGCTGCAAATTTAGGACACCAGTACCATGACCTGATTGATATGGTAGTCTGTGACAGTACTTCCAGAGGATGCATGATTCACAGATGTGCACGATGTCCTGGAATTGAAAATGTTGAAGATTGCTTACGCAATATCTTCACAGAATCAACAACATTTGAAGAAGGCGAGGAGGTTGAAGATGGTAATGATTTTACTGAAGATATAGTCACTTTCCAGCAGTTGACAACTGAGGACAGAGCTGAACTGGTTTCCCAAACTCTCCCAGTTCCTGATTTTATTGATAAGTTGTGTTGCCAGCTAGATCAAATAACCAGCCATTCGTTTATTGCAAAGTCGCAAGCTTCTTATTTGAAGAGGTTAAAAGAAACTTTGAATAAGGACGAAGTCATTGTTTTACTGGACTTTGCAGAAAACTTTAAATTTGTGATCCAAGATGAGGTCCAGGGCTATCACTGGAACCAGAAGCAATGCTCATTACATCCGGTAGTCATTTACTACAAAGGAAATGATGGAGTCATTGGATTAACATCATTATGCTTTTTATCCGATGACCTGGAACATGATGTGCATTTCGTGTATAATGTGTTGAAAGGCACTGCACATCATATCAGGGAAATGATATCAATGGACATAAAGGTTGTCCATTACTTTTCTGATGGTTGTGCAGGCCAGTATAAGAACTGCAAGAATTTTTTAAACTTGTGCCACCATAAGGAAGACTTTACAATTAGTTGTGAGTGGAATTTCTTCGCCACCAGCCATGGTAAATCCCCATGTGATGGGATTGGAGGTACAGTTAAGCGTTTAGCTGCTCAAGTCAGCCTGCAACGACCAATGAAAAACCAAATTATTTCTGTTGAGGCATTATTTCAATTTTGTAAAACAGAAGTCAAAGGAATCAACTTCTATTACATTACAAAGGAGGAAAACAACTTGACAAGAAAATATCTTGAGAAACGCCTGACAGCTGCAAAAACGATTCCAGGAACTAGGGGGTTCCATCAATTTGTACCGCAATCCAAAGCATTGATTGGAGCAAAAACAATATCAGAAACCCCTGAATTTGATGTCAAGTTTGATTTCAATCTAGCTGTCATTGAACCTCATGACGATATTGAAATCGGAGATTACCTTGTGTGCAGGTATGATACACATTGCTGGGTTGGAGTGACTATTGAAGTCAGTAGTGAGAATAAAGATGTTGCCATAAAATTTTTGCATCCACATTTGCCATGTGTATCATTTATGTGGCCAAGGCGTGATGATGTATGTTGGGTGCCAACATCAAACATTCTGAAAAAGGTACAACCACCAAAACCATCAACGATGACTGGAAGGCAATACACCTTTGAACCAAAAGATGCTCTTGAAATAGAACTGTAGACAATATGTATATAATTGAGCATTTTGTAGATTTTAATGTACATAATTTGTCAAATAATTGAAAGTTTGTTGCATTGATATCAATTGACACTCAGTGAATATGACCTTTTTGAATCATATATTTGTAAGATGTTGAAGTCAGAGCTTTAAAAGATGCACAACACTGTTTTCTTTAGATTTACGGAACACTCTTTGCTTAAAAGAGAGAGAATATCTTACTTCAATTGTTGCATGAAAATGCTAATTTTGGGCAATTTTTAACATGCCATATTTCAATAAAGGAAGAAAACACCCTAACAGTTTGTTCTATCTTGCTTGTTCCCTTAGTACTCTAATCAAATTTAAAAACTCAAATCATTCCAACTTAAGCAACATGATGAAATTCCAACCATTATCCTCACCGGCCGTTGCCATGGCAACAACTTCCCCTTCTTTTTCTATATTTAGAATGACTTTGGTTTGTGACTGGAAATTTTTGATCATGTTTTTGACATCTACATAGTTGATTAGCTTGTCTGGTTTATTTTCATTTCAAATGTGTCATTTCTTCATCGGTTCTAATTTAAGTAAATAATAGCAAAAATTCAAAATGGCGGATCATTGAAAAATGTGCCAAAATTATTAAAATTTCAAACCCGTCTAACTTTTTAATAGTAAAAGATATGAAGATTAAATTTTCAGTTTATGTTCATGTCATGGTTTTCAACATGTCTACCAAAAATCATCCAAACCTGAGGTGGTGGGTTAAAAAATTACAATTTTTGTTTCATTCTGAGATGGAACGATCAAGCCTTGATTTTGAAATTCTCAGCCTCGAGGCCAGAACAAAGAGCTCAAAAACGCAATTTACATAAAGGGGTCGATTTTAGGACCCCTTGGCAGCCAAAGGGTTAATACATCTCTTCACTGAGCTACCTTCAATGTTTAAAATGCGTCATGCATTACAATACAATACAATACAATACAATACAATACAATACAATACAATACAATACAATACAATACAATACATCTCTTACTTTTTTTCTATCTGGCAATCCTTTGCTGCTTTGTATTTTTCGTTTCTTTGCTGTTGATTAAATGTCATTAAAATCAATATGTTATTAAGTATATGGTTCTAGCACTAGCAACTAATGTATCATAGAATAAAATCTGGAATGATTCACTTAATAACATAGCATTATATGTAAATAAATAACATATATTAATTATTGAAAAATGTCACTAGTTGTGCATGAATTACACTCGTTAATGGTGAAACAGAATACACCATTTTAGTACAATAACATTTCAGTATCCAGAAAGGTTATGATTTTCCTGTCCTGCAAAAACTTAATGATACCTAAAGTGCTTCAATCCATTTTCTTTTGGCTTAGCACAATCACTGATCTATAAAAAAGACTGGATCGAGCTTCTATTGTTAGAGACCTGAAGACTCTCAAATAATTGGCGGCCATATTAACTCCGTCCCATTGCAGCCTGAGAAGAGTGTTACAGCCTCTTGAGATAGCATGTTGGAAGGGAGCTGTGTAGAATATTCAAAAGCAGCGAAGAGTTCTAGTGAATGAAATTACTATGATAAACTATTGTCATGAAGTATCTTATTCTTTAGAACAGAAAATGTCAACGCGATATAGGCCTACACCGTACGCAAAGTTTGGGTTTGTTTGCTGTTGTTGGATTTGAATCGGTAAGGTAAGTGTCGATATGATTTACCAGTTTTTTTAAAATCAGGTTCTGGGTTGCAGTTTACAGACTGGAAATGTTGATGCAAAATATAAAGCAGAATAAGGATTGAATCTGAGACAGCAGACCTTATACGATTGAGTCGATTGAGTTTTACACTTCTGTTGATTTTCATACCTAGCTAAACTCTTCATTTAGGGACCATTATTTAATTCCCAACATTATTTGCTATTAAAAATTACAAATGAACATGCAGACAATCATATCTTTCTTTTAATTTTAGAGAGCTGTATCTATGTTGTGAAATATTTTTGGAAAACAAAGTTGCACACAGGGTGTTATCAAAGAGAAGAGATTTATATTTCTATACAAGGAAAAGTAACCTATCTACAAGAAAATCTTGGCTGTTCAAACATAAATGGATGACACAAGTTCATTGATGACTAAAAAGAACAATCTTGCTCAGCTTTTTTCGAATACGGGTGCCTGTCAGTTTTTGAGTATATTCCTTTCCAAGGTGATGCAGCTTGATTTTACAATAGCTCTTGGCAATGACTTTGATAAGGCTGAAAATATGGTTGTCTTCAATTTCACTGTCGAACATGTGGCTTTCAAGCTTCTGGAAGACCTTACAAGTGTCTATGTTTTGCAATACCGACAAAGCAATAGCATCTGGAATACCAGAAGAGCGAGGTAACTCTCCACCTGTTGCAAGAAGCATTCGCTGGAATGATTTTTCTGTTTCTTCACATACCATCACAACACTTCTACTTGGCTTTATTAAACCTCCGCGGTCTTTTAATTTGAAAAAGCTGGATGTGTATGCTTGATTCTTAGACCCAAGAGCCTGAGAACAATGAAAGCAAAGAATATGCTTCATGACCATTTTAACAACATAGCCAGCAATGTATGATATTGATGCTTGTTTGTATTCAGTAAGGGATGAAAGGTTTGGCGCATCTGCATAATCATGTTCATTTGTTGTTGGCTCTTTCCTCACAAAAAGATCATATTTCCTTGCCATCAAAACACTGGATAAAGAGGTATCTACATCAGTCCTAGTCACATTATCGATTGTTAGCAGACTATCCAGTGGATCCAGCTTCACACAGTTACCATTCCCTCCTTTAATGGTGCTTCTCAGCAAAAGTCTTTTATATGCAGCTGTAAACTGGCCTGTTGTTGGGTTGTTATTAAAACCTCCTGCTGACCTAACTGCCCCAAAAAACAACTCAAGATGGTCCTGACTAAATTTGTACATCAGGAGATATTTGAGTGGCGCTTGCCTATGTGCAACAAGAGATTCAAAAAGTCCCTGCGTACTTTTGATGCCAACTAAGAATCCAATAAAGCCAGTTTTTCGACGTGATTTATGCATCTGATTTCCAGTTGAATCTTTTAGCCCCAAGATGTAACTAAATGCAACATTGAAAAAAGAATCCCAAGTTCCAATTCTAAGAGGAGACTTGAAACCTTTGGCTAGCGGATTCCTTGAATTCAGCATATCAAAGAGCCTGTCAAAGATTCTAATGAATTTTATGGTTGCTTCAGCTCCCTGAAACTGCTTAAGCTTTAGATGGGTTGCACAGTACTCAATGGCATCAGCTACACTAGAACTGAATGTTTGTGCTGCTATGTTAACTTTCATTTTTTGCTGACGCCACTCAATGTGTGCTGCTTTAAGCTTATTGCCTAATCTAAGCCCCTCTTTCTCCTGGAGTTTATGTAACTCATTAATGTACTGCCACTGGATCTTCTGGCCTTCATTGTCAACCAATAAACCATACTCCCCTAAAGTGTTTCTGACAAGTTTAAGCATGTGACAGATATCCAGTAGCACAAATATACTCTGAGTATTATCACAAGGGTGTGGAAAGCTAACTTTTAGGATCTAACTTTGCACCCAACTCTGACATCATAGAAAAATGGCATGAAGGTCCATCGCATGTCACAGATACTACCTTTGCCCCTGTATCCCATATTCTCTGTAAACAGACATTGATAAGATTGGCCCGCTCTGCACCACTTAAGCCATCAATGAAAAAGTAGGCTAAGGGTATTTTCCATGCCCCATTGACAGAAACTGCCATAAAGACAAGGACTTCTTTTGCAACAGAAGATGAGTCATCGCTCTCATTGCCACACCCCAAATCCACATAGCCTCTGAACTTAGTGCCATCCCAGGCAATGTGTTTTCTTATTGACATCTCATCCAGCATCAAGCTCAATACAACTTTTTCATTTGATGACTCAACTTTACGTTTGATAGCTAAAAAAGATGGCTCAGTGAAACCTGCTTCTGCAGGAATCTTACTGTACCATCTGCGTATTTGAGCTTGATGTGGAAGAGCATAGTTAAATGTCCTTCTAACAAACTCGTAAGCCTTTGCAGAATAGAACTGTAGAGTCAAGGCAAACGACTTAATTTCAGGAGAATATTTAACTCCTTTTCCTGTTTTTTTCTGTGATGTTAGTCGTTTCATCATTTCCAGAGGAATCCCTGCTAAAGAGTGTTGGAGCTGATTCAAGCAAGCTTCAGAAATCATACCCTTTTTCTTGAGATCTTTGACAACTGATTTAAGGGACATGACTTTATTTTTCAATCTGCGGGACCTTTGTTGTGAACATTTAAGCTTCTTCTTAGCCAGCTTAAGATCATTGAGACTTCTATCGAGCTTCTTTTTAAGAGACCTTGGTGATTCTGTGATTTGATAGATATGATCATGGAATAGATGTAACTTTGGCCTTTTTGTTGGAGGAGAAACTGAAACACCAACTTTTATGTCAAGGGGAGAATCTCCAAGAGCATTACTGTCAAAGCTGCCACTTTCAGGTAATGTTCTTTTCATAGGTGGTCGGCGCTCCTTGGAGACCTTAAAAGAATTGTTTTTTGTTTTTTGTGAATCTTGCAATTTAGAATATGAAAACATGATTTTGATCTGAAGAGTAAAAATTATCATTTCACTAGAGTCTCTGTGTATTCTAACATAGGTTTGACTGAAAGATAACTACTGTTTGAATATGCCAAAGAAGTAATAATGACAATCATAATAACAAAAATAACAATATCATACAACTCCATACAGCTGCGAATGTGATGAAATTAGATCCAGGTGGTGGGATGCCATTATGTGGCAGATGTCTCTGCGGAGGTTCGCAATGGCCTCGTTTAGCCGGGTTGCGTTTGGGTGTGACAGGGGCCAGGTGAAGTCTGATGTGAACGAGGGTTTGGTGAAGGTAGGGAAATGGCCAGACTCTGCACTCCGGGAGAAATATTCATGCTTGTTTTCGTGGGATATTTTTGAGCACAGATGTCTGGCAAGGTTGTTGACGAAGGTTTGGGGTGGGGGCAGGGGGAGGGTTTCTAAGAGGGCCTGTGGTGGGTGGAGTTCAGGTAAATTAATAGGGAATGTTGGGACGGGGAGGGGGGCGGTGGTGGTGGGGGCAGAATTGGAGTGGGTTTGTACAGAAGTAGGAAAGGTTGCTGTGGAGGCGAGAGGTGCAGACCGGGTGGACATAGTGGCGGTGGGTGTGGTAAAGGGAGGGTGTGGCCAGGGGCCTGGACATTGGAAGGCCTTGCGGGTCGTTTTGGAGTAGTCGGTAGGGATTCGGGAGGGGCCAGGGGTGGGGCTTGGTGGGTTAGGGTGGGATGGGTTCACAGACTTGACTTTTTTCTTTTTTAATCCCAGTGAGAGGCCTTTGTCGGATTTTGTTCTGGTGTAATCCTGCTGGGCAGGTTTTTTTGGGGAAGATCGCACGGGGGTCAGGTCAATGTCCATCAGGTCGTTCAGTTTGGTGGTGGCTGACGACACCAGTGACGTCACCATGGTGGCGAAGGCAATTGTGCTGGTTGCCATGTTCGGGATACCAGATCTGCAGAGCACTAAAAGTAGGAGGCGGTGGACGTTTATGGGGTTTGGATAAAGAGAGAGGAGGTCGAAGAATGGATGACACAATGGGTAGGGTAACGGGATACGAAAGGAGGCCTATGTGTGTATATAGGTCATAGACGAGATATAAAATAGTAGAACAAGGTATCAGCTAGTAAATTACGATATTTACCGATACGAAAATTACGCAACGTTGACGGTGGTTGTGGCCGGTGATGGCTACGGTTGGCACGGGCGTAGGGGATAGCAACTAATCAACAAAAGTGTGGAAGAATAAATGAAAAAATTATATAATATATAAAAAAAGAGGGGGGACGGTGGGAAGAATAAAAGGGAGGAGGGTCGTAGAAGATAGGCGGGGGTTTGTGAGGAGGGGGAAATAATGCAAACTGCGTGTGTGGGCATGAAAGGGCAAACCATGGGAGGATAAGGGACGGAGGATGGCAGCGGGGGGTGAAGCTCGTGGCAACTGTAATGGCGTAAGCCACCTGGCAATGACAATTGACCAATCAATAAGCGTGTTTAAAAAGTTCTCATCTGATCAGCCCACTCTCATGCTTCATACATTCACTATGAAAGTATGCAAAATCCAAAGTCTTGAAGGAATACAAAACATCGAGTTTTGTTTAATTTTCAAATTTATTAAACATTTTCGTTGATATACTTTCTTCGAGTACTTGTAATTTAAATGAAAGTGAAGGTCATCTACTGTATGTTTCTTATTTCAGCTCGAATAGATTCGCTAACAGAGCACATGGTGTTCTGGAACAAAAGAAAAATTGATAACTTCGCATTTCCATTGTCAAAGCAATACACAAAAGTTTCATTTTAATTTTTTTTAAGTTTCTTCATTCTTTTTATCTTCTTCTCTCTATTTAATCTAATTCTTTCCTTTACAAATCTGTATTACATAAAAATATAATAAATTCTTAATATCCAAACCTACAACTATTTGTTTTAAAGAAACTTGAACGAAATGAATTGGAATGAATTCATTGCAAGTTGAATTTAGCGTCAATATAGAAGAGGCCTGAATTCAAGACTGGTAAAGAGAGTTGCAAAGAAATGTCTGTGGTAAGGATGGGAATTAAAATATTTTTTACGTTTCTTTAAAATGAGGGATTTGCAGAAACTCTCATAGTGCTAATTGGATGATGCCCTATTTTGATCTAATTATTTGGATTTTGACTGTGTTCTAGTGTCTCTCCAGCAACGCAGTTCAACGACCATTGTTGAGTCTTTAGAGAAGTATTACAACGAGCTTGAGATGCATCCTCCCTCCAGACATTCATTGCAAACTTGAGCGAAGCCAGAAGTATAATTAAAGGTTACATCCTATTTGTATTAATTTGATAAAAGCTTTGCTCATCGCTCAAAAGGATAATCTCTTTTATGTGTGAATCAAGTTGCCTATACTACATTTTCAATTCTGCTGTACTCTTTTTTTTAAATAATGTAGATACGATGAAATTTGTTATTGTATTTATTAAGACATATTGATTTGTTCTTATCTGTCTTTTGCAGTTTATCTGGATGACATACTGGTCAGTGGTTCAACTGCAGAAGAACAAACTTAAAAAGGTTGTTTAAGCAACTGAGTGAGAGGGGACTATGTTGTCGTTTCAAAAAGTGCTCATTCGCTCAATCATACGTCGAGTACCTGGAACATCTGTTGCCCAGCAAAGGGATAGCAAAAGGTCCTAAGGTTGATGTTGTTTTGAAGATGCCTGCACCCAATGATGTTTCTGGTCTACGATCATTTCTAGGATTTCTAGGATGACTGTCAAAGGCTGCTATTGTGTCATGATTCATACAAAAAACAATTGAATGATCAGGCTTTAAAATAAACAGCAGACATTTCCTGCCAGGTCTACTAGAAGCATTTGCAACAACAACCTCAAAGGAGGTTTCACTTGTATCATCAATCATAATGCCCTTAAAATTACCAGGGTCCCTAAGTGGCAGTCGAACTTGGGACAAGACATCAGTAACAGAAAGATTTGGTTGGTTATCAGGTGGGTTAAGGATGTTCTCATACACTGATACTCCAAGCTGGATGCAGGCCTTATATTGCATGGCTAATTCTTCAGTAATGTCCCCCGAGGAAAGATGTAAAGTTTTGTCTACAAAGGAAATTCCTGTATACAAAGAAATTACTGTACAAGCATTGCACCAGAATGATCTTGCCATCTGCTCCTTTGATATCTGAGAAGGGAAAATGCATTTACTGATGTGATCTCTGACAAAGAAATGTGAAGAGAGAATTAAACATTCTTCATGGGTACTCACTTCCTGCTGGGATGAATGAAAATCACAAGTACATGGAATGCAAAGTCCTGAAGCAGAACAAATACTTCCTGGGCAAATTGGACCGTGCTTTTATCGTCAGATATCTTTTTATGCCCTTTCATTTCATGCTGACAGATTCTACAATGTGGGCGACGATTATCATTACTTGAAATACAGTCACTAGAAGAGAGTCCTTCAGAAATTAAATAAGAAGGAGGTGAGAGACTGTATGATTCTTCAGTTAGTTCCCCAATTTTGTTTATTACCTCTGCCTTTGTAATGTCTTCTACACATGGGTCATCATCAACTTCCTTATTTGTTTCATTAGATATATTATCATTGATATCATCTCTAACTTCCTGTGATAAAACTGCATTTTTTGCAATTTTTGCCAGCCGCTCAAGCTCTTTTTTGAGAAATGTTTGACATATAGGGCATACATCTTCATTTGTCAAACATCTTTTATGGAATGCATATGTACATCCATCAAACCGTTTCCAACAAATAACATCTCCACTATTACAACCTGGGAGGTCACACAACTTATTTCATTGGGGAGGAAACTTGCTTTGATAACCTTTAGGAAGACATTCAAGAGGAATTTTTTCACATCCCCACAAGTCCTTTTTCATGCTATAATTGCCAGAAATCTCTCTTTCTCTAAATCTGTTCTTTGAAAAGACCTTGCATATTTTTGTATGAAAGTCCATTTATTTTCGTCTGCTATAGTATCTTTCATTTCTGGATATTGTTAGCAAACTGTTTGCAATAAGTACAACACATAAATATGTATCCAAGATTAAAGTCTGGCGTTCTCCTTTGGTTTCACCCAATTTTTTTAATGTGTTTATAATGGTCCAGTCTACAACATTTTCCAGTAGTTCGTCCAATTAAAATAATTGTAAATATTTGATTGGCTTTACATCCAACAAAAGATTTGCTACCTCTGCAGGTTTCCACTTTTCATCTACAGTTTCAGAATCAGCTGATTGTCTTCACACATTTCCTCCCAACCGGCATCTCTGCATTTCGAAACGGAATACCTCAAACTCCTCTTCTTCATCACCCGAATCTCCAAAAACATTGTAGAATTTATCAATACATTTGTTACTAAAATCTCTGATATTGGCAGGAGAGGAATCGCTACTATCACTCAATGCACTACAGTCACTCGTGGCCATGCTTCTTTCGCTCAACAAACATGGCCTAATTCAAAACAAAGTTCATCGCTTGATATTTCTGAAAGCACAACAAGCATGCAAAAAATGATACCAGGATGGAAACTCCAGAACTTATGTAGTTTGAGCCGTAGAAAATAATGCGAAACAGATCCAAGCTGAAAAATCGTTCTCCATCTGTCGTTCGCCATCTGTCGTTCGCCATCTGTCGTTCGCCATCTGTCGTTCGCCATCTGTCGTTCGCCATCTGTCGTTCGCCATCTGTCGTTCGCCATCTGTCGTTCGCCATCTGTCGTTCGCCATCTGTCGTTCGCCATCTGTCGTTCGCCATCTGTCGTTCGCCATCTGTCGTTCGCCATCTGTCGTTCGCCATCTGTCGTTCGCCATCTGTCGTTCGCCATCTGTCCTTCGCCATCTGTCCTTCGCCATCTGTCCTTCGCCATCTGTCATTCGCCATCCATAATCAACAAAGTTGGGTACAGTTTGCCATCGGTTAAGAGATTGGCCCCAAATAATTCTAAAAAGCAAAGCGTAAGTTTGTATCGTCTGAAAATGTGTAGGCAAATAGATTTGTGGATTCCTGAAATTTTATTGCTCAGCCTTTTAAGCAAGAATTAATAATATAATTATTATAGCAAGAACTTTTTTGGGATTCATTACAGGATGAAGTACATTTTTGTCTCTCACCTCAATTGTATTCGCCTATAAATATATACAAAACTTAAGCCTATATAGATGTTTGGTCGTTGGATACAGTACAATAAAAAGTTCAAAAACTGGTTCAGGGCAATGAATTATTCATGTAAGTGGCGCCTTGTAATAGTTTGCACATACAACATTTAATAAAAGCTAAATGGTAATCCTTACCCGCCTTGGTACAAAGCCCTTCTTGTATGCTGCACTAACGCATCTTATCATCGTATCTATTCTTGCATTGCTTATGAAACTTGGCATCGTTTTCCAAAAGCTTTTCAGCCAGATTTCTTTGACTTAAAAAGTGAGTCCTCTGCTGGATAGTACGGGGCAACTCTCCAATCTCCTCGAACTTCTTTAATTGCTCTGTAATGCTTCGATAACCAAACGATTTATCTAGTTGTCTGCTGTTTGGTGCAGGACAAACTAGACTTTCTTGCGTTGCCACTTGGCAAATGAAACAGACATACCATTTTGATTCTTGCTGTTGCTCTATTCCCTCAACAGATTTTAGGAAGTCTACAGTCGTTTCAAACAAGTATCCAGCACTCGTTGCAATACCACAAGTCACTATGCCATTGCTCTTTTACAGCATGCTGACTGTACCTGTGGAACTTTTCACTGCATATGTTACATGTGAAGGAACCTTGGGTTTTGCTGGAAGCATAAATGAGTGGCAAATGCGATGGCAAACAAACCACAATTATAGGAATCTGGCTGTTGTTGTACATTTTCCACTTTGACATGGAAGGCTCGATTTTTTGTCATGATGACAGAAGCAATATTGTGATTTAGCACTTTGGAATTCATGCTGTCAAAAATCTTGATGCTGCTCTGATGGTTTGTCCCAAGGGCAGACAGTGTCATCCAATGGTTTCCTGATTTATTGATGATCTGCACGAACTCCCCAGACATTACTTTGAATGATGCTTTTTGAATAGGTGTATCTTTGAATCCTTCAATGAGTGGAAACTGCTTCTTCAAAATAAACTGTACTGCATTTATGATCCTGTCATTTAACCACATATCAGAGAACTGCATAATTTCTTTGTCTTCTTTGGTTAATTGTAGTGAACTAATAGAGATCCAGTTTTCATTGATAGAATCATCTTCATCGCTACTTTCAATGAGCTGATATGCATTTGCTGTGCTGTCTATAGGATGCTCTTCTAATTTTTGGATGAGAATGTCAGTTTCAAGTAATTCCTATCAAGAAGAACATTTTATTGATATAACATTATTTAAACATATGTAAATGGAATTGCCTAATTGATCAGTAGTATGTGCCAAAAATATTCTGTACCATCAAAATATCCAAGTGGTTGACCCGTTGTGTGTCTAACCAATCAAATTACACTACTGACTGTAATGAATCTGCTCTTATAGGCAGATTCCTCCAATGCACGTGTTGGGATCTCACCTTGTGTTCATTGTGTTTGTTTATGTAATGTAATATGTCCTGAAACCTGAAAACACCATCTGTGAAATCGTCCTGTCTTTTCTATAACTGCAACTGTAAACAGTAACTTTGTTGTTGTTGTAGTAGCGCAGCTTTTTTAATATTTTAGATATTATCTTTTTCTGTAGTCTGCATTATTTTAGAGCTGTAATGTACCATTTCAAAATAATTGGTATAAAAACTTCATGTTTAATACATCTCTTCACTGAGCTACCTTCAATGTTTTGACGTAAATGCGAAAAACCACAAAAAAACTACTGTTTAATATTCTTTTAATTTTCTATAAGTGAAATGCAAACCATTTATGGAAAGGTATACATTTCCTGAAAGCTTATTGAATGGGCAATCATTTTTTGTAAAAATTTTTTTAATATTTGTTGTCATGATAGCAGACAAACAATGAAAATAAGAACAATATTGCAAAATTATTTACGAAAAGTAAAATTTTTGCAATTTTTTGAAGCTTTTTGTCATGAAATACACTATAAACTTGCAAAAACTTGTTAATTTTATGTTGTAAATGTAGAGAGCAATGGAAAATTTGAAGAAAATAACAGATATTGTATTTTAGCAAAATTTTTTGGCTAATAGAAGCATCCTATGTGATAAACAGTTTTTGTGTTCCGAAAACTTGTTAAAGTATTCTTTCATTCCAACTTTTTGTTTGGCTCTAGAGAAAAATTAGCATTAAATGACAAGCAATAAAACTGCAAGGAGTAAAAATTAATTAATCTTTATAGAAAGGAATTACATATTGCCTTCTTGGAATTACATTTTTCAGTATTCCAGTCTATTTATGGTAGTCTTTGAAGCAGTTCCTCTTCTCTGTCAAACACAAGCCTTTTTTGCATTTTTTGCACCCCATTCTGGTTTTTTCCCCACAGTGAAAGCAGCGAGGACGATCTGGCCTATGAAGAGGCCAATGGTTGACAGAATCAGTGCGAATATCTGTCGGTGGTGCCATTTCGGGTGCTTTGCGGGGCAGCTTATCTGTGGGTACAGATGGTGCCTCGATGCTTGGCCTCCCTCTTCCCTTTCTTCGTATTGTACCCTCTGCAAGTGAGTGTGACACTGAGCATGTGAATTTCAAAAGGTCAAGCTGCTTGGCAATGGGCACACCTTTTTGCTTCATCATTCTGCGGTATAAGCACCATGCATTTATGACAGCTGTGCCCAGAATCCAAAAAAAGAAACGCATGTATCCTTTCCGATATTTATGATGCAGACGGTAAAGAGCTTGAAACATATCAAACAGGTCAACACCTCCCATTCCTGCATTGTATGTTACAACAATTTGAGGTCTTGGTACCTCAACATATTTATTATCTGTCTTGGACCACCTCTGAACCACATCAGTTGGGTGGGTATAAGCATAATTTGATGCTAGCTGAACCAGCTTCTTATCATACCAGCGGACGACAGTAGTGCCAGTATTCAAATCTACTGCCCCACAGAATGATCCTCTCCCCTCCTTCTTCAGCTCCTTTTCGCTTTTCATCACCTCAGAGCATCCTCTTAGGCGATCTTGGCGTATTGTGCCAACAGCACAGATGCCCCATTGTTTCAGTTTACTCAAAAGCTCTGGGAATGTAAAGTAATTGTCAAAATAAACCTTATAGTTCTGGTTCTTTGGCAAATAACTGCACATTCTCAAAACCACATCTCCAGAACTTTTTCCAATTAGGTCAACTGGATTGACTCTGTTTTCTTGTTGTGGGTCTGGGGCACCTTCTACCTCAAAATCATAGCAGAATCCACTTTGACCATTTCTGGAAAAAACTTTGAAGCCCCATTTCTTTGGCTTCTTTGGGAGATACCTTCGTAGGCTACTTTTCCCTTTGAAAGGAATCATCTGCTCATCAACAGAATTGATTTCTTCAGGTGGCACAGCCAAACAATTTTTTCTTAGCATTTGCAGCAGTGGCCTTATCTTGTACAGCTTATCATACATATTTTCAGTTTTGCTGGGTGCTTTTGAATTGTCATTGAAGTGCAGGAACCCCTTCAATTTCTTAAAGCGATCCCTGCTCATCAAGCTAGCAATTGGGCTGTACCTTGTTTCAGCTTCCCAATACTTCGAATATCTTGGCATTTGGACAATGCACATCTTGAGAAAGACTGAGAGGAGCCGTTCTACCTCTGTTTTTGTAGTTGCAATGCTCCCTTTGGCAACATCACATTGTACTGAATACAGATTTGTTTGATCTGCAATCAGCTGGATCATTTCATCATCCATAAAGGATTTAAAATAATCGATAGGATTGTGTAAATCCCCTTCATCAACCTCTAAGTTTCCTTTGAATTCACCACTCATCTGAGGAGGTGGTGTTCTATCTGCTCTCCAGCGATAAACATGCTCTGCAACATCTACATATTGCCTTCTTTGTTACAATGGATGCAAGAAAAATAAATGTAAGATCGTCACAAACAGTCTATGCAAGATTGCTTGCAGTGTGGAAGTATTTGAAGCACTTGCCGCAAATGTATTTTCTGCACTTTTCGCAAAAATGTGTTCTAGTGTTTTTTCTTTTTCCAGTCTCTTGGTTGATCTTATAAGCACAGTTGCTGCACTTTCTTCTTGTTTCTTTTTTTTTTGTCACGTAGTGCTTCCCAATAAGCCTAACATCATCATCGACTCTACGTTGCTTTACCGCTACTTCAATCATTCTCTTACTTGTCATTTCCTCATTAGCAATTTTGTCAAGATATGGTTGAACAAGTTGATGAACAAGTACTTCACGAAAAAGCTTATGGGACCCTCGTCTTCCAGCAAAATCAGTATTTTTAGCAAAATCAGTAGATGGAACTGCAAGCAATATCCAGTTTTTGCTTTGCACAAGACCCATACCTTTATGCCAAACTTTTTTGGTTTTTTCAGCATGTACTGAAGGTAGCCTATCCTTAACTTGGTACCGATCATCTGCTCATCAATAGAAAGATTCTGCCTGGGAGCATACATTTCTTTGAAGCATTTATTGAAGCAAGCCATCAAGTCCCCTAACTTATAGAGCTTATTGTAGTTTGGGTCAGATCTTGGAAGCTGTTTGCTGTTGTCTGCCAAATGCAAAAACCTGAGTATTTGTTGAAATTTTCTCCTGGGCATAACAGAGCGAAACCAAGGCATGTGGGTGATACATTTTCTCCAGTAATCCTCTATTGTTGGGAGTTTTGCCAAACCCATAGCTATATTTATGCCAAGAAATGCCAGAAGCTCTTCTCTTGTCATCTCGAATGGTTCTCCTGACAACTGCTTTTCTGACCTAAGTTGTTGATAGTATGTATTGGTCTCATCGACAATTTTATCAACAACATGTAAAGGAAAGAAAAGTAAAAAATGGTCCAGCACAGACTCTGCATTAGCTGCTGGCCTGTTGATCCCTGTGTGATCCAAAAAAGGAGCATCTTTATTTGGATTCTGAAATGTTTCATCAATGTCCTCCCAAGCAGGATCTCCATCCACTTGTCTTGGTTTTTTGCTTGGACGTGATTTTCCTCTCACAGACATTTTGGTGTTTTTCCCTTTTCTATTAGCTTTTATTTCATCAATCTGATCACCACTTTCATCGGAAGAATTATCCTGCAATAAAAAAGTCTCCATAAATTTTCTAGAATCGATTTTGAAAATGCATGATGGATATTCAAACGTTAGGCCAATCCTACATTTGGATAATGGCAACAGCAAGTAATAAAAACTGTAAGACTGCGAATTTTGCAAGGTATTCTCACCTGCTCTTGTAATTGACTTTCTCGGAAACATGGATCCGGTAATTTTTCCGCATCTGTATCAATGTACATAGAACTTTCTTCATCAGAAGAAAGCAAAGATTCATTATTTTCATCATTAGAGTCCAAAATTGCTGCCAAGACCTCTTCTGCTGTCATATAGCGGTGCCTTGTACCATCCGAAGCCGAAGGTAATTCCACCATGACAGTTTGTTTTGAAGTGAGCAGTCTCGCACATTTACATTAGCAGCACGCCCCAAAATAGCAAGTCAACCAATAAAATACCACAATTCCTGAATGATAGCTACAGGGTCATTCCATGTCAATGTGAAACAGTCACATAACCCACTACCTCAGATTTGGATGATTTTTGGTAGACATGTTGAAAACCATGACATGAACATAAACTGAAAATTTCATCTTCATATCTTTTACTATTAAAAAGTTAGACGGGTTTGAAATTTTAATAATTTTGGCACATTTTTCAATGATCTGCCATTTTGAATTTTTGCTATTATTTACTTAAATTAGAACCGATGAAGAAATGACACATTTGAAATGAAAGTAAACCAGACAAGCTAATCAACTTTGTAAATGTCAAAAACATGATCAAAAATTTCCAGTCACAAACAAAAGTCATTCTAAATATAGAAAAAGAAGGGGAAGTTGTTGCCATGGCAATGGCCGGTGAGGATAATGGTGTGAATTTCATCATGTTGCTTAAGTTGGAATGATTTGAGTTTTTAAATTTGATTAGAGTACTAAAGGAACAAGCAAGATAGAAAAAACTGTTAGGGTGTTTTCTTCCTTTATTGAAATATGGCATGTTAAAAATTGCCCAAAATTAGCATTTTCATGCAACAATCGAAGTAAGATATTCTCTCTCTTTTAAGCAATGATAATTCACTAAATCTAAATCAATATTGAAATTCTCTGTTTGGAAATCTTCTGTATGCTTGTTTTGTTTTTCTATCTTTAATTCAGCTTGCTTTTAATATACTTTCATTATTTAGCTTCAAGTTTACGTTTTGCTAACGCTGATAGAGATTTGCCAGTCTTGGATAGGAAAAGATACATATTGCACTGATTTACATGATATAGTGATGATGTATATTAATTGTTTGAGCTCGTCAAGTCAGGTGTAGTTAAAAAAATTTTGCCCTTGATTTGATGACATTTTCTATGCGTTCCTTTTGATTTTGCTAATTTTCTCTTTCAAATCTAATTCAAAGAATTTATATTAGCTATAAAACTGTCTATAATTTTTAGGAAATTCTTTTATTTTTCATTGGTCTGCTATTGGATTCAATTCAAGTGAAATTCCTTAGAGATTGTATTGCTAAGACAGCTATTGTTGCTCCTTGATAATCCTCTTAAGATCTATTTTGTAATTTTCACACCTTTCTAGGGTGTGTCAAAACTACATTGTCTGCAATACAAAAAGTTTTCCTTTTAAAGATCCTGCAACTACAATGTGAAATTGAAAAGTCCAGTGTTAATGTTTGCAATGCTTTTTTTTATTAATTGTCACCTCTTTGAATTATTTAAGTAAGCATTTCACAAGAATTTAAAATAGTTTCATTGCAATGCTTTTTTTATCAATTGTCACCTCTTTGAATTATTTATGTAAGCATTTCACAAGAATTTAAAATAGTTTCAAAGACACAGGAATTACATCATAATTATCATTGTGAAGAAAACAAGTTAAAAAACCCAATGAGAGGGATGTTGGTCATTTTTCAGTTTACTATTGCCCTGTTAGACTACTGCTCCTTATGGCAACTCATATTGGTAACTCTTGTTCAATTGGAAACTCATTGGGAGATGCCTGTCATTTGTTAACCTACAGTAGAACAACTGGTCTTAAAACCATTGAATCTCTGCCGGAAAATGTCAGAGAACTGATATTTTGGAGGTCCGAATTGTCCATTTTGAATGTTAATGCAAATATATGCTACCACCATGAATATATGCTGACTACAAGATTCCAAATGAACTTTACTCGTTGCGCTGACCCATTCAAAAAACACAGAAAGCCTGTGAAAGGTTTGTAGAAATATTTCAAATTCACATTCAATTTTTTTAATTTTAATAAAAAATCCTGCTGTACATAATCTCTTTTAAAATACTGCTAAAATTTCGTTAAATAATGGTTTTAATGAGTTACAAATGTGGTGTAGTTTTTGTGAAGATTTTTGTTTGATGACTGGATCAGGCTAATAATTTTTCTTAAATATATATATTTTATTTATGTATAAATAAAAATTTTCGAAACTGAAGCTTGTATATTTATTTCAAAATGCATTTTTTATTCTTAGGTGGATTGAAAGAAGTAAAATTGTCACTGGCACAGTACATGGTCACAATTGGTTTTATGATTGTTCCTGGAGACAAACTATGTCCCTCTTGTTTAACCCTTTCAAGGCTGAATTTAGGTTCATTTGAAATAAAAAATAAATAAACATGTTTTTTAGGTAAACAGACAAGGAGAAGTTGAATTTCAGAATAATTTTATGAAAAAAACTAATTTTGGGGTAAATCTTGGGGCTGGGCCATATGGCCCTTCCAGCTATTCAAGGAACGATAGTTTTCCGAATCAATAAAAAAAACTCATGTAAAACTGCATATAAATAGCATAAACAAAAGAGTACAAAGTCATGCAAAATATTTCAGTATTCCAGTCTATTTATGGTAGTCTTTGAAGCAGTTCCTCTTCTCTGTCAAACACAAGCCTTTTTTGCATTTTTCGCACCCCATTCTGGTTTTTTCCCCACAGTGAAAGCAGCGAGGACGATCTGGCCTATGAAGAGGCCAATGGTTGACAGAATCAGTGCGAATATCTGTCGGTGGTGCCATTTCGGGTGCTTTGCGGGGCAGCTTATCTGTGGGTACAGATGGTGCCTCGATGCTTGGCCTCCCTCTTCCCTTTCTTCGTATTGTAGCCTCTGCAAGTGAGTGTGACACTGAGCATGTGAATTTCAAAAGGTCAAGCTGCTTGGCAATGGGCACACCTTTTTGCTTCATCATTCTGCGGTATAAGCACCATGCATTTATGACAGCTGTGGCCAGAATCCAAAAAAAGAAACGCATGTATCCTTTCCGACATTTATGATGCAGACGGTAAAGAGCTTGAAACATATCAAACAGGTCAACACCTCCCATTCCTGCATTGTATGTTACAACAATTTGAGGTCTTGGTACCTCAACATATTTATTATCTGTCTTGGACCACCTCTGAACCACATCAGTTGGGTGGGTATAAGCATAATTTGATGCTAGCTGAACCAGCTTCTTATCATACCAGCGGACGACAGTAGTGCCAGTATTCAAATCTACTGCCCCACAGAATGATCCTCTCCCCTCCTTCTTCAGCTCCTTTTCGCTTTTCATCACCTCAGAGCATCATCTTAGGCGATCTTGGCGTATTGTGCCAACAGCACAGATGCCCCATTGTTTCAGTTTACTCAAAAGCTCTGGGAATGTAAAGTAATTGTCAAAATAAACCTTATAGTTCTGGTTCTTTGGCAAATAACTGCACATTCTCAAAACCGCATCTCCAGAACTTTTTCCAATTAGGTCAACTGGATTGACTCTGTTTTCTTGTTGTGGGTCTGGGGCACCTTCTACCTGAAAATCATAGCAGAATCCACTTTGACCATTTCTGGAAAAAACTTTGAAGCCCCATTTCTTTGGCTTCTTTGAGAGATACCTTCGTAGGCTACTTTTCCCTTTGAAAGGAATCATCTGCTCATCAACAGAATTGATTTCTTCAGGTGGCACAGCCAAACAATTTTTTCTTAGCATTTGCAGCAGTGGCCTTATCTTGTACAGCTTATCATACATATTTTCAGTTTTGCTGGGTGCTTTTGAATTGTCATTGAAGTGCAGGAACCCCTTCAATTTCTTAAAGCGATCCCTGCTCATCAAGCTAGCAATTGGGCTGTACCTTGTTTCAGCTTCCCAATACATCGAATATCTTGGCATTTGGACAATGCACATCTTGAGAAAGACTGAGAGGAGCCGTTCTACCTCTGTTTTTGTAGTTGCAATGCTCCCTTTGGCAACATCACATTGTACTGAATACAGATTTGTTTGATCTGCAATCAGCTGGATCATTTCATCATCCATAAAGGATTTAAAATAATCGATAGGATTGTGTAAATCCCCTTCATCAACCTCTAAGTTTCCTTTGAATTCACCACTCATCTGAGGAGGTGGTGTTCTATCTGCTCTCCAGCGATAAACATGCTCTGCAACATCGTTCTTTGCTACTTCAGACAAAGGAATTAAATCTGCAAGTGGCACATCATCATCTGAATCGTCTATTTGTGCCTCGTCGTCACTTGAGTCAGTTTCCTGTTCGGAATTAAGCCCAAACTCTGGGTCAATAACAATTTCCCAATAAAAATCTTTCTGCCATAAGGACTAAAAAAAATTTAAAATGCTTGTTGAGAAACAGAAACAAATACAAATTTCTGAGTAAAATGCTGAGCATTATTTGCGAGAACTGCTTAGAATACAACACTAAACATTGGTTTCGCTTACACCAACTTAGGCCCATTCAGTTCCTCTAATGGCTGAAAGGGCCATATGGCCCAGCTGCAAAATCCAAACGGTTTTGAATATTTCCTTCACTTTTTGGCAAATATATACGAATAAAAAAGAAAGCATAAGGCTAATAAAGCCAAAAGAATTTTATTGAGGTTTAAAAACGCAATTCCTTACCTGTAAAGTGAACTTGAAAATCGCACGTCGGGAGTCGCTCGACCGCTACTCAAAAATGTCATTATGCAATGAAAGTCCTTCGTGTAAATGACACCAAATTCAAATGATTTGAAGAACAAAGGTGGGCCGTATGGCCCTTGCAGCCTTTTATGAAATAGGCGTTACAAGAGAAAAAATTTCCAAAGCTGTATTGTTTTGGGCCATATGGCCCTTCCCGCCCTGAAATTAATGACCTGAAACTGGAAGTAGAGGAAAAGCAGAATTCACCAATGGCAGAGGACAACAAGTTGATTGAAAAGTTAGAAAAGACACATCTTTTGAAAACGAGAGGAAGTTTTTGCATGAAAAGCTGACTACTCTTGATGTTTCACCGATGAAAGTGCATTCTCTGCCAAAATCATCAAAACTTAAGCGAGGGAAAAGAAAGTTGCGACAGATAAATGAAGCCGCTTCAAAGAAGGTTGCAGCAATACTAAATGTGGAACCAGATGATTTAGAGGAGTCAGATGAAGGGAAAGAGCAGATAGAGGAATTTATCCAGAAAGCCAGCGACTTAGACTTTTTGGTCAGTCTCATGAAAGAAAAATTGGAGGTTTCATGTCGACAGGAGAAAATCCAAATTCTAACACTGATTCCTAATTCTTGGTCAGTACGGAAGGCTTCAAACATATTTCAAGTACCTGTTTGCATGGTCAGGAAGGCAAGAGAAATTAGAGAAGAGAAAGGGATTCTTGGTATGCCAGACAAAGTGACTGGCAAGAAAATTAAAGAGGTGTTGTTAAATGCTGTTCAATCTTTTTATTGCAGCGATGAAAACAGCCGACAACTTCAAGGAAAGAAAGATTTTGTGAGCCTTGGACAAAAAAGACATATGCAAAAGCGACTTCTTTTATGCAACATAAAAGAGCTATATTCCTTGTTCAAGGCTGATAATCCTGCTTTCTGTATTGGGTTTTCCAAGTTTGCAAGCTTGAGGCCAAAATGGTGCATCCCAGTTGGTCCCAAGGGGATACATTCTGTGTGTGTCTGCACTTCTCATCAGAATCTGAAGCTTCTTCTTGATGCTGCAAATTTAGGACACCAGTACCATGACCTGATTGATATGGTAGTCTGTGACAGTACTTCCAGAGGATGCATGATTCACAGATGTGCACGATGTCCTGGAATTGAAAATGTTGAAGATTGCTTACGCAATATCTTCACAGAATCAACAACATTTGAAGAAGGCGAGGAGGTTGAAGATGTTAATGATTTTACTGAAGATATAGTCACTTTCCAGCAGTGGAGAACTGTGGACAGAGCTGAACTGGTTTCCCAAACTCTCCCAGTTCCTGATTTTATTGATAAGCTGTGTTGCCAGCTAGATCAAATAACCAGCCATTCGTTTATTGCAAAGTCACAAGCTTCTTATTTGAAGAGGTTAAAAGAAACTTTGAATAAGGACGAAGTCATTGTTTTACTGGACTTTGCAGAAAACTTTAAATTTGTGATCCAAGATGAGGTCCAGGGCTATCACTGGAACCAGAAGCAATGCTCATTACATCCGGTAGTCATTTACTACAAAGGAAATGATGGAGTCATTGGATCAACATCATTATGCTTTTTATCCGATGACCTGGAACATGATGTGCATTTCGTGTATAATGTGTTGAAAGGCACTGCACATCATATCAGGGAAATGATATCAATGGACATAAAGGTTGTCCATTACTTTTCTGATGGTTGTGCAGGCCAGTATAAGAACTGCAAGAATTTTTTAAACTTGTGCCACCATAAGGAAGACTTTACAATTAGTTGTGAGTGGAATTTCTTCGCCACCAGCCATGGTAAATCCCCATGTGATGGGATTGGAGGTACAGTTAAGCGTTTAGCTGCTCAAGTCAGCCTGCAACGACCAATGAAAAACCAAATTATTTCTGTTGAGGCATTATTTCAATTTTGTAAAACAGAAGTCAAAGGAATCAACTTCTATTACATTACAAAGGAGGAAAACAACTTGACAAGAAAAGATCTTGAGAAACGCCTGACAGCTGCAAAAACGATTCCAGGAACTAGGGGGTTCCATCAATTTGTACCGCAATCCAAAGCATTGATTGGAGCAAAAACAATATCAGAAACCCCTGAATTTGATGTCAAATTTGATTTCAATCTAGCTGTCATTGAACCTCATGACGATATTGAAATCGGAGATTACCTTGTGTGCAGGTATGATACACATTGCTGAGTTGGAGTGACTATTGAAGTCAGTAGTGAGAATAAAGATGTTGCCATAAAATTTTTGCATCCACATTTGCCATGTGTATCATTTATGTGGCCAAGGCGTGATGTTGTATGTTGGGTGCCAACATCAAACATTCTGAAAAAGGTACAACCACCAAAACCATCAACGATGACTGGAAGGCAATACACCTTTGAACCAAAAGATGCTCTTGAAATAGAACTGTAGACAATATGTATATAATTGAGCATTTTGTAGATTTTGATGTACATAATTTGTCAAATAATTGAAAGTTTGTTGCATTGATATCAATTGACACTCAGTGAATATGACCTTTTTGAATCATATATTTGTAAGATGTTGAAGTCAGAGCTTTAAAAGATGCACAACACTGTTTTCTTTAGATTTACGGAACACTCTTTGCTTAAAAGAGAGAGAATATCTTACTTCGATTGTTGCATGAAAATGCTAATTTTGGGCAATTTTTAACATGCCATATTTCAATAAAGGAAGAAAACACCCTAACAGTTTTTTCTATCTTCCTTGTTCCTTTAGTACTCTAATCAAATTTAAAAACTCAAATCATTCCAACTTAAGCAACATGATGAAATTCACACCATTATCCTCACCGGCCGTTGCCATGGCAACAACTTCCCCTTCTTTTTCTATATTTAGAATGACTTTTGTTTGTGACTGGAAATTTTTGATCATGTTTTTGACATCTACATAGTTGATTAGCTTGTCTGGTTTATTTTCATTTCAAATGTGTCATTTCTTCATCGGTTCTAATTTAACTAAATAATAGCAAAAATTCAAAATGGCGGATCGTTGAAAAATGTGCCAAAATTATTAAAATTTCAAACCCATCTAACTTTTTAATAGTAAAAGATATGAAGATGAAATTTTCAGTTTATGTTCATGTCATGGTTTTCAACATGTCTACCAAAAATCATCCAAACCTGAGGTGGTGGGTTAAAAAATTACAATTTTTGTTTCATTCTGAGATGGAATGACCCTACATCAAGCCTTGATTTTGAAATTCTCAGCCTCGAGGCCAGAACAAAGAGCTCAAAAACGCAATTTACATAAAGGGGTCCATTATAGGACCCCTTGGCAGCCAAAGGGTTAATACATCTCTTCACTGAGCTACCTTCAATGTTTAAAATGCGTCATGCATTACAAAACAATACAATACAATACAATACAATACAATACAATACAATACAATACAATACAATACAATACAATACAATACAATACATCTCTTACTTTTTTTCTATCTGGCAATCCTTTGCTGCTTTGTATTTTTCGTTTCTTTGCTGTTGATTAAATGTCATTAAAATCAATATGTTATTAAGTATATGGTTCTAGCACTAGCAACTAATGTATCATAGAATAAAATCTGGAATGATTCACTTAATAACATAGCATTATATGTAAATAAATAACATATAATAATTATTGAAAAATGTCACTAGTTGTGCATGAATTACACTCGTTAATGGTGAAACAGAATACACCATTTTAGTACAATAACATTTCAGTATCCAGAAAGGTTATGATTTTTCTGTCCTGCAAAAACTTAATGATACCTAAAGTGCTTCAATCCATTTTCTTTTGGCTTAGCACAATCACTGATCTATAAAAAAGACTGGATCGAGCTTCTATTGTTAGAGACCTGAAGACTCTCAAATAATTGGCGGCCATATTAACTCGGTCCCATTGCAGCCTGAGAAGAGTGTTACAGCCTCTTGGGATAGCATGTTGGAAGGGAGCTGTGTAGAATATTCAAAAGCGGCGAAGAGTTCTAGTGAATGAAATTACTATTATAAACTATTGTTATGAAGTATCTTATTCTTTAGAACAGAAAATGTCAACGCGATATAGGCCTACACCGTACGCAAAGTTTGGGTTTGTTTGCTGTTGTTGGATTTGAATTGGTAAGGTAAGTGTCGATATGATTTACCAGTTTTTTTAAAAATCAGGTTCTGGGTTGCAGTTTACAGACTGGAAATGTTGATGCAAAATATAACGCAGAATAAGGATTGAATCTGAGACAGCAGACCTTATACGATTGAGTCGATTGAGTCGATTGAGTTTTACACTTCTGTTGATTTTCATACCTAGCTAAACTCTTCATTTAGGGACCATTATTTAATTCCCAACATTATTTGCTATTAAAAATTACAAAGAACATGCAGACAATCATATCTTTCTTTTAATTTTAGAGAGCTGTATCTATGTTGTGAAATATTTTTGGAAAACAAAGTTGCACACAGGGTGTTATCAAAGAGAAGAGATTTATATTTCTATACAAGGAAAAGTAACCTATCTACAAGAAAATATTGGCTGTTCAAACATAAATGGATGACACAAGTTCATTGATGACTAAAAAGAACAATCTTGCTCAGCTTTTTTCGAATACGGGTGCCTGTCAGTTTTTGAGTATATTCCTTTCCAAGGTGATGCAGCTTGATTTTACAATAGCTCTTGGCAATGACTTTGATAAGGCTGAAAATATGGTTGTCTTCAATTTCACTGTCGAACATGTGGCTTTCAAGCTTCTGGAAGACCTTACAAGTGTCTATGTTTTGCAATACCGACAAAGCAATAGCATCTGGAATACCAGAAGAGCGAGGTAACTCTCCACCTGTTGCAAGAAGCATTCGCTTCAATGATTTTTCTGTTTCTTCACATACCATCACAACACTTCTACTTGGCTTTATTAAACCTCCGCGGTCTTTTAATTTGAAAAAGCTGGATGTGTATGCTTGATTCTTAGACCCAAGAGCCTGAGAACAATGAAAGCAAAGAATATGCTTCATGACCATTTTAACAACATAGCCAGCAATGTATGATATTGATGCTTGTTTGTATTCAGTAAGGGATGAAAGGTTTGGCGCATCTGCATAATCATGTTCATTTGTTGTTGGCTCTTTCCTCACAAAAAGATCATATTTCCTTGCCATCAAAACACTGGATAAAGAGGTATCTACATCAGTCCTAGTCACATTATCGATTGTTAGCAGACTATCCAGTGGATCCAGCTTCACACAGTTACCATTCCCTCCTTTAATGGTGCTTCTCAGCAAAAGTCTTTTATATGCAGCTGTAAACTGGCCTGTTGTTGGGTTGTTATTAAAACCTCCTGCTGACCTAACTGCCCCAAAAAACAACTCAAGATGGTCCTGACTAAATTTGTACATCAGGAGATATTTGAGTGGCGCTTGCCTATGTGCAACAAGAGATTCAAAAAGTCCCTGCGTACTTTTGATGCCAACTAAGAATCCAATAAAGCCAGTTTTTCGACGTGATTTATGCATCTGATTTCCAGTTGAATCTTTTAGCCCCAAGATGTAACTAAATGCAACATTGAAAAAAGAATCCCAAGTTCCAATTCTAAGAGGAGACTTGAAACCTTTGGCTAGCGGATTCCTTGAATTCAGCATATCAAAGAGCCTGTCAAAGATTCTAATGAATTTTATGGTTGCTTCAGCTCCCTGAAACTGCTTAAGCTTTAGATGGGTTGCACAGTACTCAATGGCATCAGCTACACTAGAACTGAATGTTTGTGCTGCTATGTTAACTTTCATTTTTTGCTGACGCCACTCAATGTGTGCTGCTTTAAGCTTATTGCCTAATCTAAGCCCCTCTTTCTCCTGGAGTTTATGTAACTCATTAATGTACTGCCACTGGATCTTCTGGCCTTCATTGTCAACCAATAAACCATACTCCCCTAAAGTGTTTCTGACAAGTTTAAGCATGTGACAGATATCCAGTAGCACAAATATACTCTGAGTATTATCACAAGGGTGTGGAAAGCTAACTTTTAGGATCTAACTTTGCACCCAACTCTGACATCATAGAAAAATGGCATGAAGGTCCATCGCATGTCACAGATACTACCTTTGCCCCTGTATCCCATATTCTCTGTAAACAGACATTGATAAGATTGGCCCGCTCTGCACCACTTAAGCCATCAATGAAAAAGTAGGCTAAGGGTATTTTCCATGCCCCATTGACAGAAACTGCCATAAAGACAAGGACTTCTTTTGCAACAGAAGATGAGTCATCGCTCTCATTGCCACACCCCAAATCCACATAGCCTCTGAACTTAGTGCCATCCCAGGCAATGTGTTTTCTTATTGACATCTCATCCAGCATCAAGCTCAATACAACTTTTTCATTTGATGACTCAACTTTACGTTTGATAGCTAAAAAAGATGGCTCAGTGAAACCTGCTTCTGCAGGAATCTTACTGTACCATCTGCGTATTTGAGCTTGATGTGGAAGAGCATAGTTAAATGTCCTTCTAACAAACTCGTAAGCCTTTGCAGAATAGAACTGTAGAGTCAAGGCAAACGATTTAATTTCAGGAGAATATTTAACTCCTTTTCCTGTTTTTTTCTGTGATGTTAGTCGTTTCATCATTTCCAGAGGAATCCCTGCTAAAGAGTGTTGGAGCTGATTCAAGCAAGTTTCAGAAATCATACCCTTTTTCTTGAGATCTTTGACAACTGATTTAAGGGACATGACTTTATTTTTCAATCTGCGGGACCTTTGTTGTGAACATTTAAGCTTCTTCTTAGCCAGCTTAAGATCATTGAGACTTCTATTGAGCTTCTTTTTAAGAGACCTTGGTGATTCTGTGATTTGATAGATATGATCATGGAATAGATGTAACTTTGGCCTTTTTGTTGGAGGAGAAACTGAAACACCAACTTTTATGTCAAGGGGAGAATCTCCAAGAGCATTACTGTCAATGCTGCCACTTTCAGGTAATGTTCTTTTCATAGGTGGTCGGAGCTCCTTGGAGACCTTAAAAGAATTGTTTTTTGTTTTTTGTGAATCTTGCAACTTAAAATATGAAAACATGATTTTGATCTGAAAAGTAAAAATTGTCATTTCGCTAGAGTCTCTGTGTATTCTAACATAGGTTTGACTGAAAGATAACTACTGTTTGAATATGCCAAAGAAGTAATAATGACAATCATAATAACAAAAATAACAATATCATACAACTCCATACAGCTGCGAATGTGATGAAATTAATTATTGAAGATCTTTCAGCACTAGTTCAAAAACAGTCTATTTTTTATATTTGATCATAGACAGACTTTTGGATCCTTGAATTTTGTGAGGACAACTATTATTCCTACCCATGGCAAATTCATACCACCCCCCTTGAGGATGAATGAATTCCAGGTTATGATTTTGTATTAAAGGTGTCTGCCTTATACAATTATATTCGAACAATTTTTTTGCGGTACAGAATTTGAAAATGGCTTTGAAAAAAAGCAAACATTTTACAACATACTTAAAGCTTTTTCGTCTGCGGAAGTGATCTGAACATATCAGCGAGTGTGAAGACGGCGTCCAATCTTCTCGGTGCATTCCATTGAGCCATCTCTTCTTTCTTTCAGGGTCCCGAGGAAACCTGAATTTAAGTTTTGCATATTTGAATAAATCGGTATAAACACTTTCGGTTCTTAAATCTTCAATGAGAATTGATGGCTAGGCTCCCAGAAGGCATGACAAATAGAAATCTAAACGAATTAATGACAGTCTCCGTATTTGGCGAAAACTTAGCCTAAAATCTCTCCAAACCTTAACATTATAACCATGATAAACAGTAGCATTTTATCCAGCTTTCAGTAATAAGAAATATTTAAAGCGCGTTCAAAGATAGGGTTTGAGTTTGTCTGTTGTGCTAAGTATAGGTGACTTTTCTTCGTATAATTTAGTATGGCCTAAATTTCGAAATAGGCAGTGCATCAGTGCAACTCACGTGTGAAATGTCCGTGAATATTGCCGTTTTATTTCTGTTTCTTCGTCTGAGCTCCCCTCGCTATCGCTTCGGTCGTTACACGTAGCACCCTTTGTCTTCTTCCGTTTAGTACATCCATATGCACAGCACTGCGTACCTCGTTGTTTCTCCATGTTTATCAGGCAAACTGGTTCCCGCTTTTTTTTGGGACCGAGTTAAGATGGCTGCCGGGATTTTGATTGGCTTCAAAACTTTGTCTCAGAAAACAATAAGTAGCTCGATCCAGTCTTTTTTATAGATCAGTGAGCACAATAGATCAAATGCAAAGTTGTGTTTAATCCAAGGGCTGCCTAAATTGTTTTGCTTACAAAATTTCTCTCCTTCTTCTTATACATCCAGGGTTTTCGACTCTAACCAGGTTTCGTATCTTTCTCTGTATCTTCATTTTTGTTGTCTTTTTGGTTGAACTGGTGATTTTGACAAAAATCGTGACATTTGGCACCTTGTCACAATCGCTTTTTGTACCTCTATTTCTCAAATCCTTTCTCCTGCACTTTCTGTCAGCTCTTCAAGTATCTTTTTCAAACTATCCTCCAATGCTGACATTGCATTAACATTTGTAATTAGATACGTAAGACCCTTTATCTGGTGAAGCATCTGCAGTTTGAAGCGATACTTAAATGAGACCCCTTCAGTGGTTTTAGATGCATTTAGTTCAGTGTTGGATTGGTCTGCAGAATTTTCATTTTACTCCCTCTTCTTGCTCATCTTGGGATGATTTGTGTTTTTAAAATGGTGACAAGATGTCTTCTCCTTCTTGATGGTTTGTTGCCCCCTCCTCTTGTATCTGAGTATCAGCAAAAAATTTTTTGTCAAGTGTGAAATAGAGCGAAAATCTGTGCAAATGCTGTCAACTGGGTGTTTCGGGGTATGAATCATAGCCGCAAACATGTGTTTGCATGGGAGGTAGTTCTGCTCTGAATCGTCACATTAACAGTGTGGCATTCAGTAGGCCAAATCATATAGAAGGCACTTTTTTCTTGCTATCTTCCAATCCAAAACGTAACTCACTCCAATTACATAACACACAATAAAGCATTACAAAACGATAGTGCACAGGTCAACCAAAGCAAGGTTTCAGCATATACATAATAATGATAAAGGTTAACTTTATAACATCACTCCCTCTTTTTGAATTGTTGTCTTAACAGTTCTGACAGTATTGGATTGTTAGTGTTATAAGTTCTGACAGTATTGGATTACCGAATCTGTCTGAGACTCTTGGAAGACATTGATTTCTTTGATTATTCTGGGTTTGGTTTTCTTGATCTGGCTCTGCATGACATACATTGCTCCGATTTTGTGTTCTCTTGTAGCTGTCACTGTCATAGTTGTTGTCCACATCTGGCCTGTATTATCCTGCTACAAATCTCTTGAAATGCGAAACATTTCTAGTAATCTGATGCTGGTTGGCGTTTTCTGCTATCTCTTTGGTACCATCGCATGAAATTTTGACATCTGGCACATTGTTGAATCTTGAGGAAAACTTGTTCTTTCAATCTTGTTTTACTGGTACATGATCACCAACTTTTATTTCACTTTCCCTGGCATATCGTTGTCTGTGCCATGGCAGGTCTGACCAGCGTGGCAAAGCTGACAGCCTTCGTCATAATACTTTTAAACCATTCCTGACCTAGGGCCAGGCTCCTCCGAAGGTCACGAGGCTACTGACGGAGCTTTATCATAACAGCTATTGTCTAAGCGACGGGGGTGTAAAAGTAATGCTTTGTAAGGGAAGTTCTACTTTGTTTACCATTACTTCATTCGAAAGAACTTCATTTAGGACCAGGCATCCAGAGCATTTTTAAATAGAAAACATTCTTTTTAAAAATCAAGCTCCCAAATAGTCAAGGGAATAGTAATTAAAAAGAAACAAAGCCACTTACTGAAATATCTGTTCAAGTATCATTTTTCGGTAAAATCTGACCAGATTAAATTACATTCCAACCGGTCTTGCAAGGAATTTGAAATTTTAAACAAACAAGAAAGGCAAAGTGTAAAATTTCGACCAAAAAAGGGCCGTTTGCAAATAATTCCCAACAAACTTGTAACATTTTACAAATTTTCAAATGAGAAGACGGCGTTTGCAAATAATTTCTTCAAAGCTTGCTTGCAATGTTTTCAAATTTTTCAATAGAGAAAGTGAAGAGAGTCATTCTACTGAAAATATTTCTGAGTCTCAAAATTCGTCGAAAAAGTGAAGACAGCCATTCTACTGAAATGTTTGCATATAATTTTTACGAATCTTGCAATGTTTTCCAATTTTTCAACAGACAAGACTGGCATTTTGCTAGAAAATCTTCCTGAATGTCAAAATTCGTCAAAAGGGGGGTCGTTTGCATATAATTTTTACGAATCTTGCAATGTTTTCCAATTATTCAACAGACAAGACGGGCATTTTGCTAGAAAGTCCTCTTGAATGTCAAAATTCGTCGAAAGGGGGCAGTTTCCATATAATTTTTACGAATCTTGCAATGTTTTCCAATTTTTCAACAGACAAGACGCCAGTTCTGAAATTGTCTTGAAATTGTCAGAATCCTGTCACGCCAGTCCTGAAATTCCCTGAGTTCTTTTTGGTTACATGCCAAGAAATGATGGCCCTCCTTAAATGACTTTCCCTCTTTCTTCTTTAAATAAATATACCTCTTCACATCAGTATTCAGATGCAGAAGAATAATTGAAACACCATGGATTCGTAGAAGATTCTCTTCCTAAAAATCAATCATTAGGGAAGTTAAGATAACAAGGATCATTTAGAATGGCATTTTGAATAGTTCTAATAGTCAAGGTATACTTACATCTAACAAGGCTACAGTACTAATAAGGATAAGTAGAGTGAAATACTTACATCTATTTCAACAAAGTCCGGGTGCAAGCTTGAAAATATGTCTTCATGGCATCATCTTTCAAATCATCTATGATTTAAGATAAGGGTTTTAGCTTTATGGCTGAAAACTTATTTGTTTTCAATATTTGAGTTATTTTAAGTCTTCTAAAACAAATAAGGTCTAAAGAGCCAAAGAATTTTAAAAATAAGGGCTTTATATGAAAAAGATTACCTCAAAATTATACCACAAAGAGTACACATCCAAGTTGTATGTAAAATGTGTAATACGTAAAAATGTTTATCAAAATTGTGAATCTTTATATTATAAAAAAGTGACTCAAAACAATAACTACCTTCCCATAATGAAACACTGGTAAGAGTGTTTTCCTGGCCATGTAAAATGCACCATGCTATTCGCTGTCTGATGCTGTGCATATCAAAAAGAGTATAATTTGGTTGCTGGCCTGCTGCTAAAGAAACAAGAGCACATACACAAAATAAACCACATTGCGTTCTATTGCTGCCTTGATTCGGATTGGGGAGCTTTTTTTCCGAAAATGAGAGGGCTGATTCAAAACCTAGATGGGCTAGACTTTTCAAAATTGTTTTTAACTCCTTGCCATGGTCAATGCCTAGAGAGTCCAAAACAGAGAAAGTTTCCGAGGAGAGGTCTATTGCTGCAACCCACCAATGCATATCTTTATTTAGTGGAATGAGTATGAGCAGCAAAATCAATTTTCATCTTGTTGCTAAATGAATTTTTTTGTGGCTCTGATGATAAGAGTTTAGAACCCAAGAGAGGATCAATAGAAATAACATCACAATAATGATCATTTATTGCCTGGCAAATGGCAGCAACAACGCCATCATTGACAAAGTTTGGTTCGGTCAACGAACGCAAGTCATGAGCTGTAACATGTTTGAAAACCTCCGAAATCTCTTCACTGCTGTCAACTGTGGATGTTCTAGACATTATTTCGGGTATGGTATAAGACTTTTTAGATGTCTCAATATCTTCCTCCTCATCATCTGAAATAGTTATGACATTCGGAAAGAACTTGAACATGCCGAACTTGTTGTCATAAACAAGTTGCCAAAGATAAGTTACAGCGTCTTCAGTGTTGTACAACAAAGGCCCTTTCATGCTATCCAATACAACAAAGTACTTCTCTTGAAAAAGCACAGATACATAATGATCTAATGTATCACTCATCAAAACACGATCACCAGAAGTAACACAAATAGCTGCCATCATCTGTTTGTATAAATTTTCAGGATTATTGGCAATATCAACTGGGTCTGCACTATTGAAAAATGATGCCAACTGATTATCAACCCGTCTACATGCAAAACCTGATCTCTGTGCTGCTATTTGCATTGAGTCGAAATTACAATCACCCAGAGTAGATCTTTGTTTTTCAAGTTGAATTGAAAGACCAGAATTTAGTGCCTGTTGAAGCCAGGTAAGGTCAGCAACATAATTTAAAGTTTCTCGACTAACAAAAGTGCCTAGAATACTGTTGTTTAATGCGCACAAGCCACACATATTTGTGTTGCCTTGCATTTGGATTTCTAAAAGAAATCCGTTGACAGATAAGGATATTTTTTCAAGTTGCCCTCTCCAACACTAAGAACTAGTGAAAGCAACTTTCTGGAAATAATCCAAGTTTTGGCGAACAGTGTCATAATCTGACACTTGCAGCTGGCTGATGGCAATAAGTTTCTGTTTAAAAGCTTCAAGCAGCAATTGCAATTCATCACTTGTACTTTTTGAAGCTAGCATGTCACAAACCTTACGAGAACAATTAGAAACAGCCATTCTTATATTTTGAGGCAGTGAAAAACTAGACTGGTTAGACAGAGAGGACAGATCATTTGAATCAACTGATGACTTCATGTTCACAGGCTCAACCTTTTTGTCAAATTTGGCCTTTTTTGTCGAAGATGTTTCTCGCTTTGCCTTTCGTTTGCTACCTATTTGAGAATTTCTTGGTGCATCTCCGTTTTTCAAAGAATGAAGTTGGAAATTACATCTTTCAGCAAAGTTAAGAGCCCTTTGCTGACAACAAGGATGACTGCAAATCGAAGACAGATCTTCAAAACAAGAAAGACAGCTATGGGTTGAATCGCAACCAAGAAATTCCATCAGTTGATCACTCAACCAAACTTTCCTTTTTCGTTCCCAGGCAACAGAACCATAAAGAAAATAAGGAAAGCTAATTTTTTGAAGTTCCAACAACCCAGATGTGTACAGCTCATGCATATATTTATGTTTCGATTGGTCACTGTTTTTGTAATGCTCTGCGAGAACCCCATAGTCGAGAATTTCGAAGTATTTTTGGAAGAGAGAATGACAATTTGGAATGTGAGACTTTGACCTTTTGAACTTTTTTCGATACATAGCACGTCTCACTTGTAAAGAAAAGTCAGAAATCGAGTCAAGAAGAGCTTTTTTTAGATTTCACCACATAATTTTTGGCTGCATCATTTGACAAGAGCGCTGCTTTCTTGAACAAAACCATTTCCCCTTCAAAAATATTTTTTTGATAGAAATCAGCTCCATTTGATAAGGTTAATCTATACATGCCTCCTGGCAAAACCTCAACTACCTCTCCAACAACGTTTAACGAATTTAATGTGTGAAGTTTCCGGATGCAGTTATTTGTTGCAATAGAAAATAAGGACTGTTGAAAAGAAATGGAACTAAACTCCTTTTCTACATGAACATTATCCTCAGTGTATGCAACGGAAACATTAATAATTGGCCGTCAAAGCAAGACTTTGACAGGAAAGATCCTAAACAAGATTGCATTACATCCTCAGTGGAGAGGGAATCATCAGAGAAAGATTTTCCATTTTTATTGATATCTTTCTCATCATCATCATAATCATAATCCTCATTATAACAATCGTCAGATGAGGATACCTCTTCATTACCAGAATCAAGAGTTTTAAAGTCCATTGCTGGACTCATCTGAGAGGAAATGGAAATGTCATCAGGCACTATTGTGTAGCCGATGGAATCCACATATCTATTTCTGTAGATTCGAAAAGGGATATCATCGATTTGTTAATCTTATCACCAATACCAGGAAGAAATAGTGGCCAAACTTGTTCTTGTTCATCTTGCTGAAAATTTTGTAAAAGTTTGCGAAGATATGACTTGACAGTTTTGTTTAAATTTTCAACTTGGCCTTGATGTCTAGGAGTATAAGGTTTACCCCTGACCGAAGCAAAGCCATAATCTTTGCTTAGTTTAGTAATAAGGTGATTAACAAATTCTTTTCCATTATCTGATTGAACAACCTTCGGGGGTCCTTCAACATCAAAAAGAAATTTTGCAAGCTTATTCACACTGAGAGCTGTCTTGTGTTGAAGAGGAAAGAGCCAGCAAAATTTAATGAAACAGCACTTAATGCTAAGAATATACCGGAACCCCCATTTGTTATCTGCCATAAATAATCTTTTCTTCTTGCTGCCATGTCAATCAAATCATACTGTGTTCTTTGATGAGGGAAGAATGATCTTATTGGTACTGGAGGTGATCCTTGAGTCATTGGTAAAGGAGTGTTTGTTTTGCAAGACTTGCAATTTTTCAGAAAAGTCCGAATTTCTCGAAACACACCCTTATAAAAGAAATTATCATTGAAATTTTGCTCATAGCATTGATGCCACCAGGAACACAAGAAGTATTGCCATTGATCTTAGTGAAGTAGAGATCCTCTAAAATTCTTGGAAGAATTTCATCATAAACAAGGTCTTTAGATCCTATTAAAGCCTTAGAAAATTTTGAGAAAGAATGATGTACAATTATTGGTAGATCATCATATTTATTCAGAATAAAGAATTAGTCTTCAAAGAATAAACTGGCTTGTCTCTATTACGACCAAAAAAGAGGTTTCTAGCATTTTTGGCAATGAATTGTTTCAAAGCCTCTTTTGCTGTGAGGAAAAAGATTTCGCTGCAAGGTCAAAAACATGTCTTTCATGTTTGGAGAAGAGAAGGAGAAATTTCATGAGCATGAAATAAAGATATTTGCTCATAGATCCCTGAAAAGACAAGCTTTTCAATGGATCAAAAGGAGGGTTTACAACCTTGAAAATAATTTCCAAGTTTCGAGAAGAAGTATGCAAATCCTGAAAGAGAGAGAAGCAGAGGACAAAGAGTGCATAGAGTTTCCTGCATCAGACTGAATACTCTCTTCTTCATCGACTAAAATGAAAAGTATAAAATTAATCAAAAAATATGTAACAGAGAAAGAAATAATAATAGTTTTTTGCACTTATCATGAAAATTTTAACAGACACATTGTGGGGAATTCTGCGTAGATAGCCCTGTGCTCGAATAGAATTCCCAGTTGACTTCTTCTTGAGTTCACTGATGCCGGGATTTGTCAGGAATGTCAACACATCCTTTTCTCCATTGATGCACTTCAGATCCATAGTGAAACCTTCTACTGCGTTGGATGCTACTGTCACTTGATACAGTTCCACCTGTTTGACTACCGTGCCATACATCTGCTCGATTGCTCTTCTTTCGGTTTTGAAGGGCGTATGTTAAGTTGTCGAATTAGATTTGTGCAGATGTAAGAGCTTCCAGCGCCACTATCGAGCATTATCCTTGCATCTATGCCATTTACTTTGGCCATCAGTGTTGCATGGATCGTCGTGGTTTCCTCCATTGCTCTCTTTCCCTTCTCATTGGCAAGATATGATGCTGAACTACTGGCCTGTTCTTCTCCGAATGGGCTGCTGCTGTCACAAACTGATGTATGATGTGGTCCTCCGCATTTAATACACCCTCTTGATCTGCACTTTGATGCCACGTGACCCGCACTTGTACAGTTGAAGCATAGGTTCTTTGACTTCAGCAATTCCTTTCTATGTGCTACATCTAAAACCTTGAAGCAGTCCTTGCTACGGTGATTGTTTTTTCCACAGTAAACACAGATAGTTCGGAAGTTCTTCTGCGATGCGCTGGCCAACATCACCCTGTCACTGCCCTTAAAGTCTCTCTTAGGCTCTGCTGACCTCCTGCTCGCTAACAAACTGGATTCTGCTGTTACTGGATGTCTGTCCACGTATTTTATCAGGTTCTCTACGAGTTGCTCTAAGTCCCATTCCTCCCAGTCATCGTCTTTAGAAACCAAGGCCTCTTTTACCGGCCCAAGCCTCTTTTAACGGTGTAGACATGACTTTGTGCTGTCTGTAGTTTCTTCATTGTCGCCAAGGTTCGTACAATCCTCGCCAGTTTGTTGTAGAACTCATGTATATCTCTTGTTTGGTTGACGTTAACGATTTGCCCCAGGCCTACAAGTTCTTGAATCAGCGCTTTTCTGACTTTGATGTCTTTTCCATAATTGGTCTCCAGTATCCTCTTCGCTTCCTCGTATCCGTCAGGCGTGTGCGGCAATCCAAGAATGTCATCACGGGGCTTTCCTTGCACTAGCTCCATCAAATAGTTGAATTTGCTAATCTCCGCTATTCCTGATCCGTCCACTTCTACTGTAAACTGGTTCCAGAAGCAAAGCCAATCCTTGAAATCCCCTTGAAATGGTGTTATTGTGTATTTCTGCAATTTCACTGTTGGCTGTTTCTGGGCTAGTTCCATATTGTGTGATTTGGCGTTTTCTTGCTCCATTTGTAGTTTTCTGCGCATCCAATTTTCTTCCATTTGTATTTGCTTCTCGCCTGCCTCTTCCTGTTGTTGTTGTTGCTGTTTTGTAAGCCTTGCTGCTTGTTCCATCATCTGTCGCTGTTTTTCGAGATCTTCCTGGAGCTTGTGTTCATTTTCCCTTTTCTGTATCACGTTTATTCTCTCTCTCAGTTGAGTTCTCATCTCTTTGAATGGGTTGATTTCTTTCTTTTGTTTTTGAGACCATTCTCATAGTGCTTCAATGGTTAGATCTTCCGTTTCCATAATGCAGTTCATTGCTTTGTCCTTGCCGGTTTCTAGTTCTTTTATTGCTTGAGTCACTCTTTCCAACGATAACTGCACTTCCTCGATGTCCTGTGACTGTAAATTCTCCGAGATTTCTTCCAGAAGTATTTGTTTCAGTAAAAATTATCTTTGAAAATTGTTCTGGACTGCCATTTTGTTGTACTAGTGTTTTTCCAGCTTGTTTTCTTGTTCAATGTCCTGGCAGGGTCTGGCACAATTTTGTTAAACTCTCAATGATGATTCCTAATTCGTAAGCAAGTCCTACCGAAAGTTTACAGGTATATATACGATTCTAATGGAAAGTTCTAGAACCTATATTATAAGCATGAGTCCACAAAACTATAATTAGAATTTACCTGAAAGCTCTGTCATGATGACGTTAGCAACCTATTACATAAGAATCTAAATTTACTACAGCTAGAAACCTCCCGAAAGAGCTAGAACAACTATTACGAGGCTAAATATGAAAACAAGGTTGACTAGGAAGTTCGATTAAATTAAGGTTGGCTTAAATGACGGATAGGATAATCTTTGTTATATACGTGTTTACATAAAGATTTAAATGTCATAATCAGTCAGCAAATATCAAAGGTAAGCTTCTCTAGAATGTTCTAAAACTTCTGACAAAGGGTACACTCAGATTTAGCACAACATATTGACTATTTGTAATGGAAGCAAAGGATTCCATAAAAAAGGAAACCTAAGCCGAGCAGCTACGGTTGCAAGGTTGAATACAAAAATAGAATAATGACTAATCTTAAAAAACAATTTTGGATGCATGGCATTGAATCAACAGAGCACAAAAACAGGAATATTTTGTGCAAGTTGTGCAAAAAATTGTACCCAAGCTAGGCCATAAGGAAGACAAAATTTCATGGATCTAACCAAGGATTCATGGAAGGAATTGTCCTGTAACTACAAGATATGATTTTTCAAATATTCTAACAATGTATTGTAATTGGTCAAAAAATTATCTCCCTCTCTATGCGCACAAAGAAGCTTTCCTTATTAGGCTTTTTTTGTTGAAATGCAGAACATAAAGATACCCTAGATAGGCTGCCAGTTAGGTTCTCATTCGTAATGATAACACTCCAGCCTATGGAGGGTTAAGTTTCATAAAAGTTACATGGTTAAGCCCTAGTCTAAAGATGCTTTTGATGCAGGAGAAAAACATTGCCAACCTAATTTCAAATTTTCATTCTGAAATAATGAATTATATGTTTTTGCCTACTACAGTCACTTCTTTACACTTTCAGACCTGTTTACCTAAATTTCCCAAAACCTTGGAATTTCAGATTTTGTCTAAGGGAGAATGAAGGGAATTTTGTCAAAAACAGGAGATCACTAGCATTTGTTAAATTCTATAAACATCAAAGCTGTGAAATGTTGTGCTGAACAAACAGTTAATGGCATTAAATTATCAGGAGAAACTTCTTCAGGGAGAAAATCTACAGGGAGAAAATTTAAAGGGAGAAACAGGAAGATAATTTTAAAAAGGGAGACTGGGAGAAAGGAAGCCAAATCTGGATTCTCGAATGATAATTGTAAGTGTGAAAGTGAAGAGAATAAGGGAAGATAATGGCCTGTTACTGGCCAGCATTTTTATTATCCAAAAGGAACCAATGCCAAGAAAGGGAGAAATCGCATCCAATGAAGCAACAACATGGGAGTTGCTGTTGATTCTGGCCAATGTATTCAACCAGCTGAAGAAACTAGATGTGATGCTGGAACAAATACTGATGAGCTCAATTATTTGTTCCCAGGCCTAGCCATCAAAACAGAACCTTTTACACAAGAGTGCTTCATTGATGATGATTCCAAGGTCAGGTTTTACACTGGACTGCCATCACATGATATTCTGCAGACAACTTTTGATTTTGTAAAGCCTGTTGTTGATGATGGAAAATCAGCAAAATTGCAGAGCTTCCAGCAGTTCATATTAGTTTTGATGAAATTGAGGTTGAATGTACCCCCATCAGGATCTTGCCTACAGATTTGGTGTATCTGTGCCAACAATTTCAAGAATAGTAAAGAAATTGATAAACATTCTTGATAAGAAACCAAATGCGATTATTTCATGGCCTGAGAGAGAAGACTTGTGGCGCACTATGCCCAAGTGTTTCCAGTTTTCTTTTGGCAAAAGTGTAACAGCACAGACATACTCTAATTACAAGAGCCAAAATACTGTCAAAGTGCTAATTGGTACTACTCCACAGGGTACAATAAGTTTTGGGTTGGACGGACTTCAGACAAGTTTCTGACAGATAATTGTGGGATTCTAAAGCTACTTTCTTTATCCAGCAGACTTGGTGATGGCAGGCAGGGGCTTCATGATACAAGAAAGTTTGTTGTTTTATCAAGCAGAATTGTCTATCCCAGCATTTAGACGAGGTTAAGATCAGCTTGACCCTATTGATGTTGAGAAAACTAGGGGTATTGCAAATGCGAGGAGACATGTAGAACAAGTGATACGACTGTTGCGCAGAAAATACACAATCCTTCACAGTACACTCCCAATTGACTATCTATTTGTTCAAGCGAAAGTCAAAGCCCTCTCATTTACAAAATCTTATGTGTGACAGCTACTTTAACAAATCTTTGTCCTTCAATTGTGCCATTTGACTAGACAAAACAGCCAAACACATAAGTCTGATCTCTTAGAACTAAGAAAATAATCCATCCAGCAGAAGGTTTGCCCTAAGGCTAAGCGAGATTTTGTAATCTGCACTAGTGCATGCCAAATATATATTTCTCAACAAGTTTTAAAATAGCTCAAGACCGTCAAGCCTAAACAAGTTAGGGGTTTTGTGACAACATCTCGTTCTTTATTTGCAATAATCAACTATTGGCAAATCTAGCTTATGTGAATTTGACTGTTTGAGCAATTCAGTAAAAAACCAAAGGAACATTGAAGAAAAATACTTAAAACAAGAAACAAAAATATGTTCTTGTTCATAGTATGTCTGTAAATTATAAGCTTGTGGTAAAATTCCAGTTTTCTTAGCAACCTGTACATAACAGCAGAGCAGTTGAGAGGCGGGTGGGGACAAATTGCCTTTGGACTTTGAGGTCTAGATGGCTGTAGAAATTATCCTTCTTAGGTTCAATTCAATTTTTGTTGTGGCAATGTCTTTTGCTTTGGGCTGTCTTTTGTAGTCAGGTAATCTTTGACAGTGGGAACAATGCCAGTTATTGAAAAACTCTGTCATTCTAAGACACAAAGGATAATATAATGAGATTGAAAAGTCCATATTCTGACATTTTACTGTAGCCTCCCCAGTCTCTTCACCACAAAAACATATCTTTGTTCCACTAATCAGTTGTAGTTTCAACAAGTAGCACTTTCGTGTGTACCACCAACCAAGAATTTCTGGGAGTACACAACACAATATTGCCAAAACTGAGACAGTCTTGGTAAAGCTCTGCCCCAGTGATTTTGGTCACGGGTTTTCTTTCATGAATTAAAGCAGATTGTGATACTTCAAAGCCAAAGACAATGAAATCACAAAAATGAAGCTCTGTGGTGAACATCTGCTGTTGCACTTAGGAAAGATATTGATGGCTTCTTTTCAGGATCACTTTATCACCGATATCTTAAACAGCTGCTTGGATTTTCGAAGTATCCGTCAAAATCAATACTTTCAATACAATATGGACATTTCACTTCCCTACATCCAATTTCACAGCAATCACATGTCAATAAAAAATCAGGTGTTGCGTAAATGAAAGGGCTGTGTTTGATGATAAACATGCCACATTGAATTGCTTTGTAATTAACATACTTCTTCTTCATGTCAATGTCAAAAAGCTTAATTGTTGACTTCTCATGTTGACATCCATATTCAGTGTAAGCATTTGTGAACTTGAAAATTTCTAGATAGCAAATTGACTTTATCGGTGATTGAGATGGCTGGCTGGGACCTGAGTGACTTGCTGACTTACTCATGGATGCACCAATTCTTCCTGCTCTATGATGGTAAAATCCACTGCCCTTGGCCTGGTTTCTTGTATCCAACTCAATTTGCATTGCATCTTCACTTGAGATCGTAACATGGATGTCTAAGTAGGCTTGTATGAGATCATGGTACTGAAAGGAAAGGTACTTCTATTCAAAAAGTTCGGCAATTGTTGCAATGCCACTGCTATTCCATATAAATGAATTGGCATATGGGTGTACACGACTCAGTGCTGCAGGCTTTACTTTACATTTACTAAATGCTTTATACAGTGACATGATATCATCCTCACCATAAGCGTACGGTGGAATTTTTACAGGGGGGCAGTAGGATTTTTGCCCGAGTATACTTGACATAGGAGTATTTACATTACGAGTTCTTTATCACCGAAATATCTAAAGTAAAAATAGTCAGTTGAGAGTAGAGCAAACCTTATCGATTCTTCTATAATGTCTACAGTTCAGATCTAAAAGTTTGATCTAAGTTTCTCATAGATAAGGGCAGCAATGTATAATATTTTCCAATATTTTACTTAATATCACTTAAAATACTATTATTAAATCTTGAATTCGACTACAGTCAAAAGAAATGTGAGTGCCGACCCTTTCTATGTCCAAATGTATCAATCATCGCATTCATGTCACTTTTCAAAACTTTGTTTGAAAACTTCCTCTCGATGCTAAGTAGTGCCAAATTGCTCAGCCGTTCTTGGCCCATGGTTGATCTGAGATATGTTTTCAGGCATTGAAGGCAAATATATGAAAGAATGCTTACTGGGAATAAGAGTCCAATTTGGTAGGTTATGCGAATTTCGATTTGTATATCCAATAGCGATTATCTGGTTAAGAAAACAGGGGAATAAGTGGGTATCAACTTTGTGTTTGCGAATTATGGGGTAAGTGTAGGTAGCAAAAACTAAGGGAACATGCGAATATGGGGCGAAAAAAGTAATGTCAATTCTAAGAATGTCAATTCTGGAAATATGCGATGAAGTTGAAGGAAAATATATAGAAAAATGTTTACTGGGAATAAGAGTAAATATCAAACTGCAAAGGCATTAAATTTAAAGAAAGAAATATTTAAAGGTATACAAGTAAGTATTAAATTAAAAACTTACCTGGTTGTGTTTTGTGACACTTTGAGTGTGAGTTTGAATGTTCTCGATCAGGAATGAATCAGTTTGGTGCTGGCAACTCTATATATTCTTACCTTGCAGCGTGGTTGTAGGTGATGGGGTAAACATTTAGGTTTATTTTCGTTGTTAATTGCAAAATAAGATAGATATAGGTTGTATGCTTTGTTTAATTAGCTGCTTTGAGATTTATTGATATTGTGATTAAATGTGTTTCGGAATGGTGGCTGTAGATGATTGAGGAAGTATTAATGTATAACGTATATATCTTTCTAATTGGGTAGTTGTGTCGATACTTATTCATGAAAATATGCGGAATTAATATGCTTGGTACTCCCTTATTGTTCTTATATAATAGTTCTGTGAGAAATATTGTTCCAGATTGTAATTATGGGAAAATACTTGGAATGATTAATGAAAATAGACAATGGGTTACAACTTTGTTTGTCATTTATTCGAGGCTAAGAATAGAAATATATCTATATAGTAACACTTAAAAATAAATATTCCCTTGGTTACAGTTTATTGATATGGTGGGTCCTTTTGCTTTTTCTGTTTTTTTGCCTGTTTCGACTTTTCTTATCTGTTTCGTTTTCAGACAGATGTAAACGGTTGTTCCCGGTCTATGAAAAAGATGGTGAAAATGAATTGAGAATTTTGTATGCGCAGGGGGTGGAAGAAGGGAAACAATAGTTGTTTTCCGTTGGTTACAATGATAGTCGATGAATAAAAAGTTGTGCGTTAACATTAACTCATATTACCTGATGTTATGTAGGGGTTTGCTTTCGCTGTCGGCGAGATAGAATGCTGTTGTTCTGCTAAAATTTAAAAGCCGCGACACTCTTCTTTTCAATGAAGCCATTGGTTCAGGCTTCCAAATAACTTTCTAAAATAAGGAAATGTTGGCTGTGAATTAAAGGTTAAAAAAATGATGTTGGAGGAATATATGGTTATCATCAATAATTGGAACAATTTTGGTTTTTTGAAATAGGAAAAAAGGTAAAGATGTGATGGAAGGGTGAATTTCGATGCTCAATAAAGGTTTTGTGAATGAAAGGAAAGGGTTACTGTATACAAACCTTTGAGTTGTAGCCAAGGACGATGGTAATGTATTCTGCCATATCTAGAAAGGGGTTAAAATGAAAGTTTCAGTTTGAGTTTTTCTTGGGAGTGTGATATGATAATTGTAGTAGCAATAGTAGACGTTTGAAGATGTGCTAAAGGAGGAGTATTAAAATAGATTTCATGAGGAAGTAAATCTTGTTTTTAAAGATTGAAATAATTTAAAGTATGTGGAAAAAGTGAAAGGAGATTCAGAAATAGATCATCACTCTGCTGATAAGATTGGCTGTCTTGTTGATAAAAATATGTAAAAATTTGAAAATGGTACCCACTTTTTGGATTCGGAAAACTTGACAGCTTTGGGATTCGAATACAGTGTTCGTAGGCTTAGGGAAATTATCCACTTTAATCTTGGAATCTGGTTACTGTACGGATAGTGGGTGTGTAAATGCGGAGATTAAATGAAGTTATTAATTTGCCAAATAATAGCAATTTGGAAGTAATCACACTTTTGGTAACGTGGAGGATTTTCCTGGATGAGACTATTTTTAGAGATAATAATTGAGATAATTCTACATGGTCTAAGATCGTGTTCGTTTTGATAAAGTGTGTTGCATTCTCTTTTTTTAAGCTGAGTGATTTCACACTTGTTTGGGTCTCGATTTAAGGTTGAGTGCTGGTTTTTTGGATTATGTTTCACATTTTGAATAAATACAGCATATCCCGTCTCAGAAATTGAAGTCGGCTATTCATGGCTTTTTCCATTCATTAAGCATTTCATAGTTAAATGGACTGTGGTGAGAGATTGTTGTAAGGAAATAAATGTTTGTGAATGGGTACATTTATAAGAACAGAACTGTTACTATATCAAGAAAAAAGGAAGTTATTTAAGCACGAATTTAAAGATAGTGCCAAAATGAGACTAAATATACAAATTATTTAAAGACGAATTGATAACTGGTGCAAGTATTTCATAGTTTTATGGTCTGTCGCGAGATATCTTAGTCAAAGGAGTGTTACTATATAGAGAATAAAGGAAGTTATTTAAGCAGGAATTTAAAGATAGTGGGAAAAACTAGACTAAATATACAAGTTATTTAAGGAGGAATTTATAAGTAGCATAAAAAGTTACACTTTAAAGATGAATTTAACAATAGTGCGCACAAAATGATGGTAGGAGGGTTGGAGATGCTCACAGATCTGGGAGGCAAAATAAAGGTAGAGGAGCTGATGTTAATGGGAAAAGCAAGGACAGCAGAAAACCAGATACATTTTCATGGAGAAGTTATTGGGAATTGATCTGTTAAGTAGCAAGGGAGCTATTCGGTTGCTGAAGAAGGGCCGGGGCGAGGTTCCTCTGACTCCTCCATTTCTGCCATAAATAAAAGCTCCTCATTTTTACTGGTGTCACCTTGATCGGAGAGCATCGCCTCTTCTGTTTCGAATTCCTTTTTTAAGATTTTTAAAGATTTCTCTACAGCGGTGATTCTCGCCTCCGCAGACATGATGTGGCCTTTCATTTTGGTTATTTCTTTTTGTTGTTTCTCCATATTTTTTATTTGTTCTCTCAGGTCCTGGTTTAAGCATTTGATCATGAGTTTGAGACTGTTTATTTGCATGGCGGTGTTTGAGAAAATTTCGGTTGTGTTGGTTGTGATAAGAACACAAGGAGAAAGTTAATCGTCTAGAGCCAGGAAGCGAACAGCCAAATTCATTCATATATGCGAAAATGCATTGGGAATAGGATTTTGGTGAAAAGGAGAACTTTGTTACCGGTGTCGTGAATGGGTTTGTTCCCTGAACTGATTTGTACCTTTCTATTGTTCACAGTTCTTTTCCACTAAGTTTCAATACGAGGCGGATTACGGTCGCAGTGTGCACTTTCGTTTCATTGAGACCATTTCACGCCCCCTTTTGCCGAGTGATTTTCGAAAGAAGACGCCCACTTTTGACGAGTGATTTTTGTAAGTATTTTCTAGTTCCGAACTTTGACAAATCCCCAGCCTGCACTAGCGCGACATTTCTGTGTAATTGTTTAAGGGCTTTTACTATTCTTACCTCCGATAGGTCGTTTTCGATTCAACCCTTTAATATCATAGGCTGTAGGTTTTAGTTAGGCCCAAATTGCTGAGAAATCTTTGCATACATACAAATACAAATTCTAATTGTTTGCTAAGGGTTGCAAATCTTATAAGCAAACTGGTTTATGACATCTTAATCTGGTCCTAGCCACATTATCCTTTGAGTTATTTTAAAGGTGACGAAATCAATGTATTGTGAAGGAAAGAGTCAGATTCATTCGTCTATACCAAAATGCATTGAGAATAGGATTTTGGTAGGAAGAAAAAGTTACTTACGCGAAAAGGGTTCGAATTTTAAGGCGTCTGTTGTGAACGTTAGTATAGTACAAGAAGCACAATAATCTGGTGTTAAAAATAGGAATCAGAGGTAAATTTATATGGTAAATTACGAGGTGGCGAAATCAATGTGTTGTGAAGGAAACAACTCAATAAAGATTAATCTTGAGATAAAGATGAATATGATTGAAAAGGAACTTAAAAGTATATATTTAAAGATACTTACCGAGTTCAGTTTGTATCAACGTCTTAGAAGCTGTGTTCAAGAAGAAGTGAAATCTTTGTTCAGTTTTCCCCTTTTATATTCTTCCGTGAGAATGATGACCCAAATATTGCTCTGAAGTTTATTTTTTGTTGATCATTAGTATTAACAGGGGTCAGGGTTTCGCTACTTGATCTTTTGCTATATGATTAACAAATATGATTTCTTGTGTAATCTAGTTGTGGCAAAATCATTGGCTTTAATTGGGAAATCTCGTATGGGCAGGTTTCATTTATAGAGTAGTGATGAGGGAAATATTGCTGCCAGGTTTCATTTTTCTTCATCATTATCATTAAGAGGAGTCAAGATTTCCCTACTTGGCGAATTACTGATGGTTCTTTGCATGATTAACAAATGTGATTTCTTGTCTAATCTAGTTGTGGTAAAATTGTTATATTTAATTGGGAAATCTGGTATGGGCGGATTTCATTCATTGAGTGAAGGTTGTTCCTTAGCTAGAGTTTTTTGGCCTTAAACAACGGCATTTTTTTAACGACCCGCAATGACAATCAAGTTGGCGCTTAATGATCTCGCATCGATGCTATAGTTTTATATCATGGAGGGAAACATCCTGAATCGTCCGCAACCAAAACAAACTTTTTTATAAACTTTCATTTTGGAAAATTTCGGCATTTTTACATCCATGTTAAAGCTCCAATGCAACAAAATTTTTGATAATATTTTTTTGTGCAAAACCTAAGGTTTAAACCTTGCTCTATCACATGGTATAGTTTGTTTTGCGATCTTCCGTCTGCATTATCGGCATTTAGCCTTGCAATGTCGGCAGCTCTTGGCGACCTAGGCTTTTAGGGATCTGAGCACTAGTGACGTTGAAAGGTTTGCAGTTCAGAACAACAACAGTCACTATACATTGTGGTTGTACGGTTGTACGGGGTTGAGCAAGTTGTCGAAGTGCAAAAAGAATAAATTCGCGAAACTTTGAGGGACATAGTCAAAAAAGATGTCAGCAAGTGAACAAGACACATCAGCATCTGATTCAAGTCATGAATCATCAGATAGAGAGGATATTGGGGAAATATTAACGATAGTCGATCCATATGATGGGGAGCCATTAGCTTCCTCCTCAGATGATGATGCTAGTGACGAAAATATTGAAGCAGACGAAGATGGAATCCTCTACACAACGTTAGAGAAAAGATTCCGGCGAACCGAAGCTGTTGATTCATGGTAAGCAATTGTATACGAAATATAATTTGCCACACAGTAATTTAGGCCTCTGCCTAAATCTGGCGTTAGAAAAGAAACAGTTGGTAATGCAAGTTTACAACAGTGGGCCTAAGCAAACTGAGATCAACGTGTTAAATTTGAGGTTAAACCTTTCAAAACCGTGTTGTTACGAGAGGAATAATTATTTTAGGGGGGGGGGGGCAAAAAGGGGGTCTGCGGTAAAATACTCAAGAAATTTTTTTTGTGCGGATTACCTTAGCTGGGTGCTTTATTTACAGTAAAATCATAAATTTTTGCATAATTATCTCTCTAAATACACAGAATATATTGAAAATTTGCACTTTACGACCTTTATTATTTGGAGAAGGGCTGTTGCTGTCCTGCATGTGTTGTATCTTTCCATGTAGTGGCAAATACCATTGTTCTCCTTATATTTTCTCAGTCTTACACTGTGAAGTGTTTTCTAAGTAAGAACAGGTTACTCCCTGATAAAGTAAGCATTTCAGTCTACAGAAATTGTATTTGAAAGTTTTTAAAACCTGTTGGTGTAGCTGTAATGAGTGCAAAGTGGATCTTTTAATTGGTGGAAGAGAGTTTCGCTGCTGCTGGGACATTGCAGAGGCAGTCGGAAAACTTACTTTTGATGGCACCATAGATGAAATAAAATGTGTCACTAACCACCCTGCTTACAGTGCTCTCACAAACCAGACGGATTTAAAGATGGTTGCACCACTTTTGAAAGATAGAATTGGTAGACCATACCAAAGAAGAGGAAATCAAACTGAAAACGGGTATATTGACATTTCAATATTTTCCTTGCTGTTGGAAAAAATAACAATTTTTTCTGGCAGAAAAATAAGAGTAAAATTCAAGTTTTAGTTGATTTTTAAGGTATACTTTCCTAAAAATTGAGCCCTAGATTAACTCCCTTTTAGTAAGAAAAATGGGATCGTTCTCAGCATATTTATGAAAGATTCAAAAATAAAACTTTGTTAAGTCATACCTTGCCAAGTTTTCTCAAAAACAGCTTCAAAATAGACCACTCCACTTAGGCAAGGGAATGTACACCAAACACATTTTGTTGACGGAACCCAATTGTGTTAACCCCACCCCTCACTTACCAATAGAAAATTCCCAGTGGGAAATTGTCAGGAAATATTTTAAAAAGACAACCTTCAGCAAATTTTGATCAACTAAACAAATTAAATCCATGAATCCAAATAAATTCCAAGATAACATAGATGCTTTAATGAGACAATTAGACTCTAATAGCTCCCCTACGAAGCCCGCTACGCGGGCTTGCCAGTGACCCTACGGTAGAGTACATAGATTAGCCTCGGAAAAGACAAGAATTTTCTTAAAACCCCCTGTGAATGATAATAAAATTAGCCTCGGTAAAGACAAGAATTCTTTCGAAGCCCCCAATGAGTATGCAGATTAGCCTCGGAAAAGACAAGAGGTGTATCAAACTCGATTTGAAAAAAATTGGCTCCGCACAGGTCACGTGATAAAAAAATTACTCGCACTTCTGTGACTATCGCTAGTCAGGGGGTCGCCTGAAATAGAGAAGGGGTAGAGGCTCCCCCCTTCCTAGGGGCTTCGTAGGGGAGCTAGTCTTCCGTTAACTGAAAGTTGCTTCAAAATATTTGCAGCCCTGGTCTATTCGTGTTCCTCGTTTAAATATTTTAATGTGTTACCCCCTAAGTCTCCTGTTTTAATTTTCCATAAGATTTCATGTTAAGACTTCCCAACCTTACTTATCTGTTTACTCCTCTGACAAATCAAATTAAAGTTGAATCTATCTTGAAAATCAGAATAAAAACACAATGTCCTCCTACATTCTTTCAATTTAATAAGGAATGCAAGCAAAAAGTGTAATATCATACAGCAAGCAGGCAAGGATACTTTAAACGTGACAAAAGGCAAACATAATTAATCTAATCCATAGTCATGCCTACTGTGAGTAGCATGTACTATTGGCAAGAGCAGGAAATAATTGCATGAGGACAAAGTATTATTTACTTGCAGCAACAACCCTATTGAGATAAGAGCTATTTTCGTGTAGGAGGATAATGCTTTATTACCTTGATTGTAATTCAGTAAATCCTTTTAGAAAAGTAAACCCAAACTTAATTACTTGCTGGCTCCAGATACCCATACTTGCGAAATTCCTAATAGAATCAATCCAATAAGTAGTTCCTTGATTATTATGATTACCAATTAGCAATATCATAGCTTTCATCACCATCTGAACCCCTTTGAAATCGAGGTTAATAGCACTCTTGACTTTCAGAGGCTAATCTTACTATTCCATTCCGGGGTCCTTAAGGTGCCCGCAGAGCGGGATTTACTGGGAGCTACTCTTCCGTTTATTAAAATGTACACACCAATTTGATACATAAACGGTTGCAATATCGAGGCAAGGCAGAAAAGTTCTTCAATACATTTTGTAAGCCACGATCTAATTGGGGTCCTCGTTTAAATACTTTCACGGGTTACCCTCTTTAATTCTCCTGCTTATTCTAATTGCAATTTTCAAAGTTTCCATCTTCTTTTATCTCTCGGTGTATCGTGATGGTCGTTTAAATATCTTGCAGGCTTATCTAAAAGCTTTGTTTATTATTCTGAATTCTACTTTAAACTTGACAGCAACCTGCTTCTGCCAGTCCCACCAATTCCTTATGCTCGTTGGCACATTTTCATGGGTTACTCCTAGAGGTTCTCCTATTTAGTCAGAATCAAATTTTTAAGTTTTCCAATCATACACTCTTAGCCCTCGTCGACTTATGGGGCGTTTTTAAATATTTTCTAAAGTCATTCTTAGAGCTGTAATGTTCATTTTAAAGCACTTCGTTCAATCTTTGTTCACTTGTGATGCTGTTTTTAGACATAATTGCGGGCCACCCTCAAAGCTCCCTGTTTATTCTGAATCAAACACCTCTTCTAAACCCCAAAGAGTTATAAAGTTATTACGCAGTTCTATACATTTGAGGTCCACATATCATATCTTCGTCACAATAAGCTTTTGAAACACTGCAGCAACAAAGCACTTAAGAAATGGAAAGATAGAAAACAGCCAAATTTTCGTGCATCAGAAATGATTCTTACTCCAACAACAAATTAACAAAATACAATTTACGGACAACAGCTAATCTATATAACTTTAGTCCTTTTCTCCACAGTCAAGAATCACGTCTGGGTCATAATTATTGCTTGAAACGATCTTTGATCTAGATGAAGAACATCACAAATAATTAAGATGTTATTCCATGGTTAATGAAAGCACTTTTTAAGGAAACCCATAGTCATAATGCTTTGTAAAAATTTCAGAAAAAAGGTTCGCCCCGAGGGTATAGCCACCCCTTTATGCGACCTGTTTTTAGTGAAATTTCATCAAACTAAGCATAAAATCATTTGAACTTGTTCTTGTGAAGCGAGCAATACAGCAAATCCATCTTCCTTGAAGGACAAAACTACGAAGAGGTAAAACATTAAGAGAAAGGCGTTTGTGGCGGGTCTAGCGACTCCTTTTAGCAACCGGTTTTTAGTGTAATTTCACCCAAATAAGCATAAAGTCATTTGAAATGGTTTCTAGAATAATTGTCACTCAAGAGGCAGACAAATCCCATCTCATTCTCAGTGGGAAAATCTCACAAAAAGTGAAATTTTAATAGAAAAATACTCACTTGTTGAACCAAAAAGTCAGCGAATCCGATCGTTTATCTACAAAAAAGGAAGGCGGTTAGGAAAAGTTGCTGCAAAGGATTCTCGATAGGCATAAAAAGTTGGGGGCTGGCGGGATTACACAATTCGCATTACAACGGGTTTCCTATGAAAATCAAATTTTCTTGCATCAAGAATAAACAGCAGGAAAAATCTACCACAATTCTTCATACTTTGATTGCAATAAAGCCAATCCAGTTTCCTTTAAGCACAAAACCACGAGAAGAGGTAAAAAGTTTTCGTTCGCAGCGGGGGTCTGGCAGCCGGTTTTTAGTGTAATTTCATCGAAATGAGCACAAAATCATTTGAAAAAAGTAATATCGAAAACACGTAAGAACAACAACGCTTACTTGTATTCGCATGCCATCGATTCTGATGCCAATGAAGAACAGGAACAGCCAGCAGCAATCGCAAAACCAAAAAATGGGCAGCAGTGTGCGTACCGTACGTAGCTACTAAAACGAAGAAAAGGAAGATTGTCAAAAGCGTTCTTTTAGGTTTATCTTTTTTATCTTTTCATTCAGAAATCTGCTACAGTTTTGAAATGATAAAATTATGCGAACTAAATTGCCAAAAGGTATTCATACTGATTTATCACATCAAGCCATGTCATAATAGGCGATTTGATCTTGAATGACTCCATGGCTTCACTTTTTGAATGACTTCACATTTTCAGCATCGTTATTCCTGCATTTACAAATGGCAAAACAACTTTCTGCTAATGAAGTTGAAACAACAAGAAAGGTTGAAAATGTAAGGATTCATGTGGAAAGGGTGATTGGTCTAATAAAGAAAAGGTTTGCCATTCTACAAGGAACTCTGCCAATAACGTTCATTAAATCTTTAAATAATGAAGTTTCTGGAGAAATACCTAATATTGATAAACTTGTAGTGGTTTGTGCGGCCCTAGTTAATCTAACAACCTGTTTTATAGCGATTGTTTATAGCGAACATTAACAAAGTAAACATCAAATTGCTTTATTGTTCAGTAAAATGCATATAAAATATTGTCACCAATATTGATGTGATCAGATGAAGATAACTTTCATTTGCTTCTTGGCTGACTTTTGATTTTGGCACATTGGAAATGAAACCACTGATATTTACAGTTGTCACAACCAACCATTTTATCCCCTTCTTTATATGGCTTTTGGCAATAGCAAAAGAGTTGAGGACCATCTTTTCGCCCTGAAACAGGGACTTCACTTTCTGTTCTTCTTTTGATTAGCTCTGGTCCAATGAACTTCCTATGAAAGCAAATTCTCATCATATTCAGCAATTAAACCCCCTACAAAAATTTGGTCTGTATATTACCAGGTGGTTTACTTTCATCTTGTATATGTACATTTGCATCTGAATCTGGGTGCAAGATGCATGGGTTTTTTTAATTTTCATTAAACTGTCAATGCAAAAATCTTTGTCTTCGAAACATTCTTCAATGCATTGATTATCCCTGTGTTTGGAGGGACACTTTATTTCAACGAGAAATTTGCCATGGCAGGCACAGGAAGCTATTGCATCAGCAGATGCATCAAGGGAATTATGTTGATCATCAAGCATGAGACCAGAGTTCTCCAACTTCAGATTAACATGGCTGCTTTGAAGATGACCCGCATATTATCTAATTGCCTCTGCCTCATGCTCTCTTCCCCAGGAAACAGCTGGGACATTGAGAGGGGAGATAACCTGCATATTTTCAAAATCAGTGATTTGGGCGGCCCTTCCTCTTGCAGTATAAAACTTCATGGGCAACAGAAGCTGTTATTCTACCAAGTCGCATTTCTTTCCAGGAAATTGAGTCACTTTGCAACTTTGTTGAGTGCTCAACAAATTTCCTTTCATCAGAGGAAATTTTCAAAGCGTAAATTTCTTCAGTCTTTTTAATCATTTCTTCTGATGACATTGCTTGAGGGCAGAAATAATCGCGCAGTAATCTTGGCAGTGTTGGCCTACTGGGAACTGGAGCTTCATGAATGAATGCAGAACAGAAATTTTTAAAAAGACTGAAGCCTACTGGCTGTTCCTTAGCAGGTAATTGTACTAGGCTACTTAAAAGTCATCCCTTTCAGCATCAGAGGTGTTAGCAAAACACCTCTTTTGAGGTCTCTTTACTTCTGTTCTGTTATGGAGTTTTATTTTTGAAAATTCAGTTCCTTCTATTTTATTAACAAATTCATCATCCCACTTGCAAGAAACATCTGTGCTTGCTAATGTTGTGTAGCCGAGTCTCACTGCTGCTTCTATTTTGAAAAGAATTGCTCAAATGTGAGATCAAGATTCTCCCAACCTAGAATAGATATTTTAACAAAAATTAAGATCATTCAATAAAAACCAATCTGTCTTTCTTTGCATATAATCAATGGCTGCAACAGTTGTTCATTGAGATGCTGGGAGTGCATTACAGAAGCTCGCAGAATTGAAATGCTGTTACTGCTTCTTTGGTAAAGCAATACTTTGCCAACCCATCCGGATATAAATTGGTTATATGCCTCCAAACCTTCATGTGATTTCATCGATTCTCTTGAAGAAACACATGCTACAATATCTAACTAGAGTCTATTTGCTCTTTCATGTAGATACAAATGCCCTTAAAAAAGTTTTGAAAAACCTGAGAGTCTGGAAGTGCTGGAGGTGTACCATTGGAGACTTCGTGGCCCTACTTTAGACTGCTTGAATTTTTGGCTCTCTTTCTGAAGCACAGACAGACGGGGGGGGGGGGGGGGGGGGGAATCTACAGATGGTCAGCGATGACACTGTACAAGCCTTCTTAAAGGCATCCAAACAGTGTTTAAAATGGTATAAAATGATGTTTAGCACGAGGAAGATATGTTTTCGAGAAATAATTGATTTCCATACCCCCGGTTCGAAAGATGCCCATATATGGTAAACGCAGCAGGTATCGTAAGTTTAAGAAAGATTTTCTTATTCAGCACAAAATTCTACACCAGAAAAACATTATGTTATAAAGTTCGGCTCCAGGTTACCCCTACCTCATTCTCCGCCTGGTCTACTATAGGTTTCGGCAATAGCATCCAGATTAGACCTTCTGTATCACATGTACCTTGATTTCTGTGCAATCTATGGTCATTCTACATGATGAAAATTTTTCAAATGAACCAGGTAGACTGCATTTATTTTGCTGCAGGGTAGGTCTTTTCCTACTCATGATTGCTATGTACAAAAATTTATACAAGACATTCAGAAAAGTGATGGAAATGTTGTGAGCTGTTTCCCTGAAAATGCAAATCTAAACGCTGAATCAAAATCAGTTGGATTTTTCTTGAGTTGAATAAGACACAAGAGTAGCTGATCTTTTAGTGATACTGATGTAATTCGTTTATCAGTGTAGTAGCTAATAGGTTGGAAAGCCCTGTATACATCTGCAATAATTCATCAGGCATTCTTTGGTCACTGAAATTAGTTATCTTCGTTACTGCATAGTCTTGAGTTAAAACATTAAGTTTCCTTATAGCATCATCATGTTCCTCTTTTAATGTCGCAATTTATTTATCTTTCGGATCAGACTCAAGTTCTAGATTCATTTCATTAGTAAATATGCCTAAAGTAGAAGGACTATCAGTCCAATTTGATGCAAACGAGGGTTGGCCTATGCTTTCTAGCGGCTCCATGGCTTTCTTCGACAAAGGACTTTTCCTTTGTTTCACTTGAGCTTCCGTTTGGCGACTCAAGTTAAGGCTTGGCACGGCATCATGTGCCAAAAGACGTTTCCTCTGAAATCCCACTGGTGTATCTGACTTGGCTATCAGAGATTTAAAATCCGATTCTGCAAAATGCAAATCACAGCTTACTGAACTCAAACTAGGTGACCGGTCAGCTCTTCTTATTCTTGATGTCAACTCTTTTTTCAAAAAATCTGATTTTGGAAAGGGATAAAATGATCTGTTGGCTTTATATCCGCTTGAGGAACACCCATAAACGCAGCAATATTTTGGCATTTTTTAACTTTCTCAGACGTTTAAACTTCCTACTAATACTTCGCCTTGAGGAGGCTTGTTTACTTTGTAACACATAGCAACCAATTTGAACCAATCAGTGATAAGATCAGGTCACACAGCGTATTGAGAATGTTGCTTTTGCCTTTGAACATGATATTTCCTATAATTTTGAAAATAATTAACAGGAAGTATTCAGATAATTAACAGATATAGTTACCTGAACCAACTGCAAATCAATGACCTTATCAGTGCCAAGGCGCATTAGAGAATAGGACCCATAATTTGCAGATTGTACTAGAGAGTTCATCCTTGCATCCCCTCAGAGTAAAAGTTCCATGTTTTTCCTAACTATAAACAGTTCCTGTTAACACTTTGCCCATACTGCATTTACTTTTGGTATCAAGTAGGCAGGTTGTATGTCACTGTATCTACGGATTGCAATTGATTGTATATTTAGATGGTGGAAAAAACAAAGCAGCTTGAAACAATGGGATCCTGAAAAGAGACATGAAGCATCAATAAACAGATTACCAAGACCCATCTGATTATGAAGCAGTTGTGACATCCACTTTGTTTCATGCCCATTTAGGCACTCTGAACGAATTTGCAACATGGACCAAGATAAAAATTTGTTTATCAAAATAACAGGTGCAAGACACAAACTACAAACAGCAAACTGCATTAGACATGATTCAAAAAACTATTAATGTTCGCTCATTCCATTCAACGGGCGTAGTATTTATAGCCTCAACATATTCTTCCTCTTCTGATGCTGAAGATTCAGGTGGTACCCACTCATTGCATTGCAAGATGAAATTCTCTGAGTGCCTGCTTCTGGACTCAAATTGGTACTCAAAGCAGATACAGGGCTAGAAACTGGTAGTAAATTTGACAGGAGGCTGTCGTTCACTTGAATGCATGCATCTTTTGTCCTGTGTTCTGTCTTGGTACCTAGAATAGAAATACAGTGGATAAAACCATGAAAATTTTGATTGTAGCTGACGTTCCTAAAAATGGTCTCTTTATAGAGTTCTACTTACTAAGAGCATTTGATATTTTTGGATATTTTTGCTGCTTCTAGTTCAGCCTGTGGCTCAAATTCTATTTTCAAGATTTTCCGAGACCCCAAAAGTATCCAAAAACAACCTTCAATTAGAAAAAAGATATTTCAAATAATTTCAAATTTATGTTTTACCTCTTGACCATGATCTAGTATTTGATTGGGCTCCTTTAGACTTAAGTTTTCGAAATAAACGCCAATAAACTGGGATCTGTGTGCTTGTGTTAGTTGCAGGGTAGAGCTCTTTTGAAATGACTCTAAGTTGGGTCAATTAATCAATCATCTGATCATCTGTCTGTCAACACTGATTTCACTTTCAGAAATTTGTGATCCAACTTGTGTATTGGCAGTTGACTTTGTTCCAAGAGATTGGCCAAGCGAGTGACTGTTTGTAACATAACAGATACCAACTATCAAAAAATTAGCTGGCATATTCAAAATAGGAAGATTAGTATTATGAAAAAACAAACAATGAACAACAATTCAACTCACAAGGCCTCTGGAAGAGTATTGTTTCATTCGACAATGACAAGTCAGGTAAAATAGCTAAATTCAAACAACACTGTATTTCTCATTTGAACAGCTCAAATTTTCATGAAACACAACTGATGGATTGGCAAGAAGCATTTTGTTGTTAGTTGTTGCTGTTAGTTGATTTTTTACATATGCACTCATTAACTGAGTTTCAGACCCACCTGAATTTTCTCATGTGAGATGAATGCCTGAGACACCAGATAGACAGAAGAACATCTTTTGAGTGGTGTAAATAAATCAATAGAAAAATAAATCAATCCATTGTTTCCCTTTCAATCCAATTGTGCATGAAAGTCATCATGTTGGTGTTTTACGTAAAGAAATGGCGGCGTTTTCAAATTAAAATTTTAGTAGATCTTACACTTTCTAGAAAAGTCCAGATAGAAGCATAATTTGACACTAGATGTATTTATGGAGATCTTTTGAATTGGTATATCAATTGCTTCTCAACAAATCCATTGGAAAAGAATTTGTCTCTGAACCCATTTGAAAAATTGTGCATGGAAGACACCATGTTGATGTTTGGATGCTAGGAAATGTCAGCATTGCTACTTAATGTTTTATTTATTCGATGATAATTTCAGAATAACTAGAGGAACAAATGCAATGTAACAGTAGATGGACCTGAAAAGCTCAAAAAGGTTTACTTATAGATTGCCACACTATAAATAAATGAAAATGAACTTTCCCTTTCAAACCACTTTAATAGTAGGTATTGAAATCACGACATCGGCATTCAGAAGTTATTTAGTTTAGCATTGTTTCTGAAGAATACGTTTTGGAGTTAGATCTTTATAACATTTAAAATGCATATACAATATTAAAATAGAATAAGTAACTTAAAGAGGATATGGTGGGATTCAGCACGTTACATGGTGCACATTTTAGTGGGCTTTAGAAACAGGGTGTTTTCAAGAGTTCAATGTTATTGTTAAGGTCACTCTAAGAGTTGTGTAATATCTAGCTACCATTAAAAGTTCAGAATAAAATATCTTGCTAATATAGCATTTTTTATCACAAAAGGAGGGCTTACACAGAAAAATTACCAATTAATCAAATCCTTCATGTCCTCACTGAAAGTATAAACATTTTGTGACAGCAACTGATGACAGTAGATAAGCAGTTATTCCTTTGTAATTTGATAAAATGATAAGTGATAGTTACTCTATGCAATGAACTGTCAAACATTTTTTCATTTATGACAAAATTGCCAATCTAATTGGAGGGGGGTCTGGTTTAGACAATTTAGCAAAATTTGATCACTGCCTGTGGCAAATCAACATATCACAACTGAAATCCCTTAGTTAGTTGCAATCTTTACAGTCCTGTTTATAATTGGTAAAAATTTGGCAAGGATATCTTAAAAAATGAAATTTTAAGAGGTGTCACAAGATCGTTCAAACATGGAATTGTTGTTCCCATAAAAACAGCTTTCAACACAAGTGAAAAGAAACAGACATAAAATGTCTAAAATCGTCCTTAGAAGGCCCCTGCCTCATACAAAACTCCCTCCTTGTCAATCATACTGTCTTCGATACTTTTTTTTTCTTTCTCCTCCTGGACTATCTAATCTGTTTGACCACAATACTAGCATTAATGCCACTCTCCCTTTTCCCCTTGCACGGTTCCTTGCTGAGTGTCCTAAAAGCATGTTGCCCCAGGGTTGATTTCACCATGAGAGAAAGCATGTGGGAGGCCACTGCTACCATCATTGAATGCCACTACTACAGCAGCATCCAGGTCATCTCCCCCTGAGTGGGAAGTTTTTGTACACCTTGACCGAATCAAATGATTTGTTGCCTCATAACTATTTTGCGTGTAGCCGCCAAGGCATCCATTTAAAATGGCATCATTTGTCAGCTTCTTGTAGATGGGATTTTTTCCAACTACAATGGCAGTAGATTGCTGTGCTTGAATTGTTTTCTCTGCAGCATCAGCAAGATCTTTCATTTGGTGTCATTCATTTCGATGTAAACAATGCTTTTGTTTACTAATAAGAACTAAATCAACAAAATAATGAAAAGTGACGTCACTATGACCTAACAGCCAAACCAAATCTTGATAAAAACCACACCAGTAGATGCCCCTTTCAAAACCCTTGAAAATGAGCCTTTGGCCCCAAAGCTACTTTATAGTATTTGTGAGTTATGACAATAAACCTTAAAAATTAAAATGCAAAATGGACCGCAATGATTTTTGCAGCCACCTACTTTTGTACTGGAAACTTTGAACAATCTTCTATTTCATTATCTGTGTAACTTAAAATTGAAATTTTTTGTTTTTTTATCACCTTTATAAATAGCTGCAAGAAGAACTGAATTCTAATCAGGACCCAAAGTTGAATTATATTGTGTGTAAGAAGTTAGATACAGAAAGAACAAAAAAGGATTGGTTTAAAATTCTCTATAATTGTTTACACACAACAATTCAAAATTTCAAGGTACAAAAAGTCTAAACAGAAATATAACATATAAATAGAAACATTAAATTCAAACTGCTACAGACATCTATGAAGAGTAAATGAAAATAATATTCAAATAATCAAGAACTTTTTGTCAGATAAGTTATATTTTGAGCATAAACAGGCAGGTAATGTTTTTGTTTTTTCCATTCTATCAACATCTCAAACAGCCAAAAATAAACCCTAAATTTATACTGATATGCAACTATGAAGATTGAATAAAACTAACATGCAGAATATGAAGGAATGTTGGTCATATAATTTGAAAGAAAACAAAAATTTAAAGTTTTTTCCATTCTATCAATATAAATGTTTGAATATAAAATTTTTGATTTTTTCTTTCATTTTGAAATTTCATAATTTAAAATATGATATTAAACAAACAAACAGCGGAACATATTTAAAAACAACAAAACTACTAAAAACAACAGAACATATTTGAACACAATAAAACTACTTATTATTATTCACTGTCATATTAGGAAAAGTTCCTGAATAAAAATTATTACAAAAGGAGGGAAATTCCTTTCTATAAAAAGGAAATTCCCTCCTCTGCTGCTCTTTTCTTTTCTTCTTGATTATTTTGATTGAAATAGTCATCCCTGGTCTGAAAGAGAATTAGAGAAATAAAAATTGAATATATTGGCCTGTACATTATATTAAAATATTAAAAGATTTCTTAACAATCAGAAATGAAATATACCAATAATTTAAAGAATGATTTATTCGCAGTGTATAAATTGAAAAATGAACAAATTTTTACTGTGCAACAGTAGGATTTACAATTGTGATAAGATAAATACCTAAGTTCCTTGAGCTTCTTTTTCTCTTTATTCAAGAATAGAATTCCCTTAATATCTTTTATATCAAAATCTTTCGCCACTGTTCTTCTCATGTTTGAAAATTAGTTTTCGAATGGTATTTCCTAAGAGAATAAGAATGTGACTATTAAGTTTTACAATACAACAGTAAAATTTTTTTTATCTAATAAATAGTGTAAAATTTGAAATATAATTTATAATTTATAAATTATAATTTAAGTTACAAAAATTCTTAAAGGAAATACTGAGTTTGATTGAAATTGTTGAGTTCATGAAGTAAGCAAAATAATAACCTTTTTCCATTTTTGTAAGACACGGTTATTCTCTCTTGGATGATTTCTTGCATTTCTTCAGTCTCAGACATTTTGCTACAATGTATTACAAGAAGTCATATTTTTCAACAATTTATACAACTTTGCACACAAAGAACTCAAAAGTTATAAAACATTTTTTGCAATTGCGAATTCGCCTGAAACAAATTTTTTAAAAAGTAACAATAAAATGGTGGCCAAAGCCATTTAAAAGTATGAGAAAATGCAAAATTCCGTCAAAAAAGACAATAGAGAGTTTACGAAACAAGACGCGACAGATCGAGACGAGCTGAAAAGGTCTGGAATCTAGTCATCCCGATGCGTTGACCTTTTTCCTATTACGATTCACAACGTGCCTGTCACAACGCACTGCAGTTTGGCGCCAAATTCAGTTTACTCGAAGCTGCAAAAATGGCGAACAATTTATTCATCGTGCTCGAGGAAAATATGGAAGATGTCGAGGACTACCTTTTATTACATCGTGGTCACGCAAACAACGTTAATCTTCATTTAGAGCTTCCATATTTTAAATATGAACGTTTTAGCTTGGAAGATATGGCCGAAGAGGAGTGCTCTGTTGAAATGCGTTTCAAAAAGCAGGACATATACAATCTTGTGCAAGCCCTTCAACTGCCAGAAGTTTATCGATGCTACAATGGTGTCATTGTTGGCCCCGTTGAAGCGCTTTGTGTCTGCTTGAAGCGTTTCACGTATCCCTGCCGGTACGCGGATTTAGTCCCAAGATTCGGAAGGCCTGTTCCGCAACTATGCATGATCTTCAACTTGGTGGTTGAGGATATTTATGACAGGTTTTCCAATCTACTGAACGACCTGAACCAGCCATGGCTCTCAAGAGAGAATCTCCAGTCATTTGCTGATGCAACACACAACAAAGGTGCTGCATTGGACAACTGCTGGGGATTTGTTGATGGCACTGTCAGGCCTATATGCAGGCCAACCAGGAATCAAAGAGCTGTCTACAATGGGCACAAAAGGGTTCATGCACTCAAGTTTCAGTCAGTTGTTGCTCCAAATGGTATGATTGCAAACCTTTTTGGGCCCGTTGAAGGTAGAAGACATGACAGCAGACTGCTTGTAATGTCTGGTCTACTGGAGCAATTAGAACAGCACTCGTTTTCCCCAGATGGGGCAACTCTTTGCATCTATGGTGACCCTGCATACCCGCATCGTGTTCACCTCCAGCGCCCATTTGCAAGAAGAGCAGCTCTCACACCTGACGAGCTTGCTTTTAATCAATCAATGAGTCATGTCAGAATTTCTGTTGAGTGGGTGTTTGGAGACATCATCAACTCCTTCAAGTTTGTGGATTTCAAGAAAAATCTCAAGATTGGCCTCAGTTCTGTTGGGAAATTTTATGCTGTCAGTGCATTGTTAAGAAATGCTTTAACCTGCTTGTATGGCAACAGCACTGCAAAATTCTTTGAAGTCGAGCCCCCAACACTAAATGAGTATTTCTTGTAGATATACTTGATTCCACAGACTTGAAAACCAGAAAGGCACAATAAACAGTTTTTTTAAAAACTACCACATTGCCAGGGTTATTATGGCATCCCAGTAACACCACACTCAATTTTGCCACACATGTTGCATTAGAATTCAACAAACCTTCTCTATTATAGTTTGCTGTTCTGTTTATTAGCCACATCTGTTTATAAATGCCCCCTTGATGATAGCTGCTCAAAATTAAGCTTAGAGAGAAAAATAATCTACACCTGTGTAAATTATACTTATGTTAAAAAAACAAATGCCACCGTCAGGCCAACATGCAGGTCAACCAGGATCCCGTTTCCAAAAGAAATCAGTATATATAGCTTTTTGATGAAATCCTCTCACATTGAGAAATAAACAGTGTTTGAAATAATAGCTAAATCAATATTGTTTATAATCTAATCATCAATAGCTGGATCATTAATATGGTACAAATTATTTCTCAACTGGAAAAGATGTGTGCCATTTTCGAAAATAGATGCAGTAAAATGTCTATGTGCAGCAGCATTTAATAAAAAAAATCAATTAAGTGTTCACTAAAGAGTGTTACTTCAATTAATAAAGCAAAATGGAATAACTACAACAAAAAATGTAATCATTGCGAAGCTAATGAAGAGGAAATACAGATAATTTGAAACCATTTTAAAAACAAACTTAACTACAGTTTACAGTTAAATATGATCAACTGTAAAACTATAGTTAAAAAGAACAGATGTAACCAATTGCATAACTGTTATGGTATTAATAAATATAAAGATGCTGGAACTGTTTAGTGGCTGACAACAAAGCCTCTATAACTTAATCACATTGGGATCACAATTTTTGCTTAGGAATTAAAAAAAACAAAATAGAAAAGGAGTGGAGCAAATTTTATTACTTAAAGCGACAAATTTGAATGTTATTTTTATGGGAAGGACCATTGCCTAATATAAAGCCTAGAGCATGATGCACTTAAATTGCAACTTAGAATCTATAAATCAAAGAGTGTACAGCTGGCACTCTATGACAGAACAGTAAACAGTTATTTAACTATATATGCTCTAATGTGTTTCTGAAAAAGTTGGAATCTGTTTTTGTAAAATTCAACAATTTATAACAAGAGGCTTATTCAAAAGTTGATAGTAGAAAGGGGACCTTAATTAAATCCTTTTTGTATTTGCTGTTATGACAGTTAACATATTAAGATTTTTCCAACAATTTATTAACAACATCAAGCAGCAGCTGGTTCTGATGTTGCATTTGCCCTTGCTGCTGCTGAAACATTGCCATCATTTCTGTGTCTCTCTTTACCCTTGCCTCATAATTTTTCTCCTTAATCTCTAGCTCCCGATGCTTAATTTCCCACTCTCTCTCCATTTCCCTCTCTTTTATCTTAATTTCCTTTTCTTTAATCTCAATCTCTCTTCTTCTTAATTCAAACTCTTCTCTTTTTAGTTCAGCCTCTCTCTCAGTCTTTTCTCTCATGTAATGCATCACCTCTGTGTCCTTGTCCCAAACAGTCTTTTTTCTTTTCTTTCCTCCTTCCTGACTCTCCCTCTCTCTTGTCTCTGCCAATCTTTCCATGGATCGCTTTCTAATAGATTCAGCAGTTTCCTTCTCCTTTTCATCAACTTTCCCCCCAACCCTTAACATTACAGCCTGTGCCTCAGTCCCCCTTTCAATTATATCTTGGATTGCTTGCTCTAATTCAGTGGGTTCTGGTGGACTGATACCACTAGCACGCTCTTCCTCTGCCATCTTTCTCTTGAAGCTCCTCTCCAACTTCAAAAAACGGTCTCGGACTGCTCTTTGGTCTACCATAAAATGTGGTTGGCCAATTCTATTTAAATTATTGGCCACGTTATCCCAACTGTGACCACGCTCCCGAGTACCCATTTTGAATAGATAAGGCTCCTCGACAAGGATCTCTCTACAGAGCAGTGTGTCATGCTCAAGGGTCCATGTCATTTTTGGCCTAATTAATAGAACATTGAAATAGGAAAAAACTCAATAAAGACACATATCTGACCCAAATCAAGAAAACTGTTATAGAAAACATTCAAAGCAATATACACTGAAATCTTAACAAGCAATCTGTACAATCATATTAGATAAATTTAAAAACTATAGCAGTGTTATAGAATTTTATCATAACAAATTAATTCTGCTTAAGCCAAAATACTTTTACAGTTCAATCTTATACCGAGTTTTACTTGTAATTCTCATAATGTATAGTCTCACTACAACAAAGATCTTGGGGTTGGCTAAAAGGGTAAGACAAAAAATCAATGCTGAAAACACGAGCCCTAACCTTCTGGATTCAGGTTTCTGGATCCTAACAGGTGGGGTGTTTTAATTCTTTGTAGCCATTTTTAATTTGGCATTGCACAAAAAGATAAGAAATTTTGAATATAAATTAACACCTTCTACCGTTAAAAATATGAAATAAGGCTAACAAAAATCAACACACGTTTCCAACAGCTTGTATTACACATAATATTCATTTGGTGCTGGCCTATTGACCTAGAAGTGAGTTTAACGTTCGCTTTAAGTGTTATACAGTTGGGACGATAAATATACTACAATGTTCACCAACTTTTGGTTCTTTGTCTCTTTGAGCCCCTGATCAGCCATTCTGCACTTCGTATATGAGCCTATAAAAGGTGGAAGATTGTTCAAAATCTGACAAAAATAGATCACTCAGATTGGAAAAAGAATGAAATCTTCAAATTTAACAAAATCGATGAGTCTTAATCATATACTTACGATGAAAATGTCCACGTTTTCCTCACAACGTAAAATTCCAAAATCTGAGTTGCGAAATTGGCCTCCACGCGCTGGATTGGAAAATCATGAGAAGACCGCGCTAGTTCCTAGACTCCTCCAGCTCGTCTGGACCTGTCGCGTCGTGTTTCGTAAACTCTCTAATATAAATCACACACCTTTCCAAAGTAGGAATAAAATGAATGCTCTATAATAGCTCAGAGAACAAATTTATTAGAAAAAATAAACATACCTTCAAATTGCGTGCAAAAAAAATTTGAATGAAAAGCTGAAAATGAAAAGCATCATAATCATATCTCACTAGTGGAAAGATTCACTAGTGGCTCTGGAAGAAAGTTATTAGCACAATCTGGAAGAAAGTTATTAATTACACTCAGCATCACTGTCAGCACTATCTGTATCACTGCCACACCATTTTTTTTATAATTTCTGTATATCTAGATCTTCCTTGTGTATGCTGGTAAAAATAGTTGTTTCGGATTAAGAAATACAAAAGAATGATACTTATTTTGTCTAGGGCCTAGTTCACTTACTTTTCATTGTTAGCAGATGCCATTCTCCATTTGTAAAAATAAGTTCAAGAACTGTGATCACTGTCGACATAACAACATAAACAGGCTGAATGTTTTGCCTCTTGGTTGGCGCGCCCATATTTGTATCCTCTGGCTGTGAAAGGGGTTTATAGCTGCCCTGACATCTTTTTCGCAAAAATTGGTCTGTTGTGGCGAAAACTCGATCCCTTCAAAAAACACTCCCTAAAAAGAGTTTGCATTCGCGCCCCTGATACTGAGTGACAGAGTTATTGAGGAGATCACTGAAAATTAAAGCATAAGCTAAACGAGCAGTAGAAACTGCCAAAGAGTCTGAAGGCAGATTTCCACAAGTGAGAATTTTTCGCTCCAACTTCAAAATTCTGCTCAAAATTTTGTGACCAGAATACTGAAACCATTTCCACGGCGCTTTTGTTTTGTGTGCAAAAGGCAAATCGAATTACTTCAAGATTGCGGCTCACAATATTCGTTTTCTGCTGAAAAAGTTTATAATCATTCAAATATTACAGCAACGACTTGAGAGAAGATGACGTGAATGTAAAAGGTTGTTTTGGGCGAGAAAGATAAACCAGGAGTGTAATGAAAAAGAACAGTTTCATTTGCTGGTGAAAGATCTCAGACTGATTGATCACTTGTTTTTCTATAAGTATTTTTGGATGGGTCCTTGTACCCGCGAGAAATTGCTTTTCTGGGTAGGGCCTTTTTTCACTAAGCAAGACACAAATATTTTGGAGTCTATTGGGGCTAGCGAAAGACTTTGTTTGACTTCAAAGTATTTTTGGATGGGTCCTTGTACCCGCGAGAAATTGCTTTTCTGGGTAGGGCCTTTTTTCACTAAGCAAGACACAAATATTTTGGAGTCTATTGGGGCTAGCGAAAGACTTTGTTTGACTTCAAAGTATTTTTGGATGGGTCCTTGTACCCGCGAGAAATTGCTTTTCTGGGTAGGGCCTTTTTTCACTAAGCAAGACACAAATATTTTGGAGTCTATTGGGGCTAGCGAAAGACTTTGTTTGACTTCAAAGTACCTTGCAACTGGCAATACACAAAGAAGTACTGCCACAAGTTATAAAATAAGTGCTGTTGTGGTTAGTCGTGCCATAAACGAAGCATGCAGGATTCTATGGAATGGACTTTAAAACAGAGACTTCCTACGAGTCCCAAATACCATTGAAGAATGGAAAAAGGTTGCGAAGGTCTTTGAAGAGAAGTGGAATTTTCCTCATGCCCTTGATGCCATTGATGACAAACACATTGTGATGCAGTGTCCTGCTAAAGGGGGGTCGGACCTCTTTAATTACTAAAAACAGCATTGCTTTTTTGGGAGTCTGTAATGGAAAGTATGGATTCAACCTGGTTGACATCGTTGATTCTGGGAGGCAAACGATTGAAGCGTTTACAACAACAGAAGAATTGGCTACTGTATTGATAATAATATTCTAAACTTTCCCTCCACTGAGAAGGTAACCAATTCTAAAGAAGTACCCCCCCCCTACGTGTTTCTAAGTGATGATGCCTTTGTCCTAGAATCAAATCTTTTGAAGCCATACCCCGGGCAAAACTTGCAAATCCAGGAACGAATCTTCAACTATCGACTTTCAAGGGCTCGGACAATAATTGAGCACCTTTTGGCATTGCAGCTGCGAGGTTCAGATTTTTTTCGCAGGACAATTATAGACAAAGTTTTCACCGTTAAAGCGATAACGAAGGCTCTTTACAGATTTTTAATAGCTAATAGAGTACAAGAAGAACCATACAATTACTGTCCCTATGACTATGTCGATCAAGAGGTAAAAGATAAATTCAAGTAATGTGAATGGAGAAAAGACTCAGACATTTTGGGAATGTTACCTATGAATCAGTGCAAAGGAAATAGGAAACCGATTTAAAGTTTTAAATTTGGCGGAGGCAGTGTTACTGGGCAAATTGGTTTAGTTAATCATGTTTCAAATCCTGGTGAAGAATAATGCTAATAAATCAGCTTTTGTGATCAACTTTCAATAAAGTTATATCTATACTTTCACACGATGCTATTTCCATTCCATCTTGATTGCTATTTATCATCACTGTTTACTTAATCCCTTTGAATAGTGAACCCTCTTCCTATTACTCATTATCAATCTCTTTTTCGTGATCATTTACGTATTTGCCTTTCCTTGATCTTTTCGGTATATGCTATTAGAGCCTGACTCGTATTTTTTGCAATATTTTCTCATACCAACCCTTCCTGTTTTCCTAATCCCAAATAGTCAATCTTAAGCAATCATTTCCCTAATTTATGGATACAAATATGTAAAACCTGTATTTGAATTACCTTCAAATTCCCTTAAGCTGATGCATAGAATCTAGAGTTGTACTTCGTGATTGGTCCACGCAGCATAGAAGTCACATGAGATAGCACACGAGCCACCAAGTGCCAGGTGCATGTCGAGAAGCCAAGTGTTAGTACTAGAGTGATTTACTGTTACAACAGCTTATATTAAAACGTATTCTTTCAAATGAAAGCTTGAGTTAGCTTGCATTAACATAATAACTGATAACAAGCTTTCCACCCTTCAAAGTTCTTTTGAAATGTTCGTGCCAAACTTAAGTTATAAGAAACTAAATTAAGACAAGATAATTGAGATTAACTGTATTTTTTTCCATGAGGATAAGCTTACATCGAATCATCAAATTCTATTTCAAAAAGCAATTGCTGTATTTTCATTTTAGCACATCTATTTTTTCAAGTCCTTTTAAAATTGGAAAAAGACCTTGACAAAAACAAATATCTCCGCCTGTTTCTTCAGTTTTTTCCTCATTCGTTATTTCCAAGCTTTGTAACTTTTGTATTAGCATTGTATCTGCAGCGAGTGTAAGATCAGCCTTCTCTTTGGCAGACTTCGTGGTTTTTGCAGGAGGGGGTGCAAAGGTAGATGTAGACGTGGCATTTCTTTTGACAGGCTTTCCTTGCATCAGACAGATTTAACTCACACAGACCAATCGTCTTTTCTACCAATGGCAAATCTATTGGCAGCTGCAATCAAGTCAAGTTTACATGTGAGTAAAAGAGAAGCATCAAAAAGTGGCAATTCCCAAGCCAAAGTAGAATGTAGACTTTGAATGTTTTAAACCAACAGGCGGGGTAACCTTAGAAGACATGTGCACAGGAAACATGGCAAAGCAGCAGTCAGATCAGTTGAGAATGGTGCCTGCCTTTGCTTAGAGTGTGGACATTTTCTGATAAAAGATCTTTGTACACACTTAACAGAAAAAAATGGCTTCACTTTCAGAATAACAATAAAATAGTTTCAGTCATTCGAAGGTAAGAAAGTATTCACTTTTGTGTCCTTTTTCTGGTTGTCTATATTTGAATTCTACCTTTTCTGTTCAATCTTCATTGAGAATTTTCGTTGGGTACACATCTCGATTCCTAGGTCAGTGCTATACAAGAATGTCTATGCTTTTACCTTTAACCCATATCAACAGAGGATTTCTGATCGGTAATATTTCATTGTATAACAGCATTAATGTCTGTACTCGATTCTTTTAGCAAAACGGTACTGTAGAAGTGTCATATTTTGATATTTTTACCTAAGAATTCCATGAGTGGAAATCCAAAAAAGAAGAAGAGGAACAGATATAGCTCAGAGCATCCAGACGTGCAAAGAACAAGCTAGGCCAGACGGTCAAACACTTCCAGTGTAATCGTTCTGGAGTTTTCAAATCGCAAGTCGACAAGGAGAAGAGGTGCAGAAATTCAAAGGCAGAAGGTGAAGTGACCAATTTAATTGCTTTTGGAATCATCAGTTCTAATGATATTGTGACATGAATGATGTTCTAATGAGTTCATTAAATATGTCAATGTTCAGTAAAGCATACCCTTTACGACATAAAAGCAAAATTTGAAGCTGAGGTTCTCAAGATTCGTTTCTACTTTTAGGTTCTTATAGAATGGACAGAAACTGCACCTGTACGATGAGAGCAATAGAAGATCCATCAAAACACGCAATTGTTGAGTTCTGCTTATCTCACTTTGGTCATCAGAGATCTGTGCAGTGCCTTTGGCTGTCAAAGAAAAGAAAGAAAAAATCGCAGCAAAATTGAGGCAAGGAGTATCAAAAGAAAAAGTGTTGGATGGGAACCGAGAAAACATTGGTGCAGTTTTTTCTAGGGATGATTTAATCGATAAACAGGATTTGTCAAGCATTAGTTCTTCTCACGTTAACAATTTTTTTTTCGAATGGTATTTCCTAAGAGAATAAGAATGTGACTATTAAGTTTTACAATACAACAGTAAAAAATTTTTTATCTAATAAATACTGTAAAATTTGAAACGAAATTCCCAATGCAAAGATTGACCATCAACTACATGAAATTTATTGTAAGCAAAGTCTGTATATAAGTCATTAATTTTTAATGTAAGTTACAAATATTTGAAAGGAAAATACTTGTATATAGTTAGTATTATGAAGTAAGCCAATAATAACCTTTTTTTCATTTTTAAAAGATACTGTCACGGTTTCTGGCCGTTCTTCTTGACTTCCAACTTCCATGACTTGCAAATATCTTCTTTTTGAAATTTCGCTACAATGTATTACAAGGAGTCAAATTTTTCAACTATTTATACAACTTTGCACACAAAGAACTCAAATTTTCTAAAACATTTGGTGAAATTGCAAATACGCTTAATTTAAGGCATTTGAAAGTAGAACAGCATCCAAACGCATGACAAGTGTGTTAACTTGGATACAAGAATGGCATAACGCGACAGTGCTAGCTGAACCTTGTGTGAGTAACAGTTCTGTCAATGGTTTTAATGTTTGTAATGATAATTATTGTGTCGTGTCATTCTTAGCTATCTACAGTTGTGAATCAAAAGTTTTAATATTCATTCTATATTCTGTATTCAGTTTCACTGTCATATCTATGCCAAAATTCTTCAAAATTTAACTAGATTATGTCAGAAAAAAACCGTTGTCTGTGAAAATTTTATCTATTGTTCAAGGAATATCAAAGTAGTCCTCAATTTTAGGAGGATCTTAAACAAAATACTTCCATATAAGCAGCATCTTGCGTTTTTAAGCAGTGTGCATACTCTGTACATTTTGCCAAGAGAACTTAATTGTACTTTAAATTTCTTTTAAAGTCAATCAAACGAAAATAGTTTATGATGTCTCCAAAGAGCCATTCAACGCTAACTCTTACTGAGCTCATTCTCTTGTCTCACAGCTGCTGCTCTGTTGTTAGTTGTGCCCCAATAAATGGTGCTTGTAATTGGGGCCGCAGCGGATAGTTTTCTTTTTGTCCTTTTTGTAGTGTGGACCTTCGTTTTTCTTTGACTTGTTCTGGTAATAACTGTCACGAGAGCATTGTACCAGACAGTTTTGAAAATATGTGCTCTATTTCAGCAACTCTGGCTTCCGGCAGTATATGGGGCTCTTTATTGCATAATTTTTTCGATATTCTCCCAGAAGAGAAGAAACAATTCCTTCCAAACATTTAGTAATGGTGACAATTGAATTGTCGCCAGAGTATTAAATATAATTGGAGCAATTTTTTGGATTAAGGTCATTGCATTGATGTTGCTTCCAATTGCCATCAGTTGATAAACACAATGCATGCATAAGGAAATTGAAATCGTCGTTTGAGAGGAAGTAGGAGCAGACTGCCAGCGAATAATGTCATCAGGATATTGCTCATCACACCTCCAGAAAAATATAATATTTCTTCAATCTTAAAATTAACAATATTTCTAAGAATATAATAAAAAATGAGGGTCGAAATATTTGTTCAGAGAATCCTCTATCCAAAAACTTCTCAAATGAAAAGAGGAATTGGGATTTTCATCAAACCTTTATTGCAGCAGAGAAATCTTTCACTTTCCATAGGATATTCTGGAATGACTGGCAAGCTTCCCAAATGCAATCCATTTCTTATTCAATATGCTGGGACATTTAGCTCTCATACAATACCAACATTTATATATATAGACCAGGCGAGGAAGGGGGGTATCGCCACCTATCAAGGGAATTTGCAAGACCAACTTTATTTGGTCAATTTGGATACACTGATTACGAAAATCGATGTTATACGGAGAAATTCGGTACCAAGAAGCCTCTATTTCACGTTCAAACCTTGTTTTCGTCCAAATTTGAACGTTGAAAAAAAGTTTGTAAATGAATCGATTTTTATCAATTTCGATGTGCTGATTTCAAAAAGTTATTCTATAAATGAAAATTCAGTACCAGGAAGCCTCTATTTCATGTCCAAACCTCGTTTTCATCAAAATTTGAACGTTGAAAAAAAGTTTGTAAATTTTTTATTCTCATCAATTTCTAAATACTGATTTCGAAGGTTGATATCATACGGCGGAATTCTGAATGAGTAAAATCTGCTGCGCACATAGATTTGCTTTAAAAGCTTAAAAAAGATTATGTGAAAAGGCTATATAATACGGCTAATAAACATTTAAAGTTGTAAACAATCTTTTGGTAGTACCAAAGTTGAAAATGGCTTTGAAAAAAGCAAACATTTAGCAAACTAAAGCTTTTCATCTGACATAAATCTGACATCTGACATAAATCGTAAACTCTACGCTAGGATATATATATACCCAGTTGTTGATCGAAATAGGCCAATCAGAAACAGGAGCACATGACTGTATAGGTTGACCAATCAGTGCTGCTTGCTGATTGAGAATGTTACCAATGGAGTCTGAAGGTGAAAACGAACTCCTTTTTTCTACACAGAAGCGGTTTTTTGTGCTTATGTAGATAGATTCCAAAGCTGCTAGGTAGAACAACAATCGTGCTTTACCAATAATCCGAAACATGTCGCCATTATAGTTTTTGTTTCTGGGTTTTCTAGTATATGCTGCCTGATAGCAGAATCGCAGGTTTTAGTTGTAATTTTAGATTTGCAAGACCGAGATGGCTGTTCTCTTTGGGATAAATATTGAAAGACAATGAAAGCCTTTACATTGCATGTTAATCATTTTGTTTTTCTTTAATACCGTAGTTAGGAAAATCTTATTGTCATTCTATCAAGGTTTACCCAATTGAAATATTCATATTTATGCAATTTATATTTATGCACTGTTTTAAAAATGAAATATGAAAAACTGGTTCTGTGGTAGAAAGGTAAGAACATTTAGCTCAAGGTAAGAACACTTAACAGCATGGACTGTGACAGGCTGCAATAACATACAGGGTTTCCTGTCAGATTTTTAGGAGCATGAAAAGGCAGGTCTCTTATAGTGGCCTATAAAATGTGGAAAACATTCATGTTTTTGAGACAGTTGACATTTCTCTTTAGAAAAAAAGAGAGGGAGTGGAGCCTTTCAATGAGAAAGTTAGACAGAATAGGAGTATGGCAAATATTATTTCTGAAATTGAGCTTATCTTAGCAAACAAGAATGAGCATTCAGGAGAAAGGACAAATCTAGTGCCAGTTTGAGCAAGGGAAACTGCAGAGAGCTTTTGGAGCTTGAGTTAAGTTTTATCCTGTTTATGATTGACAGGAAAATTCATAAAATGTAAGTGCAGAAGGTGGGCCTTGTACTGGTGTTTTAGCAGATGACCAGAATGATCTAGTTAAATCAAGGTCAAATAAGAAAACTAAGATAGTGTTACTGAACCAACGTGATTTACTCATTCTTTGTTAGACCCTTGCTCATATCGTTATTAGATCTATTAGATCATATCCTTATACTTCTTAAATTTCCAAGTCTTTTCTCCTCTTCTTTGCAGTGGGTGTCATAGCCTTCTCTGCTCTTTTTATCCTATTAGCATCCATTGCGATTCCTCATCTTTCTAAAAATTTGCCAGGTTCAAGTCCCATGATTTGAAATATGATGTGTTTATACGATGCTCTCATCAAAAACTGCGATAATGCCAATGCAACTCCAGTTTCTATAGTCTTTTTCCCACACAAGTCTTTTTCCGCGATAGGCCGCCATCTTCAACTCTCACGAGGATAATGTTGTTGTTGCCTTTGACATCATCACGTTCAGAAGATCGCAGTGAGTCACTGAATGAACGCTGCTTACGCAGTCAATAGTATTTTTATCATTCAACCCCATTGTATTTATTGCTCAACCCACATAATATTCACAGATTTATGTAAAAGTATAGAGAACAGACATATTTTTCAACTGCAAGATTTCGTTTTTACCGCAAAATGGCTGAAAAATTCATTGACGAAGTCTTGTCATCAGAAGAGAGCACAGATGGAAACTGTGAATCGGAGGATAATGCGGTTCCTGAAATAAATCGTTTAAAGCCTTTTGATATGGAACCTAGGCGGAAACTTGAAGACTGGGAACTGGACGATTTGGATGGAGAATCAGATGATTCTACTGAGAGTGAATCTGATAGAGAGAGAATCGGAAATGCCAACTGGTGCGTTTGTGGGGGTAAATGTAAGGCAATGGAAACATACGCCGAAAGTCTTTGCTGCCAAGAAACTAACGATATTCCAGAAAATTACTTCCAAGGTAAACGTTTTTGCTTTTAATTGAAAAAACGCCGTATAACATTGTGAACTATACACATTTGTAGTAAAATATTTGAGTTTGCAGTAAAAATACAAAAAATAGTAACTTATTATATATAAGTGCAACAAAGTATTTTCTTAAGAATACTAGCAAGATCTAAAGAATTAAAGAAAATAATAAACTTATTTCGATGCTCGCAGAGGCTTTTTGCAAGACAATAGAGCTTTTTCAAAATCTTTTAATGGGTGCTAAATGTTCCTTTGAGCCCCTCACTATCCATCCTGTGTCGGAGCCCATAATAATAGAGAAAAATAAAATTACTTAGTCAGTCACTATTACAATTGCTTATTACACTGTGTTCATTTTCTTAAGGCCAAAGTTGCATATCTTTGTCTGCAGATTTCAAGATTGTTTGTTTGACCAGAGCTGTACTCGAAAATGCCCTGTCTGCTATGAACAACTTGAGAGGAGACAAGCTTGTTATAAATAACAGGTAACTAAAAATGCAGCCTTTTGGGACAATATTTATTGTAAAGGGAATGATATACCTCGATTTGCCCCGTGTGACTAAATTCGGTTAAATACCTTAAATCTCTTAACAGGAATTTGTCCTTAATGACCGATTCGAGAGCGACATAAGCAGGCGAACCTTCTATTAACCAAATTTTTTCCAATCTGTCTCTTTTGGATAGCTTTGCATGTGCACACCGTTTATAAATGGTTGCATCTTCCCATCTGTGTATGTTCCTTATATGGTATAAGATACTTAACCATTTTTCGCGAAGAATATAAGGATCTTTGTTGCATGTCGTACAAGACCACCAAAAGTGATTTATAATTGATTTCATCCAACCATTCAAATCTGAAGCGCCTTTCTTTTTTGCTAGCAAAACTAATTTCTTTTTAATATTTTTACTTACGTGCCAAATATCAAACTGATGATTAATGTTACTCTTTTCGTTTTTCATGTATGCCTTGATTTGCTGATGACGATCAGTCATGCCACACTCATCCCTTGATTCTCTAGCGATTGAAGGCAATATTTCAAACCCTGCTTTTCCATTGCGTTAGAACTCGAGACAGTTCCTACATGGACAACGGAAAAGTCTAAAATTTTCATGGTGTTTGTGTCCATCACAGTATATGTACCATACTTTGCAGAAAAACCTGGCAAATCACATCTACCGTCCCCTGCTAAGGCTACAGGACCATCCACTAAGGAAATAAGCTGTTTTCTAGCGTTTTCGTAAAAGTCATTGACAGTTGGGAAAAGTATTTGTTTTTGTATAGCGTGATAGCTTGTTCGACCTAAAAACGATATGTTGCATAGTGACATCATCTCTTGGATTCTTGTGAAAGTACTGCCGGTATAAAGTATGGAAGCTGACAATTCAAGATTCCCCAGAGACATCCCACGTATTCTCGGAGTGGAGTACCATGATGTTTTGTGGCTATTGCTGCAAATTCGTTCAACTTTTACCATGACCCCACTGCGTATAATTTTCCGTAAAGTCGTAGTCGTAAAGCAAGTTGAGCAAATTTGCAGCAATGGAAGCAAGCATGACCAAAACACAACAAATTTTGTGTCGTGGCTCGGTTGCTCGTTGCCTAGCTCCTCGTCATCAGTTTCGTCACTAGCCTCCGTAGATGATGCATTTTCGTCGCTGTGGAAAGAAAAATCGGCATCTTTGAAGGAATTGGTCTCACCCTCTGACTCACTGCAGGATGGGACATAAGCGGTAGAATCATCAAATCCTGCCATTTCTTCTGTGTTTACTGCCACATCTCTCATTTCGGGGCCAGTTGAACTTTGACGGTCACAACACTGGGTTCCCACGCTTACCATTGTGGTGAAGGTACCAACTTTCTTGTGTACCATATTTACTGTACAACCGATGCTTTTTTCCAGAAATTTTTTAGGCTCCGTTTGAATGGAGACGCTTTTGGCAATCGTTTCATCAAGGTCATTGGGGGACGTTGAAGCACATCCAGAAGCTGAAAAATTACATGAAAACTATTGTCAAGTATGTAGACCCGGGATGCCGTCCTAAGAACTAAAGAAGAAGGGCTGTGCAATAGGAAACTTCAAGAGACCACACACAATATACTTGCATTTCTGTTAAAGACTCTTCGTTATGTATATTCAAAACATTCAAACTATTAAGCGACACTGTAAAACAAACATGAACTGATTTGTTGAGAGGGACCTGAGACCCCAAAATTTTTCTGAATTTAATTCTATTAATTAAAAGGGGGCTGAGCCCCCGAGCCCCCCCAGCCCCCCGAGATAGCCCAACTATATCGTGACGGTATATAGAAACAGTCTGTTATTCAACCCCCCACAACACTGGATGTTTTATGAAAGTCTTAATACGAATAAAACAATACAAACTCTGCGTTTTTCTTCCCTTGCAGCCCGCTCTATGGAATTTTTCCTTTTTTGTGTCGATTCCCTAAATACAAAGATTGTAGGGATTGCATCTGCCTTTAGTTTTTTTGCACCTGGCTTGTTTTCCATCAGTTCTTTCTGGAAAGTAATTTTTCATAAAACAAAATATTATTCAATTCGAATTTAAAGAAAAATTTGAATTTAAGCAATTCAAAATTCATCTTCTTCTCCTTCTATTAAGCGCAGCCCTATCACGTGCTTGTATTTCATTTATTTCACTGCATGAGATATTTCAGATTTTAATCCCTCATGCCCAAAATTGGATACACCTCTTGCAATTTGTGTTCGGCTTACCAAACAGACAAGGCGTTCACGACGCCCATGCAGCAGGCAGAGCAAAAAGGAAATTCATCATGACTCAATATCAATAGAAGAATTACTCATAATAGTCGTCATCGCTAACACGAAGTTGGCAGTGGTTATGGCAAAACATGTTATATGTGCTGTTTTTGTTTGTATTAGATATGTTTTCTGTCACTCCTGTAAATGCTTTACCCCTTTTATTTTGTAATACAATATTTTCAGCCCTAGAGAAAAATCTCGCGCATTCAAGTAAGCTTTCTGGAATAAAACTAACTGAGAAAATAGATTAGAATTAGTGGTTTTATTTTTGCTCGTTTGAGGCATTGATAAGCCGTTTTCATCTTATTTTTATCTAACAAATCGTTTATTTCATACTCAATGATACAGCTACTTTGAGGTACCCAAATTATTTTTGCAGAATTTCTGACGAAACTTCTGACGATTACTAAAACCCGTAGAAAATAGCATTAGCGTATTAATTAAAAATTTAGTTACCTTAAAATCTCTTTCATAGCAAGTTAATTGACTTCGGCAAAGTAACTTTGGCAAAGTGTTCCGAGCAAATATAAAAACTCTTGTCTTTCGGTAATTCACCGGCACGACGTATGTTCTTTAGCCACATTTTTCTGAGTTGCTTGTTGCGACCTTCCCCTGGTATCTGATGAAACGTCAATTCTTTATTATGACTCGAGCGATTTGTGCACCCAAATGCACCACAGTTCGGCATTTTGAACGAAAAATCTTTAAATACTGTCCGATTTCGAGAAAAGTTGTTTCTCAATCCGAAACCTTCCGAATCAATTAACTTTCACCATAGCTTACACTTGAGTCACTCTCATCTTCTGAACGTGATGACGTCAAAGGCAACAACAACATTATCCTCGTGAGAGTTGAAGATGGCGGCCTATCGCGAGGCGATTTTGGGAGACAGTTTTCGTGGAATAACAGAGTAAAATGAGAGGTAAGAGCAAAAACAATTCACAACAAAGCCTTCTGTTATATTTACAGCAATATAGCCAAATTTCATTTTAGACCGAACTTCCCCTTTAATGCTTCATTATCAATATAAATACTTTCCAGATTATCCCCTTCCTTTTGGCTTGCCATTTCTTACCTATGAAAATACACTAGATATTTTGCTGTAGTGCTTTTAATCTCTCTTCTTGAGCAAAAGTGGTAACTTCGCAAATACTTTTCGAAAAAAATTTTTTAACTCGAAACTGAGGCTGACATAAGCCTATCTTGATTGGTTAACATTAACAAAAGAGAACATGAGAACAATAGCTTGCCGAGGTTCTACTTAGATACTGGCATAGTTACCGGCAAGGTATGCGTTTCCATATGAAATTTCATGGTAGCGGCTGCCGGTGCCATGCCGTAAGGATCGGAATAAGTTGAAATAATTCAACTTTTCAAGGTCGTTCCGGCACCTCAATTACCATGGCTGAGACTGCCGGCGGCACTTAGAAAAAACGTTTCCATATAAATTGGGGTGGCTGAGGCTGCCGTTGCCGATGGTTCAGGCAATTTGAAAAGTGGTTTCCATATAAATTGAAATGGCTGAGGCATACCGTTACCGACAGTACAGGCAAGTGGTACCGGCACCTTACAGCACCTTACGGCTATATGGAAACCAGGCTTTACAGTGGCATTCCAGGAAGCCATTGCTAAAGCAGCATTGTAATGACGAATGTTTTCCAAAAAATGGCTTGATTGTGGTGTTTCTGCACTGAATAAGTCAATAATATTTGCTGAAGGTAGTGTAATTGGTGGTAGAGTGATTTTGCCTTGAAAGCAACACTTGGTGAATACATTATGTGCATTCCGCTCACCAATGAAAAATTTGCCATGACAATGTTGACATGAATTTTCCATCATGCCAAGGTAATGTGGTTGTGGTAGGTTGAAAAACAGCTGTGGATGCTGATCAGCATTCAGTTGCTCAGCAGGTTGGTTAGGTTGAAACTGTTGTGGGGGCTGTTGGTCAAGATTATTTTCATCATTGCCCTGTTGATCTGGAAGCTCATTTTGTGCAATTTGAAGTTCCATTGCAGCTAATTCATTTACTGCATCAGCAACTTGTTGCTCCTCTGCATTTGGTGGTCTGTTGTTGTTACGACGGTTCTGATTATATTGTCTTTGCCTTTCTCTTGCTCTTCGCCGATCAAAGTTTTGCCGCCAGCGACGTGGCATACTTTAAAGCTGGGGATTACAAAATTACCCAATTCAACCAAAAGGGTATGAGAATCCTGAAAAAATTTGAAACTGAAGATGAAGGGGTAAGGTTCCATTTATGACCTCAAAGAAAGAAAACAATCAATTGGAAAGCAATGTTGCACAGACTTGCCTAAAATTAATAAAAAACTTTAAGGGTATTGTTTGTAAATTTTCATATTGCGATTAATGAATATATATTGTAGGTTACCCAGGGCCCTGTTTGTCTAATAATCAAGTTAGTGGCCTCACCTAAAAGTTAGCAAATGACCTTTTTGCAGATGGTCAATGACTGTGAGGTAGGCCAATGTAACAAAAAAAAGTTTAAGTGCCACACATAGATTCACTTACCCGTAATCGAAAATTTCAAGACATGAAAAGCCGGAAAACAGGAAAAATGCATATAGGATTGAAAGCTATATTTAAATTTTTTTCCGCAAGAATTTTCGTAAGTTTATTGTACCTTAGAAGCAACGTAAATAATGTAAAATTTGTGATTTAACGAAAAGAAACAAAAAATAAGGTAGAAAATCACATACTTCCCTGCTTTAAAGTAGGGTCAATAATAGAAAATTGAATATTTGGACTTATTCCTTATATTCCTAAATGGAAGAAAGCGTCTCCTGTAACTTGTTGTTTCGTTTCAACTGTAAGCCGAACGCAGACAATTTGTTCTAAACCGCCATTATGGATACCTTTTCCGCCGCCTCCCTAAATGATATACTCAGAAGTTCTTCATACATGATAAAAACGAACGTGTGTTGTCAGATCAAATTTGTGAAAAAAATCCAAAAATTTCATCTTTTTTTAAAGGTGCAAAGAAAAGGCAGCAATTTTCAACATTTCGTCTAAGTTTTAGCCTCTTAATCAATAAATTACACATCCGAAACCCAGAAATATTTATTGTTCTTGGGTGCTCATGCACCAAAAAATTATAAAAAGGCTTTGTTTCCAATGAAGAATTTATTTTGTTTGTATCGTTCCAAAACAATGGTACTACCATATACAGTAGTTCTGTTGTGTTCTTCCTATGCACTGCACATATTACAGTAATTACTATCAGGCAAGGAGGACATTTGGCATGGTAAAATAAGCCTCGTTCCTGCTTTCCTGTCCTATCCTTTTTGGCAAATAGATCGTTGTTTGAATAGATATCGTTAACTGATACAGGTCTTCTCACTTTGCCCTTATTTGCTTAAAGGTTTACGATAACGAATGTACAAATAAAGGGTTTTCGAAAATAAATTGAAATATGATAAAACCTGTACTGGATTTAGAACTGTTCCTGTCAAAACTGTGTGAAAAATTGTATGGATTTTGTAGGAATTTTGTATGGATTGATTCGGTTTAAATAAGTGGTATTGATCTCTGACAGGTATCTAGATGTTGAGAACAGAGACAGAAAACGATGAAACAAAATAGAGGTGTATATTTCTACATAATCTAAACGTGAAATGCGGATCTACAACTAATTAATGTTTTTAACTTGCAATAAAAAGTCTGAATCGTCCATGTCTTTTGAAATATTTTGTTCGTAAAGCAAATCATCGAAGTTTTTTTCTAATGACCTCAAGGCGGCTGCAAGCACTTTGCAATTTGGCTCTGCATATTCTTATAGCCCTTTGTTGGTCGTCCCCCTTTTCGCTTTCAGAAAGAGACGTTTTGCATACATCAAGCAAAGATGCCAGCTCCTTCAATTTAGTTTCAATATTACATTGAGCCATTTCGTATGCTATATGAAGGGAGAAATTTTGGGTAAAAGAAAGGTCAAACTGTATGAAACCAAGAGAAATATAGTGCATAGTGATTACTTCGATGGCATTGGATGGTATATATTGCAGTTAATAATTTTCACAGATTTTATAACCAGTTTTGGAAAAAGGGTTTTTTTTAATACAACATGATGGGTGGAGAGAACCGATGAAACAGGTAAATATTTGCCCCTGAAATGCGTTATAAATGTTATAGGCTACTGTGATACAGTTAAATTTTTTGAATTGGTTCGTTTCATAAACTTCTACGAATACAACGAATGCAACGATTAAAGATAGAATCAATGAGTAGAAGTCGTGGTCATTTAAAATTATCACTTAATAGCACAAGGTCAAAACTGGAATTAAAGAATTAACTACAGATAGCATTTTTAATGGAAAGACGTTGTATCTACAATTATATAGAAGATTTCCAATGGCATAGGCTGGAGTTTCTCTAGGGGGTGCGAAACTGAATGGTTTTATGTCAAAGGTGATTTGCACTGTATTAAGATGAAAGTAAGGCATTCTTATAAATGCTTTTGCTGAACTTCACTGTTGAGTCAATGATTCTTAGTAGGGGAGGGGTGGTTTCGCACCTACGCAGTCTTTCGTTACGCCATTGATAAATACATAGAGGAAACGCAAGAAAATTATGAAGTTTATATGAAATTGCATCAATAAAGAAAATAAAACCTTAAAAACGATCATATGCAATATCAACGGTAAAATCTTGATGAAAGGGATGTTTTAATTTTGCATAACATTTGTAAAATATTGGACATAGCAACATTCGCTGCCTCAGGTTACTATATATGACATAATTTTGATGACTTTGGATACGAAATTTGAATATAAGATGGAGTTGCAAATCATTGAATTAAAGGTACTTACAACTTTGAATGCGTTGAAGTCTAAGTGCAAATGGTTGTCATTCAACAGCCAAGTTTTATGAGGCGAAATGGTCATGTGATCATTGAAAGACGCTAGCCCATATTTAGACTATGTGATTATGGAAGGACACTTGCCTTTATTTGGATGTCAATTACATACAGGGAGAATTATTGGGAAACGATGATTAATTGACAAAATTAACTAATCAGCCAATCTACTAATTAAAATTATACGTTCAATTTAAAAAGCGTTAAGATTATGAAACTTAACACGAAGATTGAAATTAAAAGGTAGTTATGAAAATGAAAAAATTGAAAGTTACTGTTTCTCTAACTTTACCGCCCCTTTTGTTCCTTGGTTTCCTGTAGAGATGCAGGAATACCTCATCCCCTGCCCTGCAAAAAAAATTGTTTAAGGAAACCTGTCTTGAAATATAAATGATGTAACTTTTAATTGAACATTTGTTAAAAATAGAGAAAATAAAGTCAAAGAAACAGCTAAAGAATAAATGTAATAAGACGAAAAGATCCGAGGGAAGGTACCTTAATTCTCTTACGGGACGCCAATGATGATCAAGGAAACCGAATTTTGTTTTTTTGCTCAGGGCAAATGCCCTGGCAGCTTCAATTTTCAGGCGTCGTATGCTGCCATCATTGTAGGGTAGATTCTGTTAAAAAAATTATTAAAAAAATTGTGAACATGGAAAGGGTTACAAGAATTCAATTTTGGTAACGTTTAGAGAATCCTTTTGCCTAGTGTCATAGATAGAAGTAGCAATGAGTCGTATAAGAAAACAAAATAGAGGTGTTGTTCTTTGCAAAGCGAATAGGTTCGAATTCCTGAAGATAGTATTCGAGATAGGAAGAGTACTTACTTTCACCTCTCCTCTGAAATGCAGGATGACTGTTTTTTCTTCGTTGCTCATTTTTATTTCGTTTTTAGTTCGTTGGTTTAGGGAAGGGAAGAGTATTTCTTAAATAGAGGTAGAGGACAATAGGCACCCATATACAAAAAAGGGTTGAAAAGAATATAAAAAAAATTTCGTAGTGATTCGGAGTGATTTTTGTTTGTTTTCAGTTCATGGGAAAATACTTCTGGTAGTCATATGATTGTAGTAAAGTTGTGAGCATTTCCTTTTAAAAAGCAATGGAGATGCCAAAACCATCTATTCTTCAAATTAGATTGATCAGCCTTTGTATTTTTAGTAAATACTTGTAATTGTTGGATATTGTGCCTTTCATGTTAAGATTGCCCCACATTATTAACCTGTTTACTCTCCTGACTTGACAAATCAAATCAAAATTGGTTCTTTCTAAAAATCAGAAAAGTTCCTATAAATAATGCCCTCCTACACGCTTACAATTTCATAAGGGATCTGCACCTAATGTAATATCATACAGCAAGCACGCAAGCGTACTTTCAATGTGGCGTCAGCCAAACATGATTAATCCAATTAATAGTCACGCCTCCTGTGAGTAGCATTTACTATTGACAGAGGAAAAAGTATTTACTTGCAGCAAAAATCCTATTAAGATATGAGCTATTTTCGTGTGGGACGGGAATGTTCTATTACCTTGATTGTAATTCAGTAAATCCTTCTAGAAAATTAAACCCTGGCTTAATTACTTGTTGACTCTTGATACTTGAGAAATTCATTATCATTATTACCATTAGCAATATCATAGCTCTCATCGCAATCATGCAAGATAAAGCATGTCTGTGCTTCATGAAAAAAAGTAAAGTTAATCTATATAAAGAACGTGTCATTCACACACAGTTACACTGACTATAATATGCATTAACAAAATGGCTAATATAGGTTTTGTTGCCACTGCTTATTTTTAATCAAACTCAGATTTAAAACGTTTTAGCTGTACAAAGTCGGTAATACAAACAGCATATCTGAAACTGTCATCTTGAACAAGTAGAGAAAACGAAAATGACATGTTTTATGAATTAGCTTTAGATGTTGCATCCTTGCATCAAATTTTTATAATCAAAGAGCGAAATTTGCGGGCACTTTCGAGAGGGGGTTTTCCTTAAATATCAAATTCACGAAATATGTTTCTCTTTCCTGATAGCACTTGCCGTGAGAGAGGGCTGTTCACTATTTCAAAAAACAAAGTTAAAAGTTTACCCCCAGTTAATGGAGTCAGGTATAATTCATATTGTGTATTACTACTACCTTCGGTTACAATGTTTGGAAGCCGAAAGAAACTCGGGATCCATGATAAGAATAAAAACAGCATGGCGGGCTGTACCCCCCTTTCTTGACATGAAAGACAGTTTAAAATTGCTGGCACTTAACACATCAAGCAAATATAAAAAGTTCACCCCAATTTAAAGCGGCAAGTATAAATTATGGTGCGCATCGCTACCCTTCTTCAAATGTGTTTGCAAGAAAAAACCTGAGATGGAGTCGCCACAAGAAGATGGTTTCAAAATCCCAGCATTTAGTTCAACGTGCCAAGATTCAAACTTTTTGGCACGTCAGCCTGCCAAGTTATATTTTTTTTAAATTTATTGTTGCTAGCTTCAACAAAGGTGCTTGCAAGTCCAGAGAAACTCAAGATGGGACTTCTTAGTAAAATAGCAAGGTGGATTTTCTCCTCATTGTCTCTGGAAGACAGTGTACCTAGTAATTAATTTGATATCTCGCAATATCAACTGATTAACTATCTTTAATTTTTCTTTAGGCTGGTAATTTGCAGATATAGTCCCCTTTATCGAGATGCATTCTTTGTACAAGATTGATGCATAATTTTTTTTGTCTGATTTTTCACAAACTTCAACATGCTTTTACAACAACTCTTAGAAAAAGATTATCAGATCTTACTTTTGTCCCATGTTTATATCTTGTCAAATAAACCCAGGAATGTGAAACTACTTTATAACAAACAAAAAGCACACTAAAGGAAATCTATAGCCAACATGCTTTTTCGTAAATGCATTTAGTTTAACTTCGAGGACAGTGTATATCCTGTAAAAGGCCTTCTTCACAAAAATTTGTCAGTGGAAAAATCGCAAACACTTAAGGCGGCGAGGGAGAGTTGCAGAAAGAGGAAAAACAGGGGGCTTACTTATTAAAAAAAAAATTGTGAGTTCTTTAACCATACACTTTTAGCCCTCGTTGACTTATGGGAATCTTCTTTATATTTTCTAGGGCCTTACTTAGAGCTCTCGTGTTTAATCTAACAATAAATTTCTGTTAGCCCTCGTTGGTCCATGATGCTCGTTGTGAAAATATCAAAAAAATAAACTATTCGTGATGATGAGTCTTTAAAACAATGCAGCAACAAAGAACGCAAGAAATTGAGCGATAGAAAACAGCCAAAATTTAGAGAATCAGAAAGAAATCTTACTCCAACAACAAATTAACAAAATACAATTTACAGACAACAGCTATCTATATAACTTAAGTCCTCTTCTCCATAGTCATGGTTTTTTCTTGTTTCTTTGTTTGATTTAACGACAGCATCAATGCCATGAATTTCGTTTCGAAGGTCCGAGAATCACGTCTGCGACATAACTATTTCTTGAAACGATCTTTGATCTAGATGAAGAACAAACAAAATAATGAAAATGTTATTCCATGGTTAATGAAAGCACGTTTTAAAGAAATCGATATACAGCCAATCCATATTCTTTTAAGCACAAAACTATGCAAGAGGTAAAAAATTCAGAGAAACGCGTTCGTGGCGGGTCTAGCGACTCCTTTCAGCAACCGGTTTTTAGTGTAATTTCACCCAAATAAGCATAAAGTCATTTGAAATGGTTTCTAGAATGATAAATTTTCAATTCCCAAAATGATGCAGGCACAATCTACCGTAGCGATCCAGCTTTCTTTCAGTACAAAACTATGAAAAGAGGTGGAAATTCGCCGTTTGCGGCGGGGGCTAGCAGTAAGCGACCGGTTTTTAGTGTAATTTCATCAAATTATGCATAAAATCATTTGAATTTGTTCTTGTTAAGCGAGCAATACAGCAAATCCATTTTCCTTGAAGGACAAAACTGCGAAGAGGTAAAACATTAAGAGAAACACGTTCGTGGCGGGTCTAGGGACCCCTTTGGCAACCGGTTTTTAGTGTAATTTCACCCAAATAAGCAAAAAGTCATTTGAAATGGTTTCTAGAATGATTTATTGATAATTCCGAAAAAATGCTCTCAAAAAACTAGAAATAATTTTCACTCGAGAGGCAGGCAAATCCCATCTCAGTCTCAGCGGGAAAATCGCACAAAAAGTGAAATTTTAATCGAAAAATACTCACTTGTGGTACCAAAAAGTCAAAGAATCCGATCGTTTATCTACAAAAAAAGAAGGTGGTTAGGAAAAGTTGCTGCAAAGGATTCTCGATAGGCATAAAAGGTTGGGGGCTGGCGGGATTACATAATTCACATTACAACGGGTTTCCTATGAAAATCAATCTTCTTGCATCAAGTATAAATACCACAATTCTTCATACTTTGATTGCAATAAAGCAGATCCAGTTTCCTTTTAGCACAAAACCACGCGAAGAGGTAAAAATTTTTCGTTCGCGCTGGGGGTCTAGCAGCCGCTTTTTAGTGCAATTTCATCCAAATAAATAGAAAATCATGTCAAATAATAAATTTCGAAAACATGTAAGAACAACAACGCTTACTTGTATTCGCATGCCATTGATTCTGATGCCAGTGAAGAAGGGGAACAGCCAGCAGCCATCGCAAAACCCAAAAAGCAGGCAGCAGCGTGCGTACCGTACGTAGCTACTAAAACGAAGAAAAGGAAGATCGTCAAAACCACGAATTATATGGCTATTGCAAACAAAATAATAACAAACGGGGTTTCAATCTATCGATCGATCGATCGATAAAAAGGAAAGAAAAATAGCTAGCAAGAATGTTTATAATAAAAAGCTAGCGAGACTCACCTGTAGCTGTAGCACTGTAGTACTGTAGCACAGAACAGGACCGTCGACAACCGCTTCGAGTTCAAAAAGGAATGCCAAACAGCAGTGCACGTAGATTTATCATCCAATTCCAAATCAATCAAATCACCGTTGTGTTAAAAACGAAACGGATTTGAAAAGCCTCCGTTCAAATTGAAGGGTTGCTGGAGGAAGAAGTTTTGAAATCTTTTGTAGAGAGCAAGAGAAATGAGAGAGAAAGGACCTTTAGAAAGGCGGGACAAAGACCTCGGAGAGCACTAATCGAGATCGAGAGAATTGGAGCGATTTTGGAACGAACCCGGGAGAAAACGTACAAATATCTATAAAAAAGGGAGGAAAAACGAAAGAAAGAAACCCCACGAGCAAAAGTTTGAGGATGAAGTGGAAAAAAGAATTTGGAAAATCAGCCGAGCGGTTTTGGCTGGTAAGCGTCTCCAAGATCAGGCGGTGTCGTTTGAACCGCTATGCGATTTTGACCCATGGATCCGCTGGAGCATTGTGTTTGGCTTTTGTTGTTTGAGGAGAATAGAGGAAATTAGTATTAGTATTAGTAGAAACAGAATGATAACAAATTGCACACCAGTGAATAGATGTTTGAATTTCTATTGTAAAATCTCGCATTATTATATATTTTGAAAAGGAAATACAAATATATTGTCCAATCAGCATTGGGAATCGAAAAATACGTACCTTCGATGTCATCCAATCGAAATCATCAACAGAAATGACGACATTCGACATGTGAACATATTTACAAATTGTTTCCTATCACCGACACCACACCTTAACATTAGACATCACAGGGTCACGCCAAGATGTAAGTACTTTGTTTCAGAAACTGCATATGATTTTATAGTTTTTTTTCTAAATTAGCAGCAAATGTTTTGGTAAATTTTAAATCTTAATCCAATAGCAAATTGAACAATATAAGATTTGTCCAAGATAAAGAAAGTGATCAATAAACCAGTTTTCCTGTATTTGACATTTTCTTTTGTTCTATATTTGTCTGCCAAGTGTCTTAATGAACATTTTGCCAGACAAACTTCTGAAAATCCTGGATGTTGAATGATGCATTGAGGGACTTCATCAACATCATCAAACACCCTTTCATCACTCAAACACGTGGCAACAGCTTCTAGCTTTCTGCAGCACTGGCACTCCTTTGCAGTTGAAAGCTTTTCTATATGGCAGTGGCCACATGTACACCTAGATGTTCAAAAAGGTATCAATTTGGTATAAGATGAAAAACAAAATCAAAAAAGCAGATAGATAAAAATAGAGAATAACAGGCTATTTCGTGTGAAACATTGCAAGATGGTTATCTCTTAACATAAAGGAAAAAACATACTTTTATTTATTTTCAATTAAAAAAATTCAAGCGAAATTGTATATGGTTCGTGTTAATGCCATGTGGAATGAATCAACACATCCCAGTGATAAAAACAATCCTCGAGGGTAGAAAATTTGAAGCCACTAATAACGAACTTTGCCCTCTGTGCCCTTAAACAGTTGGAATTGATGATATAGTCTATTTAATATCAAATTTATTTGTGTATTGATAACTTAAAGATATAATTATAAATGCGTCACCTAACAACAATAATCAACCTCACGGTTGCAACGTTGGCAAGTGAGGCCTAATTAGCCAAAGGTTTACAGATTATAATATGCTACTCACCATGACTGAATTGTTAAATAACAGCTAAGTCGCATCAAAAGAATTTCGTTTCTCTGTCTCTCCTCTTCTCTCCTGTTATAATACTGTGGCACCCAGTTCGCGTCCACCATAGGATCTCCGGTATAAGTCCTATTGATATCATCATCGTTGCTATGTGCCCTTCCTTCCCTTACAACAAATTCAGGTTCCTCATCTTCTTCCTCAAAGTTACTTTAACTCATGTTTTCAGAACGGCTTGGTCGGTCTCAGAGTCGGAACTCATGTTTAAAGACAACAGTGTGTAAACGTCTACCTGTTGATCTTTAGCCCAGTTGAGCTGAATTCACACTAGAGTCGTTTTTTTGCCACTGCCCATATAAGGTTAGCGTTTTTAGAGGCATTGCGTGCGCATCACGTTTGTTTTAGCAATGCTTCATAATGCGGCAAAGTTGGATAAATCCCACTTTGCCGCGACACGCCGCGTCAGAACAATAGTGCAAGCCTTGCAGACAAGTTCAAATTTTGATAATGGCAGCAGCTATCTTCGACAAGGAACGTTTAATCGAAGCAGTGAGAAGATACCCTTGTTTGTACGATACGACGAAAAAGGAGTATAAAGATGAGTCAATTAGGGAGAACGCTTGGCGAAATGTTTGCAATGAAGTACTTGAGAAGACGTACCAAAACGAAAAAGAACTCATTGAAGGTATGTGTCCTAAATCTTTTGCATTCCTGTTATGAAATATCATGCATGTTCTTGATTTATCAAAGAAGGAGTGTCGATTCTACAATTAAAGCAGAATGGGAACAGGTAATTTTTTTTAATGTAGGATAACTTGGCACCTTTCAATAATGCCTGATTCTTTCATTGAATTTTTCGTATCATAAGGGGGACACAAAAATAGTCCTGAATTGTAAGCATGACTTTACATGACAAGCGTGATATTTTGAATGAAAAACGTCGGATAAGATCGAAGTTTAAACTCTTTTGATAAGAGTACTTTATAAGAACACGAGCCACCAAATGTTTTCATCAGTTGTATATTGTTCATGTGTAGATTTCTTGATGAACAAATTAAGAACAACCCAGCCTATGAAAAGTTTTTATGCTACAATATTTAACTCGAGTCTATTTGCTCTTTCATGTAGATACAAATGCCCTTAAAAAAGTTTTCAAAAACCTGAGAGTCTGGAAGTGCTGGAGGTGTACCATTGGAGCCTTCGTGGCCGTACTTTAGACTGCTTGAATTTTTGGCTCCCTTTCTGAAGCACAGACAGACGCGGGGAAATCTACAGATGGTCAGCGATGATACTGTACAAGCCTCTGCAGAAAGCAGTTATTCTAATGCTTTGGAGGACGATGAGACGGAGCAGCAGCTGAGCACTCTTTCGTCCGATACGTTCCTTATTTTGGAACAGACGCAATCATCAAAGCCAAATTCTCCTGTTCCTGCTGCACTGAATGACTCAGTCGTTCCCAAAAAAGGCAGTACAAGTGATTTTATAAACACTGCCAGTAAAAAAGGAGAAGCAGACAAAGACAATTTGTTCGGTCAAAGCATCGGAAAAGAGCTAAAAAAATTAAGTGAGTATCAGAAGAGCCTTGCCAAAATAAAGATACAGCAAGTTTTGCATGAAGTTAGGTGGCAGGAAGAGCCAAAGTAATGCATAGAAACTGCTCTAATACGCGCTTTCGATAAAACAGTGCATCATGGGTAATCAGGATCTCCGCGAGGGATTGTTTGCATTGCTAGTAAACAGAGCCCAGAGACCACGCTTACCATACTTCTTTCGCTATTTGGAAACTTCGAATTGAATCAGACACGCGTCCATTTACGAATAAGGTAAGAATTCTTCGTTTAGACTTTGTTTAGCTATTTTTTCCAACAATCCCTTTGAATATTGATTGTCGTAAAACAGAGGAACTCGTGTTTATGTCGATGTTGTTAGGCCCACCGAAGATTTTGGCCGGCATCGCATGACATCTAAAGGTTTTCTTAATGCAAAATACTCATCATTAATTCTGCTGCTTCAAAGCAAATAAGTTCATAAAGAATATTATCAACGCTAGTAGCCAATTTCCATACAGAGGTGTTGCAAATTATTTCAGTTTTAATAGTTTTCAACTTCCCTATAAGTTATAGTATTATTTGGTCGGAGTTGTTTCAAAAAAATTTGTTGAATTAAACAGTTATCACAGATAGTAAATATTCCCCTTCTAGCTCAGAATGCCTCACTACAGGTGCTGTGTTGGTGGATGCGACAATGACAACAAATATCCAGATAAGATAGTCAAGAGGAGTCATGTAGAGGGAGAGCTCAAATGGCACTACATGACAAAAGATCCTGCAAAACGTGTCATTTGGGAGAACAATATTGGCAAAGGACGAAAAGATTTTAAGGCTACTGATCATCAAGTGGTCTGCTCCAATCATTTTCAGTTTGGAAAGCCAACATTTTCATATCCAATCCCAACATTGTATCTTAAAGTGAGTGATGGTACAAAAAAGTCTCCTAGAAAAAGAAGAAAGATTGTAAAACATTCTTCTGTCAACGATATTCAGACATCTTCTCAAGGGACTTCAGGGGTCAATGATTATCAGACAGAGAGACCGTTTGCAAGTCCATGCATAAAATTTGAAAAACTTACAAGGGACAGTGATGTCAAATTGTTTACAGGTTTGGAGAATGCTGAAGTTTTTCAAGCTGTTTTTGAGTACCTTCAGCCACAGGCTGTGACAATGGTCTATTGGAGAGGCCCAAAGAATACTTCAGTCAGCCTCTTCAAAAGACATAGTATCCATGGAAATAGGAAACTTCTCCTTGAGGAAGAATTGTTCATGGTCATGCAAAGGCTGAGACTTGGTTTGCTGACCGAGTACCTTGCTCATACATTTAGTATTAGCACAAGCCAAGTCAGCTCTATACTGTTTACCTGGTTTCGCCTGATGTCCTTAGAGCTGAAACCATTCATAGCATGGCCTGACAGATTTCAAATTCAACGAAATTTGCCTGATGTATTTCGGCGATATTATAAGAAGTGCAGAGTAATTATTGATTGCACAGAGCTTTTTATTGAGACCCCTTCAAGCCTCAAAGCACAAGCCCTTTGCTGGAGTGAATACAAGCACCATTCAACAGTGAAGGTGTTGTTGGGAATAGCGCCCAATGCAGCATTCAGTTATGTTTCAGATGCATATGGTGGCAGAGCTAGTGATAAGTGCATAGTAGAAAGTTCAGACTTTTTACAACTACTTCAACCAGGTGATGCAGTGATGGCTGACAGAGGCTTCAAAATAGAGGATTTATTAGCTTTTTACCAGTGCACCCTTGCAAGACCACCATCAACCCAGAAGAACTTACAACTGAATGAGATAGATGTAGCTAAGACATCCAGGGTTGCAAATGCAAGAATATATGTTGAACAAGCTATCCGTAAACTAAAGGAGTTCCAAATTTTAAAAAATGAACTGCCAATTTCCTTACTTCCTGTTGTTAATGATATTGTAAAAGTATCTGCAGCACTTGTAAACTTCCAAAAACCTCTTGTATCTTAAACTTTTAAGTTTATTTTCACATCTTAAAAGGATTCCTATATAAAAACGTAGTTTTTTAAGATGCACCTTCAATTTCATTAAAAATAACCTTGTCCAAACACATGCTAAAACCTTCCAACAAATAACTTCCCATACTTCCCTTTTTAAAAGCAAAATTATAATTTTGAGTTTTGAATTTTTAAAGGAGTAATGTGCCCATGAATATTAATTGTTTGTTTTTGGTTTTGTTGATATTCTAAGTGCATTTGAGTGCCATTAAGACCACTTGAAATTCATTGAAAAAGTTATTCATTGCATTTGTGAAAAGTTTATTATTTATAAATACAATCATTCTATCACAGTTCATGGTCAAAGGGTTTCTGTGAAGGTTTAAGACAAAAGAATGTTTGACTTTTTTAATGCTTCACTTAACATTATCATATCAAATAATTAATAATCATTTTGTGTCATTAGGTTTTTTAATTGTTTCTTCTAACACTGAGTGTTCTCTTTGCCTGTTTCTTTAAACACCACAGTCGTCACAAACCCAAAAGGACATCAGACTGTAATTTTTACAGCAGCTTTTGTGAAATGTCAAGGAACATTTGCTGCAGTGTACCTGATCATTGCTCTGGCAACCACTTTGAGCAATCTCATTTTGCTCAAGAATGTGTTTATGACATACAGCACAAAACTTAATTTCTCTAATCCCCAGCAAAACCTTTGCAACATAAAGTTTGAAAAACAAAACAAGGTCTGGGTAGAGTAAATTCCAGAAACTAGGATCAAATACCACATTGAGTACAAGGGGTCTGCCAACTGTTGTAAATACAACAAAATATGAATGTTTGCAATCATTTGCAGCCATCTGACCTTGTACCTGAGTGTAGTACTTATGACTCTTGTTTAAGTGCAAAATTCCAGCCTCTTGCTTCAAGTATGGTAGATCTTGCCACTTATCACTAACGCAGTAGTTTCTTATAGAATATGGACATTTGTACTCCACACATGCCACTTCACAACAGGCACAAGAAAATATGTTGTCAGCACTGGCAGCAAGGAAAGGTGCACTCTTAAAAGCTTTGAGTCCACACATTCTTAACTTTGGGGATTTGTTCTCTGCTGCAATGGCTTGGAAAAATGCCTCTCTGGCATTGTTCTTGTTTTGCTTCCCCCATTTTATCGCAACAATGTTGTCAATTTTTGTGGCTTGAGTCAGTTTTACCAAAAGAGGAGTTGTAGCTGGCTTAACAGAGCTTCTTGATGCAAGTATTTCTTTCATCTTGGTCTTCACATCATGAAAGTTTGAAGCAGTAATTCGTCCTGTTCTTTGAACTGTCCACATTTTGTTATCTGCTTGCCCCTTTGTGAGCTTTTCAAGTTCACCTAACTGACTATCCCTGAATGAGATCTTATTCATAAAGTCTTCTAGCATGGCAACTTCTGACAGACCGGCTGTTGATTTAACTTGCTCTGCAATTTCAGTGATTGGTGGAGGGCAGTCATTTTCTTCATCAACTGGAAAGTTCAGCAAAACTGCAGCATTTGGTGCACATTTTCGAATTTTTTCTAAAAATGTTTGAATTCTAACTGCACTGTCAGACTCTTCTATGGTTTGATGACAAAGACTTGGATCAAAATTTGACTTCTCTTGATTCATCATTATTTTGGATCCTTGTTCATTATGTCATGTTTGACTATTGGTAGATCAACAACCTTCTTTGGCTCAATATCATACCTCGTTTTATCATTGGTGGACTGTTTAAGCCATTCTCGCATGCAAAATTCACCTTATACAGAATGGATATAATATGGTTGCAAGATTTAGAGTAACTAGCTATGCACGTACAGTGAGCTGTTAAAACACCATTGTGTTTTGAAAAGAGAATCCAGCCTTCTCTTGGTCTCTCATTCACCCTCATTGATGGGACAACACATGCCTTGAAGAACATTTGTTCATCATTTATCATATATTGATATATTTGCTGCACGTGTCCACTCTGGAAATATGAATAGGCCTTTCGTGCTTTGTATTGGCCAATATAGTTGCCTTCGAAGGCTTTATTGTCAATAACATATTGAAAAATTTGCCCAAGATTTAGATTAGGCCATTTTTTAACATCAGTGGACCATAAATGGTTTGGAATTTTCAGTGGGTCTTGTATGGTAAACTTCTCTAGTAACTCGTTGTACTCTTTTTCCAACTTCTGTGCGCTATCTTCTGCACTTTGTGTAACAGGCTCACCATTTTCAAATGCAACTAATGCTCTTGCAGCCAAATCCTTTTTATTGCCAGTTGTTGACTTGCCCCGCACTTTTAAAAAATTTTTCAGCCTTTCTTGGTTCCACTCCAGAAAATCATTGAAGTCCATACCAAAGTCTCGACTTTTAGCATCAGCCGTTGCCATCTTCCCTAAAAATCAATTCAAACATTTGGCTGAATTCTTTTCCATCGGTAGAGAATGACTTATGATCTTCTGCAATTTAGATTGTCTGGTTTACTTGAATCAAGAAAAAAGCCGAGCTTAAGTAATTTGACAGAAGTGTTATGTCCACAAGCAAAGCGAAGCGGTTAACCTACACAAATAAATAACCAAAACAAAAATTGGTAAAAATCTTCGGGGGCCTAACAACATCGAAATAACCATGAGTTCCTCTGTTTTATGACAATCAATGTTCAAAGGGATTGTTGGAAAAAAGTTAGCTAAACAAAGTCCAAACGAAGGATTCTTACCTTATTCGTGAATCGATGCGTGTCGGACTCAATTCGAAGTTTCCAAATAGCGAAAGTATGGTAAGCGTAGTCTCTGGGCTCTGTTTACTAGCAACGCAAACAATCCCTCGCAGATATCCTGATTACCCATGATGCACTGTTTTATCGAAAGCGCGTATTGAAAAAGTTGCGTCTTTTTGTTTCAAGTGTCTTTTTGTTACAATTAATACTGTGTTACCTTTCTTCTGTATTACACTGTTTTTTATAAGAACCAGTAAATTTAAGTTCAGGCTGACTGTTCTTAATTTTTTCGAAAATCTGAGGCTGGCCTAAGGAGGTGTTCAGGCCACATTTGCCAAGAAAGTGAGTGAGACAGCCTTAATTTGCTGACAAATTTGAATATTCACCGAAAATGCACCCACACATCGCTAAAAATCCTTGATTTTGAGAAAAAACGTTGTTCAAAATTGCATTTTGCAGAATCTCAGCCTCAGCTTGTTCTTAATTTGTTCTTAACTTTTGACCAGTTTTGAGGCTTGTGTTGTTATAAAAAATAGAGTGTATATAAAATAGAGAATTAATTTTTATGCGTATTGAAAAAGTCTTATTACACAACGGTTTCTAAGTGCATTTTTTAACGGAATAGATATCATAGGCTTTTTAGGAAAAATGGCAGAAAAATACCTGCATAAGAGCTATAAACAGCTTGATTTTCTAGACACATATTAAAGATAGAATTTATGGGAAACAGAAATTTTGAAGAAACACATTTCATGACGCATTAAAAGATTTTAAGAGATGTTCATAGCTGCCAGATCTTGATTTGTCATTATTTTACAGACAGTATGAAGTTGTTTTTTTCCTTCTCTGTACATCGGTCTTGCTAATTTTTTTTGTTTAAAGATCATTTTCCAAAACGGGTTTTTTTTCAGAAAAAAAATGTAACTTGTCCTGAAGAAAGAGTAAGTTTTCTATCAAAAAAGGTCATTTTTCTGACAAAAACAGGCAATTTTTAAATTTAAAGAAAAAGATTGGGCAGTGCTCCTGTTAAATAGACTACAAACTGGATGGTAATACTTCTTCAAATCATTTTCTTTGAATGGTTTCCTTCAAACTCAGTCGGTATATCAACATGGTTGGTGAGGTGCTATTTTATAGATTTGAAGTTGAATTGCACTGAATAATAGATAACACTCATGTTTTTTGGACGACACTAAAAATTAAGAATTTTTGAGTAATCCATTCCATGACAAATGATGAAAATTAAGTTCCTCAAGTAAAAAAGATCTTTTGGGGAAGAATTGTTTTTATTCTAATCTGTGAAGCGCTCAACAAAGCCAATCCAATGGAAAATGAAATTATTTAACTTTTTAATTAAAAATTAATCAAAAAAATTAACTTTTTCAATGCTCACCCCTTTTCATATTGTCATCATACAGGTTTTTCTCGCGTGCAAATAACATTCATGACTTGTAGGATGTGTAATTTCATACGAACATGCTATTTGTGTAATGTTTGTATGGATCTGTCACTAATGACCTCGTTAATGAGGTGTTTTAATGCTCTTTGTGCTATTTGAACGTGCAATAATGGAGTGGCTGAGAAAATCTGGTGAATTTTCTCACGCAATAAAAATTCTTTCTAACGTAAAAAGGACAACCAATTCTAAAATATATATACATATATATATTTTAATTTTTAAATAAGTAGAAATAAAATAAAATGAAAAATTATCAAGATATAACTGTAGCCTAATGTACTGGCTCATATGAAGTCCTTCTAACATAAGTGTACTGCCACAGAAGTTCGCCTTGTGGAGATACAAAAAAGTCGGCCATCAAAGCACAAAATTTCTCTGCTGTTTTTGGGTAGTTGTTCGACCCCATTCGACGCCAATATCAACGTAAGTAAAAATGTAGCTGGCATCAGATACTGCCATCAATACGATGCTGAAAGTTCCTTTATAATTGTAAATGGAGCTGCCTGAATTTGGAGGGCAATTGATGACACAGTGCTTTCCATCGATGGCTCCAAGACACAAAAGAAACCCCCATAAATTCCAAATATCATTTGCAAGTTGTCTCCAGTCATCTTGAGATCTTGGTGCAGCCACTGCAATGAGGCTCAATGCACACCAAATTTTCTCTGGCACTTCGTTTAAAATGTCACATACTGTAGACCTCCCAATCCTATAGTTGTACGAAAGAGATGCCTGTGACTCACCAGTCATCTCAGCTATCAGATTGTTGTAATGACCTTGCTGCTCTCGATTTTTCCATAGTATTCTTACCCAAACTGAGTGCGTTTCTTTTCCTTTCTTTTCAGCAAAGTTGCGGCAATAGCTTGAGTCTGTAATGCTAAAGCAAGCAGCATGTCATTCTTGCTGGACGCCATTTTAATTCTGTCATGAAAACGCAAAGCAATGTGACCATATGTGACGCATCAGATGTGAACACATCAATGTGCTTTTCATTGAAACGCTACATACCGCAATGCGCCGTGACGCGACGCGCAACGACACATCAGCTTTAGGGAGTTCTTGCAAAACGAGGCAGAAGTCAGCATCATTCCAGACCCAGTCTCCGTTTTGCGCAACATTACACAGAATGTTACATTTTCAAACCCCTTTCTTGAGAGTATATCAAGACTGTTATGGTTAAAAATGCTTAAAGTTGCCAAAATTAATACTTGGCCTTAATTTAAGTCAGTTAATGCTTATGGAAATTTTTGAGCTGACCTGATAGGCACTTTAAATAATTCCAAATTGCAAATCTTGATTTTTATACCAAGAAAAATTCAGATCAGGACTTTGACATGGAATTGACAGTAGTTCTGAATCTAATTTCTTCATGATCTCTTTGGCTTGCTTACTATGTTAAGAAGGGCCATTATCTTGAATCCAGATCCTAGTATTTTTGTATGCTTTTTTGAACATAATTTCAAAGCTTCATTGCAAAAACGATGCAAAAAAACATTGATTTTTCCATACCTCTGGCAACAAATAACCCCCTTGCCATAGCTAATAACAACAATCATTTTCATGTATTTGCCCCGTGCCATAGGCCTGCCTTCGTGAGCAGACATAAACCTTAACTAATTGTTTACTTTGGTTTTTAGTCAAAATTCCTGCAAAAGTTCCTTGGACTCAGACAGCAAGAACTCTAGAGCACGTGCATGAAACATTTTAATGATCAACTAAAAATCGATCAGCAGTGGCGGACACCAGGGGGCGAGGGAGGATGGCTTGCCCCCCAAAATTTGATCAAGTGTCCGCCCATGTCGCTCGGCCAATTTGTTGATCACTACAAACAAAACAAAGTCACACCTATCAAAATAGAAGGCTATGTCTTTTGACAAAAATTCATTAGGGCCGTTTTTTGCATCGTTTTTGTGAACTATTGTCTCTTTGACTTGTCAAGCTCTGTCATCAGTCCTTTCTTTCTTGCCTGCAGGAAGGGTAGTCCTTCTTTGTTTAGATAAGGTGATACATTCTGATGCGAAACGGCATGCAGTATATATAAATATATTGATATTCAGATATCAAATATGTAGATCTATTGGTATATATATAAATGGTAAATCCAGTCTACTCTAAAAACAGCTGCACCAAATATGTTTTCACTTGCACCAGTTCAAAGTGGATAATCTTTGACTTGTTGAAGCACATAATTGTGTAGTCACCGTACTTGGCACTATGGCCCATGCTGTCATGTCTCCTATCTCCACCAATAATGTGTTGTTCACCTGTGTTCTGTATCTCAGTGATCATTTGGCTCTGATAGTTGCTCCAGAACAATAGAATTGATGGGAATAACTTTTCCTACAAGCAAAATTTCAATATTGAGACTGTTTTAAACATAGTTTTATTTAAACATGTATTACCCATTCCTACATGCTTGTTTGAACCATTTAATGTTTAGCAATCAATAACTTTGTGAACCCATCAAATTAAACACTTTAGATGCAGAGGGATTAATGATATGATACACAAATGATCTGTAGATATAGCTTGCATACATACTATACAATTTTGTTACACCATAACATTTAGCTGTTGGTAAGAAAGCCTGAAAAATATTATTTGAAATTGATTAAACTCGGGGTTTCCAAATATGAAAAAGACATTTGTAAAAGATGAATGGTCTGAATCAATACAAAATTACAATTTTAAGGAGAAGTACAGATTAAGAGATATCTACCTTGTCTCCATGAGGATTCATCAGAATCACACAATCATTACGGATATCATCTGCCAAGAACTCAGAGTCATTGTCAGAATCATAATTTTGATTTTCATCTGTATCCTCAGCCTCAGCAGATATAGCATCAACCCCACCTTACTCCGTCCCAATCATCTTCTCATAAATAAGAATCCATAATATCGTCATCATCATCTTTATTTTTTGCTGCAGTCGACGAATCTTCCACTGTGCCTTTCTCAGCTTACTTTGCTTGACTTTCAACTGTTGTCTTGCAGACTCTAATTCTAACTGTGGTTTTTGGCATGAATGACAAGGGATCTGAGTCTCACAGGAAGCATCTTTTGACTTTAAAAATATAGACTTCTGGAATGGTAGTCCTTTAGTCTAAGTTACACTGATTTACAGTGGGCATAGGTTAAATATGAAATTATAGCTGAATTATATCATAATATAGTAAAATACAAGTTAGTTAATAAGAAAATGAAAAAAAGCTCAATATATTTTAGTAATACATAATTTACTCCTGGGATGATATCCATCATCAGCCCCATTGGCCACTTTCCAAAGTTTGTGCTACTTTTATTTCACCTTGGATTTATAGGGGGCAAAAAGAAAGCATTTTCTTTTTTTGATAGCTCACAATCAAGGATTCCTTAATTTGAGACTAAATTGAAATGTTTCCAGTGATAGCTTTTTGGATATTTCCATCGCTTTGCTCATAGGAGGGGAATCACCTGTGAAAAGATTTATCTTGAGACTTGATAGTCAATAGGAAAAGTAAATACATTTGATAAAAAAGTTTACTTTTAACTGGGCTGATACTAGACTCGAATGTTCAGCGCTGGCTTTCTTTTTTTGTGAAGTAAGTTGCCAATCAGGCTTATAGCCATTAGAGGTTGCCCCAATGTGTCCTCATCGGTTCTTAGAAGCTAAAATAACGAAAAAAGAAGAACAATGAAAATGACAACTTTTGGGTACAACTCAATAGATTATATGGAATAAACCTTTGAATTGAAACCTTCCATTCTTTGTTCTCTTTAACTTGTCTTCATTCCTTTGCTAGATGGAGGACCAAATCCTTTTTCGTCCAATGAGGGTTCTACCAATTGCAAATATTGTGTGGGATACACAGAGATTCCAAATTCATCTTCTTTAAGTCTTAGTTTGAGAGAGTCTGCAAACCCTGGAATGCTTAAAAATCTTCTCTCAAATACCTCTGGTATGAAGTGTTGCTAACAAATTACAGAGGACTTCAACAATTCCCAGTTTGCATGCTTCTTCAAAACGAATTGAAACCATATTTTTCTCCTTCTCTTCGCTTGTTGATTTTCATCACCAAAATAAGGTATCCTATGCAATTATATGCCTTTTCGGTATCCTTAACATTGCTACAGCAAAACACAAAACGGCGTTCTGGCATTTTCACTTGCTTATTTAGACCTGTCTAGGACTTTGTCTTCTACAATGTCCGTTTTTAGGAACTTAAGTATATTCATTCCGGATGATTTATATTTTTGTGACTCAGATCAGAGTAGGCCTGACAAATTGCTCTGCGGAGGGAGGAAAATATTGAAGGCTGATTACAAAGAAAGCAAATTGATGAATGAATAAATCACATAAACTCCATTGACGATCCTTGTGTGCTTATTATGTCCATCCACATCTCTAAATATGCCATTGAATATTCTCAGTACGTTTTACTTTGGTTCTGGTTTCTATGTCACAAAAAGACTATGATCCAGTTCCCTAGCCAAACAGGGCAAAATGCCACTTTTGCAGGCATTCAACAGGTAACAAATTATCAATTCGAATTTCGTAAACAGGGCATCAAGTATAGTAAGGGATCAAAGTTTGAAATTGAGGTGATGTTCACTTCAAATTGTACAGGACTTGGGTTGTCAGAGTTCCCTCCCTGCTGACGAATTGAGCCAAAAAATTCTTGAAAGGATCTTGGTTTAGCTGTCTCTTTAGAAGATAGGAAGCTTGGCCATCATTGTAGAGCTTCTTCCATTGCTGGAGTATAGAATTTAAAGTGAGCTCCCAACCTCTAAGCCATTTCAGCGAATGTGTCTTATCCACACCAGTTATATGTTCCTATAAGTTCCACACCAGTTATATTAGCACTCCTATAAGTTCATTTTTGAAGAGCTCAATACCTGATCTTATTGTTGTTCTAGATGCAGATGTATTGACAAATGTTTCTTTAGTGTGTTGAAGCTATGAGAGTCGACACTGTCAAAAATGTCTACCATCATTTTTATGAAATCTACTGTGCCTGCAGCCTAAGCTGGGTCTTTCTGGCAAAAAACAGACAGATATGCAGACATTCCTGATAATATGACACTGGCTGTTTCTAATTAGATAATAGCTTAGCTAAGAATCTGTATGCCTTACCACTTATATGATATAAATTTAGTACCCAAGACTTTAAGCTTATAATCTAAAGGCTTGCCTTTTGCCTTTTTTCCAAAGATATGCTCATGTCTTCAGAAATTCTAGACTTATAGTTCAGCACTTATATTGCCTTCTAGAAGCAATTTATTCTGAAGATGGTTGCAGATACTTCTAATTTTTGTTAGCAGCCTCCTTAAACTTGTTGACAGGGAGTTTGAGCACTTAGTTAATTTGAGGTCTGACATGCATACCCAGTGTTTTCTGCCGAACAAGCACTTCTGTTGAGGTAGTAACATAGTATTACCATTACTAGTGAACACTTTTTCTGTAAAATCTCTTTCCAGTTTGTTTTTCAATTTTTGAACAACCTCTACTTATTACGATTTCCCCAAGTTCATAATTCGTCAATCAGATTTTCTTTCTTGACCTTCCTCTTCTGACCAGTGATCTTCAGTCTCATCTATCTCCTGGTTTACATTTCGAACGCTTGTTGCTGCTTGTGTTCTCGGGCCAGCATCCATATCCGGATGTTCTGTGCTCTCCTCGTAGTTTCTGTCTTCTTTGGTGATGATTTTCCAGGCAGCATACCCCTAGCTCTACATGTACTCTATCTGATGTAAAACTGTCCATCAGCAAAAGACTGCCGGCAAGGAAATTGTTTCAAATCTGCCTGGCTGTATTTAACAAGATACGTCAATCTAACTTTCTTCATAAAAAACATTAGTAAGCAAAAGGGAGCACCTCAGATGTAACATTTGGCTAATGGCTCTTAATATTTCTTTTATACTATCTAATTTCTAGACTCTCAACACCCTGCTAATTTTTGAACAATTCAGCCTCGAAATTTGGGACATATTAAGAACAGCCAATTCCTTATGATGTCTAAACAAGTAATGTCTAAACACAAAAATTTTTATGAAATATAATGAACACTTTCTACTTACCTACAGGCTATAGAGGTTTGCAATAGACCACTAGCAGGTACAATGCCTGCCAAAAGTCTTCGAACACTTGCTATGATTTACGTTGTGCACGAGCTGCAACATCCCCTCCCCCCTTGTACAATGTTGTGCCACGGAATATGAATAATCCTACATGTACAATTGATACATTTTTTACATAGCTATGGTATTCAGCTAGCGAATCAACTTTGTATGAGGGGGAAGGGGGGCAACACCCTCCTTATTGACATGGAAATAGAAAGGAACACGCGAATTCACAGAAATCTCAGGGTGTTCCAAGGATTTTTGGCAGGCATTGTCTGAATTTTATTTTTAAAGAGGGGGGATATCAATTTGGAAATAGTTTCTTGCCCTAGGTTTTCCAGGGCGCTGATTTCATTTTCAGAAGTTTCAAGGCCATATCTTCATTAATTGAAGCGCTACAATGTTTGTTTGCATTTTCTGGTAACTATTATATTGATAATAAATCACTCAACGCCATTATTATAAATCACTCAATGCCAAATATGTCGAGAATTGCCCTAAAAACCTTCACTCTACACAGACCTAGGATATTTTCCACATATCAACAACATTGGATGTCATTAAATAGGAAAGGCAGGAACTAGAAATGAAAGAGGACAATGTTTCCATTATTAAGGTGTATGCTATTATTTACCATTTTAGAAATTATTGCTGCAGGTATTGAATGCTTGTTAGTGATAAGAAATATAACTCAATCTTTATCCATAATTGGAATTTATAAGTATATATCATTTCTGTCTCATAACTTCATCAGTTTCTTTGAATTCAAAGGGAAAAACGCCAGTTTTAAACAGTGCAACGTGATATGGAGGCCAATCTTTCTCACCTCTATGAGATGGAGGCCAGAAATGGGGTGGGTAAGTTTCCAAATTCAAATTGTTAAGTATATTCCTTTTGAAAGAAGTTTGAAAGTTTCGTTTAAAATTCAAATAACAAGATGTCAAGTTGCCAGGAAAAGGAGAGCTCCTCAGAACTCTCCATTAACAGCGTGAAAAAGGTATACATACAGCGATGCTGATACGAAAGTATTTGACAGAGAAAAGTTCTCTTCGGCGATAGTTGAATCCTTTCAGTCAGCTTCAACATCGTCAGTTATGGGCCTGTTGCATGGAGCAACACAAAAACGGGAGCTACCATTTCCATATGGCAGTGCTTCTGGACAAAGCCCAAAGGTAGATCAGAATTAAGCAGCATATCCAACAGCAACATGGTATTGTAGTGAATTTTTCTGACCATGCAGGCTATCATTCAGCTTACGCATATGTGATGAAGGAAGATGTGGCTGTCCTTAAAAGTCAAAATCACCCCACTGTTACAATTCAACCCAGAACTGCTAATGCCACAAGGGCAGGGAAGGGCTGTAAAAGTGTCAAAAAGGCTAAACGCCTTTCCAATAGTGAAGTCGAAAAGATTGTTTTGCAAAATAAAATCAGTGCGCGAATTGATCTTCTGGCCCTTGCAAAACATCAGTCACAACATGGGGATACCTTGTTGTATGGTTTTGTTTTGAACAGGAGTGAGAAAAAGCTGAAGTAGCTTGTCGACACAGTTTGGGAGGTTGAGGCAGCTGCCGAAAAATTCAGCATTCTAAATTGTCCAGACTACAAATCCTCCAACAGCAAATAACCACTCCATGTATTTGTAGCAGCGAATGGCTGCAATGTGCCCTCGAAATTTTGAACAAAAATTCAATCAAAAGAGCTGTATTCTCCGATGCCATTATCAAGCTCCTTGTAATGGGTCGTGGCAAGGGCCGTAACATTTACATTTGTGGCCCGGCCAACTGCGGGAAAAATTTCATCCTTGACCCCTTACGAGTCATTTTCGACACTTTTCTCTCGCCTGCAACTTGCTCCTATGTTGAGAATAAAGAAGTGATCTTTTTAAATGACTTCAGGTGGTCGCCTGTCATACTGCCATGGCATGACATGTTGTTATTGTTGGAAGGCCATGTTGTCCATTTTGCTGCACCAAAAACAACGTACAACCAGGACATTGAATTCTGCAGAGACACGCCAATCTTTGTCAATGCAAAAGCCCCAATATCTTTTGTCAAGGGTTCCATTATAGACGACCGAGAAACGGAGATGATGAATGTTCGATGGCGTATATTTTCTTTCAGGCATCAATTTGATTTGGAATGCCAGAAAACTATTCCTTCCTGTGGACATTGTTTTGCAACAATGTTCCTTCATTGACAGCATCGATCATCACATGACTATCCTTTGCAGATTTGTGCTCTGTAAATAAACTTCGTAAATAATAACAACTCGCAACGATCTACACAACGTTCTACACTTTCTTTTATTCAGAATACTCCATATTCTATGAAGCATTTTCCTAGTAAAGGTAACCAAAATTCGTGGAATGTTTGCCTATGTACGTTGGTTGTGCGTTTTCTGTCCAACAGCCAATATATTTAGCAAATTTAACAAATCTTTCCACGGTCTACACATATTGAATGAGAAATATGAGCCAAGATCAAATCCTTTTCATAAACAGCGTAAATCGTGAACATTTTCCTTTATTTCCAGGTTTGTCGCTAAATGTTTTCAATTTTTTGCAGGCAAACTTCCTTTACAGAAAGCTATCCTTTGTGTATTTATTATCTCCACATTATCTCAAATGAAATTATTTTGATTCCCTGCAAGTTTGTGGACCCTTGTGTAGACCGTCAATCCAACCGCCAAGATGTTGTCTTGTCTTTGTTGTAATTGGTAGCCTCGTTGCTAGGAAGAGGCATTCTCATTGCATAACCTTTTATACGAATAGCATATTTCTACAATATAGCAAGTAACAGTAGAATTATTAGGTACAAAGAAGACACATGTAAATTTATATTCATATGTAAATTTATATTTACTAATATACTTAGCAAAACATTTATTAACTATAACTACAAAATAGGGCACATAATCCAGTGAAAGTTATGGTAATAAACAGCATTAAAAAAAATTTCTTTAATTACTAGTCACTGTTACAGCAGTCAATACTTGATTCGATACCCTCCATTTTTGGCTATAATTTTAAGACGATCATGCATCATTGCTACCGTACGATCAATGATGGAGGAATCAAAATTGAAAAGTGTCTGCAAAACCCTAGCACGGAATTCTTCGAAACTCTCTTTTTCGATCTTCAAATATAATGCTTCTTTTACCAACTGAGATTTAACATTGTTGAAAATATTTTCAATCGGATTCAAATCGGGTGATCTTCGGGGTATTTCTATGAGCTCTGCCCCTACATCGTGTAACGCATCGGTAGCGAGTTTGCTCCACTGACATTGTCCATTAAAAAAATAAGCGTCTCTTTCTCCTTTGATATGACACAATCAATTAGTGTAGCCTGTCAAGTTTTGTGGACAAATCTTGCAAACCATTCTGCATTGAATTTTTGATATTCTTCTGCAATGACAACGCTGTTTGTGAACCCAACACCTACTAGAAGATGGAGTCTCTGCCCTTCAGGTAAGCTTTTGGACCCCTTTTTGGTGTGCTTGAGACCTTCATTGGATCTTCTCCAAATTCTCTCTCTTGGCGTCAAAGCGTCTCTATAGGGTTTACGTTTGTGAACGAAAGAAACACCATCCAAATAGAGAAGGACGTCAACTGTCCAGAATTTCCGATCATATTTTTTAATTGCTTGCTTGGCATAACATTGCCTCCTCCTTTTGGCTAATGATTTGAAAGGGCAGCTTTCGATCGTTTTCTTGAAGATAATCCTGCACCAAAGATTCCTCACCATCATTTTCTTCCTTGACCATTCACAACTTTGGCAAATCCTTAAACATTTTTTTGTAGTTTTTGGAAGAGATGTTGAAAAAGCAAAAACATTTACTTGGCTATCTGATGCAATAAGGATGTTTTCGTGTAATTTTCTGAAAGAGAGAGAGAAAGAAATGATAAATTGTCAATTAACAAATGAAAACAGAGATTCTAAGCTGAAAAAGTTTACATTTGAAGATGCAAGAGATAAGTGACCTTGAAATTGTTATAAAAGGAATAAATCCTTCATCAATTTTCTCATTCATTTCATTTCAAGAACAATAACCTCATCTTTTTTTACCTCATTTTTCAAATTTTTCAGATAACTTGCCTGCGATTTTGCTATAAACGAATGTGATGTAATTGCATAAAGTTTTTCGCACAAGACAGCAAGGAATTCTTCTACAGTTGATGTTTGTGTCACCAGATCTGTACGATCAGTACTAGTGTTGAAAGGTAATGGTCTCATGCATCATAGAAGCCTCTTCTTCCTCATTTTCATCAGGTTTATGGTCACTGCTATCACCATCTTCAAATTCTCCACCATTGCAAAACATCCTCTGCAAAAAACTATGCCTAGCTTTAAAGGCTGCATAGTGTAATTGTAACGGTTGCAAAACTGAGCACTTGGTTGGGGCTCTAGAATTTCGTTGCTGCCAAGAAGTGAATGAAGCAGGTGGAAAGTTGGTGTTTGAGGGTCGAGAGGACATCATAGACAGGTCATTTGCTGGAAAAATTAGGCCTTTTTTCCTGTCAAGGTTTTCTCTTTGGATTCCTTGCCAAGAGACATGCTGGAATAGATTAAGACTTGGGGCATGTTGAAATTTGCCGAAAATTTCAAAATGGCGGAATTTTTCAAAATGGCGAATTTTTTACAATGTTTTGGCTACAATGTATCGATATGGTCTTCTAAGACGAGCATTACTTGGCACCAAAGTGTCTTAAAATGTTAAAAGCATGTTTGTTGTCATGACTGATCTTAAAGAAATCAAAATGGTATACTTTTGATAATTCTGATGGCCGACAACAAACTTTGACTGGGTCACAGACGACACACTACACCATGGGAACGATTTTCCAGCCATAATTCCTGGTGACACGCTTATATGAATCATTCGTAGATCTATTGCACCACGGAAAGAAAGATTATGGCTCATATGTTATTCCAAAGAAACGGGCAGGCCTTCCAGCAATGCCTGATTTTGAAGACAAAATCAAAGATTCACCACTGATTGAAGAGGCATTTCATCGTGATGTAGTTTGGGTATTGTGTGGAGCTGTAAGTAAAGAGATGCTTCTAGAAACACAGCCTGAGTTAGACACTGATGCTCTCCAGCTAGTTGGATCATGGACAAACTTCATGAAAGCTTCAACAGATTGTACTACATGAAGGTGCAAACTAGAATATCTTCCTGTTAATCCTCCAGATGATAACGTCGTCAAATGGTATATGGACATGATTCAAGATATGCTTGATCAGCTAGAAATAGATCATATTTTTCTTCATGCAGATCAAGCAATTTATTCAAAAGTTCTTATTATTTAATGGCTAAACCAAGGGTCAAAGTACGATGAAATCATCACCTACTTGGGCGGCTTCCATCCCATAATGGTCAATTTGAATATCCTTGGAAAAAAGTATTCTTGCCTCAGACTTAAGGAATGGTGGATGAATGCCGATGTAATAGCTCAAGGGTCTGCTGGTCAAGCGATGAAGGGAAGGCATTGCCATAGAAGCATAAGGCTACAAAAACAGGCTTTTGAAGTCTTGCTTTGCTATCAAATGTAGGGTGTCCTGAACAAAGGTGAATTCAGTCCAAGATTCAAAAGGAAAATTGTGAATTTGAGGCTTGTCCAATCAACCGCCAATTTGAAGTCCATAACTAATTCACAAGAATTCAAACAGATTATGAACAATTTAACAGATGCCTTTGACACACAGGATCAAATGATGATGCAATACATTTGTGATGTCTCGGCTATGTTATGCTTCGTCAGTGCTGTAAAAGTGAAAAAACAATTGAGTGCCATTTAGCAGCAGAGCATGTTTTGTTGCCAGAGTGTTTTGGGCATCATTTGGGCATCAAAACTATACCCGTTACCTGACATTTCAACATGTCAAGCTGCAGGATATTAGATCAAAGCAAGAGCGAGCATGGAATGACCTTCTGGTTAATGGCTTTGGAGGTTCAGTCTCTGGCAAAAACCATAGTTGACTAATACTTGACCATACGTGACTTGATAACCGAAACAACCATTAACAAAAAGGTAACGGTCAGAGGGAGCCCCATGCAAGGTGGATTTAGCACCGATGAGAAGGCTGTTGATACCTTTGTAAAGACCAGTCATTTCATGGCTACTGTTTGAGCCATACTGAAAGAACAATTGAATGTTTTGACGCAGTCCGTTCACAAAGAAACAACTGTTTGTGCGATAAAGAAGCACGAGGCAATGACCGAAGATCTTGTTTTGCAGCTTGATAAGTATTATGATCCATTCCTGGAGGGTCCTGCAAGACATTTCAAAACTGGAGCCGAGATCGAGCCCTCTGTCATTGAGGGACTTCTGAATTCATCTGCAGTAGGAGAAGCAATGTATGCTGAATTTATTGACGAAAGACTCAAAGCCAAAGAAAGTAGGGTTAGTAAATTTGCATCAATAAAAATCCTTGGATCAAAACTGGCATGGTGCAGGCAAAAAGGTTTCCAAAGCCATAAGCATTCTCAAGGAGGACAGGCAAACATTTGGAGCACTTTTTGGTAAAGGCTACAAGTCCAAGAGACGCACACTCTTATCCTCTTACAACTGTTCCACTAGCTTTAGCATCACCTGACAGTGATCTCAGACAAGGCTGGAAAGTTGCATTATGAAATTCTCTGATAGAAGAATCTTTAGCAGAAGTGCAAACACCTTTGTCTAAAGCAGCGTGGATAATTGACGGCATGGCTGCAGTAAGGTCAATCAAAAGTGAACCGACTTGGGAAGAGTATGCAAGGGCATACTTCAGATTCTGCACACCTGCAGCCTAAGATCTTCAGAAGTGGCAAATGAAGATAGGACATGAAAGATTTGTAAATATCGAGTCAATTTGTTCAAATATCGCCATAAAAGCCTGTAGTATTTTGGCAGCATACTACAGCATCACTGGTTGTGATACGACGTCTTTTCCATTTGGAATTGGAAAATTAACATCATGGAAAAAGATGGTCAAATTGAATGCTATAGCCTGCTGAACAACTTTGGTTCCACTCTGCCTTCCATCGGATTTTGTCTCTTGATAAAGAGCTCTTTCGAATTGTCATGTACGGAGGCAACAAAGATGAATGCCATGTTGACACAATAATTCGAATGTACGAAAGGCAGAAAGTTAAGTCAAGTTTGGGAATGATTCCTGATGCGAATAGTACAACCCAACATTTAAAGCGAAAATGGCTCCAGGCTCACATATGGCATCAATGCACAAAGCAGATGATTAACTTTCCTCTGTTAACTGAAACATGGGGATGGAAAGAAGTATACCTGCAACCAGTTTCCCCAAATAACAACCAGTCTGACACTGATAATGGAGCAGAAGTTGTTGGTGAAAACAGTGAAGCAGAAGGCACAGATGATAGTGACTATGATTTTGATGCTGACTCAGATGGAAGTGAGGATGACTTTTAGTTTTCAGTATTGAAATTTATGATGGAGTTGGACCATAATAGAACCTTTTTCGTTGCGTTTGTTTAACTTTTATATGGTTTCTGGCCACAGTTACTTTGTTTTATGGAGCGAAGCGCCAAAATTGTTGATTTGTTTAGTTCTGCCACTTTAAGAACACCATTTTGAATTTTTGATGATCAGTCATGACAACAAACATGCTTTTAACATAGTAGGTCACTTTGGTGCCAAGTGATGCTCGTTTTAGAAGACCATATCGATACATTGTAGCCAAAACATTGTAAAAAATTCGCCATTTAGAAAAATTCCGCCATTTTGAAATTTTGGCAAATTTCAAGATGCCCAAAGTCTTAATCTATTCCAGCATGTTTCTTGGCAAGGAATCCGAAGAGAAAACCTTGACAGGAAAAAAGGCCTAATTTTTCCAACAGATGACCTGTCTATCAGCTGTTTCACTCGACATGAAGACTTCCTTGCAATGACAAATGCTCTTGTGCTGACTCAAGTTGGACCATTGTTGAAGGATAGCAGTGGCCGTTCTTATAAACAACGCACAGGGCAAAGCAAGAATGAGTAAGATCCATCGAACATTATTCAGTTATAACAATCAAAAGCATATTAAAGGAATGCATTTCAAACTTCTAATTACTTCAAGTATGGGAAAATGATCCACCTCTGAATAATAATTGCCCTTTGTTGAAATTTTGCCAATAAAGACAAAAATTCGAAACTGAGTAATACTTATCTAGCCTGATTCTTTCAGGAATATTTTGCAAGGGGCCAAAATGATCATAAATAGACAGTTTTTATTATTATTTCAGGTATCTAAGGGCAGTTGCATACCGCTGGATTGCCAGGTGGCTATTTGGTTACATTGGATGGGACAACCGAAGAGCCCTTCCTGCTTGTGTTTATGAGCATATTCGCTCTAAATTTCCATCGCACCAAAATACAGGGTTTGCCCAAGCACTGGGGCAACAATGAGATGGAAAGGTTGGTATCTTCTTTTGCCATTTCAAGATGCTTTTTCCCAAATTTTATGCTGTTTCTGTTCTTGAAAAACTAAGTCTATATGATACCAGTAAATAAAATTACAATTTTGTTTAACAAAGCATTAAAAAAAATTTTATTACTTTTTGATCATATACAGACTGTCACAGGGTTATAATTTGTATGAGTTGAACATTTTCATCAAAAATCTTTATGTTCATAATGACGGCGACATCCATTGAATTACTGCTCATCAGGACAATGATCACGAGGATGCCCTTCTTTCAATCGTTTGCATTTCTTGCACTTTGGTTTTGCCCTTGTTTGCTTTGGGTTGGCACTTTCATTTGTGTCCAAAGACTCTATGAGTTGATGTTCTTCCGTCTCTGTTGATGATAAAACAATATGTCATAGGCTGTCAGAGGGAATGTAAATATTGCTCTTGATCAGATTAGGCTTCAGTTTATGAAACAAAAAGCCAATCATTATTCCACTGAGCCAAACAAGTATTATGACTATTGGAATAAGTATTTATATCTATATCTGTCTCAATGTTTAATCAACAATATCTGGTTCTTCTAGATAGAGATGTTGTAACTGATTATTCCTTATAATAGACATACCACTTGGGAAAAGTTAAGTGACAGTTGATTTCCTTTGCATTTGGTGACTAATTGCCTCTTCTCTGCTTCGTCTATTTTCAAACTGGCTTGTCAGTGACTCTGGGGCATCTTGTTTATATTTTGCAAATGTTGCAGCCAGTTCATGTTTTTGGGTTCCAATCATAACTTCCTTTATACTATTTACATAATCTAAAAAAAACATGCAAGTTTGATATGTCTGACTTTCCTTCATATGAACAGATATATCTTCCTGTCTGCTTGGCTTATGATTAATTATATAATATGCTTACAAAGATCAGGAATGCAGGGGTAAAAGAAAATATACAAGATTGAGTGAAAGTTGTGAGACAATGAACAATGGTCATTAAAGAAGCTATTCAACAAAGGAGAAGAAAATGAACCTTGCAGCTTCAAATTTGAATAACTTACCATACGTTGGAGGAATTGCTACTTCGCGAACTACCTCATCACCAAGTTTATATTTCGGATATATTACATTATAGTATACATCTCCAGTTTCATTTCTACGTTTTGCTCTATTTACATTTTCGTTGAAGTGCAGCATGACCAGTGCATGTCTATAATAAAAGAAATAATGTCATGCTAAGTCATGAAAATTAAACTTTTCCCCTCCATCACTTAACAGAGAAGTTGCAGTCATAGTTTTGTGTTTGGTAGATGGTTACCTGCATTTTGTGCCAAGCCATGAGAAGTGTGTCATTTTTGGATGCCAGTGATTCAGTAGGGAATGGAACCCCTCGAGACAGCTTGTCTGGGCATCTGATGACAACTTCTTTATGTCACCCAAGATTCTCCTGTTCATCAGTATCAGATTTAATCGATCATAAACTGCTGTACCTTTGGAAAAGAATGGAAGAATGAATTTGTGTCCTGAATTACAAGAACTTTGATTTACAAGGCATAAACAGATTTTTAGAATACAAGCATCAGCTGCAAAAGCATCAATTCCTTAATATTGCTAATGAGTCTCCAGACAGTCACCCTTTACCTGAAAATCACTAACAGATTAACAACTTGATAGCTAAGTCTTAACCTACAAAGTTGATGCCATTGAAGACCACTTTTTACCTTTTATATCCAATCACGGGGTTCAATTTCAGCATGTGCACATTCTTTGTAAAAGCAGATCTGGATGATCTGAGTGCTTGTCTGTGACGTGACGTGCAAATGACTTCCATTTTGCCAGAATTAGCTCACCAAATCCTTGTTTTGTCGATGTGGCACACCAGTAGAGATGCTTTTTGATACCTTTTATCCATGCTGTGATAGGTTCATTGCCCTTCTCCTTGCTGGCCTTCAGAAGCTGTTTGGTGATACTTTTTGATACATGCCACAGGTCGTGATAATGATTTGTTTCAGGCTGTGATGTTCTGATCCACTTTGCAATGCCTGTGTGACGATCACTTATGAAGTTTTTTATGGTAAGGCCCGTATTTTGTATGAAATGGAAACATTTTTGTCCACCCAATAGTTCCATTTTACTGCTGCCACCAGCCTCATTTGCCTGATAATTAGAAAGTTTTTTATTATATTTACTTTGCCAAGGATTTGAATACCCAAAGACATTATGCCACTGTACACAATATCAATTTTTGTAAATTGAAGATAATTTTTTCCAATGGTTAAGTTGCAACATGTATGAATAAGATTATACAGCCTTCCCTTACTGGATATAGCAATCTTTTCAATGTCCACTATGACATTTTGAAAATGGTTTTGAGTTTAAAATGTGTACACTAAGGCCTCTGAATCTGGAAAGTGCTTGGGACTAAATATATGGGCTCAGTTTCTTGAAGTATTAAAACAATGTCAAATATTTTCAACAAAACTGAGTTTCATATTTACTGCTGAAAAAAGCATATCATGGCGGTGACAGCACGTGTTCTCTTCGCGGTTTTCGTTTTATTCTATGCTTTCGAGTATTATGACAGCAGATCGAATGTTTCTAATAGAAATGATAACAAGGAGAAATTTCTTATGAATGGCTGTTCGATTGGAAAGAAAGTTCTATATGGAAAGGCTTGGAGAAACTTTAAGTCTTCAAAATCTTCACGGAAGCGAATTCGTCAAAAGAGGGCCTATTCGGTTGGTTTGGAATGTATGGACCCTTACTTTAGTTTGCTGCTTTGTGGTGATGTCGAATTAAATCCTGGGCCGACAAATTCTTCTAAAAGTACCAAATATGTCGCAAGGGATGAGACTCCCGATTTCTCTGAAATTTTACTTCGACTTGAGAAGAAAATTGACGATGGCCAAGAAAGCATTATTGAAAACCAAAATCAGATGTTACTACGACTTTCAGGCATTGAGAAGGATATCGAGTATTTCAAAGTCGAAATTGACGAGATTAAAACAAAGCAATTGGCCTTAGAAGAAAGAGTTAAGTCGATGTCAGAGAATATTGCTATAAATTATGACCATGGCCGAGACCTACAATTTCTAATGGATCGCCATGAACAATATTCGCGGAAAAATTCTGTCAGGATAAGAGGAGTGTCGGAGCAAAATGGAGAGGACATTGAAATGGTAACGATTGAAACCTTGAAAAAAGAACTTGGTGTTTGTACTGAAAAACCAGAAATTGACATAGTTCATCGTGTAGGGCGCCGTCAGGACAACAAACCCCGTTCGATTCTAGTTAAATTTCTGAGTCATAAGACAAAGGAGAAGGTCATGAGAGCGAAAAAAAATGCAAAAAATGTAAAAGTAAGTGAGGATTTGGCACCAGGAATTAAGCGTATTTTTGACGAGGTAAGCTCGAACCGCAGATTTTTAAATATCGACAGTGTATGGACGATTGATGGTAGAATAAAGCTGAGATACGTCAATAATCCTAACACCTTCGAGATCAGGTCCTATGCAGATTACCATAGCGTAGTTAATTTAAAGCAATAGGATCTTGGCCGAGATGGAAAAGCTAACATAAAATATCAAGACCAAAATTCAACGTCTAGTTTACCTAAAGAAATTCATCAGAATGTGCAACAAAAATCCTGTCTATCTAATAAAAATTACCTAAACTTTTCTGTGTGGAAATATCAATGGTCTTGGAAGCTAGAAAGCCCAAAACATCAAACAGACAGGCTGTGATTTATTTGACACAATTTTAGAAAATTCTGATTTAATTTGCTTTTCCAAAACATGGAGAGATCCTGTTGATACGTCTTTACTTTATTTAAATGATAACTTTACCGAATTCCACGAGCCTGGTTGTAAGATTCATTTAGGGGGTAGACCGTCCGGGGGCATGTCCCTTCTAGTTCGCAAATCAATCCTTAAACACGTTTCCATTGTCCTTTCTGATAGTTACCATTTTTGGTGCAAAATTGACAAAGATGGATTTGGTTGGAAACAAGATTTATATATTTGTTTTATTTATATTCCCCAAGTAGTTCAACTATGTTGAGAACAGGGCAAGCTTTATCTTTTGAGACTCTACAATCAGAGTGTGCTTGTTACGAACGAAAAGGGTGGGTTCTATTATGCGGCGACTTCAATGCTAGAACGAATGACGTAAATGATTTTATCGAGGATGACGAAGTTGATGACTATTTGCCAATTGACGATAATTACTTGCCAGATCAACATTTAGATAAAAGGGTAAATAGAGACGTCTATCCCATTAATGCTAATGGAACCGCTTTTATTGAATTTTGTAAAGCGTCTGGCTATAGAATTATGAATGGCAGGGTTGACAAGGATAACTCTAGCAATTTCACCTGTTTTGCCAATAAGGGTAACAGTGTAGTTGATTATGCCCTTCCACGTCAAGAAAACTTTCAAATGGTTGAAAAATTGAGTGTCGGTCAGCTGTGTGAGCTCTCAGATCATAGTCCAATTGAAATTTCTATAAAAAGCTCGAATCTTTTAAATACCAATGAAACTCAGTCTGATTTCTCAGGGGTGAATCTAGATACATCTGACGAAAATAATCACTTTCAGGATTATAAAAAACAATATTACGTCAATGATGAATCCACATTAGAAATTTTATCTTTGGCGATGGAAAGTAGCGAGATAAATAATTTTCTTAAAGATATATCAAACCAACTGGATAATGATGATCTACCTACAGAGGAAATTGTAGAATTATTGCGAACCAAAATGATAGATTTATCTGAAGCTCATTTGAATTCTAGAAATATTTTTCGCAAGACAAAAAATAAAAACAATTTCAAGTCGAAAAATAATTGCCCTTGGTTTGATGATGAATGTAAGGAAAACAAACAGTTACTAAACAACAAAAGAAAAGCATATCAAGTTGCACTGAAACTTCCCTCCAATTTTAGAGATAATCACGTGAATAATCTTAAGTCGGCTTATTTTCAACAGCGAAGGGTTTATAAGAAACTAATAAGATACAAACGCCACAGTTTCCTTGAAAATAAGAAAAAGGAACTTTGGAAGCTGAAAGGGGAGGCTCCGAAAGTATTTTGGAAAAAGTTGAAAAACAGAAAAGAAAGACCCAGTCTAAACTTTTCTAATAACCAATTATCGAATTATTTCAGTACTCTTTTAAACTCTGAAGATAATAGAGACAACAGTGTACCTGAAAACCTTGCGCCTTCTATCGACATCATGACGCAAAATCTAATTGATGAAACTTTAAATCGTGATATTTCCTTAGAGGAAGTCAAACTGATGGCTGAAAAGCTCAAAAACGGGAAAGCATCAGGGCTCGATATGTTGACTGCTGAGCTTCTAAAACAGGCAAATGATAATTTCATGCATGTCTTTACCAAACTCTTTAACAAATTATTGAAATCTGGAAAATTCCCTGAGGAGTGGTCTGTAGGGATAATTGTAGTTCTTTTTAAGGGAGGTGATGAAACAGACCTGAATAACTAATAGACAGGAGTATTACACTGTTAAGTATTTTTGGAAAGTTTTTCTTGGGTGTTTTGTTGGAGAGATTGAATAACATTATTACTCAATTTGAAATTCTTGAACAAAACCAGATAGGATTTAGAAAAGGATACCAGACATCCGATCATATTTTCACTCTTTGCGCTCTAATTGAAAATTATTTCAAAAACAATAAAGGTTCCCTGTACGTATGTTTCGTGGATTTTAAAAAAGCTTTCGATTCTGTGGACCATAAGCTGCTGTTACAGCAGCTTGTTACATATGGAATAAAGGGTAATTTCCTGAAAGTTATCACATCACTTTATGATAAAGTTAAATCGTGCGTGAGAGGTAAAGATAGCCTTACAAATATTTTTCCATGCAGTAGAGGTGTGAGGCAAGGGTGCCTTCTTAGTCCTGTCCTATTCGCTTTATAATTGAACGATTTAAACCGCCACATTAGAGCATCTTCACAGGGGGTAATGGTGGATGATATACCTGTCCACTCACTTTTATATGCCGACGATCTTGTCTTAATAGCCAAAGCTGGAAAAGACCTTCAGTCTCAATTGAATGCATTAGACAAATTTTCAAAATCTCTAAAAATGGACGTGAACATGGACAAAACTAGAGTCATGATAATTCAAAAACAGAAATCCTGTGCTAAATCTACAAAAAATAAAACTTGGAAGATTGGCGATAAAGAAGTTAGCGAATGTGTCTCATATAAATATTTAGGTGTAATGTTAAAATCGAACGGGTCTTACTCAGAACACATCGTTAGAATGAAAGAGAAAGCTCATAAGGCCTATTTTTCCCTTATAGCTAAAAGCAAAGAATGGGGCGGTTTTCAGCCACGTCTTTTTCTCTATCTATTCGATCATACGATTGTTCCTATTCTAAATTATGCATCAGAAATATGGGGTTTTGAAGAATGGTCTAAGCTAGAAACTCTTCATCTAAAAGCCTGTAAATATGCTTTGGGTGTTCGACCTAGTACCACTACCGATGCCGTTTACGCTGAACTGGGAAGAATAAGTCTTCAAACCCATAGACATATACGTATTCTAAGTTTCTTCGCTCGATTATCATCTCTAGATTCAAAACGTTATGCTAGCAAAGCTTTTGCAATGCTTATAAAGGATGCAGACTACGGCCACTCTAACTGGGTATCTCATGCCTGCGACCTTAGGGTACGCTATGGAATACAGGAATCGGATAATCGTTCAGTTATTAAAACTAAGGTTATAAGTTATTTCGAGTCAGAAGTACTGGGAAGATTGAATGAACACATAACTGAGAACAAAAAACTAAATTTATACGCCTCATTTAAAACAATTTACAAATTTGAGTCTTATCTTGATTACATACAAGATTTCACTGTTAGATGCATATTAGCAAAACTAAGAATCAGCGCTCACAATCTTCAAATTGAAACAGGGCGATTTAGTAAAAACAAAACTCTAAGAGATGAAAGGTTTTGTCCGTACTGTAAGACTTTAGATATTTTCAAAGTTGAGGATTAAGTACATTTCCTCTTAACTTGCCCCCTTTTTAACGAGGAACGGCAAATTTTTTTACAAAAAATCCACAAAACATTTCCAAATACTTCCGCGTTGAACGAATTCAATATGTACATTTGGTTAATGAGCCAAGAAGATTATATTACAACAAAGGTTTTAGGAAATTTCTGCAAAAAGTCCTTTGAAAAAAGATCAAAATTTTTAAGCGACCCCACAAGCATTTTAGATTAACAGCTAATAATTTTGTAGCTTAGTAGCTTTTGCTGAAAATTTAGCTTTGTATTCGCCGTAGTTGTTTTGTTATTAATGCGTAGTTAAAAATGTAATTGTAAAATTGTAATTCGCTGTAGTACTGTAAGCAGTTAAGGGCCATCTCGGCCTAGATACTTGAATTGCAAAAAAAAAAAAAAAAAAAAAAAAAGTATTGGTATTTCATATTGGTAGGCTCTATTTCACATTAGTTGTTTAAAAACTAAATACTTTTGTTGCCTTGAATGTGAGCTACAGTTTTAAATATATTTGTATATTTTATTAAACACTACCTGTACTACTTCAAAGTGAATTAGTTTTGACATTGAATTGCAGAACATGGTGTATGACCCATATTTGGCACTGTGACCCATGGAGTCAAATCGTCCGTCTCCCGACCACTGTGCATCCTTAATGCTCTTTATTTTTTCGATCAATGAATCTCGATTTCTTTCCCATTACAGTAAAACAGATGGAATAAGAAACTGCCTTTGATGCCTGAAGAAAGTGCGGATTGTTATTGCTGCCAACCCCATGTGCTTAAACATCAAGAACACTTGGCTGATGTTAACGCCTGAAGTTAAAATCCCAAAACTCATCATTAAATTACCAGCAGGGATACTTCCAAGCACAAGTGGCTGACTTCTCCACTTAAATTCCTTTTTTACATTTCTTACATGTCTGTATAACAGTAGCCATTGACCCGGTTTGTTTGATTATAACTTCCGGACTATCTTCTTTCCAAATGAAACAGAATTGTTGGAAGATCTGCATCAGCATTCCAAAAAACACAATAAATTTTGGTTGGTCAACATCCTTAGTGCCAAGTTCACATCTGTAAGGCAAATCAAGTTTTTTAGTTTAAATTCGCTAATGTATTTTAAATTGATAATAGAGAAATACAACATAGTTTTTACTTGCCACACCAAGAAAAAGTAGTCTGGATTTGCAAAAACTAATCTAGATTTGCAAATACGAGGGACTCATTTTATATTAATGGTTAATAAGGAATTATTTTCTTTCGCAGACCTTTAGCACCCAAAATTGATGCCTAAAATTCAATTTACTTACCTTACAGTATTTTGAGAGTTTTCTTTTGACATATCTGTTTCTTCATCTGATGAAAATTCGTCCTCCTCCAGACTTGTCCAGTCTGTGTCATTCTCATTAAATTCATCTTCTTCATTATCATCATCCTCATTGTCATCATCACAGCCAACAGACAATTCTGAGAATGTTCTCTTTCTTGCCAACGTTGTGTCTTCATTCTCATCACTGCTCTGTTGCTCCAAACTTTGGTCTTTGGGCAAGCCCTATTTTAAATCAAATTGAATCAATTTACAGAAAAAGATAATCCCAAAAATAGTGGATACATTAAGAATCATGTAGAAACAAGAAGAGATTTCTAAAAAATGGTAATTTGGGGGACCTTGCATTCCCTGGGAGGTACTCTTTTAAAAATTAATTCCCCAGAGGATCATTATCTAGATTTCCAAATACGTTTTTTCCTCGACCACATTTAAAAAACCAAAATATACAGTGTCAGTATACCGTTTGCCTCCACAAATGGTAGCGTTTTCCGAAATATCCCCCTGCTGCCTCCCCCTCCCTCCCAATTAGTTTCCTTCCGGTTTAAGCTAATAGAAGTAAAAGTAGAAAATGATAAAAATACATATTTTTAAAACTTATTTTTGCACTGTAATTTGTGCATGTGCAATTTCTAAATTTCTAAGTTATAGATGAAGTTGTACGTACACCACTCCTTAAATCCAACAGTTCTTGGAGATCGTATTTTCGTTTTTTAGCGTAGTATAATTGTTTTTGAAGTTTGACAATTTTCCTCTGCCTGATATGACATTTATCGCAATCTTTCATGCAAGCCTGTTCACCATTTTCTGCGTTGTATACTGGTACTGGTTCATCATCTGAGTCGCAATCTGGCTGATACGAGTCTGACAAAAACTCACGGACCTCTTTCTCTTCGTTTTTACTGCTATCTTCGTTATTAATGTTTCGAATTATCTAAAATAAGAGGAAAAATGAAATTTTGTATTTACTTTTTTATCTTAAACGACTAAGAAAGTTACGTTTGAAATATTTTATTTAATGTACGAAATGTAAACAATAGGCCATCTTACCTGTCTTTTCGCGCGGTCTGGCAGTTTCTCGTCTTTTTTGCTTTCATTTGCAGCATCCACAGTTGGAATAGCATCCGGCTTTAATTTTATCTTCATTCCCAAAGATATCGCCACATCCCGTCGTGTAGTGAAGCAAGAATCTTCGAAATGAACTCCACACAAAACGGCTTGATTTGACTCGGGAGTCCAATTAGGCCGATACCGGCGAACGAAGCGTACCCATTTACTGAACCTCTCTGGGTATTTATTTTTATCGGGGAAATGGTGTATGGATTGACCGAGTGTTTACTGCCTGTTTCCACAACTAACTCCTCCTGGGCCACCCGCTACACATCGTTTACCGGTGTCACGTTTGGAGTATGTTCCTTTGGTCGCCATTACGAAAAGACTTACAGCTGATTTTTGTGTCCTACTTATTGCGTCATCAGACGACGTGCTTAATTGAAAAAGTTTGTGTGTCATTCAATAAAACTCTGAACTTTGAAATGGCGTAAAATCAAAACGGATTAATATTTTTGAATTCTGTTTTTTGCTTTTGATTTCAAATGAACAAAAGTTTCAATTTTGGTAGAAGACTAAGAAATGACGATGAGATGTCATAACCACTTTAACCCACCTAAAAGATATAAAGGTTACAGTGACATCAAAAAAAAAGATACGGACACTTGACATTATTATTTGATTTTTTCCTTGGTTGGAAAGAGCTGTTCAATACACACATTAGCATGAAGAACTGCAATGAAAAGCACAGGTTTCATTTAGAAAAGAAAAGAATTGCGTTATTTGAGTGTTGATTGTAAAACATACTTCAAAGTCAAAATCATCTCTTTTTGTATTCGTTTCTATTTTATTCTTATAACGATATATTTTGTCTGGGGCCACGTTATTTCTTTTTTCAGACAACTACTTGTAAAAATGCTTCTTATCATGAATAACGGCCCAAGAGTCACCATCAGATTCAAAATGCAATTAGAAATCGATGCATAATGCTATTTTTACTCACCTTCTACTTCATTTTGATGGGCTTTGAAAGGGTTGCAGCAATTCTTTTGGTATAGCAAAAACCTCTGTGTTACAACTTTTTCATGATGAAAGCATATATCTGCATCGACATTGATAATAGAGACACCTGTCCTCCACTTTATAACTTCTCTTGCATCTACATCAAATGAATCTAGCCTTTTAAGACCGACTTTCCTACATAACTTCAACTGATGACAAGAATCTCCTAAGTATTCTCCTACAGTACAGATCTTTGTGCTTGCCATGATTCAGTTTTGCATTCCAACGAATTTTTAGCTGACTACCACTGCCCTTTCAGCTATAAGAAAATGTTAATAAAGGAAATGAATGACAACTGAAACGGCTGGGATCGCAACTGCGTTGAACTTATGAATTGACCCTTAGAAAGATTTCCTGTGAAAAGCTGTATAAGACAGTCACTATATTTCCTGATTTCCTGTGAAAAGCAGGAAATCAGGAATCTGACTTGTTGGTGTTAACAGAGGTCAGGAGTCTCTGTCAGGGTTACTAGTTTGCTGCATCCTGCTCAGCTATGTTTTGTTTTCGTTTTAGACATAAGTGAAGGAGAGGGTTCATTCAGAAAAATGTAACCACGAAATATGATTATTCTGATATGCATTGAATCTAGAAACAACAAGTTTATCATAAACAGCAGCTTGATAACTAAACTAACACATCTACCAGACTTTTACAGAGATTTTACAGAGGACAGGCCTCAGCTCCCTATCAGTTTATATTTTACAGCCCTCAAGCCCCCTACAACCTTTCAGCATACATGCCACACCCTTAGCCAACACCCATGTCCACACCCATGTCCCAAACTGACTTATATGCATTATTCTAGCAGTATGCTGATAAATTGTAACACAAAAAGATCCTTAAAAGATCAGTCCCTGCTTTTTCGTATTTTTTAAATTTTTTTCAGCTAGCAATTTGCTAATTTTAAACAGGGCAAAGAAGACGAAAGAGGCATTTACAGTACCTAGCATTTCTAGGGCTGTATTTTTGTAAAGACAAATATAACCCTGCTATGTCTTTGTAAAAGAGTTACTTATGAAAGAGTTATTTAAGCTTCGTGCTTAGAAAATTTGAAATTTATCACAGGTGTGCAACATGACAACAATTTGCATAACATCTTGACAACTCATTGCTATGACAACAACTGCTTCTCATTAATTAGTTAATTACAGACTGTGGGTGTCTTTCACAAATTTTTTATAACTTTATTTGAAATCCTTATACATAAATCAGTCAAAAACATGATTTTGACATCAAGATGCTAAGTAGAGACATTTATTTAGTATATTCAACCTCTGGACTTAATTCAAAATGGCGGACATTGGACAAAAATGCTGAGAATCAGCAAAATTTCAAAATGCTCTATTTTTAGAACAACAAAAGATTTTGAAGTAAAATTTTGTATATGTCTTTATCTCATTGTTATCCACTTTTCCACAAAAAATGAGCAAATTCTGAGACTTTGGGTTACAAAATGAAGAAATTTGTCCCTGCTGGATCAGCGGCTGGATAATGTTTACATCCTTTCACTGTTGATAATTCGCCTTGGCTCAGTACAGAGCGTACAGAGCTGTCAAATAATCAAAAGGAAATTAAAAGTATGTTATAAAATTTGTTTTATAATTGGCCCCGTTTAGAGTGCAGAAGATACTGTTCTCAACTTAGCTGATTTCAGAAAGACGGGAATTACAAAATTATCAATTGAGATGGGTTTTCTGTTTTCATCCATAAAGATAAGGATATCCAAATGAAAATAAATATGTAGGTAGGTGCTGACATTATTTTTGTGCCAGTATTATATTTTCCTCAGTCTACATTTTGAAGTGTACGAAGTGTTATTGTTCCGTAGAATTCAGATTATAACTGATATATGCAAGGTCTTGAATGTATTATAAGCAAATCCAAGTTCTCATATTACGATTTCCAGACCAAATTTTACTGGATCTTGCAAAGCGTCAAGTTTTCCAGAGGGTCTCGCCCCATGGACCCCCAACCAAGTTTTTTAGTATGCGAATGTCATATTTCAGGCTGGATCTCACTGGATCTCAAATTGCACCATTGCACTGATGGTTTTCTTTTTGAAAGGATTTCAGTTGGATATAACTATTTTGAACAGGCAAGGTGAATTTCTGAATAAGAAACTTAAAATTGTACCATCAAGATTGAGCCCAAAGTCTTGAAAAACCATACCCTATATTGATAAGAAAGAATTAAAGTGAAATTTTTTTTGAAAAACTATGAGGACCTAATTCAATCAATTATAAATAAAGAATCTTTCAGCAGTAGAAATCCTCAACCTTTCTCTTTTGAACTGATACTTTCAGGCACTTGATTTAACAATTCATCATTGTGATACTTGTGGGTTCAACCAAGACATTATCATGAATGGTTTTTTATGTGCTCAGCAACAATATTTTGTATTTTCTTTTTTTCGACATATCAAAGTGAATTGCTATTATTGCAGATATTAAATCATATCATATTAAATCAAATTAAATCATTAAATTCCGCCCATATTAAATGGCTCTGGGATCCAAAGCCCCTCTTTCATCAATGAAAACGTTGACGAAAATTCGTGTAATGTATTGTCCCTTTTATAAACAAACATGCATCTGTTCTTCGATCAAAGAAGAGAATTTACTTATTTCGTGCAGACTATGTGAACATTTTGACTGATCGAGTATTAGAACAGGAACGTCGTAATGAAATTAGATTTTTTTTAGAAGATTAATGAGAAAGAAAACCAATTGGCTTACAATTTCGGCTTCAGAATACAATGGAAAGCCATGATATTAACTTCTTGCTGAATTACAGTTGATAAAATAAAGTTTCTCATCAATTACCTAGAGGCTAAATATGCAAACGAGAATATTCTTTTTAAAACCTATTACTTCGATAGAATAAAATGGAGGAGGAAGCGTACATTCTTTTAACTACATGATTACAGCCCACTGTATGAGGTGTCAGTGGTCTTCTGTAATTTAAATTAGAAAAAAGCTCTTGATTTCCTTTTAATATTTATGTGCCACTTTGGAAGCCTCCTCTCTGCTGGAAAAAGTCTCCCAGGGGGGTATATGAAAGATTCACTGCATTTCATTATTGTTTCTATTATTATCAATTCACTGAAAGTAGGGTGCAAGAAGGTAACTTACTTACAGCTAACTGAAACCATCATTCTAACTTAAATTCATAAGCCTTTTCAAGCGGATCCCTGCATCAGTGGGAATTTTATCTCTTAGAATACATATGAACACAAGATTAGATTACAATTACAATTTAGAGAACAATTAGATTAGAAGCGATCTGTAACAGGCATATAGCCTACATTACAGCATTTGTTATGTTATGTTATGTTATGTAAGATATAAACCGTTTTGTCTAAAGAAATAGACAAATAGGCGTGGTTAAATTTCCCCATACAAAGAGAACGTTAATCTAAACCATCAGTGTCACTGTTAGAACTCGAGATGTCAGATAGTGACGGAGAATCAGAGGAGTCTGCAGAACTTTCATTGCTGGAAAGGTCCGACCAATCATTTCCAAGGTTTGCTTCCACCTGTAAGGTATTGTCGTCATCCTTGCCAGCAGTCCTCTGTGCTGCAGTCTTTCCGGTGTACTGTCTAAATGTGTTACAGGCAGATACAACCTGCTTCCTACAATAATGCAAACCTTGGTGTACCAATGCAATTATACCTTGTAAAACATCATGAGTTTTCTTTGACGTTGTATATTGTAGCCTGAAATGCAGATTACAAAATGCAAAATGTAAATCTAATGTTGTTGATCTTAACCTTTTTGTATTAGTTTTCTCCTTCACATTTACATTATTGATTGTATTAAACAGCTTTAAAATGACATAGCTTTTAATTAACTTGATTGGCTGAAAAATATTTTTGAGTTTCCAAATTATTTTGGGGGTTTAAGCACCAACTTGTAACTTTTAAAGTGATGGGTGGATGGAAGAAAGGTTGGAAGATGCATGGATGGATTGATGGATGGATGGATGTTTGATTTGGCCTGACAAATACAACAAATTATTTGACTTACCACAAGTAAAAAAATACCTTCTTGTACGTATTATCTAGGCCATTGTGGATAATGATCTGGCTACTGGCGAATTTTTCATTTAGCTTGACATACTTTTTCTGAAGTGCTGCATGTCTTTTGGCGAATAGCTTCAGTGGAAGCACTGCAATTTTCAAAGGAACAACGGCTTCAGGATCACATACGTATTCCAAATTATGGCTCAACAAGAATGTAAAAAATTACAAACCTGCAATTCTACTAAGAGAGTTGGTCAAATGAATTATCTTATAGGCTGTAACTTCCAGATGATGTTGGTGCAACAAAAATACCTTCTTGTACGTATTATCTAGGCCACTGTGGATACTGATCTGGCCACTGGCGAATTTTTCATTTAGCTTGACATACTTTTTCTGAAGTGCTGCATGTCTTTTGGCGAATAGCTTCAGTGGAAGCACTGCAATTTTCAAAGGAACAACGACCTCAGCATCACATACGTATTCCAAATTATCAGGTAGCTGATCCTTTTCTTGCAAAAGCATGTACAGCATGACTACAATCCTAGACAAAAGGTTATGAGACAATTACTTTTTAAGTGATTTTCTGCGTAATTGCCCTCAAAACCAGTGGTATGCCCCTCCCCTCAATGTCAATGTTGGTGGTGGGTAATGGCAGTTGATTGTGGAAGCCAGAAATCGTAAAAAATCAACATTTATATTGGGGGCAGGGGGTTGGGTGCTTCTGCGATAAATGATTATAAAAGCAAATATCTCCTAACTTTTCTCCAGGATTGTCTGTGTTTGGAAGTTATTGTGTGTTATTGATATAACAATTGTTTTACAAGTTTTTGTTACAATATGTCACTTATACTGAAGGGTCACGATAAAGCGTCATTTGCACCTTTCAGGGGGTATAGCTATTATCTTGATTATTTGAAGAAACGGGCCATTTGACGTAATATCAAATATGGGTTAAGGCTGTTCTGAAGCACTCAATGAATGCAAATTATTAACGATGGTACATCCAAGAATCATTTCTCCAAAAACAAGAGCTTATATCAAACTAAACAGGACCAGAAAAGTAGCCAAATTGATTGCAAACACTGGAATTTGTAGAGCTCATATTTATCAAATATGGAGTGAGAGTTTGAAAACTAGCTGAAAAAACAAAAAGTGATAAATTGAGGGGCGACCATCTAAACTATCTCTATACCATCTGAGGAGCGACCATCTGAACTATGTGTAAGACACAAAAGGCAAATTCTCCGACTTGTGAAATGTGTCTGTTCTCAGAATCCAAACTGGACAATAGAAAGACTGATGGAAAGGATAGGAGGATAATTACCAGATTTTTGAATGCCAATGGGTATTATTAAAAAAGGTTTACTAACAGAAAAAGACAAGAAATTAAGACTGAAATTTGCAAAATGGATATTGAAGGAAAAACCTAAAGATTTTTGGTGTAAGAACATAAACTTTTATCTTCACAGAGTTGGTTTTGTATACAAACAAAATCCCAAAGACCAGGCTCTGGCCCCCAATAGATGAGTGTGGAGAAAGAGAAGCGAGGGACTTGTTGAAGATTGCATGGCAAAGGGTCAGGCATATGGTACAGGCAGGGACGTCCCGAGGCCCTTTAGGTTGGGGGGTGTATGGTCAAATCACCTGAAAAAGCCTCTTTTACCTGAACATTTTATATTCATTCTTGAATATTCACAAGAAGTGTTTTAATAATATTGATGTCCTAAATAATTGATTTCCTTCTTGTTTTCAGCAGCAACCACTTTTTCACAATTTTATCAAGCTTAATAATGTCCATTAAATTTCTCTCTGTGGCAAGTACCATTAGGTCGTTCAACTTTTCTTCGCCTGGCTTGTTTCTGGAATAGCTTTTCACTCTTTTCATTAAGCTGAAAGAACGTTCATTTGTAGCAACAGATGGAGCAGCAGTGAGGAAAAGCTGGTAGAGTCTTGCTGCCAGTTTAAATATTCAGTACCTTTGCTCAGACTGGAAAGCAATCTAGGCCACTACGTTGCAGCTCAACTGTGCCACTTTTTTCCTGTTCTCTAGATCCCTCTTTTGTCATTCTTTGTACACTCTCTTTGCGTGTTCAAAGAAAACTGCCAGCTCGCTGTGTAGAGTGAACACCTGCTTTCACGAGAGAACACTGTCGGAAACATTGAAAAAAGACTGGGCATTTCCTCCACAGTGCCCGGCATTTCTGGGTTCAATACTTTTAGGAAGGATTCAAACATACCTCTGAGACACTTTTCCTTTTCAGCAAGAGTAGCAGAAAGGCTGTCAATAAACTTAAAGAACTCTGTTCTGTAGAAGGTGCCAATTTGTTGCAGTTTGAAATTCTCTTCTGGACGACGTCTCTTTTTGTGGAGTCTTGCAAAATCTGCAATAGGGTTGGTGCCGAGATATTTTGCAACTCTGATGGCGGCTTCAATTTGGTTATTAACATTTTTATCCTCCGATTGCATCCTCTTCAGGCAGTCTTGAGTTGAGGTCAGTACGACCAAGGCACTGGCAACATTGACGCTTTTTCTTTGCAAATTATCACTTAAGGTCTTTGTTTGCGGCATTATGTTCTTGAGGAACATCAGCCGCAGACAAAATCAATGTTTACAATGCCATTCAGAAGTGCTGATGTTCTCAACTTTGCCTCTTTATCATTGGACTCTTTTACGTCATCAAGAGGACAAATAACTGCCGCTAGGCTCCTCCATACTGCTGCTACCAATCCTGCTCTTGCTGACCATCTTGTTTTTGACGGGTTTTTCAATTTTCAGCTGTTTTCCACATCCTTTGTATGTTCTCTCAAGAACACATTTCTATTAGTGCTCTTTGTAAATATTACGAATATTCTTTCTAGAACAGCAAACACCTTTCCAATGAGCAAAGAATCCTTACAGCCATGCTCTACCACAAGATTAACGCCATGTGGGGTGCATTTCCCTTCTACGTATTTCCCTTTGTATTTCCCTTCGAAGCAGATTGTTGACCTATGACCTACGTATTACCTATGGCACCATTGAATTTCCACACATATTTGTAGCTGAATCATATGTTTGAAACACTACTTCTTCCAGTGGTATATCTGAAAGGTTAAGACACTTGATAATGTTGTTTGCTGATCCTAAGCCCATTTGACCGCTCAACTTTTCTTCACTTGACTGGGGGATCTGCAAGTGACAAATGACGACTGTTTTTATATAACCTATATGAAGTCCCGCATGTCTGTCCGAAGATAGTCCCACATGGTGAGTTGCTAGATAGAGTGCCCTTTGAAATTTTCTTTAAAAGGTGTCATCGTGTTACGTCCATTAATGACAGTAATAAGCCGTTTGGTTGTTTCTGTTTGCAGCAAAAAAGCCCCGGTCGATGGTAATCCTATTGTATTTCTGAATTTGAATGCTCCTCAAAGCTTCGAGCTATTTGTTGCTACGCAAAAAAGAAATCTTTGCCATGTCTTTTAAATTTGGTTCATTTGCTCCTTAGTCTATCTGATTTGAATTTTACCAATGTATGAGTAAGTTTTACCTCAAAAATTGCTGGACAACAGAGTTGAGGTGGGTGTGACACGTCCCCCCACACACCCCAACCTCCCCCCCACTCCAGTTGGGACGTCCCTGGGTACAGGAGGTAAATATGTCAAGCTGATTGGTACCATAAGTTATGGAAGAGGGGTTACATGTGCCAAACACTACGAGAGAATGAATGGGGAGTTATTTGCTGGGTTTATAGTTGAGAACTTTGAAAACATCATGAAAGCAGGAGAAACGTTGTCACGAATTTGGGTCCAAGATGGCGACCCATCTCAAAACAGTGCCAAGGCAAAAAAGCCATGATGCAAGTTAATGCAGAGCTATTTTCCATTCCAGCAAGAAGCCCGGACATGAATCCGATCGAGAATATATTCTCAATCACAAAGAAAATATTTAACGATGGGGCCATAGAGAAAAATATTTGCTGTGAAACAATAGAGGAGTATCATGAGAGAATAATAAATGTAGTACATGGAATTCCAGTTGATAAAATTGACAAAATTATTTATTTGATGAATCACAGAATGCAGATGATTGTCAATTCTAATAGCGAACAAATAAAGTATTGACTTATCATAGGTAGTAAAAAGGGAACAAATCTTTATCGTAATGTTATAATAACATAAGTAAAATATAATAACAAAGTCTCTCAATCATTCGAAATCATTAAAGAGTTACAATGTGAAAGTTTTAAAGAAAATTCAAGTTCTGATAAGAGTTTATTTTCATATGCATAAAAAATGACGGGTCCCACTCGGGTTCCACACAGGTCCCACTACAACTGCATATGACTAAGTATGGATATGCATGGGTTCCAACAGGTCCCACTGATAAATTAAAAATATAAAGTATAATTTTCATTTTATAAGTTGGAGCCCGTTGGAACCTGTGTACCTCAATACTTGGCTATATACAACTGTACCATGGGAATAAACATAACAGCATAGAGCAATCAATATGTGATTGTAAATTGATTAGTATTAATTAAATTAACAATCATAATGATAATTATATTGATAATTAAAATAATAATTACCGTTATATGCCAGTAGCAAAAATCAGAGTGCCCTTGTCGAAAAGGATGTCTTGGGCATATGTAGACTTTGGAGCAGCCAAGTGCACAGTTTGTCCCTCCAAAAAACATAGAAAGTCATTCCAGGCCATTGTTTCGGTGCTATACGTAAGTCATTGAGCAATATAACTTGGGCTTTCTCAGCTGCCAACCAAGCATAGCTAGTATTAGCAGGGTTTGTGAACGTTTCGAAGAGGTCATTCAGAGGATTCAATAAAAATGTTTTCCCACAGTTTGCAGGGCCAGTGATCATTATGTTTCTAAACTTTCCTCTCCCCTTCTCCAAAAGATTACGCATTGAATCGGCAAAAACATATTTGTTTACTTTATTGTTGTGCAACACGTCCACAGCACATTTCAAACCAGAGCCCATTACGGCTGCCCTTGCATTCTTTTGCCGCCTCTTCTTTAACCATTTCCATTCGCGACATTTTTGCCTTTGCTATCGATGCTGATGCACCATGCATTTTCCAAGTCGTAGCTATGAGCTCGTTCAAGGCTTTAGCAGATCTGCCCAGTACAAAATTGGCAAGTTCAAGCCTGCCCTCTTCTCTTTGGGTGTTTGCAAGAGCTAATAGTTCTTGGCTATCTTTAATGTCTTGTCTTGATATGTTTGAAAAATAAATTTCAGAATGAAATCAAGTTCACCTCACAATTAGCAGGATGTCCCTCAACAAGCATTATTCCAATGGCGAAATTTGTCTTTCGGCAGAGGTCCAGGTCATTTTTTGCACCCACTTGGAATATTTGCAGGCCACATTGGTATAAAGCATTGTCAAGCCACGCTCCACTATAAAGTTCTTTTGTAGGTAATAACTGTATCCGAACAGCTCACCCCTGAACATGCTTAGTGCTTTCTGTGCAATGAGATGCCCGCATGAGATCATCACGATATCTGTCTCGTCCAATTTGGCAAACTTGTGTGACCGTTACTAAGCAGCTTTCCATAACGTAGATCCACACAGGCTGCTTTCAATTTCCTAAACTGTCGGGAACTGTCTTATATTTGGAAGACATTGGAAATGTACAGATGAAACGATTATGGCCAATATAATGGTCAAGAGTTATTGTGAGTTGTCAACATACCTATAGTTTTTTTCATAGGCTGAACAAACGACAATTTTTCATTCCCTTCATTAATGCAAAAAATGTTTAGCTCACCCTGCTTTTCTCTTAGACAAGTGCTCGAGGCTCTTAAGAAAGGCTGCTTCAGAGGTTCCTGGCATGAAAGACTTCAGCTTGTCCCAAAATACCAAAAGTTCTTCATGAAAGAGATAGGTGATCAGGCACGGATTTAGACTGTGGCACAGGACGTACAGTCGACAGTCAGAATTTCAAGGTCAGATTTTTTCTAGCGAAATCCAGTAAAAATAAAAATTTTCAGTATTTTATAGATATTTGCCCAAACTGCTTGACAGAAGCTTGTAGAGACAATCTTTCACAGCTGTTTTCCTGTTATCAACTGTAAACCGTATTTTTAGTAAAGGTTGATTAAAAAGTAAATTCTCCTGCCTGTCTCTATTGTCATCTCCTCTGTTTATCTGGTTGCATAAATTATAGAAAATAAGGTGTGCCAGTTGCATAACATTATCGGACTGCGTGGACATCGTTTTTGCATTGTTTTTGAGACCCAACCAGTACAGCTATTGTTTGAGTGTGCCATTTGCAACGCAGAGGTAGCTCATTGCACTGTGCCAAACATGACTTGTTCTATACAGTGCGACAGTTGTGCGTCAGTAACTACGCAGAGGCTGTCCCCTGTCCATCGCAGCAGGAATCCTTAAAAAGAATCTGACAACAACAGCCTTGCTCTTCTCAGAAAAAGCGAGTATGGTAGTTTCAACCCAAGCAATTGAATCTGGTAAAATGGATTTCCTAAAACTCGTGGAAGACCTGATGCACAATGGCAATGTTTAATTTTCCAGCAGAACAAAAGGCCTTGCTGGTTTTTAGACCCGCTCCACTTGAGTCAGTAAGGGACCACTGATTCTACAGAAATTCTACTGAAAATACTTGATCAGCAGCCTTCCTTTTTATCAAGAAGCCCTTGCAATTAAATTTGATGTCACCTTATTATCAAGGAGATGCATAATTTTTCAAAAATTATTAAAGGTAGTAACTCTGTATGGTGACTTACATCAAAGTGAACATATAATATTCTTCATTTGTAAATTTTTGCCTACCTTGAACTAGCTACTTTTCCTATCAACATGAATCTGACACTTGTTTTGGCTAAATCAATTTGTTTGATTGTGTTTGGACTAATACTTTCCAAAATTGCTTAGGTTTATTATGGCATATTTATTTTGGTTTAGGGTTAAAGCTGATGGAAGCTGGAATACACAGCTTGCTCACTGGCAGTTACAGGAAGTGAAAACATGCAAACTCTTTTGAGAGCTTTGGCATCTACTGACCTCTATTGCAATGCAGAATATTATGCTTTACATCAACACTTTTTCTCTGTTGCTGCCAAAAATAAGATTCCTATATCTTTTGAAGCAATGTTCTGCATGGCCCTCTCTCACGAGGCTAGTGATCTTCTTCCAAAGTCATCTTTGTTTTTTAATGAAACAAATTGTTTCCTCTTTCTAAGGTAACTTTTGATTTGATATTTTTGTAAAACCCTTCTTATAATTTGTTTGGACCGATTTTTACCTGCCAAACCCTGCTGAACGTCAAATTTTATGGGCTTTAGTGTCGCAAGAGGTAACTGTCATGCAGTGAAACAGATAATTATTTCCCCTTTACCATCAAATTTTTTTGGCCGTCCACTTCTTGGTTTCTTTGCCATTGAACCACTCTCAATAAAACTTTTAAAAATTCTAACAGCTGTTGTGTGGCTACATCCAACTTGTTCAGCAATTTTACAATAAGACAGTCCACTTTCCCACACATATTTTATAGCGACTCGCTTCTCATTTGTTAACTCTTCCTTTTTAGGCATGGTTTTTATTTTAAATTTATTTGCCTAGTTAATACATTTCTAACCATGTTTTCTATGGCGTCAAGTTCTGTGCAGCGCTATAAAATCCTGCTGGGCTCAACAAAATTCCTTTCAGTTCAAAGGTGAGTTGTATGTTACCTATATTTGCCCAATAAATAGTGGGTTCATTGGGATCATCTTTATTAATAATTATGTTAACTTGAGAAGCAGACTTCTTTTTGCTTTCTTCATGACATTTTTTAGGCCTGGAAGCAAGCAGCCCCTTTGCTCTCTTTGCTTCTGCTGCAATGCAAAACTGCTACTTCCCTTTCTTACTTGGATGAACCTATAGAAAAAATTACAAATATGCAAGATCTGAATGTAATATTCCAGAAATCCAACATTTCAGAATCAAATGATATCATTTCACATTAGCAATGACTGAAATATTCAAAAACCAGCATAACACTGGCCTTTTTGAACCATCTGAACCTTTTTGAACATAAGCTCTAACACAGTAAAAACTTACAGAGCCATCAGGTAGTTCTGAGGCCAGCACCCAGCTCTAATTGGCAGAAAAAGACAAAAGATTTATTGAGGTTCAACTGGGATCCCTCCACTGAATGCATGTAGGGAAAAGTTGTCAGACTTATTGGATAAAATTTTCAACATATGTTGTTACAAGCTCTTCCAAAACAGGGGTTAGCATTGAATTAAAAATCATTTATAATAGGCATCTTATATTTCTGCAGAATTTTGGTAGAAATTATGTCTTTTGCACCCTTTATTGTCAAGGAAATTAGTTCGAATAGTACAATTATTCGGTTGGAGACGAATAGTGCGAATAACCTCACTGCTGGAGGTCCACAATGGTTGTTTGAATAGCCGTGACTGATCGAATAGCGTTGACTATTCGAATAAGCGTGACTGATCGAATAGCTGGGACTATTCGAATAACCGTGACTGATCGAATAGCGTTTACTATTCAAATAACCGTGACTGATCAAATAGCCGTGACCATAACTCTATGGCGGTGACTGATCGAATAGCATTGACTGGTCGAATAGCAAGGATTGTTCTAAAAGAGAAAGGCAACTTCCTATCTTCAATCTTCGAGAGAGTTTGATGGATACGGGCCTTCTTCAAAAAATCGCAAACCCAAGAAATAGTTACAAAGCCAATAAAGCAAGATTGGAGGGGGCAGGGGGAGTTGAGCCTGGGTTTCAGGTGGGGGTCATAGGGCTTTTCCTCTGGAAATTTTTGTGTCACAGGGCCTCCAACGAAGGGGGCCAGGGGGCTATGGCCTTACCACTATTTGCAGAATAATATAACTTTTCACAAAATCTTTTGATGTGAATGTTAAATTTTCTCTTGCCCCCCCCCCCCTTTCTCTACTTCCTAACCTGTGTCGAATCCCGTGCCAGAAAGCTTTTCATTTCACAAAATGTTGGAAAACGACCCTTTTTGAAAACTTACATTTATGGTTTCTCGTTAATTTGATACTGACTTTCTGCCCATTAGGGGTGACTAATGCTAGGGAAGGTTCGAGAAAACATTCATTTTTGACAAAAAATCGTTTTAAAAATTGCTTTGCAGCACATCCTTTGAACTTACATAAAACATAGGAAATATCACTAGGAAAACAAAAAATTAATGGTTCGGACTTATCGAATAGTAATGACTGATTAGCTATATTCACAGCTTGATTAAATTACAATAAATTTTCAGATTGCAGTTTTTTACCACCACACCCTACTTGACAAGCCCTAATTGCAACTCTCTGATCCACTTTTTGCAGACTCTCCGAAAAATATAAAGTCAAGTACAGCGCCTGAAAATAGCATATCTTCTTTCCTTTCCGTTTCTGAGTCGGTATTCGCATCATTTCATTCATTTCATTTATCATTTCATTCATTTCATTTCCTTTTTTCAATTTTTTGAACATAATAGCCTATTCAGAAATGCTGCTTTACAAGGTGCCATGCATCTAAACTAAAAGATAAACTAATATAAAATAAAATAAAGTTAATAGCTACAATATATTTAAACATGGTAGAAAACGCTATGCAACCCCGCCTAACCCATCCTACCCTGGCAATTTTTGATGCTGTTTTATATTAGTTCGATTTCTGTTTTCCTTTCTATTTTCTATATATACAATATTTCAAAGCTTGAAGTATGATATTATAACAAAATCAACAACAATATTTCTCCTTATCATTCAAATCTTTTTTGTCGTTTGTATCTGTAATCTCTAAAATCAGGATTTTTTAACCAAGATCATTCATGCTTGAAGCAAGGGAAAAAAGTTCAGCGAGCATTCCTAGAAGGGTACGAGCAGATGATGCTCAAGAGGAAAGTCTGGTCAAATTTCTTTAACAAAATTTAAACAAATCAGATTTAAACAGAATGCTTTCGAAATATGTTAGATGCACTTTCAAAGTACCTTTTGTAATCATGGAGAGTTTCACTTTTGTAATTTGTAAACTTGAAAGATTTCAACCACATGCTTTGAGGAGTTATTTAGGTGCAACCACAAGAAAGCAGACACCAGGTTAGTTTTCCATGCAGCTTTAGAAGATACAATGTTGCTAAAGAAAAGTGACGTCTAAAGACTTTAAGATGTTCAGTAAGATAAGGCCTTCAGGAAAATAGTTTATGAAACTGAGCAAGAGTAATTTGCCTTTATTTACCACTGTGACACAACCCCTTTTTATGGGACTTGGAAAAGTTTAAGTTCAAAAAATGGCAATGTAACAACAGGACTCATTTAATTTCTGCTGCTGAGAAATCTACCATTCTTTGGATTCCATGTTGGGTTTTCAGTTTTTAATATGGTAAGCACTTCCTCTAATGATTCCATATCTTCATTTTCAGGTATAAAGACAGCCACAACGATGTAGTTTGTCCGTACCCAAAGCAAAATGGGTTAAGCAGGCACGAATCTAGCTAAATGTTTGACTGGTTTCCTCTTATATTTTGGTCTCTATGTACTTGCTTTTGATAAAATATAAATATTATGCAAATATGTATTTATAACAGAAATTCATAAGGCTAGTTTAGTTTGTTATTCTTTATCTAAAATGTCAAGCATTCCATGCGTCTTGGATGCTTTCTAGCGAATTTATTTATCAGATCATCACGATTTATTTTAACATATCTGTGTTTAACATCACCGTCCTACAACAGATATAGATAGTTGACCTTCACAGGTAGTGATGAAAACTGTTCCAAGAATCTTCAAAGCAACAAATATATTCGGATATATGTCCTTGTCTTCTAACAAGAGAGCTTGAGATATTTTGTCTGGCAAATTTTCGATCCCAACATTTGACCACTTCGAGAACCAACGGTCTGATTCTGCATTGATCGTCGTCAGCAGGGGTAAATCATGTTTGTATCTTTCGACAAACTTCAAGAATTCTTCTCGCCATTTATGATTGTTGGAATTATCCATCATAATGTTGGGGACAACAAATGAGCCTTCGGCTAGTGTATTCCTTTCGCTGCTGAACCTTGCATTTAACTCACAAATCAAATGGTCCAAAAAAGAAATTGTAATCATTCTGCGATAAAACCCCTCTGGGTTGTTTGCTGGCAAGTTTGAACGATTTTGCTGTCGTCTAAAAAGTGGTGGTATTTTCGGCTTACTTCCAACAAAATCAGCTAGCGAAACTGCATCCAAGAACCATTCTTTTTGCTTAAATTCCAGATTTTGCCGAATTAACATGAGATCTTTCTTTATAGCATCTATTTCTTGGTATCCTTTGACGATATCCATGTTTTCACATTGGAGCTTCACTGTGGCATCCTGTGTGTATGCCAAGCAGTTTTTTACTGTCACCAAAGCCATGATGAATTCGAATTCTGCACACACAGCAAAAAGGCTTGCTGCACTCCTTGAAGAGTCATGGTTTCATGATCCACCAGCATTGAGCTTTATCGTTTAAAGCGAATTCATCAAAGGTTCGTAAATTTCCTCAAACCTTATAACACCATCTATCCGCTGGATCCATCTGGTTCTGCAAACATCGATTATAGTGCTATGCTTTTCAAGAGGCATAATGGCTCGTATTTGTCTCTCAAGCTCGAACTGTCTCTTGGGGGAGTTATTAAAGAAGTCAGCCACCTCTTTTACGATGCCCATAATATTTAGCAGATTTTGAAGGTGGCATGACGTTGATATGGCAAGATTCAAACCGTGGCAGGCACAATGGGTATAAATTGCTTTCGGGTATTTGTCATTTTTGCTGCTCCGTTTTGCTGCTCCAATGTGCTTTCCTGCCATGTTTCCACTTCCATCGTATCCTTGGCCTCAACAGATCTCCATATCTAGCCCAAGCTCTCGAATGCCATGGAGTATTGCATTGTCTGCTTTCAATGTGCTTTCGTGCTATGTTTCACTTCCATCGTAGCCTTGGCCTCAACAGTTCTCCATATCTAGCCGAAGCTCTCGAATGCCATGGAGCATTTCATTGTCTGCTTTCATATCTTTATGTTTGACAGTCACGGGATTCAAGCCCATGCAACAGTCGAATAGAACAATGCATTGCATTCGAATCAAAACATAATTCGTTGGCAAATTCAAGCTATTATGCTTATAGAAGTTATACTTTATTGTGAAAATATAAATGGGGAAAAAATATGAAAGGAAAAGCAAATTTGTCCCTCTATCATATTAACCTCTCTAAAATTTCCAAAATTAGCCAATCACCCCTGATGGCTTTTTGACCTTCCAAGCCACTTATTATCAATACGAAAACTAGCAGAAAAGTAGAACAGATATACTGAGAGAAAATTTCAGCCCCTAATCTTAAGCAATATTTCTTCTGAAGAAAAAAATTCAAACCTATGATCAATAGATAGCAACATTCTTCAAAGTGTAGTCTCTGAAACATCTCCAGAGAATCAAATGAATGATTTGAGATGCAAAAAATGAATGAATGGCAAGGAGGCATTCCACTACGTACAAGTAAGAATGTTTCAACTTCTCTTGTCACCTTGTTTCAACTTCAATGTTCATTAAAAACAATTATTTACCTCAATGGTTTCTCGTTTTCAAGATTCTCGTGGATATTTTCATTTGCCAATCCTGACTTTCGCAATAACTCTTCTGCTTCCCGGTCGAGCGGTATAATACTCCATTTAGCAAGCCTCTGACTCTCCCCTTTCAACTTCAATCCTAATTTCTGCCAATTATTTCATTCAGTGTTTAAACATAGGAATTTAGTCAGTCAAGGGAAAAGGAAAACATAGTTGGAATTAAAATTCTAATTCCAATCAAATGTAATTCAGTCAGTTTGAAAGATATTTTAATTTTTCTGCCATTTAATAATATTTATGATCTAGGTAGGCTAATTATAAGTTTGGTTTTAATAATTATCAAGAATGGCTTTTAAGGAGAACAACGATCGCTTGGATGAAATAATCAAATTAGTCAAAGGATTCTCAGTGCAACATAATTCTGATTTTCAGAAATTGGATAACCGTTTGTCAAACTTTGAGAAATTGATGGCTTTTATTAACAGTCAATTTGAGAACTTCAAACACACAACAGAAAACCTTTTGAAAGCTAATACAGAATTAGAGAAGTAAAAAGGAAGATTTAACAAAAGATCTGAAACAAGTAAAGAAAGAGTTATAACATCAGTAAAACAACTCAATGATCTGGAGCAATATGGGAGATGTAACTGTATCGAAATTAGTGGGATTCTGCAAGAGAAAAACGAAAATGTTGAGACCCTAATCTTTAAGACTGGCGCAATACTCAACAATCCTGTAGAATCCAATGACATCCAGGCCTGTCACAAATTAGGAAAACGACACGAGGCACCCATCATCTGCAAATTCTTAAACAGGAAAACGGCAACTGCATTTTTCGCAGCAAAAAAGGCACACTAAAAAGTTTTCTTCATTTTCAGGGGAGAAAAACTTTACTTCAAAGATCACCCAGAATGTAAGATTTACATTAATGAAAGCCTCACAAAATGGAATAAGGATCTGATGTATAAGGTCAGAATGAAGAAGCAAGAAAACAACTTAGATGTGATGAGCGACATATATTATATATATTAAGCCCCAAAGGTACCCAGAACTTTTATAAAAGGGGTCTAGCACTGGGTGATTTTTAAATTGAAAGATGGTGTTCAAACCTCGTCTTGACAGGAAAATTTCTGCCTATCTTCGCTTTCTACATCAAGAAAGAGGACTGCTTATCTCTGAACTGCTTACACAAGATCCTCTGTGTACAGACACGCAAAAAAGAGAGCCACCACTCTAGAAGAGAGAAGACAATGTAATTTCTTCAAGAGAAAGGCCAGAAAAGCTGACAGGCAAAGAACAAAGGCTGGTCCTACGTCAGATTGTGATGCTGGGAAGAAGTGCGAGTTCATTTTCAACAAAGAGGTTGATGAAAGAAGCTGGATTCAAGGACATTTCTGATTTCACTGTTAGACGGTTTTTGAACAGCAGAGAGCACAAGTTCGTGCAGTATATGAAGAAAGGACTGCTTTCTGAAAGTGACAAAAAACGAGGGTTAAATTTGCTTGATTGATGAAAAAAGCATACAAATTGCATCTGGACGAATGTATTGCATTTTGTTTGGATAGGGTCAGCTTTGTCTTTCAAAGAAACCTTTTCGACCAAATTTGGAGAAAAGCAGGAAAAGAAAGGAAAACAAGAAGAAAGCGTTAGTTGCAGCAGCATTGGCCCCAGGACAGAAATCATTGGTTGGAATGTTTTCCCAACAAACTGAGAAACCCTCATCGTCGATATCCAAGGAATCAATTGAAGCCCCTGAAGTTGTGCACGTTGGGGAAGAAAAATTTGCTTGCAGTTCGAAAGAAAAGAATGAGCAAAATGACAAACAAAACGAAATCTAGCGCAGTCTATTGCTCCCAAGAGTAAAATCTGAAGCAGGACGGAAAACGTTTGCATTCCAGGGTGTAAAAATTTTTAATAAAGTCCCCAGCAAACTACAAAGCTCATTTGAAAATTTAAAATCGAGTGACACCCCATAAGAAACTGCCACGCCCCTCGACAGATTCGCATCAGCCAGCAACAATATAGTAAACAGTACATGAATACTTTTTTTTGCTTTAAACAAAGCATGTTGTTTCAAGATTTTAGTGAGAATCAATCTATACAATAAAGGAAGTACATCATACTTTATTCTTTAATTTACTGTTCTAAAAGAGACGCCTTTAAGTTTGTAAATGCTGCACAAATTGTTACAATATCGTCACATAATGGTAGTAATAGAATAGGTAACTGCATCTTTAAAATTCGGTATTCTTTTATTCTTCTTATCGCCACTTTAGAAGTAGTTGCAACGTCGGATTTTTCCATTTGAAAACTGCCATGGGTTGAGGGGGGGATCGTCAATGTTGTTTGATAATACGCAAGGTGTTCTCATATTTTGAAGCCTCTATCTGCCATAACCTGATCGTTAGGTAAAAGGTTTCTTGCCAGACCACAATCTTCTGTTATGTAAATGTCTGTTGCCCTTCCACCATAGCAATCTGACAAAAAGCTTATTTGGCGTTATACCAACCAAAAACTTAATGGTGTAGTGGTGCTTGTATGGCTCCAACAAATAGCAGCAAGCTCTAGACTTAATGCTGTTTCGATGAACACTTCAGTGCAGTCGATAATTACTCTGTATTTTGGAAAATATTTCCGAAAACAATCAGGTCGATATCTCATGACTGCGCTTCTGTCTGCCCAATTGATCAAACCTCTGAATTCCAAAGACATAAATCGTATCCATGTGTAAGAATAGAAGTCACAAGGCCAACCGAAACACCAAATCTGTAAGCGAGGTCCTGGATGAGTAGGTCAGATTTCAACTTCTTTCACACCAGCAATAATTCTTGCTCCAACAGTAACTTCCTCGCAGGACCTCGTCGCCACGTTGTCAGCCCTGCCTTCTGTGCTTCACCTTCGAATTCTACGCTCAGGGTCTCCTTGTCGCCTTTCCAATACTAAATACGGCTAGCTACAGGGAACAAATGACCAAATACCATTTTAAAGATAGCTGCATCCTCAAACACAGTGTAAAAATGAACTTTCAAATCACTTGCTAACTGCACAATACAATATTCAGGTCCAAGGCTTAAAAAAAATTAGCTGGTTGTTTTCATCATCGGTTTTCTTGGTGAAGCATCACAAGGAAAACTAATTTTTCTTGGGCTATGACGCAGGTTTGCTTGATCAGGTATAGTATTGTCCTCGGAAAGCCTTTTTTCGGATTTCTCTTTATGGGAGTGGTTTTCAGTTCTGCATCACTTTTTGTCAAATACAGAGTCGGGTAGTTACAAATTCCCATTGGCTTTCCTAACTTGAAATGGTTTGAGCAAACGTGGTTCCACTTTCTTTCGTTGTAATTTGTCAAACCCTTTTTTATTTGATTGTCCCATAACTTTCTCAAAGCTTCATCCTTTGGAAAGGAGTGAAAAGTGAGTTTCTTGACATGTCCTCTAACAACAAGTTCCTTTGGACGCCATGATTTGTTATCACAAGGCCCAAGACAGCAACTTTGATTTGGCATAATGTAAACGTTGATTATGATGCCAGAATAAGTGTATTCCAAAGAACAGTGAACGAAATCTTCAATATTACTTTGAAATGAGTTCGAAAAAAATTGATGAAAAAATGGCTGGGGAAAGCTTTTAAGGTCCTCATTTTTAAATTAATCACATTCTTTAGGTCTTCCCCCCATTCAAAAGAACTTTTTCGCAGAATCCCCGCATGTTACACCCATTTCTGACGCACATAGACAACAAAAGGTGAATCTATCTTATGGTGACGGATCTGTTCCTGTGACACAACTTTGATCACATGCAACTTCGCGACAGAGAGGCATATGGCTATCATCTTTTAACACAAATGAGGTCAACTCAAGAGGGTTTGAAAAAGCTAAGAATGGCCTTGATAGGGGTTGCCATTTGGATAAATTTTCAAATATTCGGAGAGTGGTTTTACGCTTGGCCTACAATGGTGGTTGTCGAAATCAAAGAAGACAAAGATGAAAGACACAATAGATCGATCAAGTAAGTACGTTTACTAAACAAACAATGTCTATTGCTGATAAATATCAATAAACAAGGATAATTTATATACTCGAAGACTTGTTTACAGTCTAGGAAGCTTTGGTGTTTTTCTCTGTGCGGCCATTTTGGAAAAAAGTTCACCTAATCCATAATGGCTCCAAAAACCATGAAAAGGCTTATTACTTTTAATTTTATATGTCTCTTCATTAATTTCATATCTGTGTCTATCTATGTTGCTGATGAAAGATGACAAGGGCTATTGTTTTTTCCAACACAGAAGCAGCTTTAAGCAATAAAGTGGGCTGTGATTGGTGTAAAACCCAATTCGCTTTGTCTCAATTAACCAGTAAACGAGCGATTTTCAGTTGATGTGTTTAGTTGTGTGCGGCCATTCTGCGTCACAAAAAATACTATGCTGCGAGGGACAAAAACATAAAAATAATTGATTGTCGCACACATACCTATTCATTGTGAGTTAGATTCAAGATGGCAGACCAAGTTGAAGTTGACAATGATAAAAACCCTGTAATTTATGATAAAAAGTCTGCAGATTACAAAGTTTCACTACAAAAAAATGCATGGAAAGAAATCACAGAAAAGTTGGGCATTCATGAAATAGACAAACGCTGGTCTGGAATCTTTGCGCTGGGCTCTTACTCTTTTTTGCTGTATCCTTTTCGTAAGAAAAGCTGTGGTCATTGAAGTTTGACCTACCATACACTAGATAAATTCCTGTAGTCTTCTATCTTTGCTTTCCACTTGTTTACCACAGAGTTAAAATGTGCTTTTCAGTAAGTACCATCAAAATATACCTGGTGTGAATATTTCTTTAAATGGACGTAGAGTAAGTCAACAAAAGAGTAAAGATTGATCCTGATTGAAATTTCAGCCTGTGCAGCTTCCTTCCACTTCATTGAATGGTCAACATGAACACGAAAATAATAACTGTCATATAAGAAAATAATAAGAAGATTGTCTTCAATGTCTCTCACAAACCCACTGTTTAAGGGGCACAGCCCTTTTCTAAGTGGTCTTGCAGTTGATGTATAGCCACTGTCTAAATCTTGGGCATCTTCTTCACTTTTGACAATAGTGAAATCCGAGATTGATTCAACCAAGTGATGGTATACATGACCATAGTTGAACATTATTGGGATGTCATAGGAGGGAAATTTTTTCCAACCGCCACTTGGTATTTTGTCTAGTTGTTCAGAAGACGATGTCTCTCCTCTACAGCGCATTTTTTTCAACTGGTACCATTTACCAGCATCAAATTTTGGGTCAACGGTTTTACCAATGGCAACACACCTTCCAACTCTATCGATCATCTCTTGCTTTCTGCCAGATTTCTTTTCTCCGTGACACTCAAGCCAACGTTTCAACTCGAGAATGGAACAGCTGAATCTTTTGCTAACGAATCTCCAGGCACATTCTTCTCACTCAAATTGTTACCTCCATCACAAATTTTAATCTTGAGGCAACGACATAGACCTGTAGGCTAGTTGTCATGTACGCTCACAAACAGTGAGCCTAATTTGTATGTCCCAAAATCAATCCCATCACACCTTGCGGGAAAATGTGACGTATTGTGAGGAAAGCACTATTTCAATGCTACTTCAATTTCAATGTTTCAACGCTATTTCAATCCATGCTTTGAGAAGTGCTTGAACTTTCTGCTCTTTGAAATTTTTTCCAAAAGGGTTCTGAGTTTGATCACTTTTTGCATCAATTAAGGTTCTGCATATGTCTTAGGTTTTTCTTGTGTCAGTAATTTTCTACTCCGATATGAACTTCGTTCGATTGATTGCATTCGTGATATGTTTAGACTCAAATTTGGCATCCCTTTATTTAGAAAAATATGTTGAACGAGTTCTAAAGAAAATGTTTAATGTTTATTTATGAAATTCAAATTTTTAAATACATTTTCTATCTATTGCAAATACTTATAATCCATACAGCCATTAAAGGCCATAATGAAGCTACGCTGACCAAGGTTGCAATTGGAGGTGCCTGGGTATTGTCAGAAATTGTAGCATGAAATAACAATTTCTACAACATCAAATCTACTGTGCACGTGGAAAACGTTGAAGCTACAAATAAACATTGTTCAATTGCCTAAAAGTAAACAACAAAATGTTTCAAGCACACGGAAACAGCTAAATGACATCTTTGATAATCTTAACTGCTTTCATTTAGACTTTAACTGCTTTCTCGCGCTTTTTTCACCAATTTATCAACTACCTTCACTTTCATAACAAATTTTGTAAAAAATCCTTCCTTAATACTGCAATTTTTCAATAATGTCCTTCCGCCTCACAATACATATATTCTGCTCTCTTTTTGAGTCCCATTTCCAGTTTCTCTCAAAATGGCAAATGAACAGATACAGTATTCATTTCCTTATGACCTGCCTTATGGTAATGAATTAACTTGCAACGAGTGATATTATATTGGCAGTTCTCAGTTTGGGGTTGATATTATCAATTTTTTTAATCTCGCTATCTACCAACCTTTCTCAAAAGTTGACTTCAGATTTGAAATCTTCACCATTCAATTAATTTCTGCTGAACAACTTTTGTCGTTTGGAATATTTGGTCGCGAGTTTTCACTACAGCATTAAATTCCATTGAAATATGGAGGAAAAGCTGAATTTTGATCATGGGGTAATCAGGGGTAAAAAGGCCTAATTTTGGACGGGGACGTGTCATTTTGGTGAAAAACTTGGACCCATTATTTTTCAAATGTCTGAAAAAATGTGACCCATAATTCCGCAAACATGATGAAAACTATGCCAATAATTCTGCAAAGCAAGAATGAATTTTAAAGCATATAAAATGCATCAAACAAACTTTGCACATCCTTTCCTCAAAAATCTCAATATTACACATATTTCATACTTCTATTTCTAACTGGACATTCATTTTGTTAATGCTCAATCTCCTTGATGATTTTGCAATATTTTCCCAAAATGGTGCCTATATTTCTGCATGTTTCTTCAAATGGTACCCATAGTTCCGCACATATTTCTCAAACTGATAGACTGGTACAGAGAGTAGGCAGCAACAAAGCAAAACCTAATTGTTTGTCTAAATGTCGTTAGATTGAAAAGAATTTATCAAAACAGCTTTTTAGATACATTTATTTGATGAATGAAAAATTTATTCGATGAATAATTCAATTTTAGAATCATAAAAAAACATTAGTAATGAATTACTAGAGTAGCCACGTTCCATTACATCATTGCCGCTCTCCTTGTGGCGTGTTTATGTCTCATGTCTAGTACAACATCTCGACTCCACATTTACTCAGGCCCATTATGGCGCTTTAACGCTGGACCCTTGTGGCAAAGAGTACAACTATGAGCTAAAAGATGAAGGCTTTGTGTTATCATATCTTTAGATGAAGGATAAAACAAAGTCACTTTTCTATATTGTTTAGCAATTGAAGGGACAGCTTATTAGTGTCATGCAGCATGCATTTTGAACTTAAAGAGACACTTTTCAGATTTTAAACTCCACCAACTTAATAACTTTATGTGCTTAATATGTGGTTTCTTTCCATTTTTGTAGAGTTAAGAGGTCTTCCAAACTTGCAAAAAATTCTATTACCAGTAACAGATGGCAGGATTTATGTAAAACTGAGAAAGATAAATGGATTGAAACAGCAAAGGAACAAGAAAGACCAACATTAGAAGATTTAAGTGATTGTCAAAAGAAAAAGTTTATTGATGCCACATTACAAAGAATCGATCTTGAGGTATTATAATAATGAATGTCAATATATCGATCAAATTGAACCAATGAACCTGCTCTTCAAGAAATGATTATGTGACCTGAAAATTTCTTGATATTGTTTTTTATGAGATTGTTTGTTGGAATCCATTACTAACGCATGCATTAACTTAAGTCAAAACCTTATTTTTAGAAGCCTTAATAGTCAGCAAAAAACTTAACAATGGCAATTTTTTCTCAAATCTTACCAAAATTTTGTCTGCAAGCTATACTTTTTTTCTTTTCTAGCTTCAAAACCTCTATCAGCTTGGTGGTAGTGGAGTTGCCCTTTTTTTATGGCCTTATGACAGCAAAGTTGTCATGTCTGCTATTGAAGGAGATGAAGAGTTCTTTTTCCAAAACAGAGGCATCTTAAAGGAATTTTCTTTCTTCACGAGTAAGAATTCTTTATATTGGATGATTTAGAAGATAATATAGTGATGTCATCAAAATCAATTTTTAGAGTTTTTTAATTTCGACCACATTGTCTGAAAGAACATCATCAAATGCTACTAAATGAGCAGAGTCAGTTATGTATTTGCACAGTTAGGCGAGATATGGCCTATGAAAGTTTTCAAGCTTTTCTAACGGATTACTGTTATTCTGGCCAATGATTTCAATTGTATCTTAAAGATAAATTTTAAGTTCCTTATTGTGACCCAGAAACAAAGGATTTGTAGATGCATCCATTTGAAAACTGCATTAGGGTCTCAAATATTTCTTACAAGAGTGTATATTATCAACTAAGTTCGTTAGCATTATCACTTCAGCCAATTTAAAAGACATATAGTCTATTTAAACTGGCATAGGCATACCCTTTTGATTATCATTTTTTCGGTAATATTTTAGCCAAAGAGAATTCAAGTGGATATGATTATTCAGTCAAAGGTGTACAGACTATGCTGAACCATAAATATAGTGCGTTGGCCATTGTTATTTTCTTTCCGTTGTCATTTGAATACAGAGAAGTTGAAATTTATTTTTTTAATTTTAATAATAGTAGAAATATGGGAAATGAATCTTGGTAAGTATTTTCAAATCTGTCTTACAATTTTCTACTAGATGGCCAGAAGCTGGCAAAATCATTGTCAAAGACAATCAACCAGAAGGTGAATGCAATGGAAAGCTGTTCTATCCTTTCAATGGATAAGTAAAATACCTAAAGAAAGTTATCCCAGACATGGATGTTGAAACCATCAACAAAAACAGCGTGTTTTGTGTAGATAACGAAATCTACAACGCATTAGATTCAGTCCACACAGATGCCACAATCCCCGCATGCCTAAAGCTGAAAGCAGTGAATCTTTTTCTAACTTGCAGAAGGTCACTTGAAGAAATCGATCTTCTGCAAAAGGAGGCCAAAAACACGATCAATGTTCTTTTTACGGAGTGACAAAAGATAAAAAATGTGATCGAAAGGTTTGACAACCGAAGTATGTTTGATGTAGGAGCACGCACTTTGCTGTATCAGGAGCTGTCATCTTTAACTCTATTCGTTACCAGCACGCTTTCCCTATTCAAGCAACTGCAATACTTTCCTGACTGTCTTACCTCGGATTTTCAAGCAATAAAGGAAAGTTCTAAGGAAAAAGAAGCCGCTCTTAAGGTTACGGTAAACGTTTTGAACACGAAAATTGGTTTTCTCTTCCTAAAGGCCAAACGGCTCAAGGAATCTGGATAAACTATATATCATTCGATGCACAAGATTATGGCGTATCTAGCCAGATAAAAAGTATTGGCAAATAATGTTAAATGTTATTTTCCATGCGAATTTACTGGTCAAAAAGTGTACCACCTTCAAAAGCTATTATGTACCCTTGCGTTTAAGTTAACAAAATCTGACTTAGACCAGCAGGAAGTGCAGGTCCTAAGCTACCAAAGTGTGTCTCAGATTTTTTTAATTCCTGCTCTTCTTGAAACTATACCCTGTCAAAAATTGGCAAATAATTGTTCCACCCTCCCGCAGCTGTATTTGGGTATAAAAGACGGACCAGAGAAAATAAAAAAATTTTGAGACACACTTTGTTTGCCCAACGTCTGTCCTGGCCGTGTGCAAATTTTCGAGCCATTCGATTGGTTCCTTGGGTACATAATAGCTTTTTCGTACCTGCATGTAAAGGAATTTCGAGTCCGGAGAAAACGGGATTTTACTGATCGCACTTGCAAGATACACTCGTAAACCACAGTGTAATCCGGGTCAAGTCACTTGAAGATTTAAGATCAATAAGCCTGTTTAAATAAACACGGCCGTACATTGGGTATATGGATGTGCCATGCGATATTGTAAATGAGACATGCGACTACAACCGCAAAGCAACGATAATCGGCTTAAAAGGTCAAGAGATTTTCAGGCCTCAACTAAAAGTTTTGATAAAGAAATTATGGAAACCTTCGTTTACATGGGATTTTTTCCACTTTCAAAATTTCTGTTTGTTTCAAATTTGGTGTCATTGTGTGCCTTGAAAGTTCGGCTACTTGAATGTGAAAAAATCGAAAAAATGATGTTTTCATCCAGCAAACGTTTACCGTAACCTTAAATCTCAAATCATCATCTCATTGTTGAAACAGATGAATATCAAAACGTACCCCAGATGTCGGAGAAGATGATCAAAGTATTTCAGATGGAGACGACACAGAAGAACTCTTTGAATATTAGACACTGTAAAGCCGTTTCAGTTAGAAACTTTGTTGCCCATTGAGACATTTTAAATTCAATTAACTTCACAATCTAATTCTAGAACAGTGATGTTCTGTAAGGGCGCATCAAAAGAGAACTGACGGCGAGGTTTTAAGTTTCCTGAAAGAGAGGCAACAAAACAAGTATGTTTACCAAAGTTTATTATGTATGCCATTTAAGGGAGCCCAATTTTAGATGCTGTAGTGGACGCTGATGAACCCAATGAGATAGCAGTTCATTTAGGCCTATTAACAGGTCATGTTATTTAACTGTTTACTCTCTTACCACAAAATTATTTGCAAGTTGAAATGGTACAGATACTTTGTCTTAATCATTTTATCTGAGCTAGAAGCACAAAAGGATCTCATGCTTTGGCCGCTGGGAATACTTGTGGGAATATAGCTAGCAGTGATAGAATCAAAGTTTTTGTCAGAAGCGAGGGGCAACATTGCAGATCATGGCTTCAACATTAAAGAAATTACAGCTGTTAAAGGTGCCAACACTGTGATTTCAGTATTTACAAAGGGCAAAAAGCAGTTGAGCTCCTATGAAGTACAAACAATAAGAAAGATTGTAAATGTACTGATCCATGTGAAAAGAGTGATTGGCAATGCCAGACAGAAATATCAGTTTTTTAGTAGCACACTTCCCATAGACTATTTGATAACAGGATCAAAAGAAGTAAAACCCCGTTTAGATAAAGTTGTTACAGTTGTTTGTTCCTTGATAAATCTTTGTCCTTTTGTTCCTTGATAAATCTTTGTCCTTCTGTAGTACCATTTGATTAGAAAATAAATTGTAAAGCATGATAATTACTGGTTTGCTGGTGTGTCAATACTATATAGACAGAGATGTCCAAGCTTGAAAAATATAATAGGATGGTTCTAAGTCGCAACTCTGAGTTTCAAGCTTCATATATTGGGCAAGGTTCATCACGCAATATATTGGAACTAGAGTTAAATATTAAAGGGATTTCATAAGAACCAAATGCTTAACAAAGATGTGACATTATGGAAAGAACTGATTTGATTCTATATTAAAAATCTACATTTGGTTAGAGAACTAAGATCATATGAAAATGCAAATAAGTTAAAAGTGCATCAATTGTATGTAGCCCTATTCATTGGTAAATTGGCTTGGGGCAGTATTTCAAAATATTTCATTCATTAGAAGAGAAAAGGTGCTACTTTTGGTAAGGGTCACGTGTGGAAAAATATAAAGTTTCCTCTAATATACTTGTGGTCTACAAAGCTAGATTATTCACATTAATTACATGTAATAATGATCTGAACTGAGAATGGTAGTTCTCCTTTTCTCAACTGATCTGCTAAAGTAATTTCCAATCAACTCTGGCAATACAATGTTCGTAAAAAATAGTTCACATTTGGCTACAATATTTGAGAAGCAATGTTCATCATATCTGATTCTTTCAATAAGTATGTCTTTGGTTGTCCATACCACAAAGTCACAATATTTTCTTTTTGTCAGGCCCATTTGCATTTGAACCTGATAATAATAGGCATGGCTTCTTCGTAGTTGAAGTTTGCCATCAAATGACTCCAGAAGTTTAGTAATAGCGGTTTTGTAATGCAGTCATTTAGAACAATGTCCCGGAATGTAAATGGAAACTTTATTTCAACACAACCAAGGCCATGTACTGTTGACTCTACTAGGGCATCTGGTGTAGCTCCAAGAAATGGGTAACTGATACTCAAAAAGAGACCACATTTTTTTATATCAATGCCTTCTGTCTGTGACAACATAATGGACTTATAAGCTTCCATAACCTGTTCTTCTTCATGGTCAGTGCCCCACCTTGTTGCAGAGGTGCTGAATTTGCATTCCTCTGGGTGACAAATCTTTTTTAATAATGACATAGGTGGCTTTTCTAGTGAAGCATTCACAACCTCTTTTGCTATTGATGCTGTTATACAACCAGCGTGCAACTGAAACCACAAGTTAGACTTTGCTTGCCCCGTGTGTCTTTTTCAGCCTTGTTAATTTGGTTTTCACTAGGCAAGAGATTTTTCAGTACAGTTGCAGACTGCTTTAAAAGCTTATCATAAGATAGGTTGGATGCACTCCCATGATAGGTTGGATGATCATCAAACAATCTGACATCAACCTAGGGTAGTCCTTGCTGAGGCATTTTGGGATAAACCCTTCAAAATAATCAGGATGTACTGACAAAAATTCAGGCTTTGCTTTGCAGGCAGCAAATGCACCTAAAAAGTTTTTGATATCTCTGGTGCTAGGGGGCTCAATGGAGTTTGCCTTTGATTTCACATAGAAGCTTTTCTTTGTATTGCTCGATACGATATATCATCAGAGTCTTTTTTCTTTTTCTTTGAAGAATGGAAGTCAATATCGGAAATTGGCTTATATTCCACAGCTTTCTTTGATGCAGGTAGTTTCCAGTATGCTGGCTTTCCGGTCACTGTTGTTGTTTCCCGTATTTGTGTACTTCAATGAAAAAGAGAAGAGAAGCAACATGAGAGCAACTTTCTCCAATTCCTGCCGTACAGTTACAGTGAGCAGAGTAAATTTTACTGTTGCCCAAAACCATTATCCAGCATTTAAGTGGAGCCTCGCTGAGTCTTTGAGAATGGTTCACCTTAAAAGTAAAAAGTGTGTATTGATCAAAATAAAATAGCAAAATTGCCTCATCAAAAACTGAAAGAAATCTTTCAAGTTAGTGAGGCCAGGCTCAAAATCAAAGTCAATTACAATAACAAAAAACCAGGAAGTTTTAAAGCTTTAAAGTTATAAAATTAAGAGCAGAAATTACAACACACAGTTAAAAGAAACTTTAACATAGTTTATGATTTCCGAACCCAATTTGAATGGCACCGTGGTATTGAAATTTAACTTAACGTTAATGACTTAACATTAGGTTGGTCTTTACCTTTTTCACGAACAACGAAGACTTTTTGCTCTCCAGTACTACCCTCCACCAGTTTTACCATCGTTTTAATGTCACATACCCATCCGCTCATGAAGAAATCATAACATTCAAGGCTTTTATAATTTTTCATTTCTTCCATCGAAAATATTGGGCTTGGACCAAATAATTGACGACGTCAATGTAGGAGACATCAGGTAACGCGTCTAGTTCTTTGGTCCATTCGCTGCTACAATCAGAATATGAATCCATATTACCAACTATTGCGGTCTTCTCTAAGTACCTTGAAATATTATAGACCAGAGGTGAAAGGGGGAGAATTATCACCTGAGCTGGCAATTAACCAGACTAACTTTTTCTGACTCAACTTTTTGCGTAGATTACGAATCCGGATGTTGCTTTGGCGTTTAGGGGGGCGTTTTCAAGATATAGGGGGTCAAAGCCCAAAAACACGCGATGTGACCTAATTTGACTGTATTTAATTATTGCACTTTAGGAAATGTTTAATGTTATTAAAAATTGGTTTCTTGATCAATGGTCTGTCAAATTTAGCCTTTTCTGGCATTGATGGGGGGGGGGGGGGGGGCAGGCAATTACAGGGAAGGGAAATTTCACTATTACTGTATTCTTAAAGCGTTTAGTTTAAATTCGCCTTCTCCTTCTGATTCGCTTTATTTTCCTTCGCTTGCAAACAATAGCTCCGCAATGTCCTCAGGATAGTATAGTAGGGCTCTGTGAACCAATCAATTAACAGATCTTCTAACCAGCCGTGATTGGCTGGTTCTTCTTTGTTGATTATGCTTAGAAAAGCTTGTCTCTATAATCTTGCTACAAAGTTTGCAACTTTAAGTGTTTTTCGAGGCTGCTTCTACATGGGGGCAGCAGTGACCGACCAGTTACTTTGTTTTCCTTTTGAAAGGTCCACCAGAATATAGCATATCTTGCTCCATTTACTGACAGCAATCGTTTCTCTCCATACAGTGTGCAAACAAACCTTTATAAGCCTAGTAACAAATTACCACGAGTAACAATTTCTCTTGCCAAGCTCTGAGAACATTTTTTGGAATTCTTCATCGCCTCCAAAAAGCGCTTCCAAAATGCAGGCTTTCCTTTCGCAAGAAGGATGAGATGTAGAAATTTCCTGAAAATGCATGCAGGCCAAGGAGCACTTGCTTCCGCAATTAAGATAGCGCAAAAGCATTTAGACCCAGTAGTCTCCTGTATTTTCCTCTTCCGTACTACATAAAGAAATGTAAGTTTTTAGCCTCGTTGGCTAAAAGGATAACAAGAATAGCAACATCTCCTGTCCATTATTCATCAGTAGGGTATGGTGAAGTAGGTAGCAGATTTTGGTACCTGCTTTCCCATGGTTTGTGTTTGACTTTCCCACCTGAGTTACCTCTTTATTCTCAATCTTAACACAAAAAAATTTTCTTCCAAAGTATATTACTCGATCGTTGAGTTGAGACTACTTATTGTGGCCCTAGAAATTCTCTGACGGAGGGGCTTGACCTTCCGATAGGGGGGCGATGCAATTGGAGAGAAAGCATGGGATCCCAATTGCAAAAAGACGCACAATCATTAAGATTATGACAGGACATGAATATAACAGACAAGAAAGAACAGCTACTTAGAGCGTGATTAATATTCTTTTGTGGGGAACTCGCCTTTAAAGCAAAATATCCCTAAAAAGACAAAAGACATATGTTAAGAAAGTTCTTTTTCCGTGATTTTTCTATATTCACAACGCTGTAAACTTTTCTGAGAAATAAAAAGTCATTTAATCATTAAACAGAATAGGAACCATGACACGAAAGTTAGTACCTGAGACGGCACCATGGTTGCCGCAAAAGGTGGGGGAAATTTTCAAACTTTGATGCTTCCAGTTTGCTGGAAAATTCACTCATTAAAGACATTTTTACTACTTTACAATACAGTCTTATTCTTAAAATAAATATCCGCGGGTGGAACGCTATTTGACTGTTTTAATCGATTTTCTGGCAGTCATTCTCATCATTCGCGCAACCAACGCTGAAAAATTGTAATGTGGAGTTTAGCTCCCAGTGGTTTCAGTTTGCAAATTAACGGTTGAAATATTAACGCGCTGAGGAGCGAAGAGGAACAACTCGAAATGAAAATGAAAACAATCAAATATACTATCGACTATTATTGATTTTTTTAACTAACGCCACCACCAAGTTTGCTGAGTAAGCACCAAAAATGTTGAATCTGCTGAGAACATATTCAGAACTCTTGGGGGAGGGGTGTTATCCATGTGTCCCAATGTGTGTGTGGGTTATTAGATTTCATGTCTTTTTAATGCTATCTCTTTATCTTTTGAAATTATGTTCCAGTGATATTTTGAAATTTTCCTTACATTGATAGTTTAACTGTCTCTTGGTATGCATCAAAGTATTCGATTTTTGTAACTTTTATGACTGTGCTCCAGATAATTCTATGTTGAAGATAAAAATAACTTACAGAAAGTTTTTCAATTCTTTACTCCAAAGATTTTTCAAGTTCTCACCAAAATTTCACCGATTATTTTTCCAGATTAATTTTTGGCAGCGGGTTTTTTGGTACTATGATTGATTTTAATGCAGTATGTAGTAGCATACTCTTGGCTGTTTGGCATCTGTATCTTCAGTTGTTGCAAGGGCAAGAGGATTAGTAAGAGCTTTTTCTATATCAACGGATCCCTTTTCTTTGAACGATGTTGAACAATAAGTTTTCAAAACTTCTTATATTTCAAGAACATACGTAATTTGAAACTATTATCACTGTCTTTTCCTTCTCGTAAGATTACTAGATCACCAGATAATAAAAAAATTACCAATTTTTAAATTGTGATAGCAGAAAACAGTCAAATTAGGTCAAATCACGTGTTTTTGGGCTTTGACCCCCTATATCTAGAAAACGCCCCCCTAAACGCCAAAGCAACATCCGGATTCGTAATTTACACAAAAAGTTGAGTCAGAAAAAGTTAGTCTGGTTAATTGCCAGCTCAGGTGATAATGCTCCCCCTCTCACCTCTGGTCTATTATACAAAGAATGCATACCCGTCCATCATCACTTCAGATGGTCAGCTATTCTAAACACAAGTTTAAAGTACAGAAGAATCGATCACAGCGATGTGTTTACTTCCTACCTCCAGTGTACCACCAACATGGCCGCCATGAGCGTGCAATGCATTCTAGGATAGAATCTCGAAACAGTCTATAGGAAAACAGAGTCGTTTTTACAGAACTCTTTGATACAACAATACATGTCTTTGGATACAATACAATAAATGTTCTTGCAATATATTTTTGAATGTAATAAAAGTTTTTGAAAAGCTTCCTATTCACCAAATATAAACGTTTGACATTTTCACTCTTCTTTACAAAACCCATAAAGACAATTTGATCTTAATAAACTGAATATTCCATGGCAGCACGCTTTTCAGTTACAATCTAATGCAACTCTATTTCTCTTACTTCAATGTTGTTTAGAAGCAGATTTTACTTTTAATCAGATGCATCGAATCAGATGCAGATGATCGTTTCAGAATGGTGTACACCATTCTATAACTAACAGGAACAAACTGAATAATAATTGCTAGCCAGTTTTTCAATTCTCATTCTGTCTTCTCTCTGCAGGCAGTAGTGTCTACCTGTCATTGTTAATAGTTTTGGTGGTTTCACCTAAGCAGGCGCAATTGAATCAGGGACCCAGCCTGAATTGTTGGTTCACAAACTTAGCCTTCACATCTTCCATCTCCAGAATAATGTCTCATACAAAGGCTTTTCATCATGGAGACCCACTAAAAACTTGCTAATGTTTCCTTTTAATGGTGGCACTTATTTCCAGAAAAGCTACACCGCAAAACATTCTCTGAATCCTCAAAAACTGGCTTGGCAGCTATTGTGTTTGTATCCAATGACAGAAACTGTTGGCAGCCACATGTTACTGGTACCGTCTTTGCATCATTGAAGCGCTCTGCAAGATGTCTCTTCTCAAGCTCAAACTCTTCTTGAGGAATATATTGATATTAGATCCCCTTTGTTTCGTTCTGGCAAATTTTAAAGATTTCTGATGCCGATAATATAAGTTTATTTGTTATTCTTTGTAGAATAGCCATTGCAGCACGCTTCTTAACAATAACCCAATCCCATCACTAGTTTCAAAGAAATCCCATTCAAAAGCAACTGAAAATTCAGCTTGATGGTTCAGGAACTGACAGATTTCATCCGACATTCCCCTAAAAGGTTGGCTTGGTTTTCTCATTTCAAGGACCAGCATGAAGAACACCAATCAAAGTCTTTGAGACCATTTTGCCCCACTCGTTGGACAATGCGATTGGTATCTATACAAGCAATTAGCAGTAACTATACTGATATTTTGAGATGGCTTGAAGAAGTTAATTTGAAAGAGAAGAACGCAAATGGTGTAAAAGCTGGTGGCTTTTTGAAGTCTCTTCCCAAATTTAACAGCTTCTTCTTGCTAGAGATTTTGAAGATGGTACTTACCATTGTTGAAGGGGGCAGTTCAACGTTGCAGGGAATTCAGCTTTCCTTCAGCAAATCAGAAAAAACAATTACTTGTATCAGAAAGTCAGTATCAAATGCAAGAGCTGATGCACCTTTTTTCGCATTTGGCAGTCAATATTAGATGCTGTTGCTAGAAATGGATCAATAAAGGAGCCAAAATTAACGAGACAGCATAAGGTTCCAAGACGCATTGATGAGGGTACAGAAGCTTGGTTTTTTCCAGTCACTGCGCAAGACCTTTACAGGCAAATGTATTTTACTATTTTGGATAGTGTGCTTGTTTGGCTGACCGACCGATTTGAGCCTGATGAAACATCAGCACAACTGAAGAGAGTTGAGCAGTTTTTTTATTGGAGAAGAAAAATCGGTGGATTACATTCAACAACACTTTGGTAAAGATGTAGATGGCCACAGATTGCTGCTACACAGAGATATGCTAATTGCCAGGCCAGATGTCAAGAGGTACATTTGGAAGACATTCAATGTGTTGTTGATTTTTTAATCAAAGATGAAGTGTTTCGATCAATGGTCAAAGAGGTCAATAAGTTGGTAAGGATGATACTGACCTTGCCTGTCTCAAGTTGCACAGCTGAAAGATCTTTTTCGGGTCTAAGGCGCCTGAAAACGTACCTACCATTGCAAATGTCTCAAGAACGATTAAATGCTGTTGCAATAATGAACAAACATAAAGAAGAGGTCATGAGACTGTCAACTGATGAACTTGTTGAAACCTTCATACCAAGAAATGCCGTGAGAAAGAGTACATTTTGGAATAGAACTGATGATCTCAACCTAAAGAAACTGATTATGATTTAATAATAAACTTTCAATCATTTCCTTTGTGTGTTTCTTCTTCCTCGATAATGAAAAATGCACGGAAAAATCACCTTTAAGCCCTTAGCTAATCCACTTTCTGTCCTGTGACATCAGCAGCTGCCATTAGAAATTTTCATTAATTTTTTGAGCCCCCCACCCCCCCCCCCCTGAAAAAATTGCAAGTCTACGCCTATGCTGGGGAATAGGAGCATTTTCAATGCACTCAGAATTTTTAACTGTTTAGAGCGTACAGGAGGATGGGTGTGGCACCATAAGCATCACCAGAGCTAAGTTTATGCGTTCTATAGATGTATATGTGGTAATCCATAAATCCTTTTATACAATATTTACTCTCTTTCTTAACTGAGCAAAGTCAGTGAATTTGTATAGCTGATTAACTATGTTGTAATAAGCTTGGACCTAATTTGCTAACAAAATTGGAATCAAATTTCTTTATACCTGCAGGGTAGGCATTAATACTCTTCCAAATGGTTGTTTTGTCTTGCACATAGGTCCCTGCTAGGCCATTAATTATAATTTGCTATTCATTATCATGCTTATTACTGTGGTGGAATCGAACAGCAATGCCCTAGCCTTCCCATACTTACAGACCTTGGCAGCTTGTGGGTTATGCATTTTTTTCCTTTTTAAAGCTACTAGTCAAAGCTAGTACAGTTACAATGTTTACAGTTGCATAATTTGCATATTATTCTGTGACAGTTCTTAATGTTCAAAGCCTCTACCATCTAAAGTTTCCTGTCTCAATTTCAAGTTCCAGTTGATGGGCCTCTAGCCCTAGTCAGGCTTCAGACAGAGCTAAATGTTCAACACTGGTTGATGCTTCAAAATGTGCGAGATGTACCCTTATCTTTTGTTGTTGGCAAGCTGCTGGTGACATTATTAGAAATGGTTTTTATTAGAATTTGGCACTCACTGTCAAAATTTTTTTTTTTAAATATATCTAAGGATTTTTTGCACTTGGATTGCCAAGATCTTGCAATTTAAAGAAACTTTCAACAACTGAACGAGCAGAAGGTCAGCTTGGATGCCTGGTGCTGTTGGACTTGCTCTCCACCTATTTATTCCAACACTGAAAAAAGGCCTGGGCTGTTTATGTGGGGGTGTTTCTTTCCAAGTAACCCAATAAAGCTAAGGAGATGTAAGCTCACTTTATTGTCATTCCTTGTTTACATATTACCCACACTAACACTTGTTTTACAACAAAGAAACAATTTTTTGAGACGAGACTAAATTCCCATTTGTGACGTAACTATGACGTCACGGCCATGCCCAAATCCAAAGCCTAGTACATCAAACTGACCACCGTGACACGCCCTTTCAAATGAGCTATTGCAAGCCGAGGTACCATACATATCGCCAGAGATATGGGCAAAAACGTCAAAAAATGGCACATTTTCAACTTTGTGCCAAAATGGCACCTTATTTTAAACTTTTTTTGGAACAACAATACCATTAATCGATGCACCTTGACGAGTACTTTTGATTTATATGGGTATGTCGTAAACACGTCTGTGAAAAAAGTTATTTGCAAAAAACTGAGAATTGGAGGCTTTCGGAACTTTTGGCACATTTTTGTGCAAAAGAGAGGTGACAATCCAATTCCGACCAAAGACCCTTATTGCCAAGTGGATGAAAAATTATCTGGCACATTGGATTTTCTTAATGATGGAATTGCTTTGTTTAAAAAACGATGGAAGGCCATGCCCTAAAGTTTCTCTAAAAAACCGTTCATCAGATGCTGTTTATGAGGCTTTCTCTTGGATATGTGGAGACGAAAAGAAAAGTACCTATTTTTGCTGGCCGTGCTTGGTGATGGGAGATCTTTCTAAAGTAAGATTTTAGAACATTCTATATTTATATTAGTTTTATATTTAGTTTTATTTTATTCTCGAGCTTTTACTCTAGATTCATCGTAAAGTTAATTTTGCACTTAGGTTGAGTAGAATTAATTGATGCTTGGGTTTATTCAATTCAGAATGTGTAATTATCAGAAATTTATGTCCTTAAAATGCAAGTTTTCAACGTTCTTTGCTTGCTGATATGATTTTGCTATTAAAAGAGGGCCGTTAATAGCAACAAACAGTGAGGCTACAGCTACGGGCAGAGGGCCTTTCACTGTAAGCTGATGGTCTTTCTCTGCCAGCCGAAGGCCGTTGAAACCAAAGCCTACAGTCGTAATTGAAAGACATGTCGTAGAGGCATCGCTTCAGAACTCTAGGGTTGGTAGACATTCTGATATTTTCAAGAAAGTTTATTTAAGTCAAAATTTATCTGAAACAAATAAATTTCTGATTTTATTTAATTTTGTTTTATATGATTTTATTTGAAACGAAGAAAATTGTTGAGAATTTCACCAATTTGTCCACCTTTCAGATGAAGAAAGTTTCATTTGTTCAAGAAAATGGGTTTCAGTCATTTGGATCTAACCTCTGGAATATTGCTGTATGACATCAAAATTTGAAAGCGCATATCTCGAATCATGTCAACTATAACATAGTAGGAAATGTTGATTTTGCAAGTGCCATGATTGAAGAACGGCAAAGAAAAATTGCTCAACATAATAATAATGCCTCACGCTACGCTTGAATGCTGGAAAACCACATCAATGTGACATGGTTTTTAACAGCCCAAGGACTTGCGTTTAGAGCACATGACGAATCTGCGACGTCATCAAATAGAGGAAATTTCATTGAACTATTAGATCTTATTGACAATTACAGCCAGGACCTGCGGGATTTTCTAACAAAACAACACGTAACGTACATGTCTCATGGGCCTCAAAATGATCTTATTGGGTGTATGTGTAAGAGATGAGATTCAACGGAGGATTGATAACTCAAGGTTCCTTGCGGTCATGATGGATGATACGAGTGATTCAAGCAACATTGAGCAGTCAGCGGTTTCAGTCAGGCTCCTTTATGATGGAAATGTGGAAGAACACTTGTTAGGGCTTGTAGATTCTTCTGGCAATCAGTCAGCAGATGCGTTAACAAACATTCTTTTAGACACACTGAAAAGTTTCAAGTTACTCCAGAGAAACTTATCGGGCAGTCCTATGACAGGGCGCCAGCGATGAGTGGTGAACTGAGAGGGGTGCAAAAGCAAGTAGAAGATAAATTTCCCTTTGCATTTTATAATCACTGTGTTGCATATAGACTGTCTCTTTGCGCTTCTCAGAGTTAAAATAGAATTCAAAGAATTGCCAAATTTTTCCATGTGGATAAATTGATATCATTTTTTCGGACCAGCCCAAAACGTACCCACCTTCTTCGAAGATGAAACATTTTGGAATAAAATTTGTCGACTGTAGATTAAGTGGGTGAGGCATTTAATGCAGAAAAAGATGGTCCAGACCAGTTAGTAGGCTACTGTGCTATGCACAAGAGAATCAGAGAGCAGTATGGCCTTCATGATCCCAGAGGACTCGTTCACGATGTAATGACCCTTGGTGACAATGAAAGACTAGTTCAACGGAGAACGATTGGGAAAAAAAGAAGGGGTAGAGTTGGAACATTCACGTCATTGGTGTGAGGTTAACTTGTTATTGAATTCATAGGGCTGGCAAAATAAAAGACCATGTCCTCATTTTTTACAAAGCTCTAAAGAACTTTTCAGTTAAAAATAAAAAATATGAGTATACACTCTTTTTTATAAGAAATTAGGATATTTTTCACTACTCAAAGTTTCTTTATTTTTGGCTAATTAGGGTAGAGTTTGGAAATTAAGTAGTTTGGGAGGGAAGGCAATTAGATCCACTATTTTTGGATCTGAATAGGTACCCAGTACCCTTACTACCCAAGCTTAACCCTTGCCCTAATCCTACCCCACAGCCTGCACGGAGGGCTTGGCGGGCTGAAGCCCCCTAAATTAAAACCTGAATTTTAGTTTCAACTCTAACACCCTTACTTAATCTATAAAGCCCTGACAGTGAACCCAATCCAAGTAAAGTGAAGAAGCTTGAACCGCAAACCTCAAACTAATTGATATTAAATTTATTTAAAAAAAGAAGAAAAAAATTCCTATCGTTCCAATGTGGTATCTGTTGAATATTTGTGCACAACGGACCTTTGTTTGAGACAAGCACGTCACACCTACTGACAGGGAGGCCAAAATGAGCAGCATAAGCACCCTTCAAGTTAGGTAGAGTTATTTCATCAAACTCAAATGATACAAATTCGCGTGTCTGAATCGGACGATAGATTTGCTTGCTGTCGGGTTTGAAGAAAGCTTCTGGACGACAATCCGGTGTGGGGCAGATCCGAGTTTTTTATTTTTAATTGATGCCTTGTTTTGTTTTGTTCTTTTGTTACTCATTACCTTAAAAAGTTTTTCCCAAGTATCATGCCTCTTCATGATTAATTCAAATTAAATAGGCTACCATGAGGTTTGCTGTTAAGTGGCAAGGCGAAGCAAAAAGGGCGCTAAAAGAAAGGGCTGCATGGAAATGAGGCGCTTATTCTTGCAAAGCATTGCGGTCTATGAGAACGCTGGGCCAATCGTGATATTTCATTTTGAAAATGAAAACGAAAATGTTTCTTTTGACAACTTTCAATGTGATTTTCAGAAACAAAAAGAAAATATTCTATTTGAAACTTGGAAATGGAAATGTTTCTTTAATTTTTTTATTATGTTTATTCTGCTTTTTGACATGTTATTTTAAACTTCAAGAAAATAGTTTGAATTGAATGTCAAATTTACCACAAATATCTGTAATTTTTTTATATTTTATAAAATATGTTTCTGTTTTTGGATTGAGAATGCTGGGCCACCATAGATATTTTCGGTTTTCTCCCGGGTTCATTCAAAATCCTCTCGATCACGATTAGTGCCCTCTGCAGTCTTTGTCCTGCCTTTCTAAAGGTTCTTTCTCTCTCTTTTCTCTTGCTCTCTACAAAAGGTTTCAAAACTTCTTCCTCCAGCAATCCTTCAATTTGAACGCAGACTTTTAAAATTCGTTTCGCTTTTCACAAAGGATTCATTGGATTTTTAGTTAGAGGAGAGGATAGCTAATAATAAATCTACAGTCACTGCTGCTTGGCATTCCTTTTCGAACTCGAAGCGGTCCTCGACGGTCGTATTCTGTGCTACAGCTTCAGCTACAACTACAGTAGTGAGTCTCCTTGGCTTTTTTTATCAACTGATTTTTTATTGATCGGAGATTGAGCCCCGTTTCTTATTTCGTTTGCAAGAGCCATGTAATTCATGCTTTTGACGATCTTCTTTTTCGTTTTAGTAGCTACGTACGTTACATGCGCTGCTGCCCGTTTTTTGGTTCTCCGATGGCTGCTGGCTGTTCCCGTTCTTCACTGGCATCAGAATCGATGGCATGCGAATACAAGTAAGCATTGTTCTTCTTACGTGTTTTTGATATTACTTATTTCAAATGATTTTGTGCTCATCTCGATAAAATTACACTAAAAACCGGCCGCTACACCCCTGCCGCGCACGAAAAAATGTTACCTCTTCTCATGGTTTTGTGCTAAAAGGAAACTGGATTGGCTTTATTGCAATCAAAGTATTAAGAATTTTGGTAAATTTTTCCTGCTGTTTATTCTTGAAGCAAGAAAATTTGATTTTCATAGGAAACATGTTGTAATGCAAATTAAGTAATTTGAGCTTCCAACTTTTTATGCCTAACAAGAATCCTTTGCAGCAACTTTCTCTAACCACCTTTTTTTCGTAAATGAGCGATAGGATTCGCTGACTTTTTGGAACTACAAGTGAGTATTTTTCGATTAAAATTTCACTTTTTGTGCGATTTTCCCACTGAGACAAATGGGATTTCCCTGCCTCTTGAGTGGAAATTATTTCTAGCTTTGAGAGCATTTTCGGAATTGTAAATGGATCATTCTAGAAAGCATTTTAAATGACTTTATGCTTATTTGGGTGAAATTACACTAAAAACCGGTTGCTAAAAGGGGTCGCAAGACCCACGAAGAACGTGTTTCTCTAAATTTTTTACCTCTTGCGTAGTTTTGTGCTTAAAATAATATGGATTGGCTGTATTGCCCACTAACAATACAATTTCAATTGATTTTCCACTTATTTCGAAGAAATTACACTAAAAACCGGTCGTTTTTTCATAAATTTTTACAAAGCATTATTACTATCAATTTCCTTAAAACGTGCTTTCATTAACCATTCAATAACATCTTCATTATTCTTTTTGTTCTTCATCTAGATCAAAGATCGTTTCAAGCAATAAGTATGACGCAGAAATGTTTCTCAGACCTTCGAAACGAAATTTAATGGCATTTATGCTGGCGTTAAATCGAACAAATAAGCAAGAAAAAACCATTGACTGTGGAGAAAATGACTAAATCTATGAAGATTAGCTGTTGTCAATAAATTTGAATTTTGTTAATTTGTTGTTGGAGTAAGAATCCTTTCTGATGCACGAAACTTTGGCTGTTTTCTATCTTTCAATTTCTTAGGTCTTTGTTGTTCCAGTGTGTCAAAAGCTAATTGTGACAAAGATATGTTACCTGGGCCTCCAATCAAAAGAACTGTGTGATAATTTTAATTCTTTGAGTTTAAAGCTCGAAATGTCACCTTTTTAGGATTTGTCATACTTGTAAGAGTTTTGTTGTCTAAAACGTTTTCGGCTGATGTCTGAACAAGCACCACGACATGCTACAGCTAACAAAATTTTGTTGTTAGAAAGTTTTAACATTTGATTCAGAATAAACAGAGGAGTTTTGAGGAAGTCCGCAATTATGTTTAAACCAGAACCACGAGTCAACGAGAACTGAAAGAAGTTCTATAGTTCACGTTGGATTAACATTGAGAGTTCTAAGGAAATATTTGGCTTAGAAAATATTTGAGTAAAACCCATTTGTCAACGAGGACCAAAACTATATTGCTAGAAAAGTTTAAATTTTGATTCTAAATAAATAGAAGAACTCCTGGGAGTAATCCCATGAAAATGTGTCTAAGAGCCCACGAGTCGTTGAGGAATAAATGAAATAATTATATGGAAAATTCAAACACTGAAATTAGAATAAACAAGAAACTTAGGTGGTAAACCATTAAAATATTTAAACGAGGTACACGAATAGACCTGGGCTTGCAAATGTTTTGCAGCAACTTTCAATTAACAGAAGACTAGCTCCCCTAAGTAGGCTGCTATGCGGGCTTGCCAGTGGCCCTAGGGTAGGGTATATAGATTAGCCTCGGAAAAGACGAGAATTCTCTTAGAACCCCTCAATAAATGATAGTAAAATTAGCCTTGGTAAAGACAAGACAAAAATGTCTAGCCTCTATCTCAAATTGAATGGTCACGTCCCATTGGGGTTCACGTGATAAAAAGCAGCCTGCTCTGCCAAAAAATTTTGGTAAAAAATTTCACGTGCACTCCTGTGACTATCGCTAGTCAGGGGGTCGCCTGAGATAGAGAAGGGGTAGAGGCTCTCCCCTTCCTAGCAATAGTCACAGGAGTGCGAGTGAAATTTTTTACCAAATTTTTTTGGCAGAGCAGGCCAAAAATGTAGCAGGGAGTATTCAATCGAAACTGTAACTGCATACAACAATAGGCTGAAGTTGTTCAAAGAGAAGGTTATCAACAACCCTAATGGCCCACTAGGAGAAATCATTGACTAGTGGGATCGTAAGGAGTTCCAGGCCAGGGGAGCCATTCACAACCATATGGTTGTTTGGTGTAAGGAGAGAACAATCCCTGACCACGCAGTTTGTGCTGAAATGCCAAGGGGTAGCGAATTAAACCCTACTGTAAATTCACTAAAGTCTTTTGTTCGACGTCTACAGGTACACAGATGTCGCAAGGACAAGTGCTTCACCAGTTCTCATGACAAGCCCCTCAGGAAATGTAAGTATGGTTTTCCATACCCAGTACAGGAGGAGGAGAGGTTGAACAATGCTGGCAACAGATTTCTACCTCGTCGCAAATGCCATGAAGACATTTTGGTTGTTCCCTACAATCAGGAAATACTTTACCTGTGGGGAGCACACATGAACATCCAGAAAGTTACAGCATCAGGCTGGGAAATGTACCTGGCCAAGTATGTTGCTAAAACTGAGTAATCAGTAAGGAATAAACCAATAGTAATAAGTAATCAATTTCGGGTTTACTTTTCTAGAAGAATTTACTAAATTACAATGAAGGTAATAAAACATTATCTTCCTGCACGAAAATAGCTCATACTTCTATAGGTTTGTTGCTCTTAGTTAATTATTTTTCCTCAAGGGTTGATTTTCGTTTAAATGCCAATAGTATATGCTACTCACAGAAGGCGTGACTATTAATTGGATAAATTATGTTTGGCTGTCGCCACATTGAAATTGTGATTGCGTGCTTGCTGTATGATATTACATTTGGTGTTCAGATTCCATATAAAATTGTAAGCGTGTAGGAGGGCATTGTTCATGGTGATTAATTTTGATTTAATTTGAAAAGAGAGTAAACAGGTAACTAAGGTTGAGAAATCTTAAGATGAAGGGTACAATATCCAACAAGTACAAGGATTTACTAGAAATACAAAGGCTGATCAATCTGATTTGAAGGCTAGATGATTTTGGCATGTCCATTACTTTTTCAAAGAAAATGCTGCCAAATCTACTACAACAAGTATTTTTCCATCAATTCAAAGCAAGAAAAATCACTCCTCCACGAAAAATTTTTTATATTCTTTTGAACCCTCCTTTGTATATGGGTGCCTATTATCCTGTACCCTATTTAAGGAACACTCTTTTCTTCTCTGAAACAAGAAGTCCACAGTATTAAAAATGGACAACGCAAGAGAAACAGTCGTCATACATTTCAGAGGAGAGGTAAAAGTAAGTACTTTTCCCATCTCAAAAATTTTCATTAACAATTAGTACCTATTCCCTTCGCAAAGAATGATTCCTTTTTACTTATACGATTCATTGCTACTTATTTCTATAACACTAGGCAATTATATTGTTGTAACACTTACCATGTTCACAAATGAAATGCACTTAACAATTTTTTCACAAATTCTTTTTTACAGAATCTCCCCTACAATAATGGCAGTCTTCGACTATTGAAAATTGAAGCTGCTAGGGCGGTTGCCCAAAGCAAGAAAATCAAATTCCAAATATTAGATCGTCGTCGGCGTCTCATAAGAGAATTAAGGTACATTTAGCATTTGCTATAAAAACTCCCTTTTTACATTATTTTATCTTTATTTAACAAAAGTTAGATCATTGATATTTCAAGAAGGCTTACCTTTAAATTTTTTTATTTTTTTCACAGGGCTGGAGATGAGGTATTCCTGTATCTTTGCAGGAAACCAAGAAAGAGTTATCCTAAAAAATTAAGAGAGACAGTTACTTTTAACTTTTCGTTTTCATAACCTATTTTCAGTTTGTAAATCGCTTCTCTTAACGCCTTTTTCAATTTAAAGTATCTTTTAATTAGTTAATTCGCTGATTAGTTAATTACTAATTACGTTTGACAATTAACCACCGTTCCCCAATAACTCCTCTCTTCGGAATTGACTTCCAAAAAAGGGCATGTGTCTTTCCATAATCACATGATCACATGATCCAAATAAGGGCAAGTGTCTTTCAATGATCACATGATCATTTTGCCTCAAAAAACTTAGCCGGGAACAACAACCCCACATTGCACTTTCGCATATCTCTGATTGCATATCAATTTTGACGCATTCAAACTTGTAAGTACATTTTATTCATTGATTTGCAACTTCCTAATTTCATCATATATGTAGACAAATTTTTCGTATCGACAAAATAATTTAATGCATTAAACATCTGGATTTTCCGTTGATATTGCGTATGACTTATTTAAAGATCTCATTTACTTTATTGATTTAAAATAAGTTTCATAATTATTTTACAATTCCCCTATGTATTTATCAGTGCCGTAACCAAAGGGCTGCGTAGATGAGGAAAAGTAAAGTTCATCAAAGCAATTATAAGAATGGATTATTTTCATCTCAATGCAATGCAAGCCACCTCTAACACAAAACCATTTAGATTCGCAACCCCTAGAGAAATTCCAGGTTATGCCATTGGAAACGCCATTCAGACAAAAATCCTATCAGTAGTTAGTTCTTTAATTTTAGTTTTCAATTTCACCTTATGCTATTTAGTGATAATTTAGTGATCATTCTAAAATGATAAGGACTTCTACTCATTGATTCCCTTTCAATTCGTTGTATTTGTGAAGTTTCTGAAACGAGCTATTAAACAAATTTAACTGTATCACCGTAATCTTTCAAATTTAAAATGCATGCCAGGGACACATCCGTACCTGTTTCATCGGTTCTGTGCACCAGTCAAGTTGTATTTAAAATACCCCATTTTCCAAAGTTTTTGCATGTTGATTACAGTGCCATTGATTGCAGTATATAGGCAGTCTAATCGTCTTACCTTGCTTTTTTATAACAACAATTTTATTAGAACAGGAGCCTCAAAATTTGTCAAAAGTTTAGAAAAAATTAAGAACACCCATTTCATTTAAGAACAAATTAAGAACAATCCAGCCTCAGATTTCCAAAAAGATTAACAACAGTCAGGCTAAATTTTTTAAATTTACTGATTCTTATAAAAAAGAGTATAGTTATATGATGGTTTCATACAGTTGGAACTTTCTTTTACCTAAAATTTCTCCGTTCATATAGCTTACGATATGGCTCAATATAAGATTGAAAATAAATATATGGAACTGGCATCCTTCCTTGACGGATGCAAAACATCCCTTTCTGAAATTGAAAAATGGGGAAAACAGGAGAGGTCCATTCGAATTTGCAGAGTGAAGCTGCAAAGTGCCTGTAGCCGGCTTGAGGCTCTAACGAAAAATCTCAATGATTTTCTTTATGAATTAAATATGACAAAAGACATGGATGATTCGGACTTTTTATTAGAAGTAGAAGACACTAATTAATTGTATATATACATTTTACGTTTAGATTGTTTACAAATATGCATCTTCATTTTGTTTTATCTTTTCATGCCTCCGTTCTTTGGATGTATTGATCTCCCGGATATATCAATAAAAATTATTTACACAGATCCAATCCCGTGCAGGTTTCATCAAGTTTTAAGTTATGTCCGTTCCAGTACCAGTACATACCTTCCAACCTGTAGAGAAGGAAAATCGGGAAAAGCGGAAAAATAGAGCTGGGGGTCTGGGGAGCGCTCTGAGCCCCCCAGCGGTTCCAGGGCAACGCCCTTGTAGGAGTCCAGGGGGCGAAGCCCCTGAAAGCTCCTGACATTTTGTCATTTCTGAGGCCTCAAAATGGCTCATGATTCTTTAATTTCTCTGTCTGTAATATGTTAATAGAAAAACAGTTCTTCGTAATCAATAGGTCAGTAATATCGAAGAACTTTCTTAGAAAGTGAGGGGGGGGGGGGGGGGGGGGGCAAATAAAGAGGTCAAAAAAGTTCTGGGCTTAGAAACGCCACTTGTACACTTGACCTTAGGAAATTTTTGACAATCAAAAGAATTTGTTACGAACAGCATTGAGCAATAAAATTCCACAGTTTTGCGTCTGGCTTTATCCGATGTCGTAACTATTGTAATGTTGTGAATACATCGAATCGTTTCGTCCGTTATGAAAAGGTTGCACTGTTGACAGTGATCTTGATTCATCTTTATTTTATACCAGCTTTTTATTTTTATTACAAGTTTTTTTCAAAAATCAGGAGGATTTTTTAATTGTCGGGAGGTCGGAAGATGACCTCTGAAATCGGGGGTCTCCCGGTCATATCAGGAGGGTTGGAACATGTGCCAGTACCAGTAATCTGCTTTAAAAAGACTCTTGAGGTTACTGCTACATGCCTAGCCACCTTCAATTCGTTTTATGTCAATCTTTTTACTTCATCAACAGATAAATTTAATACTTTTGAATATCTCAGCCAAGAATCTCTATATTAACTTTTTTATCACTTGTTCATTGCCTTAACCCTATCCAGACTAGGCTTTTTGAAACTTTCGGGAGACTAGGGGGGGAGGGCACAAAGTGCCCCCTCTCCGTAATTTCTTTGTTCCTCTAGCTAGGACAATGAACTTTGTTTGGATGGTACTCTTATCTTTTCTCCACATTTTAGTATTATTGTTCAATTTTTAAGTCACGTGGTTTCACGATGACGTCATCATAATGGTGGCCGGGTGAAGCAAAAATTTAGAAAATTTTAGAAAATCTTAAAATATTCATTAATTCCAAAGCATCGGGCTAAGATATTAAAATAAGCAAATTTGATGCATTTTCTAATAGAAACAAGAAGATTGACACAATTTTAATGTTACTTCTCAAAATTATTAACGTTCCTAACAAAAGAACTCAACATATTTTGTATTTGGCTATAGTTTTTTCTATATAACTAAATGATCGATAAAACCAAATGTCATGTTTGAGTTCATTTTTAATGCCTTAGCAGACAAATTTTTCTAAACTTGCAGTTTTTTTAAATGTAATACCTATATATCTGTCAACAAATGTGTGCGCATGCGCAGCAGAAGAATGTTGAATTTGAATTTTCTGGTCAGAATCTAATTTTAATACTAATTTTCATCAATATATCTACTTTTGTTGCGAATCCGTGGCAGATTGAACTATTTTTTACTTGACTAATTTTGAAAACGCCCCTACACAACAACCTGATTAATAATAAAAAATTATCTTTTTATATAAACATGTGTCAGATAGGTTAAAACTAAAAGTCAGGAGGTCTGAGGAGTATTGCTTTCAAACTCCTGAAGTTATGAAAGAAAAACCAACTAGGGGGGGGCACTTGGTGCCCACCCCTAGTCTGGATAGGGTTAAACTTTTCAACAAAATAGGGCAAAGTCGGTAAACCTGTCAATAATTTTGGACAATCATTTGACCTGTATCAGTTAATGATATATATTCTACAATGATCTTATTGCCAAAAAAGAAAGGACAGCAAAGCAGGAACGACGCTTATTTTACCATATCAAACATATTCCTTGCGTGAAACAAGGACACTGCAACGACCAAGGGGCAAGGGGGCAGGCTTCAGTAGTACAGTGTATTTGCAGTGGCGTATGAAGGACAGAACGTTAAAGGGCATATGTCACATTAGCAGTTGGCTAATAAAAAAAGCGTTTAGACTGGAATTCCATTGTTTCGTGATTCAGCATTGATGTAGCAAGTCATCCCTTCTTCACTTGCGATCCTCTATCTCTTTTCCTCTCCTTTCAGCTTCCTCTAATCCAGTATATATCGATTCTTTTCTCCAGTGAGTTATGCTTTTGCATGTTCCTCCATGTTGCCTATGGGAACATGTGTTTCCTTTTCTGTAGAAACTGCAGCAGCTTATCCCAAAGGTACTTTTCCAAAAGATAAAAATTGGATGTCCAAAAATTTCTCTACACTTGTGTTTTGAAAACAAAGATTTAATCCAAAACTAACAAGCTGTCAACTGCACTTCTGCAAAAAAAGGAAACCACAAACAATGGGTGCTCCTTGCCTTGGTGTTTGGGTTTCCTCACTAATTCACCAGGCAACATCTTAGCTCAGAGAGGGAAAGTTTTATAGATAAGGTTTCTGAAATTTCAAACTATTGTGGTTTACAATAAACAAGATTTCTGAATTGTGAATACACATTGTAGTAGTTATTATTATTTATATTACCATTAATGTATGACGTCATATGTCTGCGCATATGATCTTATTGCATTCTTATATATGAAGTGATTTCCCGAACCGACGTGTTTTATCTCTTGCTTACGAAGTCTACAATGGCCACAAGTTAAAAGGAGAAAAAGGAATGTAGGATGGCAACAAATAACATAAATCCTAAATCAAATTTTCAAAATTTACAATTTTCGTCTGTCAACACAGAACACAGAGGAGATTATCGATGAATTCCACACGAGACTTCGCACACTTGCAACACATTGCAAATTTAACGATGATGACTTTGAAATTAAGATGCAAATCATGTGTAATGGAAAGTCAACACAAATAAAGAAAGAGTCAAATTTCGTGGAGGGAACACGCAAACAGCGAAAAGCCCATGCAATTAAAATGGATAAGGATGAATTATCAGCCTCTTCTGATGATGAATATGCCTTTGCAGTGGAAGGAGAAAATAAACTTTCCACAAAAACTCAACTGAAATTGAATGACTCGTTCAATTTGACATTCCAAGTGGACACGGGGGCAACTGTTAATATTATTGATTCCAAGACCTACGGAAGTTCACAACATCAAATAAAGGTAGAACCAGTTAAGACAAAAATATTCGCATATGGATCTTCAACACCAATTCCATTAAAAGGCTGTTTTAGTGCTTTGATTGAGTCAATATCATGCTACACAGTTTCGCAATTTTATGTCATTGAAGGGTCCGGGGGAAATTTTCTAAGTGAAAAAACCGCCCACGAACTGATGCTAATCCACTCAGTCCACAAAGTCAATAAATCACAAACAAATGGAGTGAGTGGAGTGACAACTGATCACAAAGGAGAAAACAAACGTCCTTGCCAACACAGACACTAATATTCAAGGACTCTTCAATAAATATCAAAATGTTTTCGAAGGAGAGGGAAAATTGAAAGGACAAAAAAAAAATTACACAATAAAGATGATGTGAGTCCGATAATGCAACCGCAAAGGCGTATACCTTACCATATGAGAAGAGCGGTCACAAGAGAGCTAAAAAAAATTACTGAACACGGCATTATAGAGAAGGTTGTCGATCAGCCCTTGCCCTGGGTATCACCTATTGTTTGCATTCCTAAAAAAGACGGGGGAATACGTATATGTGTAGATATGCGCGAAGCAAACAAGACATTCTCTGCGCACGAAGGACTTTACCAGTATAAAAGACTAAGGTAGGGGGGTCCCAGAAGAAAAAAAAACATAGAAACTTATACAGGGGAGGTTCAATCTTGATTCCCATGATTAATCAATACTTTTAGTGCAACTTTTAAAAAATTTCAAATTAATTATGCTAATTAGCTTTTCAAAATGGCTGCCGATTGCCAAAAAATTGCAAATAATCATGACAACATATTTCTGGAATGGCAAGACTGATCATGTTCAAACTTTGCATTTTTACTCACAATCATAAATGCTAAGTGCTCAGAGGAAAACTTTTTTATTTTTGCATACAGGAACATTTTTAAAATCATTTTACTTAACTTTTAGTTATCGCTGTGTTATCCATTAAACAGAAATGTTCAAAAACAGGAATTTTGAAACTAAGATTCTAATTCTGTAAGTACCATACAGTTACTATCCAGTTGCAAAATTTCATCAAAATATCTCAAGTGGTTTACAAAATATTCTGCAGCAAAACACGACCATTTTCAGAAATTCATAAACGTGAGAAAAATGTGTTCAAAGTTAAAACAAAAGTTTATGATGCATGTGATGTTAAATTAGAGTTTAATGTCCACCAGGTTCATACAAGTTTCCTCCCTCTATCATTTTCTTGTCTGCAAACCCTTTTCTTTTTGCTCTTAACATTGTTCTCCTTGATTTCAACTTGGCAATTGTCTTTTCCCCAGCTTTCACCAATCAACTTGAATCAAGTGTCCTGCACATCTGTTCTGTGAATTTTCCAGGAGTTATATTCATTTTTAGAAACATTCTCAAAACAGATTTTTTCCCATCATTAAAATGTGTTACAGCACTGTAAGAAGCATCTTGGATGACATCCTTCTCAACAAAATACTCTTTTGAGCACCTATCCCAAACCAACTTGTTGAGACACTCGTTGTTGTTTTGAGTTTTGCCATGAAGACACTTCTTCAACAAGTTTGGAGATGCTAGGTCATCAAAAATTGGCTTGATTAGATCATAAATTGGCATTGGGAGACCTGTTTTATGCTTATAAGAATCAGGGTCTCTTTTGTACCCACACTAAGAATCTGGACCATCTGGACAATTATAGTGCATTTTGTTACGGGCAGTCGATGCAACATGTGGCAAAATTGCAGAAACAGACTTTTGCATTGCCTCCAAATTACCAACATTCTGTCTGATGGCGAACCCCAAATAATTCTGCAAGGTGTCAATGGTTTTATCTGTTAATCTACCAACACCAGTAATTCCTTTCCCATCAGATAACTTTACCCCTTTATATTCTTTCTTGAGACGCCTCAATCGTCCTCCGCATCTCTTTTGGACATGTCCCACACACTCTATCTTTTCAATACCACATTCTTCACCATATGGCTTCAACTGGCTGACTTTCTTGAATGATGCAGAATCTTCATCACCAAGATATTTGTGATATTGAAGCCCATGATTTGCTTCTGATCTCAGAAAAATACGTGCAGCCCCAATCGGCTCCATAGCCCCTGCACTGCCATCATGATCTTTTTTACATTTGTGCTTTTCCTGCCATTCAATGTATTTCCTTGTGTCTTTGGGTTTACCTTCTCAATAAGCACATCCTTCACAAAAATTTGACAGGACTTCAATGTCTATACATTTTCCAGTCTCTACACTTATGCAGCTTACAAAACCATGATGGCTTGAGTGACCGCGCCTTTGCCAGCTGCCATCTAGGGAAACAGCACACTTTGAAACCCCGTTTGCTTTTATTTCTATTGCTGCTGCTTTCATACTTTCTTTAGCTACTTCTTTGTTTGCAGCTAATACTTTGGAAAAGGCTTTCTTGTAATTTTTTTTGTCATAGGCTGAGGAGAATTCAAGCAGGCAGAAAAGTTTTCCAGAACAATATATCCTCTTCCAATAGATCTTGCAAATGAAACCATTCGAAGGTTGACTTCATTTGATGCCCTTCCAGACCCTGTCCCTTCAATCTTTTTCGATGTTTCAAGGGTGCTTTGAAATTCACATGCTCCACAGTTCAACTGCAAAATGTGAGAGAATCCAGACTTTTTTTCAACGGCAAGTCTACATGATAATGCGTGTTGTTTGCATTCTAGGCAAGGGACGTTTAACTCAAAAAACTGGCACAAAATTGATAAGTCTATCAAAATGAACCCTTCTTTGACTGGTTCATTGGTAGTGCTTGGCCTCTCTAACATTGACCCAGAGTATATTCTTTTTGTGAGATGTCGAAGTATCAACATTATCCTGGGTAAAGGATTCAGCAGGCATCCCAGATTCTTTGTTGGGAGATTTATGGCCTAAAAATTGATTTGCTCTGACTCTCCTTTTTCTCTTTCTACCTCGACTCCTGCTTTTATTTCCATCACCCATTATTCGAAGCTGGTAATTCTTGTACAAAAAAACTCAAAAACGATGAATGTGTGTGACTTCCAGACGCAACGTAATCCCAAATCAACGATAAATATTTGCAACTTTCAAACACAGTCAACGATTGGAGACAAGAAGACACACTTTGGACTTTGGACAGTGCCTGTTCTCGTTTTGAAACATTCCTAAGGTGGTTTTAATATTAAGGTGGGAATCATGTTCTTTCCAAGTCAGAAAAACGTGGGGTTTTGGGGCAAAATTCTGGTAACTAAGGGCAAAATTTGTTGCTAAGAGATTAAAACAAATGGGTGGGCATGGAAAATAGGGTTTTTTATTATCTTCTCTTTACCATATTGCAAAACCAATGTCACAGTTAAATTCTCTATGAAATTCTGTCATATATAATGGAAAAATACAATTTTCAATATAATTGTCAAAATTCGCTAAATCTTTGGGATACCCCAAACATCAAATATAAACTTGTAGATAAGATTATGATTATGTATCAAGGTATTTTAAAGCCAAACATGTCCAAAGGTGACAGGACATGGAAGAGCTATAAAATGAATTGACAGAATTTTTGCCATGGCAACTGTTGCCATGGAAACTCTAAAAACCTTTATTGTATAATTGCTCATTGTAAATTTGAAATTTCAAAAAATCATCAATTTATTTTGATCTTCTTAACAAGATGAGCCTTCACTGCAAATTTCAATGAAATATGTCCAACAGTTCTTTAGATATCTTTTCTATAAGATAAAATAGTCTGTTTTTCAAATCGGCCAATCAAAGTTTTTGAAGTATATAAGCATGGACTACTTGCATTGAACGTTATTTCTCAAAGCTGTTAGACCAATTTACATGGCAATCCTGCTTATAATAGATAAAAGAAACAAATTTCCAAGAAATAGAAACCAATAGGATTACCTTTTTCAGCTCTTTGGATCAAATAACATTGCTTAACTACACAAAAAGTAAAATTTTAAACTGCCAGTATTAAACGGCCAAAAATGGTTTCTTCGCACAATGTACTTCTATGTCGTTTTCATTTACAAATACTACCTCCAGTTCCTTGCTCTCATCACCACAGTTGTTCTCTCTTCTAGAAATAGGAGTAGCTTCAGGTTTCTTTGATGTCCCAAAAGCTCCTGACAAATAGTGTTTTCCAACAACATTTTTTGTCTTCCTTTCATGGCGGAGCTGTCTTCTTCTTCTTCTATATTTGCTTTGGCATTTTTTTTGTGCATTATTAATTCTAGATGAATTTTCCAATCTGTATCCTGTCATTGTATTAATGCCAAGGTCCTCAACTCCTAGTCTCTCTAACACAGAACCCATACTTGCTGCACCTCTATTCCAAATGAGCACTGTGATTGCGGTGGCTGTTTGAAGCTTATGATATCCAACAAAAACACGTTTTGGACATTTCGCCCAAAGGGTGTTGTTGATGGATTCATTCTGGTTCTGAGTGTACCCTTAAGACATCTCTGCAGAAGATTCTTGTCACTAAGTCTTTCAAACAACATTTTAAGTTCTTCTCTAAAAACTGGAGGCAGGCATTTCTCAGCAGAGTAAGTATTTGTCTTACCAGCAAGATCTTGTTTATACCGGCACCAAGAATTTTCTCCATCAGGACAAAGCCTATGTTGTTCTGAAAGAATTTCATTCTCACCAGCAATGCAGTGAAAATATATAGCCCAAACTGCATTATACATGGCTGTCAAATTGTTTGAATTATTTCGTATGGCATAGCCAAAGTAATTCTGAAATGAGTCAATTACAGAGTCTGTTAATCTTTTTCTTCCACCAATGGTTCCACCATCAGCAAGCGTCTTTCCTTTAGCTCTAAGTTTGAGGCCTCGAAGATTTGTTCCCATCCGCTTCTGGATATGGCCAACACAATCCTTTTTACAAACCAAATACGATGAACCATATTCTTTTGATAGTGCTTCTGACACAACTCCATAGGATGATAAGTCACCATCCCCTACATAGGTTGTGTACTTCAGGTTATGTTTTTCAATAGACCTCATGAACATCAAAGTGGCAGCTTCTTTTTCCATTGCTTCTGATGACTGGTGGTGGTTGACAGAGCATGAGTCACTATGGCTTTGAAACCATGTCTTATATCTTTGTGAATTTTTGTCCAACAAGCTACGTGACCTACATTCAAAACACACCTTACTGCGCACTTCAAAATCCAGCACCTCGCCAGTTTCTATTGATATAACAAAAACAACACCAAGAAGGGATGAGTATCCACGCTTTTGCCAAGTTCCATCAATTGAGATTGCCACAGAAAATATATCTGTAGTGGCATTCATGTCTCTGCAGGATGAATCCTCTTGGATTAGTTTTTTTTTCAATCTTTCTGCAGACTTTTTCAATGCAATTTCACATTCTTCGTTAGCTGATAGCTCAATTTTTTTCATTATGGCTTGATATGACTTAGTGGCAACTGGTTGGGGGTAAATTCAAAGCAGTACATAATTTATTCAAACTCTGCTGGCCATTTCCTGTCAAGATACCACCTTGTGTAAGCCGTACATTCACTTCACAATTCCCTTTCTTATTTTCAATTTTCTTGCTTGTATGAAACTTAGTCTCATTCTTGCAAAATTCACATCTTAATAGGAGACACTCATGTAAACCATTCCTTTTGCCGTTATCTTGATAAATCTCTAATTTACCCTCAGAACTTCTACACTTTGCACAAATAACAGTGTTGTTGATAAATTGCCGAAGACAATCAGTGTCAATTATCTTTTAACCATAAGCAAGCACTTCCCCAGTTGGTGTTTCTTGTCCCAAATCAAGTGCCCTTTTTCTTGTCATAATCTGGCTATCTATCTTTTCCAAAACTGGACAGTTTGATGATATCTTTTCAGAGGATCTGTTTGGCTTACCAGGAGATATGGCAGTTGATAGGCCTTGTCCCAACGAACTTGATTGTTTTCCGGCCTACTTTCAGTTCTAGGCAGCTCCTGTTTTTGAATGCCATAAAACATCCTCTTTCTTTTCTTCCGATGTGTTGCTGCTTGCTTTGGCATCGTTAATTTGGTTATTTTGTTACACGAATGATTTGGTTTCTTCTCTGTGAACAGTTGAATTTATAGTTGAAGCAAAAGCTAAACCGAAGATTGCCTCAAACACGCCAAGTTCCTAGCCAACAAAGTATTTCACATAGATTGTCACGAAAATATGGCCACTGGATATCAAATTTGGGGGTCTTTGGGGCAACTTGGTGTGTTTCTTTTGCATGGAAACCGTTGCTAAGGAAAAAATAAATTTGGTGCTCCCAAAAAGGGCTAGTTTTACTAACGTTTTTAATAGCTATATCATTTTCTAATTACACCATCTTAAAGATCGATGATGAAAAGCCACAGCAAAAACATAATTTCCTTGAAAAATAAATTACTACGGTACGGTACTGTAACTACGGTACATCCAGTGCAGCGGAAGTGTTTCAAAATATTCTTTAACGAAATTTGAGTGACATTCAAGGTGTAAAGAATATGGCTGACGATATTATCATATTCGGAAAAGATCGAAAAGAGCATGACAGAGCATTGTCTGAAACGCCTCTCAGATCTAAATATCAAAGCAAAAGGAGAAAAATGCAAGTTTCTTCAAAAAGAAATAAAATTTTATGGTCTCATTTTTACAGAAAAAGGTACCAGACCTGACCCAGAGAAAGTCAAACATCTGTTAAACACTGCACCGTTTTCTTGGAATGGCAAACACTTGTAGCGATTACATTCCAAATTATGCCTCGTTAACACAACCGCTTCGAGAGTTGAGAAAGAAAAATAATACTTTCAAATGGACCTTAGTAGAACAAAGAGCATTTAATCTGTTGAAAATAAAATTACACAAGCACCTGTAATTGGCTACTTTGACACAGAGAAACACAGTGTGTTAATCGTACTGTTGGTGCTATTTTAGCTCAAAGAAAGAAGGATGGGACACAGTATAAAATTGTCTCGTTTGCAAGTAGAGCCCTCACTCCAGTAGAGAGGAGATATTCACAGACTGATATAGAAGGCCTTGCTTTAGTCAGGGGGATAGAACATTTTCGAGTACTTCTCCTAGGCAAAGAATTTGATGTTAATGTGATGATGATGATGTAAGGCATCACGAAATGGGAAGCATAATGGAGGTCAGACGTCAAATTCTTTGCTCTGTGATATTTTTAGTGTATTTGACCTTGATATTGAAAAGTACCCAGTGGTATAAAGTAAACTCCACTGCAAAATTTAAAGCCTGTTTTGCGTGTCTAAGTTTGAAACTGGATGCCAAATCTTACCCTGGAAGAAACGATTTGCGAAGGAATGCTGGCGTGTCAAAAAGTGGCCTAAGGAAGGACCTTTCCCGCAGCGACAAGTTGAGAAATGTGCTTCGCCTCACCAACTTAAATATTTGTGCTTGGTACTTGATCTTACTATTGGGAGACATACAGTTGAACCCAGGACCAACAAGAAGAGAAAAAGATCCTTGCTCAATTTGTTCTAAAGGATGCAGAACGAAGGCAATATTGTGTGACTGCTGCAATTGATGGTACGATACGAAGTGTATCGGCATGTCAAACGTGGAGTATGAAGAATTAGATAAACCTAGTGCTCGATGGGACTGCATCCGTTGCCTGTTTCCAAATATGTTCACAGATCAAAACATTGGAAAAACGATAAATGATACACGAAATGAGGCAGGAGGGCCCAAATATATGTTCCCAAAATTAAGACACGGCCTGAAAATAGCCCATCTGAATATAAACAGACTATACAGTAAGCTGGACTCCGTGAAGGAATTACTGCAGCATACCTCTCTCAATGTACTTGGTTTAACTGAAACTTGGCTAACATCAGATATTGATGATGACGAGCTTGAAATTGAGTGTTATTCGATCTTCCTTGAGGACAGAGGGACGAAGGGTAAATCCGAAGGCGGTGGAGTCATTACTTACATGAAAAGTTGCCTAAAAGTTGTACCTCTACAAAACGTACTAGTTGCTGATATTGAGGGAAAATTGATAAAAATCGAGAGATCGCGATGCAAACAAATGATCATCGGAACTTTTTACAGATCCCTGAACTTTGACCCTTACAAGTTTATTGAAGCATTGAGCAACTCATTTACAAATCTCGATACAGCCAAAAAGAAGTTTGTTATTATAGGAGACTTCAATATTGATTTTTCCAGTAAAAAGGGCTCCAAGTTGCAGCGATCTTTCAAATCATTTTTATTGTCTCATGACTTGCATCAAATAATTGAAAAGGCGACAAGGGTGACTGAATATTCAGAAACATTAATAGACTTCATTTGCGTTAACAATAAACACAGAGTTGTTCAATTGGAAGTGAATGATACCCACTTGAGTGACCACAGCATCGTTGTTTGCGTTCTGAAAGGTGGTGTTCCCAAGACACCTTTTCGCATAATTGAATATAGATCTTACAAAAAGTTTAACAAAGAACAGTTTGAAAGAAACGATTTGAAAGAAATGCCTTGGAATGAAATATATTCAATTGGTTGTATTGATGAGGCTGCCACGCATTGGGAATCGCTTTTCAACAGAGTTGCGGATAAGCATGGGCCTATCAAGAAACAAAGAGTAAAAGGTTTTAGAACACCTTGGGTTACAAATGAAGTCCTGCAACTGAGACATGAAAAAAACTACCATCAATCGAAGGGACGAAAAACTAGGTCCCTGTATCATTGGCAAATGTACAGAAGCTTGCGCAATCACATAAATCGTTTGGAGAAGAGGCTGAAATCAGAGCACTTTTGCAAAATGATTGATGAGAACAAAAACGACAGTTCGCGTATGTGGAAATCCCTAAAAGATGCCTTTCCTCAGTCAGCCAACCATTCTGTTTCTGTTATCAAATCCGGAAAGAAAGTCCTTTCTAAACCAGTTCAAGTTGCTGAAGTATTTAACAAACATTTTACAACTATAGGTCAAAAAATGGCAAAGGCCTTTGGGAAAGGAAATAAAGTTGGAAGAGGAATTTTGCAAAAGAAAACTGTCAAGAGTTTCCAACTGGATCTCGTAACAAGCAATTTCGTCAAAATCCAACTGCATAACTTAAAAACAAACAGAGCAATTGGCTTAGACAAAATAAGCACAAGGTTATTGAAAGACTCCGCTGACATCATTGCATCATCCCTACAAGCCCTAATAAACAAATCATTTCTTGAAGGCAAATTTCCCAAAAATTGGAAATCGGCAAAAGTTGTAGCTTTATTCAAGAGTGGAGATAAGAGTGACTGTGACAATTACAGACCAATTTCCTACTGTCTTTATATTCATAGCAGAAAATTTTCAAATCGGACATGTAGTTTCCGAGATCCCCCATTTTGGTGGGTAAAAATATTCTAATATGAATATGAAGACACTACTGTCTTTATATTCATAGCAGAAAATTTTCAAATCGGACATGTAGTTTCCGAGATCTCCCATTTTGGTGGGTAAAAATATTCTAAAATGAATATGAAGACACCACTGTCTTTATATTCATAGCAGAAATTTTTCAAATCGGACATGTATTTTCCGAGATCCCCCATTTCGGTGGGTAAAAGTATTCTAAAATAAATATGAAGACACCACTGTCTTTATATTCATAGCAGAAATTTTTCAAATCGGACATGTAGTTTCCGAGATCCCCCATTTTGGTGGGTAAAAAATATTCTAATATGAATATGAATACACTACTGTCTTTATACTCATAGCAGAAATTTTTCAGATCGGACATGTAGTTTCCGAGATCCCCCATTTTGGTGGGTAAAAAATATTCTAATATGAATATGAAGACACTACTGTCTTTATATTCATAGCAGAAATTTTTCAAATCGGACATTTAGTTTCCGAGATCCCCCATTTTCATGGGTAAAAAATATTCTAATATGAGTATGAAGACATTACTGTCTTTATATTCATAGCAGAAATTTTTCGAATCGGACATGTATTTTCCGAGATCCCCCATTTCGGTGGGTAAAAGTATTCTAAAATATATATGAAGACACCACTGTCTTTATATTCATAGCAGAAATTTTTCAAATCGGACATGTAGTTTCCGAGATCCCCCATTTTGGTGGGTAAAAAATATTCTAATATGAATATGAATACACTACTGTCTTTATATTCATAGCAGAAATTTTTCAAATCGGACATTTAGTTTCCGAGATCCCCCATTTTCATGGGTAAAAAATATTCTAATATGAATATGAAGACACTACTGTCTTTATATTCATAGCAGAAATTTTTCAAATCAGACATGTAGTTTCCGAGATCCCCTATTTTGGCGGAAAACAAATATTCTAATATGAATATGAAGACACTACTGTCTTTATATTCATAGCAGAAATTTTTCAAATCGGACATGTATTTTCCGAGATCCCCCATTTTGGTGGGTAAAAGTATTCTAAAATAAATATGAAGACACCACTGTCTTTATATTCATAGCAGAAATTTTTCAAATCGGACATGTAGTTTCCGAGATCCCCCATTTTGGTGGGTAAAAAATATTCTAATATGAATATGAATACACTACTGTCTTTATACTCATAGCAGAAATTTTTCAAATCGGACATGTAGTTTCCGAGATCCCCCATTTTGGTGGGTAAAAAATATTCTAAGATGAATATAAAAACACTACTATCTTTATATTCATAGCAGAAATTTTTCAAATCGGAAATGTAGTTTTCGAGATCCCCCATTTTGGTGGGTAAAAAATATTCTGATATGAATATGAATACACCACTGTCTTTATATTCATAGCAGATATTTTTCAAATCGGACATGTAGTTTCCGAGATCCCCCATTTTGGTGGGTAAAAAATATTCTAATATGAATATGAATACACCACTGTCTTTATATTCATAGCAGAAATTTTTCAAATCGGAAATGTAATTTTCGAGATCCCCCATTTTGGTGGGTAAAAAATATTCTGATATGAATATGAATACACCACTGTCTTTATATTCATAGCAGATATTTTTCAAATCGGACATGTAGTTTCCGAGATCCCCCATTTTGGTGGGTAAAAAATATTCTAATATGAATATGAATACACCACTGTCTTTATATTCATAGAAGAAATTTTCGAAATCGGACATGTAGTTTCCGAGATCCCCCATTTTGGTGGTTAAAAAATATTCTAATATGAATATGAATACACCACTGTCTTTATATTCATAGCAGAAATTTTCGACATCGGACATGTAGCTTCCGAGATCCCCTATTTTGGTGGTTAAAAAATTTTCTAAACAGAATATGAAGGCACCACTGTCTTTATATTCATAGCAGAAATTTTTCAAATCGCACATGTAGTTTCCGAGATCCCCTATTTTGGCGGGTAAAAAATATTCTAACATGAATATAAAGACACTACTGTGTCTTTATATTCATGGCAGAAATTTTTCGAATCGGACATGTAGTTTCCGAGATCCCCCATTTTGATGGGTAAAAAATATTCTAATATGAATATAAAGACACTACTGTCTTTATATTCATAGCAGAAATTTTTCGAATCGGACATGTAGTTTCCGAGATCCCCCATTTTGATGGGTAAAAAATATTCTAATATGAATATGAAGACACTACTGTCTTTATATTCATAGCAGAAATTTTTCGAATCGGACATGTAGTTTCCGAGATCCCCCATTTTGATGGGTAAAAAATATTGTAATATGAATATGAAGACACTACTGTCTTTATATTCATAGCAGAAATTTTTCAAATCGGACTTTTAGAATCCGAGATCCCCCATTTTGATGGGTAAAAAATATTCTAATATGAATATGAAGACACTACTGTCTTTATATTCATAGCAGAAATTTTTCGAATCGGACATGTAGTTTCCGAGATCCCCCATTTTGATGGGTAAAAAATATTCTAATATGAATATGAAGACACTACTGTCTTTATATTCATAGCAGAAATTTTTCAAATCGGACTTTTAGAATCCGAGATCCCCCATTTTGGTGGGTAAAAAATATTCTAATATGAATATGAAGACACTACTGTCTTTATATTCATAGCGGAAATTTTTCAAATCGGACATGTAGTTTCCGAGATCCCCCATTTTGGTGGGTAAAAAGTATTCTAATATGAATATGAATACACCACTGTCTTTATATTCATAGCAGAAATTTTTCAAATCGGACATGTAGTTTCCGAGATCCCCCATTTTGGTTGGTAAAAAATATTCTAATATGAATATGAATACACCACTGTCTTTATATTCATAGAAGAAAATTTCGAAATCGGACATGTAGTTTCCGAGATCCCCCATTTTGATCGGTAAAAAATATTCTAACATGAATATAAAGACACTACTGTCTTTATATTCATAGCAGAAATTTTTCAAATCGGAAATGTAGTTTTCGAGATCCCCCATTTTCATGGGTAAAAAATATTCTAATATGAGTATGAAGACATTACTGTCTTTATATTCATAGCAGAAATTTTTCAAATCGGACATGTAGTTTTCGAGATCCCCCATTTTGGTGGGTAAAAAATATTCTAGTATGAATATGAAGACACTACTGTCTTTATATTCATAGCAGAAATTTTTCAAATCGGACATGTAGTTTCCGAGATCCCCTATTTTGGCGGGTAAAAAATATTCTAACATGAATATAAAGACACTACTGTCTTTATATTCATGGCAGAAATTTTTCGAATAGGACAGGTAGTTTCCGAGATCCCCCATTTTGATGGGTAAAAAATATTCTAATATGAGTAAGAAGACACTACTGTCTTTATATTCATAGCAGAAATTTTTCAAATCGGAAATGTAGTTTTCGAGATCCCCCATTTTCATGGGTAAAAAATATTCTAATATGAGTATGAAGACATTACTGTCTTTATATTCATAGCAGAAATTTTTCAAATCGGACATGTAGTTTTCGAGATCCCCCATTTTGGTGGGTAAAAAATATTCTAGTATGAATATGAAGACACTACTGTCTTTATATTCATAGCAGAAATTTTTCAAATCGGACATGTAGTTTCCGAGATCCCCTATTTTGGCGGGTAAAAAATATTCTAACATGAATATAAAGACACTACTGTCTTTATATTCATGGCAGAAATTTTTCAAATCGGACATGTAGTTTCCGAGATCCCCCATTTTGATGGGTAAAAAATATTCTAATATGAATATGAAGACACTACTGTCTTTATATTCATAGCGGAAATTTTTCAAATCGGACATGTAGTTTCCGAGATCCCCTATTTTGTTGGTTAAAAAATATTCTAATATGAATATGAAGACACTACTGTCTTTATATTCATAGCAGAAATTTTTCAAATCGGAAATGTAATTCTCGAGATCCCCCATTTTGGTGGGTAAAAAATATTCTAATTTGAATATGAAGACAGTACTGTCTTTATATTCATAGCAGAAATTTTTCAAATCGGACATGTAGTTTTCGAGATCCCCCATTTTGGTGGGTAAAAAATATTCTGATATGAATATGAATACACCACTGTCTTTATATTCATAGCAGATATTTTTCAAATCGGACATGTAGTTTCCGAGATCCCCCATTTTGGTGGGTAAAAAGTATTCTAATATGAATATGAATACACCACTGTCTTTATATTCATAGCAGAAATTTTTCGAATCGGACATGTAGTTTCTGAGATCCCCCATTTTGATGGGTAAAAAATATTCTAATATGAATATGAAGACACTACTGTCTTTATATTCATAGCAGAAATTTTTCAAATCGGACATGTAGTTTTCGAGATCCCCCATTTTGGTGGGTAAAAAATATTCTGATATGAATATGAATACACCACTGTCTTTATATTCATAGCAGAAATTTTTCAAATCGGATATGTAGTTTCCGAGATCCCCCATTTTGGTTGGTAAAAAATATTCTAATATGAATATGAATAAACCACTGTCTTTATATTCATAGAAGAAAAATTTCGAAATCGGACATGTAGTTTCCGAGATCCTCCATTTTGATCGGTAAAAAATATTCTAACATGAATATAAAGACACTACTGTCTTTATATTCATAGCAGAAATTTTTCTAATCGGACATGTAGTTTTCGAGATCCCCCATTTTCATGGGTAAAAAATATTCTAATATGAGTATGAAGACATTACTGTCTTTATATTCATAGCAGAAATTTTTCAAATCGGACATGTAGTTTTCGAGATCCCCCATTTTCATGGGTAAAAAATATTCTAATATGAGTATGAAGACATTACTGTCTTTATATTCATAGCAGAAATTTTTCGAATCGGACATGTAGTTTCCGAGATCCCCCATTTTGGCGGGTAAAAAATATTCTAGTATGAATATGAAGACACTACTGTCTTTATATTCATAGCAGAAATTTTTCAAATCGGACATGTAGTTTCCGAGATCCCCTATTTTGGCGGGTAAAAAATATTCTAACATGAATATAAAGACACTACTGTCTTTATATTCATGGCAGAAATTTTTCAAATCGGACATGTAGTTTCCGAGATCCCCCATTTTGATGGGTAAAAAATATTCTAATATGAATATGAAGACACTACTGTCTTTATATTCATAGCAGAAATTTTTCAAATCGGACTTTTAGATTCCGAGATCCCCCATTTTGGTGGGTAAAAAATATTCTAATATGAATATGAAGACACTACTGTCTTTATATTCATAGCGGAAATTTTTCAAAACGGACATGTAGTTTCCGAGATCCCCTATTTTGGCGGGTAAAAAATATTCTAATATGAATATGAAGACACTACTGTCTTTATATTCATAGCAGAAATTTTTCAAATCGGACATGTAGTTTTCGAGATCCCCCATTTTGGTGGGTAAAAAATATTCTGATATGAATATGAATACACCACTGTCTTTATATTCATAGCAGATATTTTTCAAATCGGACATGTAGTTTCCGAGATCCCCCATTTTCATGGGTAAAAAATATTCTAATATGAGTATGAAGACATTACTGTCTTTATATTCATAGCAGAAATTTTTCGAATCGGACATGTAGTTTCCGAGATCCCCCATTTTGGCGGGTAAAAAATATTCTAGTATGAATATGAAGACACTACTGTCTTTATATTCATAGCAGAAATTTTTCAAATCGGACATGTAGTTTCTGAGATCCCCTATTTTGGCGGGTAAAAAATATTCTAACATGAATATAAAGACACTACTGTCTTTATATTCATGGCAGAAATTTTTCAAATCGGACATGTAGTTTCCGAGATCCCCCATTTTGATGGGTAAAAATATTCTAATATGAATATGAAGACACTACTGTCTTTATATTCATAGCAGAAATTTTTCAAATCGGACTTTTAGATTCCGAGATCCCCCATTTTGGTGGGTAAAAAATATTCTAATATGAATATGAAGACACTACTGTCTTTATATTCATAGCGGAAATTTTTCAAAACGGACATGTCGTTTCCGAGATCCCCTATTTTGGCGGGTAAAAAATATTCTAATATGAATATGAAGACACTACTCTCTTTATATTCATAGCAGAAATTTTTCAAATCGGACATGTAGTTTTCGAGATCCCCCATTTTGGTGGGTAAAAAATATTCTGATATGAATATGAATACACCACTGTCTTTATATTCATAGCAGATATTTTTCAAATCGGACATGTAGTTTCCGAGATCCCCCATTTTGGTGGGTAAAAAATATTCTAATATGAATATGAAGACACTACTGTCTTTATATTCATAGCAGAAATTTTTCAAATCGGACTTTTAGATTCCGAGATCCCCCATTTTGGTGGTTAAAAAATTTTCTAAACAGAATATGAAGGCACCACTGTCTTTATATTCATAGCAGAAATTTTTCAAATCGCACATGTAGTTTCCGAGATCCCCTATTTTGGCGGGTAAAAAATATTCTAACATGAATATAAAGACACTACTGTCTTTATATTCATGGCAGAAATTTTTCGAATCGGACATGTAGTTTCCGAGATCCCCCATTTTGATGGGTAAAAAATATTCTAATATGAATATGGAGACACTACTGTCTTTATATTCATAGCAGAAATTTTTCGAATCGGACATGTAGTTTCCGAGATCCCCCATTTTGATGGGTAAAAAATATTCTAATATGAATATGAAGACACTACTGTCTTTATATTCATAGCAGAAATTTTTGAAATCGGACTTTTAGATTCCGAGATCCCCCATTTTGGTGGGTAAAAAATATTCTAATATGAATATGAAGACACTACTGTCTTTATATTCATAGCGGAAATTTTTCAAATCGGACATGTAGTTTCCGAGATCCCCTATTTTGGCGGGTAAAAAATATTCTAATATGAATATGAAGACACTACTGTCTTTATATTCATAGCAGAAATTTTTCAAATCGGAAATGTAATTTTCGAGATCCCCCATTTTGGTGGGTAAAAAATATTCTAATATGAATATGAAGACACTACTGTCTTTATATTCATAGCAGAAATTTTTCAAATCGGACATGAAGTTTTCGAGATCCCCCATTTTGGTGGGTAAAAAATATTCTGATATGAATATGAATACACCACTGTCTTTATATTCATAGCAGATATTTTTCAAATGGGACATGTAGTTTCCTAGATCCCCTATTTTGGTGGGTAAAAAATATTCTGATATGAATATGAATACACCACTGTCTTTATATTCATAGCAGAAATTTTTCAAATCGGACATGTAGTTTCCGAGATCCCCCATTTTGGTTGGTAAAAAATATTCTAATATGAATATGAATACACCACTGTCTTTATATTCATAGAAGAAAATTTCGAAATCGGACATGTAGTTTCCGAGATCCCCCATTTTGATGGGTAAAAAATATTCTAATATGAATATGAAGACACTACTGTCTTTATATTCATAGCAGAAATTTTTCGAATCGGACATGTAGTTTCCGAGATCCCCCATTTTGATGGGTAAAAAATATTCTATTATGAATATGAAGACACTACTGTCTTTATATTCGTAGCAGAAATTTTTCAAATCGGACTTTTAGATTCCGAGATCCCTCATTTTGGTGGGTAAAAAATATTCTAATATGAATATGAAGACACTACTTTCTTTATATTCATAGCGGAAATTTTTCAAATCGGACATGTAGTTTCCGAGATCCCCTATTTTGGCGGGTAAAAAATATTCTAATATGAATATGAAGACACTACTGTCTTTATATTCATAGCAGAAATTTTTCAAATCGGAAATGTAATTTTCGAGATCCCCCATTTTGGTGGGTAAAAAATATTCTAATATGAATATGAAGACACTACTGTCTTTATATTCATAGCAGAAATTTTTCAAATCGGACATGTAGTTTTCAAGATCCCCCATTTTGGTGGGTAAAAAATATTCTGATATGAATATGAATACACCACTGTCTTTATATTCATAGCAGATATTTTTCAAATCGGACATGTAGTTTCCGAGATCCCCCATTTTGATGGGTAAAAAATATTCTAATATGAATATGAAGACACTACTGTCTTTATATTCATAGCAGAAATTTTTCGAATCGGACATGTAGTTTCCGAGATCCCCCATTTTGATGGGTAAAAAATATTCTAATATGAATATGAAGACACTACTGTCTTTATATTCATAGCAGAAATTTTTCAAATCGGACTTTTAGATTCCGAGATCCCTCATTTTGGTGGGTAAAAAATATTCTAATATGAATATGAAGACACTACTGTCTTTATATTCATAGCGGAAATTTTTCAAATCGGACATGTAGTTTCCGAGATCCCCTATTTTGGCGGGTAAAAAATATTCTAATATGAATATGAAGACACTACTGTCTTTATATTCATAGCAGAAATTTTTCGAATCGGACATGTAGTTTCCGAGATCCCCCATTTTGATGGGTAAAAAATATTCTAATATGAATATGAAGACACTACTGTCTTTATATTCATAGCGGAAATTTTTCAAATCGGACATGTAGTTTCCGAGATCCCCTATTTTGGCGGGTAAAAAATATTCTAATATGAATATGAAGACACTACTGTCTTTATATTCATAGCAGAAATTTTTCAAATCGGAAATGTAATTTTCGAGATCCCCCATTTTGGTGGGTAAAAAATATTCTAATATGAATATGAAGACACTACTGTCTTTATATTCATAGCAGAAATTTTTCAAATCGGACATGAAGTTTTCGAGATCCCCCATTTTGGTGGGTAAAAAATATTCTGATATGAATATGAATACACCACTGTCTTTATATTCATAGCAGATATTTTTCAAATGGGACATGTAGTTTCCTAGATCCCCTATTTTGGTGGGTAAAAAATATTCTGATATGAATATGAATACACCACTGTCTTTATATTCATAGCAGAAATTTTTCAAATCGGACATGTAGTTTCCGAGATCCCCCATTTTGGTTGGTAAAAAATATTCTAATATGAATATGAATACACCACTGTCTTTATATTCATAGAAGAAAATTTCGAAATCGGACATGTAGTTTCCGAGATCCCCCATTTTGATGGGTAAAAAATATTCTAATATGAATATGAAGACACTACTGTCTTTATATTCATAGCAGAAATTTTTCAAATCGGACTTTTAGATTCCGAGATCCCTCATTTTGGTGGGTAAAAAATATTCTAATATGAATATGAAGACACTACTTTCTTTATATTCATAGCGGAAATTTTTCAAATCGGACATGTAGTTTCCGAGATCCCCTATTTTGGCGGGTAAAAAATATTCTAATATGAATATGAAGACACTACTGTCTTTATATTCATAGCAGAAATTTTTCAAATCGGAAATGTAATTTTCGAGATCCCCCATTTTGGTGGGTAAAAAATATTCTAATATGAATATGAAGACACTACTGTCTTTATATTCATAGCAGAAATTTTTCAAATCGGACATGTAGTTTTCAAGATCCCCCATTTTGGTGGGTAAAAAATATTCTGATATGAATATGAATACACCACTGTCTTTATATTCATAGCAGATATTTTTCAAATCGGACATGTAGTTTCCGAGATCCCCCATTTTGATGGGTAAAAAATATTCTAATATGAATATGAAGACACTACTGTCTTTATATTCATAGCAGAAATTTTTCGAATCGGACATGTAGTTTCCGAGATCCCCCATTTTGATGGGTAAAAAATATTCTAATATGAATATGAAGACACTACTGTCTTTATATTCATAGCAGAAATTTTTCAAATCGGACTTTTAGATTCCGAGATCCCTCATTTTGGTGGGTAAAAAATATTCTAATATGAATATGAAGACACTACTGTCTTTATATTCATAGCGGAAATTTTTCAAATCGGACATGTAGTTTCCGAGATCCCCTATTTTGGCGGGTAAAAAATATTCTAATATGAATATGAAGACACTACTGTCTTTATATTCATAGCAGAAATTTTTCAAATCGGAAATGTAATTTTCGAGATCCCCCATTTTGGTGGGTAAAAAATATTCTAATATGAATATGAAGACACTACTGTCTTTATATTCATAGCAGAAATTTTTCAAATCGGACATGTAGTTTTCAAGATCCCCCATTTTGGTGGGTAAAAAACATTCTGATATGAATATGAATACACCACTGTCTTTATATTCATAGCAGATATTTTTCAAATCGGACATGTAGTTTCCGAGATCCCCCATTTTGGTGGGTAAAAAATATTCTAATATGAATATGAATACACCACTGTCTTTATATTCATAGCAGAAATTTTTCGAATCGGACATGTAGTTTCTGAGATCCCCCATTTTGATGGGTAAAAAATATTCTAATATGAATATGAAGACACTACTGTCTTTATATTCATAGCAGAAATTTTTCAAATCGGACATGTAGTTTTCGAGATCCCCCATTTTGGTGGGTAAAAAATATTCTGATATGAATATGAATACACCACTGTCTTTATATTCATAGCAGAAATTTTTCAAATCGGACATGTAGTTTCCGAGATCCCCCATTTTGGTTGGTAAAAAATATTCTAATATGAATATGAATACACCACTGTCTTTATATTCATAGCAGAAATTTTTCAAATCGGACATGTAGTTTTCGAGATCCTCAACTTTGGTAGGTAAAAAATATTCTAATATGAATATGAAGACACTACTGTCTTTATATTCATAGCGGAAATTTTTCAAATCGGAAATGTAATTTTCGAGATCCCCCATTTTGGTGGGTAAAAAATATTCTAATATGAATATGAAGACACTACTGTCTTTATATTCATAGCAGAAATTTTTCAAATCGGAAATGTAATTTTCGAGATCCCCCATTTTGGTGGGTAAAAAATATTCTAATATGAATATGAAGACACTACTGTCTTTATATTCATAGCAGAAATTTTTCAAATCGGACATGAAGTTTTCGAGATCCCCCATTTTGGTGGGTAAAAAATATTCTGATATGAATATGAATACACCACTGTCTTTATATTCATAGCAGATATTTTTCAAATCGGACATGTAGTTTCCGAGATCCCCCATTTTGGTGGGTAAAAAATATTCTAATATGAATATGAATACATCACTGTCTTTATATTCATAGCAGAAATTTTTCGAATCGGACATGTAGTTTCTGAGATCCCCCATTTTGATGGGTAAAAAATATTCTAATATGAATATGAAGACACTACTGTCTTTATATTCATAGCAGAAATTTTTCAAATCGGACATGCAGTTTTCGAGATCCCCTATTTTGGTGGGTAAAAAATATTCTGATATGAATATGAATACACCACTGTCTTTATATTCATAGCAGAAATTTTTCAAATCGGACATGTAGTTTCCGAGATCCCCCATTTTGGTTGGTAAAAAATATTCTAATATGAATATGAATACAACGCTGTCTTTATATTCATAGAAGAAAATTTCGAAATCGGACATGTAGTTTTCGAGATCCTCAACTTTGGTAGGAAAAAAATATTCTAATATGAATATGAAGATACTACTGTCTTTATATTCATAGCGGAAATTTTTCAAATCGGACATTTAGTTTCCGAGCTCCCCCATTTTGGAGGGTAAAAAATATTCTAATATGAATATAAAGATACTACTGTCTTTATATTCATAGCGGAAATTTTTCAAATCGGACATTTAGTTTCCGAGATCCCCCATTTTGGTGGGTAAAAAATATTCCAATATGAATATGAAGATACCACTGTCTTTATATTCATAGCAGAAATTTTTCAAATCGGACATTTAGTTTCCGAGATCCCCCATTTCGGTGGTTAAAAAATATTCTAAGATGAATATGAAGACACTACTGTCTTTATATTCATAGCGGAAATTTTTCAAATCGGACATTTAGTTTCCGAGATCCCCAATTTTGGTGGGCAAAAATATTCTAATATGAATATGAAGACACTACTGTCTTTATACTCATAGCAGAAATTTTCGAAATCGGACATGTAGTTTCCGAGATCCCCCATTTTGGCGGGTAAAAAATATTCTAGTATGAATATGAAGACACTACTGTCTTTATATTCATAGCAGAAATTTTTCAAATCGGACATGTAGTTTCCGAGATCCCCTATTTTGGCGGGTAAAAAATATTCTAACATGAATATAAAGTCACTACTGTCTTTATATTCATGGCAGAAATTTTTCAAATCGGACATGTAGTTTCCGAGATCCCCCATTTTGATGGGTAAAGAATATTCTAATATGAATATGAAGACACTACTGTCTTTATATTCATAGCAGAAATTTTTCAAATCGGACTTTTAGATTCCGAGATCCCCCATTTTGGTGGGTAAAAAATATTCTAATATGAATATGAAGACACTACTGTCTTCATATTCATAGCGGAAATTTTTCAAAACGGACATGTAGTTTCCGAGATCCCCTATTTTGGCGGGTAAAAAATATTCTAATATGAATATGAAGACACTACTGTCTTTATATTCATAGCAGAAATTTTTCAAATCGGACTTTTAGATTCCGAGATCCCCCATTTTGGTGGTTAAAAAATTTTCTAAACAGAATATGAAGGCACCACTGTCTTTATATTCATAGCAGAAATTTTTCAAATCGCACATGTAGTTTCTGAGATCCCCTATTTTGGCGGGTAAAAAATATTCTAACATGAATATAAAGACACTACTGTCTTTATATTCATGGCAGAAATTTTTCGAATCGGACATGTAGTTTCCGAGATCCCCCATTTTGATGGGTAAAAAATATTCGAATATGAATATGAAGACACTACTGTCTTTATATTCATAGCAGAAATTTTTCGAATCGGACATGTAGTTTCCGAGATCCCCCATTTCGATGGGTAAAAAATATTCTAATATGAATATGAAGAGACTACTGTCTTTATATTCATAGCAGAAATTTTTCGAATCGGACATGTAGTTTCCGAGATCCCCCATTTTGATGGGTAAAAAATATTCTAATATGAATATGAAGACACTACTGTCTTAATATTCATAGCAGAAATTTATCAAATCGGACTTTTAGATTCCGAGATCCCCCATTTTGGTGGGTAAAAAATATTCTAATATGAATATGAAGACACTACTGTCTTTATATTCATAGCGGAAATTTTTCAAATCGGACATGAAGTTTTCGATATCCCCCATTTTGGTGGGTAAAAAATATTCTGATATGAATATGAATACACCACTGTCTTTATATTCATAGCAGATATTTTTCAAATCGGACATGTAGTTTCCGAGATCCCCCATTTTGGTGGGTAAAAATATTCTAATATGAATATGAATACATCACTGTCTTTATATTCATAGCAGAAATTTTTCGAATCGGACATGTAGTTTCTGAGATCCCCCATTTTGATGGGTAAAAAATATTCTAATATGAATATGAAGACACTACTGTCTTTATATTCATAGCAGAAATTTTTCAAATCGGACATGTAGTTTTCGAGATCCCCTATTTTGGTGGGTAAAAAATATTCTGATATGAATATGAATACACTACTGTCTTTATATTCATAGCAGACATTTTTCAAATCGGACTTTTAGATTCCGAGATCCCTCATTTTGGTGGGTAAAAAATATTCTAATATGAATATGAAGACACTACTGTCTTTATATTCATAGCGGAAATTTTTCAAATCGGACATGTAGTTTCCGAGATCCCCTATTTTGGCGGGTAAAAAATATTCTAATATGAATATGAAGACACTACTTTCTTTATATTCATAGCAGAAATTTTTCAAATCGGAAATGTAATTTTCGAGATCCCCCATTTTGATGGGTAAAAAATATTCTAATATGAATATGAAGACACTACTGTCTTTATATTCATAGCAGAAATTTTTCAAATCGGACATGTAGTTTCCGAGATCCCCTATTTTGGCGGGTAAAAAATATTCTAATATGAATATGAAGACACTACTGTCTTTATATTCATAGCAGAAATTTTTCAAATCGGACATGTAGTTTTCAAGATCCCCCATTTTGGTGGGTAGAAAATATTCTGATATGAATATGAATACACCACTGTCTTTATTTTCATAGCAGATATTTTTCAAATCGGACATGTAGTTTCCGAGATCCCCCATTTTGGTGGGTAAAAAATATTCTAATATGAATATGAATACACCACTGTCTTTATATTCATAGCAGAAATTTTTCGAATCGGACATGTAGTTTCTGAGATCCCCCATTTTGATGGGTAAAAAATATTCTAATATGAATATGAAGACACTACTGTCTTTATATTCATAGCAGAAATTTTTCAAATCGGACATGTAATTTTCGAGATCCCCCATTTTGGTGGGTAAAAAATATTCTGATATGAATATGAATACACCACTGTCTTTATATTCATAGCAGAAATTTTTCAAATCGGACATGTAGTTTCCGAGATCCCCCATTTTGGTTGGTAAAAAATATTCTAATATGAATATGAATACACCACTGTCTTTATATTCATAGCAGAAATTTTTCAAATCGGACATGTAGTTTTCGAGATCCCCAACTTTGGTAGGTAAAAAATATTCTAATATGAATATGAAGATACTACTGTCTTTATATTCATAGCGGAAATTTTTCAAATCGGACATTTAGTTTCCGAGCTCCCCCATTTTGGAGGGTAAAAAATATTCTAATATGAATATAAAGATACTACTGTCTTTATATTCATAGCGGAAATTTTTCAAATCGGACATTTAGTTTCCGAGATCCCCCATTTTGGTGGGTAAAAAATATTCTAATATGAATATGAAGATACCACTGTCTTTTTATTCATAGCAGAAATTTTTCAAATCGGACATTTAGTTTCCGAGATCCCCCATTTTGGTGGTTAAAAAATATTCTAAGATGAATATGAAGACACTACTGTCTTTATATTCATAGCGGAAATTTTTCAAATCGGACATTTAGTTTCCGAGATCCCCAATTTTGGTGGGCAAAAATATTCTAATATGAATATGAAGACACTACTGTCTTTATATTCATAGCAGATATTTTTCAAATCGGACATGTAGTTTCCGAGATCTCCCATTTTGGTGGATAAAAAATATTCTAAAATGAATATGAAAACACTACTGTCTTTATATTCATAGCAGAAATTTTTCAAATCGGACATTTAGTTTCCGAGATCCCCCATTTTGGTGGGTAAAAATATTCTAATATGAATATGAAGACACTACTGTCTTTATATTCATAGCGGAAATTTTTCAAATCGGACATTTAGTTTCCGAGATCCCCCATTTTGGTGGGTAAAAAATATTCTAATATGAATATGAATACACCACTGTCTTTATATTCATAGCAAAAATTTTTCAAATCGGACATGTAGTTTTCGAGATCCCCCATTTTCATGGGTAAAAAATATTCTAATATGAGTATGAAGACACTACTGTCTTTATATTCATAGCGGAAATTTTTCAAATCGGACATTTAGTTTCCGAGATCCCCCATTTTGGTGGGTAAAAAATATTCTAATATGAATATGAATACACCACTGTCTTTATATTCATAGCAGAAATTTTTCAAATCGGACATTTAGTTTTCGAGATCCCCCATTTTGGTGGGTAAAAATATTCTTATATGAATATGAAGACACTACTGTCTTTATACTCATAGCAGAAATTTTTCAAATCGGACATGTAGTTTTCGAGATCCCCCATTTTCATGGGTAAAAAATATTCTAATATGAATATGAAGACACTACTGTCTTTATATTCATAGCGGAAATTTTTCAAATCGGACATGTAGTTTTCGAGATCCCCAACTTTGGTAGGTAAAAAATATTCTAATATGAATATGAAGATACTACTGTCTTTATATTCATAGCGGAAATTTTTCAAATCGGACATTTAGTTTCCGAGCTCCCCCATTTTGGAGGGTAAAAAATATTCTAATATGAATATAAAGATACTACTCTCTTTATTTTCATAGCGGAAATTTTTCAAATCGGACATTTAGTTTCCGAGATCCCCCATTTTGGTGGGTAAAAAATATTCTAATATGAATATGAAGATACCACTGTCTTTATATTCATAGCAGAAATTTTTCAAATCGGACATTTAGTTTCCGAGATCCCCCATTTTGGTGGGTAAAAAATATTCTAATATGAATATGAAGATACCACTGTCTTTATATTCATAGCAGAAATTTTTCAAATCGGACATTTAGTTTCCGAGATCCCCCATTTTGGTGGTTAAAAAATATTCTAAGATGAATATGAAGACACTACTGTCTTTATATTCATAGCGGAAATTTTTCAAATCGGACATTTAGTTTCCGAGATCCCCAATTTTGGTGGGCAAAAATATTCTAATATGAATATGAAGACACTACTGTCTTTATATTCATAGCAGATATTTTTCAAATCGGACATGTAGTTTCCGAGATCTCCCATTTTGGTGGATAAAAAATGTTCTAAAATGAATATGAAAACACTACTGTCTTTATATTCATAGCAGAACTTTTTCAAATCGGACATTTAGTTTCCGAGATCCCCCATTTTGGTGGGTAAAAATATTCTAATATGAATATGAAGACACTACTGTCTTTATATTCATAGCGGAAATTTTTCAAATCGGACATTTAGTTTCCGAGATCCCCCATTTTGGTGGGTAAAAAATATTCTAATATGAATATGAATACACCACTGTCTTTATATTCATAGCAGAAATTTTTCAAATCGGACATGTAGTTTTCGAGATCCCCCATTTTCATGGGTAAAAAATATTCTAATATGAGTATGAAGACACTACTGTCTTTATATTCATAGCGGAAATTTTTCAAATCGGACATTTAGTTTCCGAGATCCCCCATTTTGGTGGGTAAAAAATATTCTAATATGAATATGAATACACCACTGTCTTTATATTCATAGCAGAAATTTTTCAAATCGGACATTTAGTTTTCGAGATCCCCCATTTTGGTGGGTAAAAATATTCTTATATGAATATGAAGACACTACTGTCTTTATACTCATAGCAGAAATTTTTCAAATCGGACATGTAGTTTTCGAGATCCCCCATTTTCATGGGTAAAAAATATTCTAATATGAATATGAAGACACTACTGTCTTTATATTCATAGCGGAAATTTTTCAAATCGGACATTTAGTTTCCGAGATCCCCCATTTTGTTGGGTAAAAAATATTCTAATATGAATATGAATACACCACTGTCTTTATATTCATAGCAGAAATTTTTCAAATCGGACATTTAGTTTTCGAGATCCCCCATTTTGGTGGGTAAAAATATTCTAATATGAATATGAAGACACTACTGTCTTTATACTCATAGCAGAAATTTTTCAAATCGGACATGTAGTTTCCGAGATCCCCCATTTTGGTGGGTAAAAATATTCTAATATGAATATGAAGACACTACTGTCTTTATATTCATAGCGGAAATTTTTCAAATCGGACATTTAGTTTCCGAGATCCCCAATTTTGGTGGGCAAAAATATTCCAATATGAATATGAAGACACTACTGTCTTTATACTCATAGCAGAAATTTTTCAAATCGGACATGTAGTTTCCGAGATCCCCCATTCTGGTTGGTAAAAAATATTCTAATATGAATATGAAGACACTACTGTCTTTATATTCATAGCGGAAATTTTTCAAATCGGACATGTAGTTTCCGAGATCTCCCATTTTGGTGGATAAAAAATATTCTAAAATGAATATGAAGACACTACTGTCTTTATATTAATAGCAGAAATTTTTCAAATCGGACATTTAGTTTCCGAGATCCCCCATTTTGGTGGGTAAAAATATTCTAATATGAATATGAAGACACTACTGTCTTTATATTCATAGCGGAAATTTTTCAAATCGGACATTTAGTTTCCGAGATCCCCCATTTTGGTGGGTAAAAATATTCTAATATGAATATGAAGACACTACTGTCTTTATATTCATAGCGGAAATTTTTCAAATCGGACATTTAGTTTCCGAGATCCCCCATTTTGGTGGGTAAAAATATTCTAATATGAATATGAAGACACTACTGTCTTTATACTCATAGCAGAAATTTTTCAAATCGGACATTTAGTTTCCGAGATCCCCCATTTTGGTGGGTAAAAATATTCTAATATGAATATGAAGACACTACTGTCTTTATACTCATAGCAGAAATTTTTCAAATCGGACATTTAGTTTCCGAGATCCCCCATTTTGGTGGGTAAAAATATTCTAATATGAATATGAAGACACTACTGTCTTTATACTCATAGCAGAAATTTTTCAAATCGGACATTTAGTTTCCGAGATCCCCCATTTTGGTGGGTAAAAATATTCTAATATGAATATGAAGACACTACTGTCTTTATATTCATAGCGGAAATTTTTCAAATCGGACATTTAGTTTCCGAGATCCCCCATTTTGGTGGGTAAAAATATTCTAATATGAATATGAAGACGCTACTGTCTTTATACTCATAGCAGAAATTTTCGAAATCGGACATGTAGTTTCCGAGATCCCCCATTTTGGTGGGTAAAAAATATTCTAATATGAATATGAAGACACTACTGTCTTTATATTCATAGCAGAAATTTTTCAAATCGGACATGTAGTTTTCGAGATCCCCAACTTTGGTAGGTAAAAAATATTCTAATATGAATATGAAGATACTACTGTCTTTATATTCATAGCGGAAATTTTTCAAATCGGACATTTAGTTTCCGAGCTCCCCCATTTTGGAGGGTAAAAAATATTCTAATATGAATATGAAGATACTACTGTCTTTATTTTCATAGCAGAAATTTTTCAAATCGGACATTTAGTTTCCGAGATCCCCCATTTTGGTGGTTAAAAAATATTCTAAGATGAATATGAAGACACTACTGTCTTTATATTCATAGCGGAAATTTTTCAAATCGGAAATTTAGTTTCCGAGATCCCCCATTTTGGTGGGTAAAAATATTCTAATATGAATATGAAGACACTACTGTCTTTATATTCATAGCGGAAATTTTTCAAATCGGACATGTAGTTTCCGAGATCCCCCATTTTGGTGGGTATAAATATTCTAATATGAATATGAAGACACTACTGTCTTTATACTCATAGCAGAAATTTTTCAAATCGGACATTTAGTTTCCGAGATCCCCCATTTTGGTGGGTAAAAATATTCTAATATGAATATGAAGACACTACTGTCTTTATATTCATAGCGGAAATTTTTCAAATCGGACATGTAGTTTCCGAGATCCCCCATTTTGGTTGGTAAAAAATATTCTAATATGAATATGAAGACACTACTGTCTTTATATTCATAGCGGAAATTTTTCAAATCGGACATGTAGTTTCCGAGATCTCCCATTTTGGTGGATAAAAAATATTCTAAAATGAATATGAAGACACTACTGTCTTTATATTAATAGCAGAAATTTTTCAAATCGGACATGTAGTTTCCGAGATCCCCCATTTTGATGGGTAAAAAATATTCTAGTATGAATATGAAGACACTACTGTCTTTATATTCATAGCAGAAATTTTTCAAATCGGACATGTAGTTTCCGAGATCCCCTATTTTGGCGGGTAAAAAATATTCTAACATGAATATAAAGTCACTACTGTCTTTATATTCATGGCAGAAATTTTTCAAATCGGACATGTAGTTTCCGAGATCCCCCATTTTGATGGGTAAAGAATATTCTAATATGAATATGAAGACACTACTGTCTTTATATTCATAGCAGAAATTTTTCAAATCGGACTTTTAGATTCCGAGATCCCCCATTTTGGTGGGTAAAAAATATTCTAATATGAATATGAAGACACTACTGTCTTCATATTCATAGCGGAAATTTTTCAAAACGGACATGTAGTTTCCGAGATCCCCTATTTTGGCGGGTAAAAAATATTCTAATATGAATATGAAGACACTACTGTCTTTATATTCATAGCAGAAATTTTTCAAATCGGACTTTTAGATTCCGAGATCCCCCATTTTGGTGGTTAAAAAATTATCTAAACAGAATATGAAGGCACCACTGTCTTTATATTCATAGCAGAAATTTTTCAAATCGCACATGTAGTTTCCGAGCTCCCCCATTTTGGAGGGTAAAAAATATTCTAATATGAATATGAAGATACTACTGTCTTTATTTTCATAGCAGAAATTTTTCAAATCGGACATTTAGTTTCCGAGATCCCCCATTTTGGTGGTTAAAAAATATTCTAAGATGAATATGAAGACACTACTGTCTTTATATTCATAGCGGAAATTTTTCAAATCGGAAATTTAGTTTCCGAGATCCCCCATTTTGGTGGGTAAAAATATTCTAATATGAATATGAAGACACTACTGTCTTTATATTCATAGCGGAAATTTTTCAAATCGGACATGTAGTTTCCGAGATCCCCCATTTTGGTGGGTAAAAATATTCTAATATGAATATGAAGACACTACTGTCTTTATACTCATAGCAGAAATTTTTCAAATCGGACATTTAGTTTCCGAGATCCCCCATTTTGGTGGGTAAAAATATTCTAATATGAATATGAAGACACTACTGTCTTTATATTCATAGCGGAAATTTTTCAAATCGGACATGTAGTTTCCGAGATCCCCCATTTTGGTTGGTAAAAAATATTCTAATATGAATATGAAGACACTACTGTCTTTATATTCATAGCGGAAATTTTTCAAATCGGACATGTAGTTTCCGAGATCTCCCATTTTGGTGGATAAAAAATATTCTAAAATGAATATGAAGACACTACTGTCTTTATATTAATAGCAGAAATTTTTCAAATCGGACATGTAGTTTCCGAGATCCCCCATTTTGATGGGTAAAAAATATTCTAGTATGAATATGAAGACACTACTGTCTTTATATTCATAGCAGAAATTTTTCAAATCGGACATGTAGTTTCCGAGATCCCCTATTTTGGCGGGTAAAAAATATTCTAACATGAATATAAAGTCACTACTGTCTTTATATTCATGGCAGAAATTTTTCAAATCGGACATGTAGTTTCCGAGATCCCCCATTTTGATGGGTAAAGAATATTCTAATATGAATATGAAGACACTACTGTCTTTATATTCATAGCAGAAATTTTTCAAATCGGACTTTTAGATTCCGAGATCCCCCATTTTGGTGGGTAAAAAATATTCTAATATGAATATGAAGACACTACTGTCTTCATATTCATAGCGGAAATTTTTCAAAACGGACATGTAGTTTCCGAGATCCCCTATTTTGGCGGGTAAAAAATATTCTAATATGAATATGAAGACACTACTGTCTTTATATTCATAGCAGAAATTTTTCAAATCGGACTTTTAGATTCCGAGATCCCCCATTTTGGTGGTTAAAAAATTATCTAAACAGAATATGAAGGCACCACTGTCTTTATATTCATAGCAGAAATTTTTCAAATCGCACATGTAGTTTCTGAGATCCCCTATTTTGGCGGGTAAAAAATATTCTAACATGAATATAAAGACACTACTGTCTTTATATTCATGGCAGAAATTTTTCGAATCGGACATGTAGTTTCCGAGATCCCCCATTTTGATGGGTAAAAAATATTCGAATATGAATATGAAGACACTACTGTCTTTATATTCATAGCAGAAATTTTTCGAATCGGACATGTAGTTTCCGAGATCCCCCATTTGGATGGGTAAAAAATATTCTAATATGAATATGAAGAGACTACTGTCTTTATATTCATAGCAGAAATTTTTCGAATCGGACATGTAGTTTCCGAGATCCCCCATTTTGATGGGTAAAAAATATTCTAATATGAATATGAAGACACTACTGTCTTAATATTCATAGCAGAAATTTATCAAATCGGACTTTTAGATTCCGAGATCCCCCATTTTGGTGGGTAAAAAATATTCTAATATGAATATGAAGACACTACTGTCTTTATATTCATAGCGGAAATTTTTCAAATCGGACATGAAGTTTTCGATATCCCCCATTTTGGTGGGTAAAAAATATTCTGATATGAATATGAATACACCACTGTCTTTATATTCATAGCAGATATTTTTCAAATCGGACATGTAGTTTCCGAGATCCCCCATTTTGGTGGGTAAAAATATTCTAATATGAATATGAATACATCACTGTCTTTATATTCATAGCAGAAATTTTTCGAATCGGACATGTAGTTTCTGAGATCCCCCATTTTGATGGGTAAAAAATATTCTAATATGAATATGAAGACACTACTGTCTTTATATTCATAGCAGAAATTTTTCAAATCGGACATGTAGTTTTCGAGATCCCCTATTTTGGTGGGTAAAAAATATTCTGATATGAATATGAATACACTACTGTCTTTATATTCATAGCAGACATTTTTCAAATCGGACTTTTAGATTCCGAGATCCCTCATTTTGGTGGGTAAAAAATATTCTAATATGAATATGAAGACACTACTGTCTTTATATTCATAGCGGAAATTTTTCAAATCGGACATGTAGTTTCCGAGATCCCCTATTTTGGCGGGTAAAAAATATTCTAATATGAATATGAAGACACTACTGTTTTTATATTCATAGCAGAAATTTTTCAAATCGGAAATGTAATTTTCGAGATCCCCCATTTTGATGGGTAAAAAATATTCTAATATGAATATGAAGACACTACTGTCTTTATATTCATAGCAGAAATTTTTCAAATCGGACATGTAGTTTCCGAGATCCCCTATTTTGGCGGGTAAAAAATATTCTAATATGAATATGAAGACACTACTGTCTTTATATTCATAGCAGAAATTTTTCAAATCGGACATGTAGTTTTCAAGATCCCCCATTTTGGTGGGTAGAAAATATTCTGATATGAATATGAATACACCACTGTCTTTATTTTCATAGCAGATATTTTTCAAATCGGACATGTAATTTTCGAGATCCCCCATTTTGGTGGGTAAAAAATATTCTGATATGAATATGAATACACCACTGTCTTTATATTCATAGCAGAAATTTTTCAAATCGGACATGTAGTTTCCGAGATCCCCCATTTTGGTTGGTAAAAAATATTCTAATATGAATATGAATACACCACTGTCTTTATATTCATAGCAGAAATTTTTCAAATCGGACATGTAGTTTTCGAGATCCCCAACTTTGGTAGGTAAAAAAATATTCTAATATGAATATGAAGATACTACTGTCTTTATATTCATAGCGGAAATTTTTCAAATCGGACATTTAGTTTCCGAGCTCCCCCATTTTGGAGGGTAAAAAATATTCTAATATGAATATAAAGATACTACTGTCTTTATATTCATAGCGGAAATTTTTCAAATCGGACATTTAGTTTCCGAGATCCCCCATTTTGGTGGGTAAAAAATATTCTGATATGAATATGAATACACCACTGTCTTTATATTCATAGCAGAAATTTTTCAAATCGGACATGTAGTTTCCGAGATCCCCCATTTTGGTTGGTAAAAAATATTCTAATATGAATATGAATACACCACTGTCTTTATATTCATAGCAGAAATTTTTCAAATCGGACATGTAGTTTTCAAGATTCCCAACTTTGGTAGGTAAAAAATATTCTAATATGAATATGAAGATACTACTGTCTTTATATTCATAGCGGAAATTTTTCAAATCGGACATTTAGTTTCCGAGCTCCCCCATTTTGGAGGGTAAAAAATATTCTAATATGAATATAAAGATACTACTGTCTTTATATTCATAGCGGAAATTTTTCAAATCGGACATTTAGTTTCCGAGATCCCCCATTTTGGTGGGTAAAAAATATTCTAATATGAATATGAAGATACCACTGTCTTTTTATTCATAGCAGAAATTTTTCAAATCGGACATTTAGTTTCCGAGATCCCCCATTTTGGTGGTTAAAAAATATTCTAAGATGAATATGAAGACACTACTGTCTTTATATTCATAGCGGAAATTTTTCAAATCGGACATTTAGTTTCCGAGATCCCCAATTTTGGTGGGCAAAAATATTCTAATATGAATATGAAGACACTACTGTCTTTATATTCATAGCAGATATTTTTCAAATCGGACATGTAGTTTCCGAGATCTCCCATTTTGGTGGATAAAAAATATTCTAAAATGAATATGAAAACACTACTGTCTTTATATTCATAGCAGAAATTTTTCAAATCGGACATTTAGTTTCCGAGATCCCCCATTTTGGTGGGTAAAAATATTCTAATATGAATATGAAGACACTACTGTCTTTATATTCATAGCGGAAATTTTTCAAATCGGACATTTAGTTTCCGAGATCCCCCATTTTGGTGGGTAAAAAATATTCTAATATGAATATGAATACACCACTGTCTTTATATTCATAGCAAAAATTTTTCAAATCGGACATGTAGTTTTCGAGATCCCCCATTTTCATGGGTAAAAAATATTCTAATATGAGTATGAAGACACTACTGTCTTTATATTCATAGCGGAAATTTTTCAAATCGGACATTTAGTTTCCGAGCTCCCCCATTTTGGTGGGTAAAAAATATTCTAATATGAATATGAATACACCACTGTCTTTATATTCATAGCAAAAATTTTTCAAATCGGACATGTAGTTTTCGAGATCCCCCATTTTCATGGGTAAAAAATATTCTAATATGAGTATGAAGACACTACTGTCTTTATATTCATAGCGGAAATTTTTCAAATCGGACATTTAGTTTCCGAGATCCCCCATTTTGGTGGGTAAAAAATATTCTAATATGAATATGAATACACCACTGTCTTTATATTCATAGCAGAAATTTTTCAAATCGGACATTTAGTTTTCGAGATCCCCCATTTTGGTGGGTAAAAATATTCTTATATGAATATGAAGACACTACTGTCTTTATACTCATAGCAGAAATTTTTCAAATCGGACATGTAGTTTTCGAGATCCCCCATTTTCATGGGTAAAAAATATTCTAATATGAATATGAAGACACTACTGTCTTTATATTCATAGCGGAAATTTTTCAAATCGGACATGTAGTTTTCGAGATCCCCAACTTTGGTAGGTAAAAAATATTCTAATATGAATATGAAGATACTACTGTCTTTATATTCATAGCGGAAATTTTTCAAATCGGACATTTAGTTTCCGAGCTCCCCAATTTTGGAGGGTAAAAAATATTCTAATATGAATATAAAGATACTACTCTCTTTATTTTCATAGCGGAAATTTTTCAAATCGGACATTTAGTTTCCGAGATCCCCCATTTTGGTGGGTAAAAAATATTCTAATATGAATATGAAGATACCACTGTCTTTATATTCATAGCAGAAATTTTTCAAATCGGACATTTAGTTTCCGAGATCCCCCATTTTGGTGGGTAAAAAATATTCTAATATGAATATGAAGATACCACTGTCTTTATATTCATAGCAGAAATTTTTCAAATCGGACATTTAGTTTCCGAGATCCCCCATTTTGGTGGTTAAAAAATATTCTAAGATGAATATGAAGACACTACTGTCTTTATATTCATAGCGGAAATTTTTCAAATCGGACATTTAGTTTCCGAGATCCCCAATTTTGGTGGGCAAAAATATTCTAATATGAATATGAAGACACTACTGTCTTTATATTCATAGCAGATATTTTTCAAATCGGACATGTAGTTTCCGAGATCTCCCATTTTGGTGGATAAAAAATGTTCTAAAATGAATATGAAAACACTACTGTCTTTATATTCATAGCAGAACTTTTTCAAATCGGACATTTAGTTTCCGAGATCCCCCATTTTGGTGGGTAAAAATATTCTAATATGAATATGAAGACACTACTGTCTTTATATTCATAGCGGAAATTTTTCAAATCGGACATTTAGTTTCCGAGATCCCCCATTTTGGTGGGTAAAAAATATTCTAATATGAATATGAATACACCACTGTCTTTATATTCATAGCAGAAATTTTTCAAATCGGACATGTAGTTTTCGAGATCCCCCATTTTCATGGGTAAAAAATATTCTAATATGAGTATGAAGACACTACTGTCTTTATATTCATAGCGGAAATTTTTCAAATCGGACATTTAGTTTCCGAGATCCCCCATTTTGGTGGGTAAAAAATATTCTAATATGAATATGAATACACCACTGTCTTTATATTCATAGCAGAAATTTTTCAAATCGGACATTTAGTTTTCGAGATCCCCCATTTTGGTGGGTAAAAATATTCTTATATGAATATGAAGACACTACTGTCTTTATACTCATAGCAGAAATTTTTCAAATCGGACATGTAGTTTTCGAGATCCCCCATTTTCATGGGTAAAAAATATTCTAATATGAATATGAAGACACTACTGTCTTTATATTCATAGCGGAAATTTTTCAAATCGGACATTTAGTTTCCGAGATCCCCCATTTTGTTGGGTAAAAAATATTCTAATATGAATATGAATACACCACTGTCTTTATATTCATAGCAGAAATTTTTCAAATCGGACATTTAGTTTTCGAGATCCCCCATTTTGGTGGGTAAAAATATTCTAATATGAATATGAAGACACTACTGTCTTTATACTCATAGCAGAAATTTTTCAAATCGGACATGTAGTTTCCGAGATCCCCCATTTTGGTGGGTAAAAATATTCTAATATGAATATGAAGACACTACTGTCTTTATATTCATAGCGGAAATTTTTCAAATCGGACATTTAGTTTCCGAGATCCCCAATTTTGGTGGGCAAAAATATTCCAATATGAATATGAAGACACTACTGTCTTTATACTCATAGCAGAAATTTTTCAAATCGGACATGTAGTTTCCGAGATCCCCCATTTTGGTTGGTAAAAAATATTCTAATATGAATATGAAGACACTACTGTCTTTATATTCATAGCGGAAATTTTTCAAATCGGACATGTAGTTTCCGAGATCTCCCATTTTGGTGGATAAAAAATATTCTAAAATGAATATGAAGACACTACTGTCTTTATATTAATAGCAGAAATTTTTCAAATCGGACATTTAGTTTCCGAGATCCCCCATTTTGGTGGGTAAAAATATTCTAATATGAATATGAAGACACTACTGTCTTTATATTCATAGCGGAAATTTTTCAAATCGGACATTTAGTTTCCGAGATCCCCCATTTTGGTGGGTAAAAATATTCTAATATGAATATGAAGACACTACTGTCTTTATATTCATAGCGGAAATTTTTCAAATCGGACATTTAGTTTCCGAGATCCCCCATTTTGGTGGGTAAAAATATTCTAATATGAATATGAAGACACTACTGTCTTTATACTCATAGCAGAAATTTTTCAAATCGGACATTTAGTTTCCGAGATCCCCCATTTTGGTGGGTAAAAATATTCTAATATGAATATGAAGACACTACTGTCTTTATACTCATAGCAGAAATTTTTCAAATCGGACATTTAGTTTCCGAGATCCCCCATTTTGGTGGGTAAAAATATTCTAATATGAATATGAAGACACTACTGTCTTTATATTCATAGCGGAAATTTTTCAAATCGGAAATTTAGTTTCCGAGATCCCCCATTTTGGTGGGTAAAAATATTCTAATATGAATATGAAGACACTACTGTCTTTATATTCATAGCGGAAATTTTTCAAATCGGACATGTAGTTTCCGAGATCCCCCATTTTGGTGGGTAAAAATATTCTAATATGAATATGAAGACACTACTGTCTTTATACTCATAGCAGAAATTTTTCAAATCGGACATTTAGTTTCCGAGATCCCCCATTTTGGTGGGTAAAAATATTCTAATATGAATATGAAGACACTACTGTCTTTATATTCATAGCGGAAATTTTTCAAATCGGACATTTAGTTTCCGAGATCCCCCATTTTGGTGGGTAAAAATATTCTAATATGAATATGAAGACGCTACTGTCTTTATACTCATAGCAGAAATTTTCGAAATCGGACATGTAGTTTCCGAGATCCCCCATTTTGGTGGGTAAAAAATATTCTAATATGAATATGAAGACACTACTGTCTTTATATTCATAGCAGAAATTTTTCAAATCGGACATGTAGTTTTCGAGATCCCCAACTTTGGTAGGTAAAAAATATTCTAATATGAATATGAAGATACTACTGTCTTTATATTCATAGCGGAAATTTTTCAAATCGGACATTTAGTTTCCGAGCTCCCCCATTTTGGAGGGTAAAAAATATTCTAATATGAATATGAAGATACTACTGTCTTTATTTTCATAGCAGAAATTTTTCAAATCGGACATTTAGTTTCCGAGATCCCCCATTTTGGTGGTTAAAAAATATTCTAAGATGAATATGAAGACACTACTGTCTTTATATTCATAGCGGAAATTTTTCAAATCGGAAATTTAGTTTCCGAGATCCCCCATTTTGGTGGGTAAAAATATTCTAATATGAATATGAAGACACTACTGTCTTTATATTCATAGCGGAAATTTTTCAAATCGGACATGTAGTTTCCGAGATCCCCCATTTTGGTGGGTAAAAATATTCTAATATGAATATGAAGACACTACTGTCTTTATACTCATAGCAGAAATTTTTCAAATCGGACATTTAGTTTCCGAGATCCCCCATTTTGGTGGGTAAAAATATTCTAATATGAATATGAAGACACTACTGTCTTTATATTCATAGCGGAAATTTTTCAAATCGGACATTTAGTTTCCGAGATCCCCCATTTTGGTGGGTAAAAATATTCTAATATGAATACGAAGACACTACTGTCTTTATACTCATAGCAGAAATTTTCGAAATCGGACATGTAGTTTCCGAGATCCCCCATTTTGGTGGGTAAAAAATATTCTAATATGAATATGAAGACACTACTGTCTTTATATTCATAGCAGAAATTTTTCAAATCGGACATGTAGTTTTCGAGATCCCCAACTTTGGTAGGTAAAAAATATTCTAATATGAATATGAAGATACTACTGTCTTTATATTCATAGCGGAAATTTTTCAAATCGGACATTTAGTTTCCGAGCTCCCCCATTTTGGAGGGTAAAAAATATTCTAATATGAATATGAAGATACTACTGTCTTTATTTTCATAGCAGAAATTTTTCAAATCGGACATTTAGTTTCCGAGATCCCCCATATTGGTGGTTAAAAAATATTCTAAGATGAATATGAAGACACTACTGTCTTTATACTCATAGCAGAAATTTTCGAAATCGGACATGTAGTTTCCGAGATCCCCCATTTTGGTGGGTAAAAAATATTCTAATATGAATATGAAGACACTACTGTCTTTATATTCATAGCGGAAATTTTTCAAATCGGACATTTAGTTTCCGAGATCCCCCATTTTGGTGGGTAAAAATATTCTAATATGAATATGAAGACACTACTGTCTTTATACTCATAGCAGAAATTTTCGAAATCGGACATGTAGTTTTCGAGATCCCCCATTTTGGTGGGTAAAAAATATTCTAATATGAATATGAAGACACTACTGTCTTTATATTCATAGCGGAAATTTTTCAAATCGGACATTTAGTTTCCGAGATCCCCAATTTTGGTGGGTAAAAATAATCTAATATGAATATGAAGACACTACTGTCTTTATATTCATAGCGGAAATTTTTCAAATCGGACATTTAGTTTTCGAGATCCCCCATTTTGGTGGGTAAAAAATATTCTAATATGAATATGAAGATACTACTGTCTTTATATTCATAGCAGAAATTTTTCAAATCGGACATTTAGTTTCCGAGATCCCCCATTTTGGTGGGTAAAATATATTTAATATGAATATGAATACACCACTGTCTTTATATTCATAACAGTAATTTTTCGAATCGGACATGTAGTTTCCGAGATCCCCTATTTTGGTGGGTAAAAAATATTCTATTATGAATATGAATACACCCCTGTCTTTATATTCATAGCAGAAATTTTTCAAATCGGACATGTAGTTTCCGAGATCCCCCATTTTGGTGGGTAAAAAATATTCTAATATGAATATGAAGACACTACTGTCTTTATATTCATAGCAGAAATTTTTCAAATCGGACATGTAGTTTTCTAGATCTCCCATTTTGGTGGGTAAAAAATATTCTAACATGAATATGAAGACACTACTGTCTTTATATTCATAGCAGAAATTTTTCAAAGCGGACATGTAGTTTTCGAGATCCTCCATTTTGGTGGGTAAAAAATATTTTAACATGAATATAAAGACACTACTGTCTTTATATTCATAGCAGAGATTTTTCAAATCGGAAATGTAATTTTCGAGATCCCCCATTTTGGTGGGTAAAAATATTCTAATATGAATATGAAGACACTACTGTCTTTATACTCATAGCAGAAATTTTTCAAATCGGACATTTAGTTTCCGAGATCCCCCATTTTGGTGGGTAAAAATATTCTAATATGAATATGAAGACACTACTGTCTTTATATTCATAGCGGAAATTTTTCAAATCGGACATTTAGTTTCCGAGATCCCCCATTTTGGTGGGTAAAAATATTCTAATATGAATATGAAGACACTACTGTCTTTATACTCATAGCAGAAATTTTCGAAATCGGACATGTAGTTTCCGAGATCCCCCATTTTGGTGGGTAAAAAATATTCTAATATGAATATGAAGACACTACTGTCTTTATATTCATAGCAGAAATTTTTCAAATCGGACATGTAGTTTTCGAGATCCCCAACTTTGGTAGGTAAAAAATATTCTAATATGAATATGAAGATACTACTGTCTTTATATTCATAGCGGAAATTTTTCAAATCGGACATTTAGTTTCCGAGCTCCCCCATTTTGGAGGGTAAAAAATATTCTAATATGAATATGAAGATACTACTGTCTTTATTTTCATAGCGGAAATTTTTCAAATCGGACATTTAGTTTCCGAGATCCCCCATTTTGGTGGGTAAAAAATATTCTAATATGAATATGAAGATACCACTGTCTTTATATTCATAGCAGAAATTTTTCAAATCGGACATTTAGTTTCCGAGATCCCCCATTTTGATGGTTAAAAAATATTCTAAGATGAATATGAAGACACTACTGTCTTTATACTCATAGCGGAAATTTTTCAAATCGGACATTTAGTTTCCGAGATCCCCCATTTTGGTGGGTAAAAATATTCTAATATGAATATGAAGACACTACTGTCTTTATACTCATAGCAGAAATTTTCGAAATCGGACATGTAGTTTTCGAGATCCCCCATTTTGGTGGGTAAAAAATATTCTAATATGAATATGAAGACACTACTGTCTTTATATTCATAGCGGAAATTTTTCAAATCGGACATTTAGTTTCCGAGATCCCCAATTTTGGTGGGTAAAAATATTCTAATATGAATATGAAGACACTACTGTCTTTATATTCATAGCGGAAATTTTTCAAATCGGACATGTAGTTTTCGAGATTCCCAATTTTGGCAGGTAAAAAATATTCTTAAATGAATATGAAGACACCACTGTCTTTATATTCATCGCAGAAATTTTCGAAATCGGACATGTAGTTTCCGAGATCTCCCATTTTGGTGGTTAAAAAATTTTCTAAAAAGAAAATGAAGGCACCACTGTCTTTATATTCATAGCAGAAATTTTTCAAATCAGACATTCAGTTTCCGAGATCCCCCATTTTGTTGGGTAAAAAATATTCTAATATGAATATGAAGACACTACTGTCTTTATATTCATAGCAGAAATTTTTCAAATCGGACATATAGTTTTCGAGATCCCCCATTTTGATGGGTAAAAAATATTCTAATATGAATATGAATACACCACTGTCTTTACATTCATAGCAGAAATTTTTCAAATCGGACATGTAGTGTCCGAGATCCCCCATTTTGGTAGGTAAAAATATTCCAACATGAATATAAAAACACTACTGTATTTATATTCATAGCGGAAATTTCTCGAATCCCACATGTATTTTTCAAGATCCCCCATTTTGGTGGGTAAAAAATATACTAAGATGAATATAAAAACACTACTGTCTTTATATTCATAGCAGAAATTTTTCAAGTCAGACATGCCGATTCCGAGATCCCCCATTTTGGTGGGTAAAAAATATTCTAAGATGAATATGAAGACACTACTGTCTTTATATTCATAGCGGAAATTTTTCAAATCGGACATTTAGTTTCCGAGATCCCCCATTTTGGTGGGTAAAAAATATTCTAATATGAATATGAACACTCCACTGTCTTTATATTCATAGCAGAAATTTTTCAAATCGGACATGTAGTTTTCGAGATCCCCAATTTTGGTAGGTAAAAAATATTCTAATATGAATATCAAGATACTACTGTCTTTATATTCATAGCGGAAATTTTTCAAATCGGACATTTAGTTTTCGAGATCCCCCATTTTGGTGGGTAAAAAATATTCTAATATGAATATGAAGATACTACTGTCTTTATATTCATAGCAGAAATTTTTCAAATCGGACATTTAGTTTCCGAGATCCCCCATTTTGGTGGGTAAAATATATTTAATATGAATATGAATACACCCCTGTCTTTATATTCATAGCAGAAATTTTTCAAATCGGACATGTAGTTTCCGAGATCCCCCATTTTGGTGGGTAAAAAATATTCTAATATAAATATGAAGACACTACTGTTTTTATATTCATAGCAGAAATTTTTCAAATCGGACATGTAGTTTCCTAGATCTCCCATTTTGGTGGGTAAAAAATATTCTAACATGAATATGAAGACACTACTGTCTTTATATTCATAGCAGAAATTTTTCAAATCGGACATGTAGTTTTCGAGATCCTCCATTTTGGTGGGTAAAAAATATTCTAACATGAATATAAAGACACTACTGTCTTTATATTCATAGCAGAGATTTTTCAAATCGGAAATGTAATTTTCGAGATCCCCCATTTTGGTGGGTAAAAATATTCTAATATGAATATGAAGACACTACTGTCTTTATATTCATAGCAGAGATTTTTCAAATCGGAAATGTAATTTTCGAGATCCCACATTTTGGTGGGTAAAAAATATTCTAAAATGAATATGAAGACACTACTGTCTTTATATTCATAGCAGAGATTTTTCAAATCGGAAATGTAATTTTCGAGATCCCACATTTTGGTGGGTAAAAAATATTCTAACATGAGTATGAAGACACTACTGTCTTTATATTCATAGCGGAAATTTTTCAAATCGGACATGTAGTTTCCTAGATCTCCCATTTTGGTGGGTAAAAAATATTCTAACATGAATATGAAGACACTACTGTCTTTATATTCATAGCAGAAATTTTTCAAATCGGACATGTAGTTTCCTAGATCTCCCATTTTGGTGGGTAAAAAATATTCTAACATGAATATAAAGACACTACTGTCTTTATATTCATAGCAGAGATTTTTCAAATCGGAAATGTAATTTTCGAGATCCCCCATTTTGGTGGGTAAAAATATTCTAATATGAATATGAAGACACTACTGTCTTTATATTCATAGCAGAGATTTTTCAAATCGGAAATGTAATTTTCGAGATCCCACATTTTGGTGGGTAAAAAATATTCTAAAATGAATATGAAGACACTACTGTCTTTATATTCATAGCAGAGATTTTTCAAATCGGAAATGTAATTTTCGAGATCCCACATTTTGGTGGGTAAAAAATATTCTAACATGAGTATGAAGACACTACTGTCTTTATATTCATAGCGGAAATTTTTCAAATCGGACATGTAGTTTCCTAGATCTCCCATTTTGGTGGGTAAAAAATATTCTAACATGAATATGAAGACACTACTGTCTTTATATTCATAGCAGAAATTTTTCAAATCGGACATGTAGTTTCCTAGATCTCCCATTTTGGTGGGTAAAAAATATTCTAACATGAATATGAAGACACTACTGTCTTTATATTCATAGCAGAAATTTTTCAAATCGGATATGTAGTTTTCGAGATCCTCCATTTTGGTGGGTAAAAAATATTCTAACATGAATATAAAGACACTACTGTCTTTATATTCATAGCAAAAAATTTTCGAATCGGACATGTAGTTTCCGAGATCCCCCATTTTGGTGGGTAAAAATATTCTAATATGAATATGAAGACACTACTGTCTTTATATTCATAGCAAAAAATTTTCGAAACGGACATGTAATTTCCGAGATCCCCCATTTTGGTGGGTAAAAAATATCCTAATATGAATATGAAGACACTACTGTCTTTATATTCATAGCAGAAATTTTTCAAATCAGACATGTAGTTTCCGAGATCACCCATTTTGATCGGTAAAAAATATTCTAACATGAATATAAAGACACTACTGTCTTTATATTCATAGCGGAAATTTTTCAAATCGGACATGTAGTTTCCTAGATCTCCCATTTTGGTGGGTAAAAAATATTCTAACATGAATATGAAGACACTACTGTCTTTATATTCATAGCAGAAATTTTTCAAATCGGACATGTAGTTTCCTAGATCTCCCATTTTGGTGGGTAAAAAATATTCTAACATGAATATGAAGACACTACTGTCTTTATATTCATAGCAGAAATTTTTCAAATCGGATATGTAGTTTTCGAGATCCTCCATTTTGGTGGGTAAAAAATATTCTAAGATGAATATGAAGACACTACTGTCTTTATATTCATAGCGGAAATTTTTCAAATCGGACATTTAGTTTCCGAGATCCCCCATTTTGGTGGGTAAAAAATATTCTAATATGAATATGAACACACTACTGTCTTTATATTCATAGCAGAAATTTTTCAAATCGGACATGTAGTTTTCGAGATCCCCAATTTTGGTAGGTAAAAAATATTCTAATATGAATATGAAGATACTACTGTCTTCATATTCATAGCGGAAATTTTTCAAATCGGACATTTAGTCTTCGAGATCCCCCATTTTCGTGGGTAAAAAATATTCTAATATGAATTTGAAGATACTACTGTCTTTATATTCATAGCAGAAATTTTTCAAATCGGACATTTAGTTTCCGAGATCCCCCATTTTGGTGGGTAAAAAATATTCTAATATGAATATGAAGACACTACTGTCTTTATATTCATAGCAGAAATTTTTCGAATCGGACATGTAGTTTTCGAGATCCCCAATTTTGGTAAGTAAAAAATATTCCAACATGAATATAAAGACACTACTGTCTTTATATTCATAGCAGAAATTTTTCAAATCGGACATGTTGTTTTCGAGATCTCCCATTTTGGTGGGTAAAAAATATTCTAACATGAATATGAAGACACTACTGTCATTATATTCATAGCAAAAAATTTTCGAATCGGACATGTAGTTTCCGAGATCCCCTATTTTGGTGGGTAAAAAATATTTAATATGAATATGAATACACCACTGTCTTTATATTCATAACAGTAATTTTTCGAATCGGAAATGTAATTTTCGAGATCCCCCATTTTGGTGGGTAAAAATATTCTAATATGAATATGAAGACACTACTGTCTTTATATTCATAGCAGAGATTTTTCAAATCGGAAATGTAATTTTCGAGATCCCACATTTTGGTGGGTAAAAAATATTCTAAAATGAATATGAAGACACTACTGTCTTTATATTCATAGCAGAGATTTTTCAAATCGGAAATGTAATTTTCGAGATCCCACATTTTGGTGGGTAAAAAATATTCTAACATGAATATGAAGACACTACTGTCTTTATATTCATAGCGGAAATTTTTCAAATCGGACATGTAGTTTCCTAGATCTCCCATTTTGGTGGGTAAAAAATATTCTAACATGAATATGAAGACACTACTGTCTTTATATTCATAGCGGAAATTTTTCAAATCGGACATGTAGTTTCCTAGATCTCCCATTTTGGTGGGTAAAAAATATTCTAACATGAATATGAAGACACTACTGTCTTTATATTCATAGCAGAAATTTTTCAAATCGGATATGTAGTTTTTGAGATCCTCCATTTTGGTGGGTAAAAAATATTCTAACATGAATATAAAGACACTACTGTCTTTATATTCATAGCAAAAAATTTTCGAATCGGACATGTAGTTTCCGAGATCCCCCATTTTGGTGGGTAAAAAATATTCTAATATGAATATGAAGACACTACTGTCTTTATATTCATAGCAGAAATTTTTCAAATCGGACATGTAGTTTTCGAAATCCCCAATTTTGGTAGGTAAAAAATATTCTAATATGAATATGAAGACACTACTGTCTTTATATTCATCGCAGAAATTTTTCAAATCGGACATTTAGTTTCTGAGATCCCCCATTTTGGTAGGTAAAAATATTCCAACGTTAATATAAAGACACTACTGTCTTTATATTCATAGCAGAAATTTTTCAAATCGGACATGTAGTTTCCGAGATCCCCCATTTTGGTAGGTAAAAATATTCCAACGTTAATATAAAGACACTACTGTCTTTATATTCATAGCAGAAATTTTTCAAATCGGACAAGTAGTTTCCGAGATCCCCCATTTTGGTGGTTAAAAAATTTTCTAAAAAGAATATGAAGGCACCACTGTCTTTATATTCATAGCAGAAATTTTTCAAATTGGACATGTAGTTTTCGAGATCCCCCATTTTGGTGGGTAAAAAATATTCTAACCTGAATATATAGACACTACTGTCTTTATATTCATAGCAGAGATTTTTCAAATCGGACATTTGGTTTCCGAGATCCCCCATTTTGGTGGGTAAAAAATATTCTAAGATGAATATGAAGACACTACTGTCTTTATATTCATAGCGGAAATTTTTCAAATCGGACATTTAGTTTCCGAGATCCCCCATTTTGGTGGGTAAAAAATATTCTAATATGAATATGAACACACTACTGTCTTTATATTCATAGCAGAAATTTTTCAAATCGGACATGTAGTTTTCGAGATCCCCAATTTTGGTAGGTAAAAAATATTCTAATATGAATATGAAGATACTACTGTCTTCATATTCATAGCGGAAATTTTTCAAATCGGACATTTAGTCTTCGAGATCCCCCATTTTCGTGGGTAAAAAATATTCTAATATGAATATGAAGATACTACTGTCTTTATATTCATAGCAGAAATTTTTCAAATCGGACATTTAGTTTCCGAGATCCCCCATTTTGGTGGGTAAAAAATATTCTAATATGAATATGAAGACACTACTGTCTTTATATTCATAGCAGAAATTTTTCTAATCGGACATGTAGTTTTCGAGATCCCCAATTTTGGTAAGTAAAAAATATTCCAACATGAATATAAAGACACTACTGTCTTTATATTCATAGCAGAAATTTTTCAAATCGGACATGTAGTTTTCGAGATCTCCCATTTTGGTGGGTAAAAAATATTCTAACATGAATATGAAGACACTACTGTCATTATATTCATAGCAAAAAATTTTCGAATCGGACATGTAGTTTCCGAGATCCCCTATTTTGGTGGGTAAAAAATATTTAATATGAATATGAATACACCACTGTCTTTATATTCATAACAGTAATTTTTCGAATCGGACATGTAGTTTCCGAGATCCCCTATTTTGGTGGGTAAAAAATATTCTATTATGAATATGAATACACCCCTGTCTTTATATTCATAGCAGAAATTTTTCAAATCGGACATGTAGTTCCCGAGATCCCCCATTTTGGTGGGTAAAAAATATTCTAATATGAATATGAAGACACTACTGTCTTTATATTCATAGCAGAAATTTTTCAAATCGGACATGTAGTTTTCTAGATCTCCCATTTTGGTGGGTAAAAAATATTCTAACATGAATATGAAGATACTACTGTCTTTATATTCATAGCAGAAATTTTTCAAATCGGACATGTAGTTTTCGAGATCCCCCATTTTGGTGGGTAAAAAATATTCTAACATGAATATAAAGACACTACTGTCTTTATATTCATAGCAGAGATTTTTCAAATCGGACATTTAGTTTCCGAGATCCCCCAATTTGGTGGGTAAAAAATATTCTAATATGAATATGAAGACACAACTGTCTTTATATTCATAGCGGAAATTTTTCAAATGGGACATTTAGTTTCCGAGATCCCCCATTTTGGTGGGTAAAAAATATTCTAATATGAATATGAAGACACTACTGTCTTTATATTCATAGCGGAAATTTTTCAAATCGGACATTTAGTTTCCGAGATCCCCCATTTTGGTGGGTAAAAATATTCTAATATGAATATGAAGACACTACTGTCTTTATATTCATAGCAGAAATTTTTCAAATCGGACATGTAGTTTTCGAGATCCCCATTTTGGTTGGTTAAAAATATTCTAATATGAATATGAATACACCACAGTCTGTATATTCAAAGCAGAAATTTTTCAAATCGGACATGTAGTTTCCGAGATCCCCCATTTTGGTGGGTAAAAAATATTCTAATATGAATATGAATACACCACAGTCTGTATATTCATAGCAGAAATTTTTCAAATCGGACATGTAGTTTCCGAGATCCCCCGTTTTGGTAGGTAAAAATATTCCAACATTAATATAAAGACACTACTGTCTTTATATTCATAGCAGAAATTTTTCAAATCGGACAAGTAGTTTCCGAGATCCCCCATTTTGGTGGTTAAAAAAATTTCTAAAAAGAATATGAAGGCACCACTGTCTTTATATTCATAGCAGAAATTTTTCAAATTGGACATGTAGTTTTCGAGATCCCCCATTTTGGTGGTTAAAAAATATTCTAAGATGAATATGAAGAAACTACTGTCTTTATATTCATAGCGGAAATTTTTCAAATCGGACATTTAGTTTCCGAGATCCCCAATTTTGGTGGGTAAAAATATTCTAATATGAATATGAAGACACTACTGTCTTTATACTCATAGCAGAAATTTTCGAAATCGAACATGTAGTTTTCGAGATCCCTCATTTTGGTGGGTAAAAAATATTCTAAGATGAATATGAAGACACTACTGTCTTTATATTCATAGCGGAAATTTTTCAAAACGGACATTTAGTTTCCGAGATCCCCAATTTTGGTGGGTAAAAATATTCTAATATGAATATGAAGACACTACTGTCTTTATATTCATAGCGGAAATTTTTCAAATCGGACATTTAGTTTCCGAGATCCCCCATTTTGGTGGTTAAAGAATTTTCTAAAAAGAATATGAAGGCACCACTGTCTTTATATTCATAGCAGAAATTTTTCAAATTGGACATGTAGTTTTCGAGATCCCCCATTTTGGTGGGTAAAAAATATTCTAACATGAATATATAGACACTACTGTCTTTATATTCATAGCAGAGATTTTTCAACTCGGACATTTAGTTTCCGAGATCCCCCATTTTGGTGGGTAAAAAATATTCTAATATGAATATGAAGACACTACTGTCTTTATATTCATAGCGGAAATTTTTCAAATCGGACATGTAGTTTCCGAGATTTTCATTTTGGTGGGTAAAAAGTATTCTAAAATGAATATAAAAACACTACTTTCTTTATATTCATAGCAGAAATTTCTCGAATCCCACATGTATTTTTCGAGATCCCCCATTTTGGTGGGTAAAAAATATACTAAGATGAATATAAAAACACTACTGTCTTTATATTCATAGCAGAAATTTTTCAAATCAGACATGCCGTTTCCGAGATCCCCCATTTTGGTGGGTAAAAAATATTCTAATATGAATATGAAGACACTACTGTCTCTATATTCATAGCAAAAATTTTTCAAATCGGACATGTAGTTTTCGAGATCCCCAACTTTGGTAGGTAAAAAATATTCTAATATGAATATGAAGATACTACTGTCTTTATATTCATAGCGGAAATTTTTCAAATCGGACATTTAGTTTCCGAGATCCCCCATTTTGGAGGGTAAAAAATATTCTAATATGAATATGAAGATACTACTGTCTTTATATTCATAGCGGAAATTTTTCAAATCGGACATTTAGTTTCCGAGATCCCCCATTTTGGTGGGTAAAAAATATTCTAATATGAATATGAAGATACCACTGTCTTTATATTCATAGCGGAAATTTTTCAAATCGGACATTTAGTTTCCGAGATCCCCCATTTTGGTGGGTAAAAATATTCTAATATGAATATGAAGACACTACTGTCTTTATATTCATAGCAGAAATTTTTCAAATCGGACAAGTAGTTTCCGAGATCCCCCATTTTGGTGGTTAAAAAAATTTCTAAAAAGAATATGAAGGCACCACTGTCTTTATATTCATAGCAGAAATTTTTCAAATTGGACATGTAGTTTTCGAGATCCCCCATTTTGGTGGTTAAAAAATATTCTAAGATGAATATGAAGACACTACTGTCTTTATATTCATAGCGGAAATTTTTCAAATCGGACATTTAGTTTCCGAGATCCCCAATTTTGGTGGGTAAAAATATTCTAATATGAATATGAAGACACTACTGTCTTTATACTCATAGCAGAAATTTTCGAAATCGAACATGTAGTTTTCGAGATCCCTCATTTTGGTGGGTAAAAAATATTCTAAGATGAATATGAAGACACTACTGTCTTTATATTCATAGCGGAAATTTTTCAAAACGGACATTTAGTTTCCGAGATCCCCAATTTTGGTGGGTAAAAATATTCTAATATGAATGTGAAGACACTACTGTCTTTATATTCATAGCGGAAATTTTTCAAATCGGACATTTAGTTTCCGAGATCCCCCATTTTGGTGGTTAAAAAATTTTCTAAAAAGAATATGAAGGCACCACTGTCTTTATATTCATAGCAGAAATTTTTCAAATTGGACATGTAGTTTTCGAGATCCCCCATTTTGGTGGGTAAAAAATATTCTAACATGAATATATAGACACTACTGTCTTTATATTCATAGCAGAGATTTTTCAACTCGGACATTTAGTTTCCGAGATCCCCCATTTTGGTGGGTAAAAAATATTCTAATATGAATATGAAGACACTACTGTCTTTATATTCATAGCGGAAATTTTTCAAATCGGACATGTAGTTTCCGAGATTTTCATTTTGGTGGGTAAAAAATATTCTAAGATGAATATAAAAACACTACTTTCTTTATATTCATAGCAGAAATTTCTCGAATCCCACATGTATTTTTCGAGATCCCCCATTTTGGTGGGTAAAAAATATACTAAGATGAATATAAAAACACTACTGTCTTTATATTCATAGCAGAAATTTTTCAAATCAGACATGCCGTTTCCGAGATCCCCCATTTTGGTGGGTAAAAACTATTCTAATATGAATATGAAGACACTACTGTCTCTATATTCATAGCAAAAATTTTTCAAATCGGACATGTAGTTTTCGAGATCCCCAACTTTGGTAGGTAAAAAATATTCTAATAGGAATATGAAGATACTACTGTCTTTATATTCATAGCGGAAATTTTTCAAATCGGACATTTAGTTTCCGAGATCCCCCATTTTGGAGGGTAACAAATATTCTAATATGAATATGAAGATACTACTGTCTTTATATTCATAGCGGAAATTTTTCAAATCGGACATTTAGTTTCCGAGATCCCCCATTTTGGTGGGTAAAAAATATTCTAATATGAATATGAAGATAACACTGTCTTTATATTCATAGCAGAAATTTTTCAAATCGGACATTTAGTTTCCGAGATCCCCCATTTTGGTGGTTAAAAAATATTCTAAGATGAATATGAAGACACTACTGTCTTTATATTCATAGCGGAAATTTTTCAAATCGGACATTTAGTTTCCGAGATCCCCAATTTTGGTGGGTAAAAATATTCTAATATGAATATGAAGACACTACTGTCTTTATATTCATAGCGGAAATTTTTCAAATCGGACATTTAGTTTCCGAGATCCCCCATTTTGGTGGGTAAAAATATTCTAATATGAATATGAAGACACTACTGTCTTTATATTCATAGCAGAATTTTTTCAAATCGGACATGTAGTTTTCGAGATCCCCCATTTTGGTGGGTAAAAAATATTCTAATATGAATATGAAGACACTACTGTCTTTAAATTCATAGCAGAAATTTTTCAAATCGGACATGTAGTTTTCGAGATCCTCCATTTTGGTGGGTAAAAAATATTCTAATATGAATATGAAGATACTACTGTCTTTATATTCATAGCGGAAATTTTTCAAATCGGACATTTAGTTTCCGAGATCCCCCATTTTGGTGGGTAAAAAATATTCTAAGATGAATATGAAGACACTACTGTCTTTAAATTCATAGCAGAAATTTTTCAAATCGGACATGTAGTTTTCGAGATCCTCCATTTTGGTGGGTAAAAAATATTCTAATATGAATATGAAGATACTACTGTCTTTATATTCATAGCGGAAATTTTTCAAATCGGACATTTAGTTTCCGAGATCCCCCATTTTGGTGGGTAAAAAATATTCTAAGATGAATATGAAGACACTACTGTCTTTATATTCATAGCGGAAATTTTTCAAATCGGACATGTAGTTTCCGAGATCCCCCATTTTGGTGGGTAAAAAATATTCTAAGATGAATATGAAGACACCACTGTCTTTATATTCATAGCAGAAATTTTTCAAATCCGACATTCAGTTTCCGAGATCCCCCATTTTGGTGGGTAAAAAATATTCTAATATGAATATAAAGACACTACTGTCTTTATATTCATAGCAGAAATTTTTCAAATCGGATATGTAGTTTTCGAGATCCTCCATTTTGGTGGGTAAAAAATATTCTAACATGAATATAAAGACACTACTGTCTTTATATTCATAGCAAAAAATTTTCGAATCGGACATGTAGTTTCCGAGATCCCCCATTTTGGTGGGTAAAAATATTCTAATATGAATATGAAGACACTACTGTCTTTATATTCATAGCAAAAATTTTCGAAACGGACATGTAATTTCCGAGATCCCCCATTTTGGTAGGTAAAAAATATCCTAATATGAATATGAAGACACTACTGTCTTTATATTCATAGCAGAAATTTTTCAAATCAGACATGTAGTTTCCGAGATCCCCCATTTTGATCGGTAAAAAATATTCTAACATCAATATAAAGACACTACTGTCTTTATATTCATAGCGGAAATTTTTCAAATCGGACATGTAGTTTCCTAGATCTCCCATTTTGGTGGGTAAAAAATATTCTAACATGAATATGAAGACACTACTGTCTTTATATTCATAGCAGAAATTTTTCAAATCGGACATGTAGTTTCCTAGATCTCCCATTTTGGTGGGTAAAAAATATTCTAACATGAATATGAAGACACTACTGTCTTTATATTCATAGCAGAAATTTTTCAAATCGGATATGTAGTTTTCGAGATCCTCCATTTTGGTGGGTAAAAAATATTCTAACATGAATATAAAGACACTACTGTCTTTATATTCATAGCAAAAAATTTTCGAATCGGACATGTAGTTTCCGAGATCCCCCATTTTGGTGGGTAAAAAATATTCTAATATGAATATGAAGACACTACTGTCTTTATATTCATAACAGAAATTTTTCAAATCGGACATGTAGTTTTCGAAATCCCCAATTTTGGTGGGTAAAAATATTCTAATATGAATATGAAGACACTACTGTCTTTATACTCATAGCAGAAATTTTCGAAATCGAACATGTAGTTTTCGAGATCCCTCATTTTGGTGGGTAAAAAATATTCTAAGATGAATATGAAGACACCACTGTCTTTATATTCATCGCAGAAATTTTCGAAATCGGACATGTAGTTTCCGAGATCCCCCATTTTGGTAGGTAAAAATATTCCAACGTTAATATAAAGACACTACTGTCTTTATATTCATAGCAGAAATTTTTCAAATCGGACATGTAGTTTCCGAGATCCCCCATTTTGGTAGGTAAAAATATTCCAACGTTAATATAAAGACACTACTGTCTTTATATTCATAGCAGAAATTTTTCAAATCGGACAAGTAGTTTCCGAGATCCCCCATTTTGGTGGTTAAAAAATTTTCTAAAAAGAATATGAAGGCACCACTGTCTTTATATTCATAGCAGAAATTTTTCAAATTGGACATGTAGTTTTCGAGATCCCCCATTTTGGTGGGTAAAAAATATTCTAACATGAATATATAGACACTACTGTCCTTATATTCATAGCAGAGATTTTTCAAAGCGGACATTTGGTTTCCGAGATCCCCCATTTTGGTGGGTAAAAAATATTCTAAGATGAATATGAAGACACTACTGTCTTTATATTCATAGCGGAAATTTTTCAAATCGGACATTTAGTTTCCGAGATCCCCCATTTTGGTGGGTAAAAAATATTCTAATATGAATATGAACACACTACTGTCTTTATATTCATAGCAGAAATTTTTCAAATCGGACATGTAGTTTTCGAGATCCCCAATTTTGGTAGGTAAAAAATATTCTAATATGAATATGAAGATACTACTGTCTTCATATTCATAGCGGAAATTTTTCAAATCGGACATTTAGTCTTCGAGATCCCCCATTTTAGTGGGTAAAAAATATTCTAATATGAATATGAAGATACTACTGTCTTTATATTCATAGCAGAAATTTTTCAAATGGGACATTTAGTTTCCGAGATCCACCATTTTGGTGGGTAAAAAATATTCTAATATGAATATGAAGACACTACTGTCTTTATATTCATAGCGGAAATTTTTCAAATCGGACATTTAGTTTCCGAGATCCCCCATTTTGGTGGGTAAAAATATTCTAATATGAATATGAAGACACTACTGTCTTTATATTCATAGCAGAAATTTTTCAAATCGGACATGTAGTTTTCGAGATCCCCATTTTGGTTGGTAAAAAATATTCTAATATGAATATGAATACACCACAGTCTGTATATTCAAAGCAGAAATTTTTCAAATCGGACATGTAGTTTCCGAGATCCCCAATTTTGGTGGGTAAAAAATATTCTAATATGAATATGAATACACCACAGTCTGTATATTCATAGCAGAAATTTTTCAAATCGGACATCTAGTTTCCGAGATCCCCCATTTTGGTAGGTAAAAATATTCCAACATTAATATAAAGACACTACTGTCTTTATATTCATAGCAGAAATTTTTCAAATCGGACAAGTAGTTTCCGAGATCCCCCATTTTGGTGGTTAAAAAAATTTCTAAAAAGAATATGAAGGCACCACTGTCTTTATATTCATAGCAGAAATTTTTCAAATTGGACATGTAGTTTTCGAGATCTCCCATTTTGGTGGTTAAAAAATATTCTAAGATGAATATGAAGACACTACTGTCTTTATATTCATAGCGGAAATTTTTCAAATCGGACATTTAGTTTCCGAGATCCCCAATTTTGGTGGGTAAAAATATTCTAATATGAATATGAAGACACTACTGTCTTTATACTCATAGCAGAAATTTTCGAAATCGAACATGTAGTTTTCGAGATCCCTCATTTTGGTGGGTAAAAAATATTCTAAGATGAATATGAAGACACTACTGTCTTTATATTCATAGCGGAAATTTTTCAAAACGGACATTTAGTTTCCGAGATCCCCAATTTTGGTGGGTAAAAATATTCTAATATGAATATGAAGACACTACTGTCTTTATATTCATAGCGGAAATTTTTCAAATCGGACATTTAGTTTCCGAGATCCCCCATTTTGGTGGTTAAAGAATTTTCTAAAAAGAATATGAAGGCACCACTGTCTTTATATTCATAGCAGAAATTTTTCAAATTGGACATGTAGTTTTCGAGATCCCCCATTTTGGTGGGTAAAAAATATTCTAACATGAATATATAGATACTACTGTCTTTATATTCATAGCAGAGATTTTTCAACTCGGACATTTAGTTTCCGAGATCCCCCATTTTGGTGGGTAAAAAATATTCTAATATGAATATGAAGACACTACTGTCTTTATATTCATAGCGGAAATTTTTCAAATCGGACATGTAGTTTCCGAGATTTTCATTTTGGTGGGTAAAAAATATTCTAAGATGAATATAAAAACACTACTTTCTTTATATTCATAGCAGAAATTTCTCGAATCCCACATGTATTTTTCGAGATCCCCCATTTTGGTGGGTAAAAAATATACTAAGATGAATATAAAAACACTACTGTCTTTATATTCATAGCAGAAATTTTTCAAATCAGACATGCCGTTTCCGAGATCCCCCATTTTGGTGGGTAAAAAATATTCTAATATGAATATGAAGACACTACTGTCTCTATATTCATAGCAAAAATTTTTCAAATCGGACATGTAGTTTTCGAGATCCCCAACTTTGGTAGGTAAAAAATATTCTAATATGAATATGAAGATACTACTGTCTTTATATTCATAGCGGAAATTTTTCAAATCGGACATTTAGTTTCCGAGATCCCCCATTTTGGAGGGTAAAAAATATTCTAATATGAATATGAAGATACTACTGTCTTTATATTCATAGCGGAAATTTTTCAAATCGGACATTTAGTTTCCGAGATCCCCCATTTTGGTGGGTAAAAAATATTCTAATATGAATATGAAGATACCACTGTCTTTATATTCATAGCGGAAATTTTTCAAATCGGACATTTAGTTTCCGAGATCCCCCATTTTGGTGGGTAAAAATATTCTAATATGAATATGAAGACACTACTGTCTTTATATTCATAGCAGAAATTTTTCAAATCGGACAAGTAGTTTCCGAGATCCCCCATTTTGGTGGTTAAAAAAATTTCTAAAAAGAATATGAAGGCACCACTGTCTTTATATTCATAGCAGAAATTTTTCAAATTGGACATGTAGTTTTCGAGATCCCCCATTTTGGTGGTTAAAAAATATTCTAAGATGAATATGAAGACACTACTGTCTTTATATTCATAGCGGAAATTTTTCAAATCGGACATTTAGTTTCCGAGATCCCCAATTTTGGTGGGTAAAAATATTCTAATATGAATATGAAGACACTACTGTCTTTATACTCATAGCAGAAATTTTCGAAATCGAACATGTAGTTTTCGAGATCCCTCATTTTGGTGGGCAAAAAATATTCTAAGATGAATATGAAGACACTACTGTCTTTATATTCATAGCGGAAATTTTTCAAAACGGACATTTAGTTTCCGAGATCCCCAATTTTGGTGGGTAAAAATATTCTAATATGAATATGAAGACACTACTGTCTTTATATTCATAGCGGAAATTTTTCAAATCGGACATGTAGTTTCCGAGATTTTCATTTTGGTGGGTAAAAAATATTCTAAGATGAATATAAAAACACTACTTTCTTTATATTCATAGCAGAAATTTCTCGAATCCCACATGTATTTTTCGAGATCCCCCATTTTGGTGGGTAAAAAATATACTAAGATGAATATAAAAACACTACTGTCTTTATATTCATAGCAGAAATTTTTCAAATCAGACATGCCGTTTCCGAGATCCCCCATTTTGGTGGGTAAAAAATATTCTAATATGAATATGAAGACACTACTGTCTCTATATTCATAGCAAAAATTTTTCAAATCGGACATGTAGTTTTCGAGATCCCCAACTTTGGTAGGTAAAAAATATTCTAATATGAATATGAAGATACTACTGTCTTTATATTCATAGCGGAAATTTTTCAAATCGGACATTTAGTTTCCGAGATCCCCCATTTTGGAGGGTAAAAAATATTCTAATATGAATATATAGACACTACTGTCTTTATATTCATAGCAGAGATTTTTCAACTCGGACATTTAGTTTCCGAGATCCCCCATTTTGGTGGGTAAAAAATATTCTAATATGAATATGAAGACACTACTGTCTTTATATTCATAGCGGAAATTTTTCAAATCGGACATGTAGTTTCCGAGATTTTCATTTTGGTGGGTAAAAAATATTCTAAGATGAATATAAAAACACTACTTTCTTTATATTCATAGCAGAAATTTCTCGAATCCCACATGTATTTTTCGAGATCCCCCATTTTGGTGGGTAAAAAATATACTAAGATGAATATAAAAACACTACTGTCTTTATATTCATAGCAGAAATTTTTCAAATCAGACATGCCGTTTCCGAGATCCCCCATTTTGGTGGGTAAAAAATATTCTAATATGAATATGAAGACACTACTGTCTCTATATTCATAGCAAAAATTTTTCAAATCGGACATGTAGTTTTCGAGATCCCCAACTTTGGTAGGTAAAAAATATTCTAATATGAATATGAAGATACTACTGTCTTTATATTCATAGCGGAAATTTTTCAAATCGGACATTTAGTTTCCGAGATCCCCCATTTTGGAGGGTAAAAAATATTCTAATATGAATATGAAGATACTACTGTCTTTATATTCATAGCGGAAATTTTTCAAATCGGACATTTAGTTTCCGAGATCCCCCATTTTGGTGGGTAAAAAATATTCTAATATGAATATGAAGATACCACTGTCTTTATATTCATAGCGGAAATTTTTCAAATCGGACATTTAGTTTCCGAGATCCCCCATTTTGGTGGGTAAAAATATTCTAATATGAATATGAAGACACTACTGTCTTTATATTCATAGCAGAAATTTTTCAAATCGGACAAGTAGTTTCCGAGATCCCCCATTTTGGTGGTTAAAAAAATTTCTAAAAAGAATATGAAGGCACCACTGTCTTTATATTCATAGCAGAAATTTTTCAAATTGGACATGTAGTTTTCGAGATCCCCCATTTTGGTGGTTAAAAAATATTCTAAGATGAATATGAAGACACTACTGTCTTTATATTCATAGCGGAAATTTTTCAAATCGGACATTTAGTTTCCGAGATCCCCAATTTTGGTGGGTAAAAATATTCTAATATGAATATGAAGACACTACTGTCTTTATACTCATAGCAGAAATTTTCGAAATCGAACATGTAGTTTTCGAGATCCCTCATTTTGGTGGGTAAAAAATATTCTAAGATGAATATGAAGACACTACTGTCTTTATATTCATAGCGGAAATTTTTCAAAACGGACATTTAGTTTCCGAGATCCCCAATTTTGGTGGGTAAAAATATTCTAATATGAATATGAAGACACTACTGTCTTTATATTCATAGCGGAAATTTTTCAAATCGGACATGTAGTTTCCGAGATTTTCATTTTGGTGGGTAAAAAATATTCTAAGATGAATATAAAAACACTACTTTCTTTATATTCATAGCAGAAATTTCTCGAATCCCACATGTATTTTTCGAGATCCCCCATTTTGGTGGGTAAAAAATATACTAAGATGAATATAAAAACACTACTGTCTTTATATTCATAGCAGAAATTTTTCAAATCAGACATGCCGTTTCCGAGATCCCCCATTTTGGTGGGTAAAAAATATTCTAATATGAATATGAAGACACTACTGTCTCTATATTCATAGCAAAAATTTTTCAAATCGGACATGTAGTTTTCGAGATCCCCAACTTTGGTAGGTAAAAAATATTCTAATATGAATATGAAGATACTACTGTCTTTATATTCATAGCGGAAATTTTTCAAATCGGACATTTAGTTTCCGAGATCCCCCATTTTGGAGGGTAAAAAATATTCTAATATGAATATGAAGATACTACTGTCTTTATATTCATAGCGGAAATTTTTCAAATCGGACATTTAGTTTCCGAGATCCCCCATTTTGGTGGGTAAAAAATATTCTAATATGAATATGAAGATACCACTGTCTTTATATTCATAGCGGAAATTTTTCAAATCGGACATTTAGTTTCCGAGATCCCCCATTTTGGTGGGTAAAAATATTCTAATATGAATATGAAGACACTACTGTCTTTATATTCATAGCAGAAATTTTTCAAATCGGACAAGTAGTTTCCGAGATCCCCCATTTTGGTGGTTAAAAAAATTTCTAAAAAGAATATGAAGGCACCACTGTCTTTATATTCATAGCAGAAATTTTTCAAATTGGACATGTAGTTTTCGAGATCCCCCATTTTGGTGGTTAAAAAATATTCTAAGATGAATATGAAGACACTACTGTCTTTATATTCATAGCGGAAATTTTTCAAATCGGACATTTAGTTTCCGAGATCCCCAATTTTGGTGGGTAAAAATATTCTAATATGAATATGAAGACACTACTGTCTTTATACTTGTAATGTATTAGGCATAAACCATTTTATATTAGCCTCGGATTGGAGTTGATAGAGAAGATTAGATCAGGGTCGGAGTGAAAACATGGCGTCTTGTCTCGTGTGCTCTCTAGGTCTAGCGTTAGGTCGCAGCGGATCTTAGGCATCGCGCGCGCATACACAACATATTATGGCGACGAGTTATCTAAAGAACCCAAAGAAGGATTAGAAAGTAATAATTTCGACAAGAGAATACGAAATATGGAAGAAAACGATAATCAAATAGGCCAGACGCAGCAACCTCAACCAGTATCGATTCAATTACCTCCAGTTAAGGAATTTGATCCAAAAGGAGATCCTTCCACGGTAAGTCAAAGATGGCAAAAATGGAAGAAATCGTTCGTTTATTTTCTGAATGCAACAGGTATTCAAAATGATAGCCAAAAGAGGGCAGCACTTTTGCATCTTGTAGGAGATGAAGTGCAAGACATATTTGAAACATTAGGTGAGGTAGGCACAACATATGACCAGGCAGTAAATAAGTTAGATAGTCATTTTGATATCAAGAAGAATATTCCATTTGAAAGATGTGTATTTCATGAAACAGGTCAAGAAACAGGAGAGAACATAGATTCATATGTCACTAGGTTGAAAAAGTTAATCATTCATTGTGAATATGGTGATGCAACACAAGATGAGATAAGAGATCAAGTAATAGCAAAATGCAAATCAAGTAAGCTTAGAAAAAGATTGCTACAAGAGCCAGATCTCACATTAGATAAAGTTCTAACAATAGGAAAGCTCATGGAACAATCAGACCTTCAGACAAAGAAGATAGAACAACAAAATGGTGCAGGCTCATCAGCTGACACAATGAAAGAATCTTTCTCAGACCTGAATAAAATAAGGCCAAATAAATACCAGCACAAAGGTAGGCAAGCAAACAGAAATCAAAAATACACTCAACAAAGGGAACAATGTGGAAGATGTGGAATGAAGAATCACAACAGTAAAGACTGTAGAGTGACAAAAGGAAGAAAGTGCATGAAATGTGGAATTATGGGACACTTTGCAAAATGCTGCAAGACCAAAAATCCAAAGAAACCAGAAAATCATCAAGTGAGAGCAAGTAAAGTCACAACAGAAAGTTCAAGTGATGATGAAACATCAGTATTCAAAATTGGAAGCAAGGAAAGACCAGTATATCCAGTCTATATAGATGGCACACCAATAAATATGCTCATTGACAGTGGATCAACATTGAACATCATTGATGAGATATCATTTCAGAAATTGCCAAAAAAACCACAACTTGAAAGCAGCAAGACTAAGATATTCACTTATCTAGGCAAAGAACCATTGAAACTAAAAGGAACATTCAGAGCAAAAGCTGAAGCATTTGGGAAAGAAACCCAAGCAAAATTCTATGTCACAAAAGGTTCAGGGGGAGCATTGCTAGGACAAAAGACAGCAGAAAAGCTTGATATTTTAAGAGTAGGCCCAGTTCTAGGTTCTAAAGCAGATCCAACAAATTCACTTCACAAATCAGTAAATGAAATCAGTCAAGAAAAGCCAACTGAACACAAAATAGATCCCAAGATTCAGAAAGTTCTGGACAACAACAGAGAAGTATTTGAAGGCATGGGTAAATTCAAAGACTACAAGTTAAAACTACATATTGATGAAAATGTCATTCCGGTTCAGCAGCCAATCAGAAGATTACCATATCATACAAGAAAGAAAGTTTCTGCAGAACTAGAAAGATTGTTGAAAAATGACTGCATAGAGAAAGTTAAAGGCCCAAGTACCTGGATAAACCCAATAGTAGTAGTACCAAAGCCAAATGGAACCATAAGATTATGTTTAGATATGAGAAGAGCCAATGAAGCCATAGTAAGAGAAAGACACCAGATTCCAAAAGTTGAAGAAATCCTCCCAGAGTTGCATAATGCAAAATACTTTTCAAAGATTGATTTAAAAGAAGGGTACCACCAACTAGAGTTAGCAGAGGAATCAAGGCACATAACAACATTTCTAACACATGAAGGTTGTTTTCAATCAAAACGTCTTGTGTATGGAGTCAGTTCAGCCTTTGAGCAGTTTCAGAAGGTTATTGAGCAAAGCATTGCAGGTTGCCCAGGCACAAGGTCAATATCAGATGACATTCTGATATGGTCATCGAGTAGAGATGAAATGGCAGAGCGTCTTGACACGCTATTCAAAGCATTGCATGCCAGAAACTTAAAGATCAATCCAAAGAAATGTGTATTTGGAACAACAAAGCTCACATTTGCAGGATATTGTCTAACAGACAAAGGAATTCATCCAGATAAATCCAAAGTGGATGCAGTCAACAATGCCAAAGTCCCAACAAATGCAACAGAAGTAAGAAGTTTCCTAGGTCTAGTCAACTTTTGTTCACACTTCATCAAAGACTATGCTACACTTACGGAACCTCTGAGGAAACTCACCAGAAAGGAAACTATATTTGCATGGAACAAGGAACAACAAGCAAGTTTCACAAAGTTAAAGGAAAGCCTTACAAATGCAAGCACAATGGCTTATTACCAGCCTCATGCAGACACAAAAGTTATTGTAGATGCTTCACCAGTAGGACTAGGAGCAATCCTTACTCAAAAACAACAAGATGGACAATTCAAGCCAGTTGCTTATGCATCACATGCATTAAGCCCAACAGAACAAAGATATTCTCAGACAGAAAGAGAAGGCTTAGCCGCATTTTGGTCAACACAGAAGTTTCATTACTATTTGTATGACAGAGAATTTACAATAGTAACTGACCACAAACCACTTGAAAAACTATTATCAGCAAGAGGAAGCCCTACACCAAGATTGCAAAGATGGTTACTAAAAATGCAACCATACAAGTTCACTGTTCAATTTGAACCAGGACACACAAATGCATCTGATGTACTATCTCGTTCACCTTTACCAGCTACAGGAGAAAAGTTAAGTGATGATACAGAACATTTCATCAACTCAATTGTTTATGATGCTATTCCTAAATCAGTCACAATAGAGGAAATTCAAGAAATATCAAGAAATGATGAAATATTGAAAAACATCAAAAAACAGATCAAATCAGAGAAATGGTCAAAAAGTCCACAATACAAACCATATTTTCTGAACAGGAAAGACCTCTGGATCAAAGATGATATTATTTTAAAAGGCACAAAGCTAATAATTCCCACAGATCTAAGACAAAGAATACTTGCCACAGCACACCAACATCACTTAGGCATTGTGAAAACTAAAGGATTACTTAGAGAAAAAGTATGGTGGCCAGGAATAGATCAAGAAGTGGAAAACTTGATAAAACATTGCCATGCATGTCAAGTAACAGGATCCAATAAAGTCAATTTTGAACCACTTGAGGTAACAAAGATACCCTCAACAAATTGGCACACAGTAGCTTTGGACATTCAAGGACCATATCCAACAAAGGATTACTTAATAGCACTCATAGACTACAGATCAAGATATCCAGTAGTTGCACAAGTCAAAACTATCAACACAAAGACGGTAATCAAAGCATTGGATAAGATATTTTCTATGTTTGGTTACGTGCACAAATTAGTTGCTGACAATGGAAAACAGTTTATTTCAGACGAATTCAAACAGTACCTCAAACAACATGGGATAAAGCTAAGGAATGTGACACCGTATTCACCATGGGTCAACGGTGAAGTTGAAAGATTCAACAGATCACTCAAAAAGGCAAATCAATGTGCACACGCAGAAGGAAAAGATTGGAGAGAAGAGCTGAACAAGTTTCTACTTCTCTACAGAACAACCCCACATGCAACAACAGGACAGTGCCCAGCTACAGTATTTTTTGGACGTGGTATCAAGAATGACATACCAGAATATGCAAAGGATGAATCACAAGACACAGAATTAGATAGGAAAGACAGAGAAAAGAAAGGAAAAATGAAAAATTACACAGACATCAAAAGGAATGCAAAAGACAGTGAAATTCAGGAACAAGACACAGTGCTAGTAAAGAATCTCTGGAAAAATGACAAATTATCTCCAAATTGGTTAAATGAGAAATTCAAAGTCATCAAGATCTACAGGAAAAGTGCTTTACTAGAGAATGAAAGAGGAAACAAATTTTACAGGAACAAAGCTCATCTCAAGAAATACAATGAGAGTGAATCAAACAGACAAGCAGTACCTCAAAAGGAGAACACACACAACACAGATGAAGAGGAAGACATCTTAGCAGAGGAACTCTTAATTGACAATGCGCAAAATGTCGCAAGGCCAACGCGTTCCGAGCGCAGACCGAATAGAGCAATCACTAATGCTAATGACGCCAATAACACTCCACACTTAAATGAAAACAATAATTCTAGTTTGCATGAAAGTGATAATGCTGACATGCATCAAAATAGTGAAAATAGGTTTAAGGAAGGAATTGTTGAGGATCATTGGAATAAACAAAGCAATGAAGACATACAAGAAGATATTGGCAACAGAACACCAGTTTTTGTACCAGATTCTGTTCCAACAGCCATTCAAGAACAAGTACAAGTGAAGAAATTTCCAATAAGAAGGAGTCGTAAGAAGAAAAACTGAATAAAAAGGACAGACAGGAGGTTGTATATATTTATATTGATTGACTTTGCACAAGTTGATTGAGCAACACATTGGAGTTCTACTAGTTATGTTCATTATAATCAAGAAGCTGGAACTTTGAAGATTATATATTTGTTTTGTTGATGGATGAATATCACATATACTTTTGCTGACACTGAAGAACAATCATCTACGCTGAAGGACTAAAGCTGAAGAACATTGTTTATATTAATTGTTTGTTTGGTTACATTTACAAAACTCATATAGAAACCCTAGAGGACAATTTCAAGAAAAGGGAGAATGTAATGTATTAGGCATAAACCATTTTATATTAGCCTCGGATTGGAGTTGATAGAGAAGATTAGATCAGGGTCGGAGTGAAAACATGGCGTCTTGTCTCGTGTGCTCTCTAGGTCTAGCGTTAGGTCGCAGCGGATCTTAGGCATCGCGCGCGCATACACAACAATACTCATAGCAGAAATTTTCGAAATCGAACATGTAGTTTTCGAGATCCCTCATTTTGGTGGGTAAAAAATATTCTAAGATGAATATGAAGACACTACTGTCTTTATATTCATAGCGGAAATTTTTCAAAACGGACATTTAGTTTCCGAGATCCCCAATTTTGGTGGGTAAAAATATTCTAATATGAATATGAAGACACTACTGTCTTTATATTCATAGCGGAAATTTTTCAAATCGGACATTTAGTTTCCGAGATCCCCCATTTTGGTGGTTAAAAAATTTTCTAAAAAGAATATGAAGGCACCACTGTCTTTATATTCATAGCAGAATTTTTTCAAATTGGACATGTAGTTTTCGAGATCCCCCATTTTGGTGGGTAAAAAATATTCTAACATGAATATATAGACACTACTGTCTTTATATTCATAGCAGAGATTTTTCAACTGGGACATTTAGTTTCCGAGATCCCCCATTTTGGTGGGTAAAAAATATTCTAATATGAATATGAAGACACTACTGTCTTTATATTCATAGCGGAAATTTTTCAAATCGGACATGTAGTTTCCGAGATTTTCATTTTGGTGGGTAAAAAATATTCTAAGATGAATATAAAAACACTACTTTCTTTATATTCATAGCAGAAATTTCTCGAATCCCACATGTATTTTTCGAGATCCCCCATTTTGGTGGGTAAAAAATATACTAAGATGAATATAAAAACACTACTGTCTTTATATTCATAGCAGAAATTTTTCAAATCAGACATGCCGTTTCCGAGATCCCCCATTTTGGTGGGTAAAAAATATTCTAATATGAATATGAAGACACTACTGTCTCTATATTCATAGCAAAAATTTTTCAAATCGGACATGTAGTTTTCGAGATCCCCAACTTTGGTAGGTAAAAAATATTCTAATATGAATATGAAGATACTACTGTCTTTATATTCATAGCGGAAATTTTTCAAATCGGACATTTAGTTTCCGAGATCCCCCATTTTGGAGGGTAAAAAATATTCTAATATGAATATGAAGATACTACTGTCTTTATATTCATAGCGGAAATTTTTCAAATCGGACATTTAGTTTCCGAGATCCCCCATTTTGGTGGGTAAAAAATATTCTAATATGAATATGAAGATACCACTGTCTTTATATTCATAGCAGAAATTTTTCAAATCGGACATTTAGTTTCCGAGATCCCCCATTTTGGTGGTTAAAAAATATTCTAAGATGAATATGAAGACACTACTGTCTTTATATTCATAGCGGAAATTTTTCAAATCGGACATTTAGTTTCCGAGATCCCCAATTTTGGTGGGTAAAAATATTCTAATATGAATATGAAGACACTACTGTCTTTATATTCATAGCGGAAATTTTTCAAATCGGACATTTAGTTTCCGAGATCCCCCATTTTGGTGGGTAAAAATATTCTAATATGAATATGAAGACACTACTGTCTTTATATTCATAGCAGAATTTTTTCAAATCGGACATGTAGTTTTCGAGATCCCCCATTTTGGTGGGTAAAAAATATTCTAATATGAATATGAAGACACTACTGTCTTTAAATTCATAGCAGAAATTTTTCAAATCGGACATGTAGTTTTCGAGATCCCCCATTTTGGTGGGTAAAAAATATTCTAATATGAATATGAAGATACTACTGTCTTTATATTCATAGCGGAAATTTTTCAAATCGGACATTTAGTTTCCGAGATCCCCCATTTTGGTGGGTAAAAAATATTCTAAGATGAATATGAAGACACTACTGTCTTTATATTCATAGCGGAAATTTTTCAAATCGGACATGTAGTTTCCGAGATCCCCCATTTTGGTGGGTAAAAAATATTCTAAGATGAATATGAAGACACCACTGTCTTTATATTCATAGCAGAAATTTTTCAAATCCGACATTCAGTTTCCGAGATCCCCCATTTTGGTGGGTAAAAAATATTCTAATATGAATATAAAGACACTACAGTCTTTATATTCATAGCAGAAATTTTTCAAATCGGACATGTAGTTTCTGAGATCCCCCATTTTGGTAGGTAAAAAATATTCTAAGATGAATATGAAGACACTACTGTCTTTATATTCATAGCGGAAATTTTTCAAATCGGACATTTAGTTTCCGAGATCCCCCATTTTGGTGGGTAAAAAATATTCTAAGATGAATATGAAGACACCACTGTCTTTATATTCATAGCAGAAATTTTTCAAATCCGACATGTAGTTTCCGAGATCTCCCATTTTGGTGGTTAAAAAATTTTCTAAAAAGAAAATGAAGGCACCACTGTCTTTATATTCATAGCAGAAATTTTTCAAATCAGAATTTCAGTTTCCGAGATCCCCCATTTTGGTGGGTAAAAAATATTCTAATATGAATATGAAGACACTACTGTCTTCATATTCATAGCAGAAATTTTTCAAATCGGACATGTAGTTTTCGAGATCCCCCATTTTGGTGGGTAAAAAATATTCTAATATGAATATGAATACACCACTGTCTTTACATTCATAGCAGAAATTTTTCAAATCGAACATGTAGTTTCCGAGATCCCCCATTTTGGTAGGTAAAAATATTCCAACATGAATATGAAGACACTACTGTCTTTATATTCATAGCAGAAATTTTTCAAATCGGACATGTAGTTTTCGAGATCCTCCATTTTGGTGGTTAAAAAATATTCTAACATGAATATAAAGACACTACTGTCTTTATATTCATAGCAGAGATTTTTCAAATCGGAAATGTAATTTTCGAGATCCCCCATTTTGGTGGGTAAAAATATTCTAATATGAATATGAAGACACTACTGTCTTTATACTCATAGCAGAAATTTTTCAAATCGGACATTTAGTTTCCGAGATCCCCCATTTTGGTGGTTAAAAAATATTCTAAGATGAATATGAAGACACTACTGTCTTTATATTCATAGCGGAAATTTTTCAAATCGGACATGTAGTTTTCGAGATCTCCCATTTTGGTGGGTAAAAAATATTCTAACATGAATATGAAGACACTACTGTCATTATATTCATAGCAAAAAATTTTCGAATCGGACATGTAGTTTCCGAGATCCCCTATTTTGGTGGGTAAAAAATATTTAATATGAATATGAATACACCACTGTCTTTATATTCATAACAGTAATTTTTCGAATCGGACATGTAGTTTCCGAGATCCCCTATTTTGGTGGGTAAAAAATATTCTATTATGAATATGAATACACCCCTGTCTTTATATTCATAGCAGAAATTTTTCAAATCGGACATGTAGTTTCCGAGATCCCCCATTTTGGTGGGTAAAAAATATTCTAATATGAATATGAAGATACCACTGTCTTTATATTCATAGCGGAAATTTTTCAAATCGGACATTTAGTTTCCGAGATCCCCCATTTTGGAGGGTAAAAAATATTCTAATATGAATATGAAGATACTACTGTCTTTATATTCATAGCGGAAATTTTTCAAATCGGACATTTAGTTTCCGAGATCCCCCATTTTGGTGGGTAAAAAATATTCTAATATGAATATGAAGATACCACTGTCTTTATATTCATAGCAGAAATTTTTCAAATCGGACATTTAGTTTCCGAGATCCCCCATTTTGGTGGTTAAAAAATATTCTAAGATGAATATGAAGACACTACTGTCTTTATATTCATAGCGGAAATTTTTCAAATCGGACATTTAGTTTCCGAGATCCCCAATTTTGGTGGGTAAAAATATTCTAATATGAATATGAAGACACTACTGTCTTTATATTCATAGCGGAAATTTTTCAAATCGGACATTTAGTTTCCGAGATCCCCCATTTTGGTGGGTAAAAATATTCTAATATGAATATGAAGACACTACTGTCTTTATATTCATAGCAGAATTTTTTCAAATCGGACATGTAGTTTTCGAGATCCCCCATTTTGGTGGGTAAAAAATATTCTAATATGAATATGAAGACACTACTGTCTTTAAATTCATAGCAGAAATTTTTCAAATCGGACATGTAGTTTTCGAGATCCCCCATTTTGGTGGGTAAAAAATATTCTAATATGAATATGAAGATACTACTGTCTTTATATTCATAGCGGAAATTTTTCAAACCGGACATTTAGTTTCCGAGATCCCCCATTTTGGTGGGTAAAAAATATTCTAAGATGAATATGAAGACACTACTGTCTTTATATTCATAGCGGAAATTTTTCAAATCGGACATGTAGTTTCCGAGATCCCCCATTTTGGTGGGTAAAAAATATTCTAAGATGAATATGAAGACACCACTGTCTTTATATTCATAGCAAAAATTTTTCAAATCCGACATTCAGTTTCCGAGATCCCCCATTTTGGTGGGTAAAAAATATTCTAATATGAATATAAAGACACTACAGTCTTTATATTCATAGCAGAAATTTTTCAAATCGGACATGTAGTTTCTGAGATCCCCCATTTTGGTAGGTAAAAAATATTCTAAGATGAATATGAAGACACTACTGTCTTTATATTCATAGCGGAAATTTTTCAAATCGGACATTTAGTTTCCGAGATCCCCCATTTTGGTGGGTAAAAAATATTCTAAGATGAATATGAAGACACCACTGTCTTTATATTCATAGCAGAAATTTTTCAAATCCGACATGTAGTTTCCGAGATCTCCCATTTTGGTGGTTAAAAAATTTTCTAAAAAGAAAATGAAGGCACCACTGTCTTTATATTCATAGCAGAAATTTTTCAAATCAGAATTTCAGTTTCCGAGATCCCCCATTTTGGTGGGTAAAAAATATTCTAATATGAATATGAAGACACTACTGTCTTCATATTCATAGCAGAAATTTTTCAAATCGGACATGTAGTTTTCGAGATCCCCCATTTTGGTGGGTAAAAAATATTCTAATATGAATATGAATACACCACTGTCTTTACATTCATAGCAGAAATTTTTCAAATCGAACATGTAGTTTCCGAGATCCCCCATTTTGGTAGGTAAAAATATTCCAACATGAATATGAAGACACTACTGTCTTTATATTCATAGCAGAAATTTTTCAAATCGGACATGTAGTTTTCGAGATCCTCCATTTTGGTGGTTAAAAAATATTCTAACATGAATATAAAGACACTACTGTCTTTATATTCATAGCAGAGATTTTTCAAATCGGAAATGTAATTTTCGAGATCCCCCATTTTGGTGGGTAAAAATATTCTAATATGAATATGAAGACACTACTGTCTTTATACTCATAGCAGAAATTTTTCAAATCGGACATTTAGTTTCCGAGATCCCCCATTTTGGTGGTTAAAAAATATTCTAAGATGAATATGAAGACACTACTGTCTTTATATTCATAGCGGAAATTTTTCAAATCGGACATGTAGTTTTCGAGATCTCCCATTTTGGTGGGTAAAAAATATTCTAACATGAATATGAAGACACTACTGTCATTATATTCATAGCAAAAAATTTTCGAATCGGACATGTAGTTTCCGAGATCCCCTATTTTGGTGGGTAAAAAATATTTAATATGAATATGAATACACCACTGTCTTTATATTCATAACAGTAATTTTTCGAATCGGACATGTAGTTTCCGAGATCCCCTATTTTGGTGGGTAAAAAATATTCTATTATGAATATGAATACACCCCTGTCTTTATATTCATAGCAGAAATTTTTCAAATCGGACATGTAGTTTCCGAGATCCCCCATTTTGGTGGGTAAAAAATATTCTAATATGAATATGAAGATACCACTGTCTTTATATTCATAGCGGAAATTTTTCAAATCGGACATTTAGTTTCCGAGATCCCCCATTTTGGTGGGTAAAAATATTCTAATATGAATATGAAGACACTACTGTCTTTATATTCATAGCAGAAATTTTTCAAATCGGACAAGTAGTTTCCGAGATCCCCCATTTTGGTGGTTAAAAAAATTTCTAAAAAGAATATGAAGGCACCACTGTCTTTATATTCATAGCAGAAATTTTTCAAATTGGACATGTAGTTTTCGAGATCCCCCATTTTGGTGGTTAAAAAATATTCTAAGATGAATATGAAGACACTACTGTCTTTATATTCATAGCGGAAATTTTTCAAATCGGACATTTAGTTTCCGAGATCCCCAATTTTGGTGGGTAAAAATATTCTAATATGAATATGAAGACACTACTGTCTTTATACTCATAGCAGAAATTTTCGAAATCGAACATGTAGTTTTCGAGATCCCTCATTTTGGTGGGTAAAAAATATTCTAAGATGAATATGAAGACACTACTGTCTTTATATTCATAGCGGAAATTTTTCAAAACGGACATTTAGTTTCCGAGATCCCCAATTTTGGTGGGTAAAAATATTCTAATATGAATATGAAGACACTACTGTCTTTATATTCATAGCGGAAATTTTTCAAATCGGACATTTAGTTTCCGAGATCCCCCATTTTGGTGGTTAAAAAATTTTCTAAAAAGAATATGAAGGCACCACTGTCTTTATATTCATAGCAGAAATTTTTCAAATTGGACATGTAGTTTTCGAGATCCCCCATTTTGGTAGGTAAAAAATATCCTAATATGAATATGAAGACACTACTGTCTTTATATTCATAGCAGAAATTTTTCAAATCAGACATGTAGTTTCCGAGATCCCCCATTTTGGTGGGTAAAAAATATTCTAACATCAATATAAAGACACTACTGTCTTTATATTCATAGCGGAAATTTTTCAAATCGGACATGTAGTTTCCTAGATCTCCCATTTTGGTGGGTAAAAAATATTCTAACATGAATATGAAGACACTACTGTCTTTATATTCATAGCAGAAATTTTTCAAATCGGACATGTAGTTTCCTAGATCTCCCATTTTGGTGGGTAAAAAATATTCTAACATGAATATGAAGACACTACTGTCTTTATATTCATAGCAGAGATTTTTCAAATCGAACATGTAGTTTTCGAGATCCCTCATTTTGGTGGGTAAAAAATATTCTAAGATGAATATGAAGACACCACTGTCTTTATATTCATCGCAGAAATTTTCGAAATCGGACATGTAGTTTCCGAGATCCCCCATTTTGGTAGGTAAAAATATTCCAACGTTAATATAAAGACACTACTGTCTTTATATTCATAGCAGAAATTTTTCAAATCGGACATGTAGTTTCCGAGATCCCCCATTTTGGTAGGTAAAAATATTCCAACGTTAATATAAAGACACTACTGTCTTTATATTCATAGCAGAAATTTTTCAAATCGGACAAGTAGTTTCCGAGATCCCCCATTTTGGTGGTTAAAAAATTTTCTAAAAAGAATATGAAGGCACCACTGTCTTTATATTCATAGCAGAAATTTTTCAAATTGGACATGTAGTTTTCGAGATCCCCCATTTTGGTGGGTAAAAAATATTCTAACATGAATATATAGACACTACTGTCTTTATATTCATAGCAGAGATTTTTCAAATCGGACATTTGGTTTCCGAGATCCCCCATTTTGGTGGGTAAAAAATATTCTAAGATGAATATGAAGACACTACTGTCTTTATATTCATAGCGGAAATTTTTCAAATCGGACATTTAGTTTCCGAGATCCCCCATTTTGGTGGGTAAAAAATATTCTAATATGAATATGAACACACTACTGTCTTTATATTCATAGCAGAAATTTTTCAAATCGGACATGTAGTTTTCGAGATCCCCAATTTTGGTAGGTAAAAAATATTCTAATATGAATATGAAGATACTACTGTCTTCATATTCATAGCGGAAATTTTTCAAATCGGACATTTAGTCTTCGAGATCCCCCATTTTCGTGGGTAAAAAATATTCTAATATGAATATGAAGATACTACTGTCTTTATATTCATAGCAGAAATTTTTCAAATGGGACATTTAGTTTCCGAGATCCACCATTTTGGTGGGTAAAAAATATTCTAATATGAATATGAAGACACTACTGTCTTTATATTCATAGCGGAAATTTTTCAAATCGGACATTTAGTTTCCGAGATCCCCCATTTTGGTGGGTAAAAATATTCTAATATGAATATGAAGACACTACTGTCTTTATATTCATAGCAGAAATTTTTCAAATCGGACATGTAGTTTTCGAGATCCCCATTTTGGTTGGTAAAAAATATTCTAATATGAATATGAATACACCACAGTCTGTATATTCAAAGCAGAAATTTTTCAAATCGGACATGTAGTTTCCGAGATCCCCAATTTTGGTGGGTAAAAAATATTCTAATATGAATATGAATACACCACAGTCTGTATATTCATAGCAGAAATTTTTCAAATCGGACATGTAGTTTCCGAGATCCCCCATTTTGGTAGGTAAAAATATTCCAACATTAATATAAAGACACTACTGTCTTTATATTCATAGCAGAAATTTTTCAAATCGGACAAGTAGTTTCCGAGATCCCCCATTTTGGTGGTTAAAAAAATTTCTAAAAAGAATATGAAGGCACCACTGTCTTTATATTCATAGCAGAAATTTTTCAAATTGGACATGTAGTTTTCGAGATCTCCCATTTTGGTGGTTAAAAAATATTCTAAGATGAATATGAAGACACTACTGTCTTTATATTCATAGCGGAAATTTTTCAAATCGGACATTTAGTTTCCGAGATCCCCAATTTTGGTGGGTAAAAATATTCTAATATGAATATGAAGACACTACTGTCTTTATACTCATAGCAGAAATTTTCGAAATCGAACATGTAGTTTTCGAGATCCCTCATTTTGGTGGGTAAAAAATATTCTAAGATGAATATGAAGACACTACTGTCTTTATATTCATAGCGGAAATTTTTCAAAACGGACATTTAGTTTCCGAGATCCCCAATTTTGGTGGGTAAAAATATTCTAATATGAATATGAAGACACTACTGTCTTTATATTCATAGCGGAAATTTTTCAAATCGGACATTTAGTTTCCGAGATCCCCCATTTTGGTGGTTAAAGAATTTTCTAAAAAGAATATGAAGGCACCACTGTCTTTATATTCATAGCAGAAATTTTTCAAATTGGACATGTAGTTTTCGAGATCCCCCATTTTGGTGGGTAAAAAATATTCTAACATGAATATATAGATACTACTGTCTTTATATTCATAGCAGAGATTTTTCAACTCGGACATTTAGTTTCCGAGATCCCCCATTTTGGTGGGTAAAAAATATTCTAATATGAATATGAAGACACTACTGTCTTTATATTCATAGCGGAAATTTTTCAAATCGGACATGTAGTTTCCGAGATTTTCATTTTGGTGGGTAAAAAATATTCTAAGATGAATATAAAAACACTACTTTCTTTATATTCATAGCAGAAATTTCTCGAATCCCACATGTATTTTTCGAGATCCCCCATTTTGGTGGGTAAAAAATATACTAAGATGAATATAAAAACACTACTGTCTTTATATTCATAGCAGAAATTTTTCAAATCAGACATGCCGTTTCCGAGATCCCCCATTTTGGTGGGTAAAAAATATTCTAATATGAATATGAAGACACTACTGTCTCTATATTCATAGCAAAAATTTTTCAAATCGGACATGTAGTTTTCGAGATCCCCAACTTTGGTAGGTAAAAAATATTCTAATATGAATATGAAGATACTACTGTCTTTATATTCATAGCGGAAATTTTTCAAATCGGACATTTAGTTTCCGAGATCCCCCATTTTGGAGGGTAAAAAATATTCTAATATGAATATGAAGATACTACTGTCTTTATATTCATAGCGGAAATTTTTCAAATCGGACATTTAGTTTCCGAGATCCCCCATTTTGGTGGGTAAAAAATATTCTAATATGAATATGAAGATACCACTGTCTTTATATTCATAGCGGAAATTTTTCAAATCGGACATTTAGTTTCCGAGATCCCCCATTTTGGTGGGTAAAAATATTCTAATATGAATATGAAGACACTACTGTCTTTATATTCATAGCAGAAATTTTTCAAATCGGACAAGTAGTTTCCGAGATCCCCCATTTTGGTGGTTAAAAAAATTTCTAAAAAGAATATGAAGGCACCACTGTCTTTATATTCATAGCAGAAATTTTTCAAATTGGACATGTAGTTTTCGAGATCCCCCATTTTGGTGGTTAAAAAATATTCTAAGATGAATATGAAGACACTACTGTCTTTATATTCATAGCGGAAATTTTTCAAATCGGACATTTAGTTTCCGAGATCCCCAATTTTGGTGGGTAAAAATATTCTAATATGAATATGAAGACACTACTGTCTTTATACTCATAGCAGAAATTTTCGAAATCGAACATGTAGTTTTCGAGATCCCTCATTTTGGTGGGTAAAAAATATTCTAAGATGAATATGAAGACACTACTGTCTTTATATTCATAGCGGAAATTTTTCAAAACGGACATTTAGTTTCCGAGATCCCCAATTTTGGTGGGTAAAAATATTCTAATATGAATATGAAGACACTACTGTCTTTATATTCATAGCGGAAATTTTTCAAATCGGACATGTAGTTTCCGAGATTTTCATTTTGGTGGGTAAAAAATATTCTAAGATGAATATAAAAACACTACTTTCTTTATATTCATAGCAGAAATTTCTCGAATCCCACATGTATTTTTCGAGATCCCCCATTTTGGTGGGTAAAAAATATACTAAGATGAATATAAAAACACTACTGTCTTTATATTCATAGCAGAAATTTTTCAAATCAGACATGCCGTTTCCGAGATCCCCCATTTTGGTGGGTAAAAAATATTCTAATATGAATATGAAGACACTACTGTCTCTATATTCATAGCAAAAATTTTTCAAATCGGACATGTAGTTTTCGAGATCCCCAACTTTGGTAGGTAAAAAATATTCTAATATGAATATGAAGATACTACTGTCTTTATATTCATAGCGGAAATTTTTCAAATCGGACATTTAGTTTCCGAGATCCCCCATTTTGGAGGGTAAAAAATATTCTAATATGAATATATAGACACTACTGTCTTTATATTCATAGCAGAGATTTTTCAACTCGGACATTTAGTTTCCGAGATCCCCCATTTTGGTGGGTAAAAAATATTCTAATATGAATATGAAGACACTACTGTCTTTATATTCATAGCGGAAATTTTTCAAATCGGACATGTAGTTTCCGAGATTTTCATTTTGGTGGGTAAAAAATATTCTAAGATGAATATAAAAACACTACTTTCTTTATATTCATAGCAGAAATTTCTCGAATCCCACATGTATTTTTCGAGATCCCCCATTTTGGTGGGTAAAAAATATACTAAGATGAATATAAAAACACTACTGTCTTTATATTCATAGCAGAAATTTTTCAAATCAGACATGCCGTTTCCGAGATCCCCCATTTTGGTGGGTAAAAAATATTCTAATATGAATATGAAGACACTACTGTCTCTATATTCATAGCAAAAATTTTTCAAATCGGACATGTAGTTTTCGAGATCCCCAACTTTGATAGGTAAAAAATATTCTAATATGAATATGAAGATACTACTGTCTTTATATTCATAGCGGAAATTTTTCAAATCGGACATTTAGTTTCCGAGATCCCCCATTTTGGAGGGTAAAAAATATTCTAATATGAATATGAAGATACTACTGTCTTTATATTCATAGCGGAAATTTTTCAAATCGGACATTTAGTTTCCGAGATCCCCCATTTTGGTGGGTAAAAAATATTCTAATATGAATATGAAGATACCACTGTCTTTATATTCATAGCGGAAATTTTTCAAATCGGACATTTAGTTTCCGAGATCCCCTATTTTGGTGGGTAAAAATATTCTAATATGAATATGAAGACACTACTGTCTTTATATTCATAGCAGAAATTTTTCAAATCGGACAAGTAGTTTCCGAGATCCCCCATTTTGGTGGTTAAAAAAATTTCTAAAAAGAATATGAAGGCACCACTGTCTTTATATTCATAGCAGAAATTTTTCAAATTGGACATGTAGTTTTCGAGATCCCCCATTTTGGTGGTTAAAAAATATTCTAAGATGAATATGAAGACACTACTGTCTTTATATTCATAGCGGAAATTTTTCAAATCGGACATTTAGTTTCCGAGATCCCCAATTTTGGTGGGTAAAAATATTCTAATATGAATATGAAGACACTACTGTCTTTATACTTGTAATGTATTAGGCATAAACCATTTTATATTAGCCTCGGATTGGAGTTGATAGAGAAGATTAGATCAGGGTCGGAGTGAAAACATGGCGTCTTGTCTCGTGTGCTCTCTAGGTCTAGCGTTAGGTCGCAGCGGATCTTAGGCATCGCGCGCGCATACACAACATATTATGGCGACGAGTTATCTAAAGAACCCAAAGAAGGATTAGAAAGTAATAATTTCGACAAGAGAATACGAAATATGGAAGAAAACGATAATCAAATAGGCCAGACGCAGCAACCTCAACCAGTATCGATTCAATTACCTCCAGTTAAGGAATTTGATCCAAAAGGAGATCCTTCCACGGTAAGTCAAAGATGGCAAAAATGGAAGAAATCGTTCGTTTATTTTCTGAATGCAACAGGTATTCAAAATGATAGCCAAAAGAGGGCAGCACTTTTGCATCTTGTAGGAGATGAAGTGCAAGACATATTTGAAACATTAGGTGAGGTAGGCACAACATATGACCAGGCAGTAAATAAGTTAGATAGTCATTTTGATATCAAGAAGAATATTCCATTTGAAAGATGTGTATTTCATGAAACAGGTCAAGAAACAGGAGAGAACATAGATTCATATGTCACTAGGTTGAAAAAGTTAATCATTCATTGTGAATATGGTGATGCAACACAAGATGAGATAAGAGATCAAGTAATAGCAAAATGCAAATCAAGTAAGCTTAGAAAAAGATTGCTACAAGAGCCAGATCTCACATTAGATAAAGTTCTAACAATAGGAAAGCTCATGGAACAATCAGACCTTCAGACAAAGAAGATAGAACAACAAAATGGTGCAGGCTCATCAGCTGACACAATGAAAGAATCTTTCTCAGACCTGAATAAAATAAGGCCAAATAAATACCAGCACAAAGGTAGGCAAGCAAACAGAAATCAAAAATACACTCAACAAAGGGAACAATGTGGAAGATGTGGAATGAAGAATCACAACAGTAAAGACTGTAGAGTGACAAAAGGAAGAAAGTGCATGAAATGTGGAATTATGGGACACTTTGCAAAATGCTGCAAGACCAAAAATCCAAAGAAACCAGAAAATCATCAAGTGAGAGCAAGTAAAGTCACAACAGAAAGTTCAAGTGATGATGAAACATCAGTATTCAAAATTGGAAGCAAGGAAAGACCAGTATATCCAGTCTATATAGATGGCACACCAATAAATATGCTCATTGACAGTGGATCAACATTGAACATCATTGATGAGATATCATTTCAGAAATTGCCAAAAAAACCACAACTTGAAAGCAGCAAGACTAAGATATTCACTTATCTAGGCAAAGAACCATTGAAACTAAAAGGAACATTCAGAGCAAAAGCTGAAGCATTTGGGAAAGAAACCCAAGCAAAATTCTATGTCACAAAAGGTTCAGGGGGAGCATTGCTAGGACAAAAGACAGCAGAAAAGCTTGATATTTTAAGAGTAGGCCCAGTTCTAGGTTCTAAAGCAGATCCAACAAATTCACTTCACAAATCAGTAAATGAAATCAGTCAAGAAAAGCCAACTGAACACAAAATAGATCCCAAGATTCAGAAAGTTCTGGACAACAACAGAGAAGTATTTGAAGGCATGGGTAAATTCAAAGACTACAAGTTAAAACTACATATTGATGAAAATGTCATTCCGGTTCAGCAGCCAATCAGAAGATTACCATATCATACAAGAAAGAAAGTTTCTGCAGAACTAGAAAGATTGTTGAAAAATGACTGCATAGAGAAAGTTAAAGGCCCAAGTACCTGGATAAACCCAATAGTAGTAGTACCAAAGCCAAATGGAACCATAAGATTATGTTTAGATATGAGAAGAGCCAATGAAGCCATAGTAAGAGAAAGACACCAGATTCCAAAAGTTGAAGAAATCCTCCCAGAGTTGCATAATGCAAAATACTTTTCAAAGATTGATTTAAAAGAAGGGTACCACCAACTAGAGTTAGCAGAGGAATCAAGGCACATAACAACATTTCTAACACATGAAGGTTGTTTTCAATCAAAACGTCTTGTGTATGGAGTCAGTTCAGCCTTTGAGCAGTTTCAGAAGGTTATTGAGCAAAGCATTGCAGGTTGCCCAGGCACAAGGTCAATATCAGATGACATTCTGATATGGTCATCGAGTAGAGATGAAATGGCAGAGCGTCTTGACACGCTATTCAAAGCATTGCATGCCAGAAACTTAAAGATCAATCCAAAGAAATGTGTATTTGGAACAACAAAGCTCACATTTGCAGGATATTGTCTAACAGACAAAGGAATTCATCCAGATAAATCCAAAGTGGATGCAGTCAACAATGCCAAAGTCCCAACAAATGCAACAGAAGTAAGAAGTTTCCTAGGTCTAGTCAACTTTTGTTCACACTTCATCAAAGACTATGCTACACTTACGGAACCTCTGAGGAAACTCACCAGAAAGGAAACTATATTTGCATGGAACAAGGAACAACAAGCAAGTTTCACAAAGTTAAAGGAAAGCCTTACAAATGCAAGCACAATGGCTTATTACCAGCCTCATGCAGACACAAAAGTTATTGTAGATGCTTCACCAGTAGGACTAGGAGCAATCCTTACTCAAAAACAACAAGATGGACAATTCAAGCCAGTTGCTTATGCATCACATGCATTAAGCCCAACAGAACAAAGATATTCTCAGACAGAAAGAGAAGGCTTAGCCGCATTTTGGTCAACACAGAAGTTTCATTACTATTTGTATGACAGAGAATTTACAATAGTAACTGACCACAAACCACTTGAAAAACTATTATCAGCAAGAGGAAGCCCTACACCAAGATTGCAAAGATGGTTACTAAAAATGCAACCATACAAGTTCACTGTTCAATTTGAACCAGGACACACAAATGCATCTGATGTACTATCTCGTTCACCTTTACCAGCTACAGGAGAAAAGTTAAGTGATGATACAGAACATTTCATCAACTCAATTGTTTATGATGCTATTCCTAAATCAGTCACAATAGAGGAAATTCAAGAAATATCAAGAAATGATGAAATATTGAAAAACATCAAAGAACAGATCAAATCAGAGAAATGGTCAAAAAGTCCACAATACAAACCATATTTTCTGAACAGGAAAGACCTCTGGATCAAAGATGATATTATTTTAAAAGGCACAAAGCTAATAATTCCCACAGATCTAAGACAAAGAATACTTGCCACAGCACACCAACATCACTTAGGCATTGTGAAAACTAAAGGATTACTTAGAGAAAAAGTATGGTGGCCAGGAATAGATCAAGAAGTGGAAAACTTGATAAAACATTGCCATGCATGTCAAGTAACAGGATCCAATAAAGTCAATTTTGAACCACTTGAGGTAACAAAGATACCCTCAACAAATTGGCACACAGTAGCTTTGGACATTCAAGGACCATATCCAACAAAGGATTACTTAATAGCACTCATAGACTACAGATCAAGATATCCAGTAGTTGCACAAGTCAAAACTATCAACACAAAGACGGTAATCAAAGCATTGGATAAGATATTTTCTATGTTTGGTTACGTGCAAAAATTAGTTGCTGACAATGGAAAACAGTTTATTTCAGACGAATTCAAACAGTACCTCAAACAACATGGGATAAAGCTAAGGAATGTGACACCGTATTCACCATGGGTCAACGGTGAAGTTGAAAGATTCAACAGATCACTCAAAAAGGCAAATCAATGTGCACACGCAGAAGGAAAAGATTGGAGAGAAGAGCTGAACAAGTTTCTACTTCTCTACAGAACAACCCCACATGCAACAACAGGACAGTGCCCAGCTACAGTATTTTTTGGACGTGGTATCAAGAATGACATACCAGAATATGCAAAGGATGAATCACAAGACACAGAATTAGATAGGAAAGACAGAGAAAAGAAAGGAAAAATGAAAAATTACACAGACATCAAAAGGAATGCAAAAGACAGTGAAATTCAGGAACAAGACACAGTGCTAGTAAAGAATCTCTGGAAAAATGACAAATTATCTCCAAATTGGTTAAATGAGAAATTCAAAGTCATCAAGATCTACAGGAAAAGTGCTTTACTAGAGAATGAAAGAGGAAACAAATTTTACAGGAACAAAGCTCATCTCAAGAAATACAATGAGAGTGAATCAAACAGACAAGCAGTACCTCAAAAGGAGAACACACACAACACAGATGAAGAGGAAGACATCTTAGCAGAGGAACTCTTAATTGACAATGCGCAAAATGTCGCAAGGCCAACGCGTTCCGAGCGCAGACCGAATAGAGCAATCACTAATGCTAATGACGCCAATAACACTCCACACTTAAATGAAAACAATAATTCTAGTTTGCATGAAAGTGATAATGCTGACATGCATCAAAATAGTGAAAATAGGTTTAAGGAAGGAATTGTTGAGGATCATTGGAATAAACAAAGCAATGAAGACATACAAGAAGATATTGGCAACAGAACACCAGTTTTTGTACCAGATTCTGTTCCAACAGCCATTCAAGAACAAGTACAAGTGAAGAAATTTCCAATAAGAAGGAGTCGTAAGAAGAAAAACTGAATAAAAAGGACAGACAGGAGGTTGTATATATTTATATTGATTGACTTTGCACAAGTTGATTGAGCAACACATTGGAGTTCTACTAGTTATGTTCATTATAATCAAGAAGCTGGAACTTTGAAGATTATATATTTGTTTTGTTGATGGATGAATATCACATATACTTTTGCTGACACTGAAGAACAATCATCTACGCTGAAGGACTAAAGCTGAAGAACATTGTTTATATTAATTGTTTGTTTGGTTACATTTACAAAACTCATATAGAAACCCTAGAGGACAATTTCAAGAAAAGGGAGAATGTAATGTATTAGGCATAAACCATTTTATATTAGCCTCGGATTGGAGTTGATAGAGAAGATTAGATCAGGGTCGGAGTGAAAACATGGCGTCTTGTCTCGTGTGCTCTCTAGGTCTAGCGTTAGGTCGCAGCGGATCTTAGGCATCGCGCGCGCATACACAACAATACTCATAGCAGAAATTTTCGAAATCGAACATGTAGTTTTCGAGATCCCTCATTTTGGTGGGTAAAAAATATTCTAAGATGAATATGAAGACACTACTGTCTTTATATTCATAGCGGAAATTTTTCAAAACGGACATTTAGTTTCCGAGATCCCCAATTTTGGTGGGTAAAAATATTCTAATATGAATATGAAGACACTACTGTCTTTATATTCATAGCGGAAATTTTTCAAATCGGACATTTAGTTTCCGAGATCCCCCATTTTGGTGGTTAAAAAATTTTCTAAAAAGAATATGAAGGCACCACTGTCTTTATATTCATAGCAGAATTTTTTCAAATTGGACATGTAGTTTTCGAGATCCCCCATTTTGGTGGGTAAAAAATATTCTAACATGAATATATAGACACTACTGTCTTTATATTCATAGCGGAAATTTTTCAAATCGGACATGTAGTTTCCGAGATTTTCATTTTGGTGGGTAAAAAATATTCTAAGATGAATATAAAAACACTACTTTCTTTATATTCATAGCAGAAATTTCTCGAATCCCACATGTATTTTTCGAGATCCCCCATTTTGGTGGGTAAAAAATATACTAAGATGAATATAAAAACACTACTGTCTTTATATTCATAGCAGAAATTTTTCAAATCAGACATGCCGTTTCCGAGATCCCCCATTTTGGTGGGTAAAAAATATTCTAATATGAATATGAAGACACTACTGTCTCTATATTCATAGCAAAAATTTTTCAAATCGGACATGTAGTTTTCGAGATCCCCAACTTTGGTAGGTAAAAAATATTCTAATATGAATATGAAGATACTACTGTCTTTATATTCATAGCGGAAATTTTTCAAATCGGACATTTAGTTTCCGAGATCCCCCATTTTGGAGGGTAAAAAATATTCTAATATGAATATGAAGATACTACTGTCTTTATATTCATAGCGGAAATTTTTCAAATCGGACATTTAGTTTCCGAGATCCCCCATTTTGGTGGGTAAAAAATATTCTAATATGAATATGAAGATACCACTGTCTTTATATTCATAGCAGAAATTTTTCAAATCGGACATTTAGTTTCCGAGATCCCCCATTTTGGTGGTTAAAAAATATTCTAAGATGAATATGAAGACACTACTGTCTTTATATTCATAGCGGAAATTTTTCAAATCGGACATTTAGTTTCCGAGATCCCCAATTTTGGTGGGTAAAAATATTCTAATATGAATATGAAGACACTACTGTCTTTATATTCATAGCGGAAATTTTTCAAATCGGACATTTAGTTTCCGAGATCCCCCATTTTGGTGGGTAAAAATATTCTAATATGAATATGAAGACACTACTGTCTTTATATTCATAGCAGAATTTTTTCAAATCGGACATGTAGTTTTCGAGATCCCCCATTTTGGTGGGTAAAAAATATTCTAATATGAATATGAAGACACTACTGTCTTTAAATTCATAGCAGAAATTTTTCAAATCGGACATGTAGTTTTCGAGATCCCCCATTTTGGTGGGTAAAAAATATTCTAATATGAATATGAAGATACTACTGTCTTTATATTCATAGCGGAAATTTTTCAAATCGGACATTTAGTTTCCGAGATCCCCCATTTTGGTGGGTAAAAAATATTCTAAGATGAATATGAAGACACTACTGTCTTTATATTCATAGCGGAAATTTTTCAAATCGGACATGTAGTTTCCGAGATCCCCCATTTTGGTGGGTAAAAAATATTCTAAGATGAATATGAAGACACCACTGTCTTTATATTCATAGCAGAAATTTTTCAAATCCGACATTCAGTTTCCGAGATCCCCCATTTTGGTGGGTAAAAAATATTCTAATATGAATATAAAGACACTACAGTCTTTATATTCATAGCAGAAATTTTTCAAATCGGACATGTAGTTTCTGAGATCCCCCATTTTGGTAGGTAAAAAATATTCTAAGATGAATATGAAGACACTACTGTCTTTATATTCATAGCGGAAATTTTTCAAATCGGACATTTAGTTTCCGAGATCCCCCATTTTGGTGGGTAAAAAATATTCTAAGATGAATATGAAGACACCACTGTCTTTATATTCATAGCAGAAATTTTTCAAATCGGACATGTAGTTTTCGAGATCCTCCATTTTGGTGGTTAAAAAATATTCTAACATGAATATAAAGACACTACTGTCTTTATATTCATAGCAGAGATTTTTCAAATCGGAAATGTAGTTTTCGAGATCCCCCATTTTGGTGGGTAAAAAATATTCTAATATGAATATGAAGACACTACTGTCTCTATATTCATAGCAAAAATTTTTCAAATCGGACATGTAGTTTTCGAGATCCCCAACTTTGGTAGGTAAAAAATATTCTAATATGAATATGAAGATACTACTGTCTTTATATTCATAGCGGAAATTTTTCAAATCGGACATTTAGTTTCCGAGATCCCCCATTTTGGAGGGTAAAAAATATTCTAATATGAATATGAAGATACTACTGTCTTTATATTCATAGCGGAAATTTTTCAAATCGGACATTTAGTTTCCGAGATCCCCCATTTTGGTGGGTAAAAAATATTCTAATATGAATATGAAGATACCACTGTCTTTATATTCATAGCAGAAATTTTTCAAATCGGACATTTAGTTTCCGAGATCCCCCATTTTGGTGGTTAAAAAATATTCTAAGATGAATATGAAGACACTACTGTCTTTATATTCATAGCGGAAATTTTTCAAATCGGACATTTAGTTTCCGAGATCCCCAATTTTGGTGGGTAAAAATATTCTAATATGAATATGAAGACACTACTGTCTTTATATTCATAGCGGAAATTTTTCAAATCGGACATTTAGTTTCCGAGATCCCCCATTTTGGTGGGTAAAAATATTCTAATATGAATATGAAGACACTACTGTCTTTATATTCATAGCAGAATTTTTTCAAATCGGACATGTAGTTTTCGAGATCCCCCATTTTGGTGGGTAAAAAATATTCTAATATGAATATGAAGACACTACTGTCTTTAAATTCATAGCAGAAATTTTTCAAATCGGACATGTAGTTTTCGAGATCCCCCATTTTGGTGGGTAAAAAATATTCTAATATGAATATGAAGATACTACTGTCTTTATATTCATAGCGGAAATTTTTCAAATCGGACATTTAGTTTCCGAGATCCCCCATTTTGGTGGGTAAAAAATATTCTAAGATGAATATGAAGACACTACTGTCTTTATATTCATAGCGGAAATTTTTCAAATCGGACATGTAGTTTCCGAGATCCCCCATTTTGGTGGGTAAAAAATATTCTAAGATGAATATGAAGACACCACTGTCTTTATATTCATAGCAGAAATTTTTCAAATCCGACATTCAGTTTCCGAGATCCCCCATTTTGGTGGGTAAAAAATATTCTAATATGAATATAAAGACACTACAGTCTTTATATTCATAGCAGAAATTTTTCAAATCGGACATGTAGTTTCTGAGATCCCCCATTTTGGTAGGTAAAAAATATTCTAAGATGAATATGAAGACACTACTGTCTTTATATTCATAGCGGAAATTTTTCAAATCGGACATTTAGTTTCCGAGATCCCCCATTTTGGTGGGTAAAAAATATTCTAAGATGAATATGAAGACACCACTGTCTTTATATTCATAGCAGAAATTTTTCAAATCGGACATGTAGTTTTCGAGATCCTCCATTTTGGTGGTTAAAAAATATTCTAACATGAATATAAAGACACTACTGTCTTTATATTCATAGCAGAGATTTTTCAAATCGGAAATGTAATTTTCGAGATCCCCCATTTTGGTGGGTAAAAATATTCTAATATGAATATGAAGACACTACTGTCTTTATACTCATAGCAGAAATTTTTCAAATCGGACATTTAGTTTCCGAGATCCCCCATTTTGGTGGTTAAAAAATATTCTAAGATGAATATGAAGACACTACTGTCTTTATATTCATAGCGGAAATTTTTCAAATCGGACATTTAGTTTCCGAGAGCCCCAATTTTGGTGGGTAAAAATATTCTAATATGAATATGAAGACACTACTGTCTTTATATTCATAGCGGAAATTTTTCAAATCAGACATTTAGTTTCCGAGATCCCCAATTTTGGTGGGTAAAAATATTCTAATATGAATATGAAGACACTACTGTCTTTATATTCATAGCAGAATATTTTCAAATCGGACATGTAGTTTTCGAGATCCCCCATTTTGGTGGGTAAAAAATATTCTAATATGAATATGAAGACACTACTGTCTTTAAATTCATAGCAGAAATTTTTCAAATCGGACATGTAGTTTTCGAGATCCCCCATTTTGGTGGGTAAAAAATATTCTAATATGAATATGAAGATACTACTGTCTTTATATTCATAGCGGAAATTTTTCAAATCGGACATTTAGTTTCCGAGATCCCCCATTTTGGTGGGTAAAAAATATTCTAAGATGAATATGAAGACACTACTGTCTTTATATTCATAGCGGAAATTTTTCAAATCGGACATGTTGTTTCCGAGCTCCCCCATTTTGGTGGGTAAAAAATATTCTAAGATGAATATGAAGACACCACTGTCTTTATATTCATAGCAGAAATTTTTCAAATCCGACATTCAGTTTCCGAGATCCCCCATTTTGGTGGGTAAAAAATATTCTAATATGAATATAAAGACACTACTGTCTTTATATTCATAGCAGAAATTTTTCAAATCGGACATGTAGTTTCTGAGATCCCCCATTTTGGTAGGTAAAAAATATTCTAAGATGAATATGAAGACACTACTGTCTTTATATTCATAGCGGAAATTTTTCAAATCGGACATTTAGTTTCCGAGATCCCCCATTTTGGTGGGTAAAAAATATTCTAAGATGAATATGAAGACACCACTGTCTTTATATTCATAGCAGAAATTTTTCAATCCGACATGTAGTTTCCGAGATCTCCCATTTTGGTGGTTAAAAAATTTTCTAAAAAGAAAATGAAGGCACCACTGTCTTTATATTCATAGCAGAAATTTTTCAAATCAGAATTTCAGTTTCGGAGATCCCCCATTTTGGTGGGTAAAAAATATTCTAATATGAATATGAAGACACTACTGTCTTCATATTCATAGCAGAAATTTTTCAAATCGGACATGTAGTTTTCGAGATCCCCATTTTGGTGGGTAAAAAATATTCTAATATGAATATGAATACACCACTGTCTTTACATTCATAGCAGAAATTTTTCAAATCGAACATGTAGTTTCCGAGATCCCCCATTTTGGTAGGTAAAAATATTCCAACATGAATATGAAGACACTACTGTCTTTATATTCATAGCAGAAATTTTTCAAATCGGACATGTAGTTTTCGAGATCCTCCATTTTGATGGGTAAAAAATATTCTAACATGAATATAAAGACACTACTGTCTTTATATTCATAGCAGAGATTTTTCAAATCGGAAATGTAATTTTCGAGATCCCCCATTTTGGTGGGTAAAAATATTCTAATATGAATATGAAGGGACTACTGTCTTTATACTCATAGCAGAAATTTTCGAAATCGGACATGTAGTTTCCGAGATCCCCCATTTTGGTGGGTAAAAAATATTCTAATATGAATATGAAGACACTACTGTCTTTATATTCATAGCAGAAATTTTTCAAATCGGACATGTAGTTTTCGAGATCCCCAACTTTGGTAGGTAAAAAATATTCTAATATGAATATGAAGATACTACTGTCTTTATATTCATAGCGGAAATTTTTCAAATCGGACATTTAGTTTCCGAGCTCCCCCATTTTGGAGGGTAAAAAATATTCTAATATGAATATGAAGATACTACTGTCTTTATTTTCATAGCGGAAATTTTTCAAATCGGACATTTAGTTTCCGAGATCCCCCATTTTGGTGGGTAAAAAATATTCTAATATGAATATGAAGATACCACTGTCTTTATATTCATAGCAGAAATTTTTCAAATCGGACATTTAGTTTCCGAGATCCCCCATTTTGATGGTTAAAAAATATTCTAAGATGAATATGAAGACACTACTGTCTTTATACTCATAGCGGAAATTTTTCAAATCGGACATTTAGTTTCCGAGATCCCCCATTTTGGTGGGTAAAAATATTCTAATATGAATATGAAGACACTACTGTCTTTATACTCATAGCAGAAATTTTCGAAATCGGATATGTAGTTTTCGAGATCCCCCATTTTGGTGGGTAAAAAATATTCTAATATGAATATGAAGACACTACTGTCTTTATATTCATAGCGGAAATTTTTCAAATCGGACATTTAGTTTCCGAGATCCCCAATTTTGGTGGGTAAAAATATTCTAATATGAATATGAAGACACTACTGTCTTTATATTCATAGCGGAAATTTTTCAAATCGGACATGTAGTTTTCGAGATTCCCAATTTTGGCAGGTAAAAAATATTCTTAAATGAATATGAAGACACCACTGTCTTTATATTCATCGCAGAAATTTTCGAAATCGGACATGTAGTTTCCGAGATCTCCCATTTTGGTGGTTAAAAAATTTTCTAAAAAGAAAATGAAGGCACCACTGTCTTTATATTCATAGCAGAAATTTTTCAAATCAGACATTCAGTTTCCGAGATCCCCCATTTTGTTGGGTAAAAAATATTCTAATATGAATATGAAGACACTACTGTCTTTATATTCATAGCAGAAATTTTTCAAATCGGACATATAGTTTTCGAGATCCCCCATTTTGATTGGTAAAAAATATTCTAATATGAATATGAATACACCACTGTCTTTACATTCATAGCAGAAATTTTTCAAATCGGACATGTAGTTTCCGAGATCCCCCATTTTGGTAGGTAAAAATATTCCAACATGAATATAAAAACACTACTGTATTTATATTCATAGCGGAAATTTCTCGAATCCCACATGTATTTTTCGAGATCCCCCATTTTGGTGGGTAAAAAATATACTAAGATGAATATAAAAACACTACTGTCTTTATATTCATAGCAGAAATTTTTCAAGTCAGACATGCCGATTCCGAGATCCCCCATTTTGGTGGGTAAAAAATATTCTAAGATGAATATGAAGACACTACTGTCTTTATATTCATAGCGGAAATTTTTCAAATCGGACATTTAGTTTCCGAGATCCCCCATTTTGGTGGGTAAAAAATATTCTAATATGAATATGAACACACTACTGTCTTTATATTCATAGCAGAAATTTTTCAAATCGGACATGTAGTTTTCGAGATCCCCAATTTTGGTAGGTAAAAAATATTCTAATATGAATATGAAGATACTACTGTCTTTATATTCATAGCGGAAATTTTTCAAATCGGACATTTAGTTTTCGAGATCCCCCATTTTGGTGGGTAAAAAATATTCTAATATGAATATGAAGATACTACTGTCTTTATATTCATAGCAGAAATTTTTCAAATCGGACATTTAGTTTCCGAGATCCCCCATTTTGGTGGGTAAAATATATTTAATATGAATATGAATACACCACTGTCTTTATATTCATAACAGTAATTTTTCGAATCGGACATGTAGTTTCCGAGATCCCCTATTTTGGTGGGTAAAAAATATTCTATTATGAATATGAATACACCCCTGTCTTTATATTCATAGCAGAAATTTTTCAAATCGGACATGTAGTTTCCAAGATCCCCCATTTTGGTGGGTAAAAAATATTCTAATATGAATATGAAGACACTACTGTCTTTATATTCATAGCAGAAATTTTTCAAATCGGACATGTAGTTTCCTAGATCTCCCATTTTGGTGGGTAAAAAATATTCTAACATGAATATGAAGACACTACTGTCTTTATATTCATAGCAGAAATTTTTCAAATCGGACATGTAGTTTTCGAGATCCTCCATTTTCGTGGGTAAAAAATATTCTAACATGAATATAAAGACACTACTGTCTTTATATTCATAGCAGAGATTTTTCAAATCGGAAATGTAATTTTCGAGATCCCCCATTTTGGTGGGTAAAAATATTCTAATATGAATATGAAGACATTACTGTCTTTATATTCATAGCAGAGATTTTTCAAATCGGAAATGTAATTTTCGAGATCCCACATTTTGGTGGGTAAAAAATATTCTAACATGAATATGAAGACACTACTGTCTTTATATTCATAGCAGAGATTTTTCAAATCGGAAATGTAATTTTCGAGATCCCACATTTTGGTGGGTAAAAAATATTCTAACATGAATATGAAGACACTACTGTCTTTATATTCATAGCAGAAATTTTTCAAATCGGACATTTAGTTTCCGATATCTCCCATTTTGGTGGGTAAAAATATTCTAATATGAATATGAAGACACTACTGTCTTTATATTCATAGCAAAAAATTTTCGAAACGGACATGTAATTTCCGAGATCCCCCATTTTGGTGGGTAAAAAATATCCTAATATGAATATGAAGACACTACTGTCTTTATATTCATAGCAGAAATTTTTCAAATCAGACATGTAGTTTCCGGGATCCCCCATTTTGGTGGGTAAAAAATATTCTAACATGAATATAAAGACACTACTGTCTTTATATTCATAGCAGAAATTTTTCAAATCCGACATGTAGTTACCTAGATCTCCCATTTTGGTGGGTAAAAAATATTCTAACATGAATATGAAGACACTACTGTCTTTATATTCATAGCAGAAATTTTTCAAATCGGACATGTAGTTTCCTAGATCTCCCATTTTGGTGGGTAAAAAATATTCTAACATGAATATGAAGACACTACTGTCTTTATATTCATAGCAGAATTTTTTCAAATCGGATATGTAGTTTTCGAGATCCTCCATTTTGGTGGGTAAAAAATATTCTAACATGAATATAAAGACACTACTGTCTTTATATTCATAGCAGAAATTTTTCAAATCGGACATGTAGTTTCCTAGATCTCCCATTTTGGTTGGTAAAAAATATTCTAACATGAATATGAAGACACTACTGTCTTTATATTCATAGCAGAAATTTTTCAAATCGGATATGTAGTTTTCGAGATCCTCCATTTTGGTGGGTAAAAAATATTCTAACATGAATATAAAGACACTACTGTCTTTATATTCAAAGCAAAAAATTTTCGAATCGGACATGTAGTTTCCGAGATCCCCCATTTTGGTGGGTAAAAATATTCTAATATGAATATGAAGACACTACTGTCTTTATATTCATAGCAAAAAATTTTCGAATCGGACATGTAGTTTCCGAGATCCCCCATTTTGGTGGGTAAAAAATATTCTAATATGAATATGAATACACCACAGTCTGTATATTCATAGCAGAAATTTTTCAAATCGGACATGTAGTTTCCGAGATCCCCCATTTTGGTAGGTAAAAATATTCCAACGTTAATATAAAGACACTACTGTCTTTATATTCATAGCAGAAATTTTTCAAATCGGACAAGTAGTTTCCGAGATCCCCCATTTTGGTGGTCAAAAAATTTTCTAAAAAGAATATGAAGGCACCACTGTCTTTATATTCATAGCAGAAATTTTTCAAATCGGACATGTAGTTTTCGAGATCCCCCATTTTGGTGGGTAAAAAATATACTAAGATGAATATAAAAACACTACTGTCTTTATATTCATAGCAGAAATTTTTCAAATCAGACATGCTGATTCCGAGATCCCCCATTTTGGTGGGTAAAAAATATTCTAAGATGAATATGAAGACACTACTGTCTTTATATTCATAGCGGAAATCTTTCAAATCGGACATTTTGTTTCCGAGATCCCCCATTTTGGTGGGTAAAAAATATTCTAATATGAATATGAACACACTACTGTCTTTATATTCATAGCAGAAATTTTTCAAATCGGACATGTAGTTTTCGAGATCCCCAACTTTGGTAGGTAAAAAATATTCTAATATGAATATGAAGATACTACTGTCTTTATATTCGTAGCGGAAATTTTTCAAATCGGACATTTAGTTTCCGAGATCCCCCATTTTGTAGGGTAAAAAATATTCTAATATGAATATGAAGATACTACTGTCTTTATATTCATAGCGGAAATTTTTCAAATCGGACATTTAGTTTCCTAGATCCCCCATTTTGGTGGGTAAAAAATATTCTAATATGAATATGAAGATACCACTGTCTTTATATTCATAGCAGAAATTTTTCAAAACGGACATTTAGTTTCCGAGATCCCCCATTTTGGTGGTTAAAAAATATTCTAAGATGAATATGAAGACACTACTGTCTTTATATTCATAGCAGAAATTTTTCAAGTCAGACATGCCGATTCCGAGATCCCCCATTTTGGTGGGTAAAAAATATTCTAAGATGAATATGAAGACACTACTGTCTTTATATTCATAGCGGAAATTTTTCAAATCGGACATTTAGTTTCCGAGATCCCCCATTTTGGTGGGTAAAAAATATTCTAATATGAATATGAACACACTACTGTCTTTATATTCATAGCAGAAATTTTTCAAATCGGACATGTAGTTTTCGAGATCCCCAATTTTGGTAGGTAAAAAATATTCTAATATGAATATGAAGATACTACTGTCTTTATATTCATAGCGGAAATTTTTCAAATCGGACATTTAGTTTTCGAGATCCCCCATTTTGGTGGGTAAAAAATATTCTAATATGAATATGAAGATACTACTGTCTTTATATTCATAGCAGAAATTTTTCAAATCGGAAATTTAGTTTCCGAGATCCCCCATTTTGGTGGGTAAAATATATTTAATATGAATATGAATACACCACTGTCTTTATATTCATAACAGTAATTTTTCGAATCGGACATGTAGTTTCCGAGATCCCCTATTTTGGTGGGTAAAAAATATTCTATTATGAATATGAATACACCCCTGTCTTTATATTCATAGCAGAAATTTTTCAAATCGGACATGTAGTTTCCAAGATCCCCCATTTTGGTGGGTAAAAAATATTCTAATATGAATATGAAGACACTACTGTCTTTATATTCATAGCAGAAATTTTTCAAATCGGACATGTAGTTTCCTAGATCTCCCATTTTGGTGGGTAAAAAATATTCTAACATGAATATGAAGACACTACTGTCTTTATATTCATAGCAGAAATTTTTCAAATCGGACATGTAGTTTTCGAGATCCTCCATTTTCGTGGGTAAAAAATATTCTAACATGAATATGAAGATACTACTGTCTTTATATTCATAGCAGAAATTTTTCAAATCGGAAATTTAGTTTTCGAGATCCCCCATTTTGGTGGGTAAAATATATTTAATATGAATATGAATACACCACTGTCTTTATATTCATAACAGTAATTTTTCGAATCGGACATGTAGTTTCCGAGATCCCCTATTTTGGTGGGTAAAAAATATTCTATTATGAATATGAATACACCCCTGTCTTTATATTCATAGCAGAAATTTTTCAAATCGGACATGTAGTTTCCAAGATCCCCCATTTTGGTGGGTAAAAAATATTCTAATATGAATATGAAGACACTACTGTCTTTATATTCATAGCAGAAATTTTTCAAATCGGACATGTAGTTTCCTAGATCTCCCATTTTGGTGGGTAAAAAATATTCTAACATGAATATGAAGACACTACTGTCTTTATATTCATAGCAGAAATTTTTCAAATCGGACATGTAGTTTTCGAGATCCTCCATTTTCGTGGGTAAAAAATATTCTAACATGAATATAAAGACACTACTGTCTTTATATTCATAGCAGAGATTTTTCAAATCGGAAATGTAATTTTCGAGATCCCCCATTTTGGTGGGTAAAAATATTCTAATATGAATATGAAGACATTACTGTCTTTATATTCATAGCAGAGATTTTTCAAATCGGAAATGTAATTTTCGAGATCCCACATTTTGGTGGGTAAAAAATATTCTAACATGAATATGAAGACACTACTGTCTTTATATTCATAGCAGAGATTTTTCAAATCGGAAATGTAATTTTCGAGATCCCACATTTTGGTGGGTAAAAAATATTCTAACATGAATATGAAGACACTACTGTCTTTATATTCATAGCAGAAATTTTTCAAATCGGACATTTAGTTTCCGATATCTCCCATTTTGGTGGGTAAAAATATTCTAATATGAATATGAAGACACTACTGTCTTTATATTCATAGCAAAAAATTTTCGAAACGGACATGTAATTTCCGAGATCCCCCATTTTGGTGGGTAAAAAATATCCTAATATGAATATGAAGACACTACTGTCTTTATATTCATAGCAGAAATTTTTCAAATCAGACATGTAGTTTCCGGGATCCCCCATTTTGGTGGGTAAAAAATATTCTAACATGAATATAAAGACACTACTGTCTTTATATTCATAGCAGAAATTTTTCAAATCCGACATGTAGTTACCTAGATCTCCCATTTTGGTGGGTAAAAAATATTCTAACATGAATATGAAGACACTACTGTCTTTATATTCATAGCAGAAATTTTTCAAATCGGACATGTAGTTTCCTAGATCTCCCATTTTGGTGGGTAAAAAATATTCTAACATGAATATGAAGACACTACTGTCTTTATATTCATAGCAGAATTTTTTCAAATCGGATATGTAGTTTTCGAGATCCTCCATTTTGGTGGGTAAAAAATATTCTAACATGAATATAAAGACACTACTGTCTTTATATTCATAGCAGAAATTTTTCAAATCGGACATGTAGTTTCCTAGATCTCCCATTTTGGTTGGTAAAAAATATTCTAACATGAATATGAAGACACTACTGTCTTTATATTCATAGCAGAAATTTTTCAAATCGGATATGTAGTTTTCGAGATCCTCCATTTTGGTGGGTAAAAAATATTCTAACATGAATATAAAGACACTACTGTCTTTATATTCAAAGCAAAAAATTTTCGAATCGGACATGTAGTTTCCGAGATCCCCCATTTTGGTGGGTAAAAATATTCTAATATGAATATGAAGACACTACTGTCTTTATATTCATAGCAAAAAATTTTCGAATCGGACATGTAGTTTCCGAGATCCCCCATTTTGGTGGGTAAAAAATATTCTAATATGAATATGAATACACCACAGTCTGTATATTCATAGCAGAAATTTTTCAAATCGGACATGTAGTTTCCGAGATCCCCCATTTTGGTAGGTAAAAATATTCCAACGTTAATATAAAGACACTACTGTCTTTATATTCATAGCAGAAATTTTTCAAATCGGACAAGTAGTTTCCGAGATCCCCCATTTTGGTGGTCAAAAAATTTTCTAAAAAGAATATGAAGGCACCACTGTCTTTATATTCATAGCAGAAATTTTTCAAATCGGACATGTAGTTTTCGAGATCCCCCATTTTGGTGGGTAAAAAATATACTAAGATGAATATAAAAACACTACTGTCTTTATATTCATAGCAGAAATTTTTCAAATCAGACATGCTGATTCCGAGATCCCCCATTTTGGTGGGTAAAAAATATTCTAAGATGAATATGAAGACACTACTGTCTTTATATTCATAGCGGAAATCTTTCAAATCGGACATTTTGTTTCCGAGATCCCCCATTTTGGTGGGTAAAAAATATTCTAATATGAATATGAACACACTACTGTCTTTATATTCATAGCAGAAATTTTTCAAATCGGACATGTAGTTTTCGAGATCCCCAACTTTGGTAGGTAAAAAATATTCTAATATGAATATGAAGATACTACTGTCTTTATATTCGTAGCGGAAATTTTTCAAATCGGACATTTAGTTTCCGAGATCCCCCATTTTGTAGGGTAAAAAATATTCTAATATGAATATGAAGATACTACTGTCTTTATATTCATAGCGGAAATTTTTCAAATCGGACATTTAGTTTCCTAGATCCCCCATTTTGGTGGGTAAAAAATATTCTAATATGAATATGAAGATACCACTGTCTTTATATTCATAGCAGAAATTTTTCAAATCGGACATTTAGTTTCCGAGATCCCCCATTTTGGTGGTTAAAAAATATTCTAAGATGAATATGAAGACACTACTGTCTTTATATTCATAGCGGAAATTTTTCAAATCGGACATTTAGTTTCCGAGATCCCCAATTTTGGTGGGTAAAAATATTCTAATATGAATATGAAGACACTACTGTCTTTATACTCATAGCAGAAATTTTCGAAATCAGACATTTAGTTTCCGAGATCCCCCATTTTGGTGGGTAAAAAATATTCTAATATGAATATGAAGATACCACTGTCTTTATTTTCATAGCAGAAATTTTTCAAATCGGACATTTAGTTTTCGAGATCCCCAATTTTGGTAAGTAAAAAATATTCCAACATGAATATAAAGACACTACTGTCTTTATATTCATAGCAGAAATTTTTCAAATCGGACATGTAGTTTCCGAGATCCCCCATTTTGGTGGGTAAAAAATATTCTAATATGAATATGAAGACACTACTGTCTTTATATTCATAGCGGAAATCTTTCAAATCGGACATTTAGTTTTCGAGATCCCCATTTTGGTGGGTAAAAAATATTCTAATATGAATATGAAGATACTACCGTCTTTATATTCATAGCAGAAATTTTTCAAATCGGACATTTAGTTTCCGAGATCCCCCATTTTGATGGGTAAAAAATATTCCAACATGAATATAAAGACACTACTGTCTTTATATTCATAGCAGAAATTTTTCAAATCGGACATGTAGTTTTCGAGATCCCCAATTTTGGTAGGTAAAAAATATTCCAACATGAATATAAAGACACTACTGTCTTTATATTCATAGCAGAAATTTCTCGAATCGGACATTTAGTTTCCGAGATCCCCCATTTTGGTGGGTTAAAAAATATTCTAATATGAATATGAACACACTACTGTCTTTATATTCATAGCAGAAATTTTTCAAATCGGACATGTAGTTTTCGAGATCCCCAATTTTGGTAGGTAAAAAATATTCTAATATGAATATGAAGATACTACTGTCTTTATATTCATAGCGGAAATTTTTCAAATCGGACATTTAGTTTTCGAGATCCCCCATTTTGGTGGGTAAAAAATATTCTAATATGAATATGAAGACACTACTGTCTTTATATTCATAGCAGAAATTTTTCAAATCGGACATGTAGTTTTCGAGATCCCCAATTTTGGTAGGTAAAAAATATTCCAACATGAATATAAAGACACTACTGTCTTTATATTCATAGCATTAATTTTTCAAATCAGACATGTAGTTTCCGAGATCCCCCATTTTGGCGGGTAAAAAATATTCTAAGATGAATATGAAGACACTACTGTCTTTATATTCATAGCAGAAATTTTTCAAATCGGACATGTAGTTTCCGAGATCCCCCATTTTGGTGGGTAAAAAATATTCTAATATGAATATGAAGACACTACTGTCTTTATATTCATAGCAGAAATTTTTCAAATCGGACATGTAGTTTTCGAGATCCCCAATTTTGGTAGGTAAAAAATATTCCAACATGAATATAAAGACACTACTGTCTTTATATTCATAGCAGAAATTTTTCAAATCGGACATTTAGTTTCCGAGATCCCCAATTTTGGTGGGTAAAAATATTCTAATATGAATATGAAGACACTACTGTCTTTATATTCATAGCAGAAATTTTTCAAATCGGACATGTAGTTTTCGAGATTCCCAATTTTGGTAGGTAAAAAATATTCTTAAATGAATATGAAGACACCACTGTCTTTATATTCATCGCAGAAATTTTCGAAATCGGACATGTAGTTTCCGAGATCTCCCATTTTGGTGGTTAAAAAATTTTCTAAAAAGAAAATAAAGGCACCACTGTCTTTATATTCATAGCAGAAATTTTTCAAATCAGACATTCAGTTTCCGACATCCCCCATTTTGTTGGGTAAAAAATATTCTAATATGAATTTGAAGACACTACTGTCTTTATATTAATAGCAGAAATTTTTGAAATCGGACATGTAGTTTTCGAGATCCCCCATTTTGGTGGGTAAAAAATATTCTAATATGAATATGAATACACCACTGTCTTTACATTCATAGCAGAAATTTTTCAAATCGGACATGTAGTTTCCGAGATCCCCCATTTTGGTAGGTAAAAATATTCCAACATGAATATAAAAACACTACTGTCTTTATATACATAGCAGAAATTTCTCGAATCCCACATGTATTTTTCGAGATCCCCCATTTTGGTGGGTAAAAAATATACTAAGATGAATATAAAAACACTACTGTCTTTATATTCATAGCAGAAATTTTTCAAGTCAGACATGCCGATTCCGAGATCCCCCATTTTGGTGGGTAAAAAATATTCTAAGATGAATATGAAGACACTACTGTCTTTATATTCATAGCGGAGATTTTTCAAATCGGACATTTAGTTTCCGAGATCCCCCATTTTGGTGGGTAAAAAATATTCTAATATGAATATGAACACACTACTGTCTTTATATTCATAGCAGAAATTTTTCAAATCGGACATGTAGTTTTCGAGATCCCCAATTTTGGTAGGTAAAAAATATTCCAACATGAATATAAAGACACTACTGTCTTTATATTCATAGCAGAAATTTTTCAAATCAGACATGTAGTTTCCGAGATCCCCCATTTTGGTGGGTAAAAAATATTCTAAGATGAATATGAAGACACTACTGTCTTTATATTCATAGCAGAAATTTTTCAAATCGGACATTTAGTTTTCGAGATCCCCATTTTGGTGGGTAAAAAATATTCTAATATGAATATGAAGATACTACCGTCTTTATATTCATAGCAGAAATTTTTCAAATCGGACATTTAGTTTCCGAGATCCCCCATTTTGATGGGTAAAAAATATTCCAACATGAATATAAAGACACTACTGTCTTTATATTCATAGCAGAAATTTTTCAAATCGGACATGTAGTTTTCGAGATCCCCAATTTTGGTAGGTAAAAAATATTCCAACATGAATATAAAGACACTACTGTCTTTATATTCATAGCAGAAATTTTTCAAATCGGACATGTAGTTTCCGAGATCCCCCATTTTGGTGGGTAAAAAATATTCTAATATGAATATGAAGACACTACTGTCTTTATATTCATAGCGGAAATCTTTCAAATCGGACATTTAGTTTTCGAGATCCCCATTTTGGTGGGTAAAAAATATTCTAATATGAATATGAAGATACTACCGTCTTTATATTCATAGCAGAAATTTTTCAAATCGGACATTTAGTTTCCGAGATCCCCCATTTTGATGGGTAAAAAATATTCCAACATGAATATAAAGACACTACTGTCTTTATATTCATAGCAGAAATTTTTCAAATCGGACATGTAGTTTTCGAGATCCCCAATTTTGGTAGGTAAAAAATATTCCAACATGAATATAAAGACACTACTGTCTTTATATTCATAGCAGAAATTTCTCGAATCGGACATTTAGTTTCCGAGATCCCCCATTTTGGTGGGTTAAAAAATATTCTAATATGAATATGAACACACTACTGTCTTTATATTCATAGCAGAAATTTTTCAAATCGGACATGTAGTTTTCGAGATCCCCAATTTTGGTAGGTAAAAAATATTCTAATATGAATATGAAGATACTACTGTCTTTATATTCATAGCGGAAATTTTTCAAATCGGACATTTAGTTTTCGAGATCCCCCATTTTGGTGGGTAAAAAATATTCTAATATGAATATGAAGACACTACTGTCTTTATATTCATAGCAGAAATTTTTCAAATCGGACATGTAGTTTTCGAGATCCCCAATTTTGGTAGGTAAAAAATATTCCAACATGAATATAAAGACACTACTGTCTTTATATTCATAGCATTAATTTTTCAAATCAGACATGTAGTTTCCGAGATCCCCCATTTTGGCGGGTAAAAAATATTCTAAGATGAATATGAAGACACTACTGTCTTTATATTCATAGCAGAAATTTTTCAAATCGGACATGTAGTTTCCGAGATCCCCCATTTTGGTGGGTAAAAAATATTCTAATATGAATATGAAGACACTACTGTCTTTATATTCATAGCAGAAATTTTTCAAATCGGACATGTAGTTTTCGAGATCCCCAATTTTGGTAGGTAAAAAATATTCCAACATGAATATAAAGACACTACTGTCTTTATATTCATAGCAGAAATTTTTCAAATCGGACATTTAGTTTCCGAGATCCCCAATTTTGGTGGGTAAAAATATTCTAATATGAATATGAAGACACTACTGTCTTTATATTCATAGCAGAAATTTTTCAAATCGGACATGTAGTTTTCGAGATTCCCAATTTTGGTAGGTAAAAAATATTCTTAAATGAATATGAAGACACCACTGTCTTTATATTCATCGCAGAAATTTTCGAAATCGGACATGTAGTTTCCGAGATCTCCCATTTTGGTGGTTAAAAAATTTTCTAAAAAGAAAATAAAGGCACCACTGTCTTTATATTCATAGCAGAAATTTTTCAAATCAGACATTCAGTTTCCGACATCCCCCATTTTGTTGGGTAAAAAATATTCTAATATGAATTTGAAGACACTACTGTCTTTATATTAATAGCAGAAATTTTTGAAATCGGACATGTAGTTTTCGAGATCCCCCATTTTGGTGGGTAAAAAATATTCTAATATGAATATGAATACACCACTGTCTTTACATTCATAGCAGAAATTTTTCAAATCGGACATGTAGTTTCCGAGATCCCCCATTTTGGTAGGTAAAAATATTCCAACATGAATATAAAAACACTACTGTCTTTATATACATAGCAGAAATTTCTCGAATCCCACATGTATTTTTCGAGATCCCCCATTTTGGTGGGTAAAAAATATACTAAGATGAATATAAAAACACTACTGTCTTTATATTCATAGCAGAAATTTTTCAAGTCAGACATGCCGATTCCGAGATCCCCCATTTTGGTGGGTAAAAAATATTCTAAGATGAATATGAAGACACTACTGTCTTTATATTCATAGCGGAGATTTTTCAAATCGGACATTTAGTTTCCGAGATCCCCCATTTTGGTGGGTAAAAAATATTCTAATATGAATATGAACACACTACTGTCTTTATATTCATAGCAGAAATTTTTCAAATCGGACATGTAGTTTTCGAGATCCCCAATTTTGGTAGGTAAAAAATATTCCAACATGAATATAAAGACACTACTGTCTTTATATTCATAGCAGAAATTTTTCAAATCAGACATGTAGTTTCCGAGATCCCCCATTTTGGTGGGTAAAAAATATTCTAAGATGAATATGAAGACACTACTGTCTTTATATTCATAGCAGAAATTTTTCAAATCGGACATGTAGTTTCCAAGATCCCCCATTTTGGTGGGTAAAAAATATTCTAATATGAATATGAAGACACTACTGTCTTTATATTCATAGCAGAAATTTTTCAAATCGGACATGTAGTTTTCGAGATCCCCAATTTTGGTAGGTAAAAAATATTCCAACATGAATATAAAGACACTACTGTCTTTATATTCATAGCAGAAATTTTTCAAATCGGACATTTAGTTTCCGAGATCCCCAATTTTGGTGGGTAAAAATATTCTAATATGAATATGAAGACACTACTGTCTTTATATTCATAGCAGAAATTTTTCAAATCGGACATGTAGTTTTCGAGATTCCCAATTTTGGTAGGTAAAAAATATTCTTAAATGAATATGAAGACACCACTGTCTTTATATTCATCGCAGAAATTTTCGAAATCGGACATGTAGTTTCCGAGATCTCCCATTTTGGTGGTTAAAAAATTTTCTAAAAAGAAAATAAAGGCACCACTGTCTTTATATTCATAACAGAAATTTTTCAAATCAGACATTCAGTTTCCGACATCCCCCATTTTGTTGGGTAAAAAATATTCTAATATGAATATGAAGACACTACTGTCTTTATATTAATAGCAGAAATTTTTGAAATCGGACATGTAGTTTTCGAGATCCCCCATTTTGGTGGGTAAAAAACATTCTAATATGAATATGAATACACCACTGTCTTTACATTCATAGCAGAAATTTTTCAAATCGGACATGTAGTTTCCGAGATCCCCCATTTTGGTAGGTAAAAATATTCCAACATGAATATAAAAACACTACTGTCTTTATATTCATAGCAGAAATTTCTCGAATCCCACATGTATTTTTCGAGATCCCCCATTTTGGTGGGTAAAAAATATACTAAGATGAATATAAAAACACTACTGTCTTTATATTCATAGCAGAAATTTTTCAAGTCAGACATGCCGATTCCGAGATCCCCCATTTTGGTGGGTAAAAAATATTCTAAGATGAATATGAAGACACTACTGTCTTTATATTCATAGCGGAAATTTTTCAAATCGGACATTTAGTTTCCGAGATCCCCCATTTTGGTGGGTAAAAAATATTCTAATATGAATATGAACACACTACTGTCTTTATATTCATAGCAGAAATTTTTCAAATCGGACATGTAGTTTTCGAGATCCCCAATTTTGGTAGGTAAAAAATATTCCAACATGAATATAAAGACACTACTGTCTTTATATTCATAGCAGAAATTTTTCAAATCGGACATTTAGTTTCCGAGATCCCCAATTTTGGTGGGTAAAAATATTCTAATATGAATATGAAGACACTACTGTCTTTATATTCATAGCAGAAATTTTTCAAATCGGACATGTAGTTTTCGAGATTCCCAATTTTGGTAGGTAAAAAATATTCTTAAATGAATATGAAGACACCACTGTCTTTATATTCATCGCAGAAATTTTCGAAATCGGACATGTAGTTTCCGAGATCTCCCATTTTGGTGGTTAAAAAATTTTCTAAAAAGAAAATAAAGGCACCACTGTCTTTATATTCATAGCAGAAATTTTTCAAATCAGACATTCAGTTTCCGACATCCCCCATTTTGTTGGGTAAAAAATATTCTAATATGAATATGAAGACACTACTGTCTTTATATTAATAGCAGAAATTTTTGAAATCGGACATGTAGTTTTCGAGATCCCCCATTTTGGTGGGTAAAAAATATTCTAATATGAATATGAATACACCACTGTCTTTACATTCATAGCAGAAATTTTTCAAATCGGACATGTAGTTTCCGAGATCCCCCATTTTGGTAGGTAAAAATATTCCAACATGAATATAAAAACACTACTGTCTTTATATTCATAGCAGAAATTTCTCGAATCCCACATGTATTTTTCGAGATCCCCCATTTTGGTGGGTAAAAAATATACTAAGATGAATATAAAAACACTACTGTCTTTATATTCATAGCAGAAATTTTTCAAGTCAGACATGCCGATTCCGAGATCCCCCATTTTGGTGGGTAAAAAATATTCTAAGATGAATATGAAGACACTACTGTCTTTATATTCATAGCGGAAATTTTTCAAATCGGACATTTAGTTTCCGAGATCCCCCATTTTGGTGGGTAAAAAATATTCTAATATGAATATGAACACACTACTGTCTTTATATTCATAGCAGAAATTTTTCAAATCGGACATGTAGTTTTCGAGATCCCCAATTTTGGTAGGTAAAAAATATTCTAATATGAATATGAAGATACTACTGTCTTTATATTCATAGCAGAAATTTTTCAAATCGGACATGTAGTTTCCGAGATCCCCCATTTTGGTGGGTAAAAAATATTCTAATATGAATATGAAGACACTACTGTCTTTATATTCATAGCAGAAATTTTTCAAATCGGACATGTAATTTTCAAGATCCCCAACTTTGGTAGGTAAAAAATATTCTAATATGAATATGAAGATACTACTGTCTTTATATTCATAGCGGAAATTTTTCAAATCGGACATTTAGTTTCCGAGATCCCCCACTTTGGAGGGTAAAAAATATTCTAATATGAATATGAAGATACTACTGTCTTTATATTCATAGCGGAAATTTTTCAAATCAGACATTTAGTTTCCGAGATCCCCCATTTTGGTGGGTAAAAAATATTCTAATATGAATATGAAGATACCACTGTCTTTATATTCATAGCAGAAATTTTTCAAATCGGACATTTAGTTTTCGAGATCCCCAATTTTGGTAAGTAAAAAATATTCATAGCAGAAATTTTTCAAATCGGACATGTAGTTTCCGAGATCCCCCATTTTGGTGGGTAAAAAATATTCTAATATGAATATGAAGACACTACTGTCTTTATATTCATAGCGGAAATTTTTCAAATCGGACATTTAGTTTTCGAGATCCCCATTTTGGTGGGTAAAAAATATTCTAATATGAATATGAAGATACTACTGTCTTTATATTCATAGCAGAAATTTTTCAAATCGGACATTTAGTTTCCGAGATCCCCCATTTTGATGGGTAAAAAATATTCCAACATGAATATAAAGACACTACTGTCTTTATATTCATAGCAGAAATTTTTCAAATCGGACATGTAGTTTTCGAGATCCCCAATTTTGGTAGGTAAAAAATATTCCAACATGAATATAAAGACACTACTGTCTTTATATTCATAGCAGAAATTTCTCGAATCGGACATTTAATTTCCGAGATCCCCCATTTTGGTGGGTTAAAAAATATTCTAATATGAATATGAACACACTACTGTCTTTATATTCATAGCAGAAATTTTTCAAATCGGACATGTAGTTTTCGAGATCCCCAATTTTGGTGGGTAAAAAATATTCTAATATGAATATGAAGATACTACTGTCTTTATATTCATAGCGGAAATTTTTCAAATCGGACATTTAGTTTTCGAGATCCCCCATTTTGTTGGGTAAAAAATATTCTAATATGAATATGAAGACACTACTGTCTTTATATTCATAGCAGAAATTTTTCAAATCGGACATGTAGTTTTCGAGATCCCCAATTTTGGTAGGTAAAAAATATTCCAACATGAATATAAAGACACTACTGTCTTTATATTCATAGCAGAAATTTTTCAAATCAGACATGTAGTTTCCGAGATCCCCCATTTTGGTGGGTAAAAAATATTCTAAGATGAATATGAAGACACTACTGTCTTTATATTCATAGCGGAAATTTTTCAAATCGGACATGTAGTTTCCGAGATCCCCCATTTTGGTGGGTAAAAAATATTCTAATATGAATATGAAGACACTACTGTCTTTATATTCATAGCAGAAATTTTTCAAATCAGACATTCAGTTTCCGAGATCCCCCATTTTGTTGGGTAAAAAATATTCTAATATGAATATGAAGACACTACTGTCTTTATATTCATAGCAGAAATTTTTCAAATCGGACATGTAGTTTTCGAGATCCCCCATTTTGGTGGGTAAAAAATATTCTAATATGAATATGAATACACCACTGTCTTTATATTCATAGCAGAAATTTTTCAAATCGGACATGTAGTTTCCGAGATCCCCCATTTTGGTGGGTAAAAAATATTCTAATATGAATATGAATACACCACTGTCTTTATATTCATAGCAGAAATTTTTCAAATCAGACATTCAGTTTCCGAGATCCCCTATTTTGGCGGGTAAAAAATATTCTAATATGAATATGAAGACACTACTGTCTTTATACTCATAGCAGAAATTTTTCAAATCGGACATGTAGTTTCCGAGATTTTCATTTTGGTGGGTAAAAAATATTCTAATATGAATATAAAAACACTACTGTCTTTATATTTACAGCAGAAATTTCTCGAATCCTACATGTAGTTTCCGAGATCCCCATTTTGGTTGGTAAAAAATATTCTTACTTGAATATAAAGACACTACTGACTTTATATTCATAGCAGAAATTTTTCGAATCGGACATGTAGTTTCCGAGATCCCCCATTTTGGTGGGTAAAAAATATTCTAAGATGAATATAAAAACACTACTGTCTTTATATTCATATCAGAAATTTTTCGAAACGGACATGTAGTTTTTGAGATCCCCCATTTTGGTGGCTAAAAAATATTCTAAGATGAATATAAAAACACTACTGTCTTTATATTCATAGCAGAAATTTTTCGAAACGGACATGTGGTTTCCGAGATCCCCCATTTTGGTGGGTAAAAAAATATTCTAACATGAATACAGTAAGTCCCTGCATATGAGAAACGTACATATAAGAAACTGCAGCCTGCCAGCACAGAGAATATTTTCTCCTCTATAAGAAACCAGTTAGCCTCATTTGTTTCCCAATGTCTTATAAATGGTGCTAAATGGAGAAAATCTTTTAACAAAATTTAAACTTTTTCCGAGAAAACTAACTGAACAAATTGAACAAAAACAGCAATACAAAAAACAAATAGCTTTTTCTATATAAACCAGTTTTAAAACATATCCATTCACTCGTTTGTTTCATTTACTCTGATGAAGCCCTGTATGCCGGAGCGAAATATTAGTATACTCTTAAATTTAATCTATTTTTAAAATTTATTTCGTGATATTGGATTCTCATCGTCGTATTGCTTTGTTCCTGTATTCCTTTCATTTTAAAATCTCATTGCAAGATTCACAGAATCCGGCGGACAGCCTATCCTGCGGTTCTTCCTTCTCACACTTTAAAAAGAATAGTCTGCAAAACCTTCTGGTTGGATTAAATTGTCATCACTGCCATCAGCAGTCATAAGTAGTCCTGTTCTCGGAAACAGTTTCTTTCTGTTACCAGGATATTCAGAGTTAATTAACTCCCATGCACTACCTAACCATTCAGTCAAAAGAATTCTCCTTTCACTTCCACTGAAAGAACACTGCCATTTCTCCAAATTATCACTTTCTTCTAGATGTTTATCTTGTTCCTTTCCCATCAATTTCTTTATCAGAAATCCTTTTCCTTGATCAGTAGGCTGGCACTTGTCAGTTTCCTCTGGAGGCAATGGGTAAACAACTGTTGATGCTAATTCTCTGCAAGTTGCATGAAATTCCTCTGTCATCTGACAACCAAGGTTATCCAAAAACAAAACATTTCCACTGCTTTTATCAACTGCTGGAGCAAATGTCTGCTTGATGCAGTTTAGTGCAACAGAACGATCCATCCAAGCATTACACATGTACTCGCTTGTCATATGCATCTTTTTCTATTTGGGAAACATTGCCTTTTTCCCTGAAAATAATGGCAGGAGGAACATGTTGTTCGTCTTCTGGACTTATACAAAGCTGCAGGGTACATTGGCTCTTGTCTAGTCCACTACCTGGTTGGGAGATCCATACACTATTGGTGCCTTTCTCATCATATGTACTTTGTTGGTCGATGACAAATGGACATGGTACTTGATCCATATTGTACCTTCTTGTGGGAACCCAACATTTGTCATCAAGCTGAATTGAATAATTATGTCGCTTTCTTGATTGGACATATTTTCTTAGCTGACGATGGAAGGATTGAATAATAGGAAGCTTTTCAGTGCTACCAATCTTCTTTTTATTTGTTCTGCGACGAAGAGAAATGAAATTCCTCTTAGAAAATCTGTGCAACCAATTTTTGGAGCCTTTGAAGTTGTCAGCCACTTCCTTACCAAAAAATAATCGCAATGATTGTCTCATTTCTATCTTCAACCATCTTCCTCCTACTTTTAATCCTCTAGATCTGTGTTTTCTGAAGTCAGATAAAAGTTTCTGCTCTGCAAGTGGGTACTTCTTCAAGTAATAATTCCTCAAACGCCGTCTTGTCTGCCCAGTCCCACTACTGTCTGCTCCGATTCTCTTTCTCTTAGCTCTTATTTTATCAGCCTCTTGTTTCAGATCTTTCTCCTGCTTACTCCATTTCCAGACCATGGACTTAGAAATTTGATATTTTCCAGCAACTTCTTTGTACTTATCCTTGGTGTTTTTACTCTTGGCAGCTGTCTCTAAGTCACGAAGGACATTCAACTTGAAATAAATGGTATATGATCGCCTTTTTGATGAAACTTTTGCTTTTCTGGTTTCCTTTGCAGGACTGTTCTGTTTTGGAAATTCTAAATTTATGCCATCCTTTTTAGCTTGGTACACTAGTGATGACTGCGGCAGTTCCGACCATACAAAACTCTCTTTTACATTCGCAATAGCTTCTTTATCAGGATGTTTGTCTTAATGTGATTGTTCAAATATTGATTGCTGGTAAAAAATTTGCTTTCTCCACAAAAAGGGCATGTAATGCCATCAGTTTTCTTCTCACATTCAGGCACAAAGTCTTCCAGTTGAACTTTAAAACAGTTGTGCTGTTTCAATCTTTTTCGTGAAACCGAATTTACCAAGAGTTGCTTGTTTGCTGGTAAAAGCAGGCTTCATCACTCAGGGATCAACGGATTGAATCAGTGGATTCATAACTTATGACCATTTGACAGATGAACCGGCAAAACTTTAGGCCCTTCTTGACAGGCCAGTGTTTCAAAAATGCAGTGCATGCTAGTTAGTTTCAGAGTGAGGTCAAGTCAAAAGGGTTTCACAAACAACATCAGCGACACTATCTCTGGACATGAAGACTTTTGAAAATGGCGGATAATTTTGTGTTTTTCTTGGAAACTGTGGTTAGAGGTTATCATGCTTATTTGTCAACATATAAACTGACACTAGGCGAGATTTTGGTAATCACGCCGGATCCAGATTCAGTAATGCATGATAAATATGTGATGAAGTATACAACAAAGGAAGAAGAGCATATTGTTGGGCATATTCCCAAACATTTATCTTGACTTTGCTTCAAATTCATAGAAGATGGTGGGGAGCTAGATGCAGAAGTGATTGGTAAAACGTTTAATGCTGGAAATGGCATGGGAGTTGAAGTGCCAGTCGAATTAAGTTTTGTTGGAAACAAACAATACTTGGAGAAATTCAGGTCAAAAATGATCTCAGCCATACGCGCTTAAACCGGATATGGCCACTGGTTGGCTAACAGCGATTAGCCTTGGTTACCAGGTAGCAACGAGGCAAGCCAGATTTGTTCCTAGCGTAAACATAGTGTATCTTGCGATTTTGTTGTGATTTATAATCGATTTTTCGGCGCTTTACGAAGTAGTTTATTATACTCGCTGACCTTTTGAAATCTTCTAACATTGCTTTATTCGTACCTTTGATTGGAAAAGTTTCTGATATCTGATTACCATGCAACGGAAGGAAAATTTGTTTTGGACTCGCTTAGGCCGTTGCCGTTCGTCATCCGTTCATTGCATTTCAACTGGTGGGTTACGTCCAAGATGGCAAACGAAATCATCACTTTTGCGGGTATCACAAATTTTTTTAAAGAAGATTTGAATACAATTGCAAAAGATGAACTTAAATACAAGGCAGATTTTGTTTTAGAGTTGTGACTCCACGAGTTTAGGATTCGGGGAAAAGTAAGAGCGTTGATGAAAGACAAATGCTACCCAGTTCATCTCGTGGAAACTGGATATCCAAACTCTTGGATAGCTAAGCCAAGAAAGGCTGCAAGATGCAAATCGTTCCTTGATCATTTCCCAAAGCCTGGATACCAGGCAACTTCAAGATATTTTAGTGAAGATGACCGTGCTTTACTACATGCCAGGTTATCAAAGCTGTCAGCTGAAGGAGTCCAGTGCCCCCTACAATGGATAACTGGCCCCGAACTTCCAGAGCACATTCCAAATCCACTGGCGCCCCCACTCATTGAAGACGTTATTGAGCACTTTGTCACTGACAAAACAGATTTTGTTAATAAGGTGAGAGTGACAGCAGAACAAATTGCCTGGCTTTCCAATGCAACGATTGGACAAAGAAATAATGAATTGTGGGGGCAATATCGGAAGCTGTGGCTTACAGGCAGTAACTTTGGGGATGTCATTAAGGCATATAAAAGGAAATTTGAGAGCAGCAAACCAATTCCTCCTTCACTTTTGAAGCAGCTAAGGGGTGAATATGCAATGGGCAAAAAAGACTCAATAATGTGGGGGCAGATGCACAAGGAAACTGCATTGAAAAGATATATTAATGAAACAGGCAATGTAGTGGAGCAGTGTGGGCTCTTTTTGTCTCTTTGTGGCTTTCTAGGCAGTAGCCCAGATGGAATAATCTCTGAGCAAGATGCTTTGGCTGCAAACGGTAGGGGAGTCCTAGAAGTCAAGTGTCCTTGGTCTCACAGGAATTCCTTAATTGATGAAATGATAAAAGCTGAACTGAAAGGGAAAGACAAACAGTCAAGTTTTTACTTGACAGCAGCAGGTGACCTAAATAAAGAGCATAGGTATTGGCATCAAGTTCAAGCAGAGATGGTTGCTGCAAATGTATGTTGGGCACATTTTGTGATTTGGACGACAATTGACATGAAAATCCTGAAAGTAGAGAGAGATGAATCATGGGAGAGAACTTATGAACCACTCTTAAAAGATTTTTATTTGACAGAACTACTTCCTTCCTGCTTCACAAAAGAGAACTGACTGTTAATTACTATAAGTTTTCTTAACATTTATTTATGTATTGTAACAAGTAAGTTTATTAATGTAGATATTCCTTGTAGGTGTTTATAACAAGACTCTTCTAAACAAGTTGTTTAGAGCTTAGTAAATGGAGCACTCAAATCTTTCTAAAAAGTCATATCAATCAAAGCAAACATAAATAAATGGTTAATTTTTTCTAATTAACTTTTCTTGAAAAAACATCCCCTAAGAAACAGCATCTTATTTGTTAGGCAGTTGTCAGTCTGCATACAATCTGTTACAATAATCTATAAAGACAAACAATTTTTGTTTTAAGGCTAGTCCAGTATTATTGAAAAGATGCATTTAATACTCTAAAATTCAAAAATCAAAATTAAAGCAGATTATAACTTAGAATATTGAAGAAGGGATTGATCTCAATTATCAGCTTTAATGTTTGGATTTTTTTACCTTAGTTTTTTTAGACTGAAGGAACTTTTCATGAATATTTAGAACTGGATGTAGATGATATCACACAAAATCAATCTTTGAAACAAGGGGGTGGCACTGCTTTGCCTGAATTTTGATGGGGGAGGGGGCTTGTTGAAAATGAAAATAGCTTGCAATATTGTAGATATCATTACAACATCTGCAGATATTATGATCTGATTTATAAAAATGTAAGATAATATATGTATGATACAGGCTCTACATACAGACTTAACATACATTTACTTTTCAACGTGTGTTTCACTTCTTGCATTTTCAATAAATTCTTGAAAAATGCCAGCAATGATAGGTGTTTGCAAATCCACCAAAGCTGCACAGACTTGCACAATTTTGTCTGCAAATGGACACAAATGGGCACCCATATACCGAAGGATCTTGTAGTTTCGCAACCTTTCAATTGCCCTCTCTACGTGGATCCTGCAACTGGCAATTTTTCTTGAATATACAGCTTCTTCAACTGTAAATTGTGTTTTGCTACTCAAAAATGATAGTAGATTTAAAAAAACGTTCTTTGGGAGCAAATCATGGATGACAAATCCCTTGTCTGCAAGTATCAAATCTCCAGCCTGAAAAAAATATATAGAAGATTTAGGCATAGAATTACCTACCCAAATGAGTGTATAATGCAAAAAACTGAAAAAATAATCCCTGTGTTTTAACAACACAAACAGATTTAAACAGTTAATTTATACAGTTTTGAAAACAAATTGAGATACTTAAAGTGCATATGACACGAAATTTTTTATTCGCCCCCAAGACGTAATCGAGTATGCTGATCACGAAAATGACCATAAAATTTTTGAAAAACGAACACTTTCGTTATTACAGCTGTTTCAAGGTCGACTTTTTCCTTCAAATTCTGTCACAAGGGATTGGGTCGAGTTTGACAGGAAGTGACGTAAAGTGGTTGTGTTAGTGAAAATTTAGATTGCTAACTAACAAGAAATTATACGGTGGAGTTTTACTTGCGAGTTTCTGAACATGTCTCACGGCAAATATTCAAGCTCAAGGGCGTCAGCTTTTGACGAAAGTGAAGGGGAATAGTTTTTAGGTGCTGCTTATGGGCTATTTTTGCCTATAAAGAACGAACCAGTCTTTTTTCTGCGAATAATTCAGACGCCGAACCAGGCAAAGCTGGCATGGCTCGAAGCTTTCATGACAGGGCGAGGACAAAGATGGAATACAACAATACTTTGAGTCAATGGTGAGTGAAATAAATTGTCCTTATGTTTTTTGTGTTATAAATTCAGTATTTCCTGTACATCTCTGCTGTTTTAAAGAGGAAATGAAACCAATTTTTTTTGTTAAATCCTGAATCCCCAGAATAAATTACCTTATAATCCAAAAGTTCAATGTATTTAGAGAATTTTCGGCTAAACTACGAGGGCGATACTGACTTCAGTTTTTCAACGAAAAAGTGGCACCAACCGCTCGCTGTTTAACTAGTCTCGTTTTGAATGTTGTGACGTAAAGTTATGGACACGTGCGGTGTTTCGCAATATTTACATCCCGTTTCTACGTACTGAAACTTTAGATTAGCTATGGAGTCAGGTAACAAAACTAAGGTTCGTGGTGGTCTACGATGTGTTGCAGGCACTTTAGACAATAAAAGCTGTTGTAATGACAGTTATACTAAGGGTATAAGCATCCATCGTTTTCCAAAGGACCCTGCTGTACGCCGGCAGTGGACTAAATTTGTTAGAAAGCGTAGGCCCAATTTTGACCCAAGAGAATTTTCAAACCCCGTCCTCTGCTCAGATCATTTTGAACCAGGTTGCTACACAAGGAGCGTAGCTAGTCTACTAGAGGGGTACGACACTTCAAAAACAAAAAGGTTTTTACAGCGAGATGCTGTTCCGACAGTATACGTGGCTTCAACTGGAAATGAATGAAATTCAACGTCTCAGTCTAAACGGGAAAGAAGAAAGGTAAGATTTCATTTTCTTTGTCTACTTCATTTTTCAATATATTCCTTTAATTAACGTTTATATAAAGCAAAAGATACGATACATAAAATGACAAGGTCAACTACAATATATATCTCTGTTTGTTGAGGCCCCTTTCAAACGTATATATCTTGGTTTAAACGTGGAGCTCGCGTTTAAACCTTCCCCCTTAAAATTAGTAGATTGGGTACAACAGAATAAAAAGTTAACAGAACTCGCCACTTCTTGTCCGTTTACACAAAACAATTGGTTTTATCAAAATCGCCACGTGATAAAAGTTTTCATAACAAACTATTGGTGTTAATTGTGACGACTTTTTTTAGAATGTTGGCATTGCAATTAAAAAAACAATATTTTGTATCTTCTACAAAAGTCGGGCCCTTCCAATTTGAAGCTTTACAAAATATATGTGTGCATATAAAACATTTATCAAATTTTATCGATTGCATCCGGGGCGGAGCCAAAAATTTTTTTTGGAGGGTTAAAGAAGTAACTTTTGCCAACAAAAAGGGCGTATCTCACTCATTAAGGTTGTGGTAAAAAAATAAATACCTTTATATGTTGTTTTTCTGTTTCAAAGTTCATACTTTAATGCCATACTTTGAAAGTTCAACTACTACAGAAATGTGAATAAGTTACAATTGTTGCAAAAAGGTTACAGGAAGAGTACAAAATTGCTTTTTCCGGCAAAAATCCTCAGTGTTGGGGGGGGGGGAGGGGGTACCACACCTACCGAACCCCCTTGGCAACGCCCCTGGATTCCATAAATGTTGTAGCTCAAATTCACATTCTGTTTTTCAGGGTGTAAGAGATGCAATGAATGTAGTTTCTGTAGCCGATACACAAACGGACCTATTTGAAGAGCCATTATTCGACGAAGCAACATCTTCTAAAACTGATAAATCGCAGACAGTCTTTACAGAAACCAGCATGGAAGCAACTCCATTTGTAGATGTGTCAAGTCTATCCTGTCAAGATTGCAAGGTGAAAACATCAAGATTGAAAAATTTGAACCGAAGAGTGAATCGCCAAAATCTGAAAATAATAAAACAGAAAAGGAAATTAACAAGTCAAAAGAATGTAAGTTCACGGTACATAATAATATTTGCCGATATGCCAAATTTCAATTCCATCTCATTTCCATATAAATTTATTTTTGTAACCCATTCTCATTGACGCTTTGTTTGTAGGCAATCAATTATCTAAAACGCAAAGTTAAGAAATTCAGAGAGTCAAAACAAGGACAGCCAACTAAGCTCGTAAATAACATGAGGTTTTTCGGCACAAGGGATTATCAGCATATACGGCTAGAACCTACTACTATCATCAACAGAAGTTCCTTTTTCCATCTGTTCTAAGACATTGGGAAGTCTATCGTTCAAAACTGGTGAGTGAGCTTGCCAATAGAGAGGATCTAGTATGGTGTGGTGATGGTCGATTCGACTTGATGGGCCATAGTGCGAAATATGGTGCCTATACCATGCTTTGCTGTACATTTATGAAAATTGTTCATTTTGAAATTGTTCAGGTAAGGTTCCATAGTTAACAAAAATGATATAAATTATTTATACAGTAAAATCTATTTTATTCAACTGTTGAAATAAAACTACAGAAAAATATGAAACTTTACTAATTTATGTGTCAGGGGACAATTCTAAAAATTATCAAGGTGGGCTCTATGGGTTCTGACAGGATGAGCTTTGCACATTACCACAATTCCAGTTCTTTTCTCTTGATAAATCTATCAAAATTTAGAAAATTTAACACTTACATGCTAAGTTAATGCCTGAAAATCAATTGAAATTATGATGAATTCATGATTTCCTTGAGTTCTATCCCCCTGAGCCCATTTGAAATCATCTCTTTAGTGCCAATCTTACAAGTGTTTTTTCTTCCTTCCTAAAGGCAAATGAAACAAAGGGTAGCAATCAAATGGAACTGGAAGGAGTAAAGAGATCGTTTAGTTTTTTATCATCTTTTTGTATATATGTACCAATATTTATATCGGATAGACACTACGGAATCACAAAATGGATACGTGAGAAACAGCCTCAAACAAAACATTACTTCGACTTATGGCATGTGGTGAAATCAATTATGAAAAGGGTAAGAAGTAGCGGGAAAGAGAAGGGATGTGAGATACTTCTTCTGTGGATGAAAGTGATTCGAAATCACCTTTACTGGTGTGCAACCTCAACTCAAGTTGGATTCAGAGACCTTGTTTTGGCAAAATGGAAATCATTTACTAACCATGTTGCAAATAAGCACAGGAATCACGAAGACCCCCTATTTAAAAATTGTGTCCATGAACCAATTACTGAAAGAAGAAAATGGATCAAAATAGGTAATTATACATCATTCCTTTTTGTTGACATTTTGTTTCAATAACACTAGTTTGTGGAAAACAGGTAGATTTTCTTTCTCACTTTTCCATATATACTTTACAGGTACAGCGCCATTTGACAAACTGAAGGCAATTGTATCTGATCCAAAACTTTGCGGTGCAGTTAAGATGCTATCATCCAATGACCAAACCAGTTGTCTTGAGAGTTTTCATTCAACTCTTAATCAATGGCACCCAAAAATGTTGCATTTCTCCTGGATGGGAACGAATGTAAGGTAAAAGTTTGGCACTGAGATTCTTGCAAAGAGCAAAGCTATTTACAACTATTTTCAAACATAATTAAAATAATGGAATTTGGAAAGGCCTGTAGTGAAAAGTTAAACATGTTGTCCATATATAAATATAATTTTGACTTTTTATTCAGTTAGCCAAGATACATGTTACCCTCAATTACGTTATTATAAGGGGAGTCAACAAGAATATTTAAATAGAGATTAAAGGTGCAAAGTTTGAACAAAATTTAAATATCATTTTTTCTAGACATGCATTGGCAACACTGCATTTCAATGAAAACCTTAAAAGAAAACAGATGACATCAAACACAGGAGACGACTACTTCAAAGTTTCTTATCCCAAATATAAACTAGGTGAAGAAATTGTGAGAAAGATACCTGTTATGCCTACTTATGGTGAGTGTGGTATACATTTCACACATTATTCAATCTAATTTGACTATTTTTTCAAAATACCATAAAATGTTTTTGGTTTTTAACAGGATATGTTCAGGATATCATGGATGTGCTGCTGTATGAAACAAAGACCGACCTAGCAACCATCAGCAACAGATATAAAAGAAAGAATCCTGGCTCACTTTTGGATCAATTTCCAAATCGCAAAAGAAAGCAGGAAGCCATTCAGCATTTCAAAGAGAGACAGTCAAAAGACATGGTTACACTTTACCCCCAAGGTACATCACAAAATGCCTTTTGACTTTGTTTTCCATCTGATATGAGATTGAGCCTCTACCCCTGAGCCTCTACCTCTATTTTCTGCAGTCTCTGTAGCTGTACTATGAAAAACTGTTCTTTGTTTTATGAAAAAATTATGAAAAACTATTCTTTGTTTTATTATTGATTTATAATGACCTTGTCATCACATGCATAGTCTATGTAATATTTTTATGCCAAAATATAATTTAAAAAACCAAATGATTGCAATGTATGTTAAATTCAGCTTTTTATGCATTGTAGCGGAGGAGCAAGAAGCAATGTTGGAGGAGCAGAAAACAGCAGCAATGACCCCTGTTGTGGGTAGAAAAACACCAAAATGTAAAAATTGTGGGAATCCAAGAAAAGGTCACCCTAAGAATTCCTGCCCCTGATTTGGATTGATTTTTTATTTAAGCCTTCTGATAGATTTCTAAATATCTACTTTATTGTTCCGAAGACAACAAGGATACACCATGCAATTTAAAAATTAATCAAGTCAAATGATATTTCAACACATTTTGAAGAACACCCTATACTTTGCTAAAAGTATGAAATATTTATCAAAATACATAGTTTTAACAAACCTTTAATTTCTTTTTTCTGAATCTTTATAGCCTTTAGTAGTTCCACTAGCAAACTTTTCACGAATGGCATCATAGATGCAAGCAGGAAGGGGTCTGGAATTTTCCCAGCCCATGTAGCCAAACAACCATCGTGCCAACCAACGATATGATACTGCTCTCAAATATCTGATGAAAATGAAAGCACTTGTTAAAATTGTCAAAACTATTTCCTGTTAAAACTATCAATGGTATACATAACTTGCTTCACTAGATTGTATATACATAATATATTTCATGTTTATAAAAAGGTATGCTTAATTTCTTTCAGATAATTTTATTTTGTTACTCACTCATGTAGGCCTGCCTTCCTGCGATACTTCCTTCCTTGTCGGTCCCTAAGCAGTGGGCCAACATTCTGAAGCACAGTTGTATTTGACATGGCAATGAAATCATCATGTTGTGTAATGCATGATATTTGTTCAATGCTTCCGTCAAATACAAGTTTACCCTGTGCTTCATTGACCTCAAAGCAGCATCTGTACTCCAAAGCACCAACAAGATGTTCAATTTTACATTTTCCACATCTACACCTGCAAAAAATAAGACATAATGCCATAGTCATCATCAGTTAAGTTTACGATGGTGCGACCCTCCGGGCCTAGGCACTATCGCGACGTGTGCTAATTATTTCCGTTGATGCCTACAGTATTTATACATCATTGAAATTAAAGAAAACGGGTTTTAAACATATATTCGTCATTTATGGAATTAAACTTACCATGAACTAACTTCTGTATTTTGTTCGTATCGCTCTCGCAAAACTGCCGGGGTTAGGCCGTCATGATCGTGGCCTAGGTCATCCTCGTCGGTACTTGATTCTGTGTCTGCCAAGGGTTCGAATTGGTATGGCCTGACAGGAACACCGTAAACAGCAACTGCTCCCTCTTCTTCTTCGGAAACTTCTAAACTAGTGTCACTTTCGTCCGACATGGTGAAAATAGAAATTCAACAAGATACGATCGCCCACTCAGCTAGAAAATTTGTCCTCAAATCATGAACATGCGCGCTTCGTGTCCATAACTTTACGTCACAGCTCTCTAGTGTCTAGTCCCCCTATGCCTCTTTCTATTGAAAAATTATTGTCAGTTTAGCGGTGTTTAAGTTTATTTTTAATAGTCTTATTTCTTGAAATAGCTAATGCGAATTATTTTTCCTGTACAATTGTGGATGGAGAAATCGATTAAACGCATAAAAAAATTTGTTTCATTTCCTCTTTAAGGCCACCATTCCCTGATCATAGCGGCCTAACCTATTTCATTGTATGGGCGAATGAAGAAGAAGTTAATCTGTCTAGAAATGCTAATTCTGTTTGGAACCGTCAACTCTTGGAATTAGTAAATTTAATATTTTATTTTCATTAAATATGGCAAAAATGAGTATACCATATACATATAATATATATATGCAATGTTATGATCCTGCGGATTCTAAAGAATCTAAGAGAAACTCAAGTCAATCATTATATTAAATCATACAATGTTTTTGTTCAATAGGTATCTCTGTGCAATGGCATACAGTCTTGGTGTCTGTCAGAGACAAACGTAGATACTTCAACTCCAAAACTTCTGAGAGATTCAAAACCTTGCTGATGCCAAAGCAACTCCATCTGTGCAGAGCTTCCGTTTACGCTGCTTGCCTGTGAAGAACGAGAAACACAAATTTCAATATTTACATTTAACAACAAACATGATCCAAGATTAACTTTTTGGTCTTTGACCAAGGCTGACCAGGTCAAAGACCACTATTTCTGTTATACAGAAACAGATTTTTTAAAAGTTCGAGTCTGTGATTTAATTGATCACTTTATCCCAACGAATATCATTTCCCTGCTTGTTAATATTTCTTGAGTTTCCAACCCCCTGCTTTTTGAGTTTCCAAAACCTTTTGCGCTTTTGTATAAAATATTGAAGTAGTTTACATTTATTTAAATGGTTTAAAAAAATAACTGCAAAATTGAATATTTGGGCTATTTTTATGTATTAAAAACGGTGACATGGACCCCACACAGAGGGACAAGGGGTCCCTTTTTTCCATAAAGCGAGTGCCCCTGGTGTTGTCGAGTCCCTACCATATCTCAGCTGTTACACAATAGAACGTTGTTAGGCAGTAATAAAAAATAATAGGAATCATATTACTCACCGTGCTTTTTTCATTCTTGCTTAGTTCTTTGTCTTGTTTTGGTTTGCGAACTGAAGGTAGAGCATCACATCGAAAACATGTTTTGGTGTTTTCGGTGTGAAAAATCAGTCGGAAAAAGGTGCTCTTGATTAAGAGAATGGCTCGATATCTTTACGCTGCATTTTTAATAAGTAATACCAAGCGGCGAACTTCTGTTGGGGCAGGTTTCCCAGGATGGCAGTCAAGCACAACTAGTATCTTCCTCATAGACAGGGAATTTCCTGTAACAATCTAGCAAACTGGGTAACCGAAATTTTTGAAGTGGATATGACTTCTATGATGGTTGGTCGTCAATTTAAGCCTTGGGCACATTCTCGAAAATTTGTTGTTGTCACGTGATCGATGACGTAATTACTCCCTGGTCAGTAAAATATTAATGAGTTTTCATAACTGTTTTCAAATCTGAGTATACCAATCGAAAGAACATGCAAAACTGAGTCAAAAATTATAGAACACTTATATTGTTTGACTTATTGTTTCAAAATTATAGATGTTTGAACTTTCTATGACGTCATCAAAATGGCCGCCACTGGATTTTGTAAAGAGCAATTTTTCATTGTGTGCGCTCTACTAAAAAAATTTTTAGCAACCAAAATGTTTTGTAAACATACAAGTTAGGTTTCAGTTATGCCGAGATAAGCTGCCCTCCAAGTTACCATCCTCTAACATCATAGTGTAAAATGTTTCTAATCGATTGATTCTCAGGACCTTTTAAAAGGCAGAGGATGGCCAATAAATGATGCGACGTAAATCGGTTAAATCTTTCCTTCTTTTCTTTCGATAAAATCGTCCCGGCAGCTACACAACTTGCATGCTAACAACGGCATAATAATTAACGTGTCACATGGGCATAGTCTTCCACAAGAACTATCCCAGAGGTCTTCCAAAACTGATACATCTCCTATAAATATATCAAAACGACTAAGAGCAAAACGAAGGCAACAAGATCTTTCACAAGCATCTTGCGCCTAAAACGGTGCATGCATAAACTGCTTTCTCTTTCTGCTACTTTTCCATAATTCTTACTGCCTAAGATGAGGTACGGGGCTCCTATATATACTGAACTAAAAACAATAGAACATGCGTAAATGAAACGGTGAAAGGAAGTAATTTACTTAGTAACGAGCGGGGTGGGGTAGCGTGATATCCTTAAATATTGGGTTGCTATGGCTATCTACTTAACATGCTGATAATTGACGTAGGTATGAATTTACTCATAATAATACAAAGATTATCCTAATACACGTGTTAGAAAAATGCGGAACGAGCGAGGAAAATTACAGATAAACAAGAGTGATAAGGTAAGGAAAATCAAACGAATGGACTAGAGAGAATGGCCTAGAATTAGCAGTATTACAATAGTTTACGAACTTAAGGCAACCATTCATCCATTGAGTCCCCACTGGACGAAAATTCTGAAACTTCCCATTCACTTTCGTGTTCATCGATTATTGAAGTGTCCGAGCCATCAATGATTTTCTCTTGTCATTTCGCTATCCCCTTCATAATCCATATGTGTACTGGCCAATGCATCTCTTTGGTGGTGTTTTCTCTTCTTTGAAGTGTGTTTTTGGCCCTTAATTTCATCATCACTCATCTCCGCATCGCCATCGTTGTTATAGTTGAGATTCTTGGCTGTTTTCTTTCTGCTTGTTGAAAGTGAAGGAGGTAACTACTTGCCTTTAAACCAGATCGGAACTACAACCTACTTTTTCTCGTCCCATTTCCAGCCGTGATTTTCAAAGCTAACTGTCTCAATGTTAACTTCACAACAGCGGTAACCCAGTGGAACATTTTGTAATTTGCCCGTCTGATGGCTTGCTCAACTGAATCTGGATCAGGAGGAATTGACGATGAAGACCTTGATTTCATTTCTTCATATAGTCGGATTCTCGTTTCTACATTTGACTCACCTACCTTGCCACTGTAAACAACTGTCCTGATGAACAAAAGATTCTAGCATCTGGCATTTCGACGGAGAACTTAACAACTTTTTGATGATTTTAACTTTTCCAGCCTTGTAGAAATAGGAAGTGGTGTCACATCCTGATATTGCATGTATTGCTGGAAGTGCTTGACAAAGATCATTTCCTAAAAATTGGAAATTACTCCTATGTCAGCATATTTATCATGGTCCTCCTTGAAAAGCCACGTTTTACAAACAGAAAGCTTTGAATATGCCCATATGAGAAGGATCAGGACGTCGGTATTCTTGGAGACAATAACTACGTCTGCTGCTTCCAATGACGCATGCAAAACCAAGCGGGTATCCGCTTTTTTATGATTACAACGGTAAAACAGCTCACATCCATTTCTCTCCACTCTGTACGTGTTGTTACCTTCTGTGACGATGAATGGCTGCTTTATCGTACCTCTAGCTTCTTCACTCATCATATGTTGTGCAATAAGCTTTATCAACTTTTCCTTAGTTCCCTGATTCTGCAAAAATTCGTTCCACTTGATTTCTTTTGGCATATGCTGATCAAAACCTTCTAATTTGGTTTGCGTACCAGTTTACCCACGATCTCTCCTTGTTCTTGTTTCGCACTCTGCTCTCTGTATGTGTTGTTAATCATCCCAACCAAGCAGGGCAACGATTCTTCTGGTAGCTCCATAAACCGATCTGGTTTAAAGGCAAGCAGTTGCCTCCTTCACTTTCAACAAGCAGAAAGCAAACAGCCAAGAATCTCAACTATAACAATGATGGCGATGCGGAGATGAGTGATGATGAAATTAAGGGCCAAAAACACACTTCAAAGAAAAGAAAACACCACCAAAGAGATGCATTGCCCAGTACACATATGGATTATGAAGTGGATAGCGAAATGACAAAAGAAGAAATCATTGATGGCTCGGACACTTCAATAATCGATGAACACAAAAGTGAATAGGAAGTTTCAGACTTTTCGTCCAATGGGGACTCAATGGATGAATGGTTGCCTTAAGTTCGTAAACTATGATGTTAGAGGATGGTTACTTAGAGGGCAGCTTATCTCGGCATAACTGAAACCTAACTTGTATGTTTACAAAACAATTTGGTTGCTAAAAATTGTTTTAGTAGAGCGCACACGATGAAAAATTGCTCTTTACAAAATCCAGTGGTGGCCATTTTGATGACGCCATAGAAAGTTCAAACATCTATAATTTTGAAACAATAAGTCAAACAATATAAGTGTTTTATAATTTTTGACTCAGTTTTGCATGTTCTTTCGAATGGTATACTCAGATTTGAAAAATGTTGTCATTAATATTTTACTGACCGGGGAGTAATTACGTCATCGATCACGTGACAACAACAAATTTTCGAGAATGTGCCCAAGGCTTAAATTGACGACCAACCATCATAGAAGTCATATCCACTTCAAAAATTTCGGTTACCCACTTTGCTAGATTGTTACAGTAAATTCCCTGTCTATCAAGGGGGTATTCCTTCCCTAAAGTCATGCACAATGGTTTACCGTAACGCACTTACCTGTTTTATAGTAAAAGTTTTCTAATTTTGTTCTTGAACATCATGTTTATTTTTGAATAAGCTTTTCTTAACTAACCTGGGTTGGCAGTATGATAACATTGTGAGTTGCGAAATTATGACAATAGCCGACTCACTTTATTTTGATTTTTATCAATTTTATAATGAACCAAAAAAATTTTCTAAATTACTTTCCGACCTTTGATGGCATTGCTTGAGTTATCTAAATAAAACTTATTACAATTATGGAGGAAAAATTTTTTTAAGGGGGACAACAGTAGTGCCCGCACATAGTGAAACCATACAGAAGTCTTGTTCTATTCAATGGATACACAACCACTTTACGTCACAGGGGTCACGTGACCACAGGTTCGACCGCGTTTTTGTTGTGACACATTTTAGCTCGAGTGGGTGTTAGAAAACCCTGTTTTTTGACAAAAGTAAGTCGCGAATGAAAAAACTAAATTCACCATCGTTACCAGCGATGTTTCTTTGATGATTTAAGCGAATAAAAATTTTTGTGTCATATGCACTTTAGAATGCAATAAAATGTTTATCAATCAAAAAACAAAAGAAGTTTTATGCATAAAGATGTTCTGAAGATCATATCTTATATTTATTCTGTTATACCAACCTTTAAATGTGATATAATTCCTGATTCATCAGTAATGCTTTTGTCACTTGTGCTCCCTGGAAACCCTCGACTTACAAAGGTAATTGCTCCATTTGGAGCAAACCCAATTAAGTACTTTACAGATAAGAAATGTTTATAGTTGCTGTAGGTTGCTGATGCAGCAGATAAATCTTTCCTCTGAGCAGCAATTTGGAACTCAGTGCAGTCGATTATTACCCTGCAGTTGGTAAAATCCCCAAAAGATTCAGGCATGATTCCTCTGTTGTGAAGGAATACTTGCCATTGCTATTATGCCATTATGATATTTTGGATTGTTGTCTGATTCACAGAATACCTTTTGGCAATATCATAATAAGGCAGATCAAGACAAAGTCTCATCAGAAAAATCAGTAACTGGTCTTCAGGTGAAATCGATTTTACTGGTTTACCAGACCAATAATTCAGCGGGGCAAAATCTTCTAATGTTTGAGCAATCACTTTAAAAATCGAATTTTCAATCCCAGTGTAGTTTTTTACATCAGCATCTGTCAAGTTTGCATAGAGAAAACGCTTTTTCTCAAGCAGGGAAATTCTTTCCAAAAGATCATCTACTCTATAATTTGTGGTAAGATCTGGTGGGGTATCCTCGAACATCGAGACGTTGTCTAACAAAGGCTCTGATGCATTGGATGCTGTTGCTGTTTCGCCACTGTCGATGTCTTTTCTTCAGAGATAACTTGATACTCGCTTTTCCACTCTTTCATCTTCCTCTCTTCCACGCAGATTGACGCTGGGGATTGGTCTGGTCTGATTCATTAAAATGTCTGGAACAAGCGTAAGATGTCGAGGTTGGGGTGAAACCTTCTCTTCTTACTCTAGCAATCCAGGCTTTCAGAAGTTTTTCATTTTCAAGAGGGTACAAGAAAAAAGATAGATCTGGATTCTTGGAACTGGAACAGCTGCATACGTAAACTGAACAATAGCTTGGCATATTGTTCAGTTGCAAACAATTTTAAATAAAGGTGTAAGAATAAAATAGTCGAATAAATCCACCAGTTGAAATGCAATGAACGGATGACAAACGGCAACGGCCTAAGCGAGTCCAAAACAAATTTTCCTTCCGTTGCACGGTTATCGGATATCAGAAACTTTTCCAAAGGTACGAATAAAGCAATGTTAGTAGATTTCAAAAGGTCAGCGAGTATAATAAACTACTTCGTAAAGCGCCGAAAAATCGATTGAAAATCACAACAAAATCGCAAAATACACTATGTTTACGCTAGGAACAAATCTGGCTTGCCTCGTTGCTACCTGGTAACCAAGGCTAATCGCTGTTAGCCAATCAGCGGCCATATCCGGTTTAAGCGCGTATAAGGGCAGAGGAAAAACTGAATTCAAGCACAAGCAATAAAGTTGTGGAAAGTAAGTTGAAGATTAAATTTCCAACTGAAATTCAACTTTGGGGGGAGGACAATATATGTGTACAGACCTTGGTTGTGGCTTTTGTGTCACAAGAAAGAATTCTCAAGGGCTTTTTTAGGGAAATCAAAGTCAAGAATGGCATTTGAGAATGGACGTCTCAAACTCTCGCAAATTTGTTGTGTAGCTTCAGCACTAGATTTGTTCAAAGTAGATATACAGTATTTCATACTTATTTCATCCATACTCATCCTGTGTTATAATGAAACATGTTCCTTGAATTCAAAAAGATGTTTTTTTACACAAAAAAGCCTTCTGTAAAACGAAAATTTCTTAATAAACATAGAAGAAACCAGCCAGCCTGATTTGAAAATATTTTCTTACGTATAAGAAACTCAACAGCCTGATTTGAAAATGTGAGTTTCTTATATGCGGGGACTTACTGTATAAAGACACTACTGTCTTGATATTCATAGCAGAAATTTTGCGAATCGGACATGTAGTTTCCGAGATCCCCCATTTCGGTCGGTAAAAAATAATCTAAAATGAATGTAAAGACACCACTCTCTTTATATTCATAGCAGATATTTTTCGAGACGGACATGTAGTTTCCGAGATCTCCCATTTTGGTGGGTAAAAAATATTCTAAAATGAATATGAAGACACCACTGTCTTTATATTCATAGCAGATATTTTTCGAGACGGACATGTAGTTTCTGAGATCCCATTTTGGTGGGTAAAAAATATTCGGTGAAGACCAAAATTCGGTAAAAAAGATTCGGTGGGTAATCGGTGAAGACCAAAACAGACATGGATCAGACAAATGAATAAAGACCTGAAACCAATAAATAAAACAGTGGATGAACTAACTGAGAACGATTATGAGTGAAAGGAATGGAAAAAACAGCGGCAAGGCTGATGTCTTGAATTAAGACGGACGAGCCAGTTAGAAGAGAATACAGTTAGGCCCATTGACAGTTTTGTTTACTTAAGGCATACTTTTAGCGGAAATGGTCCACAGTGCTGTATATATAGGGTAACCACTATAGACTGCATTTCCTATAGGGTTTTCCTATACATTTAGGCCCATTTGTTTACATTAGGCCCGTTTTCCAGGCATATAGCAGTTACTTCTAGGGTTCTCATTGCAAGGGAGCATGTATTAATCCTACTTCCTCATTAGGGTAGGAGTACATGTTGATTGTTGTACAGGAGGATGAGGGGTGGGGGTGAGGGAGGGATTGATAGGGAGGGGGAAGGGTTGATAGGGAGGGGTTGATAAGGAGGGGTTGATAGGGAGGGGTTGATAGGGAGGGGGAGGGGTTGGTAGGGAGGGAGAGAGAATTTTTTTGGGAATATAATCAAAATTCTCTGATACACGTTTTGGAATTGGGGCCACTTCTCTTGTGACGGCACAAAGACAGTAGCGGGTTCACACCACTCCCCCTGCCCCCACTTTTTTCCTCTTGGGGGTTATATCTCATGGGAGTTGAGCGGTTTGTTGATCTTTTCAATACTGTACATTCATATCTGAATGTGATTGATTGTACTTGATGTTAAGTTTTTTTTATGTAGTTGTAGATGTAAGGGTTTACTTTATATTAAAATAATTTTTTCAATTTTGATCTGTGCGTTTGAGAGCATTACTCTATCACAATGGGTATTTATGAATGAGTTTGAGAAAACAATTTTTTTCTATTCAGTTACTTTTCATAGACTCATATAAGCAATAGAAACACTATAAATGAATCAGATAACATCATTGCAAACAGAAAATTGCAGTATTTTTCAAAGATTCAACTATTAGAAAAGTTTTGCAAAATTCCATCCACTTCCACACATTTGGAAAAATTCAGACGCTGAGAAATTTTATTCGGAATATTATGGTTCAATTGTGATAAATGCTGAAAAATGTTTCCCAAATTTACCTTTTCCTTGGTGCACACTGATTGCAACTAAACTAGCAGACAAGATTGTCTCCCATTTCAAGGCACCAGCAAAGTAACTAGCAGTCGCAAAGAAAATCACTGAACAGGAGATTTTCAGTTTACAATATCTGGCAGGATATGTTATGCATTCTGTTTTTAGAAACTGCACCGTCTCAAATGGAGGAAAGATCCCCATGTGAAATGCACAAAGAAACAAAGAAGAATCTCCTTGAAAAACTGATTCCAAGTTAGGGCATTTTCATTTGCTAAAACCAACACACAACTTCATTGCGAAAAAATCCAAAGCATTGCATAAATCTTTGAAATTACAGGGGTTTGTAATAACTTCTAATCCACTATAATTTAATAACTTGTAATACACTCCACTTCACATACATTAGATTAGAAAAAAGCAGATTTCCACAGAGCATTTATGATTTGTGACAAGACATGTAATCCCTTGCACAGTTTTCAAAGAACAAAACATAATTGTAATGGCAATTTCAAATGTGCAGTTCAAATACTTGGTGAAAGAAAATTTTAGTTAGCTAATATGCCAAAAACCATTCAGTTGGAATCAGCCTTAAGAAACCCTAAATGTAGCTCCTTGAAGGAAATTTGTCAATGCTCTTACTGCAAAGTGTTTTGCAGTAACAGGTATTGGTGTATCAGATATTGGTGTATCAAGATGCTAAAATGTTAATTGTTTTGTACGTTACTTAGAATATTGATGTTATCTTATAATTCTTTTGGAGCCAAGTTTCATGTAACAATGATAGGCGCAGGTCAAAGCAGATAAAATGCTTTTTGAAAACATTTTAAAATGGAATTGCTTCAGAAAATCTGATGATTTGTTGTTTTTCAGAGAAATTCCCAAAAAAATATTCTAACAGTAAAAATTACATTATCTAGTACTGGTGTATATAACTCTGTTAGACATAACTAATTGCATTTAACTGTGGTTTCTCTTTCTGCTAATAGGGTCGTTTCAGCTGATGTTTCATTTTCTGTCACATGACCCTATTTGTTGTCTTGGTGGGCAAAAAGACAACATCCTCCATTAGCGTGTTGTTGTGAACATAGGCTGCCTTATCTCGATTCATTGCTCGTTGCGCTTAATTTGCAACTGAATTATTCTTCTAATTTTTATACAATTACTCATCATAAGTTAATCGTCATGGTGAACAGTTGCATCATTATCGGTTGTGCAAATCGTCAAACAAAAGAATCAAAGTTAGGCTTTTACCGTCTGCCAAAGAAACCTAATAGAAGAAGACTTTGGTTGGTGGCAATTCATCACAAACAATACAACCCTCCTCTGGGAAACTATGTTGGAGTTTGTGGGAAACATTTTATAAGCGGTAAGTAGACTCTTGTTCTCTGATTGTGTGTTTTGGAAAATTTTTCTAACATGGCCTAACGGGCCTAAAGCTGTTCCACTAACCAATGTCAGGAGCATTTTGCATTATGTATCTATGACGAAACACTAATTTTCATATATGTACTTATATTTCTAGTTGCAGCCTCTTCAGATAGTCGTAGCCCAGACTATGTTCCAGCTCTGGAAATGGGTTATGAGAAAAGTGATTCTAAAAAAGCTTCGACTGTTTTGGAGGAGGCAAGAATCTAGGAAGCACAGAGCGTGTCATTTTCAAAAGAAGACGACTGAGCGAAGAGTGAAGAAGAGTTGTCATTTCAGATCGTTGAGAGTATTGTTGTGGAACTTTCTGCTGAAGATGACGTTACTGAAAGTACAGTTTCTAAAAATAATGAGCACGATTTTCAGAAAAAAATAGGAATGAGATGGATTTATTGAATACTTAAGTATAGAGTTTGAGATCAGAGAAAGGACTGCTTGGAAAAGAATTGAAGCTATCAAAATTTGGTCACGAATTTCTTGATACAGACTACAAGGTTAAGTTCTATACTGACAGGCCATCCGTTGTTTGCTTCTTATGGCTTTCTAAGTATGTATACCAAGAGTTGCCAACATTTGATGCTGTTGTTCCACAAGATGTCTTTTTTATTTTCTTCCTAAAGCTTCGTTTGAATCTTCTCCATGATGATTTGGGATATAGATTTGCCACAACAGCATACCAGTTATTGCCAAGAAACTTAAAGGCTTTATTCATTGGCCTAATAAAGGAGATGTTTTAAAGACTCTTCCAAAAGTCTTCAAGAGATGTTTTCCAAGATGTAGGGTGATTATAGATTGTACAGAGGTTTTCATTAAATGTTCGGGAAATCTTAAAGCCAGACAAGTCACCTGGTCAAACTATAAGCATAATAACACCCTTAAAGTTTTGATTGGAATATCACCAATTGGCGCTATAAATTTTTTGTCAAAAGCATTTGGTGGACGTGTATCTGACAAAGTTATTACCCAAAGAAGTGGCATTATATGGCCTTCTGGAATATAATGATCAGGTGTTGGCTGACAGAGGCTTCCTTGTTGCAGATGACATTGCAAACCATAATGCTACTTTGGTAATACCAGCTTTCACTAAAGGCAAGGACCAATTAAGCCAGCAAGAAGTTAAGAATCGCGTCAAATTGCAAGGGTCCCTATTCATGTAGAGCGAGCCATTGGTAGAATTAAGAATTTACGCATCTTGAGCACAACTATGCAAATCAATATGGTTCCAAATTTTGAAAACATTATAACCATTTGTGCTGCTGTAACAAATCTTCTGCCAAAGCTTATCAAGTAGAGAGAACACACACCAAATCAAATCAAAATTGTTAATCTTTGTTTTTTATCATAGCTATCGGGACATCTTGCTTATATTGTACAAGGTTATCGAGAACAATTTGATTGAAAAATACCTGTTATTCTTTTTCAAGGTTAGAGTTGGTAAATTTAAAAATTTCAAAAATCTTTGTGTTAATTTCATATCATTGCGAGCACAATATTGAAGTATTAATGTATTCTACATCTTTGCACGCCAATTCTTTTAATTTGTATCATCAAATCAACTAGTTAAAATTACAATTCTATGAATTATCAGATAGTTAAATGAATGTGCTGAATCAGGAATAGTAGTAGGGGCAAAGTTGTAGCCCAAACATTTTTCTAAGCTGCTGATAAAAAGTTTCGAGACATATTCCCTCTTTTATACAAGAGATGTTAGAAGATGACTGATGCCTGACTGAAAGTATTGCCTGATCTGATAGGTTGCCTGATCTTTGAATGTTTTAACTTGCTTGAATTAAATTAATAGCTGCAAATCATGCTCCAAATTCCAGAATTTTTTATAGAAGACTAACATAGAATGAACTACTGATAATATAGGATGATTCTCTTTTAAAAGCAGGCCTTTGTTAATTTTGAAAAAAATAATATATCATAAGGAAACAGCAGTTCATTGAAAAGAGTAGCATAATCAGAAATAATAAAATCAGAAACAAACACCCTAGAAATGAAACATAATTCCTTGAAGGAATAGAATGAAAATAATGCTTTAGTCTTGCTGAACCAACAAACTATCAAATTCATAATTTGATTTATGCAAAAGAACTTACTTAATTATGAAAAAAAACTGAACTTTTCAAAATTAGTTAATCGGTAAATTTTTAAAATTCTTATCATCAAATTTGTCATCAAACAGTTTGCCATTAACAACAGGCCAGCGTACTTCATTTGGTGGAGCAATTCAAGCAAAACCATTCTTTCCTTGGCTTCCTTTGTAGGCCAACACATTTGTAGTGAAATTTGTTAATCCTACATGAGTTTCCTGTGCAGATAATCATCTTTCCAGAAGCTTTCTCGCGACAGACACACCATAAATCTTCATCACTTGTTGTAGATTGTGCTCGCTCTGAATAAAGTTTTTTGGTGATAATTTCAGGGAGCACATTGTCGAAAAAGAACCTTTTTGACAATGAAGCCAGATTGGTGCAGAACTGGTGATTATATGAAACTCTGATGATTTTTTTGTTAACGTCAGTGGCAATTACAAAATCACTGTACTGCACTTCTAAAATAAACATTTGGAATTGCACTTGTGTGTAGTACCTATGGTTGTGCTTCAAAATAAATGATTTGTCAAGGCAGAAATCAGGATCTTCATTGGCTGCTTCCTCAACTGACCTTTGCCTATTTTTGAAAGACCGTTTGATCTCTAAACATCCTTTGCCACAACAAGAACAATTGATCATAATTTACTGGCTGACTGTGATCTTGTCTGCTTTTCTAAATTATTGATTTGCTGTTCACTGATTTTGTACCTTGCCCAGAGTGACTGAGCAAAAGATGCCAACTGGCTAGCTTCAAGATTACAGAATTTCTCCTCAAACAAATCATGTAAGAGCTCAGGAAAGATACCACAGCATTCATCCTCAGATGCAGTGTCAGTTTCTTCACTCTCTAACTTTGGAATTATACCAAACAGACATGCATCTGGGCAGATTTGTTGCAATTCTTTTAGATCTTCTATGGAGGGAAAGGGATCAGATCCAGTTGGATTGTGACATTCCCTAGTGGTCTTGTGATTGCCTTGAAACAATGATGCTTGTTCAGAAATATTGAGTGCCTCAAGCTGTACAAGTATAAAAAGCAATAAATAGTAAATTTGTATATCAGAGAACCTAGTATGTTAAAATTAATGACAATAATAATAATAATGATAATAATTACCCAATATTGACAATAGATAGACACTTCAAATTGCAAAAAGCTTTTATCAATCCATGTCATGTAAATTAAATTTCAATTTTTTTACAGTAACCTAGAGAGTGCTTTATAAAACACAAAGAGGACAAAAATGGATAAAACAATGTATTTCAACTAAAAAGTTTTTTTGGAAGGTTAACTCATTGGTTCTGTTATTCATCTGATTATCCCTCTTAAAATGAAAAACTGTATTCACCTTATCTTTAAATGCTACATTCCATTTGCAGGCTTCACTTGTTGAAGAGGTTGATGTCATACCAACCTTGACTGCCATTTCTACTTTAAATAGTACAGTAGCAACATGACTGCATGTCTCACCAAGTCTACAAATGATATGTTTGTATGTTAGTATTTATGGTCATTATCCAATGTTTCCATACTCTGGGGAGTACAAGGTGAAGTGTTTTTTAGTATGCTAAACCAGGCGTATTTTCAAATATTAAAATATATCTTACCCTGCCATGCAGTTGCAATGTGCACAATAAATTGAGCCAGTACTTTCCTCACCACACACCCAAGGTTGATGGAAGGATCCAGATAATCTTTGGGATGGTATCACTTGTGCCTTAACAGTAAGGAACATTTGTACCAACTGGATGCATATAAACTTTGCCAGCATGTCCACTCATAACATACTTATGACAAAGTTTAAAATGGATAATGTAAAAATGAAATTCAGGCCAATAATAGTCATTCGGCTAAAAGGCCTGAATCAACAGCAAACTTTGAATACATTTCAGAAAAAATAATTCAGTAAAAATCTCAAAAAAAACTTATGCCGGTACATAACTAGTGATTCATTAAAAAAAATCACTTGTAAGCTTCCAGAGAGTTGTAGGCTTTCATTTCTTCTCTAGTTAAGCTGCCAGGCGTCTCTATCAGATACATGAAAATATCACCAAAAGTAATGTCTGGCCAGTTCCTTGCACTGTCTGACCAGCCAAAACTTAACTGATACGGGTCCGGTAAACACTTTGTACCCCTCACATATTTCAATTTGTCTAAATATCGATTACAAGCAACAGAATTGAGACCTCAAAAGTAAGTCGACATAGAACTTGCTGTTGCTTCTGCAGACATTGTTGTTCTCTTGCTCGTCAGCTTTTTGCGCATGCGCAAAAAATTAGTTTTGTTGTTGTTTCTGAAACGACTCTATTTAAGTGTCGTTATCCATCTGGTTTTTTTAGCTAATTTTGCTTCATCTACAATTGACCATGAGACTTGTCTTTTTGAATATTTCCTTTAACAGGTACGATTGACCTTTGTATTCTGATTGTGTTATCCTTGTACCCCAACATTCACATATCAGGATTGTCACTATGACGACCTGTTGTCTACTGAAATATTCTTCAATGACATCCTGGTTAAAGAGGCTAGTGAGAACAAACTTCATTCTACTGGTTAGGAGGAACCTAGTATCTTCAATGACTAAATACACAGTGATCTGCAAGCCTTCGTGTGTTTGCCAAGACAGAAACATTTTGTCCCTCACGCTTCCACTGAAATTGCCATCTCTGCACACTGTTCCTTCCTTCCAATCTGACAAGTATTTCAAAAATACATTTTCAAGCCAGTGGAACCGCTCATCACTTGAAAATATAAAACCAAATAGCAAATTTTTAGTTGCATTTGCTAGTTTATGTATAAATTTAAAAATGTCAATTCTATGACTTCGTGTTCCTACATGTTTTGTCGCTCAAGGTTTTAAAATAATTAAAAAAGAGCACCTGTCGTGTTTGCAATAAACAGTAAATATCCCAGGCATGAGCTGTTGCCCTTTGCAACCCTTGGAACAGTTAACAAGATTATTTTGTTTTTCTTTATCCATGCACTTAGAGTGTATTTTCTCTTTCACAGCGTATTTCTTCATAATTCTTCTATCACAGAGCTTAGGCCTGCATGGAAAGTATTTTGTGCTTAGCTTTTGTCAATTTTATTGAGCTGAATTCTTTCATTTCATGCAGGAGCTATTTCCACTGGGATTGCATCTTCGATGAATTGACAACTGACAGGGCATTGAAAATAACTGAAGCATTCTGTTGAACCAATTTTTTTCCTACTTGACTTGCTAGACATATTGCACCAGAAACTGCAAATACTTTATCTATTGGTGGGCAATAAGACCAAATTGGCGAGGTTGAAGAAATGCACTGGAACAGTGACCCGACTGCTGATAGTATGCCGTGTAAAGAGTCAAATCCATTCTCACACCAAAAAATGAATTGATGTAAAGTGGGCCCCTCCCTTTTGAAAACGTTAAACATTCAACCTATCACCTTGTTAAGCTGCTGTGCAATATTTTGATAGCTGTGCACAAACCTCTTTCCTAGGCATGAATACCAGTAAAACTAAAATTTCATTGATAAGAAAATTGTCTAGTGCTTTTGTGTGTTCTAATGCTACCGTTGATCATCTAGCTTTGTTAAGATCCCAGTAGTCCAGAGGCACAAGGGAGAGCATTGCCACCCAAGGAGGGAATTTACCACACCAACATTTTTAGACCACGTTTTTGGTGTAGAATTCGAATCTGGATGTTGATCGGGCCGAGATACAGGCGGTTTTGTCCAGAACTGGGAGGCAGATTTTGAATTTACTGTCAATGACCACCCAAGGTGGGAATTTTTTGTACAGGTTTGTCTGATCAACTGGTTATGTGTCATATCCTCATCCCAGAACTGTTGAGAAGACCATAAGGGTGTCAGTTCATCAAAATTTTCTGGTGGTGGACTGAAGGGTTTGGTTTACAATTGGTGGCTCACGACTATGCCAATCATAAACATGATTTAGCTTCTTTTGGATCTTCTTTTGTGATTTTATTGCTGTTTCAGTGTCTGTCTTTCATTTTGACTACCTTTATCTTCATCTTCACCTGACTGACTCATCTTTTGTCTCAGTATCCAAAATGTCTGTGCTTTCCAGCTTAAATGTACCTTGTTCAGATAGCACTTCAATATCTCTGTTGATAAATCTTTTTTTCTATATCATCATCATGATTATCTCCACTCTCTAGCTCTGACACTTCAGAATCTGACCCTGGATTCAATACAAAACACAAAGCTTCTTCAACATCATATCAAATCTTCCTCTTCTGCTCCATCACTGTGGGAAAAACAGGGAACTTTAAAATTTTCCTTGAAATGAAAAATGGCAGATTTTGAAGATAAATCACATCATAATTTATCTGGCAATTTTGCCCAATAAAGGGATAAAAAGCAATAATTTCTCATTTAAAATCAAAGATGAAAAAAAAATCTTTTTGCTCCAAAAAAGGGGTCTTCTATCTGCGAAAACACATTTATTCATAACATATGCCATATTTTGTTGGCTTTGCTGGCATGTATTGTCTGAAGCCAAGTGAACCACAAAACTTTATCATGGATCGTCAACTGCAACATCCCTGTGGGGACGAAAGCTGTTCAAGCAAGCAGCAAGCAGATACAACTTATCCTGATTAGTGTCTTGCCTGGTGTACTCTGCACAATCATTTGCATGGAAACACTGGGAGCTCTTATCGCATAGAACAAATTCAGCAACTACTAAAAACCACTTACATGTATGATGAAAACGTTGTTTACACTAATAATTTTGCAGTATCTTTCACCAAGAATTATCAAGATTGAATATACATTATACATAATTATCCTAATAAAATATCTGGTTCAGAGTGACATATATGAATCCTTGTAGTGATAGAAGTGTTTGTAAAACAGTGATGTCTATGGGATGTTGATAGAAGTTAGCAATTATTAAGCCACATCAAATGTTTGTTCTAGGTAACATATTGTGAGATTGTGTTAAGTTAAAATTTATGTGCGCTACTGTGCAGTGGTAACAGGCCTCTGTGCTTCAGTCTAGTACTGAAGATTTATGGGATGTGTACATTTTACGCTTGTTATAGATCTATACTAGATTTTATCCGCCTATCTAAAATAAAAATCAGTTCTTCTTTTTGAAAATTGCTGTCACTTGATTGAGAGCTTTCATCCAAGAAGCGTAACTGAACCTTGGAAAGAAGTTCTTTGAATGAGGCCTTTTTTGCCTTGCCTTCCCTTTTCCTTTTTATCCCATCCTTGACTCCCCTGCGAATCTTCATTTTACCATGAGACATTTTACCATTCTTGTAATGACAGATTGTCATTTTCGTCGCTATCCTGCACTGTGATTATTTTTGGACTATGCTTGCATTTCTTGCATATCCACTGCTGAAAACTAACATCTGACTCACAATCACTGTAATGCCAGGCTTGGCATTTTTCACAGCATATCATCTTTGTCTTCAAATCAGGTAAGTTGCAAAGAAAGTAGAGAGCTGGTCTTATGACAAACTTCATACCAGAGGGTTCCCAGGGCGAGCCTTCAAACTGTACTTCTTCGAGACTGTTTCTGTTTAATGCTTTGGAGAGTTTTGTAGCTGTAATAAATTACCTTTGGGTCAAGTTTCCTGCAAAGACTGGGTGTATAAAATATAGCAGCTATTCCGCTGTCTGCACTTTTTAATGATGACATGGTATCTGTAACATGAATTTCGAAGCTATCTTTCTTTGGATGTCTAAGTCTTGCAGCATAACCCTGAACAGAAATATGGAGTTACATTTTCTTTTGTTTTTTGGACAAATGGTTTCTTACAAGACTGTCATACAAAAAAACAGTTCTAGACGACAGGACATTTGACAGGGTGCCCCATTCAATGCATCCATCCACTAAATCATTGAAGTGAACAATTTGTTTATAACTTCTGTCGCTGCCCCACACTTTATTAGGATTACAAATGGGGTTCAATCCGTCTAGACTAGGAAACTGATGGCGTAAGATATCCATTGCAGCATTTAGATTAATTTTATTTAGATTAATTTTACCCTCGTCAACTTTTGCCTCTGAATTTTCAATATTTCTGATATTTGGTGTGGTATCAAATGAGAGAATATAATCTATTACCAAATTATGACTATCAATAACATTACAGCAGTCAAGGTCATAATCAGATATTACAATAGCATTGCCAAAATCAAGGGGTTTCTTGACGTCTAATGGAAAAAGATCATCAATAGGCCTCTTTGTATTTTCAGGTTTGAAATCACTTGAAATTATAGAGTTATTGATATTTTGCAGACACCTATTTTTAGCTGGGTTTTAAAACTTCTGTTTGGAGATGAGGACAGATTCTGGCGAATGCTTACTATACAAACTGTTGACAAATTCTTCATGGTCGGATTTTGATAGTTGGTCTTCCTTAGAAAATGAATCTTCCTCAAAGCGTGGGATTGGATCTATGGATGCTGTCTCAATGAAGGATCTGTCAACAGATTCGTCTGAGCTATGATCATCATCAACTTGGTCCTCTTCACTCAAATGGCAGGAATTGCAGGACCAAAGTTATCGTGTTTAGGAACAAGTCTCATTCTTTTTTCTATTTCAGAAATACCTTGCTGGTTCCTGACTTTGTTTGTCAAATCAATGATCGAACGGAACATAAATATATGATTAGATGGAGACACTTTATTGAAAAAGTATCTGTTTAGGTTGAAGGAGCCGTGAATTTGAACACTGCAACTTGACTTTTTGATGCAAACCATTCTATGCAGTGCCTCAACTTCATTAGAGCTGTTTCTCTCATGAAGTCTGTCAAAAAGGGCCAAATGATATGCACCACCGGTGATTGGATTTCCTAGCTTTGCGTATGAATTAATCCAAGGAAACGATAGCTGTAAGGCTCTGTCATTCGCCATTTGAAAGTTCTCCTCAGTAGCCTTTGCAGCACTGCCTTCGTTTGGTGAAAAGAAACCGTTAAAATTTATGTTCCCAAATGCGGCAACAAATTGGCCAGTCATTTGTAAATATATTTGACCTGTGTTTCAGTTAGTCCACGATATTGTCTCTTGGACTTTCAGAGCAAAGCAAGAATTTGAGTGCGTAAATTATTCCGTGATCACATGATACTGTCAACCAACCACCAGAAAATCCAAACATTATGATTAACAATGCAACTTTACGATTAACACCAGCGATATGGGGGTTAAAACAACATATTACGCAGTTAAACTCGTAACTATGTTCGCTAAGGCATTCACAATGCAAATGGAATTCAAATTTGCTAAGGTTGCTATCGATCTTGGTCTTCAATACAGCCTCTGCCACAGCACATATTTTGCCTATGGCTAAGTGATTTTTTAGACACCCATGCAGAAGATTGCAAAATTCTAACCAAATCAGAAAAATATCATCAAAATTTTGGATACCATCACTGTACTCCTGATACCTATAAAACATGCTAGAAGTGTCGCATTTAACAAAGAATGTCTCAATCGATTCTAAGTAGCCAGACAAGATCTTGACAGATCTTTCTGGGGAATATGTACCAAGTCATTGGGTAAAGGGAAGGAAATTAATTCATTTTCACTTGTGTATTACATCATTCTTTTAAGCACATCTTCTGAATCTGGCGGATAAAGAACACTTGGGGGCTTTTGTTCTGTCACACTACTGCCTCCCTCTTGAAGGTCAACTGCCTGTACCAGTTTAAGAGTTTCTTCATCCAACTCTTTTAGTTTGTTTTAATCGTGCAAATACCATAACCCTTTATGTCAGCATTTATTACATTTTTACAAATTTTGTCGTTTTTGACTACAATTGGGTTAAAATGACACAGCAAGGTCATGGCCCTAGCTATGGTGCTGTAATTTGATCTGTGTTCGACTAAGGAACAGCCAAAACATAATTTGCAAACAAATTGTGGTTTTTTGTGTATAAGGATTTGAGGGGGAAACAAAAATAAGGAAATTTTTTCTAAAAATTTGTCTTCGCTCTCATAGTAATCTGACAGCCTAGGGGGTAAAGATAAAAATCAACAACCTGTTTCTTTTGAAAGAGCAACAATCAGGGAACAAAATAAGACCTTACATGCAAGTTTTTGGTTTGAATGAAGGAAAATATTCCTTTTTTCACTTGCTCAGTATCAAGAAAACGTTCATGCTAAAGGGGAATACAGGAAAAAAGCAAAATTGTCCTTATTCATTCATTACTTAATCTATAACATCAAAATTTTTTAAGATGACTTCCTACAGAACCATAGGCGTAAACTTAGGGGACGCTCTGGGGCTTCAGCCCCTCCTGACGAAAACCAAGGGGGGAGCCCCCCTGGAAAATAAGGAAGTGCTTTACCAATTTTTAGATTAGTTTGTTAAATTATTGGTTTCACGCACAAGATTTGTTGCATTAGATTATTTCATTTACAGCAAAATAAAGTATGAAATTATTGTGAACATAAGGTTGACACCTTCATATCAAGAAATGCAGTGGGAAAGAGTACATTTTGCGTGCCTAAATAGAACAGATGATCTCAACCTAAAGAACCTGATTATAATTTAACAATAAACTTTCAATTTCGTTTGTGTGTTTCTTTTTCCGCGATAATGAAAAATGCACGGAAAAATCACCTTTAAGCCCTTAGCTAATCCACTTTCTATCCTGTGACATCAGCAGCTGCCAACAGGAATTGTCATAATTTTTTGAGCCCCCCCCCCCCCTGAAAAAATGCATGTCTATGCCTATGTACAGAACACACTTTTGCTTTTTTTATTAATTTTTATTATTAAGAGTCATTTTATATTATTATGATGTGATCACTATTTTGCAATACAATCATCGTAAAGAGAAAGCAAAATTTTGGAATTCTTAAAAATAAGTAGAAAAGGCATTACAATTTATTTCAAGGTCCTTACTGTTACTTATCTTTGCAGAGTATATTTTCTCTTCATTTAGTTACTTTATATTTCAAATATTATATTACAACAATTTAATTTACGCAAAACTAGTTGATAATGATAGATCGGGGTCATTATTGGAAAAAGTCATTTTAAATATCAGTTCATAAAAGTAAAACAAGAACCTCTCCATAAAAACTAGTTTGTCTTTGAAACAAGGAGCAGGACAAAGATCAACATCACAATCTGGGCAAAAGTAATAACCTGCTTTTTTTTCCATTACTATATCATACATAACATCTTCTTTCTTTGTGTCGACCTTTCTCGTTAAGAGGAACAATTTCAGGAAAATGTCTTTCAACAAAGCGCTTCTCCAATGGCCCAAACGAAGGGTTTCCTGTCCCTTTTTTGAAGAGTATCAGGGATTGAGCCAAGTTTATGCGAAATGTTTTCAAACTTTGTCTTGAATGATTTGGTGATTCATTGTAAAGTATATTTGAATTATGGAGTGCCCCGTCTATAATGTCTAGAAAAATTCTCATCCACCACTTCTTACTAGCACAGGGAATTGTGTAATATGACTTCATTTGGTCATTTCTGTCTTCTCCACCCATGTAGGCATTATATTCCCTAATAATATCAGGGCAGGGTACATTTTCCAATGTACCATCTTTCTTCTTTTTCTTTACCAATGACAGGATATCTCCAGGACAAGAGGTGTAAGTTCCTGTGATCTGCACTAGCTTTTAATCCATCCATGTCAAAGCTAGGATGGGACCTTTCATTCCTGACCACTTCATTTCTCCTCTCTTCAATGACTTTGCCAATGTTTTGTCAGACAGAAAGGAAGGGAAGCCAACACGACCTGAGCGCAGTGTTCCAACACTTAGAATTTTATATCTTGAGTAGAGATCTTCAACAAGTCTATACGATGTAAGGAAGTTGTCAAATAACACAGCATACCAGTGACAATTTATTGCTTCACACAGTTTTGTATTGTAACTACAGAGTATCCAAGACCATGCTGAATGCCTGTTTCTTGTATACATCAAAGTCACAAAGGTAGCCATTTCTGCTATCAGCCCTGCACCAAATTTTCATTCCTCTTTTTATAGGCTTCATTGGCATATACTGCTTCAATGATGTTCTTCCCTTGTACTTAACCATAGCCTCATCCATTGCCTGTTGCCTGTGGGGATCATAGTTTGCTCTGACACTGTCTAGAAAATTTCTAACCTTGTAAAGCTTATCAAATCCTTGCTGGAGCATGTTTTCATTATTAGCCAAGTGAATTCTCCCAAGAATATAGAAAAATCTGTATCTTGGCATTACTTGAGCAAATGCTGGAACACCAAGTGCCCAACTCTCTGACCAATAGTCACAGCGCCATGGAACTTTGTGAATGCTCATCACAATCAGCAACCCTAAAAATGCTTTAAGCTCAGCTAAATCAATTTTATTCCATTTAGAAACATGTTGATGAGCTGCTTTCAATGGTATCTTTGTTGGCAAGGGAAACATTGGCATGTCGTCCATGATTTGAAGAAGGAGAATTTCCTTGCACTTCAACAGGCGAATTATCGAAATCAAAATCCATTTTGGAAACTCTGTCAGGTCCTTCATCTTCATCTAGATTTTGGAACTGAAAAGTATTTCCAGTTGTATTACGTAGAGAACCAGTCATGTCTGGTTCAAGCGACTCAAAATCATCGTCATCAACATCTTCAATATCAGATTTGAAGCCTTTTCCTGGTATATCAAAGTTATCGTCTAGAATCTGTAGGCATTCCTCAACCTTTCCTTTTTTACAACTCAAGCCTAGTACAACATTTTTCGCGAAGAGACTATCAATTAAAATATGGATAAACTATTGCTAAAAGAGGGTCTACAAAGCATGGAATTGTACACAGGGATAGAAGGTTTGTTTTAATTATAAAAAGAGGCTAAAAATCATTCGCTGACCCTAGGATCGCTGATAATCTAAGTGACTGATATATCAGTCACTGGGATTCAAAGGGATAAGGCAACAGCTTTGTGAACGCAAAATTATTTTGGGTTTTTACACTTACAGTTTAGACGACCAGATAGACTGTTGTAAGAAACTATACATTGAGAGCGTATTAGTATGTGCATATATTTGCTGTTATAGACCAACAAATGAATATGATTTTGGTCCTTCCAAGCAACCACTAATGGACAGTTATAAAAATGACAACCGTGTTTTAACTCAATGGATGTGTTAACTGTTTCCTCAGACAAAACTCTATACTTTCCACTTGAGGCCAATTCAATTAGTTTGTCTCTATTCAATGTAAACAGTGGTGGATAAAAAAGAATTATTAACTAGCATCAAATGACTGCATTCCCATTTGTTCATGCCTCACTGCGCGGCAGTCAGCATCTCTTCTTGACACCTCTCATCTTCACAATCGATTAACCCACTTTTAAGTAATTTTGTACATGCAAAGGAAAGCCCACACCCTCATGAGATTTCTTTTAAACCATGTAGGAAACTTCGTGTTTATCACAAAAAACTGCAGTGTATGTGTATTCTTGGTTATGCCACCTTTTATAATGGCGATTAATATTCTTTTTGGTAACCTTCCTTTTGCAAATATCAAATTCGATGCGTTCAATGTTTAATTGTCTTCTAGAAACAAAGGTTTTCTCTTCTAACACCTGTTTGTCCTTTTTATGTGATTAATTCTTCAAACCAGTATCATCTTTGTTAATGTGATTAATTCTTTTGGAAGACGAAAATGTTCTTCTAAATGACTTTGCAATCTACATTTCCTTTCTATAGTGGCAGAACATTCTTTGCAGTTATAATGCATTTTGCCTGTCTTAGCTTTTGGTTGGTTTGTATCTAGTTTTTATGCAAGAAAGGTTTTTTTATTTTTTAAAGCAGGTTAGAAGGTCTGGCAACTCAAACTAGTTGATGTGGACGTGACACACATGACGGTTTATTAGAGACTGGAAATCAAATTTTGTTGAATTAGGACATAAAATGTAATGGAGATGATGTACAGTATTGTTGCACCTTGGTATTCCACCCTCAGTGCAAGTTACAGAAAATGCTGATGGATCTATACAGTCCCTTTTTGTAAGAATAGAGGGCTGGCTTCGGGTACGTGTAGAGCATTTACTCTCCCAGCTACAACTAGGAAGCTGTTTGATATCGTTCTTCTTCTCAAATTTTTCACTTATTTTGTCAAGCTCTATATGTTCATTTGATTCAAAATTATCTGAGCAAGACAACTCTAATAATAATTCTAATGTTTCGAATGTTTGCGATGTATCTTCCGACTCTTCGTCTGAGCTTAGATTTACATTAGGCTCACTATCTGCAAGTTTAATGAAGTTAGGTGTTGTCTGAAAATACCTGATTATCGCTAATTACATTTCCTACAGAGCATATTTCTAAATCAATTTTGTTTCCCATGACCTACGTAATAAGGACAGCTCGTAAATAGTTGTTCTTTAAGTAGCGGAACCCAACACATTTAGTTTCAGTAGCCGAAGCAGAATAGTTGAAACCCCGCAACTATTGCCATCTTTCTGCAAGGGAATTGTGACCAGCACTTACGAGAACATTTGTGGCCATTAATTGGGTTAGCTGATGCATTTAGTGCGTGCATGGATTTAACGAAGATTGGGGGTGTCATCAAGTAACCCAACCCTTTTCAAATATTTTGCACGTAAAAAGAGCAGCTCATCTGGAGTTTCCCAAGAGCAAGAATCTCTGTAATATGAAACCCTATTTTTTATGTAGTAGACACAGACGGCCAATAATTATTTTTCAAGCCATTGTCCAATGTTTAGGCAAAAAATTATCTTCTTTAGGCTTATTAAGCAAGTATCTCGCAAATGCTTCGGGGTCGCTCAAAATTACCTCTTCAAAGTAGATACAATGGGTATCATCAGAAGAACTATTCAGTAACCCGGTAAAGTGGTTCCAAAGATCACTTGAAAGCCAATGATTCTCTAGAAGAAATTTTAAGGGAATCAATGATGTGATCATCGGATGACTCACAAATAGGGTCAATAAACCTCTTAATTACCCCTACATTAAGATCTTCCAAGCGAACTGGACACCTAGAATGGAAAGTTGCCTTCAGAGGCCATGTCTTCTCCTCCAGCACCTCTTGTAACCTCATGCGGCCTTTAGCACACTTCTTTCTCTAAATATAACAAAAAGGAGCAACATTTCGCTGCATAAAATCTGCTGCAAAAAGTGGAAGAATTTGCTGCATAAAATCTGCCTTTAACTGGAAAATTTACTTGATCAATAGTTTATGGAAATGCCCAAAAATGTTTTCTGGTTAGTTTGAAATAAGCGGGGGGTTTTCTCTATACCAACCTGGATTCAAATGAACAAATTTTAAATGAACATTTACATGAGGCATTTCCAGTTATTTCAATGAAGTTGATCATACCTTTTTTAATCGACAGATGCCACTAGACCACCCCCAGATGCAGCATCTACTTTTTTGCCTCTTGAAATTAAAAATTTAATAAGTTGATAAGACAAAAAGTATACTGTTGGCTAAAAAACAACATGGGTTAGGGTAAAGTATTAACTTTTGATATGTTACGTTTTTGCATTGTAGAGCCACAATTGGAGACTGTACTCACCTCCACAAGATATCTCGCCCAAAAGAGAATCCCTGTTTTCCTTAGATGAAAAAGAACTTTATCAACATATAAAACTAAAGGTATAGAAAGGTTTGCATAAAAGAGGTTTATGCACGAGATTCTTTTTCAATGCGATGAACAGTGAATTAATTTCAAGGATGTTTTATAACACAATAAATATTCAATCGGATTTCAGGCATAAAGGTCCGTCACTCTTAAACATTTACCTGAAGCTGTGTAAAGTGAATCAGTTTTGACCCTCAATCATAGAAGCTAACAAGCGGATACTGCCTTCATGTACAACAACTGCATCCATAATTTTCGGCTGTATCAAGCAAAGAAAATTCCAAGAGGAAAGGTGGAAAAGTGTAAAATAATGGATTTCGAAAAGAGTGGTCCTTACCTTAAAAATCTTATGCTCAAAGACAATTTTGTACATTTTACATTTTGAGGGCCATTTTACCTAGTTTTTTCGAAAGCAATTTACAGTTTAATTAAATACAAATTGTTCATGAGCAAGTACAAATGCAAAGCTTGCCGAATTTGTCATGTTACCAATGTATAGCAGGCAATCCGGCGTGATCATGCAGCCGCTTTCAATTTGGTTACTGCTATAAAACACTTGTTTGTAAGAATTGGCATGCAGATTCAACTTTGAAACTGTTGACAGATTTTGGGCATGGCCAAGTTTGTTCGCAATAGTTTCTACACGAACGAAAATTTGTTTGCAAACATTTCAATCAAATATATAATGATGTTACAACAAATGTATGATCGTTTAGACGGACATCAATACCCTTTATTTGACTACAACTTCTAGAACTCTTCTCATCTGTTTTCTGTCTGTCCCTGCTTTTCCGTTTTCTCTCTGTCCTAGAAACTGCCAAATAGGAGTATTTGTTTATGTAAGATTTTTCTATTCATGTTTTTATCCTATGCCATGTTAGAAAGTACAAAAGAAGCTTGGTATGGATGGAATGTTAAGAGTTCAGTTTAGATGGAGAAGATGCTAAGCAATACTGCTACTGAAAGGGCAACGGCTTCACCTTTCCTTTTTTCGGCTTTCCTTGTGATTGGGGACACTTGTCGTCTGGAGACTTTTCCTATGAAATAAATCAACTTCTAGTTAAAATGTTCTAAAGTGTAAGGCCCAGGTTAAACATCGTGCTTCTCATGTGCCGAACCTAATACAATTGAGTTCACCAGAAGCGCGACGTTAGCGCGGCCGCCAAGTTAAACGTCGAACCATGGTCGAACCTAATGCGCAGAAAATTACGGTCGGGGCGGTATCCAAGCAACAGCCATCGATTAAAGATCAACATAATTTTTCAAAATGGCCTTAACTCGCAGAGCGAAAACCTTACTGTTGAAAAGTTTAATTTCAAAGCGTCGTAAGCGTCGAAATTTGTTGATTAAAGGAATGGCCATTATTCTACAACAGAGGCTACTGACATTGAGGTCGTTTCTGCTGGCAGCTTCGTATTTATTTGGCGAGTTGACAACATCACGGGCTAGGGTTAGGTCATGCAGAAGGTTGCCAAGAAATACAGGTTGGTGGGAGAAACTGTGGTTTACCTACGACGATAAACGATTCAAGCAAACACTAAGAGTATCAAGATCGACATTTGAATTTATACTGACAAGAATAAGACCGCAACTTGAGAGACAAACGCTTACTGAAGAACCCATCTCTCCAGAACTTCGTTTGGCAATCTGTCTCTATCGTCTTGGTAGAGGGGATTATCTTTACAGCATAGGGGAAATGGTAGGCCTAGCACGTTCAACAGTCACAAGGATTGTCAACGAGGTCACCCAAGTAATTGTTTTCTGTCTTTGGGAACAATTCGTATCTAATAATATGCCAAAAACTGAAGATGAATTCCAGAGCAAGATATTAGATATGGAAGAGCTCTGGCAGTTTCCCTGTAGTTGGGCAGCTGTTGATGGATGCCACATCCCCATTAAATGCCCACCTGGTGGCCAAAGTTCTCGAAAAGAATATCACAATTTCAAGAACTTCTATTCAATTGTTTTAATGGCATTAGTGGATGCCAAATATCGTTTCATTTGGGGAAGTTGTGGCTTCCCTGGGAATTCCCATGACTCAATCATTTTGCAATCAACCTCTTTGTGGAAGAAGATAAAAGATGGAAAAATGATTCCAGAGATCTGCCAACAAATAGATGCTGTTAAAATCCCCCCTCTTATTCTTGGAGATTCTGCCTTCCCCTTTGAATCATTTTTAATGAAACCTTACACCAATGCTGTTTTGACAAAAGAACAACGCTATTTCAACTACAGACTGAGTCGTGCCCATATGGTCATTGAGGGAGCATTTGGCCAGCTTAAAGGAAGATGGCGGTTCTTGTTGCGAAAGTCTGAGGGCAATGTCTACGAAATCAAAGTTGCTACCTTAGCCTGTTTAGTTTTACATAATATTTGCCTTGATTGTGGAGACACTCTGCCTTCAAAGCTTGATGTATCAATTGACCCACAAAGCAGTCAAAGAAGAGACAGAGCAACAATCCGTGATTATTCTCATGAGTACCAGCAGAAAGATTTTTGATGCACGTGATAACAAGGCAGTTCAAATAAGGAAGACTCTTGAGTCCAAATTGGCAAAAGAATTAGCTGAGACTTCTAAGCAATGATCATAGATGAAAACACAGAGTTGAACACAGTGACTTTTCATTATTCTTTGTTAACAGTTATGGTTCCAATTTGACTTTTAAGATATTAACCTTTAAGATATTAACTTTTAAGAGTATTTTGTTAGATAATAAAGTTTTCATAACTCAACATCACAATTTCGTGAAAGTTTTCTCAGATGTCTCATTGACACTACACGCTTTTTTTTTATAAGGAACCGTTTATAAGGAACCTACATGTAGAAGGTCAAAAAACTTAAGGAACTTTTACTACTAAAGGCCAAATCCCTAAGGAACTTTTTAATTTTGAATATATTTATATTTCCGCACAATTTACAATTAGGAAGCCGGTTCCATTGATTTTCAGTAAAACCGGCCATGCTCATGGGGCCAAGAATCAACATGAGAAATTTCCGTTTTAACTCACCTCACATGCAGCTGTGCTTTGTTGTGAATTCACACTTTAGGTGTTTTAGTTTTAGTCAAATAGGTTAGTCACAACAAAATAGAATTCTTATTCTGTGTGTGTGGCTGAGTATTACAGTAGTTGCAATATGGGAGATAAGAAAAAGCAGTCAACGTTGTTCAAGTTCGGTTTTTCTAAAAAGATACCTCATCGAAATGAGTTACAAGAAGTCCCTGGTCGTTCGTTTGTTGAGGATGATGATGTAAGTTTGTATCGTTGTGACACATGCAACAAGCATTTCAAAAGTAAGTCTGGCCTTACGATGCACGTGTCTTGGTGCACTTCGAAAAAAGACAGTGAGAGAGAAAAAGAACAACCAACTAAAAAAATCGATGAAATTCCATTGATCTTGGAAAGTAGCACCGAGGCTGTTGAGCCACAAAAAGAACCAACTGCTATTGATGTGGATGAGAACATCGAAGAAACTGTAGAGGAATGTCAAGAGATAGAGAAAAGTGCTAGAGCGTCAGAAGCAGGAGAAAGCAGTCAGCACCATCGAGAGAAGAAGAACAGACTATCTTATGACACCGAATTTAAGCTAAAAGTTATCGAGGAAGCAAAGAAAAACCAAAAGAATGACGTTGCATTCAAATACAACATCTCTAAATCGATGCTATCGACCTGGGTTAAAAATGAGAAGAAAATTACTGATGCAGCCGCCGATAGCCACAGGAAAATGATGAAAAAGATCAGACCCAGCACAAGGCATAAGCAAGTCTTCGTGATGCTTCACGAAAAGTTCCTACAAGCAAGATCAAAGGGGATGCGAATATCTTTTGCATGGCTGTACGCAAATGCTAGGAAGATTAACCCCGAATTCGACCAAAGTGCCCAATCAGATATTAAAGCTATCCCGAAATCTGCAGTCTTCAACTTTATCAGGAAGTACAAAATCAAGTTGAGGAGAATTCAGCGTAAGAAAAGGGCTGAGAAAACGAGCTTCTTGCCAGGCATGATTGGTTGGCACACAACTTTGCGCGAAGGCTTGATCAAGACAGGAAACGCAAAGCCTTCCTATGACAGCAAATGGGGGAGATTCCGACCATCTAAACGCTTCAACGTTGACCAAGTTCCTATGCCGTTTGCGGTCGATTGTAAAACAACATACGAAAAACACTTTCCGCGCGGAGAACAAAGAAACCATCGAACCTGGGTCAGGTAAACCGCTTTCTGCTTTTTGTTTAAACTCTTTCCAGACCGGGCCTTTTAAAAAATTAATTTGGAAATATTATAAAAATTGGGGGGCTGCTCATTTGTCCACTCCTTCTAAAATTGCTATCTTTAATTCTTTTTCAGCACACCGGGACTGGGGCTTGATAAGCGGCAGTGCACGTTACAAATCTGCTTTGCAGCCGAAGGACTGCCAGTCAAAATTGCAATTATTTTCCGTGGAACAGGGAAAAGAATCAGCCAGGATGAAATACAGGCATACCACAAAGACGTGGATGTTTACTGGCAGACAAACGCCTGGGCAGACATCAATTTCAGCATCGACTGGGTGAAGAGAACTCTGAAACCAGCTGTCCAAAATTCTTCCGAAACAGGTGAAAATGAAGAATTCGTTTTTTTCTGCGACAACTTAAGTGCGCAAACTAATGATCTGTTTCTGAGTGAGGTCAGAAAATTAAATGGTGTTGTTTGGTTCGGTTTGGCCGGTGCGACAGACATCTGGCAACCTGTAGATTGTGGCTTTGGAAACATGCTGAAGTCTTTGGTTCGAACCCTCCAAGATGAGTGGCTGCAAAGTGACGAAAATATAGATCTTTGGCTTGGGAACAGTGTTGAAAAACTGGATGTCAAGAAGCGAAGAATTCTAATTACACACTGGGTTGGTGAGGCATACAATAGGCTTTCCAGTGAGAGCTATGCCTCATCACGGTACAGATGCTTTGAAAAGACAGGCTGCTTAATAACGGCTGATGGGTCGTAGGACAAGAAAATTCAGCCTGAAGGTCTGATTGGGTACTCAATACCACCACCATTGCCTGTGACTGGCCCCGAAAATCCACTGTCTGTACAAATACCAGAGGCCTCAGCAGCCTGTGAGGAAGATGTAAGTGATGAAGAAGATGAAGGGGATGAAGAACTTGAGCCTGACGAGCTTGAGCATGAAAGAGTAGACCATGTAAAAGATCGTGTCTACGAACATGAGTTGATTAATAAAAAAATACGCGCATTCTACGACGAATGGCACACTGGACAAGTGAAGTGGTTCAACACCAAGCTGGGAGAGTTTAGAGTTCTTTTCGAAGACGGTACTGAAGACTACATTGTGTCAGACGACATCAATGGAGTGGATATGCAACTTCTTTAATGACTATTATTATTAATTTTATATTATATGAAGCTTCTTTGTGTTTTAACTTGTTATCTTTTCTTAAGTTTATAGCAAAACGCTGAATTTGATTGTTTTTCTTGCGTCTGTACTAATTATTGTCCACTAAATGCCAACTTAAAATTAAGGAACTATTAAGGAACTTTTAGAACTACAAAGTGGTCAAAACAGGTCTCAAAATAAGGAATTTAAAGAACTAGGCCCGAGCTAGGTTCCTTATAAAAAAAAGCGTGTATTCAGTTCTTGCATGAAGCTGTTATAAGCAGAACTGCTGCCAGCCATGTGATTCATGGTATTATGATCATAAGGATGTTGCTGGGTGACTGGATTCATGTTGCTGTAATTCAGAAATTGCTGCTGCTGTGGTGGCATCGTTTGTTAGTTCATGATCAAAGAAATCACTGCAAGTTCGTGTTTCCTTTCTCTTTCCTCTTGTTCCCTCATGAATTTCAAAAAATCACTCATTGGGTCTTTTTCAGCAATGTTTTTCATAAGGCCCAGCATCTCCTTGAATTGCTGTTCCTTGGGGGGACTCTTTTTGGTGCCCTTCATGACTGGGATGAAAAATTCTGGTGTTGATTCAGCTGGAGCAACACACTCACTTGTGGAATCAAAAGATCGCTCACTTGGTTCGATGGCTTGTTCCGGCTGGCAGCTTTCTCTTGTTTTCACCAGCTCTAGCAGCTGATTGAACCAAACTCCGTAATTCTTTTCTTCTTGGAATCTCTTTATTCCACTTGCAGTTTTCATTACAAGTGCTGCTTTCTTGCACTCCCCAACTACCTTCTTAAATTTATTACGGAGCTGGATTACAGTGTAGTTGCAATTCTCATTTCTAGCATGAACACGCTTTTTAAGTTCTTTTAAAATGTTCTCATATATTTCACCATTTTTTTGATTTTTGACATTCTGGAAAATTAGTTTTTTCTTGAAATATTCATTGGATACAATGATATCAATAAAGTCAGCAAGTAAAGTGTCAGGCCAACTTGTCTTTCTGCCAGATTTCTTTTCTTTCTTTCTTTTTTTTAATGGTGGCCCATCAGCATTACTCTCATTCCCACTTTCAAAATCTGCTTCCTCATCTTCTTTGTTACTGTTAGGACTAAAAGCAGAAAAATAAAAGTGGTAGGCAAGCAAAGTAGTAGTAATTTTTAATGATAAGCTTGTAATTTGGCCTATTCAAGAATAAGAACCAGGAACCCACTAAACTAATATTTATTCAGAAAAGGCTTGAATATGAAATACATACCTTGATGGTGATATCAATTCAACTTTTGATGACTCAAACTGTTGCACCTTACAAACAGAACAGTAGCCTACACTCCGGCATGGAATCCAGCCTTGGGTTTCTTCATCTAACTCCTCCAAACAACAAACTGTACAGACTGGTACCCCGCAAGTTATGCAGATATATTTAGTCTGCTTCATACATGATTCGCAATTGTCTATGTTTCGTGAATTTGATGCCATGATCGTTATACTGAATATGAATTGAATAAACTTCTAAATTTTCAAGAACACGAGTGAAAGTGAAGTGAACGATGACTCGTCGGAATGGCGTAAGTTTGTCGTTGGCGCATTTTTCCTATCTCATCTGCGCATGCCTAACCTCGTTTTAACGTTCAAAATAATCAAAAATAATTTATGCGTTAGGTTTGGCACATGAGAAGCACGACGTTTAACTTGGTGTCGTGCTACTGCCGTGCGGCACGGCAGAACAAGTCGAGCCAAAGACATTCTGTCGAACTTAATCGATTCTGTCGAACTTAATTAAGTTAAACGTCAAGCTTCTCATGTACTTAATTCAGCAATTAGGTTCGGCGCATGAGAAGCACGACGTTTAACCTGGGCCTAATTGCTTAAAATAAATATCGACCACACAATGTTTACAACAATTAGAAGAAAATAGTAAATCACTAATAATACGAATATTTCAACAGGATAAAAGCTTCAACCAAAATTTTGCTGATTTCAATGCCTGTCTTTCTTAAAAGAAAAGAAATGTTAAAAATCTAACTTACAATTTTATAACTATGAAAAAATATTACGTTGAAAGTCCTTGTTTATTATTAAAAAGGCTAATTTATCAGAACATTTCCATTTTTAAAATTAAGTTGAGTTTTTCTTTAAATTCCTTTTATTTTCGGCATTTCTTACGTCTGAATCCTATGTTTCATACACACCTCTTTGCAGTAGCCCTTCATCCAATTCTAGCATACCTGCATATTCTCGACAAAACTACCAAAGGGGGCCATTTCAAGTGCCCGTGTTTTGGGAGCAGAGCTGTGAAAAAAGGGATATTCTTTCTAAAATGAGCAAATGGAAAATATCACCAAAATTTTGCGTTGAACCACAAATGTTACAAATTATATATATATTACCGACCAGCTTTCCTGAATGCATTCAGTTTAGAAGTTGAACTCTCTATGAAATCTTTAGGAGTTGAACACTGTTGTAAACACAATTTACAGCAACTCCGCACATCTTCTAAGGGACATTGATCAATCTTACCTATCCCCAGCAAATCTTAAATTGCATGCAGATGCCATCCATGCAAAAGGGGCAGCCTTAGAAAATTGCTGAGGTTTTGTAGATGGCACTGTCAGGTCAATGGGCACAAAAGAGTCCATGCATTGAAGTTTCAATCAGTTGTGGTTAGGAATGGCCTTATTGCAAACTTTTTGGGCCCGTTGAAGGATGCAGGCACGACAGTCGTATGCTCACTATGTCAAGGTATAAGGCCAACTTGAACAGCACTTTTTCACTGAAGAAGGACAGCCCCTTTGTATATATGGTGATCCTGCCTATCAGGGGCTGGTCCAGACAAAAATTTGACATTCTCAAAACTCATTACAGTCAACTCTCACCTTACGGACACCCCAATATAACAGACACCCCCCTTTTACGGACACAAAAAAAATCCCCGACTGAAATACAAAGAAATGACTGAACATAATTCTCACTATAACGGACTCTCGCTATTACGGAAATGCGGACACTACATGTGGTCCCATTTGAACATTTGAAATATTTAACTCTGGATAGAACGGACATATGCTGAACATAACTGTCAGATTAAGTGTTAATTAAGAATATTGTTAATTAAGTGTCGATCTTAAGCATCCATTGTACAATCTTTTTCCGCGGAATTTTAGCCTTGTGTTGATTTTTAGCAACAGATTTGCGTTTTCCAGGTGGTCGTTTCAATGACTCCTTGCTTGATATCCCTTCTGATTCTAAACGTAACGCCTTTTTTGCAGTCTCACTGCTCTTGACCAGGATATCGAGTCTCTTTAAGAAATCTGCTTTCCCATAAAATTTAAACATAACTGGAATCTCGAGTCCCAATCCAGCCCCTCTGTTGACTCGCTTGCCACAAATAACTGCAACCCCACTGTTGCATTCTCCTTTCAAAAAAGAAGAAACAATTTGAGATAATCCAAAGGGGATGTGCCCAACAATTCGCCCATTTTCTTCAATAATTGCCACAGCATTTCTGTCTCTACCATTTTCTGGTTCTCGTTGAAGTACTAATGGTTCTTTAGGAATAAGAAAATTAGCCGAGAAATACATGTGTGGAAAGACGCAAATAAGTAACATCATCAAAAACAAGGTATCAGTAAGAGAACAATATGAAAAAGGACTTCCTCAAGGAAAGAAACGAAACCGTACTTCTCAGTTTTCAGATTTAAACGATGCTGTCTGGGAGTGGTATAAAAACAAGAATGATCAACTAATTCCAGTTGATGGTCCAATGATCCAGGAATTTGCATCTCAAGTTGCCGAAAAGCTAGGTTACATTGATTTCAAAGCCTCAAGTGGTTGGTTGACAAGATTCAAAGAACGACACAATCTTTCACAACACAAAGTTTGCGGATAATCTGCTGATGTTGCAGTAGATACAGTGAAGTCTTGGAAAGAGCGGCTTGGCTCAATCATTTCTGGTTATGAAATGCAAGACATTTGGAACTTAGATGAGACTGGCCTCATCTATCGTGCTCTTCCAGACAAATGCCTTTTTGCCAAATCAAAGAAATGTAAAGGTGGTAAGAAATCCAAAGAACGTCTGACTGTTGCCCTGATGACCTCTGCAACTGGAGAAAAGAAGAAACCAAGTTATCGGAAAGTATGCCAATCCAAGGTGCTTGAAAAATGTCCACAGAGAGGACCTTCCTTGTCAATATTACAGCCAAAAAAATGCATGGATGACCTCCGACATTCTGCATAAGATCTTGAGTCAATTTAACAGGGAATGTAAAGCGAAAAAAAGATCAATTTTGTTGTTTCTCGACTCAGCTGGTTGCCATCCGTATGATTTGAAGGGACGCTACTCGAACGTCAAGCTCGTGTTTTTTCCTGTAAATTGCACATCTGAGTTGCAACCTCTTGATCTCGGCATTATTCAAACTTCAAAGTTCATTATAGAAAGCTTTTGCTACGCTTCATCATCGCAATGACCTCAAGTGAAAGGAATGCCTCAGAGATCAGCAAATCACTCAACGTATTACAGGCAATGAATTGGGTGGGAGAAGCATGGCAAAATGTTAAGGTGACAACCATCAGTAAGTGTTTCAATTCTGGGGGAATTTCCAGCAATACACTGATAGAAGACGAGGAGGCAGATCCCTTCAGTGACCTCGATGAAGATCTCGAAAATCTAATTAAAGAAGTTTCACCCGAAACCACCATCACTCCATTTACATACCTGCTATCAGATACCGAGCTGCCTATATGCTACTGCATGGATAATGAAAAGGAACTGCTAGATTGTTTAGTGATAAATGGGCAAGTGGAAGTGGTTATATCAGATGATAATGATGATGATGATGATGATAATGATGATAATGAAAGTGAATTCGCATGCCTCAGTAGTAAAGTTGCAGCACATGCACTGAAAAAGCAATCACACCAGACGACACTTGAAGAGTACTTTTTACAACAATAAAACTACAAACTACAAAATGATACAAAATTTATAAACTCCAGCACTACAAATCTCTGTTAACAAAATTACACGATTTGCTATTGATTAAAAAAACTTAATAATTTTTCAACCAATAAATTAGTGATTTTTTTCTCATCCCGCTATTACGAACTCTCGTTATTGCGGACGCAACATTTTGGTCCTGATGGTGTCCGTCTGACCGTATAACCGACTGACCATGCCCATGACCATGCGTATAACCGACAGACTGTATAACCGACTGACCATGCCCATTTCCCGGAAATGTCCAAGAAATTGTTTTCTTTCTTTGATGGATGCAATGATTAAAATTATTGTAATTTTAAAAGGAGAAATAAAAACAAACAATAACAAGTGGCAGACACCCAGAGAGGATGAAGGGGGGCAGTTGTCCCCCAACATTTTGGGAAGACAGGGGTCTTTTATTCTAAAAAGAATGGACAAATGTGATGTCACCTTGTCAAAACAATAGGCTTGCCCCCTCATAATATTGCCCAAAAAACAACAATGATGCAACATTAAAGAATTTCTCAATAAGCATAGCAACACTAGCAAAATAACACAAAGATCAAGACAAAATGTGTGTGGCAAATGGTGCTTGGTTTTCTAATGGTTTAACATGTGGAATTTTATAGAAAGAAGGCATATGATGATTGCATCAAATCTTTAGGCATATGATAATTGCACTGCACATCCAAATTATTGATAAAAATTTAAGGGCACAAGACTCATCATAGAAGAGAATTATTAATAAAAGTTGACCAATTGGGTAAATAAAGAATTGGGAAAAAACCCTTTTTAGTAACAAAAATAGACTGCTGAGGCTAGTCAACTTCTTTCTGGATGCTAACTATCTTAAACGCATCAAATCTTTAGGCATATGATAATTGCACTGCTTTAGAGTAAAATATTTCTGCATCAAAGTCAAAGTCTGCATATCTGTTTTAGATTTGTTGTTCATCATTTGGAAATACACGGAAGAAGAATTTCTTTGGGATGACTGTCTATTCAGTAGATCCATCAAATTTAAATTTGAATCTTCTGAGGCCTGACACTTTATACTAAACTTCCCTTTGCTTAGCTTTCAGAGGCACTTTCTTACGCCAAAGAAAATGAATATAATTTTTTGGCTTCATAATCTTTCATTCCACAGGAATGTTAACCAAAGTTAGCTACTCCATTACTTCAACTCCTGTCATACTACATTACATCATACCAATTACTGCATTTTGACATGCATTAAAAACAGATTCTATCTGCTTTTACTGTCTGTACTAACTTAATGTAAAACATACTTTTTTGGACAGCATTTTCAGTTCCTAGTACCATCTTGTTCAAATAAATATATCTCAAGATTTTGACTTCTGGTTTTGCATTCTCAATAAACCTTGTTCGTCTTTGGCTTAGTATCAATAAAACAAAAAAGGAGATGCATCTCCAAAACAAAAGTGCAGTGTATGACAAAAGAGCCCATGTAGCTCATATGATTAACCACATAAAATTTCCAAAGATGCAACAAGTCAAATGTGTTTCAAAATAGAACACAATAGACCACCATAACACAAAACCTTTCACCAAAGGCTGTCACAACAAATCCTATTCTACTTGGTAACAATATCAGTAACAAGATTGTAAGAAAGTAATGACTCCTCTAACTGTTAAAACCTCTCTTATCTCTTTTACAGTTAGTTCTTTAAATTAAATTACAGCAAAAGTGAAATTCAACTTGCAAATAAATAATATGTTATCTAAAACAAATTAAATAGCTATTCAAACAAACTAAAATGCATCCATAAACATTATATTACAAAGATAGGCAACCATTGAATCATTGAATGAATATTTTAGTTCTAGTAAAATTCAGAACAATGTAACTTTTGTGAATTCTACATTTAAATCACATTACACAAAAACAGAAAGAAAATGGTCTTTTTACCACACCTGAGTCGCTACGCCCAGTAACAGCAGCACAAAAAGAACCCCTATTGTCAGCACAAAATTTATCAGCAGTACCTTAAAGTCTGACCCTCTCTCTTTCAGCACGGTTCAGTTAGCAAAATGAAACAATTCTTTTGCCACAATAAATGTCGAAGGTTGTGTGTTACGATCTGGTTCTGGCCCCTAGGCTCTCCTGGCAGACTTGTAAGTAACCATTCTCTAGTCAGGGAGAAAAAAATACGCTTCGATTGTATCCAAAGCACAATTGATCAATAACTGTTTCAATCTTTCCAATACACGCATACTTGCAATGGGTTCTTGTGAAATTATTCTCATACTTTAATAATTGTTTCAGAAGTAAATTATATTTTATATAAATAAACAGTTTTAAATAAATAGTTTTAAATAAACAAAGATGATGCATTTTGGAAATTTTTTATTATTGTCATCATCATCATCATCAGAATTGCACAAGCGCAAAATAAAGTTTTTCTTTTATTTGCCGTGAGCAAGTCGAAAAATTTCTCCGCAGTAATCCAAGGGATCTGTTTGCTTTCCCAACTACCAGATCAACTGTCTTATTCCAATGCATATGGTTACAAATATATACACCCAGATACTTGTAAGACTGTAATCACCATGAGTTTTCTTTATAATATGTTTCACTTATGAGCTTTAAATTTAACAGGATCAAGGTAGTTGCCAGACCTTTTTGCTCGTTTGAAGAGCCTCTCCTTTTTAAGGAATCTCCTTGCGAGAATAAATTAAAATTAAATAAATTAAAATAGATTAAATTAGATTAAATTAAAAAGAATAAATTAATAAGTTTAAAGAACTAATAATTACTAAGGAAATAAATTAAGAAATTGGTTGTCGCTAAATTGATGGCTCCATATGAATTCAGAAAGGTAATCTTCCACCATTTCTCGGTTTGTTGAACCGTACATTGCCTTGAACTTCGCTTTGGCCCTCTGCCACATTTCCTCCACTCTGTTCATTGTTGCCCCTGTTACTTGCTACGAAATTCAAGGTGTGGTTAACTGTGCCGAGGGCAAACCCAAGCTGTGGCAGGTTCGGATATTCTGCAGACATATCGGTCCATATCGTTGTGTTCGGTTCCAGCCACTGCTGGATGATCGGCAGTAATGTAGCTTGGTCCCTTGCAGGGACCGGTAACAGGAACCCTTTCTTTGTATCTTCCTCATACACGCCCAGTATCCATGTAGGTGGCCATGCTCGTAATTTCGTCGCACAAACAATGTGTTCATTTCCCCTTAGACCCTCTGGGTGGTTCACAAAAGGCTGAACAGCCACGTCTCGACAAAACTGATTCTAGTCAACAATTGTGTGCCCTCCACTTTATTTTAAGCCCCCATTGTCATCTGCAAGACAGAAAGCCCCCTCGAGCAGCCTGCACTTGTAGCCCACAGGTATGTCAACCTGCCACAGCTTCAAATGCAAGCTCTCAAAAAAGCTGCCTTTTCGGATGTTTATCGTTTTTCTACAATTTGGACATCTCCAAATGATACCATCAATGCTGCGTCTGTATAGACCTTTTCTACAAGGTACCTGGCATACATCGCACTCTTGTTCTGTCAAAAGCAGCCTAGGTTGCCTGCACAATGCAATTGTAGCCTCCTCGTTGTCTTTCAATTGACATCAAATTTCCATCAAGATGAAGGACTCAAATTCTTGCATTGTTGGCAGTTGTAGAACCTGAGCTTGAGCCATCATAATGTAAAAGCACTTAAGTATACTTGCAACTCAATCTATATCGTTAGGTGTCGCTATGAGTGGTCTGCAATCAAAAGAACCCATTTAATGACATGGGGTGATGCCCAGGATGGTGGTGACTAACATTTTCTGTATGTTTCATTCAAATGAATTGAAACTTGGCTTATTAGGAAATTTGACTTAATTGCTGACATACTTTTCTATTATAGTATGGTTGGTACCATACTAATAAATATTTCTGGTAGTGTTAATAATGTTTTGGATATACTTCCATCCGATCTCCAATGGCTTAAACTACTTTTTCACAGTAAGATGATAAGTTAGACACTCTTTAACAGGATTTGCCAATGGCGAGATTGTGCTTAAAGTAATATATGATCTACCCAGGACAGCAAAGACTTGTCGGTGCCTTTGAAAAAATTGCATCACAGACTTTCCATTTGATCGTTAGTCAAATGAAAAATCTGTGACATCAAATTAACAGGCAATTAAAAAGGATTAATTCTTGCTGCTTTGTACAGCTTCAAGCAACTTGTAAGGTCGTTTACACGATCACATTCTGTGATCACATAAAATATGTGATGCAAATATGACCTGAATATGATGGTGTAAACCGGCCTTTAGTCACCTTGCCCGTGTTTATTTTTATTCTCCCTGGCTTTCTCCCGCTGTTTCCCCATGACTCGGACCTGCAGTGTGGTCCTATGTGCTCTAAAAAGAAGAATAATTGATTAATAAAAACTATAACTAATTTTTTGTTGAGAAATGCTTATAGTTGGAGAAAATTATCAAATGCAAAACAGAATATAACGGAAGAGACAACGTAACGTAAGTTACCTGATGCAATCAATTTTGCGGTTTTGATCATCAGTGAAAAGGAACTCCATATCCTTGTTGATCTCGAATCGACGGGCTACCCTTGATTTAAATGGAGCAGCCCCTTCTTCTCTTTTCCAAATTATCCTTTGAAAAATCAGAGCGAAAATGAGTTTGGCATGTTATACAGTAGACTACATTTATTTGTAACCACATTCTAGACTTCATCATATGTGCATAAAATAAACTCATTTTTGACAAGCGAAATCTTTACCAAATAAAATGTGTTTTACAAAATATTTGTAAGCAAGAATTTATTTATACATTTATCTGTAAACATACCTTAGTGTGACCATGATGTGTAACTTTCACAAACTTCATTATTAAATTTTTGTCTTATTTCAAAGTAGCGTACTTCTGTTGCAGGTGTCAATTATTAGTTATGTGTAGATAAACCCCCATTTTATAGACAATCGTATGAGAAATTCTAATTATATCTATTGAAAACACTACTCCCATTTTTTCCTACTAAATGATAAAGATAAATCTATTTTAGAATAGAAAAAAACATACTAAACCACCCGACAGATAAGGGGGACATCAACACAGACTATTAAAGACATTGTTTTGTGATAAAGAAGAGAGAGGATCTATGATACTTGTATATGCTATGTCATTATTTTTGTGCTGCTGTACCATTAGTTGACCTGAGACTGACCACGTGAAGTTACTTGTAAAAATAAATGCTAGGGAAAATAATTTGTTTGGCTGCCATTGTGACCACGAGGAAAGAAGGTGACCCCCTGTAGAGGATGCTTACATAACACAATGTTATTGTGTGAAAAACAACTGTATTGTTATCATCCAGTCAGGGGGTCGCCTGAAAGTCGCAGGGGTAGAGGCTCCCCCCTTCCAAGCAATAGTCACAGCAGTGCGAGTAATGTTTTTATCATGTGACCTGTGCGAAGCTAATTTTTTCAAATTGAGGTTAATACTCCGCTGTCTTTTCCGAGGCTAATCTATGTACCCTAACATAGGGCCACTCGCAAGCCCGCATAGCAGGCTTCGTAGGGGAGCTAGTCTTTCATTAATTGAAAGTTGCTCAAAACAATTTGCAAGCCCAGGTCTAATCGAGTTTGTGTTCTTAAATTTTCCATAAAACTTCATTCATTCTTTCCCGGATGACTCATGGGGCTTGTTTCAATATTTTGCAGGCTAATCTAGAAGCTTAGTTCTTTATTGTGAAATGTTCTTTAAAGCTTGACAACAACATATTTCTGTTTGCTGCAACCAACTCTTATCTCTTTGACACATTTTCAGGATGTTACTCTCAGAAGTTTTTGTATTTATTTACGATCAAATGTTAAAATTTTCTTGTCATACAATTTTGGATCTCCTCAACTAATGGGTCTCGATTAAATATTTCCTAGGCTCTTTTTCTCATGGTCTAGAACTCTCATGTTTGATATGAATCCAACATGAACTACATAACTTTCTTCAGTGTACTCGAAAGCTATTACAATTATTAATTATAATCATGGCATACAATGTTTGTAACTTTTTATCATTGAGTATTGATAAATGGCATTTACTCGTTGTTTTAAAATAAAGATTGACTTTTCAGAAAACCTAAGATCTGGTGCAAATCTAGAGACCATGCCTGTCAAACTAGATTTGGATGGCAAATTCAGCAATTTTGCAAGAAACCTATAAGCCTTACCACTGATGTGATGAATAGATGTGATAGAGCCCAAGCTTTGAAAGAATCGTCATACCTTATACCTTTTTTCTTTTTCAAGGAAAGTGATACTTGTTTGTTGATAACTGCAAGAAAATTGAACAATGTTTGGACCGAGCGATGCCCCACATTTTATTAGGATTAAAAATTAGGTTCAATCCCTCTAGACTAGGAAACTGATAGTGCAAGATATCCATTGCAGCATTAATTACCGAGCAACTCAAGGGTAAACTCATTTAGATTTCATTTAGATTAATTTTACGCTCCTCAACTTTTGCACTATTCGCCTCTGGATTTTCAATGTTACTGATATTTGGGGTGGTATCAATCGAGAGAATATTAGCTGTCGGATGTATTACCATATTATGACTATCAATAACATTACAGCAGTCAAGGTCATAATCAGATATTACAATAGCATTGTCAGAATCAAGGGGTTCCTTGATGTCTAAGGGAAAAAGATCATCAATAGGCCCCTCTGTATTTTCAGATATTGATATTTTGCGGACACCTATTTTTTTAGCTGGGTTTCAAAACTTTGTTTTGAGATAAGGAATGATTCAGGCGAATGCTGGACTGTACAAACTGTTGACAAATTCTTCATAGTCGGGTTTTGATGGTTGGTTTTCCTTAGAAAATTAATCTTCCTCAAAGCATGGGACTGGATCTACCGATGCTGTCCCTATGAAGGAGCTGTCAACGGATTTGTCTGAGCTATGGTCGTCATCAACTTGGTCCTCTTCTCTTGAATGGGGAAGAATTGCAGGACCAAAGTTATCGTATTTAGCAACAGGTCTCATTCTCCTTCCCACTTCAGAAATAACTTGCCTGTTTTTGGGCTTCCTTTGTCAAATCAATGATTGAACGGAACATAAATATATGATTAGATGGAGACATTTTATTGAGAAAGTATCTGTTTAGGTTGAACAAGGCGTGAATTTGTTCTGCAACTTGACTATTATTTTGACAACAGAGCTCATTGATGCAAGCTATTCTTGGCAGTGCCTCAACTTCATTAAAGCTGTTTCCCTCATGAAGTCAGTCAAAAAGGGCCAAATAGTATGCACTACCGGTGATCAGATTTTCTAGCTTTGCAGATGAATTAATCCAAGGAAACGATAGCTGTAAGGCTCCTTCATTCGCCATTTAAAAGTTCTCCGCAGTAGCCTTTGCAGCACGGCCTACTTTTGGTGAAAAGAAACTGTCAAAATTTATGTTGCCAAATGCAGCAACAAGTGCTCCATTTATAGATATTTTTGACCTGTATTTCAGTCAGTCCACCTCAACATTTTAATCAGCCCTATGAGCTTTAAGGTGCTCGCAATTATAAATTATCTTCCTATCCTACTCTTTTAACCTAAAAGAGGTGCCCAATATGACAGATTCGGACCCATTTTTAGAGAGTCTAGTTTTCTTGAACATAATCTCCATTGCAACGTCATCCCAAAATTTTTGAGAATCAACTTCATCGGCATCATCTTCATACAAATCGTTTTCAGCAGGAGGAGTATACCTAAATGCAATTTTACGATTAACATCAGTGATCAAGATATGGGGGTAAAAAGCAGTTAAACTTGTAACTATGTTCGATAAAGCATTCAAAATGCAAATAGGAATTCAAAGTGAGGTTGCTATAGATCTTGGTCTTCAATACAGCCTCTGCCACAACACATGTTTTGCCTATCGCTTAGTGATTCTTTAGACACTCACGCAGAAGATTGCAAAAGTCTAACCCAATCAGAAGAACATCATCAAAATTGTGGATACAATCACTGTATTCCTGATACCTATAAAATATGCTACAAGTGTCGCATTTAACAAAGAATGTCTCAATCGATTCTAAGTAGCTGAAAAAGGTAAGTATCCTGGCATTTCTAGTTACTCTTTTTGCATGTGCATGTGTTAACTGTTTCCTCAGACAAAACTCTATACTTACCACTAGAGGCCAATTCAATTAGTTTGTCTTCATTCAATGTAAACGGTTGTGGATAGAAAGGATTATAAACTAGCATCAAATGACTGCATTTCCTTTCATTCATGCCCGACTGCCAGGCAGTAGCCATCTCTTCTTGACACCTTTCATTTTCACAATTGATTAACCCACTTTTAAGTAATTTTTGTCCTGCAAAGGATAGCCCACACCCCCATGTGATGTATTTTTAACCATGTAGAAACCTTCGTGTTTATCACTGAAAACTGCAGTGTGTGTGTATTCTTGGTTATGCCACCTTCTTTAATGGCGATTAATACTCTTTTTGGTAACCTTTCTTTTGCAATAATCACATTCTATGCGCTCAATGTTTTATTGTCTTGTGGAAACAACAGTTTTCTCTTCTAACACCTGTTTGTCCTTTTTATATGATAGTTTCTTCAAACCAGTATCATCTTTGTTAATGGCATGAATTCTTTTTGAAGATCGAAAATGTTTTTCTAAATGACTTTGAAATCTACATTTCCTTTCTATAGTTGCAGAACATTCTGTGCAGTGATAATGCATTTTGCCTGTCTTGGCTTTTGGAATGTCCCAAGCGCAAGAATCTCTGTAATATAAAACCCTACTTTCTATCTAGCAGGCACAGACGGTAAAATGACATCCAGTAGGGTTCATTTTACCGTTGTACCTTTCTCTGCTAATAAACGTTTTTCAAGCTGTTGTCCAACGTTTAAGCAACAAATTATCTTCTTATGGCTTTTTAAGCAAGTATCTTGTAAAAGCTTTGGCGTCGCTCAAAATTATGTCTTTAAAGTAGATACAATGAGAATCATCAGAAGACCTATTCAGTAACATGATAAAATGGTTCAAAAGATCACTTGAAAGCCAACGGTTCCCTACAAGAAATTTCAGGCTAGACACTGGAAGATGAAGAGAATCCATAATTTGATCATTGGATGACTCATAAATAAGGTCAATAAACCTCTTAATTACCCCTACATTAAGATCTGCCAAGCCAACTGGACGCCTAGAAAGGAAAGTTGCCTTCTGCAGCCATGCCTTCTCCTCCAGCATCTCTTTTAACCTCATGCAGCCTTTAGCACATTTCTTTCTCTAAATATCACAAAAAAGAAGGAACATTTCTTCAAGTCGAAGAATTTGCTGCGTAAAGTCTGCCTTTAACTAAAAAAATTTACTATGTGAATAGTAAAAATGTCATTTATGGAAATGCCCAAAAATGCTTCCTGCTTAGTTTGAAACATAAACGAGCCAACTTCTCTATACCAACCTGGATTCAAACATTTTAAATGAACATATACATGAGACATTTCTAGTTATATAAATGAAGTTGGCCATACCTTTTTTTCATTCACAGATGCCAATGGACCAGATGCAGCATCTATTCTTTCTGCCTCTTTAAATTAAAAATTTAATAAGTTGATAAGACCAAAAGTATACTGTTGGCTTAAAGGAATATCGGTTAGGGTAAAGTATTAACTAGTGATATGTTACTTTTTCGCGTTGTGGAGCTACAATTGGAAACTGTACTTACCTCCGCAAGATAACTCGTCCAAAGGAGAATCGCTGTATTCCTTCGATGAGAAATAACTTCATCAACATCTAAAACTATTTGTATAGAGAGGATTGGATAAAAGAGGTTTATGCGCTAGATTATTTTTCAATGCAACGAACAGTGAATAAATTTCAAGGATGTTTTATAACAATATAAATATTCAATCGGATTTCAGGTATAAAGGTCCATCACTCTTAAACATTTACACGAAGCGATGTAAAGTGAATCAATTTTGACCCTCAATCATTGAAGCTAATAAGCGGATACTACCTTCATGTACAAGAAGTGCATCCATAACTTTCAGCTGTATCAGGCAAAGAAAATTCCAAGAGGAAAAGTGTAAAATAATGGATTTCGAAAAGAGTGGTCCTTACCTTGAAAATCTTATGCTTAAAGACATAGAAAGTACAACTTGTGGGTCATTTTACCGAGTTTATTCGAAAGCAATTTGCAGTTTGATTAAATACAAATTGATGATGAGCAAGTACAAATGCAAACCACAAAGAATTTGTCATGTTACCAATGTATAGCAGGCAATCCATCGTGATCCTGCAGCTGCCTTCAACTTGGTTACTGCTATAAAACACTTGTTTGTAAGAATTGGCATGCAGATTCAACTTTGAAACTGTTCACACATTTCGGGCATGGCCAAGTTTGTTCGCAATAATTTGTTTGCAAACATTTTTAATCAAATGTATAATGATGTTACAACAAATAAATGATCATGTAGACGGACATCAATACCCTTTATTTGAGAACAACTTCAAGAACTCTTCTCACCTGTTTTCTGTCTGTCCCTGCTTTTCCGTTTTCTCTCTCTCCTCGCAACTGCCAAATAGGAGTATACGTTCACATAAGATTATTCTATTCATGTTTTTATCTTATGCCGTATAGTTAGAAAGTACAAAATAAGCTTGGTATGGACGGAATATGAAGAATTCAGTTTAGATGGAGAAGATGCTAAGCAATACTGCTACTGAAAGGGCAACCGCTTCACCTTTCCTTTTTTTTGCTTTCCTTGTGATGGGGGACACTTGTCGTCTGGAGACTTTTCCTATGAAATAAATAAACTTCTAGTTGAAATATTCTAAAGTGTAATTGCTCAAAATAAATATCGACAACATAATGTTTACAACAATTAGAAGAAAATAGTAAATCACTAATAATACGAATATTACAACAGGATAAAAGCTTCAACAAAAATTTTGCTGATTTCAATGCCTGTCTTGGTTAAAAGAAAAGAAATGTTAAAAATCTAACTTACAATTTTATAACTATGAAAAAATATTACGTTAAAAGTCCTTGTTTATTATTAAAAAGGCTAATTTATCAAAACTATTCCATTTTTAAAATTAAGTCCAGTTTTTCATGAAATCCTTTTTATTTTCGGCATTTCTTACGTCTGAATCCTATGTTTCATACACACCTCTTTGCAGTAGCCCTTCATCCAATTCTAGCATACCTGCATATTCTCGACAAAACTACCAAAAGGGGCCATTTCAAGTGCCCGTGTTTTGGGAGCAGAGCTGTGAAAAAAGGGATATTCTTTCTAAAATGAGCAAATGAAAAATATGACCAAAATTTTGCGTTGAACCACAAATGTTACAAATTATATATTTATTACCGACCAGCTTTCCTGAATGCATTCAGTTTAGAAGTTGAACTCTCTATGAAATCTTTAGGAGTTGAACACTGTTGTAAACACAATTTACAGCAACTCCGCACATCTTCTAAGGGACATTGATCAACCTTACCTATCCCCAGCAAATCTTAAATTGCATGCAGATGCCATCCATGCAAAGGGGGCAGCCTTAGAAAATTGCTGAGGTTTTGTAGATGGCACTGTCAGGCCAATGGGCACAAAAGAGTCCATGCATTGAAGTTTCAATCAGTTGTGGTTAGGAATGGCCTTATTGCAAAAGTTTTTAGGCCTGTTGAAGGATGCAGGCACGACAGTCCTATGCTCGCTATGTCAAGGTATAACGCCAACTTGACGCAAAATTTGACATTCTCAAAACTCATAATAACCGACTGACCATGCCCATTTCCCGAAAACGCCCAAGAAATTGTTTTCTTTCTTTGATGGATGCAATGATTAAAATTGTTGTAATTTTAAAAGGAGAAATAAAAACAAACAATAACAAGTGGCAGACACCCAGAGGGGATGAAGGGGGGCAGTTGTCCCCCAACATTTTGGGAAGACAGGGGTCTTTTATTCTAAAAAGAATGGACAACTGTGATGTCACCTTGTCAAAACAATAGGCTTGCCCCCTCATAATATTGCCCAAAAAACAACAATGATGCAACATTAAAGAATTTCTCAATAAGCATAGCAACACTAGCAAAATAACACAAATTGTGCTTGGTTTTCTAATGGTTTAACATGTGGAATTTTATAGAAAGAAGGCATATGATAATTGTATCAAATCTTTAGGCATATGATAATTGCACTGCACATCCATAAAAATTTAAGGGCACAAGACTCATCATAGAAGAGAATTATTAATAAAAGTTGACCAATGAAATTACTAGAAATGCAGGCACTTGCAGAGTATACAAGCCATAGAAACTTGGACAAAAAATTGGGTAAAAACCCTTTTTAGTAACAAAAATAGACTGCTAAGGCTAGTCAACTTCTTTCTGGATGCTAACTATCTTAAACGCATCAAATCTTTAGGCATATGATAATTGCACTGCTTTAGAGTGAAATATTTCTGCATCAAAGTCAAAGTCTGCATATCTGTTTTAGATTTGTTGTTCATCATTTGGAAATACATTGAAGAAGAATTTCTTTGGGATGACTGTCTATTCAGTAGATCCATCAAATTTAAATTGAATCTTCTGAGGCCTGACACTTTATACTAACCTTCCCTTTGCTTAGCTTTCAGAGGCACTTTCTTACGCCAAAGAAAATGAATATAATTTTTTGGCTTCATAATCTTTCATTCCACAGGAATGTTAACCAAAGTTAGCTACTCCATTACTCCAACTCCTGTCATACTACATTACATCATACCAATTGCTGCATTTTGACATGCATTAAAAACAGATTCTAACTGCTTTTACTGTTTGTACTAACTTAATGTAAAACATACTTTATTGGACAGCATTTTCAGTTCCTAGTACCACCTTGTTCAAATAAATATATCACAAGATTTTGACTTCTGGTTTTGCATTCTCAATAAACCTTGTTCGTCATTGGCTTAGTATCAATAAAACAAAAAAGGAGATGCATCTCCAAAACAAAAGTGCAGTGTATGACAAAAGGGCCCATGTAGCTCATATGATTAACCACATAAAATTTCCAAAGATGCAACAAGTCAAATGTGTTTCAAAATAGAACACAACAGACCACCATAGCACAAAACCTGTCACCAAAGGCTGTCACAACAAATCCTATTCTACTTGGTAACAATATCAGTAACAAGATTGTAAGAAAGTAATGACTCCTCTAACTGTTAAAACCTCTCTTATCTTTTTTTACAGTTAGTTCTTTAAATTAAATTACAGCAAGAGTGAAATTCAACTTGCAAATAAATAACATGTTGTTACAAATTAAATAGCTATTAAAACAAACTAAAATGCATCCATAAACATTATATTACAAAGATAGGCAACCATTGAATCATTGAATGAATATTTTAGTTCTAGTAAAATTCAGAACAATGTAATTTTTGTGAATTCTACATTTAAATCACATTACACAAAAACCGAAAGAAAATGGTCAGGTAGCGGTGTAAAATTAAGTATTTTAGCAGCATCCAGAGGGGCCAGTCTGCAAACAGAAGAAACTTTTTGCAGTAATTTACCACCTGAGTAGCCAGGCCCAGCCCAGTAGCAGCAGCATAAAAATAACCTCTATATAAAATTTATCAGCAGTACCTTAGAGTCTGACCCTCTCTCTTTCAGCACGGTTCAGTCAGCAAAATGAAACAATTCTTTTGCCACAATAAATGTCGAAGGTTGTGTGTTACGATCTGGTTCTGGCCCCTTGGCTCTCCTGGCAGACTTGTAAGTAACCATTCTCTAGTCAGCGAGAAAAAAATACGCCTAGATGGTATCCAAAGACAATCCATCAATAACTGTTTCAATCTTTCCAATACATCCATACTTGCAATGGGTTCTTGTGAAATTATTCTCATACTTTAATAATTGTTTCAGAAGTAAATTATATTTTATATAAATAAACAGTTTTAAATAAATAATTTTAAATAAACAAAGATGATGCATTTTGGAATTTCGAAATTTTTTTATTGTTGTCATCATCATCATCATCAAAATTGCACAAGGGCAAAATAAAGTTTTTCTCTTATTTGCCGTGAACAAGTAGAAAAATTTCTCCGCAGTAATCCAAGGGATCTGTTTGCTTTCCCAACTACCAGATCAACTGTCTTATTCCAACGCATATCGTTACAAATATATACACCCAGATACTTGTAAGACTGTACTTGTAAGACTGTAATCATCATGAGCTCTCTTTATAATATGTTTCACTTTCTTTCTTTGAGCTTTAAATTTAACAGGATCAAGGTAGTTGCCAGACCTTTTTGCTCGTTTAAAAAGCCTCTCCTTTTTACGAATCTCCCTGCGAGAATAAATTAAAATTAAATAAATTAAAATAGATTAAATTAGATTAAATTAAAAAAAATAAATTAATAAGTTTAAAGAACTAACAATTACTAAGGAAATAAATTAATAAATTGGTTGTCGCTAAATTGATGGCTCCATATGAATTCAGAAAGGTAATCTTCCACCATGTCTCGGTTTGTTGGACCGTACATTGCCTTGAACTTCGCTTTGGCCCTCTGCCACATTTCTTCCACTCTGTTCATTGTTACCCCTGTTACTTGCTACGAAATTCAAGGTGTGGTTAACCGTGCCAAGGGCAAACCCAAGCTGTGACAGGTTCGGATATTCTGCAGACATATCTGTCCATATCGTTGTGTTCGGTTCCACCCGCTGCTGGATGATCGGCAGTAATGTAGCTTGGTCCCTTGCAGGGACCGGTAACAGGAATCCTTTCTTTGTCTCTGCCTCGTACCCGCCCAGTATCCACTGCTCTCTCCAAGGTGGCCACGCTCGTACTTTCGTCGCGCAAACAGATTTTCATTGTTTCCAACAATGTGTTCATTTCCCCCTAGACGCTCTGGGCGGTTCACAAAATGCTGGATAGCCACGTCTCGACAAAACTGATTCTAGTCAACAATTGTGTGCTCTCCACTTAATTTTCAACTTCCTCATCGTCTGCAAGACAGACAGCCCCCTCGAGCAGCCTGCACTTGTAGCCTACAGGTATGTCAACCTGCCACAGCTTCAAATGCGAGCTTTCAAAAAAGCTGCCTTTTCGGATGTTTATCGTTTTTCTACAATTTGGACATCTCCAAATGACGCCATCAATGCTGCGTCTGTACAGACCTTCTCTACAAGGTACCTAGCGTAGATCACACTCTTGTTCTGTCAAAAGCAGCCTGCACCATGCAATTCTAGCCTCGTTGTTTTTCAATTGATGCCAAATTTCAATTAAGTTGAAGGACTCGAATTCTTGCATTGTTGGCAGTTGTAGAACCTGAGCTTGAGCCATCATAATGTAAAAGCACTTAAGTATACTTGCAACGCACTCTATATCATTAGGTGAAGCTATGAGTGGTCTCCAATCAAAAGAACCCATTTAATGACATGGGGTGATGCCCAGGAAGGTGGTGACTAACATTTTCTGTATGTTCCATTCAAATGAATTGAAACTTGGCTTATTACGAAATTTGACTTAATTGCTGACATACTTCTCTATTATAATATGATTGGTACCATACTAATAAATATTTCTGGCAGTGTTAATAATGTTTTGGATATACTTCCATCCGATCTCCAATGGCTTAAACTACTTTTTCACAGTAAGATGATAAGTTAGATACTCTTTAACAGGATTTGCCAATGGCGAGATTGTGCTTAAAGTAATATATGATCTACCCAGGACAGCAAAGACTTGTCGGTGCCTTTGAAAAAATTGCATCGCAGACTTTCCATTTGATTGCTAGTCAAATGAAAAATCTGTAACATCAAATTAACAGGCAATTAAAAAGGATTAATTCTTGCTGCTTCGTACAACTTCAAGCAACTTGTAAAGTCAATTACATGATCACATTCTGTGATCACATAAAACATATGATGCAAATATGACCTGAATATGATCGTGTAAACCGGCCTTTAGTCACCTTGCCCATGTTTATTTTTATTCTCCCTGGCTTTCTCCCGCTGTTTCCCCATGACTCGGACGTGCAGTGTGGTCCTATGTGCTCTAAAAAGAAGAATAATTGATTAATAAAAACTATAACTAATTTTTTGTTGAGAAATGCTTATAGTTGGAGAAAATTATCAAATGCAAAACAGAATATAACCGAAGAGACAACGTAACGTAAGTTACCTGATGCAATCAATTTTGCGGTTTTGATCATCAGTGAAAAGGAACTCCATATCCTTGTTGATCTCGAATAGACAGGCTACCATTGATTTAAATGGAGCAGCCCCTTCTTCTCTTCTCCAAATTATCCTTTGAAAAATCAGAGCGAAAATGAGTTTGGCATGTTATACAGTAGACTACATTTATTTGTAACCACATTCTAGACTTCATCATATGTGCATAAAATAAACTCATTTTTGACAAGCGAAATCTTTACCAAATAAAATGTGTTTTACAAAATATTTGTAAACAAGAATTTATTTATACATTTATCTGTAAACATTCCTTAGTGTGACCATGATGTGTAACTTTCACAAACTTCATTATTAAATTTTTGTCTTATTTCAAAGTAGCGTACTTCTGTTGCAGGTGCCAATTAATAGTTATGTGTAGATAAACCCCCATTTTATAGGCAATCGTATGAGAAATTCTAATTATATCTATTGAAAACACTACTGATAAATCTATTTTAGAATAGAAAAAAACATACTAAACCACCCGACAGATAAGGGGGACATCAACACAAATTGTTAAAGACATTGTTTTGTGATAAAGAAGAGAGAGGATCTATGATACTTGTATATGCTATGTCATTATTTTTGTGCTGATGTACCATTAGTTCACGTGAAGTTACTTGTAAAAATAAATGCTAGGGAAAATAATTTGTTTGGCTGCCATTGTGACCACGAGGAAAGAAGGTGACCCCCTGTAGAGGATGCTTACATAACACAATGTTATTGTGCGAAAAACAACTGTATTGTTATCATCCAGTCAGGGGGTCGCCTGAAAGGAGCAGGGGTAGAGGCTCCCCCCTTCCAAGCGATAGTCACAGCAGTGCGAGTAATGTTTTTATCGTGCGACCTGTGCGAAGCTAATTTTTTCAAATTGAGGTTAATACTCCGCTGTCTTTTCCAAGGCTAATCTATGTACCCTAACGTAGGGCCACTGGTAAGCCCGAATAGCGGGCTTCGTAGGGGAGCTAGTCTTTCATTAATTGAAAGTTGCTTAAAAAAATTTGCAAGCCCAGGTCTATTCGAGTTTGTGTTCTTAAATTTTTCATAAAACTTCATTCATTCTTTCCCGGATGACTCATGGGGCTTGTTTCAATATTTTGCAGGCTAATCTAGAAGCTTAGTTCTTTATTGTGAAATGTTATTTAAAGCTTGACAACAACATATTTCTGTTTGCCGCAACCAATTCTTATCTCTTTGACACATTTTCAGGATGTTACTCCCAGAAGTTTTTGTATTTATTTACGATCAAATGTTAAAATTTTCTTGCCATACAATTTTGGATCTCATCGACTAATGGGTCTCGATTAAATATTTCCTAGGCTCTTTTTCTCATGGTCTAGAACTCTCATGTTTGATATGAATCCAACATGAACTACATAACTTTCTTCAGTGTACTCGAAAGCTATTACTTTTATCGATTATAATCATGGCATACAATGGTTGTAACTTTTTATCATTGAGTATTGATAAATGGCATTTACTCGTTGTTTTAAAAGAAAGATTGACTTTTCAGAAAACCTAAGATCTGGTGAAAATCTAGTGACCATGCCTGTCAAACAAGATTTGGATGGCAAATTCAGCAATTTTGCAAGAAACCTATAAGCCTTACCACTGATGTGATGAATAGATGTGATAGAGCCCAAGCTTTGAAAGAATCGTCATACCTTCTACCTTTATTTCTTTTCCAAGGAAAGTGCTACTTGTTTGTTGATAACTGCAAGAAAATTGAACAATGTTGGGACGGAGCGATGCCCCACATTTTATTAAGATTAAAAATGAGGTTCAATCCCTCTAGACTAGGAAACTGATGGTGCAAGATATTCATTGCAGCATTAATTACAGAGCAACTCAGAGGTAAACTCATTTAGATTTCATTTAGATTAATTTTACGCTCCTCAACTTTTGCACTATTAGCCTCTGGATTTTCAATGTTACTGATATTTGGGGTGGTATCAATCGAGAGAATATTAGCTGTCGGATGTATTACCATATTATGACTATCAATAACATTACAGCAGTCAAGGTCATAATCAGATATTACAATAGCATTGTCAGAATCAAGGGGTTCCTTGATGTCTAAGGGAAAAAGATCATCAATAGGCCCCTCCGTATTTTCAGATATTGATATTTTGCGGACAACATTTTTTTAGCTGGGTTTCAAAACTTTGTTTGGAGATAAGGAATGATTCAGGCGAATGCCGGACTGTACAAACTGTTGACAAATTCTTCATAGTCGGGTTTTGATGGTTGGTTTTCCTTAGAAAATTAATCTTCCTCAAAGCATGGGATTGGATCTACAGATGCTGTCCCTATGAAGGAGCTGTCAACGGATTCGTCTGAGCTATGGTCGTCATCAACTTGGTCCTCTTCTCTCGAATAGGCAAGAATTGCAGGACCAAAGTTATCGTATTTAGCAACAGGTCTCATTCTCCTTCCCACTTCAGAAATAACTTGCCTGTTTTTGGGCTTCCTTTGTCAAATCAATGATTGAACGGAACATAAATATATGATTAGATGGAGACATTTTATTGAGAAAGTATCTGTTTAGGTTGAACAAGCCGTGAATTTGTTCTGCAACTTGACTATTAATTTGACAACAGAGCTCATTGATGCAAGCTATTCTTCGCAGTGCCTCAACTTCATTAAAGCTGTTTCCCTCATGAAGTCAGTCAAAAAGGGCCAAATGGTATGCACTAACGGTGATCAGATTTTCTAGCTTTGCAGATGAATTAATCCAAGGAAGCGATAGCTGTAAGGCTCCTTCATTTGCCATTTGAAAGTTCTCCGCAGTAGCCTTTGCAGCACGGCCTACTTTTGGTGAAAAGAAACTGTCAAAATTTATGTTGCCAAATGCAGCAACAAGTGGTCCATTTATAGATATTTTTGACCTGTATTTCAGTCAGTCCGTGATATAGTCTCTTGGACTTTCAGAGTGAAGCAAGAATTTTGAGTGCATATATTATTCCCTGATCAGATGATACTGTCAAAAACCACTAGAAAATCCAAATATTTTCCGAAAAATCTTATAAAATTTAAGATTGTTCTTACCAAGACCAGTTATGATGTCATTTATAATATAGAGTTTCGTTTCTTTTGAGGACACACCTAATTTTCCGTAAGCAATCATACATTCTTGGATGAGTGCTCAAGCAGTGTTTCCAGCAATCGCTCTTCAGACATCTCTACATTCCACCTCAACATTTTAATCAGACCTATGAACTTTAAGGTGCTCGGAATTATAAATTATATTTCTATCCTACTCTTTTAACCTAAAAAAGGTGCCCAATATGACAGATTCAGACCCACTTTTAGAGAGTCTAGTTTTCTTGAACAATACCCCCTGCTCATCATCTCCATTGCAACGTCATCCCAAAATTTTTGAGAATCAACTCATCTTCATTCAAATCGTTTTCAGCAGGAGGAGTATACTTAATGCAGTTAAACTCATAACTATGTTCGCTAAGGCATTCAAAATGCAAATAGGAATTCAAAGTGAGGTTGCTATCGATCTTGGTCTTCAATACAGCCTCTGCCAGAGCACATATTTTGCCTATGGCTAAGTGATTCTTTAGACACTCACGCAGAAGATTGCAAAAGTCTAACCCAATCAGAAGAACATCATCAAAATTGTGGATACAATCACTGTATTCCTGATACCTATAAAATATGCTACAAGTGTCGCATTTAACAAAGAATGTCTCAATCGATTCTAAGTAGCTGAAAAAGGTAAGTATCCTGGCATTTCTAGTTACTCTTTTTGCATGTGCATGTGTTAACTGTTTCCTCAGACAAAACTCTATACTTACCACTAGAGGCCAATTCAATTAGTTTGTCTTCATTCTATGTAAACGGTTGTGGATAGGAAGCATTATGAACTAGCATCAAATGACTGCATTCCCTTTCATTCATGCCTGACTGCAAGGCAGTAGCCATCTCTTCTGGACACCTTTCATCTTCACAATTTATTAACTCGCTTTTAAGTAATTTTTGGACATGCAAAGGATAGCCCACACCCCCATGTGATGTATTTTTAACCATGTAGAAAACTTCGTGTTTATCACTGAAAACTGCAGTGTGTGTGTATTCTTGGTTATGCCACCTTCTTTAATGGCGATTAATACTCTTTTTGGTAACCTTTCTTTTGCAAATATCACATTCTATGCGCTCAATGTTTAATTGTCTTCTGGAAACAACAGTTTTCTCTTCTAACATCTGTTTGTCCTTTTTATATGACAGTTTCTTCAAACCAGTATCATCTTTGTCAATGGGATGAATTCTTTTGGAAGATCAAAAATGTTTTTCTTAATGACTTTGAAATCTACATTTCCTTTCTATAGTTGCAGAACATTCTGTGCAGTGATAATGCATTTTGCCTGTCTTGGCTTTTGGAATGTCCCCAGTGCAAGAATCTCTGTAATATAAAACTCTACTTTCTATCTAGCAGGCACAGACGGTAAAATGGCATCCAGTAGGGTTCATTTTACCGATGTACCTTTCTCTACCAATAAACGTTTTTCAAGCTGTTGTCCAACGTTTAAGCAACAAATTATCTTCTTAAGGCTTTTTACGCGAGTATCTTGTAAAAGCTTTGGCGTCGCTCAAAATTATGTCGTTAAAGTAGATACAACGAGTATCATCAGAAGATCTATTCAGTAACATGATAAAATGGTTCAAAAGATCACTTGAAAGCCAACGGTTCCCTACAAGAAATTTCAGGCTAGACACTGGAAGATGAAGAGAATCCATAATTTGATCATTGGATGACTCATAAATAAGGTCAATTAACCTATTAATTACCCTTACATTAAGATCTGCCAAGCGAACTGGACGCCTAGAAAGGAAAGTTGCCTTCTGCAGCCATGCCTTCTCCTCCAGCATCTCTTTTAACCTCATGCAGCCTTTAGCACATTTCTTTCTCTAAATATCACAAAAAAGAAGGAACATTTCTTTAAGTCGAAGAATTTGCTGCGTAAAGTCTGCCTTTAACTAAAAAAATTTACTATGTGAATAGTAAAAATGTCATTTATGGAAATGCCCAAAAATGCTTCCTGCTTAGTTTGAAACATAAACGAGCCAACTTCTCTATACCAACCTGGATTCAAACATTTTAAATGAACATATACATGAGGCATTTCTAGTTATATAAATGAAGTTGGCCATACCTTTTTTTCATTCACAGATGCCAATGGACCAGATGCAGCATCTATTCTTTCTGCCTCTTTAAATTAAAAATATAATAAGTTGATAAGACCAAAAGTATACTGTTGGCTTAAAGGAATATTGGTTAGGGTAAAGTATTAACTTTTGTTATGTTACTTTTTCGCGTTGTGGAGCTACAATTAGAAACTGTACTTACCTCCGCAAGATAACTCGTCCAAAGGAGAATCGCTGTATTCCTTCGATGAGAAATAACTTCATCAACATCTAAAACTATTTGTATAGAGAGGATTGGATAAAAGAGATTTATGCGCTAGATTATTTTTCAATGCAATGAACAGTGAATAAATTTCAAGGATGTTTTATAACAATATAAATATTCAATCGGATTTCAGGTATAAAGGTCCATCACTCTTAAACATTTACACGAAGCGATGTAAAGTGAATCAATTTTGACCCTCAATCATTGAAGCTAATAAGCGGATACTACCTTCATGTACAAGAAGTGCATCCATAACTTTCAGCTGTATCAGGCAAAGAAAATTCCAAGAGGAAAAGTGTAAAATAATGGATTTCGAAAAGAGTGGTCCTTACCTTGAAAATCTTATGCTTAAAGACATAGAAAGTACAACTTGTGGGTCATTTTACCGAGTTTATTCGAAAGCAATTTGCAGTTTGATTAAATACAAATTGATGATGAGCAAGTACAAATGCAAACCACAAAGAATTTGTCATGTTACCAATGTATAGCAGGCAATCCATCGTGATCCTGCAGCTGCCTTCAACTTGGTTACTGCTATAAAACACTTGTTTGTAAGAATTGGCATGCAGATTCAACTTTGAAACTGTTCACACATTTCGGGCATGGCCAAGTTTGTTCGCAATAATTTGTTTGCAAACATTTTTAATCAAATGTATAATGATGTTACAACAAATAAATGATCATGTAGACGGACATCAATACCCTTTATTTGAGAACAACTTCTAGAACTCTTCTCACCTGTTTTCTGTCTGTCCCTGCTTTTCCGTTTTCTCTCTCTCCTCGCAACTGCCAAATAGGAGTATACGTTCGCATAAGATTATTCTCTTCATGTTTTTATCTTATGCCGTATAATTAGAAAGTACAAAATAAGCTTGGCATGGACGGAATATGAAGAATTCAGTTTAGATGGAGAAGATGCCAAGCAATACTGCTACTGAAAGAACAACCGCTTCGCCTTTTCTCTTTCTGCTTTCGTTGTCATCCAGACACTTATCCTACGAAATAAATAAACCTCTAGTTAAAATGACCATGTTCTAAAGTGTTATTTCTTAGAATAAATATTGACAACACAATGCTTACAACAATTAGAAGATAATAGTAAATCACTGAATCTTACGTTTCATTCGCACCTCTTTGCAGTAGCCTTCCATCCACTTCCAGTGTACCTGCATATTCTCGAAAAAACTAGCAAAGGTGGCCATTTCAAGTTCCCGTGCTTTGGGAGCAGAGCTGTGAAAAAAGGGATATTCTTTCTAAAATGAGCAAATGGAAAATATCACCAAAATTTTGCAATGAACCACAAATGTTACAAATTATATATTTTATTACCTACAAGCTTTCCTGGATGCATTCAGTTTGAGAGTTGAACCTTCTATGAAATCTTCAGGCATGGTCAACTTTGTTCGCAATAGTTGCTACATGACCGAAAATTTGTTTGCAAACATTTTCAATCAAATGTATAATGATGTTACAACAAATGTATGATCGTTTAGACGGACATCAATACCCTTTATTTGACTAAAATTTCTAGAACTCTTCTCATCTGTTTTCTGTCTGTCCCTGCTTTTCCGTTTTCTCGCTCTCCTAGAAACTGCCAAATAGGAGTATTTGTTTATGTAAGATTTTTCTATTCATGTTTTTATTTTATGCTGTAGATGACAGAAAGCACGGAAGATGAGTCAACTAAAAAAAAGAAAACCATTGTTACGAATTGATTTTGAAAATGTAATATCGTAACAAGAGTGTTGTTGCAGAATATGTTGAGAAAATGGATTGGCTTCTAATCATATATTCCAAGCCCCATTTAAACACAATCTAGATTTTCAAAAGAAAGCTTTTAAAAATTTAAATTTACGATGACAAAACAGAATAAATTTGCATAACAATAGCTTGCGATCATTTATGCGCCATTTCTCCCCTCTCAAAGTGGTGTGATACTTTCGATACCCTAGTGTAAATGTGAATTTGTTTCAATATCCAAGTAATATAATGTGCATATTCTTCATTTTTGTTACTGAATCAGGAGAATTATTTTATTGAAATTTAAACGCTGCAGTACTCAAACCTTAACAATATAGGTAGGCCTGATTCCATCATTAAAACAAATTATAAATTGTTTTAAACCAATATAAAACACTCACCTGCTTGACTTGAAGAGTATTAAGTCATCAGATGCGTTTCTTGATGCCTTTCAACCCACTTGAATAATTGTGCATTAAAATCACCTTGTTAATATTTTGATGTTTGGAAATTCCGGCATTGTTACTATACGTTTCATCTACTAGTGAAAGCCCCATAGATAAAATATAATATGACACTTTCATATTATATTATTGCGAAGTCTCAAATATGTCTCAAATTGAGAAAGCAAAACTAAGAGGAGTTGAGCACCCGAAGGGCTCAGACCGCAAACTGAAATGATCTTCAGGCCCATCTGAGTTTCAGACCAGCTGTGCACCGTGTTTAACACTGTTGTAAACACTATTTACAACAACTCCGCACATCTTCTAAAGGACATTGATCAACCTTACCTATCCCCAGCAAATCTTAAATTGCATGCAGATGCCATCCATGCAAAGGGGGCAGCCTTAGAAAATTGCTGGGGTCTTGTAGACGGCACTGTCGGGGCAATGGGCACAAAAGAGTCCATGCATTGAAGTTTCAATCAGTTGCAGCTACGAATGGCCTCATTGCCAATCTTTTTGGGCCCGTTGAAGGATGCAGGCACGACAGTGGTATGCTTGCTATGTCAAGGTATAAGGCCAATTTGAACAGCCACTAAAGAAGAACAGCCCCTTTGCACATATGGTGATCCTGCCTATCCAAACAGGGTTCACCTGCAATGTCCTATCATAAGAAGGGGACCTTTAACAGAAGACTAACAAGTCTTTAATACCTCAATTAGTAGGGTTCGTGTTGCTGTTGAATGGGTTTTGGGGACATTTCAAACTATTTTAAGTTAATAGATTTTAAGAAAAACCTCCAAATTGGAATGAGTGCTGTTGGGAAAATCTGTTTGTGCCCTTTTAAGAAATGCCCTGACATGTTTATATAGCTCTACAACATCAAGCTTCTTCAATGTTAAACCTCCAAACATTGATGATTATTTTAGGTAACGTTGATTCTCGAGATATCAACAAAGATTCTGGCAGAGGAGACAAATTCATCTAACTCATCTTCACAAGACAACAGAAACGACTTTTGTAAAAGCCACCAATAGTACCAAGACCTGTACACACACAACAAGTCATGGCATTGTTTAAGGCAACTTTTCAAATCATTAAAACCGAAAAACATTGTAAAAATTTTACAAGGGGGCCTATATCCCTATTATATATCTTCATCAGTACCCATAACAAATTAAAATAAGTGGTAATTCAATGGTCATAAAATGTAGAAAAAATGAAGCACATTCCACAGCAGATAAGTCAATTGTAAGTACCCAAGGCCAAAGTGTGATATTTTAGAAATATTGCAAATCAATAGCCACAAAAATGTATCATCATCATAACCAATGTTGCCTGTTTGAGTTATTTTTCAAATGGGACTTATCTGAAAAGTGTTTTTGTACAATGCTTTAAATTGCAAATTGATCATAGTTGATAGAAAAAAGCTGAAAGGTTCCACCAACTCAAGCTTAGCCTAAATGTTCAAGAATTTTGTGTTGTTACTTGATTATAGAGTCAAAATCTATGTTGTGCAGCAAAGTAAATTAGATTGCCACTGCAAATTTTAACATCGAAAATCATTTCAAGTTACACTAAGGCAAAGTTTAAAGATATTTCATTTTGTTCATGTTTCATGATTCGCCTTTTGAAGGATGTTTCATGGTTCTCCTTTTGGTAAAACATTTTTTTAATTAAGAAATCATGTCAAATCTCGTTCTGTATTTACCTTTGAAAATATATCTGAGTACATAAAAGTGGGATGAAACTGAATAACAAATCACCATAATTTTTGTGACATTGAGAAACTACTTATTTTTTTGCAACTAATGATAAAGAAACTACTAATGACTTATTGTAATCACAGCATAAATTTATGGAAATTTAGAATAGGCAACAGCATTTATCAGCATTTTACTAGATTTAAATGCAGGTTGATAAATTTTTCTGAGTTCCCAATAGGATAATTGTATGCCATAAGGCAGGTTACAAAAGTTCGAATCATTTTTCTGTACCAGGCAAAAGTAAAAGTTACACATGACTAATTTTTCAGCAATCCATATCTGCACATTTTGCTGAGAAATTGACTGAAGAGTAACTGCTGTTGCTAAATCAAATTAAGTAGTCTGGTTTCTCTCTTCTCCATGATTAGAGGTTCCTTCCTTTTATCTTCCCTTTCCCTTTTTTTAAATGACAACTCCTGTTTTTTAGCTCATAATGTTGCTCTTGTTCCTTTTCTTTCAACCTTAATTCTCTTTCTCGTAGATCTACTTCAGCCTTCCTCAAATTTACTTCCTCATCGTGCCTTACTTCCAAATTTACTGCTGTATCCACTCTTCTTTCTCTTCTATTCTTCTAAACTCCACCTTCAGATGTATCCTTGTCCCTACTTCCTCCAATACTTTCCATTGCCTTCTTTCTAATGTTCTCTGCTGCTTCTCTCTCTCTCTCCACCTCTTTTCACCTATGCCTCTATCACCTTGTGAAAATTCTTCCTCTTCTCCCTCCATTCTCCCATTTATAGATTCAATAGCCCCATCTAGTTCAGACATTTTCTTATATATCCCACTTGCCCTCTCCCCTTCAGTCTTTTTGCTCTTCTTTGTATCGAAGATTGGCACTGGCTTAGCTGGTTACTCGTATTGTGAACATAAATCGAAAGTGATTCCATCCTTTCCATTAAACTTTCATCCATTCTAATTGAGATGAGAAAACTAATTAAGTGACTAAAATGTGTCTTCGCATAAGGAAGCTACCTATACCTGATTACCACCTAAAAACTTATGCGTAAATTTGCTTCAGGGTCCATGAACAATTCCAGACGATTTGCAAGTAAAGTTTGCCATCACACCACAGCCTTATTTCATCATAGTCAAGTTTTTCCCTCAAAAGATATAAAAAATTGAAAAAAAATAAAATGTCAACTATGTTATGCTGATTTTTCACTTGAAGCTGGTTGTGGCACTTGTAAATTGTAGAGGAATGAAATAAAGTCAGACTATTTCTTCGGGGTATTTGTAAGTAAGAAATTTTAAGCACTTCCTCAAACACAATGCTCAACATGCCACATGTAACCTGGGCTATGTTAAGTTTATGGCAGTAAATTCGGAGAAAATTACTAACTTAAACCTGTAGCAAAAGAAATATCCCTTCCATAATGCTAGTTGCGTTACTGCCATAATTTTGGCTAATCTTTTTTTTGGAGATTGATAAAATGATCTAGGACTATATGTCCATGGACATAGAAGTAAGGGTGCCCAGTGGCCATGAAGGTCAGTTTGCCAATTATTTAAAAGTGCCCCCTTATTAAGAGAAAGTGCCAATTGCACCAGGAAGAGCACCATCTTTGCCGGAAGAGGTAGCAATTTTGTCCAGAAAGTGCAATTTTTCACTAATGAAACCGTTTTTGTATTTACCATAATAAGTTTTAATGCAAAAACAAAAAGATGAATTAGCTGAAAATAGTACTGAGTAGTTTTAATTTCTGCACCTGATTTTGATTAAAGGCATCATTTCCACAACCAGCACACATTTCCCCGTCACTGCAGTCTTTTCTTTGTTTTTGCAAAGGTTCATCACTTGGCCCATTGAATCAACACTAAAAGAAAAGTACAGTACAGATTAATTCACTATTTTGAAACTGACCATGATAAATGATATTTTCTTGTGAGGACTTTGCTGCCTCCCCCAAATTACTTTCAAAATCATCTTCGTTCTTGCTTTCACCATGCTAAAAATTCGAAAATTTCATCTTCATCTCCCACTCAGTGATATGCTACCCGGCCTGGAGATAAAAGTGTGTACATTACATTACCGACCTGGTTCGCCTCTTTTTTTGTTCTTTGTTGGCGGTGGTTTTCCCCCGTCGTTTTCCTGTGCATCTTGTGTAAATTGTTGCTTTCTCTTTGAAAAAATTATAGAAAACAATCAATACATTGCTCTTTTGGAAAGTGGAAATTGAAAAGTGGAATAAAGAGAATTTGAAAATCTGAAATACTACATAAAGGTGCAGAAAACATATAAATATCCTTACCTGATTCAAAGTATTATCAAACCATTATCTTTTGTGAAGACAAACTGTTGGTTTCTTGGAATCCCGAATTTGCAGGCAACCCTCGCCTTAAAGGAGCGAAGCTCTTCTTTCTTTCGCCAAGATATCCTCTGCAAAAAAAATACAGAGAATAAATTTATTAGATAGTCGAGATTTCCTGTCTTGCAGACTAAATCAATTGAGTGACAGATTGAATTGTTGTTTGCAACTTCCTGTGGGAATAACAGATCCTCATTTATCCTACATGAACACATCGTTTGAAATTGGAAAGGCATGAAAAATAAGAAGCATCGGAAAAATATATTTGTTGCCTTGAAAAAATATATTTCTTCATATCAACACATTATATTGGTAATCATAATAATCGTGCCATTTTTCATTTTTTTTCATTTTAAAATTATTTATGCACGGTAGCCCTGTCAATCATGACTGATTTTCAGGGGGCCGTGCCAAAAACTTTACAAATTAAAAAATCCACGAAGATTAATAACGGAAAAAGGAAACTAATTACAATCATAAATAATTTATCTACAACTATTTACAATAAATTAACAACAAACCCTTTATCTTGTTCCTAAAAGAAGATAAAGAGGGAGCTTGCTTGGCCTCGCGGCTAAGATCATTCCAGATTTTTGTTCCACGAAATGCAAATGCTTTCTGTCCATTACTAGTTTTCATGAATGGCACTAGCAAGTCAGTTTCGGCATTTCTAAGGTTGATAATATTGCGTTCAGAATTTCTAACAAATAAATGCGAGAGATAATCAGGCGCGAGACTATTAACAGATTTATATATAGTTGTTGCAGTCTCACTTCTGAGCATATCCCTCACAGTGGGTCATTTTAACTCTGTAATCAAAGCTTCAGCAGGAGCATCGTAGTTTTATTGCAATAAATGTTTTATATGCCTTAGTTTTATTGCAATAAATGATGTTTACAAAGTGGCTCATTCTGATTCTTTTGTTGTATCCTTCTTTACCCAGGCGAAATTGATAGATAATGTAAAGAAAGTACGATCTTTTTGCTTGTCATCCATGGTGTACTGGAGGGGAACAGGAACCGATTCACCATCAAAATACATTGGAAATAAGAAAAGGAGAAATCAAAAAGTGCCTTTGAGAGATCAGTTTTTGCTTGTCCTTATAAGATTTCGACTGGGTTTCATGAATGAGGAACTAGCAGCCAGATTCAGAATCTCGCCTGGTGTATGTTCAAATATATTCACCAGTTGGATGCTGTCAGCTCTCGATGAAAAAGACAAGAATGGTTGCAAATTTGAGGATTCATGTTGAAAGACCCATCAACGGAACAAAAGAATTCAAAATTATAAAAAACCTTATGCCTATAAACATGTTACCTCTAGCAGATGACATTATACAAGCATGTGCTACTTTATGCAACATTCAGCCCCCACTGATTAAAATAAAAGAAAACAAGTGAATTAAAGATATCTCTCTCACTACAGTAGATCAGTAGATGTTTTAGCTATTCAAGAAAAAACTCAGTTCAGTTTTGTGTCTGTTTCATCCATGCCTCTTAATTGTAATAAGAAACTTTGGTAAATGCAATCAACAAAAATGCTATTTGTCGTGCATGCAGGAATCCAAAGGCACTGTTAAGTCTATTTCTCATGTAATTTACTTAGTTTCTGCAACCATGGTACATGGGACATATGGTTCAGGTAATGTGAAATTTTCCAGGCTAAATGGTTATCACACACCTTGAAAAGTTAAGGCATGTGATGTTGTGTTATCCCTAAAAAGTAGTCCTTTAAACTTTTAACTATAAAATATCAATGTAAAAATGTTTTGGGGGTATTTCACTATTTGAAAATAGTGTTTGAAGTTTTTATAAACCAAAGAAATTTTACTGAATTTTAGAAAAGTTTCATGAAAACAAAAAATTTCAGCAAAATCCCTACAAGATTTTAAAAGAGTGAACGAGTCTCCTCTGCCTCCCGGAAATGATATCAAGATAAAACACACAAAAGAAATTAAACACATTTGAATTTTAGAAATACAACTACAAATTCCTTTCAAACTAGCTAGCCACATAGCAGAAGTTTAAAAAGTTTAAAAAGAAAATTCAATCATAAATTTGGCTACATAAAGGCCCTAAAGGGCATACAAGATGTCTGTTTATGAGATACTTTGTAAAGAAGCACAAGAAGAAAAAAGAATAGGGAGCCAAAAGACAGTCAGACATTAAAAATTTAGTCAAAATATCGCTCTGCACCTGCAGTAAAAGTATACTTTGGGACTGTTAGGTGTGTGTGTAGGTTGAGTGTAGTTACAATAATGATCCCCAGCCATGAACTCATCATTATTTTCATGTACATTTTTTTTATTTGAGCGTAATATCAGCGGTATAACCTCAGATATGTTTAGATGGAGCAGACCTGCCTGACTTTTACAACAGTGTATTCATTCTCAGATGTGATATCATGTCCAAAGCTACCACCAAAATCCAATTAAAGCTTATGCAATAAAGTTCATGGATACATGCAACACGCAAAACAGTAAATGGACTGAGGCAAATAGTTGTGTAAAGGTACTTAACCTTATTCATTAAACAGATATGGAACATAATAGTTAATGTAAAAGTCCTCCAAAGTGTGTTTTGACTGCAACCAGTTCATCTTGTCAAACTAAGCTTCTCAAGAAAGCTGACATGACATGTCGATAATCCAACTGAAGCTGTTTGCACTTGACACTGTGTGAAATATTTATGGTTTTTTGTCAAAACTTTTTGTCATCTATGGTTTTCAGAAATGGTCTGACCACCAAAGTCATATCTCACTGCAGGAACACCTAGGTTCAAATCTTTCCCAGAAATCTTATCGAATATTGTTAGAATATTTACTTCACTGGCATCCTTGGCTCTTTGTAATGTTGCACATCTAGCTTTAACACTGTGTGCTTTAGATGCAGTAATAACATGCTTTCTAAATAGATTCCAATTTGTGTTTTCATGTTGACCTCTGGTTAGTTTTTCTATGCATTTAATTAATCTTCATAATGGTAACTGTTGGAGCGTCCCAAAGAGTCTTACCATTAAGAATTGAGCAATAAGCAATTAAGCATTAAGCTTGTGTGAACACTCATAGCTTCTGCTCCTTGCGATACCTGAGAATCCACTTTGGCAAGGCAGTAAGCAAGATAGAATCAGTCTCTTTGCCAACTTTTTTCAAGCAGCAGCAACATCTTCGAAGGTTAGCATGTAAGTGCTCTTTGCTATGGGAATAAAATTTCTCTTCTTAGCTGTGTTTAAGTCTGCCTGCTTTTTTCCTCGTTTGCAAAAATCTTCTCTTTTCAACTTCAAAACTGTTATTCAAACCCCTTCTCCAAGCTGACCCAACATGGAAGAGAGCAGCAGCTACATTATTGCATGTTTGAGACATGCCAGCCATACAAGTACAATGAGTTACTAGTATTTTACCAGTCTCTTTACAGAGACAGTTAGTTTGTATGGAGTGTCATTTATTTTCTATGAGGGTCTACTTCAAAGGTGTTAACCATCCTTGTGATAAATGGCAGTAAGTTTTTGAAGTTTTGTAGTCGCTGAAATCAGAACTAGCAATCTCATTAGGAAGGAAAGCTAAAAAGTTGAATATGTCTGGGTAAAGAGTGATTGGCCAGTACCTTACCCTATCTTCCTCACTTAGCCATCCTTGGTCAAGCTTTTGAACTGGTTTTGAAAGTTGTGTTTTTGTGAACTGTTGGCGGGACTTCCAAGAGTTGTTGGTTAGGCCTTGGTAGTTTAAATGGCTTTGTGAGTGCTGTTGATGGGGGTTAAACTGGTAGTGTCGAGGTGGTGATTTGGAGATTGTTGCAGATGGCATACGCAAGGAAGCCAACGACCGCATTATTTCTTGTGAAGATGAGATGGTTTTGGCAGCTTCGAGGACATTGTCACCAAAAAGGCAGTTAGTTATCAGAGTTTTTGAGCTGCACAATGAGTGGAAACGTGGATTTATGGCGGATTTTAGTAAATCTTGTCTTCAGAAGGCTGATTCAAGAAGGGCGTTACCCAATAAAGCAACTGATGCATCAATTTTGTCATTAAGCTCCTTGAAAAGAAGATAAAACTCATCCGTGTTGGAATTGAATTACAAAAGTGTTTGCTTAACATCAACCACCCCTGTCATGCCCGTAGCAAGTAAAAATTGGGCATTTTGAAGACTGTTATCATTCTCCTTTAGTTCCTTGGGAAGCAAAGCCCAGGGATTGGGGTTAATTGTAGGCAAACTGGGTGCCGGGCATTTTTCAGGACGCCTAAAGCTGTCCTTTAACTTTGCAAGCTCTGTGTTGAGGATTCGCTTACGGCAACAATCCTCAACATATTTTGCATACTCTGTAGAGATATTAGGACCATGAACCTCATCCTCTACAAATTGGAGCTTCGAGGAATCTTGACATTCTTGTTGAAGAGCAGCCGTAATTCCCATGTCGAAATTTTGACAAAAAGGGATGAAAGTACCCTCTCTTGATTCCAGGGAGAAATTACTTCTCGCTGTCCGTGATGTGGGCTTATGCGCCATTGGCATGCCGACATCCAGAGACCCAGTAGGATCTTGAAAAGTGGAGAACTGATCTCCAAGGGGAAGGATAGCAAACTGATTGCTAGTTGTTTGTTCGAGAAACTGATTCTTCTTTGGTAAAGGTTTCTGTGGCTGCCAGACTGACTGCCATCGTCAACACAATCTTTCTTGTTTAGTGGACTGAATGAATCTTTAATCAGTGTCATTAACGAAGACTTCTCATTTCAAAAACTGTTGACTGCAGATTGTTGAACTGTGTTTGCAAAACAAACTTTCTTTTGGTCCTGGAAGAAGTCTTGCTTGGTTTGCTTTCGGTCAAAGTTTGCTCTTCATGCGTTGCATCCATTTTATGGTCGAATTGAATTGAACGCTGTAAGTTAGCGAGTTGAAACTGGCGCTCTGAAAAAACTGATGGGAATGGGCAAGCATGTCGAAATTATAGTTTATGTTTGACTTTTCAGGTTGCACCCAAATTTATCACCACTTATATTTCTAAGTCTGGTGTTAGACAGCCCAACCTCAATCTACAAGATGAAATTCAGAGAAATAAAACTAATATTCTGAATCTAAAACGTTTGTTTACACGCCAATGATCTAAAACGCATTTGTTTCTCACATTCTTTGACAATTCTTAGTTTGCCTCTACATTTCTGAAATTGACCAGCAGACACTGAAACAGAACTCAGAAACACATCATAAGAATATAGGTAAGCTATATAGGAAACGTTTTGGCCGCTTTATGAGCAATTCGAAAAAACATATTTCTATTTTATCCGACTTTTCTCTCTCTGAAACCCAAACATTTGTCTTAGATAATGGTCTTGAGTTTTGTATCCCACCACAACCAATTAAAAGAAAGGAACTTTTTGCTGAATTCAAAATTTTACATGCTTAACTTGCCAGACACATCAATCCTGATCCTTTGGAATTTAACAAATTACTAGTTTGACTAAGCGATCTGGTGTATGCTTACAGCAGCTCTCCCATCGACCAGTCAGGTTTTATTTTGCATAGAGAACATTTTCAAGTCTTAAAATCCCTACAGTCTAATAATGACATCTTTATTGCAAAGCCCGATAAAGGGCCAGGAGTGGTTATTTTGAAAAAAATGGACTACATTCAAAAATGCATTTTGGAGCTGGTTAACTCAAAAGTGTTGACCAACTAATTTTACAATAGGATAAGACCCACAGGTTCACAACATCCGAAAATTTATGGCCTCCCTAAAATACATAAGCTGAATGTTACAGTTAGACCCTTCTTGTCTATGATTGGTTCAGCACTACACCTTGGTTCAGCACTAAAACTTGAGAATGGCTTAAGTTTGAAGCTTAAAATAATTGTCTTTTCTTCTCTTTCAATGATCTTATAAGCCTAGCAGCTGCTTCATTCATTATGTTTTCACATACTTGTACTGCCACTTCCTCAAGATTCTTCTACTGTTTGTTGTAAGCTGACTTTGATACAGAGTTTGGAAGACTCAAAATGCCACAAAATCTCTCCAGCCCAGCACATCCAGTTTCCAGTGAAGCAACAACTGATCTACAGTTTATTTCATATGTGGTCTGTCCCCCTTTCTTGTCTGCCTTCTTAGATCCACTGAGCTTTTCACTGGTCTCAAGTGGTGTACTTGTGTGACAATGGCTACATGTAAGAACAAATTTCTCTGCAAGACCAAACTTATTGCTAAGCAGCAGACTTAACTGTGCCTTTGGATTCCTGCATGCACGACAAATAGCATTTTTGTTGATTGCATTTACCAAAGTTTCTTATCCATAAGGCCATTGTCATCGTCATTGTCAGCACTGCCAATATTGCTACTGCCAGCACCCTTCGTTTCTTTTGATCCGGAAATAGATCTTGTTATTGAAGCAAAATTGTCTGAATCAAAGGAAGAGTTCAGAAGTTTATGAAATGAAGCACTGTGTTCTCTGATTTTTTGCTTTGATCTGTTGTTGCTTGTGAAGACGAGGCAGGCAGTCCATCTTCATCAACTTGGCAATGGCCTATGTTATTCAATTTAATGATAGATTAATTAAATACTGTGGTTATAGTTTTTTGTGAGTTCTCTTTGTCTCTTGCATGCCTTCTTCTGGTTTTTGTTTCTTTTGAATGTCTTTGCTTCGTAATCCTGACGATGACGATAGGTTCAGGTCTGAAAGAGGGAAGAAATTTTTTTGTAGATTTTATTATTGCGTGGAACAGTAAAGTGCTGGGAATTGAGAGTTGGATTGAGTTTTTATAGTAGAAAGTTTACAATGTACAAAATGAAGAGAAGTGTTGAATTCATAAAGATATTGGTAGATCAACAAAGTCAATGATGAATAGAGGGTTGCTAGTAAGTTCTTACCTTATTTTATGTATATATTTTCCATCGGGTGCTGCAAGGTGGAATCTGGTGTTTCGTTTTATTTGAAGGCATCTGGCAATTCTCACTTTTGTTTTGGAAATGGATTCTGGTATCAATTGTAATTGCTACAACAGAAATAAATGTGAAAATTGGTGATTACAGGAGTGTTTTGGAAAAGAGGAATGGGATAGTTTGGAAAAGAACATTAAGGGAGTGGAGGAACGTAACAATACTTGCCTTTGATTTGCTGCCAAGTTCGACGGTAAATGTTTTTGTTATTGTTGGGGAATAGCTGTGGAGAGATGTATATGGGATAAGAAAATTGGGAAATTTTCTGTCACGAAATGAATCTTGAGAAGATAACAGTCCTGAAATTAACTTTTATAAAAAAGCAATGTAGAAGTTTTATCATATGTTTTGCCAGTATTTGCGAGATTGAAAGAGTTTTTAAAGGTAATAAGAATTTATCGCTCACTTTTCTTGATTCACGGCCAAAGGTTGTGTGGTTTAAGACATGGAGCATTGTTGGGTTTCTAAAGATTCGGGTTCGTATTTATACACTTAAGGGATAGGGTGAGTTTAATGGAGATGGGAAATATCAATTTTAATGTTGGCGTTAACTGCAGAAGATATTCGATTGTTGGGGTGTCTTTATGCTCTTGGTATCCGAGGAAGGGATGTTGCTAATGATGTCTGAAGATATTCTTATTGGTGGCCGGATTACTCAGTTGCTGAAGAAGGGCCAGGTTGAGGTTCTTGCGACTCCTCAACTTCAACCATTGAGAGGAGCTCTTCGTTTTTACTTGTGTCGCCCAAATCGGACACCAACTGCTCCTCTCTTTCAAATTCAATTTTTGGGCTTTTCAAAGTCTTTTCAAGGGCAGCAATTCTGGAATCTGTGGACATCAGATGACTCTTCATTCTTTTAAGCTCCCTTTGTTGTTTTTCAACAGGTTTTGGTTGTTCATTAGCGTCTTGATTAATGGACACGAGCATTAGTCTGATACTATTTATCTGGGTTGCTGTTACTTGAAAAAGCTCTGTTGTCTTCATGGCCATCCTGTGGTGAAAGAAACACAGGTAGCAATTGAGTTCCGGAGTATTGATATGCGAAGTTAATGAAGAAATGTTTTTGATGTGGGCTTTGGTTTGATGAAGACTTATAAGGAGTAAGGAGAAATGCAATTTTTAAATCGATATACGCAATAAGGAAGTCAATAGGTACTGAAAAAGTGAAGGTTCATTGCGAAAATGTGCAAATAATAGCAAATAACATGTTGGCAAATATATATTCGCTAACTGAAATGTTCAGAAAAAGAATTTTCTTACTTGAAAAAAGTTGAAAATCCGAAATTGTGAAGTAGGTACGAAGGAACGGTTGGATGGGCCTAAATGCAAAGCAAGGATTGTGCACTGAAAATTATTACTTGTAGAGAGAGGAAGGGAATGAATGCATAAAAAATCGAAATTTTCTTTGTTGAAAAAAGAAGGCAATGAGATAAAAATAAAGAAAAATTGTTGAACTTACCGAGTTCCATTTGTGTGAACCTGTTTGGAGATCAATCGATGAAGAATCTGAAATGTCTTTATAGTTATAGGTCTATATATACCTAGCCGAAAGTTTAGAATGTACATTTCATGTCTGTAAAATTAGTAACCCTTATTGTATCATAATGCGTTTGAGGTCTCAATTATTCCGCTATTTCAGAAGTTACTCGTGCTTTGTGTATCGTTAAGAAACGCTTTTGTTTGTATAAATAGGCTTGCAGGAAAATTCTTATTTTTAATTGAGAAATTTAAGATATTATGTCTCCTGTTATCATGTGCCTGATGATAATATGTAATTTTGATTTCCATTTAAGGAACGACTTAGGGCGTTTTTTACGTATAAAAGTAATCATAAGAATCATCCCATATCATTGAAAAAGTATTTTTTTAAAGATAAAGTTTTAATTTGCTTTGGAAACGACTAAGGGCGTTTTTTGCTTCATGAAAATGATGTCTAGTAATTTTCATGCCTAAAACAATAGCGGGGTATGCTATGACGCAGCAAGTTTAGCAAGTTCCACTGCAGAGCTTTGCAGAAGGAAAGGTTAATGAGTAACAAAGTACGGCTAATGATCCGCACTGACAATCAGGTTGCTACTTAATGATCTCGCATTGATGATATAGTTGTACTAAGAAGGGAAACATCCTGAATCCTCCGCAACTAAAACAAACTTTCTTGTAAAGTTTAATTTTCGAAAATTTCAGAATTTCTACATCCGTGCTAAGTTCAAACGTATGTTTAGGAGTCCTCAGTGTCCCACCTCGTTATTCCTAATACTGTTTTCTTGTTTTTCCTGTTTTTTAGCTGTTTTTGGTAAGCAAGAGTTAATTAATTAATCAACTTGCCAAAAAGCAATTTCGAAAGACCTTCTTGATAAAAGGGACCTTGAATAACTGAAAGAATTGTTACGTATAAAAGTAATCATAAGAAGCATCCCATATCATTGAAAATTTTTTATAAAGATGAGATTTTCGTGAGCGGTCAATTCTTTGTTCCAGTCTATTAGGGGCGGGATGGTAGGGGCCTGTACCCCCACACGGACCAGATTTGGTTAGTTTTTCCGTTAAGACTGCTCACGTTGATGCTAAAGTGTCCTCTTTAGAAAGATTTTTTTCATTTTAGAAATAATTGTGATTTTCATTTAAATCCAAAGCCCCTTATAAAAATCAGGAAGAATTTTCGACTGTTTGACATTTAATTTTTTCGATCTCACCATGTAAACAAAGATCCCAAAATGTAATGTAACAACTCAAGCTCAAAAGTGAGCATGATAACCGTGAACGCTTAGTTTAGACAATGAGATCACATTCTTAATATATATAACGATCAAACTCTTGACGAATCACAGTCGAGCCCGGGCCTTAACACAAAGATTTGTACAGTGGTGTTCTGTACATTACAGTACAGGGCAAAATCGTGATAATCATAACTTTTGCTCGTACCATCTCGAGTTTTTGGGAAAAAGATGTCCAATTCCACTGGTTTTTTCCCAAAATTTTGAATCGAAACTTCCATTCAGAAGGGAGAAGTGAGCCATGACACAGCATCGTTTTTGTGTCACAAAAATTGATAATGATTCGCAGAGCCTTGGCAAAGCAGGTCTGTAGAGATAATTGCCCTCCGCACAAAGATGTGGTTTTTAACGACCTCAATTACAATGCCTAACACACTTAACGACCTGATGTAACCTTTTCTCTCGAGAGGCAATTAAGTTCGCAAGCAAGACAACTTCCGTCGAAAAAACCTTGTTTCGAGAATTTTTTAAGGAAGGACCGAGAAAAGAAGCAAAATGCCAGAATCCTGTCGACGGACAGGGTCGAATCAAGAAAAGAGCGGGACATTCCAAAGAGTCCTTTAAACTGATCAGACACGAACAGGGGTCAAGTACCTCTGACTGTGATCACTGTTGTTTGCCCCTAATTTGTATAGTAGCATATAAGTACATTGAGAAGTTTGCATATGTGTGTAATTTCTTCATGACGCGCTCTACCATCATCAGCAAATTTGCATAATCCCTCAAAGTCACCATTCTTTTTTATCCAGCTCTGCACTCTGTCAGTCTTTAAGGTTTTTATCAGAGTATCTTTAATTAGCGAATTTTCATGGGATTCTTTATATTTCTTCTGAACCTTCGAAGCAAATGCGAACATCAAAACTATTCGCCCCCAGCTAATTTCATCTTCAAGTACGATATTGTATGTAACAGTGTTTTGCAGAGATTAGTGGGTATCATCATCAAGTGTAGTTATCAGTTTTGTTAAGGTACAAATTGTATATAAATCAGTAATTGCGTTGGTAATTGCCAATGCAGTCGTTGCTTCAATTGTGCTTTCATCTTAAACATCACAATCCAAGTCAATCTTTGCAATCTTCTCAATATTTGCATCAGCCATTGTTTGGTGTATATAGAACCGTCGGCTGTAGAGCTCAGATGAAATGAGGATTACAACTCTACATATATAGATATATTATATTGTGTGAGAAGAGAGAACCGCAGGATAGGCTGTCCGCCGGATTCTGTTAATCTTGCAATGAGTGTTGTTATGAAAGATATACAAGAAGAAAGCAATACGACGACGAGAATCTAATGTCACGAAATAAAATTTTCAAAATAAATTAAATTTATAGAATATACCAATATTTGGGCCTGGCATACAGGGCTTCATCAGAGTAAATGAATGAACGAGTGAATGGATTTGAAATGTGAGATGGTGGTGCCGGATTCTGGCATACAGGGCTTCATCAGAGTAAATGAATAAACGAGTGAATGGATTTGAAATGTGAGATGGTGGTGCCGGATTGGTGGATGTTGAATGGTGTGAATGCAGCACAGTGGAGAAAAAATGGGATGATGGAAGTGGGGGAGGGAAGGGTGGTGGGTGATGTAAGGGGATGTGGGTGGTGCTATGGAGATTGATGCAATGAGATGATGATGATGGTGAATATGAGAAAAAAAATTTGTGATTGAACTGAGAATAATGGAATGTTGATGATAGTATAGTGGTGATGATGATTATAATAGGTAGGGAAAATGTGGTGTGGGTTGTGAGGACGGCGTGATAGGTGATAAGTAATTTTGTAAAGTTAACAGTCGGTAGTTTTGTTCATGCCGTTGGGGGTGAGGGTGTTCGTCAGGCCAATGAGATATTGCTCCTTACCTCGACGAACACTATCTCGTTTGTCATTAAGTCTAAGTAGTGGTGTGATGGCAAGGTCGTTGATGGTGTTTGCTGGGCTGCAGAAATGTTCTGCAACTGCAGACTTTTATTCTTTTTTGTTGATAATGTCTAGTCGGTGTTCATTAAATCTGTCTTTAAGTCGTCTGCTAGTTTGTCTGATGTATTTGCAGTTTTTGTTTCCGTTATGTAGACAGCGTTTGCATTGTAATGCGTATATGACGTTGGTGGAGTTGCAGTCCAATCGTTGTTTTAAGTCGTAGTTTTTGCCAGTGTTAAAAAAATTCAATGTTGTATTCCCGTCTGCGATATGTTGGCATATTTAACAGTTACGTTGTGAGTGGCATTTGTAAGAACCTATGGGATCACTGGGTGTGGGACAATGGGATCATAGGTCCATTTGTGTGGCATAGGTGAAAAACTCAGATTAAGAATTGAATTGCTGAGGTGATAATTGAATTGCTGATGTGATAATCGAATCACAAACATGATAATCAAATTGTTGATGCAATATTTTATAACGATATAGTTCTTCTTATGACGGTGAAGTATCAGGTCGTTGGCTGAGCGATGGGCTATTATATTAAAGCACAACAAAGGAACACTGTGAAACATCACACAACGCGATGACAGTGACGCACATTTCCGGGAAAGGCGCGACAAACAAACATGTGACATTAACACGCAACATAATCAAAGATCTAGCTGAACATAATAACAATAATTACTGAAGTTTACTAATGTTAAAACGTTACACCATCCCCTCTCTTTAAAGTAAATACGCCGATGAAATTTTCTTAAAAATTTAAAAGTGACTTAACATAAAAGGTCCATAGAAGAGTCATTGAGGCCCGTAGGCATGAACTGGCAAGCAAAGGTAATTCATACAACATTGCTTGATATTTCCAAATCCATAATGACATCCACAGAAATAAAAGTCAAATCCGAAGGATCCTGCCGTCCTTTTGCTGCAGCCCTCTATGGCCAGCACCCCTAAACTGTATTCGTAAAATAACGTCCTCCTAAATCACCAGAACTTCATCGTCTTCTACTCCATATTAGAGGAAAGGTATGTTGGTTGGTTGGCAATATTTTTCAAAATAAAAAATAATAATCAGCAGTACACGAATAGATCAATTCCAAATTTCCATGTCGACCATCCTCCTCCTCGCAAAATATAAAAAGGAACACCAAATAACAAAAAAGTTTCAATTGATTCTTTTCGTCACCGCCATCCGACTCTACTTCTCTACTTCACCACCATCCGACTCTGTCACCAAATATTATGATATGGTTCTTGTCATGATGATGAAGTATCAGGTCGTTGGCTGAGCGATGGGCTAGCCCAACGGGCCTAGCCCCAAGTAGATAGCACACAAGAGATACTTGTTCTTTGATGTTATGTTTATCGTTAAAACAGTAAGACTAAATTATTCTAAGTAGGATTACATTATATTAAAGCACAATAAAGGAACACTGTGAAACATCACACAACGCGATGACAGTGACGCACATTTCCCGGAAAGGCGCGACAAACAAACATGTGACATTAACACGCAACATAATCAAAGATCTAGCTGAACATAATAACAATAATTACTGAAGTTTACTAATGTTAAAACGTTACAATTTGAACATCATGAAAGTAACGATAAAAGTGATTCTTACAAACAGTAACCATGCAGATGCCTTATACCACATGTCCACCAGCATGGGGGTTCATAGCAGTGTAATTCCTATATAAGTTTGTTTTTACATCACGTCCTCCTCGTAATGTTTTTACGCACCCCCTCCATCTCTTACTTTTATATGCACCCCGTAGAAACCATGCATCATTTTCACTGGTTAACAGATGTATCATAAGAAAATACTTCAATGATAAAATAAGCAACAGTTTCATGATTAAGAGATTAAATCTTACAGAACAGTGATGAATAGCTGTAAGATTAAATCTTACAACTATTCAACTCTTTATATAACATTTTTTTACTCCTTAGGACACTTGTCCTTTACCAACATAAAGTTAAAGTCAGAGTCCAAATACACTTCATGAAGGTCTCATACTTCATATTAGGTAATAATAAAAACGAGTTCTGATTGGTTAAAACTGACGTAATATGCGAATCATAGGGGAGAGCTTATAAGTAAGAATTAGGTTGAGTTGATCAAATAAAAAGAAGTTTCAATCAAGAAGGGCCTCAGATGTACAAATAGTTAGGTTATCTGGATTTATCAGCCCAAAATATCATTTTGCAGGTGCAACCAATATATTTTTTAAAAATTTAGTAGGGTTTTCTTTTTATTGAAAAAGCTTTATGATAAGCCAGTTTGGTAACATAATGTTTATTGATTTTTTTAGTGGTAAAATTGTCTCCATTTTAAAGCTGTGTAGAGATTGGCATAAAACGTAATTGCTTAATATTGAAGTTGGCAAGAAGCAAATTAAGATTTTATCATGTCACCCTTGAAGTAGCTTTCAATTTCCAATCAATGCATGTATCACACGCCAACACAATATTTGTCTTATTCAAAATACTTTGTTGATTTTCTAGGTGACCAAATTTTAGCAGACAGGGATTCACCCTTGTTGATGACTTTGCTGCGGCATGCATTGCGGAACTTATCATTCCACAGTTCACAAAGGGAAAGAAACAGCTAGATGCAAAGTCAGTTGAAATAACAAGAAAGATTGCCAATGTCAGGATCCATGAGAGTAGGTTATAGGTCTCCTGAAGAATCGTAATGGGATTCTGTCCCAAGGACAACTGCTGTTAAACCTCATAAAATCAAAAAAAGAGGAAGTTTGAGGAGGAGTACCACACATTGAGAAATTAGTGACAGTCTGTTCAAGTTTAATTAATCTATCACCTGGTATTGTATACAAAGAAACATAATGAAAAAATATAGAAGTTTTGAAATTGTTAAATAGTTATTTCTTTTTCTTGCAGTCCTTACAGTACCATGCACCTTTTGGTGGTCGCTTAAGATTTGGCTTGATACATTTGAAGTGTATCCATTTGAATTTACATTGCAGATTATCACATCTAATCATCTAATCATGCTTTCGTTGCTCTCTGGTTGCTGGTAATAGCAAAAAACCTCCTTTTCTATTTCTTGCTGTCCTTCCATGAATGTTTCACTTTTTTCTAGTTTGCGCAAACTAGTTCATGCTAAACTACTTTTTGTGGTAATCGATCAAAAACTTCATAGAGTTTTTGAAGTCTTCCTTGTAAGAAGTTGTAAGTCCTTTGCAAAAATGAGGACCTGAAACAACAAAGTGACAAACCTTGATCCCATAGATTTGCATTTGCATTTGGACTTGAGTCTAGTATCTATGGCTACTTTTCAATTCTAAATCATTGTCCAGACAAAAAATGTTGTCATCAAGACACTGTATGATATTAGTTTTATCTTGGTGTGTGTATGGGCACTTCAATTAAAAAATCACCATGGCAGTCCTAATGATCAATGGCATCAGCTGAGGCCCCCAGAAAAGGATGCTCTTGATCCAGCATCAATCCACACCTTGATACCATTACATTTGTGTGAAGTGCTTTTAATTGTTCTTGATACTTTTTGAGGGCCTTTGATTCACTCTCCTGTCCCCAAAGTACTGAAGGAACATAAAGCGGCTTGGACTTGCCACATATCTTCAATACCAGAGACTTTTCTGGCTTATCTATTTTCGAATGCAGGATGTCATGTACCAAAGAGGCAGTTATCCTTCCCACCCTGATTTCATGCTAAACCAGTGACTTGCTTTGGCTTCTTGTAGCAGACTCAATATAGTGAATATCTGCCTTGCTAAGTTTCTGGGCATAAAGATCTGCCCTTTTCTCCTCATATTTAAGCTCATCTTCGGTAAAGAAGCTCTTTAGTGATTTTGGCAAAATTGATCTTCTCTAACATTGGCTTTACGGTGGAATGTTGTAGAAAAGTTTTCAAAAATACTTAGTGCAACAGGTTGCTCCTTTGGTTCGAAGTTGTACAGTCTTTGTAAAAAAATCCTTCTGTTCATCCACTGTGAAAGGAGCATTTGAGGGGGCTTTTTCAACTGAGGCAGGGTTGTTCTTTTTTTAAAAAAAGTTATCTCTTCTATAGGTGCTCTTTCTATCACTTTAGCAAAGTCATTGTTCCATTCAAATGGCTTTGAGGTGCAAGCTGAATAGGTATACCCCAGGCGCACAGCTGCTTCAACTTTAAACAGAACTGCACCAATGTGTGAGCACCAATCACCAAGCCTTATAAGAAAAATCAAATCAATGTGCATCTAAATTGCAGATGATAAAAAGGGCATATGATATAAAAATATTTATAGATTTTAGAAAGCTTTGGCCAGGGCTTACTGGAAGTTTCTTAAATAGCATCAAGATGACTATTCAATGCTCATGTGTACAAAGTCAATAGACTAAGGTCAGTATTAAGAATTGTAAGTACACTAACACAATAACCTAAGGCACCTGAAGGGACATCTCTCGACACCCCTGTACCTTACTTAAAAGTGTCAAGTCGTGGTGACCAGCCTCTTTCGCTTCAGGTGGGCATCAATTTGAAAAAATGCATTAAAAAAGAATATAAGCACTTAAAGCTATTGTAAGTAATTAAAAAATCAGCTATAAACGATAAAAAACAGCTATAAGTAATTAAACACAAGTATAAGCACCTGAAACATCTATATTTAATGCAATAATGTTGAAAGTAATGGTAAATCACCTGTTAAACTTGCTTGAAAATTGTGTTCTTTCTTGTGCTCTTGCTTGCTGCAAAAACGGACTTGTTGCTTGTGTTTCAGTATTTTAAAGCAGTCTATGCGCGCTCGAGTTCTAATATTCGAAACCAATCAGATTCCTCCATCATTCACATTTCTTGTGGAGCACACCATATTCACAAACACTATATACTTCGATTTTCGAATTATGAATTGCAATATTCAACTATTCAATCAGACTATTCAATAATTCACATTCTCATATGAAGCCCGCCCATTCAAACAATCCAATCAGATCCACCTATTATTCACATAGACTTGGTAGTTATAGGAGATCTAATACCCTGATGCCAAATCTGGTATCAGCATCACCATAGGATCTACTGCGCATGCGCCAAACTCAATTTGCTCTGATTGACTTGAAACTTGGTACATATAGGTAATCAAATACCCTGAAGCCAAATCTTGTATCCGCATCACAATAGGATCTACTGCGCATGCCCAAAACACAACATCTCAAAATACTTTTTCAATCCCAAAAAACATCTCCTCATCCTACACGACATCCTCCTCCGCAGTGATATCCTTCGCAGCCTCCTTCAAAACCTCCTCTGGAGCAACATCCTCCTCCTGCATACCATCCTGCTACACAGCACCCACTGCGCTGGTATCCCCCCCCCCACCTTTCCTACTTAGAGCTACAGATTTTGTACATTTTGAAAAAGAATATTTTGCTGGTACACATTTTGGGTTAATTTTACATTTATTCAAAATCTTACTTTATGTGTTTCATAGGGATCTGGAAAAAGGACTCTAGCAAAATTAGTTCTTGCTGGGACAGTTGATGGACGGTTACTGCGCAGAACAGCTGATGCAAAGAAAGATGAGAATATTCTCCTCCTTATAAGAGACTTTGTGGCCATTGAAGTCTGGGAACATCAACATTGTCACCTTGATTATTGCAGACCACTCACACGATTTGAGAAGGCTGATGCACAAGATCTTCTCTATGGCAATTTTTGCAAGTTTGTTATTGAAGAGAAGTTGCTTAAGAGAAAGAAGATTCTCAGGATGTCTAAAATTCATAATTTATTTCTGAAAACAGTCAATGAAGTATAATCCATGGATCCATCAAATTATCGTCCCTTCAATCTCAAGACGAGGTTGCAAAAAAAGTTCCCACAGCTTGTTTTCCATAAGGCTCATCTAGGAAATCAAAGCAAATTTGTTTTTCTTGAAAAGCTATCCCAGGAAATGGAGCCAGAATCAGATTTTGACTTTGATGAAAGTGAGTTTAACTTTAACAGCAAAAGTGGAGCCCAATGGCAATTTGTTCATTCAAAGGATATCTACATGGTTTCCGTGGAACTAAGAAAGGCAATTAGAGAAGCACCAAAAAGATTTTGTTCAAATTAGCCAGCAACTGCATTCACATAACTTCAGATTCTAAGATCGTGCCTACATCACTGTATAATTTTATTGCATGAACTGTTTGGTTTTCTGATGAACCATGTACCTACAGCTGTGTATCACTCTGTGGAGAGCTTGATGTCAAAGTTACAAGGCTCTGTCTAGTTATGATATTTCTTGCATCAAAAGGTAAAGTGCAAACGCCAAAGTCCCTATCCTTCTCAATGGCTGTAAGACAGCTAACAAGATCCCCAGAAATGATTAGATTAGTCATTCATGTAGCGTTTAGGCCACTGTTACTTATGAATCTGATCTAGCTAGGCTTGCAATAAAAGTTGACAGTCTAGTTCCTAAGGGTTTTGCTAAAGAAACTTTCACAACTCTTGTCTATGACATTAATGATTTCCAAGAATATCAGACCCTAATCACTGCCAGGATCATAATTCAGAAAGAGAGCTCCTTTCTTGAAGAAGAGCCAGCTTCCTTTTGTGAAAAAGGAAAAGATCTGTGGAGGCACTACCTGTAAATATTCCGCCATACAATCTGTAAAAAAGAAAGTCACCAGATTTTGTTGATGCAGGATTGCTATTGTTCAAGGAAAGTGATCACAATCACCATCCGTTTTATGCAAGCAAAATTGACTTTGCCTATATCGTGTTGAAGTTTACACAAAACCATCAAAGATTCGAAGGACAATGCTGTTTGAGGAACAAGAAAAGTCATCTCTGTCACTCAGGGTAGATTGTTCACATTCAAAGCGTGCAGAGGTGATAGGCCTATGCTCACTGATAATTTGTTCCCCTCCAAGTCATGTTGACTAACGTTCTACAGAAAATTCCCAATCTTGTGATCATGACCAGTGTAAAAGCAAAGTCCAGCTCTCAGTTGTTATATCTGTTGACTGGATGTGTGGAATGAAATTAAGGCCATTGTTTTTCCTGTTTTCAGAACAATTGTATAGTTTTGTATCTTGCGGATTTATCAGCAAGCGATGATTGTGCTTGAATTTGATTGGGTCCTTAGAATCTCAAACCAGATACTAATTGGCTAAAAGACAATACTTAGACAGAGACAAGATTTATTGTGCAAGGTCTCAGAACCCAAAATCTGATGCTAATTCGCACAAGTTTCGTATTAGTTCTTCTTTGCAACAGAGAGTAAAGTCTGCACGCAGGCTAGCCATTCTATTCCAGAGTTTAAAGATAGCCATTGAGCTTGCAGTTTAATACCTTGTACTTGTGTTTGATCAAACAATCTTTTCAAAAGTCCGCCAAATCTGGTGGAAAAATAATTCTTTTAAATAGAGCTTTGTTATAAGATTGGGAGACTTTCATACTGTTCTGTCATTTTGCGGTGTAGTTGCAAAGCGATTCACAGATGCAAGTTTATAGGTAATAATTTGTTTTTTTATCAATTCTTTTAAAATATGTTTTCATATAAAAGTTGCAATTTTGATGTTTAGACTATTATGGTATTTATTAGGTTTTATGTAAGTTCGTATTGATAGTGAAAGTTAATTTGATAGTGGACCAGAAATCTGCTCAGCAGCAATGATAATCAAAGAAACTGAAATATCATCCAGGGAAAAGGGGGAGAGAAGTAGGAGTGTTTGGGAAAACAAAGGAAAAATAAAAAAAGCACAGTGCAAAATGTTGCATGTTCCAAGTAATTTTTGTAGTGATTGTAGCAGATTCATTCCAAATGAATATTTCTCCAATTAGTGGAAAGATAACAACTTGGGTGAATTAATTGTATTCATTCCTGTACAGTCAGCCAATTTGGCCAACAAGGCAGTGCATCTAAAAGCATATGCCACATGGAATTTGCAGGGTGTTTTCGGTGACAAGAGTCATAATCGACTTAACATAAATTTTTGTATTATTTCTTAGCATAGAGTTTTCAATCTATGTTCTGACGTTTTAAACTCTGAAGAGTATCAGACGAAAAGCTTTAGTTTACTAAATGTTTGCTTTTTTCAAAGCCATTTACAAGTTTTGTACCACACCAAAAGATTGTTAGAAATTTTTGTAGAGACACCATCACCTCCTGCTTCATCAGTCACAACTTTATTCATCCTACAACTCAAACACTGCAATGAAAGAGCTGATAGGAAAATCTCCTCAAGGTGCATTTTTGTGTCGTATCTTTACACGAAGCACAAGAAACAACAAGTTTGAGCGGAGTATTGGAATTGCCAGAACCAGGTGATGCAGTGATGTCAGATAAAGGTTTTGATGTGGAGGACTTACTGAAACAAAAGAAGTAGTTCTTAATATTCCTCCCTTTCTACAAAAACAGGCAGAATTTCAACCAGTGGATGTGCAAGAAACAAAACTAATTGCCAAACTTCTTATACATGTTGAGAGAGCAATTAAAAGGATAAAAGAAAATCACTTTTTTGATTCAGGCATTCCACTCTCTACATTACGGTCATTTAACCAAATGTATACAATTACAATGCTTGCTTACTAACGATGTTTGCTAAAAACCTATTACAAAAATTAGTGGGTTTTGCCTCTTGACAGAATTTTTCCTCAACAATTATTTGGTGACAAATAAACAAGCTGTCATTGATGCAGCTCCAGAACTCGCATCGTTGAAGCCCAGTGAGGCCAAGTTGACACTGAACTTGGAAAAAGTAAATAAGGTTGCTTTTCAGATTGTCTGCTCCAGTGTTGGGGTTGAGTTCAAGATAACCAACATTGCAAAAATGTCCCAGTTTTACCACCTTTATCTCGATAAGGCCAAACAATTCGGATAAGTAACAAACTTTTTGATCAGGGCTGCACCCAAGCCAAGGAGATTTGGTATTAATAATCTGCCTTGACAGAAACAAGTTAACTGTGTTTTCCTTAGGTTCTGTGCATAAATAGTAGCTGCATATTTACCTAAGCTTAGTTGTTTAACAAGAACCTTAAAATAGCCAATTATTTGGCAACAAGTCTAAATTTGCTGGCTGTAATTCTTTTCTTATTTAAAAATTCCATTGTGAATGGAGAAACTGTTTTATCATGGACGTCAGTCACAATTTCCTCAGTTTCATCATAAGAATCTAACAATGCTTGCTTGTTCTGTGAAGTAAAAGAGAAAATGGTTCTCAAACCTGTCTCCTGATGTTTCTAAAGAAAGGTCTGGGCAGTCAGTACATGTTTCATCATTAATAACATATTCCACAGAATAACTCTGTTGGTAAGACAAAACACTTCCTTCAGGATTATTTCAAAACTTGCAAGCCGCAGTTGGTATCTGATTAATGTGGCTTTCGCTTGACAGAAGGGTAGCCACAAGTGGCTCAGGATCAAGCCCAAGAAGGTTTTCTTTCTTTAAGATGTCATAGTATTGTGCTGACGAATACAAGTTGCTTTTGATTAATCTTCTGTAATCTGCACCAATTTGTGGTTTTTCCACCAAAATATCTTTTAGGGACTTTTCTTACCTCATGGTATGCTCAAACTTTACTTCATGCTAGTGCAAGTGAGCCCATCAGGAATTGCTGGTAAACCAACGTCAAAGCAGGGGTAAGGGGGTTAGTCTATTAGAAACAGGGAAGATATACAAAAAGCACAGATTTAGCAAAATATGTAGGTGTCCAAAGGAGTTTTGGCAGAAATTGAAGCTGCTCACAATGCGCCAGGCAAAACAAAATACCAATTGAATGATGACAGTATCCACTCAACCCAATCAACATATGAGCATTTGGCTGATATTGCATTGCGTTTTGAAAAAATAAATACATTTAAATAATGCGGGCCTTATTTTCTTCATTGATCTGTAACACCTTGTTTTAATTGTAGCTATGTTTTAATTATGGTTCACTAAACATGAAGATAACAGACTTGAAAATTAAACATTTGCAAAATAGTGCCAAGATAATCTTAAACAACTTCAGAGAAATTATAGGAATAGTATACACTTATATATTAAATCAATGCACTGATTATTTATTGCAAGATTTCATGAAACTATGCCCAAGAAATTATGAAGTCCAAATTCGGGATGTAGTTTGGAAAAGACACTGCACACAGATCAGACAAAGGTACATTCCAACAATTTTTATAGACAGGAGAAGAGAGGAAGTTCTACCAACAGAGATTCCAACTACAACAGAAGAAACAATTCCACTACCTGCACAAGTACAAGGACTGAGTACCAGACCTATCACGTCAACACCTACATTAAAAGAAAGGAAGGGTAAGGAAATGACAACTGAACATGAATCAATAAATCAAGCATAAGAAAAGAAGCAGTACCAGAATCTAACATGAAAGAAATTTAATCCGAACCAAGATACCCTCACAGAGAAAAAAACCAGACAGATTGGTGATTGAACATTTGTTCTTTACTGATTTAATGTAGCAGTTATCCGTTAAGTTGTCATAAAATGATTAAAAAACCGAATTTTATAATTTATAGTGAAAATGCTCTGTCATCTATGCTAAACTGATTCACAAATATTCTCTCAAATATCTCCAACTTTTACCCCGAATATAAAGCATTGAAACGAATTTTTCAAATTTTCTAGTTTGTCCTGCCTCCAAATTTTGGAAAATTACGCCCAAGAGATTCCCAAAAGACCAAAAATAAATCACAAACGCAGCTTTCTAGTTATCCGATCTTCAAAGAGAGTCAAGTCATCTACCCCCACAAATCATGAGGCAAGGGATGGTTTTGTTATTGTAAGCATGGCATCCTTACAAGTGTAATGTTGTTTCCAAAGCCGCTTTGACAATCAAGAACTTGTTAGAGAGAAAGATATTGGGTTTCCCACTTCATGATATTGCCATTTCAAAAATGTAATTGGAAGGGAGAGAAAATGACATCATAAACCCTAGTAAATTTATTTCCAGGCCAAAGCCACAGAATAGAAATGACCAGAAGGGACACTCGTGTCAGCATCCTTTGTTGCAAGCTCACTCAATTTTTTCTGGCGCCGCGCTGTCTTTACATACAATTCTCGTTTTCAACCGTCATGAAAGGAGGCTAGTAGTCTAGGATGTCTTGCAATCACAGGTGTGATGCAGCAAATTTCAAAACAAGCTCCTTTGAATATCACTGAGGCTGCACTTCATACAATCATGAAGCAAAAGGAGAGTGAATAAAAACACAAAGGCGCTTAGCTCGTTAAGGATCGTGAGTTTGGAAACGATATTTAAATTCCGTGTTATCTAATAGTCAATGCTACAGTTGTGAGATGCGAGACCGCCATTGATAGCAGTATTTTTCAGTTATAAAGCAACAAATACAGGGCAAGTTACTAGTTTAATTCTTTATCTGATTGTTTAATTTGTTTTCTTAGTCCTATCTCGCATTATTGTGTTGTTTTTCATTGATGTGCTTTGTTCATGCTTATTGTTTTACATACTATCCTCGTTTTGGTGACGCATGCTCTAAAAAACTCACTCTCAATCGATTGACCAGGAGTGACCCTTCGTGTCATTTTTATTTTGTGCCAAAATTCATTTGAAATCAATGTCAGAATGATAATGAGCTTCAGGGAGTTTGGTCAGGGCCTGGCATCTAAGTACCCACTTATGTACACCTGGCATCTAAGTACACACTAAGCAATGTTGTTAACATGCCTCCACCAATGTCAAAGCCAGCATATAATAATGCTGTCAAACTACTACAGCTATGTCACACTGAAGTAGCTGTTTGCAGCATGAAAATGCTGCTAAAGATAACAAATCTTTGCTAAATCAGAGCAATGGAGAAGGTCAAGTCAATTGTAGTGTCTTGATAGACAGAACTTCGCAGAGACATGGACATGCATCTCTCTGAATGGTATTGCAACAGCAATTGCTAAAGAATCTGGAGAATGTGTTGATTTTCAGGTTAAATCAGAGATTTGCAAAGCATGTGAGAAATGGAAGCTGCTAAAAGTAACAGAAAAGTTGGATGTATGGAAAGCAGCCCATAAATGCCTAATGAATCACAAGGGATCTTTTGGGCAATGGAATCTGCTGGGGCTGTTGAGATATTCAGGAGATCAATTCCTTTTCTGAATCTTAGGTTTACTGGATATACTGGAGATGGAGACAGCAATTCATATTCTTGATATAAGAAAACTGGAATGTGCTGGGCATGTCTAGAAGCCAATGGGCAGACACCTTAGAAATCTGCGAAAGTCTTTCTTAGGTCAGAAGTTATCACATGAAAAAAGAATTGTTGGCAAAAGGAGACTAACTGATAAGGTCATTAACACAATACAGAAGTATTATGAATTGGCAATTAGGCAAAATGTTGGCCAACTTTATGCAATGAAGAAAGCTGTTGGTGCTGTCTTGTACCATATTTCAGAGAATGAAAGTACTGAAGATCTTCATAAGTTTTACTTGAGGTCTGCAGACAGCTGGTGTTAATTCCAGACTGACAAAATAACTGAGAAAAATACAACAAAAGAAAGGATATCCGTGCCAAAAGCAATAAAAGAAGTTGTGACACCAATCTTTAAAGACCTCAGTAGTGATAATTTATTGGAGAGATGAGTCATTGAGAAAATTCAAATTAGTTATTGAATAAGCATATATGGCAGAGATGTTAAAAGAGAATGGTTTCAGCAAGAAACATTGTTGAGATGATCACTGCATCTGCAGTTTTATATTACAAAGATGGAATCACAGATTTAAACCTTGTTCTTGCCAAGCTTGGGATTGCTGCTGGTACATTCACCAATCAAATGGCAATAGGACTGTGCCCCGATTCTATTTATAGTTTCTTCCTGATCCACGCACTGAATCCTTGGAAAGGAGTGCGGACAACAATGTTTGGCCTAGTGTTAGAGTGTCGTAGAAAGACCTGTAACCGTGTAGACGATGAACAAGAAGACAGTCTCCAGACCTAAAGGAGCAACCAAGCATTGTTGCTGGGGTACTTTCAGATGAAACAACATTTATACGATTTCCAAAGCCTGGTCGTATCAAACCTAACATGTCTGAATGGGAAAATTAGCAAGAAAACGAGAGGACAGAGAAGGCAAAGCGATGGCAACATTCATGCGGGAGGAAAGATTTTTATTCATTAGACCAGATTAAAAAGGACACTTACATCTGCACACAACATTTCATTGGAAGGAAAGGTCCTACTGCTGAAAATCCAGACCCAATAACCGCGACACTGTCTGAGTCACAGGTTGATTCGTTGTTTGCAAGGTCTTTAAGACGGCAGAATTCTAAAAGTCGAAAAAGGAATGAGATGCCTGAACTTGAGATGGCAGCAGCCAAAAGAAAAATTAACTGCGAATCTGTAGAAGAATCTGTAGTCTTGCTAGACGAAAACCCCTGGGATTCAGGAAGTCGACACAATTCAGACATAGAGGCAGAGAAGGAGGGCAGTAGCCCAAGCCACTGTGATAAAGAAACACAGACTGTTTACAGCAAATATGAACTAGGTGCAAAAGTTGAAAATATGGTGCTACGAAATGAAATGAAAATATTTGGAAGTTCTTACATGAATACTGATGTACAAACATGCCCACAACTGATGGAATGCAAAGCTATTCTTAAAGATGATGCAAAGTGCAAGTATTTTACTGGACTATTTTCAGCTCAGTTTGAAGGCCTAGGATCCTGGTAATATGTTTCCACCTTCTCTTTCGGAGAATTGTAAATGGCTTTGTGCAGCTCCATTGGGTTCTTGTTCCTTCTTTTTCCTTTATTCCAATTACATGACAAAGATGTTTTTGGTACTTCAACATGGCAAGTATTCTTTGTTATATAATCATTAAGAAACAGCAGTAAGGCTGCAACATGGGCACACCTCCCTAATGACTTTGCAACACAAATACAGGAGGCTGACTTAACAAATCCACTTGACTTGCTCAAGGCAATCTGTGTACGCAATGGCAGCTCTTTCTTCATTGAATGATGAATGTGTGCTCGCAGCGCATAGCTGTCATAACCTTCATTGTCTTGAACATCTTCTAAAAATTTGCTTTTTAGCAGGTTACTTCCTTTTTTCAATGGTTTTGCTGTTGCAACTTGGAATTCTTTCTTTTTCTCCATAATCTGAATCACTGCTACTATCATTCCCAAAAGCGTCAGCAACCATAGGAACAGACTCAATCAGATAATAATAAATGTTTCCATAATTAAACATTGGTGGGATATTTCTGAAAGGAAAATCGTTCCAACTAGACTCTGACAATGTATCCTCTTTACTTGGCTTTATAGGTGAATCTGCAGCTTCAAGTTTGCTAGCTTTCGCTTCGTACCATTTACCACCATCAATCTTGGGATCAATTTTCATCTTGATTTTCAGACAACCTTTGACTCTTTTGATTAGGACTTTTTTTTGCCACTCTTTGTTGCTCCACGACACTCCAGCCATCTTGTCAGCTCTGTTACACTGCACTCTGATGGCTTCTTTAACAGTTTTGCACCTGGCACATCATCCTCGTTCAAAAAAACAACTTCAGTAGCAACCATCATCGATTTAATAACTTTGTTCTCGGAGAGCGTAAAGTTTTTCAGTGTGTTCACTCGCGAATGCCCTGCGCTGTGTCCGCATTCTCTTCCCATCGTGCATTGCGCGAAAAATCATGACGCAAAAGGGGGCAGAGTCCTATTGCTGCTGATGCTGCTGGATTAAAGAACTTGCGGAGAAAGTTTAAAAAAATGTCAAAAAAGAAGAAAAAACATGAGGGCCATTAGAAAGGGATTCCAGGACACTGACATGGCAAATGAAGGCAATGTTTATCAGTCTCATGCCCATTAGATTAGTAAAAACTTTGATTTGACCCTAGTTTTATGTTTAAAAAGAATTGCAACATAACCATTGTAGGTATCAGCCTGTAGTTTGGCATTCTTAAACTCTGTAAAATAAGCCGCATTTATAATTTTTTAATTTTTACAACAATATAATACGTCTTGATAATGTTTTTTGGTTCACCATGAAAGGTTTTATAGCTAGGTAGGTTGTGGTTCATATTTTATCCTTGTTAGAAGAGTACCCATATTTTTCTCTTATCATGATTCTTCAAGTGTAACTAATTAATTGTTTTGCATAATCTTTATGAACAACCCCTTCTTGAGTAATTAACTTTAATTTAGATGCAAGTGAAATAATTAATGCTTTAAATAAAAAATTTTCACCTAATGGTTATCTGCTACCTTAAGTTGTATTGTTTTTTTTCCTTTTTCAAAAACAATTGTGTGGAACATTGAACAGGGGGAGATATTGCCATGTATTGTGAAAAACTTCATTTTAAATGTCCTTAGAGAATCAAAATTGTATTAAGTCTAAGTGATTGAACACAAGATGTAGGTGTTTACACTGGAGCTAGGCCGGTTTGACTGCCTGCGATCTATTCAAAAGCATTATACAAATTGCTTGTTGTACTTTCATTTTCCCCTCCCATTAAATTGGAGGGGTATAGAGCTGCACAATACCTTCATCCAAATTTATTTTCACAAGTGACTTTGAACGGCTTTTTACATTTGTGTGCAGTACACTGTGAATGGAAGAGCCAGTAATTCTGCTTAACATTTGCTGGTACCAGGCAGTGGAAGTAGACTGATTTCTTGTTGCTTCCTCAACATTTTTTGCCTCATTTGGCGTGATACTAAAATTCTGCATAGTCCTGCTACAATTTATCATGACCCAAATTCTCAGATGATTGACTGTATAAAGCCAACAGTGTTTTTTGCTTTGTAAAAATTTAATGAATAAAATTAAATTAAATGAGCCTTAAACAGAGATATCCAACGCAGGACATGTCAGAAATAGAAATTATATTTAAAAACTCCATTTCTATCATCGTAGATGAACGACAATTCAGCAAATTGTTTTCTTTATCCTTGATCTTGTCTTAGCATCTTGTGTATAGAAGTCTAAATATGTAGCCTTTGGTACTGCAACATCTATTACATAACTCTGATTCCATTTGCAAGGACATGCAAATAAAATTGGCTGCTAAAACACAGATACTCTAGTTTATTGCTACTCAAAGTTGATGTGGTTTTTCTGTGACTCTGTAAGATGGTGTAACAAGGTATTTTGCCAAAAATACACCTGCAACCGGATAGGCATCAAAACCAGAATCTCCACTCTAGAGCCACAACCAAAATATGATGTATAGGTTTTCAAGCTATATATATACGGCATATACCTTCTTCTATACTGTATTTTTTGGTTTGGACCAATCACAAAGCCACATTTCAGCTTTTTAGTTGCTTGTCTGTTTAATGCCAGAAACCAATGTTGACAGCCCGCTGAGCTGTGAAAATATTTCATGTACTGCCACTCCTTCATAATGAACCTACTTCACACAACTACATGAATAAATGACCACACAAACAAAATGTCTAGCTCTGTCCAATAATCCTAAAACCATAGGCGTAGGAGATAAAGGGGCTGGGAGGGGGTTGTTGTCTATAGCTGCAGAAAAAGCTATCACATTCAGGCTTTATTCCGATAGTTCTATACTGATGACATTATGATATTCAGCAAGTTCCTTACATATTTAGCCCACCTATACGTCTAACATCTGCTATGCCCATGACTTAAACCTTATGATCGATAAGCATAAACATATCAAAGTTGCATATTAATGATTGAAAGAAATATTTTTAGAAATTACATGAAAAACACTTCCAGTGAGGCTAATTGCCAAATGTGAAAATTTTGACGATCGCTTCTTCTCACAATTACCATGTGCTTTTTCCTGCCAAATTGCTTTACAAAAGTCTTCCCTCGTTGGCATTTACTACAGATATACATGTATTGACAATCCACTATTTGTATGATTATAGTTGTTGCATGACTGCTTTTAACAAAAGCTACTTGGCAGAAAATTTATAAAAATGAACACAGAAATATAGACATCTTCCTGATATGGCACGAGATGTATCTTTTTAAAGTCGTGAGAAGTGGACAGCTTCATGTGCTCGCTGCTTGATATCATGTTGATATTTTATTTTGTGAGTAGGCCATTTGCGCAGAGGATAATTAAGAGATAACACAAAACATTGTTATAACAGGAACAATCACCATTATGGTCATCATCGACGTTATCATTAACATTTTCAGTAAAGCCATAATTGCCAAAAAATTTGGTGATACGTTCTTTCTACAATTAAAATAATACCCAAAGGAATTGTATGACATGCATTCAGAAAGCATCTACTCAAGCAACCCTGGTTTCCATATTCAAATTAGACCCACGGATATAATCTGACGAACCTTTAATATTTGATGAATCAACTACAGTAAACTTTTAAATGTTATGAATTTTTCATAATTTATACCTACACCGACAAAAAATCCTGATCCCCCGCAAACAGTTTCCTTGTCATACAAATATTCTTTTTTTTACTCATCCAGGAGAAAATTAATCACACATGGCTGGAAATTTGTTCTAGTCTTTAGCGTACAACGGTCGGCGAATTTGGGTTGGCGAAATTAATATTCGCCACTAATGCCTAGAGGCGCTTCCTAAATCCTATCGTCTTTTTTTTTATTCGCTGCATTATTGTCCAAGATTCGTTTTCGTTTCAGTTTTTCCTTTTGCATTTGTCACCAACCAACATTAAAGGGACTCCTTTCTGAGTCGCATGTCCATGTAGACTTGGAAAAGTCTCTTTCTTCTTTAGCAGAAGAATCTGCAAGAAATTAAAAAATTTGTTTAGGAAGCGGAAAAACTGTGTTTTCAAGCTTCCCAAATTTTCAGAAATGTAGGAAATTTGACTGTTATTTTAAATAAATGCTAATTTTGATATAACTGTTCGAACATATTCCCTGTCTATTTCTTCCCCCTCCTCCTCCAAACTGTTGATCTCATTGTGTCAAGCTTAACTGTTACTGTTGTCATACGATAGATATTGAACAACACACTTGAGCCTTAAAATGTCCAAAAAGTACCTGGTGGAATGGTTCAATCATGTCCAATCTGTATTAAACCTGAACTACTTGAAGAGTGATCCAGTTCATCGTCTGCATCATAAGTTTCATTAGCAGCTGTACCTTAAATAAAATATATTAGCAAACAGAGGTTAAATTTTGGTTGATTTTGTAATGTCTATTCCTCTAAGAGGAGATATTCCTGTGCCGTTGGATGCTTCCCCCTCCTGTTCCAACGGCCCTGGACTCATATCTGCCTAAAAAACTTAATTGGTAATGTAGTAAAGCTCAACCTTGTGTTAAAGATGTTGATCAAATAAAAAAGCCTTTACAAATAATTTCCTAAAATTTGATTTGATGCAGTTTAATAACATTGCTGATTAACATTAAAGTTACTGCTTTGTTGATTAAATTAATTTGCTTCCAAAATGGTTACATTTACTTTATCAAGTGAATAAGTTGAGAGAACAATTTGCACAGGCGTCACAACAACATCTGCATCTTCTGCATTCCAGTGGGTGCTGACGCCTAGGGGACCCAGGAGCATTGTACATAATTTTTTTTATAGCTTCTTTTGCCTGCGCAGATTTACTACAGGATTATTACAGTACAATAAGGCTGTGACGCCACTGATAATTTGCCATGGAACTACCTTTATCCAAATGGTCTTTAATACTTGTTATGATGGCAATCCATTTTCTGAGCCAAAGATAAAGTCATTTCTCTCACCAAATTTTTCTTCTTGCTCATCGTCCGCGTCATAATCTATATCACTTGCAGAAGAATCTGATAAAGTCAACTCAGATTCTTTTTCGCATTTACAGCAGGCATCTGTTTTAACAAATCAATCTGATTTAAAAATTTCGAATTAAATCCAAGCAAGCACGTTTGGGTGATATAGAGATAAAAAGCTTGATGCAATGAACAAAAATAATGCTTATTTTATACAACCTTTATTTATATAAATATATAAAAAATTAATAATTTTTTATCAGGATTAAGCTACAAATGAGGTATGGGAAAGGGAAAGTATCATTGATTTGAAAATCAACAGAAACTAGATTTAAGCCATCATTACTTAACTTGTTATAGATAGAATCCAATAGAAGGAATCACGAATCTTACCAGATTTGCTTGATTTGGTGGAGGAGGAAGTTTCGTCTTGTAAGTGCACCAAACTTTCCACTTTTCACTGTCACTGTCCATGTCAGCTTCATATCCACTCATAGCTTTTGTCGATATACTACTTTATTCTAATTTGGGTATGCTTCAAAAAATTTTGTCCTGCTTATTGGCAACCCTAGGCATTAATAGAGACCGCTCTCTCAGGTATTTATGATTAACAAACATCAACTTAAAAAACATAACTGCCAATTTAAAAACAAGAGTTTTGATTTTCCACTCAAAATACTTTAGTTTGAAACAAGTGCTTTATGCTATACCATAACCATCAACAAAATCTCATTAAAGTCATACAAGTGTCATAATGCTCTTAATGTATAAACGAAATATTGATAATATTTGTTGCTTTTTTATCGTGTTAAAATATGTAATACATACGTGTGAAGAAAAGTAATCTTAACAAATTGGCAGTTACATAAAAAATATGTTTTTTAGGCAACAATGTCAAGTCGCCCTGTCACTGAACCCATAATTATACTTAATCTTCTTCTCACCTTATCTTCACTTGCACATTGTTTTTTGCTATTGTTGACAATCTCTCCTGTTTCAACTTCTGGACCTAAACTAATGTGTAAATTGATAATGAGCTAATTTTTTTATAAAGTGCTTTATTCAAAGTAATGTGTATCTTTATTAAAATAGAAAAAAAACAAGCAAAGAAAGAAAAAAGTGACGTATTTTGAAAACCTGCAGTTTGTCTGCTTTATCATTACCAGTTTCGCGCTCCTCAACAGCAACAACCGCTTCTTTTTGGCTAACTATGACGTGCCAGCTCTGCATTTGGTCTAAAAGAGAGGATTTCAAGCAACTATGGAGCATATGTCCAAACTTTAGAGTCTAAGTTAACAAAAAGCTCTACTTCAAAATAAAATGCTGTAGTCTCATTAAAAGTAAAAATTTTTGAAGCAGGTACCTTTTTAGAAATAACAGTTTCTTCATTAATCATTTGATAGCTTTCGTTGTCAATGTAGGCTTGATGCCTATAAATATTGCGCCACTTCTCCTTCTCCTTCTATGAATCACAAAGTTCTTGTCATGTTCTGCGTATAAGGAAAAACAGCATTAAGTTACAAAATATTTGTTTGTTTAGGGACTATATCAATAAAGCATTTAATTGTTGTTCGCTTGAACCCAGCTCAAAAATCAAGGATACCGTATTTACTCTAATATTCGGGCTGCGGGATTAGCGTTTCAACCCAACAAAAAAGGCGGGATTATTCGAGAGGCGGGTATATTGGAGAGGCGGGATTATTTTTCAATGCCTTGAAGTCTAGTTTGAGGATACCTTTTCAACAAAAAAGTCTCTTTAATGTGATTGTGGCAAATCAGAGAAAAAATATGCAATTTCAACATGTATAATTAAATGGGGGGTGGGATATTCATTTTAACAGACAAGACAGAGCAGAAATTGTGCTTAATAGACAGTAGTACGAAGTCAAAAAAACAAAGGTCTTTTTATGCTGCAAGACTTGGATGTTTGATAAACTTGCAAAATAAGACAGCTCTCTGCCCTCTCCCATCTATGACATTGTCATGTGATTTAACCAATTCACTCCAAGCATAAGTTTCAATGCTTGATTTTCAACCCATACAAAATGTGTAAAGAATAGCAAATGCCAATTAAAAGTTCCAATCCCGCATGCAGGATTATTCTTACATTCTATGAAACACAAGCTGGATTACTAGGGGGGCGGGAATATTAGAGTAAATACAGTAAGTTAATAAGATTCTCAACAATTAATAAAATTCCAGTATGAAAACAGAAAGGTACACAAATGACAATCTTTTTAGATTTGTTTTGTAAAAAAGCTAAATTAGCAGTCAGGTTGTTCCATCGAATGCTGGAGATACAGAATTATTCTACAAGATACAAAATTATATCCATGCACCTGCTTTTTCATTTGCTTTGCCAGTGCAAACTGCAACTCTAAAAAAGATTCTTGCTGCTGGTACCTTGTAATACTCACATTTAGCTAAAAAGATATGGGTTTATTTCACATTAATCTTTTATGTTAATATTCTTTCTCACAGTGTCAATGTGACAAAATTTCGTCTACAGAATATATGAAGATTGTTTATGAGTCGCAAATTGAGGGGCTTAGATGAGCATTCTTATACAGGGCCTCCAGCAAAGGGGTGCCTGGCCTGAGCTATTAAGCAAACTCTTTGGTTATTGGTGTTGAATTTGCCCTTCAGCCCCCTTCTTTCAAACTTGCAGTTATAGATTATGTCCAAATTTTGTACTTGTTGCCAAACATGTTAGAAACATGTTTTTGTATACACCCTTAACCTTATCCAGTGGCTGTTTGATCGATCCAGTTTTTGAAAGACGATTGACTCACCCGGTTGTTTAATTTTGATTTTTCAATATGTCCTTTCGTTGATCTGTGTTGATCTTCTTCAAATTGCTAATCTAAAATAAAGCAAAAGGCAGGCACCAAGGAGGGTAGAAAAAAGTGGTGGTTCTGAAAAAGTGGGGGGGGGGGGGCTAAAACCATATAAAAAGAGGTTTTACTTTTAGTGTTTTACTTAATATTCAGCATTTATTGCTGAAGCCCATCAACACATCTTTCCTTATTTGACAACAAAATATATGTTTTCATTGTGTGTAACAGAAATGGAGAAATCGCAATGTGTACATACTTTGATTGTTACTACTGGTGGGTGAACCCTAAAAACTCACACTCTAAGTTTTTTACATAAACTGAAATGCATTTGAACCCTTCAAAAAGCAAAAAATGAGTCAGATTCATGGCATGACAATATCGGCCATCCCCCAAAAAGCAAAAATAAGTTGGATTTATGGCATGATTTCAGTATTTGTGTTTAATAAACGCATGGTTACTCCTGTGATTTCACTGGATGGTTGATAATGACTACCATTATAAAGAAAAAATATCTTCTTCAAATTAATCAATACTAATATGTGTCTTGCCTTCTTTTGTCTCCTTCTCTCTCTGCGACTCTCTTCCTCTTTCATTTTTTTGATGTTAAGACTTTCACAAACATTGCAACAAAATATTTTACAGAAGTATGATTTTTTGCAACCCAATTTTTTGCAACTAATTTCATCCGTTCACTATGTTTTCCAATTTTTTTACCATCATTTCAAAGTTTTCTTTCAAAAACGATGCAAAAATAAGTGTCCGTTCACTAATTTAAGAAGAGGGGATCAAACTCCAAGAGAAATGTTATATTGAGACCCCTGTGATGGTCCTTGAATAAAATCTCTTGAGCTGAGAGCTTTTATAATTTTTAAAAAAGGTAAAAGTGTTGAAGAATTAGTGAGACAAACAGGTGTTTCCAGATCGCATTTATTCAACAAACAAAGAGAGGTAACACACTTTGAAAAAATGTTAAAAGGCAAGGTCTGTTGGGGGATAATGTGGACAGGGAAAACATTACGAAGTCAAGACCCAAACTCGACTTTCAAAAATCATAATGAAAGCAGACTTGCATGCGGTTTTACATCGGACTGTATCTCGACAAACAAGCACTACGCTACCTACAAGCAAGAAAGGACTGATGACAGAGCATGACAAGTCAAAGAGACTAAAATTTGCAAAAACGATGCAAAAACGACCCTAATGAATTTTGGTCGAAAAATATAGCCTTCTATCTTGATGGGGTTGGCTTTTTTTACAAAGGAAACCCCTCTTGACCAGGCCTTGGCCCCTAAAGGCCGTTTGGTGTAAAAAAGTGAGGGCCTTATTCAAGGCTGCGCCAGCAAAGGACAGACCTGTGGCACAGGGGGGAAAAAAGTGAAAGTGGTTATTGGTATTAGCTATGGCAAGGGGGTTATTTGTTGCCAGATGTATGAAAAATGAACGGAGCTATTTTTGCATCGTTTTTGAAAGAAAACTTTGAAATGATGGTAAAAAAAGCGGAAAACATAGTAGGAACTGGATTCAAGATGGTGACCTTTCTCAAAATAGTAAGCAAGCCAAAGTGGTCATGAAGGAATTAAATTCGGAACTACTGTCAATTCCACCTCGGAGTCCTGATCTGAATGCGATCGAAAATTACTTTGGCATTGTCAAGCAGCAATCAAAATAGAGATGCAATAGAGAAGCAGTGGCGTAGCGTCAAGAGAAGCTGGTAATGCGCCGTAGCCCTGCAAAATATGACCAAAAATGTTTCTAAAAACGCCATTTTGGAAACCGAAAACAGTTTCTATCGTCTGAACAGTTGCTTTGACGATTAATTGAAATTTGCACTGTCGCACCCTTGATACACTCATCGAAGTTCAATGAATCCACCTTAGATTTTACCTTGGAAGTAATTTAGTAACCTTCATAGCCCTGTTTCTAAAGATCCCTTTATTGACTTTGGCTAGCAACCTTTGTTTATAGCACTTCTCATTTCCGGGAATGCGGAATTCTGACCGCATTCCACAATATAAAACGATTGATTTTTCCTTCTTTAAGTGTAAAATTTTGCAAAAATATAGGATAGAAGGTTGTATCAATGAATAATCTATCATGCTAATAAAAGATTGCTCCAATTTTTTACTCACAGCGTTGAGGATAGAGCTTTGAAAGGGAAGCAACTGATCTCAGCTTGCTTCGTGTTCTCTTGTTCAGCAAGCCAAGTCACGTGACCAGATACTGATCAACAAAGAGCCAGGGCATGCGGTTGCCGATCCACATGCCCTAGTTGAACTGAATCACAGCATAAGTCTTCGAAATGTGGATTCAAACAAATAGAAGATATGGATTATAGGGTTATAGAGATAAAGGAGTATAAGATGAATGTATAAATGTTTTTTTCCATGTTAGCTTGAGTCCCACGTGAGGGTACTCAATTAGTGAGTGTACCCAAATAGGGAGGGTACTCAAATAGGGATGGTACGGGATAATTCATTTGAACATAGGGGTTTAGGCGGATATCTTTTGACCAAATCTTTTATTTTCTAATTGTGACCTATCAAAAATCCTTATAAAAGTATTAAAAAGTGGTCTAAAATTTTCATTTCGAATTGTACTGTAGATGTTCTGTTTGGGCATGATAGGATTATAGAGAAAGCGCTATTTTAACTATCAGGTGTTCTTAAAAAGCTATAACTTCTGGGGGCTTCCACGGGGGCGTTGCACCTTGGCCCACCGGACCCCTTGCCGCATACCGGCTTCTGCAACTCATGCTACGCCACTGTAGTGAAGAACATTACTACTGAGACAATGGATGAATTAGAAAGCAGAATAAGAGAAGTTATGGCAAACATGGGGGCAGCAACTATTGATAAGATAATTGAATCGATGCATAAAAGAAAGACAGATGTTAATAGACTGTAAAGGAAAACACACACAAAATATTAAAAGTTGAGTCGTAGTTGTATTAAAAGGCCGATGTAGTCTCAGGTACCATACAAATTGTTGGCAAAGTTTGCTAAAAGTTATATTTGTTAATATTTGGGTGTCTTGAATGCAAATGATGGGGTTTGAAGGTTTTAAACACTCGAAGGGAAGAGGGGTTATGGTTGTTATAAAAAAAACCAGAACCAAAACTATTTTTTGTTTATATCTTTTTAATTCTCTGTATAAAAAATCAAGATTTGCAATTTGGAATTATTTAACAACAAATCCAACAACACGCATGCACTAATTTATAATATCGATAAAAGAAGCTGTTTGTGCTGTAATGGAAAAATGATTACGAGTTATCAACAAGTTACCAACGAGTTACTGTACGGGTTACCTTAAACAGTCCATAGCTCAGTATAGATTTAAACAAGATACCAACCAGTTACCACTTTCTTAATAGAATATAATATACATATATATATATTTATTACAAAATTCATGGTAATTCATTGCAGTCCTATATAAAACGACTATTAGAAATTGTTACTTGTTATGGTAACCCATTGGTAACTTGTTGCTAACTCTTGATAATTTGAAAATTTTCAAATAGAATAATATGAAGTTAGACATTGCTGCCGCTAATTATCAGTTCTGCAAATCAGCAAGGACAAGTTAGAATGTCTTTCGGTTCACCTACTGGTGTCTGATGGAAAAACTCGAATATTTTCCATCTTATGGCCATCATTCCATTTTCTCTCTCCTCTGAGGTATTGTACTTTCCCAAATACTTGATTTGCTCCTTTCCAGTAGCAAAAACCCGCTTGTCTTGGTCAAACAGTATGTCTTGGTCATACATGGTTTCAAGTGTGGCCAGATGTAAAGATCCTCCACAGTCTTTTCACAGGTATCACATTTATGTTTATTAAAGGTTTTCCTCAGTACTGCCACATATGCGATAGCATTTTCACTTATGATATGGCTCTGAATATTTCGTGTCCTATAGTTTGGTGATATCAATTGCAAGGCCTTAGACTTGCCACTGGATATCATTGCAGGCAATTTCATTCAAGACAGATAAGTTCGTTAGAGGCGCATCTTTGTCTTCCTCACAATTGCCACTGGCAACATGTAGCAAATTTGAGTGAAAAAGCTTTCTGTAAGCCCCTCTTGAAGCGGACAGGGGTTGGATTATCATTGTTACCACCTTGCTGTCTTCTAAGGCCTTCATTGCACGATTCTTGTTTTTCTTAAGGGGGGGGGGATAAACAGAGATTCTTTCAAATGACAATTTCTTTGATAAAAGGGCTATTTTGTTGCGTTTTTTCTTCAAAACATCAATCTGTCCCTAGCTAACTTGTTGTTTTGGCTACTTTCTGAAAGATTGGATATCGTTTCCAATTTTTGAAAAATCGGTAGAAAATTTTGTGTCTTGATTTGGTATGATATGTTTTGTTGGCTTTGAAGCCAATCTCTTGCGCAGTAATTTTTGTTTAAACTACAGTCAGAGTTTTCTTTTCCTTGGGGTGTTTATGGTAAGTTGGACAGGGGTTTCGCAAAAAAAATATTTTTGATTTTCTCCATTTGTTGATGAAGGTGATTCGACTTTCCCTAAAAAATACAATGATTCAACAAAGATGTCAGTAGTCAGCAACAATCATATTAGGCCATTTTTAATAAAAATGTCTGCAAATAAAATATTTAATAATTAAGTTTATGAAAGCAGATTCTTAAAAAATATATAATAGCCTCTATAGGTGTGCTATTCTCCTTAATTTCACCATGGTTACCTAACAAAATGCAGAGTATACATTTGCAATCTGTCAACATTTCATATTTGAAAAAATAACAGTAAAATTACAAAATGCGAAAAAACAGATTACATTCAATACTGCAAAAAGTGCAAACAAAAAGATACCAAAATTTATGATATAGATTTTTGTATCAGAAATTGATTAAGAAAGTGTCAACACATTTATCAAATCTATCACCAATTCCATAGTTATCCAGGTCTAATTTTTTGTTTTTTGAAAGACCTAAAAACACAATAAAATGCTTGCACAGGTAAAACTACTCTTTTCGGTCAGGAACTGTATGTTTTTGCAAAATAGCTGCAGTGTTGAGACAACAGGCTAGCAAAAACTACAAAAAAGAAAAGAATACAAACATATTTTAGAAGTAATTGAACTAAACTTACAAGCTCATCTTATGTGTTTTAGAACATATGAAGACATACTTTTATGCTTACCTGGTTGCCTTGGCTTTGTGGGGGCTCTTTTACTTTCAATTATTGGGGGGGGGGATTCAGGACAATAAAAAGGGTTGGGATTCAGGACATCAAAAAGGATGGAGATTGCATTTTTGGATAATCTGGTTCCTGCGTTAAGGAATTTTGGCAAAAATTCTGTTTCAAAATGTTTGGAAGAAATGTAGCAATTTTTGTTCAAGCAGGCTGTTGACTTCTTAAGCAGATCCTGTCTCCTGCTAGTTTGTAAAAACTCGTTGCATCTATAAAGTAAAATAGATCTTTTCATCATTAAATATGAATTAATTTTTTTAAAAAGTTTGAGTGTTTTACATTGAAACAAAAAGATCCTGTCAAAGTGAATTAAATTTAGGCCTACACACCAGCTTTCGTTCGATGGGAAATGGTAGAACAGAAAATTGGGGCATGGCTTTTTGTTGTTATTGCAATTGACTGCAGCGCAGTAAGCACCAGTCCCACTACGTTTAACATCTTTCATAAGTTACACCTGAGAAGCAAGCATTTTAAGGGATCACAAAGTTCCAGAACCAACCATTTCTAGATGCCTAATAGCTCTTTCGGATACACAACAAACCACTATGATAGATTTTAATTCTGCTTGGAAATCAGACAATCCTGACCAAAAGCTATTGGACTGGTGCTTGTTTCTACACATCGAAAGCAGGTACTCTCGTATTTTCCAGAAAACCAACATTGCTTCCAGGGCAATTTTAACACCTTTCCTTGGCAAATTATGTTTGTAGCATGGGTAAAAATATCATTTTTATAATATCAAACAATCTAAAAATAAATCTAATAATCTAAATCTAAAAATATCAAACAATATCATTTCAATGAATTTCACTGTTTTACAAATTTATGCCTCTGTGTGAAACTTATTGAAGCAATTTCTGTCAGGCAACAAACATAGCAACATTTTGCTTTTCACAAGTCATTCTTTCGTAGGCATGGCAGACTCTGCACCGTTTTTGTCATTGGTTGGAGCTGGCCTGTTGTCATAGCGAACATCTGCTACTGGCAATAGATAGTTAGGTCTTTTACCAACAGTTGGTGCACATTCTAAAGAAGCCCTCTTAGATGGTCTTCCCCGTGTTGGTTTCTCTAGGCCTTTCTTGGCATAGATGAGAGCCTCAGCAATTTCACAACTGAAATTCATCAAAGACTTTCTTTTTCTGGCTGGCAAACCCATTTGCTCATAGTGCCTTCTGTAAAGCAACCATGCATTAACTTTACAGATGCCAAAATATTTTTATGTACCATCTCTTTGTGTTGGCTTCAATGCGGTACAGACTGATCAACATGTCAGCAAGATCAACATCCCCCCCCATTTTCTTGTTGTAAACATACACTATGGGCATGGTACTTCACATCTCTCTTTCTTTTCACTACACCATCTTTCAATAACACTTTCAGGCTAAATTCCAACATAGTCTGACACAGGTGTTGAAGTGCTATTGTCAATCCATTTAACAATAACTATACCAGAATTCAAATCAACCCTGTAGTCACAGCTCCCTTTTCTTTCCTTTTACAGATCGTTATTGGAAGCATGTGGGCATTTCTGTAACCAATTTGCTCTTATTGTTCAAATCGCCAAGATGCCTCTATCTTGGAGATAATGCATAAGATGCAAAGTAGAGAACCAGTTGTCAAAGCAAACTTTGAAACCAGCGTTGGTTGGCAGATCTCTTCAAAGCTTGGCAACAACTTGGGCACTCTTTTGAAGATTGTTATATTCAGTATCTTCTTCTTTTGAAAGCTTTGCTAGTGTATATGTTAAAGCCTTATTTTGGAAAACTTTGTTTTCGAGGGAAGAATTTGCTCATCCACAGCATTGTATTCCTCTGGCTCAACTTTATGGCATTGTTGAGTAACAGCGTCAATTATTGGCCTCCAGCAAGACCACTCAAAAATGAAAGAAACATTCTGCCAGATTTTTCTGCATCCCATTCATTGGCTCTCGCAATTCTCTCCAATGATGCAAACCAATCAATTACAGATACCATTGGGATACCCATAAAATTTGTCTGGCTGCACCAAAATTGGCTTACTTCCAAAGAAAGAATCCAATGGTTGCTATGTGCTGGGGGCAAGTGATGCGTTTCCTCAGTTGGCATCCTTGTAGATCTTATGTTTAGTGGCACAATTTCTGTTACTGACCAGTCTGCCATGCATGACAAAGGCTAGGTACCTAAATATTTCTTCACTTACGCCCTATTTCATCGAAGCTAACTGTCACCAATTGTGAAGGGCAATCAGGCTTGAGCGGTATAGGAAACTACAAGATGTAATAAATGTTTCACATTAACACAAAAAATAGCAACTCATAGGATGAGGGTTATTTTAGCTAATCGCATAAACTCGTTAATGTATGAATTTCAGTTGCTCTCTGTCGCTCAGTGAAGATGACACCAAAATTTGATGTTCTTTGCCAATTTATTGTTGTAAGTTGGTAAGATGTGTACAGCTCTAATTTTGAAAAAGATCTTTCCTCCTGGGAGCTTGTTACCAGTATTATAAAAAACTTCATAGAGCTTGAACACATTTTGAAAAATTTTGAAATAAACAAAACTTAAAAACGTGCTCATCACACGTGCACTGGCAGCTCATTTCCTTCCACTTGAAAACTTTTCTCTTCTTTTTCAATATAGCAGTGCTCCTCTTTACAGAAATCTACGCTGCTTTCTTTGTATTAGTATTAGGCTTTGAACAAAGAATATTCCTGAAATATCTCTTCTTGTGATATCAAGCTTTTTGTACTGCAGCTTAGATCTCAAACTTTTAGCTCCAGCCCTGAAGTTACTGCAATCCTGCAAACAAAAAAGCTTTTCTTCTAAAACAGTAGCACCTAATGCTACTTACAAGCAACTGAAGGAAAAAGCCAGGGAAGAACAGGATAAATTCATTTTATGTTTATCTTCGTTTTATTCTAAAAGCCCATATCAGCAACAAGGCTACTCTAGATAATCATGCATGAGATGAAATATATTTTAATGAAACAAATCAAAGATTTTGTATTTTAACACTACTATCAGAAAATCCACCAGAAAGGTGCATAATTTTTACATGATTTTTTGTTATGATACTAACCACCAAAAATAGAATTCTGTACATATAGGGACATAAGAAGACTAAAAAATTACGTGCATAACCTTACCATTTGGATATCTTTGATGTTTTGGCAATGCTCATCTACAAAGTGGTCTACACTACTGTCATCTACAAAAAATCGTTCCCGTGTTTTGGAGGCTCCATACTGAAACCCAAACTTTGCTTACTGACACATCCAAATGTTCCATCAAGCATCAAAACCATTTTTCTATTTCCTATAGAAATTATTTGCTGAGATTGACAAATAACTTAGGGTCATGATTACGCTAGCTTGTGTAGTAACAGAACGAAGTACTGGGTGTTATTTTGTAGATGGGACCCTGTTTTCTTTAAGTGACAAAATATTCATTTATTGAAGAATATATCTTTTTCACTAAATTTATGGTTTTCAAAAATATGTCAGGGTAGATTGTAAATAGCTCAACCTCCTTAGATTCACAGATTTTGAACAGGGTCTCAAAATACTTGATGCCTATTCTTTTTTTCAAGAGTTTATGAAAAAGGATCTTTGTAGAATTTAAAAAAAACTTAACATGGATGGAGTGAAAGAAACAACCAACTCCAAAGGCTGGGAGTTCATTTTCCCAAATTACATTGGGAATTGTGGATCCTTGGTACAGAATATTCTTAAATCATTTCTCAATGCAAAAATTCACCCCTTAAAGATTTTCAGAGCAAACAATACTTTTTTCATTTAATTTAATTAAATTTCATTTAATTAGAGCCAACAATTTATAGAAATGCATTATAACAAAACTAGCAATTATAACAGAGAATGTATAGAGTTTCAGTGTTGTAAGACTAGATGAATTAGTGCAGCTCTTTTAAACCAATGTCTTACTTTGTATTTCCAAACAAGCTCTCCCTTGATGCGCAAGTAATGTCAGCCTTCAGTGGGTCAAGGCATCAACCAAAACCAGAAAGATATTTAGTAGTTCAATTTTCAATAATGATGTAGTCAACATACATAGATAAAAAATGGTTTAAAGCTGAACAGTAGATTCTTAGAATGAGATGAATCAACCTGCTTCTTCCATAAGCCATTCATCAATCTCATTGAGTTTCCCATTCAAAAAGAGAAACGTGAAATTTCAGCATCAATGACTTTATTGTTTTCAAAAGCTCAGTACTGTATGCTGTTGATGGCTTCATGCTAGACGAGGCCCAGAAACCAAGCCTGAAAAGAGTCAATGCCTCTTTTACACAACTACAGAATGTCACGAAGGCATCTGAACAGGAAGAAAGCACTAATGTGTGAACTTTGATACTGATAAATTCAAATTTTTTACAAAAACCCAGTTTGGAGAATTCACTTCTGTTCATCATCTATTGAATGATAAAATAGAATCAACTATGACAAAATCCAATTACTAAACGAATCCACCACATATTTTTTTTATCAGACTTTTGCTTGTGTTGTAGACATCAGTACTTCAAGCAAATATAATGTCAAAAGAGCACCCTGTGTTTGAAGGTGACTACAACTCTGATTGCTCCAAAGGGAACAAAACTTTCATTGAAAAGGCTTTGTTATTGACAAAATTGCTGGTCTAGTAACACACAAACTAATCTTACTTAGAAATTCTTTTTGCTTCTTATCTTCACCAGTGCAGCAAACATTTTTCATTTTCTTCCTTCAACTTTCTTCTTTACCATTACTGCCCAAATTGAAATCTTGCATCTTTCTGGTTGCTCCTTTAAAATCTATTTCTGCAATAGGCAAGTAAGGCACTTTTTCTACAACTTCAGGCAGCATCCATTTGCACGGTTCTTGGGTACACGTTGTTGCTTCTCTTGTTCGATTAAATGCCTCTACATAGAATAAAAGTGACGCAAAAAGAGAGCAAGCTTCACCCAGACAAGCCGTACATGTGCAATAGGCTGTTTCTATTTCCCCGTCTGCTTTCAAAAGAACCCATGTTTTCAACGATGTTTTGTTTGCATGCTGTGAATGATGAACCTGTAAAGAATTAAACCGTAGCATGGCTGATCTATTTTTGCTATTAAATGTCCATAACAAAACAATTTTGAAATATTTTCTCGAGACTTTTATCATATGCAGTTGATGTGACATAATTTGAAATTACTAATGACACCAAGTATTTCCACAGAAAATATTGTTTATGATCCAAAAGCAGGTAGGCAGTAAATAGAGAAAAAGACAAGGACAAGAAATTCCGAAAAATGCAATACATTCCTAAATTTAAGATTTCTTTTAACCTTACAAAAGGTTTCGACATTGTGCTGCTGTTAAGTTCAGCAAGTTAACCTTCACTGCAATAATTTCAGCAATAATTCAAGATTTCTTCATAGAATAAGATCTTTGACTTACCATTCTTATCAAAACGCACTTGTTCTTGTAACATTTTATTGCCACTTTTAATACCCACTCAAAAAGTTATTATAAACTTGAAACAACTTCTTTGCCTTTACTTCCTTTGTTGTCAAGTAACTTGTTGAATAGACAAGGTAATTAACAATGTGAGTGCAGTCTACCTTTGGCAACTGATTCGTATTCTCCCTTAGAGTAGGTTTCTTAAACTATTACGGGTCTTTTCCAATGCACTGAATTTTTTATAAGTACCAAGTCTTTGCTGATACTTCCATAGTTAATGTACAAGAAAAGAGATGGCTACTTCGAGTGGCCATGTTTATGATTTCAAAAAAGCCGCCTTCCCATTAAAATGGCAGCAGTATTGTGGTATCAAATGGTATCAAGGCAATTGAGGCTCTATTGCAATCGCTCTATTGACTCTTGCCAAAATGGTATATATATATATATATATATAATTTATCAAAATGAAACGATTTTCAGAGATTTTCAGCTAAAGGAAGATGATTTCCTCCATCTTAGTACTAGATCCACATGGAGTGATCTGCCCCTCCATTACAAGGACTTGAATGATTTGTTTTGTTTAAGACCCCAGCGATCTTTGTAGGTTTTATAAGCTTCACTTAGCTTATCCTAAAATGGCACAAAATGACATTGTTTCTCATTCTTTGAGGAATGACAGATCTTAATACCATATTGGTAGATAAATTTCTCATCCACTATATCAATATCTTTGTAGAAGGGCCGGTAAAAGTTTTGCATCAGCCTATTGCAGGGGAGTAACTGTAGGGGGATTAAGCCTGTGGATGCTTCTTCGTTTTCCTCCTCATCATGTCCATCTTTTTCAGCCGCTATCCTTTCTACTATTTTGCTGACCCGAAATTGATTTTTGCTTTAGGCAACTGCAGCAAAATTTCCATCTAACTGAAATTTTTTGACACTTGACTTTTAAATTAGAGTAGCGCGAAAAGATAGTCAGTTCTTTCAAATCTTTTTAATAGTTTACATTGTCAGATTCCTTATAGAATAGATGAATTCATAACTTTAATTTAACTGTAATTGAAAATTAACAGATTCTAAATTGCAAAGATGATTACATCTAAAAAACCCTAACCGTGAGTATACTGTATCTTTAAATGTTGACATTTAAATCTTGACCTTTTCCAATAAAAAGTATAATCTTAAGCATAACTGGCTAAAATGAACTTTTATAAAAAAAATTTTCTGGCCCAGTTGTAGTGCGATGGTTTTTTGAGAAAAACAGTTATAATTGCCATTTGTTGCATAGTTGAATCGTATGAACAACTGTAAGAAAACAAGTCACCTGTACTGATTGTTTTCAACCTAGTTTTGAAAATTCACCATCAAAAAAGCTCTTTTAGACTGACTTACTTCAATCTAGTCCACTTATTGCTATCCAAAAAAACTTTTTGACTACGAAAATTGCACAACTTTCTTTGCTTAAAGGTCAGATCACTTTGTTCTTTTATATCTTTTACTCAGTTTTGCAAGCTCTTTTTGATGGTATCATCAGTTTTGAAAAATTCTAAAATTCAACAATTTTGGAAACGTAAGGGCCATGGCCTAGCTTCGTGTATCGAAATGGTGAATATATCTGAGCATACACCAGGTGAGATTCTGAATCTGTCTGCTAGATCCTCATTCATCAAACCCAGCCGCAATCTCATAAGGACATGCAAAAACTGATCTCTCAGGGGCACTTTTTGATTTCTTTTTTTTATTCCAGATGTATTTTGATGGTGAAACGGTTCTTGTTCCCCTCCAGTACACCATGGATGGCAAACAAGGTTTAAGTAGGTCAAAAAGCATGTTGAATAATGCAACAGTTTGAATGCCAGTATAAAAATTCCTCTGATTTCTTCACAAGAAAATGCTTTTGGTTTATGCTTCTGTTTTGAAAGCTTGTTCACCTTCCTTCGCAGCTTGCAATTTTCAGCATGGAAGAGTCCCAATTCTTTTTCAAGGGATAAAATCCTTAGCTTTTATTCATCACAGTTTATGCAAGATGTCCTTGCATCAGATTCATCCTCTTCCATCACAGCATCGCTACCTTCTCCATGAATCGGAAGGGCCTCAATCTCAGGAAAGGCTGTTTCATCCTCAATGGTATGGCGAAGCAGGACTCTACGAGCCTTTTTTGTTCCAACATCATATCCAAGATTAAGGGTAAGTATTAGATTAGCTTGGGTAGGACAACCATCAGCAAAATGTTTAGAGCAGACCATGTCACTCTCACCTGGAGTCCATGGCTTGTTTTTACTGGTGACTCTGTTCATCTTTCGTATCCACTCTTTCCTTTGCTCCGAGTTCATCTTTTCACTGGAGAATCTGTGAAGCGAAAAGGTCGCAGACATGGTCAGGCTTCATGCAAGATGCGATTATGTAATTCACAGACTAGCTTACTCCATTTTTAACCGATAGTTGCTGTTTTTGCAACCAACTATAGCACAGTTTCTGTTCACCATGATTACAACGTCTTTTAGTTTAGGCCTAAGACATTCTCTATGTATTCTGCAAGCTCTCAACGCTTTGTATTGAAAAGGTTTAAAAAAGCTCTTCAAAAGTTAACTGAACGAATCAGCAAGTAAACAGCAAAAAACAAATGAAAACGGTAGCGCAAAACCAAGATACTTCTCGATAATCATTAACAACAAGCCGTCTTTATCGGTATACTCGTACAGAGCTCCAAAAAATTTTCACCCAAAAACTAGCCCAGTCTCTGTGCTGTAAACGAGGCCACGGTCTGTCAAAGTGGTGTATTGCCCCTTGCTCTGGTCGTACAATAGACCTAGCAGCATAAACACTTGAAGACCGACACAGAGATTCATACACTTAAAATAAACCAGTGGAAAAGCTCATAGTTGGGGGGAATTTCTAACTTGTCTAATAACGAAATTTCCCACATAGATTCAGTTTCATCACTGCCCATCGCCATTATGTTAGAATTCCATTTCAACGTACGGTGGGGGCACTATACAGCATTTTTCAAATTTCCGCTAAAAAGTCATATTTTTCAATTTTGTCATATATAGGGTTAAAATGTATGAGAATTACTGTAGTAAACTTGTTTTCACTGTATCTGCCTTGGTTTATTGGCAATTTACAATTAAAGTTGGAGCAGTCTTGTGTTGTTCCTTAGCAACCGTTTCCAGGGGTGAAATAAGAACGTATAATCCATCGTCAGACCCCCAAACTGCCTCTGATTTTCTTTGAATCGCTTCTGAATAGAATACGACGCCATCTCTGTTTAGTCTCTCTTCGAAATTGTATTGCCAATGGCAACCTCAAAACAGGGGAATGCTCAGATTGACCGTACCTCGCTGTCCTTTATAACCGTGTTGAATCGAATAATCGTTAAATCATCTTTTTAAGTCAAAATGCCTTTAAATAAGGATAAATTGGGTTGCAAAGGGAAGAAAAAGAAAGGATTCAGAGGTATTCAGAAGCAATTTTTGAAGCATTGTGACCAAAATGCGGCTGAAGCCCAAGGAGGTAATGCTAGGCCCACACCATCAGCTGATTCTTCAGAAAAAAATTTGTCCGCTTCTTCACGAAAGATTTCAGAGCTAGATAAAGAAATTGAAATAAGATCGTCATTCGGTAATAAAGTAACCACGAGGCAGCAAGTAAAGGATTCAGAACTTTCCAGAAACTCAATAATTGACCTATCTTTATTGCAATCTGCCATGAACAGCTCGGCCATTTGCAAATCGTGTACCAATCCAAAGTCAAAACTTACTTTGGTGGTAAGAGATGGCAAAAGGTCTGGCCTTGCCGAATTTTTTCAATTGTTTGCTCGTGTTGCCACAAAGAAACCAAATTAGTGACAAGCAGAAGCTCAGAAGGAAAAAAAATTGGAATGTTTTGACCTCAACAGGAGAACTGTCATGGCATGCAATTCGATGAAAGGAGGCAGAGAATCACTAGCCAAGTTCTGCTCTGTCATGAATTTATCTGCTCCTGTAACAGATAAAGCTTATGCCAAGCATCTCAACATTATTTCTGATGCAGCCAAAGCAGAAGCCACTGAAAATATGCTACAAGCTGCAAAAAGAGTAAGGGATATCATATTAGAGAGGAATCCAGAGCTTGCCAGTGAGGATGAAGATGGTGCTGTCCCTGCAGCTATAACTATTGATGGGACTTGGCACAAAAGGGGTTTTTCATCCAAGTATGGAGTTGTTGTTGCTATAAGTGTTGAAACAGGAGAGGTCTTGGACTATGAAGTACTATCACTTTACTGCCATGAATGCAAAATGCATGAAAAGAAAGCAAAGACTCTGAATCATATAAATATGGAAGAAAGCACATGAGGATAAATGTCAATTAAATTATGATGGGTCATCTGGCAGTATGGATCATCATGGTGCAAGTTCTGGGTCAATAAAGCTGAGACAACATCATTTTATGATGAATCTAAGAGGCTACCTTCATCCTTTTTTAGTGCTTTAGAGCCAACTTTCAAGAGGCTTAGTGACTCTAATTTGCTGAAAAGTTGGGTTTAACCCAAAATCAAAATGAAAGCTTTAATAGCACGATATGGATGCGCTGCCCAAAATAAAACTTTTGTGGTCTACGCAGAATAACTCTTGCAGTATCAGGAGCTGTTTGCATCTTTAACTCTGGCGCTGGTGCACAAATATCACTCTGGGCTTCGGCAGGAATTAGGGGCTCTGGCAGAAAATCAGTTGACGCTGTTAGAAGACAAAATTGCAGAAGAATTAAGTCAGCCTCAAGAAAAGTAAGCGAGAAGTGTGGATTCCAATGATGGCAGAAATCAAAAAGCTTTTTAAAGCAAATTGAAGAAACAAGGAAGCACTATGCTTCAGGTGCATTTGACCAAGCTGGAAAAGCGTTTGCATCAACCAGTGGGAATAGAGATTTGCATGAAAAAGGTGGTCAAAAAAATATAAAAAGGCAAGGGTGGAAAAAGATAATGCTACCAAATGTCCAGGAAGTACAGAGAATATAACAAACATTGACTGAAATTTAAAAGAAATTGGTCTAACAAACATGGAAAGGTGCACCTGTCATGAGTGGACATTTAGGTGGCTTGCAAAAAAAAGTGCTGGACAAATATCCTCTAGCAGTGTTCCTGCATTGTTATGATCATGTCAGCAAGGTCTGATGAGTATAAAGGAGTGCAAGATTTGGTTTCAGACATTGAATGGACAAGCTGCATTATTCTCACATTTGTCAAAGAGAACATCTGCACTACAACAACTTATCTCAAGGAGACTACCAGCAGTGGCACCAACCAGGTGGAATTGCTCTTCTTGCTAACAAACACCATGAGAGAATTCAGGATTGAGCTGATTCAATTTGTTTAAGATTCTTTTGACAATCCAGAGTCCTGAGATCATGATGTTGCCGTGAAATTCTGTGGTTTCAATTCATTTTTGACTGAATTCAAATCTATCGTTTTTTGGAAATTTTTTCAAAATTTTTTGGCTATACTGATGTTCTTTTTGATATTCTTCCATTAAAATCAAACAACATTTTGTTCTGCACTTCAAAAATCCAGTAAGTATTAGCACAGCTCCGTAATGACTGCCAGAATGCATTTGATGAAATCTGGAAGTCAGCAATCACTAGCCACAAATGTTCCAAGCAGCCAGATAATTTAACAAAGAGGAGAAGAGTCTCCTGCATCATCAAATGTACAACAGCTATAAGAAGGAGTTCCCCATGAATCAGGTCAGAAAACTCAACGAAAGATACAGTGGTATATTTGATATGATTCGTTTGAAAAACGAATGAAGTATAATCATATCTTCATCCAAATTCTTCACAAAGCCTGTTAATGAAATTGTTAAATTCATTTATGAGCTTGAATTCTCATGTGTTTCCTGAAGCTTCCAAACTAGCTACATTGATTTTGACAAAAACAAGCATCTGAAAATACAGAGCTGAATGCTCTTTCTCTGGATCGAAAAGAATCCATACATCCTTCCGCAGGCCCCAGGCCCCTCATCACATACACGCTTCTGAAGCTCACACTATGCCACTTGAAATCAAAGAAGTTATTGTCGGTGCTGTTGGTGTCATTGCACTCGCCTTAATGCAGCTGATCAGCATCATCAAGGTATCCTCAAAGTTCAAATTCACTGTTGCAGCAAAGAGGAAAAAGCAATAAACAGCACAGCACACAGAATGTCAGTGAGTGAAAAAATGAGCACCACTGATGATGACATGTATGGACAGTCATTACGTCAATGTATCAACAAACAAACAATTTGCAGAAAACCTTTTCAACAATTGCTGTTGCCACTGACGCAGATATTAGAAAAGCTCTAGAAAAAGAAAAGAATAGAATAACCGGAAAATGAAGATAGCAAGCTAAAGAAACAAATAAAAAGTCTCGAAGAACATATTAAAACAGATTTTGTTCATGACCCCAACATCCCAAGCCTATACAATTCGCAGGTACCAATATACCAAATAAATCAACCATCTGAATGAATCACAGGCACCAACTCATTATGCATTTGAATATAAAAACAATCCACAAATGCAATCCAAAATGAAATCTTAAACAATAGACAACTACCGGAAAATCATCAACAAAATTCAACATAGCAGTCAGCCAACACGTATAAGCATTATTATAAGGGTAGATAGGAATCAAATGAACAAGGATATTTAAATCATGATTGATGAATTCTACAAGCTATGTCGAGAATATTAACTGGATTTTATAAGCAACAATAACATTACTATTGATAGCTTGAATGGTAGCAGAGTCTGAAGAGACAAGGGAACATACTTCTTGCGAGAAACATAATTAATCATCTGCAGCAAACATGGCAAGTGAGTGAGATAATACACAGTTTGACCATGATTGAGCCCTTATCCCATGATAACCAAAAAGCTAATCATTGACTTATAACCCAAGAAACACATGATGATTTAAATGAGGAAATTCAAAATAAACAGAGCTATGTCAGAGTAACACGTATCGCTTCAAATGAAGTAACCAATTGCAGTTCAATAAAAGTAAAAAATCCTAAAAAGATGATAGAGAGTTTAAGAAACATGACGTGGCAGGTTGAGACAAGCGGGCAGAGTCTAGTAACTAGCACAACCATCTCAGGTTTTTCCAATCCAGCTCGTAGAGGCCAATTTCACAACCCAGATATAGATTTTTACGTTGTGAGAACAACACAGACATTTGAATCGTAACTACATTATCCAGAATTCTTGATTTTGTAAAGTTTCACAATTTTATTCTTTTTGCATCTTTTCATGTATTTTTGATAGATTTAAAGCAATATTTTTCACTTTTAAAGGCGCATTCAAAGATTCACAAAGAAGCTGTGAAAACCAATGTCAAGTGTTCTACTAAGTTAATCTGCTTGCTCTAAATGACTTTCTTTCTAAATTTATGCAGAGGAAATTATAGCGTGACAGTGCTAATTTTTTGTTATTTGTATCTTAACTGTGAGTAGCTTTATTTTTAGAAATGTATTATATATTTTTAGAAAAATACAACAAAGTAAAAATTTCTATAAAAAGTACAATATATTCCATGTTACTACAAAATTTTAATTTTGCGTTTGTTGTTGTACCATTGTTTATTTGTATAATATTTGTAAACATAAATTTATTCATGATTTTGAACAGATATGAATGCTTGGTGTGTCTTATTCTATTCTTATATTTTATTAATCAGGCAAAAAATGACATGAACCTTCTAGCATAACATGCTGCTTTCTAGAGAGATCCTTGTCGAGGAGCCATTTCAATTTAAAACAGGTACTTGAGAGCGTGGTGACGTTTGGGATAAGGTGGCTGCTAATTTGAATAAAATAGGTGAACCATGTTTCTCAATCAATCAAAGACCAGCGAGGGGACCGTTTTTTGCATTATCTGATAGTTTGTTGTGTGGATGCAAAAAATTCAAAATTGAAACATGCAAATTTCTATAAGAAACAAATACTGGAAAATCAGTAAACAATTAAGACATTTCATAGAAAATGGCTGTCATAAAAATTCATTTATATGATACAAGTACAGACAGAGAATAGAATAAATTACCCTCATCTAAGTACAGCATTAGAATGGAAGTGAACCTTTTGACAAAGTCTCACTGTTTGCAATTTCAGTTAATTTACCCAACAAATTTGTGCTTAGCAATTACCAAGCATGGAAAATCAAATAGAGAAGTCCAGAATATTATAATTAATGACACAGTAAAGATACTCGTAAGAAACAATGAGCTTTCAAATTTTAAAAAAGCATAAAAAATTTGATTACCCAATGTCAAACTAATGACCATGCTTAGATTTCTGCTTGTGTTCTTGATGAATTTTTTCTGATAAAATTTCTTATTTTGCTACTATTTCAAACGTTGAGTCATATTTCTAACTGTGAGCGGATTACAGCAAATAGGTTCTTTCAAAAGAGATACAAACCAGAAAAACAATCCAGTAAGAAACATTAGGCTGAGGTTTGGCCAAAAATTGAAAGCAACTTAAGGAGAAAAGCAGGTTGAAATTGAACAAAAGTCAAGATATAAAATACTGGCAAATACAGGGTGACACTTGGACTGGATCTGGCAGATGCAAAGAGAGGGATATACTATTCAATTGTGGAGAAATGTTGCCGCGAGCAAGATATCCAGTTTTGTGATGTTGAACCCCACTTCAAGAAGAAAGATCGCTGACTATGGTCCTCGAAAGATAGCATTCATCTTAGGGAGTACTATGGATTGCCGAGTTTAATTGCCGTCCTGGAAAGTATACTACTTGAGACAAGGCGAATAGAAACTGAATCTAGATCTGAAATAGAAAGAGAGGATCCAAGTATGACAGTTTAATTGAACATTTTTAAGTGATATCACCATCCTATTGACAATTAGGAGGAAATGCAGATTTAAAAGTCATCTGGATAAACATTCAAAAAATGTTGCAACTGAAGGATTAAAACACTTTTCTAATAAAGAACAACGCGAACAAATTGATAAAGCTGATAATGTAGAGGAGCCTGTTAAGGTAGCTGGAAGGGAACAGCACATTGAGTGCCTAACCTGCAGTATGTGTCAACAACTTGTTACAAAAAAAACTTAAATCGACACTACAAAAGATGGCACTATATGGATATAACATTTTCCGCAATATGTTGCGATGAAACTGAAGGTTTATACATGGTAAAAAAGTCAGTGCATGGAGGTATAGGTTATCCTGTTCATTATGAAGACGATTGACATGGCGAAGAGATGGCAATTGCTGCAAGGTCAGGAATGAATTGTAGGGAATGCCACCATTGTAGGGAATTGTAGGGTAAAGTTGAGTGAAGATGAGCTTCATGAATTGGCTTCTGATGATAAATACCGAATTTCATCAGAGGAAACCGTGGACAGCCACTTGGACCTTAAGTACAGTTGTGTTTTTTACAACTATCCACTTGTTGTGTCATGGAAAGATAGCAACTATATTCATTTATCCGTTTATAACAGTAAATACTTGAACATACCAATTCGCTCTCTCGATGTGTCGTTTCTTACAATAGTTTATCTGGTCGTCTGGACTGCAGATGTCAAAATAAGAAATAATTCTGCATTCACAAAGCTATTTCCCCTTGGTATTTGCTGAAAAACATAAACTAAAAGAGTTGGATTTAGGGCAGGATAAGCAGCTTGGTACTGGAAATACGCAAGAAATCAGCTACATAACATGTAAACAACATCAAGATATGTTGTATCCACCAAAGTCACCAAATGCTGTAGAAAATATGATTAAGTATTCCCTTTCAAAAAATTTATTCTTTTCCCGCTTCCAGATGAATTTGTTAAGGTAACAAAAAAAGATATACAAAGATCTTCTAAACCAATTGAGACTGAATGCCATATTTGTAAGACAAAACTGAGCTGCCAAGTTAGGATAATCCCGAATGCAAGAGTATTGACTCTATGACTCTAACAGGATTTCTAGATTCTATCAAAACTTTTTTTGCCAAATGTGACACTATAGATATGAAGAATATAAGGATGGGGTCCACAATTTCGACAATATTTTTTAATAGGGCTAGACTTGCAATCTTCTGCATGAATGCTTGAAAAATCATATGGCGGTTGGAAAAGTATGTGCCATTGCGGAGAGATTGCTGAAGACAAAACTCGATGGTAATTTAATACCAAATTCGTATTTACATTTTGAAAGCCTTAGCAATCGCACATAAAAATTCAACTGTGTCGAATGTGGCTATTACCCACATATTCTTAAAGCTGACGTTAATTGCAAAGTTTCTTTTAACCCGATGAAAAAACTGAGGAAGATGCAGATGAAAATTATTCACATGCAGATAAGAAAGACTGCGAATAGTTTTGGGATGATGTAACAATGGAGATAGTGAGCAGGGGAAGTCAAGGACGCAAGGTAAATAAAATTACGGTTTCTCCTAAAATATCCAATTGGGCTCCATATATTGGTGAGAAAAGTAGAATTGGAGACATCATTTATAATTTCAAGCATCAGAAAGTTCATGCCGAAAATGACGACATTGAAATAGAGTGTAGGGAAATGTCGGAAGATAGTCTTTTAGAAACTTTGTTTGAAAGCACGTCCAAAGTGGTCAGGTTACTTGCTAAAAACTAGGAGTTGCCGCAAAAGGATCAAAATTAGATATAATAAATCGTATTAAAACGGGTTTGGGTAAGAATAATATAAAATTCAATAAAACTTTTCGGAAAATGTTTGGGTTTTCTGGTGGATGGGTTGACAGTCGGATGTCAGCATGGAATTATCTATGCCATTAAATTTCTGCTTCGTTCTGAGAGCCCCCAAGACTATTTAGATATTTTATGTGGACCCCCGCAAAGGCCAAACATATTTATAAATGATATGGCCCACATAGTGTCAGCAATTTGCTAACAGAAACTTCATTGGATTTTTCTTAACGATGGCCGAGCCACCGGGTCAACAAATGAGAATGTGCAAATGGCAAATGACGGAACATTAATTATTGTTTATTTAATTTATCCTTTCCTTGGATAAATTCAGATAGTAACAGAAACAGAAATTTAGAACCTAACTCTCACCCAGTAAACGGTAGTGCGCACCATTTAGCACTTTCCAACCAATTTCAAGAAAAAACACCTCTAATGAAGTTGAAGCTATCGGCTGTATAGCTTGTGTTGAGGAACTTTTGGGTCAATCGATAGTTAGATTGCAGAGCAAATCCACTGCTCGTTTAATTTAAACAGGTACTTTTTTAAATAAAATGTCACCATCCAACCACATTTTCATGTTTCGCTCGATTATTGATTTTAGTGAATGAATCTAGAAATCTAGTTGCCGTTCCAGAAATGGAAAAAGGACCAAACTTAACGTCAGGTATGACCTCTTCGAACGCGCAATATTTGCCATCTAAAAACAAGTGAAAAACGAAAGCAATATTCTGATTTGACAAGAGATAAATGCGGTGACAGACAAGATTCCAACGACCAATTCTTGGAATCAATGCGATCCAATTATTCCAACAAGGGACCCAATGAGGCACAACATATTGTTTTGACCGTTGAAGAGCCTGCTCTAATCTCTGACTACGAAGAATTTGTCAATGGATTCTTGCATGAGGGCAGCCCAAAGAATTGGACTTCCTTGCCAAGTGGTGTCAATAGACAATAGGACAGCAGTGGGGCTTCCTCGAAATTACCTTCTCTTAACCAAAGTTACACTGCAATTTCAACAAATGAAGAATTTTTTCAAAAAACAGAAAACAGCATTCTTGAGTCTTTGACTCCATGGGCCACTCAGCCAAATTTGGAACATACACTATGCTATGCAACACTTTGTCAAATATTGTCCATTCTGAACTTTTACAGGTATAATTCTGGACCTTTTTGTTTGTAAATTCTTTTATATGCAATTATCATAGATCATGAGAAAGGAATTTACAAAATTGAATATGCTATTGCTATTTGATGCATTTTGTAAGAAAGCAGATTCTTTCAAAAAATATCCATGTTGAGCATGTTTATTTAAGTAATGATCATTTATTTAAACATCTGGTGAATGGCTATTTTGTATCTTTCAGTCAAATGAAACTGGAGGAAGTGCACAAATGGAGACCGAGGTTGCTATAAGATGTTTTGATTTCTTGCGGAATTGTGGTGCTACAATTCCAGTTTTCATTTCAGACAGACATTTGGGTATAGCTAAATGGATGTGCAATGATCAAGGCAACATTTCTTTGATATATGGCATGTAGCCAAATCATTGGAAAAAAGTTATCATGGCTAGCAGGGAAAAAGGTTGTGAGATTCTAAAGGATTGGCTTGCTGGCAAAAAAACCAATTGTACTGGTGTGTCACATCTACAAAATCAGGCTGTGAGACAATGATAAAAGCAAAATGGCTCCATTATGCGACATATCACAGACCGACATTCTGAGCATCCTAGCAAGATATTCCCTAATTGTATCCATGGCCCACTTAAAGAGCGTGATTACATAAAAGTTGGTGAGTATCTTAAGCCTGGTTCCCAAGTCGGCGACTATCCGGCTTCTTACGTTTCTGCATTCATTGTGTTCACACTTGTCATGAGAGTCACCGACTTACATGCTTCGTGGCGCGCCAACAAAAGCTTAAAAAAGTGCGGCAATCCAGAAATCATTCAAAGCTCCAAGATGGCAGCTGCAAAAATTCGAATGATACTACATGGCAGACTTCTGATGCTGATTGCCATCATCCATTTGCGGATAGCCCTCAGCAAAAAGAAGAAAACAACGAAAAGAAAACGGAAATTTTGGGTACGACCTCATTTGAAGGAGAGAAAGAACCACGGGCAAATCCATACACTGTTCAGCGAACTTAAAATGTTTGACAGGGAATATTTTTTCAGGTATTAGGCCAAGTTTATGCATGATATTTTTATGACTTTTTAGTTCATTTTGCAACAAAGTTTTGAATTTCGGAACTTAAATTCCCTGTATACCTAATAATATCCTATCGATGAAAGGCACAGGAAATTTAAACGAAAGATATGAAATGTGCTGACGTGGCGGAAGGCACGGGGATTAGGTGTGGGTAGCTCTATTATAGACCCAACATAGATTTGTTGGATAAACCGAACGAAAACCATTAAATTGCTTGAATTATTTCAGCCATTCTACCATATTAATAATTGTAAAAAACATTGTTCAAATGCACAGTTTCACGAATAATAGATTCAATTCAAACCCTGTAAATTATTCTACTGCTCTCTGTATTGAAACACCTAGCTTTCACTTCCAGGGCATATAACTTTAAGCTTAACTTTCCATTTCAGACTTATCCGAATGAGTCCTGAAAGATATGAGCATTTACTTCAACTTGTAACTCCATATATACAAAAAGAAGATACCAGGATGAGAGAGACAATATCTCCATCTGAGAGGCTTGTCTAAACATTGAGACATTTAGCTACTGGTGAAACCCAACAGTCACTTTCATTTAGTTTTTGTTTGGGTAGGAGCACAGTTTGCAAAATAGTCCACGACACATGCATTGGGCTGTGGAAAGCTCTAAGAGGTGACTAATTAAAAGCCCCAAAAGGCACACAGGATTGGAAAAACATTGTCAATGAAATAAATGAAGAGTGGAATTTCCCAAATTGCTTGGGAGCTTTGGATGGAAAACATGTTATGATTGAGTGTCCTGCTAATGGAGGCTCTGAATTTTTCAATTATAAGGGGTTCCATAGCATTGTTATCCTTGCTCTTTGTGATGGAAAGTACTGTTTCACAATGGTTGATGTTGGGAACTTTGGCGGAGAAAATGATGCAACTGTTTTCAATAACTCAGTTATTGGCCACGGATTTGCAGCAAATGCATTTAATATTCCAAAATCTTCTTTAGTTCATGGGCATCAATTGCCATATGTCATTGTAGCAGATGAAATATTTGCTTTAAAACCATACTTGCTAAAGCCATATCCTGGAAATAGTTTGAATAGTTCAAGAAGAATTTTTAATCATAGACTCAGTCGTTGTCGAAGGATAATAGAGAATGCTTTTGGCATCTTATCTGCAAGGTGGAGAATTTTTAGAGGTCCTATAAAATCTAAGCCAAAATATGTTGATAGCATCATGAAAGCATGCTTGTGCCTGCATAATTTTTTTGGGGATGCACCAACAATGCTCAGTATGTGCCCCATGGTTTTGTAGATTCTCAAGATTAGTCTGGGAAGTTTTTGCCAGGAGATTGGAGAAGTATTACACATAATGATGCAGGAATGCTACAGCTTCAAGGAAGCATAAACAAATATGGCAAAAATGCACAAGAAGTAAGGACAAGGTTTGAAAATTTTTTCAACAGCAAAGAAGGCTCTGTACAGTGGCAGACAAAATATGTTCAAAATTGTGGGGAAAAATTTGCTGAGGCTGTTTACAACAAAAAAGACCATTCACTTTAAACACAACTTCATCAAAAATGGGTGTTTCAAAGAATTTTTTCAAAACATTTATCATAAGGAAAACACTCATTTTAAGTCTTAAATGCAGCAGTAACCTAAAAAATAAAATATAAAATGGGAAAAACAAGCCTGTTGTTTTAAAACGTTTTTTAAACGTTTTTTGTAGTTGTTAACAATCATCCCTCTAAAAAGGAAAGAAAGTCACGTGATTGTTCAACAGGGTATGCTGCTGTAGTCCTGGCAGATGCTGGTCTGGTTAAACCTGCATGTGAGGTGGGAAATTCCATGGATTGTTGAAGTCCTCCAAACTCCAGGTCAAAAAATATATTTTCAATTTGATGCCGAACATACGCTTTGGATCTGCTATCTAAGTTGCTCAACCTTTCTGCAAGACTTAAGCAGTAATGTGTATCTGCATTCATTGTGGGTTCTTTCTCTTTTGTAGCAGTGGATTCATTCAGGGATTTCTGAAAACTGTGCATGACTTTGCATTGTTCCAGATAAGGGTCAGGTGCCTTGTTTGACCAGGGTCTTTTTAATACCTTTTTGATAATTTGTTGCTTGTTTCCTTTCCTGTTTGATGTGACTTTCTGGTTTCTAGGAAATGAACTATATATTAATTTATTATCAAAATCTTCCTAATAATAAAAAAGTCATAAGCATGGTTACATTAAGAAATTACCAAGATTCTCCAATCTCTTTATCGAAATTTGCAATTAATTAGCAGAAATAAGAAACTTTCAAGATTAATCAACAAGAAAATACAAATAAAATTGGTATCATCAGGGATGCTGGGGCAACAGGGCAAGAAGGGGGAGCTGAGAATGAAAGGGGAATCTGTGACCTAAGATGAGGCAAATCAGCTGACTAAAATGGAGGCATGCCCTTAAGCTTTTTTGCAGCGAAGCCCTAAAACTGGCTTATAATACTCCCCGAGTATCACTAATAAAACATGCCAATAGGCCCAATATTTACCTGCTGTCTGGTGGCTCTTCAATATTTTCTAACGATAAATGAGATGATCTTGTGGACTCTGCATCCTCTTCAACATCCTCATCAGTGTCACCAGTCATTGTTGCTTCTTCTGAAAAGCTTTGAGAAGTTTGGGCTGATGGTGCTGGTGATGTAGCTGCCTCAAAGGTAGCTCCGTTTCCTTCTCCCAAGTCACCAAGATTTATAGAGGAAGATCTTGACTTTATGAAATTTATCAGCCAACGTAGATTTTCGATTTTTTGGACAAAGTCAGGGGTCGTGAGTTCGAGCCTTGCTCTGGTCAGTTATTTTCCCGCACTATCTATTAGATACAGCATCTAATAATTCAGAGATGAAGTCAAAGCAAAAAACAACGTAGAAATCACAAATCAAACTCTAAAATAGAACGCATTTCTATTTGGCAGGGAAGTCAGCGACTTCTGGAACAGCTTATGAAAACACGTTCACACTTGTCGTAAAATGCATAAGAAGCAAGACAGTCGCAGACTTCCCCGATTCTTACACAAATTACGACAAGTGGGAACCAGGCTTTAAGCCCAATCTCCAGCGAGAAAGAATCTTGCAAAATTTCACTGCAAAATATTTCCTGCAAAAAATTTATCGAGAAAATATTCGCAAGTGAACCTCCAGTTCTCTGCGAAATCTCTTTTTTTTGAAATAAATCATTTGAATTGTTTTGCAAGGAGCTTTTGATTTTGCTTGCGTTGCATTGAGGGCAAATACCTAGGCCAGTGAAAAATAGAAAAAGATTTTGGGTTTCGAAGAATATTTGCAGAAAAAAAGGAGAAGGGAGAGTATAACAATCTTTTTAGGGAAACATGACTGCACGATCATTTAAAAAAAATTGAACACATTATTCATCATATTCAATATCAAAAAGTAATTGTTGTATTCTGAGGTTTGCCATTTGGTTTTTCTTTTCTGGCAATCTTTTCAGTGTAGCCACAAGACTATGGCAAACAGATCGCCAGGACCATCATCATTTGGCTTTGCCTTTTTCTGGATGCTTTCAATGAGAAAACTCTCCACTGGGTCCATATCCGCTGCCCTTTTATTTGTTTTACTGAGCTAGCCTTTCTTTGTGCAGCAGTGCTAGCTTTCCTGCTAATTGTTTCGAAGCTAGGTTCCATAGGCCGAAATTCATCTGCTTCGTAGCTGCTATTTGATGTGAATGAAGAATCAGGGGAAGATTTGCCTACCAAATCTAATGGCAAGATGATAGAGGAGATGATGATGGGAGTGCAACATTACTTATTGTTTGTCGATTTGTTACAACATCACGAAGGAATGTCAGTTGATCGTAATAATGGCATATTGGTTGTTCAAACAAAGCAGAGCCAGATTTTGAGAATTCTCTTTCTCTGTCCAAACACTTTTTGTAGGAATCACAGAGATTTTTGTATTTTGCTTTTATCGATTTGACTGAAAGAGATAAAGAGGATAACTCACTCAAGATGATTACAAGAAATATGATAAATTGTTACTACACCCATATCTAAGAATAGGGGGGTTGGTAGACTATTCGCAAAAATTTTAAAAATAGGGTGGTCAAAATAGGAGTAAAGGTTGGAAAATCTGGGATTTATCAGGTGGTTCTTTGGGTGTAGCAGATGTTTCCAAATATATAAAAATCACTCGCTTCATCAAAATATTTCTAATAAATCATTTTCATGTCAATTTTTTGCTTTCATTGATGTGTGGCAGATAGAATAAAAAGGACAACTAGTTAATCGATAAATTCTCCATAATGAGGGGGTTTAAAAAAGGTTGACTGGAGGTCAATTTTCCATATTTTTTCCAAAATTGTGAAGAGGGGGGAATGCTGCCTCGCATAATTATTAAAGAGATGCTTGTAAGGTTCAGGAAAACTATAAAAATTATTTTAATTCAGAAGCAGGCTCAGTTGATTGGCAGAGAGACAGAATAACTAGAACAGCAGATCCATTTGAAATTTGATTAAAGCTATTTCTTTTAATACAACGATTATAAAATATATTTTAAAATAAAATTCATATCGTGTTTCTAAAATAAATTACTGTAAAATTGCGGATTAGAACTCATCATCGTCAAATTCATATTTAAGCAACAATTGCTGAATTTCTATTTTGGCTTTGTTAGGGAGTATAGTTATTGCATTACATCTACCCCGGTATTCGCCTTAAGAACATTACGTAATATCCACCTTTGTATATAATTCTGTTTTGTTGTGTTTTGGTTATTCTGTGATAGATCTCATACAAGTAACCACTAGAAGTATTCTCTTATTGAGTTTCGACTCTGGCTACATTTCTATCACAGAACCTATCTCAGCTATAATCAAAATGGAAAACAAAATAAAAAGTTTCAACGGCCAAGGGAATCTTACGGAATTTGTGACTAAGGTAGAATTACATTCAGCCCTGAAAGGATTTACAGGAGAGAAAAAAGCTCAGAATTTGGCAAGCAGATTAGAGGGGCCTGCCTTCGATGTTTACCTTCGTTTATCTGCAGAAGAACGAAAAGATTTCGATCAAATAAAGGGGGAGCTTCTCAAAGAATTTGAGAAAGGCCAATTAAATCGTGAAGAAGCAATCTTTGAACTGTCTAATAGAAATCGTCTACAAGGTGAGTCTGCTCTAACATACTCCTACAAAATAATGGAATTGATTAAACTGGCATACCCAGGCTTTGACGACTCAGCTCGCGCAATTCTAGCTAAGGATTATTTTGTTCGTGGACTTCACCCTGACATGCGTTCTGCCTTGAAGGCCATGGAAAAATTCCAATCATGTGATGTTAAAGCCCTAGCAGCGGAAACCGTACGCTTAGAATTAGCTGGTGTTAAGTCAAACATGACAATTGCAAAATGCCATTCAGCTAATGCAATTAGTATTGACAGTGGCGATGAACAAATACATCCCACGGTTATTGATAAAATAGCTGATAAAGTTGTTGAAAAATTGAATGCGATGACAACGGATGATCAATCCGGGGGTAACAATTCATCAGCGAGTGGCGTAAATTACACATCCAATCAACCATTTCATAGGGGCCGCGGGACCCCTTTTGGTCGCCGTTTTCAAACCCGTAATCGGGGTCAGGGCCGTGGTTCACGATTCACTGGAAACTTTCGTAGTAACAACACCCCCTCACAACAGAACAAATGCAGGTCATGCAAAAGCGTTGATCATTTTGTTGCAAGTTGTCCAACTCGATTTTGTCAGGCCTGCGGCCAACAAGGCCATGACAGCTGGAACCCATCCTGCCCAAACTATCAGTGACTAACCGCCAGTGCCGATATTTTTCAATCAGAAGACCCATGTTTAGTCGTTATTCTTGCAAAGATACAAACTGTAAACACTCATGTTATGTTAGATACGGGCTCTGGCACATCAATTATTGACTTAGGAACTCTCAAGAAAATCGGTTTGGACAGTGAAATAGATAATAGTTCGCTGAAAACTCTGATTAATGCTTCGGGTGAAAAAATGAAAATATTGGGTGCTGTCACTCTCAACGTCCAAATTTCTAACCTGCCACCCCGCAAACATGTTTTTCAAGTTCTAGACTCAATTAATTACACAAATATCCTACTTGGCAGGGACTTCATGCGTCTCTTTGGCTCAGTCAAATTTGATTTTGCTCAAAACAAAATACAACTAGGACCTACATCTATCTCTTGCTTATCAACTCAGAACGCCAGTGTCCGGTTATGTGAGGACACCACTATCCCTGCTCGTTCAGAAAAGGTTCTCTCAGTGGAGTCTACCACCGATAACTTTATGTTGACTGGAGATTTTGAACCAAATCGACTGCCAAAGTCATGTGGCTTATATATTACTAGATCTCGCGTTGTACCCAACATTGATGGCATATTTTGTATTACTGCATTGAATGTCTCATCGTGTGATGTGGTTCTTAAATCTCAAACTACGATGGGTACCTTACAACCAGCCGGAGAGACTATTTCCTCAGCCAACATAGAAAGCAGGGCCTCCAGTTTTAAAATTGATGATGTTGACATAAACTCAAAACTGTCTGCCCAGGAAAAGTCACAACTTGAACAATTGCTAATGGATTACCAAGATGTTTTTGCTGCTAACACAAAAAAGCCTCAACAAACACCACTCGTTAAACATCGAATTATTACTAATGATGCTTTACCCGTCAACCGCAAACAACATAGAGTTCCGGTTGCTTGGCAAGATGATTTGAAGCAACAAGTTTCCGAAATGCTGTCCAATGGAATTATTCGTCCGTCAGCCTCGCCATGGAATGCTCCGGTGTTGTTAGTGAAGAAGAAAGATAACAGTATTCTGTTCGTATGCGATTTTCGTGGCGTAAACGATGTTACAAAAAGGGACACTTACCCCTTACCTCACATCAAGGACGTCATCGACAAAATGGCAGGAGCCCGATATTGGTCTACATTAGTTGCAGCATCTGCTTATTGGTCTATTCCGTTAGTGGAAAGCGACAAAGAAAAAACTGCGTTTTCTTCACCAAACGGTAAATTCGAGTTCAACGTGATGCCATTTGGACTCTCCAATGCAGGGGCATCATACCAGCGCATGATGGATATGTGCCTCGCTGGCCTTCCATCGGACAGGACTTTAGCGTATATGGATGACATAGTAGTATTTAATTCCACGTTTGAACAACATATTCAGGATTTAGCTACAGTGTTTGATCGTCTGCGATCTGCCAAGGTTTCTCTCAAAGCATCAAAATGTGTTTTTGCTTCGGAAAAAGTAAATTTTCTTGGTTATGAACTTTCATTTGAAGGCATCCAGCCTCAGCAGCGCCTGACTGAGGCCATCAGCAATTTTCCTCCACCAACCACGAGGAAGGAATTGAAGTCATTTTTGGGTTTAGCTGGGTTCTACCGAGCTTTTATTCGCAATTTTGCAACAATTACGCAGCCACTCAATCGTCTCACAAGTGATAATGCTCAATTTGCGTGGTCAGAGTCTTGTGAGTCCGCTTTTTGTGAAATAAAACGTCGATTAACTTCACAGCCAATTTTAGCTTTTCCGAAACTTAATGAAACTTTTATCATCGAAGTTGACGCCAGCGATTTTGCAGCTGGTGGTGTTTTGTCCCAAAAGGGATCCGATGGACTTTTACATTCGATAGCCTATTTTTTCAACGCTTTTAACAGTTCTCAGCGAAACTGGGCCACCATAACAAAAGAAGCATTTGCTCTGATACTGGCCATTCGTCACTGGCATGTGTACTTATCTGGTACCCCATTCGTTTTAAATTCCGACCACAACCCTTTGGTTCATCTTCGCCAGCAAAAGGATCCACGTGGGAAGTTTGCTTGCTGGATTGCAGAGCTAGAAGAGTATGATTACACCGTCCAGTATATCCGCGGTAAAACTAATATCAAAGCTGACCTACTCTCACGCAACAAAAATGCCTCTTCTACACAACCGAATTCACTATTCGATGACAAAATTTATGCAGCCTTCTTCAGCGATATTTCTTTTAAAGAACAATTATTGGAAGAACAACAATCAGATCCAGTCATTAATAGTGTCAAACATGCTGTAGAAAATAAAACACGGATTTTACAAGGTCGCTTCAAGAGAATCCAAAATCAACTCCGAATAGAGAACGGAGTTTTAACAAAATCAGGTCGTCCAGTTATTCCAGCATCGCTACGCAAATTCGTTATTGCTGAAGTTCATAACACGGCACATTTTGGTACTGATAAATGTTATGCAATTTTGAAAGATCGTTTTTTCTGGCCAAGTATGTATGGCTACGTAAAGAATTTCATTTCTCTTTGTGTACATTGTCAGCAAACTAAATGCAACACTGCCCCTCCTAAAGCACCTCTAGTCGACATGGTCACCCCTGATGCCCCAATGCAATTCATCTGCATCGATATTGCATATATGCCGAAAGATAACAAAGGTTTCGAATATTTTCTGCTCATAGGTGACATTTTCTCTAAATATATTGAAGCAGTTCCGTTAAAAGATCAAACGACATCCTCGATTATTGCAGCACTCTTGTCTAAATGGATCTACATTCATGGTATACCATTATATATCCTCAGTGACCAAGGATCTAATATAGATAGCCAAGCATTACACGAGCTTTGCAATATATTTGGCATCGAGAAACGACGTTCATCCGCCTACCACTCTCAGGGAAATGGTTTCGCAGAGAGAAATATTCGTAGCGTCAAGGACATGCTTCGCTCTGCCCTCTTACATCGTTCGTTGAACCAATCCAAGTGGTCTACAATATTGCCTGAATTAATTTTTGCCCTAAATACGAGTGTCAGTAAGGCCATAAATCATGTACCTTTTGATATTGTGTTTGGCAGATCTGCACGCCTCCCTATCGATGTTCTATTCGCTACTGCTGACCATACTCCGATGGATTCTAACACTCCTACCGAGTATGCAAACGATCGCAATCAAACAATAAAGACGGCCTATGATGTTGTAATCGCAGAGACCGATGTTGACCGATGTTGTAATCTCCAATTAAGTAGATCAAATATGCAAAAACAATATAACAAGAATATTCGTTTTAATGACTTTCCCCAAGGTGCAAAGGTATGGCTTAAAGTAAAGTATTATAAGACCGGCGAGAATCGTAAACTAGCTCCCCGTCGCCGGGGTCCATGGACAGTCCTTCAAAAGTTGCCTAACGGAGTAAACTTTAAGATTGAAAACGACCAGACTAAAGAAACGAAAACCGTTCATCATGATCGCTTAACACCAGTTGCCATGGACAAAAACACAGATCGTCCAGTTCAAGACGTGATGTTTCATGATCGTTTCTTTCGTCAAGATGATATTCTGGATCGTTTCGCATCAAAGACAAATGACTCTGAATCTGATGAAGAAAGGGTGTATACCAGTTCTGACGAAGACTACACTACCGATACGGACAATGAGGAATTCCATGATGACAATGAACGACCCTACAGACGATATAATTTGCGGGAAAGAAGAGCACGTCATTTTCCCGAGAACATTCCATGGACAGCTATTCAGTTATAGGAAGGGGGAAATGTTAGGGAGTATAGTTATTGCATTACATCTACCCCGGTATTCGCCTTAAGAACATTACGTAATATCCACCTTTGTATATAATTCGGTTTTGTTGTGTTTTGGTTATTCTGTGATAGATCTCATACAAGTAACCACTGGAAGTATTCTCCTATTGAGTTTCGACTCTGGCTACAGCTTGTCTGTTCTTTCTTGGAGGAAAGTTCCTTAAGATTGGAACAATACTGTTTGCGAAATTCTGGTCAGCATCAACTTCTACTCTATTATCTCCTTTCAATGCTTCGTATAGAAGTTTATCGGGATGCTCATCATCTGAAATCAATAGTTTTCTTTGAGGTAGTGTTGCAGCTTTTGTTTTTCGTTTCCCTGGTATAGTGCTCATCGATTCTAGGCTTGATGCAGGACTTGGGGCAAAAGGGACAGGACTAACAGGCGATGCCAAGCTTTTTCCAAGAATTTCTTGCATAGGGGCACTTTCCTGTGGCAAGTTGCTGACTGTAGGCCGATTTGTTACTTTATCTCTATGAATTTGTAGCTGGTGAAAAAGCTTACATTCAGGCAGTGAGCTTGTGGCAACACCAGATTGTGTCATCAAGTCTCTCTTTTTAAGCATTTGAAAAGGTTCTCTTTGGAGTTTTTCCAAATCTTTTTTAAATACATGAAAAAACAGGGTGAGATGAAAAGTATATGCACTTTTTTTTAGACAATACATGTCAACTAAGAAAGATTTCAAAACCTATGAGACCCTGGAGTCTCGTTATGGCTTATTTGTCTAAAGATCATTTGTAATTTGCTTGTAAGTTTTTCCCAATTAAGCAAAAACAAAATGTTAGCGAAAATTGAATCCAGAATCCAGTGTGCTCTTATGGCTTCAAAACGATTCAAGGGCAAGGAGGGCTTAAACTGAAAGTTAACACTCACCATTCCTCCCACACTTTTCCGCAATTCTCTCCCAAGCTTTCTGTTTCATCTGGGTATCTTTGAAAGCCCTGCAGCTAGTGTCCCATATGTATTTGTACGACCGTACATCTTCAACAAACATTTCATCAAAACTTCTTTCAGCATCTTCACTGTCCTCTGTAACATTAGCTAAGTAAAAAGATGAATTTTCATCATTGGCCAATGCTGAGGCCTCTGTTTCGCCAGAAGCTGCCCCTGTTCGCCAGTTAACTTGTACCCTGCTTTGATTTTGCATGTTGGTAAAGAATGCCATTAGCTCTTTGTTAGAATAAGGAACGTTGGAAGCCATACTAAAATTAGACCACTTTCGCAATGACGTCAAACGGCTTTTGATAGTGAGGTACCATATCGAAAACGAGAATACCGATGTTCCAACATCATTTTGCAAATAGTAAGCACTGCGATTCGAACTACTATTGGAAATACATCCGCTTAAAATTGATCTATTCGTGAAAATGAGTCAGAAAGAGCACTGTGAAATGTCGGAAAGTGTTTCCAAGAAAAAGAAGAGGTCTCTTGGACGTCAATGTGCAGCATACGGATGCTATAGCACTTCTTATAATACCGACGGAACTGCAGAAAAATCCTGAGAAACTTCGTTGGTGCAATTTAATTGAAAGAGTAGATGGAAGAGATGATTTTAAAGTTACAAGCGCGACTGTTCTTTGTGAAAAACATTTTGCTGATGCAAATATCAAACGTAATCCCACTCACTGGCGTCTAGTTACTGGGACTGTTCCTTCCCGTAATCTCTATGAAAGTAGCACAATAGCAATAAAGCCTAAGTCATGCAAACCTCCGACACACCGTTCAATCCAATTGCCAATTGCATCTACAGTTCCTGGACCATCTTCACCGTTCAATCCAATTGCCAATTGCATCTACAGTTCCTGGACCATCTTTCACTGTTGCTGAATCTGCTGCTACTGATTTTCTTCCAGATTTCTTTGAAGAAGCACTTGATGTTGCTGATAATTCTGTTACAATATTAAGGCAAACAGATTTCTCTTTTGTAAATTCAGCTGTTTATCTTCCTTCTGACTCTGGTGATATTGATAATGAAATTATGAAAGCCTTTATTGAATCTGATAACTTCAAATCAGAAGCTGAAGCATTGAACCTAAAGATTTCTACATTGAACAATCAAGTGGCCCTTTTGGAGTTACAGATAGCAGAATTAAAGAAGTCCCTCTTTTCAATTGAAAAATTAAAAGCTGATGAATCTGCAACAAAGTTTTACACTGGTTTCCCTAACTTCTCTTCTCTACTGGCAACTTTTGAATATTTTGAACCAAAATTGTCTCGAATGCATTACTGGCGTGGTAAACAATCATCTCTCAATACTGATCTTGAATACCATGAAAAATCTTCCTTAAAGCCTGGCAGAAAGCGCACACTTTCTCATCTAGAAGAGTTTGTGTTGGTGTTGATGAGACTGAAAGTTGGCTTGTTTGTTTCAGATTTGTCTGATCGCTTTGGAATCTCTCCTGGTCAAGTTTCAAAGATCTTTACAACCTGGATTTGCTTTTTGTATCATGAACTCCCAACTTTATTTCCGTTTCCATCTCAAGACCTTGTGCGTAAAAATATGCCATCTCAGTTCAAAGATTTCCCCACAACTAGAATTATCATTGATTGTACTGAAGTTTTCATAGAGGTTCCATCATCAATGAAATCACAGTCACAAACATAGTCAGATTACAAACACCACAACACATGGAAGGCTGTTGTTGGAATTTCACCAGTTGGATGCATTGCATTCATATCAAAGTTATGGTCTGCCAGAGTTTCTGACAAAGAAATTACTCTCAAATCAGGTGTGTTATCACTTTTAGAGGATGGTGACAACATCATGGCAGATCGTGGGTTTGATGTAAAAGATATCCTTCCTCCTGGTGTTACTTTAAACATTCCTCCTTTTAAAGGCACAAGAGCACAGCTTTCAGCAGAGGAAACTGAAGAAACAGCCCGAATTGCTTCAGTGCGCATACATGTAGAAAGAGCCATAGGAAGAGTTAAAAATTATCACATCCTTGATGGTGTTTTACCTCTTTCACTGTACCCTGTTGCTGATCAAATCTTCACAGTATGCTGCCTCCTTACAAACTTTTTACCTTTTTTAGTAAATTCAAATGATAACTAGGTATAGCAGAAATAACAAATAGCAAGTCACCATTTAGGTATAACGTTTAATAATATATATATATTATATCACCAATAGAATTTTCTGCAAAAAATAATTATGAATAATTATATATATTTGTATGGCTCAGTGGAATTAGCGTTGGTTTTTGAAGCAGCAAACTGGAGTTCGATTCCAACCACGAGTGGTTTGATACAATTGGGCAGCACCCTTGTGGTAATTATTTTCCTCCCGTCAGCCTTAATCTTATGATTACATATATATAGTATACACATAGTTGTATCTAATGAAAATTTCTGTTTACTGTTCTGTCATATAGTGCTAGATGTTGTATGGGCAGAGCTGTACACATTTTTTGTCAATAAAACAGGATGGTTCTAAGTTGCTACATGCTTAATGCAAACATTATGTAGCTGTATATACAAATATGTTCGAAATATCATATTTTATCAAAATAGTTGTCTAAAATGTATGTTGATTGTCCAAATCATAGTATTCCCAATAATGTCACAAATACATATTATCTGAAAGTATATTAACTATGATGTTATACAGTGTAGATAAACATATTTTCAACCTTTAACAACTGTCTGTACAAAGATATCTAATACAATCATATTATACAATGCAAAAACGGCTTTGTGTGTATATTCAAGTTTTTAAAATTATCAAACGTATAGAATTAAGAATGTTTTGTGATGGCTAGCTCAGTAGTAGAGATGATATTAAATACTTCTACAAATACTTATCTTTATTTAAAATAATACATACTGGTCAATTACTTATTACTTCAGATATATTATCACTTCATAAAATATGCTTTTTATCAAAATTCTCCCAGCCACCATGCAAATATAATTTATATCCCTGTTTAACACGCTTTGTAAAAACTCAGGGAGAACTGCTCTACAAAAAAAATACTTCAGTCTTGGAAAAACATAATTGACCATAAATTCTTCATCAAAGCAAATGGTTTCAACAAACAATGGCCTCCCAGTTCCAAACCAAACTATAAAATCAACTCTCTTTAAGTTTGCACAAAACATTTGGCCTTGAACTTGGTAGAAGTATGCATGCTTGCGCTTCAGCCTAAAATTACCACCATCTTCATCAAGAAAGAACTTCTTATCCTTCAGAGCTTCTTGAAGAGACATGTTGTACTTGGAAAATGGACATTTGATTTCCAATCCCCATGTTTCATTTTTGTAAGTGACTACACCATCTAATGAAGCACCAAGATAAGGGAATGAGGTAGACAATTGCAGACCAACATCAGAAACTTGAGCATTGATACCTTTATCTTTCAGTAACATTATATAAAGCTCTTTAACATGTCCTTCGTGTTTCTGGCCATGGCAAGTTGCAGCTGTTGTGAAAGTTTTATAAAACATAGAGTTAAGCTTAGAAGAAGGTTCAACAGAGTTTACAGCAGCAGAGTAAAAATTGGATGCAGTGATACGATACATTCGATGCTTTTTCCAATCATCATTTGAAGCTTGACCATGTGTTGTTTTTTCAATATTGGAAATTTCTTCTTGGGACAATGTTGTGTTTTGGCAATAAATGTCCATCATTTCTTTGAAGGAGGAAGTTGAAATATCGTAATATTCATTGAAGGGATGGATTCATAGAAGAAAGGATGTTCAGGACTGGATGCAGTGGCTTCAGTTAAAGCAAGTGTGTCAGAATCTGCAGGTTCAGAAATTTCATGAAAGCCAAAAAAACCACTGTTTGGTAAAGCTTCTGCCAATTTCATTTTGAGGGCTTCAAGTCTTTTATCATCAATAGCTTTATCAGATGGAGCACGTGGATCAAAGGATTTATAGTGAGACAAATTACTTTTATCATTGTCCTTTCCAAACTTGATTTTTTGTATTATCACTTCATCTATTGGAGAGGGATTGATGGATTTAAGAGCAGTTGCATTTGGAACATTCCAAGAAGACAGCTTTGAAGTGCATGATACAGCAGATGGATACTCTCGTAAACCACGTCTGTTGAAGTCTTCAAGAGCAAAGAGAACACCCCCAACATGGTTGCAGTTGCCAAAACCACCAAGACCAATACCAGCAGGACAAGTACATGCAGCAGAGCAAACATCACCAGAATTGATTGACAATTTTAAAATTACTTTGTATAAACACTTCTTCATTGAAGCTTTGACTCTGACATCAAAATAAGAAAAGTTGTTATATGTTGCAACGTCAATCTTCTTTATAAACCCTTCATAAAAGAACTGGAAAGCTTTCAGCTTCTTATATGATGTACTTTTCAAAAGAATGTGCTTGAACTTGGACGTTCTTATAACCAAAAATTTGTACAACTGCAGAAAATTAAAAGCCAGTGTTCCACGTAGGTCAGATGTCCATGGAGGATGCTGACATTGCTGATGGAATGCTTCGTAGGTGTATTCTTTCTCATGGCAAAGGAGAGAGGATTCATCTGACACATCTTCAGAATGCACACTAAATGTTTTTGCACGGCAAAATACGGCAAACATGCGAAGAACAAGATCGGCCTTAACACCGGATGTTTTCTCCTTGTAGCACTTCAAAATGCTCTTTAATTCCGCTACTGTTAATGACCCCAAATCTTCCAAACACTCGACAACTTTTCCTTCAGGAAGCAATGATTGAAACTCTTCCATTTCAAGATCTTAACTGCTTAAGTTTAATCAAACAAACGCTTCTAATTTTCCAAACAAGATCAGTGTTTCGATAGTTGTGCGAAAATGCCAAGGCAACTGGAACATCGGTATTCTCGTTTTCAATTTCGCACCTCGGTTTAAAAAACCTTTTGACGTCATTGCGAAAGTGGTCTATTCTGTTGTTTATAAATAAGTTCATACTTATTTCTTAGTTCTTCACTTTCACTGAAAGTTAAGCACCCAGCCCAACCCCCCCCCCCCCTTCAACAAAATATTATGTGGAACCTCAACTCATGAAGAAAAACTTCATTGCCACATGTCATGCATTTTCCTTCAATGATGATTTGCTGTCTTGAATGATTTTCTTGGTGCAGAAATTCTTATAGATTGGCCGTATAAAAATCTTCCCTTGTCCCCTTCCAATCTTTGCCTTAATGTCCTCGGCTGCTAAGCTGCAACTGAGAATAATCAGACCCTGAGAGTTAGAGAGTCATTACATAAGCTCAAAGCCTCCACAATCTTTCAGCTGTGGATAGCCAGAAGGGAGTGCTCCCAGTTCAGGCATATCTGCAGATGTTAACTTTTGTCTTACTTCATTATCATCATCAGATAGATGATTTTTCGAAGACCAGGTCCAGCATTGTGTAATATCTCTTTCTAATATCTCTGTTTGTGTTGGCACTTTGAAAGCAAACTTATCAAACAAACAGTAGAATTGAACTGTTCATGTTTGGGAAAATTTCTTTCTGTTTAGTGCATCTTCGCAGTTTCCACCATCTTTGTCTCTGCTTTTATTGCTTTTGCTAGAGAATAAGGAAGCTCTTTCTCACAAAATGTCACAATATGATCTTCCTGAAAGTGACAGTGATGGTCTTTCATCTATGCCATCAACATGCTTTATTAGACCTACCTCCTTTCTGCAAGTATCGTCTAATCTACAATCTTGGACAGAAATGGTTGAGACTTGTCAAGGAAAGCTTACATTTTCCACCATCTTGATTGCTAGAAAACATGCGTTTCCTTTGTTTGTTTGCCATTTTCGAAGTCCCATTACAAGTCTGCCTAAAGAAGTTTTATGGAAGCTGGCCGAGAATATTTCCATGATAGACTTGTTGCCATGAATGTTGACTGTCGGTTTCAATGGATTCTCCAAACCCAACCTAACACCAGTGAGGATCAGAGAGGACCACCTCTGAAGCCTTGGCTAAACTGGGCAACATTGTCGGGCAATATGCACAAATTCCGAATGTTACTCAAATGTTGCCCAGTTTGGCCACCATGTCAGCCAAAAAATTCATCAAGAAAATTGTATGTTTCCCAGCTTGGCCACATTGTTGGCCAACAATTCACCTTGCGCTTTACTCAAGAAATGGCGTGTCCAGTGTTGATGCTGATAGTATGGAATGGGAAGAAAATGATGGGAAAGAAAATGAAAACGACAGAGGTGCAATCATTCTTGAAAAGCTAATGAGGAAGTTGTCTATAACAAGTCAGACAAGCGCTACTGGTTATATGAGCGCTCGACCAAAGAATGCTGCGATGTCAAAAACAGTGTGTATAAGAGTTGTATAAGTGTACTTGGAAGTATTTTGATGCCCTTTCATTTATTTCTGCAATTTTTCAAGCAGGGCAAAGACTGATACAATAAATGATTTTGGTGATAACTGTTGGAATCTGTCTCAGGAAAACTGTTGTGATTCTTCTCAACCCTCAAAGTGTCTATGAAGCCAACATGTTTTTTGTCTAAATAAACTTAAACGGGGACCTGTTTGGAACTTTTCCTGAATGAGGTTAGAAATAAGGGCTAGAAGGCGAAGAGTTAAAACAATTCACTTGTAAATTTCTACTCACACAGATCATATGTAAATCTGTAAACCTGTAAATCTCTACTCACGGTTGCTGGAATAAATCGTTTGAAGCCTTTTGATATGGAAACTAGGCGGAAACTTGAAGACTGGGAACTGAATGATTTGGATGAAGAATCAGATGATTCTACTGAGAGTGAATCTGAAAGAGAGAGAGTCGGAAATGCCGACTGGTGCGTTTGTGGGAGTAAATGTAAGGCAATAGAAACATATGCCAAAAGTCTTTGGAGCCAAGAAACTAACGATAATCCAGAGAATCACTTCCAAGGTAAACGTATTTGCTTTTCATTAAAAAAACCCATATAACATTGTAAACTATACACATTTGTAGTAAAATTTTTGAGTTCGTTGTAAATATACACAAATATAGTAATTTATTAGAAATAAATGCCACAAAGTATTTTCTTAAGAATACTAGCAAGATTTAAAGAATTAAAGAAAATAATAAACTTATTTTGATGCTCGCAGAGGAACTGCGAATCAGAGCCTTCACACAAAGAGGGCAGAATGAGCATTGCCCCCCCCCCCACTTTTTGCAAGACAATAGAGCTAAATGTTTCTTTGAACCCCTCACTATCCATCCTGTGTCAGAGCCCATAATAATAGAGAAATATAAAATTACTTATTCAGTTACTATTACAATTGCTTATTACACTGTGTTAATTTTCTTAAGGCCAAAGTTGCATATCTTTGTCTGCGGATTTCAAGAACACTCCTAGCATTAGACATCAAATGAAGAAGATCATACTATTAAAAAACATTTGACTGTTACACACATGTATAATTTAGGCCACGGCCCTTTTGAAACTGCTCAGCAAAAATGAACCATAATCGCGAAAATATGTTTTTAAATACGCCATTAAGATCTTATTCCATAGTGTAAAGCATCCTTGTTGTTTTTTAGTCTTGTCAATTTGATGTGTTATCTTTATTGCACCAGAAATATTTCCAAATATCTCAACCTCGTAACTGATTTACTACTGCGTTGCTGTTTTCTTGCCTTGCAAATGGAAAATTACAGATCGCCGCAAAGGTTTCACTTGAGTCTGTGAGAGGAGCCTCGTGTTGTCTCTCTAGCTTTTGTTATACCTCATTGGTTAATTCATAAAAACCATAGTGCATTAAAAGTAATACACCAACTCGAAAGATTTCAAAAATAGGAAGCGCCAGTAGTATAGGGAAACTATATTTTAGATTTTTTTTTCATAATGGTTGGTCAAACAAAAAAAATTGCTTTATCGCAAGCATTCAAAGAATTCAAATATTTGAAGTATGAAATGAATTTACTGCAATGAATACGCTATGTAAGTGGAAGCGATCTCTGATTGGCTGAACGCTGGCGTCCCTAGCTACGTGGTGGCTATGGGAATTAGACCTAAGTGCTCATAAACAAACAGCAATTAATTATTTCGATCTCAAGTAGATTTTCGTTGCGTTTTACATTCTTATGGAGATGCCAAAATACTGCTGTGTGTTGGGTTGCAACTCAGACTCAGAAATTAATCCCGACTTGTTGTTGCACCAATTTCCAAGTGACAAGAAGCTTTCTAAAGCTTTCAAAAATTTCGAAAGAACTGATTATTCTCAGCCAAGGTCCGATGTACCAGCCCAATTTCTAAGGCTTAGATTAAACAGAACTGCATTCCCAAGCTTGAATTTGAGGGGAAATGAGGTTGATGAACAAGAACCAAAGCCCCAATCTAGAGCTGCTCAGAAAAAGAGAGGTGAACATGAAGCCACCGTGGTTACAGTCACTCCATCCAACTTTTGGTTTGCCTGATGAAGCTCAAGCTTAATGTCCTACACTTTGATTTGGCTAAAAGATTTGGAGTTAGCAGAACAACCATAACCAATATAGTCTACACATATATTCATATCTTTGTAAAATTGATGCAAAATGTTCTGTTCCTTTGCCAAGAATCAGTCAAGTATGCCCGAGTCTTTTGGTGACTTTTCAAACTGCTGTTTCATTTTAGACTGTACAGAGTTCTGTTTATCAGCTCCAAGGAAGGACCTGGAAACAGAATGAGCTTTTTGTGTTTCTTAAATTTTACAGGCTGGAGATCTTATACTGGCAGACAAGGGTTTTCTTCTCCATGATATACTGCCACAAGGAGTATCTCTCAATTTGCCTGCCTTTTCAGGTGGCAAAGAAAGATTCACCAAGGCTGAAGCCATACTTTCAAGAACAATTTCAAGGTCAAAAATCCACTTGGAGAGGGCCATTGAGCGTCTTCGAAATTTTAAAATATTGCAGGCTTTGGAGACTAATCAAAGACAAGTTGCTAATAAAGTTTTTCAAGTTTGTGCAGCCCTTGTTAATCTGCAGTCACCAGTTATCAGTGGAATATTTAAGTGGTGAGACACTAATAGCATATTGCCTGTTGCCAAATATGTAATTTTTTATATACTGCGTAAGATTAAACTCTGCTTTGCCCCCCCCCCCATTCATTGAAACATGAGCTGTATGCCAGACACCCTCCTCTTTTAATAAGACACTTATTTGGCTCAAAATACATCTTTTGACATTCAGTGGCATAGACAATGAAAACGACGAACAATGAAAACAACGAAAAGTGATTTTTGCATTCACATAGTAAATCATAGTGAAGCTAGTGATTAATAACAATAAAAAACAGACAACAAACTGATAATTCAGAACATAACAATAAAAAATTTCATTTTTTGTGCAAATAAAATATGAACCTGCTATTAATTTATTGGTTTCAAGGTTGGTATTCAATAGAGTAGATGGGTTGATAGATCAAAAAAAATTCTGAAAACTTTTGCCCTTTGCATTATTTCAGTGCTATTGAGTAATTTTTTTTTTCTCAAAGTGAATAAAAGCTAGTCTCCTATAACCTCTTGGAACACCTCTGTTGAATATGACATATCAAAATGAAACTGTTGAAGACATAAATTTAATCAAATTTAGTGTACTTTTAAAACTACATCAACAAAACCCAACACAACAACTTCTTTCTTTTTGAACACCTTGAACCCCCTTGTTTCAAAAAAATTAAATCATTTATAAAAGTAAAATGTTTCAATAATGTTTCAACAAAGTATTTTCTCTTTCTGTGAATATCACTGCTTTTTCTCCTTAAAACATAGAAATAGGTTATTCAGTCAAATATAACGATGGTAATAATGTGTTTAGATAAAAGTCACTTAGCAAAAGTATATTGTTTTTCTCCCAATTCTCATCTTTTGGGACAAAAACAACATGCATGTCTTTAGTTGTCCAAACAACAAAATGTGCCCATTTGGTCCGAAGAACAGCCATTTCTGCTTGGACCTGATGACAGTAATTACGTGAATTATTGAGCATCAGGTCATGAGTTAAATAAAATTGTCTGAATGTGATGGAGAAGTCATTTCCTTCTCGATCATCTCATTGATAGAAGAGTCCTTGTATTTCCAAGGGCATTAATTTCCAGTGAAGAAATAATTGCCATTCATTTCTTTTGAAGAAATAATTCCATCTGGGGAACAACCAAGGTAGCCACATTGGAAAAGATGCAGTCCAGTTGAAGTGACTGTATTCCCTGTTTTTTCTTCATACTGTTTGCATACCACCTCTTCGTGCATTCCCCCCCCCCCCCACATTATACTGTCCTTGTTCATCAAGTTGCACTCTCCTTTTGGAGTTTTGAAAAGCGATGATGGTACTGCTTATTAGATTCCATATTACACTTAACTGCTCCTAACACTGAGCCAAAGTTGCTACCAGTTAAGTGCAATCTTCTTTACTGGCCCTACAAATGACTCTTCCTTTCTAGCTTTGTTGCTTCAGCAACCCATTGCTGCTGCTCTCTTGTCACTGCTACTTCTTTTACAATAGCTCCTTATTGTTAGCAAAGAGAGGCAGCAGATCTTCTATCAGATGTGGTCCTCTTGAATCCTTACTGGTGTCGAGTTCAGGCGATAGAATCCATCGAAACAGACAGTCAACATTCATGGTAACGAGTCTATCATGGAAATATTCTCGGTCAGCTTCTGTAAAGCTTCTTGAGCCAGCCTTGTAATGGGGCTTCGTCAGTAGGAAAAGGTCCGAAACAGTTTTCGTCTCTGATTCCCTCTTTGCTTTGCTTTTAGGCCTATGCATCCATAAATTAGGCAAAACTGTTTTGGACATGCCCTTTTTGTTGACATAAATGGCTGTAGCAGCCATATGACTACATAACCAATGTCCTCTAGGGCATTCACATTCTGCTGAGGTTATAAGTCCCTCACCATTTACGCTTAGGCCTTCTTTGTATGATCAATCTTTCATCGACGCACGACACTTTTTATAGCGAATCCATTAATTGTCATTTGTAGGACAAAACCTAAATGATATTTTGTTTCACCTTTACTCGCAACATTTTCATCATCATGAAAGAAATTTACCAATCCCGACAGACTAATAACTTGTTTTGCAATAACTACAAATGCTGCTACTTGGTCGAGCCAGCGTATCCAGTAACCACCGCAAAGCTAGGGACGCTGGCTCTCAGCCAGTCAGAGATTGCTTCTGCTCACGAAGCCCTTTTTGAATGCTCACCTTGTAAAATTGACCATCATTGAGCAATCTTTGACGGAAATATGAGAATGCATTGTTATAATTCAGCTGACAGGTTTGTTTAACCTATTTTTGAACTAAAAGGTATCTAGTCTGTTGTTTTAAGATTGCTTGAAGCTCTATACAGCTGCTATATTTCTTTTTTTACAGTGCTCTCGAATATTTCATCCCCTGTTTCATTTTACTTCTTTGTTTGTTGGATTGATCAAAGTTTCTGTATCAGACACGCTAGTTCTTGCAGGCAGCTCAGAAACTCTCGTAATGCAGTAGTATTTTTCATAACTGATAGCATGATTGTTGATTTTGGATATGGTTAAATTTGTTTGTTGACATTAAGCATCATATTTTATAGGGGCATGAGGAATTTTTTTATGGATTGGCATTTGTATGTAGTAAAGACGACGTTGCCAAAGGCTGCCAGAATGAACAACAACAGATGAGCAAAGATAACAGCAGAGTGGACCCCGAGAAATGGAAGACAAAGAAGAGGAAGGGCAAAAAGACAATAGAGAGATGAGATAGTGAAAAAGCTGGCAGCCTGTGGACTCATGTGGTTCAAGAGCGAAGAGCGTGGAGACAGCTGTGAGGCCACTCGCCAGCAGTGGGATGAACAGGCTGAGATGATGATTATGATGAAAGACAACCTTGACTCGGTCATTGATAACATTTTCAGTAAATTAAACACTTTTTTGCAATTGAGATTTTATTGGATATAAATGGCCACCAAGCAAAACTTCAATCTATTTAGAGTACTTGTTTATTAAATTTTTGTAATCAACATCTTTTGACAATTTCAATATTTTTACGATAGTCACAAGCATTATTGGTTCATTGAGATAGAGCTGCCTGAATGTAGGCATTAAATGCGATAAATTACTTCTCTTTCGCCAATGCTTTTGAAATATGATGATAAAAAAATAGTCGTGGTTATTTGCAGAAAATAGACACCTTGATCCTCTGGTTCTTTAGTTATGAGCAAAAGAAAACATAATTTGTTTTGTTTAAATAATCTCAATGTCAACAAATAATGGCTTACTTGCAGAGGTGCTACTCTTGACCACAACAATTCAGCATTCAACAATCAACAGTTTCAACATCATTAAAATACTACATAAATTTTCTTTTCAAAAAATAGTTTTCTTAAACTGATCAAAGTATCATGCACACTTGTTAGGGTCTGTTTATAAAAAATAATGAATTAAAAATTATTGAAGTTCCTTGAAGCTCTCTACACATATTTAAACTCCACTACCACGAGATGAAATATTTCAACAGACTCAAATTACACAAATGTAGAAAAACGAATTCAGATATGTTCATTAACAAAGATGTTATGTCTTGGAATATTCATTATTCGCAAATTTATGGGCAAATGCTCTGTTAAAGTCAATAGACGAATTTTTTTAAGAACAGATTCAAGTTTTTACCTTCTTATTTGAAATACAGAGTGATACATTTCTTCCAGCCAAATCCGGGTGAAAATACAGAGGATGAATCTGATTATTGAATTTGCAGAAGAAACAGCTCACGGAAGAACTGTTATAAGAATATGAAGAAATAGAGGCACTCGCCACAAAACTTTAGGAAACTTCAAAGGCAAGGGAAAAGCAGAAATACAAGGAATTTCAATTGGATTCTGCGGAGCTCAAAAAGTGTCAAGAAAAGAGAGGCAAATGGAAACACCAAATTGTCATGTTAAAGGGGCAAAATTCTGCCTTGCAGCTTGCAAACTAGCCATATAAAAAAATTCAGGACAATGCTGGCGTGCAATCGAACATAATAGTTGATGCTCCCTTGTTTGCCGATTTAATTAACAGAAGTGACCCTTTATTACAAGAAAAAACCCGTTTCTTTTATTACAAGGGAATCTTTTCAAGAACTACTTTAGCTAGCCTTTCTAATGGGCATTCTAAAAAAGATTGGCCTTTTATGATCCCACTGTGTAATTTCCATCACTGTTGAATCCCTCAGTTTTATCAATTGTTGTAAATATACCATTATAACAAATGTCAACTACATTCTTTGTTTCTTCACCGTAATCACAATGCCAGAAGTTGTTCCTCCAACTATTCTGTATCCTATCCGTTATCTGGGACCAAAATATCTAGGCTTTGTCCCCCCAAAAACCTCTTGCATTCTGATTCGACTTTTCCTTTAGAAAAAAAAATTCAGATATTTTTATGTAAATAGCAATATAATATAAAATATATAGCAATTTATAAAATATCAAATATAATTGAGCAACATGCTGTGTCACCTATGGGTATTCTTTTTGGCATGAAATCGTTTACACAGACCTAGTCAACTAGTCAGTATTGCATACTTCTTGCGCTGTCAAGGAATGCCAATGTTCGCAACAAGGTTGAGTTTGTTCCGCCTATTGTGGTAGGAATAGCCAATAACTGGTTCTGGGCTGCACATAAACGATCCTAACCTTGTAGGAGTTATGCATCGCAGATTTATCACATCCCTTTTCACACTGCAATCTCAAAATGTTTATAATTTCATCATACAAGACCATATATTTTGTTTAAAAAATTCCAATGTTTGTAAACTTCTTCGATAAATTTTACTTAAATTTGTATAAATACCTGCATTTTGCACACCAGCCAGTGAACTGTATAGTTGACAGGAATATACCTTGGCCTCTGCCTGACTATTTATACAATCTAGCTTTGCATGATAAAAATGAGACAAATTTACAAGATCTGCAGTACAAGAAAAATGTGAATCTAACCTGTGGTTACACTAACCTGATCATACATGTCTTCTTTTTGTTTTGGAGTTGACATAGCTGGAAAAAATTACTTTTTTCACAATGTTGATTTGTTAGTTTGAAAGGAATATAAAACCTGAAGGCAAGTGAATACTGTTGTTTGCTTATTTTAGAAGAGGAGGCAAGCAATATGTGACAAAAGATGTTAATTTGGGAGGGTATATCAGATTCATTATATTAAAGTGATGTTATGATAATTGTTAGTCCTTCTTGTCACTCTATATCAGAGACAAGATTGTTGCTCTATTCAATTTGATCTGTTACTATTTTTCCTCATCATTCACCCGTTATCTGATGTATGTTCTCATTAAATTAAATTCGAAATGAAATCATCCAATGCAGTAGACCAGGGTGCGAGGAAGTACATATAGTTAAAAAATGCACTCAAATGAAGCATTTATGTGATGGGGAGGCCTTCAATCAAATTTGTCACAAATCAAAAGATTTCCCAAATGACTGTAACCTGAGAAATGAATTTTGCTAATATGTTTTTAAATGTTTATACAAGAATATTATAGATGTTTCAAACTTGACACTTACAACATGGTAGAACACCAAAAACTCCTTCTGGAAACAGCTGCCTTCTGGTTTGCTGAATTTCTTCATCACTGGGATCATTTACCTCCTTGCCTGGACTCCCCTCTTCCTCTGCTTCTTTCATTTTTTTGAATTCATATTTGAATCCCTTTCAATCACACTGAATGATATTTTTCAAAATAAAACATTTAAGAATTACAAAATGCTCTTTGCAAGGTTCGGAAAAGATTTAAACTAGGTATTTTAGAATATTGATCCATTTACGTCATAAAGATTAATGTCCAGACATTCAAAATAAAAAGTATCTCACCTTTTCAAAGCATGTTCGTCGTTTTAGTGTGCAGGTCTCATATGATGACTTTATAAACGATGACATAATATCCTTTAGAATAAGAACAAGGACGTTATCTTGAATCTCCAAACTTGGAAAACCTTGTAATAGATTTTTCTACAATTTTGCAAGTCAATTGTAAGTGTTATTCATGTACAACCAATTTCATTTCAACTATAATAAGTTTTTATCTTTATATGTAACTATTAGACTTACTTCAACCTCCGAGGTTTCACCTTTTGTCTCTGCTTTATCAGTTTCAGCTAGAGTAATGTTAGATTACGTGATTGAATAATGTCTCAAATTCGAAAGCTGTTCAATTTTGTTCAAAAATTTTCTTTATTACGCAAATTGATGACAAAGCCTTATCAATTGAATATTACCTTGCAGTGTTGTTATGATCTGCTCCTCCAGAGCTTTCACCATATCTATGTCAGCAGACGATAGTTCACAGCAGTTTCTTTCTGTCTCAGGAATCTTAATTTCTGCTTCCAGATCACCTAAGTGAAAAAGTGTTTTGAGAATTTCACCTTGTTCACATTTCCTTTACATTTTAAAAGTTCACCAAATGCTTCTAGGGATTGTGCAAATGGATATTGTAGACAGTTTACAAAATGCAGGGCCACCAATAGAGGGGGCCACCAGGGCAAGTGCCCATGGGCAAAGGTCTATTCTTGGGCCCATTATCATGAGTCATAGTATCTATATAAATTGTCATATTCTAAAATCTATAATAATTATCCTGAAATCTATAATAATTGCTAAGCAAACTCATTGCTTCCCCAAAGGCTCTGCCTTGTTGCCCAGTAGAAATGACATATTGTTTGTGTTGATTATTGATGGAAAGACTGTTTGTGTTAATTATCGTCATGCTTTTCAAAGGACGAGTGTCATTAGGCACTGAATATGTCAAGAGAGCTTATGGAGAGACATTGAAATAAGATAGATTCGAATCTTTGTCTTGGTGAAAATGTTTTCTGTAATATGAAAAACTTCAAAACTTCATTCATCCACTCTTGTAAGGCTGTTGACAGCATTAACTTGGGAATTATGTGTCCTTTGGAAAGTTTTGGAAACTGTGTAAATTCTGTATTTCACAATGGTGCATTTAACTGTTACCACATTGAAAAATAGCATTGCAAAAATGATGGCTGTTGTATGTTTGTATTTCTTTATCAATTCTCAGGGCAGAGATAATGAAGAAATAAAATTTTAAAACATAAGGTGCCAGACTGCATTTACTGAGAGTTTATATTTCAGGTGTGTTTGTAAATACCATGATTATTTGTATGTTGTTATGTTCAAATAAAAACACAAGAAAATGAATTGAAGTTTTCTCTATAACATTGCAATTCTACACATCTTTTAACAATAGCTATGCTTCAGAACTTTTTCCATTTTAAGTTCAAGCCATGGCTGTCACGATAGGGCCACTGGACTGAATACAATTTATTGAACTGAATACAAATTTGTTCACCTCAAATTCGGCGAGGTTCTTGACGCTCGTTCTTCCAAGACTCAACTATAGTAATCCCTCGTTGTGCTGCATGTGAGTAAAGGCAGTGCTGAAACCAATGGAGATGATCTTCATCTTTGGCATCAAAGGGTGGGGCCTGCACCTTATTGTCTTCCATTGAACACAAAATGTTGTAGGCTCGCGCATCTTGAAAGCATTGCTGCTTGACATAAGTGAGCGATAAACAGGGTGGGACATTGGAGGATGTCAAAACATTTTGCATTTGCTGGAGAAATCGGTCCAGTGGCTCAGCTCCCATAAACTTTGGCAGTTGTAAATTTGGTAGCTTAGAGGTATTTGGGTGTCTTGCGGTGTGGGTGGAGAGTTGTGCAACAGTGGCAGAAAGCTCTTGAAGCTGTTGCGCTGTAGACTCCGAGGCATGTTTCTGGGCTTGTTGTTGGCTTTTAACAACTTCAGCAAGCCCATGTATGAGGCCCAACGTCTCTTCGTGATAGGTCGTAACAGTAGAGCATTGAAACGAGAACACCACTTTTTTCTGTATTCAAACCAAATTCAATCTCCTCTTATTTCCAATCTCTTGATTAATATTCTACTATTAATTATAATTGACAGGGACGGATCCAGGGAAAAGTATGACTGGTGCTCCAGCAAGGAGAAGGGCGTGGTGGGGGCAGGGTTATGGCAGGGCCATCAAAAAACTTTGATGCCACGCCCTGTCCTCACCAGAAAATGCTTTTCTATATACTGCCATTCACCCACACTTTGAGAAACTTTGGTAAAATATTCTTAAATTCTAACTTAGGATGGCCTGCAGGTTTCCTGGGTTGTTTTCTGTCTCATCATAATATTTTGAATCATCCCGATGACTGCGGAGGGACATATTATTTCTGCCGCATAAAAGGACCCCTTCAACAATTGGTATCAGCTTTTGTCTATTGATTTGTACCTGCTTTGAGACACTAGTGTCATATTGCACCTTAATTGATTGGCTTGTATTGTCCATAACCGCTCGAAATTGGTTTGCCCGTAAAACAGCAGTTGCATGAACTTGAGATCTGGTGCAGTGGTAATTGAATCTCTCTAATGCTGTTGCCCAATTGGTTAAAGGGGAGCGAAACAAATGAAAAAGCTTTGAAGTATTGTGACTGTATTCTCCCCTGAAGAAGACACAATCAACACAGAACGCACTATCAAGAGCTTTGGAATAGGCTAACCATGGGAATCTGGAGAGCCAGCTGTACTGAAACTTCCGACGAGAAGAACTCATAGGAAAGTGATAACTTGGCTCTGGTTTCCAGATATTACAAAGCATAGTAAGTTTTTCTGCATCTGACAGAGATGACAGTGTTTCCATAATCATTCCAATGTCGTTTGCGAGAGAGGTGACAGATGGTGTCGCTGTTTCTGTGTCACTGGAAGAGACAGTTGTAGCTGGAAATGTCACACTGCTGCTATCAAGCTTTGCAGGTGTAAGAGGTGTGATACCTGATTGCATTTCACAACCTTTATCTAGAAAATCATTACCTCTTGACTTTTTGTAAACAAAATTGCTAATGGAAAGTTGTCTTTTCCTATTATGTTCTGAGGTAGCGCTATAGGAATGGAGCCCTGAAGAATCTGAATGCAAAGATGTTGATGGCAATGGAGATGCTTTTTGAAGCAAGAGGCACAGTTTTACCCCTTCCTTTCATATTGTGGGAGGCTCTGGACTCTCTCTGAAGCATATCAAAATTAAGCAATGGAACATAGTGATCTTTCCTCAGAGGAATTTTGCCTCTATGCAAAAAATCTATCGGAACCATGGCACAGCGAAATATGTGAATAGGAGATAAATTTTCAATCAAACAAGCTTGTCTAGGATCAATATCTGAATTGGATAATAGGCTTCAATGGGTTGCTGAATGGCCGAAGCCAAAGCTAATAAGCTTTAAAAAGAAGCAGGTTTGTTTGTTCTTGCAGCAACTGATGCCTCAGCAAGAACAGCAGCAACTCTCTGTCCCTTTTTATAAGACTCTACAGCCTCAAAAGACAAAGATGCGAGAAATGCATGATCTTCCATCAAGAATGCACCTTCTTCATGGGCAGAGAGGATGAGCTGAATAGTAATCTGCATTGAGGTATATTTCAATACATGTTAGGGACTGCAGAGTTGCAGATAAAGTTTCATCGCCAATTAAAGCTAATGGGCATGAATTGAATAAACAGTTCCCATCACCAGTTCTCCTGAAAAATGTTAAAATAGGTATAAGAAAATTGTGAATAATATATTTTATATATGATGAGATTTAAATGGAGATGTCAAGGAGGATCCTGAACGATAGCAAGCAAAGAGTTTTTGTAAAACCCAAATTATGTTTTGGGAAAACAGTAATTGAATTACCATGAATAATAGTGCTTCTAATTTTTCAAAGACATAAATGTTTTATATGCACAAAATATAAGCATATATGCACTCTTATTGACTGCTAATCATCTACTACTCTTTCTTGCTGTTTGGACAGCATACATAGTTGCAGAGAGTCTATCAATACATCTTCCTTAACTAAATGCCTTCTAATGACATCACATAGTTGTTTATCAATTTTGTGTAAATTCAGGGAATAAATGTTATGTAAATTAGTCTTGTGTCAATTAGGGGACAAAAGTGGCAATTTTACCTCTGGAAGGAAAATATTTCTGATATGGCTTGAAAACACAAACATTGAATGGTCTGGATACCTCCTACATCTCTTGTTGGCTAGGTGATTTTATCTTTCTTTAGAAGGAGATTACCATATTTATTTGATGATCTATATTTATGCACATAAAACAGCTACTGCTCAACTAATTTTGGCAACACAATTAAATGCTTTTCTCATATTCAAATCTATTGTTTACTTGTCTGTCATTTAGTGCTCAGTATAGGCAAAACAGAACATGCATTTTGTCATAATTTTTGTTTCTGTATTAACAGTACTTGCAGGGCCTGTACAAAAAGGGAGAAAGTGTTCCATGCACCCATTGTTTTGAAGTAGAATTTACCAAAAGTCTAATGTTGAGATCCCTGTACATTTCAACAAATACATTCAAGTAGAACAGCTTTATCAAAATGAAGGTTTTAAAGGGAATAACAGGACAATTTTTTAAAATAAAGTTTTTAGTTTTAGAATAAAGTTTTGTGATTTCCAGATGATCTTAAAGTGTCACTGAACTACTTTAGTGAAAATTTTGACCATGTGTTTTTTTTATTTTATCCATTAATTCAGAGCCGCTGAATTGAATAGTGCAATTATTTTTTGCGTGTCATCTCTAAAACACCTTTTAATTGAGCCCGAAAGTGTTGATTTTTGTGATCTTTAGTGGGATCTACGCGGTCAGTCAGGAATGCGTGACATAATCTGATTTATACATCTGTCACGCACATACGGGTTTAGTATAAGTATACCAAAAGCCGGGTGAAATAGAAGTAAAGAAGAAGAAAAATACAGGCCGGAAAGTAAGGTACTGTGTTGCTGGAGCACCTAACAAAACCAGCTGTACAAATAATAGTTACACGCATGGAGTATCGATGCATATTTTCCCAAGAAACCTGCAGCAAAGAAGGCAGTGGGTCTCTCTCGTTTGAAGGCATAGAGCCGGCTTCACTCCATCTGCTACTTTTGTGTTATGCTCAATTCATTTCAAACTGACTGACTTTGCGAGGAGAATTGACATTATCATTGGAAACCAAAGTGAAAACATTAAAAGCCTAAGAAGGCTTGAAATCGGAGGGATTCCATCAATCGATGCAGCTGGAACCCTTTCAGGAACGCCGGAAAGCCAAAGGGATAAACAGAATGCGAGAAAGGTTCGTAGGGCCTAATTTTTTTACATTGAGTCTTTTCTTTTGGAGATGTATCAAATTTTAATTATAAACATACATATGCACAAGAAAGGCTTAAGGGCTCCAAATTAAGTTTAGGCTTTGATTTATACAAAAAGTAATGGTCTTTCTTGTGACATTTCTAATGTCCTTGTAGCTGTTCTGTTCAATGTTTCTTCAATGCCTACTCCCAAAATTACTTTTCAGGCTTTAAAACGATAGCAAAGTCGCCTGACATTGACCCCAAAACCAAAGGCACTGCCGATCCCTTCATCCTTGAATCTGTTCAATGCTCAAGAGAGGCTCATTTAGACGAGTTTGTAGACACCCTAACCTTAACAAAAAAAGCTAGCTGCCTTAAATGTCCAGTTTTGTCAGCTAAGCTAGTTACATGCCAGAAGAAGAACAGTAGGCTAAAGAAAGAGGTAAAGATGCTGAAAAAGAGAGTACATGAGTTGGAAAACCAGAATGACGATGTAAGTTTTTAAGGTTGCTGTCTAGTGCATGACATTTGAGGTTGCTGTTAGCGTTAAATTTGATGATAAGAACTTTAATAAATTTATAAAACATAGATTCCACACAGTGGTAAAGTTCTAGCAAAATAACAAGGGGGGCTCTAAACTATATCTGAATCTTACTAAGTATATCTGAACTACAAAATTTTCACAGGCAAATGAGGCAGGAACCAGCAATGCCATGGGGCTGCTTGGAGCAAAGAAATGTTTTGCCAGTCTGCAGAAAGAAAAAGTTGACATATCAACATTTGTATCAGACCGCTATACTGGAATTGCAAAGTGGATAAGGAACAACCAGAAAGATACCCATCATTATTATGACATTTGGCATGTGGCAAGGTCAATTTGTAAAAGGATTTCACAAGCTGCTAAAGAGAAAGGGTTGGACAGGCTGCAATATTGGGTCAAGGAAATTCGAAGACATTTGTATTGGTGTGTGTTATCGACAAGACAAGGCTTTGGTGCAATGATCACTGCTAAATGGACATCCATTATGAGGCATATTGCAAACAGGCATGATGGCCATGATAATCCGCTTTTCCAAAATGCAAACATGATCAACTGGAGAAGAGAAAATGGATCAAAATAGGTATGTTTATAGGTCCCTTTTTTTATCAACAGTACTGTGCTGGGGAAATCATTTAGCTTTGCTTTGAAAAAGTATTCATCATAATCAATTATATTCCTGGGACACTAGCCTATGATAAACTTGACTCAATTTTGATGAATACCAGAAACAAGCTGCCTTGAAGGGTTATAATTCCCTTTTAAACCATTGGCACCTGAAGATGTTATGCTTTTCATTCTTTGGCACAGAGTGCAGGTTTGACTTCTTAAAAACCCCTCTGCCTAAAAGCATAATTGCTGACTGTACCTGTAGAAACCAGAACTTTAAGCATTTCTGAAAATATCTGACAATATTCAGCTTTTTTCAACTTCGAGGTATAAAATAAAATTTAAACAATTGCATCTGCAGTGTATTTGAGAAGCAATTGTACTTTTTCTATATCTCTCTCTTACGAATTTATATATGCAGGCTGGGAGAGGTCTGGCATTATCGTATCCAAGAAAGCCTAACATCCAGCGAATAAGCCATCTATATGCAACGGCTTTTGAAAATCTGCAAGAAAGTTAAGATGCTTTGTAGAATTATCAAGAGGTTTCTTGAACGAACATTTAGTTTAATCAAGGAAAAATTGCTTTATGTACAATGAATTGAAGATTTCAGTTGGAATATTGTCTCTTACTGTATTCTCTAATTGCTATAACTTTATTATTGCTTATATAACTAACTTATGTACAAGATAGTTAATGTCTTTTCTAAATTTTTCAAAGCAGTTTATAGAAATGAGTTTACTGTGGAACGCCCAACTGTCTAAAGACTGTGTATTGCAGCATCTGTGTATTGCAATAAATATAGCATGTTTTGGCCTTCATTTTTCTTTGAGGAAATTCCACTCTCCTGGATAAATTTTTTTTATAAACCTACTCATTTCCTGTTTGATTTGCTTGACGCTTGTAGCATTTTCCATCTCTAGTTTTGAAAAGAGATCCAGCAAGTTTTAGGACAGTTTTGTTTGATAAACAGAGAAATCTGGATGATTAGTAACACATCTTAGTTCTTCTGCTGTTCCCTGAAATACCTATAGCCTGTTGTACCTCCCAACAGCATCTGTATTCCCTAGAAGCGACTAGGCCTTCAACAGAGCATTTCAATTGAAGATATCTAAATAAATCTAGGCACAAATAAGTTAACATTGTTTATGCATATCAAAGATATTCCTTTGGGTTGCTTGCAACCATTGGTTAAACAGGTTAACCAAGGCCTGCATTCACTTCATGCTTTGCTGCGAACCCGTAGAAAAAAAACAGGCCCAATAAAAAATGGAGTTGAATAAAATAGGCCCAATTTTTTAAAATCATTACTTTGATTGAATACTGACTGGTCAAACTTCATTTGATTATAAAATATTGCCAATTTCCCTACCACATCCTATCCTATTGCTGTTGTTAAGAATCTCCAGTCATTATTTGACTGTAATTGAACGCCTTTCCCTTTATTGAAATGCAAAAATAATGCTGCCAATCGAATCAGTGATAATTGTTTCATAGAACAAGCGCATTAAAAAAGGAACAATAGTTTTTGTCAAAAGTAGTTCAGTGGCACTTTAAGTGACTTGCTGCACAAAACTTGGTAGGAACAAGTAGTTTACAGAAAATATGTTGAAGATATGTCGATACAAAGAGGCTTGAAAAGCTGGTCTTTTTCTTGTTTAGTGAATTGCAATTTGTTCTATTTAGCCTGAAATTGCTGTCCTCAGATTGTTTTTTTTAATCTATTGCGAAGAAATTTGGCAAAAAAGGGTCTGGGGAGCACAAAGATGCTACCAAGGGCATAATGTTGGTTTTTGTGCTACCATTTCATGGTTATTGTCAAAAACATTACCATTTGAGGGCAAGTTTTTAAATATTTAGCCTTGGCGCTCTTTGAATCTGACTGGACCCCTGTTAGGCCATAATGGGAGTACCCCCCCTCCAGAAACCAAACATGAATAAATTCCTTGTTTACATGTACTTGCGCATCAAGTGCAATTATTCTTGTGTAAGAGCCAATATTTATTTCTTCAACACAGAACTCCCAAGAATAATGTGCAGCTCTAAATTTTCCTTAAATTTCTCTGCTGGTAAAAATTTAATTGGTGATATCTACAATTGAAGACTTTCTTGCACATAGCCTGTTCTGGTGCCTCTGCTTACATCGTTACACTTTCAATTGTAAAATTACAAGACTAAAGAATTGTAAAATATATATTCCTTCATGTATTTAAATATTTTTTCTATAACACTTGGGTTGTGATTCGATTTTTTAGAAACACCTGATGCACAAAAAAGAAAGGAGAATCTGTTGCATCCTTTCTTTCCCATATAGATACACTCACAAATGAATGGATGTTAAAAAAACGGAAAAATTCCTGAAAAAACATGGAACGAAAACTTTCTGTGTGGGCTCCAGGGATGTAAAGACAGGGTCAAGGCACGTGCATTCCTCAAAACATGTCCCTTAAAAAATAGAGCATGTTGCAACTACGGATGGAAATTACTCTGATTCTGGTAGGAATTCCTAAATTGTAATAGTGAGCAGAGCTTTTTTACACTGCATCCAAGAAATATACCATAAATTGCTCCCTATTGTTTGAGCACCAGAGACTGTATCAATTACAGGGCCGCCAGATACAGGGTGCTTGAGCCCCTCCCCCAATGATAATTAACAAACTGTACTTTGTTTCCTATAAAGCAGTGTGCAGAATAGGAAGCAAAACACTTTTTTATATTCAGATGAAGGATTTGTCAAAGAAAAAATCTTAGTCACACCAAATTTTGCTTGAACAGTTGTAACAGTAACTGGGTAACTGTAAATGGAGAGAAGAGGCTGATACCAGACTTGTGCTATTGCACTTGAAGAGCAGACTGATGTAGTAATTGTTGCGAAAGACACAGATGTGTTAGTGCTGTTGGTGCGGGCGTATTCTCAATACCATTTTACACATAATGGTACCTGAAGAATGATGCTGAGAAATACGCAGAATTGGTGTAATCTGTGATTTCCTTGGATCAGATATTTGCTCGGTGTGTCCCCTTTTCATGCAATTACAGGCTGCGATACGACATCGTACTTCTATCAAACTGGTAAGCTTAACCCCCTCAATCTGTAATATGCTCCGCAAACCGTGGAAATAAGCCCATATAAAAAAGCAGTAAAGGTACATACTCCATCAAAAAGATGATCGTAATGATCCACTGCAAACAACACAGAGCCAAGTCTTATCAGAGGTTCCATGCACTCGTCCAGGGATAAAAGCCTAGCCGTCGAGTTGAATAGGCAATTACCGTCTCCGTTTGCCACACCTGGGATCAATCCATCTGGGACTTTATTCTGCAACCTAGCGAATGAATTATGAATCCATTTACGTACAGTGCTAGAGCAATGGAACTCGAGCCTGTGTAAATTTACAGGCACCACATTCATTGCTCTTCTCTCAGCCGCAAATATGAAATTCCTTTCGACGGTGCTGTATTTCTAGCATGAACTATTGCATCCGAAAAATTAAAGCTTACAACAAATCGTTTCAATTAAATTAATCAAAATAAATCAAAAAAAGTTTTGATACAAAGAAATTTATATTTAATTGAAAGTAAAAGCAAAAATTTTCCTTTAATTTTTCAAATAGAGCAATCTCCTTCATGGTACAGCGCAGTGTAACTAATTTTTGGACAGATGATAAAAATTTAAACCACAATTCTCAAGACAAAACGACAAAATTGGATACAATGACCTGTGAAGACTTTTGGCAAATGGGGTAAAAATTTCCAGAGTAAATTTGGTACTGAGTATGTATAGCTTCTTGCTCTTCAGCCAGGTTGCCTCCTCATCTTCTCAACTACTTGAATTAGTTACAAAGTTGCTAGCATATTTTCTTTCTCCTGCAAAAAGGTTTGAATAGAAGTTGCTTAGAAGTTGCTTAATAGTTAAGCTTGAAAGTTCCATTTTTACCTGGCTTCCATCGACTTATCATTTAGGTCTTTGAAGTAGGCCTGTTCACCAATTCCTAATATTACCCCAATCAGCTCATCGAAAACATCCTCCTTTATTTCAGCTGCTGTCCTTTTGAATTCAGCCCATGATCCTATCAAGGTGTGTAGTCTTTGCAAATGGCCCTTACAACGTGCAGACTATAAATGAAACGATGACGATATATCACGATACATAAAAAAGATAGACATTAGAGTTTCATTTTACAGTGATCATTTGCTGAGGAAAAATACCCCAATAATTAAAAGCCGACTTTCGAAAACAAATTTATTTGGTCTATGAGTCAAGGAGACATTGGAGACAAATTAACAAAAGTCCTTGCAGCCAGTATCGAAATTAGTAATTTATTTTGTCGTAAGGAAATAAATATGTTTCTTGAATTGGTAAAGAATACTGAAGCATTTCAAAATTGTTTGCAATCAGGAAAATAATTCTCGAGTTCTTATTCCCAAATGAAGTTTATTTTCTTCTATCTTTGAAAGTTTTTTTTGTTATAAGAATATTTTTTCAGGAACAGATTTTTATTAACAAGACATTGAACATAGAAAGCTCTCACCAGTGTTTTCAAAGCTGGTCTTTGCGCAGAAGAGCAATTGGGTGGCATTCTGCTCGATCCAAGGTTTTGAAGTTCAGTCTCAGAACCCTGACAATCGCTGGAAAAATTATCATTGGGAGGGACTGGCTTGTTAACACCATCAGGCATATGGGTCTTCTCATCTTTGTTAGACTCCTTCCTTTCCTTCTTTTCAGGATTAAAACCCATACTTATAAGATGGTTTCGTAGGCAATCCCCCACCATCAAAAGGTCTTTGCAAGACATAACAGTTTTGCCTTGAAACAAAAGCAAAATTAATGAAAAAATATCTTATGAACCACTTTAACAATTAATACTTAGGTTGAATGTTTAGTCAAACATTATACTCAGTGGTTTAGATAAACTGCTGTCTTGTCCGGAAACTTCTGATCTTGTCGGAAATTTAACGTTGACGGGTTGGCTGTTTATTTTTATATGTACATTTTGAGAGAAAAAATTTTAAAGGTGAATGTGGCAATCTCTTTCAATGAGAAGAAGACAAGACAAATTTTCAAGCAGCATGATTAATGACACGTAACTTATGTTCAAATTTATGAAAAAAGAAAAACTCTTATAAAATTTTTGTCGGAAAATTGAAATTTCTCGGCTTTCCTATGAATTTTCCAATCTACGTTGCTAACTGGTTATACTTATTGATAGAGTTTCTTAGAAAAGTTGGGAAACTATTTTTAAGATAATTTCCATATTGTCTAGTGAGAATTTATTTAGCTTCTACTCCAATAGTCCTTGAGGACATGTACATTGCTCTACTTAAAGTGTAAAATCTCTTGTAGTAAAATGGAGGTTATCCTCTAGAAAATGTAGAAAACTGCAACAGCTAACAGGCAGCTAAAAGCTATCGGTTTCTGAAATTCACTCAACGCTTTTTAGATTAGGAAACCATAGGAGACTTTTTAGATTAGAAAAACTCTTAAAAAATTTTTGTCGGAAAATCAAAATTTCTCGGCTTTCCTATGAATTTTCCGATCTACGTCGCTAACTGGTTATACTTATTGATAGAGTTTCTTAGAAAGGTTGGGAAACTATTTTTAAGATAATTTCCATATTGTCTAGTGAGAATTTATTTAGCTTCTACTCCAATAGTCCTTGAGGACATGTACATTCCTCTACTTAAAGTGTAAAATCTCTTGTAGTAAAATTGAGGTTATCCTCTAGAAAATGTAGAAAACTGCAACAGCTAACAGGCAGATAAAAGCTATCGGTTTCTGAAATTCACTCAACGCTTTTTAGATTAGGAAACCATTTTTACTTACCATCTCTCTCGCGGAAATTAGGAGAAGTGAATGCGACGTTTTCTGGCCACCATTTTGGTTTCAAGCCTTCACTTTCCCAGATGCCTTTCTGTCCAAAATTGTTACCTAACGTCATATTCACGATGATATTGCGCAGGTAGGCATTAGGGATTTTCTTTTTAGCTGAAGAAAGTAGTTTTAAATATAAGAAGGTTATAGCTTATTACCAAAGGCAGTGCAGTCGGAACTCGGTCACCTATTCTAACTCTCATGAGACCGAGAAATGTAGAGACTGAGAAAAGCTGTTCGAATAAAAGAATTATCAAAAAGTTTGGTCGAGTCAGAAAATGAAAAAAAAGCTAAAAAGTTGACTAAAAATAACCTCAATTTATTATAAGAAAAGATTTCATTAAAAGGGGCTAAAACAGCTTGTTTCTCACTCTTTACCAAGTCCGATTCATAAACCTATCCGGTGTCAGATGATGAACAAAATATCACTGTGTCCCTTCAACAATCGAAAAAGATGCCTTGATTTTGCTCCACGAATACAGTAGAAATGAAAAATCAAAATACATTAAATACATGGAATGGACAGGTCTGAAAAAAGCTTCTTTCTTATTCGAAAAGCTATAAATATATATGTTAAAGCCTTTGGAAACATAACCAAACACTTTGATAAGATAGTTTAAAGTGGCTTGAATGACATGTTTTGTATCACAATTATCGAGGTCCTATCTGAGTAGTTAATCGATAGGACATGATTTTTCTAATAAAAAACCTTCCCCTGACTTTCGCTTACCTTATTCTATAATATAACAAGTCAGACCTGAAACTGAAAACGCTGTTTCTTATAAGCAGGGCACTAGAGTATCAACAGCAGCAAACGGTTTGCTGTGATTCACGTTTTTACTGGTGCATTAAATTCAGTGTCGAAGTTATCAGGGGAGCCTATCAAGGGACAGCTGCCCTTAAATATACGACTCCCAAGAAAATAGTATACAATCTTATAGATAATTGATGACAACTTTGACCACTCTCGTTATATTAATTACAATGAAAAAATTTTAAAAAAAGACAACACTGATGGGCCGCTGGAGCGAGAGCGGCAAAAAACAAAAGACTTGTTCCCTGAGAAGAACTCCAGGAACCTAACAAGGGTAAATCGGTACTAAAACATAGCAGGAAATCAATTTTTACAACCTGCCCATTTATAACCGCATTGATTTATATAAAACCAAACACTGTGAAAAGTGACAAGGCAATTCAATACTCACTTGTATGTATGGAGGACATCGTCAACATTTTCCCTACGTTTAGAATCTTCGATGGCAAAGGACCTGGCTGTATGGGTGGCACATATTCATATTAATATTCTATTATGCCCCTCCCCCCAAGAATACTCGATTATGTTACTAGAAAAATCTATGACTTGCCCTCAGCACCAACACTGCCCCTCCTGCCTTACTTTCATGCAGGCGTCCCAGGATATTGTAGTGCCTGCTGAAATCACACAAGGATCAAGAGAACTTTAACACGCAATAACAGCGAGTTCGACCTTTCATGAGGTTTAAGTATCGTAGAAATTGATGGGAATTTGGAATCTTTTGCCGAGAATTTGTGTCTATGAAACAGGGTATCTGCAAGAACCTCAGAAATAGTAAAAATTATTTATTTCCGACCTCCGAGTATCGAATTTATCAAGTCAGGCCCTTACAAATTCTGCTCTGCATTTTTTAGCTTTGCTTTTCATTATAACATCTTATTTAAGTCAGAAAACTGAATCAGGCATCTTGTAAAGACCTTGAAAGCATGGAAATAAACATGATCACGTTAAAAATCATTGAGACCAAAAAAGGTTGCAACACCAAGAGACGAAAGGTATTCATACCAATCCTGTTTTTTTATTATAATTAAAAAGTTGCCATTTTTTCCAGCTCATAAATTTTTTGAGGATACTTAAACCTACATTGCGTATAGAAAATAAAGTTCGCATATCTGGACGAAACGGAATCAAATTCGTTGACATAATTCTCTTATCAAAAAATCCCGAAGCTTTTTTAGCGTAGTGTGTTTAGTCAAGAAGATTTCCATTTTCCACGCGGATTGAAAATGAAACTATTGCAGGTAATTGAGAACCTGTACAACAATTGATGCAAATAGTTAAAACATATCTGTTTTAATCCCAAAAAGGCAAATTTAGAAAACATATCTTACCAAGAAAATCATCAAAAGTGTCCTCTTCAATGTTTTCGATTTTTTTTTAATTTGGTGCCGGTGACATGTGTCTTTTCAGAGTCACGCAAAAAACTGTCCACAAGTTCTTTTACTCCCGCATCGTCCAGTTTCTGAACTAGCTCTGGGTGTCCTAAAGAATTTTTTCAATATCTTTATCACTTCAGCTAAAGCAGCCGAAATTTTCAAATGCATGGCCGGTGACAATTGTGCACCTTTACAGGCCTTGCAACACAAGCAGAATATAAAAATTGTCAACAGTGTCCAAAATAAATTCAAGACATTGGCATAAGCAAAAGCAGCATGAGACAAAAAAAAGACAAAAACTGTGAAACATTCTGAATATCCTTGTTATAAAAATCATGTACCTTTAAAAGACACAAGATAAATTCAAGCTCACAATATTGCATGATATCTTCCTAATATTTCAAAAACGTCACATTTGTTATCTTACAGTTACACTTCTACCCTGTTTTTATTGTCTAATTTGTTATTGTTGCTCTTGTTCTTGTTCAATAAACTTGCAATGAACTAGAGACTACGGACCGAATCACATCAAGAATGTTCATTGTGGTAGTAACTAGAACTTTTAATTAAATTCTGAAAATAAAATGCACCAATAGCATAAAAGTCGTAAAAATAATCTCATAATTCTCATAATTTTAATCAATATCCTTAATTGGAAAATTGCTTTGATTTTAATTCCTCAGAATTTTTACTCTTTAAGGAGTCCACCTTTCTTCCAAACATATTCCAATCCACTTGAATTAAAATTAAGTTTCAAAAGGGTACTTTGGAATTGGTAGAAATGTAAATTAATGTTCTTTAAGTCAAGTTAGTATAGACAGCAAGCTATGTGCAGTCTCCTTCCTAGAACAAAGAATGAAATTTTTTTACTTTATTTTACCTTTTATATTAACTTGTCCATTGAGCAAATATAAAAACAAAATTGGTGGTGGTGAGTCACTTTTGTCATTGATCCATGAATCAATCTGAAAATTCAATAGTTTTAATAAAAGTGTGATTATTGCTTGAAACTAAACCTACCAAATAACAAAGTATAGTATTAACATTACAAGCAAACAAGAATCTATGGATGCAATGGCTATGTCTATTTACTAGCAGCTTTCATTGACTGTTGGCAATGGTCATTTTTCTTCAAAAATGCAGGGGTGGCCTAAAGTTTCCAACTACTGCATAAATAAAAACATTAGTTTGAGTATTTCATGATTCTTTCTCATCTTCATTATTGATAATCTTGGTAAGAAATTGCTGAAATGTGAACTTCAAAATTTTCTCGGCATACAGTTGCAAAACAAAGACAAAGTAAAGTTTTGGGATAAAAGTTGAAATAGGTTTGTTCCTGGTCTTTGGCAGAGTGCATGTGCATGACTCTTAAATGATCATTATTTTCTGTTGTGGGGCCTGCAGTTTTTAACGATAATGCAAGCAAATTGATGGAAGTAAATGCTTAATACAACATACAATCTGCTTGTTTTCATAACAATTCTTATAAAGCAGCTTGTTTGTTTGCGCATAAGCATTTGGCTATGAAACCTTGTGCACATTTTCATCATTCACCATCTAGCTTATATCCAGTGTGCAATTTACATAGACCCCACCCTTGGTTGACCCTAACAGTATGGTGAGTCACATATGACAGTATGGTGAGTCACATATGACAGCAGAAATGTGTGTTCTTCCATGTGAGACCACAGAGGATGTTCTTCCATAATAAGATTCCATAATAAGAACCCATATGTGTATGAGACATCCTCTAAAGTTCTTTGAAATGTCCTCGTGTGCCTGACTTAGGGTGGGAGAGGAATTTGACAAAGAACAACTTATGAGACAATAATTTTGAAAATCTCCAACATTTTCAGACTTCCCAAATAACATTTTGATGAGAAGATATAAATATGGTTAAATACGATTATTTTTTAAAGAGATTACACCCTATTACCTTATCAATTTAAGAACAAATCAAAACAATCTAGCATCAGATTTTCGAAAAAATTTAAAACAGTCAGCGTGAACTTAAATTTACTGGTCCTTATGCTGTTATTAACGTGTCCCTGATGATATTTAATGGAAAAGGTGGATCCTTGCATAAAATTTCAAAAAAAACATTCACAAAAAATAGAAAAGGTTCACCTTTTCAGGAAACCCTTCCCCCTGGGCCCCGCCCCCACGAATATTAGGCCCAAGACCCAAGTACCTACTAAAAAAGTTAAAATATACATGCCCGGTCGGATAGACCTCTCACTTTTCTTGCGTACATTTGCCACTCAACAGAAATTTTGCTCCGTTTCCTTTTATTCACTGTTTTTTCCTGAGCATTAGACATGGCTGTTACTCGTTTTGACACATAAGATAAGATCCTTACAAGATGTTGTAGCACGACACGTGATTTTGTACTTACTTTTGGTATAGCTTCCTTCACAAGAAAACCCACACGTGTGGGTCAACAGAATTGGTTGACAAAAATACCTCCCCAGAACGTAAGAAATTTACATTTTCAGATTATTTTTAGATATCTTTTCTCAACATTATGATTTGAGCATAAAAGGCCTTACTTCTTGCTTATTTTTTTAAATTTACTTTTGGTATACTCTTTTTCCATTCTTAACCCTATCCAGACTAGGGGGGGGGGGCACAAAGTGCCCCCCTAGTTGGTTTTTCTTTCATAACTTCAGGAGTTTTAAAGCAATACCCCTCAGACCTCCTGACTTTTAGTTTTAACCTATCTGACATATGTTCATATAAAAAGATAATTTTTTTATTATTAATCAGGGGGTTGTGTAGGGGCGTTTTCAAAACTAGTCAAGTAAAAAATAGTTTAATCTGCCACGGATTCGCAAGAAAAGTAGATATATTGATGAAAATTAGTATCTAGGTATTAATTTGTCCTCTCTTCATGATTCTGACCAGAAAATTCAAATTCAACATCATTTTCTATGATTTTTCTGCTGCGCATGCGCACACATTTGTTGACATATTTATAGGTATTACATTAATAAAACTGCAAGTTTAGAATAATTTGTCTGCTAAGGCATTAAAAATGAACTCAAACATGATATTTAGTTGTATCGATCATTTAGTTACATAGAAAAATCTATAGCCAATTACAAAATATGTTGAGTTCTTTTGTTTGGAACGTTAATAATTTTGAGAAGTAACATTAAAATTGTTTCAATCTTCTTGTTTCTATAAGAAAATGCATCAAATTTACTTATTTTAATATCTTAGCCCGATGCTTTGGAATTAATGAATATTTTAAGATTTTCTAAAATTTTCTAAATTTTTGCTTCACCCGGCCACCATTATGATGACGTCATCGTAAAACCACGTGACTTAAAAATTGAACAAAAATACTAAAATGTGGAGAAAAGGCAAGAGTACCATCCAAACAAAGTTCATTGTCCTAGCTAGAGGGACAAAGAAATTACGGAGGGGGGGCACTTTGTGCCCCCCCCTAGTCTCCCGAAAGTTTCAAAAAGCCTAGTCTGGATAGGGTTAACTTCTCTTTTTCCACTCTTTTTCTGTCTTAATTATTGACTTTTTATTATCTTTCTTTTTTATTTACCTGATTTCTTTTGTTATCTTTCCACTTCATTAGATGTTACATGTTTTATCGTCCGTTGCTCTTGGCTGTTGTTCAAAGGAAAGTTTTATGTTTTGTAAATAGAGATGATGTCATAATTGAATTTGCTATGTATTGGAGCAAAAAAATCAACAAAATGACAGAACTATTGTACAGGTGAATAAAACAGGTAGATTGAAACTTCTCATTGTATAATTTTTTAAACAGTGTAAAAGCAACAGCTTTGTCAAACTTTTTATTTAGTTTTTTTTTGAAGTCTCCAAAATTAAAAGAGAACTGTTGAAACCCTTCTGGTTACTGATCAGTTGAATATGAGGAGGATTGCTGATATGTCTTGGATAACGTTTTCTTGGTTGATGATGTAGAGCTGTGTTCAAATGTATTAGATAATGCTTTAAGTACCATTCCCCAAAAACGAATTGTATAGTAGTTTACTACTATTATTTTTTAGTATCAATTTCTTTAAAAGTTTGCTATCTTATTTAGCTAATCAATCAAAGCTAATTTAGGATAACTTAAAAATTACAACATACATAAATCGTTATAAATGGTTGCTGATAAAGTAAATGCAGTGAACATTACAATAAGACATTCTCAATGTAAAAAACATTTAAAGCAAATGAAGCCTATGTTTGGAATAAATGTTTGACATATACAACGGTCTGAGGTTTCTCCAGACCAAGATTTGATTTTGTTTTTGAACACAAAAAAAAATTTAGTACCAGTATGACGTTGTTTGTGACAAGTTTGTCAGAAGGAACGCAAAGCAATTGAAGATATGAATTCAAAATGGTCTGAAGTTGACCAAAGTCCTCCTTTATGGAAGAATGAAGCTGTTACTCTGGAAGAAGGTAAGTAATTGTGTCAACATTTAATTTATCAGCATTTGTAGTTGCAAATTAGAAGAAATGCAAACAGTGATTTAATAGCTACACCTTGCCCGATCATAATTCTAAAAAATGCAAACAGTGATTTAATAGCTACACCTTGCACGATCATAATTCTAAATAAATGAACGTTTTTGATTGAGCTAGTTTTTTCTTTATTCATTGAACAGTTTCACAAAATGTTCTTCTTGATGTCAAAACTTTGCCAATCGAAGAACTGATCCTACTTCGCCAAAAGAGCTGATCCAGTTGAATTACCAAAACAAGCTTTCACCGCCTCAGGACAGGGTGGTCCCCCTTTCAATGATTGAAAGGCTTTGAGTAAACAGTGGCGAAGCTAAAGGCCCTGCTGGTCCTGCTGGTCCTGCTGAGCAGGACCAACAATTAATATTTTGTTCCTCATAGTGAATCAAGCCCTGGATGACCTGGTAAACAGCAGGAGCACGGCAGTTATACCATACTTACATAGATGGTCCTGATCTTTACTAGAGCAGCCCTGTATTTTGGTCTTGCCCATAGGTATGATACCTGATGTTTAGTCCTCCTTCACAATAGTCTAGAACAAAGAGGAGTCCTGCTCAATCTGGAGAGCAGGACCTCGCCAGAATAATAATCATAACATGGAGCAAGCTGTATTGATTTGATTGGTTGAGGACTTGCCTGCGTAGACTTAACAGCATTGTTTTGAAGACCTTTGGTCCTGCTATTTCTGTGAGTAGAAACTGCTTTTTCTAAAGATCCTTGTAGCGTATCGTAAAGTTGCACTTTGAATTTGAGTCCGACAAGACTGCTATTTTTTAAGAATATCGAGTGAATATATTGCAGATTTTGAATTTTGATGAATAATCATGGCAAAACTTAGTGCAAAAGAAGCTCTTGGCAATAGAGATCTTGTTTCTCAGTTTTAATCTTAAAGATTAACGACAGAGTTTTCAATTTGATTGGTATGCTAAGAAAGACTGGCTTTGTGGGAGGGAGGATGAGCAAGGACTCTTCTGCTGGCCCTGTTTGTTGTTTAAGCCAGTATGTCTCAAACCTGGGCAGAAAATGGGTATTCTAACATGCAAAGCTTTTTCTCTGACTGTAAAAAGCATGTCAAAGTCAAGACCCAATAGATGTTGTTTCTTTTGAGAGAAAGACAAGAGGTAGATCACCACAAGGAAGAAGTCTCACAGAACAGGGAGATGCTGAAATTTCTCATCGAAGCAGTTCTTTTTTAAGGAAGCAAGAGTTATTTTTCAGAGCACATGATGGATCCGACACTAGCTTGAATAAAGCAATTACAGAGAGCTTCTGGAATGTTTTGTCAAATTTGATTCGGTTTTGAACGTCGTCTTCATGGAAAGCTAGATAATGAGAAAAGAGGCAATGTTGGAGTTTTTACAAGTGTTTCATCTGATACTCAAAATTATCTTATTAAATGTATAGATTCTGTGATTCAAGATCAAATTGATAAGGAGATTACTCAATCTTCATTTTTATACATCCAGGTTGATGAAAAACAGATGTATGTACAAAGGAACAACTCAGTGCCATTGTTTGTGTTGACAAGAAAGGTGAGATTGTTGAAAGGTTTTAAAGTTCTGTTATGTTAGTTCCAACATATCTGCATCTGCCATTAGTATTATTATTAAAGATATTTTGCAGAAATATGGCGAATCAATGAGGGAAAAATTAATTATGCAGACAGACCTATGATTGTGCTTCTGTAATGTCTGGCCGAATTTCTGGTGTTCAAACCCTTCTTCGCAACATTTTGCAAATGTTAGTGCATTTAGGAATTTTACAAGGCTTAGTTCCAAAAGAAAAGAACATCTTGGATTTCATGAAATTGAAATTCAACGCCCTGGTGAGACAAGATGGTATTATCTCTCTCGCACTGTAAAAGTGTTTTTTTAAAAGTTTGATATTCTTTTTGATGCTTTACAGGAAATAACTGACAATCCAAAGATCTGGGATGATACTGCCCTCACCCAAGCTTGTGGGCTACTACAGTATTTGAATACTTTTTTTTCTGTTTCTTCATTTGCCTCATTCACAAGATTCTAGAACAGTCTTCAATTCTCTATATGATTCTTCAAAACACAAAAACAGACTCCAGCTATAGGGTTGGAACAATAGCAGAGTTTGCAGCATATCTCTGACATGCGCAATGATGATACTTTCAGAGAATTCTATGATTCAGTGGTTAATAAGATTGGTCAACCATCATCAAGATCTGAAAGAAAGCACAATAATAAGCAGCTTTATTTTGAAGCTCTGATAATATTAATAATATGCTAACTGAACGCTTTGCAGATTGCCAGAGCTTTGAGTTCCTTGATCTTGTTAATCCCAATTTTTCAAAGGAAAAATAAGGATCCTGCAACCAAATTGCAAATGCTGAAATCAAAGTATGGGCCTTTCTTAAATATTACATATCTTGAAAGTCAATTGGTTTTTATTTACAAGGATACAGACTTCCACAAAGAAAGTCCAGTGGAACTGTTGCAGTTCCAAAATTGTCCATTTTTCATCTTTAAGTAATGGCTTATCGTACTATTCAAGTGATGCTCCTATCCTATTTTAAATATATTTTGCTGTTTAACAAGCAAGTGACATAATAAAAAAAACTATTATTTCTGGTTGCCTTCCCCCAGCTTCTGTATTGCCATGAAGTTGTTGGGGCTCCTTCTGCCTGAAATGGAAACTCAAGCAACAGGCAAACCCTTGGCTTGAGCTTACCCTAATGTTATCTTTGCATTGGGAACTAATCTGCCTAGGCAATAGCTTGCATGCATTTGATAACATTTATATAACCAATGCCTTAGTTTTAAAATGTGAACTTAGGCACGTTTAAAAAGCGTTGCCCCTTTTCCCCAGTGTTTATAGGGCGTGAATTTGCAAAATATTCCTGGGAGCCACGCCCTTTTCCCCCTCCCATGAGCAGGAACATCGTTTTTAGGCTGGCTTTTGACACTGAGAAACAATTTTAAATTGCATATTTTGGCCAAACTGCTAAATAAACTATTGGATAAATACGAAATGTTGGATGCAGAGTTCTTCAGTGAATCGCACAAAGTGTCATAGAATAAAATCAGGGATGTTGTTTCCCATCCTATCCTCGTATATCAGGAGAAGCTTCAAGGTTAAGTGTATCATAATCTTCACATTAGGGCTCAAAAAATTAATGACAATTTCAAATGGCAGCGGCTTAATAAATGGATTAGCTGAGGGCTTAAAGGTGATTGTTTCCGTGCATTTTTCATTATCAAGGAAAAAGAAACACAAATGAAATGATTGAAAGTTTATTGTTAAATTATAATCAGTTTCTTTAGGTTGAGATCATCAGTTCTATTTAGTCACCCAAAATGTACTCTTTCTCACGGCATTTCTTGATATGAAGGTGTCAATAAGCTCATCAGTTGACAGACACAAATTTGTCCATAGCTATTATGACCCCAGCAAAGATCACACGTTGCTTTCCTCTAATGCTTCCAGCCTCTCTGAAGGATTGGCCTCGAGTTGGATCTGACCTTATGTTTACAATAATTTCATACTTTATTTTGCTGTAAACGCAATTATCTAATGCAACAAATCTTATGCGTGAAACCAATAATATAACAAACGAATCTAAAAATTGGTAAAGCACTTCAGCCCCCTCGGTTTTCGTCAAAATTGAGTCCTGCGGGTCAGTTCTACATTGTCAGTGCTCTCCTTCATAATGCCAATACATGCTTGTATGGATCAAGTGCCTTAGAATATTTGAATCTCACACCTCCTGCACTTGGAGATTATTTCATATAAATATGCCAGAGGAGACCAGAAAGTTTAAAACCAAAAACAGTTTTTTCAAAACCACTTGGACTATGATTTAAAACTCAGTTATGCACACAGTTTCGATAACTTTCATGACTACATTGCATCAAGATGAAAGCATGCTTTAGTGCTTAGACGAGGACAGCTCCAAGTGGCAACTCCTAGTTTCAGGCAAAAACATATAATACCATAAAACATAAAGCTCTGTTGATATAGTACCAAGCACACTTATTACAGCCTGGTGCACAGTAATTTTCTAAAGTAACAAAACAGCAAAAGTCAATAGATTGTAAACTTAAATTTTATAAAATACTGCAATCAATGTTATTACGGTTTGAGCATTGCTATTTGCAAATGATTTTCAAAAAATTTTAATTTTTCTTAAAGCACAGGCTGAAAGGCTGAAAGTTGTGATCTGGAAAAAGCTCAGAATATAGGTAAATTAACATGTATTCTCAAGTAGCTACTGCTCTCAATAAAAAGCAAAATTTTATTATAAAAATAATGCTCATTCATAAAAGAGAAATTTTGGCAGATAAATTGAATTTTCAAAAGGAAGCCACAGTGATATATCCCTTGGTATTTAAGTTAATTGTAGGTATTTGCATTTTTAGAGAAATCCAGGAGTGCAACAAACTTTAAGCCATGTACCTCTGAAAATATGGTAAGAAGATAGAGACACCAATGGTACTTCATAGACACACAATTTTTAACCAATTCTAAGCTTTCATTGGAATGGGTAATATTTGAATTTTTGAATTTCGTTCAATGCAATGTTTTAAAAAAATACCTGAAAATCGCTAGTCCGAAGAGCTTTGTGTAATTAAATTCATTATCTTAGCATTTTGCTCTTGATCTCCTGCAAAATATTATGCTGCTGTTGCTGCTGTTGATTTATAAAACTGACTTTCTCCACAAGCTGCAGCAGCATATTGCTTCGCCATTCCTCCCCCTGGCAACATTGCAGTTTCCCCTCTACTTCCTTTTATTTTATTTTCAAGGCCTTTTCCTTGATATCCAGTTCTCTTTCTTTCAACTCCAATTTCTTTTCCATAAAATGCTTCCCCTATCATTTTTTTTTCTTTCAAATACTCAATTGTGTCTGAGCCATAATAGTGCCTCTTCTTCTTTCCTGTTCCTTCCTTCTCCATCTCTGTCTCTGCTAATGTTTCCATTGAGCGATTTGCTTCCCAACAGTCTCTGCGATTTGCTTCTCATTCTCCTCCCTCTTCTTTTCAATTCCTCTCCGAGTTTTCACTGCCTTCTACATCATTTCAATTATGTTTTCTAGGGCTTCATGAAGCTCTGTCATTTCTAGGGATATCCCACTTGCCCGTTCCTCGCTAGTCATTCTTTTTCTAAATTATCTCTTCAACTTTTAGAATCTATCTCCTACTGCCCTCTGAATAAGAAAAGCGCAAGAAACATAGACTGAGAAATTCAGGGATTCTCTGTCTACCAAGTCGAAGAACTTTAAGAGACTATCGCGATGCTATTCAACCTCAAGTTGGATTCAATTCAGGTGTCTTCAATGAACTTAGGGAAGCTGTTGAAAGCTCTAAAGGTCACCAGAAATTTGTTTGTGTTTCATTTGATGAAATGAAGATATCAGAAGGGTTCACAGACTTAGGAGATGGAGAGATAAATGAAGCCTGCCTTCCGACAGAGAAACCCCTTACATTGCATCCACTTTTATTTTTGTCAGAGGAATTCCATCTTACCTGAAGTTCCCATTAGCCTATCTTGCAACAGATGGTATCATGAGTAGCCAAATTCTTTATTTTTTTTGGAGATGCATTGCCATTTTAGAGTTAAACATCAAATTATGTGTCATTGCCACAACACCCAATCGTAAATTCTTTAAATTACACAAAGGCCTTGATTACTGCACAGACAGTTAAGTGGTTTATCGTACTATCAACGTTTTTGACCACAGAAGATTGATCTTTTTCTTCAGCGATCCATGCCACTTGGTCAAAACAGCTCGAAACTGCTTGTTCAACTGTGGTTCGGGTCAAAGTAGTCGCTACATGTGGAACAATGGCAAATATCTAATCTGGAGGCATATCACTGGTGCATTTCAAGCTGACCTAGATCGAGGCCTGAAGCTTCTACCAAGGCTAACCACTGATCACATCAAGTTGAACAGTTATTGAAAGATGAAGGTGCGTTTAGCAGCTCAGGTGCTGAGTTCAAGTGTAGCTGCCGTATTGCGATCATTTTACTCTGGAGATATAAGTGCAACAGCTGACTTTTGCAACAACATGGATGAATTTTTTGATTGTCCAAATGTAAGAAGTTGTCACGATCATGAAAGAAAGAGGAAAAACTTTCTAAAACCGTATGCTTCAATAGATGATGAATGTTTCAAATGACCCAAAGAAGAATTATTAGGCTACCATGAGCAATGAAAAGAGACCATTTCAACTCGTCAAGGTGAATTTTCTGATGCTGCCAAAGAATTGTTTATTTCAAAGCAGAACTATGGGGATTTTAAATAACTACCTATTCTGCTGTAGAATGTGTGCAGCAGCTTTTGAGAAGTGCCTTATGTTTTAACGAAAAGATTTAGTCAATATGATTATGAAGAGGTATGGCTGTTTCAACAGTTACAGGAAATACTAGGGGGAAGTACCATGGGTTAAAAAAGAAAAAAATCATGGTATGAAATAAATGATTCAAAACTTAAGGCGTAAGACTAAAGACAATGAAAAGAAATAACAGTTTACTCTGTTTAGTTAACACTGTTTTAAATTTGTGTATTGTGACTGGCAAAATGTAGGGAGAAGCTATCCTTCATATCCATATCTTTCATGTTACATTGTGAATTTCAGCCACCCTCCCTAACAATTATTTGACTCCTTTTTTAAGACACCCTCTGAAAGCTCTTAAATTAAATGAACCTTTACAAGCTTAATGATGACTGATTTATTCAACTGGGACCCCAAAGAATCACATTAGATTTTTAGGCATTGGGATGATAGGTTGCATTGCAAAAAGTTTGAATTTCTCAAATTTACTAGTGAACCACAAAATTTGCAAATCTTTCAGCCTAAAAATTTGAAGACTTAATAAAAATTTCGAAAAAAATGCAAGAAGCTTCCTTCAGTTGCCAACTGTTACTGTTAAACTGTTAAAGTAGTTATAAAAAAACTAGCAAAAATTACACGGTTATTACACAGTGTTAGTTTAAAAAAAACATTCACAATTTGTTTAAAACTATAACTATAATTTTGTAAAAAGAGTATGTATACAAGGAAAACTTTATTTCTTCTTCGATTTAGTATGACCAGTCTCAGTTCACTTCAGTTCTTTTCTTAAGCTCTTTTTTCTTACTTCTTGCTTTGAGTTTTTGCCTGTTTTTAATGACTTTGCATATGAAAATGACCTTACTCTAAAAAAATGTAAAAATTTCCTGTAAAATGTTTTTGGCTAGTTTATCATCTTTAGGTTCATAAGCAGGACAGTCTTCAAGAATACTTGAAAAAATTTCTCTCACATTGAAGTCATCTAATAACTTATTGGTTATTGCAGTAATTGCTATCAATGTTATATTTGCTCCAACAGTTGCTTCTCTAAATTTGCACTATGCAGCAAGAAACGAATTGGATACGGGCCTTTTGATGCCCCACAGACCTCCACTATTCACTGCTGATATCAAAAGTTGATCAACAAGATTATCCTCTATGAAACATATGAAGATGGACTTCATGGTTTCGTTTAGTGGAGAATCTGTTTTTATGGTGTAAAAGAGTTTTCTCAACACATACCCACCAATGCATTGTATGCACTGTTTATCTCTGTCATTTATTCATGGCACAGATGGTGCAGGTTGCTTTGAAACAGATCGAAACTCTGTCATTAACCTCTCACGAACAATAATTGCAAGCAAAGGGGCCTCATGTACCGTAAGTACCAAAGGGACTGTAAATTTAAGCTTTTGAAAACTGGACAACAGAGACTGCTAAAAATGTCTGACAAGATTGCAAAGTCAATTAGGACAAATCCAGAGTTCTCTCCACAATCCTCACTTTCCTTTTCACAATAATCATTTTCATTTTCCTTGCTAATTTTCTTACTTGACCTCGAGAGTGGGGTGGAAGAACATGCCTCAGAATTTGACAGCCTAGGCTGCTCGCTGCCTCAAAAAGGTGTTTCTGCAACCGATGGTGATGCAGCTTCTGCCTCATTTCTCTGCTTTTTGCCTTCATCCTTGCGTATGTTTTCAAAATATGAAGTAGCTTTCCTCTTTCTATATGCTTTTCGCGACCTGTTTCGTAAATTACCCATTTTGAGCAAATTTAACTAGTTTTTCCCCCTGTTGTACATAGGATTTAAATGAACTTTTCTTGCCAGGGTACACGTCCAACCGTATTCAAATATCGACAAAAGTTTTCCCTAGTCTCTTTTGCGTCAAAAGTGTAATTTTTAATTCCCAAAACATTTATAGGACGCATGCCACTTTCATTTCCTCTTGTCTCCACTCTCCTTCATTTATAGTCCCATCTTCTGTGCATTCGGTGTCAAAACTGCCAGGAGGTGAATATGTTCCGGGTGACTTTTCCCTGAGAAAATTGTGAAGAACACAGCATGCAAAAATGATCTTCTCTACGTTTTCGGATGAAAGCAAAATCGGGGATAGTAATACACGAAAACGATTCGCCAGTATACTGAACACGTTTTCCACTACTCGCCTCGCCCTGAACAAACGGTAGTTGAAAATTGGCTTTTCCTTTGAAAGACCTCGGAAGGGTTATGGTTTTAGCATGTTGACTTTCAGAGGGAAAGCATCATCAGCAACCATCGCATATGGCAGCAATGTTTCACAATCCTCCATTGAATGAGGGCCAGGCAAACTGAGAAAATTCTCCTGCAACCCAGTAACAAGGGAAGAGTTGCGGAATACTCCACCATCACTTATCCTTCCATTAGAACCAACATCCACGTAAATAAATTTGTAGTTGGCATCAGCTAGTGCTAATAGTATGATACTGAACGTGTTTTTGTAATTAAAGTAGTAGGACCCAGAATTTCGTGGCTGCTTTATCTGCACATGTCTGCCATCCAGAGACCTTATGCAGTTTGGAAAATTCCACAAATTTTCGTCTTCCTGTGCTATTTTTTCCCATTCCTCTTCGGTTGATGGTGTCTAAAATTAAATTTTAGGATGTAAGCGATTTAGAGGAGCAAACAAAAGGTGATTTTAACCCTTTCATGCCCGGAAGGGCCATGTGGACCATGAAGATTCTTTCCTTTCGAAAATTTTAAAACTAAAAGCTTTCCCTGGATGCCCGGAAGGGCCGTATAGCTCTTGTTATTGACATAATTTATGCAAGGTTTCGTGAGCATAGCATGGAGTACCTGCCGTTGGCAACTCGTGTTTAAGGTGGTGGTTGAGAGGTGTTTTGCTTGTGAAATTCAGTCCTCCATTCCAGGTAAGATCAATACTTTAACTAGGTAATAAAAATACTCCCATGTTGGAAAAGTGTCAAAGTTTATTATTTTAAAGTGTTTTATGATGTTTAAGATCATTTTAGAATGATTTCAGATAGGTTTTAATGTTGGGCCATACGGCCCTTGCGGGAATCAGAGGCATATTTGAGATCACTTAGGCCCATTGTTTTTTTGTGTTGAAATGAACGTAGAACCCAGAAAAAACTGCTGATTTTGTTGATTATAGTTACAAGAAATAGGATCTGGGCACTTTTTAGAAGCAGATTAAGTTTTGTGAATAGTTTTATAGTAGTTTAAGACCAATTCTGAAAATGTGAGGCAACACAAAGGGAAAACTTGCTTTCTTTTAGCGTGGAAAATATTTGATTCAATTGTCAAATGGAAACATTTATCGAAGATCATGAAGTGGAGGGTGTGGTGGAAAAATGTAAAATGATTGTCACTCCTGGTTTTGAATCAGAGGATGAGAATGCGTCAAGTGAAGATGAATGTGAATCAGATGATGAAGTTCCTTTGGCAGACCTTATTCCACTGGCAGGTCTAGCAAGTAATAATGTGTCTCCAGAAGAGCCTGAAGTTGAAAAAGAAAGGACGTACCGTTGGAGAAAAGGAAGACCACCAGCTGGTAATAATTTTGCATTCAAAGGAGATGACCATCTGGGAGGTTACGAAGATTTGAAGGAGCCAATTGACTTCTTTCGCAGTTTTTTAATGTTGAAATGATCAGATCGATCTCCAAACAGACCAACTTCTACTCAACACAGTGTAATATCAACAAGGGTTCAATTGGAACCTCTCCAGATGAAATTGAGAATTACCTTGGGGTGCTTTTACGCATGTGCATTGTGCAGATGCCAAGGTATCGTATGTACTGGGAGACCGAAACACGCTACGAACAAGTGGCAGGTATAATGAGCAGAAATCGTTTTGAGCTCTTCAAGAAATTCCTGCATTTTGCTGACAATAGCAATGCACCAGATCCTAGAGACCCAAACAGAGACAAACTTCATAAAATCAGAGAACTTTTTGAGCAATTGCGACAGAATTGCCTCAAAGTAAAGCCAGAGGAAAAAAATTCCATTGATGAGCAGATAGTATGTACCATTCAAGCGAAAGAGCAGCCTTAGGCGGTACTTGCCAAAGAAGCCAAAGAAATGGGGTTTCAAGTTATTCTCTCGAAACTCCGTGAGTGGGTTTTGCCATGACTTTGAACTTGGTGGTGCCCCAGATTCTGCAAGACCGCCTTGTGAGAGCATTGGTTTAAGTTCAGGTGATATAGTTCTAAGAATGTGTGCAAGTTTGCCAAAGCATCAAAATTACAAGGTGTTCTTTGACAATTATTTCACCCAACTTGTTTTACTGGCAAGGTGAAAGGAATGGGGCATGTTTGCTGTAGGCACCCTGCAGCAAAATCGCATCAAGGGATGCACCTTAAAAACAGAAAATGAATTGAAGAAGGAAGGCAGAGGATCTTTTGATGGTGCACTTGACCTCAATTCTGGACTGACCCTGGTGAGGTGGTTTGATAACAAAATGGTGCAGCTTGGCTCCAATTATGCTTTCACAGCACCAGTTGAAACTGTCAGAAGATGGAGTACAAAGGAAAAGAAATATGTTGATATTGAAAGGCCTGCAATTGTGCAAATTTATAATGGTGGAATGGGTGGAGTCGATTTGTTTGATATGTTTCAAGCACTGTATCGACTTCACCACAGGAGCAAAAAGGGCTACATGCGGATCTTTTTCTGGATCCTGGGAACAAGCATGATAAATGCTTGGTGCCTCTACCGACGACTCAGTGGAAAGGGTGGAATACCCCAAGCAGAGCAGACAGATCTGCTGCACTTCACAGCACAGGTGGCCTCCGCGTTGGTAAGGAATTCTTTGCCAAAAAGAGGAAGAGGCAGACCAAGCCTTGAGCCAACAGAGAATGATATTGCAAAAAGGCCAAGAAGACCCCCCACAAGAATCCCCCAAGATGATGTTCGTCATGATTGACTCCAACACTGGCCAGAACATAGACCAGACAGACCAAGGTGCTCAAAATGTGGAGATAAAACAAGGGTTGGGTGCACCAAATGTAGGGTTGGACTTTGTATCACAACAATAACTTTAAGCATTCTAGCAAATTTTTAACAATTAAAGTGTATGATTATTCATTTATTTTATATAAAGTTTATTTATTTATTTATTCATTTATTAATTTATACAGGGTAACACTTTTGAGCTATTTGTCACTATTCTTGCAGCTTTATTATCCAATTGTAATTAATTTAACTTAGTAGTTCAACAGGAGCCCAAAACAGAGCAGCAATAATTGAAGTTGGGCTCTACTATACCCTTATACATATTGAGTTAACTTTTTACAGTAATGGTCATGTAGTTCAATTACTTGACTCTTTTGTGAAATCACATTATATTTGGTTTCTATTGCTTCTGGAATTCGGTAAATTTCTAAGTTTTGATGCAAACTAGTTTGCCACACCCAGCCCCACCCATACATCCAACTCCCCCAGGAATGCAGTAGACTGGACATTAGTTTCCTTTATGCAGCTATTTTATGTGACAAAAATGATTTGTAGGTAGTGATTACAGAAGGAAGGAAGAAACTGCCAAATTTACCTTAAATTCCCGGAAGGGCCGTATGGCCCAGCCCCCTATTTTACCCCAAATAATGTGGAATATGAAAAATTTCAAAAGAGATCAAATTCTAAACCATTTTTAAGCTAGAATCAGTTTGCTAAGATTTTTTTGCATCATTGCAACATAATTAATGATGGGGATACAGCCTCAGTGGCAAGTCATCGCTCAACAAAAAAACCACTCCCAAGAAAACGAAAGAGTGACATTATTTCTCAAGAAAATTTTTTGCTTCAGCAAGCTGTTTCTGTATTCCTTTCGAAAAAGGAGAATAAAGATGACCAAGAAGATATTTTTGGCAAACATGTGGCCGTAGTCTTACGAGCTGTCTCTGACCTAAAAAACAGCTAACTTGCAAAATTAAAAATTCAATAAATTTTATTTCAAGCCCAATTTGGGATATTAGGCATACCAATACAACAAAACGAAACAAATTTACAATTTCAGTCCACCCCCATGTCATCATTTGTTCCTAGGACCTCTTTGCCTCAAACCTCACATTCATTTGAAAGAGAAGATACAACCTCTACAGAAGCTGATTATTGTACCCTTTGAACTTTTTTGTACAATTTTAAACATAGAAAATAATACGCACTTTTAAATATGTGTCTTTCAGTTGTTTGTAAACTGCCTCACATACTTCTGGGATGATCCTTGATAATGTGCTCTTATGGATTCTGAATTGATACTGAAGATCAGCATAACTAGCGCCAGTCGACAAAAAACGAATTGTTGCAGCTAACTGAATTTTCGGAGGTATAGATTCCCTCATTATCTTCTTTGGCAATATCATTTTGTATCAAGGCCAACAGTTCATCGAAATTTTCTGGTTTCATCCTCAACCTGTTGGCGAAATTCCCTCAACAATGTATCATACATTCCTAGTTGCAAACGTTTTTGTAGCCATGGATTTACCCATGTGGACCTTTGTTTCTCCTCCTTTTTCGTTTTGAAATTGTAGCAATAATAATTGCAGAGGCAGCATGTTCTATGTCGCTATCCATTGCAAAACTGAAAAACTGAGGAATTTTCACTGATCGTCTAAACACGCGAGCCTTCAGTTAAATTGATGAGAAAACGGATATAAAAATTTTTTGGGAAAAACTGACAGAAAAAAACTGATCATTTATTTCAGCCTTAAGTGAACTGAAAGGTTTTCTAGATGACACTGCTTCCCAACAAAAGTTAGGTGCTTCATGTATCACCACCAATTAACATCTATCCCATTTTGGCCTCATACATGAAAAGTGCTTTTCTGGAAGCTTGGAACCGGGGCAAATTCAACCTCAAATCAAGGAGAAAAAACGGAAAGTGCATTGCTATGAACGTTGCTAGAGGAATCTCGTACATTCTGCCTTAAGCAAAATGTAAAAAAGCATACTTGCCAAATTCTGTTAACACTGAAACTTCCCCATGCCAAAGGTAATGTTTCAAGGTATTTTCAGGAATATTTTCAAAATTTGAATAAAAAAAGAATTTTGGACATTTTGAGAGGGGTTTAGCTACCTATGGTTCAACAAAAACATTCTTACTTCAAAAGCTTGCATCACTTGCAACAATACTTTCAGTGCAAATAAGGCTCAACTCCCATCCATCAAATTCCTTTAGATTTTTGCCTGTCTCTAATAATGGCAGGTAACTTTGAGATGCACACTAAAGTTATGGAATAAGCAACTCTCTGTCCTGAAAACTTCTGTTTGCATGAAATAACCAATAGGTCTGCAGAGATTCATAACACAAACTACATAACAACTGTCTCGATCAGTTACAGTTGTTTTAGCTGGATGAAGACATGCATTTCTGGGAACAGTTTATAACTTGCTAAGAATCTCCACCAGGATACAATGCATAAAAAACTTTTTGGATTCCTCTAAGCACTTTTAAAAAAATTCAGCATCGAACCTTATTTTTTCATTATGAAAGTCCTTTTCTGTCAAGAAAACAAAGTCACATTAGCCTAGCTTGATGCAAAACAGTTTTCACTGAATGTGATAAAAGTATGGATGTGGCTTTTTAAGACTTATTTTGTTATCTTGATACAAAAAGCAAAAATCGTTCTTTTTTACCCCTCCAAATATTTGCGTTTATCTCTGATACAGTCTGGACATTTTATCTCTACACAACCTTCTCTGCAAAATTGACATTCAACCAGTGAATCAGGTGTTACTGCAAGAAATTGCTCATCAATAGAAATAAATAGAAAAGGCAAAAACTCCATCATTGATTGGTATTGGTGCAATAGAAGTGGCACATAAAGGCCACGAGGTACAGGCAAACGGGCAATGAAGCGGCCAGGTAATTCAAAGATTGGCGGACATTGTACTGTCTTCATGAAAGTTATTTCATCAAGAGATCATGGGAACATTGTGGTGGAAGCCTGTCTTGGACACACAGGCCATGAAAAGAAACCCAGACATTCGAGGATTCAGGACCAATTGAGACAAGAAATTGCTGGAAAACTTGCAAAAGGTGTGAAAGTTGAGTCGATATTGGGCAAGATTTGTAACAAGGCAGGAGGTGGGATATTTAGGGATCTTATGGATCACAAAGACATCACAAACATAAAACATCAACTAAATGTAGACTTGATGGAAAAAGACACAAAAAGTGTTGACTTTTAGGTCAATGAGCTACAAAGTGGTACATTAAATCCCAAACTTGTGTACAAACCTCAAGGAGTGAATGAGTACTCGCTACCAGCAGAAGACTTTTTGCTTTGCATTCAGACGAAATTTCAGTTGGATATGCTGAAAAAATACGGGAGAAAAATAATTTGTATGAACTCTACCCATAAAGCGAACCAATATGACTTTAAGTTAATCTTGGTGTATTCATAGACGAAACCCAAGAAGGTGTGCCTGTAGCATGGTTAATTTCAAATAGGGAAGATCAGCTGGTTCTTTCCTGGTTTCTTGCAGCCATGGTGGCGAAGTGTGGGAACATGGAGACGCAAGTCTTCATGTCAGATGACGCCAACAACTTCTACAATGCTTTGGTTCTGAATTTTCCAAGACCAAGTTAGAAATTGATATGCGCTTGGCATGTTGATAAAAATTAGGAATAAAGACTGAAATCACACATTTCAATTACAGACAACATGGCAGTGGTTTATGCAGCTCTGGAAACGATGCAATTGGAGGAAGATAAAGCGAAATTCAGCAAAAAGCTCCAGGAATTTTGTGGCTGATGTGAAAAGACATCTCTGCGGTTTTACAGCTACTTCTTCCCAATGTGTGTGAAGCATTTTGAGCAATGGGCATTATGTTTTCGAATTGATGCAGTGATAAGGTTTTTGCTGGCTTGATTAAGAAGGGTACCTACAAAATGAGAGCCACAGATGAATGTCACAAAAGGGGTGCACAAATCAAAGAGCAGAAGGTAATCAAGGTAGACCGCTGTAATTCAAGAGTACGCTCACAAGAAGATGATAGTCGAAATTACTGTATTTCATCAATAGAAGACACGCGCAATTCTATTATTTGTTGCTCCAAATGCAGTGTAGGCAAACAAATGTATCACTTTGGCTGCATTGACTTCAATGTTCGAGGCATAGCATGCAAACATATTCATGCAGTTCACACACGACAACTCATTTGTAATAAAGAGCCAAGTACAAAAAAAGTCAAAACAAAGTTGGATGCTGATTCAGAAGAAAGTGGAAATGTAAAGTATTTTCAAGAAATACTACAAGATAATTCAGAGATGCCTGGTTTTATCTTTAATCTAGCTAGTGTCCAAGTTACAATGTTAGCAAAAATTGCCGAATTAACTGCTGATATAGTTCAAAGCTCAACAAGCTCACAAAGCGCTTCGAACAGCAATGGCTCATGTTAAGTCTGCAATAACTGTAGCACAAGGACTTGGGCACCTGGATAGCGAACATGCTTATGACCTTAAACCTAAGGGCTACATCTCTTTGAAAAAGAAATCTGATATCCAGCCAAGATTCATAAAAATGAGAAAAGGGTACAAGAAACCGCAAATCTGTTTGACATTCCCCATGACAGAACAACGGAAAGCTGTAAAGATGAAGCTTCTGGATCAAGTTCCATTTATTTACAGAGGAGCCATCGCAGCTCCATGACAAAGTGCAGAGGAAAATAACCTGTGTAACTGGTAAAAGAGAGGGGCAGTGCGGGTGAATGACTCGGCCTTGGGTTTTCGCTTGAAAGAAAGACCCTATAGTCAGCAGTAGAGCACTTGAGGTGCAAAGTCAAGTTATTTTCGTGGTTATTTTCCCGCACTCTCTACTAATTATCTTTAAAAATCCTGTTGCCTGTAAGCTTTCTTTCTATTCACTGCTAAAAAAGCACAATTTTGTACAGTCAACTCGTTTATCTTCATATGGCACGAAGGCTGTATGGGCATTTCACTTCAAGAACTGCAAGGCCATGGCACTTACAATTAACCAAAGCATCGGGGGTTGCTGCTATATATGGCTTCTTGGCATCTACAAACAAGCCACATTTTTGTATTTTAAAATCATCATGATTTTTTCCTTCTCTAATAAAAAATTCTTTGACTCCTTGGTCTTCATGTTGCCTTCCCCACTTGATGCAGGGATATCACCAATACCGTTGCCCTTGTACATTACTTTATGTCTCAGGGGTGTAGTTTTGGGTCTTATTGCACCAGTGCACTTAATTATGCTGTGCATTTTTGTGTGAATGTCATGGTGGGTAGAGCCAGTGAGAGGTCCTGAAAATGGTTCATCCACAAATCATCTTCAGCTTGCCCCCTTGTTTTCTTCTCAGTTAACTGGATATCTTGGCTTGACAATGGTAAGGACTGAAGAAAGCTGGAAATTTTCTTATCATTTGTATCATTTCGAGGCAGTTCAATCACTCTATTAGCAACATTTTTAAAATGAAGCTCTCAGCTTCTTCAGATGGGTCATCAACTGGAATGCATAAGAAAACTCCTGACTGAGATGGGACCTCATACAAATTTTTAAACAACTGGAGACTTCTTCATCTGTTTTTTGATGATAGGCTGGTAGTATTGGGTGGAATTTACTTAACTCATCCTTTCTGACTTACTCTCTGCTTGGCTTGTTCTTTTCTTTTGACCTGAATCTTTTTCTTACAACTATATCCTATATCTGTTTTGGATTCACTTCCTTCTTTGATGACTTATTCCAACTGCATGGAACTGAAGTACATGAGGGATCAAGGTAACCTTGTCTAAGAAATAGTCAATCTTGCAAAGGGTTGCAATAGCATTGTTGCAGCACTGGTTTGTTCCTGTCATAGAGCTACACCAGCTTGTCAATATATCCACGGGCAGCTTCATATCAACTGCAGCAAAGGCATGTGCAACAAGGTCAACTTTTTTCCAAGATGTGTTTAGCCCATGGACTGCTAAAAAATCCACTAAAATGTCTCTTCCCAATTAGAGGAAATCTTCATACTTGCTGAGTGCCATTGTAAAGACGACCCAAAAACACACCTGGAATGAAAAGAAAGCTTCACTGTCAGCAAAAAATGTAACAATCAAGTGAAATCTGAGGTGACAAGAAAGAAAATGAAAGGTAAAGTAACGTACGAAATTGCATGAAATCGCTTAGGTGCAAATAAATGGATGAAACTCTGCTTGGTCTTGTCTTTAAAAACAGATCAAAACAGATCAAAATTGCGTATAAATCTTTTCAATCTTAAAGCTCTGGCGTAATTTCATATATAAAACAACCTAATATAGGGTATTTTCTTGTGACGTCACACGTTCATTAAAACAAGGCCGTCGCCATGTTGGTGTACCAAATATCAACAAACAATAACAGATGATGGCTGCCGATAGTAACAAATGTGATAACGTGGTTCCAAAAGACAGTGAAAATTCGAAAGTTTTATTGTCTCAATACGCATCTAGCTTAGAAGGACATGTCAAGAAGCGCTATATTGAGAAAACTAGTAGTATCGGAATTGATCTGTGGCTCATACCAAAAGCAAAGTTAGACCCTGACTGCTTGCTTCCGTTAGAGTCATGCGATCTTCTCTCGTACGTTGTTTTGGAGACCAGCTTTTATACGAATAAGCAGTTCAAAGCTTACAGTCACTGGGTTTGTGTGAGCTCCATTGGCTACCAGAATGATGAAATAAAGATTTATGACAGTCTCTACAACAATGTAATTTCAAATGAGGTAGAACAACAAATTGAGTGTATGCTTGGAGGTGCACCGTTTAGAATGATGGTTGCTTCAGTTCAGCAGCAACAGACATTGCATTTGTCATTGCCTTTGCAACATGCTTGACTTTTCGACAAGATCCATCATTTGTTGAATTTAATGTCTCACAAATGAGAAAGCATCTACTAGGTTGCATCCAGTCTGGTAACATGGAGTTGTTTCCAACTGTTTCATGATTTTGCTGTTTACCATTTATAAACATTCTTCTGTTTGTGTTGTTGTTATATTTAACCAGTTAAAGTTTCAAGAAAAAGCATCTTGTGGTTTTTATAAATCCTTGCCATTGCATTAATTACAAAATCTCTCTGGTTTTGGATCAGTTTGGAGTTTATTTCAGACCTGTTTTCTTTTGACTCTCCTGCTCATTGATATTTGGGGTGTACAACACACCCCCATTTAAAACCCCACTTATTTTGCACGAAAGAGTACTCTTTCTAAAAAAGTGAAAAGTTTTTGCTCTTGCGTTGTTAAAAACAGGCTTTGACTTGAGACTGCCAAGCGGCTTTAACTTGACTGATTGCTATTGGTGGTGGTAGAAAATGGAGATTCCCCTGTTCGAAATCCTTTGGTTTTCCGCACGTGAGGGGGAGGGGGTTCCTGGCTAAATAATGAGAAGCCACGGCGGGTCCAGAAGAAAAAAGTAAGGTAAATTAAATACAAGAAACATTTTATTATCATCAAACAATTTGTCTGTAAATTTATTGAATATTGTATATATTTTATAATCAATTCTTTAAACCACCATCACTTCAAGAAAAATTAGCATTTTTCACACCCTTTTTGGCAACAAATCTTAAGCAAGTACCCCCAGGATTTTTTTCCACTAGCAGCCTTGTTTGAATAATGTTATTGTTGTGATCCATTTGCTAATGACTATAAAACCCAAGCCCTTCAGGAAAAAAGTAACTTTCAAAAAGTGGCCTTTGTGCAGTCATTGGTGAAAATACAGTGATCAGTTTGCAATAAACTTTTAAAAGTATGCTTATATAATCTTGATTAGGGGATAATATTGAGCCCACTTAAGTATAGACTTTTTATAAACAATTGCAAGGCTAAAATATAAAATTTTAACAGTGTGACGCTGCGCTCTGAAACCCATGTTCTTTATACAAAAGCCAGAAAGAACTGTCACTAATACCCTGAATATTTGTCAAAATATTGAGAAAAAAAATTGAACTTCTTCCAGTTCAGTCAAAAGGAATTATACCAGGGCACAAGTTCACCAGTGCTGAACAAACTCTTATTATTCTATCCAGTAATGGGACAGATTTTTCTTCATTCAGTCTGAATTTGCTGCAGTTCAAATAGGCAATGTGCTTTGCAGAAATATATATTTTTGCCTGAGTGATCCAATAATTCTCTCGATATGAATATGGACATTTGCAATGCCTCGGGTCTGTTCTATGTCAACTGGATCAAGTTGATCTTTTCCTCGTGTGAAAGCTGGTATGTTTATGTTGGCTTGATGATACCAGACACTCTGTTGAATTGAGAATCCTCTGTCAGCAAGGATTAAGGCACCAGGAAGAAGCTTATTCAGTATGCCACAGTTCTGAGTTAAGTGTTTGTCAGATGTTCGGCCCCCCAAGCATTTGACACAAATGATATCGTTCCTTGTGGTGTGATTCCTATCAGCACTTTTGCAGTGTTATGGTTCTTATAGGAGGAGAATGTTTGTGCTCTTGCAAGTAAATTTGAGGGTCTGTTGATGAAGACCTCAAAGCAATCTATAATAACACCTTTGTTCCAAATGAGTACTTAAAGCACTGAGGCATTGTTTTCCATAATGCAGCCTTTTCAGGCCAGGAAATGAGTGGTGAAAGGCAAACATCCATGACAAGCAACCAATGCGAAAATATTCTCGAAACAGTTGTTACTGATATGTTAAATCTGTAAGCCAGATCTTGATGAGGTACATTTAGCCGCAGTTTTATCAAGACAAGAATAAACTCTTGGAACTTTGTTGTTGAGGGTGAATTTCTGGTCACACATGGAGATACAAATTCATATGTTGCCTTAAACACATCAAAAGAGGGTAGGCCTGTATAAAATCTGACTTTGCCATCATCTTCACAAAAATATTCTTCCGAAAATACATCGTTCACGCATTTCTCTCTTTCTTTAAAGGCATAATCAAATTCTTCAGTTTGTGTTGATTTGTCCTGATGTTGCTTCAAGTTATCTAGATCGTTCAAAGAAACTTCGTGATCATCCTCAAAGTCAACCTCATCAAAAATTTCTGCAATGCTTTCTCCAGGTTCATTTAGCTTCGCTAGCTTTGGCCTTTCTTCATCTTTGATATCCTGTTCCATACGTTTCCTTCTGCAGCATGTCCTCTCAGCGCGATCCGCAACTGCTTCCATGTTTGCCAAAGCTTTCCCTTGCTTGTTGTGACCCAAATTTAATGTTGGAACCCGGTCGATGTTAAATCTATCCCAAGGTTTTGCAGCAATCCCTGAGACAAAGTGTCGAAAGCATACCCAATCGTTTTTAAGGATATTTTCAGTTAGGCCAATTCAGCTAATGGCAGCAATCCATCTTCCTCGCCGCTCTCTTGTCAACTCCTCGTACGCTAGTTATGATAGCAGGAACTCTGCGGTAATGACCAGGTACATCTTCACTTTTGTTATGACAACCATTTATCATACCAAATACCATCTTATCACATTAAAATATAATTTTAACATCTATAGAAATCAGCCGCCTGCCTTCACTACTTCCAGTACACCAATATAATCTTGTTGATTTTGGTCACGTGACTGAAAATACACTATACAATGTTCTCTAAGCACACTATCCCTTTGCGTAGTTGGCCATTGACAAATTGTGGAGAAGCCACAATGACACTTGTATTATGGCGTCGAAAACTTCGAAATGGTGTATTATAAGAGACATCGTAAAGAAAATATTTAAACAACGTACAGTTCTGTTGCAATTTGATGCCAGAATTTGTTGCAAAAAGATGAAGAAATGGACTATCCTTGAATCTCTGCAGCCATATGAACTCCGCCAAGTAGTCTGGTATAAGCTCCTGATTTGTTGAACCATGCTGTAACTTGAATTCATTCTTTGCCCGCTGCCACATCCTGGTGACCAGGTCAACAAAATTGTAGGTGTGGTTCACATTCTGATGTTGATAGCCTATGTTCCCTATTTGATTGTATGCTTGTCACATGTCCGAACAGACAATTGAGCAAGGCACTACCCACATTTGAATGATTGGTAATAGGGTCACTGCATCTCTTTGCGGAACTTGAACCAGCAATCCTTTTTTGTTGACCCGGCCAAAGCCTTCAAAGATCCAATTTTCTGGAAGAATTCTGCTGCGATTGTACATTCTTCTGAAAAAAAGGCTCTCGTCGATCTCTACCATTTGGCCAGGTCCTCCAATTTGCTGAGGGTTGTTGAGGAAATGCTCCACACAGACATCGCGGCAGAATTGCTTCCAGTTCATCATTGTGTGCTCACTTTTGATGTCCAGTTCTTTTAGGACCTGCTTTTGCGACAGGCCCCGCGTTCGTCCACAGTCTAGGCTTCCAGAAATATGTTGGAACTATTATTTGCCATAACTAGATCTTTGGGCCTTTGAATAAACTACCCTTCCACAAGTTGAATCTTCTCCGACATTGTGGGCACCGCCATGTCACCCTCAATACATTCCATGTGGCAGTTATCGGCACAATATCCTTGATGCCGCTTGCCCATTCGGCCGCAGCGTAACCAGGCAATTGTGCCGGGGATGTTCTCTGTGAACTAATGGCATATTCCAAATAAAGTAATTGAGTCAAACGCATCGAAATTGGGCACAAATCTTGCCATTTTGTTACTGGTATTTCTGCTGACAGTCCTCCAAGGTGACCTGCTATTCGTTGGGAACACATTTATAACTTGTGTGCAATTATTGCTAAATTTAGCACCAGACAAGCCCACACACCCCAGTGATTAACACATGGGTGCTAGAGGTTTGAAACACTAGCCATGTAATTGCCGCCTTTAGTGAATGAAAAATATTACTAATCTGGAATCGGGGCATCAGGTAGTTGGAGAATATTGAAACCAGTAGGCCAATTTACCAGTTTTATACCTTGTATGAGAGGTCTTTTCGTAAATATTTTATCTCTATGACCAAAACACACACCAGTGCAATACATTTGGTTAGATTTCAAGATATACCAAAACTCCAGCCAAATAACAAGAATTGGAATGCATCTACAGCTACAGCCCTTCCAACAGCGAGGCACCTTCAAAACCATCTTTTTAACGAGATAGCTCAAACAATCTACTGTCTGATGTCTGCTGAGACAGCTTTGAGGGACTGTTTGGCATTTTCATGACCCTTCAGGGCTGCCAACTTGGCTTTTTCTAAGCAAAATTTTAGAAATTTGGCTTTTCCAGAACATGTTTGGCTTTGAAAAATGATTTTGGCTCAATTTGGCTTTTTCAGAAGGTTTTTCAATTAGAAACTTGATTTTACCAAAACAAGATCCTTGACATTAAATAAAACATGCGAGCATTTGGGGTTACATCATATTTTTTTCATGAAGAATGGGTGGTTCTTTTTCAAACTTTAGTTCATATGATGTAATTGTTTGCATTTGTAACTTAACTTGCTTCCTCAACAAACCCACATTTGAAAAAATCCCAAGCAATTATTTAGAAAACACCAGGTGCAATATTTTTATTAGTATGATAGGATTTTGAGGCCAATAGAGCGACATAAGGGTGTAGACCCCCCAGTGCATATTGAAATTTCAATTTTTTGACAAAGATTTCTTTTAGCCATTCATGTAGAAAATTTATTCATCTTTTTACTGATATATAGACATAACGGTAGTTTTACTGCATTTTCCTGCTATTTAACTTGTTTTGCTAGGTTTTTGAGAATTGTGCTAATTTTTTCCTTGACAACTGTAAAACGACTGTTTTACGGGCAAGGATAGGCAAAAGAAGGACAACAAAATATGTACAAAAGTTTTCTTCGATTCTCAAACGACGGCAGTTCCAACTTAACTTCCAATAACCAAACGACTTTCATGTAACGGCAACTTTAAAACGCGACTATAAGCGACTTCAACTGAACGATACAACACGACTTAACTTCACGGCTTCACATAACGACTGAATTCACAAACAAGGGCACAGCATAAAAATCACATGACAATACACCCTAATTACTACTAACAACAAAGGACTGATGACAACAATAGTGGCGATGGGATGATGCAATAACATGGAATGTTGATGGCAAGGTGACAAACAACAGAACTATCAAGAACATCAAAAGAACAGGCAACTGAATGTCATAAAACTAAAAAAACATAAAACTAATTGCATAACACAATTGTGAAGGAGCTTCTCAGCCTCATTTTTGCAATGTTCAAAAGGCCACTGCCATTTCTTTATCGTTAAAGTTGGTCAGGCAAAATCATTCGATCTCCTACTACCATGGGGAAATTTAGAAGCTTGCGTTCGTTTACTAAGATATCAAAAGCTCGACAAAACTTTAAAAGGTTGTCTGAAGATATCAACGAATGTTGTACTGAAACTGGCTATCGTTTATTTGACATGGAGCTAATTTCACAAGCTTTCAGAGTGCTTGCCTGTCCAGAATGTTTGTCTTGTTCATTGGAAGTGAAGGATAATCACAGAGCAAAAAATGGGTTTGCAAACAAACAAACAAACTATCCTTGACCTGCCAGGAGTGTTTTTTGTCCTATGATTTTTTTACCTCCAAAATAGTGAAAGGAAGTTATGAAGTGAACAAACATTTTGCTTATGCAATTAGAAGGACTGGGAATGGTTATGCAGGTGGCAAAACGTTTTGTGCTGTGATGAACAACAAAAAGGGGGATTTGTATATTTAAATGGATGTGTAATCATAATGGATGCAATATCCATGGGTACAGGAAAAGATGGTAGACGTTCAGCCTATGTCAAGGCATTCTAAAGGATGCGAAACACATTCCAATCTTGATAGGAACTCTATAAATTTGAGAGAAAAGCAAATATGCAAGGCAAATATTCATGGTTCTGCTGCTGCCATGGAGCCTGAGGGAGCAAGAAGAATTTTTGCAAGATTAGTAGAGAAACATGGAATGTATTACACAAAATTATATGGTGAGACAGTAAAAGTTTTCACGCTGTAGAAAAGATATATGAAGAAACATGAAAACCAGTTTAGAAGCTTGAGTCATGTGTAAAAAAGGATGGGAACAGCATTAAAAAAGTTAAAAAAAGGAGACTAAGGGCTTAGAAAGGAAAAGAAAGCTGATTGACAAGTTAAATGATAAGATTCAAAGCTACTATGGTATTGCAATTTGTAGTAATTCTGGTAGCATTGAATCAATGAAGAAATCAATATTGGCAGTTTTATTTCATTGTGCTTCATCAGAAGATAATCCATTCCTTAATTACTGCCCAGAGGGAAAAGATTCTTGGTGTGGTTTCAAAGCAGGAAAATAACACAAGCATTTACAAGCCAGACAAAGGTCTGCCAATGCAGGTTATTGTCTTGTTGAAACCAATCTTTGCGAGGCTCAGCTCAGATGAATTATTGAAAAATTGCAAAAAATTTGGCATGACCCAAAACCAAAATGAGTCATTCAACAGAGTTATTTGGAACAGGGTCCAAAAGCAACTTATGTTGGCAGAGATGTCTTTGTATGTCATTTTAATAATGGTGAAGCAGCAACTTTACAAGTTTTACAACATCTTGGGTTAGAGCCAGGCCACTTTTCTAACAAATTTTGCAACGAGCTTGATAACAGCAGAATTTATTGGTCTGGATATAGAGAACTTGACACTACTAAACTAAAAAGAAAGGGATTGAGAAGGAAAAGAAAATCAAAAGATGATAAGATTAAAGAAAAGGAAGGAGAGACTTATGGAGCATGACAGTTTTAGGCAGCCTCATTTTTATTAAACTTTACATTGTTTTATTTCATATTGTAAATCTTGCGTAAGGACTTTGACATTAACATTTTTAATTTTGCAACCACATTAGGTATTAACTGGGCTCTCAATTTCAAGGATTTTTCCTTAGACTAAGGAAATTTCGATGTTTCTAAGGAGATTTGTAAGGAATAAATGTGTTTAAGGATTCAAAAATTTCATGCACTTTTAGGAATGCGAGTTTTTGTTGAGCGGCGTTACCTAATAGTCATGTTTCTGTGACGACCCTCCGTTGACAAGTGGAACTTCGATGTAGTCTTATTTAACGTGCAGAGAACACGGAGTCAGAGGAGCTTCAGTAAGACACGTGTTGACTTGAACTGGGGTTATCGTAACTAAATTAAATGAATCTATCTACATACATGCTGTTGCTATTTGATTTGGTAGAATGTAGGTGCCCTTTTCCAAAGTTTGCTGCCACCATCCCAAGTCTGCACGGCTACTGTATGCTACATTTCTTATAACAGCATCGGGTGAATGCATCTTGAAGTGATGGAGACTTACATCGGACGGCATTTGATGGCAGTAAAAATTCCAAACACCTTAACACTTGCTGGTTGATTTAAAAGCGTTTTCTGATTTACTTGCCTAACTCAACCAGGAAGGCAAGGCATGAGCTTCTCACTTTTAAAGCATTCTCAGTGTCACTGCATGAAGATAATGTGCTGGTAGTGATTGTGCTGATATTGACATCTTTCAGCGGATCATGCTTTGACTTGTTGTCAAACTCTATTGATATGTCTCCTGCTCTTAAAACGTCTAACTTTAACAAATCTTGCATGATGCTGCTCAACAGTTTGACAACTTCTGCTCGAAAATGATGCAGCATTGGTTCTGTTGTTCCAAACATGGTGTTAAAGTTGTTTAGCGGGTGCAGTTGGTATTGCATAAATTCTAGCTGCGCTTGAACAAATTGGTTATATAATGCCGTTAGTATTTACTCAATTGTGTAGGATGAGTCTTTTCGATTTACAAAAAAGATAGATAAAGTAGAGCTGTAGGAGCCCATTGCTCCAATATTCTTGAAATGCAACTTTGCAGGGAAAACCATCTGGTTTGACCACAGCTCAGGATTTTGTGCAGTCCCATAGCACCGCCATCTTCAACTGAAATCATGTCAAAAAAACGTGTGACTGGCATAAATTCCATTTCATCTATGTACATTAGGCAGATGCCAAGTTGCTTTTCAGATTAAATGTCAGTACTCTGATCAGGAACAGTACTGAACTTGGTACTGAACCAAAAATTATGCAGATTAAGGAAATTTATGCATCTAAGGAATTTTGGAAAAATTTAAGGATATTTTGGTGAAATTCTCAGGATCTTTATATGAGGCACAGTGAGAGCCCTGGGTATTAAGATGAAATTTTCACAATGTTTATTATGCAAATAGAGGTATGCAATGAAGCAGTATAGGCATTATTGTTAACATGGGGGTCATAGGAAATTGAATTAACATCTGCCAATTCCCGTGATTTTGAGTACCTTTCTTAAAATTGGAAATTCTTGATAAATAAAACTACCAATTACCACAAGGTTGCTTAATTGCAAGCTTCTTATAATAAGTAACATTGCTGTAAAGTAACTCTAAAAAATTCATTGCTGTAAATCTTAAAGTTCTTTCATGAAAATTATTGGCGTGAAAACCTTTTCGAGTGATATTTTAGCACTAATTGGTTGCAATGGCAACATTAGAGTCACCATCTTGTATTTAATTGTCTTTTCTTGCTTTAATACATGTAAACTGTAGATATTACTCCTCATCTGACTTGTTTCTTCAGAATACATAGTTTGGGGGGTCTACACCCATAAAAGAGATTCGCTCCTCATTTGTCTTTAGACATGCCTACACGGAGCCATCTCATAGCTTTGTTCAAAAGTAACGCCACATGGAAATGTGTGCCACCATCTTCATGCCTTTCTTGACAGCAACACCACTGCTTAATACTTGATTTTGTAACGCTTTTAAAAGCATTTACAACTGCGTCGGCAAACCATCTTCTATCGAAAGCCCCCTGTGTCCGCTCTACTGTATGTTACTAGATACGCTTGTTTCCTGACATCTTTTTCAAGCCCTTCAGGTTGCTCAGAAATTTGGGTCACGTCACAGAATTTTTCGCTTTGACAACTTGCCATCGTTTTGTTTGTATGGTTCCAGTAGAGTGATGTATCTGTTACGAAATTGTCTCTACAGGCTTTTATATCCTACTACATAAATAATTGAATTGAGAATTCAAGACCCGTTGTGTACTTGTAATTAGAAACACAATATGAAATTGTGAAAGCTTTTAGCCTCGTTCTCGTTACGATACAAAACGCAACTAAATTCCTTACTTTCTCTCTATTTGTTTCTTACAACAACCACAGTTTCATATTGTACCATTTTAGAAATACGCTACCAGTTTCTAATGTGTTTAGAGGTCTCCTTAACTTGACACGTGAGCTGATAACGATCCCCTTGTCAAAATCCAAGGTCAATTCAAGTGCCCTGCAGTTTGGATATCAAATCTCCCCCATGAGTGGTTGGAATTTTTTTTTACCTCAAAGTCACTACCAGGGACATAATTTCGTGTATAAAAGACTAGATTGAGTCAAATTCAATATTTCAATTTTTCCCTTCTCAAGACAATCCTTGCCAAAAATAACTGGAACACTTTCCCACTGCAGCATGCAAATAAACAAAGCAAGTCTAAAACTACCTCACCAAAATATCACTGCCGCTTCAAAAATTTCGACCCCCTCCCTCCGTACAATGTTGATTTATTTTCTCAATACTTTCATACAGCTTTCAGTGAAGAAATTTTTACCTTCAGGATGAAAACAGTCGAATTGAACAACATTGTAATGGGGGGGGGGGGGGTGATTTTTCAAAAAAGCTTCAGCTTAACACAAGTATTCCAACAATTTTGGCAAGGATTGTAGCAAGAAAAGATGCAAAAAGCTTGTTTAGGTATAAATATAATAGGGTTACAGAAAATATGCATCAAAACATGTTAGATTGACTTTCTGAAGAGGACATACAGAAACAACTACTCAGGGCTTTTAACATGTATGCCCTTGGTAAGACATGGTTTCTACAATTAACATTTAAAGATACTAAATGAGGGAGCCTATACGTATTAAAGAAAATAGTAACATTGTTCTTAAAAAATTACATGAGGTACGGGCAGAGGAAAGTGTAGAAAGAATTGAAATGAAGCAGAAACATTTGTAGAGGCAAAGGAAAGGTCTGTAAAAGACAATTCACATCACCTAAAATCTGTAATTCACATCACATGTCCTAAAGTCAAAAAACCAAACCAAGAAAGTCAAATTATACCGACATGACAATTTTTGGCTTTCTGTGAATATGCACACGAATGGGAATATGATAAAAAGTAAAAAAAAAACAATGCCCATGAGTGACTTTTGGGGGCTTGACCCCTCCCCTTCCCCTTAACAAGGTAGCACATGTCTCTTTGGATAAATTCTCAGCTGGAAACCTTCTATCGTGCAAATGAGCAGTTCGAATGATTGTATATACACATAATAATTCAACAATATATTCAACAGGAATGCAAGAATGGTGGGCTCTGTCATTAGTGTAGTTTTCAGAAGTTGCCAAAGTGTAGCTGTAAGGATCCTATGAGCTTGGTTGTTACCATTGTGACCAATAGCGCTATAATTTTTTTGGTGAGGTTGGAATGATTTATTTGTGTTTTTCTGGGTACTTTTAATTTTATTCATATATAAGTGGTAATGCATTCAATTAATGTTAAATTACTCATAAAGATACTTTGTTCGTAATGCCATCTAAAAAAAATCCAAGTAGATACAGAACTCTTGAACTTTGTCTTTAGATGTTATGGTAACAACTGCTCCCTTATTACCATGTCTATGGCTGTCTAGAAAACATAATTGCTCGGATTTCAGGCAGAAGACAAGAGACTTATCAGGTTACAAATTGAAGATGCACGCAAATTTTCTTCTCCTGTAAAATGCTTTCCAATTTTGCAGCTAAAGCATTGACATCGTATATGCCTAGGAAACTTTCATTAAATCATGTAGATCATGTAGATCATTAGATCTTTTCTTGAAAGCTGGACGACCTCTTGGACTGATAAATAAGGTTGACCATCTATTTCACCAATGGCACCATAGACAACATTCCCCTCTTGAAAAATCTTTTTGTAATGGTCAGCAAGAAGAAAGGGGTCTTCGAAATGGCTATTCGTTCAAAATGTTCCTGCCAATACATATTTGCACGTCAGTGATGCAATTACTGTACAGGAGTTTGCCTGTGCGCCATATCATCTCCACCAGGGAAAATCAGCTCTGTAATTTCACCAGCATCAAGTCTGGAAAGAGGTATTATTGTCTTGCTTGGCGCCATAGGTTTTCCAATGCTTTCTTATAGGCAATTAGCAGACCTTCCTTGTAAGGTTCCTTATAAGTGTGCCAGTTGCGTCTATAAACAGAGTGTAGTTTTTGACATGTTCGTGATACAGCATTACCATTTGCTGATCAATAATAGTGATGTTATCTCATTATGACTAACAATTGGAATTTGGATATACCCAAAATGATTCCTAAAAGTGGCACCTTGTTTTACAGCTTGCTTCTCATCTAAAGTCATTAGCATTTTTGTAGTTCGACAATATTCTTATGAATTGTTTTGATTGAATCTGCTTCTTTTCTAGCTTTTGATAGAGGCCTTCAGTTCCATTCATATAGGCAATCAGAAGACCTTCCTTATGTTGTCAAATCTTTTGTGGACAGTGCTGACATGACATTTCTTCTGATTTCTTACGGCTATTTTGATATGGCCACATGTTTTGTAGTGTGGGGCTCATTTGTTACTGGATATTGTGACGTATGATTCAGCACCATGCATACTATTCTTTGGAGGCATAAATGGCTGTAGCCTGTTGAGCTGATTGACTATTTCTTTGATTTCATTTTTGGATGTGGAAGAGACAAATGGAATTTCAGTGGCAGATGTGTTCTCTTGCATCATCATCGTCATCGTGGTTGGTGTTGATATTTGCATTCAAGTTTGATGTTGCATCATTTTGAAAATTTGCATCTTTTGCCTGGTTCCTAAGATCTCCAATTGTATTGTGAATATGCAGTCGATAAATGGGGCAATTTTCTGTACTTCTGCCCATTTTTCCTGCACAAAATATTTCATTACCGTTGATAATAGTAATTAAAATTAGAAAACAATATAATTTCGAAACGATAAATTTTTGCACAATAATTTTTGTTTGTAAACAATTTGCATACACTTGCTAGAGTAGCTTTAATCACGTCAGCAAGGACACTGAAGTTTGTAATGCGCGCTGAAAAATGCGGCCTTTGGGTCCAGGAACTACAGTAAAAATTCATAGCAATATATTTTTAAATAGTAGCTTGTGACCAAGACATTCTTGGTTTGTTTCTCTGTGATAAATTTGCGCATGGCAAGTACAATTTTCCCTCCTGCTTTCCATGTCAGGGTACCCTTTGGTAAATAGCCTCGTTTTGAGCCCTATATATCAGGGAATCTCTTTGCCAAATTTCAGTTCAAAATGGTGTCAGATAGCAAAGGTGAAGGCCCCGACTTTGTTGTCAGTCAGGAAGATTTTGAAGTAATGTTGGCCAGCGATTATTCTGGAACAAACGTTGCAGAGCTCAAGGAGTTTTGTAAGGTTTGCCGACTTGCCACTAAAGGGCAGCAAGAAATTATTGATCGTTTTTTAAACTTTGATACCAATGGGCTGATTTGGGATGAAGTTGAGGGAGGATTGCATTTTACAACATTCAGAAAAAGTCTGGCCCAACTATTACGCTTGACAAAAGATGCAACTTTTGATCTGATATTTACACTCGATATTATGGAACTGGTTGTTAGTGAAACTAACAGATATGCTGAGCCAAATCTGAATCATCCGTTCAGGGCAGTATCATTAAAAATGAGATGGACACCAACAAGCAACGAGAAGATAAGAACATTTTATGGATGTCTTATGTAAATGGGGGCCTCTGTCAGCTGAGTGATGTATGGGATTATTGGTCAAAGGCACTTGGCCAAGAGAGAATCACTGGTGTTTTCAGTCGAAACAGATTCACTGACATGTTCAGATATCTGCATTACAATGACAACATGACGTCATTACCAAGGAATGATCCCAATGATGACAAACTGCACAAAGTAAGGCCAGTGATGAATTTGCTGCAGCAGTCCTTCAAACAGTATTGGGTACCATACCTGCAAAATAGTACTGATGAGGGCATGATTCCATTTACTGGCAGAAGTTCCATCAAACAATACATGAAGGATAAGCCAAATAAATGGGGCTTCAAAATGTTGTTTTTTGACAACTTTTTTTTATCAGTTGACATTATAGATTAGCTGTTTGAAAGAGGGATACTTGCTACGGCAACAATTCGACCTAGTCCTGCTGGTTTGCCAATAGAGGTGAAAAACGCAAAGCTAGAGACAGGAGAAATGATTTGGAGGATGAAAGATCCACAGACTGTAGTTACTAAGTGAAAGGACAAAAAAAATCTTCTCCTCATTAGTTCTTTGAGCAAGGTAGTGCTATCAGAAACTGATTTTGTCACAAAATTCCCAAAAGACACTGCAGGAAAATCACAAGAATATGCTTACCTTGTGTAATTCAATATCAAAAAAGAATGGGTGGAGTTGATACCAATGATCAAATGATGTCCTATCAGAATTTGTCAAGAGTGACATACAGATGGTGGATGCCCATTTTTTGACTTATTCAAGCAAGCAATTGTATATGCTTGGATCCTGGAGCAATATTAGCCAGATGCAAAAAAGCGGGGGCAAAAAGAGTTCCGGATCGAGCTATTCCGAAGTCTTGTTTGAACATTTTCCGCAAGAAAGAGAGAAGCTGGTCAACAGCCAAATGCTACAAAGAGGTTTGATGGCAATCAACATTTTGTTGTCAAATCTGAGAAAAGGGGATATTGCAAGAATGGTTGTGGAAGCAAAGTCTTCTAGAAATGTACAAAATGCGAAATGGAGCTCCTATAGCTTTTGCTTTGCTTGCAGCTGCTGTTCTGCAACTGTGAGCTTTGTATACGTTCACATCAATTCCTGCGTTAGATAGTTCATTTTTTATCCATCTGCCAACAGCATCTGAAGATGCTTCTTTATGCGGCTTTCCATATGTCATAAGCAGTTTGTGTGTGTTCTCATTAACAACTAGTTTCCTTCGATTTAAATATTCTTCTTCACAATGAACAACACATACTTAAGGTTATGGTAAACGTTTCAGGGCGAAAACATCAATTTTTCGATTTCTTCATATTCTGATAGCCGAATTTACAAGGTACATAATGATACCAAGTTTGAAACTAGAAGAAGTTTTGAAAATGGAGAAAATCCCATATAAACGAAGGTTTCCATAATTTCCTTATCAAAGTTTCTAGCTGTGGTTTTCAAAACGCTCGACCTGTTAAGCCGATTATCCTTGTTCTGCGGTTGTGGTCGCATGCCTTATATATAAATGGCAGGGTCCCTAAGTGCACAGTATCCTTAACAAGCTCTAACTAGAAGGAAATTCAGTATTATCGATCATGGACCGTTATAGGAGCACCACAATTTCGTACAAGAAAAGTAAAAAGTCCAAGAGCCGAGTGAAAAAGGGATCAAATTTCGAAGAACAAAAGAAAACTTTTCTTAAAGACTCGAATAAAGGTTCTTGGTATGAACAAAATGATTTGTTCCAGGAAAATTTAAGCAACAAATCATTGGCTGACTGTTCCGAATCTGAAAACGATGAAAGGTTGTTGGATGGTGATTTTTTTAAGCCAGCTTCTGAGCTATATCTCGTGAGCCCGTCCTTGTTAGAACAAGGGTTGCTTCTTGCAAGTATTGCAACTGCGATCTTAAAATATTGTCTTATGATAAGGGGCGCCAAGGACTCGGTACAACATGGATCTTCAAATGTGTAAACGACAAAGGTCCTTCTCAACAAAGTAACCAGCCATTTAATATAAGCAGGAAAAGTGGTCATATTTTTTAGGTGAATCGTGCCGCTATACTAGCTTTCAGGCTAATCGGTAAGGGACATTCAGCTGCAAGGAAATTCTGTAGTGTCATTGGCTTGCCTCAGCCGATTTTGAAGCCCCGATGGGGAAAGCATACAAAATACCTCTCAGAGCAAGTCAACACTGTACTAGAAATTTCGTTGTGTCAAGCTGCCCAGGATTTAAAAGACTTTAAGAGAGAAACAGGTCCATCAACTTTGGAAAACCATCGGTTCTATTACAGTTGCTACAAGCTTTGGTGGTTTGTGGGGGTCTCGGGGCTGGTCATCAAAAAGTGGACTTGTCGCCGCAGCTTCAGTGGATATAGGGAACATTTTAGACATCACGACCAAATTAAATTCTTGCACTGTATGCACGAGAATTAAAATAAAGAGGAAAAAGGAGAGATGTCCCAATTGGAGTATTTGGATAGGTACATTAAGCATGACAACGATTGTGAGCTAAATTATGATGGCTGTGCGCAGGTAATTTCTATGTAACTTCAATCTTATGGAATATTTCTTGTTTTGCAGTAGTTCTTCTAATAAACGCAACAGCACTTCATTATAGAGTAATAGGATTGCTTTATGAAATTAGACGATGGCAAAGGGTTAGGCGGGATTGGACGTCTCACGCTGCAAAGAATTAATACGATGCAGAATTTGTATGGCCTTGTGCTTAGAGAAAAGGGAAGCAATGCTGAGGAGATGTCAAGGGCAACACACGCTATTCTGAAGCATTATTCGGACCTGCCTCTAGAATCCCGTCATGAAGCCTTATTCGTACCTGAGGGTAAATCATCTTCGTATAGTTTCAATAGAGACATAGCAACTAAAGAAACCACACACAGACCCATCAAGAACCCCATCCCTGCAGCAGTTGTGAAGGTAATACAGCCCATATTCGAAAAGCTTGGTGACTCAAAATTTCTCGCAGGATGCGAAGGTGCTCTTATGCAAAACGTGAATGAATCACTACACCATACAATCTGGACCCTTGCCCCGAAAGAGCAGTACACATTGGCCAATGAAACCTATCTTGCAATTAAGCTCGGCACAGTCATTTTCAACGATGGTTTGGCTCCTTTTCTACAACGTTTGTTGCCAATGATAGGAGTGCATGTTAACCAATTTTCAGAGGCTGCTTGGATAGCCCTCGACACTGTGTCACCTCAAACATAATGAGAGCATCCGTACCTGTGTCACCTCTCGAGTATTGTGGAATTCGGGTTGATGAAAAAGACTTCATTGAGTCTTATAAGACAAGATGACTTGACCGTGATTTTGGAAGGCAGAAATATATAACATCTTATGTTCGATCTTGTCAACAGCAGGGGCGGCTGGCAGGAAAAAAAAGTTGCTCATAGAATCAAAGGGGCTTGATATTGCCCTAACAAAATCTGTCTGAGAACCCCTTTTAATGCCTTCTAAACGATTCCAAAATGGTCTAAAAGCTAAAAGTGAAAATGCTATGAAGATGAATTGTAGACACAGAACCCTCATAAAAAGCGTTCTTGAACATGAACTATAATTTTTAATTTTACTCCAAAATTATTTTTTCTTGAATAAATGAAATCAAATTGTCATCATTTATCATGCTCTACCTAAAGGACGTCTTATATAAAATTAACTGAAGCTTAAGCTCCTTTTTTGAAGATCTTCCAGAGCGTCTTTGATTAAATGCCTTAAATCTCTCAACTACATTTGTTTTGAATTGTGGTTGTTCGGCAAGCCAGCGAAGTGTTTTGTGTTCTACTTGAAGGCAGACTAGCATTTCTTTTCTTTTCTGGAGCATAGTGAACCTTGAAGACGACACAACTCTTTTCATGCTGCTAAAGACTCTTTCGCAATTGACACTTGTTAATGGTGTTACTGCAGCAAGCACCAAAACTGTCATTGCCTGAGGAAGTGCATCCTGTAGTTCTCTCTTCTTTAGAATGGTCAACAAATCTTGGATTGAGGGTTTGCCTTTAGTAACAATATCAACTTCTACTTCAACTTCATTTGTCACCTCAAACAAATTATCCTCTTCAACCGCTTCTCTCCCCAACAGTCTGCTTTCGGGGGGCTCTTCGTTAGCTCTGACAAGTCTTTTTCATCTTTCTTTCTATTTGGCGATGAAAGCGTCCCGCTCTCTTGTTACTTGGTTCGAGCAAAACCGATATTTCCCTACTGTTATATAGGACATTGAGACAGTGTTCAAGTGCAAGTGGATCCCGTACCGCAGTTAGATAAATGTCCCTTAATTCAGCTCTTGAATGCTTTTTCTCTTGAGGTGGAGCGTTCTTTCTTGCTTCAAATTTGGATGGGTGGATAAGATTCATCCATTTAAATTTGTTCAAGTTTTCAAACCTCCAGCTAATTTCATCTGTGAGTTTAGAAGTAACTTGTGTTAAGAACTCATTAGTTTCTTTTATGATCACCGCTATATATTTATCGCTAATCATGCTGTTTACTATTGTTTTGTTATATTCCTACTGCGTAGTTCCGGTCTTGTGACTCTCACGCTTGCTGTTCGATTTATCTAACTCTTGAATTTGTATCGTTATTGATTGCTTCTTCATGTTATGTTCGGATACAAGTTGTGTTTTCTTTACACTGTTATCTTAATAGGTTATGGGCCCAGATAAGCCGCAGAATAACGTTCGTAAGGACCATTGAAATTTGTTTGATAACGGAATGGCTTTAATGGATGACTCTGCTGGAAATGTTCTGAAATTCGCTAAATTGATTAGCAGGAATTACAGATCATGGGCTTTCAATATGAAACTCTATTTGGAAAGCAATGATTTATTCGAACATGCAGATGGTACCGCTGTCGCTCCTGATGCTGAAGCTGCTGAAATTAGAAGTTTTCGTTGAAAAACAAAGAAAGCCTGGACGAGTATTTGTCTCGCTGTTGAGCCCTCACAACAAATTCACATCCGCGATACAAACACAGCGAAAGAGGCATGGGATGCCCTGAAGAATCAATTTGCGCGTGAATCAATCTTATAAAAGGTGAGATTACGACAGAAGTATTACTCTTGTAAATTTCAACAAAATGGAAATATGTTGGAACATATAAATCATTTGAAATCCTTGCATGATCAGTTACGCGAAATGGGCGTTGAAGTAAATGACCAAGAATTGGCCATGACTTTGTTGGCAAGTCTACCCGATGATTATATGCCATTGATTACAGCCTTAGATGCCGTTGGCGAAACAACTTTATCCTTTGAAAAGGTGAAAGGAATCTTGTTAAATGACTATGAGCGAAAGTCAGATAATTTAGTACTGAAAAACTCAAGGGATGCCCTATCAGCAAGACAAGCCTTTAACAGCAGACGGGGAAGAGGAAATAGAGGACACACTTCCGGTTTCCAACAGAATAAACCAGAGAGATCATTTCCCGTTCAACCATTCACTGGAACTTGCCACTACTGCAAAGAGAAAGGACATTTTGCAAGAGATTGCCCAAGAAAGAAGGCAAAGTACTTACATTTTCCTGGAAATTATTCAAGGAATGCTGATTCTGCACACGTAAGTGAGGAAAAAGGCAATAGTGAAACAATGTATGAAGAAGCCTTATACACTGCTGAAAATGCGCATGAACCGAAATCGTTTTGGATTATTGACTCAGGTGCTACCCAGCATGTGACTTACGACAGAGATTCATTGTCTGATTTTATTGAATTCGAGCAGCCATCGAAAGTTATTCTTGGTGATAATCAAACCATTCTTGCCTTTGGAAAAGGAACTTATCGATTAACCACTGATATCGGAGGACAACCACAGAAAATTGTACTTAATGAGGTCTTGTATTTGCCTGATTTGGGAAGAAATTTACTGTCTGTGCGTGCTTTAACAAATCGTGAAGCTACTGTAGAATTTGAATCTGACAAATGCAAGATCTCCCATAATTCCAAAGTATTGGGAATTGGAGAATTGAGAGGCAAACTGTACTTCTTGAAACAATTTTTTTCTGAACAAGCAAACAGTGCTGAAAATATTTCAAATTTGGATCTTTGGCACTGCAGGTATGATCATTTAGGAGTTGACAATCTTGTCAAGTTGTCTAATCGTAACATGGTTGATGGAATGGATAAAATTCATGCAAATGCGGAAAAAGCAATTTGCGAAGGATGTTTTATGGGAAAGCAACATAGAGTGCCATATCCTAAAAGTTTGTCATCATGTACATCTGATGTTCTGGAAATGATTCATACTGACGTATGTGGCCCAATGAACATTGGTTCTATTGGTGGTTCAAAGTATTTTGTGACATTTATCGACGACTTCTCACGTTATGTATGCGTTTATTATCTAAAGCAAAAATCTGAAGTTTTGAGTAAATTCAAAGAATTTGTCAATGTCATGACTAATATCACTGGAAAACGTGTCAAAGTTTTGCGAAGTGACAATGGCGGTGAATATTGCTCAAATGATTTTTCTGAATATCTGAAACAGCAAGGTATAAAGCATGAAACAACAGTTCCATACAAACCAGCTCAAAATGGACTTGCTGAATGCATGAACCGCACCATAGTTGAGTCTGCCAGATCAATGATTCATCATGCAAATGTACCCAAAGAATTTTGGGCAGAGCAGTAAATACAGCTGTTTATTTGAAGAACCGAAGTCTCTATGTGGCATTAAAGGACAAAACACCATATGAATGTATGTTTCATGTAAAACCAAATGTATCAAATCTGAAAACATTCGGATGTATTGCTTATGTACACATTAGGCCTGAAGAGAGAAAGAAGTTTGATGTGAAATCAACAAAAGCAATATTTGTTGGTTATCCTGAAGACTGAGCTGACTGAAATTGGGCAGACTGAGCTGCAGATGGCGCAGACTGAGCCGCGGTTGGAGCAGACTGAGCTGCTGTGCACATGTCAGTTTTTTGACGTTTTGACGATCTGAAACGCCTTTCACCTGGCTTTGCAAGTCATCAAACTTTCACCTTGAGATTGTTTTTCTTTTCCTTGATCTTTGGTTATTTTCGGCGTCATCTAGCTTCAACTTTGCCAAAACGTCGTCTGGAGTAAGGTCCTCTTGTAGCAAATTATTTTCGTCGCAATTCATCTAGAGAGCAGGATGAAATATGCACTCCAAAAAACTGAGGTTTAGTGCATGGGCGGGGTATTATATACCTTTACAAACCTATTGTTCTTTTAATAGCGGGTTGAATCATGTGACCGGAAGATATCTCCTATCTGAACGTAATAAACTGTTTTCAACACAGTGAGCCTCGATGCAACGAGGAGGGAAGTAGAACAAGGATCACGATGACATTTCAAAATTAATTTACAATCATTTGTGTGCAACCAACACAGCGATCATATCAACCCTTATTGTGTGCCATAATAAGGAGTTTGCTTGTGCCCTATAAATACTTTCAATGAATCTCTTTCTTTCTTTTAAATATTTTCTTGATAGACTCTACTAAACGCTTCACTTTAAAATAAAGATCAATACAGTTCTCTCATTGATTTTGGCAATTCAGGTATGTTTGGAACTGATGCCTTGTAAAAGATGACATAGGGAAATCTGTAAACGTGCTAAGGACAACAGGTCGATTTTTGTGTGCTTGTGGCTGAATTTCTCTTGGCTTTGTAGAAAATGTCATACTTAATTTCAGAATTTTGTTGAGAAAGACATTATTTTATGTACATAATTTTAATGCTGCAGTGCAGCCAGTTCTTACCGCTGCCTCAATTCTTAATGAAAGAGCTCTAATGTGTAAGCATGCCAACACCAAGTCAAGGAGCATCAACTGTTTGATATTTCTTTTTCTGGTGAATTAAAAGAAAAGTTTGCCATTTTCTGCGATTCTGCGATTTTCCCAAGATCTTGGGAAAATTAGCATATTGCATAAATTATTTCGCATAATTATAATTCAGCGTGATTGTTACTGCAGCAGTTCTCCTGCTGTCTATTCAACATGGAGGCCAAAACAAGTAGTCCAGCAAATCCATGGTTTTCCGAAGATCAGTTAGGCGAGTTAGAAGAACAATTTTTGATGGTTGCCTCATTTTTCAATGTTATGGAATTATATGAAGATCAAAAGAACCTCTACGTTCCTTTTTCAGAGGGAAAGATCTTTATTACAGTTCGGCTACTGGGTCAGGAAAATCATTGATTTTTCAGTGTATACTGCCATCGAGAGATTTGCTCCATGATCAAGTTTTGGGCACAAGTACAGTGCTAGTTATTTCTCCTTTGAAGTCTCTGATGCTTGATCAAGTGAACAAGCTACAGCAAAGTGCAGTTAGCACGGCTGGAATTTACAACGGGCAAAGCCAGAGTGTTCTGGACAGGATAGTTGATGGCCAAGTTTTGGAGACCACAAATTTTGGAGATCAGTATTGAAGTCAGAATGTTTTTGTAGACATTGTGAAGTTGTAGTTGTTGATTAAGCTCACTGTATACTTCACTGGTAAGCTTTTTGAATATTTGTCTACCGGTATATTGTCATTTATTTAGCTCATGACTTGGTTGTTGGATAGGCATGTTGGTTAGAAGCTGAGTTTTTTCATCAACATCTGTATAAGTTACAACTGATTAAAGATTGTAATAATAATTTGAAGAAGATATTGGTTGAAAAGAATAATTACATACGTTACACATATAGATGTGATTATCTTTAACTACATGCGACCAAAGGTCCTTTATCCATTGCAGCTGCAGTGCTGATGCACTGACATATCTCTCAGACATTGATATTTACGTTTGTTTAGTTGACATGTAGCCCAACATACTAAGAGGATGTTCAATTCAATTTAATTTTATTCATATATCACAGAAGAAGAATACTAAAATGATACTGTAATATGCATGTCCCAGAAAAGTACGGACTTATCTAGATTGAACCGTTTACAAAAGGTTTAAAACATGACAGTAATTACAAAAAAGAAACAAGATTGGTTTTGTACTTTTTAAATTAGAAGAAGATATATACAGCATGAGGAATAGGCTTTGGGAAATTACTCCATAGTTGAGCTTCCTTTATTTTGTAGCATTAAACCACTCCAACCCTTATGCAGTTTACTGTTTAAGTGCATAATTGCTGCAGTTGCTTGTATCTTGCTAATCAAATCTGATTGTGAGAGCCTTTTGGTGATCTTCTTTAGATGATTGAAGTAGTTCTAAATGCCATAAAAGATGTAGCAAAAAGAATACTCAGATTGAGACTCAAAAGAAACAGAATAAAATGCCATGTAACTGATTATCGCTTTTCATTTTCATTGGGACTAATAATTGTTAAATTTTCTAATTTGTAGGGGATTGCCTGGAGGTGGTAAAGAAGGAACTGGAGTGCCTTTTCGCCGATGGTTTGGAAATTTAATTGAAATAAAATCCCTTTTGAATAATCCAAGATTGGCTGTTTTTACTGCAACTGCTTCAAAAAGCACAAAAGGTAAAATTTTCTCCACATTGCAGTTGGATCCATTCAAAACTTTTGAAATTGAAAAATGCCCATTGAAGCCAAATCTAAAGTTCATCACTAAGTTCTTGGATAGTGGTTTCCCAATAGAAAATGTTTTCAGCTTTGTAATAACTGACATCAAATCAAGGCAAGATCAAGCAAAGGAAACACCAATTTTCTGTAGAACAAGACAACAGTGCAGCCTGATTTATAATACAATGGTTGATTCTCTGGGATCTTATTTATGCAAGGATGGAATCAGAATTCCACAAATGCGTCTAATGGAGATGTATCATGCTGGCATCCCAGAACAGGTGAAAGATCACATATTGAAGACAGTGACATCACAGGTTGGCCACATTAGAGTTTTAATATGCACCATAGCTTTTGGAATGGGGATAGGTAGATTGATACAAGTGGTTCATTATGGGGGCTAATCTTGTATTGAATCTTATTTACAAGAGTGTGGTAGAGCTGGTAGAAGAGGTGAAGACAGTCTGTGCATCCTTTTATACAATGGTCACTTAGTGAAACACAGCAATGATGACATGAAAGAATATATTTATTGCAGAGACTGTAGACGTAAAAAACTTCTAAGAGAATTCTCTCATCTAAAGGAATCAAAAGAGGTACTCCATGGATGTAATTGTTGTGATTGTTGTGCTCAAGAATGTGAGTGTTATCAATCAGAGTGCTTGGGGAAATTCAATTTGATGCCATAGAAAGGAGATAGTGAGGTTGCAACTGTTGGCAACAAAAAGGAATGTAACTCCATATCAAACTTCAGCACTAAAACAACAGTTATATTGTGCCTTCTTGTAAATGATCTTGCTGATGTCAAACCAGTAACTTACCCAAATATCCACCTTGAGTTTACAAGTTTCTCAGGTTTTGAAGCACTGTGACAAGATTTTCTCTACTTGGGATATTAAAAAGTATGTAGAGATCTGGAATGACATCCATGCAAATAACATACTTCTGGCTATTCATGATGTGTTTTCTGATTTTGATTTAGACAAGAGTGCACTAATTTTAACTGAGCTGGAAGACATAGCAGAAGAAATTGTTGATGTTGATAATGAAAATTCTTTTTGGGAAATCAAAGACTGTACAAACAGTTCATCAATCTTCAACAGTATGGAGGAAACCTACCAAAATGAAAGGTCACAAAACATCTCAGGAGGAAGTGATATATTTACTGAAGCTGCTGAACAAATATGCTCAAAATTTGATTAATAGTTTTTTTACTTCAAAGAATACAATATATTACACAACTGTGTTAAGTGTGATGCTTTTATAATAAATTTTAGGGTTTCAAAGATAGGCTACATTACCAATTAAAATTAATAAGTCCATTAAAATATCTTTCCCAATAAGAATCATCAAAATTAGACAAAACCCCAAAGATGGCCAAAAAGCCTGCATTACAATATTCCCCTGCAAAAACAACACACACCCCTAATAGATACTTTCTGCCAGTTCTCTAACATAGCAATTGATTGATGTTTGAGAACTACTCAGTCTTGGTATTTACAATATTTACTTGCACTACTCACTGTTTTTGTGGCATTGAATGTTTCTTTAGAGTGTTTGTGGGGCATGTGTTTTCTGACAACACCACCAAGCGGCCCAGGCATTCAATATATTCTGTGCACAATCTTGCTGTCAGAAATATATAATCTTGACGTTATTTTGAATGATCTATTTTGTTTGGAAGAAACACGGAATTAGGCATATCATCAAGACACTTTTGTGGCTCATTCTGTACCAAATGACTAGCACTAATTCGATTTTCAGTGGACATATATGAAACCCAATGATAGAAAGGATTTTGATGACTCTCACTCATATAATGGACATGCTGTTGATAATCAACACAATTTTTTGATTAATCATTGTACTCGATGGTAGGGTTTGCATTTTGAATACAGCATCCTCCTTTCCTCCTTGTGTCAAAGCAGAAAATGATTTTTCTTGCATCTTTCCAAACTCATCCAACTTTTTAGTAATGCAAGGATGTGACACTGTGAGCTTAACAGCCCTTAAACGCGTCATTGCAGACTGCAATAAAAAATGAAGTCATTGTTGAACAAAATGTCACACTTGAATGCAGCTTAAAAGAGATATACTCAGGGTCATTTGGGATGTACACAATCAGGGTCATTTGCAGATAGTACCATAAAGAGCATTTCTGCACTGTAAAGAACCGATATCTATGGAACTCTTCATGCAATAAGTAAATTTACAAAGTTGCTTGTGTTTTTTCATTTCTGTTGGAACTTTAAGTTTCATTTTTGAGAAAGTAAATATTACCCACATTTAATGGGGATGGTTGCAGCAATCTGTTGGAGTCTGGTCCACGTACCTTAACTAACATGACCTAACAAACTAACATAGCCCTGCCCTTTGATTGTAGCCTGATTTCAATATTATTACTACTTAATAAAAACAACAAATTCTTACCGTTAAGCTACAATGTTGTAATATCAATGACACAAGAAACTGCATCAAAGTTGCGTGAGGTGAGCGCGCTTTCATACAAATGGAAGCTGCCATGCATACAGCTGGTATGGAGTAATTCATTGCCTTGTAACTTGCATTTTCAAGTTTGCTCATGGATGCAGTTTTCAAGATACCATGGAATAACGGTGCTCTAGCAAAAGTGTCTTCATTGAGGTCTTCAAATTTGAATTTCACTATGTCTTCACCTTTCAGTTTTCGCATCATACTGGGGTTTTTTCTGGCAGTTAGTCTGGCACATTCATTGTGAATACATTTCAAAACCAGGCTGATTATGTATGGCTTTAAGGATTCACTCTTCCAAGCAGCAGCTGCAATTTGTTTATACGAGCCTCTAACAAGCATTTTACCAAGTTATTCCAATGGCACTGGTAGCTGTTTCTCTTTGGTGACTGATTGCCATTCTGCACTTACAAAAACTCTTGTGCCCTCATCAACTGGCCTTTCAAGAGGCGTATACCGTTGAAATCATTTAGCTGTCTGGACACAGATGGACTTCAGAACTTTTTGGTGTGCCAACTCTTTGTTTCCACCCATCTGGTTTCTGCTACTTTTCTTGAATGGTGGCTGTCCGTCATCATCTTCACCGGTAGGCCGATGTACTTTCAATTCGCTGTTGCATTTGTTCATATAATCAATAAACAGCTGTTTATCTGTCTCAGCAAGCTTTGTCTTGTAACCTTTTCGTTTCTTCAGAGCATTTAAACAACGCTTGCAAATGTACTTATAATTTAAGAACACTTTAAACGGCAAATCATTCAGTTCATCAACAACATTAAATGAACTTTTTCCTTCAATGAGATTTCTGTCACCTTGCTCTTGCAACTCTTTGAAGCAATGAGCACAAATCCACTCAAAATTAGTGTTGCTGGATGACGAAAGACAACTGCCGATGGCAGCAGACAAGGCCACCATTAGCAAAATAACACGCTGCATTATAATTATAAAGATCTTGGGAAAATCACAGAACACTAAATTGGCCTCCGTTGCACAGACCACTCTCCTCCTTGGTGGTGATGGTCTGTGACGCAGGCTACCTTTTTCTTGAAATTGCAGTACTGAAGTATTTGCAATTTTTCTTGCTGCTTTTTTTCTGAAATTTTATGACAGAACAGAGGAAAGGAAAAATTTGTGAATCTGCTATTGGGTAACATTTACAGGTGAACCAAGATTGTGCCAAAAATTTATATGGCAAAGAATTCGGATTATTGGTACAACTTTTGCTGATGATGATGCTGATGATGATGATGATGATGCTGATGATGACGATGATGATGATTATGAATAACTGAATTCAGGAATCAAAACTTTTCAACATTTCTTTCTTCATTTGAACTCTGTGTTTCATGAACCAGCAAAGGCCTTCTTTATATTTTACATTTTCAACATTGAACAGTATGCTTCAAAAAAGTAAAGAAAAAATATCAGCATAAGGTTTTAAGTGGGCATTTGCATGTAGGAAATCAGTTGAGAAGTTTACAACAAAATTTGTAACAATTAATTTGCTCTTTGAGGTTTGATTTCTCAGTAATTCATTTTGGCAGAAATCCTTAAGACCCTTTCAAATTCAAAATGATTGCTTCCCTGCCATCTTGGCATGTTAGTTGTTTTGGTACTGCTACTGCCACTGCCATAAAGTGGGGAAGGGGGAAGCAGATCGCTCTTCTTTTGCACATGTATGAATGTGATCAATTAGGCCTTGCTAGGATTAGACCCTCAGCTGAGATTGATTTTGTCTTATGAAATTGAGATCATTACCTTCGATATTCATGAATTCATCCATCAAGTATTGTTGAATCAGTAGATTTGAGTAATGGATGGTGGAAAATGCTTCATGGATGCCAACCCTTAGTTCCCTTGCATGTCCAGGCCTTGACCTACAAAACCTGTTGTTGAGTTAGGGCAGTGTTGCCTGCAACTTCCGTTTGCCAACCATGTTTCACTGTAGAAGAAAAGCAAAAAAAACGTTATTGGATCAACTGTTGGGTTTGTTGCTCTTATTTTCACCATGTTTTGCTGGTTGTTTGGAAATATCTTCAGCTGTCATTAGGCTCGATAAGGAAGTCCTCCTTTCATCTACAAAAAAGACAGCTGCTATATCTGCAGTCATTGGTGCTAGAAATGTTGAGTACAAGCACGAAGGACAAAGATCTGAGCCACTTCAGTAGAACAGAACATAACAAGATTGAGTTAACAACAACAACATTTAGCTACTACACTACAATCGTATGATATAAAATGATTTTGTTAGGTTACTACGCAGCGGTTAATAACTCTAGAGTGATCATCATTACAAATACTAACAATGAGTTCTTAACAATTGGCATGTCATAGCGTCTCTCTTGAATTGCATGATGTGGTATGATTATCCTGATATGAAGCACTACAACGGAACTAAACTGAACTGAACTGAGCACTGGCTGATTATTTTCAGCTGCAAGGGCTTGCTGATGTTGAATGATATTTTCCATATTTTGATAACACCTGATAATAGGGTTAGCAGCCATGAGTTCCTGTTGCAGCAGTTGCAGAATTATTGTACACAAGTTTACTTTTTTGGTCTGCATTTTTGTGGAGCCTCTATTCAAAAAGTACAGCTGGGTGTATTGAGAGCGTTCACCAGGGAGTGGTTCTCCTGCAGTTGTTATATGGTACACTTGACAATGGATGGTGATTACCTTGGGATCTCTTCCAGGTTGCTGGTCAATTGGACCATTGCCAAGGCAAAATGGTAATGCCTGATGTTGTGCAGGAAATGACGTGAAGATGCTGATTCACCAATGACAAGATCAAATATGTTGTTTGCAGGTGCAGCAGGTAACAGGTACACCTTGCCTTCAAAGCAACACCACTTTGTGTACACCACTTTGGAATTCCTTTCCTCTCGGAAGTATTTTGTTTCACAATGGTTGAACTGCCTAAAATAATTACTCCAGATTTCATAATATCAATTGTTTGTTGTTGTGTATATTGCTTGTTGTTGTGTAAGTCCAACTGCTTCATTTTCTTTGTCCCATTTTGATGAGGCAGTAATTTTAATCCACCAGAAATGTTAAAGTAGCTGGTTCAAGCGCTATCTAGGAATTTGTTTTAATACCAAAAAAAGATGTCAGTTTTCTCTTACTTAGTGAGTGTGCTAAGAATTCTTTTCAATTCACAAATCTGGCACAGAAGAGAAAAAAATTGGCCAAAAAAGGTTACAGTGATTAACATGAATTCAGCACATCAAAATTATACAAGATCACCTCAAAAAACTTAGACACATTGCAGACAACCAGGTACAAGTCATGACTGGAATAACGTGAGAAAAATGAGAAAATATCTATCCTTGTGGGCAGGCAAGGGTATTTGAGAAACATCTACTGTTTTTTATACTGAGTATCACTTTCGTTACTTTCCTCTAAATCACTCCCAAGTTCATCTGTTTCATAATCAGATTCTTCGATTTCTTTTCAACTATCTGTGGTACTTTCCTGAGACAATACATCATCATCTTTATAGCGAAAACAGCGGCAATTGCATGAATCTGTTTGAACAGGGACATCAACAATTTTTTTTGCATCATCATTGTTTTCATCAACACTTGTTACAACATAATCTGTTATATCCACAGTAACCATAGCATCCATGCGATCAGTGGTCTCATCAACATTAGGCTCTGTTTCAGCATTTGAACATGATTGATGTGATGCAAATGCTGATTCAATAACCTGGTTCAAAATATTTTTTCTCTCAATAAATTGTGAGTCAATTTCGAATTAATATACATCTCTTTTTTTATAGGTCAATCATTTATATTTAACAGAAATTTGAAATACCGCCCTCGTCTATTAAGCCCCTTTTTTCATACAAGAAAAACTACAGTGTAAACTGCAATGATTCAGTCATATTTCATGTGTTTGAAAGTCAAAATTATCTTGTCCAGTTCTGTTATCAGCGTCTCTAAAATTTCTTGAGAAGTACTCAGCGCAGTGATTTTTTACATGAGTCAACTACTGTCTAACAAGCCCCCATTTCTATTAAGCAACCTCTCTCTAATACCTCAAATATTAAAGAAACCCCCAGGGGGATGTTTAACAGAGCTTTTACGGTAATTTAGTTTCGACAAGGTATAAGAAAATTGTCTTGTACCTAGCAAGGTGTAATATATTTTTATATGGAAGACACTTCCACCCCCATGCCCCTGTTACAAAATGGTTGTTTGCCCCCCGCACTCCTCCATGGTTTTCCGATTGAATTAACACTTGTAGTAAAAAATAAGACTTGCTTCTGAATGCATTCTCTTTTTGCGGTCAACATATGTACGCTTTTCAATTTGTTATATACAAATAACGTGTGGACAGCATCTAGCAAATGTTGTGCTTTCATTGTCACTTCCAAAGAGTTGTTCACAACAGGCCATCTCCGAATCGATTCATTTGTAAAATGAAGGGAGCAGACTCTGGAGTGTCGACTTGGTACAAATTTTTCTTGTTTTATTTTACAAGCCAGGCTTTCCTAACTGCTTTGTCCTCTAGAAATTTACGAAATTAAATGTTCTTCCCATCGGCGGTGGCCGCAGCTCTTTTTTTTGGTTTGCATCCGTAAGCAATACAATGACGCATTTTATTACTATTTATATTTATTTACAAGAATTACTTAATGTCAAAAACAATTTGCAGAAGAATGATCCGATAACTAACTCTGAATTTGTTTAGAAGCATGTTGTAAACATTAATATCGCACTCTATACCAGTAGCAGCAATAAAAAATTATCACAATCTATGTCACGGTGTCACGCGATTCATTTCCCGCCATAATTTAAACATTGATTTTCCATCACCTAATTCATCACTGGTGGCTGACCATCAAAAAATGATTTTTTGTTCTTTGGTTGTTACCCCTCCTTAGTCATCTAAGATTAAGATCCTGACCATTCTGAACGAATTCCAATCTTTTTTTGCTAGATTATTTTACTTTTCTCTGAGGGACTACCTTGCGATCAGCTGATTTTTTGTTTTTGCTGAAAAAAATTATAATTCTATTGAAAAAGCCATCTTTTTCTTTTTCTACAGCAAAGTCCAACAAATTGGACTTCGTTTGAAAGCCCTATACAAGCTCTATCAACCTCTTGTTGATGTTTTCAAATTGGGACACCCTATCAAAAATAAAAAAATGTTTTTTCCCTAGTAGTATGACAAAAGAAATCTGGTTGCCTAGATACTGCTGCAATGGTCTCACTTCTGGTTGGTTCATTTGAAAAAATTATGTTCATTACATAGATGCGTTTGCTCGTTCTGTAGCTAGGCCCCAATTTCTTCGATTTTGACGTTAAAAGTTTATCGAATATTGTGAATCGAAGCTGGCGAAAAGTTGTAAGTTATCTTCTGTTTCAATCTGTAATGGGAAGAACGAAGTTTCGATCGTGCAAGCCGTTAACTGGACGCAGGAAGCAAGTTAGGCATCAAAAGACTACTATTTGTCAAGTTGAGGGTGAGGTTTCAGCTAGCGGGAGAAAGCTGAGCTACTTTGGAGTAAATCTGGATTCTTTAGTACAACAAAAATACCCAAAAAGTCGCGAAGATGAAGACTGCTATCTTATGGTACAGCTGTCTTCGATGCAGGCACTTTTGACTGTCTTGGCTTGCCCTCATTGTCTTTCAATTGGAGTTCAAATGGGAATACCTGAAGGCTGTCACCTCTGATTCTCTGTAAAGTACCAATTAGATTGCTCAAAATGTGCACAGTTCATCAGTGAAGGTTACCTTTGTCAAAGGATAGAAGAATCAAAATCCAGTATGCCTTTTGAACTGACTACAAGGGGGATCCTTGCTTTCAGAGGCATTGGATGTGGATATTCAGATATCACTGAATGGTGTGGCATGATGAATATGCCCTACAAATGAGTCATGACACTTACACAAAGCACAATGCAAAAGTACACGAGGCAAGTAAATCCTGTTTTAAGAACGTAAAGGAAAAATCTATCGATGTCATAAAACAAGCCTACAGAGACATTGGTGTGGTTCCTGATGAAAATGGGATTTTGAATATTTCTGTTTACTTTGATGGAACATGGCAGAGAAGGGGTTATTCCTCACATAATGGTGCTGGATCAGTTATTGAGCTAATTACTGGCTTGAGCTAATACCCATTGACTGTGAGATCCTTAGCAATTTTTGTTTGAAATGCAAAATTGCTGAGGACAACCCACCCAACAAGGAAGACCAAGAAAAGCATTTACAAAATTGTGGAAAGGACTCTGATGGCTCAGCAAATTCAATGGAGGCAGAATGTGCAGTGAGATTGTGGAGAAGATCAAAAGAAATTTTTTGTCTCCATTACACAACAATGCTATCTGACGAAGACAGTAAGGCTTATGCTGCTGTTGTTAATTATTATCCATATGGTAAAGACATAGTGATAGAGGAGGACTGCATCAATCATGTCTCTAAGAGAATGGGCAAAGCACTCAGACATTGTTCACTATTCACATAGAAGACCCAAAACATGTTCACTGTCCTACAGGAGAAAGTTCCTGGTGTTTCTGGCAAAGGGCTTTGGCAAAGTCTGTACCTCCTGGTGGGCATAAAGATCATGAAACCAACAGAGATTGGAAGGAAGCTAGTGCCAATATTCAATAGGTTAAGTGAAGTTGACTTGCTAAAAAGATTTGCTCGTGACTCAACTCAAAATGCAAACTAGTCAATGCACAGCATTCTGTGGAAATTTTGTCCAACAAATACTTTTTGCGGGAAAAAGACTATAGAAACTGGAGTCGCATTGGCATTTTCTCAGTTTTCAATGGGGATATCATACAAAAACATGATTTTTCAAATTATGGTAATAGAACCTGGAAAATATTTAGAAAGATCAGGAATTGCAAAGGATGTAAAAAGGATAAGAAAAGCTGAGAGGGCTATGACAACTACTGCAAAGAAGAAAAGACATGAAATTTAAGAAATCACGATCTAGTAAGGATGCGAGCAAGCGAGAAGGAAAAATGTATGAGAGTGGAGGTTTTGATATTTAATCTGATCAATTTGGTGGACATGAACTGTTTTGAAAGGAAATTTATCATTTATATAATTGATATAATAATGATTGCTCTATAAATAATAATTTTCTATGTTAAAACTGCTTGAAAATGTAAGTTCTCTAAACGTTTTTTGCTTCTGAAACTTTAACTGCGAATTATTCAGGTATGATTTTGAGCCCGCTGACCAAAGCAAGTGAAAAAGTTTTATAATGAAGGTTAATCCAAACTTCTGTATCCTACTTATGTATATATATTGTATCCTTCTGTAATCAAAATGATCCTTCAATCATGAAAAGTGCAATAAAGATGCTTGATTTGAGGTAGACATACAGGGATTCATTCCTTAGGCAACAATTTAAAAAACATTTCAAGGCTGGATTATCCCGTTTTTGTCTTTTTACATCAATTTTACATCATTATAAAGGACAATACCTTTTGATGATGCTGTTAGAAAATCAATGCACACTTAACTTTTGGATTTTCAGAAACAATAGATCGCTCTTTACCATAGCAACGGTTAATGAAATCATTTTGCTTGAATGAAATCAACTTGAATTTTTGAAATCTACAGTATCACTTTTGTCAGATTACATTAAACTGAGATCTCTAAATGATACAATCTCAACATAGAACTTAAAAAAAGCTCGAGAGCCTATACCACCAGTGACCTACCTTAAGTGGGAAGATTAAATCAGAAAGGAAAATTATTTCAACAACACCCTCACAGCATTTTACTTCAAGTTAAAAGAACAAAAGAAAATTTGGCGCCAAAAGCGTGTCACTCCTTCAACATTGAGAGCGTTTCTTCAACTATTTCAACTTTGCATAGCTGTAAGTCATCAGCATACCCATGTATATTTGAGACATTAGATGATAGTTTCTAAAGCATGGCTGGTATCTCGTTTATGTACACGTTGAATAATGTGGGTTCCAGGACAGATCCTTGTGGTACACCGCAGGGGACTTTTGCTGTACTTGACAATATGCTGCCGCCTTTAACATATTGAAGTCTGTTTTGGAGTATTGAATGTAATTTAGCGCTACATAACTTAGGTAGGGGATAGCATTATCTCTATTAGAATGTGAAGTCTGCATTTAATTTTAAGCTTTTAGAATTTTAAAATGAAGAGCAAGTTCGATGAAAATTGTTGGGTTGAAGAGATATCAATATCATTTCAATAAATATCACTTTTCACAATTGGCTTTGATTTTCAGTTCAATTTCTTGTTCTAAATTGTACAGCTGCACAATTATAAATAAAATTGTTATCAACAAAACAATTTTTAAGCAAAAAACAGCATTATTATTTTGGGATTACAAAGTATTGAAACTTTCAGCTGCAATTGCTGCACCCAAAGCTATTTCAAACTCATCTTTGCTTTGAAATGAGTTTGGGATGTGGAATTCCATGAGACAGGTTGATACAAAAATGCATCAGCATCCAAAAATGACAGCTTTACACATCCTTTTTGGTGACTTCTGCTTGGCCAAAATGAAGAGCCAGTAATGCATTTCTGACAAAAAAGTCAGCACACACTCAAAAACACAGATTCTGATAAATCAGAAATTTTTGTAATAGTTAGCTCTATCTAGAAAAAGGATTGCAGGAAATTTATGCATGATTTTCCTCCGGTTGAAGGGAGAAAAATAATTTTCATGCCCTGTTGTAAAGTTGAACATGAGCCGGCCTTATAATTAAATCAAACATTTTAAATTTTTAATAACATTAACATTAGGAAAATTGTTCAAAAATAAAAAAAATAGGAAATAGGTACTATTCAAAATTGCTAGCAAGGAGGGTCAAGGGGGGCAATTATATTGGAAGGGGTTGTTATTTGTGGTGAACCTTGGCTTGAGAGGCCATCGAGATGATGCCAATCATTGTCTTGTAGAAAGTAATAACCCTGGTAATCTGCATGCTATTCTGGCACTTTTAGCAAAGTGCAGTAAAACGCTACCTTCAATCAGCATTTCGCATTTTCACCAGCTAATGCCACATATTCAAGACAACTCAGAATGACCTTATTAAGATATGTGGCTCTCTCATAAAAGAGAAAATTTTAAATGAGGTAAAAGTGTCAAAATTATTTGCCATTCTTGCAGACAAAGCAGCAGATGTAAGTAATGTTGAACAGATGGTTTTGAGATTTGTTGACAGTAACTCACATATAAGGAATCGTTTGATTTGATATGAAAAAGGATTAATTAATCAGATAATGAATTTTGAAACACTTCTCAAAACACAACAAGATTCAGAGAAGAAAATATTCGCCAAGTAAATAGTGATGATAGGAGCTGTTTCTTATAAGATGAATAGTTTTCTATTCGTCCTATAAGAAATTAATCTTCTAATCAGTCTTCTAATTAGTCAGTTAGTCTTCTAGATAATAATTTAGATAAGCATTTCAGTAATGGAAAAACGAACTCCGTAAACTTAAGAGAACGGGCTCCTCAAGGTGGCCATGGTCACAAGATGAACTTATCAATGCCTTGGTACAGCAAAAGCTGATTGGGCTCAAAAACTTTGTGAAGCAGAAAACAAGGTCGGCCACTTGATGAGGATGGAAGCCAAATTTACGGGCCTACACAAAGCACAAAAGAAACTCTTCAAGAACAAGATGAACCTTTAGAAAAGAAAAGAAAAACTCAGTTTTAAAACCTCCGTTATTGACCTCTTTTTATCGCACCAATGCTTTTATTATGTTGCATTTTGTTGCTTTTGATATTATTTTAATGGGAATCCAGCATTGATTGTTCACTACCTCTCAATTGTGCCCTCTGCAAGACTTGTTGATTTTGAAGATCTTAGTGTTGCTTATTTGTAAGGAAAGAAGTTGACCTATTTTTCAAAGCTTGTGCTCTATCTACTTGGTTTGATTGCTATCTCATTTTTCTTACTATTAGCTGGGTACGTTCAAACGATTGCCATCTTTTTTGCTAACATTTTTGGTCATTAACGGACTTAATAATTTTTTCTACAATGTAGAAGTCTTCTATTCTATGAAACCTTTTGTTAGTGAGCTTCTTTTAACCCTCTGTTTTATAAACTTAGAAATGTGCACTTGAAATAGAGAGCAATTGCATTACATTTATAGGTTTGATAAACTTTTAACTTCTTCATTTCTGGCATGCCTGGTTCTGGTTTTCAAGACCAGAACAACTCCTGGTATGCTTCAATTCAGGGGCACAATCCCCTTGCATACCACTCAATGTATATCACTCAAGAAACCTAACACTACCAATTTTTTACAAACCTGTTGGAAATTTTCTGTATTTTTGATCATTCTTTCTATCTCATCCTTTCTTCGTTGCTCGTCTGGATCACTTTCTGCTGCTTGTTCCTCTAATTGTTACTTTAAAATCACATTTTCCGAAAATTCCCGTGACAGAGAACGCTTCTTGCCTATTGTTAAGGTCTTCCAGAGGGACCTGGTGGATTCTTCTTGGTGAAAAGAATCTTTCCACCACAGCATCTTGCTCTCAGTTATTCTGGCTGCTGCAGTTTTTGTTTCTTTTCTGATCATTTCCAAATCGTTTTTCGTATCGAATTTGGGTTGCAATGCCAAAGGTAAATCGTTTTGGGGCACTCTGTCACCATTAATGTTACGTGGTAGCCATTGCTTATCTGCTGCCCAGTTCTTGCAAGGCCAACCTGTCCAGAAGCTGTTTGTTTTAATTTAAAAGCATAGGGTTTGCTGTGAATGCAGATGTTAGTGATGTATTTCAAAAGGAACCCTTTGAAATCGAATAGGAACAGAAGCCTGGTTACTGTTGGGCAAGGGGTATTTGCCTTGCAAAAAAAAACCTTCCAACTGCGGGAGCGTGACAGCATTTTCTTTTTGCAGTTGGACTGTGTTTCTACTGAACACCAAGGAAAAAGTTATATAAACTACAGTATCTAGCAATAATAACCATTAGAAAAGACAGTTCTATATCCTCCCAACCATTAGAAAAGACAGTTTGACCTTAAATGATAAAAACACATAACTTAGTAGGAAAAAGGTTAAAGACTTGTCAGTGAAAAATGCTTGAGAAAAATCGAAAAAAGCAACATAGATGCAACACACTATTTATAAACTCCAGTTGAATTTATCTTCCTAACGACATCCTTTTGAACCAGCCAGGCAAGTAATGCGAAGATGTAACAATTTTTATTTAGGAAAGTACAGAAATAGTGTAAAACAATCTTTTGCTTCATTTTGTAGACAGCAGTTCATAAACATGTTTGTCAGTGTTGCAAATATCAACAGTGTGGATGTACTGTGTCAATATATACCAACACTCTGTAGAGCCTATTCATCACCAAATATTTTACAATTATTTTTGTTATTAAATATGAAAAAATTAAATGGGAATTTTAAATTTAAGGAAAAATAATGCAGATAGATACCTTTGATTTTGAAAGCCAACGTAGGATATTTGTTTTGGATTGATCCATGGCGTTAGAAATTATTGAGATATATTTCTTTGGGTTTTTTCGCCCTTTAGCGATGTGGTGGTAATATCTCTGTCTTGCTGCTCTAGGAAGATATAAAGGTCATCGTTCAATTTCTATGTATCATTACATGAATGACATCAAAAATATATTGTCTGATCTGAATAAAAATGCTGTTAACTTTGTCGGTATATCTAATATTTTATTGCCTTATTTACTGTTGCTGCTTGATGCGCTTTTTTTTTCTGAAGGAGTCTTTTTCTTCTGTCTGGATTTGTGGAAGCAGTAGTCAAATCTTTCGAAAGCAGGCAGACGCCACATTTTGTAAATTTGCCTTTTCGCTGAAAGATAAATACATCTTTAATATATACTATATAAGCGCATCTATAATATATACAAGTCACATTTTTAAAACCCAAAAGCCCATTCAGCCTTCTAAAATGCCGCAACTCGTTTTAAAGACAGAAGATCTTATGTATTCTTACCCTTGAAATTTTCAGATGCTTAAAGTCTTCTTTCTACTTTTTCTCGAAAAGCTGTATATCCCAGGACTTTCCCTTCTTTATTGTCTAATGTATATGTAGCCTGCAGCTCTTTTCTAAAGAAACAGCAAGTATATTGTTTTGTCGTCATCGGTAAGAATTTCAAGGTATATTTGGCCACAAAAACAACAGCAACAACTTAAAAACAACAACAAAAACTAAACAAAGACATCAACAGCAACATTTGATCCCATTCGCAGTCTACTCTTCTCCAAGAATTGAAAGAACTTGAAGAACATTTATGGAAGAATAGATGAAAATAGATGTTAGAGAGAAGCGTTACCTGATTCATATCCAAAAGCTAATTTTAAAAAAGCTGCTACAAATTTTTTAATTCTTTGCAAACTCGCTCTGAATCCGAACCTACTAGTACCAACCAAAAGAAAGGGGTAAATACCTTAAGCACTCTTATGCACCCAATAAATGTTGACCAAATGGTCAGTGTCACTGAATCTCCTCCAATTTAACCTTTACAGAGTTTACAAAGCAGTGCAAGTGATGACGGAATTGATGAAGTAAGTTAAACTTTCCCTGGCATACATCAGCACAACTCAATAAAACCAGGTGCATCCTTTTTTTGTATTTGATGAGCACCTTTGTACTGGAGCTATCAGAAGGCAAGGGAGGGATAACTTTTAGTAAAATATATTTGTTAATGGTTTGATAACCAAATTTTCCTACTCAAAAGTTCAAGGAAAAGACCAGATGCAACTGGCTTCTGGTTGATTTACTGTGCTTTCCACATATATTTCAACATTTTTAGATTAACATCCAGATTTTACAATCCAAACTTTGGTTTGTTCCCAAGTCAGGGATGAAAAGCTATCTTGCCATGAATTTAGGTTTTCTAGATAACTGCACAGGGGATGTGTTGTACCACCAATACATGTCAAATACATGATTATTGTTTTCATTTTTAGAAATAACATTTGTTCCAATGGTTTAAATTGTTAAATAAAAATCTAAGACTGTAAAAGCTCTATTAAGGAGGCAGTTAAGGGTAAAAATGCTCAACAACTGAAAACATAGACAAAATTCAAAAATTGCTTTTTTGCATTCTATGATGTATATTCTATGCCCCTGAGGTTGACAAGCTGGTATTTGAAGCTTTTCTTTTTGAGAATTTTCGATTTGTTGTGACTTAAAATGTTACACCTTAGCAACGAATCTTTTTTGGTTGCTATGGTAAGTTTTTAACAAAAAAAGCCAAATAGAGCAGATATTTAAACCGACAGAAGTCCCAGGTGTTTGTCAATTGTCCATTCTGTCTTTTCCAGCCTTATTACCATTCAAAATTGCATTCACTTCAACTCAGTTTCTTCAATCTTGATTGTTCCCTCAGGAAATGCTTTCAGTTCCCAAACCAAAATGTCGCCTCTTCAAAAGTTTCGATCTATTTGGGGGAAAGTACATGAGGGATTCAAAGGTATAAAGATCCAAGATATTCGTGAAGTAGAACGTGTAGGTCATATTCAAAAAAGAATTGGCACTGCCTTGAGAGAATTCAAAAATGAAAGAAAAAGCTGTAAACTTTCAGATGGAAAATATGTTGGAGGTAAAGGAAGACTTACAAAAGTTGTTATTGACAATATTCAAAACTTTTATGGATCAGCAATACGAAATAACAAAGGATCAATTGATGGAATGAAGCAAGGTATCAAAACCATTCAGCATCATTGTATAAAAACGACTCTTTATAATTGGAAGAACAACACCAGTTTTGCCCTTAAAATCGGGATACATGGTGTAAGTTCTGGAAGGAAAGGTTATACAATGAGGGAAAATATTGCCAAGATAAAAGGCTACCTGGTGTATTTGTTGAAGAACTTATTAGAATATATGATTATTATTATCTTATGCTTGCTGTAGTCACGTCTTACGTTATGTTGAATATTATTGGACAATGAACTCTTTGATAACTCGCTTACCACACTGCTTTTACACTCGAATGTGTTAGCCGTTGTATTAGGCCTGGTTTTGTTCAATAGACCCCTTTCACAATTACGTCACGCGGTGTTTGAAAGAGAGACGAGCGCTTGGAGTCGAGGCAACTGATGTAGTCGGCTGTGCGAACGTTCGGGCCTCTTTAAGGCTGATTTCCACGAGGCGAAATTCGCAGCGAATTCGCTTCGAAATTGTCGTTGATTTCCACGAGACTGCGAATTCGCTGCGAAATTATATAATAATTTCCTCCAAAACTCAACTTTAAGGCGCCTATTTTAAGAACTGCACGCATGACGAATGTTCCAAGATTATTTTCTTACAAATCAAGCAAATTTACCATGCTTTGACTGGTTATTAGGTGCTGCGAAATATTTCGCCGAGAAAAAGTAGAACTCTTTTCTACTTCCTTGCGAATTCGCTGCGAAATCAAAAATCAAAACTGCGCATGATTCGCTGCGAAATTCGCCTCGTGGAAATCTCGTGGAAGATGTATCCTGAGATGAGCTGGGGAATATTTCAAAACGGGCTGGTGGAGGTTTTCGTGCTTTGCATTTGCCTCCTGTTGAAGGGACAGTACCAGCCACAAGATTCAAAGAGGGTACAGCACCAGGAACAAGTCGCCAATGGTTCGGGTTTCGCTTTATATCAGCTGACGTAAAATGCTTTTCACACAAAAAGGTCGAGCTGCTGACCTTAAAACCATCCATGCCGTCAATCCTTTTTATCAAAGAGCACCAGCGACGCTTTTCAGGATTTGACTTGGGAAAAGCAAAGAAATGTAGGCCAGTTCGAGATCCATCGGAGTTATAAAAGTAGCTATAGCATCCATAAGCGGCGCATTGACGTCCAAAAGATCGTTTTTTCTTCTTGGATATATCTTGACCTATATCTAATATGTCTTCGCTGCTCATTTTAACAATAAAATTTTAACGTAATTCTATAAAAAAGATAAGCTACGATTGTTAATCCTTGTCGCACCGCACCGTATGAAAGGAGATGAGACGAAACTACATCAGTTGCCTCGATTCCAAGCGTTTGTCTCTCATTCAAATACTGCGTGACGTAATTGTGAAAGGGGTCTATTAACGTTATATATTCATGTTTGTTCGTATTCATGTCTGGTAACTGCTTCTGATTAAATTTAACAGGTTATGGGTCCAGGGCCTAGTTATTTGCTGGAATAACGGTCTAAATCAGCGGTAGATATGTGACGTTCGTTTGTCTCTTTGACGTGTGTAAACTTTGGAATATTTTGTCGAGAAGGAACGTGGTCGTCTCAAGAATCAAGGAAAGATGGCCGAAATTACGAAAATTGAACCTCTGGACGGTACAAACTATCAAAGCTGGAAATATAACATGAAACTTGTGTTGATGGAACGCCAATATTTGAAAGGCTTTCAGATTATTCATTGCTTCAAAGATGCCTGAAAGGATTGACCTAAGTGAGGATGGACCCAGAAAGCTTAAGTTTGGACAAACAGGTGCCCAAAAACAAAGTACTGTAGGACCACAAAAGTTAAAATAGCTGTTTGTGAGGCAGTTTCCATGTGGAACACTGGAGCTGCAAGTAGAGCTCTGCTGATGAAAAGACCTTGGTCCTCATACCATGAAATATTTTAGGACACAAAACATAAAGAGGTCGCAAAATTCAAAAAGGAAATCTAGCATGAAATATAGGATAAAAAGGAAAGCACTGCATTATAAGGGTAAGAGAAATAGAAAAATCAGGTTCCTTTAATATAGATTCTGTCAGACAAAAGAAGAAAAATAAAGCAAGAGTAGCAAAAAAGAAGTTGATGCTGAACATTATAATAAGAGAACAAGAATTGATTCTGAAGATGATAGCAATTGTCAAAATATAACATTCGTTGATGAAATGAAATAGATGTTCAAATAGATTTCAAGAGAAAGAAGGTCTAAAGGAGGTATTTTGTATGAAAGTTTCGTCAGTCCATTTTTCCCTTTCGACTCAGTCTTTGGTGATTTTAATCGGATTTCGCAAGAGGCTTCCCTTTTTCTTTCTTTTCTTTTTTTTCTTTTTTTATTCGTTTTTCCTTTCAACAGCTGGAGGAGGACAGTTTTTGCGCTCTCGTCAAGAACATCCAGCCTGTCATCGCCATTTTCACTGTCACTTTCTCCTAAACCGGATTCTTGAGAAGGCAGAAAAAGAATGCTGTAAACCGTGAGTGATTCGTCCTCCATTTCGATTGCAACAATACGAACTTCGCTGTTTTGTGTTTTGGCAGGCAAAATCAGAAAATCAGAAGAACGCATGCGCACGCTCAACTTTGTTGAGCAAGGTGTTCAAACGCTTTTGACAACGCTGAACAACACCTTGAACAATAGGAATGTTGTGTGACTCCGCTCGACTTTTTTAAACATGTTCAAACTTCGCTGGACTGCTCTAGACTGCTCTCGACTTCGCTCGACTGCTCTCGACTGCTCTCAACAAGGTGTTCAAACGCTCTCGACTTACTCTCGACAAAAATCTAGAGCGTTTGAACGGGGCTTTACTGGCATGCCTGGTTTTGGTTTTCAAGACCAGAACAACTCCTGTTATGCTTCAATTCAGGCGCACAATCCCCTTGCATACCACTCAATGTATATCACTCAAGAAAGCTAACACTACCAATTTTTTACTAACCTGTTGGAAATTTTCTGTATTTTTGATCATTCTATTTATCTCATTCTTTCTTCGTTGCTCGTCTGGATCACTTTCTGCTGTTTGTTCCTCTGAATATGGCTTTAAAATCACATTTTCCGAAAATTCCCGTGACAGAGAACGCTTTTTGCCTATTGTTAAGGTCTTCCAGAGGGACCTGGTGGATTCTTCTTGTTGAAAAAAATCTTTCCACCACAGCATCTTGCTCTCAGTTATTCTGGCTGCTGCAGTTTTTGTTTCTTTTCTGATCATTTCCAAATCGTTTTTCGTATCAAATTCGGGTTGCAATGCCAAAGGGAAACCGTTTTGGGGCACTCTGTCACCATTAATGTTACGTGGTAGCCATTGCTTATCTGCTGCCCAGTTCTTGTAAGGCCAACCTGTCCAGAACTGTTTGTTTTAATTTAAAAGCATAGGGTATGCTGTGAATGCGGATGTTAGTGATGTATTTCAAAAGGAACCCTTTGAAATCGAATAGGAACAGAAGCCTGGTTACTGTTGGGCAAGGGGTATTTGCCTTGCAAAAAACACCTTCCAACTGCGGGAGCAGGACGGCATTTTTTTTGCAGTTGGACTGTGTTTCTACTGAACACCAAGGAAAAAGTTTTATAAACTACAGTATCTAGCAATAATAACCATTAGAAAAGACAGTTCTATATCCTCCCAACCATTAGAAAAGACAGTTTGACCTTAAATGATAAAAACACATAACTTAGTAGGAAAAAGGTTAAAGACGTCAAAAAAAGCAACATAGATGCAACACGCTATTTATAAACTCCAGTTGAATTTATCTTCCTAATGACATCCTTTTGAACCAGCCAGGCAAGTAATGCAAAGATGTAACGATTTTTATTTAGGAAAGTACAGAAATTTTTAAAACAATTTTTTGATTCATTTTGTAGACAGCAGTTCATAAACATATTTGTCAGTGTTGCAAATATCAACAGTGTAGATGTTCTGTGTCAATATATATCAACACTCTGTAGAGCCTATTCATCACCAAATATTTTACAATTATTTTTGTTATTAAATATGAAAAATTCAACTTTGAATTTTAAATTTAAGGAAAAATAATGCAGATAGGTACCTTTGATTTTGAAAGCCAATGTAGGAGATAAATTTCTTTGGGTTTTTTCGCCCTTTAGCGATGTGGTGGTAATATCTCTGTCTTACTGCTCTAAGAAGATATAAACGTCATCGTTCAATTTCTATGTATCATTACATGAATGACATCAAAAGTATATTGTCTGATCTGAATTGAAATGCTGTTAACTTTGTCGGTATATCTAATATTTTTTTGCCTTACTTACTGTTGCTGCTCGATGTGCTTCTTTTTTTTCTGAAGGAGTCTTTTTCTTCTGTCTGGATTTGTGGAAGCAGTAGTCAAATCTTTTGAAAGCACGCAGACGACACATTTTGTAAATTTGCCTTTTCGCTGAAAGATATATACATCTATAATATTTACTAAGCGCATCTATAATATATACAAGTCACATTTTTAAAACCCAAAAGCCCATTCAGCCTTTTAAAATGCCGCAACTCGTTTTAATGACAGAAGATCTTATGTATTCTTACTCTTGAAATTTTCACATGCTTAAAGTCCTCTTTCTACTTTTTCTCGAAAAGGTGTATATCCCAGGACTTTCCCTTCTTTATTGTCTAATGTATATGTAGCCTGCAGCTCTTTTCTAGAGAAACAGCATGGAAATTGTATTGTTTTGTCGTCATCTGTAAGAGTTTCAAGGTATATTTGGCCACAAAAACAACAGCAACAACTAAAAAACAACAACAAAAACTAAACAAGAACATCAACAGCAACATTTCATCCCATTTGCAGTCTACTCTACTCCAAGAATTGAAAGAACTTGAAGAACATTTATGGAAGAATAGATGAAAATAGATGTTAGAGAGAAGCGTTACCTGATTCATATCCAAAAGCTAATTTTAAAAAAGCTGCTACAAATTTTTTAATTCTTTGCAAACTCGCTCTAAATCCGAACCTACTAGTACCAACCAAAAGAAAGGGGTAGATACCTTAAGCACTCTTATGCACCCAATAAATGATGACCAAATGGTCAGTGTCACTGAATCTCCTCCGATTTCACCTTTACAGAGTTTACAAAGCAGTGCAAGTGATGACGGAATTGATGAAGTAAGTTAAACTTTCCCTGGCATACATCAGCACAATTCAATAAAACCAGGTGCATCCTTTTTTTGTATTTGATGAGCACCTTTGTACTGGAGCTATCATAAGGCAAGGGAGGGATAACTTTTAGTAAAATATATTTGTTAATGGTTTGATAACCAAATTTTCCTACTCAAAAGTTCAAGGAAAAGACCAGATGCAACTGGCTTCTGGTTGATTTACTGTGCTTTCCACATATATTTCAACATTTTTAGATTAACATCCAGATTTTACAATGCAAACTTTGGTTTGTTCCCAAGTCAGGCATGAAAAGCTATCTTGCCATGAATTTAGGTTTTCTAGATAACTGCACAGGGGATGTGTTGTACCACCAATACAGGTCAAATACATGATTATTGTTTTCATTTTTAGAAATAACATTTGTTCAAATAGTTTAAATTGTTAAATAAAAATCTAATACTGTAAAAGCTCTATTAAGGAGGCAGTTAAGGGTAAAAATGCTCAACAACTGAAAATATAGACAAAATTCAAAAATTGCTTTTTTGCATTCTATGATGCATATTCTATGCCCCTGAGGTTGACAAGCTGGTATTTGAAGCTTTTCTTTTGAGAATTTTCGATTTGTTGTGACTTAAAATGTTACACCTTAGCAACGAATCTTTTTTGGTTGCTATGGTAAGTTTTTAACAAAAAAAGCCAAATAGAGCAGATATATAAACCGACAGAAGTCCCAGGTGTTTGTCAATTGTCCATTCTGTCTTTTCCAGCCTTATTACCATTCAAAATTGCATTCACTTCAACTCAGTTTCTTCAATCTTGATTGTTCCCTCGTGAAATGCTTTCAGTTCCCAAACCAAAATGTCGCCTCTTCAAAAGTTTCGATCTATTTGGGGGAAAGTACATAAGGGATTCAAAGGTATAAAGATCCAAGATATTCGTGAAGTAGAACGTGTAGGTCATATTCAAAAAAGAATTGGCACTGCCTTGAGAGAATTCAAAAATGAAAGAAAAAGCTGTAAACTTTCAGATGGAAAATATGTTGGAGGTAAAGGAAGACTTACAAAAGTTGTTATTGACAATATTCAAAACTTTTATGGATCAGCAATACGAAATAACAAAGGATCAATTGATGGAATGAAGCAAGGTATCAAAACCATTCAGCATCATTGTATAAAAACGACTCTTTATAATTGGAAGAACAACACCAGTTTTGCCCTTAAAATCGAGATACATGGTGTAAGTTCTGGAAGGAAAGGTTATACAATGAGGGAAAATATTGCCAAGATAAAAGGCTACCTGGTGTATTTTTTGAAGAACTTATTAGAATATATGATTATTATTATCTTATGCTTGCTGTAGTCATGTCTTACATTATGTTGAATATTATGGGACAATGAACTCTTTGATAACTCGCTTACCACACTGCTTTTACACTCGAATGTGTTAGCCGTTGTATTAGGCCTGGTTTTGTTCAATTAACGTTATATATTCATGTTTGTTCGTATTCATGTCTGGTAACTGCTTCTGATTAAATTTAACAGGTTATGGGTCCAGGGCCTAGTTATTTGCTGGAATAACGGTCTAAATCAGCGGTAGATATGTGACGTTCGTTTGTCTCTTTGACGTGTGTAAACTTTGGAATATTTTGTCGAGAAGGAACGTGGTCGTCTCAAGAATCAAGGAAAGATGGCCGAAATTACGAAAATTGAACCTCTGGACGGTACAAACTATCAAAGCTGGAAATATAACATGAAACTTGTGTTGATGGAACGCCAATATTTGAAAGGCTTTCAGATTATTCATTGCTTCAAAGATGCCTGAAAGGATTGACCTAAGTGAGGATGGACCCAGAAAGCTTAAGTTTGGACAAACAGGTGCCCAAAAACAAAGTACTGTAGGACCACAAAAGTTAAAATAGCTGTTTGTGAGGCAGTTTCCATGTGGAACACTGGAGCTGCAAGTAGAGCTCTGCTGATGAAAAGACCTTGGTCCTCATACCATGAAATATTTTAGGACACAAAACATAAAGAGGTCGCAAAATTCAAAAAGGAAATCTAGCATGAAATATAGGATAAAAAGGAAAGCACTGCATTATAAGGGTAAGAGAAATAGAAAAATCAGGTTCCTTTAATATAGATTCTGTCAGACAAAAGAAGAAAAATAAAGCAAGAGTAGCAAAAAAGAAGTTGATGCTGAACATTATAATAAGAGAACAAGAATTGATTCTGAAGATGATAGCAATTGTCAAAATATAACATTCGTTGATGAAATGAAATAGATGTTCAAATAGATTTCAAGAGAAAGAAGGTCTAAAGGAGGTATTTTGTATGAAAGTTTCGTCAGTCCATTTTTCCCTTTCGACTCAGTCTTTGGTGATTTTAATCGGATTTCGCAAGAGGCTTCCCTTTTTCTTTCTTTTCTTTTTTTTCTTTTTTTATTCGTTTTTCCTTTCAACAGCTGGAGGAGGACAGTTTTTGCGCTCTCGTCAAGAACATCCAGCCTGTCATCGCCATTTTCACTGTCACTTTCTCCTAAACCGGATTCTTGAGAAGGCAGAAAAAGAATGCTGTAAACCGTGAGTGATTCGTCCTCCATTTCGATTGCAACAATACGAACTTCGCTGTTTTGTGTTTTGGCAGGCAAAATCAGAAAATCAGAAGAACGCATGCGCACGCTCAACTTTGTTGAGCAAGGTGTTCAAACGCTTTTGACAACGCTGAACAACACCTTGAACAATAGGAATGTTGTGTGACTCCGCTCGACTTTTTTAAACATGTTCAAACTTCGCTGGACTGCTCTAGACTGCTCTCGACTTCGCTCGACTGCTCTCGACTGCTCTCAACAAGGTGTTCAAACGCTCTCGACTTACTCTCGACAAAAATCTAGAGCGTTTGAACGGGGCTTTACTGGCATGCCTGGTTTTGGTTTTCAAGACCAGAACAACTCCTGTTATGCTTCAATTCAGGCGCACAATCCCCTTGCATACCACTCAATGTATATCACTCAAGAAAGCTAACACTACCAATTTTTTACTAACCTGTTGGAAATTTTCTGTATTTTTGATCATTCTATTTATCTCATTCTTTCTTCGTTGCTCGTCTGGATCACTTTCTGCTGTTTGTTCCTCTGAATATGGCTTTAAAATCACATTTTCCGAAAATTCCCGTGACAGAGAACGCTTTTTGCCTATTGTTAAGGTCTTCCAGAGGGACCTGGTGGATTCTTCTTGTTGAAAAAAATCTTTCCACCACAGCATCTTGCTCTCAGTTATTCTGGCTGCTGCAGTTTTTGTTTCTTTTCTGATCATTTCCAAATCGTTTTTCGTATCAAATTCGGGTTGCAATGCCAAAGGGAAACCGTTTTGGGGCACTCTGTCACCATTAATGTTACGTGGTAGCCATTGCTTATCTGCTGCCCAGTTCTTGTAAGGCCAACCTGTCCAGAACTGTTTGTTTTAATTTAAAAGCATAGGGTATGCTGTGAATGCGGATGTTAGTGATGTATTTCAAAAGGAACCCTTTGAAATCGAATAGGAACAGAAGCCTGGTTACTGTTGGGCAAGGGGTATTTGCCTTGCAAAAAACACCTTCCAACTGCGGGAGCAGGACGGCATTTTTTTTGCAGTTGGACTGTGTTTCTACTGAACACCAAGGAAAAAGTTTTATAAACTACAGTATCTAGCAATAATAACCATTAGAAAAGACAGTTCTATATCCTCCCAACCATTAGAAAAGACAGTTTGACCTTAAATGATAAAAACACATAACTTAGTAGGAAAAAGGTTAAAGACGTCAAAAAAAGCAACATAGATGCAACACGCTATTTATAAACTCCAGTTGAATTTATCTTCCTAATGACATCCTTTTGAACCAGCCAGGCAAGTAATGCAAAGATGTAACGATTTTTATTTAGGAAAGTACAGAAATTTTTAAAACAATTTTTTGATTCATTTTGTAGACAGCAGTTCATAAACATATTTGTCAGTGTTGCAAATATCAACAGTGTAGATGTTCTGTGTCAATATATATCAACACTCTGTAGAGCCTATTCATCACCAAATATTTTACAATTATTTTTGTTATTAAATATGAAAAATTCAACTTTGAATTTTAAATTTAAGGAAAAATAATGCAGATAGGTACCTTTGATTTTGAAAGCCAATGTAGGAGATAAATTTCTTTGGGTTTTTTCGCCCTTTAGCGATGTGGTGGTAATATCTCTGTCTTACTGCTCTAAGAAGATATAAACGTCATCGTTCAATTTCTATGTATCATTACATGAATGACATCAAAAGTATATTGTCTGATCTGAATTGAAATGCTGTTAACTTTGTCGGTATATCTAATATTTTTTTGCCTTACTTACTGTTGCTGCTCGATGTGCTTCTTTTTTTTCTGAAGGAGTCTTTTTCTTCTGTCTGGATTTGTGGAAGCAGTAGTCAAATCTTTTGAAAGCACGCAGACGACACATTTTGTAAATTTGCCTTTTCGCTGAAAGATATATACATCTATAATATTTACTAAGCGCATCTATAATATATACAAGTCACATTTTTAAAACCCAAAAGCCCATTCAGCCTTTTAAAATGCCGCAACTCGTTTTAATGACAGAAGATCTTATGTATTCTTACTCTTGAAATTTTCACATGCTTAAAGTCCTCTTTCTACTTTTTCTCGAAAAGGTGTATATCCCAGGACTTTCCCTTCTTTATTGTCTAATGTATATGTAGCCTGCAGCTCTTTTCTAGAGAAACAGCATGGAAATTGTATTGTTTTGTCGTCATCTGTAAGAGTTTCAAGGTATATTTGGCCACAAAAACAACAGCAACAACTAAAAAACAACAACAAAAACTAAACAAGAACATCAACAGCAACATTTCATCCCATTTGCAGTCTACTCTACTCCAAGAATTGAAAGAACTTGAAGAACATTTATGGAAGAATAGATGAAAATAGATGTTAGAGAGAAGCGTTACCTGATTCATATCCAAAAGCTAATTTTAAAAAAGCTGCTACAAATTTTTTAATTCTTTGCAAACTCGCTCTAAATCCGAACCTACTAGTACCAACCAAAAGAAAGGGGTAGATACCTTAAGCACTCTTATGCACCCAATAAATGATGACCAAATGGTCAGTGTCACTGAATCTCCTCCGATTTCACCTTTACAGAGTTTACAAAGCAGTGCAAGTGATGACGGAATTGATGAAGTAAGTTAAACTTTCCCTGGCATACATCAGCACAATTCAATAAAACCAGGTGCATCCTTTTTTTGTATTTGATGAGCACCTTTGTACTGGAGCTATCATAAGGCAAGGGAGGGATAACTTTTAGTAAAATATATTTGTTAATGGTTTGATAACCAAATTTTCCTACTCAAAAGTTCAAGGAAAAGACCAGATGCAACTGGCTTCTGGTTGATTTACTGTGCTTTCCACATATATTTCAACATTTTTAGATTAACATCCAGATTTTACAATGCAAACTTTGGTTTGTTCCCAAGTCAGGCATGAAAAGCTATCTTGCCATGAATTTAGGTTTTCTAGATAACTGCACAGGGGATGTGTTGTACCACCAATACAGGTCAAATACATGATTATTGTTTTCATTTTTAGAAATAACATTTGTTCAAATAGTTTAAATTGTTAAATAAAAATCTAATACTGTAAAAGCTCTATTAAGGAGGCAGTTAAGGGTAAAAATGCTCAACAACTGAAAATATAGACAAAATTCAAAAATTGCTTTTTTGCATTCTATGATGCATATTCTATGCCCCTGAGGTTGACAAGCTGGTATTTGAAGCTTTTCTTTTGAGAATTTTCGATTTGTTGTGACTTAAAATGTTACACCTTAGCAACGAATCTTTTTTGGTTGCTATGGTAAGTTTTTAACAAAAAAAGCCAAATAGAGCAGATATTTAAACCGACAGAAGTCCCAGGTGTTTGTCAATTGTCCATTCTGTCTTTTCCAGCCTTATTACCATTCAAAATTGCATTCACTTCAACTCAGTTTCTTCAATCTTGATTGTTCCCTCGTGAAATGCTTTCAGTTCCCAAACCAAAATGTCGCCTCTTCAAAAGTTTCGATCTATTTGGGGGAAAGTACATAAGGGATTCAAAGGTATAAAGATCCAAGATATTCGTGAAGTAGAACGTGTAGGTCATATTCAAAAAAGAATTGGCACTGCCTTGAGAGAATTCAAAAATGAAAGAAAAAGCTGTAAACTTTCAGATGGAAAATATGTTGGAGGTAAAGGAAGACTTACAAAAGTTGTTATTGACAATATTCAAAACTTTTATGGATCAGCAATACGAAATAACAAAGGATCAATTGATGGAATGAAGCAAGGTATCAAAACCATTCAGCATCATTGTATAAAAACGACTCTTTATAATTGGAAGAACAACACCAGTTTTGCCCTTAAAATCGAGATACATGGTGTAAGTTCTGGAAGGAAAGGTTATACAATGAGGGAAAATATTGCCAAGATAAAAGGCTACCTGGTGTATTTTTTGAAGAACTTATTAGAATATATGATTATTATTATCTTATGCTTGCTGTAGTCATGTCTTACATTATGTTGAATATTATGGGACAATGAACTCTTTGATAACTCGCTTACCACACTGCTTTTACACTCGAATGTGTTAGCCGTTGTATTAGGCCTGGTTTTGTTCAATTAACGTTATATATTCATGTTTGTTCGTATTCATGTCTGGTAACTGCTTCCGATTAAATTTAACAGGTTATGGGCCCAGGGACCGCTTCTCGGCCTAGTTATTTGCTGGAATAACGGTCTAAATCAGTGGTAGATATGTGACGTTCGTTTGTCTCTTTGACATGAGTAAACTTTGGAATATTTTGTCGAGAAGGAACGTGGTCGTCTCAAGAATCAAGGAAAGATGGCCGAAATTACGAAAATTGAGCCTCTTGACGGTACAAACTATCAAAGCTGGAAATATAACATGAAACTTGTGTTGATGGAATATTTGAAAGGCTTTCAGATTATTCATTGCTTCAAAGATGCGTGAAAGGATTGACCTAAGCGAGGATGGACCCAGAAAGCTTAAGTTTGGACAAACAGGTGCCCAAAAACAAAGTACTGTGGGACCACAAGATTTAAAATAGCTGTTTGTGAGGCAGTTTCCATGTGGAACACTGGAGCTGCAAGTAGAGCTCTGCTGATGAAATCTTTGGGTATCAAAGACCTTGGTCCTCATACCATGAAATATTTTAGGACACAAAACATAAAGAGGTCGCAAAATTCAAAAAGGAAATCTAGCATGAAATATAGGATAAAAAGGAAAGCACTGCATTATAAGGGTAAGAGAAATAGAAAAAGCAGGTTCCTTTAATATAGATTCTGTCAGACAAAAGAAGAAAAATAAAGCAAGAGTAGCAAAAAAGAAGTTGATGCTGAACATTATAATAAGAGAACAAGAATTGATTCTGAAGATGATAGCAATTGTCAAAATATAACATTCGTTGATGAAATGAAATAGATGTTCAAATAGATTTCAAGAGAAAGAAGGTCTAAAGGAGGTATTTTGTATGAAAGTTTATCATAAAGGCTTAACTGTACAATCACCAGGACACTGCGGGCTTGCCAGTGGCCCTACAGTAGGGTACATATATTAGTGTGCAAATAAAGGAGAGGCCATGACAGCAGGCTGCTTGACAGCCTTCGGAAGAAAATTTGCGCCAAAAAATTGATAAAATAGTAGTGTATTGCACAACACAACGAAAATAAACAACAATAAACAACAACAAATATTTATAGAAATGCATTTCATTCAAGTTTGGGCATTGTTGCGTATCTGGAATCTCAGCAGATACTAACCTGTCAGCGTCTTTTGCCACACGTGGTTTATCAATTATATACAACCTCTTTTCTGGAATTCAAACATATGCAACCACATGTCCTAAGACATTTCTTTCAAGAGGGTCAAACAAATGTTCCTTGAGTTTTAGGTGGAACATGCGACTGATTACATCTGGCCTGTCATTGGCTGTCTGGTGTTGAAGGAGATTTTCTCTAACCTCAGGCCAGTTTGGATTTGCAGTCATAGTTAGGAAGATGTCAGGTTTACCAAATTTTGTGACACTTGCCATTGCATCTTGATAATTTTGATGCATGTTTCTTGGACTACCTTGAAAGGTTGAGAGAAGAATGACAATGGGGCCAACATTTGCATCTTCAGCTTCTGCTCGTCCCTGTACGTGGTCTACAAGACCTTGATATGATTCTATGGGTTCTGATGTATGTCGGTTCATTTCCTTCAATTTTTGTATATGTATCAACCAAATATTATTGAAAAAGCAACTTTGCACGGTGTATGGTTAAAAAGCCATCTCGACATGCAATCCTGTAAGCATAAAACTCATTAAAAAAGATACGCTCCCTTTGATTAGGATGACGTGCTGCTGGTAGCTGCTGATTGCGTCGAAGTTCAATATTCCACCCAAATTCTCCATGGAAAAACAACAGTGGATATTTCATTGGGTCTGCATTTGGAGATGCCCTTCTGACATCTGGAAGCTCATATTCTGCAATTTGAAGTTCCAATGCAGCTAATTCATTTACTACATCAGGAACCTTTTGCACATCTGCATTTGGTGGTCTGTTGTTGTTATGACAGTTCTCCTTAAATTGCCTTTGTCTTTCTTTTGCTCTTTGTCAATAAAAGTTTTGCCGAGGGCGATGTGGCATATCTCAAAGCTGGGGATTAAAAATTTACTCAATTCAACCAAAGAAGAGGGTGTAGAAGATGATGGCTGACAATGAGTATGATTAACATGTAATTTAATTTTAATATAAGAAACAATTATTGTAGTATGAAATTCTGAATGATTTTGAAACAGAAGATGCTAAAACGATAAACAATATAAAATGTGTGATCTTACGAAAAGAGCCAAAAATAAGGTTGATAATCTCATACTTCCCTGCTTTAAAGTAAGGACAAGAATGAAAATTGCTTATTTGGACTTAACCAGATATTCCTAAATGGAAGAAAACGTCTCCTGTAACTTGTTGTTTCGTTTCAACTGTAACCAGAACCCAAACAATCTGTTTTAAACCGCAATTATCGATACCTTTACAGCTGCTTCCTTAAAAGATATACTCAGAATTTCTTCATACATGATGAAAACGAACCATGTTGTCAGATCGAATTTGGGTACAAATCCAAAAATTTCATCGTTTTTTAAAGGTGCAATGAAAAGGCTCAACAATTTTCAACATGTTGTCTTGGTATTTTATTGACATCCAACATCCGTAGCCCAGAAATATTTTATTGTTCTTGGGGGCTCATGCCCCAAAAAAATATAAAAATACTGTTTCCAATGAAGAATATATTTTGTTTGTATCGTTCCAAAACAGAAATACTACTATATACAGTAGTTCTGTTCTTCCTATGCACTGTACATATTACAGTAATTACTATCAGGATTCCTGTCCTATTCTTTTGGCAAATAGATCGTTGTTTGAATAGATATCGTTAACTGATGCAGGTCGTCAGAGATTGTTGACAAGTCTTCTCACTTTGCCCTTATTTGCTTAAAGGTTTACGACAACGAATGTACAAATGAAGGGTTTTCGAAAATAAATTGAAATATGGTGAAACCTGTACTTGAATTGTTCCTGTCATAACTGTGTGAAATATCTAGTGCCTAAACCAATTTTTGTATCGCTTCATTCGGTTTAAATAAGTGGTATTGATCTCCAACAGGTCTCTAAATGTCGAGAACAGAGACAAGCAAAGATGAAGTAAAATAGGGGTGTATATTTCTACATAATCTAAACGTGAAATGTGGATCTACAACTAATTAATGTCTTTAACTTCCAATAAAAAGTCTGAATCGTCCATGTCTTTTGAAATATTTAGTTCATAAAGTAGATTATCGAAGTTTTTTCTAATAACCTCAAGGCGGCTGCAAGCACTTTGCAATTTCGCTCTGCATATCCTCATAGCCCTTTGTTGGTCGTCCATCTTTTCAATTCCAGAAAGGGATGTTTTGCATCCATCAAGCAAGGATGCCAGCTCCTTCAATTTCGTTTCAATATTACATTGAGCCATGTCGTATGCTATTTGGAAGGAAAAATTTCGGGTAAAAGAAAGGTCAAACTGTATGAAACCAAGAGAAAGAAAGTGCATTGGGATTACTTTGATGGCACTATGACATTGGATGGTATAGCATCCTTCTTTACATTCGAATGCAGAACATGTGCCACTGGCTCGAAATGTTCACCTCTCCACGTTGTGAAGGTTCAAGAGCCTATGAGAGAAATTACAGGATGATACTTGGGCTTCTTGAATTGGTGTAGGGAAGTCTTCCTTAGAAAAGCTTTGCTCTGTTTTGAATATGCGGAAAGCAATGTCCGATGATGCTTTCAGTCATAGTGTAGCCAAAATAAAGAATGCACTAGAACTGGAAGCATCATTGAGCATGAAAAAAGCAGCTAAGGAAGAACATAAAGCTTTGGATACTCCAGAAGATCAAGTGATAGAAGGATTGGAGACAAGGAATCTTCAATATACTGGCTATATACGGGATGGAGATTCAAAGTCATATTCCTCTATAAAGGCCAGTAAGCATGGTGATAAAGTAATTGAAAAAATTGAATTTGTTGGGCATGTTCAAAAGCGGATGGCAGCTGCCCTCATGAAGCTGAGGGTACGGAAAGGCAAAAACAAAACAGATGGCAAATCAATTGGAGGAGTTGCCAGACTTACAGCTGCAAGAATTGATAAGCTGCAGGTATACTATGGGCTTGCTATTCGTCCCCATAAAAACAATGCTGATGCCATGAAGAATGAGGTATGGGCAGACCTTTATAATTCTGCATCAACAGATTAGAACCCGGATCATCAAAACTGCCCCATGGTTCAGGGTACTTGATGCAAATATAACAAGGCAATGCTGCAGAAAAAACAATGCAAAAACAACAATCCACTGCCTAGTGCCATTGTTGATGAGTATAACCCATTTACAACAAGCTGAAGAAATGATTATATTATGAATGGGTGCCTTTACAAGTAATAGGTACCCAACTTTCACAAGCAAAATGGTTTCCATCAGTTTATTGGTGCTGTTGATGGAACACATATTCCATTAAGAAAGCCAGAAGAATGTCCCACCGAATTCATCAACAGAAAAGGCTTCTATAGTCTCAATGTACAAGCCTGTGCAGATTACAGATACTGTTTCTTTGATGTGGTAATAAAGTGGCCAACACACCATTTGCTGCCATACTTAATGAAGGAGTTTGCAAAAGGGGGGCAATACTCAACAAGAACAGTTTTTTGGATTCTGACTTTCTTTGGCAAGGATGGTTATTGAGTGTGCTTTTGGTCGGCTAAAAGCTTGTTTTGGATTTTTAAGATGCCCCACTGATTTGGAGTTGCAAAATGCTATCACAGCTGATCACAGAAAAAATTCAAAAAAGTGTAAGGTCAAATTTCCTCTAGAACTTTCTAATGGAATGGTGCTCCCTCCCAAATGTCGTTACACAAGTCGTAAAAACAAATCACCACTCTACCTCAGCCACTTTGTTGCCCAAGGTTGACTGCTTTCTCATACCCTTTTCTTATCGGTTTCAGTTTCAAAGCAATTCGTTTTTTGGAAAACAATTGTAAGTTCTGGGCTTTAGGGAAGTTTTTTCGTATTTTCTTCTGCATTCGACGTTGGGTATTGCCTGACGAAAATTGTCCTGACTTTTACATATTTAGATTTGACCCCTTTCCAATTGATTCCATCAAAGCGAAACTTTGACGAATAAATTTTCACGCATTCGAACAGCAACTCAATCTCACTGTCTGTCCAGCCAGACCCATCACCTTTTTCAACATTTTCTAGATTGTTTTTCACCATTCTCGCAGAATTTATTGAGAAAAATAACTATCACAACACAACACAAATCTTCTACAAAATCAAGAAAGTGATGAATTTTGGCGCGCTTTGTAAACAAGCATATACGCATTGCAAGCGGAGCGTCTCAGTGTAACTGCTACTTTAATTATCACTGCAGAGTAAGAAATTGCTCTGCACGGATAGCGTTCCTGATATAGTGTAACTTAAGCCTTTAATCAAATTTGCAAATGTTTCTCTTTCCCATAGCCTTCACTTGAAAAATTCATCAATGAAGTTGAAAAGTATTCAAAATTGATAAGTCACCGCAAGTGCCAGTTGGAATTAAAGCGAATGTACAAAGGAAAAGCCTGCAAAAGAAAACAGTGATAAAAAACAAAAACGAATTGGGTGAATTTTTTCCACTTGATGATGACATCTTGCCAAAAATTCCAGCTTCGGGCAATGGGGCAGCAAATTTTTCTAGCAGAGTACCTATTTCTGATACACCATATGCTGGGTCGTTTTGCCAATACTGTGGATCATATATAGGCATAGCTGAATGAATAGCTGAATCTTCTTCAGGAAACCTTTCTCTCAATAGATTTCTTCCAACCCTTGAGCAATCTCATATGGCATGACGCCTTCAAATAACAGAGAAACAGGGCCAGCAGCGTTCAGTATATCAATGTAGCTTGCAACTTTGCAAAATAAAGCGCAAGATTGCAATTTATTGAGCAATCCTGTACCTTGGCTTTTGAATTGTTATTTCCTTTTCTTTCAGCCAACGTATTTTCAAATGCTGTAATTAACCCCTGCCAAGTGTCTACAAGCATTTTCAAGGCTCTACAGCAATGGTTGATGCAATGGTTGATGGAGCGAGTACCTCCCAGTTTTGGCATCTTTTTGTGTGCATCTATCCCAAAGGCTTTACAAGCTTCAAATACCTCGTTCAGTTTTCCAGAGTTTTTTAGTAGCCCATATATGGCTTTATATTGCTCATCACATTGCTGGAACTGTGAGACCTCGATAACTGTGTTAAAACACCAGAATAAATTCTGGTATTAACACTTGCCCCATCATCACCATCTTGTCATTGGTAGCAGACACCATCTTGACGAGCATTGAGGGGATAATGGCCAATTTGTAAGCAGTTTTGATCATTTTCATGTAAGAATCTTGGGTACTTTGTTTCAATGCCACATCTTTTATGGGTTGTATCAAGCTTATCAATAGAAATCACTTCCAAAAAATTGTACGAGATTGATAATCATCAGTGATTAACAAAACTTTCTCTGACAAAAAATGCTAAATTTTAGTCATCACCTGGCCGCCTTTGTGCATTCCCAACCATCCTTACTTCTGTGGAAGGTTGAACATCCTTCGATTTTTTCATTAATAAAGTACCTTGAGCATACATGCACAGACATTGATCACGATTATTGGGAAAGTGCAGCCAAAGGTCATAGATCGCACCCATACTGTTGTTCGAAAGCATGGGCTCCCTTCATTGAAGCACTTGCTGTCGCCATTCCTGTTGCCAGTATTATACATCAGGACTCAGAGCTACTGAATGGCTTGGGTAATTTTTTATCGGAAGGAGGGATTGTTGGTAGCAAGGTACTGGATATCATAAAAAGATAGTTTCCAGTTTTGTATGACCTTGTCACATCACTGCAAGATGTCAAATGCCTAGAGGCACTTTTAAGCATTCCCCAACTGATGGTTGAGAAATCCAGTAACCCGTTCTTGAGGCAGCCCAAAAATCAAGCTAGAAGCTTACGTGGGTCAAGAGAAAAGAACGAAGCATCAGCCAGTATTGCACATTGGCCTGACCTGCCACAGAAGCGACAACGTGGACGCTACCAAATAGGTGAAAACAAGGTTTCGAAAAAGCAAAATGTTAGCACGAAGAGTCTTTTGCAAGGGGTATTCACTTTGTTTTGCAAGCATGGTATCTTATGGATGTTTATTTTTCTTTTTATTCTATCCATCGTATAAATTACGACAATAAATTACTAACTTCATGACAACTTATTAGCAAAAGATGATACATCAAAAAAAGGACAACTCCGAGAGAAAAAAAGGGGCCTACCACTCAGCCATTACATCCAGTAAAACATTACATAAAACAACAATAATTGTAACTGCTTAAAGTATACAAATATAAGAAAGGAAAATAATTTTTCTAAAAGGAGATAAGGTTTTGTGTGCCTTGTTTCGAAATGAGAGATTTTGAGTCAACTAGCTATGTGAATAAACTTTAGGGTTTATAGTTATAGATCTTCTTTGAGTTCTTTTGGAAGTTCAATATTGCCATATAAAGCAAAAAGAACTGCATCAAAGTTTTGTTTAAATCAGTGATGTACCCCTTGCAGTTGGATAAGGTAGGATAAAATTTTTGAAGGAATTCTATTCCATTGGGTTACTTGGCAAGGATAGAAGCCACATTGGAAGTGTTCTGATTGTAGCCCACAATAACACCCTAGTTGCAAAGGTAGTAAAGCAGGTTGAATGGTGCCCTCAGTTTGTATTTGAACATGCATTACAAGACTATTTATAATCTTATAACTCAAAGAGAGCCGCATGTTTCACCCTTAGCAATTTCACTTATCTTGATCAAGTTCTGTGTACGAACTAAGAGAACTTTCCTCTTAATGTTCTTCTCCATGTTTCTGTTGAGCACCAGCAGCAGAATACTCTTGACATATCCTTTTTCCCATTTTAAATAATATTGATATTCATGTTCAAAAATTTGCAATACTTCATGTTCTCTATTTCGAAAGTCAAATTCAAATTCAAGGTCAAATTCGAAAGCAGAATAATGGTAAGCAATGACACTTGTCGTTCTCTTTTGCTTTGCTACATTGACAACAGAAGAAGAAAAAGCAAATGACTAAATATGGATGAGTATGAATAGATGTTGGAAATGCTGGAAGGTTGAACATCCTTTGATTATTTTATTAATAAAGTACCTTGAGCATTCATGCACAGACATTGATCATGATTATTGGGAATGTGCAGCCAAAGGTCATAGATCGCACCCATACTGTTGTTCGAAAGCATGGGCTCCCTTCATTGAAGCACTTGCTGTCGCCATTCCTGTTGCCAGTATTATACATCAGGACTCAGAGCTACTGAATGGCTTGGGTAATTTTGTATCGGAAGCAGGGATTGTTGGTAAAAAGGTACAGGATATCATAAAAAGAAAGTTTCCAGTATTGTATGACCTTGTCACATCGCTGCAAGATTTCAAATGCCTAGAGGCACTTTAAAACATTCCCCAACTGATGGTTGAGAAATCCAGTAACCTGTTCTTGAGGCAGCCCAAAAATCAAGCTAGAAGCTTACGTGGGTCAAGAGAAAAGAACGAAGCATCAGCCAGTATTGCACATTGGCCTTACCTGCCACAGAAGCGACAACGTGGACGCTACCAAATAGGTGAAAACAAGGTTTCGAAAAAGCAAAATGTTAGCACCAAGAGTCTTTTGCAAGGGGTATTCACTTTGTTTTGTAAGCATGGTATCTTATGGATGTTTATTTTTCTTTTTATTCTATCCATCATATAAATTACGACAATAAATTACTAACTTCATGACCACTTATTAGCAAAAGATGATACATCAAAAAAAGGACAACTCCGAGAGAAAAAAAGGGGCCTACCACTCAGCCATTACATCCAGTAAAACATTACATAAAACAACAATAATTGTAACTGCTAAAAGTATACAAATATAAGAAAGGAAAAGAATTTTTCTAAAAGGAGATAAGGTTTTGTGTGCCTTGTTTCGGAGTGAGAGATTTTGAGTCAACTAGCTATGTGAATAAACTTTAGGGTTTATAGTTATAGAACTTCTTTGAGTTCTTTTGGAAGTTCAATATTGCCATATAAAGCAACAAGAACTGCATCAAAGTTTTGTTTAAATCAGTGATGTACCCCTTTCAGTTGGATAAGGCAGGATAAAATTTTTGAAGGAATTATTTTCCATTGGGTTACTTGGTAAGGATAGAAGCCACATTGAAAGTGTTCTGATTGTAGCCCAATAACACCCTAGTTGCAAAGGTAGTAAAGCAGGTTGAATGGTGCCCTTAGTTTGTATTTGAACATGCATTACAAGACTATTTAAAATCTTATAACTCAAAGAGAGCCGCATGTTCCACCCTTAGCAATTTTATTTATCTTGATCAAGCTCTGTGTACAAACAAAGAGAACTTTCCTCTTAATGTTCTTCTCCATGATTCTGTTGAGCACCAGCAGCAGAATACTCTTGACATATTATTTTTCCCATAAAGTTTGATAAATTGACACTACCACTAAATCACAGGTTTTTTTAAAATGTTGAAAAAACATTCCTTTATTCCTGGTGAGGTCTAGGTTATATTTTCAATACCAAGCCAATAACAACTCTGGGCAGACAGGGCTACCGTTTGAAATAAAAATAAAAATTAAAAAGTAGGAAATTAAATTTGAAGTTGCATGTGTAAAGATATATGCTCTTGCTTCTTATATGAATGAATCCAGACGTGTTTGATAAATACGTTTTTATATCAAATTTCCCTTTTTCGAAAATTTTTAGAGAGAAAAAAACGAGAGAGGCCTTAAAATAGCCAATCAATTTGCGCAAATACGATAAGACATGCATTATAAGCGTAGAGCCAAATTAAAAAATGGATTTATTTTAGATATAGGTGTAGAGAAATTTGAAACAATAACCCAAATAAAATCAAATATGCTCAATCTATAGTAACATTGGCATTCATTTCTCTGGAATCAAATTGGCAGACGTGCTCTAAGAAGTACACTGACAAGCAGTGGAATTACTTTTCTTGAAGACACTTTGTTCTTCTATAGGGCGATTCGGTGTAACGTAATAAGCTTAGCGACACTTAGCAACGCTTTCTTTGGGGTGACAACAAACTCTAAACATTGTTGACAACGCACGGACGCAGTGACGTTAAACAGTATATTTTGCGCGATTTATTCACAAATTCAACATGTCTTACGAATACTTCGATTCGCTAAGTGATGAAGCAAGAAAACGCTATTTAGAACCAGTTACCTGCCGATGTTTGGGTGGACAATCCGAAGTTATGGCCTAATATCGAATATCCTGACATCTATGAATACCTTAATAATACCCCAGGTGAGTCTTTTTAATATCAGTGCTTGTATTCTTGTAAATTAACAGTTTCAGGATTTAGAAAAGGCTTTTCTAAAAATTGTTGATTGTATCATTGTCGCGATTCGGTCTGGACTGCCTGTCCATGCATAGGGCGATGCTATGTGAACGCTAGTACACCAAAGTAAAGTGGTGCCATGTTATGACAGTCAGCAATGTAGGCAAACATTTTATTGATCAAGTCAAGGATTGAATCATTTATTTAATTGGTATAACTTTGAATATAGTTATAGTAACGGCCCAGGTACATGATATGTCACTTCAAACCTTATTGCACTGAAATTTGATCAACTTACTTCAAACTTACTCTTGATAATTTTCAACTGTTAGGGGTTTACACAAAAGAGGCAATGAAGTCAAGGAAAGGACTTGAAGCCTACAATCAATTTTATTCTGGCTGGGTTGGCACTGTGAAAATTTACCAACGAGGCAGAGAACTCCCCTCCATCATGCGAGCAAGTATTTTGCATTCACAGAGGCTCAATGAAGAAGCTCTTCAACCATGGATTGCTGCAAATTCAGAGGGTTTGGTTTTGTGTGCCCACTGTAATTGTACCTTTTAACTGCTTAGAGTTAATCTTTATATTCTTAGTTAATTGTTTTTTAAATTTGAATTTATTCAATTAAAAATGAAATTTTAAATTCTCAAAATTGAAATTATTAAATTGTCAAAAATTTCCTCCATCACCATAACATTTCCCATACTGAATTTTGTTTTTATGATCGATTCAATATTTTTTATATTTCTTTCCCTGCACTGAAAAATAAGTATTAAAAATTTTCTTTATCATTCATTATTCAGGCTTGGTGAATCATGCTCCCACATTGGTGCACTTTTATTTAAAATTTAAGGGGCTGTTCGCTTTGGGTTTACAAAGCTGTCATGCACAGATGTTTCCTGTAAATGGAACAATGATTTTGTTAAGACAATAGAGGGAACAGAAATAGGAAACATAAAATTCCACAAGAAGAGTTCTGTAAAGAAAGCAGTAAAACGACCTTCATGTGGAATATCAACCATTGAAAGGAAACAGTTCCTTGAAGCACTCAATGGTTTGCCTAATGAGTACAAACCTGTAGGCCTTAGCCTTTTCTCAGAATGCTGCCAATCGTTCTGTCACAATGGTCAAGTGGCAGAAAGGCCTGAAATTCCCAAGAGCCTACGTGATTTTTATTGTCCCAATATCAAAGCAGAAGATGTGGCTGCCAAAATTGAGGAAAATTTATTCAATCCCAATAACAGAAGCTGAGAGGGATTTTATTGAACAGTCAACCAAATCGCAAAGTAGTTCACTGATGTGGAAAGAATTAAGAGCAGGACGCATAACAGCATCTGTTGCACATAGTGTGTTACATGCCAGGGACAATAAACTTCCCAAGTCAACAATTTTAAACATTTGTATCAGTATCAACAAAACTTACTTTGCCGTCATTGGACTGGGGTAAACAGCATGAACAAACTGCTATTAAATGCTACCAAAGCAAAATTGCTAAGGACCATGTGAATTTAAATATTAAAGCTTCAGGACTGAGGTTACATTCAGAGTTCCATGTACTTGGTGCATCAGCAGATGCTATTGCTACTTGCAACTGTCATGGCAAGTTTCTTGTTGAAGTAAAATGCCCTTACAAGCACAAGGAGGCTGATTCTTTAATCAACTGCATAGAAGATCCCAGTTTCTGTCTGAATGAAAAACTAATGTTAAAAGAGAATCATAAATATATGGCACAAGTTCAAATGCAAAGTTTACCTTTGTCATTTTGTTATTTGGACCCCAAAGTTCTGTCATGGAATTGAAATACCATACAGCAATAAAATTGAATCATCCATTCAAAAGATGTATGATCTGCATAGACAGTTCATAGCTCCTGAGATAATAACACGGTGCATTGAGAATGCAAAGGTAGAAGATGGTGAAGAAGGTGAAAAGGAAGATGATAATGTATATTGTTATTGTCAGCAGCCCTCTAGTGATCAAATGATAGGTTGTGACAATTCTTTGTGCAAGAGGAAATGGTTCCATTTTAAGTGTGCTAAAATAAAGAGACCCCCTAAGGGCAATTGGTTCTGCAAGAATTGCAAAAAAAGAGACTCGCATAAATAAACTGTTAAGTTTTATGTTAACATATCACTTATTTTCTTTACATAAATATCTAGAATTGTTTCAAATGCTGCTGTTTTTATCTTTATAAACAATTCCTGTTGTGAGATTAAAAAGAGCCCCGCAGACTGTAACAAGTTTGTCAATATTTGGTACTTCTTCCAGTGCTTCGTTTTGTTGAGACTTTACCGTGGCTAAAGGAAGAGTTCCCTGTAGAACTGAAAACTTGTTTTTCATCAAACCAATAACTCTTTCAATGTGGATACGCACATTTGCAATTTGTCTTGTAGTTTCCACTTCCTTGGGTGTGAGTTGTTTCTTACCTTTGGTGAAACTTGGGATAATGAGTTCTGCACCACAAACTGCAGCAAACTCATCCTTCAGTGTGAACCCACGATCTGCCAAGATTTCATCTCCATGCAAATGGTATTTGGTGCTAATGAAGCCTGATGCCTTGACTATTTGAATGTCAGTAGCCCTTCCACCCCATCCCTTTGATAAGAAGCTTACTGCTCCCACAGGATTACAACTTATCAAATACTTAACAGTAGCTGGCAAACTGAGTTGAAAACCTTCCAGGAGAGACCAGTAAGGTGGGTTGAAGCATTGTCATTTCCTGCAATCACCATTGGATCGTAATTTGACAGAAGCACCTGCCAATGGAAGAAAACTTTAAATTTTTTGAAAAATGTTGATTTAGATTGTGACAACAAAGGAACAAGTGACTAAAACAAGGTTTACAATAAAAACTAACTTAAATTGCAGTTTTATTTTAAAGGAAATATCATGATCAGACTTGGCTTTTATCATTCTTCAGAGGTGTATATCAAAAGACAGCTCAGAGGAATTTACTTTTGCTATTATTTTCAAGTAATCTCTTCAATCTTCTTAAAGAATTTTGAAGGACAACTCTTTGGCAAATTGGAATTTTAGAACCTATTAAATTAGCTTTGAAAATTAACTCGAAGTTCAAAAGAAACTACAAATGAAGAAATTTAGTACCAGTCTTTAACCCTGTGAAAAATGGAAGGTAAAAGAGCATTCTTTCCTTAAAGAAACAAACCATATCTGTTGTTCAAGGCAGGTAATTTTTGTCAATAGAGTTTCCCTCTCCTTTCTCAGAAAATTGACTTCTAATGACTCATTTGGAAGTGCTTGTGGTTGAGCCTGTACATCTGGCATTTCAGTGCTTGGGCCAGCTTCAGAACTTTCTGGATGTTCAGATGTCATTCCTTGATCTTCTTCAGTCACCAAAATCTTTGTCTTGATACTACATTCAATTTTAGCCATACCCCGTTTTCTGACTCGCTCAAACCTATCTAACTTTTTGGTAGCAATGTTGCCGTCTAGAGCCTTGTGCTTAAAGACTGAAGGTACATAGTCAGGATGAGTTGGATCCTTTGATGGTTTCCCTAAATTAGGCACAAACATCAGTCAGGACGGAGGTGTACTTGATAGGAAACAAGACTGCTATTTGATAGATATAATAAACTAGACTTTTCGTACGAAATTTCGGTATAACAAGCGAAGAATTGGCCTAATCAAAACAAGAACGCCAACAAGTTGCAAATTGGTTTTGATTTAATTAATATTGAGATAAACTGCAATAAAATAAAACCATACATACCCTCTAAAAAATGGGCAGAACAAATGTACGCGTATTTGCCACCTGGAGCCCATGGAGTCCCATCTTCGTTTACGCAATTCATTGCTTGCACCCATCGTTGCCATTTGTCCGCATTCTTTTCTCGATCAGGAAATCGATGGAAAGAAATATCCTTTTTATCCATCATATTGTGGTTTGAGCAGCCAACTGCAATGCAACTTTTCGGCATTTTCGATTTATTTAAATGTTCCAAAGTGACAATCAACTTTGCGTACATAAACACAGCAAACACTACGGGGCCTAGCCGATTGACCTGTTTGTATTCACCCCACGCCTGTTGCTAGGCGCAGTTGCTACACGTTGCCGAATCGCCCTATTGGTCCTGTATCTGAATTAAATTGTCCTTATGACCTGTGCAGGTTGTATATAAGCAACATTGGAATTCGTTGATCAATATTATATTGTTGCGATGTTATGTTGTTAGTTTAGTAAGTTTGCTTCAATAAACTTATTCTAGCTATCATCTGCTTTTAGGTGGAAAAGCTGCGGCAAATGCTTGGCATTAACCTCACTGAGCTCCCAAAAAGAGAAAGAGGGAATCAGTACCTTTTCACCTGCACTGATTATTTTGCATAATGGCCTGGAGCCTTTTCCATAAAAAGTAAAGATGCAAAAGAGATGCAAAATGGTCTCTTAAAGTTGTTCTGTCACCATGGTGCACCCAAACAGCAGCAAATCATCTGCAAACGAATGGTCTGGATGAAAGAACGAATCAGACTTTAAACAGGTATTGTCTTATTACGATTTATACTTGGGTATTTAATAGTTTTTTATGTAAAGATATTTAAGTTTGATTGATTGTAAAAAATAACTCAAGACCCTGCGGTAACTGGATAACCAGATAACCTTAAAACTGCCCCTTAACTGGCTTTGTAACCTCGGTATAAGCATAGTTGATAAAAGGAATGGTTTGGAAACAAAGAAGATTGCGCAATATGTTATTGTTCTGAATTTCTTTGATCACATGACCAAACAACATCCAAGGCACTGTTCTAGCATGGCGGACGGCCGATACAGAACAAAATCATTATGGTAAACTGTGTTTTTAACGGATGTCATACTAATCGGGCAAATAAATCTGGAAAGTACGATAATATTTCAATCTTCAAGATCACCGCGTGTTCTGGTAAATTTTATTTAGACTGGAAAAGAGATATCCTCAACATAATCACAAAGTATCGGCAGGTGGATGCTCATTTTTCCCAACAAATCGAGAGAGGACAAATATATGTTTGTGAAAATCATTATGAGCCTGAAGACATTGAAATAACAGGTAAGTTTATAGTTTTTATAGCTTTGTTTTATCTGTATTATTGTACAAGAAAAGGCTAAAAGAATGATTCTAAAATTTATTTCTAGTATTTCCAAAATGGAAGATATCCGAAACCATATTGCAAAACCAGATCAGAAATATTTTGGAAATCACGACAGTTTGAATTCAACTTTTGATTTTTACTAGAACTCACAAATCATAAAAGCAAATACAACGTGTAGCTAAATTTTTGGGAGAAATTTCAATCTTTGCATACATCGATAGCATTAGAAAAACTCGTTGGTTGAAAGCTTCCACGGACTGTATTTATGATAATATTTGACTATGTTGTAATAGTTAATGGTAAACGCATTCTTCAAAAAATAGATTCAAAATAAAAGACAAGAGGCCCAACTGCTTATAAGTCTAGTCAATGCACATTGCATAGGTGAAATGTCACAAGAGGCTTGTGATGGCTTGACCTTCCCCAAGGATTTGCCTTCTTGTCAAAGAAGTTTGGGTAATTGGATTCCTTAGATTTTATCTCTTATCAGAAAATTGAAGGTCTGTGTCCCCTAAATGAAATCTGAATTCTCACCACTGCAGCTCTGCATGTGGATATTGTGTCAAATTGATGTGTTTTTGTCTGTTCCTATAACAAGGAAGGAAAGTACTACGTCCAGGAGCCCTACCAAAAAGGAATTTACCAATAAAGAGTCATCCTTCTAGAGAGATTGTTGCCCGGAGACACATAGATATTGTAAAAGAAAGAATAACTGAAGATTAATTTTATCCTGAAGATTAATTAATATTAATTTAACTGAAGATCCATCAATCTTAGATGTAACTAATGATATTCCTTTTCAGTATACCCAGTACTACAGGGCACCTACTTGCTATGTCCTCCTGGAACCAGGCACAAGTGAAAGCTGCAATGATTGCAAGAAATTTGAAGGAAGGGCCATACAAGCTTACAAGGTAAAGACATCACTGCAAGAGACAGCTGTAAAGAGTAGAGCACCTTTAAAAGCAACAAGTCATTCAAGACTAAAGGCCACAGTGTTTAGTGAAAGAATGAAATGTGGTCTTTTGGAGGAAAAATTGAGAGAGATGGATAAAGAAATTCAGTCATCATCAGTTCAGCTAGATGATGAGTTGACCACCGATATCAATAAGATAATGTCAGAAAATCTTGAGAGTGCCTCACCCTTTATGACATTATTTTGGCAGGAACAAGTCAAGTATTTTAAGCAAGGGTTTAGACGGTTTCATCCAATGATTATTCGATTTTGTCTATCAGTTGCTGCAAAATCAGGTTCCGCTTATGATGAGCTGAGAAATTCAGGGATTCTCTGTCTACCAAGTCGAAGAACTTTAAGAGACTATCGTAATGCTATTCGACCTCAGGTTGGATTCAATTCAGGTGTCATCAATGAACTTAGGGAAGCTGTTGAAAGCTCTAAAGGTCACCAGAAATTTGTTTGTGTTTCATTTGATGAAATGAAGATATCGGAAGGCTTGGTATTTGATAAATATACAGGTGAACTAATTGGCTTCACAGACTTAGGAGATGGTGAAATAAATGAAGCATGCCTCCAGAAAGAGAAGACCCTTGCAACGCATGCACTTTTATTTTTTGTCAGAGGAATTTCATCTGACCTGAAGTTCCCATTAGCCTATTTTGCAACAGATGGTATCACAAGTAGCCAAATTCTTCCTCTGTTTTGGAGATGCATTGCCATTTTAGAGTTAAACGTCAAATTATGTGTCATTGCCACAATATGTGATGGAGCAACACCCAATCGTAAGTTCTTCAAGTTACACAAAGGCCTTGATTACTGCACAGATAGTGAAATGGTTTATCGTACTATAAACGTTTTTGACCACAGAAGATTCATCTTTTTCTTCAGTGATCCATGCCACTTGGTCAAAACAGCTCGAAACTGCTTGTTCAACTATGGTTCTGGTCAAAGTAGTCGCTACATGTGGAACAATGGCAAATATCTAATCTGGAGGCATATCACTGGTGCATTTCAAGCTGACCTAGATGGAGGCCTGAAGCTTCTACCAAGGCTAACCACTGATCACATCAAGTTGAACAGTTATTCGAAGATGAAGGTGCGTTTAGCAGCTCAGGTGCTGAGTTCAAGTGTAGCTGCCATATTAAGATCATTTTACTCTGGAGATACAAGTGCAACAGCTGACTTTTGTGACAACATTGATAAATTTTTTGATTGTCTAAATGTAAGAAGTTGTCACGAGCATGAAAGAAAGAGAAAAAACTTTCTAAAACCCTATGTTTCGATCGATGATGAACGTTTCAAATGGCTCAAAGAAGAATTCCTAGGCTACCTTAAGCAATGGAAAGAGACCATTTCAACTCGCCAAGGTGAATTTTCTGATGCTGCCAAAGAAAAAGATGTTTATTTCAAAGCAGACCTATGAGGGACTTCAAATAACTGCCTATTCTGCTGTAGAATGTGTGCAGCAGCTTTTGAGAAGTGGGATGCCTTATGTTTTAACGGAGAGATTTAGCCAAGATGATTGTGAAGAGTATTTTTCCTGTCAAAGAGCCATTGGGAGAAGTAGTAAAAACCCAAATATGCAGCAATTTGGATACAATGCAAATAATATCTGTGTTGGTATGGCTGTTTCAACAGTTACAGGAAATACTAGCGGGAAATACTATGGGATAAAAAAGAAAAAATCATGGTATGAAATAAATGATTCAAAACTTAAGAAGCGAAAGACTAAAGACAATGAGAAGAAATAACAGTTTACTTTTTTTAGTTAACATTGGTTTAAATTTGTGTATTTTGACTGGCAAAATGTAGGGTAAAGCTATCCTTCTAGGGTAAAGATATCTTTCATGTTACTTTGTGAATAAGCCACCCTGTCTAACAGTTCTTTGAATCCTTTTTTAAGATACCCTCTGAAAGCTCTTAAATTAAATGAACCTTTACAAGCTTAATGATGACTGATTAATTCAACTGGGACCCCCAAAAACCCCATTCTGAAGTCGACATTAGATTTTTAGGCATTGGGATGATAGGTTGCATTGCAAAAAAGTTTGAATTTCTCAAACTTACTAGGGAACCACAAAATTTGCAAATCTTTTAACCTAACAATTTGAAGACTTAAAAAACTAGCAAAAATTACACAGTATTACCTTTAAAAAGAACATTAACAATTTTGTTTGAAACTATAACTATAATTTTGTAAAAAGAGTATGTATACAAGGAACACGTTATTTCTTCTTAGATTTAGTATGATCAGTGTTAGTTTGCTTCAGTTCTTTTCTTAAGCTCTTTTTTTTCCCACTTGTTGTTTTGAGTTTTTGTCTGTTTATGATGTCCTTTGCATATGAAAATGACCTTACTCTCAAAAACAAGGTAAAAATTTCCTGTAAAATGTTTTTGGCTAGTTCATCATCTTTAGGTTCATAAGCAGGGCAGTCTTCAAGAATACTTGAAAAAAGTTCTCTCTTATTTAGGTCATCTAATAACTTATTGGTTATTGCACTAATTGCTATCAATGTTATATTCGCTCCAACAGTTGCTTCTCTAAATTTGCGCTCTGCAGCAAGAAACAAATTGGATACAGGCCTTTTAATGCCCCACAGACCTCCACGATTCACTGCTGATATCAAAAGTTGATCAACGAGATTATCGTCCTTGAAACATATGATGATGGACTTCATGATTTCGTTTTGTGGAGAATCTGTTTTTATGCTGTAGTATAGTTTTCTCAACACATACCCACCAATGTATTGTATGCACTGTTTATCTCTGTCATTTATTTGTGGCACAGATGGTGCAGGTTGCTTTGAAACAGATTGAAACTCTGTCATTAACCTCTCACAAACAATAATTGCAAGCAAGGGGACCTCATGTTCTTTTAAAAGTGGGAATAATTCTTTACTCTTGTTTACTACTTCGCTGTAATATTCTGCATAATAGAGTTCTTTGCTCTTTTTATCAACCAGCTTTGACAGAACTTTCTTTATGATATTACAAGATGACTCAGAAATAAAACAATCTTGAAGAGGATATCTCTCTTTACAATAAAGCTCAAACGAAGTATTGACTTCTGTTCCATAACAGCGATCGGCTGCAATTTCTTGACAGGCTACTTCCATAATAGATTTTAGCCTGGACTGTGGGAGGGATAACTTCTCATGTTTGGAGGCCTTGTGTCGCAGCAAACCGCGGACTGTCTTAAATGTTTTATCACAAGACTGACACTTTTCTTTTTCAATATTCATTTCCAGAATCTGAAATTTCAAAATAATGAATAAAATTGAAATAAATATGATTTTCAAAAGCGACAAGGTAAGGAAAATATGAAGAACTAAAACCAAACGGGCGAGAGATACACATTGGGCCTAAAACTTCGAAAAATTGAGGTAAAATAGTCACAGACTTTACAGTACCTTGTTGCCTGCCGTATCAAAATCTTCCTGTACTTCAATTATAGCATCAAGCTCACATATAAAAGCAAAAACCTCATCGTCTCCTACAAATTGAACATCCAAGTCAGCTTCCGCCATTGTTTCACGATTTCACCTTGGACGTTCTTTGGTCACGTGACCAAACTCTCTCGATTTTCAACATAAAACAAAGGCCCCATTGTTTAAGAAGTCAGTTTCCAAACCATTCCTTTTATCAACTATGGTATAAGGGAAATGTGATTTAAATGTCTTTTTTATTTATGGTCAGAGAAAAGTCTTTTTCAGAGCCGTAGCTTTTGTTGCAGATTTCTGATATCCTTTTTAAGAAACTTAACTTGAAAACCTTCTCAGCCTATGAATTGATGACACCTTTCAAAATGACACCTTTCAAAATGATGTACGGCCGAGAAGCAAGAAGACCCATTGATATCAACGAAGACGATAAAGATGTAGCTGGGGTAAGATGTATGCTTTTATAGCCATCATATCTTTACAGAAAATTTCCTTTGTTTATTATTGACGATTTTTTTAACAAAAATGAATAGGCAATTAATATTAAGAGCATTTCAACTCTTTTCCAAAAAGTATTACTAATTTCTTTGCTTTTCAAACGATTTCAATAACTTTTCTTCAAATTTTATTTGTCTTCTTCTTCTTCTTCAAAGAGCTCAGATTTCTACTTCGAAGAAAATTTCCTTCCTTCTGAGAGCTCTGAAAATAGCGCAAAAAGAATTGATTTTTTATTGTCTTTGGCCCTCTCTTTGTGAATAATTTTTTTCATTCTCTGCTGAATGCATCGTTGTATGTCGTAGAGGCTTAATAAAAGCAAGTTGAAGTTGTTTTGTTTTCAGATGGAACTAAAGATACCAACAGAGGATCTGGTTGTCAAGTTTACTGCTAAAATTGAAGACCTACGATCATATAATGGTAAAAAGCACTTGGGAAAAGAGTTCTCCTTTACGATTCAAGGAGAACAACGGGCAAAGGAGGCAAGCTAAAGAAAGAATGGAAAGGTCCACACATAATAACAGAAATTGTTGGACATAAACACGTTAAATCAAATGGAAGGCCAACAATTGAAAACATCAAGGATTTAAAGCTGTGGCCTTTTGAAGATCCAGAAAAATTGATTCTCCAGAGAAGGCTGCCAGTCCCAAAGATTTAGGAATGAAGGATGAACTTGAAACGGCCAACGAACAAAAATGTGATAAAGATCACGAAAAAGGAAAAGGAATGCAAAGCAAATGAACAAACAGAGAATGAGATGAGAAACGCAAACCTTGAAGAGGGGATTACAGAAAGTACAGTTAAAAAGGAAGATAAGAACACAGAAAAATTTGAAGAATTTTTGGAGGAGAAACAAGAGTATGTAAACAATGACAAGGAACAAGCAATAAAGAAACTTGCACATCAGAGAGAAAGATACAAGAGGAACCAAAGCAAAAGGGAAAGCATTGAAAACTGACTTCCAAGATGAAGAATGGAATTATAGTATTTCTTCAGAGGAACAAGTGGGGAAAGAGAGTGCCTTTCATGAGACTCCAGGGCATATTCACACTGAAGATGAAATGGAAGTTCAAGTTGAAAATGATGAATTTATTTTTATCCAAGAAGAGGTTGTAGAAGAGGCAGAAAATTCGGCATTTGTGCACCTGTGAAGGCAATTAAAGTTGAGGACAATGATGAAAATACGTGATCTAGTCCAAAAGTGACCTCGCCAAAAGTGCTGATAAGTGCAAAAGATAGTAAGCATGGTTTCCAATTATTTTTTGGTTGACATTATCGCGAGTGAAGAGTGAGCATGGTTTCCAATTTTTTTGGTTGACATTATCGCCAATGAATTTGCTAGGTATTAAAACTTTTTATAAATCATGTTATATAAGGGCATATTGAAAGAAAAAGTTTCTTTAGAAAAACATTCTTTAGAACTTGGTACTTGGAGCTGTCTAACAGCTAGCAAAATTTCCTTTATATTTGCTAAGAAAGTCTTAAATTTTTCAAATTTTTTTCAAAAGCACGTCTTCTCTTTGCTAAAGAATGAAAATATAGATAGTTAAACTACTTGTCATTTGTTGACTGGACATTTGACCAACTTTCATCAATTCATAGACTATTGGTATTTTACTTTTTTGGTGCCCAACATTGTTCATTTTAAGTGAAATCATAATCTCAAAATTTAACCAAAATTTGAACTATATCTACTTTGCATTTTTCCATAGTTGTTCATGCAATTTGGAACAATGGACAGGTGTCTTACATCATAAGCAAAATTGGGAGCATCCAAATATTGGACACAAAGATCAAACAATTGCAAGGCAAAACATATCTTTGTGACGATGTTAGTTATTTATAAGTATGATTACTTTTTTAAATGCATTTTCATGGTATCTGTTGGTAATTAGGGCAGTATATCTAATTCCAACATATATTCAAAGTCAAACGATGGTTTCAATTTTCTTAAAGGAGAATTCTGTGATTATTTTTTGTGTGTGACAGAAAGTGGCAAATGGGTGTGGGAAGAGCGATCGTGAAAGAATTTTTTCAAAATATGGTTTAATTTGCGAGTAATTGCTAATTGAAATAGTCGTTGGCTTCAGGACAATTGTTGGATCTTCTTAGTTTCCGAGAATTTGACTTTCCATTGTGACCTCATATGTGATCTTCGGATTTCGGACACACGATCCACATAGAGATTTTGTATAAAAGTAGGGGCCATGCGTATGTATCTTATTCGCTGCAAGGAAACCTGAAGGACCCGAACATACAAGAATAATGGTTCATTGTAGTGCTTACAACTGTTTTGTTGATAGTAGGAAGAGAAAATCTAAGAAAGATCTAGTGGTTTGTTCCGAAGATGCTGCTGCAACTTTAGATGGGCCTAGCCATCCAACCCAAATTAAAACGTTGTTCGTATTTCCAACAAATCATGCCCTTCAGAAAATTTGGATATTGAAGATGAACCTCATAATCTTTGAAGTAAAACCTCACTCCAGATTGTGTCAGGATCATTTCGAAGAGGATCAATTTGAAGTCAACCCAAAATTTATCGCTTTCCTTGGACTTGAGAGGATCAAACGCCCTACCTTGAAGAGTGACGCTGTACCGACAATTTTTGATAGAGGGTGACCAAAAGGGAGTGAGCAAGTCAAAGGAAAGATAGTCTTGAAAAGAAGAGCTGCATCAACTATCGAGTCAAAATTCCAGTCAAAATTCCAGTCCAAATTCCAACCTTCAAGTCCAAAGAAGCCTAGCCCGAAGAAAAGGTATGGTGCCTTTTTGAAGCATCGCAGACTCAAGGTTTGTAAAAGATTTCCGTTATTAATTCTAGCATATGCAAAATAACATTTTTTCGACATTACCTTGATTGTCAATTTCTTGAAACTGATATATAGCTTTCTTTGCTTTCTTATTGTCACACAGACGATTTCAGAGTTACTGAGAGGACCATCAGTCCCAGATCCTGCTAATGAGCCTCGTGAAATTGACACATACATGTCAGATATTGCTGAAAAACAGCTTCTAAACAAAGAATCTTTGTCAGTCCAGGATAGATTCACAGAGCTAACATCATGTGCCAACGAACTGTATCTAATGCAGGAACAGAGACCCCCGTTGACTGGCGATTCGTGGCCACACAAACAACTTCCAGATTTATGACAAGAGGTACTACTACAACGCAACTCAATTTCCATGATGTATTTGTTTATTAAAATATAAATTTTATCCCTTTCTAATCTCTAGGTGCTATTGCATCCATAATACTAGATAAAGTTTTGCAAATAGTAACAGCTACATGCTTATACAGCTTCCAGATTATCATGAAAATATACTGTGGACATTAGATATCCAAATAAGTGAATACAGAAACAATTTTCCGCCAAAAATTCAACGCAAAAAAATAAAGCAGCTATGTTTGGTTTAGAGAATGACTCGATTTTTTGATAGTTTTATGTGAATGCTTCTGTTCGGAAAGGAGTATAAGAATAATTTGCAAATAATAAAATATTTCAATAATTTGAAGAGGTATCTGAACATTTGCTACTGTTAACTTTCTATAATATAGTCCAGGTGTCTTATTTTCAGGAACTCAGACAGAGATTGTAGTCAAGACTTTGGACAAGGCTGTTGGAGTTGATATTAAAGCCCGGAGTTGTCAGCACACAATTTGCATTCTGAAACCCAGGAGTTATCACCACACACTCTGCAAGGTGATTCATCAATGGAAAATGCTGACAAAGAAAATATTTTGATTTTATTCGTGGCAAAAATTTGGTTTTGGGTGAAAATGCACGGGTGGACTCTCCAGGCCATTCAGCAAAGTATGGATTTGGAAAGAAACAAAATAATAGATACACAACTGATTCAGGTAACTCACACTACCATTTCCTGTTTCCTTTTCTTCTTCATCATCTTTATGAGTGATGGTGAAATTTAAATAAAACATTTGTAACCATATCAAGATACTAATGGGTTTTGGATATCATGGGTTCCAGTGGACATATTTTGATAAAATAGAAACAGCAGCACTGCTATTTCTTATTTAATATACAAATATTTTCACAAACATTTGATCTTTCCTTAGCTAACCTTCAACCTTGCTTGTGATATGTAGGTAGTGAGGTTGGTGGAGCCAGTAAAATGGAGCTTGAAGGCCTGAAGAGAACCCTTTATACTTTATCCAGAGGCAGTATTACATACCAGGTTCTCGTAACTGATTGACATGGTCAAGTCAGAAATTTCATGAAGACAGAGCAGAAAAACACAAGACACTATTTGATGTTTTTCATGTTGCAAAATGTGAGTATGCCATTTTAAATATTAACAAATCATTCTTTTTTATTTCTTTATTTTATTCATCCATATGCAGCATTAGGACTCTATTCATCAGGATCCATATTAAAGTCCCCAAGTATTAGAATTCTTTCATAGCTTCGTGAATAGAAATCCAACAACTTACCTAAGGGTCATTCCATGCCAACGAGGGACAGTCATGTAATGCACCCTCTCAAATTTTCCTGATACTCCTATCAGATAGTTAGCATTTTGAGAGGAAAATAACCTGAAAATTTCAAGTTGATATCTTTGCTCATTCAGATATTATAGTTATTTTAATTTTTGCTGATTCAGCATAATATTATCCACATATCCGCCATTTTGAATGTGCAGAGAAAGTAAACTTTGAGAAATTTTCATAAAGTATATGGAAATCATTAATTAAAATATCATTTTTGGATAAATTAGGGGCAAGGAATTCAAAAATTGCAACAGAAATGCACTAAATCCATTAGAAAACAGAGTAAATTATACCAGAATATAATTTCTTATACTCGCAAATCGCTTTTACCATCCAAACTATGAAAAAATTCACCATGTTGGAAGAATGTGACAAATTTCAAATTGTGCATCCAAGAAGTACACAGGACAGACTTTAAATTTACAAAGAACCAGCAAAAGGTTGGCCCCAAAGGTACTCATTCAGTGTGTGTCTGCACAATCCATCAAAATTTAAAACTGATGTTAGATGCTATCAGTATAGACAAAAGTTATCATGAACTTACAGACATGATTGTTTGTAACCAAGAATCAAAGGTATGCATGATTCATAGGTGTGCCTCCTGTCCAGGCATAGAATCAGTTGAAGCATATCTAAAAAGGGAACTCCAAAGAGTTGACCCAGGAAAGATGCCGTTATCAGATGAAATTGGCGGAGTTAACTACTGTGATGAATCTGAAACGTCTACAGATGATGAAGACAATGACTTGGATGAAATAAGTATTGAATTCAATCAATGGACAACAAAAGATCGCTCTATGCTGACTTCCCAAACTGTTTCTGCAAGTGAATTTATTTCAATTCTTTGTGAAAAGTTGGATAAAGTAACAGCTCACTCATATATAGCACGTTCACAAGCAGCATATTTAAATGCCAAAAAAGAGTCGTTGTGTGCTGAAGAAGTGATTGTTTTGGGGGATTTTTCAGAGAATTACTAGTTTGTAATACAGGATGAGGTTCAAGGGTACCATTGGAATCAACAGCAATGTACTCTACATCCAATGGTTCTTTACCACAAATTTGAAGATGCTGCTCAATTTTCTGTCCAATCCCTCTGTTTCATATCAAACGATTTGGACCATGATGTAAATTTTGTGTACAAAGTTATTTTTGAAACTGTTGCTCATATAAAGCAGCTCTCAAGCCAGGTAAAGAAGATCAGCTATTTTTCAGACGGTTGCGCAGGCCAGTACAAGAACTGCAAGAACTTCATTAACCTGTGCCACCATCAAGAAGACTTTTCCATTGAATGTGAGTGGAATTTCTTTGCCACCAGCCATGGTAAGTCACCATGTGACGGAATCGGTGGCACAGTGAAGAAGCTTGTTGCCATGGCAAGCTTGCAAAGGCCTTCAAATGACCAAAATTTTATCAGCAGAGGCAATGTTCCTCTATTGCCAAGAAAAAATAAGTGGAATTGAATTTAAATATATTCCAATAGAGGAAATTCAATCCACACGAGAGAATATAAGAGAGCGTCTCAGTCAAGCAAAGACAGTTCCTGGCACAAGAAGCTTCCACCAATTTATACCAATAACCTCATCTATTATTGGCGCCAAAAGAGTTTCTGAGGAAGTGGATTTTGCTCTTCGATTCAGTTTTGGAGAGGAGCAACTGGAAGGTGTTGAGGCTAGAGTTGGCCAGTTTGTGGTTTGCAATTACGACGAACTCTACTGGGCAGGAATGTTGATAGAGGTAGACAATGATATGCATGATGTCAATGTAAAATTCATGCATCCCAGCTTCCCATCCACTTCTTTGAAGTGGCCAAAAAGAGATGATACATGCTGAGTACCGAAAACAAAGATATTGTTCAAAATCGAGCCACCAACACTTTCAACTCATACCGGTAGGCAGTATATTCTTGATGGCAAAGATAGAGATAGGATTGACAGATGTCTTCAAAGGATGTAGAACTGCTTGTGAGTATATAGCTACATACATAAACAATTTTATAACTAAATAACGAGAAATGACAATTTGCTTGAATATCAATTTATCTAACCTTTAGTAGCATAAAGTACAGCGGAAAAAAATGTTTTGAATATACAGTTTCAAAATTTCAATGGACTCTTTGCCTAAAAACATCCCTTCAAGAAGTACTCTTGAACCATCTATCAAGAGAGATACTGCAGAAAAAGAGCCACACCTATTAGTAAAACACCAATTCCAACAACATGCAGTGTATTTGCTATATAGATGGCTTTAAACAACTGAGAAAAATACCGAATTTTCATGAATTTCTCACAGATTTGCAAGGTGCATATCTCAGAAACCAAGAAAAACCTTTTGCTGGTTCTTTGTAAATTTAAAGTCTGTCCTGTGTACTTCTTGGATGCACAATTTGAAATTTATCACATTCTTCCAACATGGTGAATTTTTTCATAGTTTGATGGATGGTAAAAGCGATTTGTGAGTATAAGAAATTATATTCTAGTATAATTTACTCTGTTTTCTAATGGATTTAGTGAATTTTTAATGCAATTTTTGAATTCCTTGCCCCTAATTCATCCAAAAGTGATATTTTTATTGGTGATTTCCATCTGCTTTATCAAAATTTCCAAAGTTTACTTTCCCCACACATTTGAAATGGCGGATATGTGGATAATATTATGCTGAATCAGCAAAAATTAAAATAACTATAATATCTGAATGAGTTAAGATATCAACTTGAATATTTTAGGTTATTTTCCTCTCAAGATACTTAGCATTTGACAGGAGTATCAGAAAAATCTGAGAGGGTGCATTACAAATCTAATTTTTTTGTCCCACTTTGGCATGGAATGACCCCTAATTCATCAAGAAAATAGAGGCCATTTTGGTTTGGAGGGTGATAGATTCCAATAATTATCCATTTTTTTTTAAATTAAGGCAACGGAAATAGTTTCTATATCATTTGCTGGGTTGAGATTTCTTAATTCTTTAGCTGGAATGTTTTCATTCACATAAAGAAGTAATCTTCCAGATCCAATTTTTTTGTCACGTCTAAAGGGCTTCCTATACTCTATGCAGCAATAGATATTTTTCACAGACCATCTAAGAGATAGGGCTATACAATTATAAAGAGTTATAATTGGCTTTCAGTTTTTCTATAACAAATTCATCAATTCATAGCTTATGATTTTTCTTTTAAGCAATTGGGAAAAAGGTAGAAAAGATTGGAAAGAAAAAGGGTAATGGAGCAATTCTTTGATCATTGGTGTCATTGATGTATGTTTCATCCTCAATAAACTGATAAACTGCTGTAAGGATGACAGCCGAGTTTAAACAAACCACTTTGAAGTCCTCGTGGTCAGTAGTAATACATTGCAATCCATTTTAATCTGCACTTAATTTTACTTTTGTGATTTTGTGGCAACACAAGCTTTCACATCCAGTCGGCATTGCTGAACAATTCCAGCATCGGCACCTGATGAAATATTCAACTAGTTTATAAAGAAGCCAATAACTTCAAAACTGTATTCATTATTCAACAAATTTAGGTTATCGTTGTACCACGTTTATAGAGTCACGTTGCCCCTTATGGAGCGATTTCAGTAAAAATTATTTCCTCAGCTTTTTTGTACTTCCTAATAAAATAAACATACTACAAGCACATTCTTTGCTGTATAATGTACATGCTTGTGTAAAGACAGTCTTATCGGCTTTTCTCTCTTTCTGCACGAGCAATATTACTACAGGCTACTTTTCTTGGTGAAAAAACTTAGGCCATCGCCCCTTTTGGAACAACTCAATTTTAGGCATGCAGAAAAGCGCACAATGTAGAAAGACCGGGAATTATCATCTGCCTTCTTTCCTTCTACCTTTATCATTCGTCAGTATCAAATCAGACTTTCGTTGAGCCATTTGTTTTCAAATTCAGAGTAAAGAAAAAAAGTTATCCCCCAGTTTGGTTATCTTACTTGAATGAGACTTTATCACGCGTCACACGTTCAGCCACTCATGAATTGTTGAGGATCAAAACAGGAAGCCCGCCGTTCCATCGAAGAAGCCACTAGGCCAATGAAAGTGCTCCTGATAAAAAATCCTGGTGAATGAAAATTGTGCAAGCTATTTTTTGGGTTTCAACGAATATTCGTTTTAGGGAGATGAAGAAACACATTATGGGGGTTGGTTTTGTTTTAGCTAAAAAACCGACCGAGGTAATGGCCAAGAAAGTTGAGGTGCAGGAAAAAAAGAAGGGTCGAAGGTCTAATGACAACTTTTTCGTTTACATTTTGCTTACTTTTAAAATATTCTCATAGCTTTTAAAAACAAAATGAAACAACGATAATTAGCAAAGAGTTCAACTAATGTCGTCAGCAAAATAATTTCGCGCATTTTTTGAAGATAAACAAACCTAAACTCCTTCATATTTATTTATCATCGCACAGTCAGAATTTATGAAAAAATTGAATCGTTCCATAAGGGGCGACATGACTCTACTTGAACATTTGCTTAATTTATGTATAAATAGATCAGGCTGGTTTGAATATTGTACAACAAAACCTTTCCTTACCAGTCTGTATTGCCGATTCGTTCTAGATTTATGTCTGATTCTTCTTCTTTGTTGCTGACTTTAGCGGAGGTATCAGATGACCCATCTTTGCTTTCGCGTGAAACATTGTCTCCACCAGGCTCGAACATAAATGGCTGAACTTGATACACCCAAACATTTATAATTTCATCCTCATAAAATTCTTCATCTGAACTTTGTGCCATTTTCTTTAAAAACCGATATAAACCGAGCACGCTGCTGCTACTCATTCACAGTATCAACATCCGTATTGCTCAATACCAATGATCACATATGACGTCACAACGAACAAACTTGATACCTGCTGGATAATGCTCACCCAATTGATTAGAAACAACCTTCGAGACCATATTACTCAAAAATGATTTGCAATTTTGAAAAAACTAATTTGATATTTGAAATCAGAACATTAAAATGCATAGCTTTCTTCCAAGAAAAACTTATCCTGAAATTATCCTTTAAAGGCATTGAGTCATGATAAAATGGATTGGGTATACCCTAAGTGCCAAAATCTGCTGAGTCATGATTTTCCATGACTTCAATGCTATTGGTTGGCCTGGAACTGGTCACATGAACTCACCTCGTACTGATTGACAAAACAATTTCTACCAATAGCAAGTTGTCAACAACGGATGCAAATATCACATGAAACATCAGCGATCAGGCCGAAACCAAATGACCCCCTATAGTGAAAGCCTATTTACCATGACTCAATGCGTTTAAGCAACAGACAAATAGGTTATTATTGTCACGGCTCTCTTCTTCAGAGGCCCTGAGAAAATTTAATTCATGCATATTTGCTATCCCTTTTTCAGATTATCGATGCCTGTCTCATCGCTCTGTCATGTGAATGTAGCTCTAACACAATTGCCCAAGGGTCTGTTGCTCAACAACAATTACGTTGCGCATAACAGATTTATAAATTCTTTTGAGGAAACCACTTACTCTGAATTGGTACATTTTATTTCAGCATTGATGAAAATATTTTTGCATTGGTTTGAAAGTCAGGTATGCATTAAAAACAACTATTTTCCCTTTTCAACTAATGTTGTCCTCTTTCTATGATTGCATGTCAAAATTGCATATTTTGGGGGGGGGTGTGGCAGGGTGTGGCTATATGACGTCAGTCCCATATATCTAAGATTAATGTTTGAAAATTGAACTAGATACTCGCAGTAGTATATTAAATTTAAATGTTTTTTCGATTGTGAATAGCAATGCATGATTGTTTTCTCAAAGGCCGAGTTACTGCTGACAAATAAAAACCTCGTATTACTGGTATACTTAGGACAAGATTATTTCCGCATTTAAATCTGTTCGTTTGAATTGCATCTCGGAACAAAGTTCTCTTTGAAATGCTGTGTAACTGAATCACGAATTGTGCAGTGCTGTCAACACATAAAGTTTCATTCGTGCGTAGTTAAAAGCAATGTATGTTTGATTTTGCTACACATCATGCCCATGCAACGGTTGTTCCAAGATCCATTTCAAAAGAACTGATGAAAGTGTGAAAATGGTATATTTAGTATTTAATATTGTTAAAACGAGATTGTACCTAAATAAATTTGGCTAAAATATCAAAAACTGAAAGAGTGGCATATTCAGATTTATGGTAGATATTCTGGGTCATTGCTGTCATATCCATCGCAATCTGAGTCAAACTCTTCCCAAAAATCCTCTTCTGAGCTTGTATAAAGCGCATCAACAAATTTTCACCACCGGCAACTTCTGCATCTGTAATGACTTGATGGCTATACTCTACTTCTCTCCGTTCAGCTCTTACTACAGCGGGCATTTGTGGCCCACGATACCAGAGAGGAATTAAGCATCCTGATTCATCTATTTGCCAGCCACTTTCACATGGGTTGATTTTGTCGATAACAGGAGAGCTAAACGCTTTCAGATAATATGCAGCCATATTTGCTCTTTTGATAAGATGCCTTATGCTTTCCGGATCTGGTATAACACTCTGCTTGTCTTTACTCGTAACTTGTCATACTGCTTCATTCTTGCTGTAACGAGGTCGTCATTCGGCTTTCCATTATAGATCGTTTCGTGAATAAATTTGATGACACTATCAGCCACTTCTTCGTCCAAACTTTTTGCACTGCCCAATGGCTCAAGGAGGTGTAGAGACTTGTTTTTTCTTGCTTTTTCAAATATTGATGCTTTTGAAGTACGATAAAAGTAGCTGGTGGTTTCACAGCCTGTCAAAGAATGAAAAGCTGGTAGCTGTAGACATACTGATACGCCGAGATACTGGACAATTTTACCAATATTAACATACTTATTATGGTCAATTTGCATACACCACATGGCTTCTTGTCCCTTTAATGCGAATGCATATATCATCAGAATAACGTCCGTATCCTTGGCTTCAAGAACAACAGGACCCTCAGAATTAAAAGCGTGCATTACTACCCGAGTATCTGCCTCCTCGTGATTGCATTCGACTTTGATATCGATGTCATTTGAGGTTAATTTTACTGTTCTTTTTCTATGGTTTATTGTAAGAGGAATCTCGAGAAGACGTCTGGCTTCTGGTTGCTCGGCAAAGTCATTAAAACGTTTTATCAACTCGTCTTTGTTTTGTTTGTTGTGCATAAAGCTCTGAAATTCCTTACGTCCCAACATTTTTTGATCATTTGAACCAAGATGAACTCTGGGACTGCTACCTCTTTCGAGACGTGCTGTTTCTTTGGTGGAGTATTCCTGATCGTCGATGTAGTTGTCGAATACCACCACAATTTCTTTTGCGTGCCAAGCTGTCGGAGGAGTAAAAGCTCTCAGCTGATCAGACATGTATTGCCCCCATGTTTCAGCAGGACTTGAAGCTCTTATTATAGCCATCCCATCGCTTGCTTGCTATCCAGATTTGCATAGCAGATTTATTACCTCTTTACTACCAGTGACTCTATGGATAACCATTCCTGATGCAAGGGTTCCCAGTCAAAAGCTGTTGCCAATATCCTGAAATAGACCAAACTTTATTTGCTTGCAGAGGAGGAATGTCGGCAAAGCCATGATCATTTTTTTTACAGGAAGGATTGAGGGACATCGCAATTACATTGTAAATTTCTTTCATTGGCTCATATTCGTCTAATTGATCAACCAAGTTCTCAAATGAAACATGGGAAGTGCGCTGGTCATCATCACAGCTCTTTTTGCGTTCTATTTTACGGTGAATCATTTTCGCAAATGCTTTAGTTATGTCATCATCTCTTAGACCGTCACCGCGGATAGTTGCTAAAGAGTAATCAAGAGGATTCACATCAGTAGAATGAAGAATATTACCAGCTCCATGAATTCCCAAAGCTCTCTTGAATCCTACTTTATCCTTACATTTATCTGATATTAAATCTTTAATTTGGCTTGTGAAGGTTTTGCGGCAATTGACTGGAACCCCATGATAAACATATAAGCTTTGCATATCCTCCAATAAATCACTAAGAAAGTAACAGGATTTCCCAATAATGACTTTCTTCTCGATTATTTCAAGAAACTCTTTCTCTGCGCATTGACCATTTATGGTATCTAATGGAACATTCGACTGAGGATTTGTAGGGCGAACTGTAAAAAGGGCATAACAGCTTTTGTGATACTCAAGTTCCCTGGCGAGGAGATCACCCGCTGCTTGGTGTATCCTTAATCTTTTTGCAGCACTGTGCAGTAAAGGGTCATCTGAATTTTCGTTTGCGTCCATGACACCAAGCAACGTTGCTTCAGCTCTTGTTTCTTGCAACTTCAGCAAACTTTCTTCACAGCCTCGGTATTTTTTCCTCTTTCTGTTACAAACAAAGCATTTCCTCTCGTGGTCACTTGGTGATGGAAGCGGGACGACTTTACTTCGTGTTATTGGGATACTTGCTGCAGATGTGCTGGCAGATGTTTCCGTCATCTCATCAAAAGATTTTGACATAGATTCGTTCTCAGCTTCTTTTGATCCCCGAAGTATTTGCGACACTGTGTATGACATTTTAACACTGTTGAATCGTCGGAGTCAAGATACCGCATCAATTTGTCGTATACATAAGGAAATTTGACTGCATATTGTTGTGGGTTTGTCACGTCTTTCCATTGTAATGCCTTTTCTTTGATTGAATCAAGCCTGGAAAGAAATCATTGATTTTCAAGATATTCGTGGTAAGTATGAAGAAGATTTTAAGGAAATGAATTAAATTATCAACAGTGGAATCCCGTTATAAAGAGCTCTGAAGGGAACATAAAAACTGTTCGTTACACAGAGAGTTCATTATACCGAGAAAATTATTTCATATATAGGACAGAATCCAAGGGACCCGACATTTAGTGCATTATACCAGGAAGTTCGCTAAATCCGGAGTTCGTTATATCGAGATTCCAGAGTAGAACAGAATAATCTTTGTATACACACCCTTTTTCTTTAATAATCTGTATTTTTTCAGACTTTTTTATTATTTCTTGGCATAAGCAGCATGTATTTGAATGAAATTCCGCCCGATTCTGAAGTGAGGAAAACGGTGTTGCTGAAGGCGAAGATATCTTCACATTATTTTTCTCAGTCATCCTACAAATCAAAACAAACTGTCAACTGTGTATTCATATTTCAACAAATGTTTTTCTCAGCATGGTTGTTTAACATAAGCTTAACCATTTATTTAGGACAGGGCATCAATTTCTGAATAAAGTAACAAAAGCTATGAAAATATAATCTAAGAAGCTTGTTTGCAAAGAGATTATTTGAGAATGTTATTACTTTGCCGTATTTTAAAAGTTAATGATAAGAAAAGATAAAAATTGCTCACCTTTTGCGCTGAACTCCATTGATCAAAAGAACGCAATCAGACTGTACAGAAGACACATGGAAACTATCCTCGTTTTTATGTCAAGCCTCGCAAAGCTCAAAGTCTTCTACGTACGGCCATAGGAGTAATGAAGTATTAATCCTTTGAATTTAATCAAATCCAGATCGTAGACATATACTTTAATTCTTCTAAAGATAATTTCATATAATTTTTTTATCTAAGAATGACGTCATATAGCCTCACCCTGCCCCACCCCCCAAAATATGCAATTTTGACATGCAATCATAGAAAGAGGACAACATTAGTTCAAAAGCCTTTCAATTTGGCTAATATTAGCCACTTTAAAGGCATTTAGCCTTAGAAAAGTGCGAGTGACGTAATATGACCACGCCCTGTCACACCCACCACATAATCGAAAGGTGACAAGCATATTGTGAAAGAGCATTAAATTTCACGTAGGAAAAACATTGCCACATATATATTCGTTTTTAATATTCGAAAGATTCTGGCCATGCACCTGTCTAGTAACAGCTTGGAGTTAAGTTCTGCAACTTTTTTTTCTTTGCCTTGGCTATTCTCATGAATTGTAAAAAAAAGGCCTGTCTGAGAAAGTTTCTATGCAGTTATAATTTATTTTAATGCTTATATGATAATATTTTATCATTTCGCTTCTTGACCAAATCATTTTACTGTACGAATTATAATCACTAAAAGTGAAGTATATTCCTGACTATTTTAGTACTGCCAAAGAAACGAAAAATTGAGCCGCCTGTGAATAATGAGAGTTGTGCTGGTAAGACCATTTGATATTTATTTGCTTGTAATACAGGTATAAACTTTTCATATACCTTTTTCCTTAATAATCCAATCTACCTTTCCTTAATGATCATTTTTTCTTTATGAAAGTGCCACTGATTTTGCCTCCACATTTGACTTATATAGTTTTCCCAATCAAATCAGGAAAGTTATCTGATACACACTGGTGTATCAGAATGCGAGTAGGGGCAGCCCCCCAGTGGTCATAAAGTTGTTATCCACTGCAGCAGCCCAAAGAATATGCACTTCCCCCAAAATAACTAAAATCAAACCATTTAATTTTTGTATTTATTTGATTTTCTTTGAATAGAACCGTTAATGAAGAGAACCAGGAGCCCACAGGAGATGAAGGAACAGCAATAAATGAAGGTACAACAGACACTTGTTGGTTAAATACTTCAAGAGAAAGAGCTCTTGTGCAACACATAATGAAAGAAGCCTCATAGATTCCATTGGTCTTAAGCTTACTGTTACTTTTTATTGAGCTCTATTCGCAATGCCAACTTGCGTTAATTCACGTTATCCTTCAAATTTCTTACATTAGTTATACTTTTCTTTTAGATCAAGATCAGTCCAGTAATTCAGCTGCTGCTCTTGCGGTAGACAAAATACAAGTGTCAACAACTTCGTAGATTGTCCCATGAGTTGAAGCACATCAAGACCACTAAAAAAGACTCCATCAGCAAGGCAAACAGGATTCAAAGGGCACTTAAACTGCTAGATGGAATAGTTCCTCCTGATCTTTTAAGCTTTTTGAAGCAACAGCTCAAATTTTCCCATTTAAAGTCAAAAATGAGAAAGTATGATAATAATGCTAGAGCATGGGCTTTGACATTATATCACTTTAGTGGAAAGGCATATAGTATTTTATTCAAAATTTTTCACCTGTCATCCAAGAGAACAATGGGTAGGGTTGTGTCAAAGTTTGCATCAGATGCTGGTTTCCCAGAAAAGTCTTTGTATGTTGTGAAACAGCGGCTAGCTTTTTCACTTTCCCCTGGTGCAAAAGTTTGTTCACTTGATGGATGAAATATCCTTGAAAAATCATTTGTTTTATGATATCTCCAAGGATACTTTGATTGGTACAGAAGATTATGCAGACAATAATTATTCTGGTCTTCTTGCAAACTCTGTCTTGGTATTGATGGTCAGGGGTATACTGCATAACTGGAAGCAACCTGTTGCCTACTTCCTTGTTAATGAATCTTGTTCATCAGGCAGATTAAAGGGATTATCAATGAAGCACTTCTCAGAAGCCATGGGTTCAATAGCTCAATAGCTCAAAGAGCTTATTATCAATAGCTCTTTCGATAATAAGTGACCAAGGTTCCAACTTTCTTTCTTTTGCAAAGGACCAAGGAGTTTCCACAAAAAGCAATATTTTGAAATGAGAGGGAAGAAATATTTGTTATTTTTGATCCTCCACATCTTCTCAAGTCAGTACGGATTAACTTGCTGATTTAAGCTTGAATTTGGTCATAAAACAGCATCTCGGGATGACATTAAGTCCTTCTATCACAGAGAGCATAAGCTTGCAATCAGGATGGTCCCAAAGCTGACTGAGAAGCATATTGATCCCAATGGCCTTTTAAAAATGAGGGTGAAACTGGCAAGTCAAATCTTTAGCCATTCTGTTGCAGCCGGAATATATGCATATGCTAGCATGAATGTCTTGAACAGCAGTGCTATAGGCACAGCAGAATTTATTGAGAAAATGGATAAGATTTTCGACTCTGTTAACTCTTTAAGCTGTAGGGATCTCAAAGTCCAGCAGAGACCATTCACGAAGGATTCACCCCATTTTAAGATAATGGAAGAAGGAATTGATTTCTTTAAATCCATTCAGGTGATTGACAAAAACACCGGCGAAAACAAAACATAAAATTTGAAATGTCTGAATGGCTGGGTTATTACATTGCAATCCATTTTTGGTATGTGGAAAAAAGTTGTATCTTGATGGAGTAGCTTCGTTTCTTGTAACAAGCCAACATAACCAAGATCCGCTTGAAAACTTTTTTGGCTCTATCAGACAGAAAAGGTGGAAATTCTAATAACCCCACTCCTACTCAGTTCAAGCGTGCATATAGGAAGCTTTTCACAATAATCTTCTCCAAGTGACTAGTGGCAATTGTGAGGATTAAAGAGACCAGCCACTAAAAAAGGTTTCCAACCTCCAAGATATAGACCCAGTCCCAACATCCTCCCAGCAGACAGCACCCCTGAAAATAATGTCTTCAGATTATGCTAGGAAAGACATACAGATGAAAATGGTAAAAGAAAATGCATTAGTGTATGGGTACCTCTTGAGAAAGACATTTGCCAAGCATAAATGCAATATCTGTGAGGCAGCCTTAGTAAATAGCCAGCAGTACGATGATGGTACAATATTTACCCATTTTAAGGCATATGATACTGGAAGCAATATGTTTGGCAGTTTGATTGTTCCATCAGATGAAATGCAACGCTTCACGAGAAAGCTGGAGGAACAATTTACAAGCTATTTTCGAAAATTGAACAAAACAACAGGCATTGGAGGGCAGTTATACTAAATTTTAGCAGAAGAGGTTCTGAACCAGCCTTGTGAAAAGTTCGACAAAAGATTTCTCTTTATGCTTTTTATAAGGTTGAGGATATATTATTGTCTCAAATTTGGTAACAGAGAACTTGCTTTGTCAAAAAGGAAAAATAGAAAATATTTAAAAATAGTTCATCTTTAAGTTAGCCACAGAGGTTTTTTCTCTCTGTAGATAAAGGAATGATAAGGATAGGAGGCTGCTCAATGAACACCGATTGATGAAATTCTTGCTGTAAAAAATTCGATACGAAGACACCAAGAGCAAACAACAATAAACACACATAAATTAACTGTGGTTTATATCAAATTATTTTACTTTAGTTTTGAAATATGACAGGTTATATTGGAATATGGGAGGCAGAAAGAGGGTAGAGTGTTTTAAAGTTTACAAGACCAAGGGGGGACAAGGCTACTTTCGATCAACTTCTGAATATAAAAATGGTCAATATCAGATGTTTTTATTCTGAATAGTGTCAGATGAAAAGTACTTCAGAAAGCTACGCTTCTGTATGCTATGTTTCTGCATACAGACATGAATCACAGGCATTGCAGTTTCATTTGCTTTCAGATTAGGTGTTATAATTTGGTGTACTGTAATGTGATGCAATGTATGATACTTTGTCAGAAGTGGAGCCAAAAAGACCCCCTTGAAACATTATTTTTAGAATCAGTACACCATAATTACCCTATTGCACTAAATTTGGAAAACTTTCTTTATTGGGAGGAATATTCTCAAGCCGCTTCTGTCCATTTTGTGTGAAAACGAAATTTAAACATGAAATTGAGGTCAAACGCCCCATTATATGTACTTATTATATCAAATTTTGGAATCAGCATCCTAAAATCATCTAGATCCAATGAATATTAGATACTTCAACGAAGGGTGGACCCTTAAAAAACAACTTGCTCTATTTTGATTGAAAACGAGACTTTGGCATGAAATAGAAGCTGGAGGCCCCCCAACTTGCCCGTATAACATCGATTTTCAGAATCAGCACCCCAAAGTTACTCAAACCCAGCTAATTAGAATTAATTCCCTGAGGGGGGACCCTACCCCCATGTAATGTATCTAGCCTGTAATCAATCTATATGTCATCATCTCTGTATCATGTTTGTAATGTACTGCTGTCACTATGCTTTGTACTCTGTTGTTGTTGATTGATTGTAACCAGATTCTTTTATTATCAGTAATTGTAATTAACAATGTAAGTTAGTCGTGATTCAGAATATGATGCATACAGGCGTATAAACCAGTGTCCTTTAATAGCGTTTACGCTACATTTTGGTGATAGGAATGGCAACCTACATTATTCCGGAACGATCCAGCTCTGGTGATTTCCTTTTGTGGTTTCGCCATTTTGATTGCTGTGCTCAAGCCAACTCGTGGAATGAGGAAACCCGCTTGTGCAAACTGCCCACTTTTCTACAAGGACCGGCCGCATCCTATTTCGAGTCACTGGAAGCTCATGATCGCACCACGTACCAAGATTTGGTCGACCGCCTGAAGAACTGTTTTGCCCCTGCAGTAAACCAGGAACAGTATTATCGAGAGTTTGAGGAACACCGTTTACGACCAACAGAGGACCCCACCCTTTACTTGTGGCGGCTTTAAGATGCCCTCCACTTTGCTGAACCGGATTTATCCGAAGATGCCTTTGATGCCCTTTTGCGACGCCAGTTCTTCAAAGGCCTACCTAATGTTGTCCAGCTGAAGCTCTTGGAATCCCATCCTACCCCAGGATTGGACGAAATGTTGGCGTTTTGGAAACGATTTCGATTGCTTCAAGTTTTGCCCTCGGGCAATCCTGCATGTGCTACTGCCACCCACACCGTGCCTCCGCAGTTTCCTTGGGATGAGGCGCAATGCAAGTCACGCGATGACCTACAAATGTTGTTGAACCAAGTTGCTAAAGGCCAGAACCAATTGATCGCAGCTATCGGTGAATCAAGGAGTAGCAGTCGGCCAGAAATTCGTTGTTTCGAGTGCCATGAAGTGGGCCACATGAGATGGCACTGTCCACGCCAAAGACGTTCTGGAAAGGGAAATCGACAATGCTCACTTTGTTCTCTTATGGGGACACAATGAAAGTATCTGTGCAAACAACAAGGGCCTATTCACCCAGGAAGGTAACAGGCCTAGGCCCTCTCCATTTCCGGACAATCAACAATTTGTTAATTCAGCTAGGCCTCATCATATAAATGGTAGTAAGGCGTCTTTAAACTTCCAGGGGTGCCACGTTAAGGGGCTGAACGACGAGCACCCCTCTGTTTTTGCTGTTGGTTCTGCTTGGGACTTACGTTTGAAACCCTTAGCTCCTCGCCAACCCCTGCTATTTTGTGAGCTTGAAGGTGTGGAGGTTCCAGTTTTAATTGATACTGGTTCCATGAAATCCCTGCTTAGTTCAAGTGTCTTACAGCGTATTTTTGCACGCTGTGCACACCAAAACAAAGCCCCTCCTCCACTTCGAAGCATATCAAACAGTTGTGTTTCTATTACAGGACAGTCGCTAAATTCTTCAGGTTCAGCAGATATTTCTTTGTCTTTTCCGGGAAGCCAATTTTTGTATGTAGGAGACTTCTTGGTATGTGATAATGTGCTTGCCCCTCTGCAATGTGTACTTGGTTGGGATTGTTTGACCTTTTATTCTTTGCAGTTGACTGTAGTAGGGGACTCCTATTGCCTTGTTGGGCCCCATGGCAGCACACCTTTGACCCCTTTGTCTCTTCCTGTCCAACCTCCACCCCCAGGTCTTTCTGCCCCTGTCAATTCAACTTGTAAGAAAGATATACCTGTTTTTGTCCAATCATCAGACTATGGGCCTGTCTTTGTGACCTCAAGCACTGATATATCCATCCCAGGTAGAACAGAAAGTGTTATACAAGCTCATATCCCCAAGAGTTGTAAAGAACAAATAGGTATGGTATGTAGCCTCAGTGAAGATTCTGAATTATCTTATATTACTGCATACAGTATTAGTCAAGCCTCTGAGCGGATGATACCAGTGAGAATTCTCAATCCGTCCAAATCTTCTGTTGAACTTCATGCAGGACAAAAAATAGCTAGGTTTTGGCCAGTTATACCCTCAGCCTCATCTAGTCCACCTATACACAACATGTGTGCTAGGGTTCAAAACAATAAGTTTGATTCAGTTACCTTGTCTGAGTTACATGCAGCTATTAGTCCTAATCTTCGTAAGATTCTTGAGACATTGCTTTCTTTTCCAGATGCTTCAATGATGGTTTAGGCCATACCTCGGTAGACTCTTTGCCAATAAAGCAGCATCCACGATGGTTGCCTTATCATTACAGAGGAGAAATTCATAAACAGGTTAATGAAATGTTAGAAAAAGGGGTTATACAACCAAGCACTAGCCCTTGGGCGTCTCCGGTTGTCCTTGTTAAAAAGAAGGATGGGTCCTATAGATTTTGTGTTGACTACCGCAAGCTAAACCTTGTCACCAAGCAAGATGCTCACCCCTTGCCTAGAGTAGATGACCTTCTTGATTCTCTAAATAAAAACAAACTCTTTAGTACTCTTGATCTCCGCAGAGGTTACTGGCATGTAAGTATGACCTCAGAAGATAGAGAAAAAACAGCTTTTATTACCCCTGGTGGCCTATTTGAATTCCTTTGTATGCCATATGGATTATCAACAGCTCCAGCAACATTTTCTAGGGCCGTTAGCATTATATTATCAGGTTTAACCTATGATATATGCCTTTGTTATTTTGATGACGTAATCATTTTTTCTGATACCATTTAACAACACTGTGAGCATTTAACATCTGTTTTGCAACGCTTTCGTGAAAATGGGCTGCGTATCAAGGCTTCTAAATGCTATTTTGGTGCTGATCAGGTCATTTAGGCCCTTAAATGGTTGTATTCTGTAGAACCTAAGGGTTGTATCGCCAGGTGGCTCATGGATCTCCAAAAATTTGATTTCACAATAAGCCACAGACCTAGTAGCTCCAACCAAAATGCAGATGCTCTCTTTCGTTTAAATCATTACCAAAATAGTCAAACCAACCCTACTGTAAGTTGTTTAATGAGTTTATTACCAGATGCAAATCTGCATCAAGCTCAGCGTGCTGACCCGCATATATTGAAGGTTATTGAAATTAGGGAACAAGGTTTTCCAAAACCCCCTTTATTTGTGTGGAAAAGGAACCCCAATCTTTCATCTTTTTGGAGTTGCTGGGATCAACTGTATGTCAATAATGGGCTGCTGGTAAGGGCCTTGGTATCTAAGCATGGGTTTTTTAGGGAACTTGTGGTCATACCTGATAGTTTAATCCCTAATATTCTCCAAAGTCTTTATTGTGGCCCATCTGGTGACACAAGCGTTAACGCTACATTTTGGTGACAGAAATGGCGACCAACATTATTCCGTAACGATTCAGCTCTGGCGATTTCCTTTCGTGGTTTCGTCATTTTGAGTTCTGTGCTCAAGCCAACTCGTGGAATGAGGAAACCCGCTTGTTCAAACTGCCTGCTTTTCTACAAGGACCGGCCGCATCCTATTTCGAGTCACTGGAAGCTCATGATCGCACCACGTACCAAGATTTGGTCGACCGCCTGAAGAACTGTTTTGCCCCTGCAGTAAACCAGGAACAGTATTATCGAGAGTTTGAGGAACACCGTTTACGACCAACAGAGGACCCCACCCTTTACTTGTGGCGGCTTTAAGATGCCCTCCACTTTGCTGAACCGGATTTATCCGAAGATGCCTTTGATGCCCTTTTGCGACGCCAGTTCTTCAAAGGCCTACCTAATGTTGTCCAGCTGAAGCTCTTGGAATCCCATCCTACCCCAGGATTGGACGAAATGTTGGCGTTTTGGAAACGATTTCGATTGCTTCAAGTTTTGCCCTCGGGCAATCCTGCATGTGCTACTGCCACCCACACCGTGCCTCCGCAGTTTCCTTGGGATGAGGCGCAATGCAAGTCACGCGATGACCTACAAATGTTGTTGAACCAAGTTGCTAAAGGCCAGAACCAATTGATCGCAGCTATCGGTGAATCAAGGAGTAGCAGTCGGCCAGAAATTCGTTGTTTCGAGTGCCATGAAGTGGGCCACATGAGATGGCACTGTCCACGCCAAAGACGTTCTGGAAAGGGAAATCGACAATGCTCACTTTGTTCTCTTATGGGGACACAATGAAAGTATCTGTGCAAACAACAAGGGCCTATTCACCCAGGAAGGTAACAGGCCTAGGCCCTCTCCATTTCCGGACAATCAACAATTTGTTAATTCAGCTAGGCCTCATCATATAAATGGTAGTAAGGCGTCTTTAAACTTCCAGGGGTGCCACGTTAAGGGGCTGAACGACGAGCACCCCTCTGTTTTTGCTGTTGGTTCTGCTTGGGACTTACGTTTGAAACCCTTAGCTCCTCGCCAACCCCTGCTATTTTGTGAGCTTGAAGGTGTGGAGGTTCCAGTTTTAATTGATACTGGTTCCATGAAATCCCTGCTTAGTTCAAGTGTCTTACAGCGTATTTTTGCACGCTGTGCACACCAAAACAAAGCCCCTCCTCCACTTCGAAGCATATCAAACAGTTGTGTTTCTATTACAGGACAGTCGCTAAATTCTTCAGGTTCAGCAGATATTTCTTTGTCTTTTCCGGGAAGCCAATTTTTGTATGTAGGAGACTTCTTGGTATGTGATAATGTGCTTGCCCCTCTGCAATGTGTACTTGGTTGGGATTGTTTGACCTTTTATTCTTTGCAGTTGACTGTAGTAGGGGACTCCTATTGCCTTGTTGGGCCCCATGGCAGCACACCTTTGACCCCTTTGTCTCTTCCTGTCCAACCTCCACCCCCAGGTCTTTCTGCCCCTGTCAATTCAACTTGTAAGAAAGATATACCTGTTTTTGTCCAATCATCAGACTATGGGCCTGTCTTTGTGACCTCAAGCACTGATATATCCATCCCAGGTAGAACAGAAAGTGTTATACAAGCTCATATCCCCAAGAGTTGTAAAGAACAAATAGGTATGGTATGTAGCCTCAGTGAAGATTCTGAATTATCTTATATTACTGCATACAGTATTAGTCAAGCCTCTGAGCGGATGATACCAGTGAGAATTCTCAATCCGTCCAAATCTTCTGTTGAACTTCATGCAGGACAAAAAATAGCTAGGTTTTGGCCAGTTATACCCTCAGCCTCATCTAGTCCACCTATACACAACATGTGTGCTAGTGTTCAAAACAATAAGTTTGATTCAGTTACCTTGTCTGAGTTACATGCAGCTATTAGTCCTAATCTTCGTAAGATTCTTGAGACATTGCTTTCTTTTCCAGATGCTTCAATGATGGTTTAGGCCATACCTCGGTAGACTCTTTGCCAATAAAGCAGCATCCACGATGGTTGCCTTATCATTACAGAGGAGAAATTCATAAACAGGTTAATGAAATGTTAGAAAAAGGGGTTATACAACCAAGCACTAGCCCTTGGGCGTCTCCGGTTGTCCTTGTTAAAAAGAAGGATGGGTCCTATAGATTTTGTGTTGACTACCGCAAGCTAAACCTTGTCACCAAGCAAGATGCTCACCCCTTGCCTAGAGTAGATGACCTTCTTGATTCTCTAAATAAAAACAAACTCTTTAGTACTCTTGATCTCCGCAGAGGTTACTGGCATGTAAGTATGACCTCAGAAGATAGAGAAAAAACAGCTTTTATTACCCCTGGTGGCCTATTTGAATTCCTTTGTATGCCATATGGATTATCAACAGCTCCAGCAACATTTTCTAGGGCCGTTAGCATTATATTATCAGGTTTAACCTATGATATATGCCTTTGTTATTTTGATGACGTAATCATTTTTTCTGATACCATTTAACAACACTGTGAGCATTTAACATCTGTTTTGCAACGCTTTCGTGAAAATGGGCTGCGTATCAAGGCTTCTAAATGCTATTTTGGTGCTGATCAGGTCATTTAGGCCCTTAAATGGTTGTATTCTGTAGAACCTAAGGGTTGTATCGCCAGGTGGCTCATGGATCTCCAAAAATTTGATTTCACAATAAGCCACAGACCTAGTAGCTCCAACCAAAATGCAGATGCTCTCTTTCGTTTAAATCATTACCAAAATAGTCAAACCAACCCTACTGTAAGTTGTTTAATGAGTTTATTACCAGATGCAAATCTGCATCAAGCTCAGCGTGCTGACCCGCATATATTGAAGGTTATTGAAATTAGGGAACAAGGTTTTCCAAAACCCCCTTTATTTGTGTGGAAAAGGAACCCCAATCTTTCATCTTTTTGGAGTTGCTGGGATCAACTGTATGTCAATAATGGGCTGCTGGTAAGGGCCTTGGTATCTAAGCATGGGTTTTTTAGGGAACTTGTGGTCATACCTGATAGTTTAATCCCTAATATTCTCCAAAGTCTTTATTGTGGCCCATCTGGTGACACAAGCGTTAACGCTACATTTTGGTGACAGAAATGGCGACCAACATTATTCCGTAACGATTCAGCTCTGGCGATTTCCTTTCGTGGTTTCGTCATTTTGAGTTCTGTGCTCAAGCCAACTCGTGGAATGAGGAAACCCGCTTGTTCAAACTGCCCACTTTTCTACAAGGACCGGCCGCATCCTATTTCGAGTCACTGGAAGCTCATGATCGCACCACGTACCAAGATTTGGTCGACCGCCTGAAGAACTGTTTTGCCCCTGCAGTAAACCAGGAACAGTATTATCGAGAGTTTGAGGAACACCGTTTACGACCAACAGAGGACCCCACCCTTTACTTGTGGCGGCTTTAAGATGCCCTCCACTTTGCTGAACCGGATTTATCCGAAGATGCCTTTGATGCCCTTTTGCGACGCCAGTTCTTCAAAGGCCTACCTAATGTTGTCCAGCTGAAGCTCTTGGAATCCCATCCTACCCCAGGATTGGACGAAATGTTGGCGTTTTGGAAACGATTTCGATTGCTTCAAGTTTTGCCCTCGGGCAATCCTGCATGTGCTACTGCCACCCACACCGTGCCTCCGCAGTTTCCTTGGGATGAGGCGCAATGCAAGTCACGCGATGACCTACAAATGTTGTTGAACCAAGTTGCTAAAGGCCAGAACCAATTGATCGCAGCTATCGGTGAATCAAGGAGTAGCAGTCGGCCAGAAATTCGTTGTTTCGAGTGCCATGAAGTGGGCCACATGAGATGGCACTGTCCACGCCAAAGACGTTCTGGAAAGGGAAATCGACAATGCTCACTTTGTTCTCTTATGGGGACACAATGAAAGTATCTGTGCAAACAACAAGGGCCTATTCACCCAGGAAGGTAACAGGCCTAGGCCCTCTCCATTTCCGGACAATCAACAATTTGTTAATTCAGCTAGGCCTCATCATATAAATGGTAGTAAGGCGTCTTTAAACTTCCAGGGGTGCCACGTTAAGGGGCTGAACGACGAGCACCCCTCTGTTTTTGCTGTTGGTTCTGCTTGGGACTTACGTTTGAAACCCTTAGCTCCTCGCCAACCCCTGCTATTTTGTGAGCTTGAAGGTGTGGAGGTTCCAGTTTTAATTGATACTGGTTCCATGAAATCCCTGCTTAGTTCAAGTGTCTTACAGCGTATTTTTGCACGCTGTGCACACCAAAACAAAGCCCCTCCTCCACTTCGAAGCATATCAAACAGTTGTGTTTCTATTACAGGACAGTCGCTAAATTCTTCAGGTTCAGCAGATATTTCTTTGTCTTTTCCGGGAAGCCAATTTTTGTATGTAGGAGACTTCTTGGTATGTGATAATGTGCTTGCCCCTCTGCAATGTGTACTTGGTTGGGATTGTTTGACCTTTTATTCTTTGCAGTTGACTGTAGTAGGGGACTCCTATTGCCTTGTTGGGCCCCATGGCAGCACACCTTTGACCCCTTTGTCTCTTCCTGTCCAACCTCCACCCCCAGGTCTTTCTGCCCCTGTCAATTCAACTTGTAAGAAAGATATACCTGTTTTTGTCCAATCATCAGACTATGGGCCTGTCTTTGTGACCTCAAGCACTGATATATCCATCCCAGGTAGAACAGAAAGTGTTATACAAGCTCATATCCCCAAGAGTTGTAAAGAACAAATAGGTATGGTATGTAGCCTCAGTGAAGATTCTGAATTATCTTATATTACTGCATACAGTATTAGTCAAGCCTCTGAGCGGATGATACCAGTGAGAATTCTCAATCCGTCCAAATCTTCTGTTGAACTTCATGCAGGACAAAAAATAGCTAGGTTTTGGCCAGTTATACCCTCAGCCTCATCTAGTCCACCTATACACAACATGTGTGCTAGTGTTCAAAACAATAAGTTTGATTCAGTTACCTTGTCTGAGTTACATGCAGCTATTAGTCCTAATCTTCGTAAGATTCTTGAGACATTGCTTTCTTTTCCAGATGCTTCAATGATGGTTTAGGCCATACCTCGGTAGACTCTTTGCCAATAAAGCAGCATCCACGATGGTTGCCTTATCATTACAGAGGAGAAATTCATAAACAGGTTAATGAAATGTTAGAAAAAGGGGTTATACAACCAAGCACTAGCCCTTGGGCGTCTCCGGTTGTCCTTGTTAAAAAGAAGGATGGGTCCTATAGATTTTGTGTTGACTACCGCAAGCTAAACCTTGTCACCAAGCAAGATGCTCACCCCTTGCCTAGAGTAGATGACCTTCTTGATTCTCTAAATAAAAACAAACTCTTTAGTACTCTTGATCTCCGCAGAGGTTACTGGCATGTAAGTATGACCTCAGAAGATAGAGAAAAAACAGCTTTTATTACCCCTGGTGGCCTATTTGAATTCCTTTGTATGCCATATGGATTATCAACAGCTCCAGCAACATTTTCTAGGGCCGTTAGCATTATATTATCAGGTTTAACCTATGATATATGCCTTTGTTATTTTGATGACGTAATCATTTTTTCTGATACCATTTAACAACACTGTGAGCATTTAACATCTGTTTTGCAACGCTTTCGTGAAAATGGGCTGCGTATCAAGGCTTCTAAATGCTATTTTGGTGCTGATCAGGTCATTTAGGCCCTTAAATGGTTGTATTCTGTAGAACCTAAGGGTTGTATCGCCAGGTGGCTCATGGATCTCCAAAAATTTGATTTCACAATAAGCCACAGACCTAGTAGCTCCAACCAAAATGCAGATGCTCTCTTTCGTTTAAATCATTACCAAAATAGTCAAACCAACCCTACTGTAAGTTGTTTAATGAGTTTATTACCAGATGCAAATCTGCATCAAGCTCAGCGTGCTGACCCGCATATATTGAAGGTTATTGAAATTAGGGAACAAGGTTTTCCAAAACCCCCTTTATTTGTGTGGAAAAGGAACCCCAATCTTTCATCTTTTTGGAGTTGCTGGGATCAACTGTATGTCAATAATGGGCTGCTGGTAAGGGCCTTGGTATCTAAGCATGGGTTTTTTAGGGAACTTGTGGTCATACCTGATAGTTTAATCCCTAATATTCTCCAAAGTCTTTATTGTGGCCCATCTGGTGACACAAGCGTTAACGCTACATTTTGGTGACAGAAATGGCGACCAACATTATTCCGTAACGATTCAGCTCTGGCGATTTCCTTTCGTGGTTTCGTCATTTTGAGTTCTGTGCTCAAGCCAACTCGTGGAATGAGGAAACCCGCTTGTTCAAACTGCCTGCTTTTCTACAAGGACCGGCCGCATCCTATTTCGAGTCACTGGAAGCTCATGATCGCACCACGTACCAAGATTTGGTCGACCGCCTGAAGAACTGTTTTGCCCCTGCAGTAAACCAGGAACAGTATTATCGAGAGTTTGAGGAACACCGTTTACGACCAACAGAGGACCCCACCCTTTACTTGTGGCGGCTTTAAGATGCCCTCCACTTTGCTGAACCGGATTTATCCGAAGATGCCTTTGATGCCCTTTTGCGACGCCAGTTCTTCAAAGGCCTACCTAATGTTGTCCAGCTGAAGCTCTTGGAATCCCATCCTACCCCAGGATTGGACGAAATGTTGGCGTTTTGGAAACGATTTCGATTGCTTCAAGTTTTGCCCTCGGGCAATCCTGCATGTGCTACTGCCACCCACACCGTGCCTCCGCAGTTTCCTTGGGATGAGGCGCAATGCAAGTCACGCGATGACCTACAAATGTTGTTGAACCAAGTTGCTAAAGGCCAGAACCAATTGATCGCAGCTATCGGTGAATCAAGGAGTAGCAGTCGGCCAGAAATTCGTTGTTTCGAGTGCCATGAAGTGGGCCACATGAGATGGCACTGTCCACGCCAAAGACGTTCTGGAAAGGGAAATCGACAATGCTCACTTTGTTCTCTTATGGGGACACAATGAAAGTATCTGTGCAAACAACAAGGGCCTATTCACCCAGGAAGGTAACAGGCCTAGGCCCTCTCCATTTCCGGACAATCAACAATTTGTTAATTCAGCTAGGCCTCATCATATAAATGGTAGTAAGGCGTCTTTAAACTTCCAGGGGTGCCACGTTAAGGGGCTGAACGACGAGCACCCCTCTGTTTTTGCTGTTGGTTCTGCTTGGGACTTACGTTTGAAACCCTTAGCTCCTCGCCAACCCCTGCTATTTTGTGAGCTTGAAGGTGTGGAGGTTCCAGTTTTAATTGATACTGGTTCCATGAAATCCCTGCTTAGTTCAAGTGTCTTACAGCGTATTTTTGCACGCTGTGCACACCAAAACAAAGCCCCTCCTCCACTTCGAAGCATATCAAACAGTTGTGTTTCTATTACAGGACAGTCGCTAAATTCTTCAGGTTCAGCAGATATTTCTTTGTCTTTTCCGGGAAGCCAATTTTTGTATGTAGGAGACTTCTTGGTATGTGATAATGTGCTTGCCCCTCTGCAATGTGTACTTGGTTGGGATTGTTTGACCTTTTATTCTTTGCAGTTGACTGTAGTAGGGGACTCCTATTGCCTTGTTGGGCCCCATGGCAGCACACCTTTGACCCCTTTGTCTCTTCCTGTCCAACCTCCACCCCCAGGTCTTTCTGCCCCTGTCAATTCAACTTGTAAGAAAGATATACCTGTTTTTGTCCAATCATCAGACTATGGGCCTGTCTTTGTGACCTCAAGCACTGATATATCCATCCCAGGTAGAACAGAAAGTGTTATACAAGCTCATATCCCCAAGAGTTGTAAAGAACAAATAGGTATGGTATGTAGCCTCAGTGAAGATTCTGAATTATCTTATATTACTGCATACAGTATTAGTCAAGCCTCTGAGCGGATGATACCAGTGAGAATTCTCAATCCGTCCAAATCTTCTGTTGAACTTCATGCAGGACAAAAAATAGCTAGGTTTTGGCCAGTTATACCCTCAGCCTCATCTAGTCCACCTATACACAACATGTGTGCTAGTGTTCAAAACAATAAGTTTGATTCAGTTACCTTGTCTGAGTTACATGCAGCTATTAGTCCTAATCTTCGTAAGATTCTTGAGACATTGCTTTCTTTTCCAGATGCTTCAATGATGGTTTAGGCCATACCTCGGTAGACTCTTTGCCAATAAAGCAGCATCCACGATGGTTGCCTTATCATTACAGAGGAGAAATTCATAAACAGGTTAATGAAATGTTAGAAAAAGGGGTTATACAACCAAGCACTAGCCCTTGGGCGTCTCCGGTTGTCCTTGTTAAAAAGAAGGATGGGTCCTATAGATTTTGTGTTGACTACCGCAAGCTAAACCTTGTCACCAAGCAAGATGCTCACCCCTTGCCTAGAGTAGATGACCTTCTTGATTCTCTAAATAAAAACAAACTCTTTAGTACTCTTGATCTCCGCAGAGGTTACTGGCATGTAAGTATGACCTCAGAAGATAGAGAAAAAACAGCTTTTATTACCCCTGGTGGCCTATTTGAATTCCTTTGTATGCCATATGGATTATCAACAGCTCCAGCAACATTTTCTAGGGCCGTTAGCATTATATTATCAGGTTTAACCTATGATATATGCCTTTGTTATTTTGATGACGTAATCATTTTTTCTGATACCATTTAACAACACTGTGAGCATTTAACATCTGTTTTGCAACGCTTTCGTGAAAATGGGCTGCGTATCAAGGCTTCTAAATGCTATTTTGGTGCTGATCAGGTCATTTAGGCCCTTAAATGGTTGTATTCTGTAGAACCTAAGGGTTGTATCGCCAGGTGGCTCATGGATCTCCAAAAATTTGATTTCACAATAAGCCACAGACCTAGTAGCTCCAACCAAAATGCAGATGCTCTCTTTCGTTTAAATCATTACCAAAATAGTCAAACCAACCCTACTGTAAGTTGTTTAATGAGTTTATTACCAGATGCAAATCTGCATCAAGCTCAGCGTGCTGACCCGCATATATTGAAGGTTATTGAAATTAGGGAACAAGGTTTTCCAAAACCCCCTTTATTTGTGTGGAAAAGGAACCCCAATCTTTCATCTTTTTGGAGTTGCTGGGATCAACTGTATGTCAATAATGGGCTGCTGGTAAGGGCCTTGGTATCTAAGCATGGGTTTTTTAGGGAACTTGTGGTCATACCTGATAGTTTAATCCCTAATATTCTCCAAAGTCTTTATTGTGGCCCATCTGGTGACACAAGCGTTAACGCTACATTTTGGTGACAGAAATGGCGACCAACATTATTCCGTAACGATTCAGCTCTGGCGATTTCCTTTCGTGGTTTCGTCATTTTGAGTTCTGTGCTCAAGCCAACTCGTGGAATGAGGAAACCCGCTTGTTCAAACTGCCCACTTTTCTACAAGGACCGGCCGCATCCTATTTCGAGTCACTGGAAGCTCATGATCGCACCACGTACCAAGATTTGGTCGACCGCCTGAAGAACTGTTTTGCCCCTGCAGTAAACCAGGAACAGTATTATCGAGAGTTTGAGGAACACCGTTTACGACCAACAGAGGACCCCACCCTTTACTTGTGGCGGCTTTAAGATGCCCTCCACTTTGCTGAACCGGATTTATCCGAAGATGCCTTTGATGCCCTTTTGCGACGCCAGTTCTTCAAAGGCCTACCTAATGTTGTCCAGCTGAAGCTCTTGGAATCCCATCCTACCCCAGGATTGGACGAAATGTTGGCGTTTTGGAAACGATTTCGATTGCTTCAAGTTTTGCCCTCGGGCAATCCTGCATGTGCTACTGCCACCCACACCGTGCCTCCGCAGTTTCCTTGGGATGAGGCGCAATGCAAGTCACGCGATGACCTACAAATGTTGTTGAACCAAGTTGCTAAAGGCCAGAACCAATTGATCGCAGCTATCGGTGAATCAAGGAGTAGCAGTCGGCCAGAAATTCGTTGTTTCGAGTGCCATGAAGTGGGCCACATGAGATGGCACTGTCCACGCCAAAGACGTTCTGGAAAGGGAAATCGACAATGCTCACTTTGTTCTCTTATGGGGACACAATGAAAGTATCTGTGCAAACAACAAGGGCCTATTCACCCAGGAAGGTAACAGGCCTAGGCCCTCTCCATTTCCGGACAATCAACAATTTGTTAATTCAGCTAGGCCTCATCATATAAATGGTAGTAAGGCGTCTTTAAACTTCCAGGGGTGCCACGTTAAGGGGCTGAACGACGAGCACCCCTCTGTTTTTGCTGTTGGTTCTGCTTGGGACTTACGTTTGAAACCCTTAGCTCCTCGCCAACCCCTGCTATTTTGTGAGCTTGAAGGTGTGGAGGTTCCAGTTTTAATTGATACTGGTTCCATGAAATCCCTGCTTAGTTCAAGTGTCTTACAGCGTATTTTTGCACGCTGTGCACACCAAAACAAAGCCCCTCCTCCACTTCGAAGCATATCAAACAGTTGTGTTTCTATTACAGGACAGTCGCTAAATTCTTCAGGTTCAGCAGATATTTCTTTGTCTTTTCCGGGAAGCCAATTTTTGTATGTAGGAGACTTCTTGGTATGTGATAATGTGCTTGCCCCTCTGCAATGTGTACTTGGTTGGGATTGTTTGACCTTTTATTCTTTGCAGTTGACTGTAGTAGGGGACTCCTATTGCCTTGTTGGGCCCCATGGCAGCACACCTTTGACCCCTTTGTCTCTTCCTGTCCAACCTCCACCCCCAGGTCTTTCTGCCCCTGTCAATTCAACTTGTAAGAAAGATATACCTGTTTTTGTCCAATCATCAGACTATGGGCCTGTCTTTGTGACCTCAAGCACTGATATATCCATCCCAGGTAGAACAGAAAGTGTTATACAAGCTCATATCCCCAAGAGTTGTAAAGAACAAATAGGTATGGTATGTAGCCTCAGTGAAGATTCTGAATTATCTTATATTACTGCATACAGTATTAGTCAAGCCTCTGAGCGGATGATACCAGTGAGAATTCTCAATCCGTCCAAATCTTCTGTTGAACTTCATGCAGGACAAAAAATAGCTAGGTTTTGGCCAGTTATACCCTCAGCCTCATCTAGTCCACCTATACACAACATGTGTGCTAGTGTTCAAAACAATAAGTTTGATTCAGTTACCTTGTCTGAGTTACATGCAGCTATTAGTCCTAATCTTCGTAAGATTCTTGAGACATTGCTTTCTTTTCCAGATGCTTCAATGATGGTTTAGGCCATACCTCGGTAGACTCTTTGCCAATAAAGCAGCATCCACGATGGTTGCCTTATCATTACAGAGGAGAAATTCATAAACAGGTTAATGAAATGTTAGAAAAAGGGGTTATACAACCAAGCACTAGCCCTTGGGCGTCTCCGGTTGTCCTTGTTAAAAAGAAGGATGGGTCCTATAGATTTTGTGTTGACTACCGCAAGCTAAACCTTGTCACCAAGCAAGATGCTCACCCCTTGCCTAGAGTAGATGACCTTCTTGATTCTCTAAATAAAAACAAACTCTTTAGTACTCTTGATCTCCGCAGAGGTTACTGGCATGTAAGTATGACCTCAGAAGATAGAGAAAAAACAGCTTTTATTACCCCTGGTGGCCTATTTGAATTCCTTTGTATGCCATATGGATTATCAACAGCTCCAGCAACATTTTCTAGGGCCGTTAGCATTATATTATCAGGTTTAACCTATGATATATGCCTTTGTTATTTTGATGACGTAATCATTTTTTCTGATACCATTTAACAACACTGTGAGCATTTAACATCTGTTTTGCAACGCTTTCGTGAAAATGGGCTGCGTATCAAGGCTTCTAAATGCTATTTTGGTGCTGATCAGGTCATTTAGGCCCTTAAATGGTTGTATTCTGTAGAACCTAAGGGTTGTATCGCCAGGTGGCTCATGGATCTCCAAAAATTTGATTTCACAATAAGCCACAGACCTAGTAGCTCCAACCAAAATGCAGATGCTCTCTTTCGTTTAAATCATTACCAAAATAGTCAAACCAACCCTACTGTAAGTTGTTTAATGAGTTTATTACCAGATGCAAATCTGCATCAAGCTCAGCGTGCTGACCCGCATATATTGAAGGTTATTGAAATTAGGGAACAAGGTTTTCCAAAACCCCCTTTATTTGTGTGGAAAAGGAACCCCAATCTTTCATCTTTTTGGAGTTGCTGGGATCAACTGTATGTCAATAATGGGCTGCTGGTAAGGGCCTTGGTATCTAAGCATGGGTTTTTTAGGGAACTTGTGGTCATACCTGATAGTTTAATCCCTAATATTCTCCAAAGTCTTTATTGTGGCCCATCTGGTGGACATATGGGCATTAGGCGCACTATAATGCGGTGTAAGGAACGATTTTTCTGGCCTAAAATGATTGATTCTATTACCAACTTTGTTCAAAATTGTCCAGCTTGTAGCCAAGGAAAACATGATTCCAAACAGAAACGAGCTCCTTTGCAACCCATTCAAGTCAGCGAACCATTTGTTTATTTGGGCAATAGATTATATGGGACCTATCTCTGAAACAAACAGCTAAGGGTAACAAACATATTCTTGCCATGATGGACCACTTCACCAAATGGTGTGAGGCATTCCCAACAAAGGATAAAAAAGCCTCCACTGTAGCCAATACACTTGTCTCTCGCGTTTTCTCCAGGTTTGGTCCACCCACGGTCATCCACTCAGACCAAGGACGAAATTTTGACAGTACATTAATGCATGAAATTTATAACATCATGGGGGTTAAGAAGTCACGAACAACAGCCTATCATCCGCAGGGTGATGGGTTGGTTGAAAGGCAAAATCGCACCCTGCAGGACATACTTAGTAATTTTGTATCAGACCATAGTGTTGACTGGGACCAATGGTTAAGCCTGGTTTTCATATATCGTAACCCATCGGCGATGATCCCAGATGCACAGCATTCCTGATGGTCGGGGACCATCCCCGACGGACGGGGATCATCCCCCATGGTCAGGGATGATCCCCGATGCTATAAATAATATTGAAGCGCCAAAACTATAATTTAGATGAACGTTTGGGAATATGGCTGCTGATAAAGGCCAATAGTCAACTTTTGATACTATCATCGATCTATGATCAACACATTGACGTTTATGATCAACATATTGATAAGTTCGGGATATTTTGCAAATGAAAATTCATTACAACAAAGTAAGAAACTTTCCCCGCGCACCCAACAGAAAATATTGCTCCAAAAGAAGCCATTGTTACAATGAAGATAAAAAAGAAGAGGCAAATTCCAGTATGAATTTTCTTGGGAAAATTTCTGTTTAGTGGATTATGTAATGATCATGACATTGCTGAATATTCACCCTGATTCACCTTAAAAAAATGATGAAACTCAAACTTAAGACTAGGAATCAAACTAGGAATTATAGCCCCCTTAATGTTCCCTGTATTATTCCAGTTTTTCCGCGAAACAGTTACCCTCCCTTCAGTTCAAATGAACTCACTTTTGACAGAACATTCCTGATCCATTGTTCTCTTTGCTATTGTTCATCGGGAAGCATCGGGAAAGTCAAATTATTTTGACTTTTGCGATGATCGGGGATGATCGCCGATGGCTCTCGATGACCCGGTTTTCATATGTCATAAACCATCGCAGACTGTGATAGACCATTGGGAAGCTGCGTTGGGGATCATCGACGACGAATTACGATATATGAAAACCAGCCTTTAGACGGTTTGGTTAAAGCGCCCCAAAAGCTGGAAGTTTGGTAGGAAATGGGTTGGGCCATACCAAATCTGCACTCGATGTGGGGTTAACTATAACATCAGGTCAAGCAATGGGGTTAACTACACCCATTTTCGGCCTGGTCTAGTATTTCCAGGCATAGGAATCATGAGGTGTGATTACAAAGAAAGGACCAGGATACTGCTCTGTAAGCATCGCTGCTCATTGTCCTAAAAACTTCCTTTGGAAGCTAGGTAGCAATACTGTTCTCACTTTTTGATTTGAGGTTGATACTTTTACAAAATAAAAAGATTGGTAAATGATCAGAGATTTTTGTTATCAAATTTCCACTCAATGTTTCATGTTCTATTGAATTTGAAAAAAAATTCAATCAATGATGGTTTATTACTATCGATAAATCTAGTGGGCTGAAGTATATGTGGCTGGAAAAAGTTTGAAAACATAAAATTCATAAACTTTTCGGTATATTCATTTGAATCAAAGTTTAAAAGATTAACATTGAAATCTCCAGTAATAAAGACTGTCTTCTTTTCCTTTCGAGGTTTACTAGAGATTATGTTTGTTAGATAATCTAGGAACTCAACATCATATCTTTTAAATAACAGCAGTCATGAGGTTTTTATTGTTCTGCGATTTAATTTTGATCTAGTTTGCCTCTAACTTACTACTATTATCTGAGTGAGAAGTATTCAAGTCATCTCGAGTATTAAAAGATAGTTCTTCAGACACAAAGGAGCCGCAGCCCCCTTTCATGCTTTTACCAGATGTTCCTGTGTATTCTTGATACCCTTGTAACGCTAAATTTTCAGTATTTGATTCATTGTTATTGGTTATCCATGTTTCAGATAGAGCAATAATGTCAAATTTATGTTCTAATGAAGTAGTTAATAACTCTAAATTTCCAAAGTTTTTATTCAAAGAGCAAATATTTGTGTGCATCAGACTAAAGAAGGGTGAATGTTCAGAATTTAGTTTCTTATCTAACTTATTAAATTTGAAATTAGTGCATGCGAAACAGAATATTATATTAAAATTTGAAATTAGCATTTAAGTTTAAGTTTATCTAGATTCAATTCTGTGATAGTTTCTAAACATTCGTAGTCTGTCAGTTCTTTTGTTACGTCATTACAAGGACATAGCTCATTAGAATTAAAGCTATTGGAAAGAATATCCTGAGTGTAAACAGAATTGAAAGGAAAAATACAGTCGCGACAGCTAAGGCAAAGCCATTGTTGTGCGTCAGCACCTGGATTTGAAATATCTTGTTCTGTTAAACCAGAGCATTTCCTGATATGAATATTGCTTTGACAATGATAACAAGAAACCGCTTTTTCAATATTATTTACACGTTTATCGCAAACAGAGCAGGATTTGTTAAAGTCAATAATCAAATGGTGTTGGTTCTTGTCTACGGAAATCACTCTTAAGAATGGAACATTTTCATTTTTTCAAAAGATAACGCATCTGCAACACACTCTTTACAAAACCATGTCAAAGAGGTGTCATTTCCTAGTTATTTAAACCTTTGAATCGATCATTTGCTACAGCCCACCCAAAGTGATACCAATTGCAACATGCGTCAGAATATATTGAATTCTGACTCTCCAGAACCAATAATTTGCAATTCGGGCATGAATATGAATAACTACTCATTTAGATTATGGGGGTTAATTTTGAAAATCTGCTTGCCCTGCCCTGGTACTGGTAAAAATATTAATGTTAATAATCAAAATAATAATAATGGTAGCAGTAAAGGACCTAAACTGAAACATCAAGAAACAAATGAAGTGTTAACATGAGTAAACTTTATACAGTCAATCACCTGAGTTTCAAACAATATTTTTTCAAACGTCCAATTCATTTCTGATGGTAATAAATGCCGCATCCTTACTTTTTCTAGGAAAGATGCCGAATTCCTTGTCCACACTAATTCCCATTTGATTTCTTTTTTCTTATCTCTTGCCAGATTAAAAAGAAACTTATTTTTTTAGTTAAAGACTTGTTCATGAATACTCTAACGTTAGCAGCTTTCAACTCAGATCTTTTCCTGAAATGTTTCTTGTCTCTTTTCTTTTTTGCAAGAAAGCATCTCTCAATTTGCTATTTCCGAATTTGCAGATAATAGTAGCATTGTGCTTGGGTCTAACATGGCAGCAGGCTTGAATTTCTGTATCAGCACATTTCACCACAAGCTTTTCACCCAGCTAAATCACCAAAGACTCTTTTTCTCGTTTCCTTTCTTAAGAATTCCATTAATTTTGATACAGTCTCGTCAGCCATATTGTTCTAAGTCGTTGACTTTGTTATGGACTCAATTTATTTCTGCTTGTAGCTTTCCAACTTGTTTTTTGAACACTTCATTTCCGGCCTCCAATTTTGTGTTTTTGTTGAGAATGGTATTGGTTATTTTTCTTTGGTTTTTATACTGGGTATTGATGAACTCTATTGACTTTTCAAAAACCATCAATCGCTTTTCCAATTTTTCAAAATCCTCCATGTGTTGCGATGTCTGTGATTGAACTCCTCTTAGTATCAGAAGTATTCCGTCTATTTTCTCATTGGTAGTAGCAGATTCCATATTTGATCTGTTTTGAACTTCATTTATTTGTAAATAATTGAAAACATAGCAACAGCAGTAAATAAAGATAGCTAACATATTATACAACTTCCAATGATCAAATGCTTTCCTGTGATAATTTATCAAGGAAGTCATACAGGTGGTGGCTGCCAATTTTTCTGGAGCTTTTCAAGCAGGGCATTGTAAATGCATGGACTTTACAATCTGCACAGCCAAATTCAAGAAAACGTGGCCTAAAAAGCTTTCAAAATAGAACAGTTCTAAAGCTTATTGGGAAGTTTTCTTCAACAAAAAGATCATTTCAGCAACAGCCAAATGCAACCCAAAGATATAATGGGTTAAAACATTATGTTGTGAAGGCAGAGAAAAAAGAAATTTGTAAAAATGATTGTGGCAGCAAAGTCCAGAACAAGTGCACTGAATGCGATGTTTTCCTTTGTATTGACTGTTTTTTAGGTTACCATTCACCAAAATAAGACTGAAAAAATGCACAATTGTTTTTGTTTTCTGTATTTATTTTATATAGTCATTAATGAGTTGGTACTGTTAAATGCATATGGTTTTTTAATGCAGCCCTCTTATTTCTTGGCTTTTTCACTGAAAACATCTGAAATGGACAAATATGTCACAAAACTCACTTTGTTATTCTAAAATTTTGAAGTATGATATTAAACATATGTGGAAGACAAATTTCTTGCAAAGTTTTATTGGATGTAGTGAAAAATATTGGCCATATTATTAGGAAGAGAATGCTCACCTTTTCAAACAGTTGAATCCTAGCTTTCTTCAAAATGCCTTCGTTGCGATTTGATTCGCATTTTACATCCCAACACTTCGGTAGACGCAAACCTAAGTAACGTTGATTTGGGTCTTATTATATCCCGCTTTTATTTGCTTTCTCTATAGCTTGTTATGATTTCCCTTGTACCACAGAATTCTTTGCCCGCACTTTCTTTGGTCAAAAACCTTGGGTTGAAAACGAGTTTAGGCTAGGACAAACATCTTGGAACCGCCTTGTCTGGGCTTCAAAAACAACAAAGGAACCATCCCAGTGTCCCTTCAGCCTCTCTCTATTCTGTGTGTAAGGTTTTATTAGAAATGATTCAAAGGGGAAGGCAGAATCTCCTAGTATAAGAGGAGGAATTTGAACAGCATCTATTTCTTGACAGACCTCTTTTAATTTTTATCCACAAAGAGGTCAATTGTAAAATGATCAAGTCATGTGAGTTCCCAGGGAATCCACAACTTCCCCAGTTAAAGCGATATTTAGCATCCACTAATGCCATTAAGAAAATTTAATAGAAGTTCTTGAAATTATGATATTCTGATGACCAGGTAGGCATTTAATGGGGATGTGGCATCAATCAACGGCTGCCCAACTACAGGGAAACTGGCAACGCTCTTCCATATCTAACATCTTGCTCTGAAATTCATCTTCAGTTTTTGGCATATTATTAGATACAAACTGCTATCAAAGAAAAAAAAATTGCTTGGGTGACCTCGTCAAACATTTTTGTCACTGTAAGGCCTACCATTTTCACTATGCTATAAAGATAGTCCCCTCTACCAAGGCAAGATAGACAGATAGCTAAACGAAGTTCGGGAGAAATGGGTTCTCCAGTAAGCATTTGCCTCTGAAGTTGCAGCCTTATCCTTGCCAGTATTAATTCAAATGTCGATCTTGATACTCGTAGGGTTTGCTTGAACCGTTTATTGTTGTAGGTAAACCAGAGTTTGTCCCACCAACCTGTATTTCTTGGCAACCTTCTGCATGACCTAATAGCTGCTAGTAGCCTCTGTTGTATAATGATAGCCATTCCTTGAATCAAAAATTTCCAACGCTTAAGACAATTACGATGCTTTGAAATCATATTCTTCAAAAGCAATATTTTTTCTCTGCAAGTTAAAGCCATCTTGAAAAATTATGGTCATCTATGGCCTGTTTGGATACCAAAGCAACTGGATACAATGGTTGAACGTTTAACTTGATGTCAAGCCAGAGGCGAGCTAATGTCAAACCTATCTAATTAGGTTTGGCACATGAGAAGCACAATGTATAACCTGGGCCTTAAGTACAGCTGCTTACAGAAAAGAAACAAATTGTCATTGACTGCCATATTAACCACCCTTGGAGAAGAATTTTCAAAGAAAATTACTAAAGGTAAAGAGCTGTCTTGATATAACTAGTGTTTAACAATAAATAGTTAAACAAACAACAATTAATTTATTAATTGAAAAATAATCAATGAAAATGGGAGGTAAGGGAATCTTTTTGCCATAGCCTAGCAAGGCAGGCGAACGCTCCCCAAATGCAAAAAAAACATCTTTGAAAAGGGATTTTCTCCGGCGTTCACTTCTGCCACCCTAATCTTTGACTACACTTCTGCATAACAGCTGGCTAATATCTATATGAAAAAGAAATGTTCTTATGTATAGGTAGAAGAAATGTATAGGTAAAGTAAGAACACAGTAGGTCATTATTTGGTTGAGAATACCAAAGCTTTTCAAGAAAAAGCCATGGTTGAAGAAGATTGTTTTAATGGATAAGGGGATTTTGCTCCAGGATGTAACACCTGCAATTTCTTCTGCTCCACATAACTCTGCCCTGCATTCAAAACCCATATCAGTAATTCTATTGATGCTTATTTAGCTATGTTTCCCCCCAAAAACATAAAGCTTACACAACTCATCTTTTCTAGATATTGTGAAGCAAATCTAAAGAGAAAGTCAAGTTCTCAAAGTTATGGAGAAAATGTTCCAAGCTTCTTAAGAAATCGTCCAAAGGATATGGTTAAACCATTGTCTTAAACAAATTTCCCGAGCAAAAGGTATTGACATTCCAATGTTGTTATGACAGATCGTGGCAGGTTTATTGTTCCCAGTGAGAGTTCGAAGAAAGGTACGAAGTTTTCTTTGGCGATGAGACATCACTGCCTTCTTCTTTTGGCAATCCCATCGAGGACGCCATCGGACACACGTTGCGTTGATGATTAATTTTTTGACTCATTTTCCTACGAATATTTCATCAAAATAAGTATGACTGAGTTAAATGCCGCTGCAATCAAGAAACTAAAGGTTGGTAAATTAAAAGCCAAACTCTCCAAGCGAAATCTATCGATATTGGGAAAGAAAGATGAACTTGCTATGAGGCTCCTGAAGGTGATCGACCATGGCCTACTGAAACCGAAGTCTGATGAGGACAGATATGCAGCGAAGGCAGTGATGTCAGATTCAATAGACACTCAGTTGGATGCAGAAGGCGAGCAAAATGATGCCATATATGGAGAACAGAATGTCAAGGAGGCTTGCTTCAATGATTCATTTTTCAAGTTTTATGATGGAGTCTCAACACCACCTCGAAGACCAATATTTTCAGCAGCCACCAACACTCTGGGTAAATCACCACCACCTGAAAGATCCACGCCATCTCCACCCGCAGATATCTATATAAGCTTTGAGAGACTAGCAAAATCCGTTGTCGAGCTGCAAAGTCTGCTTCAAACTGAACGGGATACAGACCTTACTCTGCTAGAGGAAATTTTTTCCCTTGAATTGAAATTAGGCCAAAAATGTGCCACAGATTGCAAGGTAAACAACCCAGAAAAAACAACGGCAGTAAACAATAGGAACAATCAGATAGAAAGAAAAGAACAATCAGATAAGACAGAAAACAATAACAGCATCAAGTCAAAAAAATTACCAATTGTCTATGAAGATACTTCTGTTGAAAAGATCGAAAAGGTGCACAAAAAGAAGAATAAAAATAAGAGAAACAACAGAAGAAATTGAAAAGAGGAAAATACAACACCTAGTACCTCAGCAAGTCCCAAAAATAAAGAAGGCAGCGCACTTGAGGCATCATCAAATCCCAAAAGTAAAGAATGCAATTCACCCCAGAAGCGATCAAATGCCAAAAGTTCATCTGATGACACCTGTTTATCCACCGAACAAACAAATCTTGTCAATTCTCATTCGAAACGGGCTCATTCAAACAACCAAATTGTAAATACACCATTTGGCAGTGGCGAAGCCAAAGGTTGTGCCTGTCATGCCCGGCACGACCATAAACTTCCAAAAGTAAGGTTTTCACATATTGGCAAAAATTTATTTTGCTCCGCGAAAAGTTTTCAAATATAGACAAAAATTAGTCGTATAATCGACAAATCGATCAAGCTTATCCCGCAGACATAAGTGAATTCTACTCGAATCGCCCAGGGCCCCTGGAATTATTTCAGGAGCGGAGTAGAAATCCACAGGGTTTCATATTGGTCGTGCCCAAAATCTGGTACCTTGTGATTTGGTCGTGCCCAACAATAGAAGCTTCAATTGGACAGCCTATGTTTGGTCGTGCCCAACAATAGAGAAAAACAATGCTAGTTGTGCCCTCAGAAATGAGCACGACCCTCGTCATAATAATAAAAATAGTTGAGGTACGATTTCCAGCGTTTGATTGGCTGAAGCTGGAGGAAATCAATCACGAGGTCATGCCCGTTTCTGAAGGCAAGACTATCTGCACCCTGTTGGGGCCTACTTGTCAATACTGCAGGCGTTTGTGGATGTTGGTGTGATATCAGGGTGATTTAAATGGTGCATGTAAATGTTCCAGTCCAATAAACCGTTGTAATTTATCAGGAAACTGGTTAACGACTGTGGAGAGATTGTTTCATAGTTATTTTGACTCAGCCTATACGGAATCAATCCAATGGATCTCTTTGGTAGGCGAACAAGTTCTCATTCACCTAAACAGAATCAAGATCTTCAAATGTGCAAGATGCTATGCTATCTTATCTAGAAAATGGACAATAATTTGAATATCATCTGGATGTTTTTAACGTGATCAGAATGGAAAATATGGCAGTTTTTCGCTCGGATTTGTACCAGAGAGACGCACACTGAACGGGATAAACTCAATCAATCAATCAATAAAATAATCAATAATTATTTTGACAACAGTATACTTAGGTGTCCAAGACGAAATTATTATAAACATTTGGGGCAAATTGTACATAAATATCTATTCATTTTACATTAGTTACGAGGTGTTTGATGTATTTTTGGACTAGAATCTTCCCAGTAGAAAGTTCTGAATTTTGAAAGTATTTATAGTAGAAAACCTCTTTGCAAATTAGCTCTACTGGAGTTTTACCTTACTTAAAACACGTGAAAGGGAAAAATGAAATAGCATTGATCAACCTGTTGATGATTTTGTTTATGTTTCTGATGATATGTTTTCAAGCTCAGCCTAGTGATTTTCTGATTTTTCCCTTGCTTTCCATGTAATTTGGTTGTGTGCAGTTTCTCCATGAATTAGTCAGTTTGTCTTAAATAAGCAGGGTGAAATAATCTTTAAGCTATAACACATACCCCCCCCCCCTTAATTGTTTGCTTGAGAAACACTGTTGTCTGCAAATAACTCTCAGGCTCATGATTATTCTGTATTAAATTTGTGACCCCAGTCATCTGATCTCAGTATTTCCACCTAGCTGGACACTGAATAAATTTATTGAACATTCTTCATTTGTGTATGCTGCCCTGTTTATTCATAAATTTTCATGATCTGTTTTTCAATGATTAATTTAATGCTGCTTTTCAATTGGAATTTTATTCAAACCTTATAATGGTTATTTCATCTTATGCAACTTTCAAATATTGTCATAGATGGTGTAGTTTATCATTATCTCATAAGGCATAACCTTAAATTAGGTATCTAATTGATTGGTGAATCTCTGTGAGTGGTTTGGTTCAGCTTAACAAAGTGGCTACCTACAAATCTTTATGCAACAAACCTGATGAAAAAACAGGTCTCAAGGATTTTAAAGAAATATTGCCTTCATTCTGCCACTCACTATTTAGTGCTTTTTAACTGTGGCTAGATCAATAATGCTGCGTGACAGTACTGTCTTCAGCAGATATTCTAATATTTCTGTTTCATCTGTTTCATTTGTCATCTAATTCTTGATACATGCCTTGCACTTCACAGTCAAGTTTGCCTTTAAAGCCAAACTTATGCCTCTTTTTTGAATGAAATTCTAAATTTTATGTGTGCAAAACAAATAGTGCTTGCAATTATTATACATTTGAAATCTAAGTCCACAGGTGTATATTTTGGTCCCATTGTTGCAATAATTTGATAAAATTTTAGAAAAGTTTTTTGTTCAAGCTTTATTATCCTGTGAACTGATATTTGGGTAAATAATACCAAAAATAAAAAAAAGTTGCCAGGAACCTCCATCACACATTGGAAAGAAAATGAATTTTGAGTATCAGCCAGAGGCAGGGGAGACACAAAAGCAGCTTTTATACTTTTAAATTTAGTTTGTTTCTGTCGTGTCAGAAAAGTAATGCAGTGCCATGCAATTGCTAAATGAGCTCCTTAGATCACTGAAATACTTTTTTGGATAATATTGCGGAGGCGCATTTCTGTTGCGCAGTGGCCAATGAGCACGACCATCCATGGGAGTCCAGCTTCCCCACTGCCATTTGGTTCCACCAGTGTTAATGAGAGTCTGAGAGATGTAGTAGAACTCAAGTTGTATCCAGTGAAAGGTAGTAAACCAACAAGTGTAGAAGCCTTTGTAGTTGAGCATATCTCAGAAATTAGAAATGAGCATCCAGAGATTGTTAAGCATAAATTTCAACACCTTACTAAATTATGGTTCTCAGATGTTTCAGCTGAGCAAGAATCTTTGACCATTGATGTTTTAATTGGTAATGATTTCATGTATGAGCTGCAAGGGGATACAGTTATAAGAGGGGAGCCAGGAGAGCCTGTGGCTGTGCAAACAAAGCTTGGATGGGTGTTGTCTGGACCATTAACTGGTATGAAAGTTGCTTCTTGTGAAAATTCTAGTGTTTATCTCATTCTTGATTCTTCACCTGCAAATAATGTTAAATCGTCTATGGATAATGAGGTACAGAAATTATGGGATTTGGAGACAATTGGCATAAGAGATACAGATGAAGTTCATGATGATTTGCTTGACAATAAATCCTTTACAGGCAAAAGGTATTCTGTTAAATTGCCTTAGAAGGTGGGGCATAAATCCCTTCCATCTAATTTTACGAACAGTCTTTGCAGGTTGAAAGGGCAGCTAGGAAAATCGAAGAAAAAACCAGAGGTGCTGCAAACATATGATAACATTATTAAAGAGCAATTGAAAGATGGCATTATTGAGAAAGTTGCAGAGTTAGAAGCCAGTGAGAGATGACATTATTTACAGCATCAAGCCGTTGTTCGAGAGAATGCAGAGACCACAAAAGTAAGGATAGTGTATGATGCTTCATCAAAGGAAGGAAAAACAGGTACCTCACTTAATAATTGTTTACATGTAGGCCCACCACTCACACCTTTGTTATTTGATATATTGTTAAGGTTTAGGGAGTTCAAAGTACCTATGGTAGCAGATATTGAAAAAGCCTTTTTGAATGTGGAAATGGTCAATCAGATAGAGATGTTTTGTGATTTTTATGGGTCAAAGACATTCATAATGAGGATTCTCCTGTTGAAGTTTATCGCTTTAAAAGAGTTGCCTTTGAGTAAATTCGTCTCCATTTCTTTTGAATGCTGTGTTAAGATTCCATATCAACAAATATAAGGAGGAGGACCCAGATTTTGCTATGAAACTTGCTGATGATTTCTATGTGGACGATTTCGTGTTCGGAGCTTCAAATTTAATTGATGCAAAAAATCTATACTTGAAAGCTGTGGAAAGAATGTGGTTTCAACCTCAGAAAATTGAAGAGTAGTAATTTAGATTTGGTAGAAGAATTCTCTAAGCATGATTTTGAAGTTTCAGAGGCTAAAGAGAGTGAAGAAACTTATGCTAAAGAAATGCTAGGTAGCAAATTATTGGAAGATAGAACAAAGGTTCTAGGTATATCATGGGACACTTTGAATGACACTTTTGAGTTTAACCTGAGTAAAGTAACTGAAGTGATGGAAGGTGAGAATATCACAAAGAGAAAGATATTGAGTTGTTTAGCCAAACTTGTTGATCCACTAGGACTTGTCAGTGCAGTCACAGTAAGTAGAAAGGTTCTATTTCAAGATTTATGTGTGGAAAAATATGATTGGGATGAGGAGCTTCCAGAAGACAAGAAATGTAGGTGGGAGAAAATTGTTAATGATTCAAAAACTGTTGGAAAAATAACCTTACCATGTTGCTTGTACGACTTGGATGCTATGAATGTTAAAAATTGTTGGCTACATGGATTTGCAGATGCAAGTCAGCATGCATATAGTGTCATGGTTTATTTGGTCTATGAATCAGATAAGGGTATACATTCTCAACTTGTCTGTGCAACAACTCGTGTTGCACCATTGAAAAAACTAAGCATTCCACGTTTAGAATTAATGTCGGCCAGAATTTTGGCCACTCTAATGAAAGTTGTTTTTTCAGCTTTGAAGTCACAATTGAACAAAGTAGGATGGAGGTATTGGCTTGACAGCAAGACTGCTCTCTATTGGATGAACAATGCAGGTTACTGGAAGCAGTTTGTACAACACAGAGTCGACGAAATATTGAAAGTGTCAGAGAAAGAGAACTGGGGACATTGCCCGGGTGCTTGCAATCCAGCGGACTTGGGTTCAAGAGGGGTTCAAGGGAGTGCATTGGTTGGAAATAGACTTTGGTGGCATGGACCACATTGGTTATTGATGGGGGGAGAACATTGGCCCAATGAACTGCTGTTAAGTGGAACCCAAGATGTTGTAGAGGAACAAAAGAAATTAGCAATGGTTCTAACAGCTGTGGAAGAAAAGAAAACAGGTATGTCAGCAATTATTGACATCAGCAGGTTCAGCTCTCTAGGTCGCCTTTTAAGAGTAACTGCTTATGTATTGTGTTTTGTTGCTAACTTAAAAGCAAAAGTTCATAATCAGCTTCCTGTGAATTTAGAAAAACTCAGTGCTTCAGAAATTCAGAGTGCAGAACAAAATTGGATAGTTGATGCACAAGCACTTATTCCCAAGGACCACAGATACAAACAGTTATGTACAAATCTAGGATTGATCAAGCAAAAAAAACATTTTGAGGTTTAAGGGAAAGCTAGGAAACTCAGACTTTGAGTTTGAAGGGAAATTTCCTATTCTTTCACCGAAAGAAAGTAAGATCACCGAGTTAACTGTTTGTTCTTGTCATGAAATTGTTATGCATAATGGTCTGAAGTCGACATTAGCAGAAATTCGTTGCAAACATTGGATTCCACAAGGAAGGCAGACAGTTAAGAAAATTTTAAGGAATTGCATTACTTAGTAGAAAAGCTCAAAGTAAATCTTATTCCGTTCCACCAGTAGCAGATTTGCCAGACTTTAGGGTCCAGAGGACGCCACCTTTTCAGAATGTTGGGATAGATTTTGCTGGTTTGTTATACCATAAGACAAAATCTTCGACTATGGAAAAGTTCTATGTTGTATTGTATGTTTGCTGTACTTCAAGGGCATTGCACTTAGATTTGATAGACGATTTGTCAGGGCCAACATTCATTCGTAGTCTGCGAAGATTTACTGCGCATAAGGGAACACCACAAATGATAAATTCAGATACGGCTAAGAAATTCAAGTTTACACATAAATTCTTGCTTAAACTCGCACAAGATCATGCAGTTTTTCTTTTTATCAAGCCAGAAGGATAAATTGGAGATTTAACCTTGAAAGGTCACCTTGGTGGGGAAGCCATTTTGAAAGATTAGTTGGTAGCGTTAAGAGAAGTTTAAGAGAGACTCTAGAGAATTCCAGGTTAATGTTTGATGAGTTAAATACATTGTTGATAGAAATTGAATGGTAACTAAATTCCAGACCGTTAACATATGTATATGATGAGTAAGGCTTTGAAGCATTGACACCATTCCATTTAATGTACGGTAGAAGGTTACCACAACTGGCTGAAGGGGTTGAGTGTAAAACAGATTTATCTGACGATGACATTCCTTCGTTTTTTATTTCTCGTTAAAAGATTAGATCATTTTTGGTCTCGATGGAGACGGGAATATCTTGCAGATTTACAAGAAGTACATAGATCGAGTCATGGAAATAACCCTGAGATGAAAGTTGGAGATATCATACTGATCAAAGAGGACAATGTAAAACGAGGTAATTGGAAGATGGGATTGGTTAAAGAACTGATTTCCAGAAAAGACGGAGTGGTAAGAGGTGCTAAGTTAGGTAATGGTAAGCCAGAGTTTTTGAATAGACCATTGCAGAAGTTTTATCCATTTGAAGTTAGATGTGCAGACATAGGTAGTCGCAGACAAGAAACAGATCGTGAAAAGAGAGAAGAGGATGGGGGTGAATACTTACCACCTTCTAGGGCTAGGCGAGCAGCAGCCAAGGACGCAGAATGGAAAACAAGGTTCATACTCGACTCAGAGTGAGTCAAGGAGGGGAGTGTGTTGGGATTTTCCTTTCATTCCAGCGCATTTAATATGCAGTACATGCTTTTCGTGTAGAGATCTGTTTTTTCTTCTTGTTAATTCATAGAGTTGCTTGCGTAATTAATGTTTGTGTAGGTATCCGTAATAGACTTGGTTAACGGCGTTTTGAGCTGACTCAAGCTATTCTGTATTATTAATCTGTATATGCATTTTAAAGTTATTCATAAAAAATCGTTGACGTAAAATTTTTATCCTGTTTTTCTAAATGCTGATTGGTAGACATATTTAGTTTGTGTAGATTGAAAGTATATAAATCGTCCGATTGTAAGGTAAGAAGCGATAGAAACGGCGATAGAGAGATAGGTAATCAGTACCGAGGTGTACAATGAAGAAGGTCTGGATACAACTGTTGTGTTTCCTTTAGTGTTCTCTTGGCACTTTAACATTAAATCTCTGAACCAGCAGATAGTTCTGGTGTTGGTACACTAGATAATTTCTACATACATCAAACTTGTATCAGTGATCATTATCTAGTCTACAGTGTAAAAAAAATTTGGGGAGGGGTAAAAAAACAGCACAAAAATATCAGTACCAGGCAAATGAAAAACTTAGCAAAGCTTAATTTCTTGACGATTTGCAAAAAATAGATTGGAAAGGCATAGTTTCACATACTTATGATGTTAACATCATAGTGGAATCTATGTTTTCCGTTGTACTTGAGAAACATGCTCCCTTACGCAGTAGGCGAGTTTCAGAAGGATTCTGTCCATGGATAACCAAAGAGCTCAAACTTATATGTGCATCAAGGGACAAACTGAGAAAGCAAGCTATTAAATCTAAAGTGTGAGAAGGAAGAACCACAGGATAGGCTGTCCGCCGGATTCTGTGAATCTTGCAATGAGATTTTAGAATGAAAGGTATACAGGAACAAAGCAATACGACGACGAGTATCCAATGTCACGAAATAAATTTTCAAAATAAATTTATTTTAAGAGTATACTAATATTTCGCCCCGGTATACAGGGCTTTAGAGTGAATCTAAATCTGAAGTTTTATTTGATGCGTATAAACAAATGAGAAATAAAGTAAATAAGGTCAATATTTATCTGAAGCGTGATTATTTCTTGAAAAAAGTTGCTTCTAATGAAGTTGACATTAAAAGTATGTGGAAAACTATCAATTTGCTATTAAACAAAAAGTCAAAGACCACGCAGATTACAACTCTAGATGTTGATGGGGAAAAACTTTTCAATCATGAAGCTATCGCAGAACATATGAACACCTATTTTTGTAACCTAGGTGAAGACCTTAGTAATAAAATTCCTGCCACACAAAACCCGCTTTTTGAGGGTAAATATTCCGTAAATCCAGAAGGAACACAGTTTCACTTTCAACCTGTAAATTCACTCCAGGTCGCAAGTGTCTTGGGGAAATTCAAAACAGCTATGGGTTTTGGCACTGACTGCATAGCAAATCCATTTTTGAAGATCGGTCTCCCAGTTATTTCAGACTCTCTCTGTGATATATTTAATCGGTCTATTGTCACAGGAGTTTTTCCAGATTGTTGCAAAATTGCTAGGGTTGCTCCTATTTTCAAAAGTGGTCAAACTGATGATCGTTCGAATCACAGACCTATATCTGTTCTCCCTGTTCTTTCGAGAATTTTTGAAAAAATTATCTTCAACCAACTCTATAATAAGTACTTGGATACAAACAAACACTTGTTTTCTAAACAATCCGGTTTTAGACACCTGTACTCTGTTGTAACAAGTCTCCTGTCCTACATAAACGATTGGTATAAGAACATGGATACTGGAAATACACTGCATTGGTGTTCATAGACCCAAAGAAAGCGTTTGATACTGTAGATCATGATATCCTGCTAAAAAGATGCAGGAATATGGGATTTCTAGTATCGAGCATGCATGATTTACATCATATCTCCAAGACAGACGGCAGTTATGCAAGGTCAATGGTGTTTCGCCACAAATAGAAGAAATACACTGTGGTGTTCCACAAGGATCTTGTCTTGGGCCTCTTCTTTTAATACTTTATATCAATGACCTTCCGTTTTGTCTGGACAACTGCCAGGTGACTATGTATGCTGATGATACCAGTATCTCCTTCTCTGCAAGGAATGTCAGTGATCTGAACGTGACGCTTAACAAAGAACTTGATTCTTTAGAGAATGGAGAATGTCCTGAAGACACAGGCCATGGTCATTGGATCTCGGCGAAGAAGATTTCGACAAAATCAGTAGAACCACCATTTATTTCTATTGGTGACTCTGAAGTTGAAATGGTTGATAAGGTCAAGTATTTAGGGATGCAAATTGATAAACATTTAGCTTGGGATGAACATATCCATTTTGTACGATCTAAGGTTTCTCAGGCTATTGGATTTCTTTAATATGCCAAGAAGATACTTCCAAAAGACACTCTCTCTAAAATATATTGTGGTATCGTTGAACCGCATCTCTGCTACTGCTGCTCAGTCTGGGGGGCATGTGGGGGGACAGGGCTGCAGGTGCTTAAAGTTACCCTGCTTAAAGAAATTAAAATGAAATGAATAAATACATGCTTTGCTTGGTACCATACTCCATATCTCTGCACATACTTCTTTGCGATCTTCAAAAAGTTTCCAGCTGGGTCCTGGAATGCTTTTTCACCTATAAATAAAGACCCCTCTTACATGAAATTGGACAACCTTTCTGAAAAAAATTGATGCAGCATGGAAGCAAAATGAAGCAACATATCGCAATGCAAGGAAGGCAAATCAGAATGATGAAGCAGATGACCCAGTAGATGAACTGGAGACATGAGAAGTTGTAGCCTACGTGGTGGAACCCCCTTGCAAACAAAGATAGTGTCTCAAATTCTGGAACTTAATTTATGAGAGAGCATTAATACTTGCATAATCAAGGACATGCAAAACGAATGACAGTATGATCAGGTGTGGCAGAGTTTGATGTAACAATATTCGCGTAGGCATTGGGTATTGCGTGTATATCTTTGCAAGTTGCGTTTCAAAACACAAGATACATCAATCAACATCTGTATTCACCCCTATTAATTCATTCATAATCAATAGAAAGGGGGCCTTTCAATTGACTTTGGTTCATTTAAGACCTCATTGTGCTTGACAAAGATAGCCCCAATGGGATCTGGGAATGATCAATTATTAAAAATATTTGCGCATAATTTGATAACGGCCTATAACAAGCTTTGCCTCATTAATTCATAGAGCCTATCTTCGTTTGGTAGACCCTATCTTCAGCTAGAGAAGCAGTGGATGATCTTGCAAAAGGTTTTGTAAAGGAATTAAAGAATTCCAGAAATAATGTTTGTGCCTGCAGAGAATTCTTAGATGAAATAAGAAGAACTACATTCCTACTAGAAGACAATCATAATTTGTATGAAGAATTGAAAGAGCACCTCACCACAATGCAGGCTTTACTCTTTAATTCTGTGCCCCCGAAAATGTGGCATTCCTTTCACAAAGAGTGAAAACAAGAAAGGCAATGACAAAGATAAAGAGTGAGCAGTTCCTTTCACTTCCTCCCAGGAAGCGCAAAGTAAAATTTGGTGGGAGAGTAGGTCAGAGAAAGGAAAAGATTGAAATGAATGTTAGCAGTTCATTTCACTTCCTCGCAGGAAGCGCAAAGTAAAATTTGGTGGGAGAGTAGGTCAGAGAAAAGAAAAGATTGAAATGAATGTGGGCAACCATGGCGATATTGAGACTGAAATCATAACTACTGAAAGAGATCAAGAAAGTGACTCATTGTCTGAAGAAAAGTCTTTGCCCTCTGGAGATGAAGGATGCCAAAACAGCCAATCGTGGTTGATTGAAAAGAAACAAAACCTGGCCATCAAAGAGCTAGAGAAACATTTTGTAAGGGAAGCGATCTTGTCATGGGAAATTAGGAAAGCACACCAAGAAAGGCTGCAAAATTCAATGTAGATGAAATCCGTTCATGAATCTATAAGAACCCTCATTAATGGTGGAGATTTAAGAAACATTGGCCTTAAAAAATATTTGACAGGGAATGTAATTGCAGTTCTACAGAAAATTATTAAGGACCAATATCCAGGAAACATTGGCCTGCAGAATCCTTTGTGCGGTATCCGTTTAAAATTCAAGGCCTACGAGGCCCTTTGTCCAAACACTGCATGATGGAAGCTACCACTGGGTGACTGTCAGCACTTTCCACTACAAACCTGGAGAAGCTATTTAAAAGGATAGCCTTTTTAATTGAGAGATAAAACAAAATTTCCTTCAACAGATATGCTCTTTAGTACGCCATGAAAAGAACTCTCTTACAATAAAGGTCATTCCAGTTCAACAACAAAAGGACTCAGTGAACTGTGGTCTCTTTGCTATTGCTTTTGCTCATTACATCGTAGTTCACAAAGAATATCCATCCAGTGTAAACTTCAACCAAATGGTGATGCGACATCACATTCTGCGTGCACTGGCAGCAAATCAACTGGACTTGTTTCCAACCACCAATGAAGAAGCAAAACAGAATGCAGATAAAATCATCGAAGTTGATCTTTATTGCACTTGACGCTTCCTTGGTTTCCTAGTGATGGGACAAAAGTAGACATTTGTAATCAGCTTCCTTTATTAAAAATTCAAATGAAATGGAAAATAACGATATGTTAGAAAGGTTGCGATCCTATCTATATACCTGAAGAACATTTACACAATTCTGATTTTATCATTTAAAAACAAACATATTCTATTTACAGGCATATGGCACAATGCAGTGGCTGTGGTGAATTTTTTCATAGAGAATGCCAGAGAATATCAAAAGCAGTTTTCAAAAATGAAGATACTACCTGGTATTGTCAAAAGTGCAACCAACATCAGGATACAGTTATTCAACATACTCTTAGTCAATAAACTGAAACCCTCTGATGGCCACTATGGCCACCTTGGTATGGTCGTACCCGACTGCCACATAAATATCTCCCCCTTTTCATAATTTGAATTTAAAACTGTTAAGCAAAGCAAATCTGTACTTGTTGGGGAGATGAGTTGAAGCTAGTTCGAGAGAGTAAAATGCTTGCCCCCGTTTTGGGGCAATAGCGCATGCATATTATTAATCCAGAGTCAAAGATCCAACAGGCACATAACCCCCGAGAAAGAAACAAAACATTGATCGTAGGCCGGTTGGTAACCGTATGATTTCTTTGTCTGTTGTGTCATGTTATAGCAATTATCGAGTATAATTTGCGATGGATGAGATTAATAAGGATGGCATTAGAAAATCCCGTTTTCTTGGTGTTTTTCTATTTGAAATGGAAGAGGTATGCACACGCTGGAAAGTAAGAAACTGCTTGGTGAAAGTATATGAAGTGTGTATTTTGAATTTTATGTTATTCCCTTCTTCCAAACCAACATTGATTCAGAGAAATTCACTGGCCACAGAAGTGGCGCAAGTCAAGTTCAATGCATAACATCTGTTGGAGACATATCCATTTTATCAAGTATGCTTAGATAATTTCAAATAAAATATATCTCGTATATGCAGATGCCACACTTGCCGAAAGGGTTCACAGTACGACGGGGAATGGAAATAAAAAATAATTATTAACCCAAAAATATGCCATTAACAGCTCAGACTGTAAAAACTGTTTTAAAAGGAAGCCGAAGCAAATGAACAAACCAGTTGAAATCAATGTTTTTATCTTGCTAGTTTTATCACGCATATAATATATAACTTTATAATAACTGTGTATTAATAAGAAGTGATCACTTCCACTAAGAATTTGGCTGCTTATAGATACTGCATTTGTTGGAATTGCTTGTTTTACATAATTTGTTGATGCAGCTCATGATTTCTTATATACAGTTCATAATTGGTATATACACTTAACTTGCAATCAGATTTCTTATATACTGTTCATAATTGGTATCTTAATAAATTTAATTCCATTAAGCATAAGGCTGTAGTTATGGATAATACCACAGCCTAAAGTTAAATCTGGCTGTCTTTTGTCAGGACCTGATCCTCATGACCTGCCTAGTATGGGTATCCCTTGCTGGAACCTGAATTCCACCTTGTAAAGCTCATAGAGTAAAAGAAGTCACTCAAGCATCTTCACCACATCAAGGTAACAGCTCTTGAAGATGTCTCTTTACAAACAGAACACAACACTAGTTTAACAAAACACAGCAACAAGGCTTTCAGAACAAAACAAGATTATAGAGGTTTTAATTAACAAACAGTTGCCTATAACTCAAACTTGGCAAAATATCAAGCTTATTTATAGCTATTTACAAAATACAACTCAGAAACTCATTGCCTTTGAACCCAATCGTCAAAGGTGAATAAATCAGATTCAGTTTCTTGACTCGTGTCAGAATGCAACTGAGTATCTCAAACAATATTAAATTCTAATTCCCCATCCATTTCCCCCATCCATTAAATATATTTTCTGCTGTCATATTCATAGAAATTCCATTGCCTTCAACAGGAGTTGATGTTTCAGCAAATAATTGATCTTGTATCTCACCAACAGAAAGCTCTGTGTCTTGCTCATCACAGACACACATATTTCCAACAATGAATTTATCTGGAATGAGATTTTTGTCAACTTTGCTCAAAATAATATCAGGTTCCAAATCCTCATTCTCATCTATATTCAAATTAAGCTTAGGTCTTAGCTCTCCCTTGCATTCTTCAAACCCAAACTCAACAGGGTTAGGGTAAACTATTTTCTCACTAAATATCTGATCATATTCATATGCTTGAACTCCTTCCTGGCAACATTCCCTAAAAACATTTAGAGCCAATGTTTTTGTCACATATTTTAGTCCAGGATTTTTATCATTTCCTGTGTAAATGCTCAGTGCACCAAGACTTTCCAAAAGAAAGATTGTGTTCTTAAAGCAGCCAGCAGAGACTAGATCTTCATACAGTTTCCAAACATCAATAAAGAAATTCATCTTCACCCTTGAATTCTTGGCTTTAAATTCCTCTACACTATCTCCTTCTTTTGCCTTTTTGGTAGGCTTTCCTGTCTCAAAATCAACTAATTTGTTGTGAATAGAGCAGTAGAGTTTTATAGAATTTGTCACAATCAACTTTCTGATCAGGTTATGTTTTAGTAAAAGAATTGTGACATTATCTGTTTCAGGACAATTGATGACAATAGATTTTCCTTTTTCACTTCTGTTTTACAATAAAAATCTGTCTAGTGCAAAAAAGACTGCTGTGTCAGCTTAAGGATGGTAACGGCTGTAGTCATATGTAGAAAGATAAAGATTTCCAATGCCATCAACTGAATAGGAATCAGAAATACCACAGTTGCCACCAATAACTACATGAGTGAAATTATTTGGGAGATTCTGTGACTGTAAGAAAGTTCTATCCTGACATGCTCTAACATAAGCAGTAATAATTTTCTGGTGACCATTGTCTCTGTCTAACCATCTAGTTGCATAGGACTTGATGAGCTTGATAAATTTTGATCTACCTGCACACATCAAGAGGGGAAGTAAGCACAAATGTTCTTGTTGCTTCAGTACAGCCTTTAGTCTGATCTGCACGCCGATCAAAAGTTTGAATGAATGTAAAATGTGTGCTTTTGTTGGCATATTTATGTGCAAATGGAATCACAGTTTCTTTGATCATTCTAAAGCACATCTCTTTGTAAGAACAAATTGGGATCTTGAGGCTTCTAAAATCAAACATGCAGTCTCTAATCATACAAGTGACATTTTTCAGGTTGTCAGTGGCAGATTCAAAGGATTGAGAATTCAAAAAAGATGACTCAGAAGATTTGAAGAGCCACAAAGTCAAGTCAGACTTTTTGGCAAAATGTAGACTGGCACCATCCTTTTTCAGTAACTGAATAGGCTTACTGGTGTCAGACATGGACACTTGCATGCCAGTAGACTGCAGTAAGAGTTCAGACATCACCTCAACTTGTTGTTTAGCGTGATTAAGATCAGCTTTCTGTTGTCTTTTTGCTGGAGATCTCTGTACAGTTAAGATTTCAGGAAATTTTGGATTTTCTAACTTATCACAGAAACAAACTTATCAACCCTTTTTTCCCCAATTTCCCGAACATTAGTTAAATCAAAATTTATGCTCTCATTGATTGAATGTAGGCCATGCATTTCTTTAGGAAAAATTCATTTCCTTTGTTTCAAGAGACTGTTGAATACTCTCTCCAAACCCTTTTGCCAACAAGCTCTTAGACAAATAAAAGAGGTGATTTTCAATCTATGGGTTGGAGGTTTTGCTTTATATTCTGCTATCCTAAGTTCTGTTTTCAGATTATTGTGGCAGAGCTCTCTTTCCTGTATCATGGATGCCTTATTTAGTACATTCTGCACTGTACCAAGTTTAAAACAGTTTTTTGCACTCTTATTAAAAAGTGCTTAAAGGTTTTGATCTAGAGGTCTGCAGTGTCCTGGCTCAGATGATTTGTTTGAAACCCACAGTGTTCTGACATTGGATTCTTCGAAAGGTCTTAATAAAAACATATCTCGAACATGATAACAAAGGGCAGGACCATAGTTAAAGCTCCGTGACAATTTTGGTAAAGAGCATATCCAGATCAAAGTCTCTACTCTATTCTCTATTCAAGAAACCCAAGTACAGAAAGCCCTTCAAGTAGTTAATAATTACTTTCAACTCTGGTTGATATTTTGCAAAATGTTCACAGAACTCCTTTACTTGCTCTAAGTTTAAATCAGTGATTTGTTTCCTAGCTTCTTCCAAGTTTGTAATCTTATTTTCATATTTCTGTATTGCTCCCAGTAGTTCAGTTATGCCAGCCAAAATGTCATGATAATAAAACTGATTAGAAGAATCAAAATCTTTCATAGATAGCAAATACTGGATTTTACATGCACTTGGGTTATCTAGAAAGGCAGCTGCATGCTTCTCAATATGAAATTTGCCATACCGCTTTACTAGTTTTTCATGCAAATTGGCAAGTTTATGGAAAGACCCAGAAGAATAGTGTTGATATCCATGAGTAGCGCAAAGGATTCAAATGGAGAAGTTGATCTAGATGTGCCCAAACCTGATAATCTGCTCCAAATGTTATACATTTTGAAACTGGAGGGTAATCGATCCAACTGAAGGGGTGATCAAGAAGTGATACAAATGAAAACATCTAAATAAATAAGGGCTCTGCAGATTGCTCCATCTCAGTTTGTAACATGTCAAATTTCATTGTATTCCTCAAAAAATGATCTTTTGGAAAAAATTCATTATTCCAGAACTTGTCAAATTCACTTATCTCAATATTCTTTACACTAACACACTGCGCCAGATATTTATTGAAATTAATAAGCATAAATGATACACTCTTGCAACCAGTAGTTTCATCAACAATTTTTAAAGCCTTATCAAAATAAACCAGGGCCACTTCAAATTCATTGTTTGCGGCTTTCAATACAGCCAGTTGGTTAAAGACCTTTTCGAGGATACTATGATTTTCTGGCAAAACTTTGTCTGAATAATCACAGCAAAGTTGTGCCCTTTCTAAAGCTTCTGAAAAATTACCCTGACATGCTAAAGTAGAGCTAGCAAGGCTATGTGTTGCAATTCTATCATATTGGTCAATTATATTGCCTTCTTTAAATACTACAGCACCCAAGTGTTTTTACTTTGATCCATAGTCTATAGAATTGGGACGGTCTGGAAACCTTTTGTCTTGATAAAAGGAAGCCACCTCGGATGTTGAGGCAACTAGGCCCTTCACAAGATCGAATGTGCACAAGAAAGTCAAAGGGATGGAGTTGGAGAGTGAACTAAATGAATGCGATATAATCTTGCAGTTGCTTGATGAAAATTTTTTTGAAGACTCTGCTGAACTTCAATTAGATTTCGAGCGGGCAGTAGATGAGGTAGGTTATGTTTTGTTGCCATCATTGTGCCTTACTTGCTATCGGTCACAACTAGGCCATCATGAATTAGATATTAACATTTAGATATTATGAATCAAATAATTCTTTACATGATATTATGAATTAAATACTTTACATGATACGTAAATGATGAACATAAATAACAAATAAACTCATGATTTACTGTATAGGAAAATTAAATTAAACAGTTGGAGCGTTAGGGTGAAAACCTCAAGTAAACTTTTCACCCTTTCAGCTTACTGTTTTAGGCCTTCTAGAGCTAGGTAGCCAAAGAGTTTTACAGAATGTTTGCTCAATCTTGGCTAGCTGTAAATCGTCATTTTATACACAGGTTCAAGAGAACATTGTGGAGTGCCCTGATTGTCAAAAAGTCTATAAAACGAAAGGGGGACTCAGAAGACATCAAAAGGCAAAACATCCTGATCCTGGTCATAAGCCTGAGTCTCCAGAACTTGACCTTACACAGGATATTTATGAAAACTTGGTGAATAATGGGGCCAAATCATTAGCGTCTGACCTTTGTCTTCCTCCAGCAGAAAGGGCAGCATTTTGGTCATACACATTCAAAGTAGATAACTGTCATGCAACAAATGGACTTCACTTGGCTCAGAAATTGTTCAAAGTTTTGGTGCATAAAGCAAATGCTGCTAAGTTTTACAAGGTATTTTATGCCCAATTTGTAGCTAAAGCAAATTCATACCTCCCAGAATTGTCAGAGCCACAAGCAGTTTTCCTTGCAATGAAATTGGCAGACAGTCTACTTGCAGTACAGGAAGAGCAAAAACCCTCTGCAGACATGGGAATGCCTCAGGTTAAAATAACAGAAAAAGAAAAGTTGGCAATGCAGTATTTAGGTGGATATGTGCTTTCTAACATTAACAAGAAGTTTCATCATGCACGGTTTTATTCTAAATTAGAAAGCCAAGACTGCATAATGATTCTTCGAGCTGGAAGATGTCAGGATGATTCATCTCAAAAGCTTATTGAATCTTTAAATCCTGGTGGACTTTGGTACATCAACAATATTGTGCAACAGATATTACTTGCGTAACATTATTGCTACCAAAGAGATAGACACTAATAAAATTATTAATACGCTAGTGAAGGATTTGGCTTTCAAAGCTCTCTATGAAAACTGGGTTACTTTTTCAGAGGTATCAATTGATGAAGCTGTGGCACAAGATCTTTTGGAAAAAATTTTGTCACTGTACATTCGTGTTAGAGCTTTTCTTGCACAAAGGACATTGTAAATAAATAAAGAAAAAAGCATAAGAAAGATGAGGCATTACAACAAGGATTAAAAAAGGCAGATGAGGCTGACAATTAAGCATTGAAAACTTATTTTTATAGATACTCTTTCTGGTTACTTTTATTCTAATTACTAATTATTTTAATAACTGGACTTGACTAGAAATAAACCTACAATAGCAAGCAAGAGTTGAAAGTTAAAGAAATTGTTTGAAACAGTTCAATCACACCGCATCCATTTAAAGCAAAAGTCTTAAATCTTTTTTTCTCAAGAGGTTATTTCCCTAGAATTTAGCAAAACTTTACCCTTAATTTCATCATCCATACCAGATAACTCATACTGCCAAAACTTTTAAAGATTTTGATTAATATTGTTTTACAGTTCCTTCTTTGAGTTTTCTCGTAAAAGCCTCTCTAGTATACTTCAATTATTCATTTTTTAACTTTTACCGTGATAATTATCGAAGCAATTGACATATAGATAAATATCCCACTTTACACATTTTGTCCCAACTTTGCTTTAACAGTCATTTGCACAAAATCCTCTCTTTTATGTGTCTTATTATCGAATGCCATAAAACCTGGCCAAAGCATTAGGAAGTTGCCCTGCATCCTTCTTTCTTGATGAAAAAGACCCAGTAAGGCCTTTGTACAGCTCTATTCTGAATGCTTTCTGTCCCCGTTTATTAGCCTCTGCCTGAAAATGTTCAAGTCTCGAAACATTCATAATTGTCAGCTTCAGTAGACAAAAGAAAATTGGAACCCACTACCTGATATCTTTCTACTGATATCATAATATGCCAGCATTTGGTCATTGGTGTCAACTCCCCCTATAAATTGCCGATAAACTGTGGTTGCTGGAGGGCATATTCTTTCCACCTTTTCTGCACTTTCTTTCTGGGACTTTCTGATTTTGTCATTTGGGCCAGGTGTTGCAGGGCACATGGTACTGATCAACATGACATCTTTTGTATCCTTCCATTTCACTGTCACAGTTTGTGGGTCTTTCATCCTCCAGATAATATCCCATTGTGCCAACTTAGCTTCTCTGACTTCATAAGGTACAGTTTTTTTGTTATGCCGAAAAGCCGGGTTACACAATCACTTTTTACCATCACTTTTTTATATTAAACCAACACGCTGAAAAGTGATCGTGTAACATACTAAAATTTCCCATTTTCACTGCAAAATTTAATGCGCTTATCAGGTGTGTAATCCTTTATCATTGGAAATTTTACTCTGAACGAAAGCAGAGTTCATCAATTGAGAAATTGAGTTCATAAATTTTTTTCAAAGGCGCCAACAAATTCTTACATCACTGTTCCTGGTTGTTCTGATTCCTGGTTGTGATTGTTGCAAGTTTGGATTACAAAACTGCAAGCGCATTTTGTTCCTGTTTCTTTGTTTCGCATTTCTCTCCCATTCCGCAAAGATAGTATTAAATGACCAGGCATGTTTTCTGAATACTAGTTCTTTGAGAAGATCTAGTTGTTCATGCTCTCAGCTCGAAAGATATTCAAGAAGTCTTTAAAATTTTAAGAAATGGATGCAAGACAAATCAGTTTTCAAGAGTATCTATATCAACATGGGCTAAACGGAAGTGTTAAGTATTCTTCAAGCGCTAGTTCAAGATACGTATTTAATTGCAGAGTTATGCTCAAAAAGAAACATCTTCCAAGTTCAACATCACAATTTTCAATTCTGAGACTTACATTCTCTTAACTCTAGTCTCAAACTCTCTACTCTAAGTCAAATCACACGTGCATATATACGTTTTACAATAAGTATAAAAATAGCATAACCAATAGGAATTAAGAAAAACAATTCGTCAAACCAATCAGATTTTACCAAAACATGAAAAGTTTAATCTCAAGAAAAGAAAAATTTCATGAAAAGAAAAACAATAGGTGCCAATACTCAATACCTGTGAAGCTTGAATCTTGGGTCAGTTTCCTAACGACTCTTGAAACGAGGTTATTAGGTGCATTATGCTCAAAGTCATGTGTAAAAAAAATACCTTGAGTCACAAAGCTAAAGTCGATAAGCTCAAACTAAATGAATAAACTATTGTTAACTACATCCATACAAAAATAATAATTGCTGCGCGTGGAGTTCAAAGATACTATGGACAATGGCTATTTTCCCCAACAGGAAGGTAAGACATTTTCAAATACTAGCTTTTTGACTTTCATTTTACCTCTAAATCTTGGGGAACATTGCTCATAATTATTGTCGCTATGCTATGCCCTTAATCTGGTTGTTTGCAGAGTGTATCCTGAGGAGACAAGTTGTGACACAGAAGGTGATATTGAAGTGCCAGTACCATTGCAAGTGAAGAAAAAACACCAAAAACAACTGATGCTAAAGAGAAGAAGGCAGCTGCAGAAATGCCATCAAAGACGTAGATGACAGAATATATTGGTCTAATGATGTAGTGGAGGCGATGATTAATCAATTGCAACTACACCCAGTGCTGTACAATATTTCCAATCCTTAGTACCATTTAAAAGACAAGGGAGGCAACGCCATACAGAAAGTAATTGATTTCCTCCAAGAGCAAGATAAATTTGTAAAAGGACAGAATTTCGTTAAGGAAACTTTTGCTTGTTTGCTGTTTGAATTTCATTTGCGTGCTTGACTTTTGTTAGCACCTTGGCCAATTTCCATGTAACAGCCTGTCTTGTGATCAGCTCCTTTGTTCTGTTTTGTATAACTGTCCTAATTATCTTAATTGCTGTTGAGTAAAATATTTGTTGGGTTTTGTGAGTAATTCAGTCGTTTAATTTAGTCGCTAAGGTTTAGACGTGATTTCAGATGTTCGGATAGCCGTTGTTATTTCAAGAAGTTTAAAGCATACCAGTTTTGCCGAAGTGACCCGTTTAGTCATTGTTGAATTAGATGAAACTATAGGAACCGTCGAGCCAAGAAATCAGAACACGCTTATTGAATTTTGTACTTTCTTTTACTGCCGAATCTGCGAACACAAGCCTGTAAAACCCTCGTAAACTCAGTGGTTTTACAAATTTCCTTTGCCAACATATGAAGAGGTAAACAAAAAGATGACTATCTACAAAGCTATTTTGTGGCAGAAAAAAACAAGACCCACCAAAGCAGAGCAAGTGTACCGAAGCAAGGCTCTCAGCATCCTGGCAGATAACATTGCTCCAAAAAGAACGGAATCAAATTTGCTGAAGAAAAATTCTGAGGAGATTGAAGATGGAGAAAATGACAACAGCCAGTATGCATATCAAGATGAAAATAAACCTTTGTCAAAGATATAAAAAAAGACAGAAGCTAAGCGAACCAATGAGCTAATTGAGACGGCAATAGATGCACAGAAAAAGCCAAGGCCAACCGTAAAACAACACAAGAGAACAGCAGATCAAATATTCGGGGAAATGGTGTGGAAACTATTGTCAGAAATCCTAGAAGGCTTTGCAAAAGACATGGCAAAGATGGATATACAACGTCAGCTTGTGCAGTTGAAACATGGTCAACACACACAGATACAACAGCCAACTGTTGCCTATCCTCCATTGCAACCATTTCAACTACAACAATCAAGCAATGAATACAATTCACGTGGCAGCCCTTCTTCCTCGCCTGGCCAAAGAACAAATTCCAGAACACATTCAAATATTTCGTTTGAATCTGAACAGGACAAATGCTCTAAAAAGTCCTTTACTGTTTTAGATAAACAAAAACTATTTGGACACTTTGACGGTAACAAATTTAATTTTTTCCTAATAGCAACATTATTTTCCACTGAACTCTTTTTTTATAAGAAAGCATCTGTATGAAACCAGTACTCGAAAATGAGAAAAGGTTAAGAAACCCCAATACTCTAGCTAAAAACAACTTAATAAGATTGAGATAACCGAAAATCAAGATTTCGTGATTTTTCTATTGCTAATTTTGACTAAACTTACCTGCACTACAAACTTACAAAAAGAATAAAAATACACAGTGATTAGCAAACCTAATTTAAAGTTTTGAGGCTCTTGTTTTTGAAAATAAAATAGAAATATTCTAAAAACTTTCTAAATGTTCTAACATTTTGTAAACCTTAAGGAACTGGGGGTACTCACTGTCTAAGATGGTTTCTTATAAAAGATGAGAGTATTTAATTAAACTGCATTTATTTTTCTGTAATGTGCTGCTCTTCAATATACTCCAAATCATTATTCATATTCGTTTTCTGCTAATAATTATGTTTCTGAGAACAATTCACGTTTTTTCCTATGTGAGGTAAGAATTTGTTGGCGCCTGTGAAAAAAGTGATCAACTTGATTTTACTCTGCTTTTGTTCAAAATAAAATTTCTGAACAATGATAGAGGATTGACAACTGTTAAGGGCATTAAATGTATATAACGTGTATATGTAGATTTTGTATTTTTTTATCTGTATCAGTTTATTGTATGAAATTATTATTCTGTCTGAAATTAAACTGCCTCTGTTCAAAACCAAACTTCATAAATGGCTGCTTCGCAAAAGAGAATCAAGTTTTACCCAAAATAAGGTGGAAGTTGCGTGTCTCACAAATAAAAGAGAAACTACCAACGCTTCACCAATGGTTCACCAACGATTCAAAGATGGTTACCAAATTTTTTTGTTACGTTAAGAACAGGCACGAAACACAAGTGACACACGCTTTTAATTTAACAGGGGCCTGCAATACTCAATAGGTTTGTGCCAATGAGCAAACTTCTATAAGCAAACCTCGAAATATTAATCAAAGCCTATCTATGTAATGGTATTATCATTTAAATTTTCATGTATGAAAGTATTCAATATAAAAAAGTTAGAAAGTAATCAATACCTACTAACTAAGTTAAGGAATAACCAATTGAAAGTAATCAACAAAGAAGAGTTTCTAGGCATCCGAGCCGAGCATCAACAGTTCTGCAAAGCAGCGTTTGCATTTAGAAATTACTCTTCTGTCTTTTTCCTCAATTTGTCAGTGAAAATTTGAGTATCCCCACCCACATTCAATCATTTCATTTTCCCTCTCATTGGTGCTGTTGTAATGGCCAGGATACTGTATCGGTTCTTTTCCAGTTGCAAAAATGGGGATGTCTTTATCGAACAATAATGTCCTTGGCATAAGTGGACTTTGGGGCTGTAAATGGATTGTTTGCCCCTTGAGAAGAAGCAACATATATAGCCAGGCCAATGTTTCCTGTGAGTAGCGAAAGTCATTTAGAAAGATGACATCTGCATTCTCTGTGCCAAGCCATGCATAGCTGGTACTGGCAGATTTAGTAAATACCCTGGACATATCGTTTAGGGGGTCGAGCATGAATGTTTTTCCACAGTTGGCGGAATCATCATATTATGATGTTTACTGGACATTTTGTCAATAGCTCCCTAACAGCATCCGCAAAACTGAAGGCATTTAGCCTGTTGTTACAATGTCCCTGGCACAGTTTAGCTACAAACCACCATACAGATGGGCACAATGTTTCAAAAAGCTTCCCTCACAATGGCCATTCGCGACATTGTATTACGTTAAATAGTAGCTGATGCATTTTGCATTTTCCACACACTCTTGACCAGCTTGTTTCTGCATTTCGCAGGTTTTCCTAAAGGCCGATTTACATGATCATATTATGGTCACATTTGCATCAAATATTTTATGTCATCACAGAATGTGATCGTGTAAACGACCTTACAAGTTGCTTGAAGTTTATGAAGCAGCAAGAATTAATCCTTTTTAATTGCCCGTTAACAGATTTTTCATCTGATCAGCGATCAAATGGGAATGTCTGTGATGCAATTTTTTCAAAGACACTGACAAGTCTTTGCTCTTCTGGGTAGATCGGGAACTGTTTTTCCCCAGTTATTCCACAATCATAAAACCCAACATTGACATCAAGGGGAAGGGGATATGGGCTACCAGCGCATGTTATATGTTAATAAGACATTTGACTTCAATTTTTTGAAAAAAAGTCTCAGCTATTGGGTTTACCCTTAAGACACAGAGGCACAGTTATTAAACCCCTAAGATATACTATCACAAATCATGTAACATGTTGAAGTTTGATCTTTCTTTGGGTCAGATGCCTCTTACACAATTAATAACATAAAGTTTTTGAAAAGTAATTCTTAGAACAGATTGCAAAAAAAGGCATTTCTAAATGATGACTCGAGATTTTGTTGCTTAATATAGCCATTAGAAAAGGTAACATCAGTTGCAAAGAGTTGTAATTATTAAATAATGGTAGTCGAAATAGATGATTATGGAAATATCAAAAAATGGTAATCATAATTTTGGACGGTCTCGATAAAGGGTTTTCTGGATTCTGGTGTATTATATATAGAAAAATATAATCAAGAAGTTTTGTTGTATGAGGAATTAGATTCATTATGAATGGTTTTATTTGGATCTTAAGGTTGTGTTTAAGCTACTCGGGATCTGCACATGTTGATTGCTTTATGATACCAAGTCTGTCTTGTTTGTTCTGCAAGGTCTTGTTGGATGATTGCAGCAGAAGATCACAAAATATGTTCTTTTTTGCAGTCCAGTAATAAACTGTGTTATCAGAACTTTTGTGAAGCTCACCAAATATTTTTGGAAACAAACTGGAGGATCCCTTGTTATCCAATAGTTCTCATGCAGTCTTGATATAAATGATTTAACATCATCACTAGTTCAACTGCAGGAATGTTCTGGTCAAATGTTCCTACTTTTACTCTCTGCTCTTGTAAGCACCAGACAGCTAAGATTTGAAATTAAACCTACAACAATTTCCCTGGTAAGTCCATCTACTTTTGTTTCTACTAATATTCCTGGCTACATCTAGAAGCAATTGATTGTTCATTCAAGGATGGGATCCAGTTTCTCAACAACCAACAAAGCATTGCCTTGATATGATGGGATCTGTCATCTTCACTTGATCCTCAACCATCAACAGTTCTATGACAGTTCCTAATGATATCAACGATATCAGCTTCATTTCTATAACTTTTGCTCTCCATGAATTCAAGAACATCATAAGACCAGATAAGTTCACAATCGTGCACATTTTGTTGCCTTTCTCCTGTCAGGCCTGTTTTGGGTCCTGTAGTGCTTCTATAAAAAAGCCTTTGTAATTATATTTTTAAAGAAATGTTACCTAAAACAGTTTGTTAAGCACATCAAAAGATGACCATGTTCTTCTCTTTCACGTACATATCCTCTTGTCTGGATTCACATCTCTTGAAATGATCGATGCTCTATAAAATCAATTGCTTGCTCTGGATACTCATTAATGAGTTTATATACAACTACTGGATGCAGTGACAGAACTCACTCATTCTTTTGTCAGGAGACAAGGGTATGGATCATATTTGCAGGGAAAAATTTGGCTGTTCTGAAAATGAAAATTGCTCTATCAATGCACTTTCAATTCATGCAAAATTTATTTAAAAATGCCATGTCTTGTAAAAGAAATGGTTGGTGCTCCTTCACAGGCTTTTGTGTAGAGGAAGATAATATTAAGAACTGCTTTATTTCATTAATGTGAACCTTATTTGCTTTCTTTTTGGCATCCGTCATTGATTATTTAACTGACACATGGTGATAACTTCCTCGAGTTTGCATAGAATTCCACTCTCTATCAGTGACAAAGCCGACAAGAATCAGATCTCTTGCAATAAGAGCATCTTTCATCTCTTAAATCCCAAACTTTCTGGTATCATATAGAACGAAAGAGCAACAGTCTTACAGGAACTGCACAGGCTTCATGTCCCTCTTTCATGGGGAAACCTTACAAATGAATAGATGAGTACCTGCATCTCTGCTTCAATGAAAGATTTTTGAAGTTCATCACAGAGTGTTGCCAGCTTTAGAAGGATATTATTGTGCCCTGTTACAGATTCAGCCAATGATCCAAGAGCAGTATTTGGCATTTTCTGCAAATTCTTGTTCATTTCGATTAGCTGCTTGAAACGTCCCAAGCAAGAGCAAACAGTTACTCTTTTGAGGAACTCACTTTATCTACCATGTCCTTATATATCTTATTTTAACTTGTCAAACCTTTATCAAGAAAACTCAGCTCCGCGTCAAGTTCTACCTACAGTTGTCCAAGATCAGAGGTAAAGACATTTCTTCTGGCTCCAATTCAAGGTTTACAGCAAAAATCTGTTGCTTTGTGCAATATAGGGTAGAGAGTACATGAAGACCATATTAAAGAGGTCAACTGGATTGAAACGCAGTGTCAATAGCATTGACAGGTTTTTCTTGCTGTATTTGAGAGGCATTCAAGTTCTTTTATTTGTTGCTCCTGCAGGGTGTTACTCAAACTAGGAAAAAGGTTTTCAGATACGGAAGTGGAGGAGACTGCTGATTGGAGCCTGGCTAAATTATCAGCCTCTACAAACGTTTTAGGCTGGTTCAAAATGACATGACTTTTAATTTCGTTTTTTAGAACATAGATAAATAAGTTCATCATCTCCATGTCCGAAAGAGAAAGACGTTGGCATTTTCTTATTATATCCTCTGTGTAGACTGATAAAGGCTCGTTTGGTCCTTGCCAAAGTACAAATTTTGGGCTCCAACATTTGACGAACTGTAAAATTTTGAAAGTCTATTGAATTCTCCCAGCCACTTGTTTACATCTTCGTTTGGGAGGCCATTAAATGGGGGTTGTTCAAACAAACTTTGATGCAACACAATAAACAAAGTTCACTCTTTGCAAGGATAATAAACTGAATTTACTCGTTGTAAGGCAAATATAAAAAGTTCACTCTCAATTCTCTCTACTTGAAGAAAAACGGCTTTGATCTTTGATAAAACGTGAATACTGATCATTAAACGACTAAAAATAATTTCTAACCTGCTAAGATGTCTTGAATACTGAAAAAGTTATTGCATTTAAAAAGTTTTCTCGTTCAATTGTCTTCCTGGCACAGGGTAACCAAATGTTTAATCACTAGTTGGACTAACATAAAGGCATGAATTCTAAATAATAAGTAGAATTAACTTCTGACCTTGAGCAGAAAAATAAAGACACATCTCGTCTAAAACAGCAAATGATTTTGACAACAACTTCATTCGTCTACAGCTTTCGTGGAGTGTCTCTAAAAACTATGCTACACGATATATATATATGAATAACTAAGGGCAAAGGTTAAAATTAGGGAATTAATATATCTTTACTAAATATGGTTAATAGAAATGTATTTCATGTTCCTGGCCAATCGGGGAAGCGATAGAAAAATGGCTGACACAATGTACATGCATCTGACACAAAGTACAATGTCTGATGCAATGCTGGTATGTAACTGTCACGTGACATGCAACAAAATCGATAATTGAACAAAAACAACATCAACGGCCTATAAGCGACTGTTTAAACGATCTGTCTATTTATAAAACTCCATAGATGGAAGAAATCACAGTTTCAAACAGATTCAGGTTCAGGTTTCTGCCTAAATGGTGAGGCGATTGTATCATTTTTGCTGTCTATGGAGTGGACTTGTAGGATCATTTTTCTTTTGAATTCAGCAAACGATTGTATTGTTGTGTATATGTTCACATTTGTAGGTGTGACTACAAAGTTTAAGCCTTTGTTTTTCTGGAGTGAGTTAGGTTTCAAATCATTCCAATTGACAATATTGTTATATTGCACATTATAAAGTTGTTGTATCTCGCTACAGAGATATTAGTCTGCTGATGATTCTGGTGTTTTCACTTTTTCAGGATGTTTCCCTTTGTGGCCTAAATCTTTCTAAGGCGTTTCTAAGTGCACCCACGGATCCTATATGCAGTGAGGACAATAAATTGGTTATTGAGGTTTGATTGTATGAAACCTGTCCTGTTTGCTCGTATTGCCCACCAATAAATGAAGTATTTGCAGCTTTTGATGCAATATGTCAAACAGGTCAAGCAGGACAAAATGAACAAGCTTTGCTGGTGATTCAACAGAATGCTCCAGTTATTGCCCTGTCTGTTGTCAAATCGTCGAAGATGCCATCCCAGTGGAAAGAGCTCCTGGATAAAATGGAAAAAATGTCTACAGTCTTTCGAAAGAGCACAGCACAAACTTCATCTTGCTAAAGAAAAATCACAATCGTTAAGCACAAAATACTTCCTGTATTGGCCCAAACTCTATGAAAGAGGTGTTTATCACATCAAATGTGATAAGATGCGTATAAATTTGACAAATAAAAAGTCATCAGAAAAGCCTAAAAAAAGGAGGAAAGAACTAAGAGCTATCGAAAAAGGACTTTGGGATACAGAAAAGGAAAAAATAGGCAACATGTACGAGGCTGGAGGCCACTAACACTTTCCTCAGAAACATTGTATATATATTCAGCTCTTTTTCAATTTGTGAAAAATGACCACCGTGATAGTTTTGTGACAATGATTTTCCAACATGCTTCATCTGAAAAAGCTGAAAATTTCAAGGTGTACTCTCTGCATGTTACTCTAGTGCTTGAAGTATTTTGGTTGCCTTCTGTAAACTAGCTCATGGATAATTAGGGAATAAAAGTAACAGGTAACATACAAATTTGATCGATGTTCAGCTTTTCTTGAATATTTTCAAAATTACAAATAGGAGCTAAGTCAAACTTTCGCATTCACTAGATGTAGCTTCTTGCTGTAAGTATACCAATTTTCAGGCCCTTGCAGTGTTCCTGTATGAAAAATTGTTGTCACAGGCAGCATCAACTTTTTTCCATTGTTATTGCCGCCATTTTAAGTAATTTGCATATTTAATTTAAATGTTTACATTTTTCACTTTTTGAGCATATGATTCTTACATACTCTTAATTTCATCAAGAAATTCCTTAAAATAAAAAAGTTTTCAACCAGAGGGGTCAACCACCAATATTTCTTTCAGCCACTTCTTGTAATAAATAATTTCCTTCCCTAGAATAATCACCTTAAAGTTAATCACCTTAGAATAACCTTCAAGTTATTATTGAAAAAGTTTTAGATTTTGATAACTTTTAACTACTTCAGTTTCCTTGTGGCTTTTCCACCTATGACAACTGTAAAATATCTTTTCTGGACACCTTAGAACCACTCTCTGCATTAAAGCGTACACTTGATTAGCCATCAATGAAATTGTAATGATTACAATTTTATTACACAATTATATACTTTGCTTTGATCTTAATGATACAATTCAAATTAATTTTAGGTCCAGCAGCAATTATTGACAACTCGTGTTTGTTGCATTCATACTGCTTAAACAGAGACCCAGTGTTCTTCAAAAATACAACTTCCGTCTGACCATTTCCACTGGAAAAAGCATAAAGATTTGCTTCTTTTAGGGATATTTTATAATGACTTTGGTTTGAACGAAGATTTGCTACACAACAGTTGTCTAATGCCAAGATTTAGCAATGTTTATGTTAACGCAGGTTTATTAGTTGATATGATTTCCTGACACCTTTTGTTTAATGTTTCATCACAGCTTGTGCCAATAGTAACCATGGTTTTCAGGCATCAATAGCCAGATTAATGAACAATGAGATGCTGGTTTGGAAAAACTGGGCCATCAAGTTTCGTACATGTCTGAAGAGAAGTTTTGGAAACATGTACCTTTGCATCTGTGGTACAAGCATTTGGCATTATGTGAGGATTTACCGAAACTACGCTAAGAAACTAGGCTTCTGATGAATTCTTCACGGCCACTGTAATAAAATTATTATAATAGTAGCTCCCCTACGAAGCCTGCTACGCGGGCTTGCCAGTGACCCTACGGTAGGGTACATAGATTAGCCTCGGAAGAGACAAGAATTTTCTTAAAACCCTGTGAATGATAGTAAAATTTGCCTCGGTAAAGACAAGAATTCTGTTGAAGCCCCCAATGAGCATGCAGATTAGCCTCGGAAAAGACAAGAGATCTAACAACCTCGATTTGTCGCCTGTCAGGGGGTCGCCTGAAATAGAGAAGGGGTAGAGGCTCCCCCCTTCCTAGCGATAGTCACAGGAGTGCGAGTAATTTTTTATCAAGTGACCTGTGCGGAGTCAATAGGCAACATAGAGGAACATGCAAAAGCGTAACTTGCTGGAGCAAAGAATCAACATATGCTGGATTAGAGAAAGCTGAAAGAAAAGGAAAAGGAATAGAGAATTGCAAGTAAAGAAGGGATGAAACTTTACCTGCTACATCACCACAACTGGCTGAGCTCATTGATCAGAGTTGTCTATGCTATAGTGACAGGGAAGGATCTGTGAAATCAACTGCTTTTTGTGTTGATGTAATTGAGAATCCATATGTCACCTTGAGCACTTGGCTCATGAGTACTGTGTCAGTATGGTGAAATATAACAGGATAAGTCCCAGAAGAACAGGTAGTGATATGAAAATAGCAAAGTGATGATGAGATAGGAATAAGATACATGGAAGTATACAACAAAATGCAAAACAAAACAATACCCGAATGTGGCACAATGACTTATCAAGACTGATATGCATTGTGGTAAAAGAGAAGGATCCTCTGCACCAATAAAGTGTCATGATCTGTTTTGTCTATTGCAACACTTCAGGGTAAACAATGTTTCTTGTTTTGTTTCCCTGTGGTAACATGACTTTGATACCTGCAAATGTTTTGGCACGTGACATGGCAACAAATAGCTGACCATGACTGAAAACAGGCTCATGGAGGTAAACACCTACATACCTTAAGAATTGGCCTTGAGCTTTGTTGATTGTGAGACAGTATGCTAGTCTCACTGGGAATTGCACTCTTGCAATGTTGACTGGCAGAGCTGTATCTTGGGAGGACATGGTGATTCTGGGTATCATAACATACTGTCCTCTGTACTTATTTGCAATGATTTCTGCACAGATCACATGATGTTGCAGATCTCGTACTATCAGACGGGTACCGTTGCATAGCCCTCTTTTAGGGTTGATGTTCCGTAGCAGGATGATGGTTGCACCAACCTGAAAAATGAAATTGTTATATATATTAAAGAACAAACCATGATTAAGATTTAAGTAATTATAGAAAGAGAGTACAACATACATCTGTGATTGTTCAGATAAATATAAAGATATGATAATCAATTGTGTAATTGATGTTACCAGTGAAATTATATGGAAAGTGTAAATTGATAATTAAAGAGTACCTTTAGTTGTAATTTGTGGAGTGGCATTCCTCCAGGTGTTTGTGCATTAAGAACCTCAACTGGGTATGCTTCTGCTTCAAGCGGATCATCAGTGACGACCCGGTCTGTACTGAGGTATGTGCATACAGGTGTTTGCATTCTGTCAAGTACCAGTTCATTGATCTGGTGTGAGAACTGGTTTTTTGGTGTCAAGCAGCAACGCTCTGACATTGTTTCAGGATCAAGCATCAGGTTAGGATGTCCTTGTTGTGGAAGTGGGTAGAGAAAATTCACCATTTCGTTGAGTGAAGGCACCAAAATGTTTTGTGGCAAGGTGACTTGATCGCCATCATCATGAGGTTCCACACCATTACCAATCCTCAAGAGCCAATCTGCAAACTCTCTGTACATGTCATCGCGAATGGCTCTCATGGCATCCCAGAACAAGGCGAGAGAACAGCAGATCAAATATTTGGGGAAATGGTGTGGAAACTATTGGCAGAAATTCCAGAAGGCTTTGCAAAAGACATGGCAAAAATGGATATACAACGTCAGCTTGTGCAGTTGAAGCATGGTCAACACACACAGATACAACAGCCAACTGTTGCCTATCCTCCATTGCAACCATTTCAACTACAACAATCAAGCAATGAATACAATTAACTTTTAAACAGGTAACAAAATAAACTTTTAATGATAAACTTTAATGGTAATAATATACTTAAATGAAAAAATATTGATTTCTTTCCTGATAGCAACATTATTATCAACTGCATTCATTTTTTATATGAAACAGTCTATTAGAAACCAGTACTTGAAAATGAAAAAAAGGTTAAGAAACTCAAATACTCGAGCTAAAAAAAACTTAAGAAACTGATTAAGATTGATAAAATGCAAAATCAAGAATTTTCTTGATTTTCTATTGCTAATTTTGACAAAACTTACTTTTACACTATAAACTTACAAAAAGAATAAACTACACAGTGATCAGGAAACTAAATTTAAAGTATTGAGGCTCTTGTTTTTTAGAATAAAATAGAAACATTCCAAAAACTGTTGAGTTCTGAAATTTTGTGAACATTTAGAAACTCACATACTCAATGTCGAGGATGGTTTCTTATAAAAATGAGTGTATTTTATTAATCTGCATTTATTTTTCTGTAATGTGCTGCTCTTCGATTTACTCTAAATCATTTTTCATATTCCTTTTCTGCTAATAATTATGTTTCTGAGCACAATTAACGTGTTTTTCTTCTTTTTTCGAGACTCTAGGCCGTTCCTTTCTCATCAAAACACTATAGGACATAATAATTTTTTAGCGCCTTTGAAAAAAGTGATGGACGCGATTTTACTCTGCTTTTGTTCGGAGTAAAATTTCCAATGATAGAGGATTCACACCTGATAAGCGCATTAATTTTGGCAGCGAAAATGGGAAATTTTAGTATATTACGCGATCACTTTTCAGCTTGTTAGTCCAATAACGAATAAAGTGATGGTAAAAAGTGATCAAGTAACCCAGCCTTAATAGTTCCAGTGGCATAAATTCCCCTTTTGTACAATGTGTCCACGAGAGAAACTGAGCTGAAAAAGTTATCAAAAAAAGCTGCCAAGGTTGACCAGGTTGCAGGTTTTTAGCCAGCTTTAGGACTACATTCTTACCAAGGCATGTTTCTCTTTCACTACTTTTACCTGTGTAAATATCAAATAAATACAGGTAAGAGGCAACAGTATCCACCAGCTTCCACATTTTAAATCCTCATGGATCTGGCTTATCATTCATGTACTGCTTGATACAACTTCTTCCAGTGAATGCAATCATGCCCTCATCAATGCTATTTTGTTGACGAGGAACCCAATTTTTCTGTTACTTGGTTCCATCGCACTTTTGTTGATTCCGCAGTAAAATGACGATCTAACATCTGCTCAGCGTAAATGTTCGTTTGTTCAACAATGTGCTGGACAATTTCAATGGTAAACAGGCAATTGAAGTACTGACCTACTGATGCAGTCTTGTCCAAAACAAAAGTGAGGCCAGACTTTTTCTGAAGGTTGGGATGTGAATTTGTCTTTCAAGTTCATCCCAGACTAGTCCAGATTCATCAAATTCGTCTAATACCGCTTGACAATAGGGATTCCAGAATGTGTGTTTGACCTGAAATCATAACTGCTTCTACCTGCTGAGTGAGTTCATAACTGCTGAGTGGATTTCCCAGTACATTCTGTATATTGTTGCTGAATAGATTCCTGTGAATATTAGATTTCCACAAAATTGATCTATTTTATCTATGGAGACACAGATCTCCTTCCATCTTTCTGCAAATCATATATGTTTGTTTGCATAGCAATATTTTCAAAGCATTCATCACTAACAAATTGCTTGAAATAGTTGTAGGGACCTGGAATACATCCTGACGGCTCAGAGAATTTCTCAGTTAAAGTATTATCAGTGACATTTTAGAACATTTCTATTTATGGACCTTTTTTACTGTTGAATTTTTTGAATGTTTTTTATGTTCTTTTGATCCCAAAGCAGACTTTTGGGATGTCTTTTCCTACCACAAAAATCATGAACCTTGTACACATCCCTCAATGACTTCAAATGGGCTCTCATTTTGATCTGCAGCACCCTCTGGTTGTTGAATTTCAAACTCACAAGATCCCATGTTTGGTAGACTCAATTCATCTTCATTACATTTAGGCCCCGTTCACACAGGAACGCAATCGTTTCGTTCCAGTTTTTGGTTCACACAGCAACAGAATGATTGCGTATCAATTTTTGTTTATGTTCAGCCGGGAACACAATTGTTCCGTTCTGATATTTGCACGCCAAAATAAGCAAATGATTTTTAATGCGCATGTCCATAATGGAGATAGATTTCAGCATTTCGATTTATCTCTGAGCTATCTCTGAATTTTTTAAGAAATTTGAATAAATTGAGAATACAAAAGCGCCCCAAAATAAGCAAGCTAGTGGGAAAATGGAAGCCAACCCTAAAAGGAAGGAATTTTAATGTTTGCAGAATGGTGTTGAATCTTTTAAATGGACTAAGGGCGAGATTCAGCCAATGGTGTTTTTCAAATCCTTCATTTTCTTTGTTGAGTTTATCATTGTCACCTTTTCCTTCCCTCAACAGCAACACAGACGCATGCGCCCAGGGCAAAACTCTTATCGTTACATTTTCTGGACCAGTTCTGCGCGTTCACACGGGAACGGAACGCAACCCCTGAGCATTCCGCTTTTTGAAACGGAGAAGAACGGAACGGAACGATATCGTTCCCGTGTGAACGGGGCCTTAGAATCAATATCAAGATTTTTCATTTCACCATCTGTATCAGAATAATCTTCATCTATATCCGAACAATTTCCATCAGGTAGCAAAACAATCTCTAGAGCCTCTGAAATATCATATGCCTTTTTTGTGACATACTCATATAAATCTAGGAATAAAGTAATTTTTTTCAGATAATTGTAAGAAAAATCAGTAAATGAGATGAATAAATTGCTTTCACAAAAAAACTCAAACATAAACTAGATGTAATTACATATTTTCCAGAATAAGACTAGCATCTCTTTTTTTGAAAGTTCGAGTGAAAGAAACCAAAGATTCTCAATGTTGCAAAATGGCAACATCAAGTTGAAGGAGCGAAAAATTGGAAATCCATAGAGAAAATTTGAAAATGAACTAGCACTATTTATTCATCAGGACTAATAGGCAGGGAATTTTCCTCAACAATCTGAACTTCAACTTTACTTTGAATTTTCTTTCACAATAATAGCAATTCGACCATGCTGATTCCAAATCCGAGGTGGGCTCTTTGAAATTTCGACCGAAGTGTGGTTTTTTGATGACGTCGCAGAGCGACATTTTTTGCAAGTAAAACACTCATAGCCCAGTAAAAATACACGTAAATTGAGTGAAAACGGTCTCAATCAATAGTTCTCAATGTTATGATTTGAATGGTGTATAGTTTTCAGATTTTTGCAGATGTCAGCAAAAAAATTGATGACATCATCATTGAAAATATTTTTCTAATATTGTAATCCCATGTTCTCTTTGAATGAGTGTCATGTACAATTGAAGTTGATGAAGATCACCAATGGTTGCAAACTGATGTTGCGTATCTTTCGCTTGCATTACCCTGCATTATACTTTTGGCCAAAGGAAGTAAATTACTTGTCCTTGAAATTTGATATTCCATGAAATTATATTTGCCTCGTGGGAGTTTCAACTGATTATTTGTGCTGGGCCTTTCCTGTTAGAAAAATATTTAAATAAAGGATAAAAGCAGTTCATTTTTGGCTCTGAACTTAGATAGTAAAGAGAAATTCTTATTGTGTAAACGCCTCTTAAAAAAGAAGGAAAAAATAAGCTCATTTAAAGATGACGGATGGTTGAATGTGCAAGAACAGGCAAGGCACTGGTCAACAATGAATGTGGAGAGTGCTGATTCAAAGTACGCATTTACAAAAGTTTTCAAGGAGATAACTGAAACTTGTGCTTTTGGCACACACAGTGTGCAGAACATCTTTTAGGACAGAAATAGAAGGATGTGAAATAAAATACGGATTATTTGAGATTGAGAAGAGTAGTATTGGTGAGGATTTTGTAAGAGAATCTCAAAAAGAAGACAGAGTGTCAAGACGCTGCTGTAGCCAGCATCTGAGGGAGAAACGGATATGTTTTATTTGCAATGTGAAGCAAACACTTGATAATAATCAATATGAAAGCGGGGGCTTGGGGCGTTGTGAAAGGAACAAATCAGCAAATGGGTTGTTAAAACAAAAAGAAGAATATAATTAGAATAAGGAACATCAATTTTTTGCAGCGGCTAAGAGACTACAATTGGCTATTAGTGGACAGTCTCATGATATCTTTGCTATCCATGTATATTACCACCAGTCGTGTTATTTGAAGTTTGCTATAAATAAACAGAGACAAAAACAAATTGATGACGATTTAGAAGATATTCAGAATGATGTGATGAGCGAGATCTTTGGAAAAATTTAAACAAAGATTTGCGGGAGAAACAAGCTTTTTTTGCTGAGCGATCCTCTTCGTGATTTAATGAATTCAAGTGATGAAAAAGTTGATTCACCAGTGAACAATACAGCTGCATTGAAGAAGAAATTGGTCGGTGTATTTTCTGAAAGGCTTGGGTTTTATTTTTAAGTACGCCAGGTGATAATTTAATCAAGCGATGTGAATCCTTTGGAGTATGTGATTGCAAATTTGAAGGGACAGGTTCTCTGAGACGAGGATTTAATCAAGGCATGTGCAGCAATGATTAACAGAAAAATGGTAGCGAGGGTTGAGTATGAATGTACTTGGCCATGTAACCTGATGAACTGATTGAACAGTTTGACAGAGGTCCACTGCAAGAGATTTAAAACATGATTTATGCAACAGTTGACAAAAATTACAAAATAAATCAGTATGGCTATGCTGTGACAAGATCAAAACCAATGACTACAAAAGTGTGGTCATTAGCCTCTGACTGGGAAGTGCTACTATGCTTCAAACAGAAGATTGTGAAACAAGTTTTTACTGGGATGATGCTGCAACGTTTCACAACCAGTAAACAGTCAGTGGTTATCCTGCAAAAGCTAGGAAATTTTATTTCATACGAAGACATAAAACTTCAGAACGATGCATGGGCGGGGATGCTGTTAGCCAGCGGTTGTGTTTCTAACAAGATAGCAAAGGGAATTTCTAGACATGCTACAATTGATAACAATGACGGCTCAAAAGGTAGTGCAACTGTTTCTGGAACATGATTCAAATTGCACATTATTTCAACAGGTCCTTCCAGGTATGTAATTAACCATAGAATCGTTGTTAATTGATTGACATGCTTATTTTCTGTTCTGTATTTTTCATCACAGTCATCTTTTCTTATTTTAATTAAAGTTTTGATCATTTCTTACTTTCTATTTCAGGTGAAGACCCAGGTCCCTCTCTTTCATACAAGACAAGTCTCAACATCGCTCCCGATGTCGATGAGCTTGAAGAAATTGGGAATTTTGAAATTGGGCAGAGAATTCCCTCAAAGTTGTTCATTGATCTTGTTGATAACACAGATGATAATCTTTTAACATATTGTCTGAAGCGCAATGTTGTATGGGTGATACTCAATGGTCTTCCTGGACGAACAGAAGATGATAATATGATTGGCTCTTGGATAGCTTTTAACAAAATTGTGACAGGTGTTGAAGTTCAGAAGTCTCTTGTAGAGTATTTTCCAGTTATTCCACAGCCTCCAGAATATCCTGTGTGCAAGAACTTTCTTGATAAATTGTTGTGTGTAATGAAAGAGCTAGATATTGAACATATTTAAGCTCATGCAGACGAGCAAGTGTATGCAAGGCTTGCTCATATCCTATGGATCCAAGTCCTTCCCTAATTGAACAAGTCGTTGAGAATGCAGAGTTTCTTGAATTGTTCAATAAAGGGACATGGTGAAACACTGTTTTGCTTTTAATCATGTGAACTATGCTCGATACATGTCATTTCAGCACGTTTACCTGCGAGATCTTGAAAGAGAAAACCCATCCTGCATTTAAAGGGATGAAGTTGAGAGGATAAGAAGGAAGTTGATTGGGTCCTCCATTTTCAAATATACATGGCCACTTGATAACGGAAGTTTTCAATGCTGAAACAAAGAGAAGCGCAGGCCCATATCGAGCAGGATACAGTACTGAATCAAATGCTGTTAATAGACTTGCTTGGATTTGTTGCGAGTGCAAAGACATGTGACTTGAAATGGGTAAACAACATAACAGACCGCACCCGAGCTTGCACAGACAGATTACGTGCAGTGGCAAATTTCGACCTGTTTATCCCCGTTTATCTTAAAAAATGGCTCATTACTGTGCTGCCTATGGATGTTTCAACAATTCTACAGACAGTACTTTGACTTTCCATTCCCTTCCGAGCAACAAAAGGCTCAGAGAGGTAAGAATTTAAGACAATTTTTTTCTTGAATTATCAGCCAAATCTTTCCTCACCTTTATTGTCGCCATCATATTCATTGTGATTATTATTTACATTGTTTGATCTCTGTTAGAAATGGATTACAGCCATCAAAAGAGATAAGAAAGAAGACTTCAGTGCTGCGAAATACCTGAAGGTTTGCTCTGCACATTTTTCTGAGGAAGATTTTATCAACTCCCTTAGCAAAACGAAGAGGCTGAAAGCAAATGCTTTGCCATCCTTGAGCGGCAATTTGATACCACTAGCAGATCTGATATGCTATCGAGAGCAATTCAAGTTTCTATATCACAGCCATGCAACTCAGTAAGTCAGTTGAGAGAACCATGCCACTCTGCACAAAAGGAGGAGAAGTATTTAAGCCATCACACCGGCTTCAAAAACTTTCAAACGAAAAGTTCAAAAAAGTGTTAGAATTTGTTGTTCCCGAAGCTCGAAATTGTATTTGCTCCTTACAAATAAACTACAAAATCACACCACTCTAAGCCATTTAGAGCAAGCTGCCCCTGAACTTGAGCATAGTAGCCACGCCTGTCATCATGCTTTAGTCAAGCAACTCCATCAACAATTGAACATAGAAAAGTTGGGTCTTCACAAGCTTCCTCCATTGAGTGGTTTCCATGGGAGTAGGGACACTTTATTTCAAGTAGCCAAAAACTTGATAAATATGTTGGGTCAAAGACTTTTCCATCAGGTGTGGCTCCAATATATTTGGAGTAATCTTGTTATGTAAAGCGACTGATGTAGTATGGTCAGTGGCGGCTCGTGCAATGGGCAACTTTGGGCAATGCCCCCCCAAGAAAAATGAAAAAATTCTACGATTTTTTGCTAGGGCAAAAAGCGAGGCCAGAGTTTGCGTGTTGAATATCTTTTCTTGTTTTTCGATGTAAAAAGTCGCTTCTACGATGTGAGCCTTGCTCCAATATGATGATGTCATGCCATTGGGCAAGATTTTTTTTGCCCCTCAAACTGGCTGTCTGACATGCGCAGTTTCAAATATCACAGTCCCAGCGCTGCCAGAAACGCTTGATGATTGGCTGAATTATGAGAAATTTGGGCAAGAAAAATTTTGCCCTCCCTGTTTCAACAACAACCACAATGATAGAGCGTGGAAGTCGTTGCAGGGCAACATCCAATTAAACAAACAAATCTTGATCTGTCGTGTTTCGAAGGCCCAGTATCATTTTTATGAAATATTCTGTTCTACTTAGTGAAGACTTCAATACACTCGTTAGTTATGAATAGAGTTCGAAATCTACTAATGCGTCCGTTCCACCAGTTAACTTTGGAAGAGAAATTAGAGGTGAAGCGGCTAGGCCCTGATAGGCCAGATTTGTTGACGACGTCAGGCTCGTCGTCCCATCGGTTTACCAAAGCCTGGTACTTGAAGTACAGTTGGCTCACTGGTTGTACTCAATCTGGTAAAGTTTACTGTTTCCCATGTCTCCTTTTTGGGGAGTCTCAACGAGAAAAGGCTTGGACACAGACTGGTGTAAACGACTGGAAACATCTATCCGACAAGGTAAAACGGCACATTAGATGTGGTAGCCATGTAGAGAATTGCTTGAAGCTGGCATTTTTTGGCCAAACCAACATTGCCGAGCAACTTAGTCAAGCGTACAGGGAATCCATTCTTCAACATAATCTTAAAGTTGAAAAAAATAGGCATATTCTGTCAAGAATTATTGACTGCATTAAGTTCTGTGGTGCTTTTGAACTAGCATTAAGAGGACACGATGAAACATCTAGTTCAGACAACCCAGGTGTATTCCTTGGTTTGGTAAACTTCACAGCAGCTCTTGATTCTGTTTTGAGTCAACACTTGGAGACAGCAACTATATTTAGAGGTACTTCTAAAACCATCCAGAATGAATTGCTTAAGATCATGTACAAAATTATGCAAAGTAAAATCCAGAAAGAGATAAAGAAAGCTGATTTTGTGGCAGTGATTGCAGATGACACAACTGATGTATCAAATCACTTACAGAATGTTGTGGTGTTTAGATACATAACATCTGGGAAGATTGTTGAGAGGTTTTGGACATTTTGTGACATGCCACAGGGTGATGCTGCAACTATATCATCCAATGTGCTAAGTTGCTTGGATAACATTCTACCTGGGACTCATGACAAACAGAAGCTTGTTGCACAATGCTATGATGGTGCATCAGTAATGAGTGGCCAACATAGAGGTGTTCAGAGCATAGTAAAGGATGCATATCCCAATGCTCACTATGTTCGTTGCTATGCCCACCAACTCAACCTGGTACTACAACAGGCTGTTTCACATATCACCAGTGTAAGAATATTCTTTGCAAATTTAAATGCATTTTCAGTTTTTTTCTCTCGCTCTCCAAAGAGAGTATCATGCCTCGATGAATGTGTGGCCAGAAGAATTCCTCGCTCTGTGCAAACCAGATGGAATTTTCAAAGTAGAATTGTCTCAACTGTGTTTGAGCACAAGGATGATCTGATAAAGTGCTTTGAGATGATAATAAACACATGGAAAAGAGACCAAGTAAGTGTTCGTGAGGCAAGTGGCCTTCTTCATTGGCTTCAGGACAAAAACTTTTTAATTTATCTGGAGTTCTTCCAGCAGTTGATGCCACATGTAGATATTATCTATGCTCAATTGCAAAAACGCCAGATCTCTGCAACATTCATTCAGACATGCATCCATAATTTTGTCAAAGCTATCAACAATGTGAGAGATAAAGTTCCAGATATCTGTTCAATGACCTCATCTGCTGAGAGTGTGGATCCTCTTCCAAAAAGGCCCAGATTCCCCTACTCTGATGAAGAATTATCTGTGACACTGATAGAAGTCTCTGATGTTATAATATCACATTGCTGCTCAAGATTCAAATTCACTGAACATCTTACTGCTGCCACACTTTTTGAAAGTGGTTCATTTTCTTATTTTGAACAATCCTTCCCAACCAAGGTCGTTGAAAATGCAGTGAAATCCTTTCCTTTCTTTGATGGAACCAAGCTACAATCAGAACTTTCTGTCATCTATAGCAGACCAGAATTTAGACAATGCTGTGGGGCTGTTCCATTGCTTCATCTTCTCATGGAAAGCAACCTTGCAGACACATTTTCAGAAACTGTGCAACTGCTTAAAATCATAATGACAATTCCAATGTCATCCTGTGAAGCAGAGAGATGTTTCTCAACACTTAAGAGAATAAAGAATTTCCTGAGAAACACAATGTCTGAAGAAAGGTTGAATGCTTTGGCCATGCTCTCCATGGAAAAGAGCCTTATCAGAGATTCAACAGACTTTAACAAAAATGTCATTGAGATGTTTGCCCAGCTGAAAAATAGAAGAGCCAAGTTCCTTTTTAAATAATCAATGACAAACTTTTGCAAACTTGTTAAACTTAAAGTTGATAGTTTCTGTTTTTTGTCCTCAGTATTTCTATTAGTTTATTTAATTATTCATATGCCAGTGTCTATATAATGTTTCTTTACAATTGCAAATTTGGTTTAACAAGAAATAACCTGCATGAAATTGGTTTTTAGCCCCTAATGAGCCACAAAATATTAACCCTTCACAATGGTACTTTGGATATTTTAACTTTCTAGTTTCTCAGTTAGTTTTAAATGGTAAGCATCACAGTTGATTGAAGTAAAATGATGATGTTTTAGAAATGAAGTGAGCAAAGTAGACTTTAGTAATGTGCCATGATTGCCATCAATTAAAATTCTTAGAACATTTTATGGAAATTGTATTAAAAAGTGACAAAAAGAAATTTTAGTTACAAAGCTGTTTGAATAACATAATTTCTTTTTTTGAAACTGTGGCATCCAAGGTGGAAAGTATGTAAAACTAAGCAATTTTGAACACATTTATAACAAGTCTCTGTGCAAATAAAATACTTCTTGGTAGATTTAGATTTAAATTTTTAACTAACTTTTAGATCTTTGAGCATTGCATAACAAAAGTAATGACTTTTTCTCATGTTACTTATCTTCCGGGAACCAGGAGCATGGCTTTTAAATTTGTATTTGGCAACACCCAACACCTGACATTTTGCCCCCCCCAGCAAAATGTCCCACCAGCCGCCACTGAGTATGGTTATCATTGTTTGTTCAGTGGTGTTCAAGTGTTATAATCGTGCATTTGTTCTGTTCTATAGTTGTATTGTGTGTGAATGTTCCCAGGGGCGTTTAATGTGTGTTGCAAGGATTTGTTCTTTATTTGTTGGTTATGATTATATATCGTTTGTAAAGAAAGATTTTTAAAGGAGAAATTGGGAGATGATGGATTGTGGTAAACATGGTAAAATGAGAGCATAAAAATTGTGTTCTAGACAGAGTATTTATTCTTTTGAGTTCTTGTTTAATATGTTGTAAATGAGGTCTCCCTAAAATTATGTGGCAGAGAACATGTTTGTTACACAGTAGTTCATAGTCATTGACATCAATGCAAGAATTTTGACAGGGACATGTGTAACGTTTTAGAATTTGTAAACTTCACTTACTGTTATTATTATGTTATAGCTCCCCTACGAAGCCCTCTACGCGGGCTTGCCAGTGGCCCTACGGTTGAATATTAAGATTAGCCTTGGAAAGACAAGTGTGCCATAAACCTCGATTTCAAAATGAGGAGAGGTCACGTGATAACAAAATTGCTAAAAAGAAAGATGGGGTTGAGGCTCCCCCCTTCCTAGAGATAGTCACAAAAGTGCGAATTTAATTCGCACAGGAGTGCAAGGAATTTTTTTATCACGTGACCTCTCCTCATTTTGAAATCGAGGTTTATGGCACTCTTGTCTTTCCAAGGCTAATCTTAATATTCAACCGTAGGGCCACTGGCAAGCCCGCGTAGTGGGCTTCTCAGGGGAGCTAGTCTTCTGTTAATCGAAATGTGCATACTTTCAATTTGATACATTACATTTGTCATGTAGAGGCAGGGTTGAAAGTTGTTTAAAAACATTTTGCAAGCCCCGGTCTATTCGTGGTCCTCGTTTAAATATTTTCACGTGTTACCCTCTTCATTTCTCCTGTTTATTCTAATTGCAATGTTTTTAAGTTTCCATCTTTTTTTATCTCTTGATGAATCGTTGAAATACTTTGCAGGCTTATCTAAAAGCTCTGCTTATTATTCTGAATTCTACTTTAAAGTTTGACAACAACATGCTTCTGCCTGCCCCCACCAATTATTAATCCTCTTTGACACAATTTCATGGGTTATTCCTAAAAGTTCTCCTATTTAGTCAGAATCAAATTTTAAAGTTCTCCAACAAATTTTAAAATTTTCTAGTCGTACACTCTTAGCCCTTGTCGACTTAAAGGGGCTTTTTTTAAATATTTTCTAAGGTCATTCTTAGAGCTGTAATGTTCATTTTAAAGCACTTCGTTCAATCTTTGTTCACTTGTGATGCTGTTTTAAGACATAATTGCGGGCCACCCTCAAAGCTCCCTGTTTATTCTGAATCAAATATTGAAATTTTCCAACACAATATTCCTGTTAGCCGTTATTGGCCCATGGTGATCGTTTAGACAAACATCATCTGAAAATTTCTTAAGAATAAAAATTCCTAAAAAAGTATGTTGATTTATAAAAAATTTTAACGATTTCTGATCTAAACTCCAAAGAATTAAAATAATTACACCGTTATTTCATTTGAGGGCCTGGTATCATATCTTTGTCACAATTAGCTTTTAAAACACTACAGCAACAAAGCACTTAAGAAATTGAAAGATAGAAAACAGCAAAAGTTTTGTGCATCAGAAAGGATTCTTACTCAAACAACAAATTAACAAAATACAATTCATGGACAACAGCTAATCTTCATAGATTTAGTAATTTTCTCCACAGTCATGGTTTTTTCTTGCTTCTTTGTTCGATTTAACGCCAGCATAAATGCCATAAATTTCCTTTCGAAGGTCCGAGAATCACGTTTGCGTCATAATTATTGCTTGAAACGCTCTTTGGTCTAGATGAAGAACAAAAAAATAATGAAGATCTTATTCCATGGTTAATGAAAGCACGTTCTAAGGAAATCGATGGTCAAAATGCTTTGTAAAATTTCAGAAAAAACGTTCGCCCCGAGAACTTAGCCACCCCTTTAGCGACTGGTTTTTAGTGTAATTTCATTAAATTAAGCATAAAATCATTTGAAATTGTTCTTGTTAAGCGAGCAATATAGTAAATCCATTTTCTTTTAAGGACAAAACTACGAAGAGGTAAAAATTTAAGAGAAACACGTTCGTGACACGTTCTAGCAACTCCTTTTAGCAACCGGTTTTGAGTGTTATTTCGCCCAAATCAGCATAAAGTCATTTGAAATGATTTCTAGAATGATTCACTTACAATTGCGAAAATGCTGTCAAAGCTATAAATAATTCTAACTTGAGAGGCAGGCAAATCCTATTTGTCTCGGTGGGAAAATCTTTTAATCGAAAAATTACTCACTTGTTGTACCAAAAAGTCAGCGAATCCGATCGTTCATCTACAAAAAAGGAAGGAAGGCGGTTAGGAAAAGTTGCTGCAAAGGATTCTCGTTAGGCATTAAAAGTTGGGGGCTGGCATTACATAATTCGCATTACAACGGGTTTCCTATGAAAATCAAATTTCCTTGCATCAAGAATAAACAGCAGTTGATTGCAATAAAGCCAATCCAGTTTCCTTTTAGCACAAAACCACAAGAAGAAGTAAAAATTTTTCGTTCGCGGCAGGGGTCTATCGGCCGGTTTTAGTGAAATTTCCTCGAAATGAGCAAGAAACCATTTGAAATAAGGAATATCAAAAACACGTATAAACAAGAACGCTTACCTGTATTCGGTTGCCATCGATTCTGATGCCAGTGAAGAAGGGGAACAGCCAGCAGCCATCGCAAAACCAAAAAAACGGGCAGCAGCGTGTGTACCGTACGTACGTAGCTACTAAAACGAAAAGGAAGATTGTCAAAAGCACGAATTACATGGCTCTTGCAAACGAAATAAGAAACGGGGTTCAATCGTCGATCAATAAAAAACCAGTTGATAAAAAAAGCCAAGGAGACTCACCTGAGATCGAGAGCAGCTACTACCAGTCATTTTGAATCCACATCCATAGACTATACTGCCATTAAAGGTTGCCTCAATCTGTGAAGCCTCAAGCTGTAGCACAAGCTGTAATGACTGAAGCCTCAAGCTGTAGCACAGACCACGACCATCGAGGATCGCTTCAAGTTCGAAAAGGAATGCCAAGCAGCAGTGCACGTAGATTTATTATTAGCTATCCTCTCCTCTAACTACGAAAAATCTAATGGATCCTTTGTGGAAAGCGAAACGAATTTGAAAAGCCTCCGTTCAAATTGAAGGGTTGCTGGAGGAAAAAGTTTTGAAATCTTTTGTAGAGACCAAGAGAAAATAGATAGAAAGGACCTTCAGAAACGCGGGCCAAAGACCACGGAGAGCACTAATGGTGATCGAGACGATGCCTCAGAAAACGCCAAATATCTCGAGAAACAAGGCAGGAAAAAAAACGTTATACCTTTATGATAGCAAATCAATTATCTAGCTTTGATTTGAGACCTTGCCGGGGAAGATCCGCTCTGCCCTTTGGGTAGATAAAGGGGTCGAACCGCCGTGCGGTGTGGATCTTTTGTTCGGGGCTCATTTGCATATCCGCATATTAGTATTAGTAGAAGCTAGATTCCTTGATTCTCTTGCGTGTTAATGTCACATGTTTGTTTGTCACGCTGTTGTGTTGGTAACTCCCTTTCCGGGATATGTGTGTCATCGTGTTATGTGATGTTTCGCAGTGTTCCTTTCTTTGTGTTCAATATAATGTAATCCAAGTTAGAATAAAGTAGTCTTACTGTTTTTATCATAGAGATCACACCAAAGAACGAGTATCTCTTGTGTGCTATCTATTTGGGGCTTAGGCCTGTTAGCCTAGCCTATCGCTCCACTAACGAGCTTGGTTATTAACTGGTTCTTCACTTCACCGTCATGATAAGAACCCTTATTGTTACACATGTGAAATTTGAATTGAAAGTCAGGTCAAGCAATTCTTTTGTTTCTAACATGGCAAATGGAGATTGATTTATATAGCATTGATGACAACTCCAATATTTGAGTACATTAAAAAAGTTTGCAGACTGCCAAGGTTGGAGACGGGAACATCTTTGATGAATCAGACATTTGCAAGTTTGGCAAGGAATAGCTTTAACAATGTCACAAACCTTCTTGTTGCAGACAGTGCAGTTCTTTTCAAAGACTTAAATATTAAGGGGATTAAAAGCTTTACCGCTTTTGACTGGCCATAATGTTGAGTCATAGAGCAATTTTAACAAACTATTATTTGCCGTGGATTGGAAAGGGAGTGAATTTTTTAAACGAAAAGCACAAAACCATGAAAGACTTTTATCCAACAAAAATGATTGAAATTGATTCTTTGTTAATGAGGAACATTTGAAATGAAACCACAAATCGCATAAATTGCAACAGATAGGGTGATTGTCATTAACGATTCTTAAACATTTCAGATTTGGACAGGTAACATTAAAATTATTACTCATTAATTCTATTCAAATCAAGGATAGTGTTACTGTGAATAGGGTGACTATTTTCATTACAGCGAACTATTTTCATTATGCGCTCCTTCACGATCTTGTTATTTTCTTTCCAGAGATGTTAAAATAACCATCAAATGATCCATTTTTTTTCTCTATTTTCTCTTGATCACCTCTCATCTTCTCTATTTTAGTATCAATTTCCATTATACGGGTTGTTAATATCTTAAGTGCATCTAGATTCTCTTTTCCACAGCATGGTTATGATTCTTCAATTGGCTTGCAATAGCTTTAGACACAGCTTCTTGGATTGCCTTTTCAAAATCTTCGGCTGATTCCATCATGTTAGTAGTAAGATAGATTTAATCCATATGAAATAGCTTTGTATTTTGGCCAAAAAATTAAAAACACATAAAGCGAAACAATATTTTACTTTAACAATCTAGATCGCAATTTGACAAAAAGAAGTAGTTTATTGTACAAAGTATTTCACTTATCCGTGATAAAATATAATCTCAAATAGAACAAACTTTTCCTTTTTTTACTTTGTATTGCAGCCCCAAGATCTAGAAACTGATGCTAGAAATGTGGAAGGACATGTAAATATGCAAGGCTTTTAGAAAATGTAGGACTTTTGAACTGAGGTTGGTAAAGAATGTCTAGAAACAGTGTAAACATGGTTTTGGGTGTCCTTTTGCTTATGTTTATAGGCTCCTACATACAATACCAACATTATAATTAATAGAATATTTTTCTCAATGTTGTTGCTGATAAATACTATTTTTTATATTTTTCAGGAATTGGTCGCAGAACATTCCATGAAAACCCTGTAAAAATTGTTTCTTGAGTTGGTTGTTTGTGGAAAAGAAGCTGTGACTTTGGGAAGGAAATGATATCTTTGGTTGAGAATCCGCTCAGTGAGATGATAATCAGGCCTAGCGCCCCAGATTGGTGCAAGTGTGGTGTTTGTGAAGATATGTGTGGCCTAAATGCTGCAACAGATCAGTATTTCAAAGCAGGTTGAAAAGTCTGGCAACTCAAAAGAGCTGATGTGTGACTTCGTATTTTATTTTTACAAATCCTTGCCTTGACAGAATTTCCTTGAAGTGAAACATAATAGCTTGATGTGACATGAGAGTTGGTAACATGGATATTAGAATGAATGTCTTTCATCAGGCAGGTTATTGCCAATGTTCTCTTGAAGAAATCCAACGAAATCCGCTGTGAGGCTGTTGTTTAATCTAAGGCTTATGTTTGAAGAGTATGAGCATTTGAAAGACAATCCTGGACAAAAGGTTATGAGACAATTACTTTTTAAGTGATTTTCTGCGTAATTGCCCTCAAAACCAGTGGTATGCCCCTCCCCCCAATGTCAATGTTGGTGGTGGGTAATGGCAGTTGATTGTGGAAGCCAGAAATCCTAAAAAATCAACATCAACATTTATATTTGGGGCATGCGGTTGGGTGCTTCTGCAATAAATGATTATAAAAGCAAATGTCTCCTAACTTTTCTCCATGATTGTCTGTGTTTGGAAGTTATTGTGTGTTATTGATATAACAACTATTTTACAAGTTTTTGTAACAACATGTCACTTATACTGAAGGGTCACGATAAAGCGTCATTTGCACCTGTTGTGTTGTGTAAGCTATTATCTTGATAATTTGACGTAATATCAAATAAGGGTTGAGGCTGTTCTTTAGCACTCGATGAATGCAAATTATTAACAATGGTCCGTCCAAGAATCATTTCTCCAGAAACAAGAGCTTATGTCAAACTAAACAGGACCGCAAAAGTAGCTAAATTGATTGCAGACACTGTAATTTGTAATTCTCGTATTTATCAAATATGGAGTGAGAGTTTGAAAACTAGCTGAAACAACAAGAAGAAATCAATCAATGGGTGACCATCTAAACTATCTGTAAGACACAAAAGGCGACTTCTCCGACTTGTTAAATGTGTCCGCTCCCAGAATCGAAACTGGACAATAAAAAGACTGATGGGAAGGGCAGACGTGGTAGATGTTTCTAGGAGGACAGTTACCAGATTTTTGAATGCCAATGGGTATTACTATTTGCAAGCTCGTAAAAAGGGTTTACTAACAGAAAAAGACAAGAAAATAAGACTGAAATTTGCAAAATGGATATTGAAGCAAAAAACCTAAAGATTTTTGGTGTAAGAACACAAACTTTTATCTTGATGGAGTTGGTTTTGTATATAAACGAAATCCTAAAGACCAGGCTTTGGCCCCGAATGGACGTGTGTGGAGAAAGAGAAGCGAAGGACCTGTTCAAGATTGCACCGCAAAAGGTCAGGCTTGTGGTACAGGAGGTAAATATCTCAAGGTGATTGTTACCATAAGTTATGGAAGAGGGGTTACATGTGTCAAACACTACGAGAGAATGAATGGGGAGTTATTTGCTGGGTTTATAGTTGAGAACTTTGAAAACATCATGAAAGCAGGAGAAACGTTGTCACGAATGTGGGTCCAAGATGACGACCCATCTCAAAACAGTGCCAAGGCAAAAAAAGCCATGATGCAAGTTAATGCAGAGCTATTTTCCATTCCAGCAAGAAGCCCGGACATGAATCCTATCGAGAATATATTCTCAATCACAAAGAAAATATTTAATGATGGGGCCATAGAGAAAAATATTTGCTGTGAAACAATAGAGGAGTATCATGAGAGAATAATAAATGTAGTACATGGAATTCCAGTTGATAGAATTGACAAAATTATTTATTTGATGAATCACAGAATACAGATGATTGTCAAATCTAAAGGCGAGCAAACAAAGTATTGACTTATCATAGGTAGTAAAAAGGAAACAAATCTTTATCGTGATGTTATAATAACATAAGTAAAATTTATTTATAACTTATTTTGTTTGAGTGTGCTATTCTCATGAAGGTTCATACAATAGAAACAATGTCTCTCAATCATTCAAGATCTTTACAAAGTTACAATGTGAAAGTTTCAAAGAAAATTCAAGTTCTAATAAGGGTTTTTTCATATGGGAATAAACATAACAGCAAAGAGCAATCAATATTTGATTGTAAATTGATTAGTATTAATTAAATTAACAATCATAATCATAATCATATTGATAATTAAGATGATAATTACAGTAATAATAACAATTATCATTGCTTTCATTATTATTATCACAATTATGATAATAATAATTATTACTTTAATTATCATCATCATTAAAGTTATCATTATTACTCATTTTTAATGGATATTATTATTTTATATAAGCTACTAAAGTAGGAAAAAGTTCACAACAATTGATTGGATTCTATTTAAAATTTTCTTTTTTCAGTCACTTACAAGTATAACCAGACGAGCAAAACAAACTGAAAAGTTTGCCACATCGTTTTGTTGTTGCTCAGGCATTTGGTGGGAAAATTGAAATACCTTCCATCTGGCAGCCATCATCTCCTTCTCTCATTCGTCTGTCATATTGTATCTCCCCGAGAATTTTATTTGCTCCTTGCCAGTAGCAAAAGCCGGAGTGTCCTTGTCGAAAAGGATATCTTGGGCATATGTAGACTTTGGAGCAGCCAAGTGCACAGTTAGTCCCTCCAAAAAACATAGAAAGCCATTCCAGGCCATTTTTCGGTGCTATACAGAAATTCATTCAGCAATATAACTTGGGCTTTCTCAGCTCCCAACCAAGCAAAGCTAGTATTAGCAGGGTTTGTGAACGTTTCGAAGAGGTCATTCAGAGGATTCAATAAATCTGTTTTCCCACAGTTTGCAAGGCCAGTGATCATTATGTTTCTAAACCTTCCTCTCCCCTTCTCCAAAAGATTACGCATTGAATCGGCAAAAACATATTTATTTACTTTATTGTTGTGCAACACGTCCACAGCACATTTCAAACCAGAGCCCATTACAACTGCTCTTGCATTCTTTTGCCGCCTCTTCTTTAACTATTTTCATTTGCGACATTTTTGCCTTTGCTATCGATGCTGATGCACCATGCATTTTCCAAGTCGTAGCTATGAGCTTGTTCAAGGCGTTAGCAGATTTGCCCAGTACAAAATTGGCAAGTTCAAGCCTGCTCTCTTCTCTTTGGGTGTTTGCAAGAGCCAATAGTTCATTGCAGGCCCCATCTCCAGGGAATGGGAGTTTTTTCTTACTTGAATCCATGGATACAGGTTTCAATTCCGTCTATGTGGACTCAGATTTTTGAGTACAGGTGCAGGTCCTTCATTTCCTTCTGTTGCTCCATACCTCAAATTTCTTACAAGGGTGATGAACCCACTGGGACAGATAGATATACCATCCTCCCTTGCATCATATGTTGAGGGATACACCAAAAAGGAAAAAAAGAAGGATTTGGAGGTATATCGCAAACAACCTTCTTTTACCAAAAAATGGCGTTGTATGTTGCAAGATCTGGTTCCCAGATCGCGGAAAACCTTATTACGGCAGATAAAACTTCCAACTAAATAATTTAAACCGACACAGCCCCTCACGAAGAGGCAAATTTCATCGACAACCACAGCATCAGCAACAACAAGAAAACATCAAGAACTAATAAATGGGGTAAAATCCCGCACTAAATTTTTTCATAAAAATTGGTGTCAAATTAATACGAACAAATTTGTTCCGAATCTCATTAAAGTCATTAAGCTCAAGTTTTTATGCCGTTGACTGAATTTGCTCCTTGACCAATAAATTTCTCTCCCGTAGAGATGTCTCTTATAGACATCGAAGTTCAATCTTTTTGCTTAAAATATGCAAAATGGACCTTACAAGTTGTGCATCAATTTTGATGATAACCCTGATTTCTTGTTCGGTGTGTAGAGTCATACTCTTTGTTCAACATTATACTCAATTTCTTTAGTATTCCTTTCGTAATATTCCTTTTGACATTGTTGAGCTAGTTTGATGCTGTCGTGGGCTAATTTGTGTGCTTTCAAAAATCTATCCGCTAAGAATGCTCTATAATCATCCGTGTTCTGGTATGACTCTTGAGCTTTAAGTAATGAAACATCAATTGATAGTCACGGATCTTTACCATTCATTAAGTGGAAAGGAGTTTCTTTAGTAGAAGTGTAAAACATTTTGCTTGGTTCCAAAAGAATTCATAAAGTATATGCCAGCAGAAGGTGTTCTTGATGGCATAGGTGCTGTGGCGGTATCAAATGAATTTGTTTACATCCAGACTAGCATTTTCGCAAGCTGGAAAAGGTCATAACAAGCAACTGGAGGTTAAACTTCTTTGTGAGCAGCTGTGGTTTAGCTATGGAAGTAGTGAAACCATTCCTCCATTTGAGCCTGAAAAGATCAAGCAGGTTTGCAGGACTGCAGATGCAACAAAGCTGTTTCATGCCGTCACAACAGCAATGTCACAATAACACCAGACGCCTTTCAAGAAAGACCAAAGCTTTGGCCATAATATACATGTTGGTATATGGACAGTCCCAAAAAGCCAATTGGTTTCAAAAGATTATTTTCCCAAAAATATGACAGGGAAGGGGATCAATGAATCTGGCCTTGTAATCTTAAACAAAAGTGGTATATCTGTTTCCAAATCGACCAAAAGAAAAGACTTGATTACAACAGCAGATTCCCATGAGTCAACTGTCATCAAATTCATTGATGAAGCCATCGAAAAGAAATGTCTCCTGACACTGATGATAGATGATTACCAGGGCTCTCACTTTGCTTCATAGAAAGATCCTGAGAATTTGACCAAAATATCCTTAGATGCATAAATTTCCTTAATCTGCATAATTTTGGTTCAGTACCAAGTTCAGTACTGTTCCTGATGAGAGTCCTGACATTTCATCTGAAAAGCAACTTGGCATCTGCATAATGTACATGGATGAAGTGGAATTTATGCCAGTCACACGTTTTTTTGACATGATTTCAGTTGAAGATGGCGGTGCTATGGGACTGCACAAAATCCTGAGCTGTGGTCAAACCAGATGGTTTTCATGCAGTGACATTGAGAATGCTTCGAAAGTGAGAAGCTCATGCCTTGCCTTCCTGGTTGAGTTAGGCAAGTAAATCAGAAAGCGCTTTCAAATCAACCAGCCAGTGTTCAGGTGTTTGGAATTTTTACAGCCATCAAATGCTGTACGATGTAAGTCTCCATCGCTTCAAGATGCAAACTTGGGATGGTGGCAGCAAACTTTGGAAGAGGGCACCTACATTCTACCAAATCAAATAGCAACAGCATTTTGGAAGAACTGGCTTGAAGCTAAGATGCTCAACGGCGGATATAAGTATCCAAACTTAGGTAGCAAATGGTAGCAAGGCATTTTCATTACCTTTTTCAAATGCATCTGTTGAGCATTTGTTCAGTTCTTTGAAGCTCCTAAAGACATCTTTAAGAAGCGGTTTGAAGTGCCACACATTAGTTGGTTCAATGCACACCAATCAAAGCATGAAGGCAATGGGAATTTATGCACACCAAACCAAGCTGGATGGTATGCTATTAAAACTGTTGCAGAAAGTAAGAAGCAGTGCGACAGAAGTATTGGCTAAGAAAACTTCGGAATATTGGTCTAAGTGGGATGTTCGGCTTGCGTATTTTGGGGAGGCCATACATTTGTAGTCGTTGAGAGCCTGTGGGTCTTATCCTATCATAAATTTCTGTAGCCAAAACTTTTGAGTTGACCAGTTCCAACAAACGTTTTTGGAGTTTCCACTCTAGTTTGGCCGTTTTGTCCAGTGTTTCAATATCACCCAATTTTGCAAATTTTTGTTGTTGTGGAGAAATTCTTCCATTTTTTCAATGTAGTCCTTTTTGTTCAAAATTACCACTCCAGACCCTTTATCAGGTTTTTTAATAAAGATGTCATTGTTAGCCATAGAAAATCAGAGTGGGCAATGGGAGAGCCCCTGTATATACATGACAAATCGCTTAGTCATGCTCCTGTTTTATTAAATTCCAAAGTGTTCTAAATCTCATGTTTGGCAAGTTGAGCATGTAAAATACACACGCACATTTCATGCATGATCGTGTGTTCCTTCTGAAGTTTATTCAGCAAGTCAACATTGCTCTGTATTCTCTTATGGGTCCTGGGGGTCCAGACCTCTGCTCTTTTTCTCAACAGAAGAATAGTGCCTCTTTTGAGAAAATTGCCAATGTTTAGAAATGATTTGATTTAATTTTTTTGTTATCCAGCTAAGAGAAATGACACATTCCGGATATGTATTTCAACATAATAGCTCCTCCTGATAAATTTTCAACATGGGATTCATTCAATTCAAATTTCAAGTTATTATTTTGTTTCCGTTATACAATGTGAGTTGATCACAATTGCTTTTTCCGTTTCTTATCAAATTATTTGCGACCAAGTTGTACGTGACAGAATAAAGAGGTTCTGTCTTGGCCTATGCTTGATTTGTATGATACAAAATTCTGTTCGAGCTGGTACTGCTGTCACATTTGTCAACGTTTAGAGTGAATTTATTGAAAGCCATGCCTAGAAACGTAGCAGTTTTGAAGTGGAAAAAAGAGGGCACTCAAGCCTGCTGCAGAAGGTATGTGACAGAGCAAACTTTCTTTCTTCAAAGCACTCCGCAAAGATTCAGAAGCGTCAAGAAATGCAACATTCGTTTCTGTGGTAGAATCTTTCGGCAAAAGTAGTGGTGTAGGCCAAGATACACAAAGGAAAGGAATAAATGAAAATGGAAAGACCTGCATTGAAAAGACCAGCTAGGACGATGGCAAAAGCATCAGCAACAGCGAAGACAGCCAATTGACTGAAGTCAGGGAATATGCTGTTGCAGTTTTAAACATCAACAAGAAATAAAGCGGGCTTATGATTTTGCAGATGTTGTAAAAGACTATTGGCTAACCTAACGGATGAAGACAAGTACAAACTATCTGAAATATCATTTTAAGCCAAGTGCTTCTGAAAAACTCTCTTCATTGAAGATAAGTAAGAATGGGAAGAAGAAAACGCTATTTACAGTCCAGACTTGAACGGAGGATTGTGTAAACTGTGTGTCTTGTTTGACAAAACTTATAATAAAGCCCAAATAGGAGCAGAAATCAGAACTGATCAAAGCCCATGCAGAGACCCACAAAGTTGCAGTTGCCCAAGGTTCCAATTTCATGAGGACATTCCTGCATCCAGAAAACAGTGCTGAGGCTGACAAAACTTCAGAGCAGTACTATCAGCAAAACAAAAACGTACTTGGAACAATAGTTGATGCCATCCTGCTTTGTGCCAAACAGAGGCTCTCACTGAGAGGGCACAGGGATACGAAAGTAAATGACATGGGCGACAGTTCAGAAAACAGAAGAAACTTATTTGCGATAACGGAGCTGATTGCAAAAGATGACCATATTGTAAGAGAACATTTGAAAAACAGTCAACGAAATGCAAAGATGTTATCAAGGAAGACCCAAAATTACATTATTGCCAATGCAGCTTTAGTTATAAAGAACCAGATAAAGGATATGATATCAGATAAATATATGATTATTTTCACACATATACTACTCTCAAGATATCTTTTATGCTGGGATGAACTCTTGCATCAAAATTTCAAATATGCGTTGAATAAACTTTACCAGTTAGTAGTAGAGAAAAGGAAGCTATAAAAAGAAAGCCCACTACTAAAATAAACAAAAAAATTAATATGAGAGATAAAGAAGCTGTACCAAAAAGCAGCATTGTAACACAATATTTAAAACAATGCTGGAAAATGAGTCTCTTGCAACGATTATAGAGGAGGCATACCAGAGAGAGTTTTCATTATGTCTTGCCATTATTTAATTGCAAGAAACCATAATGACAGTTCCTAATGAATATGCTTCCAAAATTCCTCTCGTTGGCGATGGTGAGGAAGATTTCAAGAAGAATGCATCCCTAGCAAATCTCAGAAAAATTCTAATGCAAAAAACATGCAAAAAACCTGGAAGAAACAATATCACCAAAATGCTATAGCAGCTGAACGAAAAAGAGAGCAATGTTGAGGTACCAATGAAAAAATCAAAAGCTAAAAAGAGAGAAGTTACTTTGGATGATCTTTACGTACATTCAATAAAATATTTGAAAAAAAGGAGACAAATTTTATGTCAAAAACCCTTTATTGATAGCATTAAATTGCATACATGGACTGGTTAATGTGAGAGCTGCTTGTTTAGCGAGATGAATCCTTTGAGTCCGATAAAGATAAGATTGAGTTAGCTCAAAACAGATTATGAGTATAACAGATACTTTTATTCAACTCTCTAAGATTCATCAGGGTAAAAAAAACTCTATGTAAAAAACACTTGCTGCAATGGTACTATAGTAACTGTCTTAGCAGGTTTATCACTAGAGTTGATTAAACTGATTGTGCCAGAGGCATAACAGACTGAAGTTACTCTTGGTACAAAAACCAAAGACCCCCAACCTTAAGGGCCCCCAGCAAAATTTGTCTGTGTTATTTTATTTTGAGGCTGGTGCTCTGGACATGATAAACGAGTTAAAGGGGCCCAAAGCCTGCAGCTATATCAATCCAAATAAATGGAAGTTCTGAAAAGCATAGCATTTGACTCTTTGTCTATACTATCTTACTGCCCCTGTTACAACACTGGACTGTTTCAAATAAAGTTTTTGATCTTTCTCTGGGCATTATGGCATGTCTCTGGGCAAACATTTAAAGGAAAGTGGCACAACATTTAAAGGAAATTATAAAAGGTACAGCACTACTCCAGAAGATTTGTTATTCCTTTATGATCACAGCCATTTTTGAGTTATTTTATAGGTTCCTAAGAAGTATATCCTACAAGGTATTTGTACGAATGGTTTATAGCCGTTTAGGAAAGAAAAGAATTCCTCTACCCTCATGTGTTTATGCTCCAATTCGAAGACAGTTCCCATTAGAATATGGAGAGACATTGTGGTTATAAAAATGATGAACAAGATCTGACATAAAGTTACAAGTACATTTAAGAAAACTATTTAAATGGACAGTGATGTTGTTTCATTGGAACACTGCACTTCTTGCACATTGGCTTCTGCCTTTGTTCAACTTTGCCTGTTTCTTGGCCAGTACCTAGTAAAATAACTTTACATGTAATTATTTTTGATGATTGTTTTTAAAAACCAGATGGTGTTGTCTTCCTCATTTTTCAAAATCAGCACTTGCTCTTGGGACTTAACTGAGCAGCTGGCCTTTTTGGTTTTATATCAACTTCAACCAGCAATATAAAGGCAAAAATAACTGTTTAGAGGTAGATTTGCAAGCCTTCTTACATTTTCAAAGATAGAAACATAACAAATTGTTGAAAAGTGAGGGGGTCTAGGTAAGGCTAGTAAGATTTCTTTCTCGCATGACATAAAATAAATTTTTAAAAACATTTGTATGTTGTTAAATCACAAATAACAATCACTCAAATTTCATCAACTGATAAACAAACCAAAGCCACCAAATGTGCAAACAATAAAATACACACCTTGTGAGCTTGGAGGTACATTAGGCACTTTCATCAATTTTCGTGCATAATGTTGGGTCACTGCCTGATCCTTTGGCTGTTTTTCCAACATTACATTCATTGGTGGTGGATAGAGTCCCTTTAATTGTTTTCTAGCATTTGCCAACTCTTTTTCACTTGCATTCATAAATACTTGAAACAATTCATCTATGTAGCCTAGAATATAAATAAAAAATACAAAACAGGTCTTTAAACTTTCCTCAACTTAAAACCTACTGCAGTTGAAAAAATGGAAGCATCAAAGAAGGAGAGAAAGTGTTCTTTCTCTCTGATGAAGCCCTGTATTGGTGTTTTATTTCATATTTTCTCAACATTATTCTGTGCTACTCATTCTTTTAGTATTTCATCTCCTTTTGTAGCAATAGACCCGTTCACGGTCTTGCATTGCATCTTGGGTAATTAGGGCAAGGAAATCAGGGCCAGGAAATCAGGGCCTAGGTTTTTAACGTTTGGCTGGACTTAGAGTGTGTTTATGTTCAAGGATACAGGTTTTCAAAGTGTCTTCGCTTAAGTCATTAAGGCTGTTGCGATGCTAAATTACCGTTGTTGTGTTGAAGCCTGTGATAATGATTCAAGATATCCAGACAAGATAGTTAAGCGAAGCATTGTACAAGAGCTGAAGTTTTACTACTTTCCGAAAGATCCCTAGAAGAGAAAGTTGTTGGTGAAGGAATTGGAAAAAAGACTAATTTATTTTCAAGTCTCAAACAACAAGGTAGTTTGTTCCAACCATGTTGAATATGGAAAGCCTTCATTATCATTTCCGATCCTAACACTGTACATGTCTGTGCACAGTGCTTGAAAGCCTTCTCTAAGAAAGCGGTTAAGAAGACAGAACAGAATGGCTGATGTTCTTCAGCCATCACCTTCTGAAGACATAGATTCAAATACCATTGCAAATGTAAAGTGCTCAGATCCAATGATTTCAGCCATGATTTTTACTGATTTGACTAGAGATCACGATGTTACTTTTTTCACAGGCCTTTCAATTTCATCAACTTTCAAGCTGGTTTTTGAATTCCTTTCAAAAAAGGCTAGAACAATGCACTATTGGAAGGGGAAGAAAAATACTTCTCAAAATGCACTAGCACCACGAGACATGAAAAATGCTGTTAGTCCTTTAAAAGACCTCTATATGTTCACTTTCAAAAAAAAATTATAGGGTGGGGCGTTTATTAAAGCGAGGGCTTCTATGAAGATGGAGGCATATTTGAAGTCTTTAGGTAATGTGTATCAAATAATATAATAAATGATAAATATATTTTGTGTTAAGTAAATACTAGCTATCTTTAGTTTGACAATGAAAAATAGGTTTTTTACAAATTGTTTCTATGTACGTAACAAGCAAACAAATTCCGTGCATACATCACTTTGTTCTTTAATGTTGCAGCAGCCCCAATGGTGAATGCTGTTTTCTTCTTTAGAATCAAGCTCTTTTTCAATTAGACGTGGCTCTTCAAAAATTGGACAAGCAAAAATTTCAATGCCTCCAAGCAAGTACCTTCGAATATATGTTTTAAAAAACATCATAAGACTTGGGCATATTTTTTGCCAGTCACAATCATCAAATTGTATTTTCTCTACAAAAATACTTTTCTTTGTGTATACAATGAAGTATGTCTGCCTTAGTCCATTTACTGCCATTTGCCCTGTGAACTGAAAAATGTTATCTGGTGTTGCACCAATATATGGTTTGTACACATATAAACCACAGGGAATAAATTTGGCATCTTCATGGTGCTTTCCTTCTTGTTGCATGAAAGCCTTTGCAGCATTTTGCTTGCCCAATTCAAGAGATGGGACGTTCAATAAAATTTTGGCTCCACTATGGCCAAAATAAGTAGGGTTACTCTGCAAGCCTTGCTCTTCCTTGATAAGGCCTGTATCTTTGAATGTACATCATGGAATTTTGATGCAGTGATCCGCCCTTTTCTTTGCTTGTGCCAATCTCTAGAACTTGATTGACTCTTTGTCACTTTCTCAAGCTCTCTCAGCTGATCATCATTGAAAGAAAGCTTTGCTAAAAATGTCTCCAACATTTTATCTGCATCTTTTTTTGAATTTTTTACTATATTTGAGACAATCTCCAACAATGATGGGGGCACATCTTTCTCAGGTGCATGTGCAAATGTGTGGTTTACAACAGCTGTTGGTAAAACTTGTTTAATATTTGCAAAAAAGGCAGCTATATCTTCCGCGATCACCTCCTGAGCACCTTGATGCCGTGGATCAAACCCCTGCTTTTCTTTGCACATGAGAAACTTCTTTTGCTTTTCAGATTTTCCCCTTTTGTGCATAACTAAGTGCATGTCCTTTACTTTCAAGGGGGTGACCTTTTTTGCAGCAGTATTCCATTGGCAGGCTTCATCAGTACAAGCAGGGTCAGTGATTCCTTTTTCATTGGCATATTCGATTTTGTACAATGCAGCTGTAACATGGTTACAACACTGACTATGGCCAGCAGTACACATACAAAATGCTGTGATTATGCTCCCATCCAAATTAAACAAGATCCACAGCCTGTGCTTGGTTTTTGTTCATCCTCTGTGATGGTGTAATGGATGACACAGAAATTTCTCTGTTGCTGAACTTTCTATGCAGATAGGCTTGGATAATATCCTTATGCATTCATAGTGCATTCATTCAGTTATATTGTTGGCCTATTTTGTTTGCATTATTCAAGCACATTTATTTGCACTATTGTGCAGTCTCGTCTCCTTACCTTCGATTCTTTCGAACATAAACTTGTATTGAAAATATCACGATTAGGCAATGAAGTAAAAGTCTAGATTGCATACCACAAACTATTTATAACTCATGTAATGAATACCCTATGTAAAAAAATTTCAAAACTTTTGAAAGCCCTTTTGCATTATGGTATCAAGAGACATTAAGGTACAGCTTTCCATCAGTGAATATTTTAAAGAATTCAACAACAACAATTTCGACCAGTATATTTTTACTGACTTTAAATTATATGTTTTGATTTGAATTACTTTTGATGAAATTTTTAGTGGTAATTTTATGTAATGAATGAGTTCAAAGAGTGTATTTGCCTTGGGTTCTTCAGCAAAGTATCGTTTGCATCATAGTAATGCCCTGACAGTGCCAACCGAACCAAAAAGAAAATTAGATAAAATGTCAATAGCTAGCCCTTTTAATCTTCATATTACCCCCTGTTTTCACCAAGCCCCACCAAGCCACACCTGCCCCACCCTTTTTTTAATAGAGAATACACAGTTGAAAAAGTCACGCTACGCCACTGGTAATTTAAAACATAAATTTCATTCCAAAACAGTTTATTAACCATAGATTCCATTCGGAATAATCTAAAATTATACTTAAATAGTTAATTTTAAACTAGATAATGAAATAAATTGGCAGGGGACAAAAACTAACATTCTGGTACTTCCATGACTAAAACAGCTAACTATCATAAGCTTGAAAATTGTACAAATATCACTGAAGGATCCGCCAGCAAACAGAGTTGTCATTGACAACAGCAGATTACCAACAGGGATCTTTGTTTTTTCAAATTAACCATAGATTCCATTCGGAATAATCTAAAATTATACTTAAATAGTTAATTTTAAACTAGATAATGAAATAAATTGGCAGGGGACAAAAACTAACATTCTGGTACTTCCATGACTAAAACAGCTAACTATCATAAGCTTGAAAATTGTACAAATATCACTGAAGGATCCGCCAGCAAACAGAGTTGTCATTGACAACAGCAGATTACCAACAGGGATCTTTGTTTTTTCAAAATATGGATGGCTACAACAGTTAAACCTGTAGCCGCATTCTGGATTGCAGCAAATTTCCTTCACAATAACCATGCCATGTTCTAACATATGGGTTGTCAGCTTTTGCAAACAAAACAAATGTTGAAGAGGAGCAGAAGCTTTGATAACAACACTATGTGCTTTGGCTCTTTTCGCAAATCATCACCAACAGATGGTGTTTGGCTGAAAGAGATATAAATTCAATCAAAAGGAGAATCATAAATAAACCAATTAAAACTAATGGGTGAAGAAAATTGTTAACAAAAAAAAGAAAAGTGAAATGCCACACACTGTTATTTCTTCAGTAATGTCACTGTGTTGATACATTTCCTATGTGTTGTTAGGAATGTTGAATGAGGAGGAAACAGGGGGTATTGCTGGAAAAAACTTAATACAATTTATGACACATTAAGGAAACATTATAGAGGAGTAAAATGTGCAAATATTTCTATTTAAAAAAACTCTTGTAGAAATTACTTTTTTTCATCTTCATCTGAACTGGCATATTCTGAATCTGACTTGTCATCATCTTCTGGATGTTAATTGTCATCATCATGTTAATGAAAAATGAATCCAGAATAAATCTATTTTGTGTGCTTATGGCTTCAAAAAGATTCAAGGGTGAGGAGGGCTTAAACTGAAAGTTAACACTCACCATTCCTCCCATACTTTTCCGCAATTTCCTCCCAAGCTTTCTGTTTCATCTGGGTATCTTTGAAACCCCTGCAGCTAGTGTCCCATATGCATTTGTACGACCGTACATATTCAACAAACATTTCATCAAAACTTCTGTCAGCGTCTTCACTGCCCTCAGTAACATTAGCTAAGTAAACAGCTGAATTTTCATCATCGACCAATGCTGAGGCCTCTGTTTCGGCAGAAGCTGCCCCTGTTTGCCAGTTAACTTGTACCCTGCTTTGATTTTGCATGTTGGTAAAGAATGCCATTAGCTCTTCGTTAGAATAAGGAGCGTTGGAAGCCATACTAGAAAATTCTTTTGTTTACAAATAAGATCATACGGCCGTAGCACCATAAAGTTGGCCTGCCTATTCATAGATTTTTGTTGATTTTTCCACTTCCTGATTTCCTAGTAACTTGATCACATGCTAAAATATACTTAATCTCATTGGTTCAAATACCTTTCGACCGCTATCGATAGTGTTTGATCAACAGAAAAGTTCAACTGGTTTGAACTTTTCAATCGATCGACAGCGTCGAGGGGTAGTCTGCGGCATGCTATCTGTGCATGTGTGAAATCGATCGATATCGATTGAAATCGATTGATTAGACCAATTTTGTTTAAGTGGAAACTGGCCTTGAAAGTGATTCATCAGAGCTAAGGTGTATGATTTGTCAAGATGCCAATAATGCAAACCCTGGGAAGACAACCAATGAAGGCATTTTCTCATATGAAAATGATCTGGAGAAAGACTTTGGAAGTGAAGAATTTCTTCCAAGATAATTCATAAATTTAAAGAAAAGCAACACCTAACAGATTCTATTACCCACAAGAAAAACCTGCTAGCAGAAGAGCAAAGGAAAGCAGAAGGGACCTTGCTTGAATAGAAGAATGAGTAGGCTGGTATGAATTTGGGGAGGCTGTGCATGAAAAAGTTTTTGAAAGGTCGCCTTTACACTGACTATGAAGATGACATCCTGGTTGAAAAGATGAATGGGTCAGTTTTTGGGGGAACTGAATCATTCACGAAAGTTTGCAGCAGCATTTAGGCCTTTGTTATCAGGGCTGTGGCTCAGAGAGTTACCACATTCATTGGCACAAGACTTGTCCAGACCATAAAAATCTCCCAGCTGTAAACATCACTGCAAACAAAGCAACTTACAGGCATCAGACTAGGCAGTTCCTATCTTGCGTCACAGTGGAGGTACCTGGTGCAGGCGAATTGGTTCAAGTGATTAGTTTTGGCCAGCCTCAAATAGCCAAAAATTTAAAATAAATACTTGACAAACTCAATCTCCAATCAATTCAGATAGAGAGAGGATCATTTGATGGTCAGTATTTTCATCTTAATTTCAAAGAAGAACTGGAATCAGCAGCTCTTTATGATATACCGCCCAAGAATGTTCTCTGGGCTTGGGATGCCTTGCACAAAAGCGGTCTCGTAGATACCCACCTTTGTAAAGAGGAGAGGTTCAAATGGCTTGTGAACGATACTGATGTCTGTTCTCAGCTTTTTTCAATTGGGGCCAGAATCATGAAAGTTGGTTGAAGCATCCATGCTTTGGAAACTACATCTGAAAGATCTTGTGAAATGTTCAGAAACAAGATTCGCAAAGTGTCGAACACTTTTGTGAAGAAAAGTAAAAATAAACCTGCTGTCATCATTTAGACTTTAGATATTTCATCAGCATGCCCTTCATCTGCCAAAATGACCCCAACACTTGCCTCTATTGCCTCGAGTTTTTTATATTCTTTGTTTGATTGATGATTTTTCTAGTGAGGACTTTGCCGCCTCCCCAAATAACTTTCAGAATCATCTTGCTTTTAGTGTGGTAAGGTAATATGCTACGAGGTCTGAAAAAATATACAGAAAAAAAATATACACAAAACTGTTAATGCCTCTGGATCACTTGTTCGCACAAAACTAAACTTATCTGAGATGACAACATTGTTCCAGCCAGAGACAGATTCTTCTGCCATGAGTCTTGCCCAGTTTTACCTGTAAGACCTATTTTTAAAAAAATGAGATATTCTTTTGCAGTACAAGCATAGAAGTCGCAATATTCATTTTTGCAGTACCTGACCTGAGTTTGGATGTAACAAATAGTAGGTAAAAGTTTATTGCTTGTTACCAACTGCACACAGAGATGTTTTCTATAGTGTAGTTGCAAACAGATTTAGTAATGGCGATTTTGTGATTTAGTAATGACGATTTTTAAATAAATATATGGGCCTTACCTCAAATGTTGTGGTATTCATTCTCATGAAGCGCTGATAATCTCCTCTGTCAGCCAACCTGAGTTTGCTAACAAGCCCAGTATATAAGCTAGTGTCTTCTCTTTTCTGAAGCCATTCTTTACAGCAAATCTTGCGTATTTTCTACCTTTTCAATCTTAAAGCGCAGACAATTAACATCACACAAGCTCCATCAGTCTCCATGTCATCCAAACTTTGCTTCAGGAAAACATTCCCAAGAAAAATAGTAGCTACAGCTATGGAAAAATTTATATCATGCCCATTTTGCACTGGTCGCATGCCAATAGCAAAAAGCCCCCTCACTCTAACGTGCGAGATTACCATCTTGACTTTCTTTAAACGCAACAGCTGATGTCTTAAACAACTTCTTGGAGAAAGATGTGGTCCAAGCACATAAAGACAATTCTTTGGCACTTGAACATAAATATCTGAAGCTAGAAAAATCGACATCAAACATGTAAAAATAACCAAATTATCCAAATTTCTTATCATCTGAGCTGAATTGCTCCATTTATTTTACACTATTAGTGTTACATAACACATAATGCATTTAGCTATAAAATTACGATTCATGTAACTTTTAATATTTAAGCTTTTTTACTGAAGTAAAAAAAACCGTTCCCTTCTTTCTGAGTAACATGACTTCTCCTAAACAAATGCTTGGCTATTTAAGGGGATATAGTTACCAAAATCATATTTAAAAAAAGAACAATAACTTGATTACAGTAAGGAAGGAAGAGCCAGTGCATATAGCAATGAGAATAAACAATGAAACATAATTTCCTATATGCCAAAAACAACCAGATAAAATCGACATGGGTGGTTACACACAAAACTTTGAGACTCAGATGAATATCTATGTAAAGACAATTGATTTCTCTAACCATCAAATAATTACAAGTTAAACCAGATTGGATATAACGAAATTATAAACTACAGACAATCATTTGACGATGAAATCAAAACAAGTACAACCTGCAGTAACAAACCGTATTCAATTTTTTTGTGACTACTTAGCCTCATTGATTTCGCTCCATTGTCTGTTGGTTTTTAAACAGTATTTTGCTTTTGCACATTATTTGAATTTTGTTCGTAAAATTTTGGAAACCTTTTCCTTTGTATGTGTTGAGAACCCTGGTCTATCCAAAAATATGACTGAACTTTATGAAATTTAAATTTCTAGTAAACTTTTACTTTGCTGGAGAATCGTAAGGAAAATCCTTCTTCTTAATCAAGTAGTTACGCTTCCTGTAATTTACACATCCCCAGGAAACCTTTTTTATAGGAAGTTATTGAATATCAAACCATTTACAATTCGAAAGAGTCTTCTTGCATCGAGCTAATGTCACATTCTCCAATTAGGGGACAAAAGTATTGAAACGATGGCCTAAATTCATGACAACTAACTTCGACTTTGGGTGACCCCGTAAATATTTTGAGCGTTTTTGGCACGAAAATTAAGAATGGCATCAGCATAGGTTAGGAAAACACGAACAAAAATATTTCTAGTAAATGACAAACAAAATATTCCCTCATATTAAGTATTTCAAGATGGTTAAAATTAGAGAATTTACAGAAAGTGAACGAGTGGCCATGAAACATTTGCTTAAAGCGGGACATTCTTTTGCATAAATTGGCAGACAAGTTAACTGCAGTAAGTCTGGGGCATTTAAGATTGTCAAGCACATCGAAAAAACTAGCTCCATTGAAAAACTGCAAAGAAGTGGCCGTCCGAATAAACTTTCAGGGCAGGGAGAAAAAGCCATTTTTTCGGATGGCTTGCAAGTTACGTCTCTGGGAGAGTCATGATCATTATTGCGACAGTATCATGATCCTTCCTTGACCTGCTCAAAGCCCTGATCTTAATATAATTGAGAATGTGTTGCAGTTCATGAAAATAAAAAGGAATAGAGATCTTGCAAGGAACAAACAACAAATGATTGAACAAATCTTTAAAATCTGACAAGAGATACCTCCGAAATATATTTCTCAATTGTACGAGTCAATTTCGAGAAGACTGCTTGCGGTTATAAAGCGGAACGGATATCCGACAAAATATTGAAAAAAACATGCACACTTACCTTTTAAATTGAAAATAATGTTAATTTAGTTAATTTGTAATTGCTCTTTCTATTGGTAAAGCTATAGTTTGAGAATGAAAGCTATCAATCATGATAAAGTCTGTTGATTTTTACAGCTCCTGCACAGCCTGCTGACGCCATAGTATGCCGTGTAGGCCATCGTTTCCATACTTTTGTCCCCTAAGTGTATATTCATCTATAGGTCATGTGGGACTTCTGATAGAAAATGAAAGAAACTGTAACAAAGCTGATATTTACCAACATGAAACATGAACATGGTGACTTTCATACTCAATTTTTCAAGTGGGTACAAAGCCAAACGCTTTTTCTAAAAAAAAATTTAAAAGAAAACTATATGCCATTCAAAACAACTTGTAACCATCTAATGTCATATTATGTTTTATCATTATTATTTCTTGTGAGACTACTGCTAGGAGATGAAACATTTGGGCCCTAGATGCACTGATTTTTGACCAAAAACTCATTATCTTTGTAAAAGTAGAAAATCCAGAATACTTTTTCAAGTTTGAGAAAGATAATCAGTTTTCCGCTTGGAAATTCAAGCACACTGCTGTTCATGTGTGGAGTGGTTGTTTGCTGTTAGGCTAATGTAATGTGGTTTAAAACAATGGACGATTTAACATGGGTATTGTGTGGAACCAGGAAAATGCATTAATTGCTAATCATTTTAAGGATCTCATCCTGCTCTGGGGCAGGATAACAAAATCTTTGAAGCATTAGTGAATTTGGCTCAGTGGCAATTTGGGTGGTCGCACTGGAAAATCAGCATTTGTTTACTAACAAGCTTAGGGAGCAGTTATCAAGTATCAGAGGCAGGGGGCAGAGGGAAATGAGAAAATAGCTCCAAGAATTTTTTGCACCAGTGAAACATGGAAAGATTAATTGGAGCCCCAGTCTGTGGACTCAAAATATTTTGATGCCCCAGCTATGCAAATAGGATTGAATGCAAATGTTAAAATTATTAGACACCTCAATAATGGTTTGATACTCTCCAGGTACCAGCCACCCTACCACTTCTAGTTTTTGTATAGAGGTCTTTAAAGAATTAGAAAAGTTTCCATGGGGATCTCCTGACCAGTTCCACTCTCACAGTCACAAGTGCATCACAGCCTTCTCTTCACCACTCTCACTTAAATCTCCTACAGTACTCTCATTGAGATGATTGTTATTTCCCTTTTGCTTATTTCCATGCATTGATTTATCAGGTAATACTCTAAGTTTTCTTCTTGAAATATGATTCTTTGTCAATTCAATTTTTTCTGGTTTCCAGAGTTTTATATGTGTTGTGAAGGAGCAGCACGAGTTTAATCCTTCACCCGTTCCTAGACCTTGAAGTTGCATTAGTCAGTCGTCCACGTCATGTTGTAATGAACAAGGGTTCATGTTGGATCATGTTAATTTTAAATAGTTTTATTATGTTCCTGTTGATGTTATGAAATTATGAATTAAAAACCCAAATGATGTCTTCTTCAAAATGTCCTGACCTAAAACTCTTTAAATAATGGCGCTCAACGAGGGGCAGGGCACGATAAAAAAGCGATAAAATTTGTGTGAGAAAATGTCGAATGAAGAAACAGTTGGTTGCTCTTCATTGAAAGAATCGAACTATTGTAACAAAGCTTGAGACACAAGCAAATGAAATTATTGATGAACTACAAACAAATTAATTCAACACCGACTTTGCTATCAAACTGCATTTGATTGGAATAGCGCTTAACGAAAAGAAACTACTTTTGAAAGAGCTTGATAAAAAAATTATTGATAACTGCTCTATAGAAAAAAAAAAGAAATTGTCGAGGCAACTGAATGGGACTCTCGATTGAATGAAATTATCGAAAAGATCAAATATTTTAAGAATGGAAGATTAACTCAACCCAGTGCAAATGGAGCTGGGAGGGAAGAAGCTTCAACACCACTACGAGCATACGGCTCAATCAATCAGGACTTACCCCTACGATCAAATGAAAATATGTTTCACGTTTTAAATCGAAGTGGAGACTTGACAGCCTCAAATAGAGGAATGCATCTGCCAAAATTAAACTTGCCATGATATAATGGAAAAATAACATGATTCACATCCTTCTGATAAAGCTTTGAAACGATACAATTTCATCAATCAACAAGTTAAACTACTTGGTAAATTTGTTGGAAGGTCCAGCGCACCTAACAATTGCTGGTCTTGAACTAACCGAACTATGTTAATGCAATTGAAACATTACATAACCGCTTCAACAATAAGCAGATTATCATAATGTCTCGTATGCAGGCTTTGTTGAAGCTACAAAATAGCCGAAACGACAAAGTAAGCCAACTACGTTACATATACGACAACATTAATATTCATGTCAGAGGGCTCGAGTCCCTTGGAATGTTGCAAGAGGGATATCACACTGCAAGTTGTGAGAAAAACAACATAAGAGGTATGGCCCATTGCAGAAATCATAGAAATTGCGCGGAAAGAAATTGAAGCTAGAGAAATTAGAAACTTGGATTTACAGTGATAGTGTCGAAACGCAAGATAAGAAACAAGAAAGGCACGCTAATTCAAGACATAATTCACAACAAGGAACCACACAATCATTCATAGCCAAGCAAAATGATAATTTCTAGTGCTGTTTTTGTTGAAAAAGTCATTTTTCGTCAAACTATAATGAGATTACCGATGTCCATGAACGAAAGAAGATATTGATTAATTCCAAACGCTGCTTTTGAAAACAGGACATATTAGCAAATCGTGCTCTCTACTGCCAGTTGTAGAGCGTGTGGCGAAAAATACCACCATAAAGCCATTTGTTTCAAGGGATCGAAGAAGGACAGTGTCCTTAATGAAAATTCAGAGCAGCAAAAGGAAACAGAGCAAACAGTCACTGCAACTACCACGGAAAAAATGAAGTTTTGCTGCAAACCGCAGAAGCCTATGTATATGGAGAAGATCGGTCTAAGAACCTTTTGGTACATGTCCTCTTTCATAGTGGAAGTCAGCGCAGTTAATGATTACCCCCATATACAAGGTCTTAACTAAGCTGACGCGAATATAAGTAAACGCAATAAGCGAATAGATGTATTGATAGGTGCTGATTCTTATTATGAGATTTTTACAGGTGAAATAATCAAGCGTAATTCTGGCCCAGTTGCAATTAACAGTAAAATTAGGCTGGTTACTTGCAGGGAAATATCAAACCTTTTCTGATGTTGAAACATGCACTAATGTTATTTCTAATCTAGTCATAGTTTCTAACTTGAGTTTCTAAACCAAGATGAAAACGGAGAGATAACTGAAACACTGAAGGAATTCTGGAAGCATGAAGCCCATTGATTAACAGAAACCCAGAAAGAAGTTGATGAAGGCAAATCCTAAACATCGTGTGATGTAATGGACATTGAATTCAAGCGAGAAAGATACAAAGTAAGTCTTCCTAAGAAAATTGATTGTTTGCATTATTTAAAGGAAAATTATGGATTGGCCTTAGGTCATTTGAATTCCTTTTACTCTTGGTTGAAAGAGAATCCCGAATTGCTTAAGGAGTAAGATCCTGTATTTAAGGAACAACTTGAGAAAGGTATAATTGAGAAGGTTAATCGACCAAACAATACAGGGCAAAGTAAATATCTGTTAGATGCGCAGAGGTTTAACAGCAGTTAATGCCACCAGGGAGGAGCATGGGTTTTGGGTCACTTGACATGTCGTGATGGGGGCACGATCTTCCAGTCACATGGTGATCTAACCTCTAGAAATTCAAGATTAAACTTTCCAGGGTTGTTTTTTAGGATTTTTATTTATTTTTGTGAAACCCAGTTCAATTGGATTTCAGTTTTTTATTATTTTGGATTAGGATTTTGTTCTTTATTTCGATTGTAAAGAGAATTGGTTTTACCAGAGACACAGTTGAAGTACGAAGTGTAAAGTGGCCTAGAGACTTGTGCCTACTTAGTAACTTGATCTGCCTTGGTGAGAAAGTTCCATTTATTACCGTTGCTTTTGACTTTCCGTTGTGATATTGTTATTTTCTGTCGATAACAAACATAATCGTACTTTGATATTGTTGTTGTTGTTGTTTTTCAACTGAAGTTGAAACCATATTTTTGCGCGATGGGAGATAGCGAACAATCCACACCGCCAGGGAAGATGTTGAGGGAAACGGACGCCAGGAGCAGGCAAGAATCAATGGATAAATTTAATGCTCTTGACAACACTATAAGGCAAATGTTCCATATGATTAGAGATATGGCTAATAATCGGCAGCAAGTGTCTGTTAGAGGTCATTTCGAGAAACATTTCAACGACGATGATGTTAGTAGTATAAATCCATTCGATGGTCTGCCAAGAAAACTGAATAAAGAAATATCAATAGAAGAAGTTACAGCCGGCATTAATAAACTGAACAACAACAAAACTCCAGGAATTGACAATATAACTGCCGAAATGGTAAAGTATGGCCCTTTGGCCCTGTCCAAAGCCTTCAAAAATACCCTGAATGAAGCCTTTGAAAAAGAAATAGAACAAGGATTGGGCGACGGCATACTTGTGTCCTTGCTGAAGCCTGGAAAAACCAAAGGCCCTGTCACCAACCTACGACCAGTGATATTACTCCCAATACTGAGAAAGATCTTGTCGAACATAGTTCTACATCGCATCCAACTTAAGGTAGAACGATTCTTATCAGATTCACAAGCAGCATATCAACCGAGTCGCAGTACTTCAGATATAGTGTGGGCATACAAATGGATCAGTGCAAAGACACAAAAATCACAAATTAGAGTTTACATCACTAGCATAGATATGAGTAGCGCTTTTGATACAATCCGACGTGAACAGCTTGTTGATATTGCAAAGAAATTCCTCGACGAAGATGAAGTAAGAATGATACAGTTGTTATTAAGCAATACAACTCTAGATGTGAGAATGAACAACGCCGAGACAGAGCCCTTCAGTAGCAATGTGGGCTCACCACAAGGTGATGCGCTCAGCGGTGTACTGTTTAACATTTATTTTGAAGAATCACTACGAAAAGTAAGGAATTTTAGACATGAGATTAACAGTAAAGATCACGAAGAAAATGGTAACTGGTCTCCAACATTTCTACCTCAGGAAGCTATATACGCAGACGACGCTGATTTCCTCACAAGTAGTGAATTGGAGAAGAATATCATCACAGAAAAGATTGGAGAAATTCTGCTTAGAGATAATTTGAAAGTAAACAACAGCAAAACAGAGCAAACAGAAATTTTTCGAGGAGACAGAAACACAGAGCGATGGAGGACAGTTAAAAAGCTAGGCTCTCTGTTAAGTGATACGGAAGATATACAAAGAAGAAAACAGTTGTCGATAGCATCCATGAATAGATTAAATCACATCTGGATCAGAAAAGACCACGTCAGCGAAAAACTTCGCCTCAAGCTTTAAAGAACACTTGTAAAACCAGTTCTGATGTATAACAGCTCTACTTGGGGACTGACACAAAAAGATACGAAAGGTCTAGATGCTTTTCACAGACAGCAACTGAGACAGCTAATAGGAAAAAAGTACCCTAACAAGATCTCCAATCAGAACTTGTACAAAAGATGCGAAGAAGGACCAATTTCAATTGACATCCTCAAGGCTAGATGGCGGCTGTTTGGTCACATATTACGTTTGTCCGACGATACACCAGCGGTGAAGGCAATGAGATTTTACTTTGAGGGATCGGAGAGGGGATTCAGAGGCAGACCTAGAGAAACTCTCGTGACAACCTTTAATAAAGATATCACCAGAGCAAGAGCAATGGAAAGGTCTTTTCCACTACCGAACATAAAGAGCAATGGAGATTTTGAAAAGATACGATCCACAGCAAGGGACCGCAAAGAATGGAGAAGATTATCAGAAGTAGTGTGCAGAGCTGCAGAAGCAGAAACAACATGAAACCTTCATGTCGGGACTGCGTAACTGCAATTATATATATAAGTGTCTGTGTCTTGAAATCCAGCAGGCCTTTCACAGTCAGTTTCAGGTGTGTCTGTTGATAATGTCAACCCCTAATATGAAAGCCAGGAGCATCCTGCATCTTCCCTTTCGTTTTTAAAAGTGATTCCTCCTCCTGAGTGTTCATCTTTGCCTGCTCAGGGCCCTAGCATGGTTTTGGATAGCAGTAGCTGTTGAGCCTATTAATATGGTGCCTCAGTCTGCAGCTAACACACCTGTTGCATGCTCTGTGTCTACCGCTGTGCAGCCAGTGCCAGACATAAGAGAGGGAAATAACACGATTGCTTCAAAAAATTATCTCCCCTGTTTTGGTGAATGCACAATGGCACACTGTTGTTATGCTCATAGTGTTTGTTCTGTTTGTTGTGGCGCCCACAAAAAGAAAACCTGTCAAACACAGGTTCAATGTCTTCCCCCAGCGGCATCTGAATCTATATTTTGTGGGCCAGTACCACAAGGTTCAGGCAAGAGAGCCCACTCCAAGTGACTCTCCCCACTGGAACTACCTACTGTTGAGAGGAATCTAAATCCCCTTATTGCCTTTGGCTATATCACCACTAAATTACTTTTTTGGAATTTACTGCTGTCTAACTATGATTATTAAGATAAACAATGGCTTTTACATGGCCTCCGCTTTGGTTTCAATATCAGTTCTTCTGATGTTGTACTCAAATCAGCAGTTAGAAATTGCCTGAGTGCATCTAAACAACCACAGATAATCACTAATTATCTCAAAAAAGAAACAGACTTTGGTACTATGTTAGGCCTGCTAGATGTGCCCCCTTATTCATCACAGATTTATCTTTTCCACACCATTGTAGTGTTAACGACTTGATACCTGACTCGCAAGCAGAGGTCTCATATACAGGTATTCCAGAGGCAATTGAATAATGCCACTGGGAAAAGGAGCACTGTTTGCACATGAAGTGAAGACGGAAGTGAAGATGGCTCATGGAGGTCTGGGTACTAATTGAGTTTAGGCACCCTACTTCGCCGGCTCAATTTAAGTTACAAATGAGGAAGACGACTCAGAATAGCCACAAAAATTGATTTATATCAAAAATGGAGGAGGAAATGTTAGTTCTCATGCACGATGACGACGAGATCGATGATGACGAATTCCTTGTTTTTCATGAGGAAAATAGACACGGAAGCCTGCATGTTGGACTTCAATATTGGAAATTGCTAGCTGAGAGGGGATCATCAAATTTAACCAGCACCTCCAAACAAAGCAATTAATGGCTTGCCAAAACTACAGCAAAGTACAGTCTATGTGTAAACTACAAGTAGCTCAGAACAGCAAAATAAAAAGAAACCGAGAAGCAAACCTGCAGGTGAGAAGAAAAAGACAGAAACATCAAGTGTAATAAGAAACGAAGACCAGGAAAAACTCAATTTTTTAAGAAGAATATAAGAAAGCGAGTCTTAATCATAAGCAACTCAACCCTGCAGTTGTTGGAGGGCGCTGTTGTACACGCTGCTCTTAAAACTGTGTATAGCGAGGATATAGAGCTCACCCAGAACACTCCGATCTTTGCCACATTCATCGCAGGCTCCATGCTATATGAGAGAGAGACAGAGATAATGAAAGTTTGTTGGCAAACCTTTATATTCCAACATCAGTTTGATGAATGGGTGCAGAAATGTGTTCCTGCCTGTGGACATTGTTTTGCCAAAATGATCTTGTGACATTAGGCATCAGCAGCAATTGTCAATCACAATAGGCATTATTTGATACAAAAGGCTTCTTTGGCAGGGGCAAGGCTTCGCAAGGCTTCCCTGCTGATGCGAAACATGGCACAACTGTTAATTTTAGTGTTAACTGTGGCTGAATTTTTTCATCTCATTCGTTATTTAAGAGACTTTTTCGCTCGCAAGCTCCTCAAGAAGGTGTCTAATTTAATCTACCCAAAAATCTACGTTTGGCCTGAATTTATTTCCTAAAAATGAAAAGATTTGCAAAAACTCACGGTTAACACTTGAAAATGGAATAGTCTTGGATCATATCAAATTCAATTTTCAAGAAAAGTATATACTGTGGACTGTCTCTCAATTTTCTCCTTTCGCATGTACGAAATCCAAGTCAAAGTTTATACAGCATTTGAAACATACATTGCACACCTCTTGGCAAAATCTGCATTGTTTTTTCTCGTTAACACATACTTTTGCAGGCATTTTAAAAATTGTTAACCGTGACTGTTTAAGTGCCCCTTCACCTTGGAGGGAGTTTATGAAAACAAAAGACCAAGGCTGCGGTCACACTATACTTGTAAAAGCATCCTTTTTTCTAATCCGTATTTGCTCTTAAATCATGCCAACCGGTCACATATGATTTTTTACAAGGATGCTTGATCAAATGCAAATTTGTTTGTTGAAAATTTGCTAATTTTTCGTCATGTGTTTGCAGATTGCTAACACGCACAGTACATTTCCCGCCAATGCCCCTCTAGCAATGCTTCTGTGTTCGCGCCAATTTGAAATGTTTCTTTATTCGTTATCATGATGGAGTTCGAATTTTCTATCTTGTTCTTCGCCATGGTTTATCGATTTATTGCATATTCGAGAGCATCAGCTTTTAGAAAGAAACAGATCATGGCAAAGCGAGCTTTTCTTTTGGCCAGAGCACGAAGAAACCGTTTCCTTTTATCAACGAACAGCTGTCATGCTTTTTGGGTTTTAAAAGAAGCAAATTTGCTTCGAACAGCAAAGCGGGTTTGGTCTATTGAAAGGCCTCAGAAATGGTTCGATAGACTATGGGATAATGAAGAGTTTGATACCTTCGATGACTATTGGAAACAAGAGTTCAGATTTTCTAAGCGTTCATTCAATTATATTTTGAAAATTGTTGCTGGCGATATGGAAAAAATCGACACTAAGTTTAGGAAGGCGATTCCGATCCAAAAACGTGTAGCCATTGCGCTATGGAGACTTTCGACAGGAAACAGTTTTAGATCAACTGCTGCTGTTTTTGGTGTTGGGAACTCTAGCGCAGTCGATATAACCAAACAATTTTGCAAATTTATTGCGAAACGATCAAGCAATTTTATAAAGTTTCCAAGAAATGAGAGAGAAACTTCTATAGCTTTGGAAAAATTTTCAGAGATTTTTAAAATCCCCCAAGTTATAGGAGCCATTGACGCCACACATGTAGAAATCATTGCACCTGAAAATTCGCCTATTGACTACTTTTGCAGAAAGCAAAAGTTCACAATAAATACGCAAGCTGTAGTGGATGGAAAATTGAAGTTTATAGATATATCAACTGGTTTTCCAGGCAGTATTCACGATGCAAGGGTTTTACGTGAAAATTCAATTTATCATACAGCTGAAAGGGGCGATATTTTGAATAATCCACTCGCATACATAGAGAACCAGCCAGTTAAACCGTTCATTATTGGCGACGGGGCATATCCACTGAGCAGTTGGCTTTTAAAACCGTACCCTGACAATGGAGCATTGACCAGATCGGAAATAAAATACAACAAAACTGTTTCTTCTGCCAGATCTGTTGTGGAGAGAGCGTTTGGGGTTTTGAAAGCGCGTTGGAGATGCCTATTAAAAAGGCTTGATAATAAAACCAGCAACGTTGTAGAGGTTCTAATAACTTGTTGTGTCCTTCACAATATATGTGAAGATAACGGAGATGAAGTGGAAGACGAAGAATTTATTGCGCGTGTTATTGAACGCGAACAACAAGGCATGGTAGCAATTAACGAAGATGCTGCTGAAAACAATGGTGCAAATCTTCGGACATTGATAAAAAACTTTCTAAGAAACAACTGAATTCAAAAGAACTATATCTAAGGGAGCAGTCATAAATTATTGCAGGGACCGGGGTGGAAGCAAATGAGGAGGTATCTGAAAATTTCTAATATAATTTTTTGGGGTCTGAAATTTTAAGAAGGCTTCAGGCAGGGGTCTGAAAATAAACAAACTAAATTTTTATTTCTTTGGAAATATTTTTTAAATTATTAGGGGGCAATTGCACCCCTTACCTCCCATGTGTTTGCTACTGGTAAATTCCAGCTTGACTATCTATCAGTTTCTCTTGAAGAAGTTTGTAGATGTAGTTTTATTATTCATTAGCTTATTCATCAGCTTAAAATTATGCTTTATGATGTAGTATTGTTACTATTACCAGTAAAGTTTTTTCCGTCAGGGGTCAGAAAGGTTTTGGCAAAAATTAGAAGGGGCTTGATATTTTCAAGACCAGGATGCAGGGGTCTAAATTTTTTTGCTAATATCATCAAAATGCTTCCAACCCCTCCCTGCTTTTAATAACGACTGCTCCCTAACATAAATATAATCATGAAAATTAAGTATAAGTTTAAATATATGGCAATGTAGTAAACATTACTTTTTAGCCAAAAGAGTTGCCAACTGCATAAAAAATTATATCTCGTTCCTTTTCTCCAATCGCTGCTTTTCTCTGCTGTTCTTCCAGCTGCATCAAAAACTCTCTGTTCCTCTGATCTGATTCCCTCAATGCCTCCATCTGCCTTTCTTGCATCTCCAGAAACTTATTTTTGAAGTTCTCTTTGACTTTTTTTGCTTTTTTCCCACTTTTTCCGGTAGAGCTCATTCCTTTTTTCCTCTTTTTGTTACCATTGTTATCAGCATCATCATCTTCATCCTCATCGTGAACATCATCATCATCATAATCATCATCATGTCTATCGCCATATCCATTGTCTTCTTTATTACCCTCCTCTTCCAATTCCACAGCCTCTACCCCTTTTTCTACCACACTTCTATCTTCACAAGAGTTATCCTCCTCGACAGCTACCCCAACTTCTCTTACCAAAGCCAATTCAACGATTGGCCTGCATGACAAAACTTCATCAAAATCCTCAAAGAATGGAGGAAAATCTGGAGCAGCGCCGCTCTTTCTATTGTTCTCCTTTGCTTTTTGTACCCGTCTTTTAAATTTGAAAGTTTTTTCTTGGCTTGCTTGACAGTTTTTTTCGGTCCATTTTTATTTACATTATTTATAATTTTTAACCATGCCTGTCTATTGCGACTGCTTTCCAGCTCTGTGACATTATCCTTCCACTCTTTGATAAGGCTTCTTGTTTGCTTCTCGGACCAGCGACAATTTTTAACTTCTTTCTCCTTTTTTCCTTTGCTTGAATCGAGCGCATCCTCTGGATTCAGTGCCATACGTGCATTCTGATAACGTTAAAATTCCATTTGCTGCGAATACATTTGGTACTGAAACGACTGTGGTGGATAGTTGTTTTCACGAGAACTGCCTGGAAAACTGTAAGGGTACGACATGCTTGTACAGTACTTTTGATTTTGGTTCTTCGATTTGTTCAGTGAAAGTACGTTAATGAAAAAAAATTTTCCTCGTCTGTATTTCATTTCATGCCAACCCCAAGGAAACATCAGAAGTAGGAAACAGAACAGCAGGGATTTATTTATTTAGAACGCTTAACAAGTATTTAGATTGGTTTTGGGAAGCTACCGAGCATCCTAAAGGATTAGAGAGATTTTCTTTGAGAATCCTAATAGCCGGCCAAATTCCAGAAATATTTAGCAAGGAGATTAGCATGACACGTTTAAAGAAAGCATGCTTAAAAACCTAGTGTGACCGCAGCCCAATAAACATAAGAAGTTAGAAAGCCATTTTTCGTTGTGTAATTGCAAAGGAATTCAGAAATATTGGGGTTTTATTCCACACCCCTCGCGATGCAGTACTGCGTTTTAAGGGTGGACTGGGAATGAGCCTTAGCTACATCATACCAGGAACCCATATTGGAATCGTATCTGGAAGAAGACCAGGTCTGTGCGTACTTTGCTCAATCTTTCCAATATTTTACCATGTCTTCTTCCGAAAGTGATGTGTCTAATGCGAATGGTAGTTATGATTATGAGTCTGAAGTGAATTATGCTATAGAGGTTGAGGGAAACGAGGAAATAGGTGCCGCCGCGGCTGCTGATGTCGATTCAAGTACGGACAATGATAATGGCCTACTCGAATACGATCCCGTTGCGGACGAAGAGTACGTTCGAAATTATGAAAGGGCTATTCAGGAAAATCGAGAAGAAGAAAGCATCTTATCAAGACGTTTTGAAGGCATTGAACAACTGGACTCTTGGTGAATTTTTAGTCAAAGACTTTCTACCTCTAGAGACTGTATTTCTACAAACCGGAATAAATAGGCACAGACCAAAGTAATGACGATATAGAGTCACGTCGCCCCTTATGGAACGATTTCAGTAAAAATTGTTTCCTCAGCTTTTTGGTAAGCTTTTAAAGTGCACAATGGAGAAAAACCGAGAATTATTATTTGCCTTCTTTCCTTCTACCTTTATCATTCGTCAGTATCAAATCAGATTTTCGTTGAGCCATTTGTTTTCAAATTCAGGGTAAAGAAAAGAAAGTTATCCCCCAGTTTGGTTATCTTACTTGAATGAGACTTTATCACATGTCACACGTTCATCCACTCATGAATTGTTGAGAAACACAACAGGAAGCCCACCGTTCCATCAAAGAAGCCACTAGGCCAATGAAAGTGCTCCTGATAAAAAATCCCGGTGAATGAAAATTGTGCAAGCTATTGTTTGGGTTTCAACGAATATTCGTTTTTGGGAGATGAAGAAACACGTTGTGGGGGTTGGTTTTGTTTGAGCTAAAAAGCGACCGAGGGAATGACCAAGAAAGTTGAGGTTCAGGAAATAAAGAAGGGTCGAAGGTCTAATGACAACTTTTTCGTTTACATTCCGCTTACTTTTAAAATATTCTCCTAGCTTTTAAAAAAAAATGAGTTCAAGTAATTAGCCAATAATTAGCAAAGAGTTCAAGTAATGTCGTCAGCAAAATAATTTCGCGTGTTTTTTGAAGATAAACCAAACTAAACTCCTTCATATTTAGTTTTATCACTGCACAGTCAGAATTCATGAAAAAATTGAATTGTTCCATAAGGGGTGATGTCACTCTATTCGAATGTGGGCATGAGTGTTTTTCCATCTCATATTAATGTATTTAGGAATCTAATTAAGTTGAATATATGAGTCGTTGGCATCTTAGGGCTTATTTTTCATTTATTCTACACTCGAGCCTTAAATACTTGATTACCGAAATACGAGGTGCAAATTTAACCAATTTACACCAAAATCAAAGTATTTATCGAAAACTATAACCTCAAATAACAAACTGGTTGAAGGGTCCCCCTGAAATATAAAACTTGTGGGCCATATTCCCCTTTTGTACGTAATTTACAAAATCCAAAAGTGAATACCTAGAGATATAGTAATATAAATGTTTATGTTAAATAGTTACGGATAACTGCCTCAGATCTATAAGGATTATGCCTTTTTCTTTAGGTGCAAATGTTGAAACTGTGCTATAGACAGACTTGCAAATGCCAGAGAATGCAAATGCTGCACTGAAATTAAAGGTTCTATGTTATCATTGACAACTGTTGAAGTAAGGCAAGATATTGGCGAACAGACTCCAACATGTGTGTTTGAGGACCCTGGGTTTAAACCAGTGGTCCTTAGGGGTGATAGCACAGAGCTTTAAAAAACGACAAAACAAGATACAAGCTTACTGGATTTGAAAATAAGTAAGTGCATTGTTTTCAACAACAAATTGCACTTTCACAAGTATACTTATCCAAAGTTAACAGAGTATTATATACAGTTAACACATTTTCTATAATCCTTAAGGCTAAAGTTGTTGGGGTTACCATAGAATTTTTTCCTTTCTTTAAATTAAATCTAATGTGTGATGGTTTTTTATAAGGTTCAATATATTTCATTGTGTTGTGAGTTTTCATTACAAAATAAACATCATTCAGTGTTATCTTTTTCCTTCAGGTTCCTACGAAGTATCTCATACAGATCCTTCACGAGGTTGATACGCGGTCGCCTTGGAAACAAAAGAATTCCCTTGCCGGCCTGTGCATATAATGCAATTCGACAAGAATTTCCAGTTTTGGCAGGAAATGCAAAGGGGTTTGAGAGTAATAGTTCAGAGTAAATCTAAGTTTCCAAAAGTAAATTCTTCTTCCTGATACTTTAATACCTTTCTCAACCATACAATTTTAATGTTATTTATTGGTTGGACAGTCGACTTCCTTGTGTCCTTTCATCGGATGCTTACAAACAGAGCATTGAGGCTTTGATCTTTGCTTTGTTGCAGTTTGTACAATTTGGTTAACTGTCATGAAAAAGAAGAAGCTTCTCAATGCTAAGAGGTACATTGTATGTATCTGATTGTATGTATGTAACATATTTTTGCTCTGCAAATCAGGATTATATAGCGTGGATTAAGAAAGATGCTTTTATTATTATAATATGACTTTAACCGAGGATATGTTTAATCAATGGGTTATGAAACAATTGCTGACCTGTCATTGTTGGCGGTACATCAGTAGCAACTAATGATTGACTCATTCACGTACATCAGTACCAACTTTCAACATCCTTTAACTCATTTACTGCATCCTGTAACATTGTTGGTGACTTGATGCCATCAAGAATGGTCTGATAAATGTCTTCCACCTAATTTGGCGATATAATTCAGTAAGAGTTTCCTTAATACAGAATGCGAGAATCCTTAATTCTGAACCTCAAATTTCCTGGATTGTCTATTGCCATTTGTTTTTATTTAATTCAAAATTATAACCTTAACTGCAGCAGGGCTGTATTAGATTTTTTATTGAGTCAAAGTGAAATTCTGTAAAAGCAAATGTGTAATTAGAAAACTTTCAGAAAATTAAGTTTAATGTTAATTGAGAATTTAAAAAAGGAATTCTTACCAAAATTTTGTGCCACTGGAACATCACATACTGTTGCGGTACCATTTTTGAATTTTGGGTAGGCTACTTTAATCTGCACAGACCCATTCTTCTTTCTTTATACATCACGGTTGACATTATAGTTGAAATGTATTGCAGCTAGAGCATGCCTGGAATTATCCAATTTTGATATATTAAAGTATATACAAAGTTATTTGAAGTTTTATTTACATCTCATGAAGCTAATATAAATTTTTTTCAAATCTCTAAATATTTGTAAAGAAACCTTTTGATTTCAGGGATTCTGAATCTTTATCAAAACTGACTTGTTACCTGCAGTACATTCCAACATATGAATAACAAATCATCTTTGGTGCCAATTGATTGACTACAGAATGAAAACCTTCCAAACAGCTAGTCTGCGCATCATTTGAAAGCTTCTTTATGCCTTTTAGGGATCCTGGCTTTGTCGGGGCATTGCAGACTATTTCGTATGCATCAGAATCTGCAGTTAAATGACATGTTGATAAAATGACAGATAGGTGTAAGATTTGCATTAGTACTGTACATTGAATGAGCTTCTACTTTCGAATGATTAAAAATTTAGCAATTTTCATAACTAACCTTTTAACAACCATTTGCGCTTTGTTAAATCTGGACGATGACTGCAACTACTGAATAATGGGTCGGGTAGATTCTCGTGCTTATTTAGTATGTGGCTTAAAAACGCTTTGTACTTGGCAAGTATCACATCACCATTCCCATCCATGGTTGTTGTGGCACTCCAATACACATGATTAACCCATGATCGTATCTACTCGTTGATGACTTCACAACCCTTTTCTTTGCCAAGTTTTGTTAACATTTTATTCACTTCTGAAGTCAAAAATAAAAAATTAGAAGATTTGCAATTGTGCTAATAATGGTAAGATTTGCAATTGTGCTAATAATGGAAGGAAGTTGTGAATAATAATAAACAAAAAAGAAAACACTCTTTGAAAACGTTTGCAAGGCAATTATACAAAGAAAGCTGTTAAACATACTTTTTGCAACATGCCAGATGTCATAACGATGAAGTATTTCTGGATGGTTCTCTTGTATAAAGCTTGATATAACTATGTGGCGATCTGAGACAAATTTGGAAATTGGGACATCTATCAGTAAAGCCTCTAGACAGAGTTTGAATCCATATAATTCCATAGCACTGCTGCTACCAGCTTGATTTTTCTGGAATGTAAATTATGTACAAAGTACTAGTACTAGTGCCCAGTCAAAGAGTAAAAAATTCCATGAATGGGGACTGGGCATTAGTACCCCTTTCTAAAAATAGAACAGGGGGCATGTTTGAGAATTTTTCAAATTTTAATCGTTTTCTGCACATGAAATTATCTGTACCTACCAGATTTTCTGTTGCTATGTGTTTCTGGACGATAGATAAACGTTGAATCTTCTTAAGGGGACTGGGCACGAGAACCCCCATCTAAAAAAAGGGGATGGAGGCAATTTTCAGGATGGGTCCAACTCTCATCTTTTTCAGCGTGAGAGTGTCTATGTCTGCCAAATTTCATGCTTTTATCACAATTTGCACGGTGCATTGTATCACCCGCTGCACTACTACCTATGTGCCCTCTTTGTAATTTTGTGTGATCCACTTAACATTTTGCGTGAAACTTATAGTTAAAAATGAACCCTATACTGTAGCACATTTCTACAAGGATGACGTTTTTAGTCATAAAATAAAGAGAGACTATTACTTAACCAGTTTTTTCGGTTTAAAATATAACAAAATCAATTTCCAAGTAGGGGCATCAACTCATTTTAGATTCAACAGAATTAGCTTCAAATAGCAAATTTGATTAATATTTTGACATTTTTACCCTTTGGTCTTTGAAGAAAGTTGTGAACGAGATTGTGCAAAGATTCATGTGATTGAAAATCTGTCTGACTTTGAGATTGAGCCCCCAGCTAACAATGTTGACATACAGAGCAGGAAGTTGCTGGCAGGTATGTTAGTTCCAGTCATTTTCGGTTGACTTCTCCAAAGATATTCTTTCAGACATGCTGGGTTAATACAGTGGCTCCTAACAATCAGCATTGTTCCACATTTAGTTGCTTTAATGTTAGGGTTGTCACTCTTGCAGAAATGACAGAACTTGAAGAGCAACAAGATTTGAACCAAAAATGAGATGAATTTTGGTTCTGTCCGGAGGTTTCCATCTGTAGCTAAGAACCTGTGTTTCAGAATGAAGTAAATTTTAAACATATGCATAACTTGACTAAACAATTTGAAAGATATGTTTTCTTTGCTAATTATCTATCTGCAAAACTGCATAGAATAGTAATGTTTAAAACAAGAAACACTGCAATGTGCAGATAATAAACAACAATGAAACACAAGTGGATTAAAGATAGGTAATATTTTACCTCAGCATATGGGGCTTCATCAGAGCAAAAGTAATGGATAGTAATGTCTGCGACAACTAAACCAGATTTTAAATTGGTGGGTAGTATACAATCATATTTAACATGTAAATGGTACTGATTAATTTACCTAGAAGCCTCTTCTGTGTCACTTTCTACATCGCTTTCTGTGTCTGAAGGATCAGATGGTTCATAAGTTGACATTTCCTCATCCTAACAATCAAAATCATGCTCCTCCAATGATTCATTATCACTTTCCTCAGAACTATCAGCTTCATTTGGAAGATCACCGGACATAATTTTTGTAGAATCACTCTTTTTAGGTGACCTCTTTGTTTTCCTTACTTTCCCTGAAATCAATGTTTCACCACAATAAAAATGGCTGGATTCAAGTGATGATCCATCCTTAGTATGAAATAGGCATCACTTCCAAAATAGGCTTTTCAGTGCTCTTTGTGCAATTTTATGATATTATGTTTGCACTCTTCTTTGCAAGGTTGCTACCTCAATTAAGGCTATAATGGTAGCACTTTAGTGGAGGGGCAAAGCCCTGTTCAGATCTTTTCAGGAGAGAGGGAGTTGGTATACCTGGACTTTGGACATTTTTTCCACAGCTTTTGTCACAGAGAGAAAAGTGAAACAGAAGCCTTGAAATTTAAAGGGCCAAATTAACTGAAAAGCTTTGTAGAAGGATTTAAGCCATTTAGAAGCCATTTAGAATGCAAAAACTTCTGGATCAAACAGAATCAATTGCACATTCGGGAAATAATTAGGAAAAACAAAAACCTACATTGTAGTAAAAAATTTTGTGATAAAATTATTCTTACCATAACACCAAAACTGGATTTTCTTTCAGTCTTCCCTCTATCCCTAGACCTCCCTCCCTATTGAAGGGTTTGACTGGTGCAGTTTCCTGTTTCAAGTTTGTTTAGCAAAAATGCCCACCTATTTTTTAAAGTTTCTTCAAAGATAAAAACTGAATTTGAAAGTGGACGTGTCCATCATTTTTTAGTCACCTTAAGGTTGTGACACAAATCCAATCATAATCTAACAACCCACTTCTTGCCATTTAAATCCGCCCATGCTTCTTAGGCTTCCTCCCAGACCCCCCCCCCCCGCATTTTTCCTTTTTTTTTACCCTGTTAATTATGGAATGTTAACAAAAATTTATTTACAAATTTGAAAAAAAATATTTTTCCTGGCTGATTATGGCTAAACTGGGTTCTTGAAGGCTACTTCTTATATAGCATTCAATAACGTTTATTTCTCCGAAAGAATGTGTGACTTAAAAACGTGTCAGTTCTTTTCTTATCCTTTATAAAACCTTACTATGATAAAATTTGAATTTTTTCTTGCTCAATATATAAACATTTCTGACACGGTGATGCCACACCCACCCTTCTCTGACGTCATTGATTTCTATACATACATAGCACATTTGTTTGAACTAACTTGTCAATTTTTGATTTTTCAGTCTTTGTTTTGATAACAGTACCCTTACCTTTTGATGTTGTTGTACCTAGAAAATAATTAGGTGCAAGAGTTACAGGAGGGACGTGTTTTCAAATGTGCAAAATCATGAAAATCTACTAATTAAAAACAAATTTAACGTTAGAAATCTGAATAATTGTTTTCTTCAATACCTCTGGATTATATGATTCATTATCGATGTAGTTTTCGTCTTCCATTGAATGACCAGCAACATTTGGCTGTTCGTCGATTGCAGCGAGGTTATCTACAATGCCTGCCAAAAGTCTTGGAACACTTGCTACAATTTACGTTGTTTCTTTAATCTTTAATCTACATGTTTCTTTAATTACTAGTCAGTGTTACAGCAGTCAATACTTGGTTCGATACCATTTTTGGCTATAATTTTAAGACGATCATGCATCGTTGCTACCGTACGATCGATGATGGAGGAATCAAAATTGAAAAGTGTCTGCAAAGCCCTAACACGGAATTCTTCGAAACTCTCTTTTTCGATCTTCAAATATAATGCTTCTTTTACCAACTGAGATTTAACATTATTGAAAATATTTTCAATCGGATTCAAATCGGGTGATCTTGGGGGTATTTCTATGAGCTCTGCCCCTACATCGTGTAACGCATCGGTAGCGAGTTTGCTCCTCTGACTTGGATCATTGTCCATTAAAAAAATTAGCTCCTCTTTCTCCTTTGATATGGCACACTCAATTAGTGTAGGATGTAAAGTTTTGTGAACAAATCTTGCAAATCATTCTGCATTGAATTTTTGATATTCTTCTGCAATGACAACGCTGTTTGTGAACCCAACACCAACTAGAAGATGGAGTCTCCGCCCTTCAGGTAAGCTTTTGGACCCCTTTGTGGTGTGCTTGAGACCTTCATTGGATCTTCTCCAAATTCTCCCTCTTGGTGTTAAAGCGTCTCTATAGGGGTTACGTTTGTAAACGAAAGAAACACCATCCAAATAGAGAAGGAAGTCGTCTGTCCAGAATTTCCGATCATATTTTTGAATTGCTTGCCTGGCATAACATTGCCTCCTCCTTCTGTCTTTTTCTGACAGCAAACCTTTTTGTCGTGGTCGTAAGCATCTATATCCATTTTCGTTCATTAATCGCACCAGAGTTCTGTAACTGCCTATGGTTACACTGCATTCTTTTGCAACATCATGTACAGTTACGTTGGCATTTTCATTCCTTAGCTGCTGGAATGTCCTTATGAATCGCTGCTTTTCTCTTCTGCTCATAATTGGTGGTCGGCCTGTTATCTTTTTTTGCTTTTTTATGGCCAAAGCTTCCTTGCATATGCAAACAACACTTGACGGCGATATATGACATTTTTTCGAAATTTCTCGATATGATAAACTCAACTCGCAAATAATAGCATAGGCTCTCGTTTTTGAGTTGATTTTGCCACGGAACACCATTGCACCTTCTCGCTTCTTGCTAAGGTTGCAATTCGCATGGACTTGAATTTATATACATTTCATTTCAACACAATTGCTTATGAATGCACGTCACTCTTTTTTGTTTTCTAATCCATTTGTTACTGAAAAATCAATGGAAGCTAACTGTGAAGTATTTGACGTAAATGACGGTCTTGGCCCTTTACGTAGGGATGTGTCGATTGGAAGAAATAAACAAAGAGAAGGTGTAGCCTGTTTACTTATTGTTTATATGTGTTGCGAGAGAGTTTCATCTCCTGTTGAATCGCTTTAATAGATGCCATAAGAAACCGTAAACAAATACAAATTATAACATAAAGATAATGGAACCCCACTTGAAATAGAGAAAATGCAACCCCCTACCATTATCACAATAAGGTGTTAAAAAACAGTTGTTTCGTCATCGGCAATGAAATCAGCGCCCTCGATTACCCTATGTTCGGACAAAGTGGCGGGTCTATGTCTTTCAGTTTGATGTATAAAAATCAGACAAAGTCTTGCCTGCCACAAGTCTTGGAACACTTGCGACAATTTAGGTTGTGCACGAGCTGCAACATCCCCTCCCCCCTTGTACAATGTTGTGCCACGGAAATATGAATAATGCTACATGTACAAGTGATACATTTTTACATAGCTATGGTTTTCAGCTAGCGAATCAACATTATATGCGGGGGAAAGGGAGCAACACCCTCCTTGTTGACATGGAAATAGAAAGGAACACGCGAATTCACAGAAATCTCAGGGTGTTCCAAGGACTTTTGGCAGGCATTGTAGGCCTATGGTTGAATCCGTGGTAGAATTCCCTTTGGCTTTGCCCAATGGGATTGTTCTAGACCCTAGAACAATATAAACAAATAATACCTTATTGCTCTCGTTCAAAATCTGCTACAAATACGACACAAAACAGTGCCTAACTTCAAAATGCGGGTAGCTAATTTTTATTTAGGCCTGTAGGCCGAAATGTTGTTGTAAATCTAACCATGAAAAGAAACACACCGCAAATAGATTAATGATCTTATTTGGCCAGCATTGATGTAAATATTAAATAAATTCGAATATATTTCATTAGACGACTACCCTGGTAAATCTAACATTGGAGAAAATATCATGGTTTCTATAACCCCTACCTTTCTTCGCGTTCCGTCCGTCATCATTCCATCTCTGTCTTTCGCCGTGTTGTTTGACTCTAATATGGTAGGATACGGTACTACCCCAACTTCATCAGTAATAAGCCGTGGGCTTGTCCCTGGGAGCAAAATTTTCCTAGTGAAACTGTCTAGGGTGAAGTGTGCAGAGCAGATGACCGAATGTTAAGATGCTGTCCACTGATCAGCCCGTTTCGAGTTGATGAAGTCGATCCATCTCTTGCGTCTTCTTTTAGCCTCAGGGCAATCAGCGTTGATAAACAGCACTGGATGAAGTGCAATACATCGATTCTTATCAGGTATGTTACTGCAAGTTGGTAAAATGCACCTTGCCGGTGTCATATGCGTTTCGGTAACCTTATGCATTTCGGTCTGGGTACACAAACGCATGGCAATTTTGGTTATGCAAAAAGGTACCCAAGCACTTAAACAATAGGTAACCAAAACGAATGGTAGAATTTAGCATGCATTTCGGTCCGGGTACACAAACGCATGGCAATTTTGGTTATGCAAAAATGTACCCAAGCACTTAAAGAAGAGGTAACCAAAACGAATGGTAGAATTTAGCATGCATTTCGGTCCGGGTACACAAACGCATGGCAATTTTGGTTATGCAAAAAAGTACCCAATCACTTAAAGAAGAGGCAGCCAAAACGAATGGTGGAATTGGGCCTTTCTCTTTGAACTGCACTAAACCAAAAAAAACTAGTTTGTTTACGAAAAAGCTTAGTTGCAGACATAAATGCAATTTGACGCACGAACCCAGGTCATAATAAAAGGATAGTGAAGAAAATCTAGAAAAACTCGATTCAAAAGGTAATAAATATGTGATTTATAAAACATCAGCAGGTAATGTGAAAAATTAAAAAGTAAATTCAGATTTTAATTAAAACTCCATCACGTGAAAACTGTTGAATATCTGATGGCAGAAGTTCATCTTTCACACTGGAAAGATCGATCTCGGATCCTGTCACCGAAATATCGATCGAGTGTAAGCAACTTTGTCTGACACAATAAAAATAATTTCGTGCACCTTGGTGCCATTTACCATCGCGCTTGAGATAGAATGGTTTGGAGCTGTAGTGTCCGATCAGAAATCTTTGCATTGCTTGCTGCTTTTCCTTGAAGGGGGCCCTGCATGCTTCACACCTTTTGGCTCTTGTTTTTTTGCCAACCTTCATCATCAAATATCTATATTTGATTTTAATTTTTGAAGCTTTTGGTGTTGCTAGGACTTGTTGTGGAGATCCTGGAGGACTCGGATTTTCGATTGCTTTTGCTACTGCATGCACGAGCTCCGAAATGCAAACAGCGCACTCGAAATCTTCGTTGTCTTGGAGTTTCGTCTCTCCTTTGCACTTAGCATGGATCCATCTTGGGCATGACATACATTGTAGCTAGAAAAAAATGCAAGTTTCTCGTTCAAATTTGTTTTCTGATTTTTACAAAAATCTATTATGTGACAAATGAATATTTGTAGTTAACTTTTGGTGGTCAAAATAGATAGGCGATCAAAAATAGACTTTTTCCCGTTATTGTATCGTCGGGTAAGTACAGATGTAGAAAATTCCCTTATTTAACTGTATTATATAATTCTTTTGTTGAATTGATAGCCTTGAAGTCTAAAAAAAATTACAGAAAATTGCCCAGTCAAGTACTTACTGTAACATCATCACCTTCATAAAAAGAGCAAACGCTGCACCATCCATTTTCTCTGCCATCTGCAGTATGAAAAAAAGGGTTGTGAAAATTCTTTACATGAAGATCCATTTGAAAAGCAGTCCGCTGGTCTGAAAGGGCTACAGTTTTAAATGAAAATGAAAATTTTCAAACAAAAGCAACAATTACAAATCTATACAAAGTATTATGCACATGTTCAAACATTTGCTGATGTAGAATAACTGTATGAAAAAAATCTTCAACGTTTTCACTTTCATATATTTTTGCAATTAAGTGAGAAATATCTCACCTGACGATGCAACAAGTAATTCTGCGATTTCTTTAAGGTATCTTTCCATGTCCGCAGTTTTGTTTGCAATGTTTGCGTGTCCTTTAGCAATTATCTGTTCTGCAAACTGATAGCAATACAGATAAATTTATTTTTCCATGAATGAGTACCACAAACAGAAAATTAATTTTTTCAGACAGACAAAAAACATACAGTCTTCTAAAATTAAGTGAAAATTTATTGAGCTAAACTCGCCTAGACTAACAGGTACCATTCAAATTTGCTATACTTCTTCTTTATCCTTAATACTTTTTGATACAAACACAAAGCATACCTTCATTGTGTAGACACCGCAGTTAAATCCATCAGTTTGTTTTGGATGCGATAGCGCTACGTATCTCCACGCAATTGTCAGTGCGTTGAGATATGCCACCCTGTTTCGCCAGAATAATCTAAACAAATAATTACAGTACTAATCATAGTCATTTAGGCATAGAAAGAGCCTTATCAAATTCATTATGCAGCAATTTAAAAATAAGCTATACAGTCAAATAAATAATATATGGGTATATTCTCCATACTTCCAGTTCTTCATGAGTGTTGCCACCTGACTTTGAAGCTCACCAAATGAATTAAGGAACATTAATGCTCCTTCTTTGGGCTTCACCATCTGCAAACAGAATAGAGATTATAGAGATTAGTGATTAAACCGCTTTGTCGTGGAAGTTAGATGAACAAGACGACTTGCATGTAAAAATTCAGGAAGACGAAACTGCGAATTTTTTCAGACGACTTACAACTAGAGTCCAATGACATGAATTCATGTTATTTCCACCAACCACAAAGTCGTAATCCTCAATTTTTACCTTTAAGAAAAAATCTGTGAGTGTATTTCCGAAAAGCAACAAAAATATTCGAAACTCATTGATGTATTTTATTATTCATCTATTATTTTGCTGAAGAGGGGCCTAAATTTTCTCTGACAAGCTGAGCTTTCGTCGTCAAGGCTGAGAGTATTTGTCATATTTTTCTACTTAAATTCACATGATGTAGTGAATGTAATCAAACAAAGGAAATCTTTTTTATGAGCCAGAGTAAACTAATCTCATTTTCATTTAAGCAATTCGTGTTTCTGATTGGCCTATTTCGGTCCACAACTGGGTATTTTTATTTCCTAGCGTAAAGTTTTCGATCTATGTTCTGACGTTTTATACTCTGAAGAGTGTACTCTGAAGTTAGTTTACTAAAATGTTTGCTTTTTTCAAAGCCATTTTTAATTTTGGTACTACCAAAAGATTGTTTGAATTCTTACCTTCCTTAGCTTTTGCTTGTAGCACAGTCCATTGCAAATTTCGGACATGATGCAGGAGCCAATGACCAAAATCTTTGTCTGTGAAAATTTCCTTTATTATTAATTTTTGCTTGCCCAGATAGATTTACGAAACATGTCTAGTAGCAATTTTTAAGCCTCTTTTTTACGTTTCTTTATGAATAACCGTTAAAGATAAAGGCTTTTACACTGCATAAAGCAATAACATCATCAAAATTTTGAACTGCTTTTTAAAAATTTGCAGAGTCATCAGAAAATTAGTTCCAGGTAGTTATGCACTTTATACTTACATTTTGGTTGCTGTATAGCCTCGACAGAAGAACCAAATACACGTCTATCACCTATAAGATAAAAACACAGCTGGCTGCTAATTGTTTCTGTAACATCGTTTTCTCACATTTGGCAACATCTTATATCATAGCCACTAATTTTTCGATTGAAATGAAGTCAAAAATTCCTAGTAGCTACAGGCTTTGCAATCACATAATATATACCATAAAAAAATTTATAAAAGTTTGTTTCTATATATATTTCCATTCATAAAGTGTAAATTTTGCCCAGAACTCATGTAAAGTAAAGCATTTGTTTACACAGATCAAGGTTTTTTTTTGAGCAGTTAAAAAGCACTATTTAGTGCAAAACCTGTGAAAGGAACTTTTTAATTTTAAAAAAACTTTTCTCATTAAAAAACGTAAAACTCCAATAAATTATTTGAATTGTACTTACCTCATCTGAAAGGTATGATTCGCCCTTCAGCTCTAGGATTCGGTTATCACTGATGCTTATACCATTGATGTTGCTTACGCAATATCCAACACCGCTACATTCCCATATGGTGTCAACGACTAGAAATAATCACAAAATATTATGTTGAGCTGGGTTACAACATCCAAAATAGATGGCTAAAATTTTATTAAAAGGTAAAAGTATCTAGTACTAATTGTAACACCCAAGAACACTTGTTTAAACATAACAGGTTGGAAAAAAGAAGAGATAATTGAAATTGTCACTGTTAGGAGAGCAAGCAATTCTTACCAGCGTTGGGAGGCAATTCCTGTTTTCGTAGTGCCTTGTCAGATTGTCGTAGGTGGACACGTGGGTCGTCATCTTCTATCGAAATCACCTGCGATTTTGTGACAAACGACGAAGATACCTTGAATGCATACGCCTCCCCATTATCTTCATCATTCGTCTGGCTGACAACTATAGGCCCTCATCTTCCTTTTTAGGCTCGGTTCTGGAAACTATAGACGAAGATTGCGCATTCATTTCTGGATAACCTTTGAGGTTATGCTCGAACTGTTCCTGATTTGGCAACATGCTATCATCTTCACAGAAACCAGTCACATTAGTATTATCTGCAAAAGCAATTTCAGAATCATCATTCTCGTGAATTCTTGATTTGCTCTTTTCCTTCATGTCCCGATCTACAATCTCTTCAGCCTCATTCTCACCTTCATCGACAGTAGGATTTGGCACCAGATTATTTGTGTTATCTTCCGCGTTAGGCCTCGTCTCAGTTTTACTTTCGGTTTTTTCTTCTTCGAAAATCCAAGGTTTTAGGTGCTTTATGTTTTTTTTCACTTTTTTACCATCAAGGAAGACATGCTTTGATCCAACAATCTCCGAAATGGTATACGGTCCTGTCCATTTCTTGGCAAGCTTGTCTCCTTTGCGGGTGGTTTGACGAGCAGTGAACAGCAGCACCTTTTCACCAACAGAAAATGTAATGGCCTTCTTTCCATCAGGAAGTCTTTTTTTTCTGTAGTACTTTTTTTGCTTCTCTTGTGAAATCTTGATGTTTTTTTTGCAATCTCATCTTTCTTTCCTTTCACGTCATTTATCTTGTTGACGAAGGCAACAATGTCATCTTCTAATGGGAGCTGTATTCTCTTCTGCAAAGAGACATTGTTGTCGTTAATAGATGCAATCACTAATTTGCTTCAGCATTCAAGTGTCTAATAAAGCAGAAAATTTGATGCAAATAATAATGAATAATCATAGTGCATAGTTATTTTGGGAAGTTAAGCCCTCTTAGCTAAGGGTGTGACACCCCCAAACAGCCCCACCCCTACCCGCTACGCCCCTGAATATATTAGACCATGCTGGACATTTGAAGTTCACCTGTTTTGAGTTCAATCAATGTTCAGTGATACTAAACATGAGTCAAAACAGATTGCTGTATTCTCTTCCAATAAGGCCAATTTACAAAACTATAAAAATTGACTTATGCTCTTAAATAATCTAACTGAAAAAGCTAGAAAACAGATACCTCAGATATATCACTAACGAACTCCGTAGTTTCGATTGGTCGCAGGGCTTCTCGGCCATACATCAATTGAAAAGGAGAAAATTTTGTGGTAGAGCTTTTTGATGTTCTGATTGAAAACAGTATTGGGTCAATAAGCTCGTCCCAATGATCAAGTGACTCCTCCTCTGAAAGAAGCTTCTCTAAACGCCTTAAAGTAAATTTAAAATATAGATTCAAAAGTGAATTAATAGAGTTTATGATCCTCAAAAATAAGCATTTTACTCCAGAAAATATTTTATTGATAGAAAAACAAGTTAACATTATAAAACTCCACTTTAAATACCGTAAAAGCTCTATTAAGGCCCCGTGCTCTTTTGTTCTTAACTTTTTAGGGTGTAAGCAATGCGATTGCTAGGGAGGTATGCAGGCCTCATTTGCCAACAAAGTGAGTGAGACAACCTTCATTTGCCAACAAGTTTGAATATTCATCGAAAAAGCACCCACACATGGCTTAAAATTCTCGTTTTTGAGAACGTTGTTCGAAATTGTTTAATTTGTTTTTAACTTTTGACCAATTTTCTATTGAGGCTCGTGTTCTATGAAATTGTTCTTCTAAAAAAGAGTTTTTTCGACAACAAAGAGGGCACCAAGATCAGGAGTATTAAAATCACAACATGCTGCATAATAAATCAACTCTATACCTTTTTATATTCTGATTTGTCTTTTCGTCTAAACCATTTGTCTGCGGATGGTATGCTGCCGTCATCTTGTGATTAACGCCAAGAATTTGGTAAAACTCTTTGTTCAACTAGTAAAAAAGAAATAGCCATTTCTTGATTTTTATTCAGCCTACCGATCTCTATTGGCGTAAATGTAGAAAATAAAACACGATGTCCGCTTTTAAGAGGTATTATTGTGGAAAAAAGGATTTGGGAACGATGTCAGAACTCCAGCAATAACAACAGAAGCATAAAAATATAAAATATAAATGTACATATCTAATCATAAGGCGAAGGCTGACAAGAGGAAAATCTTTCCACAAGGGTGCTACCCAATTATATCGAACCACTCTTGGTGGAAATCGAACTCCAGTTTGCTGCTTCAAAAACCCCCACTCATTCCACTGAGCCAAAGGGCCCAATATATATATATATATTTATGTTTACTCAATCTGCAGACAGTACTGTTTCGCCCTTTGTGGGCTCGTCAGTGCAGCACAGAGCTTGTCTGAGACACAACCCGAGCTATGCTGTCAGAGCAACAAGGCAGTTTAACGGATTGATTGTGGGACCCTGCCAGAGTGATCAAACAGCGCATGCGCAGTGAGCAGTATTTATGTTTATATATATTTATATATATATATATACCTCCTGACTGAACATCTCCTGAAGAGTGAGTTACTCACGAAACAGGCTTGTAGAGATAAACCATGTAGTTTTACTTTCTTCAATCTATGATATATAACGCTCTACGTGCTAACGTATTGAGCAATGTGCTACGGAAGTATCAAAAGATAAATTTCTATATATATTCAGTCTTTGTAATATGAGGCGTGCAATCGCACGCGCACACCTCCACACACGCACAAATTGTCTGAGGCGTGCTAATCATCGCACGCGCAAAACAAAGAATTTGCCACAACAATTTTTAAAATTGCTTATGTTTCGAAGATTTTCAAAGCAGCGGTAACTCAAAGTCGCCAAATTCAAAGGCTTTATACGGGATTTATCAATAGCGTCAAAAAGATCGCTTAACAGTTAATACGACAAGATCGCAAGTACCAATTTTATGTCCATATTATCAGATGGGTCTCAAGCCAGAAAAACTGGTCGTGAAAAAGAAATGGTCCTTATCAGATGTGAAAGAAATGGTTAGTGTATTTTATTCAATTTTCATTGTGAGTAACCATTGTATTTTCTTGCTTTGCGGTTGTACTTGAACCCCTACCTGGCCCTACCTGCGAGCAATCTATAAAGGAAAGTTGAATTATGCAAAAGATAAGAGGTTTTTTTCAAGATCTTTTATTTTGGGTGTTTAACTTTGCCTTGCCCCCCCCCCCCACTTTCAAACTGTGTCGGAGCAGATGGTTACACAATCTGTTACTGATAACATGCTACATAGTAAATTCCAAGTTGCTATTGATGTTTCAGGCAAGACCACAATTACAAGTGAATTTACACGTACAGGAGACAATTTACATAAAGAGGACAATCGCAGCCCTGTTACTGTAACAATGAGAGAAATAAAGAATGTACACATAGCAGTAAAGGAGGAGGCCCTGCGCCAACGCAGTGTCACAGGCTAAAAACGAATCAAAGCAATGCAAGAACGCCTGAAAACATACGATGATGGAGTGTTCAGTACAATGAAATGGTTTGATCAAAAGCAATGGAACGACAACAAGGATTACGGGGTCCCAGAAATCACTGCTTTTGCAGCTATTTTCAAAACCCCTCTTAGCGAGACAAAGTTTGACGTTTCGAAAGCTCTCAAGGAATGGAAGTCATTCAAAAAATACGTACAGTATAGGGCTTTTTGGATTGAGGCAAGAAAGCTGTGGAAAAATACGCTTTCTTACAGGGCAGACGAGTACCCAAACCTTTGCATTCTGGCAAAGATAATGGTTGCAATATCTGGCTCCAATTCATCTGTAGAGAGAGCGTTTAGTATTCTCAGCATATTATTGTCAGATAGAAGATTGCGAATGTCACATAGGGTTATGGAGATGAGACTTCGCATCGCAGTCAATGACATTATATGGACTGACGAAGAAAGAGATAATATTTTGAAAAGGGCAACGGAAATCTATCTTTCGAAGAGCAGAAAGCGAAAACTGGATAAGTGCAACAGTTTACTGAAGAAACCGAAGCTAGATAAGGAGGAGGAGGCTGAAGAAAGCTCTGATGAAGAAGAAAGTGACGATGACTGTACTTATTTTTAAATTATTTTAAACTTGGTTTTGTGCTCAAAGAAAGTGTGTTAATTTCGACGTTTGTGTCATTTCTCTACCCATTCCTTCTCATTTGATTGTTAGCTCAATTCCAAAGGAATACGATGGTAAGATAGTTTTTATGAATATCCGCTAAGTTATCCGCTATGTTAACGATGCTACTGAAGTCAGTGACGCTGCTTGGCAATGTGTCGACGGATGGTAGGGTCTATCAGTAATAAGATTTTTTTTCAATCCAGATTTCTTTAAGTGACTAAATAAATTTAACATCTTTAAAAAAGAACAAGAACAGTTTCTCTGTCAATTTCCTTGGTTTCCGTTCAGTTAATAACACAAAAGGTCTCCTTAAAAGCAGTTCTTGACAACAGGTATGAGAAACAACCGATCAAAAGCGGTTCGCATCGCACGCCATCGCACGCGCAAAGTAATCAAGGCGTGCGAAATGCCGCACGCGGCCTATTTTCATATTACAAAGACTGTATATATTTATATATATATATATATATATTTATTAATTATCATATTGCTGTCTAGAGTGCTCAACTTACCGGAGCGATTAGATAGACTAAAATAAACAGACTATTGTGACACAACTCTGAGTTTCATGTGTAAACAATCATCAGGTGTATAAAAGAACACAAGCTAACGGCAAGCAAGATATAACGGTGAAAACGAATAATCGAACACAATCAAACGAAGTTAATTGTGCAGAGTGATAAATCATAACAACTACATTCTAAGATCGAAAATTGCTAATCAAAAGTTTGTTTTGGTGTCTACATTGGCTTATAAATTCTGTTCTATTATTAAGTATTTTATTGTCCCCTAAAGATTGAATTATATAAAATTTTTCTGTCAGGCATAATTTACAAAAGTTGCTTCTAGCTGTGCTTTTTATTCTCTTGACAATTCTCCATTTAATGGTTGGTATCTTTCCTTGTTCCTTCAATTTCCAAATATATTTTGAAAGTTCGGTACTCTTTTTATATCTTTCGTGTTTAAAATCTTTGTTATGGTTAGCATATCGTAGTTTGAATGTACCTTCGGTGAGGCCAATATATTTTTTCTTTTCATCATCTTTATCGTTGCTAACTGTTGCTTCATATATGAGGTTGGGTGTTAAACATTCATTTCCTAATGGGCAGTCGTCTTTGTTTTTGCAGTTACATCCATATTCTTCCTTGCTTTTTGGGTTTAAAACAGATTTGTTGTGTGAGGATATTATGGAACCTATATTTTTTATGCAGCTGTAACTAACCTTGATTGTGTTTTTATTAAAAATTTTAGCCAGTTTTTCATCATCAGCGAAATGTTTCTTTACAAGCTTTAAGAAGATTTTGCCCACGTTGGTTTTGACATTCCTCGAGTAGGGTGGATTAAACCAAATAATTTTCCGTTTGCGCTTCTTTTTATCTTCATTTTTCCTTTTCTCGGTATCTTTGGGGATGTTTTTCAAATTGTCGTTAAAACCACTTTTTCCAAGAGCTTCTTCATATACGGTCATTTCTCTTCTATAAATTTCTTCAGTTGATGATAATTCTGATATCCGTTTGTTGATGCCTTTAGGTAGTTCTTTTAATACTGTCGGCGGGTGATTAGAATGTTTGTTGATGTAGACAGGATTGTTATTTGGTTTTCGATATGGTTGAATAGTATTGTTTTGAAGGTCCAGGCGTATATCTAAAAAGTCTACTGTTTTGAGATTTGTCTTAATTGTAATAGATAGTCCACACTCCTTGAATATTTGGATGATTTTCTTTCTTTTTTGGTCAATGTTTGGTCCTGATAAATTCCTCACAATACCTAACCCATCATGTCTGTATAGCCCAACATTTCCGTTACCCATTACTGAATTTAATTTGTTTAAGATGTAGGTACCAACCAATTCACAAATTTCTGCTCCGTCAAAACAACCCATTGGTACATCAAAATCTTCGTCGCCTTTCTTCTTTACCCATGGGATTCCTGAGTTGAAAAGTAATGTTTTCCTTGATTTCGATATAATGTCAATTTCTTTGTTTGTAATATCTGTTAGGTTTTTGGCATAGTCGATAGCTTTGTTGAATAGTTCAGCAGATATTGATGGGTAAAATGATTCTATGTCAAAGGTGATGAACTTTACGTCTTCTTTATTATTAATACTGTTAAACCATTGGATAACTGAGTCTGTATTTTTCCATTGGTGAACTTTATTTGCTGTGATGATCTCATTGTTAATTTTATCTAATATTGTTTTGCTAATTTTGCCAATGTCTGATTTGGTTGGGTTTTTAAGTCTGCATGATACCTTGGTGGGGAAGTTTTCTTTATGATCTTTGATGGTGATATAAGCTTCTTTGTATAAGAACTAGTAAATTGAAACTCAGGCTCGTTGTTCTTAATTTTTTCCATTTTAAGCATTGAGGCTGGACTGTTGTTAAGTTTGAAAAATCGAGAAAAATCCCCTAAATCCCATTTTCGAATTACACTTTTTAAGGGGGTTTCATAAATTTGTTCAAATTTAAAGTTTGGCTGTAATTCTGCCTCAGCTTGTTCTAAATTATTTCTTCGAAATGGTTCTACATACAACCAAGGAAAGTTTGGCCTGTTTGACTAAAACGAATATACAAAGCTTGACCTCAAGTTATTTAATTTTTGTAAAAAAAGAAAAGAGGGTACACAAGCAACTGAGTTTATGGATACGGTTCTTGTGCTTTGGCTCCTATATTCTTTGCATTCCGGTTTGGTCCGTATTGTTCAGAATGTAATGAGCAATCTAACTAATTTTTAACAAGGCGGTGCTAACTACAAGCGGTGCTCTGCTTTCCTTTATATAGGAAACGCAAAGAGAGTACAAAATAAATGGCGCCGCTAGTTTGCGTGATAGGCAAGTGTGAAATATTTTGTTCGGGAAGCACTGTGTTCCATTTGTAACGCACATTGTGTCCTAACATCACACCATGATAAATCAACATGATTTCGCACATTGTGTCCTAACATCACACCATGATAAATCAACATGATTTGTAACACATTGCGTTTCACAATGTTACACTTTTGCATAGGGTACCAAAACGCATATTACACCGGCATATCGATTTAGTTTTTCAATAGCCTTCCATGTATGCTGGCCTTATATACATTTTTTTGGTTCCCGGTATGACGTCAGAAACATTCGACCGAGGCAACTTTTCATTCATTCGCAGCGCGGCGCTAAATCGAAACTGATTACGTAATGCGTCAATATTTACAACTTTGACGCATTAGAAAACCAAAACTATAAGTCCAATTGTGACATAGTTTCAATTGACGTAATGTATGTCTAGTATCATATCGATAAATGTCATAAAAGATTTTAGGTGGAGAGGCACTTTAACCGTGGGGAAGACCTTTTGGTCTACGAGATGGCCCTACGACATTTGAATACCAATAGTTTTCAATTCAATTTCGTGTAAGATCTAATGATTTTAAGTATTGGAATATATTGAGATGCCAATCTTCTACTATGATTAAGTTGAAGATTCTACACAAAAGCAGAGATAAGCATGAACTCTTAAGGAATCACAAAACACTTTCTCTACCTTGCTGATGTCTGTATGTGCGAAGGAGCATCACGCAGTAAAAAATTCTACTTGTTTGTGATTTTCGTATACATTTTAGCCATGTCATTTTTTACTCAGCTGTTTATAAACATATATGTTTACAAAAAAATTACAATTTTTCAGTATTTTGTTCTGTATCCTCCATTTTTAGTTTTTGTTTTGAGACATTTATGCATAGTTTTGATAGTTCCATAAAATAATCAACCACTGCAATTGGCTAGTGTCTGTAACACCCTCTCCTTAAAAGCTGCGAAATCTTCCTTCTGTATCCTTTCCTGCAATGCTTCTTTCAACATTGTGGAAAACATTTTCTATTGGGTTCAGATCTGGTGATCTTGGTGGTAATACAATTTTGCATTTTTTTCATACTTTTGAATGGCTTCGGCCACCCTTTTTGTGTTACTTTATAAAAAATTTTTCCAGGCGAATTTGCAATTTCACCAAATGTTTTAGAAAATTTGAGTTCTTTGTGTGCAAAGTTGTATAAATAGTTGAAAAATTTGACTCCTTGTAATACATTGTAGCGAAATTTCAGAAAGAAGAGATAATGTCTGACGACGAAAAAACAATGGAAGAAAGGCCAGAAACCGTCACAGTATGTTTTAAAAATGAAAAAAAGGTTATTATTTGCTTACTTCATAATACTTAATATATACAAGTATTTTCCTTGCAAATATTTGTAACTTACATTAAAAATTAATGACTTATATACAGACTTTGCTTACAATAAAATTTCATGTAGTTGATGGTCAATCTTTACATTGGGAATTTCGTTTCAAATTTTACAGTATTTATTAGATAAAAAAAATTGTTACTGTTGTATTGTAAAACTTAATAGTCACATTCTTATTCTCTTAGGAAATACCATTCGAAAAAAAATTTTCAAAAATGAGAAGGACTGTGGCAAAAGATTTTTATATAAAAGACATTAAGACAATTCTGTTCTTAAATAAAGAGAAAAGAAGCTCAAGGAACTTAGGTATTTATCTTATCACAATTGTAAATCCTACTGTTGCACAGTAAAAACTTGTTCATTTTTCAATTTATACGCTGCGAATAATACGCTGCGAAAATATATCATTCTTTAAATTATTGAAATTATTTGAAGACGGTATATTTCATTTCTGATTGTTAAGAAATCTTTTAATACTTTAATATAATGTACAGGCCAATATATTCAATTTTTATTTCTCTAATTCTCTTTCAGACCAGGGATGACTATTATTGTCAAAATCTTTAATAATAAGAAGAAAAGAAAAGAGCAGCAGAGGAGGGAATTTCCTTTTTATAGAAAGGAATTTCCCTCCTTTTGTAATAATTTCTATTCCGGAACGTTCCCAAACATGACAGTCAATAATAATAAGTAGTTTTATTGTGTTCAAATATGTTCTGTTGTTTTTAGTAGTTTTGTTGTTTTTAAATATGTTCGGCTGTTTGTTTGTTTCATATCTTATTTTAAATTATGAAATTTCAAAATGAAGGAAAAAAACGCAAATTTCCTATTTAGACATTTATATTGATAGAATGGAAAAAACTTTAAATTCTTCATAGTTGCTTCTAAAATATCTTCATAGTTGCATATCAGTATAAATTTAGGGTTTATTTTTGGCCGTTTGAGATGTTGATAGAATGGAAAAAACAAAAACGTTACCTGCCTGTTTATGCTCAAAATATAATTTATCTGACAAAAAGTTCTTGATTATTTGGATATTAATTTCACTTACTCTTCATAGATGTCTATATCAGTTTGAATTTAATGTTTCTCTTTATGTGTTATATTTGTGTTTAGACTTTTTGTATGTTGAAATTTTGAATTGTTGTGTGTAAATAATTATAGAGAATTTTAAAACAATCCTTTTTTGCTCTTTCTGTATCTAACTTCTTACACACAATATAATATTCTAACTGAATTAACTAGACAATTTTGGGTCCTGATTTGAATTTGCAATTATTTATAAAGTAAATAAATTTTCAAAAAATTTTCAATTTTAAGTTATGCATATAATGAAATAGAAGATTGGTCAAATACTATAGAGTAGCTTTGGGGACTTCTAGGGTTTGTCAAGGCTCATTTTCAAGGGTTTTACAAGGGGCATCTATGTAGCCCAGTCCGACCCTCCATTTTGTGTTGCAATTTTTAGGCATTATTGTCATAACTCTCAGACAATATAGAGTATGATAGGGGCCAAAAGTTCATTATGAAGCTTTTTGCAAGGGGCATCTTTTGGGGTGGTTAATTTTCAGATTGGGCGTGGCTGTGATGTCGTAGTGACGTCATAGTAGTGACGTCATTAATCTCACGGAATTTTTGAAAGTTAACTAATTGAATACATGATGAGCATCAAAATGAATAACACCAAATGAAAGATCTCATCAAAGCGATTCAAATAGTGGTATTGATTTTTGTTTTATTTTAAGAATTGATGTTTTAATGATGTTTTCACTTTTTTTGTGAATCAGTGTCTACGAGGTTCCACCCCTCATTTTCTGTTTGACTTTCCAAACTTTTTTGTCATAACTTTTTGTCAAACAGTATGGAGTATGTTAGGGGCCAAAGGCTCATTTTGAAGGTTTTTGTATGGAGAAATTCTTAGGGTTGTTTTTTGTCGTTTTTGGGCGTGGTTGTAATTTCATGGTGATGTCATAGTATTGAATTGCAGTGATTTTTGAAAAACAATTAATTAAATACATGTTATAAATCAGAATATTTGATAATGAAAAGTTTTTTGGGTATCTGAGTCAATGCTCCAGAAACGTTGCCTAATTATTAAATATTAAAGACTGTCTCATTTGACACATGATGACTCAAATTGTTACAGTATAATGATACACAATGTAAAACAGGCTGATGAGAGAAAAGTGCACCTTATGTGTAGGTTAATACAGTAGTATTAATCCATTTAACTTATTACAGTTGGAGGTTTAAGTCAGTTAATACTGTTATTTTTTCTTGTAAAAGTTTGTTATTGTTTTTAATTTAGAATAAAATAAACATGTAATGATTTTAAGTCATTTTATAGATAACAAATGATAGAAATAACGGCAGAAAGCATCAAGTAATTAATTTTTTATCTTTAGTATAAAATGTTGGAAAGAGCTCATTCAAATAAATGTCTTAAAGCAATGGGAGTAATATTTTTTCCCAGTTTGGGTCTCTGATCACTTGGGTGTAGTATGTCTCCTTTAGAGTCCAAAGTACAAAATGTGCCCAATTGACACCAACTGAGGCCATTTCAGCTTGCACCTGATGCCAGTATTCATGGTTCTCTCTCGGATGACCATCTTTCTTAAGGTAGAATGAACTTCCCTTAGAACTATCAGGTAGTTCATTTTGTATAATCTCACTGATGCTTGCATTTCTGTATTTGAATGGGCATTTAACTTCAATAACCCCAATATTTTCTGTGTCATCAGGAACTGAAATAATGCCATCTGAGCTGCTACCCAAAAAGCCACAAGGAAATAAACGGAGACCTGTTTTTGTTACAGTGTTGCCTGTTATCTGAGAATAGCTTTGGATTGCCATCTCCTCATGCATCTGACCCCACATAATGGCATCTTTTTTTCAAAGTGAATATTCCATTCTCAATGTTTTAAACAGGGAAGGAGGGTAGGGTCGGTTTTGATTTTTGTTGCGTTGTATGGCTTTCAAAACTGCCCCAAAATTGCTGCCTGTTAAGCGTAATCGCCTGAATTTAGCCCACACTGGAGAAAGCCTCTGTTCTACGGTGTTTGATGCCAACCATTTTTTCTGTGCATTACTCACTTTACATTTTTCAATGAATGCTTCTTTGTTGCTTAAGAAGTCTTCCACAAGGTCCTCTATTAGCTGCGGCATTAGCGGGTTATTGGCTTAAATTTGTGGCGGTTCTGGACCAACTATCCACTGAAAAGGACACGTAAGCCCTGTTTCACAAAGTTCTTTATAAAAGAAAGCCCTGTCTTCATCATCAACTTCAAGTGATGTTGCTGTATAGTCGGGCTTCGGCGTGGGAAACAAATCCGACATAGGCTTGAGTTCGACAAACTTGTTAGGTCTTGCAATCCAAGAGTTCGGAAGATCCGTTTTGGAAAATCCACGTTTATTAACAAATATAGCTGCAGCTGCCATATGACCACAGGTCCATTTTCCTCTCAGACACTGACAATGACTAGTAGAGATACACCCTTCACCGTCAACAGTCAGAGACACGTTGTAACACTTGTCCTTCAACGACGCTCGTACAACAGCTTTAACTTCATGGCCAATTAACTTGACATCAAGAACAAAACTTGACTTGAATTTCAGCTCCCCTTTTTCCAAACAGTTTGTATCCTCTTTGAAAAACTTGACCATTCCGGTAAGTGATATTACCTCCGCCATAACTTCTATATTGACTGACTAGGCTTTCCGAGCGCAAACACTTCAAGTGTCGATTCCAAGCAATTATTTAAGTACTGAACAGGATAGCACGATTTAATTGATATAAATACGCCAAGTGAACTTTGTAAAAGCAAGAATTTGGAAAAAAATTTGTTAATATAGACGTCAGCTAAGCTCGAACGTTTACAACCGCAGTATCTTGTTGACATTTATTCTGGTGCGCCTTGTTGCTACCAACGTATCTAGGCACGCGCTGATTGACCAATCAGGCGGCACTTCACTTAAAAGCCGAATAGAATTATACCACGAAATCTATGATCTTCTCCGCTGCTTCTCCACATATTACATCCTGCATGGCGACGATTCTCTTTTTGAGAGGCCTTTCACAGTTTAAACTCTTAAGCTGTCTTCCTGCTAGTTCAAGGGTTTAGATTTTTGGTGCCTATTTGCAATTTTCAGCTTCTCATTTGTAAGATTTATTAAGAGTTCAACATCCTGTAATTTAAATTCAATTTCGGTAGTTTTGGCATTTTCTGGGTCGTCCGGGGCGAAACCATTTTCATCAACACTAATACTGTTGCTTCTTTCTACAACAGAGATATATGAGCTTGGCTAGACTCTCTCTTCCTAAGGAGAAACAACTGAATGCTTTGAAACAGGGTGCAGCTTCAATAGGGAAAGATATACTCTAGTTATGTTATACCTGAATGTATCATAAAATGTAAGGTTGCTTTTGTTACAGAGTTACCTTGCAGCCAGAAGCAGATCCAGACTACAGCAGTAGCATGAGTCAGATTTTGCAGACCATGAAAATCTTTGAATAATAGTTTCTTTGTCAAATTCTTCAGAAATTTCTGCCCTAAATCTGCCCCCCCCCCACCGATATCTGTAATAGGACTGAAATCTAATCACCAATTCGTGCTAATTTTCTAATGATAATCTTCCTGTTTGCATATTTTGTAATCGCTGTTTAGAATCGTTAATTAGTTCATAATCTCAATACGAGTTGCACGCAATCTCTTGCTGTCGATCTACTCAAACCCCATTACATACCAACAGCATAGGTATGACAGATCATGTATTTTGCTGACTATCATTACGCTTATGCACAGCCCTTTCCCGTGGCGATTCTTTGTATTTATTTGGTCCGTATTTTCTGAATCCAGTAGCTTGTTTATCACCCGAGAGCCAATAACCACGTGCTTGAACTATGCAAACTTCTTGTAAACCAATCAGCGTTTACTTCACCTCTGCAATTTTGGCGCCATCATAGGTCAGATTTGAATTATGGAATAAAAAGCGGAGTTGACCTCTGCAGTTGTTTATGCAACCAATAAGAAGCCGAGTTGACCTATGCAATTGTTAACAGTAACCAATAGGATTAAAATTGGCCTTTGCAGTTTCTCCTTTGCAGTCTTTTTACTCATTTGAACTCGAAACATTGATCACAGTTTTAAACATGAATACTATAAATTCTCGTGTCCTGCTGAAGTTTTCAGCTAGCTAGCTTTGCAGGGCAGTTGATCTTCATTTAATAAAGGAAGTGATATTTTATTTCAAATCGTTGAATGTATAATTTGCTCAGTTAAACAGATTCTACCTCATGTTAGATTTAGTGGTAAGAGCCAGGCCACAAAGGTGTTAGGAAGCCTGGTCGTTGATGAAGTCATATAAACCTCTGATTATAGGATATTGGCTCGATATTAATGTGGGCACATGCTGCCACAAGGCTGCTACCCTTCCACTAGCACTCATTATTTTTATAAATCAAACCTTGGGCCTAGGAAAGACACATTTTTACAAAAAGTATAAAGGGCCTGCTGCCAAGTTTCTGTAGCTGATGGTATATCTTAGAGTTATCTTAATTTTCGGGAATATTAAATTGCGAATCGATTGGTGGTATTTGTTTTGGGGTATCACCTAGTAATGACGTCACTTTGACCGGTTGAAGTTTTGGCACATTTCTGTATTAGTGTAATTGTTCTGACAAGGCCCGATCTGCCATTTTGTGTTTTGATTTTCCAAGCTTTAATGCCATAACTCCTTTACTGTATGGAGTAAATAAGGGGCCATGGGCCATTTTGAAGGGTTTTACTAGGATCATCTGCTGGTGTCAGTTGTTTTTGAATTGGGCGTAGTTGTGACGTCATAGTGACGTCATAGCTTTGTTTTGATGATTTGTTACAGTTTCTTATTGAGTGTGATACTATACATCAAATAAATGATACCAAATGAAAGATCTCCTTGATGCAATTTTAATGGCACTGTTTCATGTGGGTTTACTTAAGCAATTGATGTTTCTAGGGCGTTTTTAATTTCTGGTACCGGAACGTCTATGTAACCGGGTCCCTCCCTCCATTTTGTGTTGCAGTTTCTAGGCATTATTTTCATAACTCTCAAACGGCATGAAGTATGTTTGGGGCCAAAGGCTCATTTTGAAGGGCTTTTCAAGTTTTTTCTGATCATTAATAATTTATAGAGAACCCCGTTTTGTTTTTTTCATTAATTAAAATATTATTATTTGCTTCTTTTCAGTACAGGACCAATCCAGAAATGGCAACGCGACGCTGTTTGGCCTATGTGCTGTATTCGCTTTGTGTTCTACAGTAATACGCAGACATAATTAGGGCATTTATCATACTGAACAATAATGGATTGATAAATATATTGTTGTTTAATGGTATCTAGTTGTGTTAACAGTACTGTCAATCATTCAATTCTGTTGAGATTCATCTCCTTGGAAATTGATTATGTTTTTGAATTAATTAGTGTTTTCCCTGTGAGCAGGCCTTTTCACATACGTTTGAAGAAGGCTGATTTTCTAATAAACATCCATCCATCCTTTATTGTTCCTTTGGCCTTACTAATTTTTCATTCCTCAATAGCTCCAGATTATCGATGATTGTAATTTTGATGAATGTTAAAATGTTGATATGTTGCAAAATTGGTTCAATTTATTGTTAGTGTAATTTGTTTGCATCACTAAAATAAATTGTCATTTCCCATGAGATGTTCTCTTTCATGTCGTTTCTCTATCGTGGATTGATCATGTGATTTATCTGTTTTAAAACTAAATTGAAAAATATCTCTGCCAAAGGAGTCTTTGAACATGTTAGGTGAGTATGTTAATTTTTTCGTTCTTAGCCAGTAAACTTAGAATTTAAAAAGAGATGCATTCCATGTTCGAAAAACAAACACAAACAAAGATTTTGTTTTTAAATTAGTTAATACGGATCAAGCAATGTTTGATTTCCGTTTGAGAAGGCAACTGAAAAGATAATGTTCGAGTCTAAATGTAAAAGTGCCCTTTCGATTTTTTAACATTAGGCTATCTACCTTAAAAGTTGACTGGAGAACACTTTATTATTGTGGGGAAATGGGGCCGCTAGCCCCTGACCCTTGCTTTCTTCTTGACCTTTCCTTTCTATTTACAAGCTATCTTTTATTGAGTTGAACTTTTTGTATGATTTTGATTGATGGTGATTGTTGCATGGCTTTTAAAACGAACATTAGAAGAGTAGAGATGCAAGAGTAGAAGTATCATGAAATTTGAACAAATTCAAGGCATCGAAGCAAATTCAAGGAATCAAAGCAAATTCAAAGAATCAAAGCAATATTAGAAAGAACTCTCAGGTGAAATTATGAACACTTATTTCCTATGAACGATGAACACACCCATGAACCCTCAAAAGTGAACAAAGAAGAAATTATGAAATTTATGCTTTAAATTACTTTATCTTTTTGAGTTAATATATACATTCCTCTTATATATAACGTAATCTTTCCTTTTGTTTTATTGAATCTTTGGAACATTTTGAACCCATTGGTAATTCTAATCCTTCAGCCAGAGGGGCGAATCTAGTACCTCTGGCCCCGAAATTGATCCTGAGAAGGATAATTTCTACAATTATTTCACAAAATCATATATTTTTTTAATAAATTGTAAATTGCACTCCTTTTCAATAAGAAGCAGTAGATGGAGCTCAAGGCAGGCTTTTCTTAATTTTTACGAAAAATCAGTGGCTGGAGTGAGTGATCTTGATTTGTTCCTTAATTTATAGGGTGTAAGCAGTGGAGTTGCTCTAGCTATTGCATTCTATGGAGTTGTTCAGGCCTTTATTGTCTTTTAAGATAGTGTTTGTAATTGTTTTTGAAAATTCATTGACAAGGTAACCCTGGATTGCAAAAATGCTCTAAAACTTTATCAATTAGGTTCGCAAAATTGTTCATAGTTGTTAACATTTTTATTATTGTTAACTAATCCACGGAGAGGCATGTTTTTCTTAGCAATGCCAGTATGAATTTCATAACTGTTTTACTTCTTCACAATTTAACATTGACAATGATTGATCTTAAGGTTTGATTTGTGTATAGGACAGTTTAGAAGTGAACATGCATTTCATCAACATCTTCTTTGAATGCTCCATATATAGAAGCTATTATATCAGGAAGATATAGTAGGTTTTTGATGTTTTTAAGCATGATTTTATGATTTTCAATGATACCTGCTCAGTTTGACGACAATAATTTCACCTTAACAAATGTTTGTTACTCTTTATGATGATAGGAAGCTTAATAGAGGTTGACTGTTTGCGTTAGAAATTTTGTAATATCTTTCAGGAAATCGTGAAAGAAAAAAAACAAAAAAAAGATGGATGTTGATGTCAGGGGAAGAAAGAAGGTATGATCTCATGACTTTGCATTATCTAACAGGAGTAAGAAACCTTTGCTCATTTTCTTATTGCCACAGGTAGTAAATATTTTTCAGCAAAATTAATATGAACTTCATAAGTGGACGTTCTGCTTGACCTGCATTTAGAGTTGAATTAAATTTTGTTATAATTTCACTTTCTTCCACTTGACTCCTTGACCATTAGGCTTTGTTGGAATCAATCAATAATGCATCAAGATGACTATTCTAAATTGCTCTTGGGAGTGAAGCTTGTGATTTAGACTGATTAGAACTGTAAATCTTGATATATTTATTGGATATTCTATAGATGCTGTCATACCAAAAGAAATTTGGCACAATGAAGCGCCAAATCTCAAAGCACTTTCAAATCCAAAGAAAATCCCCATTCATAATGGTGAATGGGGACAGGAAAAGATTGAAGGAGATAAGGTATTTATGACAATATATCCCTACTGTATTTTCATGCTTAGTGACACCTCTTCCCCCCCCCCCCTCTTCTACTCTCGTACAGCCGCTATTTCCTCTCTCGTTAAAGCTCTGCTTAAAATGGCTCTAGACACTTTTTTTTAAAATACCTAAATTTCTGCCGAGCCTTAATATTCTTAAAAACTTTCGATTTTGAGGCCAAGATTATTCTTAAATTATTCTTGCTCGACACAGGGTCTTAATTCGCCTTAAGAAAAACATTAAATCTTTCTGATGTGTTGCTTCATCCTGAATTGAGCAAAAACAAACAGAACAACAAATGTGATATTAAAATGCAAAAATGTAATTTTACAAATACGATCCTATTCAGATCTAGATAAAGGAAAGTTTTCAGTCTTGATGAAGGTTGAGCCTGGGATTATTCTTAAATTAATTTTAAATTTTAGCAATTTCGAGCCTCAATATTCTTATAGACTTTATGAGCTTGAATATTCTTATAGACTTTATGAGTTTCAATATTCTTGTAGACTAAAGTGTGTATTCTCAATAAACAAGCATTCAGTTTCTTTTTTACAGACATATATGTTCGTAAATGCTCCCCTTCATCTATGAGCCCATTTAATAATAAGCTACTAAAACCGTGTGGAGATATTAAGCACCTACATCTGCACAGATTTCAAATTATGTCTCTATGCCTAGACACCTTTTGGTGATATTATTGAGATAATTTCCTTTTTCATCTTAACAATACTCTCATTATTTATGAGAAATAAAGGTTGGTTTCTTGATGTTCTGAGACTACTCCAGTTTCTTGATGTTCTGGAAATTTCAATACTCATTGTTCTTAAAAGTTTCTTAATTATGGTGTCACGAGTGACCTTTTTTATCACATCAATAGATTCGCTTCCGTTATGTGTCTTAAGTTCTAGGCAACAAAGTATTTTTTCGTTTTTGTCTTAAGTTCTAGGGCAACAGAATAATAGTAGGGCAATGCTCTTGGATTTCACAAAATTTCGTTGCTCTCAGTTGTTCAAGTCACGATTATATATTTTCTTAATTTTCTAGCTTCGAGTACTACAGTTTCATAATATTTTTTACTGTCCAGCACTTATCAAAAAAATGAGTGTATTTCAATGTCTTTGTTGCATAATTAGTGTCGGCTAAGTAACGTTTCTCTTCTCCCTACAGACCAGGGATGACAATAATTGTCAAGTTCACAAAACCAAGTCACCAAAGACATAACAAGACAAAACAAACCCCCAAAGCGGGGCGAAATACATTTTTCATGCCGGTAGCAGGCCGGTCTTTAACCGTTAAATTTTTTTTGTTTGATGTTTAGTTCAGTAGTTTGTTTAGAGAATTTTTTTTTATTTTATAGATTTGTTATTTATTGTAAATTGTATATTAGCTTTTGGTTGTTGTGTTTGTTAATTAAATATTTTATAAATTATTGTTAGAACGAAATTGTGAACATTCATCTTCTTCCCCATGATAGGCAGCCAAAATGTTTTATATTACATTAAGTTACGTCTCAATAAAAGGAATGAGTATATAAATTTCTCTAAAGTTTGGTGGTGTAAATTGTCATTTATCTTTAAGAAAATGGATACAGAAAAGACAAACAAAGGACTTGTGGAGGAGATGGATGTATGATCTCATGTTTTATTATATCCTTAGTCTTGACTATGAACATTTTTGTTTTTTAATTATTCCACGGAGAGGCATGTTTCCTTTAGCAATGCTAGTGTGAATCTCAAAACTTCTTAACTTTGCTTAAATTTCACTTTTTCCACCCCATTGCTTGGACACTTAACTTTGTTGCAATCAATTGATAGTATATCAAAATGGTTATTCTAAATTGATATTTGGGTTTGAATTTTGTTTAAGACGCATTAGAATTGCACATTTTAATATCTTCATTTAGCGTAATATAGAACCTACCATACCAGCAACAGATTGGCACAGTCAAGCGCCATTTTGCTATGATTTTTTTTTCACTTTTCTCAATTGCCTAGCATGAATAATAATAAAACAGTGATTTTAAGCATCGTTTTCTGTTTTTTTATATTTAGTCAGTTTGACAACAATAATTTTACCCTATCAACCGTTACTCTCTACGTCTCAGAAATAATTATATATTTTCAAAATATTTTTTATAGTCTTTTGGTATAAATTTTCCCTTACCTTCCAGGAGGTAGAAAACGGAGAATCGCTGGCGGGGAAAAAGGAGGTATCATCGCATTCATTTCTATTAATTCACATGAATTTTTAGAAGCAGTGATTTTTAGAATAATTTTATGATTTTCGATGATATCTCGTCAGTTTAACAACAATAATTGTACCCTATCAACCGTTACCCTTCGTGATGATAGGCAGCTTAAAAAAGGTTGACTGTTTGCGTTACAAATTTTGGAATATCTTTTAGGAAGTGGAAAAAAAAGTAAAAAGAAAAGAGAGCAGCAGGTGGAAGTTGTCGTCGGGGGAAGAAAGAAGGTATGATCTCATGACTTTGTATTATCTAACAGGAGTAAGAAACCTTTGCTCATTTTCTTATTGCCACAGGTAGTAAATATTTTTCAGCAAAAATAATATAAACTTCATAAGTGGACGTTCTGCTTGACCTGAATTTAGAGCTCAATTAAATTTTTTTAAATTTACTTTCTTCCACCCGACACCTTAAACCATTAGGCTTTGTTGGAATTGATCAATAATTCATTAAAATGATTATTCTAAATTGATCTTGAGGGTTAAGCTTGTGGTTTAGACCAATTAGAACTGTCAGTTTTAATATATTCATTGGGTGTTTTGTAGGTGCTGCTCTACCAAACAAAATTGGGCGCAATGAAGCGCCTGATTTGTCAGTTGTTCCATCTTTCTAGGAAAACTCCATTCATAAGGTTGAATGGGGAGAGAAGACGGCTGAATGAGATAAGGTATTTATGACAATATATCCCTACTGTATTTTCATGCTTAGTGACACCTCTTCCCCCCCCCCCCCTTCTACTCTCGTACAGCCGGTATTTCCTCTCTCCTTAAAGCTCTGCTTAAAATGGCTCTACACACTTTTTTATAAGAATTCCTAATTTTTTGCCAAGCCTTAATATTCTTAAAAATTTTCAATTTTCAGCCCTAGATTATTCTTAAACTATTATTGCTCGACACAAGGTCTAAATTTGCTTTAAGATCAAAGAAAAACATTAAATCTTTCTGATGTGTTGCTGCATCATGAATGTAAGAAGAGCAAACAAACAAAATTTGATGTTAAAATACAAAATATAATTACACAAATACGATCCTATTCAGATCCAGATAAAGGAAAAATTTCATCTTGATGATGGTTGAGCCTGGCATTATTCTTAAATTATTTTTAAATTTTAGCAATTTCAAGCCTCAATATTCTTATAGACTCTATGAGCCTCAATATTCTTATAGACTATATTCTTATAAAAAAGTGTGTATTCTCAATAAAACCACCTTTCAGTTTTTTTTATATAAACATCGATGTTCGCAAATACTCATCTTCATCTATCAGCCTAATTATTAAAGGCTACTAAAACCGTGTAAAGATATCAAGCCCCTACATCTGCACAGATTTCAAATTATGTCTGTATGCCTATACACCTTCTTGGTGATATTATTGAGATAATTTCATTTTTCATCTTAACAATACACTCATTTTTTATGAGAAACAAAGGTCAATGTTGAGTACTCCAGTTTCTTAATGTTCTGGAAATTTCAATACTCATTGTTTCTTAAGAGTTTCTCAATTATGATATCATGTCAAAAGATTCGCTTCTGTTCTGATGCTGTATTTAGACGTGGGAAGTACATTTTTGCATTTGTGTCTTAAGTTCTAGGGCAACAGCTTTCTAGGGCAATGCTTTTGGATTTCACAAAAATTCGTTGCTCCCTGTTGTTTTAGTCACGATTTTATATTTTTTTTGCTTCGAGTACTGGAGTTTCATAATTTTTTTTTACTGTCCAGCACTTATAAAAAATGAGTGTATTTCAATGTCTTTGTTGCATAATAAGTGTCGGTTAAGTAACGTTTCTCTTCTCCCTACAGACCAGGGATGACAATTATAGTAAAATTTGTAGAAAGATCAAAGGCAACAAAAGAAAGATTTATAGAAAGATCGAAGACAACAAAAGAAACCCCCAAAAAAGGGGCAAAAACTACATCTTCTATGCCGGTAGTAGATTCTATATTCTTATAAAAAAGTGTGTATTCTCAACGAACCAGCCCTCAGTTTCTTTTATATAAACATCAATGTTCGGAAATGCTCCCCTTCATCTATGAGCCCATTAAATAATAAGCTACAAAAAGCGTGATAAGAGATTGAGCCCCTTGATCTGAACAGATTCCAAATTATGTCTCCATGCACACACACTTTGTTGGTGATATTATTGAGATCGCTTCATTTCTCATATTTACAATGTTTCAATATCTTTGTTGCATCTCACAAGTGGCAGCTCAGTAAAAACGTTTCTCTTCTCCCTACAGACCAGGGATAAGGATAATTGTCAAATTTTTAAAGAAAAAGTAAAAGCAAGAGAAGAGAGAAGAAAAAAAACTTGAGACACCCGGGGCCTCTTATAACTTCTCTGGGAATAATAAACTTTTCATTTATCATCATTATAAGTAGGTAGTTTGCTTTAAATTTATAGTTTGTTATTTTATTTATTTTCAAGATTTTAGATATTTTGTTAAGCTTAATTTGTGAATTGTATATATATTTAAAGATGTTCATAGTTGTTGTGTTTGTTAATTGTTCAAATAATAAAATTTTAAAATGAATATAAAGAATTCCACATTCTTTTTATATAGGCATTAAAACTTGATGAAATAGTAATAGTAAACCTTACCCTGTCGTTTTCTGTCAAATTATAAGACAAATATTTCTTTTTTGTGTAAATGTTAGTTTTTTCATTTAATGTTCATAGTTGTACTTTATATCAGTTTAAATTTAAGGTTTACTTGTGGTTATTCGAGATTTTGACAGAATGGGAAAAGCAAAATAATTACCTGGCTGTTTTTGCAGAAAATATATATTATATGCTAACAATTTATTGATTATTTGTTTATTAGTTTGATTTAATATTAATAGTTGTCAATATCAGTTTGAATTTAATGTTCATATTTAGGTGTTATCTTTGTGTTTAAGATTTTATAAAATAATTATAGATAATTTAATTTAAGATAATTTGTGCAGTTTAAAATATTTATAGAGAAATTAACAGAAAATCTTTTGTTGCTCTTTCTGTATCTAACTTTTAGGTCCTGATTGACGTTTAGTTCTTCTTGAAGTTGATTGTAAAAGGAAAATCTATAGAAATATTTCCAGTTCACAGCTACAAATATAATGAATTAGGAGATTGATTAGGGTTTGCAGTATAAAAGTGGCTGGCTAAAAAGATCATTGCCGCCTATTTTGTGTTCTAATTTCTAAGCTTAATTGACATAACTCACAAAAACTATAGAGTAGCTTAAGGGCCAAAGGCTCATTTTCAAGGTTTTTAACAAGAGTCACCTTGCAGCATATCGCTATTTACAAACTCAACTGTTTGTGATCCTAGCTCTAAAGAGTGCATGAAAAGAGGGGGCAGTATCTAAATAAAAAAGATCAGTGGGAGATGAAGGTTAGTCACAGTTGACATATTGCAAATAATATTGATAACAACAATAATAATATCACAGCAAAGTTGATGTGAAAAGAAATGTTGAAGTAATGTTACTAGAGACCACTAAAGCATTCATTTGCTGTGGTTTGTCAACAAATTTTAAAACTTGTCTGCAAATGAAGAATGGTTCACACATCTTGTCCACAAATTGGACCTTGAAACCCCCTCTGGAGCAAAAAAGCTGGTGACAGCCAGCCCAACTGATGGCCATTGGGTTGGTTCCTACCACCAAGATCGATGTGGCATCATAATAAATATGACTATTGTAAATTCTTCTGAACATAAATTTGAAGAAGCATTGATTTATAATCTTAATATACAGACATTTTCTTTCAGTTATCACCTTAAAAATCAGATCTGTTTAAGACCAGACCTGGAATGATATACTGAAGTTGTTTTGATAAATAAAAACATTGTTTGAAAATATGGCTAATTAATGACTTTCTCTTGAATCTGAAGGCGATAAATCTATTCCAGGTATGATTTGAATCATTTTCTGAGTATTTTTTCTTTTTAAAATTGTAAACTAAAGCTTTGTATGGAAACCTTCCAGTTTGTCATTGATTGTTTTTCATTCATTTCCTAGTTGATAAGGAAGAAGCCACTATAGAAGAAATTCCTCTTGAGTCAACTGATGCATTGAAGCAATTCAAGAAGAAAAGTCATGTCAAACATCTGCTTACCTTTCTTTGTACATGCAAAGAAAAAACCTTAGAAAATTGCTACAAAGAAAGAGGTGAAAAATCTGTGTATTGAATAATAATTGTGTATTCAAAAGAGTTCTACAACAACAAAGAAAACGACTAAGCTTTAAAAAGTTTATAAGGCATTTCAAAAATTGGAAGGGGTAATCTCCTCTAACTTATTAGATTTTATTAAAAACAGCTGGCCCTCTCTTTGAAAAAAAGAAAGGGAGACAATATGATAAAGCTTTCAAAGCCTGGCCTTTAACGTTTTATCACATCAGTGGAAAGGCATACAGATTTCTTGCCAAGCTCCTTAATTTACCTTCAAAATCATTATCAACCAAACTTGTCTCTAGATTTGCTTCAGATGTTGGCTTTTCGATTTGTATGTTCTCAGACAATGTGTTCAAGTTATGTCTGACAATGCTAGAATTTGCACTCTGGTCATGGATGAAATTTCATTGAAGTCCCTTTTCTTTTACAATGTAGTTCAGGACCCTATTATTGAGTTTGAAACTCTTGATGATGGTAGTCTTGTTGCTAATTCCTTGTTAGTACTTATGGCCTGTGGTGTTCTTGAAAACTGGAAGCAGCCTGTTGCATAATACTTTGTGAATGAGGCTTGTAGCAGTGCTAAATTAGAGAGTTTTGTAGATGAAGCTCTTGTGCAGTTAGAGTCAATTGGTTAGAAGGTTGAAGTAAGTGATCAGGGATCCAACTTTTCAAGTTTCTATGATGCTATGGGATTCACAGTAGATAGGCCATATTTTCAAATGCATGGCAAACAAGACTCTCCATTTTTGATCCAACACATTTGTTAAAGTCAAAAAGGCACAATTTATTGAAGAACAATTTTACTTTTGATGGAAAAACTGTGTCTTGGTCAGATGTTAAATCATTTTATTGAAAAGAGAAGAAGCTTGCAAAAAGAACTAGACCTAAGCTGACAGATAAGCATATCAATCCAGCACAATTTGCAAAAATGAGTGTAAAGCTAGCAGCACAAGTATTCAGCCATCCAGTTTCTGCTGGGTTATTTACATATGTTACACTTCAACGATTGCCATCTACAGCCTTTCTAAATTTGATTCAATCTTTGATTGTTGCAACTCATTAAGTTTCAGGGATAATGAAATATCTCAACGGCCTTTAACTGCTTCCTCTCCTTACCTGAAAGAAATGGAAGATGGCATAAGATTTTTACAGTCAATAAAAGTAGTTAATGGAGCAACAGAAGATAACCATACAAATAAATTAAGGTGTTTAAAAGGCTGGTGCATTGCATTGAAGGCAATTTCGAAATTGTGGCATAAATTAAATGAAGAGCATGATGTCACCTTCCTGGTTACAAGACAGCTTGACCAAGATCTCCTTGAAATATTTTTTGGATTCTGACAATCCAACCCCAAACCAATTCAAAAGTACATATCGTAGGTTGTTCCTCACAAATCTTTTAACAATCTCAGCTGCCAATTGTGAGCAAGATGAAAATGAACCCCTTGCACAGTTATAAGATATAAGAGAGCTCCCAGAGGTTCATGTTGTCGAAAAGTCACTTAAAATGATTTCCAATGACTACATCAATGAGCAAGTTTTCAAAGATAATGCTATGGCATATGTTGCTGGTTATTTGCTGCGCAAAACATACAGGAAGCACAAATGCGAAAAGTGTTCTGTTCTCTCAAATAACAATGGAAGGTAAAACCAGAATGTATTTATGATGTTTAAGGCTTATGAGTCTAGCAGTACATTTTCTGGACTTGTTGTACTATCTGCTGACATATTTGCCTGTGCCAAGAAATTGAAAGATGCTTTTAAGGAATATTTCAGCAATATATTGCAAACATCTGGGATTGGAAAAGGGCTGAAAGAGATTCTTGCCACCATAAACGTGAATGTTCCAACATTTTGACATGTTTTTTTTATGGAACTTTTCATTATTGTCTGAAGTATGTTAACAGAGAACTTGTAGCAACAAAGAAAAAGAATATAAAATACAAAGAGAAGAATAGAGCCTCTTGTCTGCCTTTTGACTTATGAATGTTGCTTAATATTATATAAATGTGTGAGTTGCTTGGTTCAATGGAATGATCATAATTTCTTTTTGATGTCGTAAACTGGACCTCGATTCTGACCAAGCAAGGTATTGTCATTAACATTCGTCAACATTCATCTTTTGCCCTCCACTAATGTGATAATTCTTTGTTCGCGTATTCTAAAACAGATTCTTTCTAAATTTTTAAAAAAACAATTTATTTAAAATCTTCGCATATAATGTATCTAATAGGATGTTGCACACAGTCACTATTATAAGTAATTGCTTCATCCCAATAAAAAGGTCCGGTCTGCAGCTGACAACTAAAAATTCATTTTAGTCGTTTTTAAATATTCAAAATTTGTACTGGCCACTTTTTACCTCCCAGACTGTTCGTATTTTTTTGCGCAGAGAAGTTACAAGACTTTATGTTCTCAGCGAAACAGAAACTTTAGTCTAGCTTACGTCGAGTTGCACTGAGGAGCCCTGAAATTGGGCAAAACCAGAATTAGCTTTCGAATGACTAAGAATACATACCTTTGTAGATTATTTCCAAATTTGATGACAATGAAATGTAAACTTTTAAGCCATTATTCACTCTTTATATCACCGCAGCAACTGATCCAGGTGGTCGGCATTCGTCCTCCAGAGCTCTGAATCAAAACGAGTTTATGGCAGAAAGCTATTGGTTTTTTTGTTCTAAATTTGTGCACGCAAACATCAAAGGTGTTCACCTTCTGCGTATTTTATATTTTTGAGAAACCTTTTTTGAGATAAACATATTAATGTATGCAATCAATTTTGTTAAGAATAAGAGTTGAAATTTAAAAATCACTTCACTCTCCATATTTTAAAACTCAACCTCTATCAAAGGAGAAGAGAACAGAAATTTATTTGAGAGTAAAGGCTTGTGTGTTTTTAAAGGTTGGCTTAATTAGCAACAAAAATATAATGCTGTATATAGCTTTCAAAAGAATGTTTGATACATTTCTGTTCTTTCAAAAATTGCTTTATTTGGTTTATTGCTTGAAACTTGCATACCTAGTTTCAGGAATTCTGTTGTGACAAGACTTCAAGTCATGGAAGACAATGGTTTTGCTTCTAATAAAAAATTTCACAAATGTGAAAACGTTTCAAAGATTCTTTGACAACTAGAGCAGTTACTTTGAAAAAAAAATCAGTTTTGGTCAAAATCTGAATAATCAGAGACATTTTTGTCACACTCGAAAACAGTTGTGTCCAATTGATGTTCAATATCTGCCAAGAGATTGCTTTCAGTTGGTAAACCTATCATTGAGTCGTCACGCACTTCCATCCATTAAGAAGGTATTTCGCCAGCTGCATTTTGATTTTCTTCAGGAAACTGCAGTTGCATCTCACCCACATCAATATCTGGGAACACTTGCCCTAACATGTACAATATGTTCTCCATACTTCTACTTTAGACATCACATCTTCCAATGTAAATATCTGATTGCAATTTTTTCAAAAATTGATTTACTTGAAACTCTGAAAATTCAAAATCAGGCACAACATAGGACATTGTTTTACCTTGCCTACTTTGGATGTTCTGCATTTTCTGCAAATAGTGATTGCAATTCATTGATCTTTGATTTTGGTACTTCTCTATTTCTAGATGTTTCCTTTGTATTTATTCTCAGTCTATATTGCAAAGCATCCTCACAATTTGCATCACATTCACATTGCAAAGCACATTAATCACAGCATGAACAAGGACTTTCCTTTTCAACTTTCAGACAGCCTAACCATTTTGCAATAGTTAGTCTACTTTCAGAGTAAAGATACTCCTTCATGTCATCTTCACACCTACTTGTCAACAAATTGTTGTTAAGAAGATGACAAAAACTTCCTTCCCCATCTCGTCCTGCTCTGCCACACTCCCAAACATATGATTCAATATTCTTTGAAGGTCCAATATGAATCACCTTATTGAAAGAAGCACAGTTTACCCCATGCTGAATGCAACTGTGCATATCATCATGTGCAAATGGCTTTCTTTCTTTGAGGCTTGGTCAATGATATGTCCCCTTACTTGAGCTGGAGTTCCAGCATGGAACATCTCAACCAGACGCTTTTGGTGTTTCTTAACCATATTCAAATACAGCTTCATTTCAAGCTGTCCAGAAAACATTTGCCAAAGGAGAGCACATTGTTTTCCTGATTGACAATAAATGATAACCCGGTCGGAATGTTCCATTCTGGCAGATAAATCATTTACAATGTCATTAAATTTCTCTTCCAAATTTAACTCATTTGAGGTATAAGTTGACATAAACTTTATGTTTTTTTCCACTGGGCTCTTCTCAACACAATAACAATCTGTGACTCCCTTCCTTAGTGTTCTTTGTCACAGTTGTTGCAGTTGCTGTAAAAACTGCAACTTTGATGCTTGAGTCCAATAGTAGGCGAAATTCATACAAATTGCGGTACCACTTTCGAAATGGTGAATTACTTGCAGATGCATATCCCCTGAAAGTAAAGCAGTTACTGAATTCAAATCTTATTGATAACAAATGTGCCTACAGACCAGATTAAAATGCCTATCTGTCATTAACTCTAAAGAATTTAGCATACACTTCAGTATGAGAATTTTGGACTTTTACCACCTAACTGTAATTTGTAGGTATGTGAGGAGGATTTTAAGCTAGCCTATATGGTAATAAAAATAGCCCTTTGTCAAAGAGCTTGAAAATCATAAATATCACCAGCACGTGATTATTGTGCTTAAATTTGGTTGGGTCCTTAAAATCTCCAACCAAATACTGAAATTCAATACAAATACAAACTTGGCTAAAATACAATGCCAAGAAAAAGGCGAGATTTATTGCGGAACGTCTCAGAGCACAAAAACGGACTCTAATTTGCAGACTTTTCAAGGGCGCTAACAAGTTCCGTATTGGCTCTCTTTTGCAACAGATAGTAGAGTCTGCATGCAGGCTAAAAAAACTATGCTTACAAAAATTTTGTTTGGAGGGGTCAACCAGACAACAAGCTAGAGGGTATCCAAAATATAATATCTGAAGGTTCAAAAATGATTAAAGATGCCAAACGCAATTACTTCCTAAAGGCAGGTCAATCCTTGGCAAATCCTGAGACCAGTAGTAAAATCTATTGGACACTGATAAACACTGTTCTGAACAAAATAAATATTCCAATAATAGCACCTCTTCTAGGCACTGGCCCTGTTCCCAGTCCGGGGAACAGGTTATATTCGAGATACGTCCTTATTTCAGGGAAGTACATTGTTATTTTATTATTGTAAAATAACTCGAAATTCATAATTTCCCTTTTTTGACGAATTTTAGCCGTGATGACAGATGAACACGCTTATAATGTATTCAACGTGGTTGTTGTTGCTCCAGACCCTCTCCATGAGATTAGAAATTCGATAAGCGCTTTAACTGCCTTGGTGAAAGCCTTTGTCAAAAAACAAAACACAAAAGGGGCCTTCAATCATAATGTCCTTAGACAAAGGGCCAGAAAAAGGAAATTTCCTGACGAGGTAGACGAGGATGCACTTTCTTTACACTCTAAAAGCTTTGCATCTTGTAACGCCTCTGATGTGTCCCAACATACCAGCTTTAGTGCTGAGGAGACTGTCTTTTGGAATAAAGAAGTGTGTATGTGTGAATAAGGAAGTTTTCCTAGAAAGACTGTAAAAAGGCATTATTGAGAAAACGAAGTTTTAAAATGAAAAATTAACAAAACTGCTTGTTTGTTGCAACCAGCCAATAAATGGATCACCCAATCCTTTTTATTTGTGATATCAAAGTGGTGATATCAAAGCCCAAAGGGTGATATCAAAGTGGCTTTATCATTTTTAGAGGGATGGGCATTGTTATTTCAATGTTTTCTTCACTTGAACACGGGACATTTTGAGGAGATATACCTTTTCTTTGCTTTCTCTTTGATGCTTCTGCACTCTTATTTGTTGAGATAGCTTTCAATGTTTTTCCTTGATGATCAAAACCACCTGCTTCATAATCTTCTCTTGTTTCCTTAACTGCTTTCTTTTTCATTGTCTTTTTCTTTATTCTGTATAGCTTGTATTTTTTGATATTTTCTGCCTTGTATTTTTTTCTAATTTCGTCTTCTCTTTGCAGCATTCTCAAGGGTTTGAAGCCAACATTTTCTATGCCAGCAGCTCTCAACAAAGCTTTCTTTGAACCAGCTCAATTGTTAAAGGTGCCCACAGTCTCTCCAACAGCTAATAGCAATCTTTCCTTGCCACAAAAATAGTTTTTGAACATTTGGACCACAATACGTTGTGACAGCTTTCATTTGAATTCTGAGTCAGTCCAAGTTGACATTTTGATAAGAGTCAATGTCAGTTAATTTGTCGGGCAATCTTGTTGGCTCAGAATATTGATTTGTACCCTTTAATTTATCTTGGGCACCATGATACAACATGATTTTGTATCTTGTGGACAAAGTTTATGTTGAATTTCAAGAGACACGTTTGGATTGGATATTGAATGGTGATAAATTGACCAGATTGCATTTTTGGTGTCTTCAACTGACTTCTTTGCATTTTCTCTTATAGCTTTCCCAAAAAACCTTTGAAAAGAATCAATTCTATCTTGTGTCAGTCGCCCTTTGCCCCGAACAGTCTTCCCATCTGCCAGCTTTTTCCCTTTCATATCACGTACAAGATTTCGCAGTGCATTGCCCATTCTTTTCTGGATATGTCCAAGACACTCCTTTTTTTATACGATATCTCTCACCAAACATTTCCTTGACTTTCTCACTCACAACTTGAAATGTACTGCTATCTCCATCTCCAACAAAAGTGGTGTATTTGAGTTTTCTCTTTTGAATTGAGCAACAAAAATTTCTTGCTGCCCCAGCAGCTTCCATTACTCCAGAGGATCCTTCAAAATTGATGGAAAGTATGTTGCTTGTGTTTTTCCTTCCATTGAAGAAATTGCTCACTGTCCTTTTGACTTTTCTCATGTACACAACGTTCCTTGCAAAATAATGAAAAGACTTCATAATCTACAATCTCGCCTGTCAAAACCCCAATCACAACACTTTGAAGAATATCCTCTCTTCTGCCAGGATCCATCAACGGATACAGCTACAGGAACAGCATTATCTTCATCATCATCAGTAATTTCAGGATCTCCTCTGAGCATCAAGTTTAGCAATTGATTACCTGCATCTATCATTAAATTTTCTGCCTCTTCTACTGCAGCTAAAGCAGAGATCTTTAGATGCTTATTGTAAGCATTGTTGGTTACAGGTGGAGGCATGTTCATCATGCCACAAAACCTAGCCAAACTCTTTCTTCCACCCTTTAGAGTATTCACTGCCAGTACTGATCTACGGTTCACTTCAAATGCACCTACCTTGATATTCTTGCTGGTGTTAAAGGAAACTAAATTCAGTCATGATGAACACTTCAGGCTTAGTTGTAATGACAAACAATCTCTCTTTTCTTCGGCTGAGAATAAGGTGAATGTAGCCTTCTTTTTCAGGCAAATCTTGCAAGCAACGGCATCATTTGAAAAATTTTCAAGACAGGCAAGGTCTTTAATTGCACAACCATTGGCAGTTTTTGTTTTCCTTACAGGGCCTAACCCTTCAGCTTTTGCTTTTTCTCTTGTTACATAACGAATGTTCTGCAAATCTTCTGTAAATGAGCTGTTCAGAAGCTTTCTATCCGTTGCTGTAGTCAGATATCAGCACTGAAAAGATTAACTGCTGCAGCAGTTGACAATCTTGGCCTAACACCATTGGTTGTTTCTTGACTCGTCAAATTCCTCAAAAACTGCTTTTGAACTCCTCTGTAACCTTTTTTCTACTTTTCTTTTGCTCCTTCGCCTTTCTAAACTTACTTGGTGCCATTAACCAGATATTATCAATAGTAAAATACAAAAACTTCTCTCGATACACGCTACAAATATGACAACAGAGATTAAAACCCAAAGGTTGCTATGGCTGCTAAGATCAATCCCTCACACAGGGTCCCAAGGCACATAGAGAGAAAACACAGGGACCCAGAATGTAAAATTTTGAAAAGGGAGGTCGGAGAAGAGGGGAAAACTAGTTTTTTAACCCTAGCAACCAGTTAATTTTCGTTGCTAGGGAATTTTTCTTATAGTTAGGGATGAGATTAGGGATCAAAAACTTTCGTTTTTAGGAACTTAATGTTCTTTATGCTAAAAATGGAAAGCAATATCAGATTCTGCATAGATTGTTGTACCAGAAAAATATGTAATCAAAAATCAGTATTTTTTGCCCTAACTACTTTTAAAACTATAGTACCCTCTCATTTCAATTCTCTTCCTTGTTTTCTTACTACTGTGCCAGAAAAAAGTAAGGGCGTGGCATAAATTTGAAGGAAGGGCAACAATAGGAAGTTACCCATCTTCTGTTTTTTTTCAATTTTGTCTTCACGCTGTTGTAGCTCTACATCAATGGCATTTTAAAATTATTTCTTTATTCAAGGAAATGTGGTTAAGTTCGCTACATCATGTCTGTGGTCGACACAAATGGGCAAACTAATGTTGTAAGTATGATGAGATACTTGATGATGAAAAGGAAACACTAAAGAAAACTTCAAAGAAAATAACTGCATTGCTTGAAATAATTCTTGATAAGAAGCTCTTACAATCACTGCAGCATTATACTTACTTTCGGTAAGCTACAGAGTTTGCACCTTCACCATTGTGTTAATAATAAAAATGTAAAGAAAATACCTTTTGCCATTTTATTGCCAAACCTGGCAACTTCAAGAATGAATATCATCAGATGTTGATCTTATTTTTGGGTAGTCATGTACACTGTTGCAAATTTCATTGTGTTCTCAGTGTTGTAATCTAGAGTTATTTGATGTAGGGTTTGATGCTACTAGATAATTCCTTGGTTATCTACTTTCCTTGCACATTTTAAATGTACAATCACATTGTTGGATGAAGAATTTTTGTGAAATGTTCATTGACTTTATTCCAATTTTTCGAAATGTTTCTAGACACACTAGTCCAGTTGACAACTTTAAGAGTTTGTTGCTCAATTATGTACCAAAGAGGAATGCATTCGAGTCAGCAAAATTTTTCCAGCATAATTATTTTCTCAGTAAGTGGGCTAGGAGTTGCATTTATTGCCTATGTGTAAAAAAATTTGTTGTTTAAAGATGCTGGATCAGATGCCAACACAATGCATTTGTATTTGTTGTAATTCTAAGAAATGATCCACAGAAAGAAAGCTTAAAAACCTATTTGAAAGGAGATTTGGTGCAAAAGTGTAGCATATAAAGTAGCACATCTGCCAAATATTAAGACTAAGACAGTTTACAGACAAAAAGAGTTATAAGAAGAGTATTCTTCAGAAAGAGCATACTGATAATCAATAAGGCCTGTACTGCATATGTTTTAAAATATTTTCATCGAAATTTCAGATACCCATATTACATCACACGGTGTTATGTAGCTGGTATTGACCACAATTTCCACATTAGCAGACAACAAGCCAAAACTAAAACTGGGAAGCCAATTTACATGAGAAAGTATTGCAAACGTACCAGACACTGGCATCCTCAACCTGTGAAAGAGGCAAAGAATCAATATATTTGCCTCACCTTATGGCCAAAGTTTTATATCAGCGTTATGCTGATGAGGAATCATCATCAAGAAGTGCAGAAAGGCTCCCTACAGACCCCAAAAGAATAGCTCCCACAATTGGAGGTCTTGGAGACCCACCAACAACAGTTGATCTTGTTGAAAGCAGAAAATGAAAATTTAAAAAAATAGCCACTGATGAAATAAATATATTGACCGAGTTACATTTTTAAAACAAGGATGGAGTGGTATCAAAAGTATTAATCTAATACAAGTTTTATTAGGAAACTTCAATGCTCTAAAACACAAAACAATTATTGTGCCTTCTGTATGCTACCATATTCTTACAAAAAGTTTTTGCTTTTCCCTCCATTCAATGAAAAATTTTGTAATCCCACTAAAATTATTTAAATGTGCCATTGTTCACTCCATGCACTGTTCAACAACTGTAGCCTTGATGTTAAACTGTGAATAATGGGTGATAAAAGTTTATCATTTCTAACAGCTCAAGGGCAACTGTCAACCAAAGAGATGGTGGACAAAGCATCAGATTAGCATAAAAACATTTCTGGAGATTACCTTTGCTGGAAATGTTTTTTAACAACAACTGTTATTATGCTAAATGATAAAAATCTGAAAGAGTGTTATGAAATATGAGTATGTGTTATACTGTTTAACATCAGCCTTAAGACTTAATTTAAAACGAGTATATTATAAGTCTTTATGACTCCTTGTAGCCCATATATTCATTCCTTTGGGAAGGATAGGCTTCTCTGATCATTCTCACAACACATGCTGGGTTAGATTTCTGTTACCCCTGCCCAACCTTCCATACTTCCGCATGGTAAACTGACGGTAGGCAGCCTTTCTCATTGCATTTGTTGAGAAATCAAAGTCCTTTGCCCTTGTATCAAAGTGGTATTTAATTGCCAGTTCCAAAACATCCCGATTTATAATACACTGTGCAAACATCTGGTATGACGTAACACATGTGCGTTTTCCACAACAGTGGTTTTCTTCTGCCTTGGGCAATGGCCTGCACACGTTGCAAACACACCAGTCAGGAGCATCATTATTACCTTCAGGCTGCTGATTTTCATTTTTAATGAAATCTACCATATTCTTTATATAATTGAAGCTTCCATTTCCTGTGCATGCAGTCTTCATCACAAGTTTTTCTAGGACTACTTTTTCTTGGTTCTCTAGGTATTGCTTGTGAAAGAAAATAAATGTAATCGCTGACTATTTCCAAGCACGGTGCCAATTGATACATATCGCTAACAGAATATAGTTTTAATAGAATATCTCAAAAGTATTTGGTGCAGAGTTTATTATTGATTCTAGCTTGCAAAGGAGGGCACAGTTAATTTTGGCCATACTACTGTTTTTTCTCTTATGGTACATAATAAAAATGATTATAACGGAAATTTTTCATTTTGAATTCCAGTTAAAACTAAAATTACCAATCTCACTATCACATAGGTAAAAATAATAATAATTTGACCAGTTGTCATTTCATTTTGAAAAATATAACAATCTTGCAGTTAAAAAAACCATTACAAAGTGCAAAAACTTCTACACATGATAAATATAAGTACTAATGATAAGAATAATATTGTAGTTTTTTATGGAATCGTGATAATGAATATGATCTACCTTGACTTCCTCTTTTGACTTTTTTTGCTCTTTTCGCAACTCTTCAAAGCCATCACCCTCTGGCTTTCTTTGCAGATGTTCTTTGCAACTTCCCTGTTCTTGTACCTATGCGTTTCAATAAAAAATTATTCATGAACAGCAAAAGGTCATTCAAAAACTTGCTGTCATTTGTTTTGTAATTGATAAATAAAACGTTAAACCTGATGACATTGAAATTTTTGATGACACTTCTGCATAATTAACTGTTTAGGCTAAATAGCCTTTCATAACAGACACAAAACCTTTGTATTAGACTTTGGTAATAGTTTTTATAGGCATAGAAGGTAAAAACTAAAAAACCAATATGTGAATCAAAGTATAAAATCCAAAATAGAAAAATGAGAAAAAAGGAGATAAGGAGTAGTCACTACCACCTGGTTACAGCCTCAAACTCAGATGGGGGGTGGTTGTGTGTGCCCTTGTATGTTTTAAGCAACTAGCTTGTAAGTGGGCAGAAAATGATAAATAAGCAACTCATCAGCCAGAAACCCACGAGGGACATTTCGGGGCTTTAATTCGGTATGTCCATTTCTCGTAGGCGCCCCTCGCAATCCTGTGTCCAGGATCACGGTTGCAAAGGTTAGGAAATACAAATAAAAAATATATATATATTATAACGATCAACAAAAAGGAGCAACCGACACAGATTGCTTACTAAAGTAGGACTGTAGAGTGTATGGAGGCATTTAAATTGAGTGGGTGAAGAGGATAAACATGGTACGGCGTGGCTTTGGGAATAAAGGGCTGGGTGAAATGGGAAGGGTTAGGGTTAGCATAAAGTTAGAGTTGGCGGGGTTGGGTGTGGCTATGGGAAGGGCGATCCAAATGGGTTGGGTAGAGGAAGAAGAGGGTACCTGATCTGGGAATGGGTTTGTATGTATAGAATGGATGGAGGACAGGGCTGTTGAATGTTTGGAACAAGGGAGGGGGGGGGGGAATTGGGATGCCTTATCTGTTTCAGGGGCCCCATTTGAGGCACCAATTGATTAGTGTAAACTTTGTATTTCAACATGTGCATGTTTCCTTGTATCAGACGCCACAATATCGTTGTCCATAGAGAATGTGGCGAGATTATTGGTGGAAAAATGTTTGTTTTTGTTATAGTAACAGTTATATCAACGAGCTCTAGTAAAATCGCACTTACGAATACACCTGATGGGTCTATCGGATGAGTTGTAATGGCAGTTATGTGACATATGTATGTCACTGAAAAAGCCGCTTGATTTGGACATGAAGTTTAATTGTTATATTTCCAATACGAGGGAATAGTTAATCAGTAAGTGTTGTCATACTGGCCTCATACCAAAGGAGAAATAGATAAGAAAACATTGGCGAGCCGTGAATTAAATTGCTAGCACTGCACCAGGGGATCATTTAAATGTGTAGTAATTATATCAGTTTAAAACTGTTATTTTTATAGGTTAAGGTATTTCCAAGCAGTAGAACATTTAGTAGTTACTGTTGTAACAATGACCTTGTAAAAATGAAGAAGGAAGAATAGAAAATTTCCACAGGGCCGTAAATAAAAACTGACCACTGGCTCGAGTAGGCCTGTTTTACGAATGGTAATTATTATGTGTGGCATTGAATAGCCTTTTCATTTGGAGGTAGGCTTTATTGATCATATTTCCAACGGTAGGAATTAGTTTAGCCCTCAGTGTTGTTGAATTGACCTCATATAAACAAACAAACAAACATATAAGTGCCAAGATGAGGCTGTAAGGGGTAACTTACCACTATCTCCAGTGGATCTGATTTGGTTAGTTGTAACAAACAGTTGTCGAACTTTTACCACTAAATAGCACAACCTATTCAGCAGCATGGTTTGACAGCATCTCGAACGAGAGAGCTGTTATTTGCAAGTGTGTGCAGTTCTGTGTCAATCGCAGATACATAAAACGTTAAACTTGATGACATTTTTGATGACACTTCTGCATAATTAACTGTTTAGGCTAAATAGCCTTTCTAACAGACACAAAACCTTTGTATTAGACTTTGGTAATAGTCACACATGACTGTAAACTGAGCTTAGTTAATAGTTTTGCATGTTTGGGACAAACTTTTTTGTGACTGTACCACGTAGTAACTTCAACTGGCAAGTAGTGTAACTTGAAGATGCAATCATAGGTCAGAAAATTACAAGAAAAAATCACTTTTCCACACTGACAATTGTGTACTTTTCCATTTGTGCAAGGTCTAATGATGGACCAATGTGCCTTTTCCCACACTGACAATCGGCACAACAACTTAGGTTAGCATCCCTGCAGGGGCAACCAGGTTTCTTGCCATTTTTACGTCTACAAATTGTATTACAGATGCAGGTCTGAAAGAATGAGCAGTTAACAATATATATTAGACATCACCATAATTATTTTACCAAGAACACTTTTCTTGACTTACACTACCAGGACAAAAGTATTGCAACACCCGCTAGGGCAATTAATGGTGGATCACACAATAACTTTTGTTGTTGCCTAATTAAGCTATTGTTTAATCAGCCATTTTCATTTTTGAAAATTTTGAATCGATAATTCAAGTTACTTTTAATTAAACAAACATTTTGTGGAGGTGCTTCTGGCTCCGATAAGTGTGGAAAATTGCTTTGGAATTGATACACAAAACTTGTTGATGTAATACATTGGGATTCTTTCTCATTGTCAATAAACTCTTCAAGTCAGTTCTTATTTGGGCCTCAGAGAACCTTGTGGATTTCAAATCAGATCATTTTCATTGGCAACAAGAAATATTCACTTATTTTAAGGATAGATCTTTGTGATGACAGAGAAAGGACATAGAGCTACCAGATTTTCAGGTAAATTTGAGTAGAATGGCCTTGTAAGGGAGATGTACTGCATTTTATGACAAAAACTGCCTCCCTCATTTCCCTAGCTTTGATTTGATTCCACCAAATTATATATTTGCTTTGATTAGACTGTTTCACATTATTTGAACATATTTTGTGGCATTAGCTGGCACTTCGCTAGTTGACGAATTAACAATTTATATGGGCCTAATTGTACCAAAAAAATTACCCAAGTTGAATAGGAGGATTTTGGGGCTAAATAAGTTGGGACTAATGACTTCATTTGCTGTTTCCTAGATTCTCACTATTTTGCTATCACTTTCTATAAAAAGTTGCGAAATCTTTAGAGAAATCTTTAGGCTACATTTGCTTCTTGGAAATTTTCTAAATGTTCTTCTATCTTTTCTTAAAAAGGAACAATATGTTTATCTACCAAAGAAATTTTCTCCAAGTTCCGAAGAAAAATACAGGCACATGTTTATATTCAGCTTGATGAAGAAGGAACATTTGAAGCATGATATTAGTAGCATTGAACACACTGAAAAGCATTGATCACTGAGCTAAATAACTTAAAAGCACTGAAAAGCACTGACACACTGTAGATCAATGATTACTGATGCTATCTTACTGGTGAGAAAGCATCTAAACGGAAATGTGTGTTCAAACTTTTAAGATTATTTTACAATCAACAACAGCAATATGAGTACAAGAAACAGAAATATTCTTTTGCAAATTGGAAAAGTTAAATTAGAGTTTGCTTTGTACAAAAAATTAATGACTTTTCCTCTGCCGCAAGATACAGAAAGCGCTGAACAAACAATTCAGTGTGGTGTGACCATGAATATTTCATATCATTAAGTTGATTTGACTGCAGCCAAAAAATTACTCCAATGGCAACAGAGGAGCTATATGAACTGCATGGATTCAAATCGAACCCTGTTTGTCTGTGGATGGTATGCTGCAGTGCTACCATTACCATCCACAGTGATATGTAAGGAAAATGTGGTCGATGTTCTTGAAGATCTTCACTACACTCAAACAATTGGTAGAGAAACGTGTTGTGTCCCTGGTGGCATAAATGCATTGAGGAAGATTTTCACTTCTAAATACTATTTCAAGGAAATTCCGTCTTTCTTAAAAGGATGCAAATCTTGTTTTATTAACACACCTCTTCCCTTGACACAGATTGCTCCTCCTAAGCCTTTTCGCTCTTTTCGTCCACATGAAAGACTTCAGTATGACCTTATTGACATGGCTCCAGCTAAGAGATCTTTCATGAAAAACAATCCTTGGGGATTCCGTTACATTCTATCCATAAAATGCTGTTTTAGTAAATTCTGTTGGCTCTTCCCTTTGCAATATAAAACAGCTGAAATGGTGTACAGGGTGAAAAAATTTATTTTTGACGTCAAGGGTGCACCTGACATTCTTCAGTCTGATAATGGCAAAGAATTTGTAAATAATTTAATAAGGCAGTTCAGTAAGGATTATAATTTCAGAATGGTGTGGGGAAAACCTTATACACCAAAACATCAAGGGCAAGTTGAGAACTTGAAGAAAACAGTTAAGGCATACCTTTGCAAAATGCAAAATTGACCACATGAAGAACAGGCAAAAATGTGGCCAGTTACTTCCTGGTATTGCAGATAAAATAAAAAAATCTTATAATTTTGGAATTGACGACATCCCCTTCAGAGTGTATAGAAATCGTACTGGAACACTATTGGCTTCACTGTTACACCTGAAGACAGAATCCTTAAATCTTCCTATGTTGATGCTGCGCAAGCTGACGATGAAGAATCTGCAACAAGTTCTGTTAGTGGAGATGAATATAGTTTTGGTACAGGTGAGGATGATAGTTTTCAAAAACAAGTTTTAGATTGTTCCTCGTCTTTTGATGTTTCCTCTGTGAAAACCATTCCAGCAAATGAGATAATGCAGTCATGTCTTGGTGCCTCTTTGTCCAAAACACTTTGTAGACCGTTCCAATGATAATAGTAATGATTCAGGCAAGATAGAGGCAAGAGAAACTGAATGTAGCCAGTAATCAGATTTTGAAAGTCGTAACTTTTCTTCTTGTCTGTTTAATTTGTCAAAAAAAAGGTTCCTGAATCACCTCAAGTTTTTTGAGGCCACTGAAATAACTATCCGCCGTAACATTGAGAGGGATCTAAAAAATTCCCCTGGTGACAAGTTTGATGTTGGTGACAAAGTTCTGGTTAAGAACCCAGACATAAATTTGGTCGAGCAGGAACAAAGCAATATGACGACGAGAATCCAATGTCAAATAAAATTTTCAAAATAAATTAAATTTATAGAATTACATCTATATTACATATAAAGAGAAACCATGACCCATTTTTTGCCATTAAATGTCATTGCCGAAGTTGATGAGGTATTGCCCTCTTCCATGTATAAGATTAATTTTCCTGATGGAGATAGCTTTTACCAAAAAAATTTATTTGAAGGAGAAATGGTTCTATTCGAAAAAAAACAAAAATGAGGCCACATCTTCTGACCCCTCCTCTTGTTTGCCCACAAGTAAAGGCAACAAGACCCGAAAAGCAGTATTAGATGCAGTATCAGATTTTGCTTTTAAAGTCAGACGACAGATCTACAAAGAAAAACGACCAACCACAAAAACAATATTAAGTTAGCAAAGCTAGCATTAGATTATCATTGATCTTGAAAAGATACATATTTTGTTTTTGAGTGAAAGCAAGTGAACAATGCAAAAATTAACAATGTAACATGTCTTGCATGTCAACATGATTTCTTATTACATCTAAAGCCATTCTCAATAATACTTTTTTGTCTTCTCATTGATAGAGAATATAATAGTGAAGGAGAGGACAGAGTTATGATATGAGGTATTTACTGAGGTAAAAAAGCTACATAAGATTAGACAATATTGAAATAATTTTAAGTGACAGGACCCCTGTGTCAGTAAACTCTTTGACCAACTGGTCATGTGCTTTAAAGTAAGTGAAAACAAAGAAGTCTCACGAAGAGGTAGGTATCACGGAGAGGCTACTCTAATAATAAGTGACAAAAATTGTATCAAAAGCAGGTGATTAAGGATTTGACCCCCGTCTTTTAAGGTGTCAGTTTCAGACTTCATATAATCATCTATCAGACTACATTGAAATACTTCTTGTTATTTCGAAGTAAAATAAGGAAAGATACAGCAAAGGCTGCAGTGCATATGATTCAAAATTGATGTATGAACATATGTTGACGAGAGTAGTATTTCCATTATTGATTAAAAAGTATTATTATTATTTACCTGTAATTATAACTGTCAATCCTGGCAAATCAAGTATTAGAGGAGAAGAATTGAGTCTTCACAAGATGCAGATGTCAGAGAAGACGAATATTGAGAAGAAAGAGATGGCAATAGTGTAATCTTGGATATATATAAAACCGGTTGGCAATATATAATCAATTGGATGATGATCTAATAAGAATGAAAACTGACATTAAAATTTCAAGAAAACATTTGGAGAAACTGTCCTCTTAATTGGTTTTAAAAATATTTCATTAAAAACAACTTTTGATTCTTTACAAATGTTTTTCCATTTTCGAATTAAATTAAAGTTGAGATGAAAACCACTAAGTTAAAATACAAGAGCCTGGATATATCAAACTGGTTGGCAATTTATAATCAATTGGACGATGATCTAATAAGAATGAATACTGAAATTAAAATTTCAAGAAAACATTTGGAGAAACTGTCCTCTTAATTGGTTTTAAAAATATTTCATTAAAAACAACTTTTGATTCTTTACAAATGTTTTTCCATTTTCGAATTAAATTAAAGTTAAGATGAAAACCATCAAGTTAAAATACAAGAGCACATGTACATACTCTTATTGTATAACATTATCATCCCATGATACAACATTACCTCATTGTGAATTTTTGATGCTCGAAAACATGAGGTACGCAAATTTTTCAATATAATAAGAGGTAGCTTGGCAGCAATTATGAGCAAGCAGTCATCAATAACCAACAATGCTGCGTTGCCTGGTATTCATTTCTGGAGTTACTCGAAATTGATTTTAAAGACTGTTATTTATACAGTATTTTTGGTGATTTCCCAAATATTGTAAGCTCTGATGCTAAAACGCTTGCCCTCAAAAGAGAGTATGTTCAGAAACTGAATGTAGCCAATGACTCTACAAATTATGACAAAATGAACGGAAGATAAGTAAATATAATTTTTTAAAAATAATTTTAAATTCTTTATTTATAGGGGTGTTATGGAAAATGTCCAACAAGGATACGAGTATGCAAAGCAAGCCTATGTTATGAAACTGAAATGTTCCTAATTCCGTATAAATCACCTTTGTTCTTGTGCCAAAAACGTGATGAATTGTCTCAGCTGGCAACCGATTTGAGAGAATGATAATAACAGGATGTTTGAAGCAGTCTATGCTGATGGGATGCACTACGTGAAGAAATAGCCGGAAAAATTATCCAGGAAAGTAGAAGTCATTCTTTATGAGCTTTATGATAACCTTTGTGGGCACTTAAATCATGATAATCTGACACGGAAACAAGACATATATATTGTCATGCATCAATTCAACATCAATCTTGCCCAGAAACATTCTTCTGACTCTACAAGCGTTCACTGCTGGGTTAGAGAATTGCAGGATGACTACAACTGCATTTTATGCTACAAACCACAAGGCGAAGCAAAATATGGCCTACCAACCAACGACTTCTTGCTAGGTATACAGACAGAGTTTCAAAAAGATACCAAGTGCAAATATGCTTCAAAGCTGGTTTGTATTGATTCCACCCACAGTACCACAGGGTATGATTTTTTGTTAGTGACAGTTGTGGTGAAAGATGATTTTTGGAAAGGGAGTGTGGGTTGCATGGCTTATAGCAAATAAGGAGGTTGATTGTTCACTGGATCCATTTTTTGCTTTCCTAAAAAAGCAGTCAGAAATAGACATTATGAGTGATGATGCCGAATCTTTTTATAACTCTTGGTGCATAAATTTCTAGTGCCAAATAGGCAGCTTATTTGTTCTTGACATGTGGATAAAATCCTTCGTACAATTGTAATGCAGAAAATAACAAATCCTGAAGATCAAATAACAGTCTACAAATACGTAAAGGTTTTGAAAACAGAAACAAAGAAAAGGAGTTTAAAACTATGTTACAAGAAATGTGCAGTTTTCTTGAGTACAGTTACCCTTTATTTTATTTCAAAAAGGAGTTTTTGCAAAGAATGCACAAATGGGCTTAATGCTATCAGACATCAACAGAAGCCAATACCATTATGTCATTGGAAATTTTCACAGAGTCTTGAAAACAATTTATTTCCATAGGAAAAGAAACAAGAGGGTTGATCACCTACTTTGTGTACTCTCGACAATTGCCAGAGACAAAGCTCATGAGGCATGGGAAAAGCTTGAGAAAGGAAACCGTTCCAGCAAAATTAGGGATATGGACAAACGCCATAAGACTTCTTTAGAACTTGCCTTGGACGTTTCTAATGCTAATGCCACACAATGGATTTTTCCATCTACTGCAAAAGAAAACAAATTGAAGAAAACAAACGGTTATACAAAATGACTATCATTGTGATTGCAAAATGGAATGCAGCAGTTGCAAAGTATGTGTTCATCAATGCTCTTATTCCTGTGCAGATTATGCAATCCATTCAGTGCCTTGCAAACACATACATGCCATACATTCAATTTTTTTCGAAAATGATAAGCAGGGTGTTCAAATGTTCACTGGTCTTCCACTAGCAACTGCCACGAGGCATGCTCAAGATCGCCTCAAATGGGCTGCCATTGTGAGAGGTGCCAAGGGCCACTAGGCCTACGCCTTTGATGATGATGATGATGATGTGTTCAAAACTATAGAGCAGAAGAAAATGAAGATGTGACTGGAAAACGACAATATTTTCAACATCAGTTAAACAAAACAGTTAGAATAACAGATTTGGCTTTTATCAAAAAGTCTATTCAAAGAAAAATGGTTATTTTGTCCAACAAAATGGAAATTTGTTCTGTTCCAGATGCCCTAGAAGCTGCACATGAGCATCTATTGCTGTCCTGGATAGAATTTCAAGTCTGAACTCTAACCAACAAAGTTTGCAACAGGCAGAGGTGTTCCCTCATAATATACATTTTGAAAAGCAGAGAAAATTTTATAGCACAAAACAGAAGGCAACAAAAAAGAAAAAGAATATAAACGAAGCCAAGTATTGAGAATACTGATAATGTGAAGGAAAATTTAAAGCAACAAGAGGTACGTTTGTGTGGGATTTTCTTCTGTGAAAACGATACAATGAATGAAGAAATGGTAGACTGGGTGGAGCGTTCTAGTTGTGAAGTATGGATACACTGCGCCTTTGACAAACAAAATGTGAACTTAGAATAATATTGCTGCTCACTCTGCAAATAGGGAATCCAAATAGAAATTTGTTTTTCAGGTATGCTATGGATTTGGTCGCTTTTTTCTAAGTAATTTTTTTCTTGTAAAGTTAAACTTTTACCAGCAATAATGGTGCGCAACAACAACATAAAGGTGCACACTTCACAATCATGATAGAGAAGTCAGAGGCCTCTCTAGCTTCTGATGATCTAGACTCCCCTGATCTACATATGTTATACAAAAGTATTACACCAACCTAATCCAAAATGGTTGCAACGTTGAACAGCTTTTCACAAGGCAAAATTTCAAGATATTGTTAAAGGCTACCATTTTTAAATTGGAGTGGTGGTTTTAGCGGGAAAATTACCAAAAATGTTCTGATGCCATTTCAGAAACCATTAAATAGCAAAATATGGCTTAATTTTTTCAAAAAATTGAAAAAGTAAACAATGGGAAAAGTTAGAGAATTGACGTATCAAGAAAGAGTTGGTGTTTGTTTTGTATGTCAAAGTAGGCTATCTTTTCGTGAAGTAGGCAAAAGAATTGGCTGCAGCCACACTACGGTGTTCAGAATTTATAAAAAAAAATTATTTCTACAGGCTCAGTGAAGAGGTGTGCAAGGACAGGTCGCCTAAAAGAAATGACGAAAGAAGAGAATGCGTAATTTGTCGAGGAGCAAGGTGGCATAGGTTTTGTAACTAATCCTTCTATAGTGTTAGTGAAGAAAATTTTGCACAAATACAATATTCACAGCCACGAAAGATAGCACAAAACTTTCGTATCTGCAAGAAATTGTAAGTATCGCTTGCAGTAGGCTGATGCTTTGAGCAAGTGGACAGTGAGTCAATGGGACGTCATAATATCCAGCGATGAATGCCGTTTTAGTTTGCAAAATGACTCTAAAACATTTAGAGTTTGGCGAACAACAGCAGAGTCTGAAAATCCCGAATTTTTTCAGCCAAGTTTTAAAAATGCTCTGTCAGGGATGTTCTGGGGGTGTGTTGGGCCCAACAGTGTCGGAAAACTGGTCGTTTGTAATGGCAATATCAATGGCAAAAATATGTTTCTCTTCTCAAAAAGAACCTTCCAGACCCCGTTAAAATGATTAATGGTTGCAAAGCGAGACCTTGCATATTCCAGCAGGACAATGCTCTGCCCCACACTGCCAAAACAACCAAAAAGTTCTTTCCTTTGCATGATATTAATATCCTTCCCTGGCCTGCTCAAAGTTCTGACTTAAACATCATCGAAAATGTGTAGAGGCTTATGAAAATTAAGCTCAATTCAGATGAAAGAGGTGGTCCGAAGACCAAAGATGAATTGATCAATCGAGTTCAGCTAATATGGAATCAACTTTCGCAAGGATACCTCTCCAAATTTTACGCCTCTATTCCTAGAAGACTCGCAGCAATAAAAACAATGCTTGGTTACTCAACAAAATATTAAAAAAAGACCTTTAAACAATAAGTTACGAAGTTAATAAACAAATGTTATTGTTGTTTTCAAATAATATTCAATTTTGATTGATAGAACTTTCATTTCCGTTTGGAATGTGATTCCCTGCATTAACCCTAGCTCATTTGCATAATACTGTTTCCGGTACCCAGACTACCATGGCCATTTTGGAATAGGATGGTGCAATAATTTTGTGAGAAGACATATTATATTTGGTTGAAGGTGGTTTTCCCATTAATAATGATGATCTCATAAAGGAAATCGATGAGGTACCTGGAGATGAAGAAATTGCTTTTGGTTTTAAATGTAACGTCTGAGAAATGACCTGTAGATCTCGCCATGAACTAACCAGGCTTTTCAATTCAAAGCACAGAAAAGTATATGGTCGTCACACTGGTATGGCGTCAGGCTCTGCAGAAAATATGCCATCATCTTTACCCTTCCCTTTCTTTTCTTCAACTGATGAAATCAGTTGCCAAAAGTTTCATCCTCTTCAATTAAAAGCCATAGTTTTCAGGTGTGCAGTAAAAGTTACACTCCATCTTTCCGCCAAAAATTTGCATTCACTTTTAAAAATGAATTACAATTATAATTACGCTATAGAACTGTGGTCTAAGTAACGTCCTCTCTTAAAGCAAAACTAATTTGCAAAGACATAGTTACTATAGTCAATTTGCAAAGACTATTACAAGATTCCTCTGTCTTATCTTATTATAAAGAAACCTGTTTGGATGCCATTCTTCAAATTGATAAAGATGTTTGCATGGATCTACTGGAGCACATGCTAACACTGTTTATAAGAGTCAGAACTTTTACATCTCTAAGAAATACCATCTCTATAAAGTTAAGTAGGGGAATAGTCTACTACAAACAGTAGATGCGTACTGATTCAAGAGCTAAATGATGCACAGAAGTATTTAATCAGTGGTTACTTTGGTTGTTATTGCTTTCTGATATCCCTACATGCAGCCAAAAGCCCTGTTTCCAGCACACTCCCATTTATTTGCTCCCCTCACATTTATTCCAATCCCACAAATTCCATGCTATGCTTTTTTGCTAATTCCATGACTTCTTGCTAAACTGACTAATTATGCCAACTAAATTCTCTATTTTCTAGATTCTAAATTCCAGGATTCTGAAGTTTCCAGTTCTACTCCAATTCCTACCCACAATAATTCCAAACCCTCCCACATATTCAACCCCACCTTGTTCACTACACCCTTTTCATTAAATGTTTCACAGTAAGGTAGAAAGCAAAGGGTCACGGGTGCTAAGCAGTATGCGCATCTCCATATAAACCCCAAAAATATGTTGTAACAGTTGCATTATAACTGTTTCCAAAACCTGCAGTTGAGATTATCATGACAAAATATAACTAATTATTGTTAAACTAACTTTTTAATAAGAAAAGTAGTAAAATATGTTAAGATAATTATTCGTTTTCGTAATGTTAATTTCGTCAGCAATGAATAATATATAATGAATAACATATCAACTGATGAATTATTTATGTTTCTTCCTTTTGGGATTGGCTGGGTATCATTGGGATCATATTTTCTTAGATTTCCATCTACATTTCTAGCAATTGGGCGAATGGCAAGGCATATTTTTACATATGTACTGCTGGGTTATTGCCCTCTTTTTGTCCCACCGCTAAGGAAAAATTGCCCCACCAGTAATTTAGCCCATTTGAAAAAGTTGAATTTTATGAATATTTATCAAGAACCCAGAAATACCCTTGATACTCGAGGCAAAAACCATTGCTTCACTTGAGCACAGTCTTTGGTCTCTCTTCTGAGAAGATGAAGTGAGGAACATGATCAGCGACACAACGCAGCACAGTGTAGCATGGGCTTGCGATAGCGTCTTGCCTACCAGAGTAATTATCTGGATCATTTTGGCAGAATCTATTTGAGAGAACATAATGCACACCATTTTGCAACAAATATTTACAAACCTCTTTGAAAGAATGGACAGTCATTTGAAGACCTTAGTGGGTCTGCCAGGATAAAAACATATTTCTTCTTGCATTCGCTGTGACTTCCCCTTCACGTTCATCAACTGACCATGTCCATTCAGAAAAATATGCAAGGAATTAATCTAACCAGGCAAAACGGGGATCATCAATGGAGGATTATGACTCTAGAAATGGCTTCTTCTTTGAGATATGCTCTGCAGTTTTTTTCACATTAAAGCACTCAAAGAATTTATCCATGATGATACAGAATTTTGCTATTCCAGCAAATTCAGGTGGTCCAAATTTTTCCAAGCATACTACTCCCACTGTAATACTCTACACTTCAGCAGCAAGGTGAACTCTCATAACAGAAAATGATGTCAAATTTAAGTGATCGCTTGGTAATTTTGACCACTGTCAAAGACTTTTGAGACCACTGTCCAGATCTTGGAAATAAAATACTGAAATGTGAGACCATAAGATATAGAGACCATGGTTCTGCTTAAAGCAAGTGGCACGACCAGATCCTGAATTTGAAAGACAATTGCATGCAGTCTTTGTTAGATGGGGAACATCAGCCAAGAAAAAAACCGTTCTCATTACTGTGAATATTATTGGCCCGATAAACCACACTTTCCTCTGACTCAGTTTGAAGACCCTTGTGCATCCTAAAAAGTTTGTGGTAAGAAGAGGCTCCATCAGCAGTGGCATCAATAACTTTCAACTGATCTTCTCTAAAATAGAAACAGCTCTCCAGAATATATCAAAGTTTTGGTATGAGGTTGCACCAGTTTTGGCAAATGTTGCAAAGCTGAAAGAAGCTGAAGTGGGTTGACAATACTTTTAATGAGAAAGACAAGAACAGGTGTGGCAAGCTCTTTTATATCTTGGAGTGTGGCTTAATTTGAATCAGTGTCTCCAAGATCAACAAAGCCAATGAGCTCACCAGTTTCCTTATCCCAGACTAGGTCTTCCTGATCTTCATTTCATCAAATAAAATTATAATAAATCTTTCAATAGAAGAGGACTGTTTTGTCTTCTCAGACAATTTTTTGATAACATATTTGTTGAATCCTCTTTGCGGACAAATTTTTTTTAGTCTTTTAGGGTTCTTAAACTCGGTAAGATTAAGATTCCAGAGCCAGTTTTGCTGTTGTTGCCAAGATCTGAATAACTGGAGACGGGTTCTGTAGCAAGAGAAAGACAAAACTTTATAATCATAGGGTGATATCGAATACTTCTTGCAGGCTCATTGCTGCTCTTGCAACTTTGCTGCTCTTGCCAAAATAACTTCATAAATCTTTTTCATTGCAACCACTGAATAAGGATATGAAATCTTGACTTAGCTAAGAATCTACAGGTTGACTATGGTATTCCAAGGATTGTCTCAATTCACATACCCTTTGCTCAAGCTGCTTGTATGTAAATCCCTGTTGTTGAAGTGTTAACTTTAGTCTTTCTGTAGAGGTAAATTTAACAGAGGCTTTCAATTTAGCAGGTTGGTATAATCGTACTTCTTTGTTTTTAGATTCATATATATAATAAAATAGAATATATACTAGAAATGAGACATGTTCTCCGTTACTCCGAGTTTCGTGCTTACGCACTCATCAGACAGACTATAATGAAGAATATTCCTGTTACCGCGGTATAAATATACAAAAGGTGTGATAAAGTTAGACAAAAGAAATTTTATATAATACAGGTTAATTAGTTAGGTGGAGTTCTATTGTTCATGAGATAAAACTTGTTTTCGTGTCGGCATTTGGAGATTAATTCGGATCGTTTGTTCAGAAGGGTGTTGTTATTTGCTTTGATGATGTATAGTTTTTCTGTTAAGCATAGGTCACACCTTTTTGTAATGTTGTTGTATGGTTTGGCTGAGGTGATGATGGTCCATTGTATGTCATAATCCTTGTTTTTGTCTTTAAGTTCCCAGATGTATTTTGATAGTTCGGTACTGTTGGCGTATTTTCGGTTGCGGAATGAGAGTTTGTGTTGTGTAAATCGTTGTTTGAAGGTTCCTTCTGTTAGGCCAATGTAGTTTTTGCTGACAGTGTCTTCGGTTGTGGTGATATGTGCGTTGTAGATGATGCTGGAAGAGAGGCAGTTGTTGTCTAGTGGGCATTGGTCTTTTTTTTGGCAGTTGCATGTTTTCTCGTTGGTAGTGGTGGGATTGGTGTTGATAATTTTCTTGTTGTGTTTGTTGATGATAGTTTGCATATTATCCATACAGCTGTAGCTGACTTTAACGTTGTTCTTGTTGAAGATCTGATGGAATTTGTGATTCTTGGGGAAGTGTATGTGTATGAGCTTGAGGAAAGTTCTGCCGATGTTAGTTTGTACATTCTTGCTGTATGGTGGGTTGTACCAGATTATGTTGCGCTGTCTATTTCTTCTTTTACGTGTGGGTGATGTGTGGTCGTTGTATTTTAGGGTGTCGGGGTATCCACTGGCTTTTAGGGCGTTTTCGTAGATGGGCTTGGCTTTGTTGAATTCACTTTCGTTGCATGATATGTCAGTTATTCTACGGTTGATTGCTCCAGGAATGAAATATACCGATCAATGAAAAATATACCGATACCGCCAAGAAACAGCTACATAAAGAAACTTATCGAGAAAACTGAAAGTGTCATCAAGCGTATGAGATGGAAAGCCTTCTTCCACGAAAAGCCAAAGGAAGACGACCAACAAACCGAGGACCAAAACAAAACATTCGGATTCAAGTCTAGAAAATGTCCACCACAAAACGAAGACCTAGATGCATTTGAGTCTGATTTACTCAACATGATCAAGCACATCCAATTCAGGAAAACACACGACCAATTTCAAGACCAGCTACGCGAAGACATCAAAAAGATCAACGCCTCCACGAAAGCCTTCATCCCCGCTGACAAAACAACCAACTACTACAAACTGGATAGTGAACTACATGACAAACTACTAACTAACAGCATAACCACAACCTACAAGAAAGCAAACGACAGCGCCATCCACACAATAAACAACGAAGCACGGAACATCGCCACTGAACTCAACATCCAAGACCGAACAGAATGTATGGCAGAACGACAAGCATTCATAACTCTAAAAGACCATAAAGAAAACTTCCAGAACAACCCCACCTGCAGACTAATCAACCCCGCAAAAAGTGAAATAGGCCGTATCAGCAAACAGATCCTTGACAGAATCAACACGACCATCAGAAACCAAACTACCCTAAACCAATGGAAAAACACTTCGTCTGTAATCAACTGGTTCAACAGCATACCAAACAAGCATCAACATACATTTGTTATCTTCGACATTGAAAACTTTTACCCCTCAATAACCGAAAAACTCCTTACAGACTCTATCTCCTTCGCCAAGAAATACTGCAAAATCACCGAAAAGGATACCAACATCATAATGCATGCCCGCAAATCACTCCTATTCAGCAAAGGAAAAACATGGACGAAAAAAGACAGCCACATGTTCGATGTGACTATGGGGAGCTTTGACGGCGCGGAAATTTGTGAACTGGTTGGTCTTTTCATCCTCAATAAGCTGGGTGCAAAATACGGAAAAGGCAACATAGGTCTATACAGAGACGACGGACTCGCTATCTTTAAGAACACCCCTGGTCCACAAGCAGAGAGAATCAGGAAGGACATTACAAAACTTTTCAAGACTCACGGCCTCAACATCACCATACAGACCAACCTAAAAATTGTGAACTACCTCGACGTAACACTAAACCTAACAAATCAATCGTATTGTCCATACAGAAAGCCCAACGACCAGCCACTATACATCAATACAAAGTCCAACCATCCCCCCAACATCATAAAGCACTTACCTGGAGCAATCAACCGTAGAATAACTGACATATCATGCAACGAAAGTGAATTCAACAAAGCCAAGCCCATCTACGAAAACGCCCTAAAAGCCAGTGGATACCCCGACACCCTAAAATACAACAACCACACATCACCCACACGTAAAAGAAGAAATAGACAGCGCAACATAATCTGGTACAACCCACCATACAGCAAGAATGTACAAACTAACATCGGCAGAACTTTCCTCAAGCTCATACACATACACTTCCCCAAGAATCACAAATTCCATCAGATCTTCAACAAGAACAACGTTAAAGTCAGCTACAGCTGTATGGATAATATGCAAACTATCATCAACAAACACAACAAGAAAATTATCAACACCAATCCCACCACTACCAACGAGAAAACATGCAACTGCCAAAAAAAAGACCAATGCCCACTAGACAACAACTGCCTCTCTTCCAGCATCATCTACAACGCACATATCACCACAACCGAAGACACTGTCAGCAAAAACTACATTGGCCTAACAGAAGGAACCTTCAAACAACGATTTACACAACACAAACTCTCATTCCGCAACCGAAAATACGCCAACAGTACCGAACTATCAAAATACATCTGGGAACTTAAAGACAAAAACAAGGATTATGACATACAATGGACCATCATCACCTCAGCCAAACCATACAACAACATTACAAAAAGGTGTGACCTATGCTTAACAGAAAAACTATACATCATCAAAGCAAATAACAACACCCTTCTGAACAAACGATCCGAATTAATCTCCAAATGCCGACACGAAAACAAGTTTTATCTCATGAACAATAGAACTCCACCTAACTAATTAACCTGTATTATATAAAATTTCTTTTGTCTAACTTTATCACACCTTTTGTATATTTATACCGCGGTAACAGGAATATTCTTCATTATAGTCTGTCTGATGAGTGCGTAAGCACGAAACTCGGAGTAACGGAGAACATGTCTCATTTCTAGTATATATTCTATTTTATTATATCTATTGCTCTGTGCTTTTGCACATCGAGCACTGTCACGTCAGAATAGACAACGCAATCTGGAATAGTAGATTCATATATATATATCTTGCTCCAAAAGTTTGACAAGATGAGCATTAATTGCTTCCATTAATTAAAAGATAACAGTTTACTGATCTTAAAAATCTTCTTGATTGATTCTTGACTGCAGGGAACTATCTTGATATTGGAAAAAGGAAAATTTCCTTGGGATAATATATCTCTGAATAAAAGTTGCAGCTCTTGAGTCAGGAAAATGAATGCCATTACATTAAACATATTGCTGAACCTTTTGAATAAAACTTGTTAAAGTAACATTGCCAAATGATATTTCATATTTAGTATATATATCATGGTCTTCAGTGAGTATCCAGCCAAATATTCGTAAAGAGAAACGAAGAGAAGATTTCACAAATATTTCATACTTGAGAATCAAATGCTCAGTTGAGTAAGAAGAGATTCTTACCAAAGATTCTGAAGATAAAATATGCCAACAAGCACAAATTTTCAGTTTGCCAATACAATTCAGAAATTCAGGAAGACTTTCATATATCAAGCTAGCATTAGGTGGAGATTCCAAAGATACAGAAGATGCATGTTCTTCTCTTTTCTTTATAGCAGCTGTTGAGTGTGGTAAAATAGAAGAACTTGGAATGCTCTTTTTTGGGAGACTAAGTGATGGCAGAGCACCATCTTTAAGTACTTTCCGTGTAGCATCTGTTGATAAAGCATAAAAGTTGTTGAGGACTATATCTAAATTTTGTTTCACTTATCATTCAATCCCAAGTAAAAAGTGACAATTCTTTACAACTGATACATTACAACATTATAACATTATAACTAAAGAGAAACAATATGTAGAAAATAATAATAAATCATTAATTATTTTCAACGAGTTCCTGATAAAAGAGGAGGCCCCCAACATTTTTCATTAATTATTTTCAACGAGTGCCTGATAAAAAAGGAGGCCCCCATTATTGTACAAAAAATATTTCAAAAGCAAGACAAGAGAAATGATTCGTAGTCAAGGTTGTTTCCATGGTTAATCAAGTAAAAAACTCTTGGATTTTGTTTGTTTGTAGACCAGACAATGTCATATTTGTGAGAGACTAAAATTAATCCAGTGTTGTGTCCTGACCTAGTATAATATTTCAAAACAGGCTTTACAGCTTGGCCTAGTGTTCGAAAGGCTCAGGTAAAAGACCTTAAGCTGTCCAATATCTAAATAAGAAAACGCAGGATTATTGTCAGTTAAACACGAATATAAAGCAAATTACTTACAGATCCAAAGCTGGTCTTCCGATAAGTGCTTTTCACAAAAATAAAGCCTGTTGGAGTTGATTGGTCGCTGGAGATTCTTATCAATGATCTGGTCTTTTGTAACAATATTTTTTCGAGTTCATTTCTCCATTTCTTGGTAAAATAACTATTTGGTAGAGGAATTTTATCCCTTTATTGGGCAAAGTTGCCATATGGCAACAAAATCTTGTCCAGTTGTTCAAAGATGCTGGTCTGTCTTTTAGTGTTGGTGAATGTAGCCTCTTATTCAACTTAATCAGGGTCAATCCAACTCAGTTAGTTTTCTTGGTTCATGGTGATCAGAATTTCGAAGTGAAGAAAGGTGGGGTTTTTTATGTCCTTTATCTCTAGTATTTGCAATTGACTTTTGGATGCTGAAGAGGTTCTAATTTTTGATATTGCCAACAGGAGAAATAATGTTCACGGTATGCTTCATACCGAAAATACGATTGTTTTGTTCTGGAGGACATGGATGAGAGTGAATGTTTGGTGGATTTTCGCTTTAAGAAGAGCGATATTTATTGTCTCGCCCTTGCATTGCATCTCCCTGTAAGGTTCTCAAATGCACGAATGGCCTTATAGTCGACTCTGTAGAAGCACTGTGCACTTGCCTTAGACATTTGTCATACCCTAGTTGATATGCAGTCTTGGTTCTAAGGTTTTGTAGGCCAGTTTCTCAGTTGTGTCTGATCTTCAATAAATTAATTGACTTTATTGTTCATACTCACGGACATCTGGTAAGGAGTCTAGACAATTGCTGGTTTGTCCAATTTGTAGACCTAAACAAAACCAAAGAGTTGTTCACAATGAAAAATAAACGAGTACATGCCCTGAAATTCCAGTCTGCTGTTGCACCTTATGGCCTTATTGTCAACTTATTTGGATCAGTTGAAGGAAGGCAGCATGACAGTGTGGTATTAGGAATGTCTGGTTTGTTGGACCAGCTTGAAGATACTTGTTTTCACCAACAGGCCAGCCATTGTGTACTTATGGTGACCCTGCATATCCCCAAAGAAGGCATCTTCAGTGCCCGTTTGAGAGGAGAGTTGTGCTGTCCATGAGCCAGGTCAGCATTATATTTCAACAGCGAACCAACTGCCCTTTAATGGGGAATAAAAACTGCAATGATTCAATGAAAAACGGCTTTTTTAAAAGCCAGCAAATTTGCCAAACTTAGCTTTTACCAAATAACACAAAAAGTTAACAAACTCTATCAAAAACTCTAATCGAAAAATTCTATCGGAAAAATCAGTTTTTTCAATGCACTGATTTTCCAAATACAAGAACTGAAGGTTTACAATGTTTAAGCCACTGTGGGATAATTTTTTGATACATTGAAGGAGGGTCAATAAAAATGGGGCCTTTTAGAATATACTGCTTGGAGTTTTACCCACTGGTCAAAGGTATTTAGAAGGTCAAAGGTCATGTGGTTCCAGGACTCCTTGAGGCAATTTCAAATGAAAATTAAGCCTTTCATATATATAATTAATAAATGAACTAGTAGAAAACACAGGTTAACAAACAGAAACATACAAATCTTGATGTCAATGCAGTGAATAAAAAATAAAATATTATATTTCTAATGTTTTGAAACATTGATAAATGGGGGCTAATTTTGTCTGCACTCAAAAAAAGGGTCTTTTAGTGAAAAACGCCTTAATGAGAAAGGGGCTCAATGCAAAATTTATGGTCAGGCAATATTTTTGAAGTAATTGAAGAATTTAGAAACCCAGCGTAATTCATTGCTTCTACAAACTTCTTCTATTTTATTCACAAAATTATTGCCTTTTTAATATTAAGTCTATTTTTGCTTTTTGTTCATTAAGTCTTTGAAAAATTGTCTGCTGATTTTCTAAAAAAAAATTCATTGTTTCTAGTATAAGTTTATCCCTTTCCTCTTGTTGTCTCATCAGTAACTGCAACTCTTTCTCTCTGAGCATTTGTTCCTGTGTTTTCAAATCTAAGAAGTCTTTCTTTTCTTCCAGTGCCAACTGCCTTTCCTTTAATTCATATTCACTCTTTCCCTCAATTTCTTCTCTCATTTTTTTGCCCTGAAAATAATCAACCAATTCATAACCTGATTTCTTTCTCTTCTTTCCATTTTCTTTTCCTTCCCTTTCCTTTGTCTGTGAAAGCCTCTCCATGGACCGCTTCCTTACACTCTCAGCTGTTTCTAACTCTTTCTCAACTTGTTTCTTTCTTTTATCTTGAGCTTCTATCATTTCTTGTTCAGCTGCCTCTGAAAGTTCTGAAAATGCTGCAACTGTCTCTAAGGCTTCATCAATCTCTGTTATTTCAGGACTGATGCCACTGGCTCTGTGCTCCTCTCTTGTCTTTTTTAAAGGCCTTCTCAAGCTTTGTATATCGCTCCCTGACGCGCCTCTTGTCTACACAAAACCTTAGCTCCTTAACTACATTAAGAGACTCTGCAAATTTATCCCAAGCACATGAAGCAAGCAAATTTATCACAATGTTTTGGGAATGGCCTTAATGAAGGTACATTATATAAAATTCTGATAACAGTTGTAAAAACAGGCAAAGATGAAGCATAAAAGGGGTTCAAAGGTCATTTTAGGGGGCTTATATTTAGGGGGCTTTGTTTGGGGAAGGAATTATAGTCAGAATTCAGTTAATACCAGGAGAAATGCAATATCATCTCAAACATAAATGCAACTATCGGTCATGTTCCAGAGACATTTGCAATCAAGCTGGATGTTGAGAATAGATGTATGTTGAAAAAAACCAGGAAAGCACATGGACAAAGGGAGCAAATTTTATAGGTAACAAGCATTAGAAACTGAAAAAAATGACAAGTAGTGGTTTCTGGTATATGGTGAATATGGTGTTTTATGTCTAAATTCAAGCCCTGTACTTTTTGTGGGAGGCTTAACATTAGGGACAGGGGACTTTATTTTGGTGGCCTTTATTCAGAATTTTATGGTATACAAATTAAGAAAGGAATAAAAGAGGAAGCATTGTAGTATAAAGCTTTCAATTTACCTGTGAATATAAAACAGTCATCTCCATCACCAAGACCATAAAGCTTTTCCATGGTTTTGTTTTGATATATGAAATGGCGAAATTCTTCAAAACTCTCATTTACAAGCAAGCAGTAGAGGGAATTTGCCTAGAAATATACATATCTATATAAATATATGTATATATAGATTATTATTTAATTATTACTAGATTATTATTTATATAGATTATTCTTATCATTTAATAATATACATATATATTATTTAGAAATTTGTCTTTTGATACTTCCGTAGCACATTGCTCAATACGTTAGCACATAGAGCGTGATATATCATAGATTGAAGAAAGTAAAACTACATGGTTTATCTCTACAAGCCTGTTTTGTGAGTAACTCACTCTTCAGGAGATGTTGATATACTGGAATATTCCTCGAATAAATAGATAATACGGTACAGAAGGTGTTACATAATGTGTGAGGTTATACAAAAGGTGAATTAGGGGCGAACACAACATCAAACATCGTGTGGAATCAATGGTGAATCAATAGAAGGTGAATCGATGGAAGAACACAACATCGGTAATTGAATGGTTTAAAGCCACCAAAAGCAAACACAACAACACCTTCATCAGCTTCGATGTTGTAGACTTCTACCCTTCAATCAGCCAAGAACTCCTAAACAGAGCACTGGACTTCGCCTCAGACTGTGACAATATCACAATTGACGAACGTAACAACATCATTCATGCCAAAAACTCCATCCTTGTTCAGAAAAATCAACCATGGAAAAAGAAAAATAAAACCACGTTTGATGTTACAACAGGCAGCTACGACAGTGCTGAAACACGCGAGTTGGTTGGAAGCTTTCTGCTGTCACAACTACAACACCTCAACATCAATGTAGGACTATACCGAGACGACGGACTAGCCATTTCAAACTCACCACCAAGAGTCACCGAAAATATCAAAAAGAAAATATGTCAAATTTTTAGCCACAATGGACTACGCATCACGATAGAAGCCAACAAACAGATCAGCAACTTCCTAGACGTCACCCTCAATCTGAAAAAAGGTACCTTCCAGCCATACACAAAGCCTGACACCATCCTTCAGTATGTCCACCGCGAGAGCAACCACCCAACAACCACAGCAAAACATATACCAATCGGCATCAACAAACGTCTGTCATCACTTTCCTCTGACAAATCATCATTCGACCAAGCCACGCCACCATACCAAAAAGCACTCAATGAAAGCGGATACAAATACACCCTACACTACGAACCAACTTCGAATACCACAAGAAAAAACAGAATTGTGTTTCTGAAGTTTCTGAAGAAGCATATTGCAAAACATTAATCAAGTTGTTTATTACAGATTATCACTTAATCATGCTTTTTGAGATATATAAATAGATGTTGTGTTGACCAAAATTTTTAAAGGTTGCAACCAGCTTTCTACAGTAAAAGCTTTTGAATAAAAAGAACTGAGAACCATTATGGTAATTTCAAACTATAGCAGTGTCAATTAGCCATACTCACTTGGAATTTTGATAGATTATTTTTCCATCTAAGTGAATTGACAAATCCAAGGTATATATTATATATGCAGTAGTTGGTCTCAGACTCGATGATGACCAAAGACCAAGCTCTAAAAGGGTTACTGGTTTTGGACAACATTCACAGAATTGAATAGTGCAGTCATCTACTCTTTCTATATTTTTAAAAAATGTCGGGTATACATTGGGAAGTAATATTTTTATAAAATATGAAAAATGTAACTTTGGACTGGTAAGGTAAAATTATCATCGTTATATGCTTTTTCAAATATAGGTATACCTTGATATCAACCATTCAATATTTCTCTTGTATGTTGTATGGGAATTGCATAGATTATTTCCAAGAGGAGCATCAAAGGTACAGGGACTGGCCAGTTCTTCATTTCCTTGTCATGCAAACAAATTAGTATTAATGTTTATAGCAGAAAAAACCAAAGGGCAAACATAATGTCAGCAGAAACATCAAAATTTTTACATGGCCTCGCACTTTTTATGAAATTTTCCTAATTTGTCAAGATTACATATATAGCAAATTATATTTTATCCACATTGAGATAGCATTTCAAATTTTTATAACTATAAGCAAAATATTTGAATGACAACAAACAATAAGGATTTGGTTTGATTAAATTATCATCTTAACAGAGAATTGCTAAATTTCTGAAAATGAAAATACTGACATAATATTTGCTCTTTTGGATGAAAGAAAATACATTTAGATGTTACGAAAAGCAAGGGAACGGGGTCAGGTATATCATTGAGGATGGGTAGCTAGTTTTGCATAAAAATCGTCTCTGAGAGGGCATTAAACGCAATGAACAGAAACATTTATGAACATGTGCAAAAAGGTTGATAAAGTCACTTACGTTCCATCTCTCGGATTTGTGAAACTGCCTCAGTTTGTGATCTTTCTGGAGGCAAATCTCACAGACAATAGAGTGTTTATGATTCTGGAAGCGCCATCTGAAGACGCTCTTTGTAGGCACGTGACTTTGGTAGCAATTTACATGTTAATCTGCCATATTGGCAGTATCCAAAAATTGACCTCGAGCAAATGCGCGAAGATGAATGTTTGGTGGAATTTAGATTCGCCAAAAATGACATATACGGCCTAGTCAACACACTGCAAATCCCTGGGGTTATACGGTGTTACAATGGCTGGAAGGTGGATGCAGTTGAGGCTCTATGCATCTGTCTGAAAAGACTAGCATATCCCGTGCAGATATTGCGATATGATCCCGAGATTTGGCAGGCCCATCCCGCAGCTGTGCACAATGTTTAACACTGTTGTGAACACTATTTACAACAACTTTGCACATCTTCTCAGGGACATCGATCAACCTTACCTATCCCCAGTAAATCTTAAATTGTATGCAGATGCCATCCATGCAAAGGGGGCAGCCCTGGAAAATTGCTGGGGTTTTATAGACGGCACTGTCAGGCCAATATCTTGACCAACTAGGAATCAAAGGGTCGTTTACAATGGGCACAAAAGAGTCCACGCATTGAAGTTTCAATCAGTTGTGGCTCCAAATGGCCTTATTGCGAATCTTTTTGGGCCCGTTGAAGGACGCAGGCATGACAGTGGTATGCTTCTATCCTGCCTACCCAAACAGGGTTCACCTGCAATGTCCTATCATAAGGAGGAGACCTTTAACAGAAGACGAACAAGCCTTTAATACCTCAATGAGTAGGGTTCGTGTTGCTGTTGAATGGGTTTTTGGGGACATTGCAAACTATTTTAAGTTTATAGATTTTAAGAAAAACCTTAAAATTGGAATGAGTGCTGTTGGGAAAATCTATGTAGTTTGTGCCCTTTCAAGAAATGCCCTGACATGTTTACATGGCTCCACAACATCAACCTTCTTCAATGTGAAACCTCCAAACATTGATGAATATTTTAGGTAAGGTTGATTTTTCAAATTCCATCAAGATTCTGGCAGAGGAGAGGAATCAATCACATCTTTGCATGACAACAGAAACGGTTTTTTAAAAGCCACCAAAGTTACCAAGACAAGACCCATACACACATGATACGCATTGAAAATCACGATATGAGTAAAGCTTTCCAAATATTGAGAACATATAATGCAAAAAACATACTTCAACAAACCCAATTACAATCAACACAACAAAAATTAATTAGGTATAAACTTCCATATAATGAAAGAACATTATTTAGGTTAATAAGACCTAATAAGCACATAGAAGGGGTAAACTAAGTTTAAGCAGAATGTTAATTACCATAAAAATTTACAAAATTCCAAGGATTGGCTCAGGCCTATAATTTTCCAACAAGAAAACACACTTCATAGAATATCTCGAGAAGGGTTTAAAAGCTGAAATTAAGCAACAGAAACATAAATTGAAGGGGGCTTAAGCCCCAAACACTCCTATAATTACTGGTACTTCCTGTCTTGTTTATTTTAATCATTTTACCCAAAGTAGCCTCCCATCAAGGGGCTGGTTTACCAGGGAGCCTATTATACAAAAAAGTAAGTAAGTAAGGCCATCCACTTGTGTAATAAGGTTTCTTACAGGAATCCTTTAGTAGCACTTCAAGTTGCATAAGTTTGCTTACAGCTGGTAGATACCCCCTGTAATCTCGGAGTAATACCTTATGGTCTTTGGGTCTGCCAAGTTGTTTTGGAAGTCGTATTTTTTTGCAATATATTTGATTAGCTTTCTGATGTTGTATTTAGTATGCTTTAACTTTATCAGTATTAACGTATATAATCCTTGTTGTTGAGACATGAACAGTGAGCCATCGTTTCACTTATATATTTGGTGGTTATATTTCTAGTTATTCTTCACCAAGGCTAGGGTTAGCCATAGGGAATTCGTCCTTGTGCTTAGGATATTATTATCATTGTTTGTTTGTTTCTTTTTTTAAGGCTATCGGTCTCTGACCGTCACTGTGTAACATGTGATGGCTATCCAGCTAATTTTGATTCAATGAGGTATTTTGAGTGTGAGTTTGGAACCAATTTGAGTGATATTAAAGGTTCTTTTTCACACAAGGCCTATAACCATCCTTCGTTTTTCATCCCTGAGGCTTGCCACATGTTGAAACTTGCCCGTAATGCTCTAGCAGATCTCAAGGTATTTTGTCATGATGCAAAGCAGGAGATAAAATGAAAATTGGTAATAAACTCTCAAAAGGCCATATGGAGTTTGAGGGACATAAAATGAATGTTAAGGTTGCAGCTCAAACCCTCAGTAGTTTGGTGGTGATGCTATGGAGTATCTTAAGAATAGTGGACATCCTGATTTTGTTAATGCAGAGGGAACCATTAGATTCATACGTGTAATTAACCAAGTCTTAGATTTATTGAATCTGAGAAATCCATTTGGCAATGGATTCAAAAAGCACTTTTTCTGCATGATGCTGCAAAGTGGAAAAAATAATAAATAATTCCATCAACTATCTGATAGCACACACAGACAAATCAGGCATGCCACTTTTAAAACACAGGAGACACATAAACAAGCGTAAGAGACTTGGCATCCCTACTATTGAGCAAGCTATTTAATCATTTGAAATATATTCTAACATATAAACTCTCTCAAGACCAGTTGGAACTGTTATTTGCTTGTATTCGAGGGAGAAATGGCTTTAGCAATAATCCAAATGTGCAGCAATTAAAATCAAGTTTACAAAAATTATTTTAAGAAATTCCATAATTGGCTCAAAACATAGGAACCGCCTAACATTTCAAGAGCAGTTTGCTGGGTCCATTTTTTCACTCAAATAGACTAAAAGGATAGCTCCACTCATGGCAGAAAACCCAATTTCTCAAGAAGATGACAAATATATACAAGACCTTACTGCAAGCCTCAAAGCATATGAATTGACCACACAGAAAAAGGCCGTTTTAGGATATATAGCTGGATATATAGTAAGGGAGCTATGTAGAAAAGTTCAGTGTCCAACTTTCAATAAAGCACTTTATTTGAACCCCGAAGAAATGCCAGCAGTAACAGATCACTACTATTCAGATTGGGCCAGTCCTGTGTCACTTCATCTTATCAATTCCAAAAATCGCGGAAGTCTAGTTTTTCCACATCAACAGGTTGTCAAAATCGTAAACATGTGTGAAAAGGTTTTTAGGGTTGCAGTCATGGGGGTTAATTCAAAAGAAAAACAAATTGCATCAAAAAAGATTTTAGAACTTTTGGTTCACCTTATTAACCAAGAACTTGCAAGAGCTTCCCAGCTTCTCAAGAAGATCATTGAAAAATATGTCACCTTCGTCTTGTAACTTATGAAAAGCAATATACAAAAGATGTTATACACAAAGACAAGATTGGTGTACGCCAGCAGTCAACAAATATGGTTTTGTTCAAAAGTACCTAATTATCAAAGTCTGTGGCACCCGATGATACCCTGCTTTTGTGCAGTTAATACAGAGTCGAGAATACTCTAGGGGACAGGAAGCTCGATATGCTTTCTCTTTGAAATTTTATTTTATAATTTACTTTTTATCATTTTAAGACGAATCTTTGTGGTTCATGTATCACTTGTATCTAACTATTGACGTAAGCATTCCTTGAACTTATAACTCTCAATAGGCTGGCCCGTAAAATGGGGCCTAAAAGTGCGAAATTCTTAAATAAATCAACAAGAAAACAAAAATTAATAAAACATGTCTAATTAATACAGTTTCCAGTACCAAATCGTTGCCTAAACCAAGAAAAACAACATTTTACAAACCTTTTTTGGCTTTGATGCAGTGGATCGATTCCTGGTAGAAAATCGAGACATACCTCCTTTGATTTATTGGGTAATTTTTTCACCAATTTCGGCAAATAATACAACAAAAACGGTTATCTCCAATAAAGCCATGTTTCCTCCATGCAACTGCATCATAACTTTCGCTACAATGGTTTTCCTTAGAGAGAGGCATAACTTGACACATCAGGGAAAAGAGAACACAGTAAGTGAGAGAGATGTGATGTTAGGTTCTCAAGCCTTAATTTTTGCACCAATTTATCTGTAAAACTCAGAGTAGATAAGGTAGGGCTAGTACTATGCAATATGGGAACAAAATTTTATTAGATGTAATAGTTTTAAAATTATTGGTAATTTATTTCAATATATCAAATTTTCGATATTTTTCTGAACCATTTCTGAAATATTTTTGGAATCCAAGCTAGTCTGGAATAATCTTTACATTTTTGAAAAACAAAAAAGAAATTGCACACTTCCAAGTGTTGATATGATATCTTTATTGATATGATATTGCTGAAAATTTCATCGAGATATCTTTTAAAATGCCATCTACAGAGGTGTCACAAAAGTACCAATGCACGCAAATTTGGAAGTTAAGAAAAATCAATTTAAAAATAAACATAATACAAAACATGACCAAATATCTATTAAAGTCTTTTTAGAAGCCATCAACCTCATAGGTAACTCCTTCTTCTGTTGCAGTTATGTCTTCCTTCCGTTTCTTTGCTTTCCTTTTTGATTGCCTAATTTTTTTTAAGTAACCGTTGCACTCGCAGCACTCTCAGGCTTGCGCTTTCTATCAATTTTCAAGAAGAAGGTCATTGTATTACTTCCTGGCTCTATTCTAAGATGAAACAGGACATTTCCTATAGCATTCAGTCCTTTATTTAACACTACTACTGACCCTGCATTGGCAGAATGCAAGTGGTCTCTCCCAGAGAAGACACTCTTGGGGCATCTTGACCAAATTAAATGACTAATAGCTTCGCATATAGCCAACCTAGACAGTCTTTGAGCATTTCTTCCGAAGAAAGTCTTTTGTGATGATGAGCTCTTGGACAACAGCATCTGCAATTTCCTTTTTGTGAGTGTGGTGGATAACATTTTCCTGGTCTTGGTAAAATTTGCACCAAGTATCTGGCCCTTTGGGGCAATACTGATGTTGGGGATGCTCGCCTGTTGAAGCCGAGTGGTAAAGGCCGCCCTTACTTTGACATGCATCTTCTTCAAATTGTCCTTGTTTCGGAGTATGGCAAGCCTACGATAAATTTGAAGCTTGTCAATAAGCGCCCCAGTCAGTCTGCCAGCTCCACCATTTGTTTTTCCATCGCTTAGCTTTTGTTTCCCCTTTGCAGATTTTAATTTGCGTAGAGAAGTTCCCATTCTCTTTTGAACATGGCCTATACATTCAATTTTTGTAATGTTTTTGTCTCCATATGGTCTTAGCAATTTTACTTGGGAAAATGCCTTAGAGTCCCCATCACCAATGTATCCAGTATATTGCAGGTGCCTGGATTCAGCTGATCGCAGAAAAATCCTTTTCACTCCTTCTGGCTCCATAGCTAGTGCAGGCCCTGCAAAATTGATAGGGCAAACATGGTTTGCCGCCCATCTTTCTTTTTCTGCAGAAATAGGTTTTTTGGCCCACCTTGAACAACTGGCTTTGTTGAGGGTCTCATAATCAAGGCATTTGCCTGTAGCTGCAGATATGCAAGTTACAGCTTCCTTGCAATGAAGAGTACCCTCTTTTTCTTCATGTCCTGTCAAAAATTGCTTTGCACTCAATGGCCTCAGTTGGTTCTAAGCCTTTTTCTGAGTGTTCTTCCACTGCAGTCTTGTTCATACTTTCATTGGCTTCATGCATCTTTCACTTTCTGCAAATTGGTTATATGCTTCATCAGTCATAGCATTGAAGCATATTCAAAACTTTTCCAATCCTCCTTTGCCAGCCCCAACCCTAGCACTGATCTGCTATTGACCTCCAAAGTTCTGGAGCCTTTAGAATGGGGCGAGGAATACATTTCACATCCCATTGCACAAGAGTCACATTCGAAGGCAAAGAAGGATGCTAGGCCCATTTTCTTGGCACTGACCTCGGTGATGGAGATTTTTCCAAATTTGCATTTTCAACAGACAACAGATTCAAGAAGGGCTTCCAAAAATGACAGATGAAAGATTCTGAATCCGCTCAGAACCGCCGAATTTGGTGTGGTAGCACCAGCATCACCCAGTTTTTTCTCACTGGCAGAAGTCTCTTTACTTGCTGGGAACTGAAATCAAATGAAATCGAATGAGATCATTAATATGGCAAATTCAGGAATGTGCTCTTATTATATCAGTATAAAACTAAGTAATTTCTTGTTTGTTATTGATTTGTCCTATAAGCTGATTGTATTCACAGATTTAGGCCTAAGCCCGGCCAAGAGAAACACGACCCTGCTTATCAAACCCTGTACACAAGGAGATCATGTGAAAACATGCTTTAATATATATAAAAAATTTTCTTAAATTTATTTTCTGAAACGTGCTTTTGAAGCCTACAACGATGACTGAAAACATGGAACCTAACCATGTCAAGCAGGAATGACCTTCCTCTACTTTATCTAATTGCTGTGTCGTTATCTTGGCTTCAAGGGACATTTGACTTTCAGATGTTGTAGATACAGTCTTTCTTTTGTAAAAAGTCTTTTTTCTTCTTCTCTGGCTTGAAAACATGAAAAGACAGAAAAATAATTAGCGATGACGAGGAAACAAGCTCTAGCCGCAACAGGTGCGATGATTCTGTCTGTCCTTGCTCTTCCGTTCCGAGAAACGAAGTCGATGCCGAGCCAAAAGCATTGACCCATTCAAAAGTAGATACATAAATCAATGACAAATGTATCCAGCGTGTGCCAGGACCAAGAGCTAAAAGGAAGCATGTGCTGTGTGCTGTATGCCCACCATACTGAAGCGTTTCTGCTACAGGGGTAGAGTGCCACCAATTTGTCTTCCCGAGGGCACAGAGGCAAGAACTCGCACAATTCAAGAGCATCTACTCGCACAATTCAAGAGCATTTACAAAGTGAAGCACATGAAGAATGCCTGGGACCCAAGCGCTTGAAGAAACTTTCATCTGTCAAGAAATCTCAAACTTTGCCCTTGGTTAAGATGTTGAGTTCGCAGCGCCAGAAATTGGCCAACAAGATCTAATAATCAATGTGTACAATGATGCAAAATGTTTGACATCATCAGCATTTTCTTGGCCTTCAAGAGTGAAGAAATTCATTCCTGTATTGCTGCATCTCTTTGCTTTGATGCGTCCATGGATAAGAGGCTGAAGGATCATCAATACATGCTACTTAATGTAATTGATGAAAATGGGAAACCAGATCTCAAGTTTATTGGCACTGGACACGTGACTGAGCCTGGTGCCTCTGGGCATCTCGCAGCATTGAAATTGGGAGCGGACGATACTGTTGGCTTCAATGAAGTAATGAAAGTGATAACTCATCTATCAACTGACTGGGAAAATAAGAATGTTGGAGAGCAATGTGGTCTCTGGAAGCTCCTGGATAACAACCAAAGGAAATTAGACATCGACATCCCCATCCTAAAGTCTGTTTGTGCAGTGCATTCAACTGCAAATGCATACAGAGACTTATGTAAGAGTGTCCCAGAAATTGATCACTTGGTTAACCCAATCACTACCGTAAAGTTTAAGCGCTAAATGACCTTCGATCCCAGGCTACGAATTTGTTTACAATCGCTTCTATCCCAAAGCAAAATGGCAGGAATCAGAAAAGAAAGCGCACCAAAGTTGTTCTCAAATAACTTTTTACGATGGCTTCGAACAAAAAAATATTTAATATAAAAGTTACTCTACATACATTGAAAAGACGGCTTATCTAATTTAAAACAATGTAAAAAATAATGTGTCTGTTGTATTTTAAACTTTACCAACCTAAATGTTTGGCATTGTCATTGAATGGTATTCTCCAAAGCATTCTGGACACAAATGGATCCTTTCGTTATTTTTTGCCAATGCTGTACATGCTCCACAAATGTATCTAGGTTCAAGGCGAATTCCCTTTTTATGACAGTTTCTACAACAACCTTTTTTTCCTTCAAAAATTTAGGCCAATGCCTAGTGGCTGCCACCTCTCCACCAAGGCTGGCTGACCCACGCTTCCTTTTTCTCGAAATCTTCTGGGCAATAAGCTGCTTTGTTAGAGCCATTCTAAATTTTAACTGTGTTTTTCCTTTATCTTTCCCAGACTTGTTTTTTGTTTGTGATTTGGCCATACTTTAAAGAGGATAAATGAATTTGCCACACTTAAATCAAACAGGAACCAGAAGATATATGTCCACCAACGGTTGCAGCGACGATAGGTCATATACTGTGCCCTTTTCTGGTCATTGCCATCTACAGCATTCATAAATTTGTTGTAGTTCGAAACTTGGATTGGACACATAACTGGAACTCTTGTTCCATTCCTCTGCTTTCGAGAAACAGATGAAATTTTGGCAGAGGGGTTGACATTGGCGGAGAGAATCTTCACTGGCTTTCAAGACTTTTTATGTCGCCATGCCACAGCTGATAAAGCCGATCCCCCATTCTGAAACTGGATGTAAGATCCAGCTTCCTTGCATATTTTCTTTCCTTTTATTTCTTGTGGAAGTCCTTTGGCATTTGACTTGATTGTGCCACACAAATAAACTCCTTTTTCGAAACGTTCCTCCACACCCGCAACCGTGGTGTCCCTTTTTTCAATATTTTCGGTCAGCTGCTTCACCACTTTATGACCAAGATTTTTCTCTGACTCTTTGCCTGTGGGTTTCCTATGTAAACAAAAAATTTGTTACAGAACCCATTCAGTGAGTCTGCCCTCATCCACACTTGATGCCGTATTTTGTTGGTTTGGCAGGCAAATACTGCTTCGAGCTGGAACGCACTCTAAACTTTATCATGGCCTCATCAATAGCAAAACATTTATGAGGGTTATATGCTTTCAAGCAATTTTTGCAAACAGCATCAAGTACAGGTCTCACTAAAAAGAGTTTATCAAAGTCTGGCGAACTTTTGGGAGGCATTGTTGTCCTATCAGCAACATGAAAATATTTGTTAATTTTTTGGAATCTATTCCTCGACATCAGATTTGAAATAGAAGAATTTCCAAATACTGAATCTTTGCTCCAATATTGCGCAAATGACGGAAAGTTCAAATAAACTCTGATTCCCAGATAAAGTTTGACTTCTTCTTGGATACCATTGGAGGATGGTGTTTGTGGAGAGCATGTTTGTTCATCTCAATGCTAATGTGGGCGTACAGTTCCTTCGGAAAGAGAAGTTCGAAAAAGTCAATTTCACTTGCATCTTCACCCAGGGATTTTGTTGGACCAACTGGCAAGTATGGCAGCGAACACAAATATCAACTTATTGTTTTAAAACAATGCTTCAACATGTGCCTAACTGACTATAAAGTTTGAATTGGCCAATCAAAAACGGTTTTCGTAAAAATACCATTGTTTTTCAAGGACAACTGTAGTTGCTATTGTAATACTACTGAAGAAAATGCGTGACGACTGCAGGCGCTATTGTTTGCAAATTGTTAGCAGGGGATGACGACTATAGTCGCTATGGGAGTGAATGAGTTAAGAAATTAGCAGCAATTTCTACCTATTTTCACGTTTCAGCAAAACGAACCTGTGAGCTGGAAAAAGTTGCAAAAGTGGAAGGGCTAACAGTGCGTTGTTGTCAAGGTCATGGATGCTATGCTCTGGGCTACAGAAGTGTTCTGCAACACCAGATTTGTCTACTTTTTTGTTGATAATGTCTCGTCTGTGTTTGTTAAATCTGTCTTACAGTCGTCTGCTTGTTTGTCCGATGTATTGACAGTTCTTGTGTCCGTTAGTTAAACAGTGTTTGCACTGTATGCGGCGACAAAATATTAGCCTTTACTGATTTACGTGTTTTTATTGTTGTTTATTCTCGGCGTATTGCGGTGTTTCATATTTGCTACAATAATAGAATTGACTCTAACTTCATTAAAGTGAACCAATAATAGAATTGCACTGATTCTTCTAACCTCTGTGTTATCCAACCTTCAATAGGTAGTTCTTGTTTGCTTCTCTCGAAAGCTTCTGAGAGGAGTAGTTGCAATCCAGAGATATTTGATGGGCATAACGCGATCTTTTGACATGACTACCAGTAAGAACCGCCTCTGCTCTTCCAGGAGAGTTGACAAAATTTCTACCCATCCATTTCCTTCCAACTAAACCCCAATTGCATTCAAAAATGCCATTTCTATGTGAAGTCCACCCAACATCATTACAATCTTCTCAATAAATATCTGGATACATCCATTGTACTTGCTTACCTCGCGCATATATAGGCTGATCAGCAGTTATGATTGGACACTGATCAGGATTGACTTTCAACAGAATCTTGTTTGACAATGTCCATGGTATGCCGAACCATGGCAGTAGAATTATCGCTGTCATCCAGTAATGGGAGGAGTGTTGATAATGTCTTCACTGGCCTGATAACTGACTTGCTAGAATGATAACCGGACCAAGAGATACGATTTTGTATGTACTGTGACATGTTGTCTTCATGTAATGAATTCAGCTTATAAAGCCAAAGGTTTGCTTCACTTTTTGCATCAAAACGAGTACTTCCACACATGTTTACACACTAAAGAGGATATTCGGGTGCAAAGGACTCAGGGGGCTGTAATTGTATAATTATCTGGTAGTTGCAGCTTTGTGTCAGAATCTTCTACGTCAGGTTGCACTTCAAGTTCTGTGTCATCTATGAAAACTTCTGGGTGCTGAAAAATCGAGATGCTCATGCCATGAAATGACTTTTTTGAAGTGGCAGATGATGGATTATGGTCTATTTTATCTATTGCTGAAGTTGTGAATATATCTGTTTTAAGACAGGGGGGACAAACACACTCATTTTCTTGATATTGTCTACAAAGCTGCTTCATGATCGATAGTTTCATGTCTTTAACCCTATCATATGAAACAGACAAGCCCTGTCTTGCAAATAAGCTCACTAAGGTCTTTTTTGCGTGTTTTGGAATGAATCAGCAATCCAGTGTATAAAGGAAAGGGGTTCTCCTGATCTTGCGAATGATGAGAAAACTCTGTTACAGCATTAATGCCTGTTTTCTCTTTCACCATGTTGAAACAGATCAACTGAGATATTCTCAATGCAATTGGACTAGTTGCGGACGTTCTGTGCGTGATGTTTGTTCCATCGAATAACATACATACAAACATCAAAATTGATCTTGGTACAGAAGCCTCTTGAGATTTAGAAGATAAAAGTTCTTTGTCTTGCTGCCAAGGACTTCCAAAAACCTTATTTCGTAATATGTTTGCTGCTGTCGTTAAGCTAATACCATTGTCTTCATAGCTCCGCAGACACGACTGGTAAATAGCACCACCAGCCTCTTCATTAAATGTTAAAAGTACTTCACAACCTTTTCTGTGTTCTCCTAGTCTGGGAATGTTGGATAAAATCTTTTGTTTCAACCTTGAGCTATAGACTTGGCCGACATATTCTTCACTTGCTCCGTTCTCCCTCAATGTTTGAGAAAAAAAAATCCTTGATATCACTTAGTTTAAAAACAGGAATGTTGTTGGTTCCAACATAACTTCCTTGGATGTTATCAAGAACTTCACCAAGGGCAATAGCTTCTGTGATAGACTGTTCTGAATCTTCTTTTGCACCCAAACTTTCGAGATGTCCAATTCGATTGTACAGCCCAGAAAGACATGCTTTATGGTACAGAGCTTCTTCTGCAACTAGGTCACCTTCACTTAACTTTGCAAGGAGTTTTTTGTCACAAAGTTTAACTGCTGCATCGCGAACCTGCTCATCTAGACCTAGCGTTTGGGCTTTTGTTAAATTGTCTGGTGTATCTTCTTTGTCACAAAAGAAACAAGTTAGACGAAAGTTTTCAGCGCTGTATCTTGCTCTGATACTAGGAGAAGAGGAACAGTCAGGCTGAGGTACATCTTTATGCTTTCTTTTCTCAAGGGCACGCTGGAAATGCAGGTTGTCATACTTGTTTCTGCAAATATTGTGATATTTCGCTTCATTTGTTGCAAGAATGTCAACTAGTTGATGGCAGTTGTAGATGCTGATCCTTTTTGCAACTGGCAGTGGTAGCTCACCAATTTCAAGAAACTTTAGCAGCTGCTCAGCAATGGTACTATAACCTGACAATTTATCAATCTGGTTGCTTTTTTGCACTGGACAAATAAGCTGATCATCTCCTTCTTCTTGGCAAATAAAACATTCACTCCAGACGAACTGCGTTACTCTCAGAAAGTCACTTGTAGCGTCAAGCAAAGAAAACTTTTTCTTCGACATTGGACAACATAGAATTACCTACCTGAAAGTTCCTTCGAGTGAAAACAATGAATTGGAAGCCCGAGATTTATTTTGATTCAAAAGTTATCTAGGGCTACGTAAAAAATCTGTCAACAGCTTAAATTAACTCTATAACAGCTATTTAGCCCTCCACTGTCAAAGCATGATATTTCACAACCCGCGTGTCAATCTAAGACTAGTGACGTAATTGCCCTGATTGTACAGCTTCATGCTACGAAAAACCCAGATCATTATAGAATAAAGTTTTAATATAGTATTTACAGAAACTGCCCATTGTCCCATTTAAGGAAGTAAGGGAGCCAAATTACCTTCATTTCAATATAGCATCTGGGAACTGAATTCTAATTTCATGCATTTTTGATAGTTTTTGCTACATTTCTCGTAGTTTCAAAAATTTCCAGAAACCTATATTTTCCTATTTACTTGATAATTTGGTCACAAGATGAAGGTAACATCCATATTTGAGGGCTGGGTTCCAGTATCCCATTCTAAAAATAGCATCAAGGGGTAAGATCTTCAGTTATGCCTTCAGTTAAGACTATTCGGTTTGTTAAAAAGTTAGAAAGCTTTATTTCATTTGCATATGAAAAATTTTAATCCTTTATAGAGGAAAGGTCATAGAGGCCTGGGCTTCAGTACCCCATTCTAAAAATAGCAATTGGGTGCATTTTTTGGCCTTGGTCTGTTCGGCATTGTTATCAGCGTGTGAAACTACCCCAGTGTACCTATTATCATGCTGGTATCACAATTTGCACAATTCAAGTCAAATACTGTGCCAAGAGCAGAGACTATTTCACAGGCTTGATAAAGAATTGAAATCTATTGAGAGAGGTAGAAATGTTATGTCTCGATGGAGCAACATCACAGCTCAATTCAGCGAGTCACTAAGGAAATTAGAAGATGACAAGAAAGTAGGATTACTGGGAAAAGCAAGAATTGAAGCAGTCAAGAGAATTTTTTATTTGAGTTTGAAAAGAAATACTCAGGGAATTATTCAGAAAAATCTGTTTCTTACTATTGTCATTTGTTTGTCACGTTTTAGTATGTCTATCACTTCATCTTCACTACTTAGTTTATGTTTCAATTTAGTTGAAGATTGCTTGTCAAAGAAGGCTGTTGGACAAGGGGCATCTTTCTTTGCTCTTTTAATCTTCCAGTTTCTGTAAATTCTGTTTGTATTTTTAGCTGGACAGAAAATTCCAAAGCAGATTGAAAAGCAAATAAAAAGAGCAAACGGCCGTAACTACCACCGTGAAGAGGTACAACGGCTGTGATTTCAAATCTAGAGACAGCAGGCTGCCAAATACTTTGACATTCACTGATGTAAAGGATCCTGAATGTCAACTTTATGATGACATCAATGAGAATGTCGAGGTTAAGATTTGCATAATATTTTCTAAAATACTACATCTCTCTACTACTTCTTTAGTTAACTGCAAGGACAGAAATCGATTAAACATTCCACTACAATTCCTGGGCAATCAGATCATTAATGTTTAAACTCCAGTGTCAGATGTTGTTGCTTTGCATTATCGTTATATGACGACAAATATAGATTCGCATTTGAAGGAAGGTATGAAAATGGTGATTCGTAGGAATTTTTACCAACTATTTTAATGCTATTCACGCTTCAAGTAAAGCTTTAAAGAGCACCGGCACTTAGATAAGTGTATAACAAGATCAGAACCTTACAATTATGCAGAATGTTTTTAACCATTTTGATTCGCTTATAAGCCGCCAGCCTGGATGATAAGCCGCAGAAAATTGGGTTCATAAAAAAATGTAAGCCACCCTTGATTGTAAGCCGCACCATCAAAACCATGCGGAAAAAACTGATAAAAATGTTATTGTGTACCAAAAATTGACATTAGAAGTTCAACCAACAACAGTATCGTCCTACATGGATCATTAATAGCATTCAAAAGTATTTCGGACGTGCCAAGAGATGATGATAAGCTAATAAATACGGTAGTTGTTGACTAGTTATATCTCTTTAGCTTAAGTCCTATACTGTATTTCAATTAAGGTATTTGTTTCTCGCACTTTGTTTTTTAGGGAGCCTCCCAGTCTTTTCTACCATCCAGTCAAAAGAAAAAGATTGTTACTCTTACGTTCGTAAGGGTTCGAGCAGCTTATGAAAGTCAGTTGGTAGAAAAGGACTTCAATACGTTAACTGCTGCATTGACAGAAAAGTTATGTCTTGTAAAGAAGGCTATACAGAATATAGAAGCCGAATTTCAAGATAGCCGCAGGAAAATGTTGTTCGGGATTGGGTCATCATCTTTGCTACGGAAGAAAGCGATACGAATGGAAAAAAGAATAGAGCATTGTTGTCATTAATTCGATCCGAATCCGAAGATTGATTCCGAAGAAATAAACTCTTGTTTTCGCGATTCAATTGACAATGATTTCTTTTCACGATTGATTGAAGTGAAGTGACATGATTGATTGTAATGTAGTGATTGATTGATTTGTTGGAATAGTAGATATTCCACCCAAAAAGAAAACCGTTTCATCTTTCAATATTGCGTATATAAACTGTAAGAATATATAGATAGCCCCCCTGTCTGTCAGAATCCACGGCGATAATAAACATATCTACCTAATGATTTTGGTTAAATAGGCAATGTTTTACCATGTACTTGTATATCATTTGTTATTTATAGCCAATATATTTTGTAATTTCTAGCCCTGAGGTTTTAGCCTGTCTCTGCATCCTTTTATAATTATAAACCTGATTCCATTTTGTACCAAAAAAAAAATTTAAAAACGAAAATGACTTTTTTCAAAATTACGAGGATTGATACCGCTGTCCTTGGGATACATGGTAGGGTACATGAACTTGTTTATGTGTTCAGTCGAAAGGTAACATCAATCCTCATAAACGTGAAAAAAATGAAATTTAGGGACGAAAATGATATTTTTTTAAATTATGAGGATTGATGCCGCTGTCCTTGGGTTACTTGGTAGGGTACATCATAGTCAATAGAAAAAGAATGGTCTGGAATGTCTGCACAGATCAAAGGATTGTGAGCCACATGTTGATCAATTAAGAGTTTGTTCGCCCCAGACTCTTTGGGTGCACCAAAACCTTTGTGGCCTTAGATTCTTTGTTGTTGTGCCTTGAAAACATGATGATCAAGTAATGCCAGGAGCAAACTGTTCAATTTTTGGCTGTAGTTCAAGCAGAAGGAAATCAGGTATCGGGATTTTTAAACTTCCGAAGGCAATAGATGCAGAGGCAAAAATTATAAGAGAAAAATGGATTGCAATTATTGAACGAAATAGAGAGCAAGATCCCTCGTTCAAAGAGCAGAAAGCGCGAGATTCATTGCATATTTGCGAATTGCATTTTGCTCCAGAAGACATTGAACACAGTGAGTATGCAAAAATCGACGATATTTTATTCAAAACTCTAGACTCGTAGCACAAATATGGGTTTCGAGTGGCGTAGCGAGCCCTGCCCAGTGGATGTTCTGAGTTGCCTGCTTAATTTTGTACTGTATTCATATGTCAGCGCTTCTTTTTGAGAAAAAATTCTCCAGTTATACTAAACGGGGGAGGGGCATTTAGCCTCCAATTTATGAATAAATTTCGCCACAGCTGACAAATTCAATAGCGTTTGACCAAAAGATCAAAGTCTTTTGGCTACTGAGAGACCTCTTCCTTAAGAATACCTCTTCATGCAAATTTTCTAATTTTTCTGTAGTTATTTATAGTCTTGAAACTTTAATTGTAACTTGTAGCTTATAGTTTTTTTTGACGAAATTTCTATGTAGTAGGATTTAAAATTGAATGAACTGAAATGAACTGAATTGTAAATAAGTGAACGCTGTTATTGTTACTTATTTTGTGTTATAATTTCTCTACAGGTGTTGACAGAAAGAAAGTCAGATTTGGAAGTTTACCATCACAAAATCATTGCCAAAAAAATCATTTGAAAAAGACGCAGAACCAAGGAATTCAAGTTTTTTGCAAATTGAAAAACGTGAAAAACAAGAGGTGCCATTAAGCAAGCCAAAGCGAGCATGCAAGAGTTTCGATTTATTTTCTGAATCAGTGGCCAAGCTTAAGTTGAATGGGTGGGACCGAAAACTTAATGATAGCAGTTATATCTTTGAAAGGAAAGAAAAAGGATTTATTGCTAGCAAAATCAAAGTAAATGTTGATGAAAGTCTTGACTTCGCAGTGACTATTTTTGGATTGTCTTTACCAGATGATCATTACATTTACAAAAAGTATAAAAGAAACGTCAGAATTCACAGTATAGCATCATTGTTGCAAGAACTATTAAAGCTTACTGTTTGTGAAGGTGTGGACAAGTTTCATGATGGCCTCAATAGACATTCTGTTGCAAGAGAAATTGATCCATTTGAAAACAATTTTCAAGGTGGAAATGAAGCTCAAGATCATAGTAAAGATTACTTTAGATCAAAGAATTGCAAACTTCTTTCAGAGAAAGCAACTTGTGAAAACTGCATTCCTGCACAACCTCGCAAAAAAAGGACAAAAAAGCCTTGTCCCCAGCTAAAATTAAAGCCCCAGTTTCAAGAACAAGGCCAGAGAAATTGAAACTAGCTTTACAAAAGCAAAGATTAGAATGTAAAGATTTAAAAAGAAAGATTGAAAAGATGAAAAGTGACATAGAGAACAACTCAGTGGTAGTTGATGACCAATTGGAGAAGATATTGGCATTATTATTGCTGGAAACGAAGAGAAGCAAAGTCCATTTATGAAGCTTTTTTGAGACAACAACAAGAAGCTTGGAAAAGAAATGGAAAAGGAAATAGGTATCATCCAATGGTAATTCGATTCTCACTCTCAATTGCTGCAAAATCACCATCTGCTTATGAAGAGCTCAGGTCAAGTGGGTTATTGAAGCTACCAAGCAAGAGAACCCTTAGAGATTACAGAAATGTGGTGAAACCTAAGCAGGGTTTTAACAAGCAGATCGTCGAAGAGTTATCATTTATTACTTCAAGTTTCTTTGACGTTCAGAGATACATTGTTGTCTTGTTTGACGAAGTGAAAATCAAGAATAATCCTGTCTGGGACAAGCATTCTGGACAACTTGTAGGTTTCATGGACCTTGGTGATCCTGACCTGAATTTTGCTAGTGCTGAGAAAGAGACATCCTTAGCAACACATATGCTGGTAATCTACTTGAGAGGGGTCTGTACAGATCTCAAATACCCTTTTGCTAACTTGGCAACAACATCAGTAACATCATTCCAGCTCTTGCCATTCTTTTGGAACTCTGTTTTTTACTTGGAGAAGGCTTGAATCTGTGGGTGTTAGCTGTTGTGAGTGATGGTGCATCAGCAAATAGGAAATTTTACAAGTTGCACCGCAAAAAGGGGAGACAAAACAGACAATGAGGTGACACATTGTGTTGTGAATCTTTATGTGAAACACCGTTATATCTACTTCTTTGCAGATCCCCCCCCCCCCATTTATTGAAAACATCAAGAAATTGTTTACATAATTCAGGATTTGGTTTGCAATCCAGACTCATGTGGAACAATGGAAAAACACTGATGTGGAGTCACATAATGCAGGTTTACAATGATGACCTCAGCCGTGGACTTCATCTTGTTCCAAGATTAACCCACGAGCATCTGCACTTGAGTCCTTATTCTAAGATGAAAGTTTATTTGGCTGCCCAAGTGTTAAGCTCTACAGTTGCTAAAGTCCTACACAGGTATTATTCTTCAAATTATCATGCTACAGCAGAGTTTTGTGAAATGCTTGATCTTTTTTTTGACTGCTGTAATGTAAGAAATCAAGTAGAGCATTCAAGAAAAAGGAAAGAATTCCTCAAGCCATATCGTTTACAAAATGATGAACGCTTTTTTTGGTTGAAAGACAAGTTTCTCTCTTATTTGGAAAGCTGGAAATCTAGTATACAAAAAGGCCAGGAAAATTTTCAGATGCTGAAAAAGCAAAAATGTTTCTTTCAGAGCAAACGTTTGAAGGACTAAAGATAACAGCCTTATCCCTTATTAGCGCAACAAAGTTTCTTTTAGCCGAAGGTTGCGACTTTGTTTCATCTGAGCGCTTTTTGCAAGACTGCCTAGAAGAATACTTTGGCAGGCAAAGACAGCTAGGCCGGCGCAATGACAATCCATATGTCCACCAATTTGGATACAATGATAATACAATTCGGGTTGTCATATCAACAGCACCAATGACTGGAAATACATCAGGGATTTACAAAGGAAGACAAAAATCATGGTTTCACATAGATGAAACAAAACTTGCAAAACGAAAGAAGTACTAAACGTCAAAAGCATTACTTTGCATAAATTACCTTAGAATATTAAAACTATTTGCACAACAAATTTAGGCAAATAGTATTTTCATAATTCAGTACCTCAAAAATGTTATGCTCTGTGCAAGAGTTTTTTGAAAATTTGGCATGACAAGTTTTTGTGTAAAAGGGTTAAAAACACAAAAATAATTTCTTAAAAAATTTATTGTGCAAATAATTTCTTTCTTTAAGGTATATCTAGATGATAGCAATAAGTGGTCATTTATTTGCCCCTTTATTAAGTTGTTGCATCACTTTATTGTTCTTTAAACCTTTTCGGAGAGCCTTTCCTCTGCTTAATTTCTGTTTTGCTTTAATGTGCTGGAGCAAGTCCTTTGAATGCGAAAAACACCTTATCTTCAGATATAGTTTCAAAATGTCCTCTAGAAAATTGCTGGCGATTTCGTCAGATACCTCTTGCTCACATCTCTCAATTATAACATGGAACTTGCCTTTAATTCCCATTCTGTTTTTCAAATGAAACACATGCTCACCTAAGTTAGTTTTTTTTCTTTTTCTAATTGTTTTGAGACATGTGCTCTGAAGTAACTTTCAACTGTTTCAAAAATTCTTGTTAGGATGTCAGTCATCTCTATCAAACCTCCTCTTGTCAAAGTATTAACGAGGTCATTTTGATTAAATGATGACTTCTTTGATAATTTCCGTAGACATGCATCTAAAAGAATGGAGTATTGCTGTTTCACAGTATTCTCCATTTTTTTGTGAGTCAGTTTTTGGCGCAAATTTCTGATAACATATCCACCAATGTAGGTAATACAGTGACTTTCTTTTGATGTAAGACTAGTTGCACATACAACTATGTCATCTGAAACAGCAGGTGTATGTGCATGGTGAACCATTTTTTCACCATATTGCATGGCTAATTGAACTGCTGTAGCTTCTTTCAAGTCAGGAAGCCATATATTTGCTTTAGCAACTACCTGTGCCATATATTCAACATAAAATGTCTCAATATCTAGTTTACTGCACAGTGAACTAAAGAGTTCTACAACCAGTTTGGAACTGACAAGAGGATGGTCATTAGAAATGATACATTTTGCAACATCTTCTTGCATTTCTAGAGGGCAACATTCATCCAGAGAAACTTTTTTAAAGCTTCAGTGAGTAGGCTGACCAAAATTTGCTGATCAACAGGATTTTTCTTTTTGTTGCATATCTCAGTGTGTCTTTCCAGTCCCTTTCTTGTCTTGTACACCCTCTTACAATCAGTACATCTAAGTGAATGATCAGGAGCAGCCTCATCCTAAAATATAAAATGCTGGAATTTAAATTCAGTTGGATTGTGTACCTGCATTTTTAACCCTATAGTCACATTTAGCTTTTGAATTTTGGCATTTTACCTACTTTTTTAATATTTCAATATCATAACCTCATAGTTTCATATTATGCTCAACTAGGGTTTGTGTGCATTGGGTTGTAAGCATGTACAACGATTATTTTTTAGAAAATGAGAGATATCCTCTCCCAGCCACATTGTATTAATTTTGCAAAAAACACTGGGCAATCATAGGTGACAGTAAGATCATACAGGCCAGTATACTGCCTTGCTAAAACACAATGCTGTTTGGTTTTGGGCTAGGTAGTTTACTACATTTGATTCCAAATGTTCCAGGTCCGGTTTGTTGAACCATCAACAACTACAATTTATATTCATGACACAGGTATTTGCTCAAAACTTACCACCCCCAACATGTTTTTGTTTTTTACAGCACCTGGACTGGATCGTGTGCAATAAACTGGTTGGTTGGTAATAGGCCTAGAAGGGTCGCCGACGTGTCATAAGCGATTTGAATTTTAAAATAAAATAGAATTAACTTACCTCAATAGAAATATCAACAAGTTCCTTCTCGAAGTCTTCATTATCATCAAAGAAATTTTGATCACCCATAAAATCAACGATAACCTCAAGTTCAGATACAAAAGTAATTTCGGGTTCGGCAGCTTCCATTTATTTCTTGTCTCGAGTCAACAAATACACAACAACAGACCAACTTGGTGCACTCTAAGAGTCTGGAACCTAGTGGAATCATGATATCGATCTTCGAGCGATAAAGTTTCCAGACCATTCTTTTTCTATTGACTATGGGTACATGCACGAATGTGGTGTGTTCATTCGGAAAGTAACATCAATCCTCATAAACATTAAAAAAATCAAATTTAGGGAGGAAAATGATTTTTTTTCAAAATTATGAGGATTGATGGCGCTCTACTTCGGATACATGGTAGGGTACATGCACTAATGTGATGTGTTCAGTCGAAAAGTAACATCAATCCTCATAAACATTAAAAAAAAAAATTAAGGAACGAAAATGATTTTTTTTCAAAATTATGAGGATTGATGGCGCTCTACTTGGGATACATGATAGGGTACATGCACTAATGTGATGTGTTAAGTCGAAAAGTAATATCAATCATCATAAACATTAAAAGAATGAAATTTAGCGATGAAATTAACTTTTTTAAAATTATGAGGATTGATGCCGCTCTCCTTGGGATACATGGTAGGGTACATGCACTAATATGATGTGTTCAGTCGAAAAGTAACATCAATCCTCATAAACATTAAAAAAAAATTTAGGGACGAAAATGATTTTTTTCAAAGTTATGAGGATTGATGGCGCTCTACTTGGGATACATGATAGGGTACATGCACTAATGTGATGTGTTCAGTCGAAAAGTAACATCAACCCTCATAAACGTCGAAAAAATGAAATTTAGGGACGAAAATGATTTTTTTCAAAATTATGAGGATTGATGGCGCTCTACTTGGGATACATGATAGGGTACATGCTTTTTTGTGATGTGTTCAATCAAAAAGTAACATCTTTCCTTATGAACGTGGAAAAAATTAAATTAAGCGACAAAATAATTTTTTTTAAATAATGAGGATTGATGCCGCTGTCCTTGGGATACATGGTAGGGTACATGCACTTGTGTGATGTGTTCAGTCGGAAAGTAATATCAATCCTCATCAACGTAAAAAAATGAAATTTAGGGACGAAAATGATTTTTTTCAAAATTATGAGGATTGATGGCGCTCTACTTGGGATACATAGTAGGGTACATGCACTAATGTGATGTGTTCAGTCGAAATGTAACATAAATCCTCATAAACATTAAAAAAATGAAATTCAGGGAAGAAATGAATTTTTTCAAAATTATGAGGATAGATGCCGTTCTACTAGGTAGAATACATGGTAGGGTACATGCACTAATATGATGTGTTCAGTTGAAAAGCAACATCAATCCCCATAAACGTGAAAAAATGAAATTTAGGGACGAAACTAATATTTTTTTAAAATTATGAGAATTGATGCCGCTGTCCTTGGAATACATGGTAGGGTACATGCACTTGTGTGATGTGTTCAGTCGAAAAGTAACATCAATTCTCATAAACGTGAACAAATGATATTTAGGAACGAAAATGATATTATTTAAAACTATGAAGATTGTTGCCGTTGTCCTTCGGATACATGGTAGGGTACATGCACAAATCTGGTGTGTTGAGTCAAAAAGTAACATCAATCCTCATAAACTCGAAAAAACAAAATTTAGAGACAGAAATGACTTTATTTGAAACTATGAGGATTGATGCTGCTCTCCTTGGGATACATGGCAGGGTACATGCACATGTGTGATGTGGGCAGCCGAAAAGTAACATCAATCCTCTTAAACGTAAAAAAAATTAAATTTAGGGAAGAAATGATTTTTTTTGAATTATGAGGATTGATGCCGCTCTCCTTGGGATACAATGTAGGATACATGCACTAATGTGATGTGTTTAGCCGAAAAGTAATATCAATCCTCATAAACATTAAAAAAATGAAATTTAGGGACGAAAATGACTTTTTTTTAAATTGAGAGGATTGATGCCGCTGTCCTTGGAATACATGGTAGGGTACATGCACTTGTGTGATGTGTTCAGTCGGAAAGTAATATCAATTCTCATCAACATAAAAAAATGAAATTTAGGGACGAAAATGACTTTTTTTTAAAACAATGAGGATTGATGCTACTCTACTTGGGATACATGGTAGGGTACATGCACTTATCTGATGTGTTCAGTCGAAAGGTAACATCAATCCTCATAAACATTAAAAAAATCAAATTTAGGGAGGAAAATGATTTTTTTTCAAAATTATGAGGATTGATGGCGCTCTACTTGGGATACATGGTAAGGTACATGCACTAATGTGATGTGTTCAGTCGAAAAGTAACATCAATCCTCATAAACATTGAAAAAAATTTAGGGACGAAAATGATTTTTTTCAAAATTATGAGGATTGATGGCGCTCTACTTGGGATACATGATAGGGTACATGCACTAATGTGATGTGTTCAGTCGAAAAGTAACATCAATCCTCATAAACGTAGAAAAAATGAAATTTAGGGACGAAAATGACTATTTTAAAATTATGAGGATTGATGCCACTCTACTTGGGATACATGGTAGGGTACATGCACTAATGTGATGTGTTCAGTCGAAAAGTAACATTAATCCTCATAAACGTAAAAAAAATGGAATTTAGGGACGAAATGGCTTTTTTTAAATTATGAGGATTGATGCCGCTCTCCATGGGATACATGGTAGGTTACATGAACTAATGTGATGTATTCAGCCAAAAAGAAACATCTTTCCTCACCAACGTGACAAAAAAAGAAATTTAGGGAAGAAATGATTTTTTTTAAATTATGAGGATTGATGGCGCTCTACTTGGGATAGATGGTAGGGTAAACGCACTACTGTGATGTGTTCAGTCGAAAAGTAACATCAATCCTCATAAACATGAAAAAAATGAAATTTAGGGACGAAAATGATTTTTTTTTAAATTATGAGGATTGATGCTGCTCTGCTAGGATAAATGGTAGGGTACATCCACTATTGTCGTGTGTTAAGTCCAAAAGTAACATCAATCCTCATAAACGTGAAAAAAATTAAATTTAGGGAGAAAAATGACATTTTTTTTAAAATTTTGAGGATTGATGCCGCTCTCCTTGGGGAACTTAGTAGGGTATATGCATTTATGTGATGTGTTCAGTCGGAAAGTAACATAAATCTTCATAAACGTAAAAAAATGAAATTTAGGGACGAAAATGACTGTTTTAAGATTATGAGGATTGGCGCTGCTCTCCTTGGGATACATGGTAGGGTACATGCACTTTTGTGATGTGTTCAACCGAAAAGTAATATCAATCCTCATAAACGTGAAAAAATGAAATTTAGGGACGAAAATGATATTTTTCAATATTATGAGGATTGATGCTGCTCTCCTTGGGATACATGGTAGGGTACATGCACCCATGTGATGCGTTCAGCTGAAAAGTATCATAAATCCTCATAAACGTGAAAAAAAAATGAAATTTAGGGACGAAAATGACTTTTTTTAAATTATGAGGATTGATGCTGCTCGTCTTGGGATACATGGTAGGGTACATGCACTAATGTGATGTGTTCAGTCAAAAAGTAATATCAATTCTCATAAACATTAACAAAATGAAATTTAGGGACAAAAATGACATTTTTTTTAAAATTCTGAGGATTGATGCCGCTCTCCTTGGGGAACTTGGTAGGGTACATGCATTTATGTGATGTGTTCAGTCGGAAAGTAACATGAATCCTTATAAACGTGAAAAAATGATATTTAGGGACGAAATTATTTTCTTTAAATTATGAGGATTGATGCTCCTCTCCTAGGATACATGGTAGGTGGTAGGGTACATGCACTTTTGTGATGTGTTCAATCGAAAAGTAATATCAATCCTCATCAACCTGAAAAAAATGAAATTTAGGGACAAAAGTGACTTTTTTAAAAATTATGAGGATTGATGCTGCTTTCCCCGGGATAAATTATAGGGTACATATACTTATCTGATGTGTCCAGTTGAAAAGTGATATCGATCGCCATAAACATTGAAAAAAAATTTAGGGACGAAATTAGTTTTTTTAAATTATGAGGATTGATGCTGCTCTCCTAGAATACATGGTAGGGTACATGCACTTTTGTGATATGTTCAGTCGAAAAGCAACATCAATCCTCTTAAACGTGAAAAAAATGATATTTAGGAACGAGAATGGTAAAATTTAAATCTAGGAAGATTGTTGCTGTTGTCCTTGGGATACATGGTAGGGTACATGCACTAATCTGGTGTGTTCAGTCAAAAAGTAACATCAATCCTCATAAACTCGAAAAAACGAAATTTAGAGACAGAAATGACTTTTTTTGAAATTATGAGGATTGATGCTGCTCTCCTTGGGATACATGGTAGGGTACATGCACATGTGTGATATGATCAGCCGAAAAGTAACATCAATCCTCTTAAACGTAAAAAAAATGAAATTTAGGGACGAAATGATTTTTTTTTCAATTATGAGGAATGATGCCGCTCTCATTGGGATACAACGTAGGATACATGCACTAATGTGATGTGTTCAGTCAAAAAGTAATATCAATCCTCATAAACATTAAAAAAGAGAAATTTAGGGACGAAAGTGACTTTTTGAAAATGATGAGGATTGATGCCACTCTCCTTGGGATGCATGGTAGGGTACATCCACTAATGTGATGTGTTTAGTCGAAAAGTAACATCAATCCTCATAAACTGGAGAAAAACGAAATTTAGAGACAGAAATGACTTTTTTTGAAATTATGAGGATTGATGCTGCTCTCCTTGGGATACATGATAGGGTACATGCACTTATGTGATGTGTTCAGTTGGAAAGTAACATGAATCCTCATGAACGTGAAAAAAATGATATTTAGGAACGAAAATGACATTATTATTTAAAACTGTGAAGATTGTTGCCGTTGTCCTTGGGATACATGGTAGGGTACATGCACAAATCTGGTGTGTTGAGTCAAAAAGTAACATCAATCCTCATAAACTCGAAAAAATGAAATTTAGAGACAGAAATGACTTTTTTTGCAACTATGAGGATTGATGCCACTCTCCATGGGATACATGGTAGGGTACATGAACTAATGTGATGTATTCAGCCAAAAAGAAACATCTTTCCTCACCAACGTGACAAAATAAGAAATTTAGGGAAGAAATGATTTTTTTTAAATTGAGAGGATTGATGCCGCTCTCCTTGGGATACAATTTAGGATACATGCACTTATCTGATGTGTTCAGTTGAAAAGTAATATCGATCCCCAGAAACATTAAAAAAAAATTTAGGGACGAAATTAGTTTTTTTAAATTATGAGGATTGATGCCCCTCTCCTAGGATACATGGTTGGGTACATGCACTTTTGTGATATGTTCAGTCGAAAAGCAACATCCATCCTCATAAACGTGAAAAAAATGATATTTAGGAACGAGAATGACTTTTTTAAAATTATGAGGATTGATGGCGCTCTACTTGGGATACATGGTAGGGTAAACGCACTACTGTGATGTGTTCAGTCGAAAAGTAACATAAATCCTCATAAACGTGAAAAAAAAATGAAATTTAGGGACGAAAATGACTTTTTTTAAATTATGAGGATTGATGCTGCTCGTCTTGGGATACATGGTAGGGTACATGCACTAATGTGATGTGTTCAGTCGAAAAGCAACATCAATCCTCATAAACGTGAAAAAATGAAATTTAGGGACGAAAATGATATTTGTTTAAATTATGAGCATTGACGCCCCTTTACTGGGTAGGATACATGGTAGGGTACATGCACTTTTGTGATGTGTTCAGTCCAAAAGTAATATCAATTCTCATAAACATTAACAAAATGAATTTTAGGGACAAAAATGACATTTTTTTAAAATTCTGAGGATTGATGCCGCTGTCCTTGGGGAACTTGGTAGGGTACATGCATTTATGTGATGTGTTCAGTCGGAAAGTAACATCAATCCTCATAAACGTGAAAAAATGAAATTTAGGGACGAAAATGACTGTTTTAAAATTATGAGGATTGATGGCGCTCTACTTGGGATACATGGTAGGGTACATGCACTTTTGTGATGTGTTAAATCGAAAAGTAATATCAATCCTCATAAACTTTGAAAAAATGAAATTTAGGGACGAAAATAACATTTTTTTAAAATTATGAGGATTGATGCCGCTTTCCATGGGAAACATGGTAGGGTAAATGCACTAATGTGATGTGTTCAGTCGAAAAGCAACATCAATCCTCATAAACGTGAAAAAATGAAATTTAGGGACGAAAATGATATTTTTTTAAATTATGAGCATTGACGCCCCTCTACTGGGTAGGATACATGGTAGGGTACATGCACTTTTGTGATGTGTTCAGTCCAAAAGCAACATCAATCCTCATAAACGTGATAAATGAAATTTAGGGACGAAAATGATATTTTTTAAACTTATGAGGATTGATGCTGCTCTCCTTGGGATACATGGTAGGGTACATCCACTTTTGTCATGTGTGAGGTCGAAAAGTAACATAAATCCTCATCAACATCAAAAAAATGAAATTCAGGGAAGAAATTAATTTTTTCAATATTATGAGGATAGATGCCGTTCTACTAGGTAGGATACATGGTAGGGTACATGCACTTTTGTGATCTGTTCAATAGAAAAGTAATATCAATCCTCATAAACTTTGAAAAAATGAAATTTAGGGACGAAAATAACATTTTTTTAAAATTATGAGGATTGATGCCGCTTTCCATGGGAAACATGGTAGGGTAAATGCACTAATGTGATGTGTTCAGTCGAAAAGCAACATCAATCCTCTTAAACGTGAAACAATGAAATTTAGGGACGAAAATGATATTTTTTTGAAATTATGAGGATTGATGCTGCTCTCCTTGGGATACATGGTAGGGTACATCCACTTTTGTCATGTGTGAGGTCGGAAAGTAACATCAATCCTCATAATCTCGATAAAAATAAAATTTAGGGACGAAAATCACTTTTTTTAAATTATGAAGATTGATTGCGCTCTCCTTGGGATACATGGTAGGGTAAACGCGCTAATGTGATGTGTTCAGTCGAAAAGTAATATCAATCCTCATAAACATTAAAAAAAATGAAATTTAGGGACGAAAATGACATTTTTTTAAAATTATGAGGATTGATGCCGCTCTCTTTGGGAAACATGGTAGGGTAAATGCACTTATGTGATGTGTTCAGTCGGAAAGTAACATCAGTCCTCATAAACGTGAAAAGAAATTAAATTTAGGGACGAAACTGATATGTTTTAAAATAATGAGGATTGTTGGTGCTCGTCTTGGGATACATGGTAGGGTACATGCACTTGTGTGATGTGTTCAGTCGAAAAGTAATATCAATCCTCATAAACATTAATGAAATGAAATTTAGAGACGAAAATTTCCTTTTTTTAAAATTATGATGATTGATGGCGCTCTACTTGGGACACATGGTAGGGTACATGCACTTATGTGATGTGTTCAGTCGAAAACTAATATCAATCATCATAAACGTGAAAAAAAATGAAATTTAGGGACGAAAATGACATTTTTTCAAATTATGAGGATTTATACCGCTCTCTTTGGGAAACATGGTAGGCTAAATACATTAATGTGGTGTGTTCAGTCGAAAAGTAACATCAATCCTCATAAACATTAAAAAAATGAAATTTAGGACGAGAATTTCATTTTTTTTAAATTATGAGGATTGATGCCGCTCTCCTTGCGACACATGGTAGGGTACATACACTATTGTCGTGTGTTAAGTCGAAAAGTAACATCAATCATCATCAACGTGAAAAAAATGATATTTAGGAACGAAAGTTATATTTTTTAAAACTATGAGGATTGTTGCCGCTGTCCTTGGGATACATGGTAGGATACATGCAGTAAAGTGATGTGTTCAGTCAAAAAGCAACATCAATCCTCATAAACGTGAGAAAATGAAATTTAGGGACGAAAGTGATATTTTTTAAAATTATGAGGATTGATGCCGCTCTACTTGGGACACATGGTAGGGTACATGCACTTATGTGATGTGTTCAGTCGGAAAGTAACATGAATCCTCATAAACGTGAAAAAATAAAAATTAGGGACGAAAATGATATTTTTTATAATTATGAGGATTCATGCTGCTCTCCTTGGGATACATGGTAGGGTACATGCACTTGTGTGATATGTTCAGTCGAAAAGTTATATCAATCCTCATAAACATTAAAAAAGGAAATTTAGGGACGAAAGTGACTTTTTTAGAAATTATGAGAATTGATGCCGCTTTCCACGGGATGAATTATAGGGTACATCCACTAATGTGGTCTGTTCAGTTGAAAAGTAACATCAATCCTCATAAACATAAAAAAATGAAATTTAGGGACGAAATTAATTTTTTTAAATTATGAGGATTGATGACAGTGTCCTTGGGATACATGGTAAGGTACATCCACTATTGTCGTGTGTCAAGTCGAAAAGTAACATAAATCCTCATAAACATTTAAAAAATGAAAGTTAGGGAAGAAATTAATATTTTTCAAAATTATGAGAATATATGCCGCTCTCCTTGGGATACATGGTAGGGTACATGCACTGATGTGATGTGTTCAGTCGAAAAGTGATATCAATCGTCATGAACATTAAAAATCTGAAATTCAGGGACGAAAGTGACTTTTTTAAAAATTATGACGATTGATGCCGCTCTACTTGGGATACATGGTAGGGTACATGCACTTTTGTGATGTGTTCAGTCGAAAAGTACCATCAATCCTCATAAACGTGAAAAAAAATGAAATTTAGGGACAAAAATGATATTTTTTAAAATTATGAGGATTGATGCTGCTCTGCTAGGATAAATGGTAGGGTACATGCACTTGTGTGATGCGTTGAGTTGAAAAGTAATATCAATCCTCATAAAATTAAAAAAATGAAATTTAGGGACGAAATTAATTTTTTTAAATTATGAGGATGGATGCCGCTCTCCTAGGATACATGGTAGGGTAAATGCACTAATGTGATGTGTTCAGTCGAAAAGCAACATCAATCCTCATAAACGTGAAAAAATGAAATTTAGGGACGAAAATGATATTTTTTCAATATTTTGAGGATAGATGCCGTTCTACTAGGTAGGATACATGGTAGGGTACATGCACTTTTGTGATGTGTTCAGTCGAAAAGCAACATCAATCCTCATAAACGTGAAAAAATGAAATTTAGGGACGAAAATGATATTTTTTAAAATTATGAGGATTGATGCTGCTCTCCTTGGGATACATGGTAGGGTACATGCACTTATGTGATGCGTTCAGTTGAAAAGTACCGTCAATCCTCATAAACGTGAAAAAAATGAAATTTAGGGACAAAATTAATTTTTTTAAATTATGAGGATTGATGCCCCTCTCCTAGGAAACCTGGTAGGGTACATGCACTTGTGTGATGTGTTCAGTCGAAAAGTAATATCAATCATCATAAACGTGAAAAAAAAATGAAATTTAGGGACGAAATTAATTTTTTTTTAAATTATGAGGATTGATGCTCCTCTCCTAGGATACATGGTAGGGTACATGCCCTTTTGTGATGTGTTCAGTCGAAAAGTAATATCAATCCTCATAAACATTAAAAAAATGAAATTTAGGACGAAAATTTCATTTTTTTTAAATTATGAGGATTGTTGCCGCTGTCCTTGGGATACATGGTAGGATACATGCAGTAAAGTGATGTGTTCAGTCAAAAAGCAACATCAATCCTCATAAACGTGAGAAAATGAAATTTAGGGACGAAAGTGATATTTTTTAAAATTATGAGGATTGATGCCGCTCTACTTGGGACACATGGTAGGGTACATGCACTTATGTGATGTGTTCAGTCGGAAAGTAACATGAATCCTCATAAACGTGAAAAAATAAAAATTAGGGACGAAAATGATATTTTTTAAAACTATGAGGATTCATGCTGCTCTCCTTGGGATACATGGTAGGGTACATGCACTTGTGTGATGTGTTCAGTCGAAAAGTTATATCAATCCTCATAAACATTAAAAAAGGAATATTAGGGACGAAAGTGACTTTTTTAGAAATTATGAGAATTGATGCCGCTTTCCACGGGATAAATTATAGGGTACATCCACTAATGTGGTCTGTTCAGTTGAAAAGTAACATCAATCCTCATAAACATTAAAAAATGAAATTTAAAGACGAAATTAATTTTTTTAAATTATGAGGATTGATGACAGTGTCCTTTGGATACATGGTAAGGTATATCCACTATTGTCGTGTGTCAAGTCGAAAAGTAACATAAATCCTCATAAACATTTAAAAAATGAAAGTTAGGGAAGAAATTAATATTTTTCAAAATTATGAGAATATATGCCGCTCTCCTTGGGATACATGGTAGGGTACATGCACTGATGTGATGTGTTCAGTCGAAAAGTGATATCAATCGTCATGAACATTAAAAATCTGAAATTCATGGACGAAAGTGACTTTTTTAAAAATTATGACGATTGATGCCGCTCTACTTGGGATACATGGTAGGGTACATGCACTTTTGTGATGTGTTCCGTCGAAAAGTACCATCAATCCTCATAAACGTGAAAAAAAAATGAAATTTAGGGACAAAAATGATATTTTTTAAAATTATGAGGATTGATGCTGCTCTCCTTGGGATACATGGTAGGGTACATGCACTTATGTGATGCGTTCAGTTGAAAAGTACCGTCAATCCTCATAAACGTGAAAAAAATGAAATTTAGGGACAAAATTAATTTTTTTAAATTATGAGGATTGATGCCCCTCTCCTAGGATACCTGGTAGGGTACATGCACTTTTGTGATGTGTTCAGTCGAAAAGTACCATCAATCCTAATAAACGTGAAAAAAAATGAAATTTAGGGACAAAAATGATATTTTTTAAAATTATGAGGATTGATGCTGCTCTGCTAGGATAAATGGTAGGGTACATGCACTTTTGTGATGTGTTCAATCGAAAAGTTATATCAATCCTCATAAACATTAAAAAAGGAATATTAGGGACGAAAGTGACTTTTTTAGAAATTATGAGAATTGATGCCGCTTTCCACGGGATAAATTATAGGGTACATCCACTAATGTGGTCTGTTCAGTTGAAAAGTAACATCAATCCTCATAAACATTAAAAAATGAAATTTAAAGACGAAATTAATTTTTTTAAATTATGAGGATTGATGACAGTGTCCTTTGGATACATGGTAAGGTATATCCACTATTGTCGTGTGTCAAGTCGAAAAGTAACATAAATCCTCATAAACATTTAAAAAATGAAAGTTAGGGAAGAAATTAATATTTTTCAAAATTATGAGAATATATGCCGCTCTCCTTGGGATACATGGTAGGGTACATGCACTGATGTGATGTGTTCAGTCGAAAAGTGATATCAATCGTCATGAACATTAAAAATCTGAAATTCATGGACGAAAGTGACTTTTTTAAAAATTATGACGATTGATGCCGCTCTACTTGGGATACATGGTAGGGTACATGCACTTTTGTGATGTGTTCCGTCGAAAAGTACCATCAATCCTCATAAACGTGAAAAAAAAATGAAATTTAGGGACAAAAATGATATTTTTTAAAATTATGAGGATTGATGCTGCTCTCCTTGGGATACATGGTAGGGTACATGCACTTATGTGATGCGTTCAGTTGAAAAGTACCGTCAATCCTCATAAACGTGAAAAAAATGAAATTTAGGGACAAAATTAATTTTTTTAAATTATGAGGATTGATGCCCCTCTCCTAGGATACCTGGTAGGGTACATGCACTTTTGTGATGTGTTCAGTCGAAAAGTACCATCAATCCTAATAAACGTGAAAAAAAATGAAATTTAGGGACAAAAATGATATTTTTTAAAATTATGAGGATTGATGCTGCTCTGCTAGGATAAATGGTAGGGTACATGCACTTTTGTGATGTGTTCAATCGAAAAGTAATATCAATCCTCATAAACATTAAAAAAATGAAATTTGGGGACGAAATTAATTTTTTAAATTATGAGGATTGATGCCCCTCTCCTAGGATACATGGTAGGGTACATGCACTTTTGTGATGTGTTCAGTCAAAAAGTACCATCAATCCTCATAAACGTGAAAAAATGAAATTTAGGGACGAAATGATCTTTTTTTTCAATTATGAGGATTGATGCCGCTCTCATTAGGATACAACGTAGGATACATGCACTAATGTGAGGTGTTTAGCCGAAAAGTACCATCAATCCTCAAAAACGTGAAAAAAAATGAACTTTGGGGACGAAAATGATATTTTTTAAAATTATGAGGATTGATGCTGCTCTGCTAGGATACATGGTAGGGTACATGCACTTTTGTGATGTGTTCAGTCGAAAAGTACCATCAATCCTCATAAACGTGAAAAAATGAAATTTAGGGACGAAATGATCTTTTTTTTCAATTATGAGGATTGATGCCGCTCTCATTAGGATACAACGTAGGATACATGCACTAATGTGAGGTGTTCAGTCGAAAAGTACCATCAATCCTCAAAAACGTGAAAAAAAATGAACTTTGGGGACGAAAATGATATTTTTTAAAATTATGAGGATTGATGCTGCTCTGCTAGGATACATGGTAGGGTATATGCACTTTTGTGATGTGTTCAGTCGAAAAGTACCATCAATCCTCATAAACGTGAAAAAATGAAATTTAGGGACGAAATGATCTTTTTTTTCAATTATGAGGATTGATGCCGCTCTCATTAGGATACAACGTAGGATACATGCACTAATGTGAGGTGTTTAGCCGAAAAGTAAGATCGATCGTCATAAACGTGAAAAAAAATGATATTTAGGAACGAAAATTATATTTTTTAAAACTATGAGGATTATTGCGCTGTCCTTGGGATACATGGTAAGGTACATGCACTTATATGATGTGTTCATTCAAAAAGTAACATCAATCCTCATAAACTCGAAAAAAAGGAAATTTAGGGACGAAGATCACTTTCTTTTAAAATTATGAATATTGATGCCGCTGTCCTTGGGATACATGGTAGGGTACATGCACTTATCTTATGTGTTCGGCCGAAAAATAACATCCATCCTCATTAACGTAAATAAAAAAATTTAGGGACGAAAATAACTTTTTTTAAATTATGAAGATTGATTGCGCTCTCCTTGGGATACATGGTAGGGTAAACGCGCTAATGTGATGTGTTCAGTCGAAAAGTAACATCAATCTTCATAAACGTGAAAAAAATGAAATGTAGGGACGAAAATGATATTTTTTAAAATTATGAGGATTGATGCTGCTCTGCTAGGATACATGGTAGGGTACATGCACTTGTGTGATGTGTTCAGTCCAAAAGTAATATCAATCCTCATAAACATTAAAAAAATGAAATTTAGGGACGAAAATGGCATTTTTTTAAAATTATGAGGATTGATGCCGCTCTCTTTGGGAAACATGGTAGGCTAAATGCACTAATGTGGTGTGTTCAGTCGAAAAGTAACATCAATCCTCATAAACTGGAAAAGAATTATATTTAGGGACGAAATAAATTTTTTTTAAATTATGAGTTTTGATGCTCCTCTCCTAGGATAAATGGTAGGTACATGCTCTTTTGTGATGTGTTCAGTCGAAAAGTAATATCAATCCTCATAAACGTGAAAAAATGAAATTTAGGGACGAAATGATCTTTTTTTTCAATTATGAGGATTGATGCCGCTCTCATTAGGATACAACGTAGGATACATGCACTAATGTGAGGTGTTTAGCCGAAAAGTAAGATCGATCGTCATAAACGTGAAAAAAAATGATATTTAGGAACGAAAATTATATTTTTTAAAACTATGAGGATTATTGCGCTGTCCTTGGGATACATGGTAAGGTACATGCACTTATATGATGTGTTCATTCAAAAAGTAACATCAATCCTCATAAACTCGAAAAAAAGGAAATTTAGGGACGAAGATCACTTTCTTTTAAAATTATGAATATTGATGCCGCTGTCCTTGGGAAACATGGTAGGGTACATGCACTTATCTTATGTGTTCGGCCGAAAAATAACATCCATCCTCATTAACGTAAATAAAAAAATTTAGGGACGAAAATAACTTTTTTTAAATTATGAAGATTGATTGCGCTCTCCTTGGGATACATGGTAGGGTAAACGCGCTAATGTGATGTGTTCAGTCGAAAAGTAACATCAATCTTCATAAACGTGAAAAAAATGAAATGTAGGGACGAAAATGATAGTTTTTTTAATTATGAGGATTGATGCTGCTCTCTTTAGGATACATGGTAGGGTACATGCACTTGTGTGATGTGTTCAGTCCAAAAGTAATATCAATCCTCATAAACATTAAAAAAATGAAATTTAGGGACGAAAATGGCATTTTTTTAAAATTATGAGGATTGATGCCGCTCTCTTTGGGAAACATGGTAGGCTAAATGCACTAATGTGGTGTGTTCAGTCGAAAAGTAACATCAATCCTCATAAACTGGAAAAGAATTATATTTAGGGACGAAATAAATTTTTTTTAAATTATGAGTTTTGATGCTCCTCTCCTAGGATAAATGGTAGGTACATGCTCTTTTGTGATGTGTTCAGTCGAAAAGTAATATCAATCCTCATAAACATTAAAAAAATGAAATTTAGCACGAAAATTTCATTTTTTATAAATTATAAGGATTGATGCCGCTCTCCTTGCGACACATGGTAGGGTACATGCACTTATGTGATGTGTTCAGTCGAAAAGTAACATCAATCGTCATAAACGTGAAAAAAATGATATTTAGGAACGAAAGTTATATTTTTTAAAACTATGAGGATTGTTGCCGCTGTCCTTGGGATACATGGTAGGATACATGCAGTAAAGTGATGTGTTCAGTCAAAAAGCAACATCAATCCTCATAAACATGAGAAAATGAAATTTAGGGAAGAAAGTGATATTTTTTAAAATTATGAGGATTGATGCCGCTCTACTTGGGACACATGGTAGGGTACATGCACTTATGTGATGTGTTCAGTCGGAAAGTAACATGAATCCTCATAAACGTGAAAAAATGAAAATTAGGGACGAAAATGATATTTTTTAAAATTATGAGGATTCATGCCGCTTTCCACGGGATAAATTAGAGGGTACATCCACTAATGTGGTCTGTTCAGTTGAAAAGTAACATCAATCCTCATAAAATTAAAAAAATGAAATTTAGGGACGAAATTAATTTTTTTAAATTATGAGGATTGATGCCCCTCTCCTAGGATACATGGTAGGGTACATGCACTTATCTGATGTGTTCAGTCGAAAAGTAATACCAATTCTCATCAACATTAACAAATAGAATTTAGGGACGAAATGATTTTTTTTTAATTATGAGGATTGATGACACTGTCCTTGGGATACATGGTAGGGTACATCCACTATTGTCGTGTGTCAAGTCGAAAAGTAACATAAATCCTCATAAACATTTAAAAAATGAAATTTAGGGAAGAAATTAATTTTTTCAAAATTATGAGAATATATGCCGCTCTCCTTGGGATACATGGTAGGGTACATGCACTGATGTAATGTGTTCAGTCGAAAAGTGATATCAATCGTCATGAACACTAAAAATCTGAAATTCAGGGACGAAAGTGACTTTTTTAAACATTATGACGATTGATGGCGCTCTACTTGGGATACATGGTAGGGTACATGCACTTATCTGATGTGTTCAGTTGAAAAGTAACATCAATCCTCATAAACATTAAAACAATGAAAATTAGGGACGAAATTAATTTTTTTTAATTATGAGGATTGATGCCCCTATCCTAGGATACATGGTAGGGTACATGCACTTTTGTGATGTGTTCAGCGGAAAAGCAACATCCATCCTCTTAAACGTGAAAAAATGAAATTTAGGGACGAAAATGACTTTTTTAAAATTATGAGGATTGATGGCGCTCTACTTGGGATACCTGGTAGGGTACATGCACTTTTGTGATGTGTTCAGCGGAAAAGCAACATCCATCCTCATAAACGTGAAAAAATGAAATTTAGGGACGAAAATGACTTTTTTAAAATTATGAGGATTGATGGTGCTCTACTTGGGACACTTGGTAGGGTAAACGCACTAATGTGATGTGTTCAGTCGAAAAGTAACATCAATCCTCATAAACATTTAAGAAATGAAATTTAGGGAAGAAATTAATTTTTTTAAAAATTATGAGAGTAAATGCCGCTCTCCTTGGGATACATAGTAGGGTACATGCACTTTTGTGATGTGTTCAGCGGAAAAGCAACATCCATCCTCTTAAACGTGAAAAAATGAAATTTAGGGAGGAAAATGACTTTTTTAAAATTATGAGGATTGATGGCGCTCTACTTGGGATACGTGGTAGGGTAAACGCTCTAATGTGGTGTGTTCAGTCGAAAAGTAACATCAATCCTCAAAAACTGGAAAAGAATGATATTTAGGGACGAAATAATTTTTTTAAATTATGAGGATCTATACCGCTCTCTTTGGGAAACATGGTAGGCTAAATGCACTAATGTGGTGTGTTCAGTCGAAAAGTAACATCAATCCTCAAAAACTTGAAAAGAATGATATTTAGGGACGAGATAAATTTTCTTTAAATTATGAGGATTGATGCTCCTCTCCTAGGATACATGGTAGGTTCATGCTCTTTTGTGATGTGTTCAGTCGAAAAGTAATATCAATCCTCATAAACATTAAAAGAATGAAATTTAGGACGAAAATTTCATTTTTTTTAAATTATGAGGATTGATGCCGCTCTCCTTGCGACACATGGTAGGGTACATGCACTTATGTGATTTGTTCAGTCGAAAAGTAACATCAATCGTCATAAACGTGAAAAAAATGATATTTAGGAACGAAATTTATATTTTTTAAAACTATGAGGATTGTTGCCGCTGTCCTTGGGATACATGGTAGGATACATGCAATAAAGTGATGTGTTCAGTCAACAAGCAACATCAATCCACATAAACGTGACAAAATGAAATTTAGGGAAGAAAGTGATATTTTTTAAAATTATAAGGATTGATGCCGCTCTACTTGGGACACATGGTAGGGTTCATGCACTTGTGTGATGTGTTCAGTCGAAAAGTTATATCAATCCTTATAAACATTAAAAAAGGAAATTTAGGGACGAAAGTGTCTTTTTTAGAAATTATGAGGATTCATGCCGCTTTCCACGGGATAAATTAGAGGGTACATCCACTAATGTGGTCTGTTCATTTGAAAAGTAACATCAATCCTCATAAACATTAAAAAATGAAATTTAGGGACGAAATTAATTTTTTTAAATTATGAGGATTGATGCCCCTCTCCTAGGATACATGGTAGGGTACATGCACTGATGTGATGTGTTCAGTCGAAAAGTCATATCAATCGTTATGAACATTAAAAATCTGAAATTCAGGGACGAAAGTGACTTTTTTAAAAATTATGACAATTGATGCCGCTCTACTTGGGATACATGGTAGGGTACATGCACTTTTGTGATGTGTTCAATCGAAAAGTAATATCAATCCTCATAAACTTTGAGAAAATGAAATTTAGGGACGAAAATGACATTTTTTTAAAATTAAGAGAATTGATGCCCCTCTACTAGGTAGGATACATGGTAGGGTACATGCACTTTTGTGATGTGTTGAGTCGAAAAGCAACATCAATCCTCATAAACGTGAAAAAATGAAATTTAGGGACGAAAATGATATTTTTTCAATATTATGAGGATAGATGCCGTTCTACTAGGTAGGATACATGGTAGGGTACATGCACTTTTGTGATGTGTTCAGTCGAAAGGCAACATCAATCCTCATAAACTCGAAACAATGAAATTTAGGGACGAAAATGATATTTTTTAAAATTATGAGGATTGATGCTGCTCTCCTTGGGATAGATGGTAGGGTACATCCACTATTGTCGTGTGTTAAGTCGAAAAGTAACATCAATCCTCATAAACGTGAAAAAAATGAAATTTAGGGACGAAATGATTTTTTTTTTCAATTATGAGGATTGATGCCGCTCTCATTAGGATACAACGTAGGATACATGCACTAATGTGAGGTGTTTAGCCGAAAAGTAATATCAATCATCATAAACGTGAAAAAAATGATATTTAGGAACAAAAATTATATTTTTTAAAACTATGAGGATTGATGCCGCTTTCCATGGGAAACATGTTAGGGTAAATGCACTAATGTGATGTGTTCAGTCGAAAAGCAACATCAATCCTCATAAACTTGAAAAAATGAAATTTAGGGACGAAAATGATATTTTTCAAAATTATGAGGATTGATGCTGCTCTCCTTGGGATACATGGTAGGGTACATGCACCTATGTGATGCGTTCAGTTGAAAAGTAACATCAATCCTCATAAACTTTCAGAAAATGAAATTTAGGGACAAAATGATTTTTTTTTCAATTATGAGGATTGATGCCGCTCTCATTAGGATACAACGTAGGATACATGCACTAATGTGAGGTGTTTTGCCGGAAAGTAACACCAATCATCATAAACGTGAAAAAAAATGATATTTAGGAACGAAAATTATATTTTTTAAAACTATGAGGATTGTTGCCGCTGTCCTTGGGATACATGGTAGGATACTTGCAGTAAAGTGATGTGTTCAGTCAAAAAGTAACATCAATCCTCATAAACGTGAGAAAATGAAATTTAAGGACGAAAATAACATTTTTTTAAAATTATGAGGATTGATGCCGCTTTCCATGGGAAACATGGTAGGGTAAATGCACTTATTAGGTGTGTTGAGTCGAAAAATAACATCAGTCCTCATAAACTCGAAAAGAATGATATTTAGGGACGAAATTAATTTTTTTACATTATGAGGATTGATGTCGCTCTCCTATGAAACATGGTAAGGTACATGCACTTTTGTGATATGTTCAATCGAAAAGTAATATCAATCCTCATAAACTTTGAGAAAATGAAATTTAGGGACGAAAATGACATTTTTTTACAATTATGAGGACTGATGCCCCTCTACTAGGTAGGATACATGGTAGGGTACATGCACTTTTGTGATGTGTTCAGTCGAAAAGCAACATCAATCCTCATAAACATTAACAAAATGAAATTTAGGGACGAAAATGATAATTTTTAAAATTATGAGGATTGATGCTGCTCTCCTTGGGATACATGGTAGGGTACATCCACTATTGTCGTGTGTTAAGTCGAAAAGTAACATCAATCCTCATAAACGTGAAAAAAATGAAACTTAGGGACGAAATGATTTTTTTTTCAATTCTGAGGATTGATGCCGCTCTCATTAGGATACAACGTAGGATACATGCACTAATGTGAGGTGTTTAGCCTGAAAGTAATATCAATCATCATAAACGTGAAAAAAATGATATTTAGGATCGAAAATTAAATTTTTTAAAACTATCAGGATTGTTGCCGCTGTCCTTGGGATACATGGTAGGATACTTGCAGTAAAGTGATGCGTTCAGTTGAAAAGTAACATCAATCCTCATCAACGTGAAAAAAAATGAAATTTAGGGACGAAAATGACTTTTTTTAAATTATGAGGATTGATGCTGCTCGTCTTGGGATACAGGGTAGGGTACATGCACTAATGTGATGTGTTCAGTCAAAAAGTAATATCAATTCTCATAAACATTAACAAAATGAAATTAAGGGACAAGAATAACATTTTTTATAAAATTTTGAGGATTGATGCCGCTCTCCTTGGGGAACTTGGTAGGGTACATGCATTTATGTGATATGTTCAGTCGGAAAGTAACATCAATCCTCATAAACGTAAAAAAATGAAATTTAGGGACGAAAATGACATTTTTTTAATTTATGAGGATTGATGCTGCTCGTCTTGGGATACAGGGTAGGGTACATGCACTAATGTGATGTGTTCAGTCAAAAAGTAATATCAATTCTCATAAACATTAACAAAATGAAATTTAGGGACAAAAATGACATTTTTTTTAAAATGTTGAGGATTGATGCCGCTCGCCTTGGGAAACATGGTAGGGTACATGCATTTATGTGATGTGTTCAGTTGGAAAGTAACATGAATCATCATAAACGTGAAAAAAATGAAATTTAGGGACGAAAATGATAATTTTTAAAATTATGAGGATTGATGCCGCTTTCCATGGGAAACATGGTAGGGTAAATGCACTAATTTGATGTGTTCAGTCGAAAAGCAACATCAATCCTCATAAACGTGAAAAAATGAAATTTAGGGACGAAAATGATATTTTTTAAAATTATGAGGATTGATGCTGCTCTCCTTGGGATACATGGTAGGGTACATCCACTATTGTCATGTGTGAGGTCGAAAAGTAACATAAATCCTCATAAACATTAATAAAATGAAATTCAGGGAAGAAATAAATTTTTTCAATATTATGAGGATAGATGCCGTTCTACTAGGTAGGATACATGGTAGGGTACATGCACTTTTGTGATGTGTTCAGTCGAAAGGCAACATCAATCCTCATAAACTCGAAACAATGAAATTTAGGGACGAAAATGATATTTTTTAAAATTATGAGGATTGATGCTGCTCTCCTTGGGATACATGGTAGGGTACATCCACTATTGTCGTGTGTTAAGTCGAAAAGTAACATCAATCCTCATAAACGTGAAAAAAATGAAACTTAGGGACGAAATGATTTTTTTTTCAATTCTGAGGATTGATGCCGCTCTCATTAGGATACAACGTAGGATACATGCACTAATGTGAGGTGTTTAGCCGAAAAGTAATATCAATCATCATAAACGTGAAAAAAATGATATTTAGGATCGAAAATTATATTTTTTAAAACTATCAGGATTGTTGCCGCTGTCCTTGGGATACATGGTAGGATACTTGCAGTAAAGTGATGCGTTCAGTTGAAAAGTAACATCAATCCTCATCAACGTGAAAAAAAATGAAATTTAGGGACGAAAATGACTTTTTTTAAATTATGAGGATTGATGCTGCTCGTCTTGGGATACAGGGTAGGGTACATGCACTAATGTGATGTGTTCAGTCAAAAAGTAATATCAATTCTCATAAACATTAACAAAATGAAATTAAGGGACAAGAATAACATTTTTTATAAAATTTTGAGGATTGATGCCGCTCTCCTTGGGGAACTTGGTAGGGTACATGCATTTATGTGATATGTTCAGTCGGAAAGTAACATCAATCCTCATAAACGTAAAAAAATGAAATTTAGGGACGAAAATGACATTTTTTTAATTTATGAGGATTGATGCTGCTCGTCTTGGGATACAGGGTAGGGTACATGCACTAATGTGATGTGTTCAGTCAAAAAGTAATATCAATTCTCATAAACATTAACAAAATGAAATTTAGGGACAAAAATGACATTTTTTTTAAAATGTTGAGGATTGATGCCGCTCGCCTTGGGAAACATGGTAGGGTACATGCATTTATGTGATGTGTTCAGTCGGAAAGTAACATGAATCATCATAAACGTGAAAAAAATGAAATTTAGGGACGAAAATGATAATTTTTAAAATTATGAGGATTGATGCCGCTTTCCATGGGAAACATGGTAGGGTAAATGCACTAATTTGATGTGTTCAGTCGAAAAGCAACATCAATCCTCATAAACGTGAAAAAATGAAATTTAGGGACGAAAATGATATTTTTTAAAATTATGAGGATTGATGCTGCTCTCCTTGGGATACATGGTAGGGTACATCCACTATTGTCATGTGTGAGGTCGAAAAGTAACATAAATCCTCATAAACATTAATAAAATGAAATTCAGGGAAGAAATAAATTTTTTCAATATTATGAGGATAGATGCCGTTCTACTAGGTAGGATACATGGTAGGGTACATGCACTTTTGTGATGTGTTCAGTCGAAAGGCAACATCAATCCTCATAAACTCGAAACAATGAAATTTAGGGACGAAAATGATATTTTTTAAAATTATGAGGATTGATGCTGCTCTCCTTGGGATACATGGTAGGGTACATCCACTATTGTCGTGTGTTAAGTCGAAAAGTAACATCAATCCTCATAAACGTGAAAAAAATGAAATTTAGGGACGAAATGATTTTTTTTTTCAATTATGAGGATTGATGCCGCTCTCATTAGGATACAACGTAGGATACATGCACTAATGTGAGGTGTTTAGCCGAAAAGTAATATCAATCATCATAAACGTGAAAAAAATGATATTTAGGAACGAAAATTATATTTTTTAAAACTATGAGGATTGATGCCGCTTTCCATGGGAAACATGTTAGGGTAAATGCACTAATGTGATGTGTTCAGTCGAAAAGCAACATCAATCCTCATAAACTTGAAAAAATGAAATTTAGGGACGAAAATGATATTTTTCAAAATTATGAGGATTGATGCTGCTCTCCTTGGGATACATGGTAGGGTACATGCACCTATGTGATGCGTTCAGTTGAAAAGTAACATCAATCCTCATAAACTTTCAGAAAATGAAATTTAGGGACAAAATGATTTTTTTTTCAATTATGAGGATTGATGCCGCTCTCATTAGGATACAACGTAGGATACATGCACTAATGTGAGGTGTTTTGCCGGAAAGTAACACCAATCATCATAAACGTGAAAAAAAATGATATTTAGGAACGAAAATTATATTTTTTAAAACTATGAGGATTGTTGCCGCTGTCCTTGGGATACATGGTAGGATACTTGCAGTAAAGTGATGTGTTCAGTCAAAAAGTAACATCAATCCTCATAAACGTGAGAAAATGAAATTTAAGGACGAAAATAACATTTTTTTAAAACTATGAGGATTGATGCCGCTTTCCATGGGAAACATGGTAGGGTAAATGCACTTATTAGGTGTGTTCAGTCGAAAAATAACATCAGTCCTCATAAACTCGAAAAGAATGATATTTAGGGACAAAATTAATTTTTTTACATTATGAGGATTGATGTCGCTCTCCTATGAAACATGGTAAGGTACATGCACTTTTGTGATATGTTCAATCGAAAAGTAATATCAATCCTCATAAACTTTGAGAAAATGAAATTTAGGGACGAAAATGACATTTTTTTACAATTATGAGGACTGATGCCCCTCTACTAGGTAGGATACATGGTAGGGTACGTGCACTTTTGTGATGTGTTCAGTCGAAAAGCAACATCAATCCTCATAAACATTAACAAAATGAAATTTAGGGACGAAAATGATAATTTTTAAAATTATGAGGATTGATGCTGCTCTCCTTGGGATACATGGTAGGGTACATCCACTATTGTCGTGTGTTAAGTCGAAAAGTAACATCAATCCTCATAAACGTGAAAAAAATGAAACTTAGGGAAGAAATGATTTTTTTTTCAATTCTGAGGATTGATGCCGCTCTCATTAGGATACAACGTAGGATACATGCACTAATGTGAGGTGTTTAGCCGAAAAGTAATATCAATCATCATAAACGTGAAAAAAATGATATTTAGGATCGAAAATTATATTTTTTAAAACTATCAGGATTGTTGCCGCTGTCCTTGGGATACATGGTAGGATACTTGCAGTAAAGTGATGCGTTTAGTTGAAAAGTAACATCAATCCTCATCAACGTGAAAAAAAATGAAATTTAGGGACGAAAATGACTTTTTTTAAATTATGAGGATTGATGCTGCTCGTCTTGGGATACAGGGTAGGGTACATGCACTAATGTGATGTGTTCAGTCAAAAAGTAATATCAATTCTCATAAACATTAACAAAATGAAATTAAGGGACAAGAATAACATTTTTTATAAAATTTTGAGGATTGATGCCGCTCTCCTTGGGGAACTTGGTAGGGTACATGCATTTATGTGATATGTTCAGTCGGAAAGTAACATCAATCCTCATAAACGTAAAAAAATGAAATTTAGGGACGAAAATGACATTTTTTTAATTTATGAGGATTGATGCTGCTCGTCTTGGGATACAGGGTAGGGTACATGCACTAATGTGATGTGTTCAGTCAAAAAGTAATATCAATTCTCATAAACATTAACAAAATGAAATTTAGGGACAAAAATGACATTTTTTTTAAAATGTTGAGGATTGATGCCGCTCGCCTTGGGAAACATGGTAGGGTACATGCATTTATGTGATGTGTTCAGTCGGAAAGTAACATGAATCCTCATAAACGTAAAAAAATGAAATTTAGGGACGAAAATAACATTTTTTTTAAATTATGAGGATTGATGCCGCTTTCCATGGGAAACATGGTAGGGTAAATGCACTAATTTGATGTGTTCAGTCGAAAAGCAACATCAATCCTCATAAACGTGAAAAAATGAAATTTAGGGACGAAAATGATATTTTTTAAAATTATGAGGATTGATGCTGCTCTCCTTGGGATACATGGTAGGGTACATCCACTATTGTCATGTGTGAGGTCGAAAAGTAACATAAATCCTCATAAACATTAATAAAATGAAATTCAGGGAAGAAATAAATTTTTTCAATATTATGAGGATAGATGCCGTTCTACTAGGTAGGATACATGGTAGGGTACATGCACTTTTGTGATGTGTTCAGTCGAAAGGCAACATCAATCCTCATAAACTCGAAACAATGAAATTTAGGGACGAAAATGATATTTTTTAAAATTATGAGGATTGATGCTGCTCTCCTTGGGATACATGGTAGGGTACATCCACTATTGTCGTGTGTTAAGTCGAAAAGTAACATCAATCCTCATAAACGTGAAAAAAATGAAATTTAGGGACGAAATGATTTTTTTTTTCAATTATGAGGATTGATGCCGCTCTCATTAGGATACAACGTAGGATACATGCACTAATGTGAGGTGTTTAGCCGAAAAGTAATATCAATCATCATAAACGTGAAAAAAATGATATTTAGGAACGAAAATTATATTTTTTAAAACTATGAGGATTGATGCCGCTTTCCATGGGAAACATGTTAGGGTAAATGCACTAATGTGATGTGTTCAGTCGAAAAGCAACATCAATCCTCATAAACTTGAAAAAATGAAATTTAGGGACGAAAATGATATTTTTCAAAATTATGAGGATTGATGCTGCTCTCCTTGGGATACATGGTAGGGTACATGCACCTATGTGATGCGTTCAGTTGAAAAGTAACATCAATCCTCATAAACTTTCAGAAAATGAAATTTAGGGACAAAATGATTTTTTTTTCAATTATGAGGATTGATGCCGCTCTCATTAGGATACAACGTAGGATACATGCACTAATGTGAGGTGTTTTGCCGGAAAGTAACACCAATCATCATAAACGTGAAAAAAAATGATATTTAGGAACGAAAATTATATTTTTTAAAACTATGAGGATTGTTGCCGCTGTCCTTGGGATACATGGTAGGATACTTGCAGTAAAGTGATGTGTTCAGTCAAAAAGTAACATCAATCCTCATAAACGTGAGAAAATGAAATTTAAGGACGAAAATAACATTTTTTTAAAATTATGAGGATTGATGCCGCTTTCCATGGGAAACATGGTAGGGTAAATGCACTTATTAGGTGTGTTGAGTCGAAAAATAACATCAGTCCTCATAAACTCGAAAAGAATGATATTTAGGGACGAAATTAATTTTTTTACATTATGAGGATTGATGTCGCTCTCCTATGAAACATGGTAAGGTACATGCACTTTTGTGATATGTTCAATCGAAAAGTAATATCAATCCTCATAAACTTTGAGAAAATGAAATTTAGGGACGAAAATGACATTTTTTTACAATTATGAGGACTGATGCCCCTCTACTAGGTAGGATACATGGTAGGGTACGTGCACTTTTGTGATGTGTTCAGTCGAAAAGCAACATCAATCCTCATAAACATTAACAAAATGAAATTTAGGGACGAAAATGATAATTTTTAAAATTATGAGGATTGATGCTGCTCTCCTTGGGATACATGGTAGGGTACATCCACTATTGTCGTGTGTTAAGTCGAAAAGTAACATCAATCCTCATAAACGTGAAAAAAATGAAACTTAGGGACGAAATGATTTTTTTTTCAATTCTGAGGATTGATGCCGCTCTCATTAGGATACAACGTAGGATACATGCACTAATGTGAGGTGTTTAGCCGAAAAGTAATATCAATCATCATAAACGTGAAAAAAATGATATTTAGGATCGAAAATTATATTTTTTAAAACTATCAGGATTGTTGCCGCTGTCCTTGGGATACATGGTAGGATACTTGCAGTAAAGTGATGCGTTTAGTTGAAAAGTAACATCAATCCTCATCAACGTGAAAAAAAATGAAATTTAGGGACGAAAATGACTTTTTTTAAATTATGAGGATTGATGCTGCTCGTCTTGGGATACAGGGTAGGGTACATGCACTAATGTGATGTGTTCAGTCAAAAAGTAATATCAATTCTCATAAACATTAACAAAATGAAATTAAGGGACAAGAATAACATTTTTTATAAAATTTTGAGGATTGATGCCGCTCTCCTTGGGGAACTTGGTAGGGTACATGCATTTATGTGATATGTTCAGTCGGAAAGTAACATCAATCCTCATAAACGTAAAAAAATGAAATTTAGGGACGAAAATGACATTTTTTTAATTTATGAGGATTGATGCTGCTCGTCTTGGGATACAGGGTAGGGTACATGCACTAATGTGATGTGTTCAGTCAAAAAGTAATATCAATTCTCATAAACATTAACAAAATGAAATTTAGGGACAAAAATGACATTTTTTTTAAAATGTTGAGGATTGATGCCGCTCGCTTTGGGAAACATGGTAGGGTACATGCATTTATGTGATGTGTTCAGTCGGAAAGTAACATGAATCCTCATAAACGTAAAAAAATGAAATTTAGGGACGAAAATAACATTTTTTTTAAATTATGAGGATTGATGCCGCTTTCCATGGGAAACATGGTAGGGTAAATGCACTAATTTGATGTGTTCAGTCGAAAAGCAACATCAATCCTCATAAACGTGAAAAAATGAAATTTAGGGACGAAAATGATATTTTTTAAAATTATGAGGATTGATGCTGCTCTCCTTGGGATACATGGTAGGGTACATCCACTATTGTCATGTGTGAGGTCGAAAAGTAACATAAATCCTCATAAACATTAATAAAATGAAATTCAGGGAAGAAATAAATTTTTTCAATATTATGAGGATAGATGCCGTTCTACTAGGTAGGATACATGGTAGGGTACATGCACTTTTGTGATGTGTTCAGTCGAAAGGCAACATCAATCCTCATAAACTCGAAACAATGAAATTTAGGGACGAAAATGATATTTTTTAAAATTATGAGGATTGATGCTGCTCTCCTTGGGATACATGGTAGGGTACATCCACTATTGTCGTGTGTTAAGTCGAAAAGTAACATCAATCCTCATAAACGTGAAAAAAATGAAATTTAGGGACGAAATGATTTTTTTTTTCAATTATGAGGATTGATGCCGCTCTCATTAGGATACAACGTAGGATACATGCACTAATGTGAGGTGTTTAGCCGAAAAGTAATATCAATCATCATAAACGTGAAAAAAATGATATTTAGGAACGAAAATTATATTTTTTAAAACTATGAGGATTGATGCCGCTTTCCATGGGAAACATGGTAGGGTAAATGCACTAATGTGATGTGTTCAGTCGAAAAGCAACATCAATCCTCATAAACTTGAAAAAATGAAATTTAGGGACGAAAATGATATTTTTCAAAATTATGAGGATTGATGCTGCTCTCCTTGGGATACATGGTAGGGTACATGCACCTATGTGATGCGTTCAGTTGAAAAGTAACATCAATCCTCATAAACGTGAGAAAATGAAATTTAAGGACGAAAATAACATTTTTTTAAAATTATGAGGATTGATGCCGCTTTCCATGGGAAACATGGTAGGGTAAATGCACTTATTAGGTGTGTTGAGTCGAAAAATAACATCAGTCCTCATAAACTCGAAAAGAATGATATTTAGGGACGAAATTAATTTTTTTACATTATGAGGATTGATGTCGCTCTCCTATGAAACATGGTAAGGTACATGCACTTTTGTGATATGTTCAATCGAAAAGTAATATCAATCCTCATAAACTTTGAGAAAATGAAATTTAGGGACGAAAATGACATTTTTTTACAATTATGAGGACTGATGCCCCTCTACTAGGTAGGATACATGGTAGGGTACATGCACTTTTGTGATGTGTTCAGTCGAAAAGCAACATCAATCCTCATAAACATTAACAAAATGAAATTTAGGGACGAAAATGATATTTTTTAAAATTATGAGGATTGATGCTGCTCTCCTTGGGATACATGGTAGGGTACATCCACTATTGTCGTGTGTTAAGTCGAAAAGTAACATCAATCCTCATAAACGTGAAAAAAATGAAATTTAGGGACGAAATGATTTTTTTTTCAATTATGAGGATTGATGCCGCTCTCATTAGGATACAACGTAGGATACATGCACTAATGTGAGGTGTTTAGCCGAAAAGTAACACCAATCATCATAAACGTGAAAAAAAATGATATTTAGGAACGAAAATTATATTTTTTAAAACTATGATGATTGTTGCCGCTGTCCTTAGGATACATGGTAGGATACTTGCAGTAAAGTGATGTGTTCAGTCAAAAAGTAACATCAATCCTCATAAACGTGAGAAAATGAAATTTAAGGACGAAAATAACATTTTTTTAAAATTATGAGGATTGATGCCGCTTTCCATGGGAAACATGGTAGGGTAAATGCACTAATGTGATGTGTTCAGTCGAAAAGCAACATCAATCCTCATAAACTTGAAAAAATGAAATTTAGGGACGAAAATGATATTTTTCAAAATTATGTGGATTGGTGTCGCTCTCCTTGGGAAACATGGTAGGGTAAATGCACTAATTAGGTGTGTGCAGTCGAAAAATAACATCAGTCCTCATAAACTCGAAAAGAATGATATTTAGGGACGAAATTAATTTTTTTACATTATGAGGATTGATGTCGCTCTCCTATGATACATGGTAGGGTACATGCACTTTTGTGATGTGTTCAATCGACAAGTAATATCAATCCTCATAAACTTTGAGAAAATGAAATTCAGGGACGAAAATGACATTTTTTTAAAATTATGAGGATTGATGCTGCTCTCCTTGGGATACATGGTAGGGTACATCCACTATTGTCGTGTGTTAAGTCGAAAAGTAACATCAATCCTCATAAACGTGAAAAAAATGAAATTTAGGGACGAAATGATTTTTTTTTTCAATTATGAGGATTGATGCCGCTCTCATTAGGATACAACGTAGGATACATGCACTAATGTGAGGTGTTTAGCCGAAAAGTAATATGAATCATCATAAACGTGAAAAAAATGATATTTAGGAACGAAAATTATATTTTTTAAAACTATGAGGATTGTTGCCGCTGTCCTTGGGATACATGGTTGGATACTTGCAGTAAAGTGATGTGTTCAGTCAAAAAGTAACATCAATCCTCATAAACGTGAGAAAATGAAATTTAAGGACGAAAATAACATTTTTTTAAAATTATGAGGATTGATGCCGCTTTCCATGGGAAACATGGTAGGGTAAATGCACTTATTAGGTGTGTTCAGTCGAAAAATAACATCAGTCCTCATAAACTCGAAAAGAATGATATTTAGGGACGAAATTAATTTTTTTACATTATGAGGATTGATGTCGCTCTCCTATGAAACATGGTAAGGTACATGCACTTTTGTGATATGTTCAATCGAAAAGTAATATCAATCCTCATAAACTTTGAGAAAATGAAATTTAGGGACGAAAATGACATTTTTTTACAATTATGAGGACTGATGCCCCTCTACTAGGTAGGATACATGGTAGGGTACATGCACTTTTGTGATGTGTTCAGTCGAAAAGCAACATCAATCCTCATAAACGTTAACAAAATGAAATTTAGGGACGAAAATGATATTTTTTAAAATTATGAGGATTGATGCTGCTCTCCTTGGGATACATGGTAGGGTACATCCACTACTGTCGTGTGTTAAGTCGAAAAGTAACATCAATCCTCATAAACGTGAAAAAAATGAAATTTAGGGACGAAATGATTTTTTTTTCAATTATGAGGATTGATGTCGCTCTCATTAGGATACAACGTAGGATACATGCACTAATGTGAGGTGTTTAGCCGAAAAGTAACACCAATCATCATAAACGTGAAAAAAAATGATATTTAGGAACGAAAATTATATTTTTTAAAACTATGATGATTGTTGCCGCTGTCCTTAGGATACATGGTAGGATACTTGCAGTAAAGTGATGTGTTCAGTCAAAAAGTAACATCAATCCTTATAAACGTGAGAAAAAAAAATTTAAGGACGAAAATAACATTTTTTTAAAATTATGAGGATTGATGCCGCTTTCCATGGGAAACATGGTAGGGTAAATGCACTAATGTGATGTGTTCAGTCGAAAAGCAACATCAATCCTCATAAACTTGAAAAAATGAAATTTAGGGACGAAAATGATATTTTTCAAAATTATGTGGATTGGTGTCGCTCTCCTTGGGAAACATGGTAGGGTAAATGCACTAATTAGGTGTGTGCAGTCGAAAAATAACATCAGTCCTCATAAACTCGAAAAGAATGATATTTAGGGACGAAATTAATTTTTTTACATTATGAGGATTGATGTCGCTCTCCTATGATACATGGTAGGGTACATGCACTTTTGTGATGTGTTCAATCGACAAGTAATATCAATCCTCATAAACTTTGAGAAAATGAAATTCAGGGACGAAAATGACATTTTTTTAAAATTATGAGGATTGATGCTGCTCTCCTTGGGATACATGGTAGGGTACATCCACTATTGTCGTGTGTTAAGTCGAAAAGTAACATCAATCCTCATAAACGTGAAAAAAATGAAATTTAGGGACGAAATGTTTTTTTTTTCAATTATGAGGATTGATGCCGCTCTCATTAGGATACAACGTAGGATACATGCACTAATGTGAGGTGTTTAGCCGAAAAGTAATATCAATCATCATAAACGTGAAAAAAATGATATTTAGGAACGAAAATTATATTTTTTAAAACTATGAGGATTGTTGCCGCTGTCCTTGGGATACATGGTTGGATACTTGCAGTAAAGTGATGTGTTCAGTCAAAAAGTAACATCAATCCTCATCAACGTGAGAAAATGAAATTTAAGGACGCAAATAACATTTTTTTAAAATTATGAGGATTGTTGCCGCTGTCCTTGGGATACATGGTAGGATACTTGCAGTCAAGTGATGTGTTCAGTCAAAAAGTAACATTAATCCTCATAAACGTAGAAAAAATGTAATTTAGGGACGAAAATGATATTTTTCAAAATTATGAGGATTGGTGTCGCTCTCCTTGGGAAACATGGTAGGGTAAATGCACTAATTAGGTGTGTTCAGTCGAAAAATAACATCAGTCCTCATAAACTCGAAAAGAATGATATTTAGGGACAAAATTAATTTTTTTACATTATGAGGATTGATGTCGCTCTCCTATGATACATGGTAGGGTACATGCACTTTTGTGATGTGTTCAATCGAAAAGTAATATCAATCCTTATAAACTTTGAGAAAATGAAATTTAGGGACGAAAATGACATTTTTTTACAATTGTGAGGATTGATGCCCCTCTACTAGGTAGGATACATGGTAGGGTACATGCACTTTTGTGATGTGTTCAGTGGAAAAGCAATATGAATCCTCATAAACATTAACAAAATGAAATTTAGGGACGAAAATGATATTTTTTAAAATTATCAGGATTGATGCTGCTCTCCTTGGGATACATGGTCGGGTACATCCACTATTGTCGTGTGTTAAGTCGAAAAGTAACATCAATCCTCATAAACGTGAAAAAAATGAAATTTAGGGACGAAATGATTTTTTTTTCAATTATGAGGATTGATGCCGCTCTCATTAGGATACAACGTAGGATACATGCACTAATGTGAGGTGTTTAGCCGAAAAGTAACACCAATCATCATAAACGTGAAAAAAATGATATTTAGGAACGAAATGATTTTTTTTTAATTTTGAGGATTGATGACACTGTCCTTGGAATACATGGTAGGGTACATCCACTATTGTCGTGTGTCAAGTCGAAAAGTTGCATAAATCCTCATAAACATTTAAAAAATGAAACTTAGGGAAGAAATAAATTTTTTCAAAATTATGAGAATATATGCCGCTCTCCTTGGGATACATGGTAGGGTACATGCACTTTTGTGATGTGTTCAGTCGAAAAGCAACATCAATCCTCATAAACATTAACAAAATGAAATTTAGGGACGAAAATGATATTTTTTAAAATTATGAGGATTGATGCTGCTCTCCTTGGGATACATGGTAGGGTACATCCACTATTGTCGTGTGTTAAGTCGAAAAGTAACATCAATCCTCATAAACGTGAAAAAAATGAAATTTAGGGACGAAATTATTTTTTTTTCAATTATGAGGATTGATGCCACTCTCATTAGGATACAACGTAGGATACATGCACTAATGTGAGGTGTTTAGCCGAAAAGTAACACCAATCATCATAAACGTGAAAAAAAATGATATTTAGGAACGAAAATTATATTTTTTAAAACTATGAGGATTGTTGCCGCTGTCCTTAGGATACATGGTAGGATACTTGCAGTAAAGTGATGTGTTCAGTCAAAAAGTAACATCAATCCTCATAAACGTGAGAAAATGAAGTTTAAGGACGAAAATAAAATTTTTTTAAAATTATGAGGATTGATGCCGCTTTCCATGGGAAACATGGTAGGGTAAATGCACTTATGTGATGTGTTCAGTCGAAAAGCAACATCAATCCTCATAAACTTGAAAAAATGAAATTTAGGGACGAAAATGATATTTTTCAAAATTATGTGGATTGGTGTCGCTCTCCTTGGGAAACATGGTAGGGTAAATGCACTAATTAGGTGTGTGCAGTCGAAAAATAACATCAGTCCTCATAAACTCGAAAAGAATGATATTTAGGGACGAAATTAATTTTTTTACATTATGAGGATTGATGTCGCTCTCCTATGATACATGGTAGGGTACATGCACTTTTGTGATGTGTTCAATCGACAAGTAATATCAATCCTCATAAACTTTGAGAAAATGAAATTCAGGGACGAAAATGACATTTTTTTAAAATTATGAGGATTGATGCTGCTCTCCTTGGGATACATGGTAGGGTACATCCACTATTGTCGTGTGTTAAGTCGAAAAGTAACATCAATCCTCATAAACGTGAAAAAAATGAAATTTAGGGACGAAATGTTTTTTTTTTCAATTATGAGGATTGATGCCGCTCTCATTAGGATACAACGTAGGATACATGCACTAATGTGAGGTGTTTAGCCGAAAAGTAATATCAATCATCATAAACGTGAAAAAAATGATATTTAGGAACGAAAATTATATTTTTTAAAACTATGAGGATTGTTGCCGCTGTCCTTGGGATACATGGTTGGATACTTGCAGTAAAGTGATGTGTTCAGTCAAAAAGTAACATCAATCCTCATCAACGTGAGAAAATGAAATTTAAGGACGCAAATAAAATTTATAAAATTATGTGGATTGGTGTCGCTCTCCTTGGGAAACATGGTAGGGTAAATGCACTAATTAGGTGTGTGCAGTCGAAAAATAACATCAGTCCTCATAAACTCGAAAAGAATGATATTTAGGGACGAAATTAATTTTTTTACATTATGAGGATTGATGTCGCTCTCCTATGATACATGGTAGGGTACATGCACTTTTGTGATGTGTTCAATCGACAAGTAATATCAATCCTCATAAACTTTGAGAAAATGAAATTCAGGGACGAAAATGACATTTTTTTAAAATTATGAGGATTGATGCTGCTCTCCTTGGGATACATGGTAGGGTACATCCACTATTGTCGTGTGTTAAGTCGAAAAGTAACATCAATCCTCATAAACGTGAAAAAAATGAAATTTAGGGACGAAATGTTTTTTTTTCAATTATGAGGATTGATGCCGCTCTCATTAGGATACAACGTAGGATACATGCACTAATGTGAGGTGTTTAGCCGAAAAGTAATATCAATCATCATAAACGTGAAAAAAATGATATTTAGGAACGAAAATTATATTTTTTAAAACTATGAGGATTGTTGCCGCTGTCCTTGGGATACATGGTTGGATACTTGCAGTAAAGTGATGTGTTCAGTCAAAAAGTAACATCAATCCTCATCAACGTGAGAAAATGAAATTTAAGGACGCAAATAACATTTTTTAAAATTATGAGGATTGTTGCCGCTGTCCTTGGGATACATGGTAGGATACTTGCAGTCAAGTGATGTGTTCAGTCAAAAAGTAACATCAATCCTCATAAACGTGAGAAAATGAAATTTAAGGACGAAAATAACATTTTTTTAAAATTATGAGGATTGATGCCGCTTTCCATGGGAAACCTGGTAGGGTAAATGCACTAATGTGATGTGTTCAGTCGAAAAGTAACATTAATCCTCATAAACGTAGAAAAAATGTAATTTAGGGACGAAAATGATATTTTTCAAAATTATGAGGATTGGTGTCGCTCTCCTTGGGAAACATGGTAGGGTAAATGCACTAATTAGGTGTGTTCAGTCGAAAAGTAACATTAATCCTCACAAACGTAGAAAAAATGTAATTTAGGGACGAAAATGATATTTTTCAAAATTATGAGGATTGGTGTCGCTCTCCTTGGGAAACATGGTAGGGTAAATGCACTAATTAGGTGTGTTCAGTCGAAAAATAACATCAGTCCTCATAAACTCGAAAAGAATGATATTTAGGGACAAAATTAATTTTTTTACATTCTGAGGATTGATGTCGCTCTCCTATGATACATGGTAGGGTACATGCACTTTTGTGATGTGTTCAATCGAAAAGTAATATCAATCCTTATAAACTTTGAGAAAATGAAATTTAGGGACGAAAATGACATTTTTTTACAATTGTGAGGATTGATGCCCCTCTACTAGGTAGGATACATGGTAGGGTACATGCACTTTTGTGATGTGTTCAATCGACAAGCAACATCAATTCTCATAAACATTAACAAAATGAAATTTAAGGACGAAAATAACATTTTTTTAAAATTATGAGGATTGATGCCGCTTTCCATGGGAAACATGGTAGGGTAAATGCACTAATGTGATGTGTTCAGTCGAAAAGTAACATCAATCCTCATAAACGTAGAAAAAATGAAATTTAGGGACGAAAATGATATTTTTCAAAATTATGAGGATTGGTGTCGCTCTCCTTGGGAAACATGGTAGGGTAAATGCACTAATTAGGTGTGTTCAGTCGAAAAATAACATCAGTCCTCATAAACTCGAAAAGAATGATATTTAGGGACGAAATTAATTTTTTTACATTATGAGGATTGATGTCGCTCTCCTATGATACATGGTAGGGTACATGCACTTTTGTGATGTGTTCAATCGAAAAGTAATATCAATCCTCATAAACTTTGAGAAAATGAAATTTAGGGACGAAAATGACATTTTTTTACAATTATGAGGATTGATACCCCTCTACTAGGTAGGATACATGGTAGGGTACATGCACTTTTGTGATGTGTTCAGTCGAAAAGCAACATCAATCCTCATAAACATTAACAAAATGAAATTTAGGGACGAAAATGATATTTTTTAAAATTATCAGGATTGATGCTGCTCTCCTTGGGATACATGGTAGGGTACATGCACTTTTGTGATGTGTTCAGTCGAAAAGCAACATCAATCCTCATAAACTTTAACAAAATGAAATTTAGGGACGAAAATGATATTTTTTAAAATTATCAGGATTGATGCTGCTCTCCTTGGGATACATGGTAGGGTACATCCACTATTGTCGTGTGTTAAGTCGAAAAGTAACATCAATCCTCGTAAACGTGAAAAAAATGAAATTTAGGGACGAAATGATTTTTTTTTCAATTATGAAGATTGATGCCGCTCTCATTAGGATACAACGTAGGATACATGCACTAATGTGAGGTGTTTAGCCAAAAAGTAACACCAATCATCATAAACGTGAAAAAAAAATGATATTTAGGAACGAAAATTATATTTTTTAAAACTATGAGGATTGTTGCCGCTGTCCTTGGGATACATGGTAGGATACTTGCAGTAAAGTGATGTGTTCAGTCAAAAAGTAACATCAATCCTCATAAACGTGAGAAAATGAAATTGAAGGACGAAAATAACATTTTTTTAAAATTATGAGGATTGATGCCGCTTTCCATGGGAAACATGGTAGGGTAAATGCACTAATGTGATGTGTTCAGTCGAAAAGCAACATCAATCCTCATAAACTTGAAAAAATGAAATTTAGGGACGAAAATTATATTTTTTAAAACTATGAGGATTGTTGCCGCTGTCCTTGGGATACATGGTAGGATACTTGCAGTAAAGTGATGTGTTCAGTCAAAAAGTAACATCAATCCTCATAAACGTGAGAAAATGAAATTGAAGGACGAAAATAACATTTTTTTAAAATTATGAGGATTGATGCCGCTTTCCATGGGAAACATGGTAGGGTAAATGCACTAATGTGATGTGTTCAGTCGAAAAGCAACATCAATCCTCATAAACTTGAAAAAATGAAATTTAGGGACGAAAATGATATTTTTCAAAATTATGAGGATTGGTGTCGCTCTCCTTGGGAAACATGGTAGGGTAAATGCACTAATTAGGTGTGTTCAGTCGAAAAATAACATCAGTCCTCATAAACTCGAAAAGAATGATATTTAGGGACGAAATTAATTTTTTTACATTATGAGGATTGATGTCGCTCTCCTATGATACATGGTAGGGTACATGCACTTTTGTGATGTGTTCAATCGACAAGTAATATCAATCCTCATAAACTTTGAAAAAATGAAATTCAGGGACGAAAATGACATTTTTTTAAAATTATGAGGATTGATGCCCCTCTACTAGGTAGGATACATGGTAGGGTACATGCACTTTTGTGATGTGTTCAGTCGAAAAGCAACATCAATCCCCATAAACGTGAAAAATGAAATTTAGGGACGAAAATGATTTTTTTTAAAATTATGAGGATTGATGCTGCTCTCCTTGGGATACATGGTAGGGTACACGCACTATTGTCGTGTGTTAAGTCGAAAAGTAACATCAATCCTCATAAACGTGAAAAAAATGAAATTTAGGGACGAAATGATTTTTTTTTTCAATTATGAGGATTGATGCCGCTCTCATTAGGATACAACGTAGGATACATGCACTAATGTGAGGTGTTTAGCCGAAAAGTAACACCAATCATCATAAACGTGAAAAAAATGATATTTAGGAACGAAAATTATATTTTTTAAAACTATGAGGATTGTTGCCGCTGTCCTTGGGATACATGGTAGGATACTTGCAGTTAAGTGATGTGTTCAGTCAAAAAGTAACATCAATCCTCATAAACGTGAGAAAATGAAATTTAAGGACGAAAATAACATTTTTTTAAAATTATGAGGATTGATGCCGCTTTCCATGGGAAACATGGTAGGGTAAATGCACTAATGTGATGTGTTCAGTCGAAAAGTAACATCAATCCTCATAAACGTAGAAAAAATGAAATTTAGGGACGAAAATGATATTTTTCAAAATTATGAGGATTGGTGTCGCTCTCCTTGGGAAACATGGTAGGGTAAATGCACTAATTAGGTGTGTAACTAAAAATAACATCAGTCCTCATAAACTCGAAAAGAATGATATTTAGGGACGAAATTAATTTTTTTACATTATGAGGATTGATGTCGCTCTCCTATGATACATGGTAGGGTACATGCACTTTTGTGATGTGTTCAATCGAAAAGTAATATCAATCCTCATAAACTTTGAGAAAATGAAATTTAGGGACGAAAATGATATTTTTTAAAATTATGAGGATTGATGCTGCTCTCCTTGGGATACATGGTAGGGTACATCCACTATTGTCGTGTGTTAAGTCGAAAAGTAACATCAATCCTCATAAACGTGAAAAAAAATGAAATTTAGGGACGAAATGATTTTTTTTTCAATTATGAGGATTGATGCCGCTCTCATTAGGATACAACGTAGGATACATGCACTAATGTGAGGTGTTTAGCCGAAAAGTAACACCAATCATCATAAACGTGAAAAAAATGATATTTAGGAACGAAAATTATATTTTTTAAAACTATGAGGATTGTTGCCGCTGTCCTTGGGATACATGGTAGGATACTTGCAGTAAAGTGATGTGTTCAGTCAAAAAGTAACATCAATCCTCATAAACGTGAGAAAATGAAATTTAAGGACGAAAATAACATTTTTTTAAAATTATGAGGATTGATGCCGCTTTCCATGGGAAACATGGTAGGGTAAATGCACTAATGTGATGTGTTCAGTCGAAAAGTAACATCAATCCTCATAAACGTAGAAAAAATGAAATTTAGGGACGAAAATGATATTTTTCAAAATTATGAGGATTGGTGTCGCTCTCCTTGGGAAACATGGTAGGGTAAATGCACTAATTAGGTGTGTTCAGTCGAAAAATAACATCAGTCCTCATAAACTCGAAAAGAATGATATTTAGGGACGAAATTAATTTTTTTACATTATGAGGATTGATGTCGCTCTCCTATGATACATGGTAGGGTACATGCACTTTTGTGATGTGTTCAATCGAAAAGTAATATCAATCCTCATAAACTTTGAGAAAATGAAATTTAGGGACGAAATTAATTTTTTTAAATTATGAGGATTGATGCCCCTCTACTAGGTAGGATACATGGTAGGGTACATGCACTTTTGTGATGTGTTCAGTCGAAAAGCAACATCAATCCTCATAAACATTAACAAAATGGAATTTAGGGACGAAAATGATATTTTTTAAAATTATGAAGATTGATGCTGCTCTCCTTGGGATACATGGTAGGGTACATCCACTATTGTCGTGTGTTAAGTCGAAAAGTAACATCAATCCTCATAAACGTGAAAAAAATGAAATTTAGGGACGAAATGATTTTTTTTTCAATTATGAGGATTGATGCCGCTCTCATTAGGATACAACGTAGGATACATGCACTAATGTGAGGTGTTTAGCCGAAAAGTAACACCAATCATCATAAACGTGAAAAAAATGATATTTAGGAACGAAAATTATATATTTTAAAACTATGAGGATTGTTGCCGCTGTCCTTGGGATACATGGTAGGATACTTGCAGTAAAGTGATGTGTTCAGTCAAAAAGTAACATCAATCCTCATAAACGTGAGAAAATGAAATTGAAGGACGAAAATAACATTTTTTTAAAATTATGAGGATTGATGCCGCTTTCCATGGGAAACATGGTAGGGTAAATGCACTAATGTGATGTGTTCAGTCGAAAAGTAACATCAATCCTCATAAACGTAGAAAAAATGAAATTTAGGGACGAAAATGATATTTTTCAAAATTATGAGGATTGGTGTCGCTCTCCTTGGGAAACATGGTAGGGTAAATGCACTAATTAGGTGTGTTCAGTCGAAAAATAACATCAGTCCTCATAAACTCGAAAAGAATGATATTTAGGGACGAAATTAATTTTTTTACATTATGAGGATTGATGTCGCTCTCCTATGATACATGGTAGGGTACATGCACTTTTGTGATGTGTTCAATCGAAAAGTAATATCAATCCTCATAAACTTTGAGAAAATGAAATTTAGGGACGAAAATGACATTTTTTTACAATTATGAGGATTGATGCCCCTCTACTAGGTAGGATACATGGTAGGGTACATGCACTTTTGTGATGTGTTCAGTCGAAAAGCAACATCAATCCTCATAAACATTAACAAAATGAAATTTAGGGACGAAAATGATATTTTTTAAAATTATCAGGATTGATGCTGCTCTCCTTGGGATACATGGTAGGGTACATGCACTTTTGTGATGTGTTCAGTCGAAAAGCAACATCAATCCTCATAAACATTAACAAAATGAAATTTAGGGACGAAAATGATATTTTTTAAAATTATCAGGATTGATGCTGCTCTCCTTGGGATACATGGTAGGGTACATCCACTATTGTCGTGTGTTAAGTCGAATAGTAACATCAATCCTCATAAACGTGAAAAAAATGAAATTTAGGGACGAAATGATTTTTTTTTCAATTATGAAGATTGATGCCGCTCTCATTAGGATACAACGTAGGATACATGCACTAATGTGAGGTGTTTAGCCGAAAAGTAACACCAATCATCATAAACGTGAAAAAGAATGATATTTAGGAACGAAAATTATATTTTTTAAAACTATGAGGATTGTTGCCGCTGTCCTTGGGATACATGGTAGGATACTTGCAGTAAAGTGATGTGTTCAGTCAAAAAGTAACATCAATCCTCATAAACGTGAGAAAATGAAATTGAAGGACGAAAATAACATTTTTTTAAAATTATGAGGATTGATGCCGCTTTCCATGTGAAACATGGTAGGGTAAATGCACTAATGTGATGTGTTCAGTCGAAAAGCAACATCAATCCTCATAAACTTGAAAAAATGAAATTTAGGGACGAAAATGATATTTTTCAAAATTATGAGGATTGGTGTCGCTCTCCTTGGGAAACATGGTAGGGTAAATGCACTAATTAGGTGTGTTCAGTCGAAAAATAACATCAGTCCTCATAAACTCGAAAAGAATGATATTTAGGGACGAAATTAATTTTTTTACATTATGAGGATTGATGTCGCTCTCCTATGATACATGGTAGGGTACATGCACTTTTGTGATGTGTTCAATCGACAAGTAATATCAATCCTCATAAACTTTGAGAAAATGAAATTCAGGGACGAAAATGACATTTTTTTAAAATTATGAGGATTGATGCCCCTCTACTAGGTAGGATACATGGTAGGGTACATGCACTTTTGTGATGTGTTCAGTCGAAAAGCAACATCAATCCCCATAAACGTGAAAAAATGAAATTTAGGGACGAAAATGATTTTTTTTAAAATTATGAGGATTGATGCTGCTCTCCTTGGGATACATGGTAGGGTACATGCACTATTGTCGTGTGTTAAGTCGAAAAGTAACATCAATCCTCATAAACGTGAAAAAAATGAAATTTAGGGACGAAATGATTTTTTTTTTCAATTATGAGGATTGATGCCGCTCTCATTAGGATACAACGTAGGATACATGCACTAATGTGAGGTGTTTAGCCGAAAAGTAACACCAATCATCATAAACGTGAAAAAAATGATATTTAGGAACGAAAATTATATTTTTTAAAACTATGAGGATTGTTGCCGCTGTCCTTGGGATACATGGTAGGATACTTGCAGTAAAGTGATGTGTTCAGTCAAAAAGTAACATCAATCCTCATAAACGTGAGAAAATGAAATTTAAGGACGAAAATAACATTTTTTTAAAATTATGAGGATTGATGCCGCTTTCCATGGGAAACATGGTAGGGTAAATGCACTAATGTGATGTGTTCAGTCGAAAAGTAACATCAATCCTCATAAACGTAGAAAAAATGAAATTTAGGGACGAAAATGATATTTTTCAAAATTATGAGGATTGGTGTCGCTCTCCTTGGGAAACATGGTAGGGTAAATGCACTAATTAGGTGTGTTCAGTCGAAAAATAACATCAGTCCTCATAAACTCGAAAAGAATGATATTTAGGGACGAAATTAATTTTTTTACATTATGAGGATTGATGTCGCTCTCCTATGATACATGGTAGGGTACATGCACTTTTGTGATGTGTTCAATCGACAAGTAATATCAATCCTCATAAACTTTGAGAAAATGAAATTCAGGGACGAAAATGACATTTTTTTAAAATTATGAGGATTGATGCCCCTCTACTAGGTAGGATACATGGTAGGGTACATGCACTTTTGTGATGTGTTCAGTAGAAAAGAAACATCAATCCCCATAAACATGAAAAAATGAAATTTAGGGACGAAAATGATATTTTTTAAAATTATGAGGATTGATGCTGCTCTCCTTGGGATACATGGTAGGGTACATGCACTAATTAGGTGTGTTCAGTCGAAAAATAACATCAGTCCTCATAAACTGGAAAAGAATGATATTTAGGGACGAAATTAATTTTTTTACATTACGAGGATTGATGTCGCTCTCCTATGATACATGGTAGGGTACATGCACTTTTGTGATGTGTTCAATCGAAAAGTAATATCAATCCTCATAAACTTTGAGAAAATGAAATTTAGGGACGAAATTAATTTTTTTAAATTATGAGGATTGATGCCCCTCTACTAGGTAGGATACATGGTAGGGTACATGCACTTTTGTGATGTGTTCAGTCGAAAAGCAACATCAATCCTCATAAACATTAACAAAATGGAATTTAGGGACGAAAATGATATTTTTTAAAATTATGAGGATTGATGCTGCTCTCCTTGGGATACATGGTAGGGTACATCCACTATTGTCGTGTGTTAAGTCGAAAAGTAACATCAATCCTCATAAACTTGAAAAAATGAAATTTAGGGACGAAAATGATATTTTTCAAAATTATGAGGATTGGTGTCGCTCTCCTTGGGAAACATGGTAGGGTAAATGCACTAATTAGGTGTGTTCAGTCGAAAAATAACATCAGTCCTCATAAACTCGAAAAGAATGATATTTAGGGACGAAATTAATTTTTTTACATTATGAGGATTGATGTCGCTCTCCTATGATACATGGTAGGGTACATGCACTTTTGTGATGTGTTCAATCGACAAGTAATATCAATCCTCATAAACTTTGAGAAAATGAAATTCAGGGACGAAAATGACATTTTTTTAAAATTATGAGGATTGATGCCCCTCTACTAGGTAGGATACATGGTAGGGTACATGCACTTTTGTGATGTGTTCAGTCGAAAAGTAACATCAATCCTCATAAACGTGAAAAAATGAGATTTAGGGACGAAATGATTTTTTTTTTCAATTATGAGGATTGATGCCGCTCTCATTAGGATACAACGTAGGATACATGCACTAATGTGAGGTGTTTAGCTGAAAAGTAACACCAATCATCATAAACGTGAAAAAAATGAGATTTAGGAACGAAAATTATATTTTTTAAAACTATGAGGATTGTTGCCGCTGTCCTTGGGATACATGGTAGGATACTTGCAGTAAAGTGATGTGTTCAGTCAAAAAGTAACATCAATCCTCATAAACGTGAGAAAATGAAATTTAAGGACGAAAATAACATTTTTTTGAAATTATGAGGATTGATGCCGCTTTCCATGGGAAACATGGTAGGGTAAATGCACTAATGTGATGTGTTCAGTCGAAAAGTAACATCAATCCTCATAAACGTAGAAAAAATGAAATTTAGGGACAAAAATGATATTTTTCAAAATTATGAGGATTGGTGTCGCTCTCCTTGGGAAACATGGTAGGGTAAATGCACTAATTAGGTGTGTTCAGTCGAAAAATAACATCAGTCCTCATAAACTCAAAAAGAATGATATTTAGGGACGAAATTAATTTTTTTACATTATGAGGATTGATGTCGCTCTCCTATGATACATGGTAGGGTACATGCACTTTCGTGATGTGTTCAATCGACAAGTAATATCAATCCTCATAAACTTTGAGAAAATGAAATTCAGGGACGAAAATGACATTTTTTTAAAATTATGAGGATTGATGCCCCTCTACTAGGTAGGATACATGGTAGGGTACATGCACTTTTGTGATGTGTTCAGTCGAAAAGCAACATCAATCCCCATAAACGTGAAAAAATGAAATTTAGGGACGAAAATGATATTTTTTAAAATTATGAGGATTGATGCTGCTCTCCTTGGGATACATGGTAGGGTACATGCACTATTGTCGTGTGTTAAGTCGAAAAGTAACATCAATCCTCATAAACGTGAAAAAAATGAAATTTAGGGACGAAATGATTTTTTTTTTCAATTATGAGGATAGATGCCGCTCTCATTAGAATACAACGTAGTATACATGCACTAATGTGAGGTGTTTAGCCGAAAAGTAACACCAATCATCATAAACGTGAAAAAAATGATATTTAGGAACGAAAATTATATTTTTTAAAACTATGAGGATTTTTGCGGCTGTCCTTGGGATACATGGTAGGATACTTGCAGTAAAGTGATGTGTTCAGTCAAAAAGTAACATCAATCCTCATAAACGTGAGAAAATGAAATTTAAGGACGAAAATAACATTTTTTTAAAATTATGAGGATTGATGCCGCTTTCCATGGGAAACATGGTAGGGTAAATGCACTAATGTGATGTGTTCAGTCGAAAAGTAACATCAATCCTCATAAACGTAGAAAAAATGAAATTTAGGGACGAAAATGATATTTTTCAAAATTATGAGGATTGGTGTCGCTCTCCTTGGGAAACATGGTAGGGTAAATGCACTAATTAGGTGTGTTCAGTCGAAAAATAACATCAGTCCTCATAAACTCGAAAAGAATGATATTTAGGGACGAAATTAATTTTTTTACATTATGAGGATTGATGTCGCTCTCCTATGATACATGGTAGGGTACATGCACTTTTGTGATGTGTTCAATCGAAAAGTAATATCAATCCTCATAAACTTTGAGAAAATGAAATTTAGGGACGAAAATGATATTTTTTAAAATTATGAGGATTGATGCCGCTCTCATTAGGATACAACGTAGGATACATGCACTAATGTGAGGTGTTTAGCCGAAAAGTAACACCAATCATCATAAACGTGAAAAAAATGATATTTAGGAACGAAAATTATATTTTTTAAAACTATGAGGATTGTTGCCGCTGTCCTTGGGATACATGGTAGGATACTTGCAGTAAAGTGATGTGTTCAGTCAAAAAGTAACATCAATCCTCAAAAACGTGAGAAAATGAAATTTAAGGACGAAAATAACATTTTTTTAAAATTATGAGGATTGATGCCGCTTTCCATGGGAAACATGGTAGGGTAAATGCACTAATGTGATGTGTTCAGTCGAAAAGTAACATCAATCCTCATAAACGTAGAAAAAATGAAATTTAGGGACGAAAATGATATTTTTCAAAATTATGAGGATTGGTGTCGCTCTCCTTGGGAAACATGGTAGGGTAAATGCACTAATTAGGTGTGTTCAGTCGAAAAATAACATCAGTCCTCATAAACTGGAAAAGAATGATATTTAGGGACGAAATTAATTTTTTTACATTACGAGGATTGATGTCGCTCTCCTATGATACATGGTAGGGTACATGCACTTTTGTGATGTGTTCAATCGAAAAGTAATATCAATCCTCATAAACTTTGAGAAAATGAAATTTAGGGACGAAATTAATTTTTTTAAATTATGAGGATTGATGCCCCTCTACTAGGTAGGATACATGGTAGGGTACATGCACTTTTGTGATGTGTTCAGTCGAAAAGCAACATCAATCCTCATAAACATTAACAAAATGGAATTTAGGGACGAAAATGATATTTTTTAAAATTATGAGGATTGATGCTGCTCTCCTTGGGATACATGGTAGGGTACATCCACTATTGTCGTGTGTTAAGTCGAAAAGTAACATCAATCCTCATAAACGTGAAAAAAATGAAATTAAGGGACGAAATGATTTTTTTTTCAATTATGAGGATTGATGCCGCTCTCATTAGGATACAACGTAGGATACATGCACTAATGTGAGGTGTTTAGCCGAAAAGTAACACCAATCATCATAAACGTGAAAAAAATGATATTTAGGAACGAAAATTATATATTTTAAAACTATGAGGATTGTTGCCGCTGTCCTTGGGATACATGGTAGGATACTTGCAGTAAAGTGATGTGTTCAGTCAAAAAGTAACATCAATCCTCATAAACGTGAGAAAATGAAATTTAAGGACGAAAATAACATTTTTTTAAAATTATGAGGATTGATGCCGCTTTCCATGGAAAACATGGTAGGGTAAATGCACTAATGTGATGTGTTCAGTCGAAAAGTAACATCAATCCTCATAAACGTAGAAAAAATGAAATTTAGGGACGAAAATGATATTTTTCAAAATTATGAGGATTGGTGTCGCTCTCCTTGGGAAACATGGTAGGGTAAATGCACTAATTAGGTGTGTTCAGTCGAAAAATAACATCAGTCCTCATAAACTCAAAAAGAATGATATTTAGGGACGAAATTAATTTTTTTACATTATGAGGATTGATGTCGCTCTCCTATGATACATGGTAGGGTACATGCACTTTTGTGATGTGTTCAATCGAAAAGTAATATCAATCCTCATAAACTTTGAGAAAATGAAATTTAGGGACGAAAATGATATTTTTTAAAATTATGAGGATTGATGCTGCTCTCCTTGGGATACATGGTAGGGTACATGCACTATTGTCGTGTGTTAAGTCGAAAAGTAACATCAATCCTCATAAACGTGAAAAAAAATGAAATTTAGGGACGAAATGATTTTTTTTTCAATTATGAGGATTGATGCCGCTCTCATTAGGATACAACGTAGGATACATGCACTAATGTGAGGTGTTTAGCCGAAAAGTAACACCAATCATCATAAACGTGAAAAAAATGATATTTAGGAACGAAAATTATATTTTTTAAAACTATGAGGATTGTTGCCGCTGTCCTTGGGATACATGGTAGGATACTTGCAGTAAAGTGATGTGTTCAGTCAAAAAGTAACATCAATCCTCAAAAACGTGAGAAAATGAAATTTAAGGACGAAAATAACATTTTTTTAAAATTATGAGGATTGATGCCGCTTTCCATGGGAAACATGGTAGGGTAAATGCACTAATGTGATGTGTTCAGTCGAAAAGTAACATCAATCCTCATAAACGTAGAAAAAATGAAATTTAGGGACGAAAATGATATTTTTCAAAATTATGAGGATTGGTGTCGCTCTCCTTGGGAAACATGGTAGGGTAAATGCACTAATTAGGTGTGTTCAGTCGAAAAATAACATCAGTCCTCATAAACTCGAAAAGAATGATATTTAGGGACGAAATTAATTTTTTTACATTACGAGGATTGATGTCGCTCTCCTATGATACATGGTAGGGTACATGCACTTTTGTGATGTGTTCAATCGAAAAGTAATATCAATCCTCATAAACTTTGAGAAAATGAAATTTAGGGACGAAATTAATTTTTTTAAATTATGAGGATTGATGCCCCTCTACTAGGTAGGATACATGGTAGGGTACATGCACTTTTGTGATGTGTTCAGTCGAAAAGCAACATCAATCCTCATAAACATTAACAAAATGGAATTTAGGGACGAAAATGATATTTTTTAAAATTATGAGGATTGATGCTGCTCTCCTTGGGATACATGGTAGGGTACATCCACTATTGTCGTGTGTTAAGTCGAAAAGTAACATCAATCCTCATAAACGTGAAAAAAATGAAATTTAGGGACGAAATGATTTTTTTTTCAATTATGAGGATTGATGCCGCTCTCATTAGGATACAACGTAGGATACATGCACTAATGTGAGGTGTTTAGCCGAAAAGTAACACCAATCATCATAAACGTGAAAAAAATGATATTTAGGAACGAAAATTATATATTTTAAAACTATGAGGATTGTTGCCGCTGTCCTTGGGATACATGGTAGGATACTTGCAGTAAAGTGATGTGTTCAGTCAAAAAGTAACATCAATCCTCATAAACGTGAGAAAATGAAATTGAAGGACGAAAATAACATTTTTTTAAAATTATGAGGATTGATGCCGCTTTCCATGGGAAACATGGTAGGGTAAATGCACTAATGTGATGTGTTCAGTCGAAAAGTAACATTAATCCTCATAAACATAGAAAAAATGTAATTTAGGGACGAAAATGATATTTTTCAAAATTATGAGGATTGGTGTCGCTCTCCTTGGGGAACATGGTAGGGTAAATGCACTAATTAGGTGTGTTCAGTCGAAAAATAACATCAGTCCTCATAAACTCGAAAAGAATGATATTTAGGGACGAAATTAATTTTTTTACATTATGAGGATTGATGTCGCTCTCCTATGATACATGGTAGGGTACATGCACTTTTGTGATGTGTTCAATCGACAAGTAATATCAATCCTCATAAACTTTGAGAAAATGAAATTCAGGGACGAAAATGACATTTTTTTAAAATTATGAGGATTGATGCTGCTCTCCTTGGGATACATGGTAGGGTACATCCACTATTGTCGTGTGTTAAGTCGAAAAGTAACATCAATCCTCATAAACGTGAAAAAAATGAGATTTAGGAACGAAAATTATATTTTTTAAAACTATGAGGATTGTTGCCGCTGTCCTTGGGATACATGGTAGGATACTTGCAGTAAAGTGATGTGTTCAGTCAAAAAGTAACATCAATCCTCATAAACGTGAGAAAATGAAATTTAAGGACGAAAATAACATTTTTTTGAAATTATGAGGATTGATGCCGCTTTCCATGGGAAACATGGTAGGGTAAATGCACTAATGTGATGTGTTCAGTCGAAAAGGAACATCAATCCTCATAAACTTCAAAAAATGAAATTTAGGGACGAAAATGATATTTTTCAAAATTATGAGGATTGGTGTCGCTCTCCTTGGGAAACATGGTAGGGTAAATGCACTAATTAGGTGTGTTCAGTCGAAAAATAACATCAGTCCTCATAAACTCGAAAAGAATGATATTTAGGGACGAAATTAATTTTTTTACATTATGAGGATTGATGTCGCTCTCCTATGATACATGGTAGGGTACATGCACTTTTGTGATGTGTTCAATCGACAAGTAATATCAATCCTCATAAACTTTGAGAAAATGAAATTCAGGGACGAAAATGACATTTTTATAAAATTATGAGGATTGATGCCCCTCTACTAGGTAGGATACATGGTAGGGTACATGCACTTTTGTGATGTGTTCAGTCGAAAAGCAACATCAATCCTCATAAACATTAACAAAATGAGATTTAGGGACGAAAATGATATTTTTTAAAATTATCAGGATTGATGCTGCTCTCCTTGGGATACATGGTAGGGTACATCCACTATTGTCGTGTGTTAAGTCGAAAAGTAACATCAATCCTCATAAACGTGAAAAAAATGAAATTTAGGGACGAAATGATTTTTTTTTCAATTATGAAGATTGATGCCGCTCTCATTAGGATACAACGTAGGATACATGCACTAATGTGAGGTGTTTAGCCGAAAAGTAACACCAATCATCATAAACGTGAAAAAAAATGATATTTAGGAACGAAAATTATATTTTTTAAAACTATGAGGATTGTTGCCGCTGTCCTTGGGATACATGGTAGGATACTTGCAGTAAAGTGATGTGTTCAGTCAAAAAGTAACATCAATCCTCATAAACGTGAGAAAATGAAATTGAAGGACGAAAATAACATTTTTTTAAAATTATGAGGATTGATGCCGCTTTCCATGGGAAACATGGTAGGGTAAATGCACTAATGTGATGTGTTCAGTCGAAAAGCAACATCAATCCTCATAAACTTGAAAAAATGAAATTTAGGGACGAAAATGATATTTTTCAAAATTATGAGGATTGGTGTCGCTCTCCTTGGGAAACATGGTAGGGTAAATGCACTAATTAGGTGTGTTCAGTCGAAAAATAACATCAGTCCTCATAAACTCGAAAAGAATGATATTTAGGGACGAAATTAATTTTTTTGCATTATGAGGATTGATGTCGCTCTCCTATGATACATGGTAGGGTACATGCACTTTTGTGATGTGTTCAATCGACAAGTAATATCAATCCTCATAAACTTTGAGAAAATGAAATTCAGGGACGAAAATGACATTTTTTTAAAATTATGAGGATTGATGCCCCTCTACTAGGTAGGATACATGGTAGGGTACATGCACTTTTGTGATGTGTTCAGTCGAAAAGCAACATCAATCCCCATAAACGTGAAAAAATGAAATTTAGGGACGAAAATGATTTTTTTTAAAATTATGAGGATTGATGCTGCTCTCCTTGGGATACATGGTAGGGTACATGCACTATTGTCGTGTGTTAAGTCGAAAAGTAACATCAATCCTCATAAACGTGAAAAAAATGAAATTTAGGGACGAAATGATTTTTTTTTTCAATTATGAGGATTGATGCCGCTCTCATTAGGATACAACGTAGGATACATGCACTAATGTGAGGTGTTTAGCCGAAAAGTAACACCAATCATCATAAACGTGAAAAAAATGATATTTAGGAACGAAAATTATATTTTTTAAAACTATGAGGATTGTTGCCGCTGTCCTTGGGATACATGGTAGGATACTTGCAGTAAAGTGATGTGTTCAGTCAAAAAGTAACATCAATCCTCATAAACGTGAGAAAATGAAATTTAAGGACGAAAATAACATTTTTTTAAAATTACGAGGATTGATGCCGCTTTCCATGGGAAACATGGTAGGGTAAATGCACTAATGTGATGTGTTCAGTCGAAAAGCAACATCAATCCTCATAAACTTCAAAAAATGAAATTTAGGGACGAAAATGATATTTTTCAAAATTATGAGGATTGGTGTCGCTCTCCTTGGGAAACATGGTAGGGTAAATGCACTAATTAGGTGTGTTCAGTCGAAAAATAACATCAGTCCTCATAAACTCGAAAAGAATGATATTTAGGGACGAAATTAATTTTTTTACATTATGAGGATTGATGTCGCTCTCCTATGATACATGGTAGGGTACATGCACTTTTGTGATGTGTTCAATCGACAAGTAATATCAATCCTCATAAACTTTGAGAAAATGAAATTCAGGGACGAAAATGACATTTTTATAAAATTATGAGGATTGATGCCCCTCTACTAGGTAGGATACATGGTAGGGTACATGCACTTTTGTGATGTGTTCAGTCGAAAAGCAACATCAATCCCCATAAACGTGAAAAAATGAAATTTAGGGACGAAAATGATATTTTTTAAAATTATGAGGATTGATGCTGCTCTCCTTGGGATACATGGTAGGGTACATGCACTATTGTCGTGTGTTAAGTCGAAAAGTAACATCAATCCTCATAAACGTGAAAAAAATGAAATTTAGGGACGAAATGATTTTTTTTTCAATTATGAGGATTGATGCCGCTCTCATTAGGATACAACGTAGGATACATGCACTAATGTGAGGTGTTTAGCCGAAAAGTAACACCAATCATCATAAACGTGAAAAAATGATATTTAGGAACGAAAATTATATTTTTTAAAACTATGAGGATTGTTGCCGCTGTCCTTGGGATACATGGTAGGATACTTGCAGTAAAGTGATGTGTTCAGTCAAAAAGTAACATCAATCCTCATAAACGTGAGAAAATGAAATTTAAGGACGAAAATAACATTTTTTTAAAATTATGAGGATTGATGCCGCTTTCCATGGGAAACATGGTAGGGTAAATGCACTAATGTGATGTGTTCAGTCGAAAAGCAACATCAATCCTCATAAACTTGAAAAAATGAAATTTAGGGACGAAAATGATATTTTTCAAAATTATGAGGATTGGTGTCGCTCTCCTTGGGAAACATGGTAGGGTAAATGCACTAATTAGGTGTGTTCAGTCGAAAAATAACATCAGTCCTCATAAACTCGAAAAGAATGATATTTAGGGACGAAATTAATTTTTTTACATTATGAGGATTGATGTCGCTCTCCTATGATACATGGTAGGGTACATGCACTTTTGTCATGTGTTCAATCGACAAGTAATATCAAACCTCATAAACTTTGAGAAAATGAAATTCAGGGAGGAAAATGACATTTTTTTAAAATTATGAGGATTGATGCCCCTCTACTAGGTAGGATACATGGTAGGGTACATGCACTTTTGTGATGTGTTCAGTCGAAAAGCAACATCAATCCCCATAAACGTGAAAAAATGAAATTTAGGGACGAAAATGATATTTTTTAAAATTATGAGGATTGATGCTGCTCTCCTTGGGATACATGGTAGGGTACATGCACTATTGTCGTGTGTTAAGTCGAAAAGTAACATCAATCCTCATAAACGTGAAAAAAATGAAATTTAGGGACGAAATGATTTTTTTTTTCAATTATGAGGATTGATGCCGCTCTCATTAGGATACAACGTAGGATACATGCACTAATGTGAGGTGTTTAGCCGAAAAGTAACACCAATCATCATAAACGTGAAAAAAATGATATTTAGGAACGAAAATTATATTTTTTAAAACTATGAGGATTGTTGCCGCTGTCCTTGGGATACATGGTAGGATACTTGCAGTAAAGTGATGTGTTCAGTCAAAAAGTAACATCAATTCTCATAAACGTGAGAAAATGAAATTTAAGGACGAAAATAACATTTTTTTAAAATTATGAGGATTGATGCCGCTTTCCATGGGAAACATGGTAGGGTAAATGCACTAATGTGATGTGTTCAGTCGAAAAGCAACATCAATCCTCATAAACTTGAAAAAATGAAATTTAGGGACGAAAATGATATTTTTCAAAATTATGAGGATTGGTGTCGCTCTCCTTGGGAAACATGGTAGGGTAAATTCACTAATTAGGTGTGTTCAGTCGAAAAATAACATCAGTCCTCATAAACTCGAAAAGAATGATATTTAGGGACGAAATTAATTTTTTTACATTATGAGGATTGATGTCGCTCTCCTATGATACATGGTAGGGTACATGCACTTTTGTGATGTGTTCAATCGACAAGTAATATCAATCCTCATAAACTTTGAGAAAATGAAATTCAGGGACGAAAATGACATTTTTTTAAAATTATGAGGATTGATGCCCCTCTACTAGGTAGGATACATGGTAGGGTACATGCACTTTTGTGATGTGTTCAGTCGAAAAGCAACATCAATCCCCATAAACGTGAAAAAATGAAATTTAGGGACGAAAATGATATTTTTTTAAAATTATGAGGATTGATGCTGCTCTCCTTGGGATACATGGTAGGGTACATGCACTATTGTCGTGTGTTAAGTCGAAAAGTAACATCAATCCTCATAAACGTGAAAAAAATGAAATTTAGGGACGAAATGATTTTTTTTTTCAATTATGAGGATTGATGCCGCTCTCATAAGGATACAACGAAGGATACATGCACTAATGTGAGGTGTTTAGCCGAAAAGTAACATCAATCGTCATAAACGTGAAAAAAAATGATATTTAGGAACGAAAATTATATTTTTTAAAACTATGAGGATTGATGCTGCTCTCCTTGGGATACATGGTAGGGTACATCCACTATTGTCGTGTGTTAAGTCGAAAAGTAACATCAGTCCTCATAAACTCGAAAAGAATGATATTTAGGGACGAAATTAATTTTTTTACATTATGAGGATTGATGTCGCTCTCCTATGATACATGGTAGGATACATGCACTTTTGTGATGTGTTCAATCGAAAAGTAATATGAATCCTCATAAACTTTGAGAAAATGAAATTTAGGGACGAAAATAACATTTTTTTAAAATTATGAGGATTGATGCCGCTTTCCATGAGAAACATGGTAGGGTAAATGCACTTATGTGATGTGTTCAGTTGAAAAGTAACATCTTTCCTTATGAACGTGAAAAAAATGAAATTTAGGGACGAAAATGATATTTTTTCAAATTATGAGGATTGATGCTGCTCTCCTTGGGATACATGGTAGGGTACATGCACTAATTAGGTGTGTTCAGTCGAAAAATAACATCAGTCCTCATAAACTCGAAAAGAATGATATTTAGGGACGAAATTAATTTTTTTACATTTTGAGGATTGATGCCGCTCTCATTAGGATACAACGTAGGATACATGCACTAATGTGAGGTGTTTAGCCGAAAAGTAACACCAATCATCATAAACGTGAAAAAAATGATATTTAGGAACGAAAATTATATTTTTTAAAACTATGAGGATTGTTGCCGCTGTCCTTGGGATACATGGTAGGATACTTGCAGTAAAGTGATGTGTTCAGTCAAAAAGTAACATCAATCCTCATAAACGTGAGAAAATGAAATTTAAGGACGAAAATAACATTTTTTTAAAATTATAAGGATTGATGCCGCTTTCCATGGGACACATGGTAGGGTAAATGCACTAATTAGGTGTGTTCAGTCGAAAAATAACATCAGTCCTCATAAACTCGAAAAGAATGATATTTAGGCACGAAATTAATTTTTTTACATTATGAGGATTGATGTCGCTCTTCTTGGGATACATGGTAGGGTACATGCACTAATGTGATGTGTTCAGTCGAAAAGTAATATCAATCCTCATAAACGTGAAAAGAAATTGAAATTTAGGTACCAAAATGACTGTTTTAAAATTATGAGGATTGATGGCGCTCTACTTGGGATACATGGTAGGGTACATGCACTTTTGTGATGTGTTCAGTCGAAAAGCAACATCAATCCTCATAAACGTGAAAAAATGAAATTTAGGGACGAAAATGATATTTTTTAAAATTATGAGGATTGATGCTGCTCTCTTTGGGATACATGGTAGGGTACATGCACCTATATGATGCGTTCAGTTGAAAAGTAACATAAATCCTCATAAACGTGAAAAAAAAATGAAATTTAGGTACCAAAATGACTTTTTTTAAATTATGAGAATTGATGCTGCTCTCCTTGGGATACATGGTAGGGTACATCCACTATTGTCGTGTGTTAAGTCGAAAAGTAACATCAATCCTCATAAACGTGAAAAAAATGAAATTTAGGGACGAAATGAGTTTTTTTTTCAATTATGAGGGTTGATGCCGCTCTCATTAGGATACAACGTAGGATACATGCACTAATGTGAGGTGTTTAGCCGAAAAGTAACACCAATCATCATAAACATGAAAAAAAAATGATATTTAGGAACGAAAATTATATTTTTTAAAACTATGAGGATTGTTGCCGCTGTCCTTGGGATACATGGTAGGATACTTGCAGTAAAGTGATGTGTTCAGTCAAAAAGTAACATCAATCCTCATAAACGTGAGAAAATGAAAGTGAAGGACGAAAATAACATTTTTTTAAAATTATGAGGATTGATGCCGCTTTCCATGGGAAACATGGTAGGGTAAATGCACTAATGTGATGTGTTCAGTCGAAAAGCAACATCAATCCTCATAAACTTGAAAAAATGAAATTTAGGGACGAAAATGATATTTTTCAAAATTATGAGGATTGGTGTCGCTCTCCTTGGGATACATGGTAGGGTACATGCACTTATGTGATGTGTTCAGTCGAAAAATAACATCAGTCCTCATAAACTCGAAAAGACTGATATTTAGGGACGAAATTAATTTTTTTACATAATGAGGATTGATGTCGCTCTTCTATGATACATGGTAGCGTACATGCACTTTGGTGATGTGTTCAATCGAAAAGTAATATCAATCCTCATAAACTTTGAGAAAATGAAATTTAGGGACGAAAATGACATTTTTTAAAATTATGAGGATTGATGCCCCTCTACTAGAAAGGATACATGGTAGGGTACATGCACTTTTGTGATGTGTTCAGTCGAAAAGCAACATCAATCCTCATAAACGTGAAAAAATGAAATTTAGGGACGAAAATGATATTTTTTAAAATTATGAGGATTGATGCTGCTCTCCTTGGGATACATGGTAGGGTACATGCACCTATGTGATGCGTTCAGTTGAAAAGTAACATAAATCCTCATAAACGTGAAAAAAAATGAAATTTAGGGACGAAAATGACTTTTTTTAATTTTGAGGATTGATGCTGCTCGTCTTGGGATACATGGTAGGGTACATGCACTAATGTGATGTGTTCAGTCAAAAAGTAATATAAATTCTCATAAACATTAACAAAATGAAATTTAGGGACGAAAAAGATATTTTTTAAAATTATGAGGATTGATGCTGCTCTCCTTGGGATACATGGTAGGGTACATCCACTATTGTCGTGTGTTAAGTCCAAAAGTAACATCAATCCTCATAAACGTGAAAAAAATGAAATTTAGGGACGAAATGATTTTTTTTCAATTATGAGGATTGATGCCGCTCTCATTAGGATACAACGTAGGATATATGCACTAATGTGAGGTGTTTAGCCGAAAAGTAACACCAATCATCATAAACGTGAAAAAATGAAATTTAGGGACGAAAATGATATTTTTCAAAATTATGAGGATTGGTGTCGCTCTCCTTGGGAAACATGGTAGGGTAAATGCACTAATTAGGTGTGTTCAGTCGAAAAATAACATCAGTCCTCATAAACTCGAAAAGAATGATATTTAGGGACGAAATTAATTTTTTTACATTATGAGGATTGATGTCGCTCTCCTATGATACATGGTAGCGTACATGCACTTTGGTGATGTGTTCAATCGAAAAGTAATATCAATCCTCATAAACTTTGAGAAAATGAAATTTAGGGACGAAAATGATATTTTTTAAAATTATGAAGATTGATGCTGCTGTCCTTGGGATACATGGTAGGGTACATGCACCTATGTGATGGGTTCAGTTGAAAAGTAACATAAATCCTCATAAACGTGAAAAAAAATGAAATTTAGGTACCAAAATGACTTTTTTTAAATTATGAGAATTGATGCTGCTTTCCTTGGGATACATGGTAGGGTACTTCAACTATTGTCGTATGTTAAGTCGAAAAGTAACATCAATCCTCATAAACGTAAAAAAAATGAAATTTAGGGACGAAATGATTTTTTTTTTCAATTATGAGGATTGATGCCGCTCTCATAAGGATACAACGAAGGAAACATGCACTAATGTGAGGTGTTTAGCCGAAAAGTAACATCAATCGTCATAAACGTGAAAAAAAATGATATTTAGGAGCGAAAATTATATTTTTTGAAACTATGAGGATTGTTGCCGCTGTCCTTGGGATACATGGTAGGATACTTGCAGTAAAGTGATGTGTTCAGTCAAAAAGTAACATCAATCCTCATAAACGTGAGAAAATGAAATTTAAGGACGAAAATAATATTTTTTTAAAATTATGAGGATTGATGCCGCTTTCCATGGGAAACATGGTAGGGTAAATGCACTAATGTGATGTGTTCAGTCGAAAAGTAAGATCAATCCTCATAAACTTGAAAAATTAAATTTAGGGACGAAAATGATATTTTTCAAAATTATGAGGATTGGTGTCGCTCTCCTTGGGAAACATGGTAGGGTAAATGCACTAATTAGGTGTGTTCAGTCGAAAAATAACATCAGTCCTCATAAACTCGAAAAGAATGATATCTAGGAACGAAATTAATTTTTTTACATTATGAGGATTGATGTCGCTCTCCTATGATACATGGTAGGGTACATGCACTTTTGTGATGTGTCCAATCGAAAAGTAACATCAGTCCTCATAAACTCGAAAAGAATGACATTTAGGGACGAAAATGACATTTTTTTAAAATTAAGAGGATTGATGCCCCTCTACTAGGTAGGATACATGGTAGGGTACATGCACTTTTGTGATGTGTTGAGTCGAAAAGTACCATCAATCCTCATAAACGTGAAAAAATGAAATTTAGGGACGAAAATTATATTTATTCAATATTATGAGGATAGATGCCGTTCTACTAGGTAGGATACATGGTAGGGTACATGCACTTTTGTGATGTGTTCAGTCGAAAAGCAACATCAATCCTCATAAACGTGAAAAAATGAAATTAAGGGACGAAAATGATATTTTTTAAAATTATGAAGATTGATGCTGCTGTCCTTGGGATACATGGTAGGATACTTGCAGTAAATGGATGTGTTCAGTCAAAAAGTAACATCAATCCTCATAAACGTGAGAAAATGAAATTTAAGGACGAAAACAATATTTTTTTAAAATTATGAGGATTGATGCCGCTTTCCATGGGATACATGGTAGGGTACTTCCACTATTGTCGTGTGTTAAGTCGAAAAGTAACATCAATCCTCATAAACGTGAAAAAAATGAAATTTAGGGACGAAATGATTTTTTTTTTCAATTATGAGGATTGATGCCGCTCTCATAAGGATACAACGAAGGATACATGCACTAATGTGAGGTGTTTAGCCGAAAAGTAACATCAATCGTCATAAACGTGAAAAAAAATTATATTTAGGAACGAAAATTATATTTTTTAAAACTATGAGGATTGTTGCCGCTGTCCTTGGGATACATGGTAGGATACTTGCAGTAAAGTGATGTGTTCATTTAAAAAGTAACATCAATCCTCATAAACGTGAGAAAATGAAATTTAGGGACGAAAATGACTTTAAAATTATCAGGAATGATGCCGCTTTCCTTGGGATACATGGTAGGGTACATGCACTAATGTGATGTGTTCAGTGAAAAGTAACATCAATCGTCATAAACGTGAAAGAAAATGATATTTAGGAACGAAAATAATATTTTTTAAAACTATGAGGATTGTTGCGCTGTCCTTGGGATACATGGTAGGGTACATGCACTTGTGTGATGTGTTCAGTCGAAAAGTAATATCAATCCTCATAAACATTAAAAGAATGAAATTTAGGGACGAAAATTTCATTTTTTTAAAATAATGATGATTGATGCCGCTCTCCTTGGGATACATGGTAGGGTACATGCACTGATGTGATGTGTTCAGTCGAAAAGTGATATCAATCCTCATAAACGTGAAAAAAATAAAATTTAGGGACAAAAATGATATTTTTTAAAATTATGAGGATTGATGCCCCTCTCCTAAGATACATGGTAGGGTACATGCACTGATGTGATGTGTTCAGTCGAAAACTGATATCAATCGTCATGAACATTAAAAATCTGAAATTCAGGGACAAAAGTGACTTTTTTAAAAATTATGACGATTGATGCGGCTCTATTTGGGATCCATGGTAGGGTACATGCACTAATCTGATGTGTTCAGTTGAAAAGTAACATCAATCCTCATAAACATTAAAACAATGAAATTTAGGGACGAAATTAATTTTTTTAAATTATGAGGATTGATGGCTTTCTACTTGGGATACATGGTAAGGTACATGAACTTTTCTGATGTGTTCAGTCGAAAAGCAACATCAATCATCATAAACGTGAACAAATGAAATTTAGGGAGGAAAATGATATTTTTTTAAATTATGAGGATTGATGCTGCTCTGTTTGGGATACATGGTAGGGTACATCCACTATTGTCGTGTGTTCAGTCGAAAAATACCATCAATCCTCATAAACGTGAAAAAAAGAAATTTAGGGACGAAAAAGACTTTTTTTAAAATTATGAGGATTGATGGCTTTCTACTTGGGATACATGGTAAGGTACATGAACTTTTGTGATGTGTTCAGTCGAAAAGCAACATCAATCCTCATAAACGTGAACAAATGAAATTTAGGGAGGATAATGATATTTTTCAAAATTATGAGGATTGATGCTGCTCTGTTTGGGATACATGGTAGGGTACATCCACTATTGTCGTGTGTTCAGTCGAAAAGTACCATCAATCCTCATAAACGTGAAAAAAGAAATTTAGGGACGAAAAAGACTTTTTTTAAAATTATGAGGATTGATGGCTTTCTACTTGGGATACATGGTAAGGCAGGGGCGGCGGGGAGCAATAATAGATTGCTATTAATCGCGAGCGAAGCGAGTGAACAACGTGGGTCCGGGGGCCACGCCCTTTAAAAGGGCGGAAACGCCCATCCTTTACAAGAGGGATACAGATATAAAGTTATCACTGCTCCTAAATGATGGTCTATTTTCCAAAACTACGCTCGTTTCTGAAAAATCCACAAAAATTTCTATTAAGATACGAAATATTTTGAAAAAAAGAAAACATTTCGTCTAAGCTCAAACATTATTGTTGTTTTTATTTTATTTTTACAACAAACGTGTATCGCAAATTGATCATTTTTTCAAGCACATCTATGAAAAAAATTGCAGTTATTTTCTTGAAAATCGTTCGAGCCGTCGCTGATTGCTCTCTCTGAACCTGCTAACAACATTCTGATAAAATGTTGGTTGTTTTGCCAATGATCGCAATGTACCATGCTCAACTTGTAAGAAAACAAGGTGTTCCTTTCTTTCTTGCAGCATTCTTGATCTCGATTCTGAAATCACTCTTTTCATACGGCTGAACACTCTTTCGCAGTGTACGCTTGTGAGTGGGGTCACTGCTGCAACTTCCAGGAGAACCATTGCCTGCGGAAGAGCATCTGCAAGGTCCGTGCTATGTATTACAGTGAGCAGGTCTTGCATACTCAATGTTTCTCCGTGTGCAATGTCTCCCTCAAGACCCGTACTTTCTCTAATTTCAAATTCGTCAATTTCTTCCACGTCTATCACCTCTTCCATCACCTGGTCACCAGAGCTACTTTCCTCGCGATGGCTTGCTTTATTACTTCTGTGCCTTGCTCTCCTTTGCTTCATGGCTCTGTTCCTTTCGTTCGCACATTTACGAAGAAGCAGCGAGATCTCATGGTTATTGTATAAAACTTCCAAATTGTGTTCCACTGAATTTATGTCATGAACGGCAAATGGGTACAAATCTCCGAATTCGTGTCGACTTTCTCTCTCCCATTCGAAGACATCTGGTATAAGACTGTGCCGATTGTCTCGTAGCACGAATCGATTGCAGTAATGGCCGTGTCTCGAGAAAGCCACCTTGTATCACCAGGCTTTGGAAGATTATATCCAAGGTATCGCGTTCGCTTGGGACTGCTTCGGAAAAACGTTATCAGCTTGTCTAATATTCCAAAGAATTTAGCCACTTCTGGGATTTTCATCGATGACTGCGACGCACAAAGTGACATCCTGTGTGCAACGCAATGGTTGTAGTAGGCAAGTGGAAAGTAATCTCGCATTCTCTTTTGCACACCATTGAGCTCGCCACTCATTGTCGCCGCACCATCATATGATTGTCCAATCAGCTTTCTCTTTCCTGTCTCAGGAGTAACATTGTAGCTCCCTAATATTTTTATCATGATCTTTGTAAGCCCATCAGCAGATTGATCGTCAGATGCATCTGTGAGGCCAAGCAAATGTTCTTCGACATTCCCATCATGAATAAGTCTCACTGAAACAGCCGACTGCTCACCATGGGTGTCGACTTTCTCTCTCCCATTCGAAGACATCTGGTATAAGACTGTGCCGATTGTCTCGTAGCACGAATCGATTGCAGTAATGGCCGTGTCTCGAGAAAGCCACCTTGTATCACCAGGCTTTGGAAGATTATATCCAAGGTATCGCGTTCGCTTGGGACTGCTTCGGAAAAACGTTATCAGCTTGTCTAATATTCCAAAGAATTTAGCCACTTCTGGGATTTTCATCGATGACTGCGACGCACAAAGTGACATCCTGTGTGCAACGCAATGGTTGTAGTAGGCAAGTGGAAAGTAATCTCGCATTCTCTTTTGCACACCATTGAGCTCGCCACTCATTGTCGCCGCACCATCATATGATTGTCCAATCAGCTTTCTCTTTCCTGTCTCAGGAGTAACATTGTAGCTCCCTAATATTTTTATCATGATCTTTGTAAGCCCATCAGCAGATTGATCGTCAGATGCATCTGTGAGGCCAAGCAAATGTTCTTCGACATTCCCATCATGAATAAGTCTCACTGAAACAGCCGACTGCTCCGTGTTGCTCAAGTCACTGGTGTCATCCATCATTACGGATAAACATCTGGAAGCACTTACTCGATTTCGAATTTCATTCTGGACTTCTTGGAAAATGCATTTGATCAATTCGTTTTGTGGGTCGTGGGAGGTGTAACTTATCCGTTCCTTGTCTAGGAAAACTCGCAACTCTTGACTGTAGTTCCCTAACAAGTCCATCAATTCAATGAAATTTCCCCTGTTTGGAGAGAATTTGTCTTCAGAATGCCCCCGGAAAGCGAGTCCTTGGGCAGACAAGTAGACTTCAACATCAATATGGTGCTTCATCATCTTTGAATATCTTGATGCATTTTCATTATGTCTCAGAATTTCTCTCTGTCTTGCTTCATCAAGTGCACTGGCCACATCCACATTCCCTAAAAGCTTGTACGAAGCGTGACATGTCATGTGACTTTTTGATTCTTGGTGCCTGTTAGCAACATTCGACAAATTCCTGCCATCAGATGCAAATCCAGTTGGTTGCACGAAGCAAGCCTTCATCTGAAATAAATTATGTGAATAAATTGATAAAAATTCTTCTATTATCACCCACATTTTTATAAAAGTTACAGTGGAGTTGCAACCTTGTTTTTTATATTTAGCTCGATTTTAGCATCAAACTGCTCTTAATTTCAAATAGTTGTTTGTAGAAATCGAGGAGCGTATCACCTTCGTACACCTTTGGCAAAAATATTAATGTTTTAAAAAATCTCGGACGCCTTTTGGGAAGAGTGATACACCCCTTGGTATCTTGGTAGTAATGGCAACAATTACAGCAAATGTAGTCTTTACCTAAACGCCTAAACGATAGTTAACTATGCCTAAACCTAAACATTAAGTTATAGATGGTCAGTTTCGTAAACTTGAGCATAAGTAATACTAAAATGGCTTCTTGTAGGGACTATGACAGGGACATCTGATCAATCGGTGTCTTGTGAATAAGTGTGTTCATGAAAATGCCACAATTCCTTGCGTTTGTAAAAGGTGGCTACATATGCAGGGCTGTTTAGACTACCGCGGCTCTCCGCCGCTCGTTAAAAGCCCTGCTATTCATCTTCAATTTGTAATAGCAAAGCCGCTATAAACGAGACTTTCCGACGAGAGAAAATAGTAAATAGAAAATAGTAATCTTCTTACCTTCAAATGATCTCCCATGACTAAACATGGCCAGCAGAAATATGTATTCTTCTCTGAATCACCACATATCCAAGAAAAACCTCTATACACAGCTTCACACGAACGACTTTTAACTTTAACATCGGGGCATGGGCGTCCGTCTTTTTTAAGACGAAGGCGCTGTTCATGAGTTAATTTACCTCCTTGCATAGATATGAGGGAAAAGACAGTTGAAACACCCCATCGTACACCACCTGACGCTACTTGATTCATTTTGTATCTGAAAAGGTCTCTACTCTCTTCCCAACGTTTATCGAACTGACGATTTGTATGCGTGATCGCGTGTGAGCTCTTGCTATTCATTCCAAGAATTTAATAGCAAGGCTGTCAGATATGCGTATTTCACAATAGCCCGTTGCGTCACACCATAGCCACACTATGGCGCAACTCCTATTAGTTTCCTCCGTTTGCTATTCAGAAGGGCCAAGTAATAGCATGGCCATCGACGGCCACAGCGTGGATCAGAAAGGTATACACGCGGCATTCTTTGAATAGATTAAGTCGGGCAATCGCAATATCAAAAAGCACAGAGGGGTCAAATAAATCATGGAATGAAGGAACTGGATAAGGAAATCAAGATCCAGAAAAGATTTTACTCGTATAATTTATGTTACATTAATTTGTCTAATACAAAAGCAGAACATTTCTTTGGAAAAAAATTGCTATTAATGAAATAGCATAAATAGCACTGTCCGCCGCCTCTGTGGTAAGGTACATAAACTTTTGTGATGTGTTCAGTCGAAAAGCAACATCAATCCTCATCAACGTGAACAAATGAAATTTAGGGAGGAAAATGATATTTTTTAAAATTATGAGGATTGATGCTGCTCTGTTTGGGATACATGGTAGGGTACATCCACTATTGTCGTGTGTTCAGTCGAAAAGTACCATCAATCCTCATAAACGTGAAAAAAAGAAATTTAGGGACGAAAAAGACTTTTTTTAAAATTATGAGGATTGATGGCTTTCTACTTGGGATACATGGTAAGGTACATGAACTTTTGTGATGTGTTCAGTCGAAAAGCAACATCAATCATCATAAACGTGAACAAATGAAATTTAGGGAGGAAAATGATATTTTTTAAAATTATGAGGATTGATGCTGCTCTGTTTGGGATACATGGTAGGGTACATCCACTCTTGTCGTGTGTTCAGTCGAAAAGTACCATCAATCCTCATAAACGTGAAAAAAAGAAATTTAGGGACGAAAAAGACTTTTTTTAAAATTATGAGGATTGATGGCTTTCTACTTGGGATGCATGGTAAGGTACATGAACTTTTGTGATGTGTTCGTCGAAAAAAAACATCAATCGTCATAAACGTGAAAAAAAATGATATTTAGGAACGAAAATTATATTTTGTAAAACTATGAGGATTAATGCCGTTGTCCTTGGGATACATGGTAGGATACTTGCAGTAAAGTGATGTGTTCAGTCAAAATGCAACATCAATCCTCATAAACGTGAAAAAAAATGAAATTTAGGGAGGAAATGATTTTTTTTTAATTATGAGGATTGATGCTGCTCTCCTTGGGATACATGGTAGGGTACATCCACTATTGTCATGTGTGAAGTCGAAAAGAAACATAAATCCTCATAAACATTAAAAAAATGAAATTCAGAGAAGAAATAAATTTTTTCAAAATTATGAGGATAGATGCCGTTCTACTAGGTAGGATACATGGTAGGGTACATGAACTTTTGTGATGTGTTCAGTCGAAAAAAAACATCAATCCTCATAAACGTGAAAAATAAATGATATTTAGGGACGAAATGATTTTTTTTCAATTATGAGGATTGATACCGCTCTCATTAGGATACAACGTAGGATACATGCACTAATGTGAGGTGTTTAGCCGAAAAGTAACATCGATCGTCATAAACGTGAAAAAAAATGATATTTAGGAACGAAAATTATATTTTTTAAAACTATGAGGATTGTTACCGCTTTCCTTGGGATACATGGTAGGATACATGCAGTAAAGTGATGTGTTCAGTCAAAAAGTAACATCAATCCTCATAAACGTGAGAAAATGAAATTTAGGGACGAAAATCACTTTAAAATTATTAGGAATGATGCCGCTTTCCTTGGGATACATGGTAGGGTACATGTACTAATGTGATGTGTTCAGTGGAAAAGTAACATCAATCGTCATAAACGTGAAAGAAAATGATATTTAGGAACGAAAATATTTTTTTTTAAAACTATGAGGATTGTTGCGCTGTCCTTGGGATACATGGTAGGGTACATGCACTTGTGTGATGTGTTCCGTCGAAAAGTAACATCCATCCTCATAAACGTAAAAAAAAGAAATTTAGGGACGAAAAAGACTTTTTTTGAAATTATGAGGATTGATCGCGCTCTACTTGGGATACATGGTAAGGTACATGCACTTATATGATGTGTTCAATCGAAAAGTAACATCAATCCTCATAAACTCGAAAAAAATGAAATTTAGGGACGAAAATCACTTTTTTTTAAATTATGAAGATTGATTGCGCTTTCCTTGGGATACATGGTAGGGTAAACGCGCTAATGTGATGTGTTCAGTCGAAAAGTAACATCAATCCTCATAAACGTGAAAAAAAAATGATATTTAGGAACAAAAATTATATTTTGTAAAACTATGAGGATTAATGCCGTTGTCCTTGGGATACATGGTAGGATACTTGCAGTAAAGTGATGTGTTCAGTCAAAATGCAACATCAATCCTCATAAACGTGAAAAAAATGAAATTTAGGGAGGAAATGATTTTTTTTTAATTATGAGGATTGATGCTGCTCTCCTTGGGATACATGGTAGGGTACATCCACTATTGTCATGTGTGAAGTCGAAAAGAAACATAAATCCTCATAAACATTAAAAAAATGAAATTCAGAGAAGAAATAAATTTTTTCAAAATTATGAGGATAGATGCCGTTCTACTAGGTAGGATACATGGTAGGGTACATGAACTTTTGTGATGTGTTCAGTCGAAAAGTAACATCTATCCTCATAAACGTAAAAAAAGAAATTTAGGGACGAAAAAGACTTTTTTTGAAATTATGAGGATTGATCGCGCTCTACTTGGGATACATGGTAAGGTACATGCACTTATATGATGTGTTCAATCGAAAAGTAACATCAATCCTCATAAACTCGAAAAAAATGAAATTTAGGGACGAAAATCACTTTTTTTTAAATTATGAAGATTGATTGCGCTTTCCTTGGGATACATGGTAGGGTAAACGCGCTAATATGATGTGTTCAGTCGAAAAGTAACATCAATCCTCATAAACGTGAAAAAAATGAAATGTAGGGACGAAAATGATAGTTTTTTTAATTATGAGGATTGATACCGCTCTCTTTAGGATACATGGTAGGGTACATGCACTTGTGTGATGTGATCAGTCGAAAAGTAATATCAATCCTCATAAACATTAAAAAAATGAAATTTAGGGACGAAAATGATATTTTTTTAAAATTATGAGGATTGATGCCGCTCTCTTTGGGAAACATGGTAGGGTAAATGCACTTATGTGATGTGTTCAGTCGGAAAGTAATATCAATCCTCATAAACATTAAAAGAATGAAATTTAGGGACGAAAATTTCATTTTTTTTAAATAATGATGATTGATGGCGCTCTACTTGGGACACATGGTAGGGTACATGCACTTATGTGATGTGTTCAGTCGAAAAGTAACATCAATCGTCATAAACGTGAAAAAAATGATATTTAGGAACGAAAGTTATATTTTTTAAAACTATGAGGATTGTTGCCGCTGTCCTTGGGATACATGGTAGGATACATGCAGTAAAGTGATGTGTTCAGTCAAAATGCAACATCAATCCTCATAAACGTGAGAAAATGAAAATTAGGGACGAAAATGATATTTTTTAAAATTATGAGGATTCATGCTGCTCTCATTAGGATACAACGTAGGATACATGCACTAATGTGAGGTGTTTAGCCGAAAAGTAACATCAATCCTCATAAACATTAAAAAAATGAAATTTAGGGACGAAAATGATATTTTTTTAAAATTATGAGGATTGATGCCGCTCTCTTTGGGAAACATGGTAGGGTAAATGCACTTATGTGATGTGTTCAGTCGAAAAGTAACATCAATCCTCATAAACTCGAAAAAAATGAAATTTAGGGACGAAAATCACTTTTTTTTAAATTATGAAGATTGATTGCGCTTTCCTTGGGATACATGGTAGGGTAAACGCGCTAATATGATGTGTTCAGTCGAAAAGTAACATCAATCCTCATAAACGTGAAAAAAATGAAATGTAGGGACGAAAATGATAGTTTTTTTAATTATGAGGATTGATACCGCTCTCTTTAGGATACATGGTAGGGTACATGCACTTGTGTGATGTGATCAGTCGAAAAGTAATATCAATCCTCATAAACATTAAAAAAATGAAATTTAGGGACGAAAATGATATTTTTTTAAAATTATGAGGATTGATGCCGCTCTCTTTGGGAAACATGGTAGGGTAAATGCACTTATGTGATGTGTTCAGTCGGAAAGTAATATCAATCCTCATAAACATTAAAAGAATGAAATTTAGGGACGAAAATTTCATTTTTTTTAAATAATGATGATTGATGGCGCTCTACTTGGGACACATGGTAGGGTACATGCACTTATGTGATGTGTTCAGTCGAAAAGTAACATCAATCGTCATAAACGTGAAAAAAATGATATTTAGGAACGAAAGTTATATTTTTTAAAACTATGAGGATTGTTGCCGCTGTCCTTGGGATACATGGTAGGATACATGCAGTAAAGTGATGTGTTCAGTCAAAATGCAACATCAATCCTCATAAACGTGAGAAAATGAAAATTAGGGACGAAAATGATATTTTTTAAAATTATGAGGATTCATGCTGCTCTCCTTGGGATACATGGTAGGGTTCATGCACTTGTGTGATGTGTTCAGTCGAAAAGTTATATCAATCCTCATAAACATTAAAAAAGGAAATTTAGGGACGAAAGTGACTTTTTTGGAAATTATGAGGATTGATGCCGCTTTCCACAGGATAAATTAGGGGGTACATCCACAAATGTGGTCTGTTCAGTTGAAAAGTAACATCAATCCTCATAAACATTAAAAAATGAAATTTAGGGACGAAATTAATTTTTTTAAATTATGAGGATCGATGCCCCTCTCCTAGGATACATGGTAGGGTACATGCACTTATCTGGTGTGTTCAGTCGAAATTTAATATCAATTCTCATAAACATTAAAAAAATTAAATTTAGGGACGAAATGATTTTTTTTAATTATGAGGATTGATGACACTGTCCTTGGGATACATGGTAGGGTACATCCACTATTGTGGTGTGTCAAGTCGAAAAATAACATAAATCCTCATAAACATTTAAAAAATGAAATTTAGGGAAGAAATTAATTTTTTCTAAATTATGAGAATATATGCCGCTCTCCTTGGGATACATGGTAGGGTACATGCACTGGTGTGATGTGTTCAGTCGAAAAGTGATATCAATCGTCATGAACATTAAAAATCTGAAATTGAGGGACGAAAGTGACTTTTTTAAAAATTATGACGATTGATGCCGCTCTACTTTGGATACATGGTAGGGTACATGCACTTGTGTGATGCATTGAGTTGAAAAGTAATATCAATCCTCATAAAATTAAAAAAATGAAATTTAGGGAGAAAATTATTTTTTTTAAATTATGAGGATTGATGCCCCTCTCCTAGGATACATGGTAGGGTACATGCACTTATCTGATGTGCTCAGTCGAAAAGTAATATAAATTCTCATAAACATTAACAAATTGAATTAAGGGACGAAATGATTTTTTTTCAATTATGAGGATTGATGCCGCTCTCATTAGGATACAACGTAGGATACATGCACTAATGTGAGGTGTTTAGCCGAAAAGTAACATCGATCGTCATAAACGTGAAAAAAAATGATATTTAGGAACGAAAATTATATTTTTTAAAACTATGAGGATTGTTACCGCTTTCCTTGGGATACATGGTAGGATACATGCAGTAAAGTGATGTGTTCAGTGAAAAAGTAACATCAATCCTCATAAACGTGAGAAAATGAAATTTAGGGACGAAAATGACTTTAAAATTATCAGGAATGATGCCGCTTTCCTTGGGATACATGGTAGGTTACATGCACTAATGTGATGTGTTCAGTGGAAAAGTAACATCAATCGTCATAAACGTGAAAGAAAATGATATTTAGGAACGAAAATAATATTTTTTAAAACTATGAGGATTGTTGCGCTGTCCTTGGGATACATGGTAGGGTACATGCACTTGTGTGATGTGTTCCGTCGAAAAGTAACATCTATCCTCATAAACGTAAAAAAATGAAATTTAGGGACGAAAATCACTTTTTTTTAAATTATGAAGATTGATTGCGCTTTCCTTGGGATACATGGTAGGGTGAACGCGCTAATGTGATGTGTTCAGTCGAAAAGTAACATCAATCCTCATAAACGTGAAAATAATGAAATGTAGGGACGAAAATGATAGTTTTTTTAATTATGAGGATTGATACCGCTCTCTTTAGGGTACATGGTAGGGTACATGCACTTGTGTGATGTGATCAGTCGAAAAGTAATGTCAATCCTCATTAACATTAAAAAAAATGAAATTTAGGGACGAAAATGATATTTTTTTAAAATTATGACGATTGATGCCGCTCTACTTTGGATACATGGTAGGGTACATGCACTTGTGTGATGCGTTGAGTTGAAAAGTAATATCAATCCTCATAAAATCAAAAAAATGAAATTTAGGGACAAAATTAATTTTTTTAAATTATGAGGATTCATGCCCCTCTCCTAGTAGCATACATGGTAGGGTACATGCACTTATCTGATGTGCTCAGTCGAAAAGTAATATAAATTCTCATAAACATTAACAATTGAATTTAGGGACGAAATGATTTTTTTTAATTATGAGGGTTGATGACACTGTCCTTCTGATACATGGTAGGGTACATCCACTATTGTCGTGTGTCAAGTCGAAAAGTAAGATAAATCCTCATAAACATTGAAAAAATGAAATTTAGGGAAGAAATTCATTTTTTCAAAATTATGAGAATATATGCCGCTCTCCATGGGATACATGGTAGGGTACATGCACTTATCTGATGTGTTCAGTTGAAAAGTAATATCAATTCTCATAAACATTAACAAAATTAAATTTAGGGACAAAATGATTTTTTTTTAATTATGAGGATTGATGACACTGTCCTTGGGATACATGGTAGGATACATCCACTATTGTCGTGCGTCAAGTCGAAAAGTAACATAAATCCTCATAAACATTTAAAAAATGAAATTTAGGGAAGAAATTAATTTTTTCAAAATTATGAGAATATATGCCGCTCTCCTTGGGATACATGGTAGGGTACATGCACTGATGTGATGTGTTCAGTCGAAAAGTGATATCAATCCTCATAAACGTGAAACAAAATGAAATTTAGGGTCAAAAGTGACTTTTAAAAAATTATGAGGATTGATCCCGCTTTCCCCGGGATAAATTGAAGGGTATATGCACTTATCTGATGTGTTCAGTTGAAAAGTAACATCAATCCCCATAAACATTAAAAAAATGAAATTTAGGGACGAAATTAATTTTTTTAAATTATGAGGATTGATGCCCCTCTCCTAGGATACATGGTAGGGTACATGCACTTTTGTGATGTGGTCAGCGGAAAAGCAACATCCATCCTCTTAAACGTGAAAAAATGAAATTTAGGGACGAAAATGACTTTTTTAAAACTATGAGGATTGATGGCGCTCTACTTGGGATACATGGTAGGGTACATGCACTATTGTGATGTGCTCAGCGGAAAAGCAACATCCATCCTCATAAACGTGAAAAAATGAAATTTAGGGACGAAAAAGACTTTTTTAAAATTATGAGGATTGATGGCGCTCTACTTGGGATACATGGTAGGGTAAACGCACTAATGTGATGTGTTCAGTCGAAAAGTAACATCAATCCTCATAAACGTGAAAAAAATGAAAGTTAGGGACGAAAATGACTTTTTTTAATTATGAGGATTGATGACACTGTCCTTCTGATACATGGTAGGGTACATCCACTATTGTCGTGTGTCAAGTCGAAAAGTAACATAAATCCTCATAAACATTGAAAAAATGAAATTAAGGGAAGAAATTCATTTTTTCAAAATTATGAGAATATATGCCGCTCTCTATGGGATACATGGTAGGGTACATGCACTTATCTGATGTGTTCAGTTGAAAAGTAACATCAATCCTCATAAACATTTAAACAATGAAATTTAGGGACGAAATTAATTTTTTTAAATTATGAGGATTGATGCCCCTCTCCTAGGATACATGGCAGGGTACATGCACTTTTGTGATGTGGTCAGCGGAAAAGCAACATCCATCCTATTAAACGTGAAAAAATGAAATTTAGGGACGAAAATGACTTTTTTAAAATTATGAGGATTGATGGCGCTCTACTTGGGATACATCATAGGGTAAACGCACTAATGTGATGTGTTCAGTCGAAAAGTAACATCAATCCTCATCAACGTGAAAAAAATGAAAGTTAGGGACGAAAATGACTTTTTTAAAATTATGAGGATTGATGGCGCTCTACTTGGGATACATGGTAGGGTAAACGCACTAATGTGATGTGTTCAGTCGAAAAGTAATATCAATTCTCATAAACATTAACAAAATTAAATTTAGTGACAAAATGATTTTTTTTTAATTATGAGGATTGATGACACTGTCCTTGGGATACATGGTAGGATACATCCACTATTGTCGTGCGTCAAGTCGAAAAGTAACATAAATCCTCATAAACATTTAAAAAATGAAATTTAGGGAAGAAATTAATTTTTTCAAAATTATGAGAATATATGCCGCTCTCCTTGGGATACATGGTAGGGTACATGCACTGATGTGATGTGTTCAGTCGAAAAGTGATATCAATCCTCATAAACGTGAAACAAAATGAAATTTAGGGTCAAAAGTGACTTTTAAAAAATTATGAGGATTGATCCCGCTTTCCCCGGGATAAATTGAAGGGTATATGCACTTATCTGATGTGTTCAGTTGAAAAGTAACATCAATCCCCATAAACATTAAAAAAATGAAATTTAGGGACGAAATTAATTTTTTTAAATTATGAGGATTGATGCCCCTCTCCTAGGATACATGGTAGGGTACATGCACTTTTGTGATGTGGTCAGCGGAAAAGCAACATCCATCCTCTTAAACGTGAAAAAATGAAATTTAGGGACGAAAATGACTTTTTTAAAACTATGAGGATTGATGGCGCTCTACTTGGGATACATGGTAGGGTACATGCACTATTGTGATGTGCTCAGCGGAAAAGCAACATCCATCCTCATAAACGTGAAAAAATGAAATTTAGGGACAAAAAAGACTTTTTTAAAATTATGAGGATTGATGGCGCTCTACTTGGGATACATGGTAGGGTAAACGCAATAATGTGATGTGTTCAGTCGAAAAGTAACATCAATCCTCATAAACGTGAAAAAAATGAAAGTTAGGGACGAAAATGACTTTTTTAAAATTATGAGGATTGATGACACTGTCCTTGGGATACATGGTAGGATACATCCACTCTTGTCGTGCGTCAAATCGAAAAGTAACATAAATCCTCATAAACATTTAAAAAATGAAATTTAGGGAAGAAATTAATTTTTTCAAAATTATGAGAATATATGCCGCTCTCCTTGGGATACATGGTAGGGTACATGCACTGATGTGATGTGTTCAGTCGAAAAGTGATATCAATCCTCATAAACGTGAAACAAAATGAAATTTAGGGTCAAAAGTGACTTTTTAAAAATTATGAGGATTGATCCCGCTTTCCCCGGGATAAATTATAGGGTATATGCACTTATCTGATGTCTTCAGTTGAAAAGTAACATCAATCCCCATAAACATTAAAAAAATGAAATTTAGGGACGAAATTAATTTTTTTAAATTATGAGGTTTGATGCCCGTCTTCTAGGATACATGGTAGGGTACATGCACTTTTGTGATGTGTTCAGCGGAAAAGCAACATCCATCCTCATAAACGTGAAAAAATGAAATTTAGGGACGAAAATGACTTTTTTAAAATTATGAGGATTGATGCCGCTTTCCATGGGAAACATGGTAGGGTAAATGTACTAATGTGATGTGTTCAGTCGAAAAGCAACATCAATCCTCATAAACGTGAAAAAATGAAATTTAGGGACGAAAATGATATTTTTTAAAATTATGAGGATTGATGCCCCTCTACTAGGTAGGATACATGGTAGGGTACATGCATTTTTGTGATGTGTTCAGTCGAAAAGCAACATCAATCTTCATAAACGTGAAAAAATGAAATTTAGGGACGAAAATGATATTTTTTAAAATTATGAGGATTGATGCTGCTCTCCTTGGGATACATGAGAGGGTACATGTACTTTTGTGATGCGTTCAGTTGAAAAGTACCGTCAACAGGGGCGAAACTACTGGGGGGATATGGGGGGTGCTGCACCCCCCCAATCTTCAAAAAAGCAGATTTTGTCGGGCAAATTTATGGCTGCCAGTGTATCTGTCGGGCAAATCTGGAAATTTTCTTTAGGTTGCACTTTTATTGCTACTTTTTGCCCTAGGTTGGTTTTTTTAATTCATGGTCTTTTCCCCAACTTTTTTTCAATCTCCTCCCAGTTGGGAAAACAAAACAGAAACGAGGCAAGGAACATCAACATATATACATTTCTGTCTTTCGTCCGTCCACCGATCAGCGCTTTCGTCTGGAGCTCAACGCGCACATGTTTATCTTCGCCTCGAGATGAAGTCTGAAGTATTGATCGACAGCAAAAGTATATACGGAAAGTAAAGTGTGTTTGATGCAAGAAGGAAATGAATACTGTGTATACCCCTCCCCCTACTTTTTGCAAAACAAGTGAGCTTTTTTAAAACTCTTTTGTTGTGATTTCTAAATTTTCCCTTGAAAAGCCCCCCCCCTCCCCCTAACGCTCCATCCTGCCTCGGAGCCCATAGAACACTAACAGTTTTAGAAGCACCATGAATCAAAGCATAGAGGATATACCATCTCGGAATACGTTGTTGAGAAAATCAATCAATATTTTCTTTTCCAAATGTATGAAACTTTCATTCATGAAATCAAACATGTTTTAGAGATTTAGGTCAGGATATTTGAAGAAGACATCATTTGGGTTTTTAAACATTTCATAACATCAACAGGAGCATAATAAAACTATTTACAATAAACATGATCCAACGTGAACAGCTTTTCATTACAACGTGGCGTGAACAACTGACTAATGCAACTTCGAGGTCTAGGAAAGAGTGAAGGATTAACCGCGTGCTGCTCCTTCACAACAATACATCCATAAGGAGTTATGCCCCAAAATTCTCTTAAGGTTTTACACTTACGGTTCGAAAGTATTGCACCCTTCGCTAGAAAATGGTCATACAGACGCCAAAGTTTTTTAACCAAAAAAATTTGAATAACCATAACAAGTAACAGGAAGTTTTGATCAGTTCAAGCGGGAAATAATATAAAATTTATCAAGAAATTGTAGTTAAGATATGAATTGCAAAAATCTTTCGAGTTTATTCTATTTCTGAACAATATCCATGATTACGAAAACATGAAAATTGAGCTTTGATGATAGGTATACCTGTAAAATACCTCCAATAAAAAACTTTTCTTTGCTTGAGGGATTTTGTTATGGTGAATTTAGATATACGTACTTTGTGCTTGGGTGTCTAAAAATATTGAAATTGCTTCCGGAGCAACCGAAAAATGAAAATGAAACTCAGAGAATGCAACTGAAGCTCTTTTTTCTTGAAACATTGTGATCTGCGTAGCTGTTTCTAAATTCCGAAATTCCCAAGCTGTGTTTTGGTGTTCCACTTTGATAAAATTTCTTTTATAGAAAAGACAGGCCTTACAAATGCTTGCTTTTCGGAAACAAATGTTTATAGCCAACACCAGAAAAACTAGAGGCATATTTTTTGACTTAAAACAAACAGCCTGAGTCTAAAGACCCTCTCTCGGGCTTCCTGATGATTTCAGCCCTTGAGGCGATGTGCTCTAAAAATGAAGTTCATGTAGGACACGCCATTTCATCAACCATGCCACGCCCTTTCGTCGGGCAACTTAGCTTCATACCCCCCTAATGAAAATAGTGAAGTTTCGCCCCTGACCGTCAATCCTCATAAACATGAAAAAATGAAATTTAGGGACGAAAATGATATTTTTTAAAATTATGAGGATTGATGCCCCTCTATTAGGTAGGATACATGGTAGGGTACTTGCACTTTTGTGATGTGTTCAGCGGGAAAGTGATATCAATCCTCATAAACGTGAAACAAAACGAAATTTAGGGACGAAAATGATTTTTTTTTAATTATGAGGATTGATGCCGCTTTCCCTGGGATGCATGATAGGATACATCCACTTACCTGATGTGTTCAGTTGAAAAGTAACATCAATCCTCATAAACATTAAAAAAATGAAATTTAGGGACGAAATTAATTTTTTTAAATTATGAGGATTGATGCCCCTCTCCTAGGATACCTGGTAGGGTACATGCTTTTTTGTGATGTGTTCAATCAAAAAGTAATATCAATCCTCATAAACATTAAAAAATGAAATTTAGGGTCAAAAGTGACTTTTTAAAAATTATGAGGATTGATGCTGCTTTCCCCGGGATACACGATAGGGTACATGTACTTATCTGATGTGTTCAGTTGAAAAGTAACATCAATCCTCATCAACATTAAAAAAATGAAATTTAAGAACGAAACTAATATTTTTTAAAATAAAGAGGATTGATGCCGCTCTCCTTGGGATACATGGTAGGGTACATGCACTAATGTGATGTGTTCAGTCGAAAAGTAACATCAATCCTCATAAACATTAAAAAAATGAAATTTAGCGATGAAACTAATTTTTTTAAATTATGAGGATTGATGCTGCTCTCCTTGGGATACATGATAGGGTACATGCACTTATCTGATGTGTTCAGTTGAAAAGTAACATCAGTCCTCATCAACATTAAAACAATAAAGTTTAGGGACGAAATTAATTTTTTTAAATTATGAGGATTGATGGCGCTCTCCTTGGGATACATGGTAGGGTACATGCATTTATCTGATGTGTTCAGTTGAAAAGTAACATCAGTCCTCATAAACATTAAAAAAATGAAATTTAGGGACGAAATTAATTTTTTTAAATTATGAGGATTGATGCCCCTCTCCTAGGATACATGGTAGGGTACATGCACTTTTGTGATGTGTTCAGTTGAAAAGTAACATCAATCTCCATTAACATTAAAAAAATGAAATTTAGGGATGAAATTAATTTTTTTTAATTATGAGGATTGATGCCGCTCTCCTTGGGATACATGATAGGGTACATGTACTTATCTGATGTGTCCAGTTGAAAAGTAACATCAATCCTCAAAAACATTAAAAAAATGAAATTTAGGGACGAAACTAATATTTTTTAAAATAAAGAGGATTGATGCCGCTCTCCTTGGGATACATGGTAGGGTACATGCACTAATGTGATGTGTTCAGTCGAAAAGTAACATCAATCTTCATAAACATTAAAAAAATGAAATTTAGGGATGAAACTAATTTTTTTGAATTATGAGGATTGATGCCGCTCTCCTTGGGATACATGATAGGGTACATGCATTTATCTGATGTGTTCAGTTGAAAAGTAACATCAGTCCTCATAAACATTAAAAAAATGAAATTTAGGGTCAAAAGTGACTTTTTAAAAATTATGAGGATTGATGCCGCTTTCCCCGGGATACATGATAGGGTACATGTACTTTTCTGATGTGTTCAGTTGAAAAGTAACATCAATCCTCATAAACATTAAAAAAATAAAATTTAGGGACGAAATTAATTTTTTTAAATTATGAGGATTGATGCCCCTCTCCTTGGGATACATGATAGGGTACATGCACTTATCTGATGTGTTCAGTTGAAAAGTAACATCAATTCTCATAAACATTAACAAATTGAATTTAGGGACGAAATGATTTTTTTAAATTATGAGGATTGATGCCCCTCTCCTAGGATACATGGTAGGGTACATGCACTTTTGTGATGTGTTCAGTTGAAAAGTAACATCAATCCCCATAAACATTAAAAAAATGAAATTTAGGGATGAAATTAATTTTTTTAAATTATGAGGATTGATGCCGCTCTCCTTGGGATACATGATAGGGTACATGCACTTATCTGATGTGTTCAGTTGAAAAGTAACATCAATTCTCATAAACATTAACAAATTGAATTTAGGGACGAAATGATTTTTTTAAATTATGAGGATTGATGCCCCTCTCCTAGGATACATGGTAGGGTACATGCACTTATCTGATGTGTTCAGTCGAAAAGTAACATCAATCATCATAAACGTGAAAAAAATGAAAGTTAGGGACGAAAATGACTTTTTTAAAATTATGAGGATTGATGGCGCTCTACTTGGGATACATGGTAGGGTAAACGCACTTATCTGATGTGTTCAGTCGAAAAGTAATATCAATTCTCATAAACATTAACAAATTGAATTTAGGGACGAAATGATTTTTTTAAATTATGAGGATTGATGCCCCTCTCCTAGGATACATGGTAGGGTACATGCACTTTTGTGATGTGTTCAGTCGAAAAGTACCATCAATCCTCATAAACGTGAAAAAAATGAAAGTTAGGGACGAAAATGACTTTTTTAAAATTATGAGGATTGATGGCGCTCTACTTGGGATACATGGTAGGGTACATGCACTTGTGTGATGTGTTCAGTCGAAAAGTACCATCAATCCTCATAAACGTGAAAAAATGAAATTTAGGGACGAAAATGCTATTTTTAAAATTATGAGGATTGATGCCCCTCTCCTAGGATACATGGTAGGGTACATGCACTTTTGTGATGTCTTCAATCGAAAAGTAATATCAATCCTCATAAACGTGAAAAAAATGAAAGTTAGGGACGAAAATGACTTTTTTAAAATTATGAGGATTGATGGCGCTCTACTTGGGATACATGGTAGGGTACATGCACTTGTGTGATGTTTTCAGTCGAAAAGTACCATCAATCCTCATAAACGTGAAAAAATGAAATTTAGGGACAAAAATGCTATTTTTAAAATTATGAGGATTGATGCCCCTCTCCTAGGATACATGGTAGGGTACATGCACTTATCTGATGTGTTCAGTCGAAAAGTAACATCAATCATCATAAACGTGAAAAAAATGAAAGTTAGGGACGAAAATGACTTTTTTAAAATTATGAGGATTGATGCCGCTTTCCCCGGGATACATGATAGGGTACATGCACTTATCTGATGTGTTCAGTTGAAAAGTAACATCAATCCTCATAAACATTAAAACAATGAAATTTAGGGACGGAATTAATTTTTTTAAATTATGAGGATTGATGCCCCTCTCCTAGGATACCTGGTAGGGTAAATGCACTTTTGTGATGTGTTCAGCGGAAAAGCAACATCCATCCTCATAAACATGAAAAAATGAAATTTAGGGACGAGAATGACTTTTTAAAATTATGAGGATTGATGCCGCTTTCCATGGGAAACATGGTAGGGTACATGCACTTTTGTGATGTGCTCAGTCGAAAAGTAATATCAATTCTCATAAACATTAACAAATTGAATTTAGGGACGAAATGATTTTTTTAAATTATGAGAATTGATGCCCCTCTCCAAGGATACATGGTAGGGTACATGCACTTATCTGATGTGTTCAGTCGAAAAGTAATATCAATTCTCATAAACATTAACAAATTGAATTTAGGGACGAAATGATTTTTTAAATTATGAGGATTGATGCCCCTCTCCTAGGATACATGGTAGGGTACATGCACTTATCTGATGTGTTCAGTCGAAAAGTACCATCAATCCTCATAAACGTGAAAAAAAATGAAATTTAGCAATGAAACTAACTTTTTTAAAATTATGAGGATTGATGCCGCTCTCCTTGGGATACATGGTAGGGTACATGCTCTTATCTGATGTGTTCAGTTGAAAAGTAACATCAATCCTCATAAAAATTAAAAAAATGAAATTTAGGGACGACATTAATTTTTTTAAATTATGAGGATTGATGCCCCTCTCCTACGATACCTGGTAGGGTACATGCACTTTTGTGATGTGTTCAGTCGAAAAGTACCATCAATCCTCATAAACGTGAAAAAATGAAATTTAGGGACGAAAATGACATTTTTTGTAAATTATGAGGATTTATGCCCCTCTACTAGGTAGGATACATGGTAGGGTACATGCACTTTTGTGATGTGTTCAGTCGAAAAGCAACATCAATCCTCATAAACGTGAAAAAATGAAATTTAGGGACGAAAATGATATTTTTTAAAACTATGAGGATTGTTGCCGCTGTCCTTGGGATACATGGTAGGATACATGCAGTAAAGTGATGTGTTCAGTCAAAAAGTAACATCATCGTCATAAACGTGAAAAAAATGATATTTAGGGACGAAAATTATATTTTTTAAAACTATGAGGATTAATGCCGTTGTCCTTGGGATACATAGTAGGATACATGCAGTAAAGTGATGTGTTCAGTCAAAAAGTAAGATCAATCCTCATAAACGTGAAAAAAAATGAAATTTAGGGACAAAATGATTTTTTTTTAATTATGAGGATTGATGCTGCTCTCCTTGGGTTACATGGTAGGATACATCCACTATTGTCATGTGTGAAGTCGAAAAGTAACATAAATCCTCATAAACATTAAAAAAATGAAATTCAGGGAAGAAATGAATTTTTTCAAAATTATGAGGATAGATGCCGTTCTACTAGGTAGATTACATGGTAGGGTACATGCACTAATGTGATGTGTTCAGTCGAAAAGCAACATCAATCCTCATAAACGTGAACAAAAGAAATTTAGGGACGAAAATGATATTTTTTAAAATTATGAGGATTGATGTTGCTCTCCTTGGGATACATGGTAGGGTACATCCACTATTGTCGTGTGTTAAGTCGAAAAGTAACATCAATCCTCATAAACGTGAAAAAAATGAAATTTAGGGACGAAATTATTTTTTTTTTCAATTATGAGGATTGATGCCGCTCTCATTAGGATACAACGTAGGATACATGCACTAATGTGAGGTGTTTAGCCGAAAAGTAACATCGATCGTCATAAACGTGAAAAAAAATGATATTTAGGAACGAAAATTAAATTTTTTAAAACTATGAGGATTGTTGCCGCTGTCCTTGGGATACATGGTAGGATACATGCAGTAAAGTGATGTGTACAGTCAAAAAGTAACATCAAACCTCATAAACGTGAAAAAAATGAAATTTAGCGACAAAAATTACTTTTTTTTTAAATTATGAGGATTGATGCCGCTCTACTTGGGATACATGCTAGGGTACATACACTTATGTGATGTGTTCAGTCAGAAAGTAACATCAATCCTCATAAACATTAAAAAAATCAAATTTAGGGACGAAATTAATTTTTTAAAATTATGAGGATTGATGCTGCTCTCCTAGGATACATGGTAGGGTACAGGCACTAATGTGATGTGTTAAGTCGAAAAGTAACATCAATCCTCATAAACATTAAAAAAAAAATTTAGGGACGAAATTAGTTTTTTTTAAAATTATGAGGATTGATGAAATTTTTGGACGAAATTAATTTTTTTAAATAATGAGGATTGATGCCGCTCCTCAAAATAACATCCATCCTCATCATCATCATCAAAATTACATTTAACGACCCATTGTCAATACAAATGTCTAGGCATCTATCGTTTGCTGAAATGGTTTCTACATAGACTGTGAAAGGATTCTGACTTACACTGATTAACTATGTTATCAGGCAAGCTATTCCAAATGGGTATGATGGAAAAGAAGAATAAAAATTTAATAGCATCAACTTTTCCAAATTTTGGCATAATCTTTTTTGAGTGTGACCCTCTTGTCATTCTAAAAGCTGCCAATGAAAAAAAGTCAAGGGGTTTCAAAGCAACCTGGTTTGTAAACATTTTATGAACGTATTTTAACTGAAATATTGATCTACGCAGTTCGAGTGAGTCCCATTTTAACCCATTCATTCCCGTTGATGCCAAATGGCGTCAAAGAGTGTTTGGCACATTTCCCCAAAAACGTCAAATGACGTTATTATATCTTATGTTGGCCCGCAAGTAAGTGTAAAGATCGGGAAAGAAACTCTTTGTATATCTCTTGAACATAACATCAACCTTTACTCGGCTAGTCCAATATACAATAATAGATACTCTAAAACAATGGTGTCCATAGGGAGTCCATAACATCTCTCCTCTTCTTCGGAAATCAAAATTACTAACATCGGTTATATATTCAGCAGTTTATTAATAAAGTAGTTTTCAATGTGTGATAACTTGACCATAGTACATAGGCATCATGCGTGGTCTCCTTGGATATCGACGTACAATATCGGCTTCAGGTTCAGTGTCTGTTTGAATTGTATCATCATCATCATCAGTCTCTGATTCGATTTTTGATTCAAAGGAGTTATAAATTTTTTTGAAAAATGAAATGTTTCGAGTTATCCTATGGTCAGATCTTTCAGCGATTACTTTAGTTCCTCTGATGTCAATGACGCGATATGGCTTCGGATCGAATTTACTTGTCAGTTTGTTCTTTCTCTCTTGTTTGACGAGTACAAGATCTCCTTCTTTGATGTCGGATGGTTTTGTGTGCTGACGTTTGTCATAGTAGACTTTGGCTTCTGTCTTGCTATCTCTATCGTTTCGTTTGACAAGCTTGTGTTTGTTGGATGGTTTCGACGTGATTCCTATGGCAGGAATTTTCCTTCTGATCACACGATTGAAGAGAAGTTCAGCGGGTGCAACTTGAGTTGTGCAGTGTGGTGTTGACCTATAGTTTAACAGAAATAAGTGCAGTTCCTTTCTCCAATTGTTTCCTTCAATTTTAGACGTTTGAAGTAGTTTCTTGAGAGGTCGATTAAAAGATTCTACTTCTGTATTCTGTCTAGGCCATAGTGGTGTTCCTGGTTTGAATTCAATTCCCCATGTTTTAATGTATATTTCCATTTCAATTCCGTTAAATGGTGGACCATTGTCACATATAAACTTGACTGGAATCCCGTGTGTTCCAAAAATACGATCAAGTTTTGGAATGATGCTTCCTGCTGCCGTTGATTTAACAATTTCGACTTCAGGAAAACGGCTGTATGTGTCAATGACAGACAGCAAGTATTCTCCGGATGGTACTGGTCCAAAGAAATCCGCTTTGACCGTGTGCCATGGTGCTGGTGGTAGGTCTGTTGACTGCATCGGTTCCTTGCTGTTTTCATGTCCCGTTGCTTGGCAAGCAGTGCATTGATCTACGAATGCTTTCACTGTTTTATCGATATATGGGAACCATACTTTCTCACGCAGTAACATTTTGGTCTTAGTTGTCCCTGAATGTCCTGGTTTATGAGCAAGTTCTATAGCTTTGCGGTGTAGTGTCTGTGGTATGACGATTCTTGTGCTCTTTAGAATTATGTTTCCTGTGACAGTGAGATCTTGTTTGATGCTGCAAAGAACTTTGAGATCTCGTCTATTGATGGTAGGATCTTGGATTTTATCCATTTCATGCCATCGATTTCTGAGAATCAGGTCAATTGCAACTTGGAGGGTTTTATCCTTTTCCGTCTCCTCCTCAATTTCTTTCAATGTCATGGCTTTTGGAATGGCATTTTTGGTGATGAAGTTTACATATTCTTCGGCAATTGTGTCTTGCTCTGAGCGATGCGATGCTGGATGTCTTGATAGGTAGTCTGACGGATTATCTGATCCTTTCTTGAACTTTACGGTAAAGCTGTAGTTTTGCAGTCGCAATTGCCATCTCTCGATACGAGCGGGTGGTTTGGCAACTGGATTGTTGAAGATTGTTTCGAGTGCCTTGTGATCTGTAAAGACATCGAAGTTTCCTGCTCCATATAGGAACAGATGTAGACGTTCAATTCCCCATACTAGTCCTAGTGCTTCTCGTTCAGTCTGAGAATAACGCTGTTCGACAGGTGTAAACGATCTTGATACATATGCTACGATTTTGTGATCTGTCGCTTCCGGTGTCGATGTTTGAGACAGTATTGCACTAATTCCATATGGACTGGCATCTGTAGTGACTGCTATGTGTTTGGCAATATCAAAGTAGGCCATAACTGGATCCGATAATAGAGCTTTCTTTATTTTCTCGAATGCTTATTGTTGGCTTTTTCCCCATTGAAATTGTGCATTTTTCTGTGTCAACCTTCTCAGGGGCTCTGTGATTGATGCATAGTCTTGAATAAATTTTGCGCAGTATTGAGACATTCCTAGTAGACTACGGACTTCACTAACATTCTTTGGTGGTTGTGTATTGGCAAAATCTTGTACCAGACTTGGGTCAGGGCTAACTCCTTCCTTGCTGAAGACTAGGCCGTAGAATTGAAGACGTGTTTTGTTGAAACGGCATTTCCCTTCATTGAGAGTAATTCCCTTTTCTTCAAATCTTTGCAATACTTTCTCTAATGCAATATTGTGCTCCTCAAGGGTCTTTCCCCAGATAATTGCATCATCAGACATGTTTTTGGCATTGCTGATATCTTGAATAGTCTGAGAAATGGTGTTTTGGAAAATTTCTGCTGCTGAGTTTACTCCAAAGCAAAGTCTTTTGTATCTCCTGAGTCCCTTGTGTGTTGTGAATGTTGTTAGATTTCTTGACTCTTCTGCCAGTGTCAGCTGATGGTATCCTTGTTTCAAATCAAGTTTAGAAAAATGACACGCACCGTTTAAATCAGCAATCAGTTCATCTGTCGTTGGCATAGGGTGTCTTGTGCGTAAAATTGAGGTGTTGGGTAAACGCATGTCCACGCAAATTCTTATTTCTTCGCTGTTCTTCTTCGGGGTAATTACCAAAGGACTTACCCATTGTGTGGCTCCTTCCACTTTTTCGATTATGTCATCTTCCTTGAGTCGCTTTAGTTCTTCTTCGACTTTCTTTCGTATGTGGAAAGGGATACGACGTTGTGCTTGGATGACTGGTTTGATTGCAGGATTTGTGTGTAGTTTAACTTCAAAGTTTTTCAAATTTCCGACACCTTTAAAAACCTTCTTGTGTTGCTTCAACAAGTGATTGACGTAACTTGGTGAATTTACCGTGGGCTGGGCTGAATGTGTTTGTGTGGCTGTTTTTGTTTCTTGCTGTACGCTGTGTATGTTTATTTTGATAAGGTGCAAATCTTGAGCCGTTTGAGAACTGAGCAAATTCCCTTTTACGTTCTTTGCAACATGGAATCGTGCAAGAGAAATCTTTTTACTTGTTTGAACAGTTTCTTCGAAAGTACCTAATAGCTGGAGTGGTGCTTTTGATCCGTAGGCAAAGATTTTGGTGTTTGACTTCGTGATCGTGACTGGTTTCTCTGTGGCATTAATTCTGTCAAATGACTTTTCATCCAGAATGTTGACACTCGCCCATGTGTCGATGAGAAACCAAACTTCCTGTCCATTGATTTTGAGCTTAGTCTCCAATTTCTTTGTGTATTCGTTCGATTTATCCATACAGTAAACATATTCCTCTGAGCTGTCATCTGAGCTTGTATTGTCTTGTACTATGTTTACTTTCTCGCGGTTTTGTTGGCTTTTCTGACGTTGTCTGCAACAGCGAGTGAAGTGATTTTGTTTCTTGCAGTAACTGCATACTTTTCCCTTGGCAGGGCAGGGTTTATTTCGATGAGGGTAATCGAATCCACAGTTGTAACAAATAGCTGGTTTCCGTGAAGGTGGATTTGCAGAATTGTGTTTTTGATGTGTTTTTCCTTTCCCACTCGGTCTGTCCCGTTTGAGCTCGATTTTCATGGCTTGCAATTTTTCTGTTGGCTCTGTGGTTTGTCTCTCTATTTCTTTTGCCTGTTCTTTACTGATTTCATCTGTTTTGCCTTTCACCAAAATGTCTTGTAATGTGACCTCCTTTGTTTTCAGGGCGTACTTCCGCAATGAGGAACTCGAGCAACCTTGAATAATTTGCTGTTTTATTTCTCTATCCATTGAATCTGTCGGAAATAAACATGTTTGAGCTAGTTTCCTCAAGCGAGTGTGAAAAGTCTCCAAAGTTTCTTGGGGTTGTTGCTTTGCTTGGCGGAAACAAAATATTTCAAAATCTGTGTTTTGTGCTGGAGCAAAATATTCTGTGAGACTTTTGATTGCCGCGTCCACATCATCGTCTCTTCCTGTATCGGTGAGTGTTTCGAAAATGTCCTGGACTTCAGGGCCTGCTTGGTAGAGTAGCAATGCTCGCTGCTGTGTTTTATTCGAGATGTTGGCTGCTTTGAGGAATGTTTGAAATCGTTTAATCCATGTTTTCCAACGTGCAGCAAGGTTACTTTGATCGCTATGGGGATCGAAACACGGTAGTGGTGTCAAGTCAGGTCAAGTTTTGCAGGCATATTCCTTGCAAGTCTTGATTATTCGCTTTTTCTCGTCGCCACTTTATTATATCTTATGTTGGCCCGCAAGTAAGTGTAAAGATCGGGAAAGAAACTCTTTGTATATCTCTTGAACATAACATCAACCTTCACTCGGCTAGTCCGATATACAATAATAGATACTCTAAAACAATGGTGTCCATAGGGAGTCCATAACAGACGTCGCAAGCTTTTTTGCATTTTTCCCCGCGGACGTCGTTTGACGTCGTGAATTCTTGTTGCCTATTGGCTAGCTTACACTTAAGCTATTGTTCCTTAACAAAAACGAAACCATACAGAAATAATTAAACGTTGTTTATATGCAAAAATATGCATATGGTCCCATACTATATACGTTACAATGCGTCGGCCTTGAAATCCTGCGGCCGTTTGCCAACAATGGTAGGCCTACTTCCCGTTGTGTTTGGAGTAGCCATAAAGAGGAGCATTTTTACCCAATTTACCAACGAAGTACTTGAATTACAATCTGATGCTGATATTTCTGATGTTTTGGAGAGTAGCTCTCCAGAATCAGAAGGTGATGAAGGCGCAACCGAGTCAAATTTGAATTGCGACCTTCGTGTCGAGCGATCAAGCTTTTGAGGGAAGGAATGCATAGGCCCGACAGTTCTTTGGCACAGTGAAAGACAAAGTTTGACTTTTCAAAACTCTCTTCTGGTAGTTATTTTTGAAAAACTTGCTAAAGAAGCAAATCTGTGTGCAGAACAGAAAACAGAGACACACTGGATCCAACTTGGAATGAAACTAATCCGTTTGAAATCAGAACGCTGGTAAAAGATGGCGTCTAATCAGATTCCCGAAGTGTGAATACTTGCATCTGCTTAGCGAAAAAAGAAAGACCGCTTGCCACTATTTGTTGTCTCAAAAAATATTGACTATTTGCAGGACCTAACCTTTACAATTACGCATTAAAGGATGATTTCACGAATGAAGTTCTTGTGGTTACGAATTGTAAACCAAAGCAAGTGAGGACTGCGATCAACTTGTAACACAACACCTTGTTATACTTTACCCAACAGCTTGTTATTACTAAACGGTTGTGGATGTACCTAATGTTTTTTTAGTTCGACCTAATGTTTTTCAATTATTATACTTGCTTCAAGGCGTCAGCGAACCAGAAGAAACTAAACAGCAGTGGAAAGTTGTAAAAGCTTTCATTCAAAAACACCATATTGAAACCTCACAAGGAAAGCCAGACTCTTGCAAGCGTAGAGCATTTAAAGCAAGATAGAGTGACCATGGACACTGGAAAAAGAACCTAATGTAGAATCAGAAATGCAGAAATTGCTCATTGAATAAGAAGTTTCAAGTTATTAACGAAGGATGTAGCTTGGAGTTACAATCAGCTTTTTCATTGACTGCTTTTAGGCCTTACCATGAAGAAAAACAATTAATATTGGTATTATCTGTCAAGAAATTAGCTAAAATTTGGTATAATTATAATCCTTAATCCTGTATCTCTTTCTTTTCTCTAGAATGTTTGTTAAAAGAAGTTATGGTTTTTGAGATAAATGAGTTTTTCTATGGTCAGCCCTTATTTTCTAAACTTCATAAAATTGTCTTGGGGATCAGAGCAAAAAACACGAAATAGAGGCTGGGGCTAAATGCAAAATAGCTTGATAACAGCTGGGAGTGAATGGGTTAAATGTAACAATAATTCTGTTACACTTGACCGCTGACGATAATCACCCATTACAAAACTGGCTCTATTTTCTTGTACCATTTCAATTCTATGCTTCAATTCAGCTGTGTGTGGGGACCAAACCTCGCAGGCGTATTCCAAATGGGGTCGCACAAGCGCCAAATAAAGTTTTTCTCTTATTTGCCGTGAACAAGTAGAAAAATTTCTCCGCAGTAATCCAAGGGATCTGTTTGCCTTCCTGTAATGTTTGCCTTATATTATTCAAACGTCTTATTCAATTGTCTTATTCAAACGCATATTGTTACAAATATATACACCCAGATACTTGTAAGACTGTACTTTTTCAACCAGGTCAACTGAAATATAATATTCACTTGCGATAATATTCTTTTTCAGTGTGACAGACATAGAAAAATATTTTGTAACATTGAAATCCATGTCCCAATCACAGCTCCATCTATAAAGCCTATCTAGGTCATTTTGCAAAGCAAAAGCATCTTCTGAAGATTTTATTTCGCGGTAAAGTGCACAATCATCAGCAAATAGATTGATCTTAGAATCAACATCAGTGACAATGTCATTTATATATAGAAGAAAAGGAACAGGACCAAGGACAGAGCCTTGAGGAACACCGGAAAAACATCACAAGATTTCGATTCTTCGCCATCCATCACAACATTTTGCGTTCTACCAAAAAGGAAGTCTTTAATCCACGATAGGTTTTCACCGCGTATACTATATCTTTGTAATTTAAACAATAATTTCTTGGGAGAGACCTTATCAAAAGCTTTAGAGAAGTCGAGAAAAATAACATCAGTTTGGCCCTTTGAATTTATGGATTCAGCCAGACTATGGACAAGAGTTAGTAGCTGGGAGGTACACAAATATTTCTTACGAAAACCGTGTTGCCTGTTTGTAATAATTTGATGATTTTCCAAATGGGCATACAAGGCAGATTTTATTATATGCTCTAAGAGCTTGCAGGGTATAGATGTTAACGAGACAGGCCTGTAATTTTTGGGATTTGGCTCCTTTTTTAAATAATGGAGTGATTGTTGCTTTCTTTCAGTCTCTAGGCACCTCAGATTTTCTCAAAGAAGATTCAAAAATAAGTTTTAAACACCGACTTGCTTCTTCTGGAATTAGCTTCAATAGTTTAGGACTAATATGATCTGGACCTGGTGCCTTACTTGCATAGAGACCATCAATTAAGGCTTTGACACCCGAGCAAGATATATCAATCGCTTGCATATCAGGAAAGTTCAGACCAACTTGACCAGCAATGACAGTTTCACTCGGGGGTTATTATCTAGGCTAAAGGCCTCATAGAATGTTGTATTCAAGGTATCAAGAATGTCTTTTGTTTTAGTAAAAGTTTGGCCGTTTGTTATAAGACATTTAATCGATGTACTAGAAAATCGTTTTGCTTTGATTTACTTCCAAAACTTTTTCTGATTTTGATCTGCACTATTCATTATATAGTTGTTAACGTAATCATCATGAGCTTTCTTTATAATATGTTTCACTTTCTTTCTTTGAGCTTTAAACTTAACAGAATCAAGTTAGTTGCCAGACCTTTTTGCTCGTTTAAAGAGCCTCTCCTTTTTACGAATCTCCCTGCGAACGCGAACATTTAGGCAAGGTAAATTGGAATTAGTCTTGGCATATTTAAATGGCTCGAAGTCTTCAATCAATTTATGTAAGGTATTTTTAAAATAGGACCATAAGTTATCCACACAATCGTACGTCTGCCTAGAGATCATTTCAGAATAAGCATCGTTTATGCCTTGTTTCAAGCTTGCGAGGTCTGCTTTATGATAAAGATATATTTTTCTTGCACAAGACACCAACCTCTCAGCCTTAACAAAGAAATTAAACATTATCATATCATGATCACTGACTCCAGGGCAAGATTTAATGTCTCCTACACTAAACTCCTTGTTTGTGACGATGAGGTCCAACGTATTTGATAGTCTAGTAGGAAAGCTAACTGACTTAAACCTATGTTGACTTAAACCAAACTCTGCCATAGTTTCAAGCAACAGCCGTGATTCTCCTGAATGTGCTGGGTGTTCTTTTAAATTATTTTTGGACCAATCAATATCCGGCAAATTAAAGTCCCCGCACAACAAAAGGTTTCCCCTATGAAGATTTGGTATCTTTAGTAAGCAGTTCTTGAGCTCCTCTATGCATAGATTTGATGAGGGAGGACGATAAAATGCACCAATTATTGCAGGGATAGTATTTTCTGTCAATAATTTTACCACCACGAGTTCACAAGTTGTCGATATATCTAATCGAACAGATTTTAAAGTTTTCTTAACAGCAACAAGCATACCCCCGCCATTTAAATCTCTGTCTTGACGATATACATCGAAATCACTCAGGCCTAATTCTGCATCCTGTACACTGTTGTCTATTTTAGTTGCGCATGCTATTACAATATCGATATCGTTATCTATAATAAATTGTTTTAACTCCAAATGCTTAGCGAGAAAGTGATTTACATTGGCGGTTAGGACCTTCAGGGGACCCATAGGAGTGGTGCTCACATCCGTCTTATGTGAATTAGCTAAAGAGACTGGACTAGAACATGTAACAGGCTCACCTAAAGGATCTGAAATCGGAGAAAAGTAATTGTTGGACTCAAAAGTAAGTGTCGGCGAAAAAAGTGTTTGAGAAAAATTAGAGCTGTCACAGCGTTCGCAAATCCATGAAACTCTTGAATCTTCAAAGTGGGAAACTGTACTATTTATTCGCGCATAAGTGATGTGAAACCAAGCATTGCAAACATCGCAACAAATAACGCTTTCATTTACACGTACGCATGCATTACATAATCTGCAAGTATGCCTGAGGGACATGTTTGCCCCAGGATTTGGATGAATATCGCCTGAGATCAATAAAAGTAACAGGATTATTTGCTTGTGTTTCCTTGCCAGGGAAACAAAAGGTAAATGAAAGTGTGAAGAGAGAGAAATAACAATTTACCCGATAAGGTTCATTACAATAATCTACATTGAAATTAATGAAGAAGGTTTGAAAAGAATAATGCCAATCAATGGACACATGACTGAACTGTATGAAAAGAGCTTTGAGTAGAATTATCAATAACAGCTTTAGCTTGTAAACATGGTTGAAATTGGAAGTTGGGCCAATTTTAATTTTGAATTTATTAATCCTTTTTGCCAAAATAGAAAAAAAGGTACTCAACAAAAAACTTACATTTCCGTGAAGTCTATGTTCAGAAACCATTTCAGCAATAATAAGAAGGTAACAAAACACAACTAGAATCAAAACTTTCCATGGCTGCTCTCAAAAATGTGATAAAAGGCACTCAAAACCTTGACAACATTCCCAATTTTGGATAACGTGTCCACTAATTCCTTGAAGGAACTTGGGAATTTCAGTGAACCATTTTGCATCTTGACGCCAACACAGCAGTTTATATCAACAAATTTTATCAGGATTTCTTTCTCCAACTGCTCTCACTGCTTTATAAAAGCTTTGATTTTCTTGGGTTAAATTGACACTGATGGATAGCTTGCCCTTCTTTCTGTTTGAGTAAACTAGGCATCTGTTTTTCCAAGAACTAAACCAAACGATCACCTGTACCTTGCCTTCGTTCACCTTACCGATGCGATGAGCTCGCTCAATTGCATCTTTGGGAAGGGATACTGCCAATTCTTCGACAAAATATTACAAAGCCCATTGCTCCACAGTTTTTTCATGGAAGCAGGATTTCGAATCACCAAAGATGCGAAGATCTAAGCGTCTTATGTACTGTGCCAGATCATTGACTTCGCCATGAACCCTTTCAACTTTCTCTTCCACAAGAACAACTTTTTCTCTGAAGATATGCATGGAACTTTCAATGTCACTTTTCGTCGGGAGAGCGTCTAGTTTGCTGTTAATGGGCGCCAGGAGGCGCTCAATAATCTTTTCTATGTGTTTAGTATCCATAGCAAAAAAGTTCAGTTCAATAAATGGTCTGAGTTTACATAAATGAGTTTACATATGTGTTAGAAGGAGAGCGAAGCCAAAACACGTCCTACTCTGAAAACGACATTCGAAGAGGATAAACTCAAAAAAAATGAAATTTAGGGACAAAATTAATTTTTTTAAATTATGAGGATTGATGAAATTTAGGAACGAAATTAACTTTTTTAAAATTATGAGGATTGATGCCGCTCTCCCTGGGATACATGGTGAGGTACATGCACTTATATGATGTGTTCAGTCGAAAAGTAACATCAATCCTCATAAACGTGAAAAAAATGAAATTTAGGGACGAAAATGATATTTTTTAAAATTATGAGGATACACCAATTGCATATCCGTGGCCTCATATCCACGCAGAGGACTGGGCCGAGTTTTTGGGAGAAAAATTTCACCCACAACAAGCGTACCGTTGTGTTAGGAGTGTTTGTTGATGGTGATCGCTGGTGGCTGGGAGATTTCTCGAGTCCTGATTGTTCTATTTTCGTCGTTTATCTCCAGTAGTGCAGTCTGTAATAAGGGGAGGATAAATTTTCAAAGCTCCAGCAAATACCTGTCGTAACTCTAGTTGTCTGTCTAGCAACACGAAAGATGGTGAATGGAAATTGTGCAGTTATTGGTTGTATGAACAGTCGATACAAACTCAAAAATTGGGAGAAAAGTAGCTGCGATGAACACTCAGGACAACCACACAAAGATTGTCCTTGTGCTTGCCCATTTACACTACATGTTTTTCCGAGCATTAAGCTAAATTTGGAGAAGAGAAAGGAGTGGACAAGACTAATGCGCTGAACAAGAAAGGGGAACAAAGAGTGGACTCCTGGCCAGAGCGACACCTTAGTGAGAAGAGCTGTGGAGCCTCAACCAAGTTCTTCAACTGCTTGTGTTGCCGATGATGATGATCACAATAGGCCAAGGTCAGACCACAAGATCTTCAATGTCCTAGAAAGTCCTTGCAATGAGGAGGGTTGCCAACCTTATGACTCAGGAACACCCTCGGTCAAGGAATTAATGGGAAAAATTTCAGCCATCACTAAAGAAAACAACAACCTCAAAGTGGCTGTTGATAAACTTTCTAGTGAGCTTGAATCTTGCACTTTGGAGAAAAGACAGGCCAAGTCACTGGGAATGTCAGCAGATTGCATTAAAATAGATAGAAAGATGAAGTTTTTCACTGGTATTCAGACTGTAAAGATGTTTCATGCACTGTTTTCAGTTTTGAAGCCATATATGCCAAATTTGGTTCTTTGGTGAGGATCAAAAACCATATTTTCTCACAAAGCCAAAACACATGGACAGAAAAGAACAAAAACACATAAACTGACAAAGAAAGATCAATTTTTGCTTGTATTGATGCGTTTAAGGCTTGGCTCACTACTTGCTGCTCAAGAATATTTTGCACATGGATTCGATTTTTGAGCACTTTGTTAGGAGGTCCATTAATTTCATGGCTTCCAAGTGCAGTAATACAGACAAATTTGCCTCATGCTTTCAATGGAGCTCACAGCAAGACAAGATGCATCATTGATTGCACAGAGATAATTGAAAGACCAAAATCACTTGATGACCAGGCAGCAACCTGGTCAGATTATAAGAAACATAACACAATAAAATATTTGATTGGAATTACTCCATCTGGATTTATTTCCTTTGTCTCCAATGGTTATGGGGGAAGGGCTACTGACCAACACATATGAGAGACAGTGGATTTTATAATTTGCTAGAGTATGGCAGATCGAGGTTTTCAGATAAGAGATGATCTGCTTCATTTCTACTGTACTTTGTATGTCCCACCTGGAGCAAGGGTCAAGTCTCAGATGACAGAAAGGGAATGCAAAAAAACTAAAGAGATTGCCAACTTAAGAATCCATGTTGAGAAAGCAATCAACCGAATAAGAACTTTCAGGATTTTAAAGAACACTCTACCACTTACAGTACTTCCATTTGCTGATGATATTATGAGAACATGTGCTGCAATTTGTAATATTCAGCCACCTCTAATTAAAGCTTAATCAACATGATTAACAGTGGAAAGACTTAATTTTGTGTTTTTTAAGTATAATTAGCAACTAAATACTCATTTTGATTTGAATTTTAACTAGATTATAAATAAACTCATTTATTTTTGTAACACATATGGAATATATTTTGACAGATAGAACTCTTTCAGTAATAATTGTGTTTCACTCCAAAAACCCCTATTAAAATTAAGTTTTTCTGTGAAATTTCCATGTGAAGTCCAAACAAAAAAGTAGGTTCTTGTCATTTCTGTAGCAGCCATTTGTACTTGGCACTGGGTAGAGTACTTGTGCTTCCTGTTCAGCATGACTGTGGAGTCCTCATTCAGCATCGTATATGGCAAGCATACATTGGGATCAGTTGGGCTAGTATGGGAGATTGAAAAGGGGCAATTTACTTCAAGGCATGACTCTCCACAACAGTCACATACAATTATTCTATCAGGACTAGCTCCAACAAAGGGGACATCTTTCCATAGGAAAAGACCACAATCCAATATTTTTGCATTTTTGTGCTCTTTTGAGTATGTGGAAAAGAATGCTGCCACGGCTTCTGCTTCCATTGCTCGGCCATACTTATTGCAGGCAAATCCATGTTTAGATGTGTTTTCCCAGATACTTTATCTATGACCGAAATAAAATCTGTTTCCTCAAAATTTCTTTTATAAGTGACCATCCTACTCATTACATCATGAGCTTTTGAAGCTGTTATACAGTGCTTCCTAGCTGAAAACCAAAAAGCATTGTCACTTTGTCCTCTTGTTGCTTTTTCAATTTCCTCCTTATGGTCCGCAAAATATTCCAATTTGGAAATAAATTCATTTAAATTTTTTACGCTAGCTAGGACATCATCAAATGTTGAAAGCAAATTCCCTGTCATATTTGCATTGGCTAGTTTGTCTTCTTTAAGTTCTGAAGTGAAAATGATTGAATCTTTTTTCTCACAGACAGATCTCAAGGCTGTTGTAACATCAGCTAATGTCAGGGAACTTTCAAAGTTAATTATTGGCTTGTAATTTTTCTTTGGAGATGAATTTAGTTTCTTCAAAGTTTGCCCCCTTCTGCCAAAATTTCCCCGAACAAGCTTCAAGTCCTTGACTTTCACCGGTTTCACATCTTTAGCATTTGGAAGCCACTTACAGGGTTTTGAAGTGGATGCTGAGTTGGAAACTCCCATTCTTACAGCCGCCTCAATCCTGAATAATGCAGCTGCTACATGGTAACATGTTTGACCCATTCCAGCCATGAATGAGCAATGTGCAGCCATAATGCCCCCTGTAGCTTTCTCTAGACAAACCCACAACTTATGTGGCACGTCAGAAAGCTTTTGTGAGGGTCTACATGTTGTTTTGAGTAAACAAAGTGGGCTATCATCAGAAATTTTGTGGAAGCTGAGTGGCTTTAACCATCCTTCTTCATAGTACCCTTTTGGCGTTTTATAGTCTGATAAATCCTTGCTTGAAAGCTCACTTGGGTGAAAAACCAAGAAGTGGAATATATTGGGGTACAGTGTGCTTGGCCAATCTTTCACCCCTTCCTTTTCACAAATCCACCCCTCATCTAGCTTCAAGGGATCTGGAATAACATGATTTCCAAGATCATCCGAAACAAAAATATTGAGTTTGCTGCTATATTGTTTCCCAAGAGCAGCTTCAACTTCTTCAGCAGTTTGCACAACCTGCACATTATTTTCGATAGCAACAAAGGCTCTTGCAACAAGCTCTTCCTTTTTTCCGCTGACTTTCAATCCACGAAGGCGGAGAAAGTTCTTCAGTTCTTCAACCTTCATCTTTGAAAGTAAAGCAAAATCCAACGTCACTTCTGGAAACTGATGTGGGCCTAAACCTCCAATAAGAGTTAGGACAAGTAATTGCTTGAGTCTTGAAAAATTTTTGTTCCTGTTGGTGAGGTAAATTGTAGAAAATATAACAAAAACACGAAAAATTTCCCATCCACCAGCGATCACCATCAACAAAACACCCTGAACTCAACGTCAAGCTTGTTGTGGGTGAAATTTTTCACCCAAAAACTCGGTCCAGTTCTCCGCGTTGATATGAGGCCGAGGATATGCAATTGGTGTATTGACGCCGCTCTCCTTGGGATACATGGTAGGGTACATGCACTTATGTGATGTGTTCAGTCGAAAAGTAACTTCAATCCTCATAAACGTGAAAAAAATGAAATTAAGGGACGAAAATGACTTTTTTCAAAATTATGAGGATAACTGCCGCTCTACTTGGGATACATGGTAGGGTACATGCATCAATCCTAATAAACGTGAAAAAAATTTTGTTTAGGGGGGATGGTTAATATTTTTATTGTCGTTTGTTTAATGAGCTGAAGATATTGAACAATCATGTTTATCCTCTAATTATTTTTTTCTCTGTTCGAGTTGGGGCACATAAACATACTTAAAGTAATGGGAAACATAAATATACTTATACGGGTAGGGGCTCATAAATATATAGGAAAAATAAAAAAGACATTTTCAAAAGGCAACGTATGTTCTAGTAGGAATTAATTTATTAAGATTTAGTTAATTATTACCAAAATCATGATTTTTTGTGGTTATTTAATAAAACACCGAAAGAAGCAGCAGCGGGGGCTTTTTCGAGGAGGCCTAATCACAATTTGTTGATTTAACTTGGAGGCTTTTTTTGGGACTGTTAACTCTAGGATTTCCGGAATCAGACAATATCCCTTTTTAGATCAGTGCAGACTATATTGATCGGCAATGATGATCACCCCAGTCTTGGAGATGAATTTGACTCTGTTGTGGATACAAATACCACGGAAGGCGTGAATTGATAGTTAAACAATGTCCGACATAATTTTAGATTGACAATGGTTACTACTTTATAAGACGAGGGGACTTGGTAGAAGTCAGTATTTGAAAATATCTTTCTTTTATCCGACATGGAAGAGACTCAGTTATCAGGACCATCTGTAAGCAAGTATGTATATTTTAGCTTTGTTAGTTAGAACATAGTTAATTTCTTTAAGAGAGATTTCAACAGTCGTACATTCTTCTTTGTTTTTTATAGCTCATAGCTTGCTTGAGATTATTATAAAGATTGAACAATCTTCTCTCATTCTTTAAAGTAATTCTCTTTGTTTTTGTTCTAGGTTAGAGGAGGCACTGAAGCCATACTGGGAAGATGGTATGACTGATCTCAGTTCGGAGGAGGGGAAAAGGATTGCTGCTGTTGCCCTCAAAGAAAATGAGTGGATATCAAGGAAACAATTGAAGGTTATGCTGCCTTTCAAATAAGTTGTAATCAATCCACAAACTTTCAACGCCTAGGTAATGTTTCGTCAAAGAATGGCAGGATTGCATCAAAATATAATAACTATTATTTTATTTGTTTTAGACTTGGATCAGTAACTACAAAAAAAAGCTCAGTGTCAGAAAACAGATGAAAACAAAGCCAAGCAAAATAAATTTGAAAACAAGAAAGAGGTCTGCTAAAGATTTGCTAAAGATAAAGATGTTTCAAGAGGAATATTTAAGAGGTGCAGGCCTATTTCCTAAAGGATTTTATAGAGAACAAAGGGAAGTTGACTGGAATTGGACGTAAGTGGGAAAAAGTTAAAGAAGATCCGATAGGTTTCAGAGATATAAAAAGATGGCTGATGAGGTCAATACCCAGGGAGTAGCATTAAATGCAAAAGAAAAAGAGCTGAAAGCCTTGAAAATTCGAAAAAATATGCAATTTCAGGTATAAATACATTATAAGTGTTCAGTTTAATTTCGCCTTTGCATTAAGAGTAGTAACATTCAAAGAAAATTTAAAGAAGAATCTGTTGTATTCCAATCACAAACCTTGTTTTCTTTAACATATCTTTAAAGTAATGACCATTGCCTTCCAATACTTGTTTAAATCTTGTTATAATATAGAGTTTCATTTCTGATATGCTGGATGATACTATAGATATATCAATTATTTCATGATTTTTGTGATGATGCATTATTGATTTTCTATATAGGCACTGGAACTGCAAAAGCTTGGTTTTGAATTCTTTGGGATTATTGCCAAGCCAAACAGTAACTTGATTGCAAAGTTTGGTTCAAGAAGAGGAAAACTCTTTTTGGAAGACAAAAAAATTTGTTGGGAATTTGCCTCTGAGATAAATGGTAAGTCAACAACAATTTAAGTAGACTCCACCTACAGTCCATTTTAAGTGGCTGATGGAGTGACAGTCATTTAGAATTTAAACCCGAATATGCAACAATATGGAAAATAATCAATGTATCTTGATTTACAGTCATATTTATTAACTCTCTTGTGTTTTCAGTCAACATTTGGATGACCAGGGTCTACTGTACCAGCTAAATATATATGTGAATGCAAGACATGAAATAATAACATTGAATTGTTTAACCCTTTTAATACTTCTTTGTAGTAATTCCTTTTGATTTCATCTTCCAAAACTTCTACTCTTTGATTCTTTTAAAGTTAAATTCATTGTACATTTGCAGTTGAAAAGAGTGAAAGAAAAAAGGACCAGTGGGAAAATCTTTGCTCGCTCTGTCTGTCTGAAAATCAGTCTGTAAAATTTGACGCTACTTCATACTCTAAAATTAATTACACAGCATATATGTTGAATGACACGTACTGCTTCTGTCTTTTGCAATGCTACCCGCGTTGTAGACAAGATATTCAAAGGTGTTGATGGCGTTTAATTGACTGATTCCTCATATGAAAATGAATTTCTTCTTGATTATAGAAGAAAGCATCAAATTTTGCCAGGTATATATTCAAAAGAATAATATAAAGCCCTGTGTTTGATTTTTACAAAAGCCAAGCGGGATGTCAAAGTGGGGGTACAGGGGCTACAGGGGCATGGTACCACCAACACTTCGCCAATTTAGAAATGATGCATTTCTAGCACCAAATTTTAGCACCAAAGTACTTTGTTTCAATAGTTGTTCAATACAGTAATCTACCAGTAACTTTAGCCTGTTAATGACTTTGCATTGAACCTTTCAAATAATTTTCAAATAAGGATTCATCAGCAAACTCGCACCCCTCAACTCAAGCATACCTGGCGTTATTATTTCCTTGCAGCTACTTGTTTTCCTTTTTTCACTCATGACAAAACAACTACAGTATCTGAATTACATTTAGTCCCATGAAATGTAATTTACAAGAAATGCTTATTCTCCAACCCTAATAGTGTACAAGTTGCTTGAAAATACATTTATCTTTAGGGTGTTATTGCAGAGAGGAGCGAAAATTTAGGTAATTGAAAGCCTTGACATTTTCAAGATTCAGAAATAATTTTATTGACACTTTTAAGGCTCACTCAAATTATCAGGAAATTTTTGTTTTTTACAATGATATTTATCAGATATGGATATTGTTGATTATAATTAATGATATATTGTTCTAAGGTCCAAGTCATTTTAGAAGGTACCAGGGAACTACAGGCGTTTTGCTGGTGAACTTATAATTGCTGAAACAAAACTGTCTGTGAAAATTATCATTTATCATTTTCTTGACGTACTTTCTTTGAAATTAGTTCCTTTTCAATTTTGACATCTCAGGTCTGTTGCAATGATGTACATGTAAGTACAAAAGATCATGCACGAAAATTTATCATCAAAACGGTTCATTGATAAAGAAAGATATTGCTTTTGAAAAACTAACAGCAAATTGTCATATTCCATGTTTCATTCCACTGCATGAGTTGATAATATTGATAGAGAAGAGATAGATGACTGATGTGTTGAAAGACTATCTTTGATGTGATACTCTTTTACTCTGATTGTGTCAGGTGACTAATCAGGGGGTCTCAAAAAAGACAAGAGATGTATTAACCTTAATTTGCAAGAATTTACAGAAAGTTTTTTGCTTCACTCTCAAAAGACACCTGTCACTGGCACCAAATTTAAAAAATTGAAAACATTGAAGAGGACACTTTTGATGATTTTCTTGGTAAGAGATGTTTTCTAAATTTGCCTTTAATAGGCTTAAAACAGATATGTTTTAACTCTCTGCTTCTATTGTTGTACAGGATTTCAATTATCCTGAATAGTTTCATTTTCAGTCTGCATGGAAAATGGAAGTTTTCTTGACTAAACAGACTTACGTTTAAAAAGTTTCAGGATTTTTTGATAAAAGAGTTATGTCAACGAATTATATTCCGTTTCGCCCAGATATGCACATTATATTTTCTATACACAATCTAGGTTTAATTATCCTCAAAAATTCTTTTGAGCTGGAAAAACGCCAACTTTTTAATTATGACCATATTTAAAAATTACGAATATTTAATAATGATTCTTAAGAATATATTGAATTTATAAACAAAGTATGAAGAAGAGTTGAATGGCCTTGAAATTATTTAGAGATCTCAAAGCACATATTGTTTTTCATTTGCATTGCAACGAGACTTCTATAAAAAAATAGTACATGAAACAGAGTTTGCCAAACAAGCGAAAAAAATTACAGTAAGATATTTACTCATGCTGCTTTTTTACTGCAGAGCACCATAAGAGGTGAAAATGATGTTAACTATTTTTTACTAAATTAGCCTTTTTTCTGCTGAGCCATCCGTGACAATTAAAACCTATTGCTTTGCATAGCTATAGAAAATACATCTCGTCTCTTGACGTTGCAACTTTTTTTGTCTACGAACCTCTGATGTTGGTCAGATTTTTCAAAGATTCAAAATCCAAAATGTTATTGGGCAATCAATTTCTACGATACTTGAACATCATGAAAGGTCTAACTCACTGTTCTTGCATGTTAAAGTTTCTCTTGATCCTTGTGTGATTTCAGCAGGTACTATAATATCTGGGATGCCTGGACGGAATTAAGGCAGGAGGGGTAATATTGGTCCTGAGGGCAAGCCATATATTCTTCTAGTAATATAATCGAGTATTCTTGGTGGCTGGGGGGGGGGGGTTGTGTTGGGGTGGCATAATAAAATATCAATATGAATATGTGCCACCCATACAGCCAGGTCATTTGCCATCAACGATTCTAAACAAAGGGAAAATGTTGACAATACCCTCCATACATACATTCAAGTGAATATTGAATTGCCCTCTCACTTTACACAATGTCTGGTTTTATATAAATCATGGCGGTTATAAATAGGCTGGTTGTAAAAATTTATTTCCTGCTACGTTTTACACTTCTTAGTTTCCTGGAGTACTGCTGAGGGGAACAATTCTTTTGTTTTTCTACTACTCTTTTGCCATCAGTAACCCTTCAATGTTGTCTTCTTTTAAAATTTTGTAATTGAAATTAACTTAATGAGATTGGTCAAAGTCGCCCCCCTCAATGTGTAATAGAATTAGTCTCTCTCCTGTTAACCTTGTTTCGCTTATAATTGTAATCAAACTGCCAATCACACATCAATCATAATCTGTCAAATGTAACTTGTATATAACGTATGATGAGTAGATTTGATGAGTAACTTGTATATAACGGGATGTTCCGGGTTCCCTTCCTGGCTGAGCCCCCATTTACGCCTCTATTATGTTTAAGGTGCAAAAGGACAAGTTAGGAGACCTGCTGTCGTATTTCCTTCTTATCTCAAAGATGAGCAAAGATACTTTGCACTTTAGCATAGGCTGGCTGGTAATCCTGATGTTTCCTGGGAAGAATATGACATTTCGCTTTATGTTGCCCATGTCTTGAAGAAGAAGGTTCCAAAACTGCTACAGAAAACAGATTTTGCAATATGTGGAATAAGTCTGTTTGTGAATTCCCAGCTTGCAAGTTTCGAGACAGCAAGTGCCTTTCAACTCAATGCTGCTCAAAATCATAGGGATTTCATTGCACTTCTCCACGAATGTACAGGCTTGCTACGAGCACAATGTTGAATTCCTCCAGACCAACAAATCTAGCACCTCCTATCAATTTACTATGCAATGCAACAACACCCCCACTGAATCTGTGTAAAATTTTACCCACTGGTCTCTGGAAATGCAGCATTCGCTTGAAAAGCTGATTCCAAGAATTTCTGCCTCTGCTGATGGCTTGCAAATGGAATCGATTCATGCCTTCCTAATAAAACTTCAGCCTGCCATCGCCAAGCCATTTCTTAGCTGAGAAAGCCCTTTCTCAATATTGCCTCTACCATTGCAGCCTTCAAGCGCCAGGAATGGTTTTTGCCGTCCCAACCAACATCCACCACAACACTGTTTACTGGTCCTAAGCTGCAGTTCCAGTCAGAAAAGCAATGTACCAGCATTGCTATTTGTAGAAATTTTAACAAATTTTTGCAATCTCACTGTGAACTGCCTGATAATAACTGCAAGAATAGATTTTTGCATTAATGTTCAGAATGCCAGCTCTGCATCATTTTTCGAAAGGCCAGTAGTTTAACCTTAATGCAAACTCTCGCAATACCATTATCAATGCATTATTTTAAGATAGATGCCTTGAAACAATAACCATACTTTCGCTTTCATTCTATAGATTGAAATTACAACTTTGTTATACTCCCATTCCTTAATATATGTTTCGGTATCCCCAAAATTATTTGTTCTACACGTTAGAAGTGAAAAAACATCTATTAGGACAACTGGCAGAGAAGAAATGAATTCATATACAGAAATTTAGCAGTTTTAGCCAATCAATTCTATGTTATAAATTCCATTATTACTTAATTTTTTAATGTGCTTATTAAAGTTGGGATTTAAATCTACTTAGGGCTCTTGAGTGCATATTGACTTCTCAGTGCCAGAACTTAAGTTGATGAATGAGGAGGAGCACTTTATGGCAAGGAAAGTTTTGAAATGCATTCAAGAGAAGAGTGCTTCAATCTCTTGGATTCAATTAACTCTGTGTAGAGCTTGCTACCATATGGTTTTCTGTGGCATGGATGACAAAAATAGAGCAAAATTTGTTTTCTGCTCGAATGACATTAACTCCAGGTAAGTTGAAAGAAAAACTTCTTCTTTTACCTTTGATCCTCACAATCTGCGAGGTAACACTTGTCAGCTACAGTCAGATAGTCGTAAAGATTAACTGTTCATTGCTCTGTTTGGTTTAAGTACCTATATTATTTATGGTATATCTTGCAAAGTTATTGAATGTACATCAGTGGCAAATAATGATCACTCAAATTTATGTACGTTAATTTTGGTAGCCTTTTCTGAACATTTTCACCTCTGGACGACGTCAAAAATTGGAGCATCAAAAAGGAATTGACATTAATGTCCAAGACATTGTACAAATATTGCATGGTGGGCTTTCCTCAATGTCTATAAAGCTTTACATCAGGTTTGTTTTAATTTTGTTTTTTCATATCACTGCTACTCATTTTATTGGCATTTTCAGTTGTTTTTTTCACCTCATTTGTGCTCAGGGGTTATTCTAAAGTGGTCTTGTACCATATTGTGGTGTTATAAATCTTATTTGTGGTGTTGCATTTTAAATTTGGTGATATTGTAAAATAATCGACCCTGTATTAGTTTATTAGTTTCTCTTCCTCTATTAGCTTTTGTTTTTTTTCAATTCCAGCCACCCATCACAGAATTAATAAAACACTTGCGCAAGGGCCCAGGTGTTTTTTCGTAAGACACTGACTACCCGGGATGACCTTTCTAACACAGTCTCATTTTCAGCTGAAAATGCTGGGACAGGGTTGTTTTTTCTGGCAGCGGCTTTTTTGGCTGTCCACTTAGATTCTTTTTCTAGTAGAGGTCAGATTTGTCATGGAAATTGAACTTTTGGCCACTCCATAGCAACATTCTCTTGAAGCTCAAATTTGGAAAAAAACTATTATTTTAGGACAGATTTCATGTCTACAGAAATTTTTTCCAGGAAAGGGTCTAAAACATTATTGTGTAAAACATACACCACTCCTCCCCACAACCCCCCAATCCTCACAACTCCCCCCTCCCCAATCCACCCTCCCCAATCCTCTCCCCCCACATAATTGTTACAGGTTGTATTGTGTCCTATAACTCTAGAGTAATCCAGATACTTGAGAGCGAAAGGTGACTCATAGATTGACGACTGGTGAGTGAGGCTAGCAATTGACTATACAACTTATACAAATATGATTTCGAGGTTAAAATATTTCAAGGTTACAGTTACCTTAAGCCTACTACATCATGAAGAGAGCATCACATTTCGAGCACTTACAAATTGGAATGGAAAAGTAGGTAAAGATTTTGCCTGGTACAAATAATAATGATTCTACTTCACATGGATGTTTTCTAAAGATACATGCACTCATTAGTTGCTCAACCTTTTACGAGTGCGGCTCTGCAGCTATCATCCTAGCCAACACTTGCATAGGATACAGATATAAACTTATGCCAGTTTCATATTTTTGATTACGACATCTGTAAAATTGACCACGTCTTTATGCTATAATGCCAGTTCCCAAATGTCTAAATCCAAGCATATTCTAGCATGCAATTTGATTTGCAATTTGATTCAAGCATATTTTGGTGCCCTTATAACACCAGAGTAGTGTCTATATTGTTTTTACAGCTTTACCCTATTTTTCTCATTTGTTCAAATCACAGATATAATTATTATTGTAAGATTTATTACCTTTTGATGTTTTTAAATTTGGAGAGATTGCTAGCATTGTGTTCTGGTGGTTGCAAACTTGGAAAAAGCATTCAAATTCTACCTTATATCAAGTTTCAAGAAACTAATGGCCACCTTGTCAGAATTAGGAGATACTTACAAAGTAAATCTTCCTAAGGTTGGTAGTCTTCGATTCAGATCCCAACGCCACAGGCCATGCACTGACGCACAAAATAGAAGAGAAGATTCTTCCCTATCTGAAAGCCTATGGTATTTGGATTTGGGATTTGGATTTGGGGAACATAGGGGGAAAATTTTGAAATTTGGCAGGATTGGCTGGAGAAGTTCCCAATTTTCCAAACATTGGGACAGACGATATAGAGGTGGAAAATGGAAATAAAATACTTGTTTTCGAAAACAAGGACGATGCAATATGCACCTTCGAAGATTTAAAGAAAGATTCTTGCACTGGATGGAGATGTTTTTATAAGGAAGTGGAATTTGGTAAGTGCTTATGCAAGGCCTACAATTTGAAATTTAAATTTAACTTGTTCACTTGTTGGCATGCTGCGGCAAAAAAGTTTCAGTAAGCAAAAATTAAATAGCAAATTCTTGATGAATCATATCAGGCAATGCTTACTTAAATAAGTCAAATGATCTGTCTAATTAGAATATTTATTACTTAAAATATTTGAAATAGGTGTTTGAAAATTATATAAGTTAACAGGATCCGAAAATCTTGAAGAAAATTAAGGGATAATAAAAGTAGAAATACGGCCTTTTCTGCATAAACCTATAGATGGTATTCTTCTCCGTAGAAAAATAGGTTGAGGAAATCCTAAATTCTGGCAAAGAAAAAAAAGGACACGATGGCAAGTGACTGCCAGGAATGGATTCTCATTCCCTTTTGATGGGATACCTTTCCCTTATGCTGGAATTGTGAGGTACATGTGTTGCCAGGGTGTGGACCTTGACATGGCCAGAAAAATTGCAAGGATGAATAAACAAAATGAAATGCAAGTTAGATGTTATCTGGAACATAAATGGAAAATAAGTATAGAAATCTAGGGAAACCTACACTCAAAGAGGTTGCCCTCTTTGAGTGCCAAGTGCCAAGTGCCAAGAAAAAGAGCATTTGATTTCCCTAAACTTGTTTATTATTGCAAATTAGTGCAAAGATGAACTTTTTATTGCAAATGTTTCACAGGTACTTCAATCATCATGGCTCAAATTTGGTGTTTTTGCGACATGTCTATATTGTTTAGAAATAGGCAAAAATCAAGAATATTCTTGCATTTACTATTTTCACCATCAAATCTTGGTAAATTTTCCAACATCTTCCAGTTAAAAAGTCATCTTATAACTTTTATGAAACTTACTATGGCCAACTTTCAGCCTTTCAGCCTGTGCTTTAAAAAATATTAAAATTTTTTGAAAATCATTTGCAAATAGCAATGCTCAAACCTTAATAACATTGATTGCATTATTTTATAAAATTTAAGTTTACAATCTATTGACTTTTGCTGTGTTGTTACTTTAGAAAATTACTGTGCATCAGGCTGTATCAAGACTGCTTGGTGCTATATCAACAGAGCTTTTTATGTTTTTGCCTGAAACTAGGAGTTGCAAATTGGAGCTGTCCTCGTCTAAGCACTAAAGTATGCTATCATTTCGATGAAATGTAGTCATGAAAGTTATCAAAACTGTGTGCATAACTGAGTTTGAAATAATGGGCCAAGTGGTAGTTTTTAAAAAAACTGTTTTTGGTTTTAAATTTGCTAGTTTCCTTTGGGATATTTATATGAAATAATCTCCAAGTGCAGGAGGCTGGAGATTAAAATATTCTAAGGCACTTGATCCATACAAGCATGTATTGGCATTACGAAGGAGAGCACTGACAATGTAGAACTGACCCACAGGACTCAACCCAATTTTGTGATTTTTCTTGAAGTCCATGAATTTACCCTTTTGTGAGTGTTGTAAACAGCCCTTTGATCTTGTTTCAGCCTGCATATGGGTCTAACTGTACCGTCAATAAATCCCCAGCACTGCAGCATGCCAACAAGCTTGTTGGAAATCATGCTCAACTGGGGAACTGGTCATCCAAACCTTTGAATGAAATCGCTGTATCTGCAAGGCGACGAAGGAAAATACAGAGTGCTTCAAAGGAGTCAAAAGCAACACCATTGTAGACTCTAATCTCTGGTGGCAGATGAAGTGCATCTAGCAGGGTGTAAACCTCTTCCTTCCTAAATCGAAACTCTACCTTGCACTCGTCATCATCCATCCGCTCCAAATCAAACCTTGCGTAATGCCAATACGAAAAGTACGGATTCCTATGGACATTTCTATCTGCCAGGAAAAGTAACTCCTCATCATCGATGAAACCAGCATCATTGTAGGAATTTCATTGACTCGATCTATGTAACAATGTTGCCTTTGAGTCATCGTACTGAGATTTCGAAACAACAACAAAAACAAAATGGGACACTTCTGGGACGATGTGACTGTGCTAGTTTACAGGCTCCCTGTGAGTCGTCGTCTTGAAAAATCATAAGCTCTCTAATATGCAGAGTGTTGGTTGAAAAAGTCTTGGCAAGGGTTTCAAAAGTCATCCAGTCTTCATGCTTGACCAAGTCATCTTGACTGATATCAACAAATGGGCAAGAGCATGACACAACTGAATCGTTGCCAGAAATGGAAGTTGCCTTTCGTGAGGAAATGAATCATATCGAAAGCCAGGAATCACCAAATGGAGATGAAACGAACATCCATCAGGACCCGAAGACTGAAAAAATGTGTCAACTGAAAAATCGGAAACAAATGCACAGGATGAGTAGAAGAAATAAATGTGTCCACCTGCTAAATGTTTTGTAGAATGAACATTAGGTTATAAATACCAGACTTTTGAGAACTTAGAAGAGAGATTGAAGAAAGCTATAAAGTATGACAGACAAAATCGATCCATGTCCAATGGGTTGCCATTAAGAGATATCACATGCTCACCAGCAAAAAAGGCAAAAAGAAGCAGAGGAATAAAGAAACTTAAACTTAGAGAAAGTAAGAAAAAAGTCTCGAAATTTAACAAGCCTGTTGGAATTTTAGCAGAAAAACAACAAACGGTGAAAATAAAAGGAATTACCCTGTACAAAAATGAAAATAAAAATGTCTTAGCAACCAAAGTAGCAGAGGAAAACTCCATGGTTAATAGAAATGGAGGTATACTAACTGGAATAGATTCAACCAATGTTGATGAGATACCTGATATGGCAGAAGATAAGTCTTTATGGGTTGAGAATAATGGCATAAAATTTAAAATTAGACGAGACTTACCTGTAAGTTGAAGTGTGATTGTAATTCTACCTCATCTTCATGCAGGAACGGAGGTATAACATGAGAAGCGCAGCGCATGCGTAACTGATCAGGCTTTAGAGGAAAGTCTGCACATACAATAGCATCAATAAGTGACAGTATACATAAAGTATGGGATGGGTACTGCAGGGGAGGGCATGTTATACCTCCGTTCCTGCATGAAGATGAGGTAGAATTACAATCACACTTCAACTTACAGGTAAGTCTCGTCTAATTTTAAATTCTACCTCATCTTCATTACGTCACTTCGGATAACATGAGATTTTAGAGTGTATGTGTCAGACTTTGAACGGAAAGAAAGAAATCAACATGGGAAGTAACCATGAACATCTCAACCACAACAATAATAACTGAAACAAAACTACTAAACAGAACATCATTTTTTCAAACATAATAGTATCTATCAACCAAAGCAAATTTAAGCATTCAGTATAAACTGTCCAAAATTAATGTCATCATACTTATCAACAGTTTTGTTATAATACTTCTCAAACGTTGTCTCATGAGTCCAGCCTGCTGCCTTCATAATAACATTTATTGGCATACCATTACATTTCGCATACGATGTTGCTGCAGATCTAATGCTATGAGCACCAATAACATTGATGTCCACTCCTGCATTAGACAAAACCTCCTTACACCAACGGCTAACTGTACTTCTACTGACAGGCCGAAAAGGCTTAACGGTGCTGATAAGGAGTTTCCGGCATGTATTTCGCAGAGTCTCTGTCTTTGCAAGGTGCAGGTTATATTATTTATTATGCAAAGGTCTTTGTTGTCAGGAAAAGCAAGGTATTTCAAGGGTTGTAAGTGTATTCCTGGTTTGGTGGTTTTTAAGATATTGTTGACAGAAAACGTACATGAGGACTCATTTAAAGACATATCATCAAGTGACAATGCATGAATGGTTTGTATACGCTGACCAGCAAGTAGACACAGCAGGAAAGTTAGTCTCTGGGTAAGCAATTTGAGCGATAGGTTGTCAGCAGGCCCAAGTGTTTGAAGGTAACTGAGAACTTGGCCTATATTCCAAACAGTTGTTGTCTTTGGAAACCAGGGTCTTTTTTCAAACACCCCTTTCATGAACCGCTTCACCAGGTAGTGCTGTCCAAAAGGAGTACCATGCGGGTCCCTGATAATCGTAGACAACGCTGACCTGGCTGCATTGAGGCTGCTGTATTTTAATCCACCTTTATAAAGTGATGTGAGGAATTCTATGCCATGGTCGATATTAGAAGAATATGTGCTGATGCCATTTTCCAGACAAAACTGTGCCCATTTTCTGTGGTGTACTTCATATTGTTTAACAGTTCCCTTTCGCCATGATGACAGGATGATTTCCTTACTTTCTGTAGACAATTCAGAAGAATTCAAATGTTTCCAGACAAGAGGCAAATTAGCAGATCCAGTTTTTTGTGCAAAGGATGAGTTATCTTTGGAAAGTTTGGAAATTTCAGTAGTGTCTTGCTGTGCTTGATGTGCAATGGGGGTACCAGCAACATCTTTGTCATGATTGGATACCAGCTCTGTGTTGGCCAATCTGGGCAAACACAGAGACCCTGTGCCTGTTCCTGTTGAATTTTCTGCAGCATTGGAAGAATGATGCTGAAAGGAGGAAAAGCATAAAATTTTAAATTTTTCCAGCTCATAGAAAATGCATCTATGGCATGAGCTTCAGGGTCTTGTGTGAATGAGACATACTTATCAACCTGAAAATTATGACGTGACGCAAATAGGTCAATTTCAGGATAGAAGTCAAAATGTTTGACAGCCTTCTCAAAACACCTCTATCCAATTTCCACTCCGAATCTTTGGGCTTTTCCCTAGATTTTTTATCAGCCTCTATGTTTAGCACCCCTGGAATATGGGCAGTGCTGACCCAAATGTCCCTCTCAATGGCCCAAAGCCAAATTTTTCTTACTAATGAGTTACAAGTGGGTGAATGGCTAGTGCCCATATTATTTATTGAGCAAACAGCTGTTGTATTGTCTGAATATATGCGAATATGCATGGATTTGACATCCTTAAAGAATGATGTGAGAGCATTATACACTGCAAGTAATTCTAAATAATTTATATGATGTCTTGCTTCGCGGTCATTCCAATGGCCTCCAATTTTAGCGTCATTCCAAATAGCACCCCATCCAGTCATTGAGGCATCAGTGGAGATTATAATAGATGGTGGGGGTTGAGAGATACATTTATAACCCTTTTTTATATTTGACACCCACCATTTCAGTTCTACAATAGCCATAGGATAGATATTAGTATGTTTGTTAAAATCCCCTTTGAATGCTTTCAAAGCACACACTTTGCTGTGTTCCAACTCTCTGTAGTAAAGAGGGCCATGTGCAATACCTGGGAAGCAAGACACAAGCAAGCCTATGGCACTTGCTAGTTCTCTAATGGTACAATCATTTTTAGCTAGCAATCTCTTGCAAGTGTCAGTGACCTTGCCTATTTTATCAGCATTTGGTCTAACAGTCATATTTGTAGAGTCTAAAATAAATCCTAAAAAGGTTATGCTTTGTCTGGGTATAAACTCAGACTTAGTTGGGTGAATTATAAATCCAAGCTTATCAAAACATATGATTGTGTCTGCAACATTAGCAGCACATTCTTCAAAACTAGATCCTTGTAGATAGATGTCATCGATATATGCAGATAGAATGTGCCCTGCCTTGTGTAACTTATGAATTGGAGGCTTTAATAGCTTTGTGAATAGTCTTGGAGCAGGGCCTAAGCCATTTGGTAAGCATGTGTATACATAAATTTCATCATCCCATTCAAATGCAAGGTACTTTTGGAAGTCTTTGTGTATGGGTACTGTGTAATATGCATCCTTCAGATCAATAGATGCCATGTAACAGTTTTTAGTTAAAAGCTGGATAACTGTCTTGAGTGTATCCATTTTAAAGTGATGATAGGCTATAGATTCATTTAGGTGTCTCAAATTCAAAATTAGTCTGAATTTGCCATCCTTTTTGTCTCGCAAAAATATGGGAGATCTAACTAGGTCTGAATTATCAGCACATTTAGTGATGACACCCTTTTTGAAAAGAGATTGAATCTCACTTTCAATTTTTTCCCCAGTACCACTGTCATAGTTGGTACTTATGACTTCCTGTTTAGTAGGGCCTAAGCCTTTAGTAGGGGTCATAAGGAATTCTAACTTCACTCCTGTTACTATCTGTAAGATATTCTTATCAGATGTGATTTTTTGCCATTCATTGGCAAAATGTCTTAGTCTGCCTGCCTCAAACCTATCAGCTTTCATTTGAAAATATTTTTGTAATGACTCTACAATGGTATCATAGTTGCTTACCATGTACTTGATATTTGATAGGACATCAATCATTTCCTGTTGTGTCCAACACTGTACTGTTGTTGCTTTTTCCTGAAGGCATTGAACTTTTGGCCTCGCCCTAAAAAAGACTTTCTGACATTGCGATTGTCATAAGGTTGACGATAACCTGAGGCTGCAGGCCTAGTGGCTACTGCAGAGAGAGATGCACCTTTCCTCAGGTCTTCAAGCTGCTTATTCAAGTCATCCCCAAATAGCAAGCTTGTTACAGGGGCTGATGAGGAGCAAAGGTCAGCATACTCTTTCTTGATGGCAGGTTTAAGCTTATGTCGCCTGATAAGGCTCATTTCGTAGTTAGAATGGCCAAGTAGAGCTGTGGCTTCAATTAGCTGCTCCACCAGAAATCTATGCTCAACCTTACCACTGTCATTTTGAGCAGCTATTAGATGATCTAATGATCTTACAACAGCAATGCAAGCTTTAACCATCGACTCTTGAACATGTGACATTCTCACATCAGCCATCTTGTGTTGTTTAGCTAGGTTGTTCCAAATTTGTGCGTTAACACGAGGAACTGTCAATTTTTCACAGTTTTCTGGTCTATTATATTTAGCCAGTAGTGACTTCAGCTTTTCTGATGGCATTTTTGTTTGCCAGCGTTTATTAACTATGCCAGCAAGCTGATTAGACACTGAGGCTGCCAAACATTCCTCACCATACACTTCTTCATTGATCTCCTGAAGAATATCCCCAGATGTATCTTTGGGTTTTGTGCTGGATGCTGGGGCTAGAAGAGCATCAATATCAGATGCTGGCCCATAATTAATTGGTGAGGTGAGCCTCCTTCTTTTCTGAGGCTTGTCGTCTTCATCAGAAGAGGACCCAAGGTCAAGATCAGAATAATTATCAGGACCTATAGAGCAAGCAGTATCCTCGTCATGGCGTAATTCCATGCTTGTGCCTTGTTGGCTATCAATATTTTGGCTATTTCTGTGGCCTTGTTGGCTAAATGATTCAATAAACTGTTGCATGACCGAGGCCATGCTTGCAATATTCTGCTGTAAAGATTGCAGAGTTGCAGCGTCACCTGAGCAGGCCTCATTACCGCTAGGCCCTGGAGTAGAAGGCTCGTTGCCAGACATCATGCTAGATTGCACCTGAGAAATTAATTAATAGGCCAACGATTACTTAGATAAGTATAAAAACGAGTGAAAGAAATTTGTTCTACGACCTGGTTGCGGAGTTGGTTCTTGATTCCCGAATTGACTGAAGCACGCCTGTTTCAGTTTCGCAAATACTACACACTGATCAGTTACGCATGCGCTGCGCTTCTCATGTTATCCGAAGTGACGTAATGAAGATGAGGTAGAATTGTCAAGACAGCTTCAAGACACACTTTTTGATTGAAATGGTTGGCTCTGTGATGAACATGCAGGCCAAGATCTCCCTAAGTCTTTTGGAAATGGTATTGCAGGGCTCAACAATACAATAGCCATGGCACATTCAAGCTGATTAATTTTGCCAGAGAAGACCATCAAGCATTCTGTGTCACAATACTAGAAGTCATTGGGTTGTATCCTCCTCAATCCATAGGGGCTATGTTGTTGTCTACGAAAGTTTGTCAAGTAGCTAAAACAGAAATTCGGAAAATCAATTGCTCCATATGTATGGCTAATAAAGCAAAGAAAATGGGTTGCGGAATGTCACTGTCATTTTGCAGCAGCAGCAAAGTGGTGGAAAAGACTGTGGTATATTTTGTCTTGCAAATGCAACTGCACTTGCTCATGGCATAGATACTTCCACGGTTTTATGGAATCAGGGGAAGATGAGACCTCACCTTCTGGAGTGTCTACAGCAGAAATAATTGAAATGTTTCTACACATAACAGCTAATATCACCCATGCACAGAGGTTCTACCATCTGAGCATGTTCTGCACCTGCAACAGACACTTTGATGGAGCAACACTCATTAAATGTAGCATTTTGCAAAAAGAAATATCATTTTGAAAATCCAAAATGTATTTCTGCTTCAGCAGCACAAGCTGCTCAAATATTAACTGAAAACATGTTCATTTGTACAAAGTGCTGATGATTTTATATCCATACCAAGATTCAAAGAATATCTCTGTATGTATGCTATGGTTGCTCATGGAAACTTACATCGCCAAACATGACCATCTTTTCTAAAATAAGGTAGATTTCAGTAGTCAATAATTATTTGTCTGATTATACATTATTATATATAAGCTATTATAATATATATTTATTCAGAAGGCCAAAACTGACAGGAGGAAATTATTTTCACAAGGATGCTGCTTAATTGTAAAATTACTGGGTTTACTTTCATTGCATTTTCAGTGTCTTTTCAATAAAGTGTCTTTTCAGTGACAAAATTTAAACAAACATGAAATTAGTTTGAACAATGAAAAGAAAATAAAATGAACCTACGCTTAAAACGTCTTTTTTAATTTCTTGTGAGGTAATTATTTATTCATTTTCGCCATTGGTATTGAAAAGAAAAAGGCCAGGTTACATATCTTGTGAGCCTGAAACATTTGTGAGAGTTACTCGAGTGGTTTATCAAAGATCCCACCACCCACCATGTGAAAAAATTCTTTGAGTATGGGGCTCGCTTACGGCAATTTCAATAAAATCTGCGTCATCGTGTCCCACACTTCTCTATGATCTAGTGCCTACCAAAGCCCTGTGTGCGAATACTGGCTCAAAAACTTGCCAAATCCGGGTTTTTAAAGGAGATGTGATCATTTACTATACCTACAAACTGCAATCAAAAAATTGCCTTGTGGATTCATTTTTAATAAAGAAGCCTGAGCTCATAAAGAAAACATTCACATTTCTCATGTATCCTATAGCTTATTTGGATTTTCACTCTTTTCAAGGTACCAAGACAAAATGGAAGCGTTGACTATGGCCCAATGGTACTCAGCTCAATTTGAAAAGTCGTTGAAAATGGAAGTAGAGTTGTTTACATCTAGTCTCTTTCTTATCTGGTTGCTTGGAGCAGCAAAATTGCGACCTTGAGTAGTTTAAGAAGCTGTTTCCGCACTAGGATCGCTATCATTGAAGTTGGAATTGTTTTATTAAGAGACCATACAAACAGCAGCTAGTGACACCTTCTTTCAGTCTGGACACCTCGCTACCCGTTGTAACAACATACCGTAAATCCACGAATTGCGCCACCTTCAACTAAGCTCCCACTATTGTACTACCAATTGTCAATAAGCCCCCATAGAATAAGCCCCCACTGCTACCAAAAACTATTGAATTGGACCCGTCAATTTAATGATTTTTGCCATCTGAAGTTGCCTTTGGCATTTCATTGAATTGCCACAAAAATTCATACTTTTGGTAATGATTGATTCAATGCTCATAAAGAAATTCCTCCTACAATAAACAAGGTCTTTTAATAATGTCTTCTAAATGTTTACAATAATCTCCCCTCATTTAAGCTCCCCCTCAAATAAGCCCCCATCCTAAAATATGCCTACATTGGGCCAATTCGGGGATTTATGGTATAACTCTCATTCAAAGATCTCACTGACTTTTGACCTTCAATCCAAATAGCGATCAATGTTCTTTCAGCAATTAATATATAAATTGATGTTGAGTAAATTGTTAAGCATTTTTGACAAGATGTTAAATCGATAGCAGTTCAAGCATTCTTTCCTTTGTAGCGCCAAGTGTTTTCTAGGACTTGAGAAACTGCTAAAGCACCAAGCCCACTCCAGTTTGGGAATCTCGTTACATTTAAAGACAGATTTTTCCTATTCAGAAAAACCAGTCTTTTATGTGTTTGAATGCTCATTTTGTAACCTTCTAGAGATATATAATTCAAGAAAAGGCAGACGGCACAAACGTAAAAGTACTGGGCTCATCAGAAAATGCAACAGACATTTGCCTTGACTTACTACGTTTCTATGTTTCTACGCTTCTACGCTTCAATCAAACAAATATTTTTTCAGATAGTTTAGTTTTAGGCTTTAAGCAAATAAAACAAATAATTACCTCTATCTCTCCTCAAACGCCAATAATGATCCTCATTATAACTTAAACAAAATCCATGAGAACTGAAATAGCATAGGTGAAGTACTTCTATTTGTAATACATGGCAGTTGTTACAATTGTTACAAGTGGAACATACTAAATTTGTTGTACCCACACCTCACAAAGTATATGTACGTAAAAGTCAAATTCACAATACTATATGCTTAAATGATTGTTTATGAAATTCTTGTCGAACATACTAAATTTGTTGTCCCCAAACAGGACAATGTATATGAAATTATAAGTCTATTTACATGTTAAAAATCACAATACTATACGCTGAAATGTTTGAATATTAAATTCGTGTGGAACATACTAAATTTGTAGACGTCAGACAAGTATAGGTATATTCAATCTATGTCTTTATTCTATTGTCATTCTTTTAGCATACAGCATTTTGTTAGCTCGTTTCTAAACCATATCGGATGGTTTAATATTTTCGCAAGACATAAACAAATTAAAAGAAACTGCACACTGTTCTTTGAATACCACGAGATGCCCAATGTCAATTAGTTCTGTTACAGTGATAATGTGGTTCAGCAGGTAAAGAAGGCTTTCATCATGATGCAGCGACCCGTAAACAGGACTGGGATATGTCAAAGATTGGATAAGTTGGGATTAGATACGCAGACAGTCACACAAAGAGGCTATTAACTTTTCTTTGTTTGTGAGGAAGTTTCCATAACTATTGTCCTCAATTATAGTTTCTCTTTGAAAAGATACGAGAAGTCATGTAGCTCGGCCGAATGTTCTTGCAGTAAGGTATGAAGACTCTTGTATTCATGTATATCTAAAAACGTGCTGTTCTTTCCAGATTTTGAGGAAAGTCTCTTTAACAAACTACGCGTCTTCTGGTCACTTATAAAAATGCGATCCTTGAAATGGCTGCGAATAAAATAAGATGTGTTATATCAACTGTTCATCAGTGGCAAAAAATCTTCATTTGAAAGATTTCACTTGAAAAAGCGAACATCCCCCAATTGTAAATAGCAAACTTTACACCTGTTTGAAAGAGGGTAAAAAACAAATGAAGAGAAGCTAAATAACGGAATTTATCAAACTAATCAGTTATAGGCTGGTTGGCTGACAGACTGACTGGTTTATAATTTTTCGCAAGGCAAATCTCTGAATTTTCTCGACTATTGTTTGTATTGTGGTCTGTAGCACAAATCATTTCCCAATTACCAATTCTTGAGTGTTGGCTCGGAATTTTTCATATGTTAAAGGTGGACTAGCCTGCCTGCAGACTCTCGAATTGAATTGCAAATGTTTATCCTCCTGTAGCGTCTGCACAACAGCGAGCATTCTCTTGTTCTCTTGACGTCACAATCCATGAAAAACAATGGAACAATTGTGGTTGGTCAACACCCGTCTCTATCGCTACCTAGCTTTCTGCTTTGATTTGTCTGTGTTCTGTGTTTTCAAAATGGCGTCAGTTCAACATTGAAAGGATGAGGTAAGCTACATTTTGAGTGAAGAGAAATTTGAAGAAGCTTTCAATATGGTTTGTCACTTTTTTGATGGCGTGGATACTGCTCAATCAGATCAAAAGAAGGCACTACGTTCTTATTTCATCAGAAAGAAAAATATTTATTATAGTACACCAACAGTCCATGGAAAGTCCCTGGTATTTCAAGCTATGCCACTTGTTGCAGATGTCCTCGCACATAATTTAGACTTTAATGTACATCTTACAGAAGTTGTCATTTTACAAGTAGGCCAATAGGTAATTATAATTGGGCAACTCTGTGAAAAGTAAACCAAGAAGTGGAAATTTCAAACTTGCTCTATCAACATTTGGTGTCAAATGATAGATAATTTGTCATATTTTCAGAAATATTATTGATAGCTGTCGGCATTTTTTCTTGTCTCTCGCCAAAAAATTTATTGTACCCAAAGGTAGATAATTGTGTTTAAACAGCAAATAAAAAGTTTATAATAGAAATTTGATTTTCCAATGTTATCTTGCCAGTGTAGCATGACCCCTTTCCTTGACAGACTAATATTTTAAACATACTAGAATATTTTGTGGCCTAGCAATTTAATGGGAATACATGAAAGTGAGTCAAACACCAATGACTTTGATTTTTTTCAAATTTCGTAAATGTGTGAAGACACAGATTACATTTTTAGCCAGGCATGGAATGATGGGTATGATGAAATGCTTCCCATTATTCACTAAAAACATTTACTTTATCTTTTTTCATAGTAGGATTGGAACTGCATCAAAAGGACCTTCAGAAAGTGGTATGGCTTGGCTAATGAAACTATTTCTCTGTTGCCAAAACAAATACAAGTCTCTGTGTTTACTGCCACTGCTACACAAGTCACGAAACAAACTTTAATTACCACATCAAAGTTAGATTTGCAGGACACACCAATGATTGAAAAATCACCAGTCAAAAACAATTTGAAGTTTTCAGTTGTTTATATTGGAAATGATAAAACACTGAGCATTATAAATCATTTTCAACTCTCAACAATGAAGTTAAAGAACACAGAGTAAACACAAAGAGAACGCTTGTGTTCTGTCAAACACGAAAGTAGACTGCATTAATTTGGAACATGTTTCGGATAAACCTTGGTATGGACTTCTTTAGGGATAAAATATCTTCACTACAACAAAGAATAATCCTGCCAGTTAAAAAGAATAATCAGATAAACTAAAACTAACTTTCACATAAAGTCAAAAAGTTTTTGTTCTATTGGTATCTCAATGCAGTTGCATACAGATGGGTTGTGAGGTGGATTTTTGGGTACCTTGGTTGGGACAAAGCACGCCCCTTCCTGCCTGTATATCCACATATATAAAAACTAAGTATGGCGATGCACATCAACAAAAGGGTATAAGGATTCCGAGGAAAGACAATAAAAAGGTAGGACTAAAAGTTCTTATTGAGAATTGAGAGTTTTTTTTGTGGAAATAACTTGCATGAAGCTTCTTTTCTATACTTATTTCTGAAACTTTATATATACTGATTAGCGCTAAAGTTCAATAACTCCTGAAAATTAAGAAAATATTAATTACCCCATGGCATGACTCCTTTGTATGACCTTTCATTGGTTGGCCATATGTTTCACAGTGCCTTGCTTTTTTCTCACCAAACTGTTTCACTGCTGCTTCAGTTTCTTGTTTTCTGCCCTCCTGAATTCCATTTTTTCTTGATCATTTTTTCTTGATTATAAGAATTATGGGAAAATATTTATATTTTTAAGGAAATATTATCCTGATTCACAAGAGGGGAGATGGAGGGTCATTAAGAGAGATTGATATTAATAACAAAGAAACAATGCAAAAAACTTGAAGAAAAATTGATGACAGTTCTATAAAATCTTGTGCTGAGGGTCAAATTTACATTTCTGCTACATCTATAATAATACAGACATATAAATGGAGTTTCAAAGTATTTCTCCCTTTTCACGTTTCAACACAAAATATATTTCGCAAAATGTTTAGCTGCTGTTTGTATAATGTATCACTGATGTCACTGATGTATAATGTTTCAGTGTTAGCCATTGTTTTGCTTTTTCTAATGCCTTTTCTTTTGAGATCCTATTTTCAAACATTGAGGTCATAGAGCTAGACATCTTTGCTTCTGCTTCCTCAATCATTTTTTCCATCTCCGACTCAAGCATAACAAAAACAACTTTTTGAATTTCTTCCACATAACATGGGAATTAATCAGTTAATTCGAGTTAATACCCGCGGGGAAGGCACACATCCTCTCTCAATGGGCATGTCAGTATGCACGTTCATCCTTTCAAGGCTGTCAATTACAGTTAGCAACCTATTATGATGCAAATTACATCATGGTGCCATTGCAAGGCAGTGCCCTAGCATATCCAGTTGCAGGCCATTACACAGCACGTGGCTCACGCCACGTTGTATGCGTTGTTTCCCCCTCCCAGTCCCACCCCTCTCTTTAGTTTTTTCTCTACCTGCCCCTATTACACTTCCTTCTCCCTCTCTTCCAGCTAGTTCTCACACAGTATTCACTGCGTGACAGGTGTATCAGTCTGATTGGCGGGTTAAAAAACTGAGATAGTTTTTTCCCTGAAATCAAACACCGACCATAAATTACGTCATTGCTCAGGCAATACAAGGGCTGATGCACCGAAAGCCCAAATTGTTTTTCCTGAGATAGGGATTTAGTTTTAGAATTAATAAGGGGCCCCGCGAAGGAATTAACTGAAAATTACACAAATTGAAAATTAGCCTGTTTAGTATACAAGTCTTCCAATTTGCCAAAACTTTGTTCAGAAGCAATACTTTTGTATGTTTTTTTGAAAACCTCAAACTATCTGTTTATATTAATGAAGTGTTATTCTGTAATCATATTTGAGCAAATTTACTAAAAATAACTTACTGTGTGCTGCTGGCACAGGAACCTTCCTCACGATCTCATCATCCAACTTGAATCACATATTCCCCTCCATCTTTAAGAGTTTGTATCTCCCTAATCAGATTTTCACTAAAGTGCAAGATTGCAAGGATGTGCCTAAAAATATATGACTTTCTGAATCGTGATAGAAAAAATGCAAATGAACTATATACGTTTTAGGGAAAAGTTAAACTCAGTGGGGTTTCTCCATAACTTTAGCTGCATCAAAATCTTTACAATGCAATTTTATATACTGCACCCACAGCTTTCATATCTTTTCCTCTTTTGGTAACTTGTGGAAAATTATACCAGGCGTCAAACTTCTGTTGGTACAGCTTTTTCCAGATGGTAGTCCAGGACAATAACATCTTCCTCCCTAATCTCCCTTGCTCCTTTTTTGTGACATATTCGAAAGTAGGATTCGAAAACAGAAATCAGATAGTCTTGGTAAGTTCAATTTACACTTTTATGACAGCACACATCAGAGGTGTATTCGTTTCTTAAAGCCGTGCATACTAATTTACTGCAACGTTTGTACCTGTTTTATAGCAAAAGTTTTCTGATTTTGTGGTAATAAATCATATTTATATTTGGATATGACTTTCTTGCAAATAATATTGGCATGTGAAGTGCGAAACTATGACTATGGCACGCAATATATATATCATGTCATTTCATAGATTGAAGATCTATGATATATCACGCTCTACGTGCTTAAGTATTGAGCACTGTGCCACGGAAGTATCTAAAGACAAATTTCTATCATGTCATTTCTATATATATATTTATATATGATATCATGCCATTTCTACTTTTATTAATTTTGTAATTACCAAAAAATTGACCTAGATTATTTTGAGATATTTTGTGACATTGCTTGAGTGCCATCACATATCATGCAAAAAACCATCGATTAGGGAGACAACAGAAGTGCCATCATATAGTGTATCCATAGGGCAGCTCATTCTTTTCAAAGAATACACAACCACTTTACCTCATAGAGGTCACATGACCACAGACCCGAACACGTTTTTCTTGTGACACATTTTAGCTCAAGTGGGTGTAAGAAAATCTCGATTTTCGAAAAAAGTAAGTCGCAAATGAAAAAACTAAGTTCACCATCGTTCCCAGTGATGTTTCTTTGATAATTTAAGCGAATAAAAATGTTCATGTCATAAGCACTTTAAAGGTGAACTGACACGCAAAATTATTTTTTGATATGATACAGAAAACAATGCATGGAATCTTAATTTCAAGTTTTCGGTTAATTATCATTGTCCGTTTTGACGCAATTCTGCTCTAAATGTCATGAAATTACTGTCGAGTGTTCGACCATTGTCGGCATTTCATGTGACCCAGTGCGTGTGATGTCACTAACACCATGTTTTGATTCCTTGAATGGAAATCACGAATGGACTGGGCAGTTCAGTTCATCTTGTTCAGTTACTATTCAAGGAGATATACGTAGCCTTTGATCCAAGATACATGAAAATTCGAGGCTAATGAAATGTACGAAGGATATGTGCTGGCTGGTACTGCGTTATATTAGAAGGGAATTTATGTTTGGAAGGAATAGGCACTTTTAGCTGCTCGAAGAAATTCTCAATTCTGAAGTCAATCATGCAGACAAATGTAAGAATCTTTTCATTTTATCACGAATCTAGCTTCTTTTTCGAATAAATTCAATATATTATTACTTCAATATACATCCATATAAATCATGAACGTTATTTTTGTTTGGGTTTGCCAAATTCATCGGTTCACTCGAGTTACAGGAGAACAGCAGCCTGGGAGTTGAAAATTTTACTAAGTTGTTATCCTGCAAATAGCGAAGTGATCGTACCAGGTGCTTAACCCCTGAAAATCTTTCATTTGATTGAATAAAAAATATGCCGAAAATGAGTGACTTTAATTCGAAATCTTTACTGCGTATATTGAAGTTAACCAGGACCAAAGACTGAGATTAACTTTTGGGGGGAGGGGGGAACAGTGGCGTAGCTAGCGGTCATGCTTGTCATGCCGGGCATGACCATCTATTTCCAGAGATAACATTTTTCAAAAAATTATAGTCCTATTCTCATGATGGCCTTTGGAGCCCTATGGTTCCACCCAAGAATATGGAGCCCTCCGAAGGCGCTCTTCTAGTGTCGGGCATGACTAAAACAGAGGGTTACCAATTTAGTCATGCCCATAACTATGAGCATGACCAAACCCTGTGTTTTAGTCATGCCCATAACGCTGGTTCCCTATGTTTGGTCATGCCTAACAATAGGAGTGACGCAGGAGAGAACAAAGGCTAGTCATGCCATTTCGAGAGGGCATGACCATCATTATAATCATCAAAACCACCCTGTGTTATTTCGTGAACGCGAATGCGAGGCATCGATGGCGGCGCTGCTATGCCTAGTTCCACGAGATGTGAGGTAATTCTCTGTAAGTAAAATGCAAGGAATAGCTTATTGCCAAGCAGCCACGACTCATGTTAATCTCCAGAACATTTAATGGCAATGACAGGGTTTTCAGCCTTAATGGTGTTGCACTATGTGGAGAAGTGACAGGCACAAAAGGCCATTTTTGGACATAAAATCAGCGAGCAGGATCATTTTATCCAACCAAAGCAAACTCTCAGCCTTTTCAGTAATCAATTGTTACTAGTTGAACATTTGCAGATAATCTTCTTGATTTAATGAATGCCAAATCTTGTTGCTGTTCACTGGAGATGGATGGTGGAGATAGCAGTGTTATTTTCCAAACCAACAGATTTGAGAGCTTAAACTTTCCAGACATTTAGCAGCATATTTAGAAACTGTTAAGCCCTTTAAAAGCATTGTTACCATATTATGATTAGGACAATAAGGTTGTAGTTAATGGATAGGGAATGCCAAAACTTGCTTAAAGTTATTCTTCAATTTTTTTGTTTATTATCACATGCAATAACACTGTTTTTACACACAATTAAAGTCAAACTCAAAGCTCTACTGACTTCACTTATAGTTGAAAGTACCTTTTTACTACTTATAGCTGTTTAAATAAAATGACCAGAGACAAATCAATTATGTTACTGACCTTGTTAGTTAAACAGTTTTATTTCTTTATTATTGTTTTTTTATGTATTTGAAAATTTACAAGATCAAATTGCTTCTTTTAAAACCCTTGTTTGCTAGATTTAGTAAGGACAATCCAATCATGTGGATATTTACCACAAAGTATACATCAATGTTTTTGTTAAGCTAAACTTATTTTGCAAGGTATTTTTCTATCAAGTCTAACTTTGCAAAAAAAAATTTGCAACTAGGCCTATCCATTATTTTAGCTTCCTATATATTTCATATCAATATTTACATTGCATATTCATTAGCCCATTTGTTTTGTTCATCTATCAGTTCTATTGGGGTTGTTAGTTAATCATGATGGCTTTAAAATACCTTCAATAGATTGATAATAAGACTATTTGTGGAAAGGATGACCAAAAAGCCCCCATTCAGTTTTATGTGATTTATTGTTTCATTTACAAATTTTAGCTTATCTCTAAAATTTACAAATGTATTTCAGCCTGCAAATTGAAAGAAATTAGGAGAACAACACAATTTTTTATTTAAGTCAAGTTTATCTACTATACTAAACTAATGTTTTTTAATGTTTTTTAATGTCTTTTAATGTCTTTTGTACAGTTCTGTTTGGAAATTGTCAGAACTCTGTCTGTATAAATTACCAACAAACCAAGACAGTGTCACAGCTATAAGGTAAAGGTCATTTCATGGTGTAGCAAGATGATTGCTATGAAATAAGAAAAGCTCATTCCAAAAGTTAATCAAAATTTTTTTTTACAAGTCACAAGCCTTAAAATTGAAATTTTCAAATAGAACTCATCAACTAAAAAATTGAGCGTGGTAGAGTTTGGCCACACCCATTTTTTTCAAATTTGAAGGGAGGGCATGACCGCTGCTATTTGGCTAGCTACGCCACTGGGGGGAAGCCATGATAAATAAGTCAAACAGCAGACGTATTTAACAAAATATAAGTATTTTACTTAGGTTTACAGAAAATAAAAAAACCTGCCAATATTTTTATCGCTACCATTATTCGATATGTTGGCCCGCCACACACTGGGTCCTGCAAGACGGAGGAAGGGCCTCAAACGCGTTGAATAATACGATATTCTTGCAAATCTTATTATGAACAGTTTGAAAGGAGTCATGATCTGTTTTCCTATCAGATTGTCGACATGGAGCCAAAACCTACTCAATTAATGTATCGATGCTCATCTGCAAAGTCATGAAAGTACCACCCTCCAGACTGCCGTGTTGTTCAAGTGATGTGAACATGGTGTTTGTGACGTCACGATTATGCGGAAGGCTCGGGCAAACTCGTCTGTGCTCGGGAAATGTTCGGTAGCTAACTTTGACGCTCAATAACTCGAAAACTGTGTTGAATATTGAAAAAATAATAATGTACCAGGTATTTTTGCTCGATATGCTTTCATTTGAGGTCAAGTTATTTTTGCGTGTCAGTTCACCTTTAAGAGGGAAAGTAGCGAGGAAAGCCCACAGTCAATCGCTTCCTCTTTTGTCACAGTAAAAAATGTGTGCATTGGAATTCCAAAACAATGAGAAGCATTAGCTCATTAATAAAAAGACTTTACAAATTTCCATACTTCATTTGGCTTACATTTGGTTGCAAAGGTTTGATAAAAAGAGGAAATGGAACTACAAATCAAATGTATATGCATGAAATTTGCAAAAAGGTGAATCGTCTTCATATACTTTAAATACATTCTCTACTTTTCATGACACGGTAGTAGAAAGGGTTAGCAAACCTAGTTAAAAAGTAGCAATGATTATAGTTTCTGACATACCTCCAAAAGAATGGTACATGTAGTTTCGTAGCAATTTGTGGCTTTCTATAGATCACTTGGCGACTGACGTCATTAAAAATTATAAACAACTTGCGCGCGCATACCGGCAGGTAGAAAACTTACCGGAATAAATAAACACACCGTCAACACGCCTCAGAAAAACATGGCCTTCTTTGAAATACCATAGAAAACAGGTGTGCACACATGCTGTACACGGTATAATAATTTTTTGTGAGGCTGATAACGTTAAAATCATCTCTGGTTGTGCGAGAATCGGTCGCTATGTCTGAGTACTATAACAATCTCGAAGTCGAAGAGCGAAAGATATATGACTTGAAGCTGACTTTGAAGAACGGGGACAAATTACCTGACCCCTTTTCTCTGAATAAAGCTGAGAACTGGTGCAATGATATTGGGAAATTACCTAATATAACCTGGAGGGATGTCACCGAATATCTAATCGTCTCTCCTAGCCCATTTACGAAGGAATCCATGAAGGCCTACATGTCTTTGGAGGCGTACGACTATTTTGTTTGCCGCCATGTTCAAGATTGCTTTTACTGTCCAATTGATGATAAATGTGAATTCTGCTATGTCAAATCCGAGGTAATTTCATTTCTATCTCAATGTTGTTTTTTACAGCTTTAAATCTAATGCAAGGCATATAAGCAACAACAAAAGACGGATTGATCGCCATAAACAATATCAATCTAAATGTTACCTTTTTGTGTATATGATCAATAAAGTGCCCCCGTAAAGAATAATGAAATTGAATTCTGGTATAATGCCATATTGCCTTTCAAAATTTCCCATGAAGGTTGAAGTGCTATGCAAGGTGTCAATATTGCAATTTATATGATCAGATGTATCCCTTCTGCTTTTAAACAGGTATTGCCAAGCCAACGCCAAGGTCAAAAGACATCATTATACAGAGTCTGGGTTTGTCTTCACAAAACCCAAGGATGGATACTGACTGGGCATTGCACATGTATGGCAGGACTAAGCTCATCTTGTAGCCATGTTGCTGCTCTTCTTTTCAAACTAGAAGCAGCTGTTCATTTTCAACTAAATACACCAACAGCATGCACTAGTCAGCTTTGCTCTTGGAAAGCATCTAGAAAATCAGTGCAACCAGCCACAATAAAGTCAATAGACTTTTCAAGAGCCAAAAAGCACAGCCTTCCTAACGTTTCAGGTAGTTTCCTTCAAGTGAACGAAACAAAGCATTATTCGTGCAGTGACCCAACAAAAACTCGTAATCCCATATCAAATGAAAAGCTGAAAGATTTATATAGAATATATCCACAGGCAGCAATATTTACAAGTTTGGATGTCACTAGTTTTCAATCAGTTAATGAAGGCACTGCTTCTGTGACTTGCGACATTGGTAGTGATACAGACAGTGACACTGAAAATAATATCATTCCAGAGCCACTTGTAAGCTTGTTTGATCCAACAGCTATAAACATGGATGAAAGCGAATTAAAGGTTAAAAGCAAGATCCTTTACCAACAATATGTTGCTTCAAATTATCAAAACTCTTTTGACAATCTTGAAGTTATCACAAGGAAGCAATCATTATCAAGTGCATGGAGAGTACACCGTGCTGGGAGAATCACTGCTTCAATCTGCAAACAAGTGTCCAAGATGCAGAAAAGTGACTCACTGATTAAGACAATTATGCAGTACAGTCCTTCTTTGAGTTCAAAGTTCACTGCTCATGGTATTGAAATGGAGCCAATAGCGAAGGATTGTTTTATTACAATCATGTCCAAGAGTCACAGAAATTTACAAGTTTTAGAATCTGGCCTAAAAATAAATGCTGATGAACCTTTCCTGGGTGCATCTCCAGATGGAATTGTTACCTGAGATTGTCATGAAGATGCAGTCCTTGAAATCAAATGTCCTTACAAATATAAGGATGGCCTTTCGAATTGGGAACTTGACAAAGACTTTCCTATTGACAGCAATTTTGCAATGAAAAAAGATCATTCTTATTACTACCAGATCCAGCTGCAAATGGAATTGTCCAATGTACATTTTGGCTACTTTTTTGTTTTTTCTCCTGCAGAAAAGGCAAGCCTTTTGTGTATTGTTGAAAAGGATGCCAACTTTGTTTCTAATTTGAAGCAGGTGTTATCAATGAAGTTTTATGACTGCATCTTGCCAGAGGTCGTAAGTCGCAAAATGGACTCTGATGTATCACATGATAGGAGATTATATTGTATTTGCAAAAGACCAGAATTTGGTAACATGATTTATTGTGATAATCCATCCTGTAAAATTGTGAAATTTCATTACTCGTGTGTTAATGTCACTAGAAAGCCTAGAGGACAATGGGTTTGTAATTCCTGTAGAACAAAAAATACAGTGTGTTAAGAAGCCACACTAGTTCATGCAACTGCTAAGAGGTAAATATTCTGCTAATAAACATTGGATAGCTTGTTAAAGCATCATCATTGCTTAGTGTTTAATTTAGTATGTTACAATTCAATTCATCCTTGATGTTATGAAAAGCTTTGCTAGAATATTTACCTCTTAATCTAAATAAAAAGTATATCAATTAATATGAATTATGTTACAACACTTTTGTTTAAGTTAACAGCTGCTGCAATCACTACCATAGCATCATCCAAAAGATCAATTTGAGTAAGAGGTATTGTGTTCTGTAAAATCCTAAATTTTTTCAATTGTCCAATAACCCTTTCCACATGAATTCTAACATTTGATAGTCTTCTAGAATCATGGACATCCTTTGCTGGTAATTGCTCCTTTCCTTTTGTAAATTTAGGAATTTTCAGAAATGACCCCCTAGAATTCAGCTCATTCTCAATCAGGAACCCCCGATCAGCCAAAACACAGTCCCCATATGATATCTTGTCCAAAAAGCCAGATTGTAACGTTATTTCCTTATCTGATACTCTGCCACCCCAGCCAGTAGGTAAAAATATAACAGCACCTGCAGGGCTGATGGCAACAAGATACTTAGTGGTGTTATTGTGCTTATAATTAGACCATGTTTGAGCCCGGGCTGTCAAATTCTTTGGTCGTTCAACAAATATTTCATAACAGTCAATTATGCAGACACAGTCACTGTACTTTCTTCTGAATGAAGTTGGAAGATTCAGACGTAACTCTGGACGACTTGGCCAGACAATCAAACTTTGCATGGCTTTAGAAATTTCAGGCAGCCATTGTCTGTAAATCTTTGATACCATGGTTGGCTGTAATCCATACCTATAGGCAATATCTTTGTTTAGCAAACCAAGTCTAAGTTTCATTAACACCATTAAAACGTGATCCTCAGTTGACAATGACTTCAGACAAGTTTTCACCCCTTTCACTAGACTAACCACCCATAGGAACAAGTGTAGGTTAGCTAGACCAGTAAAAAATTTGAAATCATTCAATAATCTAACTTTTCTGTACCCAAAAGAATTAGCTTTTAGACTTTCATTTTCTTGACGCAGCTTGTAGACTTCACAATTTCTTTCATTTAACTCTGCTGTTAATTGTGCAATTTCATCTTTCAAATTTTGAATATCACCATTTTCATTTAAATTGCATTGTGTTGAAGCTTCCTTATGGCTTGTGATTTCTTCGTTTGAACCTTCAGATTGCTGGTTGCCAACTATACTTTCAATTTTATCTTCACAGGCAATCTTTTTGAGTCGTTTAGCTTCTCGACTTTCAAATCTTGCCTTTCTTTTTTGCCTTGCATCGATTCTAGATTGGGGCTCTTCTTTTGTAAAATTAAAAATTGTTGGTATCCAGTTTGGGGCTTCTGGATCGTCAGATCTTTTACCTGCATTGTAATGTAAAAATACAGATCAAAATGATGTTTTAACAGATAGAATTAAAAAAAGATCAGACATATATTCTAAGAGATTACTAAATTATCAAATAATGTTTGTCTTCCCCTGCAAAGCACAAAATATCAGTTGTGTCATTTCAGCCATTAGTCTGCAAATCATGCAAGGCTTAGACGAATATTCTTTGATATAACCAAATGTCTTGTTTTTGGTCAGAAAAAGACAATTAGCTTCTTATTTTATTTAAAAATGTAAGGAAATTATACTTTTTGAATGGTCGCATGAATATTAGTCGTTCAGTATTTACATTAAATCTATAATTATGCAACACCAATTTAGGCCGGGAGATGGTCCCGAACTTTACACCATGAAACGAGAATGTTCAAGCGAAAAGACATCAACTTGCAAGTACTATTCCTTTTTAAAAGATTTACTTACCGGTAATGAAATGTTCGCCGCAGATTCGTGCACGAGATATTTGTTCGGGAGACCAAGATTTCCAGTCGTCCCTACGAATCGCTTTGATCCAAGCTTCTCTTCGCCGTTTTTCTATCTGGGTATTGCCCCTAGGAATTCAATAGAAAGGAAGATCCTTGTTTTTTCCAAATCTTTTGTTGGCGCAGCCCACCGCGCAACAGCTATCAGGCATTTTAATTTTCCTGGATGTTTCTTTTTCGATTTCGATGATACGATTTTGGAAAAGCTCAAGTTGTTTATATACACGATCAACTGTTGTCAAGGCACTTTCTACCTGCCAATATGCGCGCGCAACTCTGGTAGGCGGACGTATTCAAAACAAAGGCAAGTGGTCTATGTAGCTTCCCATGTTGATCAACCCAATGTTGCAACCATCAAATCGGATTCTTTTATTGCAAGCAAAGATTTGAAAAAGCCTGTAATAAACGGGATGGGGATTAATTTTCATTTTTGCTAAAAGAATAAGATATTGTCTGGAAAGATTTTGGAGGCATAGAAAACGTTCTTTAAATTAAGCGAAGATAGTAGAGAGGAAGAAATGCCTTGAATCCTATGCTATACCAGTATGAAAATAAGCAAACAAATGAAAAAACTCTGTGTGAATCATTAAACTTTTCAAAATCCAATTAATGGCTAAATTATCTCGAAGCTTAGAAAGTGGATGTCTTTAAACTTACTTGTTGCATTCAAAACATCAGCCTGCAAAAATACAGGCACATTTTCTCTTTTGATCCAAGAGCACAGTCTGGGGTTTTCATGGCTTGATGCAAACCCACATTCAGACAGATCTAATGAATGTGGAATCAAGCAAATGAAGCTGCTATTTTCCTGCTCCAATAGAAAGGAAACTTCATCCCGTGTACATCTTGAACTCTCCTTGAAGTGCATGTAAGGTATTTTCTTTGAGGAAACTGAGGACACTGTTATTGAAGGAGAGCAGGTAGCTTCACCTAGTTGACCTAAAACATGGGCTGCAGACGGTGAAAGACATTTGCTTTCCTTTAATCCCAACAGCACATCACTATGATTGCAGTTTGCACCTTTGCAATTGAGGCAAGCTAATCTCCCTTTCCTGGCTGTCACTACACCATCAGAATTTTCATTTTGCGACAAAACAGAGACTTAACCATGCTGACATGTGTCATAGACAAATCCTGAGCTGCTTTCATCTGATGTACTTGTAACTTAAAAAGAAAGAAGTTAATAGACATATGAACATTAGTTTAAATAGACATAATAGACATAAACTGTGATAAGATATATAAGTGTAGTATGATGAGTACTTCCATAACAATGTTTTAGTATCATATAAACAATTTGGGTGGTGAAAGCATAATATCAAATCAATTTGATTGATTATATTTGATTAGATATGATCATTTAAAATCTTTGTGTTTTCTATGCGGATAGTGTTCGAAACAATCTAAATAATTTTACTAAGGGTGCCAGGCTGATTATATTGTAAAAGGCACTGCAAAAGCACCTGTGGATCTAGAGTGTTTAAAAGTCTATCATTAAGTAAAGTTTCGTGTACTTTCGACATTTGAAAGACTTTTTCACACATTAAAATTCCTTGTTAATATTTTATTTTCTGATGCTGCATTTCAAAGTTTGTGACATTTAAGCATTATGAAAATCAACTAAAAATGTAACAAAATTTGATAATTTTTGGCAGTAAAGTTCTCAAATATGTTATCAAAAATGGATTTTAACTGTTGTCGATCTTGAAAACGTTGAAAACTGGTAGAAAACGTTGGCAAGTTCTGCAACCTTTTCTTGATTTTCGTCTATCAGACGATCTGCTATTTACAACATACACCTTGAAGGATATATGTAATTCAAGTCGAAAAACTACTTACATTGAAAGTGCTGGAGTGGGTTACAGTTATCCAAGATATCGAGTTTCTTCGAAATGATTTTTGAAGCTTTGGCATGAATGCTATTCCAGTACAAAGAACCAAACTCTGGAAAGTGTAAATAAAGTTCTGATAAAATTGAATAGAATAACATGAAAATGTTGAGAGCACATTTGTTTTCATGTTGGCATTAATTTGTAATCTAAAAATGCTTGACAAGTACAACTATAATTATTACCTTGAATAATAGTTCTGTTCGAGAGCATCATATTTTCAAGAACTGCGATTGACTCTTGACACAAGAACAAGCATATGTCCACTACCATTCACCTCCCTCAAACTTAACGACTCTTCAGTTGGTAAATACAAAGGAATTTACCTATGTAATAAAATTTGTATATTCATTCGAAGAATTGATGGAGTATCTTAACAGCAAGCCCAGCAAATAATTTCTAAACCAACTAAGGTCTCAGAAAATATAAAATAGTTTTGGATAATTCTCAAAAGACCTTATAATGCTAGTCATTCTACTAAATACTAAGAAGTGCATACAGCAGACCAATGTCACGCAAATTAACATGGATATTCAAAAATTTGCACCATATGACAAAATTCTTTTTTGAAAAATAAAATGTTTCTGTTAACCCAAAAGGGGGTTCAATAAATTAATTAAATGCAAGTACGGTTTTTGACCGAAAAGTCAATTCAACAGATTTTTTCAAACATTAATTTTATTTCACTTATTTAATTTTATAATACAGGTAGGTTCTTATTATCTTTTTCTGAACACACCCAAAGAAGCTAAGCGACATTTATTTTGCATGTAACATGTCTTACAAAGACAATTAATAGCTTACCTTTAAGCAACCCTTTTTTCTCATTAAAATTGAGTAAGCAGAAACTTGTAATAACTTCACTGCAGCACGCTATTTTGTTGTGTTGAGTCAACACGAAGATATAGAGACTCAACAAATCAGCAGCACCAATACTCTGAAATAATATCATAAATTAACATAATCGAGGAAACTAGATAAAAATGACAATAATTTTATAATTGGCTGCTCTGTTTTATAACGATTAAAGACACTTCATCAACACAAAAAGATTAATAAAGTATCTATAGAGAAAGTAAGAGTCCGAATAGCACAATTTGTCCTACTGTGAAATCAGATTTTTTAAACTCTAAAAATCCTAGAAGAACTCAAATTAAAGGGAAATTGTGAGAAAATAAACCTGTTTAGTAAATGCTCAAAAATTGTTCTAACCTTTCCTTCTTTTTGAAATCTCCCATTTAAGTTGAAGCAGTAGCTGTGGTGGCTGAAAATGAAGGAGATCAACTCTTGTCGAGCCTATAAGCGGATGTGCTATCATTCTCCATGGTGTCAAGCATCTGATAATTGAAAAAAGCTTGCTTTCACTTTCTATGCCAAAAACATCCAAATTGTCACTTAGATCTTCTGATGTGTCCCAGGGATCATCGCTTTTTAATAGCTGGAAAGATGAGTCATGATCCAAGCCTCTGGCTCCAGCAGCTGTCTTCTGCTTTTTCATGGAAGCTCTCTTCCTGCAACTGCTTCAAGGTCTGCCAAAATGCTTAGAGCTGGTTGACCAATCAACTCTAAATATTGTCTTCTCTTTTCCTAGTATTTTCCCCTCTCTTTTGCCTTTGATTTAAAGCCAGCTTTCAATTTCAGGATGGAAGCATGGATTTCTTCCTTGGATTTCTCCATGTTGTTACAATAAAGTTTAATAGCTCTTGTCATGGATTTTTGAACATCTTTCTCCAGGTAATAACTTACTAACAACATTGAATATGATTATATATAGGCTTGTGGCGATTTTAAAATTAAGCGGTGAAGAAGGATTACAAAGCATGATTAAGGATGAGACAAGAAATTGGGTAAGCATAAGTCAGGAGTAATGTCGGCCTAATCAATGGTAGAAATAGAATGATTGTAGTTAGTATTTTAAAGCCTGGTTTCCATATAGTCGCTAAAGTCGCTGGAGTCGCCAGGATCGCTCAAAAATGAGTTCAGCTCCCCTAGCAACTCCAGCGACAGTCTGTTTCCATTTGGTCGCTGAGGGTCGCTCCATTCCAGATCAACGCGGTCCTGAGATCTGGGCCTAGCAATTAGAACTTTGAATGTTTTTGAATCTCTTTTCGGCTTCCTCTGGCGACAATGCAAATTTTTCACCGATCTTCACCCAGCAGTTGAGTTTTACAAACTTATTTTTATATTTTGAATGGAATTTGTTGTATACACACTCGTATTTTTGCACTTCCTCCATAAACCGTGCGTTGTCTGCGCTTTCATAAGCCGCCATTTTGAAGCAAAGGAAGTCTACTACTGGGCATGCGCTATGCTTTCTAGCAGTCGCTGTCGGTCGCTGTCATGTTTCCATTAAAATATTTCTTTGTGTGCACTCAACCGTGGGTCGTTGAGGGTCTCTGAGATAGAACTCCAGCGATCCCAGCGACTGGGTCGCCAGGGTCGTTGAGGGTCGCCAGCAAAATAAATTAGCTTGTTTCCATAAAGTCGCTGGGGTTGCTGAACTCATTTTTGAGCGATCCTGGCGACTCCAGTGGCTTCAGCGACTATATGGAAACCAGGCTTAAGAGTGCAGAGTTTGAGAAAATAGTGGAGGTAAATATGATATTGCAAGTTACTACAAAATTCCGTGGCAGACAGAATAGCATAACCCAATGTTGTTGTAACGGAATTCATATTAGGGGGGAGGGGGGCTGCCCATTGCAGTGCTTCTCATTCAGTACACTAGTTAAAAGGAAATAAAGTACAGTTTGACAATTATAAGGGGGCTCCAGGTCCCTCTCCCGCATCCTGCTTTCAAAGACCTTGTAACCTGGCGCTCAAAAAGTACCACTGTATACATGAATTGAATTAGTTTCATCGCTCCAGCCACTCATAGTCTGAAATTGCAAGTACATTTTCTATAAGAACAGGTTTATAAGAACATGAAACTCAGAATTGGTCAATAGTTAAGAACAAATTAAGAACAAGCTGAGACTTAGCCAGGGCCGCTGGATGCATGTTTGAACAGGGGGGGCCAAAACGAATAAAAAGGGCACAAATATTTTTTTCCGAAACATTAGGAAGTGCCAAAAATGGTATAGATTTCACGGTAATTTAGACATTTATAAAAATAATGACACACGTTGGACATTGAAATTTATCTTCGCTGAAAGCAGACATGGCTATGTCATTCCATTTAGAGACCACGCAGTCTTGATCAAAATTAATTGTATAGTTTCCCATCTCATGGCCTTCAAAGTATTTTGAGAGTGTAAATCTCTCTTCCATGTATGATTTATACCTCTATTACAATACGCTGTACTTATTTTCCTTATAATTTGCATTGTAAGTGGATTTGGTCCCGGGTAAGAGGCAGGCATACATCCTTCTTTCATACTTGTGGCAGGTGCATTATACTCAACAAATGTCCAGATTTATTGCAACATACCAACGAATCCAACCCAAAATATGAACTGAATGGAATTTAGTCTCTATATACTTCAAAGCGAGTTCCAGTCCCTATCTCTTTCAAAACAAAGTTTCAGCCCCATTCGAATAACGATATTAATTTTCTTACTTCTATATTTAAACAATTTAGTCCCCCTTGCTATTCGCACCCTCCCATCCCCACTTAAACACAAATTTGTTTGCCTCCATGGAATATTTTTTAAAAGCTACAAAATTTTATGGTTAAGACATCTTCACGCAATCGGCTGAAGGTGCGGACATATTCTTCACTGCCATAGCAAATTAATTAGGTTTATCTCATCAGTCTTATGAACAAAACAAGTTTTAACTCTCCTTGAAATTGATCCCGAGGGTCTCAGTCAGTTGGTCAAACGTATTACATGTTTGACCTTCCGTAAGTTTTTGGTCTGTGACGTAGGCTAATTACATGTGAGTCCAGAAAAACTTGAAAGAAGCTAGAATTCTAGGACATAGAATCTTGAAAATAGGGTTGCATTCTTAATAAGTCAGAGGAAATACAAAAAGGGCAGGAATTTACTGATATGATATTGCAGATGATTTTTTAGGTAAATCAATGACATATTGAAGTACAACAAACTTTGCAGTACGTCTAGTTTTGTATATTGATCTAATCCTAGATAAGAAATTCAAGTCTTTGTTAGCATGTACTCATTGCAGGGACATAACTTTTTCATTTCTTCATTAAAAACATTGAACAAAATGTTGTGAAGCAAGCAATATGTTGCAGTTAAAGTTTTACAGAAGTCTGTTTTTTATATATATGTCAAGAACCATAAGGGATTGTTGTTAAAATCAAATTTAGTGAACCCTGCTTCTTAACTTGCCTATACATTAGTTTAAGAAAAAGAATGGCTCTAACATGCTCTGTGAAAAGCAAAGTTCACTAAATTTGATTTTAACAAAAATTTCTGCCCAAGCTTAAATATTCTCAGTGAAAAGAGTCACACAATTTTAGCAAAGTCGGAGAAAAGGGTATATTTTACTCAACCCAGAATCAGAGATAGAGGTCCAGTTTTTACTTTCAAGAATACACACGATATACATTGGACCAGCTGACTGTGCCCACCGGGGACATGACCGGACCTTTCACAAATGCGTTTGTTGCTAAAGACTAAGGTCATTTTCTCGCGAAACTGGCAGTCTTCTTCGCAGTTGATATTGTTCATCAAAGGAGCTTGGGCTTCTTGCATCAAGACCAAGTAAAAATTTAATGAATTTTCATTGAATGGTCCTCTAACAACGTCCAGAGTTTTGTTATTTTATTTAGTTTCCAAACGCAGAATATCTGGCAGTGAAAAAATTCACGCAACATATTTTTCGAAAAGGGGCGATTTTTTATACTTTTTGCAAACAGGGGGGGGGCCTGTGCCCCCGTGGTCCCCCTGGCTCCGGCAGCCCTGTTAGCTACTGTCAATTGCAATTTTGAACAGTGTTTAATCTCAAAAACGAGGATTTTTAGCCATGTGTTGGAGATTTTTTGATGTATTATAAATGAGAAAGGCTCCTGTGATACAGTTAAATTTGTTTAATGGTTAGTTTCAGAAACTTCACAAATACAACGAATTCAAAAGGAATCAATGAGTAGAAGTCCTGATCATTTAGAGTTATCACTGAATATCATACGATCAAAACTAAAATCAAAGAACTAACTACAGATAGGATTTTTAGTCTGATTGGCGTTTCTAATGGCATAACCTTGAATTTCTCTACGGGGTGTGAATCTACATGGATTTACCTCGGAGTTGCCTTGCATTGCATTAAGATCAAAATAATCCATTCTTATAATTGCTTTTGATGAACTTCAGTTTTGGGTCAATGTTTCTTAGTGGGGTGCTTTTGCATCTACGCAGACCTTTGCTTACGCCACTGATAAATCTATAGGGGAATTGTAAAAGAATTATGAAACTTAATTTAAATCAATAAAGTAAATGAGATCTTTAAATAAGTCATACGCAATAACAACTGAAAAATCCTGAGCAAAGGGATGTTTTAAATTTTTTGTCAATACGAAAAATTTGACTATATGATGAAATTAGGAAGTTGCAAATCATTGAATAAAAAATACTTACCTTGAAGTTGAAATGCTATTAGAGATATGTGAAAGCGCAATGTGGGGTTGTTATTTGAGGGCCAAGTTTTATGTGAAATGGTCATTGAAAGATAATTGCCCTTATTTTGATCGTGTGATCATGTGATTATGGAAAGAAAAATGCCCTTATTTGGAATTTTTAATTCCGAACAGGGAAGTCATTGGGAAAAGGTGATTAATTGTAAAATGTAATTAGTACTTAACTAATCAGCGAATTGACTAATTTAAAGATACTATAAATTAAAAAAAGCATTAAGCTGAACGCTAAAAGGATTCTTTTCTTGGCTTTTCTCTTAGACACCAACAACTATCCGTAGAACCAGCGAAAGATAGGCGAAAGTCTTAACAAAAAACTTCTGAAAGCCTGGATTGCTAGAGTAAGAAGAGAAGGTTTCACCCCAACCTCGAGACATTTTACGTTTGTTCCAGACATTTCAATGAATCAGACCTGTATGTTCCAAAGTCTGATACTCCAAGTGCCTTTAAAAAGCACCGTCTACGGAAAGGAGCAATCCCCAGCGTCAATATGCATGGAACAGAGGAAAATGAAAGAGTGGAAAAGCGAGTATCAAGTTATCTCGGAAGAAAGACATCGACAGTGGCGAAACAGCAACAGCATCCAATGCATCAGAGCCTTTGTTAGACAACGTCTCAATCTTCGAGGATACCCCACCAGATCTTACCACAAATTATAGAGTAGATGATCTTTTGGAAAGAATTTCTCTGCTTGAGAAAAAGCGTTTTCTCTATGCAAACTTGACAGATGCTGATGTAAAAAACTACACTGGGATTGAAAATTCGATTTTTAAAGTGATTGTTCAAACATTAGAAGACTTTGCCCCGCTGAATTATTGGTCTGGTAAACCAGTAAAATCGATTTCACCTGAAGACCAGTTACTGATTTTTCTGATGAGACTTCGTCTTGATCTGCCTTATTATGATATTGCCAAAAGGTATTCTGTGAATCAGACAACAATCCAAAATATCATGATTACTTATTTGCATTTCCTTCATGAGACTTTCTTTTATGGTGCAATGGCAAGTATTCCTTCACAACAGAGGAAGAAATGTACTAGAAGAGTCTTGTTATAAACACCTACAAGGAATATGTACATTAATAAACTTACTTGTTACAATACATGTATCAATGTTAAGAAAACTTGACTTCTAGCACTCCCCTACCGTTTGCAGCCAAACCATCTTGCTCAGAGATTATTCCATCTGGGCTACTGCCTAGAAAGCCACAAGGAAACAAAAGGAGCCCACACTGCTCCACTACATTGCCTGTTTCATTAATATATCTTTTTAATGCAGTTTCCTGGTGCATCTGCCCCCACATTATTGAGTCTCTTTTGCCCATTGCATATTCACCCCTTAGTTGTTTCAAAAATGAAGGAGGAATTGGTTTGCTGCTCTCGAATTTCCTTTTATATGCCTTAATGACATCCCCAAAGTTACTGCCTGTAAGCTGCAGCTTCCGATATTGCCCCCACAATTCATTATTTCTTTGTCCAATCATGGCATTGGAAAGCCAGGCAATTTGTTCTGCTGTCACTCTGACCTTATTAACAAAATCTGTTTTGTCAGTGTCAAAGTGCTCAATAAGGGCTTCAGTGAGTGGGGGCGCTAGTGGATTTGGAATGAATTTCTATGGAATGAATCACATGAATTTCTAAAACAACGTTTCTGAAGCAAATTCTCAAGCTTCTGGAAGTATGAACAGCTGGTTTTGAAAAGTTACGAAGGGAGGCTATGCTGAAGTCAACTTTTAGATGCCACACCTATGACCTCACCTATGGTCACACCTCATGTACTTGCATTTATGTTTAACATTTATGTTGCATATACGAAATCATTCAAATTATTCACTGAGACTCTAAGGCTAATAGAAATTATTCATTCTGGGAAAATCAATATCATGATCAAGGGTCAATTTAAAAAACTTCCCGATCAACCCAGGACAGCAAAGACTTGTCGGCGCCTTTGAAGAAATTGCATCAAAGACTTTTCCATTTGATCGGTGGTCAAATGAAAAATCTGTGACGTTCAATTAGCAGTCAATTATCGTGTAAACCGGCCTTTAAACAGTAGGTGCGTTTTCCGGTGGCAAATCTTGCATTCCCTTGGGATTATTACTTCCCCCATATCATCATATGGTGCCACCACTCTTTTCCATAGTCTATTTCAAATGTATGCAGCAAAAAACTTTTTATTGTTCAAACTCAGAAACATTTCATCTAAACTGTAAAGCGCATGTTTCAATTTGAACTCACTTCACTCTGCTGGCAGATGAGTTTGTTTTCCTTTGTCTGTTTTCTGTGGATCCGCTTTTTGAATACATACTGGTTCACTTCCATCAGAAAGAACATCATCGTTGTCATCATCATCATCATAATCCTTATCATCATCATCATCATCATCAAGATTTACTTTGTTCTCCCAGACATCCAGCATGTCATCTTCAGTCTCATCTCCGTCGCTGCTCTCCAAATTGGTCCTTTTCTTCAGTTTCAGAGAAATGTGGCTCTGAGTCAACAACAGTCTCAGTCTCATCTAGTTGGCTCAAGGAAGTGGGCTGAGAAAATATAGAAAATGTTCGATAATTTTTTATAGCAAGGCACTGTTGGAATGGAGAGGTATTAAAGTGCATCCTTTGACAATAACCTAGAATGGCACAAAAGTTGAGCATTTTCCGAAACATAGCAATGGCCCTCCCAAGTTCCAAACAACTGCCAAACCGTCTCCCTTTGACTTTTGTATGCCACCATGGGTCCCTTTTTTTTAACTTTAAATTTTTCGAATGCCACATATTTTTCTTTCGAATGCAACAATTTTATACATTTCCCTATTCTACATATCCCTAATAAATATGTTAATTAAAGCTGTCACTTTTACTCACGTTTTGTGTGTTCTTCAGTTCTTGAAGCTCTTTCTTTAGTCGGCTGTTGTCCTTTTGGTAGTACAAAAACTTTTGAAAGAATGCCACATTTTTGACAAGGTTTGTTGTCGTTAGGTGGATACTCTTCGTGAGCAATCACTGATATGGGCATGTCTTCGTCCGACCGAATAGAGATATCCCCATACGCAGCTTCATCTTGTGTTTTTTGTGCAGCTTTTGGTCGATGATCAATTGGATGAATTTCTAAAGCAGCAGTCTATAAATTCATAGAGCATGGTTATCTAGCCATCGAAAAATTGGTGTATCGCTATATAAAGTTACACACACACCCCTTAGCACCGTGCCGAGTCTCTAATTGTAACACAGACCGAAATATCTATGTCTCAGGTGAAATCCCCTCTAAGTTTTTTCTAAAGGTTGAATCAGTAAAGGTGCAAAGACAACCCTATTTGCGTACACATGATGTTTTGATTATTAGACAGCAACAGCATTTTATAATTTTTCCTGCAGACACGCAAAAGCCTTCCATGGCTGTCATGCAAAACACCGTCTTTAAGAGACAACGTTACACAAAATTGTATTGTTTGGCTTCTATAACCAATCAAGCTGGGAACTTCCTTATTGAAATTTTTTGTAAGCATTAACAACCCTTGTTTGTGTCACTGGGAAAATATATAATGAGTCACTGTCTACTGTCATGCACTGTCTGCTATTCTTTTATTTGTAAATAATAGAAAGTGTGTGTACGCCCTACCCCTCAACAACTTTTATTCAATTTTAAAAAAAGTTATGTTGACCATATGTATTTTTGCAAAATTGAGGGGTGGATAATTACAACCCCCATTTACAGTAGAGAACAGTGGTGTCTCTCTTGAGGTGCCTTTGCTGACGCTTTGAGGGAAGTGATTCGGGAGCGCTTCCTGCCACATCAATTGAAGGAACAGCACCAATTTCAAGTCTGCGTTGTCTGGTAATGCCAGTAGAAGTACTTTCCAGAGTGATGTCTACGCGTCTTACAAAATCAATAGGTTTGAAATGAATAGAACACAGAGCGGACGAAGACGACGGAGTGAAACCAGCCCTGTGTCTTCTTACAAATTGTACCCATAATCGACGCTGTTTTTCATCTTTCGGGAACGCAACGGTTTATTTATTTGAACAAAAACTAACGAAAACCCGTCCTTTGGAGCTTGAAATAAGTGCATTATAGAAAAGATATGCAAGAAAAAATTACACCATTCGATTCAGCGCTCTTAGCTTGATAGGATTAGGCAATACAAATGTTTTTTATTTTTTTTCATTGTTCATGTCAGTAGCACTTTAAAGCTTTATTACTGAATAGACATACTCTTCGTGATCAAAGAATCTTTGCTATGTTAATTCTAAAAGTCAGTGACAATATCTTTTTCAAAGACACCTTCATAATTACTATAATTACCATATGTTGGAGGAACTGCAATTTCTCGAACTAATTCTTCACCAAATTTATATTTTGGATATGTTACACTTGTATATGTTGCTTCATATTTGGTTTTTTTTTCTCATGGCGAAGGTTTTCGTTGAAATGGAGTATTGCCAAAATATGCCTTGAACAAAAGATAAAACATGAGCATGTGATAGAGAAAGGATGATAAGTTTCACTACAATGCAATATGCCCTTACATAAACAGTTGATAAATTTAGGAACTTTGGGATACAAACAAAACTACATAATGACTCATCTTGTATATTGCCAAAGTTAATTTGATCTGATTTCCTAAGTATGCCTAAGTATGCTATGCCAAGCAATTTGTTGTGCTACTTACCTACAGAAAGTACCAAGCCATGAGATGCATTAGTCATTTTGGGATGTCAGTGATTTAAGTTGAGTGAAAGCTCTCCAAACAACTTGTTTGAGCATCTGACGAGGCCATCTTTATATCGTTTAATAGATTTGCATTCATAAGTATGGTGTGTAACCTTTCATGTGCTGCAGATCCTTTAGAATGATAATAACTGGGTATTACAATTTTTTTACTAATTGAATTTGGATAATTTACAAAATGTGCCTTTAGGACAAGAAATAAGAACAGTATAATAAGATTCATTCATTATTATGTTCCAACCTTTACAATCAATCAAATTTGAAACAGGGGGACACAAATGAAACTATATTGGGAATAAGGAAAATGTTGAAATCTTCCCAGAACCCTGAATATAACCTTAGTGGGATAAAGAAAAATCTCAATATATATATAAATAATGCACCTGGTTGAGATCGCACCCCAGTTTATGACATGAAAAGCACCAATCATGTTCACCATAACATACATTTGTGTGAATGTGAATATAAAGAACAAGCATAATATATAAGCTTCAGAGGGTATCGATACTGCAAGGTTACCTGTCTTGAGCCACTCTCGTCCCTGGAGTTGACCATGAGCGCATTTGTCAAAAAGCTGATCTGGGTGGTCAGTATGTTTATTTGAAATGTGTCGCATCAACGACTTCCATTTGGCAGCAATCATTTCTCCAAAGCCCTCAACACATTGATGTTCTAAATGCAGTTGTTCGCTATAACTCTTTATTATGACTATATTACTCAATTTAATTTGAAAAAAGCATATTGTGATACCTGCAACAATTCAAAGTGTACAAGCTTTGAAATGGAATTTGAAAATATTGTGTAAACACCATACTTGGCATTATGGCCCATCGAATCAAACCTGCCATCTCCTGACCACTGAGAATTCTTTATGTATTTTAGTTTGTTGATCAGGGCAGCTCTATACTTGTGCCAATGCACAAAAACTGAGGGAAACAAAAATTTTCGCTGATGGAGAAAATAGGATCTTGGTGATATTGCTGAGCATAAGATGATGAACACCTGGTTGATGTTCATCATCAAATTTCCAGCAGGATGTCTTTGATGTATGAATGGCTGACTTTTCCATGTAAACTGTTGGCCACAATGTGAGCATTTCTGAATGACAGTAGCCATGGTTCCATTCCGTTTAATTGTAACTTTTGGATTTGGAGCTCTGCAATGGTAGCAGAACATCTGAACAAATTGAGTAGCATGCCAAAAACACTATAAATTTTGGTTTATCTTTGTACCAGGTGCAAATACTAGAATAAATAAATACAAAATCAAAACAATTTGTAAAATACAGGTCAACAAGATATTAAAATCAACATCCTTACCATAATTCAGACTTATGGAATTTTAATCTGACCCATTTAACTAGCTTTCATGAGCATATTGGTTATATTTTTCTATCTAGAATATATGAATTTGCCATCAAAACTGTTTGGCAGTTGCCCCCTGGACCACTATATATGCAAACATGAACTAGAGTGACAAACACTACCATATATAAAACATGTTTTGCCATTATTTACATACCTTACAGTGTTTTAGATACATTATTTACATACCTTACATCCTCCATTTCCTCATCCTCAGATGTCTCCGCAACTTCTTCACAGGACACCCAATCAGTATCCTCATACTCGATACTCTTGAATTCACCCATCTCTAAAAGTTCATCTTGAACACTGCTCATCTCCGAAACTGTCCTTTTCCTACTGCAGCTTGGTTGGTTGTCCTCTTCTGTACATTCTTTATTTGAACGAGCCTGCATATGAAAAATACTCACCTTAATAACACTCACCTAAAAATTGGCTAAACACAAGGCTGTTGAGTTTATCCAGGTAGAAAGAAGGTGAGACAGGGCTGAGCCCTCTAGATCTCATCAGACCCACACATTTCAAAACATCCTAGGCTTTTTTTGTAAGATGATTTGGATAACGTTGTATTTTCAATGTAAAATAAAGCAGTCTAGGTGTATCCAGGGGGAATGGTCAGCAAAGATCCCCCTCCCTCCTAAAAAATCCTACTTGCAACGCCCCTGTACATCGATAAGTGGTTATGTTATCATACTTACTTGATCAAGTTGACAACGTAATGCAGCTTTCTCTTTCCGAATTGCACAGTTGGTCCTTTGAAGGGAAATTATTTTCTCTTTGAGAGTCTTCGCGGACTTCTTCATCGTCAGTACTTTCATCTTGTTGCTTCATTTTGTCAAGGGTCGTTCGTAAAATCTGGTGGATTGAAGACAATAAAGTGAGTTGCTTTTTGAGAAAATAACGGCTAGTCTTCTTTCTAAATATGACACACACATAATATCAACTAGGCTTCTGCCTAATTATAATCACCCTTTTCTATTTAACAATTCACGTATTCTGATCACGTATTTTGATGGTTTGAAACCTTGTCTGTGCCGGTGAACCAATCTCACTGCTGATGTCTTGTTCTGTCTACAGTTCTATCGGGAAAATAATGGAGCGAGATACCCTCTGTGAACTGTGTATTCTTGCAACTGGTCCCATCAAATGTTCCAGCAACGCAGGATCGACCATAACCTGAAGAGCGCTTCGAATTTGCCATTCTACTTCTACTACTATAGCCATGAATGAATGCGTGACCTATTCATTCATATATCACGACTCATCACTGTGACGTCACAAGAGGACTTCCGATTTTGCAATGAATATGCGTAATGTGTCGTTTTTCACACGCAATAAAAAAGAAACGCCAAGGACTTTTGAAATTCTGTTTTTCTTATTTAGAGTGAGAACCTTTGAATCTATGAGTGTAGCTAATAAAATAGCTATCGAAAATTTGGTTTAATAAGCCCTTTAAGTTCAAACCTCCTGGTTTGGGAGAGCAACGTAGTCCTTAACAGCAACATAGACGGTTCTTCTGGTATCAGACCATTATCAAAACTATCGGAAGGCAAATCATTGTCAGTGAGATCGCTAAAATTGTCAAAATCGGCGGGTGGCTCGATTGGACGATAATTCGGATCATAATATGGCTTTAGTCTATTTGCATGACCTGGAACAGATACTGGACAGTTATCTAGAGTTCAAAAGCGAAGGTGAACTGGGGAAAGCTTCACGACAATACAGTACGGACCGTGATAGTTAAGCAATAATTTTTTTGATATTTGCTTTTCAGGGTAAACACCTCTACTTTGTCTCAGATATCGTAAACGACTGGTTGACTATTTCAATTGTAATATTCTTTCATTTTCTGTTGAGCCAACTGCGTTTTAGGAGAAACCATACACTGTGCATTCTCCAAATTTGTAAGCATGCCTGCACTATCCTCAGCGACAGATGATGAAAGATGAGCCGATGGCAATAACAATGCAGCATCTACAGGCAAATGAAGCTCACAACCATACTGGAAGTAGAAGGGTGACTCGCCAGTAGAAGCAGGAGGCGAAACACATGCAAACAGAATCATGAGGATGTGATTATTAGCAACGAAGGCCCAATTCCATCATGAAAACAAAATTATAAATTGTTTAAAACAAATAAAAAACACTGTCTCACCTGCTTGACTTGAGGCTTGATATTGCAGTGGCTGAAAATTCTCATAAAACTCGCATTTCCAGCTGAGAATCCTTATAAAACTCAACAAAATCTGTCACTGAATCCTATTGTTGTCAAAGAACAAAAATCAGATTCCTATCCTAGTGGCTTGACAGCTGGAATCAAGCTACTGCTGCAAATGGCTGGACCCATGATGAGGAACAGGTAATGCTTCTACTTTATCTTTTGGGTTGAGAAAGTCAATTTTATCATATTTTGTCGCTTGAATAAAGAATGATGCTAATCTTTTAAAGAAGGAAATTGAGGGTCATTCACCTTTGCAAAGGCTACAATAAAGAAATCTGGTGGGTGAAAGATACAAAAAATCTCACGAATCCGTGGCAGATTTTTATGAAGATATCTGTAATTTAGTGCAATGGGGATGGAGCACAAAATCTCCCGAATTCTTAAGGGAAAAGTCTCTCGAATATTTTGTCAAAGGTTTAAAGCCAACTTTCGAAACAACGTGTGAATGAAGAAAGGGTCACTGTAGCAGGCTGCTCGATGGGCTCCAAGGAGTTCTTGTGGCGAAAAGTCTATAAAAATGTAGCAAATAAGAAACACTGCAATACGCCGAGAATACACAACAATAAATACACATAAATCAGTAAAGGCTAATATTTCGCCCTGGCATACGGAGCTTCTTGATATGGGATATCAGAAAGCTCACACATAATTGCGTAAAAGGGCAAAAGCAAAGTTCTTGCCATCGATTCAAAAAATGTTGAAGAACCCTGCTCCACTAACAGTGACTTTTCAGAGTTTCTAGAAGGCATGAGAAGAATAATGCAAGACCAACAAAGCATAATTGCTCTTCAGCTCAGAAACCTGCAAGCCTCCACAGAATTTGGGCCCAGAATCTTGGCAAAAAATTACTGATACATGGGAAGAAAATTTTCAGCCCTCAAAATTTCGTAGAAATAACATTCAGTGCTGGAACTTTGGAAAATGGGGACATTTTCAAAAAAAATGCAATCAGCCCTGAGTACCTAAGCATTCAGAGGTTAGTCACAATAAACTTGATATGGGAAAAAACAGAAGCGAAAGGTTATGTTGCTGGCTTTGTTTCAAGTTTCAAGTTTTCATTTTCAAAATTCCAACATACAAATTCCAGCTGACAACAAGTACACAACTACATTAACAACAACAATAATATCAAAGTATACAAAAAGAACTATATTCATTTAAAGGAAGTTTGTAGGTTTGGAATTTCTCAAGGAGGAGCTCTCTCAACAGATAAACTAATCTAGGAGAGAGCACCCCCTGTACTAAAAGTCTATTATTTTATGGTACTAACGTTTTTAGTTCATCTGATGATTGTAGAAATCTTCAGAGACATTTTAAATTAAACTTGGTTTTTTGTGGAGAATATATAAGATTTGAGTTTACTATGAAAAATTAAAACTGAAGGAGATTGTTTGATGACATCAGTAATGCTGTTCCAGGATTTTGTGCCTGTATATCTAACAGATCAACAACAGGAAGAAAGCACATGACTTCAAAATATTTGCATACGAGGAGATATGCTGCATCAGCTTTTGATCTTGTCATGGGTTTTCCCTTGTCAAACCTTTTTTTAAGGGAATCTTCCAAATTTTTAAATGTTTTCTGCAAGAATGGAACTAAAAGATAAAAACAGAAAAATAATGATATTTTGAATTCATCTTTTGTTTACTTTTTGGGACCTTTCATTCTGCTATGTTCTTGTTTCTTTCTCAGTTCAGTTTAGGGACCTTTCATTTTTAAGTCCCATAGGGACCAGAGGAATTTTTTTTTAAAAGCTATCTTTATGTGACAACCCCCTTTTTGTTCATATGAAAATAAAGTGAACCACCCCAAGGTAAAAGTATTGAGACCCAAAAAGGGTCAGTAGAATTGATCAGTCACTCTCTGTGGTTCTCATCAAAAAGTCAATCAAAAGCAACAACTAAAAATCAGGAGAAAGAAAGGGAATAACAGAAAGGCAATTATGGGGTTCAAAAAACAATTGAGATCTAATTCTTTAGAAATGCTGAAAAGCTTAGTTCTGTTGGGAAATCTAGAACAATTATAGTACTTACTTTGTATTCTAGATAATTCCACATAGTTCTGAACAATTCCTACTATCGTTGCAATTTGCTTAGTAATGCGTTTATGTTTAATTTTACTATCATTAGCTAACCTATTGCACTAGAAATTCGAGAACATTCTAGCTTTGGCCTATCAGCATGAATTTGTTGTTATAACCTCGTTTTCGTTACAGTCTCATTGTTAGCCGGTTGCTCTGGAATTTTCTGGAAATTAGTTCATTATGTAATCATTGCTAATTTTATATTCTGGTAATTATGATTTAGCAACCGAGAAATTTATATCGTAAACGTGTATATATATACGCACAAAATAGTAGTTGCGGGATAATAAGCTTGAATAGACTTGGAAATTTACATTCAAATTCTGTGAGTTTTATTTAGTGTCGCTGGGAGTTCTATTGGGCACAGGACTAAAGGAGAGAATTCCCCACACTAAAAGTGACGACCAGGGCTTGATAGGATTGGAAAATTCAAAAAGATTGTTATGTTCTGCAAGAGTACTGTAAAGATAGGACACGTCTTCTCGCCCAAGTGAGTATAATCAACGAACCGCTTAAGTTACTACTTCATGTCAGAATACTAAAACTACTGCTTCATGTAAGAAAACATAACAAAGATGACTTCAAAGCAATTTTTCAACGGGGTTTATAGAGGAAATCCAAACAATTTGAGGAAACTTTACATTCGGGAGAAAAAGGGGATATATCATCTGGATATGAAAGAATCTGTAAAACGATAAAGGATTTGGACAATGCGAGAGAAAAAGCTGTTGATACTATGCTTGAGGAAGAGGAAGAGTCATTAGAATCAGTAAAGGAATGGAGCCAAGAAACAACAAATCAACAAGTTTCGAGATATGCGGAGACAGCTGAAAGAAAAATTAGCCAGCCTTGAGGAAAAGAGCTACAGAAAAAAACAGCAAAGGGAACAAGACCAACAACAGATCATAGTCAATAGAAAAACACTGGTCTGGAAAGCCGGCAAACATCAAGAGAATATCTTATTGTTAGGACTTTTAAACGTCACGTGACATTATCCGTGCACACTGCTTCGGCCACTACTCTTGTATGCTTCGATCGTGGATATATCTCATGTCAATTCTATCATGCCAGGCGATAATTGTGCAGTTTTTAATTGTGGAAGCAGCCGTAGAACGAAAGGTATTGGAATTTTTAAACTTCCAGCGGCAAATAACGACGAAAAAAAGAAATGGAGGGAACTTCTCCTGAACGAAATAACGAAGAGCAGGGTACTGGACAAGGCCTTCAAAGAAAGAGTGAGAAATGACAGAGTTTTTATATGTGAGAAACATTTCCTACCAGAGCAAATAGAAATTTGTAAGTATCTAGCATTCGATTTGATGCTAATAGCCTAGTTAAATTTGTGATTTTCCTATAGTATACCTTTTTCATAAACATTTACTTGATCGTTGAAAGATCGATCGCAAGTGAACCTTGAAGCCAGCGGTGCAGGAGCCTAGGCCTGTCTATTTTATCATGAGTACATTTTCAGGCCCCAAACAATTTTAAAACTGTAAGCCCACCCCTTTCAATATGAATTTCGTTCCGAAGGCACTGCATGTTTGCAAAACAATATTTTCTTATCCTGCGGATACTTTGTCAGAACATCTGAAATAAAAAATATACCTTATGCATTGTGTGAATTGACCTAGGATTGTGTATAGTGACCTGTCTAAAAGAATAGCAAATTGTGACTAATTTTGTTCCTTTATAGTTGATTCAAAGAGAAAAGGGCTGAAGCCTGGGGCTCTACCAAGTATCAATATGCCAATAAAAAGCTTCCAGAAAGAGAAAAAAGAACGAAGGCACATTCCTATAGGGAGAGATTTGTTACCGGAAGAGGAATCCAAAAACATGATTTATAAATCTTTTGATGAGTTATGCCAGAGGGTGAAGGCACAAAGATTTGATGGAATTTGGTCCCCTGATATCTCCTGTGATATGGAAAGAATCAAGAAATTTGAATTTCCTTTCATACTGCCCAAATACGAAATTATAATTGATGCAAGCTTGGGTTTTTCTGTTTCAATTTATGGATGGCTTCTGCCTGATGACCATCATATCTACAAAGTGAACAGAAGATCAATGCAAAATATAACTGTTTCCAACTTGTTGAAAATGGTTGAGTCATATGAAATTTGCTGTGGTATGACAAACAAAGAAATTTCCTCTAAAGTGGTCAATCATGTTGTACCAATGCAATTTGACCCACTTCTAATGGAAGATGATGAGCATTTTAGTTGTAAGGAGTATACCAGATCAATCAACTGTGTTGTTCTGACTGATACAGCTAAATGTGATAGCTGCATAAAGGCAGACAAATCTCTTGAAAGTTTTGCAGTCAGAAAAAATCAACAGCTGACCACACCAGCCAAACTAAAAGCACCTATTTCTGCAACAAACCCACACAGAGTTTTGCTATCCCTTCGAGAGCAAAGATTGAAAAGCGCACAATTGGAAAAACAAATTCAAGACATGCAAGTTGAGCTTGAAAAGTCATCGATCCAGGTTGATCAAAGTTTAGAATGAGATTTCCTTGATATTCTTGACACTTCATCTGAGAAGATGACACCTTTTCTGAAAATGTTTTGGGAGCAGCAAGTCAAAATGAGAAAAACATCCAATTGTGGAGCAAGATTTCACCCCATGATTATCAAATTCTGCTTGTCAATGTCACAGAAATCAGCATCTTCATATGATGAGCTAAGAAATACATTTGGGGATGTCATTAAACTACCAAGTAGAAGAACACTGCGGGATTATAAAAATTGGATACGTCCCACAACAGGTTTTGATAAGAAAGTTGTGGATGAGCTTATCAGGCTTACTGATCATTATTTTGATATTGAAAGTTTTGTTGTTGTGCTGATTGATGAAATGAAAGTGAAATCAAACCTTGTCTTTGATAAACACACTGGGCAGCTTATTGGATTTGTTGATCTTGGCTGTGAAGAACATAACTTTGCCACACTCGAAAAGGCAGATGAATTGGCTACTCATGCACTTGCAATTATAGTGAAAGGACTTTGCAAAGACTTGAACTTTTGCCTTGCCTATTTTGCCACTTTAAGTGTCACAAGTGTGCAATTGATGCCAATTTTTTGGGAAGCGGTGGGCATATTAGAAATGAAATGCAATCTCTGGCTTGTGGCAATCACTGCAGATGGTGCATCTTCCAACAGATCATTTTTTAAATTGCACAAAGCTTTGGATAGGGGCTCTAACAAAAATATCTGTTATCGCACTGTGAATTTGTATGCCAGACACAGGTTTATCTACTTTTTCAGTGATGCCCCCCATCTAATCAAGACAGCAAGAAATTGTCTTTTCCATCCAGGCACTGGAAAGCATTCACGATTGATGTGGAACAATGGATCCTATTTACTATGGGAACATATTTCCAAGCTTTTTTTTGAAAATTTATATAGGGACATCAAATTATTACCACGTCTGTCATATGACCATATAAAGTTGACCCCATTCTCAATCATGAGAGTAAATCTAGCAGCTCAAGTACTCAGCAAAACAACAAGTCTTGTTTTGAAGAATTATGGCTCAGAAAATGCTGCTGGAACTGCACTCTATTGCGAAATGTTTGATTCTTTCTTTGATTGCTTCAATGTTCGCAGTAAAAAGGAGCATATAAGAAAAATCAAGCCCTTTCTTGCACCATATACAAGTAATGATGACCTGAGATTTGAATGGCTAGAAAAAGGCATGCTTCAATACCTGAATTCATGGAAAGAAGGTATAGAAAAAGGCCGTGGAGAATTCTCTAAGGGTGATAAGAATAAGATGTTTATATCTTGGCAAACCATGGAGGGAATTGAAATGGATGTTGCAGCTCTTCCAGAATGCATCAAATTTCTCCTGTCTCAAGGATTTGAATATGTTTTGACAGAAAAACGGTGTCAAGATGCAGTAGAGGAATACTTTGGAGGACAACGAAAGTTAGGAAGAAGAAGTGACAATCCAGACATTTATACCTTTGGATACAACAACAATGCCTTGCGAATTCAAAAAACAATCTCTGTAACTGGCAATACAAGGGGTAAACATGCTGGGAGAAGGCAACAGTGGAATGAAGTTGATGACACAAAACTACCAAAACGGAAGTATGAAGCAAAAGACTCTGTATAACTTTTTAAGATAGAAGCTTAAGGTTTTAAAACCAAATTAAGATTTTACAAAATGTATGAGCTGTTTTTCAAAAGGGTTAGAAGCAAAAAGTTTAAAACATTTATGCCTGAACAATTTCTTTGAAAATTAAGTTAAACTGAAACTTCACCAGAAAAAATTATTCTACAATAATATTGATTAAATAAAGAAAGTTTAAAGGCATTCAGTCATGATAAATAGACTGGGTATACCCTAAGTGCCAAAATCCGCTGAGTCATGATTTCCATGACTGCGATGCTATTGGTTGACCTTGAACTGGTCACATGAACTCACCTCGTACTGATTAACATAACAGTTTCCATCAATAGCAAATTGTCAACAACGGATGCCAATATCACATGAAACAGCAGCGATCACGCCAAAACCAAATGACCCCCTATAGAGAAAGCCTATTTACCATGACTCAATAAATTTAAGTTAAAGAAGTTTAAGTATGGTCAGTCCCTTACTGCACTTGGTTCAGTTGACCTTTTGATTTCCGTACGTAAGGCCTTTGCCTTTGCAATGCCTTTCTTCATTTTGAATTTTTGCATTAAACTTTTTGCATGTGAAAATTCTCTTACTCTGACATATAAGTTAATAACACTCATCAACAGGCCCGAGATCAGAGATTCAGAGTTGCAAGGAATCTCTGCATCTGCAACAATAGCATTGAAATTGCATACAATATCCGGGTCTTTTTGCAGCTTTTGAGAAATTTGGTGTATGTGAATAACATTTTTTTCTTCGCTAGTTTTAACTTCTTCTTTAAAGGTTTTCTCAACCACTTCAAAAATTTGCAAAGCTGGTGCTGTTATATCCCACAAGCCGCCACGGGTGAGAATTGTGACCAGGTTTGCATTATTAACTTGGTCAGGATCACTGCCATTTAATGCTTTTGCAGCTTTTAGAATGGCCATACATTGTTGACTGTCCACTGATTTCCATTGTTTTGACTTTTGGAGTTTCAGATATAAGTTGTGGTATACATACCCTCCAAGATAGTGTATTGCTGCCCTTTCAGTTTCAGTCAATGCTGCTGTTGGAATTTGAAGATTGACTTCAAGAATCTTTTTCTTATACTGGGCAAGTGAACAATTGGCCAATTTCATTGCAAGCAGGGTAGCAGAGTGGCGTGTCAAGGTTGGAAAGCATAGTTGTGCATCAAGGACTATCTTTGCATAAAAATTTGAATAAAATTTCTCTCAGTTTCCATCTGCACACAGTTCGCATATATTTGAACAAACTGCTGAAAAATCTTTGAGTCCTGGCCATACACATCATGATGTGATTCAATTTCCTTAATCATAAGGTCTGGGTAGCATCCATTTGTTCCTGCAGCTTTTTTGATAATTGGATGAGACTGTTGAAATCTTCAACACATAAAGCTGCAGTTTCTGGCTCACTTTGTGTTTCAGCTTTTGAAGATGTGTCTTTGTGTTTCAGGGTTGCGTGTCTTTTTAATCCTGCTTTGCTCTTGCACACTTTTTCACAATTTTTACACTTGTAATCATCAATTTCAGCTTTTAAATAAATATTTGCAATAAGAAACTCAACAAATCCTCTCACAGTATGTTAAAGAATATTTATCAAATGCAATTTCAAAATTGCAATTTTGTTAATGGTACAAATAATTCAATGTAAATGCCTAACCGATCTCATTACAGTGAATAAAACAAAGCAAAGGTAACTCTGGGGGCCTAAGATCGATTCTGAGAAAGCTACTCAAGCTAAAATTTGAAAGATTTGATTTATTGAATATGTGAAACTAGTACAACATTGGAAACTGAATTGGTTCTCGCTGAAACCTTGGATATCAAGGATTTAATTTTTCTCAAGTATACATTTACTTTGATCTTACAAAATCTATTCTATACCGATGTTGATGTCTCCATGCAGAAAACATACCAACAATCAGGGTCCGAAATTTGGCCGATAAGAAAAAAGAAAGCTGAACAGCATTGCCGACTTAATGGAATCAATTTTCTGATCTTTCAGGAAAAAATTAAAAAACGCAAGTATTTTCGTCAGTGGTAAATTTTGTTGAGAGACCAAGCAAGATGGAAAGAATCAACCAGTAGTCGTTAGAAATACGTACGTGACCCTTATCAGTCCTTGATCGGTTTAAATCTTCTACTCAGGCTTACCTCATCGTCAAACTCATTTTGCAAACTCTCCTCTAACTCCAGAGCCTCAAGGATTGCGTCCAAATTTTCATCAGATACCTCTGAATTTTCATTATGTTGGGAAATTCTACGAGAAGATCTGCGACATTCGTTGTTTTCTGCCATTATAAAACACTACCATGCAAGGCTGTGCACGGATATTGTCACGTGACTGGAGAATTCAACATGCTTTCGAATAATGCGAAAAGCCCTTTGATGTTTGCCGGCCTTCCAGACCAGTGTTTTTCTATTGACTATGAACAGATTTCTATGGAGGAACAGGCAAAATTGGCAAGAGACCAACCAATGGAGACAAGAAGACAAAACTAAGATAACTACAACTAGAGGAGGAATGGATGCAGAAAAAACTACAAATGGAACGTGAAATCATGCTGCAAAACAGGGAGGACAAAGCAAGAAAGAATCAAGTGGTAAAGCTTAAAAAATACACAATAGCGCCATTCAGAGGGGATCACAAGGATTGGGTAGGCTTTTGGAACCAATTTTCGGTGGAGGAAGATGGTTCAAACATAGCAGAAGTAAGCAAATTGAATAACTTTCTTGAATTGATTGATGGAAAGCCAAAGGACAGAAAGAGAAGAAGCAAAAAGAATCTTACAAACAACATATTGGAAGGACATAAAGGTACGAAAGGCCCTTGTAATTGAACTGGAAGAATTGAAACCAATAACGATTATCAGTCAGATCCGAGAAACCCATGAATTTTATAACAAGCTTGCGAGAGTCATACAAACGCTTGCAATGATGAAGAAAGAAACCGTGCAAAGCCATGTCATTGTTGATCGATAAACTGGGGCCAGTTAGAGAAGCAATGGTGCAAAATGCTGATGTCTAATGCTTTTCAACGAAGCTCTCAGAAGTCAAATGGATGTGTTTATTGTGGCAAGTGCAACCATCGAAGTACAGATTGCTTTGAAGATTCTAAATGTTGCACACCGGAGGGTGATACTGAAGAAAAAAGCATGTGTTTAATAGACCCCTTTCACATTGCATTGACTTAAAATCCAAAATGAGGGTAGAGTTGTTTCGGTGCCGAACATCAGAGATCAACCTCTCTGCATCTATAAGTCTTCGAGATATATTATCGTCGTTTTGTAAAAGATTTCCATTGATTTTCGTATTAAAGATATGGATCAATTATTTCATTGTTACCAAGGGGAAGGCGGTTTCCTGCATTGAAGATTCCTCGATATTAACTGTCAAAGAGCTCAAGAAAGTTTTGTTGGCCTACAAAGAGAAGGTCTCAGGTGCCAAGGCTGATCTAATTCTCCCTGCCTATGCGGTTTTTTCGCGATTAGAGCAGCAAGAAATCAGTGCCGTAAGTACATCCGAATCTGTGTTGGTTGGAGAAGACCTTGAGTGTACGTATAACGCCATCTTCTCCTCAAAATGCAGCCATAGACCACTTGCCTTTGTTTTGAATACGTCCGCCTACCAGAGTTGCGCGCGCATATTGGCAGGTAGAAAGTGCCTTGACAACAGTTGATCGTGTATATAAACAACTTGAACTTTTCCAAAATCGTATCATCGAAATCGAAAAAGAAACATCCAGGAAAATTAAAATGCCTGATAGCTGTTGCGCGGTGGGCTGCGCCAACAAAAGATTTGGAAAAAACAAGGATCTTCCTTTCTATCGAATTCCTAGGGGCAATACCCAGATAGAAAAACGGCGAAGAGAAGCTTGGATCAAAGCGATTCGTAGGGACGACTGGAAATCTTGGTCTCCCGAACAAATATCTCCTGCACGAATCTGCGGCGAACATTTCATTACCGGTAAGTAAATCTTTTAAAAAGGAATAGTACTTGCAAGTTGATGTCTTTTCGCTTGAACATTCTCGTTTCACGGTGTAAAGTTCGGGGCCATCTCCCGGCCTAAATTGGTGTTGCATAATTATAGATTTAATGTAAATACTGAACGACTAATATTCATGCGACCATTCAAAAAGTATAATTTCCTTACATTTTTAAATAAAATAAGAAGCTAATTGTCTTTTTCTGACCAAAAACAAGACATTTGGTTATATCAAAGAATATTCGTCTAAGCCTTGCATGATTTGCAGACTAATGGCTGAAATGACACAACTGATATTTTGTGCTTCGCAGGGGAAGACAAACATTATTTGATAATTTAGTAATCTCTTAGAATATATGTCTGATCTTTTTATAATTCTATCTGTTAAAACATCATTTTGATCTGTATTTTTACATTACAATGCAGGTAAAAGATCTGACGATCCAGAAGCCCCAAACTGGATACCAACAATTTTTAATTTTACAAAAGAAGAGTCCCAATCTAGAATCGATGCAAGGCAAAAAAGAAAGGCAAGATTTGAAAGTCGAGAAGCTAAACGACTCAAAAAGATTGCCTGTGAAGATAAAATTGAAAGTATAGTTGGCAACCAGCAATCTGAAGGTTCAAACGAAGAAATCACAAGCCATAAGGAAGCTTCAACACAATGCAATTTAAATGAAAATAGTGATATTCAAAATTTGAAAGATGAAATTGCACAATTAACAGCAGAGTTAAATGAAAGAAATTGTGAAGTCTACAAGCTGCGTCAAGAAAATGAAAGTCTAAAAGCTAATTCTTTTGGGTACAGAAAAGTTAGATTATTGAATGATTTCAAATTTTTTACTGGTCTAGCTAACCTACACTTGTTCCTATGGGTGGTTAGTCTAGTGAAAGGGGTGAAAACTTGTCTGAAGTCATTGTCAACTGAGGATCACGTTTTAATGGTGTTAATGAAACTTAGACTTGGTTTGCTAAACAAAGATATTGCCTATAGGTATGGATTACAGCCAACCATGGTATCAAAGATTTACAGACAATGGCTGCCTGAAATTTCTAAAGCCATGCAAAGTTTGATTGTCTGGCCAAGTCGTCCAGAGTTACGTCTGAATCTTCCAACTTCATTCAGAAGAAAGTACAGTGACTGTGTCTGCATAATTGACTGTTATGAAATATTTGTTGAACGACCAAAGAATTTGACAGCCCGGGCTCAAACATGGTCTAATTATAAGCACATTAACACCACTAAGTATCTTGTTGCCATCAGCCCTGCAGGTGCTGTTATAATTTTATCTACTGGCTGGGGTGGCAGAGTATCAGATAAGGAAATAACGTTACAATCTGGCTTTTTGGACAAGATATCATATGGGGACTGTGTTTTGGCTGATCGGGGGTTCCTGATTGAGAATGAGCTGAATTCTAGGGGGTCATTTCTGAAAATTCCTAAATTTACAAAAGGAAAGGAGCAATTACCAGCAAAGGATGTCCATGATTCTAGAAGACTATCAAATGTTAGAATTCATGTGGAAAGGGTTATTGGACAATTGAAAAAATTTAGGATTTTACAGAACACAATACCTCTTACTCAAATTGATCTTTTGGATGATGCTATGGTAGTGATTGCAGCAGCTGTTAACTTAAACAAAAGTGTTGTAACATAATTCATATTAATTGATATACTTTTTATTTAGATTAAGAGGTAAATATTCTAGCAAAGCTTTTCATAACATCAAGGATGAATTGAATTGTAACATACTAAATTAAACACTAAGCAATGATGACGCTTTAACAAGCTATCCAATGTTTATTAGCAGAATATTTACCTCTTAGCAGTTGCATGAACTAGTGTGGCTTCTTAACACACTGTATTTTTTGTTCTACAGGAATTACAAACCCATTGTCCTCTAGGCTTTCTAGTGACATTAACACACGAGTAATGAAATTTCACAATTTTACAGGATGGATTATCACAATAAATCATGTTACCAAATTCTGGTCTTTTGCAAATACAATATAATCTCCTATCATGTGATACATCAGAGTCCATTTTGCGACTTACGACCTCTGGCAGGATGCAGTCATAAAACTTCATTGATAACACCTGCTTCAAATTAGAAACAAAGTTGGCATCCTTTTCAACAATACACAAAAGGCTTGCCTTTTCTGCAGGAGAAAAAACAAAAAAGTAGCCAAAATGTACATTGGACAATTCCATTTGCAGCTGGATCTGGTAGTAATAAGAATGATCTTTTTTCATTGCAAAATTGCTGTCAATAGGAAAGTCTTTGTCAAGTTCCCAATTCGAAAGGCCATCCTTATATTTGTAAGGACATTTGATTTCAAGGACTGCATCTTCATGACAATCACAGGTAACAATTCCATCTGGAGATGCACCCAGGAAAGGTTCATCAGCATTTATTTTTAGGCCAGATTCTAAAACTTGTAAATTTCTGTGACTCTTGGACATGATTGTAATAAAACAATCCTTCGCTATTGGCTCCATTTCAATACCATGAGCAGTGAACTTTGAACTCAAAGAAGGACTGTACTGCATAATTGTCTTAATCAGTGAGTCACTTTTCTGCATCTTGGACACTTGTTTGCAGATTGAAGCAGTGATTCTCCCAGCACGGTGTACTCTCCATGCACTTGATAATGATTGCTTCCTTGTGATAACTTCAAGATTGTCAAAAGAGTTTTGATAATTTGAAGCAACATATTGTTGGTAAAGGATCTTGCTTTTAACCTTTAATTCGCTTTCATCCATGTTTATAGCTGTTGGATCAAACAAGCTTACAAGTGGCTCTGGAATGATATTATTTTCAGTGTCACTGTCTGTATCACTACCAATGTCGCAAGTCACAGAAGCAGTGCCTTCATTAACTGATTGAAAACTAGTGACATCCAAACTTGTAAATATTGCTGCCTGTGGATATATTCTATATAAATCTTTCAGCTTTTCATTTGATATGGGATTACGAGTTTTTGTTGGGTCACTGCACGAATAATGCTTTGTTTCGTTCACTTGAAGGAAACTACCTGAAACGTTAGGAAGGCTGTGCTTTTTGGCTCTTGAAAAGTCTATTGACTTTATTGTGGCTGGTTGCACTGATTTTCTAGATGCTTTCCAAGAGCAAAGCTGACTAGTGCATGCTGTTGGTGTATTTAGTTGAAAATGAACAGCTGCTTCTAGTTTGAAAAGAAGAGCAGCAACATGGCTACAAGATGAGCTTAGTCCTGCCATACATGTGCAATGCCCAGTCAGTATCCATCCTTGGGTTTTGTGAAGACAAACCCAGACTCTGTATAATGATGTCTTTTGACCTTGGCGTTGGCTTGGCAATACCTGTTTAAAAGCAGAAGGGATACATCTGATCATATAAATTGCAATATTGACACCTTGCATAGCACTTCAACCTTCATGGGAAATTTTGAAAGGCAATATGGCATTATACCAGAATTCAATTTCATTATTCTTTACGGGGGCACTTTATTGATCATATACACAAAAAGGTAACATTTAGATTGATATTGTTTATGGCGATCAATCCGTCTTTTGTTGTTGCTTATATGCCTTGCATTAGATTTAAAGCTGTAAAAAACAACATTGAGATAGAAATGAAATTACCTCGGATTTGACATAGCAGAATTCACATTTATCATCAATTGGACAGTAAAAGCAATCTTGAACATGGCGGCAAACAAAATAGTCGTACGCCTCCAAAGACATGTAGGCCTTCATGGATTCCTTCGTAAATGGGCTAGGAGAGACGATTAGATATTCGGTGACATCCCTCCAGGTTATATTAGGTAATTTCCCAATATCATTGCACCAGTTCTCAGCTTTATTCAGAGAAAAGGGGTCAGGTAATTTGTCCCCGTTCTTCAAAGTCAGCTTCAAGTCATATATCTTTCGCTCTTCGACTTCGAGATTGTTATAGTACTCAGACATAGCGACCGATTCTCGCACAACCAGAGATGATTTTAACGTTATCAGCCTCACAAAAAATTATTATACCGTGTACAGCATGTGTGCACACCTGTTTTCTATGGTATTTCAAAGAAGGCCATGTTTTTCTGAGGCGTGTTGACGGTGTGTTTATTTATTCCGGTAAGTTTTCTACCTGCCGGTATGCGCGCGCAAGTTGTTTATAATTTTTAATGACGTCAGTCGCCAAGTGATCTATTTCCGCAATGTAGGAAAGGTAAGGTTGCTGAGGACAGTCATCAAGACCAGCGATACCTTAAAGGGCCTCTCCAGCCAAAATTTGCAATTGTATTTTATTGGCTAATCTAAAGGAGTTGAACCTGCTGATCACGAATTCGTTATTTGTTTTTCGATATTTTGTACAGTTTGTGAGATATAAGCTCTTGCATTTCGATAATTGAATTGAATTAACGGACAAAATATTTTCGGTTTGGTGACACTGTGACGCAATTTTGACGTCACAGTGTATTTCGTTAGTCTTGCCTCAAACCGAATCGAACGTCGGAGATTCGCAAATTGAACACTGCAATTGTTGGTGCTCTCAGTTCTGTTCCACCGGCTTTTAGTTTGAGCATTTCAGATATCAATAGACATTTCCCCTTATTACGTCATGCGCTCCTGAGTCCGCAATGCATTGTGGTACTTGTATTTAATATTGCGGCCGTCTGTTTACGTTTTCTATGGTGATCGAGACACGTTGTATTTTGCTGCTGAAAAATTGTTAAGAAACTGCCAAAAAATCATGGAAAATCCAGCGAATTCTGATGGCCAGCACTTCCCTAGTTTTTTTCAAAACTCTAGTCTGGGGACCAGTGCCAAGGAAGCTTCGGCAACAGAAGAACTGTACGAGAACAGCGACGGGGATGCGACACAGACTAGATCAATGGTGGATGCTGTTGGTGGAGAGAGGAATGATGGCAAAATTAAATCTGTCGTTGGAGGGATCACTTGCTGCGTTTCAGAATGTTTTAGCAACAGCCTAAGAGATCCACAGCTTTCCTTTTATGTAATTCGGAACGGCAAAAGTAAGGAAAAGCAAGAGCTCCGTAAACGGTGGCTTCACATGATTTCGAGGAAAAACTTTGACAATCCAGGCCAAGGCCAAAGGGTATGCTCAAAACACTTCGTTGATGGTAGGAAAACCTACATGAATAATATCCCTACGATAGTGCCAAAGAATAAAGACAAGAAAGAGCAGAGAATGAGAACAACCGTTAAAGCAAGGAGCAGGTCAAGTAATTTACAGAAGGCTACAATACTTTTTGGAAACATGAACTTGTCTACCGAACAAACCTCAGACCATGTTCACATTGATTCAGATCCAGCCTGTCATGGACATAGTGAAGATCAATCAATATCTTCTGGCCCAGAACCATCAAATGACATTGAAAATGAACTGACGAAAAGAGTTGCAGAATTGGAATTGAAAAATAAACAACTTGAGGAGGCAAATAAGGACCTGAGACAACAAACAGGTTCTGAGGGTAAACCTAACAACTTCTCTGCTGATGGTTTGAAAGACAACCCAAAGCTTTTTCGATTCTATACTGGACTTCCAGATTATGAAACTTTCAAAATAATTTTGGAATCCTTTGGTCCTGCTGTCAACAATTTAATTTATGTTGGCTCAAATACAAATGCCAGCAAAATTATATCAGCTGACCACATAAAACGAGGTCCAAAGAGAAGCTTACCTGCTGAACAAGAATTTTTTCTTGTTCTTGTGAAACTAAGGTTAGGTCTCCTTGAAGAAGACATTGCTTACAGAGCAGGAATATCTACAGCCCAGTTCTCCAGATCACTTGGCTTGATTTTTTACATAGCAAGTTCAGATCATAGCCAATATGGCCATCTAAATCTTCTGTTATGAAAACAATGCCAAACTGTTTCAAAGAGACATATCCTTCAACAAGAGTAATCATTGACTGCACTGAGCTTTATATTGAGAGGCCATCTTCACTGAGGTCACAAAGTGCAACTTATTCAAATTACAAGCACTATAACACAGCTAAGGGCCTTCTAGGAATCAATCCAGCTGGAGCAGTTTCCTTTGTATCAGAACTTTATACAGGGAGGACCAGTGATAAAAATGCTACACGCAACAGCCAACTCTATGGTCTACTTGAGAAAGGTGACTCTGTGATGGCAGATAGAGGCTTTGACATAGAGAGTGACTTACCAGAAGGTGTAGGCCTCAACATTCCACCATTTATGAGGGGAAAAGAGCATTTGTCTTTGGGAGAGGAGATAGAGACGAGGCAAATTGCATCAGTTCGAATCCACGTAGAGAGGGCCATTTCAAGGATAAAAACATTTAAAATTTTAAGCTCAGTTTTCCCTTTAACAATGGCATCTCAGTTGAATGAAATCTGGGTTATTTGTGCCTATCTTACAAACTTCCTTCCTCCTTTAATCAATGAAAATGCAGCAGATGATTAAGGACATTTTTGTAAAGGATACTTTCTCTTCTGTAACTTCATACTTTTTAACAGTTAAATTAGATATAATCAAATCAAAATGAAATCAGATAATGATTTTAATTTTTGGTGGTTTTCAATTTTATCAAACTACAAGAACACACTAGGTCTTTTTATTTTGTCTTTCTAACATTTTCCTATTTAAATGAAAGCTTTAAACATATAATGGTTCTATTAAATATTAGAAATTAAAAAAATACAAATGAATATTAACATTCTGAAGAAAATTAAACATGTGTGTAAGCTTTTGCAAGAAATAAAAGGATTTTATAGTTTCACAATACTTTGGCAACATTTTTACAACCTTGGCAAAATGTGGTTAACAAAAAAGACAGTCAATGATGGAAGCATTTTTGACTTCCACAAAGACTTATCTTTATAAATTCTTTCACAATGAAAATCTTTTAATGTAAAAACTACAAAGTCAATCCATTAAAGTCCCAGTAAATTTACAAGTCCTTGACATTGATAATAATATGCATGTTTTTCCTTCAGTTTTAAGCCAGCATCAGTTAGCTTTAAGAAGAAAGTCCGGTCTTTCAAAGAAGCTTCCTCCAATGTCATGTCTCTCTTTGAAAAGGACACTTTACCTCTAAGCCACCAACAGGAAAATCATTATCAAAGATGATACCATCAGGTGTACCACCCAACCAGGGCCATTTTGGACTTATAATGAAGCCACATTTCTTCACCTCAAGCTCAGGATTAAGTTCACTGTATTTTGCAATAGCAGTATTCTCATTATTGATTCCCCATCTTAGTGGTGCTGGCATTGACTCTAAACAATATTTGTTTTTATCAAGAACTGCTTTTATTAGAGAGGATGGATAGTTATTTGGTCTTCTGTTTAAAACTTTTCCAAAGATAGATGCAGTTATTCTTTTGGCCCGTTCCAAATACCATGCTGGCTCTTCACTCTGCTGTATTGTTTTGGTACAAATCTCAATCGATTTTTCAACAGATATGCCAACTTTAGAAAGAATGTTTTGGATAATTTCTTCCTTCAACATGCATCCTCATGGTTATATGCATCCTCATTAGCCTCCCTGATATCCAAATTATTTGAAACAACATCATCTGGCTGTCCCTGAAGGCTTCAACCCCCCCCCCCCCCACCTGTGGGATATCTGGGGTCTCCCTTCTCTGATAATTTGAGGACATCCAAAACACCTGTTAAAAACTCATGTTGCCCTTCTATATCACCTTTATTTGCCTCTAAACTTTCAGAAATATGTTTTCTTACCACTCTAATCACTGCTAGACAGCTTTTATTCTTGGGACTGTCCCCTGGTAAGTGCAATAACTCAGCCAGCGAAAATAGAATCTGCAACCAAGTTTCCTTGGAACAAATCACCGATTCCACCTCTAATTCGAGGTCTTCCACAATGTCTGGTGTAATATCCGCCATTCTGCATGTAATTCAATCAATAATCACTTCACAAATCATTCAAAACTGCAACCAATACTCCGGAAATGTCCACAATCTCTGTTCAAAAACTGCAGTTTGCCTTCATAAACATTGTGAAAAGGGGTTTGACCCTTTTCCCCGCCAATGCACCAATTTTGTTAGCCTGCCACGACTTCCTGTTCTTGATAACCGAGATATTGATAAAAAAAACAACTCATTTGCTTCAAAACAAGATAAACCTAACGAAATAACCCAGCGAGAACATCAGCAAATCCAATCTAAAACCATCTGGGTGCGATGTTACCACAATCACGCGGGCCAGACTACATAGGTCGTTACCAGAATCTTTAACTGGCTGTGCAGCGGCACCATGTCAATAAGCCTGATAACTGGGTGCGGGCCGTTGTGTTGGGTGGAAATACCACAAAATTTATTTATTTACTTCAAGTAGTAACTAGTAAGTGTCCTTCACATGAGCCTTTTGTCTAGTAAGCTTGTGAAAGCTTTGATCTACTACTATCATCCATGCAATAACTCGCTCCGGACACTTTTCTACCAAGAAAATGCACTTCACGCTTAAACAACTCACATTTTCTTGCTTTTAGCTTGATTCCATGTTCCCTTAGTTGTTGAAGCACTGTACACACGTGACTAACATGTTCGTAGAAGGATTAGATACAACAATTAGATACACACGTGGCTAGATACAATCAAATCATCGAGGTACAGAATCACAATATCGTCTTGAAGATCTCTCAATATATTTTCCATATGGCGTTGGAATGCTGCAGGGGCATTTGTGAGTCTGAAAGGTATTCGTACCCACTCGAAAAGACCCCGAGGTGTAATGAATGCGGTTAGATGACAATCACTAGGATTTAAAAAACCGTGGTGATATGCTTTTCCCTGATCGAGTACAGAAAACCATTGCTTGCCTCCTAAGTTGTCTAGTGTTTCTTGAATATGAGGCAAAGGATGTCTATCTTTCATTGTTTTACTGTTGAGACCTCTGTAGTCGACACAGAGTCTGAGGCTTCCATCCTTTTTCCAGACGCAAACTACCGGTGATGACCATGAAGATTTGGATGGGGTGATGAATTCTCTATTTAGCAAGTCTTGTATGATTTGACTTCGGTGTAGATGTAGTTCTTTTGCACTGGAGTCTTGTTGTGTACCTGTATCTCTAAATTTAGGTCATTGAGATTTAGATTGAGATTTAGGACACCCCCCCCCCCATATCTGACTCATTTGTGGAAAACGATTGCGATTCTGCGTGAAGCAATTTTCTCACAGTTGATTCCTGTTTGCTCGTCAGTGCATCCAGCTTAATTTCAGAAGGGCAAAACTCCCTTTTTGGTTGACTGTTTTCACATACTTTCTCAGCTGTAGTATCGCACGGCTTTTCCGTTTCTTCGACCTCCATTGGTGTCACAGACTGCACAAGTTGCAATAGACCAGGCGAGGAAGGGGGGGTATCGTCACCCATCGAGGGAATTTGCAAGACCAACTCTACCTGGTCAATTTCGATACGCTGATTACGAAAATCGATGTTATACAGAGAAATACGGTACCAGGAAGCCTCTATTTTACGTTCAAACCTCGTTTTCGTCCAAACTTGAACGTTGAACGAAAGTTTGTAAATGAATCGATTTTTATCAATTTTGATGTGCTGATTTCAAAAAATTATTTTATAAATGTAAATTCAGTACCAGGAAGCCTCTATTTCATGTCCAAACCTCGTTTTCATCAAAATTTGAATGTTGAAAAAAAGTTGGTAAATTTTTTATTCTCATCAATTTCGATATACTGATTTCGAAGGTTGATCTCATACGGCGGAATTCTTTATGCACTGGTCCTTTTTTCATGCTGAAATCGTTTATTTATCGTGTTCAATATTTCTAGAGTAAAATCTGCTGCACAGATAGATTTGCTTTAAAAGCTTAAAAAAGATTATGTCAAAAGGCAATATAATACGGCTAATAAACATTTAAAGTTGTTTTGAATAAACATTCTAGTATCCGTTGTCATCAGAGTAATTGCTATAATCATCCTCAAAGCAATTGTCATTCATTTAGTCAGTATTGTCTTCTCCAGCATCTTGATTGGTATTTAGAAGCAGTTTGGCATTATTATCTACTTATATGTCTTTACTCCACGATGCCTTACCGGCTGCATCCCAACCATGATCAACTGGACTGCCAATGCTTAACTGCAACTGATCCGCATTCCTGTAAATGTTTGCAGCATAAGCTGATCTAGCTTTCTGCAATTGTAGATTGGCAACACACGGTTGCATCAAACTAAGGTCAACAACTTTCCCTTTAGTTTTAAAAATCTTCCAGAAACTCTTTGAGCAGGCGCCATTGGCCTTGGTGACAGTTGTTGAAAAACCGTAAAGAAAGCATGTATACCTCTCCAGGACCTCGATAGCATTTGGATGGGCTGGACATATGTTCCAAGCCTTGCAAAAGTGCTCACGAATTCGTTGCGCTTTAACATTGCTTTTCAGAATGACTTTTTCCCGTAGAATGCGTGAAGACCAACTATTGCTCGCCTTTTAATTGAAGACATGTTGATATGATAGACAGCATGAAGCAAGACCACTGAATAAATTTTCTGTATTACATTTTAAGTAGCGCAGTGAAAAAACTAACTAAGATCTTTCTGGAGAACGGCTATCCAGAGGATGTTATTTCAGTTTTCATTAAAGGTATTATGAATCGAAAATTTTCCCCTTGTTTCTAGACCAATTCGATATCGCTAATTCCGAAAATGCAACTAAAAATTGCATTGGGCAAATAATATTTTGGTTTTAACAATTTGAATTTAGTGCCTACGGTTCCAAAATTTGTACACGGGATCTGGAACGAGTGTATTTTTGTGACGTAAAGTGTTTGACACATTTTTGCAAAATGCGTGCGGCCTAAGTGGAATACAGTGTGTTTCTGACAATGTCGTCTAGTTCAAGCAGCGACGCGAGTATAACTGAATCAAATAATGCCACTTTAAATGAATCTAGCGGCGAAGAAGGATTTGCAAAGGTTTATGGCGCTGTTTTCATGCTATATCAGTACGAGCCTTTGGCCTCAGACAATAGCGATGAATCTGAAGAAGCTGATGATGAGGGGACTGATCAGGCCGAGGACGAAGATAGCATTAGGCCGTCGCAACTTCGTGATCGTTTTGAAAGGAATGTTGCTTTAAATGAATGGTAAGTTAATATTTCTATCAAACTATCATTTCAGAGCCAATTTATATTATTTTCTTTCGACAACACACACAAGGACGAGAATAGCTTCGGATCGGAAAACGAGTGTCAAAAGCACTTGTTTTACTATCGCCCACCGACTGCGATCTCTCTAATTTGCAAAGTACAGACCCCTTTACGCATTTCACGTACTAGTTGTTAGTAAGTTAGTAGTGCTTCTTACAGCAGTATCTTGCAGTAGTAATGATATAACAAGGTAGGCTGATAAGCAGTACTGGATTGCCAATCGTATGTATATTTTCAAAGTTTACAAAGTAGGGTGCATTCTATGTCAACTGTACGCCGAAGGTCCACTGGGGCATTTGTTTAGGTACGCCGAAAATATAAAAGCTGTTAGTAAAACAACAAACATTGTTGCGCCAGGCATAGAAAACTGATTATTAAAGAAAACTGTGGCGTAGGAGTCGTTAACTATGTACATGGCTTCATGTTTAGCATGCCAACTAACGAAATTTTTTAGTACGCAAACAATTTTTTTTATTGGTTTGCACGCTGAACGCCAAATAAAAACCTGGCTGTACGCGGAAAATCTTTGGGCACTTAGGAATGCACCCTGGCAAAGTAGGCTAGAAGAGTGTGGGCCCAAAAAAGAAACAACTTGGACTCTTCCTTATGTTTCTTATTTGCAGGTTTTTATTGTAATTTAGCATTATTTACAAGCTACATAACAGAATTTGGAAATGCAATGTTTATTATTCTCTTTCTATTTTTGATAAGTATATGCTTGCAACAAATGCAGTGTTGGAAGACTAGTTAGTGCTCGGGAGTATCGTTGTTGCCGAGAGGTCCATGCAGCCTATGGAAAAGTGGTTTTTGATGGACTTTCCGACAGTCTAAGCTGCATTACAGAGCACGAAGACTTCAAGGCACTTGTTAACAAAGAAGTGTTAAAAATTGTTGGTCCACTTTTAAAGCAAAAAAATGGAAAGCCATATAAAAAACATGCTGGTGCATCTGAGAATGAGTAAGTATTTTTAAATTTATAGGGTTAAAGTTTGTTAAAGCAAGACTTAGCTATTCAAAATCTTTTCATCCTACACATTTTATTTTTAAAGGACAACTGATTATTTCACATTATATAATCAAATTTTGAAAAATTAAATTTTAAAAAATTACCAGAAAAAACTACTCAAAACTAGTTGAAAGACATTTTGCTGTCTGCTTAGTAACAAAGTGCACTTTTTGCAGATATCTGCGTGCAGTTGCTTGCAGAAATCTGGTGAGGTGGATCTTTGGATACCTTGGTTGGGACACAGCAAGACCATTAACTGCATGTATATACAATTTTATCAGGGAAAAATATAACACCAACAATAAAAAAACTGGCTACAAAGATTCTGCCCAAAGAGAATAACTCCCTTTGTATCCAGCACTTTTTATGGTTGGTCACACCTATTTTTAAAGAAACCTTTGCTTGATGTTTTTCAAAATAATTGCTTGAAAACTTGTAGAAAATATATTTTTTGTATGATTATTAACAGGCAATTTCCACTGAATTGTTACAAACAAAAATATATTCTTTATATTTTTTGCTGTATTCTAGAATCTCTTTACATCCTTTTAACAAAGGAGGTTATTGCCTGGTTTCTTATAAAATTCTGTTAATGTTCTGAATAAAATATATATGTTTATGTATTGAAAATTGATGTAACATTATGTCTAAATGTAATAGTTTGTAATCAGTGCTTATAAAATATGTTACTCTTAGCATGTTCATTTTCAAAATTTAAATATGTAATCTGAACATGGATTAATATGAATTAGTACTTTATTTCAAAAATTAACATAATAATTGTTTGTATATATATATATTTAGACTGAACTATTTGCTGACACACTTTTGCATAGTTTCTCTACATGTTCTACAGTGACCAGTTTTTCTGGTTTTCTTCTTCTCTGTTCCTCTGGCCTTTTTTGCCTCCTGCTCCATCATGGTCTTTTGCTGTTGAGCTAAAAAAGTGATAATACTATTGTCATGATGTTAGTTTTTATATTTTTTATAATTTGCATAACTTTTTCATGAAATTCAAGGGACACCCTTAATCTTTTTGGCAAAACATTAATCAAATTTCCGAATACAGAAGAAGCTTGCATCACTTACCCCAATAGTTATTATATAATTGGGCTTATAAGCAAAGTACAAATAATTAGCAAAAGTATTTGATGAAGAAACTATCAAAATAACATTACCTGGTGGATTCAATGTTGTAATCACAAAGGATCTTTTCCTGAACTTCTCCTTTGCTTCTTCCTTCGAAATACGACTCTCGAATTGATAGTTCAGTGGCTTAGGTGCAATTGAGGTATGTTGTGCCAAGATAGTGGTCATTTCTTCTTTTGAAATTGAAACCAGGATCTGGCGAAGGGTTCTGACGTAGTCTTGAAGTAAATGAAATAAGTGTTATGGTAAATATCAAACAAAATATCTAAAACCTGATTTTTTCAAAGTGCCTTTCATTTTCTCAGTATCTTGGTCAAAGATTAAACCTTATTAAAACTTACCATATGTAGGTGGAACAGGGACTGGTTTAACAACTTCTTCTCCAAGCTTGTATTTGGGAAACGAAACACCCAGTATGTCCTGCCCATCATCAGTTTTCATGGTCTCTCTTGACAGATTCTCATTAAAATGACAAATTGCGAGTATGTGTCTAAGCAAATAAAGAGAAAACATTTCAGAAATGGAATGGATAAGAGCTGTGATTGAATGTTTTATATTATTCAGCAATGCAACATTTATTGAAAAAAACATTGGTTTCCATATGTTGTCAGCTTTATGTCTAGAAATCACTTTTACCTGCCTAACAACTCTTAATCACTCAAGTAACAAATAAAATTAGAATGATAGTCCCAAAAATTAGCTGCACCATCTCTATTAGCTGCACCATCTCTAATTTTAAATGTAAATACCTGCATTTGGTTCCAAGCCAATGGTAATGAATCATTTTAGGGTGCCAATGATTGAGTGTGGCATGAAAGGCTTCCAAACAACTTGTTTGAGCATCACTGGAAATACTCCTTATATCATTTAGAAGTCTAGTGTCAAGCAGTATAGGTTTCAATTTGTCAAATGCAGTAGTTCCTGAAATAAGAAAAGCAAACAATACCTTTAAGAACGTTTTCAGATTTTTAATTCTTGTGCAGAAACTTTTACTTGTATTATTGCATGTAAACATATTGTTAAATATTGTATATAAACAATATTTGCTAGTATAAGGATCCAACACTTGAATTCTAACTGACTAAGGGTACCATAAACCTATGTATATCTGGAGGGAGGGGTGGATCTGTGGCCTTGTTGACATGTAAAAACTATCTAACTACCAAATTAAAGTTATTTCATTGCCAGATAGTCTAAATACTTCTTGTAGGCATTATGTTTTCTCTCACATACCATTTTTAATTTATTTCCTTTTTCGATCGAATGTTTGGTGGATGCAGGTATTGAATAATGGATCCTCGTGAGTGTGTATGTCTTGTATGTGGTTAATTATCGATTTCCACTTTGCAAGGATCAATTGGCTAAAACCTTGTTTTGATGATGTTGCACACCAGTATAAATGGTTACGAATGGTTGCAGTCCATTTGTTAATAATTTGGCAGTTATTTTCATTCCCAGCCTTTATTAACTTTTTTGTTAGAGTCCTGGCAATATGCCAGATATCAAAATAATGCTTAATAGCCGGATGTTCCTCTCTTAACCATTTAGCAACACCTCTGTGTCTATCTGACACAAACTGCGACACAGGAACCTCAGAATCAATGCATTTCTGGATTGACCTTTGAAGTCCAAGTAATTCCATTTGTTGGGAAGAATTTCCTTTTGTTTTGTTAGCCTGAAATTTTAAAGTACATGTAAGCTTGAAGTTTGATTGGTGTAGTGTACTTGGTTTATCTACTAAAAAGAGCTTCAATTTACCTGCATTGTTTATATAGATTTTTGTTTTATTAATTGACATAACCTTGAAAAAAGAGTTAATCATAGTAATTTACCTGAACAAGTTCAAAGTCAACAATCTTTTTCAAATTCGTGCAGAAAATTGTGTAAGCACCATATTTTGCTGAGTGCCCCATTGAATCAAAACGTGCATCACCACAAATTGTCACTTCCTTTTTGCATTTCATCTCTTCTGTCAAGAGAGTTTTGTAATTTGCCCAATGATTTAGGACAGAAGGAAACAGAAATTCGCGCTGATGCAGAAAGTAGGTCCTTGCTTTGAAGGCTGCTAATCCCATATGCTTAAATAGCAGAAGGATTTTGCTTATCGAGGCACCAGCAGTTAGTATGCCAAAACTGAGCAGAACATTTCCTGCGGGATAACGTCCAAGCATGAATGGCTGCGATTGCCAAGTAAAGGACTTCTTTCCACATTGATCACAGTTTTGATTTACAGTTATCATGGTGCCATTTTTGACCAATTCAACATCAGGTTTGCCAACTTTGCACTTGAAGCAGAACATTGAAAATAGTTGCATCAGCATACTGCAAAACACAATGAACTTGGGCTCTTCTGCCACTGGAGTTTTCAGATCAAATCTAAAAAGTGATGCAGTGAAAAAGTTCAACCAGCAAAATATGAACTAATTCTGATTTTTGACAGTTTTTAACACTTTTGCTGTTTAGATCGTTCATCTATGGCTTCAATTGGTTGAGTGCATAAGAATAGGATTGATTCAGTTTGTCATTCTGGGAAAGTTTGTTATGTGCTGCAAATGGACATTTTTTGTATTTTTTCTTTCGCTAATTCTTCAACAAGAACTGAGTAAGTTAAAAAAGGTACAAAATATTTTTGCAACAATAACATACTTGATGCGGTTTGATTGTATGTTTTATCTTTCATCATCATAATCATCATAATCATAATCACCACTTTTGTCATCCATATCATAATCATCATCATCATCATCCATGCCCTCATCTTCGCTTTCACCGGAAGATTCATTGGATAAGCCAAAATCAGATTCTTCAGAGTTTTGCTCTCCGGGTTCAAGCATGCTTTCTGTTTCGTCTTTTTCTGTTCCAAAGTCAACTTCGTCATTTTCTAGGTCGTTTGCTTTCAGCAATTTGTTGTACTTCTGTTCAGAAATTAAAAAAATTGTTAAACAATTTCTGAATCGATTCAATTATTCTACATAGAAAGTTTTATTTATTGTTATATCAACTTTTTGAAAACAACAGTTTTCCTAAGTGCTTGCTTGTCGAGCTTCTTTCCTAACATGTTTTGAAATTACAAGAAACTCCTGTCGTCTAAAAATGTGTACCTACCTTCTTCAATTCTTTGTTTTTGTTGAGCAGCTTTTTAACACGTGTGGCGATTCTTTTGTATTTTCTGAACAACAGAATCCTTTTTTTCTTGCTTCTCTTACATCCCGAACAGTTTAAATTCACTTCACAGTATACGGCTCTTGTTGCAGGAGGCACGTCAAAGTCTGCTTCAGGAAGTACCATCTCTAGATCATTTTCCGTCTCAACCGGCTCGGCTTTATTGCATTCCGTAGATTTTTCTGTGGGGAAATCTTTGGAGCACGCTTCTTTAACAATCTGTTGATAGTTATGATCGAGTAAATATTTCAATTAAACAGGCACAGAAACACAGGTTACAATCGCTAAAACAAACCAGTTTCCAAGGCCTGTGCCCCCTTTTTCAACAATTGTACCTAAAAAGGGCGTTTCCCTTGTTCTCCGGGAGACTTAGAGACGTGGCCACAGAAAATTTTTTCAGGGGGCCCAGTTTTGTAGATCACCCCTGGGTCCGAGCCTGCTGTCGACGACCCTGGTCATCGGACAATGCCCTCCTTCCCCCCCCAGTAGCAACAATTTAGTTTCCTCAGTGACGCCTAGAGACAAAGACTTCCTAAAATATTTATAGGAAAAGGGCTTTATACCAAAAAATTTTTGGCCGATCTTAAATCCCGCCTTAGTTTACCAAAGGAAACTGGAACAACGAAAAAATTAAATAAATGAACTAATGTAACCTGATAATAAAATGAAGAATAAAATAAATAAATATAATTGAACTTGCCATTTGTTTTTCTCTGGAACTTGGTTCTCCCGAATTCAGCGCTTTAGACGATACATGTTCATAAATGGTCGGTACTGCATCGCGATTGAGAAATCGTTTTGTATTCTCAGTATCAAAACCTGGAAGATTAATAGCCGCCCCGCGTGTATATGATGCACTTGTTAAATGGCTCGAGCATGAAAAAGTGCCGGCTGTATAGGCTGATGGGTCGAAGTCAAGGCGATATCGTCGAACAAAATTCGTCCATTGTTTGCGAATCGCAGGATTCTTAGGAAAACGGTGCAATGAAACTCCCGGAATCTGAGTACTGTTCTTGCAAGATTCTTTGTTTGGTAAGCCAGCGCAGCAATATTTAACCTCTAGAACTTTGTTTTTCCATGTCAAATTTTCCACAGCTAAACCTATTTGCTCAAGTAGTAAATTTCCTTACCTTATCCTAGAAACCTTTATTTCACAATGTTGGAAATGACGGGATATCCTCATATTTATATGTAAGTTGTTGTGTGAAAACGTTTTAATGATGTAAGCAAAGTACTAGAAAACAACGTGAACGAACAACTTTACATTACGTCAGTATAGGGGTTGGACTCTTTAGACGTAAATTAAAATAAATCTGAAAACAAAGCGAAACATGTTTTTAACAAGCACGGTTTGTTTACGAAGAAAGAGATACCGTTCATATTAGGTTGATCGATAACTTTTCACATTGGTGAGGTGTTGTTATGAGTCAAAGGACGGTCAGTTTCCGTTTTCAAAAGTATATTTAGTTATATGGGCACTTTGGAACCTAAAATTCAGGAAACAAAGCTTGTTTGATGGTGGGTGTAGTCGTATTGACGACTTGTTTGCTACGTAGGCAATGAGAATGTGTCAAACACTTTACGTCACAGGAGACTAGGGCAGAGCGGTTTGACCGCGTTTGAAGTAGGCCACATTTTGAAGTTCATAGTGCAGCAAAATCGAGGGTTTGGAGTGAATTATCAGAATAAACGCGATTAAAGTTTAGCAAATGGATACCACAGTATGAATAAGCAAAGTGAGTTCTATCGATTAGGTTAAAATCATTTTGCGATTCATAATACCTTTAAGGAGAAGATAGGAAATTTCTCGGCTGACGTAAAATTTGGTCCTCAAAAGTGCCCGGTCTATCTAAAACTACCCTGGATCGGTGAGAGTTCCCTACGTTTTGCAAGCCAAATAAAACAGGCCATTGCAAATTGTTTCTTTGCATTCAACGTGTTGTTTATAGTACGAAAAAGGCCCTTCCGTCCATTCAAAATGACTGCGTTCCTGCCACACAAAAAAAGTTCCGTTGTATATGAATTTACGTGCGAGTGTGATTCTGGCTACGTAGGACGCACTACCCAAAGATTGGAGGATAGAATAAAACAACATGTTCCGTCTAATATTAGAAACAAAACCCATCCCCAAAGAGAACAGCCACCTTGGTCTTGCAAATCTAAAATTACAACTAAAACCTGCGATTCTGCTATTGGTCAGCATTTACTGGAAACCCAGATTGTGCAAAAAACTATAATGGCGACATGTTTCGGATTATTGGTAAAGCCCGATCGTTGTTCCACCTAGCAGTTTTGGAATCTATCTACATAAGCTCGAAAAAACCACTTCTGTGTAGACAAAAGGAGTTCGTTTTCACCTAAGACTCAATTGGTAACATTCTCAATAGGTAAGCAGCACTGATTGGTCAACCTATACAGTCATGTGCTCCTGTTTCTGATTGGCCTATTTCGATCCACAACTGGGTATATATATTTCCTAGCGTAGATTTTTCGACCTACGTTCTGACAGTTTAAACTCTGAAGAGTGTCAGACGAAAAGCTTTAGTTTACTAATTGTTTTCTTTTTTCAAAGCCATTTTCAAGTTTTGTACCACCAAAAGATTGTTTACAACTTTGAATGTTTATTAGCCGTATTATATTGCCTTTTGACATAATCTTTTTTAAGCTTTTAAAGCAAATCTATGTGCGCAGCAGATTTTACTCTAGAAATATTGAAAACGATAAATTAACGATTTCAGCATGAAAAAGGGACCAGTGCATACAGAATTCCGCCGTATGAGATCAACCTTCGGAATCAGTATATCGAAATTGATGAGAAAAAAAAATTTACAAACTTTTTTTCAACGTTCAAATTTTGATGAAAATGAGGTCTGAACATGAAATAGAGGCTTCCTGGTACTGAATTTACATTTATAAAATAACTTTTTGAAATCAGCACATCAAAATTGATAAAAATCGATTCATTTACAAACTTTCGTTCAAGGTTCAAATTTGGACAAAAACGAGTTTCTCCGTATAACATCGATTTTCGTAATCAGCGTATCGAAATTGACCAAATAGAGTTGGTCTTGCAAATTCCCTCGATGGGTGATGATACCCCCCCTTCCTCGCCTGGTCTACAAGTGTCCAATTAATGTGTTGTTTCTTAATCTGATGTCATTCTCAATGCAGATTTGTAAGATCTGGGTTACTCCCCTCTTCAGCATTACTAACGTCTCTGCTAATTGTAAGCCGTCGGGGAAACCTCCAGTTATTTCCGGTTCGAATATTGCTGGCGTGTTGTGTGTTGCTATGAATCCGGTATTTTCGGTTTTAACAGGCGTGGTACTTCTTTGTGGTACTATGATGTCTTTCTTGGAAGTTTTTACTGCACACACATATTCATTTCCACTAGAAGTCTTCAAAGCTGTGATGAGGGATAAGCACTGACGGTCCTCTGCTAAGATAGGAATACTGCCTTTTAACTGTTTTATGAGATGGGTGTCATTTTCAAGGGATGTTGCAGGGAGGCATCTTGTCAGCTCACAAATGGCATTGAATCCGATAATTGGCAGGTCAAGTTTTTCTTTCGTCACCAAGAATGGAACTATGATGCTATTTTGTTTCATCCTTACTATCAGACAATAGTTCCAATTTCAAATTGACCCAACCTTCATAGGGTATAGGTGTCCCATTTGCGGCAATCAACTTTATTTCATCAATGTCCCCCAACAATTCTTTGATTTCTCTCATTTTCATGTTTGGAAAACTGGTTTTAACTGTTTCTAGAGGGAGAATAGATACTTGTGCTCCAGTATCCCATAATCCTTGAATTTATTTATCATTGAGCTTTACTTTAACTGTACATTTCTGACCAACCAGTTTAACAATAGCATCGTTTTGTGATGGTGTCACATGAGCAGCAAAAATTGTATTTGGCTTGTTATTCTGATTTTCTAACGACAAGCTATTTATTGCTTTACACAGCGTTTTATGTTCTGCCCAATGTTTTCTTTGACAAGTTTGTCGGCAATACTTCACTGTCAAGCAGGAGTTACATTTCATTAGTTTGGATTCGTCATATCCACACTGACAGTAGCTGCATCTCTGGGACGGTTCCTTTCTTGGCTGGGCTACGAAATGTCCCGTCTGTGCAGCCCTCTCCCATTTCCCTGTTCCTTTTCACGCTTCAAGCAGTCACAGGCAAAGTGATTTTCACCACTTCAGCAATAACAATGAGTGCAGGAGTCCGGTTGCTCCTTTTTGTGACAGCTTGGACATGCACGGTTTGTCTCCTTTTCACCTCTTGGATTTCTATTTGGCCTTCCGAGGTGATAACTGGGCTTGTTATTGTTTGGCTTCTCTAGCTTTTATGTTTTTATTTCGTTTTGCAACCTCTGTATTTGTGCTTGTATTACTCCCATGGCTTCCAAAATACGATCTTCTGAACTTTTATCAACCTTCTTTTTTTTGTGCTATTTCTGCTTGCTTATCTTTGGTATCATCTGTTATTACAGCACTTGCTTGTACTACATCTTTAACCCTTTTACCTATTTGAGCTTGTCTTTCTGCTTCTGCTTAGGAAATTTTTCCCATCTGTTGAATCAAATCTTCATCCGAAATCTTGGGAATATGGAGTACTGAGCAGAATTTAATAAGAATATTATCATCCCTCAGACTGGTTTCCATTGATCGCAGAAACATGCCTTGAACTAATTGTGGGTCATACTTAAGATTAGCGTCTGCTTCTTTACTGGCAAATCTTTTGTCTTAAGTCAAGAGCACGTAACAAAAAAGAATCTGGTGATTCCTTAGGCCCTTGTCAGATTGTAGCTAACTCCTGATATAATTGAGTTCCACTCTTCTCCTTGTAGTGTGATCGCAAAATCTGTCTCAAGCGTGGTAAAGTGAGATCATCGAGTGTTTCTATATAGCTCCTTAATTGTTAACCAGGTCTCATAGCTTTTATCACTGCATCAACTACCTCTTTTTGAGTATAGCCTTTATCCACAGCAGTTTCTATCTGTCTGGATAGCGACACAAAAATTATTTGGTCAGGCCTGCCTTGCTCTCCAATATAGCCAGATTTTTTAGCTCTCTACGTAGGAGTGAATTTACATTGTTTGCGTCCACAATGCCACTAAACCTAGCATGTTTAGCATGTAATTCAGGAAAGTTTGTCCCTTCCCCCTTTTGTCCCTTTTTAGCTGCTTGCATGCTGAACAATAACGATTCCCGCTCCCTACATTGACTTTTTAACAGATATTCATATTTTGATGAACAGAGTTAAATTGTTTCATTTAACATTTTTCTTAATCAAGTTAAGTGGAATATAGCTGATAACATTTCTGAACAGGCAAAAACAAATTATTCTGAAGTTTTTGATAGTGACTATTATAAAAACCACTCCAATATCATGAAAATGGAAAATGCCAGTGCAACTGATGTTGAGGAGGACAATATCATCATCACTGAAACAGACAGTAAAAATAAGGAAGTTGATTTAAGTGAATGACATTGATATATGAGTGACAATTAAAGGACTCATACAAGCAAATTTATCATACTGGGAATCAATAGCTTTGGTCCAATATAGTTGAAGGAAAATTTGAAAATTATATTATGACTCCCTTTTAAGTAAGGGCTTGGCAGAGTTTTTCAAATCTAAATGTCATCATTTCGAAGCTTTCAACCATTCAATGTCTGTAATACAGCCTTTGAGACCTTTAGTGGAATCTTTTCAGGTAGAGTGTAAAATTGATTTTTCGAAATAAAGTTGACCTCAACGCCCGTATCAACTTTGAACTTGATGGCAAAGTTGTTAAGATTGACTTCTTCCAGCCATGTAGACTCGGAATTATCCTTGGATTGTAGCCCCCCTAAAAGAATATGTCATTGTCACTGCAGTTTTCCTCTTCGCCATGTGTCACCTTAGTAACACCTGCTGCTCTTTTCTTCACACTGTGACAATATTTGGCGAGATTATTTTTCTAGTGACATCTATGGCATTTTTTCCATAGGCTGAACAACTTTTGGGTGGGTGTTTGCTACCACAGTTTAGACACTTCTTGTATCAGCGCCAGATCTGCTCATCTGACTTATTGTAGAATGAGGATTCTTCCTTTGTTTTTTACTGCTTCTATTCTTTTCTCTTCCTTCACATCATGTGCCATAAGCTTAATTTAATATCTAGTAGTTTCAGCAGCAATGATTTTATCTTTAATACTTTCTAAAGAAAAGTTTTCCATTTCAAGAAGCTTTTCTTTCAATTCTCTGTCAGTCATTGAAAAAATTAGTTCGGTTCATGTTTTCTTTTTCAGCAAATTCGCACTTATTTCCCCACGTCTGTCAATTGGTGAGGTAATCGACAAATTCCTGGCCCTCAGAGCGCTGGTGACTCCAAAATCTATATCTGTTGAGTACCAATTTTTTCTTCCCTTTAAAATGTTTGTCAAATTTCTGGAGGACGGCATCAAAACTCTCTTGATCTTTGCTCTCTCCCCAGGAAAACTGATTATATCTCTGGGAGGGCATCCTCTCCAAGAGAGTTCAAAAGCATAGCAATCTTAACTTGATCTGGATTTTGGACTGCTTCGCTCGCAAGAAGAAAAATTCGAAACTTCTGTTTACATAAACGCCATTCTTCAGAAACATTTCTGCTGAGCGAGAGCGTTCTGGTTTGCGAAAATTAGACATCTTTTACAAACGACCAACTAGGCCTCTCAAATCGCATGTGGTGTTGGTGAATGACTACCAATACAGTGCACACCGCTTGCGGGCTACCAGTCAACTTGCAAGGTAGTATTTTTACTCCTGTCACCATGTTCTAATGATAATAGTTAACCCTCAGGAAGAACGCTCATTATTCAATGGTGAGTATGATATTGCCAACTGCGAACTACAACAAAACAGCGTAAACAACTTGACTGAAGGTGTATAAGTTTATTGTCCTAACGTTTGTTGTCATCCAAAGTATTCCTCTACTGCATCTTGACAAAGTTTTTCTGTCAAAACATATTCAAATCCTCGAGACAGAAGAAATTTGATGCATTCTGGAAGAGCTGCAACATCCATTTCAATTCCCTCCATGATCTGCAAAGATACGAACATGTTCTTCTTATTGCTACCCTTAAGCCTGGTTTTCATTTGATCGTTCACGATCGCTGACGATCGCTGAGGATCGCTGGAGTTTTGCAGCAATCGTAAACGATCAAATGGAAACCGCATGTCAGTTTGTAGCAATCCCCAGCAATCGCTAACGATCCGATCGTTGAGGTTCGCTGGAATAGAACTCATTTCTATTCCAGCGATCCCAAACGATCCACAGCGTACCAACTATCCCACAATGCGCATCAATTTTCCTCAGACGTAAGATGCATCAGTGTTGCTATACACCTCTATAAGGTGCTTTTAATTGAAATATGCAAAAACATTCAGAAATCTATCATCGGATTTCAAGATTAATTTTACCCTAAAAATATTTGCACGTATTCACCTGAAAAAATATTCACGATCGCCCAGTCACAATTCCTGCATGAAAGTGTAAAAGACACCATATTTGTTTCTTCTCTGAAAAATTTCTCTGACCCAAAATCGATGCTGCCTTCGCTTATTCCGATCGATTTGCTTCTTCAATAAAAGTAGCACAAAAATGCTTGCTTCCATCAGAAACCTTTGTCTACATCTGCCATTTCAAGAAATCTGCAAAAAGCACGCCAGAAGCATCCAGAAACGCAGGGATCCTCAGCAATCGTGAAAGATCGTGAGCGATCACGAGCGATCAAGATCGCTGCAAAAGTCCAGTGATCTTCATCGATTGTCAGCAATCGTAAATGATCAAATGGAAACCAGGCTTTAGAGAAGTCTCCAGGGCGTTTTTCGATACTTTCTTTCCATGAATTTAGGTATTGAAGCATGCCTTTTTCTAGCCATTCAGGTCATCATTACTTGTATAAGGTGCAAGGTAGGGCTTGATTTTTCTTATATTGCTCTTTTTACTGCAAGCATAGAAACATTCAAAGAAAGAATCGAACATTTCACAAAAGAGTGCAGTTCCAGCAGCATTTTCTGAGCCATAATTCTTCAAAACAAGACTTGTTGTTTTACTGAGTACTTAAGCTGCTAGATTTACTCTCATGATTGAGAAAGGGGTCAAATTTATATCGTCATAGGACAGATGTGGTAATAATTTGATGTCCCTATCTAAATCTTCAAAAAAGCTTGGAAATATGCTCCCATAGTAAATAGGATCCATTGTTCCACATCAATCGTGAATGCCTAAATGGAAAATGGAAAGAAAATTTTTTGCTGTCTTGGTTAGATGGGGGGCATCACTGAAAGTGTAGATAAACCTGTGTCTGGCATACAAATTCACAGTGCGATAACATATATTCTTGTTAGAGCCCCCATCAAAAGCTTTGTGCAATTTAAAAAATGATCTGTTAAAAGATGCACCATCCGCAGTGATTGTAACAGGCCAAAGATTGCATCTCATTTCTATTATGCCCACTGCCTCCCAAAAAATTGGCATTAATTGTACGCTTGTGACACTTGAAGTGGCAAAATAGGTGAGGCAAGAGTTGAAGTCCTTCCGCAGTCTAGTATAATTGCAAGTGCATGAGTAGCCAATTCATCTGCCTTTTCAAGTGTGGCAAAGTTGTGTTCTTCACAGCCAAGATCGACAAATCAAATAAGCACAGAGCCCAGTGTGTTTATCAAAGACAAGGTTTGATTTCACTTTCATTTCATCAATCAGCACAACAACAAACCTTTCAATGTCAAAAAATGATCAGTAAACCTCGTAAGCTCATCCACAACTTTCTTATGAAAACATTAGGACCTATCCAATTTTTATAATCCCACAGTGTTATTCTACTTGGCAATTTAATGAAATCCCTAAATGTATTTCTTAGCTAGTCATATGAAGATGCTGATTTCTGCAACATTGACAAGCATAATTAGTTTTTATCTTCTTTTCAAGTTGTAGCCTCTTTGTCTTTTGATCGAACCAGCTATCCGCACGGACTAAACAGAATTTTGGTATAGCCTTTGGTGCTACTGTATTGTTTTTTGTTATGTATTGTATTGTTTGGTGCTACTGCATTGGCATCGTCTTTGTAACCTTGTTCTTGTAAAATGTATCTTTTTAGACTGTGTATATAAAAAACAAAAAAAGAATTAGATAATCATTGGATGAAATCTTGCGCTACAATTGGATGTTTTTCTCATTTTGACTTGCGGCTCCCAAAACATTTTCACACAAGGTGGCATCTTTTCAGCTGAAATGTCAAGAATATCAAGGAAAAAGATATTGCAGTGGCATTCAATGTATGTAGTCATTAAGTCATTGTAAGATGAGATCATTGTCAACTGGACCGGGAGCAGGGACAAACGATAGCCCCCTGTTCAGCAGAGATATCTCACTTGTTGAAATGTGAGCTAAGGATGGATTGACAATGTTATTGATTGGTTTAGTGGCCAGGATGGCCTTTTTGAGCAGCTTTTTATGTGCATTTTTAGTTAGTATATTGATTTGTTTTCTTCGATTGATGCCAATGGTTTTCATGAGTATGGTGCGTTTGGAAGCTGTGCTAGGATTGGCTGTGTATATATTGCAATCTAGATAACAGAATAATGAGTACGAATAAAGCAACATCGTTAATAGGTAAACAGAGGTTTATTTTGCTGACGAAAAGGAATTAGAATAAAATATACAGCTAAGCATGTTTGTTAAACTATAATTAAGCAGCAAGAATACAGCAAAAAAGGGGAGGAAAGAGAAAACAATCTCAAAAGGTGGAATGCTGGTACTGCCTCCTTGGCCGTCTTTGTGGGTGTTGGGTGTCTCTCCCTGTTCCCAGGGGCGGACGCTGCCTGTCTCTTGGCATTACAGTAAGCTTTTCTGATTATGTACAGATTGTAGTGCTCTTCCTTTTCTGACCGGACTTGTGTGGATTTGGCCTCCTCCTCTCTGTCTAGGTCCAGGTGGTGGGATGTCATTGTGTGGCAGATATTTCTGCGGTGGGGCAGTAGGGGTGGGGGCAGATTTGGAGTGGGTTTGTACAGAAGTAGCAAAGGTTGGTGTGGAGGTGAGTGGTGCAAACCGGGTGGACATAGTGGCAGTAGGTGTGGTAAAGGGAGGGTGTGGCCGGGGACCTGGACAATAGAAGGCTTTGCAGGTCGTTTTGGAATAGTGGATAGGGATCAGGGAGGGGCCAGAAGTGGGGCTTGGTGGGTTAAGGTAGAATGGGTTCGCAGACTTGATTTTTTCCTTTTTAGTCCCAGTGAGAGGCCTTTGCCAGATTTTGATCTGGTGTAATCCTGCTGGGCAGGTTTTTTCAGGGGAGATCGTACCGGGGTCAGTTCAATGTCCATCAGATCCGTTAGTTTGGTAGTAGTTGACGACACCAGTGACGTCACCATGATGACAAAGGCAGTTGTACTAGTTGCCATGTTCAGAATTCCAGATCTGCAGGGCACACTGTCCGTGATGGATTCTTGTGAGGATATGATGTCTTCCTCCATGAAGTTTGACATTTCATATATTTAATATCATGCACGTTAAATGAATATGTAATACAACGCAGGTAACCTTACGATTTTGGTCGCATGGTGAAACAAACAAAGTAAATCATAGAACTATGCCTGGGCTGTTTTAAGGTAAAATAGATTATTGCTGACATGAGGTAACTCTCCATAGCAGGGGAGTATGAGCACAGCAAGCAACGAGGCCATGCTGTATACCATGTGTGCCAAGCGATAATTCAAGACTGCAAAATGAATCAATTAGCCACTTAGTGTCATTTTCCAATGTTAAGATGATATTGGATGATGATATCAACTTATAGCTATGCTAGCGTTCTGCTCAGAGGGACAGCAACAAATTATTAGGGATCTGAAATGAGGGGCTAAGGGGGCAAATTGTTGTTGAACATCTCCATCCAATGCTCATAAATGCTTTATTTTGCATTAATATTACAATTTTATTCAAAATTTTTATCATCACACAAAATGCACAGGATATATACAACATTTCAAGATATTGTTGTAGTGCTCAGTCCTGGTAATATAAAGTTTGCCCGCGTGCTGGTAAGCACATGTGTTAAAGGTTAAGGCATGCTATGGCGTGTGATTCATAAAATGTAGACCGATCGTCTTTTCAAACCAAATAACTTTTACAGAATTTTGAAAGAAGCTTAGTGAAAGGAGTGGCTATGTCGTTAAGGTTATCCGATCTTCAAAACATAACTGAAATCTTCAGAATTTGCTTGTACTTAGACGCCAATGTTCTAGAATTAAAGAAATCGATTTACGTAGTTGCATGTTTTCGAACTCAGTTTCCTCTTCACTCTCCTCATTTGTGTCACTGTCCTCTGCTACAAGAGGGGATGTTCCTCCTGGGAACACTCTTTAGCTTGTTACCTTCTTCTTGGTTGTCAAGCTTCCTTTTCCTGTTTTTCATCATGTATAGTTCAGTAGCACATATAAAAATGCACTCCCTCTCTTCTTCAGATGCGCAAGCGTGTTGCCATCAATGCGTTTGATGCACTTAATCGCCTGTCTGATAGAAGTAGTCTCAAGATGCTAAATTTCTACATTTGAGTTTGACCCCAAAATTGCCACCATCAGCCTTGCCAAAATGCACAATTTTGGAGTATACTTTCTCCCTATATGACAATATGTTTGCCCATAACTTTCGTGCCTCTGTTCCTTTCACATTGTAATTCACATATTTCTTCAATGCACTCCATTCCTTTAATGCCCTTGTTAAGTCAAATTCGGTAGCTTGGAGTGGTTTTTCAAAATGACTTGCAAACATAGTTAAATCCATTACCCCATAATCCTTTTTGACAGTCCAAGTCAGCGAATCATTGAAAGAGAATTCAGTCAAAAGGTCACATTCTGAGTGCGATAAAAAGCACGCCTTGAAAGTTTTAGGCGTGTGTGCAGGCATGTGTGTACGATCGCATGCCTAAAATTACCAGGACTGATTGCTCCAATGCAAGATCCAGGGGGATGTTTCCTCCATGTCCAAATTAACCTTTGTGAAACCTTTGACCTAGCAAAAAAGATATAAGCTTCCAAGGCATACTTTTTACTTCGAAAAACATCATTTGTTAAATAAGGCAGCCAAAACGCTGGCCATCACCCTCAGAGATTGCATAAACAAACTCATGGCAATCATTGTGTCTGCACCTGAAATGCCCTTGGTGGTCTCTTTTGTTTCTTGCAATATGTAGTCTTTTCTCTTTCCTAATCACATACCTATCAAGTAATTGTGCTGAGATCTTGGTCAGAAAATCTCTTTTCTGTTTTCTCAAGCTGTGTGTAATTGCTGTGAAAGATACAATGGCTCTCTTTACCTCCTTATGCAAAAAATAATAAAAATCATTATTGTGATGTTTAAACAAAGAATTACCCCCTTGGCATTAATTTTAAAATTAGAGCATTGTTATCTAGCATAAATTGAAAGCTGGTGTTGATTCTAGGTCTGGCATAAAAAAGTCAACTGCATAAAATCAAAATTTTTAGAGGTCAGAAGAGAAAAAACCTATTTCTTTAGTTCGTATTTTTTTAAAAGACATGTAATCATAATAAATAATCTCAAGAAATATCATTTAATCAGATGCACCAGCAACAAGCTCATTTTCATATTATTTTTCATTTCAAGGATCTAAGATCAAAAAGTGTTTGCATGTTTTGAACTACTGGGCAAATTGTGGGCAAATTTTTCTATGCATCAGATTGTTTACATGGGTTTTAATACTGAAACAAATCAAATTACAAATAGAAAATTTTTATCAAATTTAAACAAATCAAACTCTTCTCAGCAATCAGTCTGTCTCTTGCATTGAATTTTGACAGCTTTGGTTTGGGCTCTGGTTGCTTCAAAACATTAATGCAAGTAGTTAGAAGTTCCTGCTTTTTAGAATCCAAAGATTTCTATGTTGCTCTGGGTGTGCTGCTATTAAATTCCCCTACTACAGAAATTGAGGACCCAGGTTCTGAATCAAGACTTGCTTCAGTTGATGGACTCTGCTCCTTGTCTTCTTGATTTTGGATGTGATCTCTGCTTTTTTCAAGCTGCACAACTGCTTGCAGGAATTGGGGGCTCTACCAATAAATCCATGTGGGCTTATGAAGGTCATCTAGGCTCTGACCAGATCTGGTTTTGCTTAACTTTGCTCTTTCTCTGCCAAGCCGGGAGCGCAGTGACAAAAGTGTACTTTTGATGTCTGCAACTGGGGTGTCTAATTCCCTTGAAATTTCGTTTAAAGTTCTTTTGCGTTTGTCTTTATCGTGGTACTCCTTTTCAAAAAAGTCCCACAGACAAGTGTTTTCCTCTTATAAATCGATAAGCTTTAAAATCTCATCATCTCATCATCACAAAGTGTTCCTCTGAGATGTCAACTTTTTTGTGAGGTCAATAGTGATGAAGTTGGCCCACCACCATTTTTCTTGTCGTTGTTTACATTTCTTCTGGCTTTTTTGTGACTACATGAAAAGTCTTGTAAAGAGGTAGTATCGGTTCTTTCCGTTGATTTCCTTGGAAGCCTCTTCAACAGTATTTGTTTAATGACTCCCTGAGATTCAGGATTTAGGCCCAACGGTTCAATCTCAAGTTGGTCCTGTTCTTCTTTGGAAGCCTGCTCTACGTCTCGCACGTTATCATTATTAATTATCTCTTCCGATTTGCTTTCACTACCCACTGTTTCAAAGCATTTGTCGTGGTTTGCCATTGCGATAAATAAAATTTGACCACTGTTTTTTGCATTGAAACCTATTTCATTCTTTGGTGCACAACGGCAAAGTCTAGTGCGCTTGCACCGACTGAGCATTGTTGGATAGGGTGTTAAAACGCTCTCTACATCTCTCAAGAACACCTTGAACAATAGAAATGTTGAGTCGACCCGCTGATCATTTTTTAATATGTTCAAACTCCGCTCAACATCACTGAACACCGCTCAACATCACTGAACATCACTGAACAGGGTGTTAAAACGCTCTAAACATTTGCACTCTACAAATGTAGAGCGATGTTCAGTGAAATGTTGAGAGAATTTTAATGGGGCTTTAGAGGTACATCACCATCTTCTTCACAGTTTCCAGTGGAAGTCGAGAGAAGATTAGAATGAAATAATTTCCTACATGCTCTCATAAATTGAACTGGTGTTGGGTTATCGGAATTCCCCCTTTGCTGCCTTATTGAAACCAAAAAAAAATTTCTAATGAATCTTGATTGAACTGCCATGTAACAAGAAAACAAATTATATCATCTCGAGATAATTGCTTCCAAATTGATTTATTAGCGTGTTCTATCTTCTCCAGTGCCAGGATTGACAACTTAATAGACTGAATAAAGGTGACAGCATCAGACATAATTTCAAAATGATCTGTAAAAGGTCTGCAGCAAAATTTTGGATCCTTAAAATTTTTGGAATTGCATACATCAAACATCTTGTCAAACCTTTTAATTAATTATGCTGTACCCAATGCATCACACGGAAAGCCCTGAAGACATACATAAGTGTTAATTACAGCAGCTACAGAGTGACTTTAAACTTGAGTTACCAGCTTCACCTTCATTTTAGCAAATCCATTAGAACTGATATGCTTCTCTGACAATTTAGGTGCCACTCTAATTGAAGTTTTTTTCTCTCTATCATAGAATTTTTTAATATTTTGCCAGCTGGCTGTCTTGTCACTCAAAGTTATACTTTATAAGATTGTTGCAGGTAGATTTCAGCAAATTTGGTGGGTCATAAATTGTAAAGTACTTCTTCCCACCCAACTCAAAGTATAGTTTCTCGGACATAACACCCATAGCATCTACAAAGCTCATAAAATTTGACCTCTGAACACTAACAAATGACACAACTGTCAAACCAAGAGATTTGAGTTTCAAAAGAGCCTCACTCATTATGTTTTTTAGATGTGAGCTATTGCATGACCCATAAACAAGATAATAAGCAACTGGTTGTTTCCAATTCTCAACTATACCCCGTACCATTAAAACTAACCCGGAATTTGCGACAAATCCAGACATCCATCACCAATATCTTTAAGACCTATAATAATGTCTCTAGAGCGATCATAAAAACGATTTGATTTCAGGTAAAATCCCATCTATCAACAAAGAACAAACATGCTTGAGGAGACAATTGTTTCACTCTCTGTTTCAAAACAAACATAGATTTCTCCATGAAACCAACATCTGAGGCAAATTTGGACACAATTCTAGTCAGAGTAGTTAGATGGTAAATCAAACAATTTAACCAAGAACCTTTAAGCCTTTCCACTGATGTGATACAAATTTAAAGCCCGGTCAGGATCATAGAAATGGCCCTTTTTCTTGGTTTTGGAGTCAAAATCTGGTGTACCCACTTCTGACTCACAAACCAAATTTTATTTTATATCTACAAGAAAAACAAAGAAATAGCTAATATTTTATGAAAGTATATTGGAAAGTTCCTATGAAATACGTTTTCTACCAAAAGACAGCAAAGAAAACTGTTCGAGTTTAAACTGTACAGAAATTACAAGAAAGGCGCTTAGCCATGCCTGTCAAATCATTTCTCATTATTGGGTTAAAACAAAGAAAGCTGATCTTTTAAAAATTTGTGGATAGAAGAAACAGCAACACAATAATTTCATTAGTATATTATTTACAATGAACTCACTGTCATGAGGTAGAGAAAAAGTTATGAGACGTAGTTTTAACCTAAATTAGGCTCTAATCAACACATATCCACTAGTAATAAAAAACAACAACTACGCTTCAATGCCCTAATAAGTTTGAATTCAATAGCGATGTGTTCTTTATTGAATGTCAACACAATACATGCAAATATTTCTAAGGAAGGTGACAATAGGCTAGTTTCACCACACTCACCACAGCTTTGGTCACTGGCAGTGCTTTGCTAAATTCAAGTCGTCTTTTCCGACTTTTTTGTGGATCTAAATTTAAAATATAGGTTGACTGTTAAAGACATTAGTGAGTATCATGAAATGACAGATGTTTATTAATTTTAATTGAAATTGCAAATAGAAATAAGGTGCATCAATTACAGTTTTCTATTCAATAATAGATTGTCTTGCTTTACATGAAAGCAAGACAGCTTAATCAATAAAAGCAGAACTGGTTTTACTAGCGAGCTGTTAAATGAATATTGGAGTAGGTTCAATATTCACTTGCAAAGACTATTCACTTGCAAAGACAATATCAATAGCTTACCTAAAGATATAGTGCGTGTAGGTGCTGGCCTATTACAATGAACTCTTGATGGTGGATTTGGAATGTTAAAGACCGTTTGTTTTGCATTGGATTGTAATCGTGCCCTTATATTGCAAAATTTAGGAAGAAAATCTGGCTCAATGTGTGTAGAGCAGATGTAGCAGTTTCGTTTCAGATAGTTGGTGCCCTTGTTAATAAGGTCTTCACAGCGACAGCACTGTACCCATTCTTGACATCTATATATTGGAAAAAATTTCTCTTAACAAGATGATTATGACTTTTTAAAATCGTAAAGGAAAGGATATTATAAAGTAGGAGACTAAGCTTAGATCAAACGAGAGTCTGCTCACCTGTTTGGATCCGAAGGAAAATTGAAGAAATGGAGTTCAGGATTTGTTCTTTTGTTGTTACTACAATTTACTGCTGAACAGTAACTTGTAGATCTTGATCGTTTTTTGTCTTTACCTGACATTATCCAATCTCATTTAAGTCTCCAAAAATTTAATCAGGTATACAGCTTACAACGTCTGATTTTCTTGCGGGAAAACAGGCTCGGTTAACCTCACTTTCACACGCACGTGGGCACGAAACTTTTCATAACAATGATTAGATCGATGTGGTCCTCTTGCTTTTTCCTCATTCTGTACCTTAGAGTAGCCAGACAACAGGACCATGGGCCAGAAGAGGCGTGGAAATCTATGCAAGATATATTCTTGAAGTAATTCGAATTCAATAATTTCGAATTTAACCTATGCTTAGATGTTGTCCTTTTCAGGAGACCTACAAGGTTCTGACTTTTATATCTTGAATAATTTTAATTGTAAGAGTTAAAGTATGTATTTAAGTTTAATTTTGTTCATGTTAAAACAGTCCTCTTAACTATTACCACAGTTGTTTTTCTTATCTGTGATATCTGATATCGAGATCCTGCTAACAAAGAGGTTTTGCAACACTACCTCAGGCGACTGCAGTTCAGTGAAGCCACTGATCTAGAAAAAAGACTGGATCGTGACCCAAATTTCGCGGAAAATCCAAATCTGTTATGGACAGCTTTGGCTCATCGTGGAACACAGTGTTGCGCCTTTGGTTGTAACAAGAGAAGAAAACGGAAAATAGACGCCGAAACTTTCGGAAGTGATAGTGACGGAAGTTCAGACGAAGAATCCGAAATAAAACGCAAATTCCCAAGAACTTTTCACTCGTAAGTAATGATCTCAGTTTGGGTATTTTAGGCCTGTTTCATTTAGTCGGATTTAGTCGGATTTTTAAAGAAAATTTTACATTAGGCTTAAAGGGGAACTGAAGTGAAAAATGAAAATCATTAAATTAGTAGTTTTCATCGTGCTGATTTCGAATATCGACACGAAAGTAGTGTTTTTCTTTTCGTTTTCCTGTATTTAACGCGCAAAGTGTGAAATTTCTCCATTTCCGTGGCGGAGAGGTCTGGAGACAAGTTTCAGGCGCTGACGTAAAGTCGTGGACACGTGCCCCGAACCTAACGAAAACAACAGTGTAGTAGAGTGAATCGGAGGGAGGGGATTTGGTTAGTAGTTAAAATTTCAGCTCGCAATTTTCACGACAGCTCTTCAGGAATGACAACAGACTTAAGATCGAGCGACGATGAAGTGTTTGGAGCATGTGGCGGTGAAGTACTTGCCCTACCAAGGGCGAACGGGACCTGCGAAAGTGGCGATGAAGATTAGCCTAGGCCCGATGAGATCCCAGAGGATGAGGATGAATTATCTCCCGCGACGTGCTCGTTTTGTTGGTAGAAATGAGGAAGTAAATAAATGGTACGTCGATCCTTGTTTCTTTTCTTGCAATGAAGGCAAGAAATACTCAAACTCAATTTCCTTATTTCCTTATAAAAAGTAAGATATAACAGAGAATGAGTAGGCTTCCTATTATAATTTTTCCATTTCTAAAATCTGAAATAATAAGGATTATTACATGTTACAGTTTAATAAATATTTGCTTTGATATAAAAACGTTTATACATAGTTTGATGTGTGTGCTACAACAGGTCGACCTAATCCACTTTTGGTTTAAAAACTGGTTTGTTTTGTGTACATTGACAAGTATTATTAAATCTTCCTGCAATTCAAATTTTTGGACTGATAATTCGAAAATGTCAAATATTTAATAGAATTGCATAAATATGCCTAAAATAGAATAATACCTAAAATTATATCCACTTTGCTAGGTATCTACAAACAGTGGCCGATCAATGTATGGTTTGCTGGTTTTTGGGTATTTGTGCTGGAATAACTGGACAACTTTAAGTATGCATTTATCACAAATGTAAAGGAAAGAACTTTAGTCAAAGAAGACAAGGGTTTCAAAATTCTTCAGAGAGACAATGAAAATGCAAAAATCAGCTACCTACTACATATACAGTGGAGAACAGGGTTATATACACGGGGTTATTCAAAAGGACCAGACTTTTAGTTCATAACAGCAAAAAGATAAATTTGTTGAAACTAGTGGGACAATGGCCAAATCTTGTCAGCTCTAGGCCAACCACTAGATTAGTCACATCAAGGGGGGGGGGGGGGAGGGGATTGAGCAAGGCTTGATATTTTTAAGATTCCTAAGGTGTACTTTTCAAGATAGTTCACTCACATCAAAATGTGTAGAATAGTTTGGATTTGATCAAGATTTTATCTTACCATAATGGTCCTGTACCACCTGCTTGGTAACATTTTTTATAAATAATCAGAAGAAAATGTTTTACCTTCAGGGTAAAATGTTCTTTTAATGTATTCTGTCACTGCCTGTTGTTTAGATACACTGTTTTTAAATTTTGAGAATGAAGTTTTTTTGTGCCCAATGGTTGTATTTTTCTGAAATTCGCTTCAACTCAACATTTTTCATAGAGAACAGTTATGAGATAAAATCTCTGACATATCTTTTGTTAAGATAAGTTATTTTAATAAACTTGGAAACATATACATCATTTAATGGTTGTGCTTTAAATCCTCCCCCTTTATAAACATCCTGGTATGAATTGTTTTTTATGCCTGGAGTTAAATCAGAAAATGCTTTGATATCATGTTCTGTAGACAAAGCATGAGAAATCATGTTTAAAGGGGTATTTCTGAAGTGGGGGGACCACTTTAATCATTTTCTGCAAGTAAATTGTGTGGGTTTGCCAAGTTTCATGGCTGTATAGTTAACATACTAACATATTCTGAGTACTGGGCACAAGTACCCAGTCTAAAAATAGTACAAGGGGTAGTTCTGAGGATGGGGACCATTTTTATCTTTTTCAGCAAGTCAAATTGTGTAGGTTTCCCAAGTTTCATGGCTGTATGGTTAACAGAAATACATTTACCATACTATTGTATTCTGAGTACTGGGCACAAGTACCCCAGTCCAAAAATAGCACAAGGGGCATTTCTGAGGGTGGGGACCATTCTTATCATTTTCATCAAGCCAAATTGTGTCGGTTTGCCAAGTTTCATGGCTGTATAGTTAACAGAAATAGATCGACCATACTGACGTATTTTGAGTACTGGGCACAAGTACCCCAGTCTAAAAATAGCACAAGGAGCATTCCTGAGGGTGGGGATCATTCTTATAATTTTCAGCAAGTCAAATTGTGTCGGTTTGCCAAGTTTCATGGTTGCATAGTTCACAGAAATAGATTGACCATGCCAACGTATTCTGAGTACTGGGCACAAGTACCCCAGGCTAAAAATAGCACAAGGGTATTTTTCCCAAAATGGATTTATATTCTATCTTGTTACGCATATCGAATTCTATATTTTCACCAAGTTTCATGCTTTTATCACAATTTTCACGATTGTTACCTGTCATGAACCTTATCAAACTCACTACTACATTTCATCAAAACATCTCTTCGTGTCCACCACTTTACGTCACAAGGTCACGTGACACAGTGGTCTGACCGCGTTCTCGCTCCGCCATCGATGAGGGCAAATTTCGACTTTAAAAACTTAATTACTTAAAAACTACATAACGTATTTAAAAAATTCAAACGGTTTTTGAATCAGCACGGGAACCTTTATCAGTGGTAAAAAAATCGTTTTTCACTTCAGTTCCCCTTTAAGCCACACACCCTCCCCCCCTCCCCTTTACATTTTTTTTACTTCTTTGGCATCCTTGATAACGTTTATAAATGTATCTGAAAAGGTCAAATAAATTTATATAAAAATAACAGTTTGTAGATGGGGGGGGGGGGCAAAAATTCGAACATCTTTTGCTCTGAATTTTGAAGAAAAGGAATATCGCAACCTTTGACAAAAGGAATATCGAAATTACACCACGTGGAGCAGACTTTTATTATGGGGATTCAATACTAATTTACTCTTGTTGATATAGTCAAAAAGTCTACATGGTCAACTACAAACTGGAAGATAGAAGTGAATACCCAAAAGCTAAATTCACTTTTGATGGTTAACTCAAGCTCAAAAACAAAATTACTGGCTTTAGAAATTGTAAAATAAAGGGGGGAGAGTACACGGGGCTTGCCCCTTTTGAGAAAAAAACAATCTAAAAAAATATCTAATCTATTAAAGAATTATGCAATAAAAATAGAATTTTAACAATCAACATTCAATTGCTAAATCTAAGATTTACAAACATACTTTGAATACTTGAAAATCCTTACAAAAGTTGGCTTAAGGTTTGACAAATGAAATCGTTTTTAGGTACCACACAACAAAAGAAAAGAGCCCACTGCCAGGACAAAAAGTGTTCCAGATAAAGAAGCTCAAGAAGATGCTGTTTTCATTCCTATGGTACCAACAAAAGATGTCTTGCATGATCATGCTTATGTAATTACTAGTTCACTGAAAAGCCTCAAATCTCAATTGAAAAAAAGCAATGAGCAACTAGTGGTTTTGAGGAGAAAATTGAAAACTCAAAGACAAAAGGCCAGAAGATTCAAATCAAAATTAAAATCTTTGAAAGGAGTTATTAAAAAGCTAAAAGAAAAAAAATTGATTTCTAACAACTGTCAAGAACAGCTTGACAAGTCTCTTTCTGGGGTCCCTATGGCACTTCCTTGATAGATTTGATAGACTCCGCGCAAATAAGAAAGGAAAAGGTCATAAATGTCCACCTGAATTGAAGTCATTTGCCCTTACGCTTCAGTTTTATTCTTCCAAGGCATATGAATTTGTGCGACAGAAATTGAATCTTGCATTGCCTCACCAAGCTCACATTAGGAGATGGTATGCCAAAGTTCCAGCTGCACCAGGATTCACGCAACCAGCATTTGTGGCAATAAAGGCGAAAGTTGATGCAGCTAGAGAGAGCGGAAATAGTGTTGTGTGTTCATTGATGTTGGATGAAATGGCTATACGGAAACAGGTCTCTTGGGATGGGAAGCAATTTACTGGGTATGTTGACTTGGGGAATGGAACACCAGATGATGACTCACCACCTGTTGCGAAGGATGCTCTTGTTTTGATGGCTGTTTGTATAAATGGATCTTGGAAAGTCCCTTGTGGATATTTTTTCCTTGATGGGTTGAGTGGTGTCGAAAGAGCTAATCTTGTAAATGTGTGTCTGCAGCGATTATGGGACACTGGAGCAGAGGTGGCATCTGTTACATTTGATGGTCCGTCTTGTCATTTTACTATGTCTTCTGAGCTTGGTGCACCACTCAATGTTGAAAATTTAAAGCCTTATTTTCCTCATCCAGTCCAATCTGAGAAGAAGGTAAATATTTTTTTGTTGTTTGTCATATGCTGAAGTTAGTTCAAAACACATTTAGGGACGGTGGTATAATGGTTGATATGTGTGGTGAGAAGATTTATTGGAGATACATTGAAAATTTGCACAAACTCTAAGACAAAGAAGGGCTGAGGCTGGGGAATAAAATCAAGATACCACATATTAATTGGCGACAACAACCAATCAAAGTGAACCTTGCTGCTCAAACATTCAGTGACAGTGTAGCTGATGCCATTGAATACTGTAGGACAGTGTTAAAACTCACACAGTTCCAAGGTTCAGAAGCGACTGTCAAGTTCATTCGTTTGTTTGACAGGTTGTTTGATGTTTTGAATTCAAGAAATCCACTTGGCAAAGGATACAAATCAGCTCTCCGAATTGCTAATAAAAACCAATGGTATCCATTTCTCGAGCATGCATACTGCTACATTTCCAGTCTCAAAGACACCACAGGAAAGCCAATGTACCAAACAAGGAGGAAGACTGGGTTCCTTGGGTTTTTGGTAGCCATATGCAGCACACAGAATCTGTTTGCTTCTTTCGTTGAAAGACAGGAAGCACCACTGAAGTACATTTTGACATACAAATTGAGTCAGGATCATTTAGAGCTTTTCTTTGCGGCCATTCGTTCAGCAGGTGGGTTTAACAACAACCTAACTACTCAGCAATTTACTGCTGCATATAAAAGGCTGTTAATGAGAAGTAGCATCCAGGGGGGAAACGGAAACTGTCAAAGCCAAGACCTGACAGACATTCCCTATGTGGTGAGTGACAACTGCACAATAGGTGATCAAGAAACATCTCAGAAACATCCTTGATGAGGGAATATGACTTATCTGACAGGCAAACACCGCTGAATTTTGACCATGATTACTGCATTAGAAGCATATCAAAGCTTTCTGAGTACAAAAGGGCTGCTATCTCCTACATTGCTGGGTTTGTTGCTCACATGGTGGCAAAAAAGCTTTGTTGTTTGACATGTTGTAGTGCACTTGAATCCAGTAGTCATACACCAACATTGCCCTGAAAGACAGAGGAGGCCTATTTAAGCCAACAAAAAGTGTGGTTGCTGTTTGTGAAGAAACAGAAAGATGTTTCCAAAGAATGTTAACCACAACTACAGGTGAGCTCCCTCGTCTTAAAGGCATTCCTGCTGCGATTTCAGTATCAGTGTTACAAGATATCAACTTATCAAAAACCTTTAAAGAGCTGAATGACCACATGCTTGAAACTGCAGTCACAGATAATCATCTGTTCTCGCTTATCAAGAATATTTCACAGGCGTACTGCAAAATCAGACTGTTCAATATGGGAAAGGAGACAACTAACAAGCTTTTTGGAGCTAAAATACGTAAAAAGCTAAGCAAGTTAGTCCTCTTTAAGCATCAGCAAGCCCCTTTCTCTCTAGAAAAATACCCCTTCTATTCCAGTGGTCATGGCAAAAGATGCCACCTCAGTATGGTTGTACCCAACCATCACAAATAGCCTTATTGAAATTTTAAATACAAAATACTACCTATTTCTCGTGCATATAGAGAGAAGGAAACCCCTTCTATCCCAGTGGTCATGGCAAAAGATGCCACCTCAGTATGGTTGTACCCAACCACCACAAATAGCCTTATTGAAATTTTAAATACAAAATACTACCTATTTCTCGTGCATATAGAGAGAAGGAAACCCCTTCTATCCTAGTGGTCATGGCAAAAGATGACACCTCGGTATGGTTGTACCCAACCACAACAAATAGCCTTATTGAGATTTTAAATACAAAATACTACCTATTTCTCGTGCATATAGAGAGAAGGAAACAACAAATTTTATGACCACTCCCTTTAGATTATCTGAAAACGACTTTAATTTCATGCAAATCTCAGATAAAATTTCTAACTAGCACAAACTTTAAATAGAGCTAGTAGCAATTTAGAGATTATAAAAATTTTGTTAAAATAACTGCTTGAAACTGTACTTTAGTTGACGGAATTCTTTCTCAACAGAAACACGCAACTAACTCTGAATTTTCAAATAATAAACTAAACTGAATCTTTTATCTTTTCACGGCAGTAAAATTTCATGACGTATAAATGACAAGTCACGAAAGAATGGAATTTCACACTAAACGTTTTTGTTGTATTAGCCGACTACTAAAGCGACATGTGCCCTTTAATCAAATTAATGCCTTTGAAAGTTTTCTTTGCGGTGGTTTTTCGTGGAAATAGCAGTTTGTTCGTCGGTTGAAGTGTCATTGTCATCAGTTTCAAAAACTCACCTATGTAATCGTAATACTAAAAAATGCTAATGGTCCGAATTCAATCAACACATGCTGTATTTGTGAATAGCTTTTATTTTCTCTTAGATGAAGGAAGACAAACAGTAGTTTGAAAGACAATTTATGGAGTATTGAAATCGATTATATCATATCAGCCATTAGCGACCCACCCAGATTAGCAACGTTTGATACCAATTCCTTTCTCTTCGTATATTCAAAGAAAATCATAATATTAAAATTACATAAAACTCCTGAATTCAGAGCAGAGCTCCGTGCTTGAGACAAACACTCTTGATCGAGGGGCAAATCAACAATTGAAACGCTACAGCTCTTTTTAAAAATCCCTAGAAATCTTTTTGTTTGGAGGGAAACTGGCAGCTGAAAGAGTGAGCTACCTACATTCCCACAAGTATCCTCAGCGGTCCAGGCATAAGGACCTATTGCGCTTTTAGATTAGACAAAACGATGAAGACAAAGCATCTGTACCATTATTACTTCCAAGTAACTTTATGATAAGAAAGTAATCTGTTAAATAACATGACTTGCTTATAGGCCTAAATGAACCCCTATCTCATTGGGTTTATTTATAAACGTCCACGACAACAGCATCAAAAAGAGGGCTCCCTAAAACGACATACATAATTAACATTAGTAAACATACCTGTTTTGCCGTCTCTCTTTCAAAAAACTCAAATCCTTGTTGTCAGTTTTTTTTGGAAGCGGCGTTACACACAGAACGTTACGAAAGCCCCAATTCAGGAGAGTGTGCTCCAACTTGCTCCCGATAACGGATTCAAACCATTTGCAGAGCTGGATTTTGCTCCAGTTGCTCAGTAGTTTGATTGGCTAACCAGCACTTCCTGGAGCAAATTTTCATCAACTGGAGCGAAATCCAATGGTCTGATTGGTTTATTTGACCATGACGTATTTCATGTGGAGCAAAATTGTGAACATCTCCTCCACAGTCAACACATTAGCAACTCAGACAACAAAATGTAAACCAGTTCTCTAAGGCACCTATCTAGTCCACAGGGGTTGTTTGGGGAAGGGGGGGGCATCAGGAAGTATTAATTGATGATTTATGAAGTAACAGAGCTAAGTTAATATCAAACAGGCACTATAATAAATTTAGAAAATGAAGGTTTGCTCCGGTCTAAATCCGCCACTGCTATCCTAGTGGTCATGGCAAAAGATGCCACCTCGGTATGGTTGTACCCAACCACAACAAATAGCCTTATTGAAACTTTAAATAAAAAATACTACCTATTTATCGTGCATATAGAGAGAAGGAAACCCCTTCTATCCTAGTGGTCATGGCAAAAGATGCCACCTCTGTATGGTTGTACCAAACCACAACAAATAGCCTCATGGAAATTTTAAATAAAAAATACTACCTATTTCTCGTGCATATAGAGAGAAGGAAACCCCTTCTATCCTAGTGGTCATGGCAAAAGATGCCACCTTGGTATGGTTGTTCCCAACCACAACAAATAGCCTTATTGAAATTTTAAATAAAAATACTACCTACTACTCGTGTATATAGAGAGAAGCAAACCCCTTCTATCCTAGTGGTCATGGCAAAAGATGCCACCTCGGTATGGTTGTACCCAACCACAACAAATAGCCTTATTGAAATTTTAAATACAAAATACTACCTATTTTTTGTGCATATAGAGAGAAGGAAACCCCTTCTATCCCAGTGGTCATGGCAAAAAATGTCACCTCGGTATGTATCCAACCACCACAAAAAGCTTTCTTTAATATTTACATACAAAGGGGTTCACTTTGAGAATGGGAAATTTTTATAGTTTGAAATCAATGAACGAAGACTTGGGTATGTAAAGACTTACCAGCTAACCTGTAGATATATTATTGTAGCCCTAAATGTATTAAATAAATCATCTGTTGTGAGCCATAAATAATTTGGTCTATTAGCCTATTATGTTATGATGAAGAGAATCTCTATAAAATTTACGCCAACAGTAAAGTTTGGTAGTCAAATGTTTCCTTTTCTATGTTCCAACTGCTTTTTTTCAGTATTTTGTAGAGCTTTAGAACAAGTCAACATCGTCTTTATTAAAGGTGCTAATATTGTAGGCAATAATGATCTGAGCAGTGACACCAACTAACGAAACCCGCACGCGGTAGCCTATATACTGTAAACAACGAAACAGTCAATCATGCCTTGAAAGTGTTAGGATATTATTTAAGAAGCTTAGAAGTCAACAATACCTTTCAGCACAGAACATTTCCAAGTACTTCGACAAAGTTTCTCTTCTTATATCAATATGACCCTGCAATGTTTACATCTGTGACCCTGACTGAGTGGGTCACAACTGTGATGGCTGCTATGCGGTATGATTGGCTTCACAATTGGAGCGCAGTTGCTCGATCCAGTCTTTTTTCTAGATCAGTGAGTGAAGCCCACAAGTGAAACTGAGGCTGAAAAGATAATCTCGCACACATTCTGCACTGAGGCTGTTCTTTATAGATCTTTCTAGCTGTCTGTGGGGAAAAGTGGCCGCTGACCTCAGTTTGAGAGATGACCTCTCATCTTGCTTCTTATTTGCTTTACTTTCTATTTAGTGGGTTACTTATTGAAGTGTTGATTTGTTTTGATTTATTTGCCTGGGGTGCTTTTTTGTGTTATTATGATCTTTGGTGAGTCGGAGTTGTTCAGAGGCACGGATCATTCTGTGAAAGAAAGCGGATCTACCGAGAAACCCAATGAACAAACGAACCTAGAAGTGAAGTCAAAGAGATCGCACAAGAAGAGAAGAACTCAGGTGACGAGTAACCATTTATATATCTAAAGAGCATTCAATTTGAAGAACTCTAGAACGGATCAAACTCTTAATTAATTTATTTTGTTTAGTATTAGTGTAACTGCTTGATCTGCCTTATTCTTCGGAATTTAGAATGGTTATCTATATCTTTATACAGTCCTCTTACGATTTATGATTATATTGAAATCTATTTGACTCTGTGGAAAAATATCGAACCCTTTTGGGTATTCTATTCTGCTAGGTAGGTAGGCTTTGCTAGTCGCCTAGCTCCAAATTTGGATCTTATACAGAAAATTATCTACACTGTCTTTTAATACAGAAATTCATCAAGACCTGTTTTGTGGTCTTGATAAAAACTCTTTTCTTGAAGCTGCCAAGAGATGATAGGCACAGAGATTAGATAAATTAATTTCTGGAAGATATTTTGACGTATCTGGTGGCTGTTAAATGATGCCAATAAGGATCTCCAAATACACTCCATTTCGGGTTGATCAAGGTCGAATCTTCGTATATATGGTATATGGGATGCAATATATAGCCCCACACCGCCTCCTTTATCTGCGTTTGAAAGTCTTGGTTTTGCGATAAAATCGTAGCCAGAAATTTTAGCCTAAGCCTCATCATCATTTGAAAGATGAGTTTCGCTGAGGGAGAAAATATGGATCTTTTTAAAGCTCTCTAAAAGAAGACAGATGTTGTGTTTATGTGTTAGAAGCCCTCTGATGTAAGATTTTGAGGCCAGGCTTATTTTGCAATACAGCCAGCTCGGGTAACTCATAATGTGTGTCAGCGTTTACACCATTTGCTGTGTTTTGAATATCAGCAGCTCCATTCGAACTTTTGCGATCATGTTTTGTTAAGCATGATAAACAGCGAGCTTCATTGAGATCTTTGATCAAGCATTTCAGGTGTAATGTGTCCTGACATTGCACACACATAGCTCTACTCTGGTTTTTTCGCACTGTTTTGGCACATGAACAGCACTTTATGGATTGACCTGGGCATGTTTCAACATCGCCACAGAGTAACAGCATCAGTTGAATGAAAGTAGGCCCATCTGGTCGAAGGTGTACTCCATGGCTCTGTTGTTGTACCCAGAACGAAGAAGAGATATAGCATTCAGAGATAATGTTATCCATATCCAAATGATTTAACATGATTGGTAATGAGTCAGTGCTGCAAAATGCAAGCTTCTTGATCGATGAAAACGACCATAGGAACAAACAGACGTAAAAGAATCCAAGTTGTGCGACCGCCATTCTGACTCCATTTATAGTTGTTTGTGATGCTTAAATTGATAATGCTTAAGAATGTTAAATTATATGGTTAAAATTAGTTTTTTCTTCAATATTTTATGTTATTTCTAATTGAATTTCAAGTAAATTGACATTTCTATTGAAGAAAGATAAAAACATATCAATTCTAGTTACCTGCCTCTTCAAATATTAATCTTAAAACTTTAATCAGCATTTTCTCAGAATAGTAATTTTGGAGTTTAGTGCAAAGAAATATTTTACCTCCTGATTATAACAAAACATGTCTATACACCACAAGAAAGCTTATACTTCAGAGAGAGGGCCTTATTTTTTACATTAGATAACTATTTGTCTTAATGATTGGCCTTGAAAAGGAGAGATGTATAGCCAAAAAAGTGAGATTTTGTAAAATGTGTAACAAAAAAGTACAAAATTAGAAAATTAAAATTTAAAGACCTTTGTGCAATCCTTTGATGTATCATTTTGGCTTATATGTTTAACAACAACTAAGAATAGCTTTCAATAAGCAAGGAATGTTTTTCCCTATTTGCAATAGCAGCTATAAGTTATTTTAAGAATTTTATTACATTTTTGTAAAAAGGGCAAAAAGTTACCTCAAGTCCCCAAATATTAACAGTGTAGCAATACAACAAAGATTTTAGAATTTGGACCAGTAGCAGCCTACTTTAATCATTTTTCAGACAAGGGATGACAACTAAGGTCAAATTTATTAAGATAAAAAAGAAAAAACAGGAATTGCAAGGAGCAGCAGAAAAGGGAAATTAACCTGGGACTTGCAATAAAATAGGTAGTTGTTTAATATTGTTTCCTTTTAAATTGTTATTGTCGTAGTAATTAGATTCTATTTTATTGTTATTTTTTCTTTCTTATTAATGTCTTATATTCCTGCAGGGATCTGAGGAATAAAACGATGTCAGAATCAGATGTTTTCTGTTGCCATTGAGTAATTGCCACAAGATGTGGAGCTTACCACAAAAGTAAAGGATGCCTTGTATCTTGTAGTCAAGGAGCACCTGTAATGCCGTGGGAATTTTCTAAAAAAAGCAAGCCACCAGTGTATATGTGTTAAGGAGACACCAAAGAACACGAAAAGTTTTCGTGGCAACTTTTAATCTCGCTCAGACAGGATTATTTGGGTCAGGTTTGTGAAGTGTAGATCCCAACATGGGAAGGAGGCTCAAACATGAAATTGCCCGTATTTATTCATTATTTGCGTTAATTAATTTAACCTAAAAAACTGCAATAATGCAAATAAATGGTTCAAGTACGAAGATGTGATTTTAGAACGTTAATTGGATCACGTGGCTAAGCTAACATGAAAACGAGGCTTTCACAGAAGCTCCACTTGTAAACTTGTAAATTTTGTTTTACAATGACATTATACCATACACATCATCGATTATTTCTCTTTAAACAATTTAGGCGTCATCATCATCTGAAACCTCCTCTCCATTTGGGTAGAGAATGTCCTCATTCTGAATATAGTTATGGCAGGCGATCCTTATGAACATAGTCTGAACATAGTTATTTCTAAGCAGGTGCAGAGATCTGTACAGTTTAAACAAGCCCTGCAGCATTGACAGTAGAACACTGTTCTTTGGAGCATCCACATTTTTGAAGTTGAAGTATCGCTTCAGGGGCTGGTGGCAGGCTTGTCATGTCGAGGACAAAGGGCAGGTAATTCCCACCAAGCAATCTAGGGGCAGGGATATTTAAGTCCTTTTATTGATACACTGTAGTAGCAATGAATAGCTAAAAACTCTTTACTTGTTCTTTATTTGCACCAAATATCAACAAAAATACTTGAACTCTAGTAATTATAGTTTTTATCAACCAAGACCAAAAGAACTATACTGCATGTTCTTTTATAGTTTAAAAACTATCATCCACCATTTATAGGCTCCTTGGTCACGCTGGGATAGATCCAAGTCTTTATAAATAGGATGCCACTGGATTGAACCACAGAAATTGAGAGAGAAATAGAAGAATCTTCAGAATGGGAAATAAAGATCAATGAAACTCTGGCAAAGATCAAGGTACCGTATTTACTCTAATATTCCTGCTTCTCTTTTATTCCCGCCTCTCTAGTAATCCCGCTTGTATTTCATAGATTGTAAGAATAATCCCGCCTCCCCAGTAATCCCGCATGCGGGATTGAAACTTTTGATTGGCATTTGCTATTCTTTACACACTTTCTATGGGTTGAAAATCATGGATTGAAACTTATGTTTGGAGTGAATGGGTTAAATTGTTACGCTACGAAGGTCGAACTTGTATCATGTGCTGGTCCACGTGGCTATCATTGTGAATATCGTTTTATTAACTTTTATGCTTTTTTAACTATTGTTCTGTTCTAGTGTTTAATTGGCTGTTATCATGTTCTGTTTTCTTATTGGCTAGTTGTATTTTAGAAAGCTTATAAAGTAGCTTGCCTGTTTTAGAGTAGGAGGCTTTTCACTGTGGGCGTTCTCGCCTTGCCAAAAGAATCGTGGCCGTCGTTTCCCGATGATAGAAAGTCGAAGCGTGTGTCGCTTGAAAGACGTCGCTGTTGTCCTGTTGCAATTCGAAGTGTTATAGTCAAGGACGCCACAAGTCGCCAACACTAAAGCAAGCAAGCTAAAGGTCGTGAGTGCTTTGTTATCATTGTAATTCTTAGTGTTTCTACATTATTTATATTGAACATTTGAGACTGATTTCATATGAAGTTTTTCGTTGACTCACAAACTGTTAGACTTAGAGGTGTAGTCTAATAAAATCACATGCTTATGTCAGAAACGGGAGAGGGCAGAGAGCTGTCTTATTTTGCAAGTTTATCAAACATCCAAGTCTCGCAGCATAAAAAGACGTTTGATTCTTTGACCTCGTACTACTGTCTATAAAGCACAATATCTGCTCTGTCTTGTCTGTGAAAATAAATATCCAACCCCCTATTTAATTTTAGCCCCCCATACATGTTGGAATTGCATATTTTTTTCTCTGATTTGCCACAATCATGTTTAAGAGACTTTTTTGTTGAAACGGTATCCTCAAACTAGACTTCAAGACATTAAAAAATAATCCCGCCTCTCCAATATACCCACCTCTCGAATAATCCCACCTTTAATTGTTAGGTTGAAACGCTAATCCCGCAGCAGGAATATTAGAGAAAATACGGTATTTTACAAAATGAGTTACTCTTCTCCATCTCAAAATGCAAATGTTCTTGATACACAAGGTGAACTTCCTTCCCTGACAGGGGTCATAATCTTAAAGACTCATTGCTAACAATGGGCCTTTGGGAGCGTGGCGACGGTCCAAACAATGGCAGTAATTGATTTTAGACAGTCTAAAAATGCATTATGGGATGCTTACGTAGCGTAATGGCTCATTGTCAGCAATGAATCTTTAAAGGCAAAACATTGTTTTAATTGTTTGAGAAATGGTCATTTCCTTAAAGATTGTAAAAGCAGCCACAATTGTATCCACTTGAAAGGCAGACACCACCAGTCTATTTGCATGAGCAAAATGGAAATTAGAAGGAATCTGCAAGTGAGAGTAACAGCGTTACAGACACGGCTAAGAAGAAGGGTTCAGTTATGTTGCAGACAGCTAAGGCCTACGTTTATGGAGAAAACAAGGACGACAAGACAAAGGTCAGAATTCTCTTTGACAATGGGAGTATGCGTCCTATCACGGAAAAACTTCGCCACAAGCTCTCATTGAAGACCGAAAGAAAAGATAAGACATTGAATTTGAACCCTTTTGGTTCAAACAAATATCGTAAAGTAAAATGTGATAGAGCAAATATCGTAAAGTAAAGTTTAATCTAGAATTAGATAATGGCGAACGTCTCGTTATTTCAGTTCTAACACACCCAGTTATCTGTTCACCAATAAATAAGCGTATAAGCCTGGCAGGGAGCTTAAGGCTTGGTGATCGCAGCGCAGAAGGCCAACAACCCATATACATTTTAGTTGGTGCAGATTTTTAATTTGATATAGTTTCAGGAGAAGTTCAGAAAGGTAGTTTTGATCCTACTGCTATCAATAGTAAATTAGGTTGGCTATTGTCAGGGCCTATCTCTGATAAAATTGACAATGATTCCTTTTTTAACATTGTTTCGCATCTTGTTAAAGATAGTCAATCAAGATTTTTTGCACAGATTTAACTCTCCGTGATAAGCAGCCTGACATGAAAGGAGAAGATTCAGCTGAACTAAAACATTCATTGAAAACCTTCTGGGAGCAAGAAGCCGGAGGCTGGCATGGGAAGGAAAGTGACGATGAAAAACTTGATGAGCTAAAGGTAAAGCTTGATATCCAGTTTGATGGTACACGGTATAAGGTAGGCCTTCCTTGGAAGTTAAATATTTCTACTTCTTTACCTTATGATAATGACATGTGTTTAGGACGTTTGAGGTCTCTATTTTCTTGTTTAAAGAATAAGCCTAAATTGCTTAAGGAGAATGATTCGATTTTTTGGAACAGCTAGAAAAGGGTATTATTGAATTGGTTCCGGAGGAAGAAATACGCAATAGTAATTGTCATTTTATCATCCACTATTGTGTTATTCAAGAGGATAAATCAACTACGAAGTTTAGAGTCATTTTTGACGGTAGTGCATGCTCAAAGGACAATTCGTATTCTCTTAATGACAGCCGTCAGATATTGAAGAAGCATTTTTACAAATTGATGTTAAGGAGGCAGACCACAAAATTCTATGCTTTGTATGGTACGAAAATATTTTTGATAATGAGCCTAAGGTCGTTCAATTTAGAATCAAATGCCTTCAATTTGGTCTCACGTGTTCACCAGCGAATCTCGGTGCCACCATTCGTCATCACATTGACCAATTTTCAGACAAATACCCGGAGGCTGTCAAGATACTGCAGCGTTTGAATTGTGACGATTTGTCATGCGGCGCGAACTCTGTCGAACAGGCATTTGACATATACCAGCAATGTCAGGATATAATGGCGGTTGGGGAGTTTAACCTTAGGAAATGGAATTCCAACAACAAGGAGATATTAGCAAAAATCAAGGTGTCTCAAAAGGTTAAGGACAGGGTAACACCCCCTGGCAAATCACAAGTTGAAGAAGACAACCAGTCTTTCGTAAGTTCTCTATGGGGTTGCCTACTAATGATAACAAAATTCTTGGACTATATTGGGACACAGAACATGACTCAATGTACGCTTCATTGCAAGGCTTGGATGCTTTCGCTAAATTGTTACTGCCCACAAAAAGGTCTGTCTGTGCTTAAAGGGAATGAATCAGCATAAGAGGTAGAGCATTGGGGGGGGGGGGGGCTTTTTGAAAAACGTGATTTATTCCTGTGATCACTTTTGCGTTTTTGAGAAGGAGGCTGTCTCCTATATGGCGCCAGTTTCGAAGCGAATGCTACTTGATACGGAAGAAATCGGATGGATACGATTGATGCCAACACTCTCAACAACTTGTTGGTATTTAGGGAAAACAATAGAGGAAAAGCAACAAATAGGAGGTGAGATACCGTTTTGAATACAAATTAGATTGGCCTAATTATATCAAGGGTCAAAGAAAAGTGAATGTCTGTCACAGTTAACCATAATGGAACGTTTATGAATTAATGTTGCCACTCCTTCTTAAAAGACAAATAAATTTGTGAGATGTTTGGCAATGAAATCAGCAAATTTATACTAACTGGTTTCGGTGGACAGTTAGCAGTTAGTTTCATATTTCGTAATGGAAGATATGAAAGCTCCTTTTTCAAATTTTTGTTTCAAATGTACCATATTTAAAAGATGAGTTCCAATTCCGTTAACTGAGACAGTTTTCATTTATTTACCTATCAATCAGTCCTAAATACAATTCTACACAATTTCATGAAAACAAAATGGTTAAAAATACCATACAACAAAAACAAATTAAAGTTACAAAATTCTGGAATAGAATTTAACATGATGACTAACTGGTTAAGGAGGAGCTCTCTAAATAGACCCATGTCTTGTTCGCCATGTCTTGTTCGAGCCTACCCTAGAGTTGGCAATGCGCAATAATGCAGACCATCTCCATTATCCTTTTGACAGAAGCAACAATGCCTGTTGGCGGTTTACAGCTTACCACCAGTACTGTCTCTGGGCCTGGGGTAGGCTAGGAAAGCATAATAGGAAAGTGATTCCCTCCTGCTGTGTTTGGATGATAAGGGATAAATGTCCTGATCAAAATTCAAGCTACACTGGATTTTTTGATGTAGAGTTTAATCTGTAATTTTTCAGAATACATCAAATTACCTGCATTAAATTTCACTTTGTTTCATATTTGCACGTTTCACGTGTGGTGCAACAAGGTCAGTTGTGGGAGGGGCTGGCTTTGAAGCAATGTTTCTTGCCAATGCCTTGGTAGCTCTCCTTGCCACACCTGAATTCCTGTCCATATGTCGTCTCCACATGATTTTTGCTTGCAACTCTAAATAAGATTTTATGAATGTATAACAACTCAATACTACTTAACAAAAACTGAAATAGAAACTTTATTTCAATGATCCACCTATAGTATTCATCATTCAATTGTACATGACAACAATGTGTATTACAACAAAACCAGCAAAATTTGTTTTATCAACCAAGAAATAACTGTTTTAAAAATAATGTATGCTGGATACTACCTTCCATATACAAATACGACTTAGGAACAGGAACTGGAACTGCATGCCACATCTTTGTCCTTTTACCCCATTTTCTAGCAAAAACGTGGGTACCATCTTTTCGCTTCAACTACGGTCTGTTTAGGTGTGCATTATAATCTAAGTATGCCAGCTCACATCTGGTAACAAAAGCATCATTCTTGTAACCAATTCGCTTACAACAGTACTCCAAGATCACATTGTGGAAAACCTATATGCATAAAAATATTTTACACAAAATTTGCTGGCAGCATTGGATTAATGGTACAACATAAAACACATGGCAACTGCTTTAGCCTACCTCCAGTAATAAAGAATCTGCACTTAATTGATATTCTCTTCACTTCTACGGAAAAATGTTTATAAACACTTACCTCCAACATACCAGTATGCCTGTTCCGAACATAATAGTGTAGAGAATTTAATAGAATGCTATCCATGACTATCTCTCTAAGAGCTGACAAAGTATTACTGCCAGGCTCTAGCCACTTCTTCCCATTCAATGGTTCAATTATGTTGTCATGATCACAGTCCTGGTGGTCATCCCCAATGTGATGTAAGAGTCTGGTCCAAAGAAGGCGAAGTTTCACTTCATTGCTGTCACAATTGCCACAACAGTACCAGAAATGGTTCCTTATTGCTGAAATCCATGGCAAAAGCTCTTGATGGGCCTTCTTCTTTGCAACCTTTGAGAATGCATAAAAAATGTGATAGCTCTATCGTGACAATTATGCCATCATCACTGCAAAGACTACATGCACATTAGTGTATCCAGATAGAAAAATAAATTCTTTAAAGAAATCTCATACAATAGTTTCATTAAAATAAAGTTCAAAACTTTTTGCAAGATCCTAATTTGTCAACCCCTGTGTCAAATACCCCCACAAATAGTAAGATAGAAAAAAGCCCTGTTTTTTCAGTTGTTAGCCACATAGCTGCAAGATATGTTTTAGTCAAAAAACAGATCAAAAATTTACCTCAAACAGCTAAGAGCTAACTCTATTTGTTTTGTGCCAGACATCTTTACTGTGGAATATTCCCATTTTTGGCACAGCTTGCAGCAAAAATTTTTAATCCCTTTGGCATATACAGCATTTTTGTGATTAACATTAAGGATCTTCTTCAAGAATTATGCGAAGCTAAACTACCATGGGATGAGGAGTTAACAGGTATCAATAAAACTAAATATGAACCTATTCTCAGGCGAATTGAACAGTTACAGTGTTTGGAGAAGCCGCGTTTTGTTTTGAAAGCAGCAAAACTGTGTCACATTCCTACTGATTCCTTCAACAATCTTTATTTCAACCCAGTCATAAAGAGGTTTGCACAAGCTGAAGCGAACTTATTTTCTATAGTTGTGCCCAACTTCTGTCTATAGAACTTATCATGAAATTCAAAGTAGTTGTTTTCAGGACCCAGAGGTGCCAATACCACAAGGGTATCAGTAGCCACAATTGGGTTTTCCCCTCTATCCAGCGCTACCCTGGTGGCTTCCAAACCCTCCCCAAGTGGACTGCTAGGATTGAGTCCCACAACATCAACCGTGCACAGTATAGCCCCCTCTGGTATCCTATCTATTTCACTTAACTAAGACAAGAAATAGTGTCCTTAATGTACGACCTAGAGAGGCTAATCAGAAGATTCAGGTGGCTAACTAGTAGACCAGAGGTGATGGGGTGTTGAATATTTGATTATCTTGTAGACACCACTACAAGGCACGAACTGTAGAAGCTTATATCTGTAAGTAGTATACGGGGTTCGGCGTAATATGACCAAAGACGTCCAACATTAAAAACGAGGTTATAGTTAGTGTGATTATATATATCGTAAAATAAACTAATTGAATGGCTTACACAAGTCGATAGTATAATGTATAATTCGTAATCCCTATAAAAAAACCGTTCTTTGAGTTCAAATGCGGCCACAACTCCCTGCGTGACCGCTCCGTTTATCTTCGACTCTTGACTCCTTGCTCTCGACTGACCACAGGGGTCCGAAGTTATAACAGAAAGATAACGAAATCCAACATGGGATAGCATTATCACCTGAGCTGGCAATTAACTAGACTAACTTTTCTGACTTAACCTTTTTGCGTAGACTACGAATCCAGATGTTGCTTTGGCGTTTAGGGGGGCATTTTCTAGATATAGGGGTCAAAGCCCTAAAACACGCAATGTGACCTAATTTGACTGTATTTAGTTATTGCACTTTAGAAAATGTTTAATTTTATCAAAAATTGGTTTCTTGATCAATGCTCTGTCAAATTTGGCCTTTTTTGGCATTGATGGGGGGGGGGGGGCAATTACAGGGAAGGGGAATTTCACTATTACTGTATTCTTAAAGCGTTTAACTTAAATTCGCTTTTTTCTTCTGATTTCTTTGCTTGCAAACAATAGCTCCACAATGTCCTCAGGATAGTAGAGTGATTGGCTGGTTCTTCTTTGTTGATTGTGCTTTGTAAAGCTTGTCTTTATACTCTTGCTACAAAGTTTGCAAGTGTTTTTCGAGGCTGCTTTTACATGGGGGCAGCAGTGACCCACCAGTTACTTTGTTTTCCTTTTGAAAGGTCCACCAGAATATAGCATATCTTGCTTCATTCACTGACAGTAATCGTTTCTCTCCATACAGTGTGCAAACGAACCTTTCTAAGCCGAGTAACAAATTACCACTTGCACAATTTTTCTTGCCAAGCTCTGAGAATATTTTTCGGAATTCTTTATCGCCTCGAAAAAACGCTTCCAAAATGCAGGCTTTCCTTTTGCAAGAAGAATGAGATGTAGAAATTTCCTGAAAATGTATGCAGGCCAAGGAGAGCTTGATTCCGCAATAAACATAGTGCAAAAGCATTTAGATCCAGAAGTCTCCTGTATTTTCTTCTTCTATACTCCATAAAGACATGCAAGTTGTTAGCCTCCTTGGCTAAAAGGATAACAAGAATATCATCATCTCCAGAGCGCACAATGCAAACTGTCTCCTGTCCCTTTTCATCTGTAGGACATGGTGAAATAGGTAGCAGATTTTGGTACCTGCGTTCCCATGGTTTGTGTTTGACTTTCCCACCTGAGTTACCCCTTTGCTCTCAATTTTAACATAAGAATTTTTTCTTGCAAAGTATATTGAGACTACTTATTGTTGCGCTAGAAATTCTCTGACGAAGGGGCTTGACCTTTCGATAGGGGGGCTATGCAATTGGAGAGAAAGCATGGAATCCCAATTGCAAAAAGACGCACAATCGTTAAGGTTATAACAGGACATGAATGTAACAGACAAAAAAGAACAGCTTCTTAGAGCTTAATCAATATTCTTTTGTTGGGAACTCGCATTTATAACAAAATATCCCTAAAAAGACAAAGACGCATGTTGAGAATGTTCTTTGAAGGTCTTTTTCCATGATTTTTTCACAACGCTGTAAACTTTTCTGAGTAATAAAAAAAGACTTCATGTAATCATCAAACAGAATAGGAACCATTACATGAAAGTTAGTACCTGAGACGGCACCATGGTTGCCGCAAAAGGTGGGAGAAATGTTCAAACCTTGATGCTTCCAGTTTTCTGGAAAATTCACTCATTAGAGACATTTTTACTACTTTACAATACAGTCTTATTCTAAAAATAAATATCCGTGGGTGGAAAGCTATTTGACGGTTTTAATCGATTTTCTGGTAGTCATTCTCATCATTCGCACATCCAAGGCTGAAAAATTGTAATGTGGAGTTTAGCTCCCAGTGGTTTCAGTTTGCAAATTAACGTTTGAAATATTAACATTCCAAGGAGCGAAGAGGAACAAATCAAAATGAAAATGAAAGCAATCAAATATATCATCGACTATTATTGATTTTTTTAACTAACGCCACCATCAAGTTAGCTGAGTAAGCACCAAAAATGCTGAATCTGCTGAGTTAAGAACAGATTCAGAAATCTTGGGGGGAGGGGTGTTATCCATGTGTCTCAATGTGTCCATGCATCAAAGTATTCGATTTTTGTAACTTTTATGACTGTGCTCCAGATCATTCTATGTTGAAGATAAAAATAACTTACAGAAAGCTTTTCATTTCTTTACTCCGAAGATTTTTCAAGTTCTCACAATTTTTTTTCCAGATTAATTTTTGGCACCAGGTTTTTTGGCACTATGACTGATTATAATGCAGTATGTAGTAGCATGCTCTTGGCTGTTTGGCGTCTGTATCTTCAGTTGTTGCAAGGGCAAGAGGATTAGCTCTACTGTGGTTTTTTTTCGCTCAAAATTAAAAAGGTACCTTCTTGATTCATATTCACAAAACTAATCTTCAATTAAACTCATATGATTAATCCCATAGAGGTTCATCTGGTTCTTGGTTAATATGTGCTGCCTTTGTTTTTAAAATAATTTTTGGTTCTTTGTTTTTTACGGGGGGGGGGCTCTTTTTTCGATTAGTTAACCTACTTAGAGAGCTCCTCCTCAATCAGTCAATCTTAATTCAATCATGTAAAGTAATTTTTTTTAAATTGTTAGTTTTTAGTATGTAATGTGTCTTAGTTGTAGAGTTATGTGTATGAATTGTATTCGGGATTGATTAATAATGAATGAAATGAAATGAAATAAGTTAGAGCTTTGTCTATATCAACTGATCCCTTTTCTTTAAACGATGTTGAACAAGAAGTTTTCAAAACTTCTTATATTTCAAGAACATACGTAATTTGAAACTATTATCACTGTCTTTTTGTTTTCGTAAGATTACTACATCACCAGATAATAACAAAAATTACCAATTTTTTTAAAGTGTGAAAGTGGAAAACAGTCAAATTAGGTCAAATCACGTGTTTTTGGGCTTTGACCCCCTATATCTAGAAAAAGCCCGCCTAAACGCCAAAGCAACATTTGGATTCGTAATGTATATAAAAAGTTGAGTCAGAAAAAGTTAGTCTGGTTAATTGCCAGCTCAAGTGATAATGCTCCCCCTCTCACCTCTGGTCTATAGATATTCCGATATTTTTTTCTGTAATGGTGTCACAATTGGAAATTACTGGCCTACCCTCAACACCACTTAATCCCTTATAAATCTTAGGCAAATGGAAAATCTGCCTGGTTTCCCTCACAAAAAAAATTAGTCACTTCCTTTACCCTAGGTCCTCCACCCTTTACTCATTAATTCTTTAATTAACGGCCTTACCCAATTCTATTGTCGGGTCAACCTCAATCTTTTCATAAACGTGCCTATTGCCTAATTACTGGTTAACCTCTATTATATAGTCTCCCTGTACCAAACCAAAACCGCTAATCTCTTGTCCGCCTCCTTGATAACGATGCTCCTATCGCATTCATGACTATTAAATGTATTGAGTTCAGAAGAGGAAATGTTACTGTGATACTTACCTTCTGTCTGGACAAACAGCATCTTCTTTTCCAGTTGTTTGTTTGAAACCATACAAATAACAAGCTCAGCTTGTCAGAAAACTAAGAAAAAATGGTGTAATACCAACCGCAGCCCTGCTGTACCGGGCGCTGTCCCACAGTCTTGTGCCGAACGAAACCTGGGAGCCAGTATGCTATTGAAGTACTGTACCCGCATTAAAGGGGCGTGTTTCAGCATAGGCATTCTATACTGTTTATTCTCTTTCATACAGAGTGTTATATATGTACACAAACATATCAATATATCTATACATATATATACACATCTGTACGATATATTTTGTGATTATGAGTCCTTGCTAGCTCCTCAGCTAATCCACCAGGCAGAGCATTTCGGGGCTTATGATCAGTATGCTCTTTTACACCTGGGTGCCCCCTCACCCCTGCGTCCAGGGATGATGCCAGCAAAGGTGTGTTAATATGTTGTAGCAGTGTATATAAAATATGTATATTGTAGCCATAGAGGCATGTATCATCCTTTGAATGTAGAAGTATGTTGCATATATAGACAAATGGTTATAAAATTGGGATATCTTGTTTATGCAGATAAATCGCGAATAGAAAAAGCATTGGAGTCTGGTGTGACATAATAGTAATGTTGATGGTGTGGTATCGAGGCATCTTACAATGTCATATGATGCTCAAAATTTAGTATGAGTTAACCAATCTCCAAGGTTGTTGTGCCTTTGTAAGGCGAGAATGGGGGTTTTTGACCATATGTTTTGTAATTCTTTATCCTTTGTTATAATATTCCAGTGTTTTTTGAGAATTTCACGGATGTGAATGGTGCGGTTGTCATAGGGTATAATGAAGGGTAAAACAGAGCCTTTCGGTGTGGAGAAACTGCCGTTATTTATTTGTTTAGATTCAAGTAGCTGCGATTGCGATAGTCTAATGACCTTATTGAACTGTTCATTTATATCATTGATCTGATATCCCCTTATGATGAGGTTGTTTTTTAATTCTTGTAATTTTGAATATAGCTCTTCGTCACTTGTGATAACTCTTCTGTAACGTAAGGCCTGGCTGTAAATGATTCCAGTTTTACAACTCCATGGGTGGAAGGAATCACCGTGTAAGAGATTGCAAGTGTCTGTTGGTTTTTGGTAGAGTGAGGTGGTAATTCCCCCCTCTTTGTGTGAGTTTATTGTTGTATCCAAGAAGTGTATATTTGAATTGGAATAATTTGCTTCAAACTTTATTGTTTTGTGGACGGTGTTGGTGTATTGTATAAAATTTTGTAGGTCCTCAAGGGTGTGTGGCCAAATGAAAATTATATCGTCGATGAATCTTTTCCAAAACATTGGAGTACGCCCCATTGGGGCATTTTGTAAAATATGTTGTTCTATAGTTGTCATAAATATGTTGGCATAGTTGGGAGCGAAGGGGCTCCCCATTGCAGTGCCCTGAATTTGTTGATAAAATCTACCATTAAAGGTAAAATAGTTGTGTTTAAGTATGAATACCATCATTTGTTTGATGTAACTTGTACGCATTGGCGGGGTGTCCCCATAATAATTCCGGATGGCCTAGAGGCATGCCTCGATCCCCTCGTCCTGGGGGATGTTGGTGTATAGAGATTTAACGTCTAGCGTAACCAGCCACGAGTTTGGTGGAATGCTAGTGTGTATTTCGAATATTTGTTGTAAAAAATGAGTGGTGTCTTTTATATATGAGGCACTTTCCTCGACTATCGGTCTAAGATAGTGATCAAGATATGACGAGAGTTTCTACGTAGGGGAGCCGCAACCCGACAGTATAGGCCTCCCTGGGATGCCCTCCTTGTGAATTTTTGGTAACAAATAGAATACCGGTGTTCGAACCTTCGTGTTAGGTGTAAGATATTCGAAAAGTGTTTCATCAATACGGTAGTTGTGGAGGAGATGTGTTAAAAAAGTTGTAATCTTGGCGGATGTTTCGATTGTATGATCTACTGGATGTTCTTTGTAAAAGTTTGCATCATCAAGTTGTTTTGTGGCCTCGCGTAAATACATGTCTTTAGGCCATAGTACAATTTTGCCTCCTTTGTCGGCTTTTTTTATTGAAATATTGTCTATTTGTTTTAGGCTACGAATGGCCTCTTGCTCCTCTTTTGAAATATTTAGAGGGTTGTAGTAGTTTTGTGTGTATAGGTTTAAAATGTCTGAGTGTACGTTATCAAGATACTTGTAAATGTTGGGGTTTCGAACAGATTCAGGTTCCCAACTCGATTTCCCCCTAAATGGAGAGGCAGTTGTATCACTTTTGGTGTCCTTGAAGTGGACTTGTAGGAGCATTTTTCTTCTGAATTCATTAAATGATTGTAATGTTGTATGTATATTTACACTTTTCGGTGTGACAACGAAGTTTAAGCCTTTGTTTAAAACCTTCTCTTGTAACGAATTAAGTTTCAAATCACTGAGATTGACAATATTGCTGTATCGCACGTTGTGAGATTGTTGTATTTTGTTTAAAAGGTATTTGCGTGTTGATGATTTTTGTGTTTTCGCTTTCACGCGATGTTTTCTATTTTGGCCTAAGATCTTTCTAAGGCGTTTTTTGGTATGTTGATTCGTGAATATACGTGTACCCTCGGATCCTGTATGCAGCGAGAACAATAGAAGACAATGTAAATGAGGTTTGATAGTAAAGTTGTAAAATAAGATAAAAAAAATTTTTTATGTATATTGTTAAAGTTATATGTATAATTATGAGTTCAAAATTGTTCAACGCCGTTCGCGTTTCCGCTTATTGCCTGTTGTTGAGACCTCTCTGGTTCCTTTGTATCTTATGTGTTTATCCATGGCCAGGGTTTCTGCCCCCGATACAATACCAGCGTATGCACCGGGATATCTTTTTCTGGCCATGTTTATGTAGTTTTGTGTGAGATCATCTTGCAATGACCTCATTGATTCGTGATGGGAGGCCAGTATGTTGCACATGGTCCTGGCGAACGTGCAACAGGCCTCTGCCACTTGTTTTTGTAAATCCGACGAGAAATCGTTTCTGTATCGGACGTTGACCTCCGGGTAGAGAAAAGTCGGATATCGACCTTTCTCTGCGTGTCTCTGAAATTCTTCAGATTTGTCCTGGTGGTAGAAGCTACTCGCCAGGCTGTTGGATATAAGGGCAGTCAATTTGCTGTTCTGCTCTTGATATGTCCCACTATTGTGCTGGCTGGTGGAGTGTGTTTTTTCGGACCTCTTTCTGAGAGGGGCGGAGGACTGTTGTTTTTTCTTCGGTATTTTGTAACCAGAGAGGCCATGCCTGGTGTTTTCGGGTGTGCGTTGGCCACATTCAAGAGGTTCCTCCTCGCTGGTGGTTTCCAGCACCATGTCCAGAAGTTCTTTTGTGTTATCTGTGCAAGTATAGGTATAGCAATGTTGTGAGATGTGTTGTGTGATATTACTCTATATATACAGAAACATATACACACATATGAATATTTGTATATAGGTTTCACCATTTGGATGATATGTATACAAAGCTTTTTGTTCTCGATAATTTTCTGGACAACCAAACCTATGTAGTCGTTCCCGTACCATAAAGGTGGGTCGTGTGATGTTTCATAGGTTGCACGATGTACCAATATCATAGATATGTAGATACAAAGATATATTTTCCTATGTGTACATTGCGTTTGCTTTATATGTACATGTTTATATGTGCACCGACCGGTGTATGCTTTGCGAATTCTGGTATATATTGATAGAAACATGAATTTTGGCTATATATGTAACGAGTATCATATGAAATACTTGTATAGAGTGCTAAACCATGTGAGGAGAACGAACATTATAGGTGTGGATAATTTGTAATTTGTAAAGTAGAAATGTAGTACCTTTCTTGGTGGTGGATGAATCGCGTGTGTCTTCTTTGTCGTTTGAAAGGTAATTGCTGGCCATTATGACGTGCTGATTTTGTGGATAGTCTTGTGTTATATCAACAAGCGCAGGCGTAGATTTGAGCGAGAGTGAAGCTCAGGGGCTCCTATCGCATTCAAGATTATTAAATGTATTGAGTTCAGAAGAGGAAATGTTACTGTGATACTTACCTTCTGTCTGGACAAACAGCATCTTCTTTTCCAGTTGTTTGTTTGAAACCATACAAATAACAAGCTCAGCTTGTCAGAAAACTAAGAAAAAATGGTGTAATACCAACCGCAGCCCTGCTGTACCGGGCGCTGTCCCACAGTCTTGTGCCGAACGAAACCTGGGAGCCAGTATGCTATTGAAGTACTGTACCCGCATTAAAGGGGCGTGTTTCAGCATAGGCATTCTATACTGTTTATTCTCTTTCATACAGAGTGTTATATATGTACACAAACATATCAATATATCTATACATATATATACACATCTGTACGATATATTTTGTGATTATGAGTCCTTGCTAGCTCCTCAGCTAATCCACCAGGCAGAGCATTTCGGGGCTTATGATCAGTATGCTCTTTTACACCTGGGTGCCCCCTCACCCCTGCGTCCAGGGATGATGCCAGCAAAGGTGTGTTAATATGTTGTAGCAGTGTATATAAAATATGTATATTGTAGCCATAGAGGCATGTATCATCCTTTGAATGTAGAAGTATGTTGCATATATAGACAAATGGTTATAAAATTGGGATATCTTGTTTATGCAGATAAATCGTGAATAGAAAAAGATAGGGTTCACCAGTTGAGAAAGATAGGATTCCACCAAAGAAACAGTATTTGAAGTCCAGCTGGACTTTGAATTAAAGACTATGTTTTCGATTCAGTGATGTGAAAAAGGGCTGTTTTCAGCTTGTAGAGGGGTGAATGGTAATTCTTTGAGGGTCATTCGTGCAGTTTGGCTTAGTCTTGTTGGAAGTAGCTTACACCCTTGAGAATTTTTCTTGTTTTCAGAAGTCGACAGTCCATTTCCAAGATGGCTGCTTTCAGAAACACTGCAATGACCATCAAATTGCTTGGTGCATCAACATATATAACGCTGAAGATGTATTTTTCTGCCCCTATGATCACTAACTGTCAGTGGCTATTCAAATAATTCCATCATTGGGCAGAATTCAAAAATATATTTCTAAGCTGTAAAGCTTGTTATTGTTAGAAATTTTGCGGGAGATGTTCTGATTTTCAACCAATTCCGTTGTGCAATCTTCAATCTTCAATCTTCAATAGTTAACTCCTAAAGGCTATCCAACCAATCTGGAGAAAATGTTGCATTTGGTTTTGGTTCAACAAATCATAAATTAGGAATAACAAAGGCTAACAAAAGAGTAAAAATTGTCTCGAATAAGTTTATACTAGGGTCCATGTGTTGGTGGAGGCTACCTTTACCCACTGGCGTGGACGCAACCATTCTGTCACTGATACTTTGAATTTCTCTTCTCTCACGCAATTCATAATTTCTGGCGGTAGGCTATTCCAAATTCGAATTGTTCTTACGAAGAATTGATTTTTGAAAGCTTCAGAGTGGAGGCATTGGATTGTTTGATATTCGAGCGGATTTCTGGTTGAGGAAAGGACAATTTCTGGAAACGAGATGTTGAGCATCATGTTGTTTTAAATTTTATTGAAGATTTGAAGGTCATGGATGCAGTGTTGGTGCACTAAAGAACAATGCTGAAATTTTAACAATGTTACAGTTCTAATTAACTTAAAATACAACAAAAGGTTGACACAAAAAAATGTTTTGAATGGTATACTTTCCTACTCAATGACCAATACAAAAACGTTTGCCTATCATTCCACTTGAAAAATTGTGCATAAAAGTCACCACGTTGTTGTTTGGATGCTAGGAAATTTCAGCATTGTTATTTAAAGGCCAATCTCTACTGATGCTTTTTTCAGCGTTCTTCTGGAAAATTCGCGTGATGAATAATGGAAGTAGTTTCAACTTTTCGTTAAGCAAAATTACTCAAGGAAAACATAAGACAATAGAACGTCATGATTTTCGTAATAGGCCTATGCAATATGGCGTTCTTACACTAACTGGAATTTAGTAGAAGCGAACCTGATTTGCAGTTACGTTCTTTACTGGGTAGAATAGGCAACAATTCCTTTTCACAGGGAAAAACAATTTACAAATGCTGACATCAGGTTGGTTGGTGTCAACCAAGAAGAATTAGAGCTGGAAACTTTTATCGATGACGCACAAGATCAGAGCAATGATGCAGATTCTATCCGGGAGAGACCTTAAATGTTGTTTGCATCCTGCCCCCAGTCACCAGGAATAACACCATTTGAACTATCTTGATCCACAAATGAATCTGGACAGTAACAATCAACACAAACCATAAGAAAGTTATGTAGGGACACTACAGCTTTTGTTACTGCAACAACTTTTTCTACTTTTGCAGTAATAGGATGGTGAAATACACGAAATCTACTGGCAGCAATTCCAAAGGGGTTTTTTTATTATTCTTCTGGCAAGACTGAGACGGTAATTAAAGACTTTTTGTCCAAGGAAAGATTGGTAAAGGGATATGGCTGCATGGTTAGCGACAAAAATGAATGGAAAAACACGGTTGGAATTAGAAATTGTTTCATCTTTGAGAATTGAAAGTAATTTATTTTCAATGGCATATCCCAGTTTGCTGTTCGTTTACACACTGCCACTATCACAGATGACAACTAGAGTAATTTTGTACCTTGTGTCACAAACACCCATAAGTACAATGCTGTGGGTCTTTTGTAGTTACAATAGTTGGAGCCCTCTCTTGGTGGGGCAAACATTTTTACATGTTTACCATCAATGGCCCCAACAACATTTGGAAAATTCCAACAATTTTAAATTCAGCTGAAATTTTCTTTCAGTCATTCTCAGACGGTATTTTTAAATACACTTGCTCGAGCATTCGTTCCCAAATTGCAATACAAGTTTCATGTACAATCCTGCCAACCGTAGTAGCACTCATTTTGAATTTTAGGCCAATTGTGCAATGTGCGTCCCCAGTAACTAAATATCGAAAAATTACTGCTAATCTCTGTTCTGGGTTTATAGGTTTTCCAGGTGTGTGGAAGTTTATTGAAGATCTTTGCCAATAAGTCTGAGAAGATTTTCGAATGTTTCCGGTAGCATAGGAAAGTATTTGACAAACAATTCGTGATCATGTAACTTTAATTCCCTGACAAGTGATTGGTATTCTCCTCTCTAATCTCTTTCTTTATATAATTTGCGCACCCAATATTTACATGTTTTTTTTAAAGCTCGATTTCTCCTCCAATGTAAATATAACTGAATTTTTCTTCTTCTCAAAAACAAAAATCGTAAAAGATCAGGCCGAGATACCATTTTTGTTATAAGAATCTCGTGCGCGCTAGAATTTGTTGGAAACAGTGGAGATTGGAATGCAAGAAATTTTGTACGAACGCTTCAGTGAACGCTACGAAACAAGCGTCAGTGAAGATTCGGCTTAATGTTTCATTTTCTACTAATAGTTTTGAAGAAAATAACAATGATATTTCGAAAAAACATTAACAATGCATTTCCTTTATGGCCCGTCCATAATAATTTTTATTTTTATTATCTTCTCTTTTGTCAACTTTCCTCTCCCAGAAATAGAAATTTTTTGTGCTTTGCTTTGGGCAACTAAGTTGTGTAATGCTGTTCCCAATCTCTTTGTCACATGATTAACACACTCTTCCTTATTAATTTGAATGGCATCACCAGACACTTTCTTTTGCACAAGATTGTCATAGGTTTTGCTTGATTGATAAAATACCAATCAGTATCAATCAATAACTATCACCATCTGATGAAATTGTTGTGTATCTGAGTTTGTGTTTTTGTTCTGACCTTTTCCAAATCCATTTCCATAGAATTGGAACACCCTGCGTAGTTTTTTAGCAATGTCCGAATGTTTTTCTAGCCAATCATCAAAGATTACATCCCCACTAGATGGAGCAAGTTGGCACTGCAGGCAAAAGTTTGATAGTATCTCATAATCAATGGGTAATCCTGTGAGGAGGTCAATGACAAGGCTTTAAATTCCCTCGTATTAATTTCAAATAGAGCACGCCAAGTTGCAACAGAACCGATTCTCTCACCCATGTACTGTTCAATGATTACATCTTCAAAAGTATCACAGACGACAACACATTTTACAGGAAACCAACAAACATTGTAGATGACGATGAATCACAGTCTAGAAGAGAAACATTTTGGACAAAGCACTGTTGCCATCAATGTGCACATTGAGCTCTATTGCTCAATAAAATAGCAATCATCCTCAAAACTTTCACATTCCTCATGAACATCTAGTGACATTCCAAAAAACGTGAAGCTTTCTAGTGCTGGTTGATGTATGTGGCTTTTCAGATGCTTCTGACCAAGGATTAGGCCCAGCGATTAGTTTGGAACTTGTGCAGTTTCTAACAAGTTACTCAAATAAGATTTTCTGTAAGAACGCCTTCAGCCTCCTTGAGAGGCATTTGAAACTCTAAACTTTGCCTTTCCCTTAGCTAAAGCCACAGGAAAACGAATTCATCATAGATTGATAATATACGATTGTCTGAATTCCTTGAGTTTGTTGGAATGAAAAAAGCATGATTGTTGTTACAGGTCCACAGTGGCCTAAGATTTTTCTAACAGCCAATTCAATCACTCAGATAGCATAATAGGCTATAAGGCTGCTTCTAGGTGCAGGTAATAAATTGAATAATTACCTAAAAAGGAGGATATTATTGGTGGAAAGAAGTTAATAATAAAATTCTTCACAATGTGAGCCATCTTTTGATAGATAGTCACATGATTTTGCGGCAAGAGAAACATGGTCAACGGCCTGAGAAGAAAGCCTACTTTCTGTTGATCGTTTCATGATTTCATTAAAACCTCCTTAGGTAGCATGTGCTAGAACTAGAAAATTTTCATCAAAAAGAAGAGCTGACAAGTATTGAAATACATTTTCTGGAAGGTGAATAATTTTAAGAAATTTCTAACCAAGAACAAAAAAAATTAATTTGACTAAAATATTTGATTTTTGACTTGCAACCTACCTTAACGCAATAATAGTTGTTGGTCGAAGCTGTTACGAACTTTTGAGAACGAGCCCTCCTTGCTTTCTGCCATTCTGATGAATGTGCTGATGAGTGGTATGTGGTGATGAACAAGCAGAAGCTGATATACCATCACTGGGAACTGAGATCCAGAAAATAAAAGAAAGTAACCTAGACAAAGGCAAAACTCTTGAGACTGTCTGACGAAACATCACTTGGAATGATTTTAAGCGTGCCAGAGAAAGATACTTTTCATTTAGTTAAAAATTATCTAGGCAAGATGACTCTTATTAGAATTCTAATGTTTCGGACGTTTGTGATGTATCTTCTGATTCTTTGACTGAGCTTAGATTTACATTACACTCCCTATCTGCACGGTTAAATGAAGCAGGTTGTTTGCCTTTTCATCCCTATTTTCTATTTTGTTCGAAAATACCATATTATTGCGAAATGCATTGTCTGCACAGGATATTTCTAATTCAATTTTGTTTTCCATGATCCATGTTATTAGGACGGCGTGTAAATAGTCATTATAATACAAAATGTTTCGTAGGTAGCGGAACCTAACACATTTAGTTTCAGTAGCAGAAGCAGCTTTAAAAGACATTTGATCTTAGCAGAATTTTGTGTCATCTAAAGCTGCAAGACACATGATAAGAATAGTTGAGACACCACAACTATTGCCATCCTTTTGCAAGGGGATATATGACCAGCACTTGCGAGCACATTGTGCCCATTAATTGGGTCAGATGATGCATTTAGTAGGTGCATGGATATGATGGAGATTGAGGTGTCATCAAGTAACCCAACCCTCAAACATTTTGCAAGGAAAAAGGGCATCTCATCTGGAATGTCCCGAGTGAGAGAATCTCCCTAATATAATGTGCATGTGTGTCTACAGAACCAATCTTCTGTCCATCATTGCAAAATACAGATGATTTCTCATTGCAAGCGAATAATATTGCAAAGGGCTTCTGGAAAAACATCAAAAACTCTATCTGCCCTTGCAATGTCGACGTGAAATGTTTTTTCTTTACTAAAAGAGGCTTTTCCTCCTTCACAGTAAATGGTAACAATTCAGTCATACTTTCAGAAACTTTAATTATAGAGCAATATCGATGAGGTAGGCTTCTGCCACACTTCACTTCGCAAAGAATTTCTTGAATTTTGTTTTGTATCTGTTCTTCAGAAGGTCCAACTTCAATTTTTCCTTTAAAAACAAGGAAGCGAAGATGACTGAAATGAATGAGCAGGCAGTACTGCCATTGCGACCATTGATAGTTTTCTGGGTAAATCTATCTTCGTACATGAGAAGAATGCAATCTTCACTCCTTCCAAAAAATACCATACGCACTATTCTTAGGGACAAATGAGAGGCTTTTGCGTTTTATATTGATTGCACGGAAACTAGATTCAATGTCTTCATTGTCACCATTATCACCATCATTGCTATTGTCACCATCAATACCATCATCACCCTCAATGTTTTTGCTTTTTTGCAAATCGGCCGGTTGAATTTCCGATGGCTCTTGCCCTGCAGGTTCTGGTTCAACAAATGTGAAACCTGTATCCTCTGTGACTCCACTGACATGGGAAACGGTCTGGTACCCCTTTTGCAGCTCAAAAAATCAATGCCTTTGTTGAAAATTGACAAAAGACCATCACCTCCTCCACTAGTAGAAACACTGTATCTTCTAGAACAATCCTTGTAATATAAAAAGCAAAAATTCAACCATTGAATTCACAAAAAGTTGTATCTTAGTCCTTGGATATAGCTATGCTTATAACTTAGAGATTTTCTTATAACTTAGAGATTCAAGCCATTTGTGTAGGATTTGTTGATTTAAGAGTGTGAACTTACAACTTGATTTACAATGCCTTTAGACAAATCAAAGCGATCTTATGGAAAGGGCTGAATGGTGATCGAAGGGAACATGTGCCCCACAAAAGCAAATTCCACATATACTTGGATCAATAGGGTGCTTTCAGCATAAAGTGAGAGACTGAATTGTTTGGCATTCCATTGAGAATGTGACAAAGTTTTTATTTCAGCTTTGTAGTGTAAAAACAACATAGCCAGTATTAGGGTCAAGTATTTTCAAAAGTACCATTTGACTTACTCTTCTTCCCTGAGCTACTTCCCCAAAATCTTGACACCTCAGCTTCGCCTTGAAATGCTATTTAAGTTGACACAGATATTATTTCAAGACACTGAGCGTTAAATTATTATGCACTCAATCCATTTTCTACAACTAATATGCATTAGGAAATTCCAATTTATTTTTTAAGTCTAATGGCAAATGGTAGTATCGAAATTTCTAAAATAAATTCCAATAAATCTTATCTAGACCCTTCTATAATAACAGGGAAGAGTTTGTAAAGCTAGATCAATGCAGAATCTTTTTGGGGTGGGCTGAGTCCCTCTAGATATTACCACTGAATGGAAGATGCAAAAGTTGTCATGCAGGCCCTTGTTTGTCAACGTTTCCAGAAGAGCTGATTCTTTCTTTGAGGAATGGAATCACTTTGTTGGCATAGAACTTAAGATGGTTTGCCATCTCAAAGCTAAATGGTCCATTCCTTCCTTGCATCTTCGTCAAACATCCATGCACTGGACAACGTGTCTCATAGTAGCAATCGAAACTGTAATAACAGGAGTTGTTCTGAATTTACATATTAAGAACATGGCAAGAAACAAGCATTTCATATAAAAAAGGAAACACATTCCTGCACGGGAAAATGTGATAAAATTAGAAATCCTGCTTCTTAAAACTCCGGGAAGGCAACTTAAATTAACAGTTTAATTTTTAGGTTTGGCGTATGGGTGTTTAATAAGATTATCTTCAGTCAAGGATCAGGTATTTGAAAACACCAAATCAGGTACGCAAAATATCAATAGTGGGAAAATCGATACACTCTTTTGATATAGAAGGTAAAAAACTAACGATGCAACTAAGGTTGCAAATGGTTTTTGCAGCAACAAGCGATTCCTTTGTTCAATTTTGCCTGGAGACCCCAACGACCTATACACAAAAGAACTGACAAGAAATTCAATTTTTGGCTTGTGTCAAATCTAGAAGTCGAAAAATACCTTGAATCTATCAAGCAAAACAAGTCAACTGACATTGAAAATCTGCCTCTGTGTTTGTTAAAAGATGCTGCATGTACCGTATCAGCTCCTCTGAAACACCTTATCAATCTTTTACTTCAACTTTTTGCTGCCGACTGTGAACATGCAAAAATTGTACCACGTACTACCTACATTCACGTCCTGCAGAATTTTACAGCTGAAACTAACCACCACCCAAACTGAAAGACTTGAATCATTTTATGATCGCTCCACAAAAAATAATAAAACGAAATTAGGCGAACTGATTTTATTAATTTCATCCATTAAAAATGCAAATGACATCCGAGCATGTAACTCCTCCGCAAATGCATAAACAAAGAAACGTGATATCTTTCAACAGTATTTTGAAGTTCAAGACCACAGAAAAGTTCAAGACAAGAAATAACCACTGCTTGCTTAAACTTCCCAGGATTAAGACTGAATATGCTCGCAAGTCTTTTTTCTTCATGGATGCTAAAATTTATAATGAACTGGCAATTGAAATCATGAAAACCGAATCCTTCAAGGACTATGATAAACTTTTAAACACTTTTTAAAATGCATTAAATGTTTTTATCATCTCTGTAAATAGTTCATAACCAGTATCAATGCATTTTTTAAATTCAAGTAATCAAAGTACTTATGTAATACATTTTTATCATTCTTGTAAATAGTTCATAATCAATATCAATGTAAGTTTGTTTTTAGCGATTTTCCTATAGCAGGTTGTCATCATTGGCTCTAATGATTTTTGTGGTAAGCCTCATTGTCAAAACGAGGTCTTTTTTGTGCCTATCGTTGACTAATACATGAAGCACTACAGTCAAGAGGACTGGTCTTCCTAAACTTTCTGTGACCGATTTTTACAACGTGTCTCCTGAAGATAAGTTATCAGGTGAATTCTGCCTTAACTTGCCTCCATTTCTTGTCATCATTCTGGTCACCTTTATTCTCTTGAAGATCATACTTTTTTTCTATTAGCTTTAATAAGTGGTGTATTCGAAAGTTTATTTATATTTTTAAATTTCTCATCTGGCTTGAAATACATGAATCAATGTCACTGAGGATGAGATTTCTTCATCCATTGGAATGCATTTATTTGCTCATGGGCAAATTGCCATCATATTGTTATGACCTCATGCCACTAAAGCGCTTCACAAAGATAAAGAGGTTTATGCATTTTGTAGACAATGACATGTCAGAGGGACAAGCAGACACACTATTCAAGATAAACGCCATCATTGATGCAGTGCAGGATTAGTGTAGGAAGATTGAGCCAGAGGAATTCCAGGCAGTGGATGAACAAATCATTCCATCAAAAACAAAATATTCAAAGATACGCCAGTACAACTCAAAGAAGCCCAAGAAGTGGGGCTTCAAGAATCTAGTTCGGGCAGGTGGATCTGCAATAATGTATGAGTTTTTCATCTATGCTGAGGAGGATTCAAATGATGATCCACAATACAATTATCTCTCAAAAAGTGCCAAAGTTGCAAAGTTGTGTAAGTCACTGCCATGTCTCATGAATCATGAAGTTTTTTTTGATAATTGGTTCAGCACAATGGAACTGATGGGCTACATGAAGGATCAAGGGTTGTTAGCTGTAGGGACAATCAGAGCAAATTGCCTGCAAGATTGTCCACTTCAATCAAATTGCGTGTGACGATTATTGTGGATTATTGTAGATTATTTGATATGTTTGAGAGGACAGTGCTTGAGAAAGACTGTGCCTGATATAAAGAGAACAATGGACGTTACAGCAGACATTATATTTAAAGTGCCTTATTCGCGGAAAGATCTTTTGATCTGAAGAAAAACGTTTGAACATTATCATTGTGTCTATTTGTTTCTTTTCTCATTGATGGAAGGACCATTTAGTCTTGATGATAACATTAGGGTGGATACATTCTTTTGGCAAATAACCCTATTACATTTGCTGTCAGGTGTGGGATTTATATTCGAAACGATACTTGCAATACAGTATTCGAAGGTGCTGGAAACTGACCCGAACTCAATGCGACCAAACTCTGCTTGGACAAGCATTCAGTTATTCACTTACTAAAGGCAACACCTATATGTCATTGGAGCATACCATGGTGAATACCCTAAAACAGTATTTGAAGAATCTGTACGTGGAGAGAGCATGTATTTTATCAATGGAAGGTGACGCACAACTGTTCAAAGAGACGATAGTTCGTATACCCTAAATACCACACAGAGATGCATTTGGCTAACATTTATCTTACTGGACTTGTCATTTTAACACTAACGGACAGAACATTTCAGACAGTCGTTTATTTATAGTATTTGTATATAGAATCGAGGATGATTCCTTTTTTCAAGATGGGGAGGTATGTTATAGTGCTAGTTTAGATTTCGTTTGTTTTGCATCCTGTAACCTTAGTAATTTTATCACCATTCCCACATTCGATTGTTTATAATTCCTTTTGTTATCTAATTGCACCTTTAGATTCATTAACTATTTCTTTTGGGATTTTTAGTATCATTATTCAGTTTATGTAATTAATCTTGGGAGTAGTATATTTTGTATTCACTATTATTATGTAAATTTACGTAGCTATGTAGCATCATAATTAGTTCTTGTTTAGTTATATTTTGGGCGTGTTACATTTAGAGTTAGTTTTAGTTGAAGTTGAAGTTGGAGATTGAATTTGGTTAAAAGCGATTAGGTTAAGTTTTGATATTTTGTATATTTAGGTTCTCGACGTTTCACTTATGTGGCAAGATGCTTGTAAAATGCTTTTTATGGAATACGTAGCAGGACGATTTAGATTATTTTGGATTATTTGATATATTTGAGAGGACAGTGCTTGAGAAAGACTGTGCCTGACATTAAGAGAACGAATCCATGTTACGGGACAATAGTAGAGAAACATTATATTCATAGAACCTTATTCGCGGAAAGATCGTTTGATCTGAAGAAAGACGTTTGAACATTATCATTGTGTCTATTTGTTTCTTTTCTCATTGATGGAAGGACCATTTAGTCTAAACGATAACGATAGGGTGGATACATTCTTTTGGCAAATAACCCTATTACACTACCACTATTTTGCAGAATAATATGACTTTTCACAGAATCTTTTGTTGTGAGTATTAAATTTTATCTTCCCCCCCCCCCTCTCAACTTCCCAACCTGTGTTGAAGCCCGTGCTAGAAAGCTTTTTATTTCACAAAATGTTGGAGAACAATTTTCGACCATGGTTTCTTGTTAATGTCATACTGACTTTCTGGCCATTAAGGGCGACTAATGCTAGGGAAGGTTCGAGAAAACAGTTATTTTTGATAAAAAATCGTTTTAAAAATTGCTTTGCAGCACACCCTTTGAAGTTACATAAAACACAGGAAATATCAATAGGAAAACAAAAAGACTGATTAGCTTTATTCACAGCTTGGTTAAATTACAATAAATTTTCAGATTGCAGTTTTTACCACCACCCTGCCACAGCCATTTTGCATATCCGCCGAATAACCAAAAATTCATTAAATTTTAAGTCGAATAACCGAATAGGAATTAGTGAGGCCTAGTTTAAAGGTCGCATTTCTGTCACATCAAATTAAATTAACCAAAGGTGTGTTTCGTATATTAGCAGCAGCTTATATTATTTCCAACCAATTGCGCATGCGTAAAAAAGCCTGTCACTTGGAGAAAATGGCAGCCACAAACAGTGCCTCAAATCTCCCGTCTTTCAATTCTTTAAAATTAAATGATGAAATGCGCAAGATTAAAAAGAAAAAAGACATGAAGAAGAAAAGACAATTCACAATGTTGATGAAGGCTGCACAACAAAGAAGAAAGCTTATTTTGTCAGCTTTTCTATCAATACTTTTTTGGCAAATCCGACCACCTTGTCGATTCCACAACAGAGAAGTCATTTTCAGCACACTACAGGTTGGTGGGAGAGTACAGTGATGCCAGGTTCAAAGAAACGCTCAGCATTTCAAGAGGAACGTTTGTTTATATACTTGATCAGATGATGCCAGAACTCGAACGAATAAGCTTGAACAAGAGACCCCTACCTCCTGATTTCAGGCTGGCTATCTGCCTATACAAACTTTCAAGAGGAGATTACTATTTCACCATTGTCGAACTAACAGGTGTGGGTGAGGCAACAGTCTGCATAATTGTTATGGAAGTTTGTGCTGCGATAGTTCAGATTATGTGGGACTCTGAATTCTATGGCATATTCCCCCAAACTGAAGTAGAGTTAAGGAACTCAATGGAAGCCATAGAAGAACATTGGCAGTTTCCTTGTTCCTTTGCAGCAATATTTCAGCAGCAGCAATATGGATATTTCACCGTATTTCAATAAAGTGCCCACATGGTCTACAAGAATCTCGGAAAGATCGTCACAACTTTAAGGGATTTTATTTCATTGTATTGATGGCATTAGTTGATGCAAAATTTAGATTCACATGAGCAAGCTGTGGTTTCACTGGCAATAACCAGGAATCTACAATATTTCAACCCACACATTTAACCAAAACAATTACTCTTGGAAACATCATACCGAAAATTGCTAAAGATGTTGGTAGTGTAAAAGTTCCTCCTCTCCTATTAGGTGATGGAGCTTTCCCATTTCGCTCCTGGTTAATGAAACCATACTCCAATGCTTTTCTGAGTCATGGCAAGATGTATTTTAATTACCGATTAAGTAGAGCCAGGATGGTAACAGAAGGAGCCTTTGGGATACTGAAGGGACGATGGAGGGTCCTCCTTACGAAGTGTGCATGTGCTAAAGCTACTGTAAAGAGCATGAATTTAGCATGCATTGTACTCCATGATGAAAAATTAAATTAAGAGCAAATCAAATACACCTTGCAAGGCAACTAATAGAATTGAAAAAAAAACAAATTTTCTCTCAGAAAGGGGTTACCACAAAAGTGCAGATTTGTTCTCAATATTAGCTGATGAAGGAATTTTTTCAACTCAGTTTTTTTATGTTCTTGATTTAACTGTCACCATCAGGTCAACTGTTAATGTACCAGATACATTCAGAGAATTAGCAGTCAAACGGCTAATTGATATTTCACTGTGATTTGATTTCATTCATGTTGCATACAGGGTTGAAGAAACAAGTTGTGTTGTACGCTCTTGCTGAGAAGACAAAGACATACAAATTATTCTACTTGCCAATGAAGACCAAAACCTGCACATTCTGATTGAAATGGGACCAGCAAAGGCAGAAAGCTATTAGATCTTACACAATGTGAACTGTTGCCAGGACAAAAGCGACCACTTCTTGGACTTCATGCATTCACAGGAAATGATTACATTTCATCCTTTTTCAGGAAAGGTGTAAAGTTTAGTGCTGGAAACTAATTTAGGATTGTAGAGTTCCTAGAAATCTTTTCAAAATTAGGAGAGGTGAATGATATTTCTGAGAATCTCATTGCTGAAAAAGAAAAAAGGCTTACATGAGTTGATGATGCCTGAAGGAAGATATTTTGGAAGAATTTCACGAGAGATGAGAAGATAACAGACAATTAATCCATGGATGGATCGAGAGAATGGATTGAAGAATTCCGTCCATTCAAAAGGACTGTGTTCCTGCCACATAAAAGTTCTGTTGTATATGAATTTACGTGCCAGTGTGATTCTGGCTACGTAGGACGCACCACCCAAAGATTGGAGGATAGAATAAAACAACATGTTCCGTCTAATATTAGAAACAAAACCCATCCCCAAAGAGAACAGCCACTTCAGTCTTGCAAATCTAAAATTACAACTAAAACCTGCGATTCTGCCATCTGGCAGCATTTACTAGAAAACCCAGATTGTACAAAAAGCTATAATGGCGACATGTTTCGGATTATTGGTAAAGCCCGATCGTCGTTCCACCCAGCAGTTTTGGAATCTATCTACATAAGCATGAAAAAACAGCTACTGTGTAGACAAAAGGAGTTTGTTTTCACCTTAGGACTCCATTGGTAACATTCTCAATAGGCAAGCGGCACTGATTGGTCAACCTATAAAGTTATGTGCTTCGATCCACAACTGGGAATATATATTTCCTAGTGTATTTTCCTAGCAATCTATGTTCTGACGTTTTAAACTCTGAAGAGTGTCACACGAAAAGCTTTAGTTTACGAAATGTTTGCTTTTTTCAAAGCCATTTTCAAAGCCATTTTCAAGTTTTGTACCACCAAAAGATTGTTTAGACATTTAATCATTACCACCTTGTAAGAGTAGCATATTGCTCCATTTCAAATGAGCAAACTTTGTTGCAAGAGCGTGGAGACAAGCAAGCTGCGCAGCCCACAAGGGTCCAAGATGACCCAACAATGCATGGTTGGAAAGACAACTATTTATATGAATGGGTATCTGAGACATAGAAAATTTGTGAGCTTCTGATCACCAACGAAGAAATTGAACCAGATGCTGAAATGGCTGATTATGTGTCTTCTGATGAATAACTGGGACTTGGAAACTTTAGGTATTCGTGTTGATGAAGATGTTCATCAAAAGATTATCGATGATGTATCATTTAAAAGTCAATGTTACTCAGTACGTTTGCCCTGGAAGGCAGAGCATGGACCTATACTATCAAATTATAATAGTCCATTAGTAAACTCGAAAAACCAGTTAAGAAAACTACACCAGACACCTGACATTTTAATGCAGTATGTTGCCGTAATTAAAGAGCAATTAGAATCAGGTTTTATTCCAGAAGTAACTAAAGATGATGTAGCTACTGATGTATCCTATTTGCCTCATCAACCTGTTATACGTGAAGAGGCAGAGACCACTAAGGTCAGGGTTGTTTATGATGCTTTGTGTAAAGACAGGTCAACTAAAACGTCTTTGCCTACATGCAGGCCCAGCTTTATATCCTCTTATGTTTGACATTCTGATAAGATTTCGTGAGCATCCTGTAGTTTTGGTAGGTGACATTGAAAAGCCATTTTAAAATATTAAAATGCACAGAAGAGATTGTGATTGTCTACGTTTTCTGTGGGTGAAGGATGTAAATGTAGATAACCCAGAGATTGTAACATACCGATTTAACAGGGTTTTGTTTGGAGTAAATTCATCTCCTTTTTTGCTTAATGCCGTTATCAGGAACTATCTTGATAAGTGTAAGGAAGAAGATCCACAATTTGTTGATTGTTTAACCAAATCATGACTTAGTGACATTTTGTAAGGATTCTAATGAGGCTTTTTCTTTGTATGAGAAGGGTAAACTGAGTATAAGCGAGGGCAGATTTAAACTTAGGAAATGGAAGACAAATGATGAAATTTTATCTAAGAAAGTACTAGAAGGTGAGAATGAGGGCCAATCAAGTAAATGTAGTGTGGGGATTCACCAAAAGAAAGCAGATTCCATTTCTATTCAGGAAAATAAGAAGAAAGTATTAGTTTTACATGGGATAGAAAGGAGGATTTGTTAGAACTCAATTTCAATAAGATAGGGGAAAATAATGATAAGATTGTCCCAACAAAGCGCGGTATTCTGAGTACTTTAGCTACTTTGTTTGATCCTTTAGGCCTGTTAAGCCCAGTAGCTTTAGTTGCCAAGATCCTATTTCAAGATTAATGTTTGCACTGAGTGGTGTGGAAGTAGAGATAATTAAAACTAGTTTACACGAATTTGGTGATGCCAGTGGGAAGACATATTGTGCAGCCATATATATTGTTGTCGAAACTTCTATTGGTGTGTTTAGCAGGTTGATATGTTCCAAGACTACAGTCGCACTCCTAAAGGGTTTGTCTATCCCTGGATTAGAGCTCATGGCAGCAAAAATCTTAACAACACTGATGGATTAAGATATTAATGCGCTATGCTAACAAACTAAGATAGATGAAGTAAGATACTGGACTTACAGTATGACAGTTCTCTATAAGAATAAGTATAAGGGTGAGTGAAAGACATTTGTCCAGCACAGGGTTGACGAGATCCTTACGTTAACTAGAAAAGATCAATGGAGACATGTGGTAGGATTGTAGAACCCTGCTGATATAGGTTCGAGGGGTGTTTCCATTAGCAATCTTAATCAAAGAAGACTTTGGTGGTAAGGACCCTTATGGTTATCTGAAAGTATAGGAAGTGTGCCAAGTAATGTACTTGTTGAAGAGCTTATTGAAGCGAAAGAGGAACGAAAGTAAAGCTTATAATCTACCAAATGTTGCACCATTGCCAGATTTTAGAGTGAACTAAGTGCCACCCTTCAGCAAAATAGGAGTAAATTTTGCTCTTCCTTTGTATTGTAAGGGTGCAAGAAACAGCACAGCCACATTTCCTTGTTGTATAACAAGAGGTATACACCTTGAACTACAATCCTCGATCGGGCACCCTGATTTGTCTTCTGGCCGTTCACCTCGCACATCCAAATCCAGTAAGATGGCAGCTCTCGTTCTAGAAAGAAACATTCTGACTTGGTAATTACTGGCCCTTCTAGTTTGCCAAAGGCACAGATACTATCGAATTTTGATGTTGCCGAACTAGTGGTTAAATTTCTGGCTCTTGCGAAGGAGCAAAAAGACCTTGGAAAGGTGGATCTTGCCAACTTTGTCTTAGGAAAACCCGCAAAATGCAAAAATGAGCTGACCAAGAGTATGTGGAAAATAAAAAATGCATCAGCTACTATTTCACATAATACAATGTCACGAATGGCCATTGTCAGGGAAGCTCTTTTGGAACCTTGTGCCTATATGTGTGGTGGTTTGTGGCTAAACTGTGTCAGGGAGGTTTTAAGAAACAATGGGGTAAATGCTTTCAGTTTTGTGGATGCTGTTGACAAAAAGTTGCGGCAAACATTGTAATATCATGGTTGTGGGTCCCGCCAACTGGAGAAAAACTTTATGCTCAACCCCTTAAACGATATGCTCAGGGTATTTACTAATCCTGCTAGTACCGGCTATACATGGCTTGGCGCAGAGAATGCAGATGTCATCTTTCTGAATGACTTTCACTACTCACAGGAAATATTGGCCTGGCAAGATGTTGCTTCTTCTTGAGGGGCAATTATCCATTTTGCAGCCCCAAAGTCCACTTATGCCAAGGACATTATGTTCGATAGAGACATCCCCATCTTTGCAACTGGAAAAGAACCGATACAGTATCCTTGCGGTTGCAACTGCACCGATGAGCGAGAGAATGAAATGATGGACTGTCGGTGGAGATACTTCAATTTTCACTGGCAAAATGAGGAATGAGACGTAAGAGTAATTACTAAATGCAAACGCTGCTTTGCAGAACTGTTGATGCTCGGCTCGGATGCCTAGAAACTCTTCTTTGTTGATTACTTTCAATTGGTTATTCTTTAACTTAGTTAGTAGGTATTGATTACTTTCTAACTTTTTTATATTGAATACTTTCATACATGAAAATTTAAATGATAATACCATTACATAGATAGACTTTGATTAATATTTCGAGGCTCACTTATAGTAGTTTGTTCATTGGCACATTCCCATTGAGTATTGCAGGCCCCGTTAAATTAAAAGGCGTGTGTCACTTCTGTTTCGTGATTGTGACATTCATGACGATCCACTAATGGTTCACCATCCAGTAATTATAGGTTTAAGTATGAATTCCAACGATTGACTAACGATTCATTAACGATTCACCACAAGTATATAAGGTTTACAGTATCCTTTATAAACTGTGGTGAACATTTGGTGAACCGTCAGAGCCTGTACTTAAGATAACAAAATTAACAAAATTTGGTGAACCTTCAGTGAATCGTTGCTGAACCGTTGGTGAATCGCTGGTGAATTGTTGGTAGTTTCTTTTTATTTGTGAGACACACAACTTCCACCTAATTTTGGCTTAAACTTGATAATATTTTGCAAAACAGCCATTTTTGAGGTTTTGTTTTGAACAGAGGTAGTTCAATTTCAGACAGAATAATAATTTCATACAATGAACTGTTACAGATCAAAAAACAAAATAACAAAATCTACATGAACACGTTTACAAATCAATACTTGAGTCGTTCCCCTCTATTTCCAATAATTAGTTTCATTCTTTTGTTCATCAATTTTATGGAGTTTGTAGTTTTTAGGGGTATGTCTTTCATTTTACATCGTATTCTATTCTCAAATTCGTCCATTATTTCAACTTTGATGTTTCTTTCTATTGCAAAAAAGTTCTCTATTGGGTTCATATCTGGACTATGCGGTGGAACTGGCAGGAGAACTGAATTGATTCTTGTCATGGCCTCCCTTGATGCCCTGCTGTTTTGAGAATAATCTCCATCTTGAACCCAGATGCGAGATCCCTTCGCAGCCTCTTTGACCATGTTCTGGAAGTGCTTGTCCAGAAAACCTGCAAAGTAGTTTCCGGTCATTGTTTGTATTGTTGGCATATTGTGACCCCTTTGTTGTAAGAGAAAGCAACTATCATCTTAATGTATTTCCCTCCTATTCCGCATGCCTGTCCTTTCGCAGTGCAGCCTGGAGAGGTCCCTCTTTTTTCATTCCCATTACTCAACCAGCTGGTGCCATGGCCTGGCCTCGTGGGTTTCTTTTGTAAACGAAGCCAACCCCATCCAAATAGAAAGCAATTTTTGTGTCCACACATCTTTGGGGCAAAATTGAAGCATATTTCTGGCAAACTGGTCTGGCTGTTGTTTATCAGATTCGCTCAAAAGCCACTTTTCACGGGCCTGGAGAGAGAAATAACCATTTTATTAAGAAAAGGTGAAACTGTTCTTCTCGCCACTCTTCCATCCAGTAGGTCTGCCCTGGCCATTAGTCATTTTACAGTCCAGTTTGCATTTTGCCTTTGTAATGTGCCTACCAGCCTAAGAATTTGTCGTTTATCTTTTCTTGATAGTTTTTCTGGTCGTCCATGTGTTCTTTTTTGTTTCGGTACAGGCTCCTTTTTTATTTGATTTGAGAAGTTAACAGTACTGTATTTTTAACTTTTAACTCAATCATTCACTCACTCATTCACTCATTCACTCACTCATTCACTCACTCACTCACTCACTCATTCACTCACTCATTCACTCACTCATTCACTCATTCATTCACTCACTCATTCACTCACTCATTCACTCACTCATTCACTCACTCATTCACTCACTCACGTGTTGAATAGGTTATTATTTTTCTTGTTTCAGGGCCAATTTATGGCACACAAAATGATAAGGTAGATTTTTGTCGTAAACTGGAAGATTCTGTTTATTCAAAACCTTTGCTTTATAATGTTGTTTTACATTTGACCAGAAAGTAAGACAGTCAACTTCTTTATTGAAGTCTTATTTACCCAATCACTGTTCAGCAGTAAAGCGACTCACGAAAGCTAACTTACTATCAACATCAACTATCAATATAATGGAGAAAAACCACATCGAATACAGGTAAACTGACGGTCTCTATCACTTGATGATTCAAAATGTATTTTTGCACCAAAGAGTTACTGATTATCAATGTTTGTACTATGTATTTCTCCAAATATTTGAGATGATGTCATTTCTGCTTAATGATAACCCTGGAATTAAAATATCATCAAAATTGTGTAAGCCATCTGACTACTCTTAGTATTGTAAAAATGTCTACAAACATTTAATATTTTGGTTAATTATAGTTAAGAGGGGTTTTTGCACCATTGGAATCGTTCCCTCCTTAATAGTTGTTATACGACTGCGGCTGTGAAACAGATACTTTTTTCACTAAGACAGGATCTCTCCTTCTGCACACATTCTATGTACTCCATTGTCTTAGTCTGCTTCTCCAGGTCAATTGCCTAAGAAAGGAGAGGGTAGGGAAATAACCCCATGGCTCTGAAAAGCTTTTCAAGAGTTCTGAAAGCTATCTTAGATAACAGAGTGATTTATAAGCTTGATGTAGAATCTTGGGTCCTACCCCATTTTGATTAATACCATAGATATAATAGAGCTAGATAGCCTGCTCTATTGTTTCAGTCGGAGAATGGCAGTCCTCCTTAGTCTTTACTCCCTTCATGTAGCCATCAACCTCTGCCTGTGACTTCCTACCCTGTGTGAGAAAATGTTGCATGTTGAGTTTTTGTTTGGACTTTTTTCAAATTTTTGTTATGGGGGAAAATTCCCACCCCCCTCCCACTTTTCAACCTCTGCTGGAGCCCATGGTTCAAATAAATGTTAGCTCCAAGTAGGTCACAAAGATTTTTATATTCTTTCAAGAATTTCAACCTCTTAGGGTCTATTAGCATGGCCTACTCCTGGAGAAATTGCTTGCCCAAATTGATGAATAAATTATGATTATTTTTGAAATTTGATTTATAAGCTTTTCTACACTAGATGTAAACTGTTCAAGTTTGTGATGTTAAAGTTTCTACACACGTTTCAATTATTTAGGAGTGTATATACAATACATGAACCAGTTAAATTTCAGATTTGAAAAATCTGTTGCTATTTGTGCCAAAACTAAAAATATGATGCTATAATCTGAGCAATTTTTAATAAAATTGTATTATATTTGTAATTTCTTGGCATAGCTCTCACCTGATTGACAAAATCTTGTCATGTGTTTTCAACCTCCTTTGGCAGAAAATATTGAGTGAATAAATACTTTTAAGAAAAATTGGTATATTACCTGATACTCTAAGCTGGTGTTTGAGACATTGGAGTGTGTCTTGTGTGGAAAAAACACTTAGGAAAAAAAGGAATGCTTTGTCTGGATGATTTCTTAGCAACAGAAAAACTAAAAAACAACTTTATTGCAGGGGCAGTTGTGATGGTAACTGTTTGTACAATGCAGCATCTGTGGCAATTACTGAACAAGAAGAATTGTCTCAGGGCACTTACTTCAGCAGAGCTTTATCTTAATGCTACCTACTATGCATCCTATCCCCTTTTTTGTATCTCTGCTAGCGACAGACAAGACCCCTGGTCTTATTGGCAGGTTTTTCCAATTGTCACATTCTTTTGAAATGAGTGATCTGGTAACATCAAATCACTTTGAGCATGGGCAATCTGCAAAAGTTGAAGCACTTAAAAATTTTCAGGTTAAGAGATGGAGCCCTTTTATATGCTTATTAGCTTTAGCTAGTGTCATCAGGATACCGATACACACATTGTATCCTCAAACTTGTGGCATGATATCTGGAAAATGTGCAGCCAACATGTTTAATGCAATTTTTTATCCACGTTAAAGGCTTGATGGTAGCAATTCCCATATCCACTTGTTATGGTGTTTGAGGATTTTGAAAGACACATCAATCCAAATTTTAAACCCAATCATTTTGTGCCAGTTTTTGTTGGTGACAACTTTTCTCTGAATTCCAGTAATGCCACAACTAGACCTTCTCAAACTCTTGATGTTGCAGCTTCAGGAGTGAAAGATGACAAATCCAAATCTTCTGTCACTGCCTCTTTATCTTCATCGAAACAAAGCAAGATCTGTTCTATTCATCAACTGAATCATCTGATAAAATTATTTTGCCTGTAGAAACTAGCTCTTCTCCTGTTTCTGTACTTAAAACAGACAGTGCATTGGAAACTGCGGTTACAAATTCCTATGATATTGGTTCTTTTTTTGGTCAATCTTCAACAGCAGCTAAGAAGTATGGCCTTTGTAAAAATGTATGGGGACCAGATGCAAATTTTGTTTTTCCTTCCCATTCTATATATGTAAGTAAGTGGAACTTTTCTTTTTCTTGGCTTACTCTTGATGATGCATTTTGCCTTCCTTGTGTCATTTTTGGACGGAGGATTGGTGTAAATTCATCAAAAGTAGGCAAACTGGTGAAAAGTCCTTTCACAAATTTGTCCTGTGCAGTTTCTAGATTTAAATCACATAGCAAATCTGATATCCACCTAACATCTTTATTAACAATGCAGACCTTTCTAAATGTAAAGCAATATAGAATCAAGTCCATTGACCAAATCAGCAATCAAGCTGTAGATGCTCTTGTCACAAAGAATAGTTTAAAGCTTGAACCAATTGTAAAGATGCAAGACGAAACTTTCTACTGTGAGGACACAGGGATGACTCAAGCTATTACAACAAGGAAGATACAGGGAATTTTCAAGCACTTCTTGATTTGAGAGTTGACAGCGATGATCTGGTTCTTAAAGAAAACATTTTGATACTGCTCCTAAAAACGCCACATAAAGATCTAAAACTATTCAAAATGATATAATTTATTGTTCTGCAACCATCCTCAACAGTAAAATAATATCTGAAGTAAGGCATTCGAAATATTTGAGCATCTTAGCTTATGAAGTTTCTGTCTGTTCTAATAAGAAACAAATGCCTCTTGTGATCAGGTATGTAGACAGGAAGAACAACATCCAAGAAAGGTTTCTTAAATTTATACATTGTGACCAAGGTGTTACTGGAAAAGCTCTTACAGACAGGATACTTCATTGTTTGGTCAACGAATTTAATCTGGAAATTCAAAACTGCCAGGATCATTTTAGCATCTTAGCTGATGAAGTTTCTGACTGTTTTAATAAGAAACAAATGCCTCTTGTGATCAGGTATGTAGACAGGGAGAACAACATCCAAGAAAGGTATTTTAAATTTATACATTGTGACCAAGGTGTTACTGGGAAAGCTCTTACAGACAAGATACTTGATTGTTTGGTCAACCAATTTGATCTGGATTCAAAACTGCGGTGGTCATTTTAGCATCTTAGCTGATGAAGTTTCTGATTGTTCTAATAAGGAACAGATGCCCCTTGTGATCAGGTATGTAGACAGGGAGAAAAACATCCAAGAAAGGTTTCTTAAATTTATACATGGTGGTCAAGGTGTAACTGGGCAAGCTCTTATAGAGAAGATACTTGATTGTTTAGTCAACGGATTTAATCTGCATCATCATTCAAATGCCGTGATCAATGATGGGACTGGAAACATGGCTGGCAAGTATTCTGGAGTTTCTTCTGAAATCCTTAAATTGAATCATTTGCCTGTAAAGCTCTTGGATATTTGTGGTACCAGGTGGGTTATGCGTATTAATGGCCTGGCTACATTTCTGGAAATGTATGAAGCCATAGTTGAAACAATGTTACCCATCAGCCAAAAAAAAGATAGGGCTTGGAATTCATGAGCAGCTTATGCATCTTCTTTTTGGTCCAAGCTAGTGAATTTCAACTTTCAAATGACCCTCACTGTTGTAAGAAACTGCCTTGATTATACTCAGACAGCCACTGTGCAACTTCAAAGTATGGAGGTCGATATCTTGTTGGCTTCAAATGGTAAAGACAACAATTACATATTTGTAAAAAGTCCAAAATGAAATTGAAACGTAGCGTGGACAGTGACTTGAAGATGCTTGTGAAACAGCAGAGAAAGTTGAAGCACCGGTCTTTGCCTATAGGGTCTGCAGTACACAAAGATTTAGAAATAATGCCCCATCTTCTGATGTATCCAGTCACTATAAGAGCAACATTTCTATTCCTTTCTTGGACAATCTACCACAGCAGTTTCTGTCAAGATTTTCAACTGAAAATTGTATTGCCGTAAATGGTCTTTCCATAGTTCCAGCTATCTTTAGGTCAACTTACAAAGAGAGCTCCGGAAACGATCCATTCTTGATGCTGAGTATCTAAGTACTGCAGAAAATTTACCGCAACTGAAAAAAGTCAAGGCAATATCTTCTAAATTTAAAGATAGTAAGGAAAAAAAAAGTAAAAATACAACGTGTTGACAAGAAGTGGAAAATTGATTTGGAAAATTTTTGCACCCAGTATGCAGATGATCTTCGGGATGCCTCAAATCTTTCTTATGAAGTAGATTACTGTGAGTCTTTTTGGAGTCATGTAACAGATAACTTTTTGCCTGAAACAATTGCAGACATGATAAAGAAAACAAACACAATTTCTTTTCCCAAATTTCTACGGCACTGCAAATCTTAGCTGTTCTTCCTGTGACAAGCTGTAGCTGCAAAAGATCTGCATCAGCTATTTGGCTTCTTAAAACCCACACAAGAAGCACAATGTCCCAAGACCGCTTTAATGGACTCCCTAGCCTATATACAAAGATATAAAAATAAATACTCAGGAAGTAATTTGCTCGCAAGTGCAAGAGAAGACTTTCCCTCATCAACCTATTAAAATCTGACAATGATCTTGACAACAATAATGAAGCAATATATTCTGAAGTTTATTGATTTTATATGACATATTTGATAAGTAGTTTTCAATTTCATCTCTATTATCTGAGCTTATTGGTCTCTATTATCTGAGCTTATTAGTTCTGTCCAAAATTGCTTTTTGAGTTCAAAATATCGAAAAAATTATTCATTAGTAGAATAAAGTCACTTGTAGCTTTGCTATCTTGAAATCCTTTCATTTTGATGTTTCTTAGAAATGAAATAGCTGCTAAAAAAGAGTGGGACAGAGTTTGTGCAGCCACACTGACCTTCATTTTGTGGTTCTGCCACTTGACATGAACTGCTTTCAATTTGTTTCCCATGTGAAGATTATCCTTTTGCTGAACACGATGCAAAGCAATTATGTGTTCGCAGGAAATTATTTCTCCACTTGGGTGGCAAAATATTTTCTAAATCACCATAGGCATTTCTGACAAGTTTAATCATATAGCATACATCTAATATAACATTGACTTTTCAGCTTGGCTTTGATGGATGATCAAAGGTGCAATCCAGTTTTTCAACATTACAGCCCAATTTGTTGGCCATACTTCTATGTTTTTGAGAACCATAAAAAATAACAGCATGAACTTCTGCTCCTTTCTGAATTAGCAGGTTAATGGCCTCAAAAATTATGTGTTGCAAAATATCTGCATTCAATATTTGCAAGCCAGAAGCTAGCAAAACAAGGGCATTTGATGCAACAAGAACAAGTAGCTCACCCTTTAAGTTCCCATAGTCCACATGGCCAGAAAATTTAAAGTTTCATTTGTCCCATTGAAGGGTTTTTTTTATTGCCACCTCATCAGCACTGAGAACACAGTCTTTTTAGCCTTCATTCACTTTTTGCTCCACCAAGTCAAGTGGTTATTGCAAAAAAATCCTGGCTCACATTCAACATTCACTGACCATGATCTCAGGGTTGATGGGTGTGGAAAATGTAGAGCTTTCCGGACGAATCTATAGGCACATGGACTATAAAAATGCAATGAAATGGCAAATTCTTTTATCTCATTTGAATATGAAGAACCCGATGACCTGTTTATATTCTTACTTCGTTTTTGAATAATGACAATGTCATGTGTCCAAAATTCTTCAAAAATTAATTTCCAGACTCTTCGGAGAGCTTTTTTTGTTGCTTTAATTTTGTAACCAAGGCTTCATTGGTTTTTTGTTTTCAGATATTTTTCCATCAAAGATTTTTGATAATTAAATTATTTTTCTTTAATTGTTCTTGATACAATTTTTTTTGCTTTTCTTGAGGATGACTTTGTGGCATAATTATGATCCAATCTTGTTTGTTTTGAGCTGGGTATAGGAAGATCAACAGAACTGGATTGAATAATTCTTTTAGGGACAGATCATGGTGGTGCTACTTTTTTCTTTAAATGGTCAGGAAAATTAAAAACTGATGGAACAGCATCTTTTTTTAAGCATTTTATTTTCAATGAGGCAGCACCTGGTAAAGATGGGTCATATCGGTATTCAGTGGGAAGGCAAAAGTTCAAACAATTAATTACTGGTTAATAACATTGATAAAATGATATGCCTTAATAAGTTACCAGTAGATACACCCGTAAACTGTCTTGTCAGGCCTTTGTTACAAAAACTCAAAGGAACCATTTAAATAGTCACTTTAGAGGGTTCACTAGATTTCTTCAGTCTGAAATGTGGGGTTCAACACGTAGAAAGTTTTACCCGATCTAGTGCTCAAACACTATGAATTTAAAGAGTTTTAACAAACTTGTTCTTTTTCTTCTAATTTTGATTATTACAAGAAAGGAAAATGCGGCAACAAAATCATGCTAAGAACAAACTGCACGATTTTCATAGCTTTGTTTAAGTCATTTTCCATGAGACCTCTTTTTTTTCTTGGCCTCCAATGTCCCAGCCAATACATAACTTTTCAGCCTTATTTCATGAGGAGGAGGCAGGAAAGCTTTTCGCCACAAATTTTGAAAATAAATTTATGGAAAATTTACAGACAAATTCAAAAACTGAAATTTGGCAGAAAATTTCATGCAAACTCACTGCAAATATTGCAAAACAATATATCGACTGTTCTAAGAGTGCTGTTACCAGACTTCTTATTGAATGGTTAGTATTTCTAGGGTACACGTGTGAACGCTGACTTTGCTTTTTCCTGCTTCAAGCTTTCCAAATTTTCTTCCAAATCTTCCACGTCTTCCCCTCTTCCGATTCCATCTTCTGTCCTTCCTTCTTCACCTGCGTTTGAAGTCATGCTTCTCGTCAATTGGCCTTCCTCTGTCCAAGTTTGTCCATGACAAAACTACCCTCTGCTACCAAATGTTTGGAAGACTGTCTGCGACTTTTGATCCTTTAAGCCCGAAGGCTAAAAACTAACTAACTAACTACAAATAAGAACCTAATTTATACTGTTAACGATGTAAACAACTTTAAAATATTGTCACTAGTTTCATTGTCCATTACGCAAGGGATTAACAAATACTGTCCTCTAAAGACTCATTAACACTTTCTACCAACCAACCATTGTCCAATTTAACGCAAAACAATTTGCTCAAACAACTATTGTGTCCAAACGCGTAAACAAGTTTTTCGAATAACAATTATTGTTCCAATCAACAATTGCAAAAATGAAAGTATCACATGTTTGTCTTCTGAACAACTCTGGAATCAGGAATGCAGTTCCCAGATCCAGCCGAACAACTCTCTGGATAAGTCTATATACACTCAGAAATGGTGATCCACGATAAAATGCTTTAGCTGCTTTGTAAATGCCAGTTTTTTTCCAAAAAGAAGAGCTGCTACCATGGGGTTTATACCAACTTACACAGGCAAGCTGAAATTGATCAATCTGACCTGTTCACTATGGAATTGAACCCTGTTTCATTAACCCTCCATCAAGCAAACTTGTTGAAAGTTTTTGAAAGATACTGCAGTCTATCTCCAAATAAATCTTTAAAACAGGACTGCCTCTAAATACATTTCATAATTTGTTATCTTCCTTTTCCTTTGTGGTGGAAGCATTTTTGGTGCAAGGAAATTGTAATCGCTTTCATGCATTTCAACAAACCTCTGGCAATTAAAAGTACTGTCCCCTTTGATACCTGGTTCTGATAGAAATTCATCAGCCCACATTCTTTCAATCTGCTGACCAGTTGAAGATTGCTATATAATGTCTGTTTCTGCCAACTTGAAAAGTGCTGGGGAATTCCTGTTGTGCAGCATTTCAAAGTTCAGTGGGCAAGTAATAAAATGCCAAACCAACAGAAAACTTCTGTTCAAGAACAAATCGTTCAAAAACATCTTTCTTGGTGTTCCTGCTACTAAATGGCAAAGCTTCATTAGCCTTTCAGAAGCAAAGCACCAATAACCATGACATGGTCCAAACCATAGAAATAGGAGGACTAGAATGTGTGCTCTATTTTTTCCGCTCCAAAACCAAAGCCGATGCATGGGGAGGAAAGATGGTGGCAACAAGAGGGCAGAAGCAACTTCTCTGGAAATGTGGACAATTAACATTTTTGCTTTGGCTTCAAATATCATTTCCCGCTGGTTGAAAAGGTAAGATGGTTGTATCGGATCTGTGAATCAAAGTTTTATTCATTTAACTTATATAAATGAAATTATACGCACTTCCGGTTGTTTTAAGGTTATTCGTTATACTGAGCTGTATGGGCCTAGCCTGGCAATGTCATACTCCCTACCCGTTATTCTTCTTATACTTAATACTCTTTCATTAAAAAGAAAGAAAGACAGCCTTTCTATGGAGTAATATTTAACAAAATTTATCGGCAATAACGAATTCAAAGTTGATGCAATACCTTAACAAAAATTGACTAAGAACTTCTTAAAGAAGCCTTCCTTCCGACGAATTAATTTCTCTAATAACGGTGATACGACCATGTACTATTGCAAACTGTCTGTACTTTCTGTATTATTAGTTGCTAAAACGAAAAATGAACTTACCAGCAAATGTTCAAAACAGTACAATTTTTTTGACCAAATATTGATTTCCGTATGAGTCTGGGTCAGAAGTTCATGGCATTTCCACTATCAATTAAGGCCAGGTTACTTTACCGCCACCTGGTACTCGATGTTGCCTCAATTATGACTGACCCAACTCAAGAAGAAAAAAGAATTTACTCATTGCTGAATAAAATGGTCTTTGTCAACTCATTTCTTTTTGGTGCCTGACTTTTCTTTATCATTCTTTCAGTGTAAATGCGCCCAAACTGATGGAGGAAAAGAGTAAGATAAATTTCAACAATGCGTTTTATAATAGTTGTTCATCCCTCATGTGGCTGTCTAAAATATGGTTTTCGATGGAATGCTGTTGGATTGACAGAAAAGTGGTATTCTTTGTTTCTAAAAGCACAGAAGCTGTTATAACAGATATAACAGTATGATCTTTGATATAACAGATTTTGAGAAAGATGTCCACCTGCATAGCTCTTTTCTGGCTAATTTGTGCACAGTGGATACAACAGTGTAGACAGAGTTAGAAGGCATGATCAAATTGCCATAGTTTTTGCAGAAAAGGAGTGATGCCTTGCTTTGATATTCATGGTCAGTTTCTAAATTATTAAACAATGCTTCTACACAATCAGAGCAATCAATAGACTGCAATAGCTGGCAAACTATGTAACCAGAAATATAATACATGATGTTTGAAGACATCAGAAGTCTTAAAACTGAAGGATCAATTCTGCCACTATCCAAATTGTGTTCTTGAAGAGCTACACAGTTTGCAGTGCTTGGAGCTTCGATCTTGTTTTTTAATAGTAAAGATCTCAATACACACTTTAGTTGCAAAGCAGATGGATTGTTATTCCAGCCAAGACAACCTTCTTGGAAAAATACATTTCTGAGAAAATCGATGTGTAAGAATGTATTCAAATGGGGATATTTTTGCTAATGGCGAGAATTGATTGAGCAGAGATACAGATATCCATCACAAAACATTTTTTTGGACAATGCATCAATGGAAGCCCAGAAAAGTCTATGGAATATTTTATGCAAGACTCTATTTAATTTAGGGTACTTTTCTCAATTTGCTTTTTTGTGTGTTTGCCAAATTTGCTTTTAAAATTAAGCATATCAAATCGATTACTCATCATTAAGATGATATCACTAGTTGCCTTTCTACCTTTGAAGTCATTTAGCTTCAAATTTCTTAGAAAAGTAATGGCAGCAGACAGAGTGACTTAAAGTTTGTGCTGCCACACTGACCTTCATCTTCTGGTTCTGCCAATTGACATGCCTAGTTTTTAATTTGTTTCCAAGATAAAGCACATCATTCTGCTGTGTTTTATATAGAGTTAGGACAAAATCCCATCAGATTTTATCCCCATTTGGTGCGCAAAATACTTTCCTATCACTGAAAGCATTGCGTGTTAGTTTAATCATGTGGCAGACGTCAAAGATGATGTAAACTTTTTCATTAGCATTCACTGGATGAGGAAATGAACCATCCAATTTGTCAATATTACAACCAAGTTTCTTTGCCATCCCAATATTTTTAGCTGCACTATCAAAGACAACTGCATGAGCTTTTGAACCAAACTCACTAAGCATTTTAATAGTTTCCTTGATAAGTTGACAAAACATATCACAATTAAGGTTGTTTGTTAAAAAGTATGCAATGGGGGCATACCATGGCTACTTAAGACCAAAAATCATTATGAATAGGGCATTGGTTGCAATATTATCAGACTTTAAACAGCCATTATCAACATTGCCCTCAAATTTTTGTTTTGTTGGGTCCCATTTGGTTTCCTCTCTCATGCTCATTTCATCAATGATTACCACACAGTCTCCTTGACCCTCTTTAACCTTTTCTCCAATGAAGCTCAAGAATTTTTGCAGAAAGCCTGGCTCACAGTCAACATGGGCAGCCCAGGCACGAATTTGGTCTCTTACCAAGGCATTGGCATTCATGAGGTCATTGATGCAGACACTGGCATATGTTTTCAACTCAAAATAAACATTGAAAACTGAGACAATAATTGATTGCAGCTCTAGGGCTCCCGTGGCAGATGTCAAAGATGATGTATACTTTTTCATTAGCATTCACTGGATGAGGAAATGAACCATCCAATTTGTCAATATTACAACCAAGTTTCTTTGCCATCCCAATATTTTTAGCTGAACCATCAAAGACAACTGCATGAACTTTTGAACCAATCTCACTAAGCATTTTAATAGTTTCCTTGATAAGTTGACAAAACATATCACAATTAAGCTTGTTTGTTAAAAAGTATGCAATGGGGGCATACCATGACTACTTAAGACCAGAAATCATTATGAATAGGGCATTGGTTGCAATATTATCAGGCTTTAAACAGCCATTATCAACATTGCCCACAAATTTTTGTTTTGTTGGGCCCCATTTGGTTTCCTCTCTTATGCTCATTTCATCAATGATTACCACACAGTTTCCTTGACCCTCTTTAACCTTTTCTCCAATGAAGCTCAAGAATTTTTGCAGAAAGCCTGGCTCACAGTCAACATGGGCAGCCCAGGCACGAATTTGGTCTCTTACCAAGGCATTGGCATTCATGAGGTCATTGATGCAGACACTGGCATATGTTTTGAACTCAAAATAAACATTGAAAAACTGAGACAATAATTGATTGCAGCTCTAGGGCTATAAAAAATCAAAGTGATAGCAAACTCCTTAATTTTGTCTGAATAAGATGATCTAGCATACATTTTGTTTTTTCTTCATCTTTGAACGATTTTGTTGCCATGTGACCAAAATTGGAAACCATGGCTTTGGTGCTTTCTTCTGATAAAAGCTTGGTTTGATTCAGCTCAAGCATAAGGCCCTTGGTGGTTTTTTGCTTCCTTAAATTTGTCCTTCTTAAGTTTTGAATTTGTTGGTCTTTCTTTTTCAAACGGTTTTGAAGTCCCGTGTGATCTTGCATCTTAGGGCGTTTTGTGGACTTAATTTGTTCTTTTGTGGGAAGATCCTCAGTCACCACTTCACGCTTTGTGGGGTTTCTTTTTATTACAGTCTTCCTTTTTAAATGTTCAGGGAAGTTGAAGATTGATGGGACAGCAATTTTTTTCCCAAGGACTGGGAATAAGGTCAGCTTGAAGAGTATGCAAAGTCAGAATCTGTGAAATGATTGCCACAAAGGTATGAATTGGATGTTGGCACCCATTTGTCACGCTTCACAGCTTTTAGCCATTTCTTAAACAATTATTATTTGTGAAAAGGAAACCTGTATATAGTGAAATTGTTAGACAAAAGCCAATTCATAAGAAAGATTGTTAAACTTGAACCATACTTTATAGTGCCAAACCTAGCTTTGTCTGCCTTTGCAGCTAAAGATAAACAGCTTCTAAATTTTCAAAAAATGCTGAACCAGATGGTCCCAGGGTGCTTTTTAGCTTCTGCGTTTGGCCTTGTGCAGTGAAGCCATCGAAGCTAGTTTTATCTACAATGGAGTTTGGTATGCGCCCACAATCTGATGGCAGTCTTATGTCTTTCATGGGCTTGATGAAAATTTTCCGCCTTTGGTTCAATGTCTATTTCTTTGCCGAGAAAAAGAGAGGTTTACCGTTTAACAAGCCCAAGCAACAGAATATGCTCTGGATCTGCCGCACACATCTGTACGATGTTGAAGCATGAAAGGCGCAAGAGTTCTGAATACCGAACATAATTTCTTGTAGATATTTCTTTTGCTTCCGCTGCATTTTTAGCATTTTGAAACTGTTTCGCCTGTTTTCGGACATTTTAATTGGTACAACTGGCAACAACAAAATTTTCGTTTGTGAAATAACTCATTTTCCCCATAAATTTGCCTTGATTGTCATATTCTCGTTCAGCGTCAAACTCGCAATAACTGCAACCTTTAGTAGCTTTGTGTGACAAAAATTGGGACACCTTACGAACAGCTGAAAGGTCACATGATACACAATAAAGCATCGCTCGGACAGAAACACAGTGGCCTGCTGAAGTTATGGCAATAACATCCATCCATTCAAAAGGATTGCAATCCTACCAAACAAAAAAGTTCCGTCATTTATGAATTTAGGTGCCAGTGTGATTCTGGCTACGTAGGACGCACAACCCAAAGATTGTGGGATAAGATAAAACGGCATGTTCCTTCCAACATACAAAACAAAACTGCCCCTCAAAGAGAACAGCCTCCTCGATCTTGTAGGTCAAAGAACACTGTTAAAACAAGTGATTCTGCCATCGGTCAATATCTTTTAGACAACCCAGATTGTGCAAAACTCTATATTGACGACATGTTTCAGATAATTGGCAGAGCCCGGTCGTCCTTCTATCTAGCAGTTTTGGAGTCAATCTACATAAAAATGAAAAAGCTGTCATTGTGTAGACAAAAGGAGTTTGTTTTCTCTTTTGGGCTCCATTGGTAATCTTTCTTTAGGCTCGCGGCACTGATTGGACAGCTATACCGGTCTTGTGCTTTCGTTTTTCTGATTGGCCTATTTCGATACACAACTGGGTATATATTTTCCATCATGTTCTTTCGGAACCTTATTCTGACGTTTTTGCTCTGAGCAGTGTCAGACGAAAAAGCTTTTAGTATGTCCTAAAATGTTTGCTTTTTTCAAAGCAATTTTCAAATGTCATGTTATTTTCTTGATCTATTAAATCCATGAGGGTACTAAAGCATCATTATAAAAATCGTGTGTGACCAGTGGCATGATGTAAGAACAAATACGTATTAGCAAAAAGAATGCTTGGAAAAGTACAGTGTGACCGCGGCCCAATACATTTTTGCTTTGGGATTCAGCAGTCAAACTGCCATGGTAAATGACATGGTAAATCATAACCTCATCATCCAAAGCTAAGGCATCATTTGCAGAATCATCAGCCCCTTTAAATGTCACAAGTTATTAATTATCAATAGGCTTTCCAGCATATCTACACCCAGTGGCAGGCACCTGGGGGGAAGGGGGGTTTGCTCCTAATACTTTAGATGACAATGGTCTTTTGTTATAAAACAATAGGATAATGTGACGTCATATAACTAAAACAATAGGCCTGCCCCCAATTTTTTACAAAGTCTCAGCCTCTGATCTAAACTTGCATCTATAGGCGGGTTTACACGAATAACCCGTTAACAAAAAAAAATGGAAAAAACGAGCAGACAAGAAAGGAAATGTTTAACAGAATTTTCAAATCTGCAGTGAACGTCAGCTAAATTTACTTTAAAATAAGATTCTCAATGTTTATCAATGTTCGATTTGAATCCAAGGTGACTATCTCTATTATAGCATTTTGTTCAATTCTTGTTCAATTGTGATGCTGTTTTAAGATATAATTGCAGGCCACCCTCAAAGCCCCCCTGTTTATTCTGAATCCAACACTAAGTTTTCCAACAATAAATTCCTGTTAGCCGTTATTGGTCCATGTTCTTGCTTAGACATATATCATCATAAAATTTTTTAAGAATCAAAATTCCTAAATAATTATGTTGATTCATAAAAAAATTAATGACTCCTCTTCTAAACTCCAAAGAGTTATAGAGTTATTATGCAGTTCTATACATTTGAGGTCCACATATCACATCTTCGTCACAATTAGCTTTTGAAACACTGCAGGAACAAAGCAGTTAAGAAATAGAAAGATAAAAAACAGCCAAGTTTCGTGCATCAGAAAGGAATCTTACTCTAACAACAAATTAACAAAATACAATTTACGGACAACAGCTGATCTATATAACTTTAGTCCTTTTCTCCACAGTCAAGTTTTTTCTTGTTTCATCATTTGATTTAACGCCAGCATAAATACCATAAATTTCGGTTTCAAGGTCTGAGAATCACATTTGCGTAATAATTATTGATTGAAACGGTCTTTGATCTAGATGAAGAACAGTAACAATTATGAAGATGTTTTTCCTTTGTCAAAGCAAATAGGAAAATCGATATATAGTCGTAATGATTTGAAAAAATTTCAGAAATAAAGGTTCGCGGCGAGTCTAGCCACCCCTATTAGTGACCTGTTTTTAGTGTAATTTCATCAAATTAAGCATTAAATCATTTGAAATTGTTGTTGTTAAGAGAGCAATGCAGCAAATAAATTTTCCTTTAAGCACAAAACTATGAAGGTGGTAAAACATTAAGAGAAACACATTCACGTTGGATCTAGCGACCGTTTCTTAGTGACTGGTTTTTAGTGGAATTTTATCCATATAAGCAAAAATCATTTGAAATTATTTCTAGAATGTTTCATTTACAATTCCTAAAATGTTGTCAAAGCTAGAAATAATTTTAACTCAAGGGGTAGGCAAATCATATTTGTCTCGGTGGGAAAATCACAGAAAAAAGTGAAATTTTAATCAAAAATACTCACTTGTTGTACCAAGACGTCAGCGAATCCCATCGTTCATCTGGAAAGAAGCAAAGAAGCTGATTAGGGAAAATTGCTGCAAAGGATTGATAAAAAAAGCTAAGGAGACTCACCTGAGATTGAGAGCACCCACTACTGACTGTAGCTGTAGCACAGAACAGAACTGTCTTCGAGAAGCACGTTTTTTGGCCTTATGAACCCCCCTCCCTTTAAAAAGAATCTGATCACACATTCAGTGGGGGACTGGGATAAAACTTTGCTATTTTATTCTAATAACCCTGACGCACATTTCCAGAAAGAGCAAACATGCAATCTCAAGTTTTGGAAAGTTATGTAGGGAAATGTCAAATCCTGCGCCATCAGCCTTTTTTCTGTTATCATGGTTGAATTCTGGGATTTTACAGACGTGTTTTGCTGAGTTTATTCTACAGGGAGCTGTATTTTGACGGGAAAACTATTGCAAAGAGTTTTGAATCTGTGATGGATTGGCAACAGGTATTTTCACGTGCATCGATACTGTAAACTCTAGTCATAGAAACACAAAATGTTGCATGGGGGGTTGTAGCTGGATGAAGCAGAATGTTAATACCCACGGGGCTTTGATTACAATTTTCACATGTTTTGGTCGAAATTTAAATGGAGTGAAAACAACTAGAGTTTACTGTATCAATAATTTATAGCATAGTTTAGAGGCCTAGGCCACTTTTCTGTCTTTAGTAAAATCGATTTTCGAGTTTTTAATAATTCAAATAGGACCATTTATAAGGCCCCAGCTACAAATTTCTTGTTGAATTTGTAGGCACGATTCTCCAGCGTCCAGGTTGTCTTCTTCCACAATTTCATCATCGGTAATGTCATCATCTTCGTGCGCATTCGACGTTGGAGTTTCTTTGATGTCTGGATTGAAGATAGATTCCTTTGCTGTTGAGGCTAGGGTCTTCATGGCCTTGAGAATCTCCTCACTGCAAACTGTACAGGCCCGTTTCTCTTCACCTGACAAGCATTCAGTGTGGAAGGAGTGCCCACATGTCTGGAACAATATGATCCTGTATCGTGCATTCTCAATACACACCTTGAGCTTGTAAATGAGCTGATTTTGCATCAATCGTTTAAATTATTTGAATTGAAAAACTTGAGTGACGGATTTTTGAAATGGCTTAGGTTTATGGGTTTTCTCATTACTTTTTTACTGAATTTTGGAACAACTTTATTCGACCTTCCAATTTCGTAAAACATTGATATTATTTTAAAATCTGCTATTTTCTTAGATTTTTATACTGTTCACCGACTTTCTAGGATTACCCTTTAATTATAGAAATTTCGATCACAAACAATTGCTGTGTTTGCATGAAGCAGCATGGAGGCGATTTGGGAGTTTTTTGGTGTGGATCAAGTTGGCTTCTTATTTGCAAGTTGTGTGCATGGACGACCTTCTTGCGATCATGTTGCAACAATTGAACGAGTACTTGAAAATTAGCAGCTAATGGTGAAGCACAAAGCTATACAGATGCAACACTCTAGATGTTATGTTTGCAAGGCAGTCTTAGAGCACATGAATCATCCATTTAAGGAGTTTAGTCCCTTTTATAAAAAATTTCTTCATTTTTTGAGAAAATAACTTCATTTTTGCAGTGAAGAAAGTCTTAAATGCCAAAATCATAATTTCAACAAAATTTTAATTAAATATGGAAATGAAACAAAATGGCAGCAAAAACAATAGACAAAAAGCGTTCATTACTTCTGGCAACTGTTTTCAACAAGTATAAGAATAAGAAGGCTGATTTCTATATAATTATACTGAGATGCTCTAGTATGTGCATGAGGTATTCAAAACCTATAGTCCAGAAGACAAAGGGGGAGCATTACCACTCGAAGAGGGACTTTACCAGACTAACTTTATGGGCACCGACACAAAGATTCTTTGCCTTTTGGGCAGAGATCATGCTGAGGATTGTTGGTATTTGAGGAAATATGGTACAAACCAGCTAAAGCGCCGTTACTATCAAGGTTGCCTTTACTTTTTCTAATAGCATGTCCATAATAGTTCTGCATTTTGTCTATTAGTTTCTCTGTTAATCTTCCGCTCCCTCCAATAATTTACCATCACCTAACTTTTTCTTTCCATAACTAGCTTTCAGCTTGCAAAGTCGTGAGCCCAACCTTTTTTGCACATGTCCTACACATTATTTTTTTTCAATTGAGATGTGCTCACCATATGGTTTTGCGTTTGAAACACAGCTAAAAGTAGAGGAGTCTCCATCTCCAATATAAGCAATGTACCTTAACCCATACCTCTCCTCTGAACGTTTAAAAATGTCTAATACTCCAGCAACTTCCAGTTGACCTGATGAACCTGAGTGATCCTTTGTACAAGAAGATGCATGCTAGATTTTCCAATTCATGTACTCTTTGGATGCCTTGTCCAAATTACCTTGTGTATCACAACCTTTACATTTTTTTATTTCACTTCATAGTCAAGCACCTTTCCTGATGAAATAGAAATTGCTGACACAATCCCATCTAAAGAAAAATGTTCTGGTTTCTGCCAAGATCCATTAAAACTTGCTGGTATGTCATCCTTCCTTCATCTTGACTTCTTCAGCAGCCTGCTTCATACTTTTAGATGCAACATCTACAAATGCTCTATGCAGTTGACCTACATACAATGCTGTTGTAACTTTTCTATGTCATAGGTTTAGCCATCTTCATGATGGTTGCAAAATCAACAAGACCTTTGTACCCTACACCAATTTCTCGAAAAGCCATTATTGTTCGAACATTTACCTCCATGTTGTTCCTGGACTTGCCATCAATTTTTGCATAGCTTGAAGTGTTGAACTTTTGACTCCGACAGCATTTAGGACAGTCAAGAACGAGGCATTTGCTGAAACCAAACTTTTTATGAAGTGCTTTGCACAACTACAACCCAGGTTCTTTGCAACTCGGGCAACAAAGAACTGACAACATGTCAAAAAGTTTCAGCAAGTCAAACATAAAAAACCTTCCAAACTGTGACTTTTCTCCTCTGATTGAGCTTCAATCATTGGCCCAAGCTTCTTTCCTGGTGAAGATTGAGTTCCAGTTTCATTTCTACTTACTGGAGTTTGTTGGTCGCTCTTTTGTGGCCTAACTTCGTCATGGTCGCTTCCACTGGATACTTCACCTGTGCTCTCTGATACCAAACGCTGTCTTTTAGCAGCAGATACTTCTCTAGTATTTTTTCCTTTCCTTTTTTTTTCTAGTTCTGTTTCGTGCATTTCCCATAGTTTTCAAAGATTGCGTTGTAAAATAATCGAGAGTTGTTATGATAAGGTGAGCAATAAAAGGAGCGTGAAGAACAGGAGAGTCACTTCATCTAAGACCCCTGAACCTCCCTTTAATGCAATCTCTCACTCAAAGCATCCAATTCAATTACAGTTTTTAAGGCTAGCGTGGAGAGACTATTTTTGGGGGCCGGTAAGATTCAATATTGTGTTACTAGGGGCGTTTGTAAGGAAACATTTCTGAGTCGCTCATAATAAATCGAGTATTAGGCAGAAATATTCCAAAATTTTTAGCAAAATGCTACATTTTTGAAAAGAGAAAGGTTTAATTGTTAGAAAAATGGGAAAAGTTTTTTCCAAAAAATCTCACAATAGGGACCAAGCCCTTAGGAGCAAGTGTCAAATTTAAATGGCTCACTGCATGCAGTTTTTGATGACAGTGGAATACTTCTTCTTGCCTTTCATACTGACATCTGTTCATCTTGCTTGACACCGTTTGGTGAAACCATCATGTGGGCAGATGATAATAAGCATTTAATAACAATGAAAGTTATCAAGTTTTTCTCATGTAAGTTATTGTTGTAACCAATGATATTTCCTCTCTAGCTGACAAATTTTTGCAGTTACATTTGTTAAATGAGGCAGTGATTGCTCATTAATTAATGCATTATCTTGGTAAGAACATTTCTCTTGTGCCTAGAATTATGACTTTTTAACTGATTGACCGACATTGGTAATCTAAAATGTCTAAAAACCACCAGAGCTATTGACAATGACAGGTAGACACTACTGTCTGGACAAAGAAGACAGGATGAGAATTGAAAAACTGGCTAGCAATTAGAATTTAGTTTGTCATTTAGTTATAGAAATAAGGAGCGAAATGACCACCTTGATATCACTAATCAAAGAGTAGGCCAAACGAATAGAAGGGTGTGTAGTGAAAGTCAGTTGACTGCTGCTGATGTTATACCCTCAGCGGTAGCAAATTGGAATCAGTTTCCCAGCTTTTCAAACGGCAATCAGTTTGCCATACCTTCATTTGGAGATCAGTTCTCTGATTTACAAAACTTAACTACGGAAATGGAGATGGGTGTACCTTCAGCACCTAATCCTTCATCACAGACTGCCTTGAGAAGTTTTTCAACAAACTCGACAGAGGGAACTTTTATTCCTACTTGCAGCAATGCAGAGTTTGCGCTTTTGCATGTCTTGCAGTCAGGACCTGAACAGCACTCAGTTAAATTACAGTTTGTTGAGGATGAGTCTTTGGGTCCAAGCCTTTCAACAGTTTGTGCTAAGTATGTTGAAGACTGCTGTAGGTAACGTATCATCGCCTCAAAGCTTGTAAAATCCCGATCTTTGGGCTCAGTTGCCTAAAGGTCAGAAGGAGCACAATGAACGACTCCAATCCGCCCAAGGTTTGCTGGCAAAGGGCTTAACAGGGGTTATCAAGATGAAAGAAACTCTCCTCCAATTCAACACCAATCAGGATAAGTTCCCTAGCTTGTTCAAGGAGCTGAATGAAAAACGTGATGCCTGTGTTGCTATTCTGGGCAATGCTTACCTTGAAACATCATTTCGGCAAAGAGACATGTTGAAATCGGCATTAAACCCAGGATTTCACTCTCTTTGCAGCAGAAAAACCCCCATAACGAATTACCTTTTCGGGGACAATATCCTTGAAGCAGCCAAGACAATTTCATCAACTTAAAAAATGACAAGGTCAATCGATCCCTCATGCTCCTCTTCCGCGTCGACTTCACGTTCACCCTACAAAACTCAAGCCATCAATTCACTCGCCCTCACCAACCTTCCACCAGTTATTTAAACTACAGAGGCCAAACGAACAATTCATGGCAATCCTGCAACAAAACAGACACATGGCACCAATCCAACAATAAACACCTTTTTCAAAGAATCACCAAAAGTAACAAAAGAACCGCCGGTAACTGGTAGAACTAAATGTTGTCTTAAAAATTGGAACACACTTACTAATAATCAAATCGTTCTAAATCTTGTAAGAGGCATTCGCATTGACTTCTTCGTCAAAAGTTAATTCCTTAACCAATTCAGTTTGGTGATGCTGAACGTAACTGCATAAAATTCAAATCTTACTTTGCAAAGGGGCTACCATTCCCATTTATCCAAACACATCTAAATTTTTATCCAATATTTTTACGAGACCTAAGAAGTCTAGAGGATTGCATACTATCATCAATTTAAAAAGAATGAACAGACATGTAAAAAAGTTCATTTCAAGATGGAACATATTCCCACCTTATTACCCCTGCTGAAATGCAACGTATTCATGGCCTCAATTGATTTACAAGATGCATGTTTTTCTTTACCTATTGCAAAACGATATCACAAATACCTATGTTTTATGTGGCAATCCTCTTTTACTAAAGTATTCAATAGAGAAAATTTCTCTCCAGTGATAGTTGAGTCCTTTCAGTCAGCTTCAACATAATCAGTTATGCAATGGGCCTGTTGCATGGAGCAGCACAAAAACGGGAGATACCATTACCATTTGGCAGTGCTCCTGGACAAAGCGCAAAGGAGGATCAGAGTTAAGCAGCATATCCAACAGCGATATGGTATTGTTGTGAATTTTTCTGACCATGCAGGCTATCATTCAGCCTTCACATGCATGATGAAGGAAGATGTGGCTGTTCTAAAAAGTCCAAATCACCCTGCTGTTCCAATTCAACCCAGAACTGCTGATACCACAAGGGCAAGGGCAGGGAAGGGCTGTAAAAGTATCAAAAGGGCTAAACGCCTTTCCAATAGTGAAGTCGCAAAAATTGTTTTGCGAAATAAAATATGTGCTTGAATTGATATCTTTTCAAGCTTCCAAAAATTACAACTTAATATGCTCGCAAATCGTTTCGTTTCATAGCAGCAAAAATTTACAATGTTTGGTGTTGAGGATAAAAAAGTTATATTTTTGAATGACTTCAGGTCGTCTACAGTTATACTGCAATGGCATGACATGTTGTTATTGTTGGAAGGCCATGTTGTCCGTTTTGCTGCACCAAAAACAACGTACAACCAGGACATTGAATTCTGCAGAGACACGCCAATCTTTGCAACAGCAATATCTTTTCTTAAGGGCTCCATCAAAGCTGATCGAGAGACCGAGATGATGAATGTTTGATGGCGTATCAATTTGACACACAATGCCAGAAAACAGTTCCTTCCTGTGGACGTTGTTTCGCAAAAATGCTCCTTCACTGACAGCATTGATTATCACATGACTATCCGTCACAGTTTTATGCTCCATAAATAAATGTTGTAAAGAATGACGACTCGCAATGACCTACACAACGATCTACACTTTCTTTTATTCTTCTATGAAGCATTTTCCTGAAAAAGGTAACCAAAATTCCTGGTTTGTACAATACGGAGAAAAAAAGAGCATAAAGACGATTTAGTAACGGAGAACGCTTGCCAAAAAATTTGCAAAGAAGTACTCGGGAAGACAAACCAAAACGAAAAAGAACTCATTGAAGGTATATCAAAGTAGGTGTATCGATACTACAATTAATGCAAAATGGGAACAGCTATTAACTTAAGGTAACTTTGCACATTTCAATTAATGACTGTTTTACAATGTATTTCAACGTGAACACATACATAGTCCTGAATTGTAAGCATGATATTTTGAACAGAAAGAGTACTTTATAAGAACACGGGTCAATTTTTTTATCATGAATTATTGCCTGTGTGTTAATTTCTTTATAAACAAATCAAGAACAATCCAGCCTTTGAAAAGTTTCTACCCTACCATATTTAACTCGAGTCTTTTTGCTCTTTCATGTAGATGCAAATGCCCTAAGAAAAGTTGTCAAAAACCTGAGAGACAGGTTTATGAAAATGAGAAGGGAATACAAGCCGTCCGGAAGTGCTAGAGCTGTACCATTGAAGCCTTGATGGCCCTACTTCAGACAGCTTGAATTTTTGGCTCCTTTTCTGAAGCACAGACAGACGCAAGGAAATCTACTGCTGATCATCCATGACACTGGACAAACATCTGCAGAAAGCAGCTTTTCTAATGCTTTTGAAGTCAATGAGACGGAGCAGCAGTTGAGCACTCTTTCTTCTGATTCATTCATTATTCTGGAACATACACAACCAACAAAGCTGAATTCTCATGTTCCTGCTGCACTGAATGATTCAGTCGTCCCCAAAAAAGCAGAAGGCCACAGTTAGAGTCTGACAATGATGTTTTAATGAGTGTACTTCACAGTGGAAGGGATTTTATAAACAGGGAAAAGGGAGATACAGACAAAGATGATTTGTTTGGTCAAAGCATTGGAAAAGAACTAAAAAATTGACTGGTTATCAAGAGAGCCTTGCCAAAATTAAGATACAACAAGTTTTGAATGAAGTTGGGTGGCCCTAAGAGCCAAAGTAATGCATATAACCTGCTCTAGTTGAACAAATTGCGTTTTTTTTGTTTTTAGTTTCTTTTGATAATCAATACCCTGTTACTCTTCTTTTATATAATATAAAATGGAGAATTAATATTTATGTGTTTTGAAAAAAGTCCTATTACACAACAGCTTTAAAGTGAGTTGGAGATTTTAAGGCTATTAATCAATTTAAGATCTCATGCTCGGAAAACAAAGGGAAGCAGTGCCGCCCATGTTGCAGCCCTTGAAGGGGATCTCTTTATCAAAAACTGCAAGCAAATTGCGGTGAATGTATCAAATGTACCTGACAATGAGCTTAGATTCCAATTCAGAGAATTCTTGAGACGTCTGCAAAGCTATGTTTTACCACTCAATATAAACGATTTATGCAGCAAAGATATAAAGTTTTTCTTAACAGCAAGAACAAGATGTTCAAACATATTGAAATTATTATTCATGCCGTCTGTGTTGCTGCAGCAAGCATGTCTGTTGAGTCAGTTATTGAGTCGATGGTTTCCATATATGGAGTCCATAAAACAAGCATCGGCCAATCTCAGAGGAGCGGGTGGAGATGGAAATGATGGTTGCTGTCAATGGCCCAAATATTGAAAATGCTGAAAGTGTCATTATTGATAGCATGAAACAATATTGAAAGGAATCTAGCAAGAGCTATAAAACAGACTGGCATTTCGTTTGTGGCGCCGATAAAATAAAGGACTCAATTTCATCAAAAGTTTTGGCACGAATGAAAAATCCAAACCCAAAATTGCCTTTTATGTCATAAATTTAACTTGATTCAAACTTTGTAATAACATATTTCTTGATGAAACGATCGTTATTCTAAAGTCCTATAGTTCTGTTAAAGTTAACTGAACAATAAAAGTGATTGAAATGAAATTAGATGTCTTATTGCTACCATTTTTCTGTAACAACCATTATAAATGGATAAAAAAATATCTTTTTTAAAACTCATGCTATTGCATAAAACCATCACCAAATCTTACTTAATACCTCTCACTCTAAAGAAAGTCAATTCCTGCAAATTACACAAAAACAGAATTTTGCAGGCACATTTTGCAGCAAAATCTTTGCTTGCATGCACACAAATGTTTTAGGGAGACCTGCCAGTGATGACTTTAATTTAAGACCATGTTCTGTCATGAGGGTTCATCTTGCTGCTCAAGTTTTGAATGATACAGTTGCAGTCTGCTTGGATAAGCAAAGTTCTGTTCAATGATGGACAAATTCTTTGATTGTCTAAATGTCAGAAACACAACTGAGCATGTCGTAAAGAGAAAACTCTTTTTACAGCCATATTCTGATGTTTCGGATCCAAGATTCATCTGGTTGGATCAATTCCTTCAATATTTTTTCCAGTGGAAAGATTCTATCAGAAATTTCTCAGAAAATGCAAGGAGCAGTATATTCATCTCTTGGCAAAAGTATGAAAGCCTTCGAACAAGTGTCCTTCCCTTCAAAGAAGTTAGCAAATTTCTCCGACAGAATGGTGTTCCTTATGTGTTATCTAACCCTTTTTGCCAAGATGATCTTGAAAACTACTTTGGCAGACAAGGTGAAAGTCGCAGAGACAACCCTTCAGTTAGAGGTATTGGTTACAATGACAACACCATCAAGTCTCAATTTTCTGTTCGTCCAATTGCTTGAAATGCAAACCTCCAGGTTGGAAAATACGTAAACAATACAGAGCCATTGCCAAAAAGAAGCAAAAAGAAGTAACCACTAATAATATTGCAAAACATTTATATTTACAACTTTATTGTATACAGTACACACTAATCTTATTTTACTACAGAATTATATCTAGCAACTTTTTATTTGACCAATTAAGCATCTAGAACTACAGTGCAGGCCTCAGAATATTAGCATGGTTATAGACCGATTCGGCGTGACGTAACACTAAGCGTTGCCATGCGCGACGATATTTACTGGGGTGAAAACAGTTGTTCTCGAACGTGGAGGACAGTACCACGCGCACTACTTGCACTGCTTGTATTTGTTAGTTCGGCTTGTCTTACGAATACTTCGATACACTAGATGGAGAAGCTAAGAGTCGATATTTGCAGAAAATTAAAGCAATTAAACTCAAAGAATGCCCGTACCGGCTGCCGGCTGACGTTTGGGTGAATGCGCCTGCTGACTGGCCTAACGTCGAATACCCGGATATTTATGAATATTTGATGAATACACCTGGTAAGAGCATACTTTTACGTTTTTGATTGCTTAAATGATTTGTTTTTGCTTCAAAAATTCAATGTAATGAAATAGTTTTTTCATAGTATTTGACAGTTTATGAACAAAACCCAAATGAACTAAAGGTCTTACTTTAACCAACACTGTTCTGTTCTGTTCTGTTCTTGTTCAGGTGAACATAGTGCAAAAATGTTTTTTATGCGCGCGCATGCTGACGTGACCTCACTTGCCGCGAAAAACAAATTGATCCGTAGCGAGCAAGTGATTCAGTTTCACTCTGTTTTGACAAGATGGCACGAATCATCATTTTAATCGCGATTTGTTTTTTGGTGGCTAAAATTTATGGAGCCCCAAAGAGATGCAAAGAAGGATGTGGAGTTTGCGGGAAGACCGCCGATGTACGGTTTAAAACGATTGAAGACGAAGAAGTGAGGACACAAGTGAGAATGGCGTTCGGGTTAGACGAGAGAAAAATTAATGGCAAACTGTGTGTTGCATGCAGTCGGGCATTAAGACGTTATAAAATGGAGGGAAAAACTGATTTAAATGTAAAATATTTTCGTCTTAGTCTTGATTTACCTTTTACCTTTCGAATTGTTTACCTCTTTTGTTACAAGGCTCAAAACTTTTGATAATATGCACTATTTAGGCAAGACAACCTGCCCCCAAAACATTACTGAACTTAGACCGCTTTTGCCTACCGATTTTTAATTCCTTTTGTAGAAATTTTTATACATACTCAAAATTATTAACAACATGCTATTTTAAAAAAGAGTAAATATTAAAAAATATGACCCAAAATTTCTGATATCCAAGAATCAATTGAAAAAGATTTGTATCTATCTGACAATGTGATTGTGAAAATACAATGTGAATTTGATACTACCCTTCGATAAAACTTTTCCAAATATTGAAATTAATTAAATACAAGTTTCATTTTGAGCAACTCTTAACTACAAAAAAACGTCTAAACCTGAAATTAAAAAATCTACTGTTGTGTCTAAATATATGAAAAATATATGTATAACAAACTTTTAAACATCAATATAAAAATTATCTACTTTTACATTTGTAGTAATTTTATGAGTCTTGCATCACTCTTTCTGTTTTATTTAGCGAGTCATGAAAAATCCTGAGAGAAAAGCAGGAAGGCCAGTGAAAGTAGCTCGTGGGTGTGTAGCTAGTAGAGAACAACCAGACCAGACACCAATATGCCCCTGTCCAGAGTCATGTCTAACCGGGTCAGATCCAGGTTCTATAAGTTCTTTCACATGTACAACACCACCATGTCACGAATCCATTTCGCAACTTGTCCCTGTTCAGAGCCCCATTTCCTCTAACAGTTGCCAGATAAGAGGGTCGGCTGAATGGCCTGTTGTACACTATACTGCATTTGGCACTATAAGAGAGAGCCCTGATGGAGAGACATTACTACCAGCTGGAATGTTAGAAAGAATAATGTCACAGCAATCCTCCCAGCTACAAAACGAACTTACAGCCCTTAAAAATAGTATTCATCGATCATTCAAGTCATCCCAGCCAATTTATGATCCATCTGCATTTCATCACTTTTGCATAAAATCTGGAGCTCCAAACATCTTCGAACATATTCACAGACTAATGACATCTGGTAGAAGGAAAGAAAAGAGAGAATGTGAAATTGAAAGATTGACTATGAACATAATTTATACTCTTTGTTATGGACTAAGCCAGAAGTGTAACTTTGTACAGAAGGACTTTAGCGCCTTTTTGCTTTCAGAAAATTTAAATAGGCCTGCTTTGAACACAGCAAGGAGGTTTGGGGTAACATGTGCTCATGAAACTGGAAGATTACTGGAGACCAGTTCCATTACAGCCTATGAGCAAAAAGTTGATGAAATCATCAATAGGGCAATAGATGAAGGTCACTTTATAATTGTCATAATTGATGATTTTACAACAGTTCCTAGCTATAGGCGGCCAGAGTGTGAGCAAACTTCTAATGCTAAATCTATGTGTACTATAGTTCTGCGAGTTTTTGAAAACATTAAAGCCATTCCATTAAATGACAGTATTAGCCATTTAGATCCTAATGTTCTTTCTCCATAGATCCTATCACTAGAACTTACTGACAATGCTAACGTAAATATATTAACAACTTCTTTTGCAGCAGCAATGCCTCACCAAATTAAGTCTCAGTTCTTTAACCCAGAGACAGTTAGATGCAGATTGGGAACACATGAATATAAGGAATCTGATGATGCTAGATTAATGCGAAGACTTGATAATATGTATCTTTTAGATTTCCAGGAATGTAAACTGAAGAAGATTGATGGTTATAGGACAGCTTTGAGTATTCTTTTTCAAACAAAGGTAAGAAATTATTGTTTAAAATATCTCTTAATGGTACTTGGAGATTGGCCAACACAGTTTTATTTGCGTCAAATTGTATACAGCAGGTTGAAAAAGGCACCATCTAGATCTAGCTTAACACCCAATGTTTCCTGCCAACCTGAAGCAAGTTATTTCTTACAGATGTACAATCCAGAGCTTTCCATTATTCCCATGTTAGGTGCTCTTCATATTTCTTTAAATGCCCAAGAAAATGTCATGAAAATGTTTCATTCTGTTTTCAAGTTTCTTTACCAGACACTTTTTCCAAACAGCAAATTGGCAGATAAACCAAAGCCCTGCAGAACAACTCTTATTCTTGAAGCAGTATATGGTGGCTGGACAGTTGTGCGTGATCCAATAATCCAGTTGCTTTCAAAGTGCAGAGACATAGAATGCACTGCACTCATAAATCTCTTTGACAATTATATCCCTTTGGTTCTTTCCATATATTCGATAATTTTCAAGTGTAACCTTTTTAAGGAGTATTTTAAGTCAGTAATAAGGGTTTGGATAATGTTTTTTTGTTTTAGAAGGAGACACTATGATAAAGCACCACTTGTGTGGTTATCCAACATACTCTATTGGAAAAAAATGAAACCTGGTATTTTTAACATCATCAAGGAAAATATTACAATCTTTGATGAGTATCCAGTTGAAAATGCCCATTCTATCTTCAGGGCACAGACAAAGGCATACTTCACAGTGGATCAGCTTATTCATAGGGTTAAGTCTGTATTTGCTTCAAAAAGTAAGCAGCATGAGTTCCGGAGTGCTTTTACCCCACCAAGGTACTATTCCTTAAATGTCAACCAATTGCAATCATTAAAATTAAGAGCTGCATCTATATTGAAGACATTTTTTGTTAACAAGATCACAAATTTAATTTCTGGCAATTATAGCATTAATAAGGACCTGTGGGGATGTGAAAAGATTCCTCTTGAATGTCTTCCTATAGGTTACCAAAGCAAGTTTCCTCCCCAAGGAAATAAGTTGTGTGACCTCCCAGGTTGTAATAGTGGAGATGTTATTTGTTGGAAACGGTTTGATGGATGTGCACATGCATTTCATAAAAGATGTTTGACAAATGAAGATGTATGCCCTATATGTCAAACCTTTCTCAAAAAAGAGCTTGAGCGGCTGGCAAAAATTGCAAAAGATGCAGTTTTATCACAAGAAGTTAGAGGTGATATCAATGATAATATATCTAATGAAACAAATAAGGAAGTTGATGATATCCCATGTGTAGAAGAAATAACAGAGGAAGAGGTAATAAACAAAATTGGGGAACTAACTGAAGAATTATATAGTCTTTCACCTCCTTCTTATTTAATTTCTGAAGGACTCTCTTCTAGTGACTGTATTTCAAGTAATGATAATCGTCGCCCTCATTGTAGAATCTGTCAGCATGAAATAAAAGGGCATAAAAAGATATCTGACAATAAAAAGCACTGTCCAATTTGTCCAGGAAGTACTTGTTCTGCTTCAGGACTTTGCATTCCATGTACTTGTGATTTTCATTCATCCCAGCAGGAAGTGAGTACCCATGAAGAAAGTTTAATTCTCTCTTCATATTTCTTTGTCAGAGATCACATCAGTAAATGCATTTTCCCTTCTCAGATATCACAGGAGCAGATGGCAAGATCATCTTGGTGCAATGCTTGTACAGTAATTTCTTTGTATACAGGCATTTCCTTTCTAGACAAAACTTTACATCTTTCCTCGGGGGACATCACTGAAGAATTAGCCATGCAATATAAGGCCTGCATCCAGCTTGGAGTATCAGTTTATGAGAACATCCTTAACCCACCTGATAACCAACCAAATCTTTCTGTTACTGATGTCTTGTCCCAAATTCGACTGCCACTTAGGGACCCTGGAAATTTTAAGGGCATTATGATTGATGATACATGTGAAACCTCATTTGAGGTTGTTGTTGCAAATGCTTGTAGTGAACCTGGCAGGAAATGTCTTCTGTTTATTTTACAGCCTGATCATTCAATTGTTTTTTGTATGAATCATGACACAATAGCAGCCTTTGACAGTCATCAATATGGAAATAATTTTGGAGCAATGATTATGTGTGGTAAACTAGATTATTTTGATTCATTTATGGCCCAGTTCCATCACAGCATGAGGGAAGGTTATGGTAAGACAGTGAGAGGTGCAAATTACACCCAGCTTGAATTAAAGTTATAAGAGGGTAGTATGGTTTTATTTTCCCAGTTTTTCATGATAGTTTCTATTTTTGTTCCTGTTGATTATCTTGTTTTTTATGCTTTGTTCCTTTCAAATACCTAAATTTCAATTGATATATTATATGTTATAGTTTTAGAACGTGTGCTCACACTTGTATGGCCAAATCTTTAAGAATAACAATATGTTCCAAAAAGGTTCCGTTTTCTTCCAGTTTACAAAATTGTTTCTACATACCATTCATGAAAAGAGGTTTTGCAATTGTTGTTATTTGTATCTTACTGTGCTAATGTTTCGGATTAAAAATACAGTAGGGCAAAGGAGAAGACAAGCTTCTCAAATATTATACTATTCACAAACTAAATATTTTTTTTCTCACATTTATAAAGTGCTTGAGTCATATATGGAAGAGGGTAGCTTTCTTGTTGTTTTTATAATGTTTTTGTAAAAAAAATCTATGTTGAAACATATTATGTTGAAATTATTTTAATTTATAAATTAGCTATTGTCCGTTCTATGTTCATATAGATGCCAAAGATAGTTGAACATGACTTTTTATTCTGCTTTCTTCTAGTTGTGTTTTATCTTTTTCACACAATCCAGGCAAATCAAAGCATTTAATTAAGGCTCGAAAGCGCAGATCTATTCCTTGTTCCCCTATGCTTCATTAGTAAACAGAAGTATCCACGGGCTAGGCCTATTAAGCAAGGAGGGAAATATGAACAAATAAAAAAGTAAATTTCAAAGCGTTACCCAATTTTCCGCCACTGAAGGAGACATTATACAAAAAAATTGAACTTTTGACTACAAGCATACAAAAATTCAGGATGCGGCATGGTGGAAATTTTTCACGATCGTTAATTTAAATATGGAACAAAGATTCCCACGTTGACCTTCCCGAATGTCGTTTTTGTTTGGTTTTCTTCTCTTATACAAAAAATACCGAAACGATTTCAAAATCGCGTTAAAAACAGCTACTCACATTCGTGACCAATCTATTTTAATGAAAAACTTCCATGAATATACTGCATATCCCAAAAAGTATGGCGGTTTTAAATCATCAATCAATTGCATCCATAATTTGACAATCCTAAAGTTAGGTATCTTTTCGATGAAATTATAAACGTGACCCAATTTTCCGAATATGCCGACCAATGTAATCTTATTTTTTGGGTCATGAAGATGAAACACTAAAAAAATCAGCGTGCGGCATGGTGCCGTTTTTGAGTTAAAATAAATTTAAATTTTGAACTATTTCCCCCGTGGAACTGACAATATTTGAGGCATACTCACAGTGTAAAATTGTGTATATAAAATGAGCCGATCAGGCTTCAAGTTCACTCCGCCATGCTCAGGTCCGTTGTGGTTGTGATGACACGAAACCCAAGCAGCTGCACCTCCCAGGAGGCCTGGATCACAATCAAAAGGTCGCATGGTCGGTTGGCGGGAAAAATTTTGCGCGTCGCCATTTGGCCGTAGCTTGCAGGCGCAAAAGCTCTTTACACAGCGGCTGCACACATTTTTGCACTATGTTGTTCAGGTGCCTTTTCAAGGAAACAGATAAAATCACGGAAGGGGCTAGATGGTTACAACCATTTCCAATCTGGATGGGTAGATACTGTCTATTTACACAAAATAGACAAGCATGTATCTTTAATGTCTGCCAATGTAAAGCACTCTCAACGGATGAACGAGCTGCCATTGAGGCCATGGTTTGCAGCCAGTAATGATGGAACAATAATTTCTGCTCACTGCAATTGTATGGCAGGGTATGTTTACTTATGAAAAAGATATATTGTAATACCTTAAGTAATCAGTAAGTAAGTAATCATTAAGGGCATAATTAAAGCTACTTTATAATCTGAATATATAGATCTATTTCCAACTCATTATTCTATACGTAATATATTCATATTTTTTCCTTTGTGAACAATTTTACTCTATAGTAGGCTCTGATTAGCTTTATTTGGTTACTATGTATATTTATGCCAATACATGGATGGATATAATGAAATGTTTATGACAATTTTTTTAACTTGCTGATCAACATCATATATACTGAGAAACATTTAATTTTTTTAGGCTTGGGGAGGCCTGTTCTCACATTGGTGCTTTAATGTTTAAAGTTGAGGCTGCTGTACGACTTGGATACACAACATCAGCCTGCACTGATCAGCCATGTATTTGGAATAATGATTTCGTAAAATCTGTTGAGGGGGAGCCTCTGAGGGATATTCAGTTTTACAGAAAAAAAGAGCTGAATAAGCGTCATGCTTATCAATTTGCTGATGCATCAGAGCAAGAAAAAGGAACACTTCTTGACCAGCTATCAAGCTTAGAGCCACAAGAGCAGCCAGTATGTCTCAGCCTATTTGCAGGGAATTCCAGCATATTTCATTTTAAGGAAAATTTACCAGCAGAACCAAGAATACCCAGACCACTAAGAGAATATTTCTCTGTAGATGGCAGTGGGGTTGATGCTAAAATTGAAGAACTCTCTTCCATTAAATTAAATGAGCAAGACAGAGATTTTGTTGAAAAATCTACAAGGGGACAAAGAAATTCTCTTGCATGGAGGGAGCTGAGGATCGGCAGGATAACTGCTTCAGTTGCACATGAGGTGCTGCACACCAATATGAACAACCCATCAAAGACTGTTGTCCGCAAGATATGTTGTGAACCAAAACCTCTAAATGTACCCTCAGTGCTCTGGGGTCAAGATAATGAAGATGTGGCCCTGAAGGATTATGAAAGGCAACTGAAAGCATCCCATAAAAATGTTAGCATTGAAAAATCAGGCTTGAAATTAGATGCAGAATTCCATTTCCTTGGGGCATCAGCAGATGCAGTTGGGTATTGCGATTGCCATGGAAGTTTTTTAATAGAAGTGAAGTGCCCCTTTAAGCACAAAGACACTGCAACTATTGAGGAGTGTTGCAAAGATAAAACATTTTGCCTTGATGATAATCAGGTTTTGAAGAGCGACCATAAATATATGACACAGGTGCAAATGCAGATGCATGTGTACAAAGTTCACTATTGTCATTTTGTTGTATGGGGACCAAATTTTTGTAAGGCAAATATAATTACATATGATTATAATTTTTTTCAAAGTGTAAATCACCTTGATGATTTCTATCACAAAATCATTTGTAAGGAGCTTGTGACCAGATCACTTGAAAATGAAACAGCTTCAAAGAATCAACAAGAGGTAGCCCCAATTTACTGCTACTGCCAGAAGCCTTGTGACGATATCGAACCAATGGTAGGATGTGACAACCCGTCATGTCAGTATCAATGGATTCATTTTCAATGTGCAAGGCCCAAGCTGAAGAGACCACCACGAGGAGCTTGGTATTGCAAAGATTGCAAGAAGAAAAAAAGGAGTGAGACAAAGTAGCATGAAACATTCAGTTATATTTTATATTTGTAAATCTACTTAATATCTTTTTCTTTTAATACAACTCCAGTAGATAAATTAATTAAGGCAGAGCAAACTTTAACAAGCTTATCAATATTAGGTGTTTCAGATAATATTTCATTTCTAGGAGATTTAACTAAAGTTAATGGTAGAGGCCCTTGCAATATTTTAAATCTGTTTTTTAATTGTCCAATAACTCTTTCAATGTGAATCCTTACACTTGATATTCTTCTTGAAGATTCAACTTCTTCAGCACTAAGTTGTGTTTTGCCTTTTGTGAATGCTGGTGTAATTAGCTCAGCACTACATGCGACAGCAAAGTCATCCTTAAGAAGAAATCCTCTGTCAGCAAGTATTTGATCACCTGGCAGGTGATACTTTCTGCTTATAAATCCAGATGATCGTACAATTTGGACATCAGTGGCTCTCCCACCCCAGCCATCAGACAAAAAGGTTACTGCTCCAAGAGGGCTACAGCTTATTAAGTACTTAACTGTACTATGTTTTTATAATTTGAGTATACCTGAGCACGCTGTTTCAAATTCTTTGGACGATCGATAAAAATCTCAAAGCAATCTATGATGCTTGTAAGCCTGGGAAAATTTTGCTTGAAAACTGGAGGCAGAGTTTTTCTAATATGATCTCTGTCTGGCCAACAAACAAGAAACCCAAGCTTTGCATACATCAAATCAATAATCTTTTGAAATGTTGCATTGACTGTGCTTTGTGATATACCAGTCTGATAACTTAAATACTCAAAGGGCAAATTCAATCTCAACCGAACCAACACCATCAATATCTGGTTTCTCACTGGCAAATTCTTGATTGGTTCCTTTAGTGATGGGGTTATAAAATCACAAATGATTTTAAAAACATTCCACGACAGCCCTGTCAAATAGGTTGCTTCTTGATCATTTCCTTTCATCACTTCAGGGTTGAAATTTGTGAGAAAAACCTAAAAAAAATAATATGAAACTGTCAAAAATAATATGCCATAAATAATAATGTTACCTGAATATGAAATTTCAGATACATACACTAATCAAATGACCATTTTGAATATAAATGTGCCACTTCAGAACTCATATTTTGAATGCAACATCGATACAAGCTAGCTTTTCAACTGTGCAGAGCATAAATTCAATGCTGTAAAAGGTGATGATGGTTTTCTTACCTGCTGTTCCAAACAGCTGATTTTTGTCAATAAAGCTTCCTTTTCCCTTCGCAAAAAATCAATCTCTTGATGTGCTTGCATCAGTGGATCTAAGTCAGATACAGCTGGATGTTCTCAATGTCAACTTCTAAATTTGCCTCAGACTCAGCTTCGACCACAACATTTACATCAGGCTCATTGTCTTCTTTTTCGCCAACATTGCAGGACAAATTTGCAGCAAATTTCTTTCTTTTTTGGGCATTACTATACCTCCGTAACTTTTCTGCTTTTCTTTTCAAATTTACTTCCTTGTGTTTAAAGACAGAAGGAATGAAGTCTGGATGGTTTGGATCGTTTGATGGGCCACCTGAGAAATAATAGTTGAAAGCCTACATACAGCAACGTTGAAATGAAACTAAACAAGTTATTCGATATAAATAAGGCCTTATATATCATAATCTATTTGAATGATATTATTATCAATATAGAAAACAGGCTGCTGAAAAACGTGAAAGCCTAGTGGCAACCTAGCAACGGGATTAAACATTTCAGTTTAGGCCTAATATAAAGCACTACTCTGAAGCACTAAGAAAACAATAATTGATCCAAAAAACGCCTCAAATGCAAGAAAAGAGTCAATAGGGTACTAAAATGTGTTTTACCTTGAAGAAAATGATCAGAACATAGATATGTGTATTTTCCAGTAGGAAACCAAGGGCTTCCATCCGCGTTTATCCGTCTGACAGCTTGCACCCATTTCTCCCATTTTCCCTTATGTTTTACAGGATTTGGAAATCTGTGAAAGCTTAATCCAACTTTCTTCATCATATTATGGTTTGTACAACCGACTGCAACACAGTGTTTTGGCATAATTTCGCGAGAACGCAAAGAAGTACGCAGGAATTCGTAGCGAATATATTAAAAACAATGAGGTGAACTCAAAAGTTTTCACCTCGCTCCACCGCAACCATTCTTGTGCGGAGGCGGACCGAATCGGTCTATTGAGTGTTGGTGAAACCTTCTTATAGCATTGGCAACAATACACAAAAAGCAAATTGCATTTGCCTTTGGAAAATTTCCAAAAACTTCTTTACAATTATTTTATGTTAGTGTACTCAGGACCCAAACTGTAGATTGCGTAGTATTTTGTGTTATAAAATAATCATGAATGAAATATTACATGAAGTTATTAATTAAATTTATTAACCATATCTGAACAACATGAGAGAGTTATCCTCATCAAAACAAAAATGATGGGTTTCTAAAAACAATTAAAACTTTTAATTTGATTACGTAGTTGTATAATTGTCTAAACAATTGAATGTCAGTATGATTTTTTAGCGTGTGCTCATTATTTTAATTTTGCTGTGATACATGATGGTTATCAAGAAAATTATTATAAAAATTTTCAGACGCACTCAAGTAATTGTTGCTACTGTATAATATCTTGCACATCTGGTACACTATCTTTGCTGAAAGAATTACAACTGTAAATTGTGAATAATAAGTAAACACCATAACTGCCTTAGCATACAAACTATAAAATATTATTAAATATGTATGTTGCATTTAGTACTTTATTCAAAATAACAAGACTTTGAGCATGTAGTTTTGACTTGATCATGAGTATGTGCTTTAAACATCTTGTTTTAACTATCAAACTAATTTATTTCATTCTGATACTCACTTTATTTGCTTACTTTATTATCGTTATAAAATTTTACTATTTTTTTAAAATTAAAGTTGCGTTTTCATATAATCATGAAACAGGGTTCAAAAATATGATTACCAATCTTTTGTCTGATACAAAATTTAAAGTCTACAGTTCTCAATATGGGCACTCTTATTGACTATTTTAAACCTGTTGCGTCATATGTGAAGTTATATGTTTCAGCACCAAACTCTAGGATCATATAAATAGAAAATAGAAAAAATCCATGTGAATGGGTTTGTTACAAGTTTTCATCGGGGCTCAAAACCTGACAGTCAGTCTGATTGTACTGACTGTAAATTCAAATGACTGCAATTTGTTACTCAGTGGACTCAGTGGCATTTATTAGTTGGATAATCAATTACCCTTGTAAAAACTTGACTTCTGTAGAGTGTCTGTAGAAGAACTGGATTTCTTGATTTCTGTCCAGAGAGACTGCTTCTTTGCCAGTTTTTTTAAAATTTTATGTTTTTCCCTGATATCCTTTGCAAAAGAAAAAGTTCTTACTCTAAAGTATATTGTCACCATATGCTCTAAAAAATCCATACTAACTTCTTTACTTATTTCAAGGCTGACATTTAGGCAAATATCATTGTAATTGGAAAGAACAGAAGGGTCTTTCAAAATCTCTGAAACCAAATCTTAACAAGCCAATTTTGTTTTAAAAGAAGCAGTTCTCGCACAAAATAACAACTCTGATCGCAAAGAAACTTTTTGAACTTTATTGTTCACTCTCCATAAACCATCTCTGTCAAGAGCATTAATAAGAGTATATGTCTCTGCCTTTTGTGGAATAAAAAATTTTTGAATAAAGTTTATGTAAAATAAAACCAGCTAGATATTGTTAACCTTTCTCCTATTTTCTGACCATTGATCAAATTTTGTTTAATATTTTCCGTTTTGATACAGATATGAAAATATGGTAAAAAGATTCGGATTCTCCATTAAATTATCTATATACTTGTCTAGTGCCCTAAACTGCATACTGTTCCTCTGTTTTGTTTTTACACACGTGACAAGAGAAAATATCCTTTTTGTGACTGCATTGTTGATAGGTAAACACAAATACGACAGCACATATTGCGCAATGTCTTTAAAAGGCTTGTTACCGGTAGAGGTCTGGTATTCCAGAACACCTGACCAAAATTCAACGGTATCCCTTGGTATCTTTCCATTGAAAACGTTGGCCCAGTTCACAAATTGAACTTTCCTATACTGTTTTTTCAATGGCATACTCATTTTCAGCTTTCAGATGGGCAAATGGAAGCTTGTAAAATGACAAGCGTGCCGTCTGGCTCAAAACTTTATCGGGATGAAAGTAGCCCAGCCCTTTGAAAATATTCTTTGTTGATAGAAGTCTGCACTCCACTTCAGAGATAGCAGTCTTTAGGAATGTGACACATCTTTCCTTTATTGCCATTACAGATTTCTCAGCATCATTTGAAGGGCTACTGGATGCAATGAATTTATCTGCTTTAAAAAGAAATTTAGACCAAAAGTCTATATTTTCAATTGGTTTGCAGTTTCCATGAAAGTCATGACTCAGTTACCATGACTCTAAATGTCAGGCTTTTGTGGTGAAGATCTAACTGCCTTTCTGATTCTTCTGGGTCTGCATTGGTTGCTTCGAAATAGGCTTTGAAACTTTCGAATTCTCCAACAATAGGGGTGACAAAATAAAAATATAAATAATTCATTTTATCTTCCAGCATCTGGCGAATCATCCTTGCTTTAAACCTTGCGTTTTGTGACAATGCAGGTTTCGCAACAAGGAAGTAGGCCTTGAGCTCCTCCCAGTTTAGCAATATATTTTGAAGTACCTTTCCTCAAACAAGCCAGCGAGTTTCACAGTATCTTGGTGAAAGGTAGTGGAGTGCTTTTTCGCTGATCATCTGGTTTCATTGTCTGTAACAACTCTTTAAAACCCTCTCTCCTAACGCTGCTTTCAGAAAATCATTTTGGCACTTCTTTCAAAAGAAAACCCAGATTCGAAGGCAGCTTGTCGAATGCAGTTTGTATGCACAGGCTTAGAGAGTGACATACACATCTCATCTGAAGGCAATTTGATGAGGCTTGGCGAATTCTCGACCAGACAGAATTTTGCTCTCTGATCATATTTGATGCACCATCTGAACCGTGACCGATGCAGTCTGCTAGAGCAAGACCAAGATTATTGAGGGAATTTTCCAAAGCTTTGAAAAGAATTATGCCTTTTGTACTTGACACTGGGACAAGACCTGCAAATGCCGTGCAAATACTTTGCAAGAATTCATCGAAATATCTTATCACTACTGCCATGTGCTTGTCAGGTGACACATCAGTAGATTCATCCACTAACACAGAGAGCTTCTTCCCTTTTAGTTTTCTTGCAAGATTTTCCTTCATTGCAGGCGCTACAACGTTAGTAAGTAATTTTGTGCATTTTAATCTGTGCAATCTCATATTGCCAGCAATGCTGCCATCACCATTTCTTTTGATAATTTCGCCCAAATGATAAATTGACCTCAATGCACTTTGACAAGCGATTCCAACTGCAAGTTCTATCTTGAAAATCTTAACTTCATTAGAAGATTGGTCGAATTTCTTGGGAACTTTCTTGAACAGTAGAACATTTGAGGAATTAGCAGCTTCACATTCTTTGCATGTCTTTCTGATTTTTCCTGGTTCAACAGATTAGATGCTTTTGGAGCAATTGCTTGGTGCCATAACTTGCAAAAAGCGATTCATGATCCATCAGATACTTTTTTAACCCATGAATATTTGTCATTAATATTTGTCTTCCCAAGACTTAGCGCAAGGCCGCCCATTCTCGTGCAAAGATTTCCATTTAGACATGATTGCAAGAGAACAAGAAACAGCTATGATAACCCTATGCTAACGAGCAAGCGAAGAAGTATTCACATTTACATGATTACATTGCCTGTCAGCTATACTATTTCGGTTGACAAAAATGACATAAATGCCTTGTGCCATTATAATAGGTCTAGTTGTGCCTATTACTTTGAGTAGTTGTCAGGCGAAGAACAAACAGAAATATCGTGCGACTCGTAGCGAGAATATAAACTGTCTAATCCTTCTTAATTAAACAAAGGTTATATACAAATGAAAGCGAGGTTAGAATATTGTGACGTGTTTAACAGTCCTACTACAGTCCACTCCTCCTTACAAAAAAGAAGCTTGTCTTCTTTTGTCGTTCTACTTGACATTGCCGAGTGACGTAAATGCCTGGACTTTATTTATAATGCGGGTGCACATTCATTGACGAATCTTTGAAATAGATCATTTGATCTGGTACTCGGATTTCGGCATCAGTCTTTTGAAGATGGTTGTTTCCAAAGATGATGTCAGCGGAAAGGCGTTCAAAGACTACCATCTGAAACGTGACAGTGCGATTGTTCGCAAAAGTGATAGGAACAAGGATGGTTCCGTGAGGCATTGACGTTGAGTCATCAGCATTCTTTAGAGTGCACTGGCGTGAGTCCAATGATTGAATGGATGTGGAATCCGGTGATTTGGCAATTATGTTGTTAGCGTGACGTAAGGATACCGAAGACAATGGCAAACATGTGGCTATTGGCATCAAAAGTGATTTGTCTGCGGACACAACTGGAAGGGCTAACGAGCCACCATTGGAGGAAAGAATAGCAAGTGTTTCTTGCAGGGTAAAAGGAAGTGTTTTCCCATTGCTAGGCGTTGTCAAAGCCTTGAGATTTTCATCTGGACGGCAATTTTCTGTTTTCAGTGAGAAAAGGGTTTCTGAGAGTTTCTTTATGGTCTCAGCAATGTTCTGCAAAATTGTCGCAGTTTTTCCAAATGGGCCTTTCATCGGTTTGATGTGGTAGAAAGTCTTGAAGATGTGGCGACGATTAAAGATGCATGAGCCATTAACTTCACATGAAGAATGTTCAAATCTGTTGAAATCTCTACACAAATCTTCAGCATCAGAGGTCTTTGTAAGACGCTTCAGGCAAAATTGTGTAAAGTGCCCTCTGGCTTTACAGTACCAACAATGAAACGAACCTTTCATCTTTAGGTGCAATGGGAAGAAATAACCAGTTGATCCTTCGTTGAAAAACCAAGAGGCTACCAGAGATCTTTAGAGGGTCCTCCACCAACTATAATAGGTCTAGTTGTGCCTATTACTTTGAGTAGTCGTCAGAGCGAAGAACAAACAGAAATATCGTGCGACTCATAGCGAGAATATAAACTGACTAATCCTTCTTAATTAAACAAAGGTTATATACAAATGAAAGCGAGTTTAGAATATTGTGACGTGTTTAACAGTCCTACTACACCATGGGGGGGGAGGTAGATTATATCATTGAAAACAAGGAACGCTGTAATGTGCCGAGGACACACAGCAAAGAACACAAACACCAGAGATAAACATGTTATGACATTTCACACATGTTCTACACATCACACATCTTCACACATGTTCTACCTTAAGAAGGAAACCCGAAAGTCTCAGAGGGAAGTGATTGACTGAAAGGTGTTATCCAATTAAATCGAAACAGCTGTTAACCGAAATATCTGTTAAAAATTCAAATGTTCAGGAAATTTGGATAATTTTTCATATAAATTCAAAAAAAGCCAAATTTTTGGCCAACATATTTTGATAGCCAAAGAAGTTTTCACGAATTCGAATTTCTGGAATTTGAATAAGAACTGGCCAACCTCGGCAACCCTCAGTGAGGAACTTGTGAGAAATACAACCCCAGTGTGAGCAACGCATGAAAGACATTCATGCAACAAGTCAGAAACATAGGAGCAAAAAGAGAAAGAAAAGATCCTAAAAGATTGATAAAAGAGATTACAAATTAACTGAGAATTGCTTTATTGCAGAAGCGTTTACATCAGAATCTGATGGACCAAAATCTCGCAAAGAAGCTTTGAATAGTGAACATTCTGATAAAACAAGGTGCAATACAACTTTCAAGAAATAAAAAGTTTCATAACAGAAGACAACTTCCAAGAAATAAACAGTTTCATAACAGAACAAAACATGTTTCTTATCACTTTGATCGTGAAAAAGTGATATCAAATGAAATTGTTGTTGATTATTGTCCAACTCAGGACATGATGGCAGGTTTTTTTTAATAATTTATGAATTATGTCCCCCATTAGGAGTTCACAGCATTGTTCAGTTCTGTCCATATGTAAAAAAATGTGTTGTTTAGATTTTGCTTCAAACATAATCATCAAGTATGAGTGTTTAAATATATGATGATTATCATAATAGTTAATGTTTGCTTGTTGTAGTCACATGCTATGTTATGTTGAAGCTTATTGGACAATAGACACTTGTATAACTTGCTAACCACGCTGTTTGAGTTTTGAGCTTTGATATTAACCGTTGTACTAGGTCTGTTTTTGTTGGCTCAACGATCTTAATTCATATATTGTCAGCTTGTCATTATGCCCCCCCCCCCGTCAGCTTGTCATCCGAGAAGAAGCAGAATCAATGAAGATAAGAATCGTGCTTGACTGTTTAGCCCATGCCAATAGCCAGGAACCAATCCTAGCGAAACAAGGTTCTGGGGTGCCATTGAACCACATCAAAGTCAGTTAACAATCAGTTGTACAAAATGCATAGGGGAATGAACACAGTGGTGCAATTACGAAAAAAAGATACTGTCAACCATCAACTCCGTAATTGACCAGTTAGACCTGGCATCACCTGTAATCATTACTGGATAATAAAGAGTTTACGAAACATGATGCGACAGGTCAAGACGAGCTGGGGGAGTCTAGTAACTAGCGTGACCATCTCTGTTTTTCCAATCCAGCTGATGGTTTACCTTAAAATCCAACAAAATGAAAATTGCCATAGAAGTACATTATATTGCATGTTGCCACTAAATTTTGATTATGTGTTGTTGATTGTGGCACAAATGTTTATTAGTCTGAAATTTTCGAAAATAAATTTATTCATGATTTAGATCATGACACTCTGCTGTCATGATCTAATTGTGTTTTTTCTATTCTTATGTTCTATTAATTAGGCCAAAAATGACATGGACCTTAGATCATGACACGCTGCTGTGTAGAAAGATCCTTGTTGAGGAGCCCTTTCAATTTAAAATGGGTACTCGAGAGCGTGGTCACATTTGGGATAAGGTGGCTACCAATTTAAATAAGATAGTTGAACCATGTTTCTCTGTTGATCAAAGAGCAGTGAGAGACCGATATTTGAAGCTTGAAAGAGGTTTTAAAAAAAAGATGTCAGAAGAAGAGTGTGCCAGTGGTATCGGCCCACCAGAGCCAACTGAATTGGAGCAAGCGATTCAGGATATTATTGAAGGGACAGACTAAAATGGCCAGGGCTGGTAAGAGAGTTGCAGAAAGGAGAGAGAAACAGCTGAATCTGTAACAAGGGAGAGAGAGTGTCAGGAAGGTGGGAGAAAAAGAAGAAAGGCTGATGGGGACAAAGAGGTGATCAACTATATGCGAGAAAAGACTGAGAGAGATCGGCAACTAAAAAGAGAAGAGTTTGAATTGAGAAGAAGAGTGATTGAGGTAAAAGAAAAGGAAATTAAGATAAAAGAGAAAGAGATTGAGACAAACAAAAGAAAAAGAGAAGGAGAGAGAATGGGAAGTTAAGAAGCGAGAGCTAGAAATGAAGGAAAAAAATAACGAGGCAAGGGCAAATAGGGACAGGGATATGATGGTCATGTTTCAGCAGCAGCAAGGGCAAATGCAGCATCAGAACCAGCTGCTGCTTGATGTTGTCAATAAGCTGTTGGACAAATTTACTTAACTTTTAGCTGTTCTTGACACTACAATTGAAATATTTTCATAAATAAACCTTTCTAGAATCAACATATTAAACAAGACCTTCTGTTTAATAAACCTCCCCAGTATTTTGCTACTGGATTTAAAAAACACCTTTTTACGAATAAAGTTTTTTTAAATATTAAGACTGCTTCTTTATCAGCTCCAAAAGTTTAAAGGAACCAATTGGATCTGAATGTGTTTAGTTTTACATCATTTGTTTCTTATCCATGAATTTTGTAAAGTATCTTGTATCTTTAATGATTTACGCCTTTTGTGCATTACCCAATTAGGCAATTAAAATCCTAGGATTGGTTCTCCAAGAACTTCTTTGTGAGTTAACTGACTTTCATTATCAGGAAAGTACCACTTAAAACTGTTCTATTCTTTACACTAAAAACATATACAGTAAATATCTACAAAGCACTAAATAACAAACCAGTGAACACTGATTCTTTTCATCCAATCAACTATGCAAAACACAGTTTTAGTTTCACTCTTGAAAAATCTGTGAAGTGTAGAAGATGTTTGAAAGGAAGATGGCAATTTTTTTGCTTAGCTAGATGACCAATTTGCTACTTAGGGGGCTGGTTAATGAAATATTTGGTTAAAAGAATATCTTATTCATAAACAAGCAACATTCTTGGTTTGTTTGATAGTACATTTTCAATGCTTTCAATGTTTGTATGACCTCAATATCAACCTTATATTTCACATTTACATCAATCAAAATCCAAAATTTTTTTGCTGTATTTCTATAGCATTTTCTGATTGTTTCTCATGAAGAGGCAAACATCCAAATTGAAAACATGCAAATTTTCATAAGAAACAAATACTGGAAAATCAGTAAACAATTAAGATAGTTAATAGAAAGGGCTCTCGTAAAAATTCATCTATATGATACAACTATAGACAGAGAATAAAAAAAATTACCCTTATAGACATAGAATAAAATAAATTACCCTCATCTATGTACAGCATTATAATGGAAGTGAATCTTTTGACAGAGATGCAAAGTGCATTTGAAACCAAGCAAGTCTCACCATTTGCAACTTCAATTGATTCTCCCCAACAAATTTGTGCTTGGCAATTCCCAAGAATGGAAAATCAAATAGAGGGCTCCAAAATATTGAAATAATTAAGAAACTCTCAAGAAACAATGAGCATTAAATTTTTGAAAAAGGAGGATAAGAAACTGGAGTACCCAATATCAAACTAATGACCGAGCTTAAGAGTTCTGCATGTCATCTTTGATGAATTCTTTTCTGAAAAATTTTCATATTCCGCTACTATTTCAAACATCAAGTCATATTTCTAACTGTGGGTGGATTACAGCAAATAGGTACATATCAATGTTGCAAAAAATATACAAAAAACACCAGGCTGAAAGTGTACGTCTGTTTTTCCATAAATATTAGGTAATCATGCATCATTCAGTGAAATTCTGAATTGAAGTGTGAAAATATTTAAGTGCTTAACCGGAAGAGATCATTGTCCAAAGTATGGATTTAGCTAGGTAAGGGCTTATTTGCCATAAAATTGTGATGTTACATTTAATGCTGAGATGTGAAGCTAAATTTATCCTTAATACCTTTTTTCTTAGTTGTTCTTGTCATGTTTTGTCAACATGTCAAGTACAATATAATTGCCTTGGATTGCATTTAAATAATGCACAAAATGCATTGTAAAATTGTTGTGCGATGTCGGACATGAACCATACAGGGCGTAAAACACCTATTCTCATTTTTATCTGCTCGCATGACATCTTGAGGACTGTTGGAAAGACACCAAGCAACAGAAAACCCTTCTCCAGATTCATCAACAACAAGCAATGATGTTAGTTTGAAATCGTATACTGCCAAATAATCAAATGATTTTATCTACAAATATTTGAATTTAAGAAATAGAGGTAGGAGCAACGATTTACTTTTAGCAACGAGCTCATTGTGCCATTGACAGCTGCAGTATTGATCACAGCCATTGTTGTCAGTCCAATGCTGCATGTTATGTTTGTCATATAAACCAAAAGGCAATGATTTCAGGGATCAACACCATGCAGATCAATTAAAAAAGCTATTTAAGATGAACTGCAGTGTACTTCAGAGAAGACACAGCTTCTGACTACTAAGTGGTTATGACCCTATCTGTTACAAGACTCTTTCAAGAGAGTAGAACAAAAAATGAGGCGATTCGCATTGGCTTGACAATAATGCAGATGAAGAGAATGGTCATTAATCCATAGATAGAGTAAAAAGTCAGCACGAAAATATCTTTTAACTCACCAGTTGTTCCATGAGCTGCATCACAACAAATCCCCTTGTGGGAAAACTTTCTCATTTGGTGCCTTTGAAAAGTTGTTTGGATGACGATACCAAAGTCTTCTGGAGCCAAACTGCCTGTTTCTTATTGTTGGCCATAAAAAGGATAAGTATTTTTTAACATTTTTTTGAAAATTAATTTTGTCTCTTCGTTTATTTGTGAATGTTGTACGTTTGTGATGAGAAATGTTTGTATCATTTGAATTGCTTCATTGACTCACAATTTGTTAAGCGACCATCGTTGCAGTGTAATGGAAATAAGCCATGGTCTCTGCAGTAAGTAATGCTAATTGGCCCTTGAATCGGATCGGATATCCATTAATATGTCAGACCGAACATTGAAATGGAATTCTGAGACAATTTTCTTGGCCACAGATCCACCGGGCACTGTTTGGAAAATTTCTTTAATTGAGAGGGTAGATATACCTCCAAGGTCCTAGTTATTTACAATGTTGCCAATAGGCCCATGTTGTTCGACAGGTTTATTTGAAATAAATGACTCACTTTATCAATCTTTGAATGTTTACGCTGCAAGGTCGCTTCTGCAGCCTCAGCGAGGGAAATCCCTGTTAAGTTAGTAAACCCTTGCTTGGTAGTAGTAACTTTAAAACCCAATGAACATCGGTGAACTGACGTCCATCATTTATTCAGCTCATACGTGATTAGTCTGTAATGACAATAGCTCTGTTCTCGACAGTATTAGCCTACAAAACGATTACTTGTCAGACAAACAACAAGTTAAAGAACGTTTTAGGCAAATACATACTGTTGACACGTAAGATAATGCCCCGATTTCGTAGCAACCATATCATGTCCCAGTGGCACAACAGAACGTTACTGAAACACATATAAAAGATATGGCAAGTAGGGGGGTTTTTAGGCCCTCTAAAAGCCCTTGGTCAAGTCCTGTAGGATTGGTGGGAAAAAAGGATGGCAGCACACAATTTAGCATAGATTTTCTCAAGGTTAATGCGATAACACATGTGTACCCTTTTGCAGCGCATAGACGAAACCTTAGATAATTTACACTATTGATATTGGCACTCGTTATTTTACAACCCTAGATTTAGCTTCAGGATATTGGCAAGTACCCCTTAAAGAGGTAGATATGCCTAAGACTGCTGTTTCTCATCACGCAGGTCTTCGGGAATTTACAGTGATGCCCTTTGGCCTCTGCCTCGGATTTCTCCTTCCAAGATGAACCTTTTTACTGCCTAAGTAAGAAGAATGTACCGTTCGTACGTATTGGGTCCTGAACAAGAGAAAACATTTTCTTTCATGAAGGAAGCGCTTACATCTCGCCAATTTTGCAGTTTCCAGATTTCAATCTACCATTTTATATCCAATCAGATGTGAGTGAATCGGAAGCCTTTGCAATTATATGGGCAGTTAAGTATTTTAGACATTTTCTGTTTACCATTTATACAAATGGTCGCCAGTTTACTATTTATACAAACCATAATGGCTGTTCGCTCTTAACCCCTGCGTTTTTGGATGCTTCTGGCGCGCTTTTTGCAGATTTCTTGAAATGGCGGATGTAGTCGAAAGATTTCTGATGGAAGCAAGCATTTTTGTGCTACTTTTATTGAAGAAGCAAATCGATCGGCATAAGTGAAGGCAGCATCGATTTTGGGTCAGAGAAATTTTTCAGACAAGAAACGAATATGGTGTGTTTTACACTCTCATGTATTTTAGGGTAAAATTAATCTTGAAATCTGATGATAGATTTCTGAATGTTTTTGCATATTTCAATTAAAAGCACCTTATAGAGGTGTATAGCAACATTGATGCATCTTACGTCTGCGGAAAATAGATGCGCATTGTGGGATAGTTGGTACGCTGTGGATCGTTTGGGATCGCTGGAATAGAACTCATTTCTATTCCAGCCATCCTCAACGATCGCTGGGGATCGCTACAAATTTGACATGCAGTTTCCATTTGATCGTTTACGATGGCTGCAAAACTCCAGCGATCCTCAGCGATCATGAACAATCAAATGGAAACCAGGCTTAAAAAAATCTCATTAAGATACATTTCCCTTTGAGGTCATGGTTTAAATTTTTGCAAAGCCTCAGAGGGAAACTTGGATTCACATTTTTCTTGTAGAGGTTTATTGGTATTATCTATGAAAGTAAAAATGATGCAAATGGCATGCAGAAGATCTTAAACAACCTCCAAGGTTATGTTCCAAAATTTGAGGACAATGGAACAATCCAATATTCACAGGCATTGTAGGAGACCAGTTAACATTTGAAGAAGGAGTGAATGGTCTGTTTGAGTTTAAAATGGGTACAATGCCATAGAAAGACGTGAAGGATTTCACTTTAAAATTGCAGATTTTCATGGTGGCATATAAGGAGACCAGTTGAGGTATATTTGAATTTTATATCAAATGTGCTGCATTTTACTTACAAAAATTAATACATTGAAAGTAAAGATGAAATATTTCGCCAATTTGAATGCTCTGGACCTTGAGTAATGTTCAGTCTAAAGGTGTACAGGCTTGGTCAACCTTTCACAACTCCAGGGAGTCACCACGAAGTCACCACGGAGTCACCACTGAGTCACCACAAAATTTTTCATTCTTGCATTGGAGGCAAGAGTTGTTTCAGCTGCAATGTTGGAACTTGGAATCACTGATAGTGATGAGCTCCCAGGCCTAGACGGACTACCAGGAAACATTAATACTTTTTCCAAGCAACAATAGGTAGAATGGCTGAATGCATTAGCTACTAAAGTGGTTGATAAATATGTCTTGAATGGCAAAAATGTTCAAGTTCCTAGAGTCGGAAAAGCAAGTGATAGGTATTTGTGTAGGTTTCCTACCTGTCAAAAGTCCTTCTGCTTTGAGAGGAAAAGTTGCCGGGCCCATGAAATGACGCACAGAGGGATAACATCAAATGGGATTACTAACAAAACTCCCAAGTCATCTTTCATGGAGGTCTAATGTCTATAAACTGTAACAGTATCAAAACTGTTGACAAGTGAGCAGAGTTTGCTAGCAAACAAGCCGGTCATGAATCAAAACTAGACTTAAATTACACATCATCTGAAGTATACCAAGAAAGACCAGAGGTGAGAGGGGGAGCATTATCACCTGAGCTGGCAATTAACCAGACCAACTTTTTCTGACTCAAATTTTTGCGTAGATTGCGAAACTGGATGTTGCTTTGGCGTTTAGGGGGCGTTTTCTAGATACAGGGGGTCAAATTCCTAAAAACCTCTAAATGTCCCAATTTGACTGTATTTAATTATTGCACTTTAGAAAATGTTTAATTTTATTAAAACCTGGTGACTTAATCAATGCTCTATCAAATTTAGTGCGGGAGACAGGAAATTACAGACAGGGGCATTTAGGGGGGAGACAGGAAATTACAGGGAGGGGGAATTTCACTATTATTGTTATTCATGCTCTGCGTTGTAAAACTAAATTATGAGGAAAATCTTTCAAGCTGTTTTGTTCATTCACTTTCTATTTCGGATCCGCTTTCCATTACTTCGCTTGCAAGCAATAGCTCCGCAATGTCCTTAGGATAGGGCTCCGTCAACCAATCAATTGACAAATCTTCTAACCACCCGTGATTTTCTTGTTCTTCTATATTGAGTATGCTTTGCCAAGCCTGTCTCCATACCCTTGCTACAAAGTTTGCACGCTTTATGTGTTTTTTGAGGCTGCTTTTACATGGGGGCAGCAGTGAGAGATCAATTACTTTGTTGTCTTTTTCAAAGGTGCGCCAGAATATAGCACATCTTGCTTCATTCACTGACAGCAATCGCTTCTCTCTGTACAGTGCGCAAACAAACTTTTCTAAGCCAAAAAAACAAATTACCACTCGCACATTTTACCTTACCAAGCTCTGCGAATAATTTTTGGAATTCTTCATCGCCTTTCACGAGCTTCCAAAATGCCTGCTTTCCTTTTTGCAAGAAGGATGAGATGTAGTCATTCCCTGAAAATGCATGCAGGCCAAGGAGCGCTTGCTTCTGTAATTTAGATAACGCACATGCATTTAAATCCATATAGCTCCGGTTTTTTCCTGTTCCGTTATCAATAAAGACATGCAAGTTTTTAGCTTCGTTGGCTAAAAGGATAACAGGAATATCAACATCTCCAGAGCGCACAATGCAAACTGTCTCCTGTCCATTATTCATTCGTAGGGCATGGTGAAGTAGGTAGCAGATTTTGGTATCTGCTTCCTCGTGGTTTGTGTTTAACTCCTCAACCTGAATTGCTCCTTTGCTGTTTATCTTAACACAAGAATCTTTTCTTGCAAAGTAAATTACTCGATCATCGAGATTGCTTGCATCTTCAATCCAAACGTGTTCGATTAGCTCAAAAAGCCTTTCTTTGTTTCTGCCATTGCTCAAAAAACTTTTGAAGTTTGCAGGTATTCTAATATCCGCATTTCGTATCACAAATTCATCACCATGTCCTCGCAACTCCCTCTCTGCGCCTTTTATTGATCTGGCAGAATACGAATCACAGACAACATATATTTGTTGCTGCTTAAGTGGTATTTCTCGCAAAATTTACCATGAAAGCTCTCTAAATGTATCGGGCATGCTTACCGTGCTTCTCAATGTTGCTGCCAGATCTATTATATAGCAGCTGGCATTTGCTGGTGGTTCTTCATCAGATATGATTGATTCTAATGCTGTATGTAGTAACATGCTCTTGGCTGTTTTGCGCCTGTATCCGTCAGTTGTTGCAAGAGCAAGAGGCACCGGTGCAAGAGCATAAGTAAGAGCATTCTATGGAATGTCTGTCCTTTTGTCGAGTTTTGACTGCGACAGACACTTGCAAAATCATCAGTTTTATTGCACTTTAGGCAAACCTCCCCTTTTGCAGAACATATTTGCTCGTGCAGCCATGATCCTCCACAATAGTTCTCAGCATGTTCTTTGTCCTCTTGCTTTTGGTTTTGCCTATTGCGCTTGAAATTGGTTCGTCACAAAAGTTTCCTTGGTTTTAGATTCAATGTCCTTCGCTTTGTACAAGCTCATTTCATCTTGCTGACCATCTAATAACATGACTTTCAATTTTTAATCTGGATCCCTCAGAGCACGTCTTCGTATTTTAGAAGAAGAAGAAATTGGGATTTTCAAATTCACAGTTTGTAGAGAGGTTTCGTAATCTAGTATGGAACTTATCCAGGGTTTCTCCCTCCTCTTGAAGAGTTTGGCGAAATTTGTATACCTCGTATCAGCGATTGTTTTGAGGCTCGAAGTAAGCAGTGAGTTTTTCCTTTGCAATTTCATAATCGGCATCAGCCCCAATATCATCAAGTTGGTGAAAAATTTCTCAAACACGAGAACCAGCTTGATACAGAAGTAATGCCCTCTTGTGATAGCATCGCGAATTCCACTTGCGATGAGAAACATATTGAAGTTGCTCAACCAGAGACGCCATCGTGCTGCTAAACTTGATCCAACCTCGCCATCAGGGCTGAATTTGGGTACCGGTTTGAGGTTTAAGGCCATGCTGTATTTGACTCATCACCAATCTCATAACCTGCACTTTGAGGTTAACGCAAGAGAAAAACTTCCACTTTGCAAAGATAACACTCTATGCATCATACAGCGAGGAGTATATTAAATAATACAAAAGTCTTGCTAATTAGCATTTTTACTCCATAGGGAGTCCATAGTGTAAAAACTATTTACAAGGATATGACATAATTCTTCAAACATACTTGACACAGTGAGGAAGTGTTGAGAGAAACAGCGAAAAGAAAAAAAACGCCGCAGGTGGAGAGAGAAGCCAACCCCATGGCCCAGGACTCACCTTCAGAAAACAATAGCTGAAAGCAGTGGAAAGAGCAGTCTCTGTGGTGGAAACCTATTGTTTTACAATTTGCCCCTCAAGCCAAGTAACTTTGCTACAGCAAACATTTGCATCATTTTTCATAGAATGGAAAGTATTTATACTCAAACTATTGCCAGTTGAGGATGGCACGTTTATGGAAAAACTTCATGGAAACGCCGTAAAAGAGGCCAAACCGTTTTTGCTGAAAAATAACAAGACAAAATTACTTTGAACTCAGATCCTTTCGTCGTGGCTTGGAGGCTGAAGCATAGGGAGAAATAAACAGCCTCTGATGTGGGGCATATGCATAATTGAATTGTAGGTTTGCATTTCAATGTATTTCTGTACACTTTCACCAAAATTTTACAATCAACACGTCTTAGCAGCTAATTGTGCTAGAAAAAAGATTCAAACATTTAGATTTGAAAGTGACAATCAGCTTTTTTTCTCATATTTATCCATTTAGCCGAAACAAGCATCAATATCTCGAGCCAATGTTTGATGCAAAGCCTTTAGTAATTAATTGAAATAAAATAGGATACAGTATTTTTTATCAGTCACAGAGTTTTTACTTTTCTCACTTGGTCCAGCTATTTTTATCCTCTTATAAGATTAAAAGAAACTTATTTTTGTCAGAAACTCATCAGCCTGTTTTTCAAAATTTATTCCAAATTAAAGAAAAAGTTCTAGTTATTGATTGCACTCACACTGCCATGCCGTTGCAGTATTTGCAGAGTATGGTTTCATCGTCCAAAGCTGCCATCCAAGGTATCAGAAATCAGTTGTTCATTCTTTGTGAATGCATTGCTTTTGTGGACAGACCACTTGTAGACCTTAGAATATAGATATGAAATGTCTGGACCCAGGAAGAATTAAACTGATTAAAAGCTTCCAAGCTTTTCCTCAACTTCATTGTCTCTTTTGTGTACATTCCTTCAACGAGAATGAACAAATAATCACCTTAGGCCTATGTATAATACAGATTGTCATAAAAAAATATGAAGCGAACATACGAAAGATTATCAATACTTTTTCTTACCGGGTGTGTTTATGTTCAATGTTAAGACACTGTGTTGGATCACACAACATCTGTACGCAAGTGATATAGACAATTAGCCACTGAGGTTTTCTAATCAACCATCGCATATATTTCAATCTATGTAAACGAGATTTTTAACAAAGAAAATGAAGAAAAAAGAGATGTATTTACCTTAACTGCAACATATCTAAGGCTCAGGCCGCATTTGTTTTCAAGCACCGATTTTTGTTGTTAAGGTAACCACAGTGAAAGAGTCTATTAGCCTACATTAAGTATAAGTTATCGCAATTGTGACTCTGCAACCCCCAGGTTAAGAGTTTCTCGAAAATTTTCCATAACATTGATGAAAATGCCATCCAAATGGTTTGCAGGACTAACAATGTTTCTAGAACTGTTTTTCCCATGCAGAAAGTTTCAATGTGGTCTTCACTCAAAAATATTCAGGAAGCAGAAACACAAAAGGAGATTCTTCGCAGCAGTTGATAACTTGAATTTCTTGGGGTTATTGGATTTCTTTGTCAAATGAAAGACATGTCCAACAAGAATCAAAATTGATCGATTCATTTCTTCAATCTTATTGGTGTACCTTTGAGAGTAACATGTTCAGATTTGGACAACACAACAAGCTTGAAGCCAGTATCACAACTCAGAGAAACAGATTTCATTTGAACAGCAAATTTAAGCAAAGCACTTATTAATGATTCCATTGGTTGCTCGGAAAATTGCCACATGCATGACAGCTTTCCGTGGGTTCAAGAAGTGTGTTCCTTGGTATATCAACCACAAATATAGAACAATAATGGACAAAGCAACTGATGAGATAATCTCTTTATTTGATTAAAGGAAGCAAGAATTAAGTAGACATCTACTTTTATCAGTAGGGGTATATTACGAGGGTGAAGTTTTCCATGTTTGTGAGTATATTGCATCCAAACTGAACTTTTTTTAACTTGATGATTGTTTGATTGATTTTAAAAAATTTGCATACTACTTTTATTGCCTCTTTTCCTGCCACAGATTCCTGTTGGTTTAGTCATGAAAAACGAGTCAATAGGTGCTAAAATGATAGATATCTTGGAATTAGTACAACATCGATATATTCCTTGCATCAAGGCCGGAGATAGTGAAAATAGAAAGAAGCAGATTGTCGAGAAACTATTTTTGGTGGTGATAATTTGACAGAGGAGCGAGCATGGAACATACAAGGAGCAATGGCTCATGGAGAAACTGCGTATGAATGTCTCAAAGGAATTAGTGAAATTTCGAAAAATGAAGTCTGGGATGCTTGTTGACTGTATAAAGTTGGTTAACTTTAGGAGTGCAATTTAGGTGTGTCATATGATGTTAACTTGCTGGACACAGTTTAGTCACATCGTTTCTGTTTTAAACAAAGTCGAAAGAAGAATGTTGAAAGTATAATGATATTGAGAATGTTTGTTGGACTGAAAATATGTTGGGTATGATATGAGAAGCAATTTCAAGAAAAAGTTTGTCATCAAATCTGCGGAGAACAAAAAGAATCTAAATTCAGACTGTAATCAGACTGAAAACTTGCGATTATTTCATAAAGCAGATTATGACCAAGATGAAGCTGGCCAGAAGACTGGTGCAAACCATAAAATAAACATGGCTAATTCAAGCTTACAGGCTGGGGCACATTTGCTGCAAATTGAACTGCACAAGACACGATAATGTTGCAAAGTCCGGCCTCTTTTATAAAAGCTCAGGAATAACTGCCTTCAAATAAAGCTTGAGGAACACAACTCTCTTGATGAACAGATTATTCTCTTCAAAGGATGAAGTAGCCTGAGCAGGTATTTACCAAAAAGCCAAAGAAATCAGGATTTAAGCTGTTTTCACAAAATAGGTAGAGTGGATTTTGCTATGCTTTGACATGGATGGAGCCCCGAATCATGTGAAATATTTTCTTCTGAACAAAATTTGACATCTGTAGGCTTGATTACTTAATGATTATTTTATAATTGCACTTAGCTGTTATTACAATATCACACATTCTCTTATTTTTATTCCCTTCTAAAATTGCTTAATTCTCATTGATGTTCTATAAAATATTGCGGTTGACCATTCATTGTTATTTAGCCAAATTAACTTTGATATTGTATATTTAGTATAATTATGTTAACTGGTATATTGTAATTAATCAATTTGATGTTGAAAAAAATATTTTGAGTGTGAGTTTGAGACTGTAGGTCAAAGTTATAAGCTATATTTTGATAACTATTTCACCTTTGTTGTGTTGTTACTGAGATTGAAGGAATCAAAGTTTTGAGCAATTGGCACACTTTGTCAAGAAAGACACAAAGGATGCCAATTGAAATCTGAAAAAGAATTGAAAAAAGAGAGCCGTGGCTCTTTTGATGCATTTGTTGATGTAAATTCAGGTTTGACTTTTGTTGGTCCAATTTGCATCCAATTATGTTTACACAGAACCAGTTGAATCAGTAAGGATATGGCCTTCAAGTAAAAGGATATAAATTGAAGTAGGAAGACCAGCAATTGTTGAGGCATACAGCAGAGGTATGGGCTTTGTGGATCTATTTGATGTGTTCCAAGCACTTTACAGGATGGGGCACAGGAGCAGAAAAGGCAACATGAGGATTTTTTTGGATCCTTGGAACATTTCTATAAATGCATGGATTTTGTACAGGAGACTTGCAAAGCTAAAATAAGTCCCAACTTGCTAGACTTCACTTCACTTGTAGCAAAAGCACTTGTGAAAGAAGTAGTGGAGAAATAAAGGAAGAAGTCGGCCTAACAGTGAAGCAGTAGAAAATTCCAAGAGACCAAGGAGAGCTCCAGATACGCTAGGTCCTGGAGCAACCACTTGCTTTGTTGGGAAAAAACACTTGCCTGTCCACAGACAGGATAGTCTGAGTTGTATTACATATTGAGGGAAAACAAGACTGGGATTTCAAAAATGTGAAAAAGAATTATGCTTGACTGACAAAAAGGAACGGCTTTTTGACATTTCAAAAGAACTATATGACATTTTCAATTGAAATATTTGTAAAAAGAATGCTCTTGGTGATTTTCATAATGAGTATTTTCAAAATATTGCTTTCTTATCAGCTGATTCTGTACCATTAGTTTCCCTGAGTTCCGGCAAGGACCATATAGTCCTGCCCCCAAATTTACCCCAAATGACAATCAATTTAAAATTTAACAATGAAAATCAAATTTAGATATTTTGATTAAGAGACAATTTGGAAAAATATCATAAAAGAAGCTCGAAAGGAAGTGCTTCCTTAAAACCAACCTTGGAAGCTGACGTCAGTATTCCAAGACTTTTGGCAGGCATTGTAGTGACTACTCATAAAATTTATTTCTGCCCATTTTTTCAAATATAAGATGGTACCAATTAGAGGATTCCCTTCAAGTTTAGCCTTAAACTAGCATAGGCGCCAAATCTTGATTGGTTACAAAGGGAAATTTCACTCAAGCTGTTCAGAAACCCATATTCAGAAGAGCCAGGCATCCGCAAACGAAAGAAATCCCAAGATATAAAAATGTCTTCATCAAACAAAAAAGTGACAGTATCAACTTTTCTAGGCCAAAAGCGAGATGCAATGATGTATGGCACATCACTGAAAATGTCCACTTCAAAATTACAATTGTTGCACCGTAACAAAAACTTGAAGAAATCAAAACAACGTGGCAAGAGAACATTTTTCTCTTCAAAAACATTCTCATTCAAAGAGACTCAAAAAAGTAATGATCAATGTGGAAAAAATGTAATGTGCTACTTTTATTGATTTTTGAACTTGTGTTCAGTTATATGGAGCAACTGGTCAGCTAACAACAGCTTCCATAGACTGGAAAATGTCATTGCCAATAAATTAAGTGTGTGAACAGATAAAGAAACACACCTTGATGATTGACCACAATACATAGTTGTTGGCTTGAATATCTCTCCCAACTTGTGTTGCAGTTACAGCAAGGACACTCTGATAGCCAATTCATGATGGGATGGCGAACTTTCAAGGTTAATATAGTCTTGTGAAATAATAATTGAAGCTAAATCTCCATTTCGGAGCAGTTACCCAACTACTGGGTATCACAAGCTGGTGCTATAATTTTAGCCAATCTTTTTATTTCTATTTCATCCATTGGTAAGAAATTTTTGAAGGGTGTTGTTGATACTTTTAAGAATTTTTGAATTATTTGTAGCTAAACATGTTTTTTCCATCTTGGGTTTTTGATAAAAACTTGGGCAATCCCATAAGTGTTCAATATATTCCTCATGGGCCCCACATCTTCTGCAAAGAGAATCAGAGTACTTTCCTTTGTAGTTCGCTCTTAAGTCAACCATGTTTAGTTTTAATTTCAGCAGGGATGACGCGTCTTCACACCCCAGATACTCTTTCATTTCAAATTTACTACCCTTGATAAATCTAGGTTTAGTCTTACTATTATTTCTAATGTTATTCTCTATGATTATGATCATTTTTTCTCTAACAACTTTTTTCCACTGTTCTTTGGTTAAATTTTTGATCTGATTTTCTTTGAGGTTAATATCAATCAGTTTTATGTCACTAATCACTTCTTTATACCAACAGTTTGGGAAATTTAAACGTTTTTGCTCTTCATAAACTATCTTGGTCAATCTACTTTCGTTCATGTTTAATACCTTATGGAAGTATATTAATCTTTTCTCTTTTATTCTAAATTCCATAGGCATCAGGCCACATTCAAGGACTATTCCATCATATGACATTGATTGGGGTAGAGAGTTAATTATTGTTACTGCATCTTTTTGCAATTTTTCTAAGTTTTTAAATTGCTTATTAGTTACGTTAGTCCATGTTTCACATGCGTACAGAACTTTTGGCATCAAAATTGCTTCAATCAGTTTGATACTGGTTGCAAAACTTTGTTTCTTGAGTGCCTCCTGTTTAATAAGGAATTTTATTTCTTTAATAACTCCCAAGGCAGTGTTGATTCGTTTACTGATGCACAAATCCAAGGTTCCTTTGTTATTTTTCAAGTCCCCTAGATATTTATATGACTCTACTTCTTTAATAACTTGGCCATTTAAAATTAAAGTTTCTTTTTGGAATTTTTTACTTTTGCTATATTGCATGATCATTTGTTCACTTTTATCCAAGTTGAAATTCAGAAGGTTTTTCTTTTGAAACTCTTCAGCAATAGTAATCATTTCCTGCATTTTCTTGTGAGATATGGAAGCAATTAATATATCATCCTGGTAAAGTAGTGGAGGTATCAAAATGTTCCCAAAGTTAATTCCTAGGTTTTCTCTTTTTACTATTTGCATACCTTTATCAATATGATTGGCACAGATGGGGGCTGCCAAGATAGTTCCTTGCTTTAAATTTTCTTTAATTCTAACCTGTCTTGTAATTCCACTAGGTGTGTGGATTTGAATGTATCCTTCATTGTTTAATTCGTAGACATTTTTAAGAAAGTTTCCTTTCACCCCACTTCTATACATATCTATGATGCAAGACTTTAGCCACAGCTTATCAAAAGCCTTCTCTAGGTCCAGGTACACAAACTTCACTGAGCATTTTAGATATTTGTAATAATCGTTTATTGCTTGCCAAATAAACAAATGATCTAATGTTGACCTACCCTTTCTTCCTCCTGCGGCTGCCTCTGAAAACCCTTTCTCAATAACATTGATCTGTCTATTAAGCATTAATTTTTCGTAGATCTTACTTATGCTTACTGTTAGAAATATACCTCTCCAGTTTTTTATTGCCTTTCTATTCCCTTTTTTCTTATAAATTGTTCTAACAATTATTTTCTTCCAATCCTTTGGGGGCTGACCAGTGGTGAAAACCTTGTTAATTGCTTTCAACACAGAGTTTTTAAACTCATAGCCTGAACTTGTATAAATTTCATTACTTATGGAGTCAACCCCTGGGGATTTCTTTATTTTCAGGCTTTTAAGTACTTTTTCCAGTTCCCATATTTCAAAAGGGGCATCATATCTCTTCTTTTGTCCCTTCTGGGATTGTATTACTTTGGCAAATAGCTTATCAACTGATCTTACATGATTTTTATATTTTTCATCTGGCTCTCTATTGGTGAGTAATTTCTCAAAGTAGGTTTCATGCTCCTCAAGGATTTCATTTTGTTCAACTAATTCCTTTCCTTGCTCATTGATTACAGCAGTTGGGCAGTCTGCTTTTCTTCCTAAGATTTTGGCCCTTATCTTATAAAATTCTGAGCTTTGCACAGCAGCCCTACTTAACTTTTCAATGTTTGCTTTCATCCTAATATCTTTACTCTCATTCTCTGTCCTCACTAGTTGGTTGTTCAAGTGTTTGATTCTTATCTTCAAAACACTTTCCCTCAAATTGTCCTCTTTTTTGATAGCTTCACTTAGTTTCTGTTTTAACTCTCTTTTCTTCTTTATCAGTTCCCTACATGCCCTCATTGCAGCATGGTGCTTATTTCTGTTGTACCTTTTCTTAAAGCATTTTGCCATAATTTCATATATTTTCCTTTTCCACTCTTTATATAGGACATTTACTGGTTTGTTTTGATCCCAAACATTTTCTATTTTGTTAATTTTCACTTGTCTATCAAATTCCTTAAGTGAGTCACTTGATAAGACCCAGTGCCCTTGTTCCTTTTGAGGATTTTGGCTATAGACATCCTTTTTCCTGAAGTTAAAGTCAAGCACCATTGTATTATGATCGGATTCTTTCACACTATATTTCCCCACTCTTTCTAGAACATATCTCCTTTCTTCATCAATAATCATTCTATCAAATTTATCAAAGCCTTTTTGATTAACCAATGCATAATCAAGTATCGTCTTCTTTTTAACATTACACTTGTCAGTAGTTGATACCCTTGTCCAAAGCCCTTGGCATTTATCACTGTTGTTCAATATGTTTAATTTTATTTTCTTTACTATTTTCATTAGACTTTTTCCTCCTGTAGTTATTTTAGGATGGTTCCCTTTTATGTTATCTCCTACTTTTACATTTAAATCCCCTAGTATTATCAATGCTTTGTCTTCAATTTTAGCTTTTACAGCATAATAATCAATTTTATCAAAGAAAGTAAAGTTACTTTTTATTTTTGTCCTAGATTCCTGTTTTCCATACACCACTCCCAATATTATTTCCCTACATCCAAGACTGATGTTAGTCCAGACCTGTTCATTATCATCATCTCCTACCTCTAAGACTGTTACTTTATCTTTTAGTGAATTTTTATATATCATCCATATGCCACCACCTTCTTTTTTTTCCCTTCTTAATTCTATAGGATCACAGTATCCTTTTAAACTGAGAGGACCCTCACAGGTTTTAAACTTAGGTTCTGTTATACAAATTATTGTAGGATCTAAATCCTCAATTATTGAACATAGGCTGTCTATTTTAGATTTTAGACCATTAGCATTTGAATACAGAACTTTTATCTTTTGTTTATCATACCTTCTTGTTTTTTCTTTAATGTGAGCTTTTTTCCACTTGTTTCTCTTTACACAAGGGTAGGGTCCCATGATACCCAAGGGTGTTGAGGGACTTGTTGCTGCTGATGGTATTGTATGTCTCTAACAATTTCTTTTTTAATACTATCCATTGAGTCTTTTATGCATTGTTCGATCAGGTTTGTTACATCTGTTTGTTGAAGATATCCTGTCTCTTTGTATCTTTGTTTCTCTGGGTGTAAAAATCTGCAATCAGTTCTTATGCAGACTCCTGTCATGTGTGCAAAGCATAATCCTGATGCCCTCCATCTATCCTTTTCATCAGCATTACCACCAAGCCCGCCTATGTTGTGGGAGAATTTACAATAATTTCCCCACCTACAGCTGCCTTTCTGTTTCTTTTCATATCTACATTCCCTTTTCCCAAAATTTTGCACCTTATTGGGGGTATATTGGGGTTGAGTTATTATCTTTGCTTTCAGGTGTTCCTGGTATTCTCTCAATTTTGCTAACTCTGCTTTTTTCTCTAATTCCCTGATGGTCTCTTTCTCTGTTTGGAGTTGCATATCATATTGGCTCATTTGACTCCAGGGTTTCTCGGCCTCCTTTTCTTGTTTTTGTTGCTTCCTTTCCTTGCTTTTTCTCTCTGCTTCCTTGGCATCCTTTTCCTCATCAAGTTTGTCTAGTATCTCTTCCAAATATTCTCTTTCTCTCTTTTCACTTTTGTATGCCCTTTTTAGAATTTCTTTTTCATCTGCTAGGCTACGTGTTTCATATTCTAGCCTTTCCACTTTTCGCTCTAATTGCAAAACCCTTCTCTTGAGTGCATCCCGTTCCTTTGCTATATCAGAGCTGGGGGCCTTTGCTTCTTGTTTTCCCGTTTTCTTTTCTTCATTCTTTTCGTTATGTTCATTCTCTTTTCTACCTCTTTTTTTAACACTTCCTTTATGGCTTCTCTGGGGTGGAGGCACTGTTTTTCCATATCCTTTCCCTTTTTCCTCCTCTTTTTCTTCTTCTATCATTATTGTGGCACCTGCTACTACTTTTTCAGTTTGAGTATGTTCTGCCCCCCCTTCGTCACCACTTATCTCAGTTTCTTCATCTTCAGAGTCCTCTAATAGTTCTTCTCCAGAGTCTGGTGTTACATCTGAGTTTTCTGGGTCTCCTGAGTCTTCTGTGCCTGCTTTGAGACTTTTTTGACCGATGCCGTCTGATTCATCATCCAACAGCTCTATTTTGATTAGTTTTGCTTTACATCCTGGATCAGACACAAGTTTCTCTGGGAAATGTTCCCCCTTTGATTTTTTTAGGACCTTAATAGGGGTTAAACCCTTCTTATTTAAGTCTGCCAGATATTTGATCGTTGGCATTTCTTCTTCAAACCAGCATTGGGCTGCTGTTCCTCCCATCATAACACAATGCTTTCTCCCTTGTAGGTAGAAGATTGCTGAAAGAATTTTTCTGTAGCTGTTACCACATACTTTAAAATAGATTGACATAGTAAGCTGCTTGTTTTCTTCTGGATCTAATTTGCCTTCATTTGTCAGTACTGGAGCATTGCCATTTTCAGCCTCCCATTGTACAAGTAGGTTCTCATAATCGGGATCTTGGCCTAAATGATCGTAGTATCGTTTATCAAACGCGTTCAGCCAATATTCCATTTCCTCTCTATTTGGCAGGTATACTGACAGCCCACCTTTGAAGTTTTTTACCTTTATGTCTGTAGAGTTTGGTTTCTTCTTTCCCTTTCTCTTCATTTTTGCCATTTATTACTGCTGAAAGTTTTTCCCGTCGGGGCCAGTTAGTTAGGCCACAATCCACTTTTCTTTGTTCTTTACTGTTTCAAAGTGGCTTAGTTTAAAATACACGGTTCAGGCAGTTGTACTTTCTTGTATACCTTGCAAAATTTTACTGTTTTAGTCGAATTGCCCAAACTGGTAATGGGCCTAAGTTAGGCCTAACCTTATCACTGAAAACAAGATTCTCTGCCCTTTTTTGCTGTTTTCACGTCATCAGAGTTCATCCTTGCTTATTGTTCCAGCAGATGACTAGTTTTAATCACATGGCCACTCTGCATTTCAGTTATATTCATAGAAATATGAACTCAAATTCCTTATCAAGAAAAAAACGCCTGCTCGCTTCAACAACAACAACCTTATTGGATGGGCAATCCCCTAAATAATTGCAATATCAACTTACCAACATTAATTATATCACCAGCTGAATGCTCAGATGCCCAGACATGGGGTGAGTTTTTTAAGACGCTTTTCAATGTAAAGGAGTCTGTCATGGAGAAGTGCAGCTGAATGGATTACATCATCACAAACAAAACATGAATGTTTTCTGCCTTTACACTGCTTACAAATTATTAATGCTTCTCTTTCATTGCAATAATGACAAACAGCTCCTTTCTCAATAAACTGTGAATGAATCAAGCTCTCAGCCAATTCTTGTCTGACATTTTCCCATTTTGTTAAGGCTGCATCATTCCTCTCAAACCAACTTTGTCTTTGACTTTTATTTTCTTTTGATGAACCCTCAAGTTCACTGATCAGAAGGTCACAACTTTCAAGAATTCCATCAATTTCTATTGACAAAAAATCATTTCAATCAGAAGAATTGATACCCATACACTTCTCTGTACTTAAAAAAATCTATGCCATAAAGTATGTTTTTATTATGAAAAAATTACTAGTATTTTATATTTCATATATCTTAATCACAATGTAAAAAATTATTGTCATGCTAATATGCAGAAGCTTGCAGTGTTTCAGATAATTGCCAGGGCTCGGTTGTCTATTCATCTAGCAATTTTGGAATTGATCTACACATAAACAAAACAACCGCTATTGTGCAGACAAAAGGGGTTTGTTTTCTCTCTTAGACTCCATTGGAAATTTTCTATAGGCATGCAGCACTGTTTGGCCAACTTTGCCAGTCATGTGCTTGCGTCTCTCTGGCATGCCTATTTCAATCCACAACTGGGTATATATTTTCCATCCTCTACTTTTCGACCCTTATTCTGAGTCTCAGATAAAAAGCTTTAAATGTTATGTTGTGAATTGTCTGCTTTTCCAAACCCATTTACACTTATATCTAAAAGGAAATTTTTTAATAAAGAGAGACATTGGCTTTGAAAAAAGCAAACAATTTACAACATACTAAAAGCTTTTTGTTCTGACACTCCTCAGAGCATAAAGCGTCAGAGTCAGGATTCCGAAAGAACACAATGAAACATATATACTTTGTTTTTAAACCCTGTAAGTAGGATGGCAAAAAATTATCCTTTTTACTGTATGCTGCTTCACTTTTTATTTTGGTTGAGAAATGTGTCCAAGATCGCTGTGAGGCAGGCCTTTTGGGGGGTGGGAGGGCAGGGGATGTGGACTAAGAATTTACTTGATAAAATAATAATTACCTTGAATTCTTAGGTTGCTGTCACAAACCGTTTCTGAAATACTTTTGTCAATCTAACTCTTGGATATAAAATTCAAAACTTTAATTTAAATGATAATGACAGACTTTTCTAATGGTTTTGTCAAAACTCTGTATCTGGACAGTAAAATGCACTGTTTGAAGCAAATTTCACTGAAGCAATACCCTTAATCCTATTGAAATTTTTTTGCAAATGGATGAAACAGCAGATGAAAGCTCTATTGTTGTTCCTGACTAAAAACATCACATGATTCCTGAAAATGAATATGAGGTTTCCAATGTTTAAGGCTTGGGGAAAGGAAAGTACCTGTCCATTGAGACCACGATTCAAGTTGGTCAAGTGTGGCTGTGTGAATATTTTACAGAGTTTGTCAAGTGTGGCTGCGTGAGTATTTCACATCATTCTTACCTGCTAATTCAGTAGAAGTGTTCATTTTTGTTTGTATAATATTTTGTGTATGCAGGGGTTTCATTTAAATACTCCCATAGGTAGCACAAGCGTACCAATTAAGCTTCCAATATTTAGTTTATAGTTTATAGCACACAGTGAGCAAACTGCTATAAGTAACAAAAAATATCAAACTGGTTTGATTTCTAAAAATTCGGCATGTGAGGCAAAATTCACACAAAAATACCGCTGCACATGTGAGGCAAATGGCTGAGCTAAATGTTACTTGTGCCATTTAGCTCAGCTAAAATCTCTTGTTTGCACCTAGCATTAGCGCTTTCTTCTTGTTGATTGTTACATTGCAAGGCAGGTGTCAAGATATATTCATTCTGTTCTTACAGCAACTCCATAATCAACACTAATTTAGTACCTAAATTGCATACCTGTAGATCTCTGAATACACATGGAAGAAGAGAGATATGACAGAATATATACTTTTTGGAGAAAAATGAGCTCCCTGAAAATGGAAATCGAAGAAAGGACATTTGAAAAGCAAGTGAGTTTAGTGCTAGAAAATTTGATTATTATGTCATAAACAATTTTTATAGCCTATCATAATTTAGGATAATTTAGGATTTATCCAATTATTTCTGGTTTTCTTGGAATAAGAATAAACCAAGAAAGGAAAAAAATAAGGATGACAAAACAAAACATTTGAAAGTATTGTAGATTGCGAGTGCTGAATCTTTTCCACGTTTTGTGAAAGACTTGTTGCCAGATGGTTTTTTCAAGAAGAGTTTTCAAATTGCAATTACTTTATTTAAACTCTAGAATTTTTTCAATATATATTGTCAGATCAAGGGAGCGTGATGATTATCATTGAATCATTCTGTCAGGCACAGCCCTTGAGAAAACCTTATTTTATTGAATGTATTTAACTGGTATTGCAACATTTATGTCCTTAAAGGAGAGAGAACGTTCTTCAAGACAGTTGAAAAGAATTTAAGAGGCTCAAAAGTAGCCCATGATGATCGGCAGGTGGTAAGGAGCATGACAGAAGCGAGGCGTGTTTTTTATGCCTTCCATGACAGTTTGATGGGGGGTCATACTGGCACAACAAAAACTTGTACTGCTGTTGCTGCAAAAGACTATTGGCCTGGTATTTGGCAATATACAAAAAAATGGGTGAGCTTATGAAATATGTTCTTTTATCAATAATAGGTTCCCTAATTCCAATATGGAGACATTGAAATTGCATAACAAACCAAACATTATGCTTGGATTAAGTTTTCAGACACTGTGAGATCTCAGTTATGGAAAGTATTGCACTAATAACCGACTTTTCTTACTACTAGCATTAGCTATTTTGCTTTCTAAGCTTTACTTTGCTGATTTATACTCAAGTGCCATTCTAGCCCCAATCTGAAAATTTTCCAGGGCTCTCCAGTAATAAAATTATGCAATGACCCAATATAGCTTGCTTTTGCCACTATAGAATTACAGCTGCATATAAAAAAATTGTTTGTTACTTTGAAATGGTCTTTTACTTACATAACAAGTAACAAG